>NC_132845.1:56889186-59440436 GCF_048164855.1 Canis lupus baileyi
CTGAAAATCAGTTGACAAGGAAGATGTTTTCTTTTCTTTTTTTTTTTTTTTTTTGAGAGAGGCAGAGCATGTATAGGGTAGAGGCAGAGGGAGAGGGACACACAGATTCCCCCCTCCCCAAATTGAGCAGGGAGCCCGACAGGGGGCTTGATCCCAGGACACTAAGATTATGACCTGAGCCAAAGGCAGATACTTAACCAACTGAGCCACCCAGGCACCCCAAGGAAGACATCTTCATTAGGCAGACTTTAGAGCAACAAAAGTTCAGAACAAGAAATTTATTTTTCCACCAGAAGACTAATGGCTTTATTTCTTCATTGTTACAAACTATCCTTTTCTGTCCTAATACACCAGTAATTCCCAATTGGTAGAGATTTTTGTCCCAGGAGGGAGGTTGGGGGAATTGTTGATTGTCACAACTGAGGGGAAGTACTATGGCATCTAATAGGTACAGGCTAGATATAAAAAAGCCCGCCATATCAAAAAATTATCTAGCCCAAAAGATCAGTGATGTCATGGTTGAGAAACCCTGTAATAGATATGTGCTCTTGGACCAGTGGCTGAGATGCAGTTTCTCCTTTACTGTCATTTTCAAGTAACAATTTTTATTGCACTTAGGCTGTTTTCCTCCACTATTTTGTATCCATTTAAAAATATATATAATATCAGATAGTAAGAATCTGTTGGATATGGTCCTGGAGAAAAAATATACATCACCCAGAGAACTAGATCTTGCTATCACCTGCAAGGTAGCTACTATGCTTCCTGCTTGGCTTTGTTGCTTAAATGTTGCAGTTTTGAAATGTATGGGAGAAGTGACCATCTGTGTTTTCTAGAGAGCAAATGGGTAGATTATACTGGATGCCAATAGTCTAATGTCATTAGTTCATCCACTCTGGGTTTTCTCATTTTAGAAAAACAAAGTCACCTCACTCCACCCTTGGCTACCACAGGGTGAACAATTTTATACAATATGACACTGTTACCTAATTAACAGTTGATTAAGTCAGGATTGGATGGTCCCCTGGACTGACTCAACCAGAGTGGATTCTCAAGGACTTGGGAGTTGAAACCAAAATATTCTGGTCTAATTTGGCTGCTTTGTTGAACTAAAAAAAATGCAAATCTAGGATATGATAGTGGTGGCCATATTTCTGCTCTATGGACTGGAAAATAGTCCCAGAGGACTGAGCTTAAGAAGATGCCTATTGCCAGGGCACGATCCTGGAGACCCGGGATCGAGTCCCACGTCGGGCTCCCCGTGCATGGAGCCTGCTTCTCCCTCTGCCTGTGTCTCTGCCTCTCTCTCTCTCTGTGTGTGTGTGACTATCATAAATAAATAAAAATAAAAAAATAAAAAAAAAAAGAAGATGCCTATTGAAGGAGAAGGAGAGGAGAGAGTCTGAGAGAGTTAGGACAACATGTGTTGCTGGCCCTGGTTGGAATTCTTTCTTAGAGGCTATGGGATTCCCTCATGTTTTCATGGAAATCTCCCCTTTTTGAATAAGTTGGTTTGATTGTAATCATAAAGTTGTCTACTTATGATCAAACCATACAATATTGTAGTTTTGTTTTTTATTAAACAATATAATTTAGCCAGCTTTCTAGGTCAATAAATACAAATCAAAAAGGGCTGAGTTTCATTTTTGTTGAACACAATATGATTTATTTAACAAGGTCTCCTTACTAATGTATATTAAGGTTTCCAAGTAGGTTTATTCTCATAATGAACAACCTTGAATATACTTTAAAAAAATACTTGCACAATTATATTTTTTTCCATAAATTCTTGAAGTCAAATTGCTGAGTCAAAAGATACCATGTAAAACTGTTTATGTATTATCATACTTCTCTGGAGAAAAATTATCGTTATTAATGCTTTCATCAACAATGATTGGGAACTGTCATTTCCCCAAAATGGTTAGTAACATTAGATTTTGTAAATATTTTCAACATTTGCAATCTGGTGGTAAAAGTTGGTGGCATGTTTTAAATTTTTAATTTTTTGGTCATCAGTGAAAATGAACATCCTATGTTTATTTCTTATTTGGGGAGTTGTGTCTTCATGACTTTTGACCATTTTGGATTTTGGAGTTCATGTTTTATCATTGACTTAAAAGCAATCTTTACATATTAGGGCATTCACTCCCTATTATTTGTGTTGCAACATCCCCCAACCCCCCACCCCCACAGTTTGTACTTTGTTTCCCTTTTATTTTTGACTTTGTATACACATATATTGGAAGAGTGCAGGCACTTTTCAAACTCCCATAGTCAGATGTCTCCATATTTGATATTTTCTGGATTCCCTATTTATAAAAAGAAAAGCAATAACTTTCACCCATATTTTATTCTGGGACTTTAATTTTTTATTTTAAAAATATTTGATACACCCTCGTTTCCGACTTTGTGGATTTTCCACCCACAAACATTTGTTCCTCAAGTTCTTTCTTTCTATCTCTGTAATATCTTCACAATATATCCCCTCGTTCCACCTCCAACTTCTTCACCTTGGCCAAGAACTCGTTATTTTTGGCCTATATTCCTGCAACAGCCTCCTAACTAGTCTCCCTGCTTCCAATCTGAGAACTCTAAAATTCAGTCCCAGATGTTGCCAGGATGGTTTTTTAACAAGCACTTCTGGGGGACTTCCAGGAAAGATTTTTCTTTGAGCTTAGTCATTTAATTTTTCTCTCTAAGATTTCCATGGAAAATACTAGCTTAAGCAGTCTAAGCTACTTTATGATAGTCAGAGTGCAGCTCTGGTCATATTTTTTAATTTCTCCAAATAAAATTAAAATCTTATTACGATCCCATGATTCAAAAAGACAGGAGGTTTGGCATAACCTTGTATTGGATGTTATCACTCAAGATGCAAAGCACCTCTGACCCTTTAAACAGCCCTCAGAGAAAGGGGAGTTTTTATGAGTTAGATGATATTCCCTCTCTGATGAAAACATTTACTGCTGACCAAGCACTTGTGAATGTCTTCCCATTTCCAAGCTTCTTTGCAGGTAGGTTTGAGCCATGTGACTGGTTTTCATCAATACGCTGTGAACAGATATGAGGAGCTCCAAGGAGAAGCTCCAATAGCCAACACATGGTTACTCCATTTCATTGTTCCCTTCCACCATGAAACTATTACAGTCCAGACAGAGGCAATTTATTCATCCTCTGACCTATAACAAAGAAGATATGGGCCACAATTTCAGTCAGCTCATAGTGATCTTGAAATAAGAGTAAGGAACAAATCACAGATTTTGACATCATTTGCACAACATATCATAACTCAGCCATAATGGCAGGAGACCAGGTAAAAGCTACAAGTACTCTTAAGGCTAGTCTCTGAACTGGTACCGTGTCACTCTAGTGGTCAAAGAATTCACAGTTCAGCTCAGATTCAATGGAGAGGGGGATGGATGGAGGTGAGGGTCAAAGAACTTGTGGCCATCTTTCATCCCCGTCACAGTCTGCTTTCTGGCCACAGATGCATTTCTCTAACATGAAAAATGCTCATTCTTTTCCAACACCACCCATGTCTTACCCCATCATGGCACTGGTTCAAGTTGTAGGGCATTATCATCTAGATCAAGTCCTGGTATAGATGAATGTCTTTAGATGAGTACAAATCCTCTTTATCTGAAGACCTATGAATTAAAGAGCTAGGCTATCTAATCTCCCAAATACACATAACATGCAAGAGAAAGACATAAATAGGACAATCACAACAGACACTAAAGGAAAAGATATGGGAAGCACACAGCAGTAACTAGTCTGTAGCAATTCTGAAATCCAGTCAGAAATGCATTGCTGGTTCTTTGATTAGGGTCCAGTTTTACTCCCCGGGAATGATTTCCCATGGCTCTTGGTTACATGCTCTCAGACCTTTCCATTCCATAAGAAATAGATCACTTTTGCAACTGAGTAGCCTTCTCAGCTCTCTTCCCATAGAAAGTTGGAAACCCTTAATTTTATGCTCTTTCTGTCCCTTTTATGAGTCACCAGTACTTATACCAATTTAGTTCTCTTAAATATTATGTGACTTTCCTATAAATCTTATTCAGCTTCACTCCATTACGCAAAAACAACACTCACAGATGTTTTCATGACAAGCTGTCTCTGGCTTCATTTTAGAGTCTGAGTGCAATGAGACAGCTCTCTTAAGATGTTCAGAAGCTTTTTTGTCTAGTTGAGAGAGTCCATGAGGCATGCCCACAAATCTTTCTGAAGTATAAACAAAAAAATCTCAGTTCCATCCTTGAGATGATCTTTGCCCTGAGGCTATCTCTTCTATCAAGACCTCTCTACTGTCTTGATGGTCTGGGAATGAAAAGTGGTTTTCTTTTTGAAACTACAGGTTCTGGTTCCCTTATATTTCCTCTCAATTCTTATTGAAATTGAAAACTGAAGAGTTCCTTTTTTTTTTTTTTTAGTTCATCTTTCTCTGTACATGTAGCTTAATAAAATCAACTGGCAGTATCAATATTCTTCCAGGGAATTTCCTTAGCCAAATCCATACATTTTCTGTATATTTCCTATTTTCCATATTACCTCAGGCAATATGCTGCCAAACTTTTCACTGTTAAGGATACATATCTTCTTTACTCCAGTCTCAGACAGTAAGTTCCTTACTGAACTCCAAGCTTTCATGAAGACTCCTTGAGGCTTTCTCTGCTCTTGTCTACAACTCAGTCTGAAAGACAATGTTATGTATCTTTTTTTTTTTAATGGCAGCACCCCACTCTGAGTAACAATTTATAATCTAGTCATTTATTGTTGTGTTACAAACCACTTCAAGACTTAGAGGCATATAAGAACAACCAATTTATTATGCTGATAGTTATTTCAGTTTGGAATTGAACTAGGACATAATGGGGGCTATTTATTATTTGTCTCTGCTCTACAATGCTTGGGATTTCAGTGGGAGAGGCTCAGATGTCTGGAGATGGCTAGAATGGATTGATTGGGACCCTAAGTGGAAGGATGACTTCACTTTGGATTCTTCACATCTCTCTCTCTCTTGTGCTAAGGCCACTTACCATGTCATGAGATGGCCCTTAGGAGAGAGAGAAGCCATGTCAGGAGAACACTCAGGCCCACATAGCTAGAAACTAAGGCTTGCTGCCAACCATTGAGTGATCTTGGTAGTGGATATCTGAGGCCTGCATACAAGCACATGAGTGGGTTTGGAAGTAGATTCTCCCTCAGTCAAGTGCTTATATGACCAGAGCTCCAGCTTGCATCTCAATTGCCATCTCATGAAGGATACTGAGCCATAACCACTCAGCAACTTTTGGATTCCTGATTGACAGAAACTGAGGGACATATTTGTTTTTTTTTTTTTTAAAGATTTTATTCATTTATTCATGAGAGACACAGACAGAGAGGCAGAGACATAAGCAGAGGGAGAAACAGTCTCCCTACAGGGAGCCCGATGCGGGACTTGATCCTGGGACCCTGGGATCATGACCTGAGCCAAAGGCAGATGCTCAGTGACTGAGCTACCCAGGTGCCCTATATGTTGTTCTAAGCTCCTACATTTGGAGTAATTTGTTATACAGTAATAGACAGTTAATATTATTCCACCCTTCTCTTATTTCTTTAAAGATTTTATTATTTTTAAAGATTTTATTTATTCTTTTGAGAGGGAGAGAGAGCACAAGCAGGGTGCAAGGCAAAGGGAGAAGCAGACTCCCACTGAGCAGGGAGCCCAGTGTGTGGTTCAATCCTGGGATTCTGGGATCATGACCTGAGCCAAAGGCAGATACTCAACCACTGAGCCACCCAGTGTCCCTGTTTGTTTGTTTAAGAGAGAGAGAGAGCAAGAGAGAAAGACACCCCCACACACACTGAGCAGGGAGCCTGTTAAAGGGCTCAATACCAGGACCTTGGGATCATGACCTGGGCCTGAGGCAGATATTTAACTGAATGAATCACTCAGGCACCCCTGGAATTATGCCTTTTAAAGAACCTTCAGCATCAATAAACCTGTTCTGACTAATATACACCTCTGCTCCCTGAGCATTGATCCTATACTTGTTTAAAATATTGATATTTACTCATTGTGCATTTTTGCATTAATTTTGACTTTTTAAAATATTGCATTAAAATAATATTTCTCTTGATGATTGAGATTTGAGGAGACACCCTTAAACTTTGCACTAATGTGAGTGTCTCACTAACTTCACCTGAATTCTGGCCCTGTCCTGAGGTGATAGAGATGAGTACAGTTTTGTTCTTGCAGGCCACTTGACTTGACCTTATCTATTATAACCATAAAGTGTTGAGTTCTGAGACGTCCTGGCCAGACTATTATAGCACCATCAGAAGCATAAGGTCATGGGATTTTATAGATAGAAAGGATCTTAGAATAAAATATCCCAAATCTTTCTGCTAGAGAGAAGGAAATTGAAACTCAAAGGGATAACATAATTTGGCCAGAGTCACATAGCTGGTAAATTATGTCTTGTACCCAAACTCATTATCTTTTTTGCCTTAAGTTTAGCATTCATTCCACTATAATAAAAAAGCCTATTCTAAACCCCTTTCTTCACAAAAAAAGAAATCATTTCCTTGTTAAATTTCATTTGGGTATTCCACAAAAAATGTTGAGAAATAATAAAAATCTGGAGTTCCTTTCCTGTAACTCCGGAGCATGATTTTACTCCAGTTTAGTCTATAAATTGACATGGATTATGAGGTTGTGTGGTATTTAGCTTTATGATAATTACCTATTTGAATAGCTGATAAGAGTTAATTTATTCTGAAGACAACTAGAAATAAAAGAATAATTGGGTTATAAAATTAAAGCAATAACATCTGCAGTTTCTACTACATTGAACATATTTGATGTAGAGAATATTTCAATTAGGCTGAAAAAAACCTGTGAATGCTTTTCCTCCTTATATTCTTCCTCAAAAGATAGAAAGGCATAGCACACTCAAAGAATAATCAAAAATAGGAAATTGGCCCAACTTCTTGATATTTCACTTTTGTCTGGAGAAAGTATATATACCTGTGACCTCAGATACTCTTCTATGACCAGTAATTGCTGCAGTGAAATAACTGGCCAGCCTTCTCTGAGTTTAATTTAGTAGCATGAATGGGCAGTTTCTGCACGATTAATGGCTTTACTTAAATCAGATAGTCAAGAATTCCAATCCTGGCACTACTGATAACTCTCTGTGACTTTGGACAAGTTACTTGACCTCTCTGGGTCTCAGTTCTCTTAACTATTTTCACTTGTGACTTATTAATTAAACCAGTGTGGACCGATGGCCTTTTTTGTTTTCATCACCCTGCTGGGATAGGGATGGGGGTTGGGGAGATATAGTACCTGATTTCAAGCAACTTGTGATAAAATATGGATGCAAATACCCTCCACATAAGACAAAATATGGTAAATTACAAGTAAGTGGTATACAAAGAAAGAGATAAAAAGGAAGGCATTGCTTTCATTTGGAGGCAGTGGCCTTCCAGCGTGGTGGGGAGGATGGGGAGAAGTTGGCCCTGGTGCAGGCATTTGTGGAAAACCAAAATAATAATAAAACCACTTCAAAATCAGTCTACCTTCTCTATCACAGTACACTTGCCATTCTAAATTATATGTGATAAAATATTTCTCTCCCTTGGGGTTGACAGTTCTCGCCCTTTGTTACCCCACCATCTGGAAAGTTGAAAAAAGGACTCAGAAGAGGAAGTGGAAGAGAGAGAGAAGCCTGACCTTGAAGCAGACCTAAAGTTCTTGGAAGAAATGTGGGAAAACTTTCAATGCAGATATGGAGTTGCAGTTTAATGTTGAGTAGAGGCCAGATTGCAGAAAAACATATATTTGGCCTAATTATTTTATTTAAATCTTGCTGTATAATTAAAGTATTATAAATCCAATCATTAACGTGTGGGAGTTCATTGTTAACTCTTTAACACATACACATTTATTTTTAAGTGTAATTAATTAGCCAGAAGAAGTATATGTAAAGGATAATGACATGTAGTGGAGTGTTTTCAAGAATTGTTATGCTTATTGCTTTGACTTGGAGGAATACAAAGCGGAATTGAAACAAAAAAAAAGGAAAACTTTTAGGTTTGGGAGTATCCTCTTGAGTAAAGAGGCAAGTAAAAACCTTGTACTCAATACGACAGGCTTCTTTCTTTTACTTTCTTATTACTAAAATTTTCCTCATTAATCGAGATAAAATAGTTGACTCAATGAGAAATAGGCTCCCACTCTTAATGTGTTTGACTTAAGAGTTAAAGAGATGAATATATATTCTGATATATTGATCTTAGAGCATTTGGACCAATGAGGGATAACAGGTGGAGGTTAACAAGATGATGGAAGGCAGATCCCTTGACATAGGAATAAAAGTGGTAAGGGACTGGGGGTGACACAAGCACATTATGCTTTTTCAGCTTATTGCTACAGCTCTAGACCAGACTTTGTGGCCTTCCTCTTGAAAAAACTGCCTGAAGTCAGTAGTTCAGCCATAGTGAAGCCATGGTCCAAGAGGAATCAGTAGCTAACATCTTGTCTTCTCAGCTCCCACCATCTCAGTGAACCCCTTCGACATTTAGATGAAGGGTGGAGGCTGAGTACCACTACAATTTCTTTGATCACCCCTTGATTCCAAGAGGCTGGAAGTGATGAGTACTTAATTTCTGTTTGTGGGAGTGGGCTAGGAAGGATTGAGTAAGCCAGTTCACAAGGAGTATCCAGAGCAGATGTCAAGGAGGGGTGGCATATTCTGAAAAGCAAGAATGCTTTGGTGTGACTGAAACACAGAATGCTGGGGCAGTAAAAGAGAGTATCCTGGAGAAAGATGTATGTAGGAAGAAAGAGAAGTAGAGGCATATTTGTTATTCTAAATGTTTTATATGAATTCATAGGCAGTGGAGGCCTTTGGAGCATAAACACTAGGGCATGATGGGAAATATTAGTAAATTTAACAACTTGAAATGTTAGGAAGACTTTCCCAATGGTGAGATACATTACAAAGAGAGGAGGCATGGTTGACATTTTTGAAAATGACAATGAGCTATCATCTCTGGTTTCACTATGGTATAGCCTAAGGGTAGTCAGGTGCTCTACTCAAGTCCCTTGGGAGTGCAAGGAAAACGTTTCTATTGCCAAAGTTCATGGAATCCCAGAGAAGACCATCACAGTGGCTGTCCTCTCCATTCACTTTTTTTTTTTGTGAATATAATCAGGATGTATATGGGTTCCAAGGGTTGCATTGGATTATCTGTCAAGAAAACTTTTAGCTTCATCAAAAAATGTCCTTCTCTTAATTTTTTCCCATTCAACTCCAATGACTGAATTTTCAGGATGTAGAACTCAATAGTTTCCCTA
This sequence comes from Canis lupus baileyi, assembly GCF_048164855.1. Taxonomy (NCBI): domain Eukaryota; kingdom Metazoa; phylum Chordata; class Mammalia; order Carnivora; family Canidae; genus Canis; species Canis lupus. Next base: position 56,898,536 of record NC_132845.1, read on the forward strand.
GACAAAAGTGAATCACTCCAATTTCCCAGCCATTTACAGTGTCGAACACTCCTTTGGCCTTCTTGTCCTCTTTTGAAAGGACTGTGTGTCCCAGAGAAGGTGTATTCATGGCTGTATCAGTGTGCTTGCTTCCTGCGTGTGGCGCCATGTGTTTCCTCCAGCACAAAAGCAAACTGGCCAGTTTTGTGTGCTTCTGGATGAAGAAACTCCAGTGTCAGATTCATTACATTCTGCTTACCTTCAGAGGAGCTATGTTGTCAGCTAATTCCTGAGAGCATACATAAGCCACTGCTGACTAGCATTTTGCCTGCTGTGTACACAGAACTTGGCTAAAATGACCTATAAACACACAAACTATTTCTGTATGTGATGGTGTCTCCCCCCATCTTTCCCTGCTCCCCAGAGTCTGTGCATGAGAATACTGTCTTCAAATGCAATAACTTTCCATGACACTTTATCATTCTAATAGCCATAAAATTACCAAATACTGCATCTTCTATTTTTATGCATGGTAGCTAGGGAAACAAATTCATGTGCACATCTTTCTTCAGAAAGCAAAACTAAATAAAGGTCAGGGGTTTATCTTTTTGTTTCAGTTTGTTGCTCTTTCATTCAGAATTTATCCTGCTCACACCCTCTCCCTCTCTGACCCACAGCATAAAAACATAAAGTTGGTCAATAGCTAGGATGGGAGAAATTCAGATACATGAAATGGTATACAGAAAAGGGCTGGCATCTATTCAGTGTCTCCATAGAGTGTTTTACTTCTATTCTCCCTGGAAGGAAAGTTTGGAGATTCTCATACTCTATATTCCCATTTTTTTTATGGTATTGATCCCAAACTGAAAAGACCAGGATTCAACTCCACTTAATCACTCTGTTTTTTTAAAGATTTTATCTCTCTCTCTCTCTCTCTGTCTCTTTTAGTTAAAAGGGAGAGAGTGGGAGAGTGAGAGCATGAGTTGGGAGAGGGGCAGGGAGAGAATCTCAAGCAGATTCTGCACCGAGTGCAGAGCCCAACCCAGGGCTCACTCTCACAGCCCCTGAGACCATGCCCTGAGCCAAAATCAAGACTTGGACACAACAGACTGAGCCATCCAGGCGCCCCCAAATCCCCATAATAATTCTTAAAAGCCCCTAGTAGTTCTTCATTAAGCATACCCTGGACTCAAACTATTTATATTTAGTTTGGTCTCTTGAAAGCCCATGAGCCATTGAACTTCATTACTCTTGGTTACTCCTCTGTGGTTTCATGCCCAATACCTTTGTACCCTCAGTTCCTTTTGTCTGAGATTCTCTTCAGCTTAGTCCTCGGAGCTAGACATAAACTCTGGACGGACAGGGATCATGTACCTGCAGTATGTGTAGTAGATACTCAATAAATGTTTGTTTCTTGGCTGCCTACCCAGCACAGAAATTATCTTTCTTCCTGAATTATGTCCAGAAGGATCTGCAGGCAGTACATTCTTTTAATCTTTGTATATTTGCAAGTACCTTTAATTTGCCTTTACATTTAGCCAGATATGAAATTACAGGTTATGATTCTTTTCCCTCAGCACTGGGAAGATATATCACTCCATTGCCTTCTGGAATCAATTGTTGTGGCTGAGCAGTCAGCTAAGAATGTAATTGTTATTCCTTTGTGGGTAATCTGTATCTTCTTTCTGGTAACCTAAAGATTTTTTTTTCTTCATGTGTCTACTTTTCACTAGGATGTGCCTAGATGTGCATTTATTTTCATTTATGCTACCTGGATTTGGAGCTTCTCTCAGCATGTCTGGAAAATTCTCAACTATTATCTTTCTAAATATCTCTGCTCTGCCACTTGCTTTATCCTATACTTTTAACATTCCTATTAGCCATATTTTGGAGCCCATCAATTTATTCTCCATGTTTTTAAACTATAGCTTAATGAAAAAAATATTTTTATCTCTCTATGATGCATTTTTGTGGAATTCTAAGTAGTATCCTCCAATTCACGAATTCTTGCTAATTATATCCAGTGTGGAGTTTATATCATCTACAGATTTAAAGATTTTAATGACCACATTTTTCATTTCCAACATTTTTAGGAGACACTTTTAAAATATACATTTTATAATGCTTGTGGGGCACTTGGCTGGCTTATTCGGTAGCGTATGCAACTCTTGGTCTGGGGTTCTGAGTTTGAGCCCCACATTAGGTGTAGAGATTACTTTTTTTTTTTTTTAGAGATTACTTTTTAAAAAATATTTTATTTATTTATTTATTTGAGAGAAAGATAGAGAGCACAAGGAGATGAAGCAGCAGAGGGAGAGGGAGACACAGGCTTCCCACTGAGTGGAGAGCCTGATGTGGAGCTCAATTCCAGGACGTTAGGATCATGACCTGAGCTGAAGGCAGACACTTAACCCGACTGAGCCACCCTGGTGCCCCTAGAGATTACTTTTTAAGAAGTAAATACTTGTATCCCCTCATAACTTCTTGTTTTATTTTTAATTCGATTTTCACTTTGTTCCTACCTTTTTGAGATATAATTGACATATAGCATTGTGTGAGACTAAGTTGTACATGTTGATAGAGTACATTTGTATGTTGTAATATGATTGCCACTGTAGCATGAGATAGCTCCAGTACATCACCAAATTACTGTTTCTTTTTTGTGTGAGAATATTTAAGATTTACTCCTTTAGCAACTTTCAAGTATGTAATATAGTATTCTAATCAGTATGTTATACATTGGATCCCCAGAACTTATTCATCTTATAGCTGGGATTTGAACTCTTTGATCAATAACTCCCTATTGCCCAAACTCATACATACTTTTTTTGTTCCAGCAGTGTGCTGGAGATTCTTGTCTCGAAACCTGGACTTCCATAAAGCTTCTCTCATCTGTGGGTGATTATCTTAGGAAGCACTTTCCTGGGGTTCCCCGATTGTGGCTGAGAGGAGCTGGAGCCAGTTCATGAACCACTGGATCCACGGCCAGGACCAAGGTCTGTCTGCCTATTTACCTGATACATGGGTGGGTGAGACTCCTTCCAGGGCCCTTGGCATAAAGTGTTGGATCCCACAGCTTTCTGAAGGTACTTTTGTCCATGATGGATGATGAATTTTGTTATTGGTGGAGGAGAAAAATGGAGGATGTCTTCTGCCATCATGCTGCTAGCATCAGTCTCCAGAACTTAACTATTTTAATGCTAACTTCAGATTTTTCTATTATTTTCATTATTGCCATTTTCATTAATGATCACCCATTAATGATTGTTCATTGTTGATTCTATAGGATTTCTTTTTAATATTAGATCTCATTGCATGTGTTGTGATTTTGCACCGTAGGCTCATCTTCAGTGAACATCTTTTCTTCCTTCCTGTTTTTTTTTTTTTTTTTTTACTGTGCCCACTCCTCTGGCTTGCAGCTGGCTCTTCAGGACCCCCCCAGCCCAGAACCCTGTTTTCTCATGTTGGATTAAGGCTGTTGTTGATAATATTGCACTGACACAGATGCAGCTACTGAGCCATTGGGCTGCTCATCCAAGTTTTGGGTAGAAGCTGTGTCTAGTCCCTCCTGCCTGCCTCATTATCCCATTGTAGTAAAATCTCAGCTTTCTCAGCTTTCTTTCAGAGGTGGGAAAAGACAGTCTAGCTCCTAGGCTCACGCAGTCATCTTGGCTCTCATCCCCTTCCCGTCATGGGGAATGTTTAGTCTCCATTTTCTTGTCGGAGCCAAACTCCTGGCTGCCTTTTCTCTGCTCCAGCAGCCCCTTCACCACCTTGGGCTCCTGACCTGCAGATATGTTGTCCTTGGCTGACTTTGGATTGATGTGGCACATGGTGGGAGGTAAAGACTTGATTTTGTGGTTAAAAGAAAGGTAAATTTTCCCCTCTCCTTCTCATAGGATATAAATAAGGACTCTGTGGCTCTAATTCTTAAAGGGAGCCATCTTATCGCCATTAGGAACCATCTTGTGTGCATGAAGAAAGTTAATATTAGGGCAATGTGTCAAGTATAAGTATGTATCTTCTTTTTTTTTTTTTTTTTTTTTTAGAGAGAGAGAGCATGCATGAGTGGGGTTAGGGGGAGGAGAGTGAGAAGGAGAGAGAGAATCCCAAGAAAATTCCATGCCCAGCATGGAGCAAACATGGGGGTTGATCTCATGATCCTGAGATCACCACCTGAACCAAAACCAAGAGTTAGACACTTAATGTAATGAGCCCTCTGGGCACCACTAGGTACATCTTCTTAATATGGGGTTTTATAATACCTTATATAAATGTCAGTTTTTGCTTATTACTTGCTATATTTTATCTTTTGTCATCATATGTTTGGAATAGCAGTAGGGCTTCAAGACAGGTACTTCTTTTTTTTTTTTTTTAAAGATTTTATTTATTTATTTGAGAGACAGAGAGCAAGAGAAGGGGGAGGGGCACAGAGAGAGGGAGAAGTAGACTCCTCACTGAGCAGGGAGCCCAACCCGGGGCTCAGTCACAGGACCCTGAGATCATGACATGAGCCAAAGGCAGATGCTTAACCAACTGAACCACCCATGCATCACAAGACAGGTACTTTCTAATTCTCCCTTGACCAAAGTCAAGCTAGACATTTTTAACTCTGCTGCCTGTAGTGGACACAGTGATGAGGTGCTTGGATTTCCCTCAGAACTGAAGAACTCATTCCCTAGTTTCCAGGAGTACTGTCTGCAGACTGTTCACAGCTGAGTCACTCTACAGGAAGTTTCTTGAGTGAGGGGACCTGCCTTGCCCAAGGTTATGACCTTTCCTCAGGACCAGCTAAATCACCGTGGCTGGTCAAGTAGAGATGCGGAGGCCTGAGCTCCTTGCTTTACCTCAGGACAAAGACAGAAGATTATCCTTCATCCAGACCTCCCTGTGGGATGAGCTCAGGTCTTTGCCACAACTGCATTGCTATTCATCTTCTTCTTCTTGTCAATCTTTCTCCACTCACTGCCTTACGGGTATTAATACCAAGAGCACCTCTAATATGCCTCCTGCTCACAAACTTCCATCTCAGTAGGCTGTTCCTGGGGAACTTTATTTAAGACACCACTCTGCTGGTGGGGAACACAGGGTCTTCCTGTGAGGCCCATTAGCTGCTTCCACGTAGTAGACATTCTGGAATATCTGTGGAATGAACACATTAATAAAAACAAAGTTGCCTGAACTTAACTTGTTCAGTTTTCTCAAGCTACATAATTTTTCAGACTTTACTAACAAAACATAGACCATCATCATCTGAGAAATTCATCTAGGTAAAATATCATTCACTTACTTTGCAAGTTCCTGCTTTAATTGGACTCTGATATTGCTTGGATGGACCTAGCTCTGTTGACACTTGAGTAATACATTTGAAGATGAATTACTTGCACTCACAGTATCAGTGTGGGAGGTGGAGGCAGGCACCAGCATGATCAGCTGCTAAGCATGGGCTATAAATTGAGGAAGGAATGGCAGTGTTGGAGAATGGTAATCATTGCAATCCCTTTTCAAACATCACTGGCATGGGGACAGCAAGTTAGCATTACCTCCCATAAAGCGGACTTGAAACCTTTGCTGGGCACTCTTTTCTCAGGACTGGCAATTAAAACCCTCCAGGCAACTTTCACCTTTGAGGACACAGAAAACTGAGCATGCCTCCTTGTAGGGAGTGTAGAGATGTCATGGATGGGAAGCCCACACCTGGAGAAATGGGGTAGTATGGTGAGGTGAGGTATTTCATAAGTGTTGTCAGGTGCCTGAGAATTTTCTATGGGGATATTTAAATGGTACATTGACATGTTGGCATTAACAAAAATTAAAACGGGGGTTTGTGGGTGGCTCAATGGTTGAGCATCTGCCTTTGGATCAGGTCATGATCCCAGGGTCCTGGGGTCGAGTCCTACATTGGACTCCTTGCTCCATGGGGAGCTTGCTTCTCTCTCTGCCTCTCTGTTTCTCATAAATAAATAAATAAAATCCTTAAAAAAATAAGAATTAAAACATAAGGATATCTTAGATCACTGACATGACCATCAGTGGTAGATACAGTTGATTATCTATCCTGTGTCCTTTCCCCCATTCATCTTTTTCAAAGCCTCACCTTTTCTTTTCTTCAGATATTCCCACCCTTCACTCAGCCCATGTTCTAAAGACAGATTCTGGTTTCTTTATGCAAATCATGACAATCCTATTTCCCTTGCAACTGTTTCAGAAACCCAGATTTAAGTAAATTAGCATTTCCTAGTGACTTAAAGGGACAAGACTGCTGGGATGACCTTTTACTTTATGGTGAGGGGAAAGGATTTTTCCCCCTCTCTCATTCACAAGATAAAAAAATGGGAAACCAGTTTCCCTAGTTGTCTCCAGAGACCATGCAGGAAGCCATCTCGGGTACATATAGGAAGCCATCCTGTGCACATGAAGGAAGCCATCCTATGTAAATGCACGAAGTCATCTTGGGTACATGCAGGAAGTCATCCTGGGTACATGCAAGAAGCCATCCTGTGCACGTGCAGGAAGCCAGCATGGGTACATGCAAGAAACCATCCTGTGTACATGGAGGAGGCCACCTTGTCATCATGATGGAAGCTAATGTGAGTCCATATACAGAAAAAAAAAATCTCAGAGTAATGGAAACAGAGTCCCAATTTTACTGACTCTGGGTCCTGCCTAACCTAGACCTAATGAGATAATAAGTTTCCTTATTGTTTAAACATATTGAGTCAAGGTTTCCTATTACTTACAGGTGAAAAAATCTTATTTGAAACATATACTTATGATCAAGTACTGTCTTTGCACTTCATTTGTAATTTCACTGGCACTAAGTAATCACAAGTGCCAATTACAGGCAGAATTTATCTTTAAAGATCTAGGCAAGCAGATCAGTCTGTCAGTGGATTGGCATTTCTTATGTTAAAGTGATATTAATGACTTCTGTTTGAAGTTGACTTCTTGGCCATATGAGTTTGTTCCCTCTCTCTACCAATATGTCAATAAAAGATAGTATAGGAATGAAAATAATGTCTAAATGCTCAATGAAAAAAGATGAAAAAGCCATCAGTAGGAAGAGTTCACCAAATCCCTGGAAGATGGGTAAGATACAGATGATTAGAAAGTGGTGAAGCAAGGGCACCTGGGTGGCTCTGTTGGTTGAGAGTCTGCCTTTGGCTCAGGTCATGATCTCAGAGTCCTGGGATGGAGCCCTACATTGTGAGGCTCCCTGTTCAGTGGAGAGTCTACTTCTCCCTCTCCCTCTGCCCCTGCTCTCTCTCTCTCTTAAAAAGAAAAGGAAAGAAAGAAAACCTTAAAAAAAAAAAAAAAAAGAAAAGAAAGTGGTGAAGCAGAATCCAGGAAGCCACAGCCCAGAGTATGTACAGGAAAAAGATTCCAATGAAGAGGAAGCCAGTATGCCTTTCATGTATGTAACAGCCTTAGCACTATGAAATGTGCAAAAGAGGGTTGGGTTACGATGTGAGGCACAAAACAAGGTGATTAATCAAAAGTCTGTTTTTGAAACAAACCCCTTCACCCTGCAGGACATAATTCGTGGAAGCCAGGCTTCTATGCCAAGACTTCCAAAAAAAAAAAAAAAAAAAAGAGTATTCCCTTTCAGAGAAACTGGAAGTCACCAGAAGAATGTCCTTTACATTTTATCATTTAGGGGGTTCACCAGGGAATGCTTCACTTGTTTCCCCAAACTGGTGTCACTTTGAACAAATTGACAAAATGAGCAAGGTCCGTCCATGCTGCGGGGCCCTCACCAGGTTTAATGGAACATTCAGAGGTCTTCAAGTGTGAGGCCCTCCAACCTGAAAGAAAATCATCGAAGGGAACAGACACAAAACATGATTCTGGAGGAAACAGGCATCATGCAAAGGACAGGAGGGAACTAAAATTCTACTGTACATTCTGGGAGAGATTTGGGGAAATGTTGCAACATGCAACAAGCATTTTCCAGCGAAAATGGAATAAACACATACCAAGAAATACCTCCTTATAGTAAAGATCTGTTTGTCCACATAGAAAATAATTTGACAGAAAACTTGGAAAATCAGATCTGGGAAATCTCTGAGAAGTAGAACAGGAAAATAAAGAAGTGGAAAATATGAGAAAGAAAACCCGAGGGTCAATGCAGGAGCGTTTAACATCTAACCAAAAGACAAATGACAGGGGAAAGTATCAAAGAAGTAATGAGGCAATGTTTGCAGAACAGAAGGACTTCACATTCATACTGAAAACATACACCTAGTGCCCAGCACAATGAATTAAAACAACAACAACAAACCACACGCCCATATCTACAGCACACGACCACCAAATGTCAGAATATTAAGGATAAAAAGGAAGCCCTAAAAACAAAATTGAGAAAAAAAATCCAAAGTAAAAACAAAGACAGCATCAAGTGATCCATCAGCAACTCTAGCTATTAGGAATGCTTGACTTTCTGAGGGAAAATCATATCATTGTAGAATTCAATATATAACTCAAGTATCAATAAATAGGATGATAGAATAAAGACATCACCAGACGTGTAAAGCCCAGAAGGGACTTTCCAGGGAAACTGGACAACTTGGCAGAATTTGAAAGCTGTAGAAGTGATAGAACAAAATTAAAAACCCAGCTAAAGTAATTGGTTCCCCCCCAAAATTGAACTCCAGGCAAAAAGTCATACAAGAAAGACCATTTAATCATAGCTATGGGTGTGTAGTGAACCACATTTAAACAGTCATAATAATGAAATCACTATTGATTTTCAATTCTCAGAATCAACCTATGGATAAAGCTTAGAGGATTAATTACCATCAGGGAACAACATGTAGGCATTATGGATTTGACCTGTAAACGTAGCAATTCAGAAGAACTTGAGAGTTAGAAACAGGAACAGAGGGCGCCTGGGTGGGTCAGTCGGTTAAGCGACTGCCTTCAGCTCAGGTCATGATCCCAGGGTCCTGGGATAGAGCCCCACATTGGGCTCCTTGCTCAGCGGGGAACCTGCTTCTCCCTCTCCCTCTCCCTCTGCCCCCGACTTGTGCTCTCACTCTTTCTCTATCTCAAACAAATAAACAAAATCTTTAAAGAAAAAGAAGAAACAAAAACAGAACTGAAATCAGTACCTATATTCTCACATTAGGAAGTAAGAAGTCAAAATACACCGTTTTGAGGGAAGAAAAAAAAAAAGACGTTTAAAAAAATTAGTTTCAAAAATTAACAAACAAAATGACATAATTTCACGTCTTTTGGTTCTTGTATTCATTTGGATTATTTTGGCAGGAAGAAAAACAAGATTCTTTTTTCTTTTTTCAGTTGAAAGTTATTTTCATGAAAGACTTTAGCTTCTGATGTTATTATTAAATCAAGATTTTGATTTGTCTTCATGAAAGCAACCACACATGACTTCAATTGTCACAGGCTAATGCAAAAATAAGTGAGGTGAACCTAACAGATAAAGGATGCTATTGAATCAAGGGGAGGCAAAATAACATCAGAGTGAGCTGTCCAAAAATAAGTTTTGCAGTTAGCTCATGCTAAGGTAGAGGGATATTGCTAAAATGAAAAGAAACTTGGCTATAGTAATTTATATGCCATTCACTCACTGGGTGCTGATTTACTACAATATTACACATATTACCATGTTAGGAAATTAATGTTAAAATTTTTATTTTATTAGTTTCCGGATTTTGCTTATGTTCAATTTGCGATTTTTTTTTCTTGGTTTGCTCAGCAGATTTGTCAGCTCAGTGGGAAGTACAAGCTGTAACCACAGCTGAGCTACTCTCTTCTCAACAAGGTAGGTTCTCTAACTAACCAAAAGCTCCATTGTTACCTAGTTGCCTAGATCCTCCCCCTTCATGAAGTTGCCCACTAGTATCCCCCGGAGGATTTTAAGGCATGCTGGGGGGCACTTGATGGGATGAGCACTGGGTGTTATGCTATATGTTGGCATGTCGAACTCCAATAAAAATATATACATACAAAAAAAAAAAAGACCTGCTGAGATTTATGTCCCAGGTCCACTGTATATCAACTGTGTACTTTGGAAAAATTGCTTAACATTTTTGCACCCTGGGGCAGCCCGGGTGGCTCAGCGGTTTAGCGCTGCCTTCAGTCCAGGGCCTCATCCTGGAGACCCAGGATCAAGTCCCACGTCGGGCTCCCTGCATGTAGCCTGCTTCTCCCTCTGCCTGTGTCTCTACCTCTCTCTCTCTCTCTCTCTCTCTGTCTCTCATGAATAAATAAATAAAACCTTTAAAAAAAATTTCTGCTCCTCAGTCTAAACACTTCATCATGGTGATGACAATAATAAAAAATACTGCATAAAAAAAAAGGAATGCAGAATCATGGGCCTCACCCCAGACCTACTGAATCAGAATCTGCATCTTTAACAAGATCTCCAGGTGATTTACATGGGCATTAATCTCTGGAAGGCAAGGCCCTTGTGTGGCTCAATCGGTTAAGCATTTTCCTTTGGCCCAAGTCATGATCTCAGGGTCCTGGGACCCTGTTCCATGAGGAGTCCGCTTCTCCTTCTCCCTCTGCCTGCCGCTCCCGCTGCTTGTGCTCTCTCTCAAATAAATAAATAAATAAATAAATAAATAAATAAATAAATAAATACTTTAAAAAAATGTCTAGAAGGCACGGACCCTGCTTTTTCCCTAGTACCGTGGACGAGTGCAGGAGCAGCATCCATCTCTAGGGAATCACCAGTCACTGCCCATTTCTGCCCAGTCTGAGCATCCCTCCTCTGAGGACAATCAGAGCTCAGGGGACCATGAGTGTTTTGCCACTTTGCTACTGTGTCTCTTACCAACCTTTCTAGTGATGAATGTGCCTGGAGCTCCCATTTCCCAGCACTTGGTGGTATTTGTTGTTGTCCGTCCAGATTCCTTATCTGTAACAGAATAGTAATAAACTTTTCATAGAGTTGTGAGACTTGCATATAATAATCCGTATAAAGCACTCAGCACAGAGTAACATCTCAATAAATGTGGCTATAATTATTAGCTATTACCAGAGTCCCGGGTGATAACATTCAGCAGGAAAGGCTTCTATGTTAATAGTCTCCAGCCTCAGCTGTCATCGGGTTCATTTCCCTCATCAATAGCTCATTACTTGATTGTCAAGTCACAGACGCTATAAGCCACACACCATCACACCGAATAATAGCGATTATTGCAGTTCTCATGTGTAAAGCATTGCAGAGCCGGTCTCCCTGTCATCCCGAGAGGGGTCTGTCTGCGAGAGGTGCTGGTGGTGAGGTGCAAGCTGTGTTGTCTGTCTTTCACCACCACAGTCCAGTATCATTTTGTTCATGAGCTTCCAAGCTGTCCTGCCCTGTGTCCCAGGGTTCTCCAAAGCCAAAACAGCTCTTTGTTTTCCTTTTACTCATTTCTTGATGCACAGCCTTCTCCTGAGAGAGTCAGGCATGCATCCAGAGGCACAGGGTGGACAATAAACCTCACATGCTGTGCTGGGAAAGACCTCTTCTGATTCAACATCCCACCCCACTTACTTCTAATGAGTCTGGAAAAACGACTACATGGGGTCTTAATTTTGAACCATAATGTGAACATGAAATTTGACACATGCGTTTCCAGGACAAATGAACAACAAATCATAAAAAGAAGGGAAACCATGACTATGGCCCTCTTACTTCCTATGTGAAAGGTACCATGTGATGTCTAGTGTTATCACATTTAATTCTCCAAACAAGTATTTGTTTAACAGATGAAACTGTGGATTGTACATGCGGAGAAACCAAGCTGGAATGAACTTGTGTTTGTTTCACTCCCAAATCTGTATCCTTTCTATTCCTTCATATGCCTTCACATTATGGAATCAGCTGATGGGCAGTACCAAGTTCCCTGTCACAGAGAGAACATTCAAGCAGAGGCTGGAGGCTGGAAGGCCTGCCCAACTCTCCCGAGGCCTGAAATGAAGCCAAGGGCACCCGGATGGTTACAGCCGAGGGTAATTCCTGGAGCGACACCTAGAGCAGTTGATCTAGGAGAAAGTTATCCATTCCAAACAAGGCAAGGGAATAAGGAAGTATCAAATTATAAAGCTAAAAGTATCCAGAAGCACAGCAAGCTGATAAAGCATAAGGTGCATTGCAGAATAGGTAAAGGAAGATCCAGAGCTGAAAGCTGGCAGTGCACAGGCTAAAATCTGCCCACAGACGTGTTTTGTTTGGTCTTCAGGCATTAATTCCTTTTTGGTTAATTGACAACACCTGAACACCAGTAGATTTCACCCACAAATCCACATTTTTTTTTTAAGATTTTGTTTATTCATGAGAGAGAGAGAAGCAGAGACACAGGCAGAGGGAGAAGCAGGCTCCATGCAGGGAGCCCAATGTGGGACTCGATCCCAGGACCCCAGGATCATGCCCTGGGCCAAAGGCAAATGCTAAACCACTGAGCCACCCAGGGATCCCCAACAAATCCACATTTCAAAACTTCTCTCCAAAAGTGGGACGATCTGGATATACTGGGCCACATTTCTACATGGCAACAGTTGAGTGGTGCCTGGTTCCAGAGGCAGAGCATACCCTCTGCACCACCTTAGATTGCCTTCTGTTTTTCTATCTGTACTTGTGTGCATTATCAGCCTGGACTCTGAAAATAACCAAAACAATTTATGTTTTCTGCTGCCATGGAGGGATTCAGCTCAGAAAGAGATGGGCTGCATTTGTGGCACATCCCAAACTCCTATTCCCTTCAAGACTCACTCGAAGCTCCAATGGACAGAGTCTGAAAGACAAGCTGTGTGATACCAAACAATTATGAAATAGCACGTGCAAGCATGTTCCAAATAGTGAACATGCCAGTCACTGAGAGATGGAGAAGTGGTTTAGTTAAAGCACGGAAGAAATCAAGGTAGGCAAGAACCCATGCATACAAGTCCCTAGTCTCTCTACTGCCTTAGAACTGCATCTGTATTCTAGTGAGAAGGCGTGATCGTTATCATTAAAATTGTACTATAGATGTTACTGATTCTGAGATGGGAGGGAAGTCTAGAGAGAAGATAGAGACAGAGAGAAAGGAGAGGGTCAAATCACACGAATGTTTTCTATAGCATGATTTCAGTTATCTCCAACAACTTGTTTTGTTGTTTTTCTGATTTAAAAAAATCCCCCAGGTTTTGGTAAGATAAGATACCCAAGCCAACTTAGTGACCAGATAGACAGGCTAAGAAGCAGCTCCAACATCAGGGGAGGTTCTGTGCTTACAAGCAATAAAAACTGACACCAGTAAACAAAAACAAAAGAGGGGTTTAATAGATGTATCCTGAGTTCTTATGGCATCGACAGGAAGGCTGGAAAGTATGACACAGATCTAGGTAAGCACTCAGGATTTCCTGTGGATAGAATACGAGCAATTTTGGGAGTTTGAGAATCAGAGACACCCTCCACCCCGCATCTCACAAGGGTGCCAAGCTGGAATAGATGAGTCTGATCATTTTTAGCTTTTGTGTCATTCTGTATACAATCCGAATTCCAGAGAGGAAGCTTTACAATTAGCCTAGCTTAGGTCAAGGGAAGTTGGATTATACCCTAGCCTGTAAACTCCACGAGGTCAGAAGTGAGAAGACACTGACTATTAATTATCAATGTTTTCAGCACCAAGGCTAGTGTTTGAAACAAAGTAGATGTTAGTGAATATTTGTGAAATGAACCAATGAAAGAATGTTTTCAGTCTCAGACTAGGGTAAGATAAAGCATCTGGAAAATATAGTCCCTAAACCCAAAGCCAGCAGGGAAGAGGTAATTTTCCAAAAGGAAATCAGGGTGATATTATCAAGAGAGAACTGAATGGTGCTGGGCCCCCAGTAGAGAAGGGAATGTAGACAAATGTTTTTGATTTTCCACCAAGGTTTATATAACAAACACAGAAAACTTCAAATCTCTCTCGGTCTTTCACATTTCAACATAGTGACAAGGAATCAGTCAGAAAGCATCTAAATCCATCTTTGTTTTCCTATGTACACAATGGTAGCCAGATTTGTGCTGCTGGTGATTGGTAACCTGAAGTCCTGCATCCCCGCTATTCTGGTTCTGATGAGGAAGGCCATATTCTGGTGCCAGCCCTGCCCCAAGTGAGTTCCCTGAGATGCAGGCACATCTCCTCCAAGAACATGCCATATGTACAAGAGGCTGTTCCAAGGAGAAGCAAATTTGCACATCCCACTCAAAAGGGGAATGGCAAGGATGGGTGTGAGGAGCCCCCAGATTTTCTGCTCTTCCTCCGAGGTACTTTAGGAAGGAACACATGACTCATTTCAAAGGATCAAGGGAAGAACACCACCTGGGAAGTGGGAAATGGTCAAGAAGGCTCTGATAACGAAGCAGCTTTAGTGTTGATAATGAAAAAATGTAGCTTTCTTAAGCTGATCTGACTGATAATTGCTATTATGGCCCAATCCACTCATTTTGCCAGCTGGTCATATACAATTTAGCTCTTAATTATGAGTTGTCTTGTGAGTTGTCCTTAGAATGCTTAATGTGTTAGCCTTGTTCCAGCCACTGGAGCACAGGCTCAGAGAAGCTTTTGGAACATTCCTTTCAACAAAAGTGGGTTTGCTTTCCAGCCTCTGTTTTGGCCAAAAGCTGGAGACCTTTGTATATTCTTTTCCTTGGATTGGAAGTGTGGATGCTGAGCACTGGGGTGAATTTGTCTGGAGAAGAAGGGGAACTGTATGTTGGCAGCCTGTCTATACCCAAAACAGAGAGATCTGAGGGCCTGTGGACCTCATCTGACTATATGCATTTTTTTCAGCCTGCATAGGATTTATTTTTTGAAGTATTATTTTCAAATTCTATGAAATTGAGAGGGCTTTCCATACCAATCTGGATTTCCAGTTTGTCTTGAAACCACATAAAGTCTTGCAATATGAGGTCTGCTTTCCTGCAAGGAAGTGGAAGTGGAGCTGAATTAGAGCAGTGGTGGCCCGTTGAGACAGAGTCTGAGCTCTGCAATCAGTCCCCCAATCAGCTTTGGTCATAACCCAGTGTGTGCATGTGAGGACTGGGGAGGCTAGGTTGGTAAATGAGATTGTAACTTCACATCTACAGCTTTTTTTCTAGTTGGGTGTGGCATAGGTCTTAAATTGCTAAAAGTTATTTCTCTGCCTTTTGGATATGGCTAATGACTCTTATGGTTAGTGGCTTGGACCAGGCTGGGAAGAGGATGTAGCATGGGGTCATGTCTCTATATGCCCTGGGGGAAGTTAGTCATCCTTTGAGTTCATCTTGGCATTTCATATTTTTAAGCAGGAGTTTGGCCTATAGATAAGGCCCAAATCACATCATTATATGATGCACCAGAGCATAGAAGGTCTTGAATGCCATGCTGAAGGTTTATACATGGGCAACAGGTTTGAAAACACCAAAGCATCCCAAGTTCTTCTGCCTTGGGTCACGTCGTACCAGGCCCTGTGTTTGGAGTCAGCTGCTCCCCACTGCAACCTGATAGAGCCCTGTGGGGTGGCCTACAAGTCCAGGGATGGACCAACCACAGAAGGGCCTTCATTTTTTTTTTTTTTTAATTTGTACTTTCAGGGCACCTCGGTGACTCAGTTGGTTAAATGTCTAACTCTTGATTTCAGCTCAGGTCATGATCTCAGGGTCATGGGATTGAGCCCTGCATCAGGCTCCATGGTCAGTGGGGAGTCTGCTTGAAATTCTCTCTCTCCTTCTCCCTCTGCCCTTCCCTCTTCTCTCTTTCTCTCAAATAAAAAAACAAAGCTTAAAAAAAAAAGAAATTTGAACTTTCATATCTTTTGACATATGTTCTCTTCTTTTTTGAATTTATGTCACAGATGTTGACATATGTGCACCATGACATATGCGTGACCTGTTTATGGCAACACTTTTAATAACTAGAGACTGGGAATAATCAATGGGCCTCTCACCAGTAAGGAAGCTGACCTAATTGTGGCACATTTACACAACTGAATATCGTGCAGCTTTTGGAAGGCCTGAGGTGTCTGTGGCTTATATGGAATGATCTCTAAAGTATATTTTAAGCAAAAATAGCAAGGTGTTGATTAGTGTTTCTACTGTGTTTCCATTCATTTAAAAAGCATGCAGACACTGACTTATTTTTATATAAGGTGGAATATTTTTAGGTGGTAGAGAACAATTTTTACAGAGAGCCTTGGAGACAAGGGTTGAGGGAAAGATAGACTTTTCATTGTGAATCCTTCTGTATTTGTTTGCTTATTTTACCATGTTCATACATGTTACTTTTTTTTTCAAAACACAAATTGAGTTCTATGGTTGTGTGCACTTAATTCTGAACTTCATTTCTCCTGGAGTCTGCTTCATTCCTTCTAGGAAAATGCCTACATCCCACAATAGTTTTCTAGAAGGAATCACCATGCCTCCCTGGCTGGCAGAACTGAGCAGGTTGCCCTGGGCTCCTGCTGAGACCCGAGCTTCTTTTCTTGGAATTCTGGGTGAGAACAGCTCTCGGGTACTATGTGGTGTCTTGTGGCGTTGCTTAGCAAGCCGGCAAAGAGGATACAGAGCCAGATAGCAATTACATGTTGCTTTCCGCATCTCGCCTTGCTATGACACCCTCCACCCAACATTGTCCCCTTCCATTCTCCCACATATCAAATGGACATGATACCATTTGTCCTTTCCACTCTGGGAGCATTTCAGGAAATAAATAGTGCAGATAAAAATCTATCTAGGAGGATTATGTCCTCCCTTGCAGCTCCCAAAGGACCAAGGGTAACGGGTCTCTTGCCTCTACACTGAGAATATAGGTAGAGCAGGGCAGGGTGAGTGCGATGAAGTTTGAGACCCATGAAGGACTCAGGGGGATTACAGAAGACAAATTGATCTGCAAGTGAAAAGGGGAAAGGAATTCTGGAGAAAAGGACGCCAATGTACAAGAGCATCTTAGAATCTGGTGCGTTTGAAGAGCAATGAGTGACTCTGAGTGGCTGGGACAAAGGCTGAAACAGGATAGGAAGCAGGAGGTGCCACTGGAAAATTCTGCAAGGAATTTAAACCTTATTCTCAAAAAAAAAAAAAAAAAAAAAAAAAAAAACAGCCTGATTCCTAGGAGGTTTTTTTTTTAATGTTAGAGAATAATGATCAAATTTTATTTGGCATACAACTAGCAAACGTATAGAATACAGTTACTAGAACAAATTCCTCCTGGCCGGAAGGAGGAGAGAGATGATTATTGTAATGCTTTCTAGCTCAAGGGGATTTACCCTAAAAGAATGCAGTCACAATGGGGATATGAGTTGGGGGGTGGGGGCTGAGGGTAGATCTGAAAGGGATTTGTGAAGTAAAATCAAGCAGCTTGGTGAGAGGCTAAATGAAGAAGTTAGGAAGAACGCCAACAATGTCTTTGAGTGTTTGGCTGGAAAGGAATAGTGACTTAGACCCAGAAGACAAAGCATACCTGGAAGAGTGTTTTTTGCCCTTGGAGTATGAAATCTTTGTATTTTGTCCATTGTAAGAGCTGTTTCTAAGCCACTGTCCTCTGCCTGAATTTACTTAACCGAACACTTATTAAGTCTTTACACTGGGCCCTGGTAAGGCATGAAGGTCAAGAAAGTCTCTGGAATTGAGTATTTTTAGATCTGTCTCCCCCTCGTCCAACAGAACCAGTGAAGATATTTCCACCTATCTGAAGAACAATGCAAGTACCCATAACGATGACAAAGAAATGACACGATTGTCCTTAGAAAGTCAGTTTCAAGCCCTGCCACGTCAGGACATTCCCCTCCCCCCCCACCCCCCCATGCACCAGGACAATGTCCCTTGTATCTCAATGGCAATAACTCAAGGGCTATGCTGGGAAGACAGCAAGGAGATGACTTAATTATGAGCAAAATCATTCGTCAAAGACCACATGAGACTAGCAAGAGTCATAGTTGCTGAGTGGGAAAATATTTTGTTGCAAGCAGCTCAGACCCAAGGGGAATGGACAAATCTTTGGAACTGCTTGGAGGGATGAGCTGTGCCAGTAGGGAATCAATACCCATTGGCAGATTGGCTTCTCTTGCTGCTGCACGTCCCCACTCAATGGCACCCTGGCTCGGTGTCTTGGCTCTGTTGGGATGTGGTTGTTGCGCTGGCTTGGGGCAGGCAATTCCTCCTCTTGACAGTCTCCTGGAAGCTGCTGGAATCTCTTCTGCCTCAAGCAGGATGTAACAAGCTGGGGAGGTTTTCGCTAGGCTGCTTTTTCTGCAATTCTTTTCTTGTTCAGGTGCCAGCAGTCCTTCATCCTTCTAGGATTCCAAGCTGTAGCTTCTCTGAAGGCTGATGTAATGGTTCTAAGCCTCAGAATAGAAGACCCACTTTTTGATATGATCTATTGTATGTTCACCTCTCTGACTCCTCTTTGCTCTCTCACCAGGCCTTCTAAAGACCTACCAGTGCCTTTCAATGTCTTTCCCTATGGGGATGCCTCCTTGGTCCTCTTTTGAGCTCCGCCTATTCATTCTCTGCCTGGGCTCCCCCACTAAACTGCACGTTTTCAGCTAATGGATCTATATTAAAAGACTCCAAAGCACTCATTCCTGGGCTCAACTTCTTTCCTGAATTTTGGACCAGCATTCATTCATTCATCACTCAGAAGACATTTATGGACCACCTATGCTATGCGAGGTCTTGCCCTAGGCACTGCGCAAACAGAGTCGACCCTCACAGATTCTCCATCCTTGCTCCTGTAGCGTTTTGACGTTTAGGCTTGAATGAGCCTCAAATCTTCCCCAGTTGGGATTCAGAATCTCAGTCATGCAACCCGTCCCTCTGCCTGGCTAACCGCTGTTGGGGACATACACTCTCTCCATCATCATCATCATCAGGATTGAACCCCATCCTCGTTTTGTTGCCTGATCTTGTTGATCCCACCTCCCGATCTTTCCGTTTGGATCCCCTCCTGCCTCAACCACCTTGTTCAGCCCTCACCCACCCTCACCTGTACAGCTTCTTTTTTTTATTATTTTTTTAATTAATTAATTAATTTATTTATGATAGTCACAGAGAGAGAGAGAGAGGCAGAGACACAGGCAGAGGGAGAAGCAGGCTCCATGCACCGGGAGCCCGATGTGGGATTCGATCCCGGGTCTACAGGATTGCGCCCTGGGCCAAAGGCAGGCGCCAAACCACTGCGCCACCCAGGGATCCCTGTACAGCTTCTTTAACTGTCTGCCCAGCTTCTAATCCATTCTCCCCTCCACTCACAATCATTGCAAATATTCTAGTTACACAATCACCCTTCATGCCCCTCTCCCAACATCACCTTGAAATGAAACCCCCCATCATGGTCTCTCAGCTGCACTGTCTGCTCCGGGCCTGCCTTTCTGAATCTATTTGCAAGTAGCCTCCAGGAGAGAGCTTCCCTGGAAGAAGGAAAAAGAAGAGGAGAGAAGAAGGGACATAGGAGGAAGAAGAGATTGAGGCATGTTGGAGCTGTTTGTTGAGTGTCTACACGGTGCTTGGTGCTGTGCTAAAGCCTTCATGTACACTTGGCCATTCAATAATCCTAGATGTTTTTTAAGTTCCTTTGAAATCTAAGTGAACTTCTGAGATTTTAGGCAACTTACCGTGATAAATGAGGCAAGAAATAATAATAGCTATCATCTATGGAGAACTGAGTATGGGGCAGGCACTGCCAAGTGCTTTTCCAGCATTTGTCTCCATCACACTTCTGTGAGGTAGTGCTCTCAGAATCCCCATTTTGTAGATGAAAAAACTGAGGCACAGAGAGGCGAATAGGTCCAAGGCCAGCCATCCCCTGTGTGGTGTAGCTTAAACCAACTGCAGCCTTATTGTCAATTTTTTTTTTTTAATAAAAAGCAATGTAAGTAGACACTGAATTCCTGGGGCTCCTGGGTGGCTCAGCTGGTTAAGCATCTGCTTTCAGCTCAGGTCAAGATCTCGAGGTTCTGGGATTAAACCTCACATAGGATTCCCTGCTCAGCAGGGAGTCTGCTTTTTCCTCTCCCTCTGTTCATCTCCCCTAAATTGTGCTCACACTCTTTCTCTCTCAAATAAATAAATAAAATCTTTAAAAAAAATAGACACCAAATTCTTCTTTAGGAGCAGCAAAGAGAATTCCATTGCTGGCTATAAAGGGAAGCTCATATAATCCCCTCTCTCCACCTGTCTGCCAAGAATTCACACATCATGAGTAGGGGTGGTATTTACAATCTCTTCCCTAAACTCCCCATAGCTCATTTACTCTTCTTCTCTCTTTTCTTCAAAACTCAGATCCCTTTCCTCTTGGGAGTAGCTCTGTGCCTTTGCTAATGAAACCGCATCAAGCACTCCTCCTTCCTGTTCCCTTCTCTATGCCAAATGCCCCCCAAAAAAGACCAACGGGCTATATTCAGTCGCCGGGTTTGTTTTTGTTTGGCTAATACAATTTTTTATAATAATTCTAGGCAACGTTAAGAAATGAGTGGCTTCCAAGGTTCTGGCTCACCTTTGCCTGATTTCCAGAAAATCTACCAAGAGCCGGCCTGCATCACTGGCCACCCAGGCACACATGCTGTCTGGTCTGTCCCACCCCACCATTCACAGCATTGTCTCCCAGACTCAAAGCTTGGTGCCATTTATGGTTATACCCAGGTCTCCTTAAAATTGGGAAAATGAAAGGTGAAGAGAAGAGCCCATGTGTTAAAGTGGACGCAAACAGTAATCCCTCGTGTTTAGAGGTTTAAAAAAATGATTGAGGGTCTTTGAGAAAGGAAGACAAGCCTCACTGCCTACTTATTCTTGCTGGCATTCGGGTTTACAGTATCTGGGTCAGATTAACAGAACAAAAAGACCCCTTCTCACTTCCCAAAGCTCAGGTCAACAGAACAGCAAAAAACCCAGTTGATCGACAAACAGAAAGTACTTGAGAAGAGGAGGTGGGAAGTCAGGAGAAAGAAGCCCTTGGTTATATATCGAAAGTTCCCCTTATTCTGGTTGCAACTTTCCATCTCCCTCATGTAGCAACAAACAAACAAACAAACAAACAAACAAACTCCAGCCCGGTGTTCTAGACGTTATTTGAATTTGAGTAAAATGGCTCCTTTGGCAACCAGCCGGCAGCCAACAGCCTTTACAACATGTTTTCTGATACAAACCGTTTCACAAAGAGCTTGTATCTTTTTACTACCAAGCATTTCATTCTGAACAGAAAACTTAATAAGATTCTCAGCAGAGATTTTAAGAGGATCCATCATAGGACTTAACAACAACTGTGATCTATTATATTTAGTGCAAGAGTAAAGACCTGAGAGAAATAGTGATTTCGATTTGACTTTACGGCTGCCCAAGTTGTGTTCAAGTTAAGGGAAAGTGAAAACTTGGTATTGGAGGAAGAGCAAAGACCTTGGACTCAAATCCGGCTTTGCATCCCACTGTGACACACTTACAAGCTGTTGCACTTTGGGCAGATTGCTTAACTAATTTGTGCCTCTGTTTTCACAGCTATTAAAGGGAGTAATACTACTGTATAGGATTGTTGCAACAAAGATCTGTGGCACAGAGCCTGATTCATAGTAGGATGCCCTAAATGCTTTAGGCTATATGTGACAATAGCTCAACCTAAAGGAGCCTGAGCAAAAATGAGACTTTCTTGACTTGCCTAACTGAAAAGCTCAACAGTACACCAGCTTCAGGGGTAGCTGGATCCAGGACCTCAAATAATGTTGTTAAGATTCAGTTTTTCACCATCTTTGGGTTCTATTCCCTTCTGAGCTTGATTTCATTTTTCATTGAGCCCAGAAGACTAGCTGCCTATTTTTGGAGCAAGCAGAGGGGAGCTCTGAAAAAAATATACGCTGAGATGTGGAGAGTCTGGATGAAAATCTCCTCAGGCAGGGCAAAACGAGTTTGGGCACCATAATCCATGTGGGGTGTCCCAGGAGGGCTGGGATTCAGGGCCAACATAAAAACATAACATATGACAGTTCATCCTCATCAAAGCCACATAGAATAGACAGATCCAAGATGATCACTTCCAGTTGACATATAAGGAAACTGAGGCTCACTATTAGTAACAAATTACCATAAATTAAGTGGCTTAAAACAACACCCATTGATTTGCAGTTCCAGAGGTCAGAATCCAAAATGAACCTCACTGGGCTAAAATCAAAGTATCAGCAGGGCTGCATTCCTCCTGGAGGTTCTAGAAGAGAATCCACGTCCTCACCATTTCCAGCATGTGAAGGCCACCTGCATTCCTGGCTCCAGCTCCCTTCCATCTTCAAAGCCAGAGCACAGCATCTTCACATCTCCCTTTGATGCTGCCCTGACCCTCCTGTCTCCCTCTTTCCTTGTAAAGACCTTTGTGATTCTACTAGGTTCACCCAGATAGTCCAGGAAAATCTCTCCATCCCAAGACCCTAAACTGAATCACATCTGCAAGCTCCGTTTTGCCTTGGAAGGTAACAGGGATTAAGGCATGGGGGTCTTCACAGAGACCATCATTCAGCCTACCACAGGCTCACAGAGGTTAACAGCCCTCAGTCACTCCTTAAGTTAATAGCTGAGTCACAGCCAGAACCGATGCTAATGCTTCTAAATTAAGAGTCTGAGTAAGAATCCTGGCTCCTCGGCAGAGGGGCTGTGTGGCTTAAGTCAGGTGTCTCTGGGCCTCTGTGTCTTCATCTGTAAAATGGGTATACTGTTATAAGGATGGAACAAGACACCGTTTTAAAGGGTCTAGCACAGCATCTGATGTGGAGCAGAAAAGTCATAGTGCTCGGCATTCCCATTAGGTTTACCTGCCTTGAACCAACAGGGCCCCTGGAACCACGCGGCTCAGGGAAAACTGGGGAAGAGCCAGGAGCATCTTGGAAGGAGCTTTGGGATGTGAGTCAGCCAAACGACCATAGAGAACTTGAACTTCTCTGAGTCCCGTCCCTTCATAAGCACCAGCAATAGTAGGTCCTTCCCTGGAAGGATTAAGCAGAAAATGTCTAAGTGCTTTGCACCCTCGGTAAGTAAACCTCCTCTCCTTTCGCCTTCCTCCTCAACTTGTTTGCTTCCTGTTTTCTCCACCACCCCAGCCCTCGCTCTTCCTTCCTGTCTTTCCTTCTGCTCTCGCCCCTTTCCCCTTCCCTGTTGGCCTCTCCTACATCCCTCCTTCCCACTCTCTGGCTCTCTGCCTTCCATCGCCTGGACTTGAGACCTCCATGTAGAAGCAATTAATCAATTTCAGGGACTTCCGGTGTCCGCTCTCCATCCGCCCCCCTCCTGTGTCACAGCAACCAGTACTTTCCACTCATCAGTTTTCTTAGTTGTGCAATCTAAATGCTAATGATGCCTGCCTAACCTGCCCCTTTACCCTCCTCTACGGGGTCCGCAAACCTCATCCTGGAGTCACTGTGCAGAGGCAAACACAGCCTTTCTCGCCATCACACCCCATGTCGGGAACGTGGGCTCAAAACCCTGGGACCTTTGGAAAGCTCCGATGGTCCGCAAAGCAGTGGGGGCGAGGATCTGCCGTCAGGAGCCCCTCCGAGCGCCTTCCTCCCCGGCTGGGCCCTATCTGCCCAGCTGGCCGATGCCCGCGCCGATGCCCTCATTCCCTTTCATGCACTGGTGGTTTTCAGCCTGATACTGAAAGTGCAATATGCTTGCCAGTAATGATGTCTTATTGGAGTGTAAAGATTTTCCCATTTCACTGCTTTATCCTGAATTTAAAGTATTTTGAAATTCACTTATGCTGGAGAGGACCCGCTGCCCAACGTGGCCGTAAATAAGCTGGTGGCCGCTAAGGTGTTATCTGTGAAATGGGAGCCGGGCGAGGGGAGTGCTGGGGGGCCCCCCCGGGCAGGGGCAGGCTCAGAGCTCTTCCTTCTGGCCACGGGGCAGCCGCTTTCCAAGCCGCTCCAAGCTGGTCCTGGGCCCGAGGGCGCTCTGACCTTGTCTTTTGAATCTAGTCCATTGAAGTTGAGTTGGAAGATCACTTAGCTCTCGAGTCTCTGCTTGGAAAGTCGGAAACCCTGAGAGCTAATGCAGAAACCGACCATAGAAGGGATTGGAGCAGGGCTGAGGGAAGTGGCCGTTACCACTACGGTCCACTTGAGCGAACATTTCTTGAAATGCTACTGTGGACCAAGTACCCTACTAAGTGCTTTGCATAGTTAGCTTCGCTAAGCCTTTAGTAACCCTGGGGTATTGTTGGGAGTCTCCTAGCCATCCAATGTCAAGCCATCCAATGTCACGTTGCTCCAGGTGTCCGTGAAAAATAAGCCAGGGAAGCTTCTCAAGTAGGTTGTAGGTTGCATTAGGTGCTTAGATTTGCTGACGTCTTACCCTGGCTCATTTGTGACCCCAGAGTGGCAAAGAGGGATGCCTGAGACTCTTTGAACCCGAAGCCAATGTTGTGTCAGCCACAGTGGTTAAGAGCACACGCTGGAGCAAATCCTGACTCTATGGCTACTTCCTAGCTGTGTGACTTGGGGACAGTCCTCTGAGACCATCTGTTCCCGCCTCTGTAACCTATGGATAGTAATAATACCTACCTCATAGGGTTGTGAGAGGATTACATAAGTCAAGGTATGTGAAGCTCTTGGCACAGCACCTGGCAGGGAGTAAAGGCTGTATAAGGACCCCTCTGCTTGTGAAGCACTTAGCACAGCACCTGGCACAGGGTAAAGACTGTATTAGGATCCCTTAACTAAAGCTTTTAAATTGCTGCATCTTCCCAGTGCAGGTGATTTGCTGTGCTGACTCCCATGGGGCCTGGTGACAGGCAATAGAAAATGAGTCTCTAAAGTCATCCACTACTTTTCTCTTTCCTGTCCTCTCTCAAGGCCTGGATGTGAGTGGTTGCAGTGGTGCAAGGTGATCAGCTCATCCCACTTTGTCTAGAACTTCCCAGGTGTTAGCACTGCAAGGCCCATGCTCTGGGAACCCCTTGGGTCTCAGACAAGCCAGGAGGAGCAAGATGTGGTGGCAGTTGGGTTTTGTGGGGTCAAGTGTGTGATTGCAGACGGTATTTGCTAGAGCTGCTATAACCAAATGGCACAGATGAGGTAGCTTAACCAACAGAACACTATTTCTCACAGTTGCAGAGTCTGGATGTCCAAGATCAAGGTCCTGGTGGGGTTGGTTTCTCCTGAGGCTTCTGTCCTGGAGAAGTGGAGGAGTAAGTCCCTCTTGCGGGGTCCCTAAGGCCACTTAGAGCACAACCGCAGATAGGCCAGCAGAGAGGCAGAGGAGATGAAAAGATGGATTACACTCATAGATCCTGGAGGAGGGAGGCACACCACACCACACAGGGGACCCACACATGGGAAGAGCATCCAGGAAGCAAGCTCCCTCATGGGGTAAGGAGCTGAGACAAAGGACCTGCTGGCCATGCCTTTACTGGGGGTCAGGGTAGAGTACACCAGCAAGAGGCATGAAAAGGGTTCATCGGTGCATTTGAATGTCACTGGGTCACAGTCAAAGGAAGGCCAGAAGGGAACTCGTGGCAGGCACAAGCCTGATCACACCGGCACACCTGGTCATCCAGGTGAGTAGGTACAGCCTGGATGTGGGGAAGCCAAGGCATCGGGAAAGCAAGAATTTTGAGAACGTACCAAACACCTTGGCTTCCAGATGGCCATCTTCTCGCTGCGCCCTCGTATGGCCCTCTCTCTTTGCACACGCAACCCTGGCATCTCTTCCTCTTCTTAGAAGAACACCAGTCATATCCGACTAGGGCCTCACCCGTATGACCCCATTTGATCCTAACTACCTCTTTAAAGGTTCCGGTTCCAAATATATATCATCACATTGGGGATTTGGGCTTCAACACATGGATCTGGAGGGAACACAGGTCTGCCAGTAACAGAGGCTATGGGTTTCAAGGCAGAGGTTTTTCAGCGCGTCCCATCCTCCACATGGAACTTAAGGCAGCTGAAAGTTCTCACTGCACATTGTTACCCTGTCACTTCGCCATTGGTGGCACCGACAGCACACACAGTGAACTTTAATTGGAGGGCATATCTCAGCAGCAAGCTAGCACCAGGTAGAGTTTTGATAACACGTTCAAATTAACTGGCTCTAATCTTTGTAAAGCAAAAAGGAAAAGCTCCCCAACCTCTACCCTGCTCAGAGCCTCATGACAACCACCCACTGCAAGCAGGGCCCTGTGTCACCGACTCTGCTTCTCTCTGACCCCGTCTCCACCCACCTGACCATGTTCATTCATTCTGCTCGGTCACACTGGCTTTCTCTTCTTTCCTTGAAAACCCTGCTCTGGTGTGCGTCTCTCAGGAAGCAGGTGCATTTGCTGTTCCTCGTGTTCGGAACTCTTCCTCCCACACCATTCCCTGGCCGCCTCCTCGTTTATTTGGGACTCCACCCAAGGGCCACCTCCTTGGAGGGACCTTTCCTCGGTCACTTAGCCATATCACTCACTACATTTCACGCTGTCACTTGCAGGCGGTAGGAGAGATTAGGTGAGTCCGTCTGATTAACTATTCATCAGGATCCCCCAAGATGTATGATGCAATGGGCCTTCAGTGAAGCCTAAGACAGAGCCCATCTTCCCAAAGAAACTTCTGTTTTGGAGCAAGGAGCTTTACAGTAAACCTATCAACATCCAAATACACTAATGTCTAGTTTAGTGGGACGCTTTCCAAAATGCAGCGATGTACAATCATTAGCCCTTCTGGAACGTTGCTGGACTAATCCATGTGGCCTAAAAATCCCAGACCTCCAGCTTCCATAATTGCAAGAAATCAATCTCACTGGTGTATAAGCCACCCAGTCTACGGGACTTTGTTACAGCAGCTTGAACTAAGACCCTGGTTTTATTTTAGATGTCTTATTGGACATTACCTTTTTTGGGAACTAGATTTTTAACCTCCCCCCCACACACACAAAGGGCCTTTCATCTAAAACGAATGTTTGACCTTTCATAGTGACCCCAGATGTCAAAGGGAATAGAAATATCAAATGATTATAGATGCGTTTTTCTCATATTATTGCAAAAAGTAAGAAATTCCTGAAAAGCAGAAAAGAAAATAAAAAATCATCCATAATTTTATCATCCATGCACAGCCACTATTTACATTTTAATGTCTTTTCTTTGGGGCTTTTGTGTGTGTGTGTGTGTGTGTGTGTGTGCAGAGGGTTTTCTTTTTTTACATAATTGTATCCATTCTCTGTATGCAATTTTTATCCTGCTTTTTTTTTTTCCCGGTGACTATTGTATCATAAGCATTTTCCACATTATACAGTTTTTGTGAACACTGCATTTTATGGCTCCGTAATGTTCCATGCTAGGATTATGGCATGGATTATTTAACCAAACATTTACATTAAAAATTTTTTATCTCACTATTACTTATGCAGTGGTGATGATCATCCTGTTGTATAAACTCCCCCCTCCTACGCCCCGGCCCACCATCGGTGTTTGAGGCTACTTCATTAAACTGCACACTCCAATGTGTAATTACTGGATCAAAGCAGAGGGACCATTTTAAGGCATTCAGTACGCATTTACAAATTACTCTCTTAAAAAGCCTGTGCCAATTTACACTCTGATCTGCAATGTTAGAAAGGACTCATTTTGCTGCACTTGTGTTAATATGCCTATTATCATTTTAAAAGACCAGCTAATTTGAAAGGCATGAAATGTTATTGTTTTTATTTGCATGGCTTTGATTAGTAGCGATATTGAAAAATTCTTCCATGTTTGTTAAACAGTAGCATTTCCTCTTGGGGACATGTCTGTTTATATCCTTTTGGCATCTTTGGTTTTCTTAAAGATTTACTTTAATTCAAATATATGAATACATCGTTCCTTTAATTATATTTGCTATAAATGTGTTGCTCTGTTTGTCATCTTCTTTTCAAGTTTGATTATGCTTTTTTATGTATCGAAGATTTAAATTTTTTTGTAATCACATCTGCCCATTTTTTTCTTTTGTGATTTTTTAAATCTTTCCTAATGTAGACACTCTTCCCTCCAGAAGCTTGATTAATATTCATTTTTTAAATATAGTTTGTTTATCCTTTGATTAAAGAATAACTCTTTGATCTGCCTGGAGTTGGTTTCTGTGCATAACCTTGAAGAGACTTTTCCCATGGCTAACTATCTATCCCAATAAAATCTGTCTGATAGTCTTATTTTTTCCCTTCTTTATCATATATTAAATTTTCATGTGTCATGGAGTGTAGTCCAAGCTGTTGTGTTTAGTTGAACCAATGTACCACACTGTTTAAATGGCTATATTTTCAAAACCTGTTTAAAATATCTGTTCAGGTTGGTTCCTGGGTGCTTCTAGTTCAAGGAGAGACTCCTGGAATGGTCCACCTTCACTTTTTCCTCTTGCTTCACAGTAGGAAACCAGCTCAAAGACAAACACTGGAGACCCGTAGGATCACCATAAAGATGGATAATGCCAATCCCAGGAAATTTCCCATTCTCCTAAAATGATCTCTGACTTTCTAAATTCTTTTGCATTTCAGCTTTATGGAGGTATAATAGATATATAAAATTGTCAAGTATTTAAAGTGTCCATCCTGGTGATCTAATATACATATGCGTTATGGGAGGATTTCTCCCATCTACTCATCCATCACTCTACATATTTATCTTTTGGGGGGATGGTGAGAACATTTAAGTTCTAGTCTCTGAGCAAATTCCAATTATACAATCACAGGGTTATCAGCCAGAGTCACTGTGCTTTACATTAGATCCTCAGGCCTTATTCATCTTATAGCTGGTAGTTTGTACCCTTTTACCGACTTCTGATTCCCCCTACCTCCTGGCTCCTGGCCACCATTTTTCTAATTTCTGTTTCTGACTTTAGCTTTGTTTGTTTGATTGTTTTAGATTCCACATATAAGTGATATCATACAGTACTTGTCTTTCTGTCTGGTTTATTTCATTTAGCATAATGCCCCCGAAGTCCATCCAACTTGTTGCAAATGGCAGGATTTCCTTCTTTCTCACGGCTGAACAATATTCTATGGTCTACAAACACCACATTGTCTTTACTCATTCATCAGTTAACAGACATTTGGGTTGATTCCATATCTTGGCTACTGTGAATAGAGCTACTGTGAACATGAGACTGCAGGTATCTTTTTGAGATCCTGTTTCCACTTCCTTTGGATATATCCCCCGAAGTGGGATTGCTGGGTTATATGGTATTTCTGTTTTTGACTTTTTGGAGGAACCTCCATATTGCTTTCTATCATGGCTGCACTAGTTTACATTCCCTCCAACAGTGCACCAGGGCTCCTTTTTCTCCACATCCTCGCCAGTATTTGCTACGTCTTATCTTTTTGATGATGGCCATTCTGACAGATGTGAAGTGATATCTCATTGTGGTTTTGATTTACATTTCCCTGATGATGAGTGATGTTGAGCTCCTTTTCACATACCTGTTGGCCATCTGGATGTCTCCTCTCTTACCCTTGAAGATGATTTTGTTTATCATTTTCTTCTGTACTCCACACAGACTTCTGCTCTTGTCTCTCCGAGCTGGGAGTAGAAGCTCAGAAACGATGGCTTCTGGACTATGAGTTATATCATCACCCTCACTCTGTGATCCTCTGGACAACCAGAGCCTGACCCTCCACTGACTTTTTTTCTATTTACCTCTGAGTTTCATCCTTCTGCTTTAGCCTGACAAACACCTTGCCATTGTGAGTACTCACTGATTTTATTTTTTTCTCTGAGGATTTTATTTCTTCCTGATGTGAGGCAGATGCCTCCCCAGGTGACAACCTTATACTTAAATCTATAGAATACATTTTAATATACGTCTTTGCAGACCTGATGATTTCAGTTTTTTGTTACTTCTAATTTTTCTCATTTAATCTCAGGTCCTTTACTATGCTATAGAGGTAGAGGAGGATAGGAAGAGCTAAATTAAAGGCATACAGAATCCCTGATAGGAGACACGACCAGGGAACTATTGCATAGAATACCCCCATGCCACCCCCGCCCAGGCCATCTGAGGGCCTCTCTACAGGTCGCAGAAGTTAAGGGAGTACTGTTCAGTATCCGTATCGCCCAAAGCTTTTAGGCAGGAACCTCTTGCAAACAGACCACAGGAAATTAATATTCCACAATATCTGCACAGATATGTTGTGCTCTCATCTAGCTACAGAAGTTGCTACTCTCTAGTTAGCATTTTGAAAATTTAGGATTCAGATCCTGAAAAACAATGCTTTCAAAATCCATTGGAATGATGTCCGTGAGAGCTCCATATCACTATGAATCAGGTGTTAGCAATGAAGCTACGTATAGTAAAAATGTCCAAAGCAGGTTTTGTTCATTCATTTATATGCTCATTCACTCATTCATGTGACAAAATGCTTATCAGGATCCTACTTTATGGCACCGTCCCCATTCCAGGAACTTGGGATCTAGTGATGAAATCAACCTAGTCTGGGGTAGGAGGCATTCCAACCACATCAGATGGAGGAGACAGAGGGGTGCCTGGGTGACTCAGTTGGTTGAGCATCCAACTCCTGATCTCAGCTCAAGTCTTAAACTCAGGATTATGAGGTCAGGTCCCACATTGGGCTCCACACTGGGTGTGGAGCCCACTTAAAAAACAAATGGAGGGGGATCCCTGGGTGGCTCAATGGTTTAGTGCCTGCCTTAGGCCCAGGGCGTGATCCTGGGGTCCTGGGATCAAGTCCCACATCGGGGTCCCTGCGTGGAGCCTGCTTCTCCCTCTGCCTGTGTCCCTGCTTCTGTCTCTCTGTCTCTCATGAATAAATAAAATCTTTAAAAAAAATAACAAATGGAGGAAATAGGTAACGTAATGCATTGTTTTCTCCTTCTGTCTTTTACTTTTCAACCATTTGCATTAACGCTTATAAATGAAATGGGGAATCAATTCTGGTTTGTGGTTTATCAATAGTCAGTAGAGATAACACCACACAGGCAACACTATTGGAAGCTACGTGGTGAATATGTATTGTGGCTCTTTTATAAATATGCTTCTATTCACCAATGCCTCTTGAGAAGGGAATAGTTTCACACCTACTGGGAAGCTGTATCTGAGATATTTTGCTGATAAAATAACCAAATGGCAGATCACTGTCAAACAGTTTCCCCACATGGGATCAGAGGAACTGAAGGCTTCCAAGGGTACAGGCAGAATTTTGGCTTGTAGATCCATCCAATATGTCAGCTAGTTTGAGAGCAAAGGACAATTTTTTTCTTTTCCCCTAAAGGGTTACAAAAGGGGAGGAAAATCATGAGCATTTAAGCAAGAAGCGTTCAAAATTAGTTACAGATACTTCAGGGGCTTAACGGAGAGTCGGGGAATTCTTAATTACATGTCACAATCTCTTGACTTCTTTATTTGATTCAGCAAATCCATACTTAGCCACAGCCTGTTATTGGCCTCGCACAGTGTTTGGCATAGAATGGGTCCTAAATGACTTTTTTTTTTTTTTTAATGAGGTAATGTGACAGATTCCGGAGATAAGAGATGGTTCCACTAGCCTTAAGAAGATCATAATTAAAAAAAAAAAAAAAGAAGAAGAAGAAGATCATAATTTAGGTGGAAGACCTAATTTGTGTGACCTGCTAACTCTAGTGTGATAATGGCCAGTGTTTGCTGAGCTCTTACTATAACCCAGGCACCAAATAGTTTATGCATATTATCTCCTAAATTCTTCTGACAACCCTATGAAGTAAGCACCAGTGTCTCCTCTGGTTAAGGATGAGGACACAGATACAGAAAGAAGTCCACAAAGCGAGGAAGGAAGTGGGATTTGAACCCAGCTGTGCGGCCCCTCCTGCCCTCTCAGATCTGAAAGCAGAACAGGGAAGGGAGCTGGTTCTTCTGGAGAAGGATTTGGAAAGTGACTCCCGGGGAAAATGTTCTTTCACTTGGCACCTTGAAGGTTTCTAGAGGAGGTGAGCTGGGTGATTCAACATGCCGTTCCTGGAAATGAAAAATACAGGATACTGAACACTGTATCACGTCATTTTGCCGTAGTCTGGTTTCCACCTGGCGATGCCATCCCGGCAACAGCAAGCTCATCCATCTCACTGGGCTGCCTCAGTCCCTGGATTGGGAGGAGAACTTGGCTCCGCTTCCAGCTTTCTCCCCTATCTGGAGATCTGGAGTCAGACTTTTGTCCCTACCTGGACATTGGGGTGCTCTGTACTCGGAGCTCTTCTTTCTTTCTTTCTTTCTTTCTTTCTTTCTTTCTTTCTTTCTTTCTTTCTTCCTTGTTCTTTCTTTCTTTCTTTCTTTCTTTCTTTCTTTCTTTCTTTCTTTTCTTTCTTTCTTTCTTTCTTTCTTTCTTTCTTTCTTTCTTTCTTTCTTTCTTTCTTTCTTTCTTTTTCTTTCCTTCAAGATTTTATTTATTTACTCATGGGACAGACACACAGAGAGGCAGAGACATAGGCAGAGGGAGGAATAGGCTCCTCGAGGGGAGACCCATGCAGGACTTGATCCCGGGATACTGGGACTGTGCACGACCTAAGCCGAAGGCAGACACTCAACCACTGAGCCACCCAGGAGTCCCTTTGTCCCTATTTCTATTGTGACTCCCTGCTGGGCACTGCTGACCTAGGCTGAGCTACCCACTTCTGTTACTGACACACCCATCCTGGAAAACACCCCATCGACGGTTCTTTCTCTCATAGTCCAACCGCAATCCCAGCAGCATTGGCTCCATGACCCTTTCATTCCCCTCCATCATGAAGACCAACCTCCTAGATGCGGGAAATGGGTACAGTGTGGCTCTTGAGCTAGGTGAGAGGGAGCCCATTCTGGTTCTCCTCTGGCCATACCCCGTCCTCTACACATTGCTCCAAGAACTACGATGCCAAGGGAATACATGTACCAGGATCCAGTATCCTCCTGCACCATATTCAGCTCTCTAGAATCTTGCAGTTTGCTGTTCAGATGTCCCCGTGCCCACTCTCAAGGCC
The DNA here is from genome assembly GCF_048164855.1 of Canis lupus baileyi. Taxonomy (NCBI): domain Eukaryota; kingdom Metazoa; phylum Chordata; class Mammalia; order Carnivora; family Canidae; genus Canis; species Canis lupus. The sequence continues at coordinate 56,931,394 of NC_132845.1, forward strand.
TGTTCCAGGATCTTCCTAGGTCTGTCTTTCAGAAGGTGGGCTCTGCTGGTGCGCACCCCTCTGGGCCTGAGGGTTGACTGGGGGGTGTGTGGGGACGGGTTCAGGCATCCATGCAGGCGGGGATGTCCACATGCTCTACCATGAGTCATTGTGGTGCCGGACGGCACTGAGAGCGGGCCCCCAGCTGAGTGGATGCTCCCCTGTACACTCAATCAGTGTGAGAGCTTTTGAATAAGGACCCAGCCTTCTAAGTTGTTAAGAAGTTATATTTATTAGGGAAGGTGGCTAGAACATATTTGATTTAGATTTTTATTTTATAACTATTTACTCATGGTGTATGGGCCTCCAGTTTTACTCTCACCCTAGGGCTTGTAAATGTCAGAAATGGGCTGGAGGTCTGTGCTCTTATCTTTCAGTGACTCCATCAAATCTGGTCATTTTAAAGATTTTATTTATTTATTCATGATAGTCACAGAGAGAGAGAGAGAGAGGCAGCGACACAGGCAGAGGGAGAAGCAGGCTCCATGCACCGGGAGCCCGACGTGGGACTCGATCCCGGGTCCCCAGGATCGCGCCCTGGGCCAAAGGCAGGCGCCAAACCGCTGCGCCACCCAGGGATCCCAAATCTGGTCATTTTATTTACTACCCACAAAAGGTGCTTCATGGTGTACGTCTTGCCAACACAAGGATGCTACTGCTGGGGGCAACTGCAAGGTGCCTGATGGCACCAAGACACCAATTGTTAACTACTGGTAAATTGCACCATTTGAAGACCAGAGAATGCTGAATGCTTTCTGTGTGGCCCTATGGTAGCTCATGGGACAAGGAAGAGATTCACACTGCCCTATGCAAACAGAAAGGGCTGCACACCAAGCGAGCAGGGAAATTCTGCTAGGAGCACCCCTCCCACATTACATCACAAATCCCTCCTGTGTATGGTAATTTCCTGCCCCCCTTAATGTGTAGTTTTGCTTTCCATGGTTTCAGTTATCCGCGGTCAACTGCTGCCAGGAAGTCAATGATCCTCCCTTTACTCATGGTCAGAAGGTCAATAGTAGCCTAACACTACACCTACCTCACTCACCTCACTTCATCTCATCACGTGGTCATTTTATTATCTCACATCCCCACAAGAGATGACAAAGGGTGAGTACAAGACAAATGAGATATTTTGAGAGAGACCACATTCACATAACTTCTATTACGGTATATTGTTATAATTGCTCTATTTTGTTCTTAGCTATTGTTAATCTCTTACTGTACCTAATTTATGAATTAAACTTTATCGTATGTATGCATAGAAAAAATGTAGTACATATTGGGTTTGGTACCATCCAGTTTCAGGCATCCATGGGGGACGGTCTTAGATTGTACTCCCTGTAGATAAGAGGGGACCACTTGCCAGCCATTATAGTAAGCTAAGCACCCCCATACATAACTCATATGGATCATGTTCTATAAAATAGTATATCACTCTTATTTCTTCACTGAACCTCTTAGAAACAGCCCACATGTGGGCAGATAGTGTTATCACATTGTTTTTGTTAAGAGATGTTGTATTAATCATACACAGAGGTGTAACAAATTACCCCTAAACTTCATGGCTTAAAACAATAGCTTTTATTATCTTACAGTTTCTGTGGGTCAAGAGTCTGAATGTGGCTTAGTCCGGTCCTTGGGCTGAGGGTCTCTTACAAAGCCACAATCAGAAGGTGTGACAAGGGTTTGCACCTCAAAGTTCAAGTGCAGGGGGATCCTCTTCCAAGCTCACTCACATGGTTGCTGGCAGGATGTGTTCCTCCTCGGCTATCGAACTAAGATTGCCCTCGGTTTCTGCCACATGAGTCTCTCCATAGGGCAGCCCACAACATGGCAACTGGCTTCGTTGGAACAAGAGAAAAGAGCTGGGCAGAGAAAGTGTGAGCAAGACAGAAGTTGCGGTGTTTTGTAACCTAATCTTGGAAGTGCCTGTGGTGTATAGAGCTCTAAGATGTTCCCCTGATGTATGCATCCTATATAATTCCAGGACTGTGAATACGATGGGATATCACTCCCAAGGTTGTGTTACATTATGTGGTCAAAAGGATTTTGCAAATGTCATTAAGATCTCAAGTTAGTAGACTTAAAGATGAGGAGGTTATCCATGTGGAACTGACCTAACCACGTGAGTCCTTGAGAAAGCTAACTTCCACATATATACTTAAGGAGCCTGGGTCTCAAGATTAGAGATGAAGTGAGTTAGAGACTCAAACAAAGCATGAGAAGGATTAGACACACTATTACTGATGTGAAAATGGAAGGGGCCACATGGAAAGGAATATGAGTGGCCGCTGGCAGCTGAAAGCATCATGTGGATGACAGCCGACAAGGGAACAGGAACCTCAACTCTACAACCACCAGGAACTGCATGCTGCCATCAGCAAGAATGGACTTGGACGTAGATTTTCCCAAATCTGTAGACAAGGACTCAGTGTGACCAATAACTTGATTTCAGAGTTGTGACACTTTGAGCAGAGCCCTGCTAACCTACAAACACTCAGACTCTTGGCTCCCAGAAAGAGTAAGATAATACATTTATGTTGTTATGAGCTGCTGTTTTTCTAGTACTTTGTTAAGCAGTATTATAAACTGAATTGTGTCTCCCTCCACCCTCAAAGCCACATGTTGAAGCCCTATCCCCTAAAGTGATCTATTTGGAGATAGGGTCAAAAAAGCAGGGAATTCAAGTTAAGTGAGGTCATAAGAGTGGGGCCCTGATCTGATAGAATTAGTGTCCTTAAAAGAAGAGACACAGAGGGCTCCCTTGCTCTCTCTGTGTGCACCTGCCAAGGAAAGGCCGTATGAGATCAGAGTGAGGAGGGGGTCATCTGCCAGCCAGGAGGAGACCTCTCACCAGAAACCAAATCGTCTGGAACTTTGATCTTGGACTTCTAGGCTCCAGACTGTGAGAAAATAACTTTATGTTATTTAAGCCACTCATCTGTGGTATATTGTTATGCAGCCTGAACAGGCTAATACATGCAATGATAGAAAACTGATAGAGTGGCATCCCATCACATTTGCTATATTCTGCTCATGAAAAGTAAGTCACCAGATCCAGCCTGCACTCAGGGGGAGAGGTTACATAGGCCTGGCACAAAGAGATGGGGTCACAGGAGCACAAAGAGATGGGGTCACTGGGGCCACCCCAAACGTCTACCCATCACAGACACATTTAATAAAAATGTCATTTAGCATGTATGTATGCCAAACATTAGGTGAACCATTCATGGACACCGAGAATTTACGGATAATTCCGTCTTCAAAACCATCCACTCCTCCTATAATTGTGGCATTATTCTATTCCCCAAATGGCCGTGGGAAAGCTTGGGGCAACTTGTTTCTTTGTTCAGTTGGGTGACAACGTAGCATAGAAGTCCTTGGCATACAGTGGGTTCAAGTGGTAACTCTGCCCCTTACTAGGTGTGTGGTCTTGAGCAGATTGCTTATCTCTTCTGAGCCTTCATTTTCTCACATGTAAAATGAGCATAAGAAGAATACTTCACCTACAGCATCACTAAGAGAATTAAATATGCTCATGCATGCAAGGTCAGAACCTAGTGCCTAGCACACAGTAAATGCTTCATAAATGTTATCTACATTAGAGGACAAAATTCAACTGAGTGAATTTGAAAGATCTTATTGGCTTTATTCAGCAATTCATGAGTCCGGCAGCGTGCAATCTGGCAGACAGAAAAGAATTCCAAAAAGCCCTACAAGGCAAGAGATTTTGTAGGCAAAAGGGGGCCGGAAGTTGTACTAGGCAAAAAGCAGATTGATTACTGCGAGGTCACTGTCCTTAGAGGGTGTGGCAGGGTTTTGTCAAGCAGATGACCAGATGAGTGCTGATTGGCTGGTTTAAGTTCTATTTCTGCGACAGCCAAAACAGCAAGTAAGTTAAGTCTCTTTTTGGTAACGCGGGGCTTAGCATCAGCGACTCAATTTTGAGCCTGTTGTCTTTCCTTTTTTAAAAAATATTTTATTTATTTATTCATGAAAGGCACACAGAGAGAGGCAGAGACATAGGCAGAGGGAGAAGCAAGCTTCCTACAAGGAGCTTGACGCAGAATTCCATCTCTGGACCCCAGGATCGTGACCTGCGCTGAAGGCAGATGCTCAACCACTGGGCCACTCAGGCACCCATCTTTCCTTTAACATCTGTTCTTATCATCATTACCAGGAAGGTCTCCCGCACAGCCTAGCATCCACAGGCAAAGGATGATATCCCCTCTTCACGAGAGTAAACCGCCCACCTCATTCATGTACCTGATTACACTTCATCTTCACAAGCTACCCATGAGTTAGCTACAAATTATCCTCAACTCACAAATAACAAAACCTACTGAGCCCTAAGGAGGCTGAAGGATTCATATCATCCAGCAACTGCGCACTGAAGTGAGGATTCAGACCCGGGTTTCCCGAGTCTGAGTCCCATTGCTTCCCACCCCACCCAGCTGCCTTTCTCAGGGGCCTGGGTTCCAGGTGGCTCAGAACTTCAGCGCCACTGCCTGGACTCCGGGTCACATGAAGAGCTCATTTTCTTTACATGGAGAGAGCCCTTTGGGCCCAAAGAGAGGTTTCCCTTCATCCAGGGTTGCCAGATCACCCAAACAACCAAAATTATGTAAATTTTTATCATCCCTCACTCTCTCTGCTTAAATTCCAGCACCTCAGACTGAAAAGCCAGGCTTGTTGTAACGACCCCACACAACTCTCTGGGAGAGCAAGTGAGAGGTTGGAAGGTAGATTTGAAGCCAAATTCTCTGGCCTCCCCCAGCCCAGCCTGTGTTCCATTACCTGTAGCTCTGGGACCACGCGTGTCTGAAGCTGAATCACAGGGGCAGAGAAGCCTGGGATGTGGACTCCCCCAACCCTCATCCATGTCGCTGGGCCTCTGGAGCCACCGTAGAGATGTAGTCCATTAAGGAATTACCTCGGTGCTAATGCTTTCCACGGAGAAGTACTATTCTGCTGGGACCTCCTGAGGGTAGTTGAAAGTGTTTCATTTCTATTCATTCTATTCTCTGGATTCCTCGATTTAATGAGGTCTTTACTTTTGCCTTTAAAGAGTGCTCTCACCCCTGTGGAGTCTAGCTGTGGGCTGGAATTTGAATACTGTGGGGAACAGGGAAAGAACAGGAGGAGAGGGACAAGAAGGTTAACCCCCCACACACTGAGAAGGAGCTGGCTGTCTCTGACTCCCCATCTCTGGCCAGCTTCACTCCCGCCCTTCCTGAAATTCCAAATTCGGTATCTTAGAGACCTCCCACATACTGGTTGAACCTGCCCCAGTTCCAGAGAAGACTTCCTCAGGGGCACAGAGTTTATTAATAGTCTCCACCCCCGGACCAGTGGGGATGGGGATGAGTTCAGTCTCAGAAAATAGAGCCACTACAATAGCTGAGCCTCCAGCTGACTCCCCCATCACTGCTCCTCCCCAGGGTCTGTCACTGGCAATCACACACCCCTCACTGGACTCAGAGTGCCAGGACATCCCTGGATGCCCACAAAGTGCTGAAAGCAGCACTGTCATAATATGGAGCTCTACTCAATGTATATTCTATTCAAGAGACGGGGCTTCTGGCTTGATTGGCCATCCCCTTCCCAGTGACCCTCCTTCGTGCTCTAGATCCACCTTTAGCCTCATGCTCAAACCCGGAATCCAGAGAGCCCTGGTTACTCTTGCTACTCTTCAGCCATGATGAACAGATCTCCCTATTCTATAACCACAGCCTGTTAGACTTTTAAATATTCTGGCAACTGGACCTCTTGCTACCATGGCCTAAGTAGCTTGTTTACCCACCCTTTCCAGATCCCTCCAGGAGCCAGGGTTGAAAGAGTCATACCAGGAAGTTCTCCCGCACTGCCTAATGACCTAATGACCCTTAGACTCTCTGTAGTCTCTGTATCTTTAGTATAACCAATATATTTCTTTCTATCTGAAAGAGACTGAAATGGAATGGAACTGACACCAACTTTCTGAATGACCCCATGCAATAAGCCAGTACTGAAAATTGTTTTGCTGTAAGTTGCTGGCAATTGGATACCAGGCATCAGATTCAGAGTTCCAGTTGAGAGTTTTCTCAATGCCCACAGAGTCTGAAAGGCAGCACTTCTGGCATATAGGGCAAAACTCAATGTTTATTTCATTCAAGAGACCACGTCCTCAACTTGATTGGTCATGTAGTAGTCCTCCCAGCAATCCTACTTAATGCCATAGACTCAGCCCTCGCCTAACTGTCTGGAGCCCTCAGACACACTTAGCTCCTTACAAACAGGGACGCTTGGGTAGCTCAGTCGGTTGAGCCTTTGACTCTTGGTTTCAACTCTAGTCATACTCTCGGGATCCTGGGATGGAACCCTATGTTTGGCTCCACGCTCAGCAAGGAATCTGCTTCTCTGCCTGTCTCTCTCTCTCCCTCTGCCTCTCCCTGCACCCTCTAAAATAAAAATAAATAAATCTTTTTAAAAACCCCGGGTCTACAAGGAAGAGAAGGAAACTAGTATCAGGTGTAGTGGAAGGCTAAAGTGCTACCATGAAATCCACAAGAAAGTGACACACTCAGACTTGGGCCAGCCTATTGGCTAATGCTCCAAGTCAGGCAGGTGCTGGTGATGGAGTTTCTAGAGAGCAGGGCCTTCTAATATCCACTGCCATCATCTGGGGCTGAACATGAGTCCTCTGCTCTGGCTGCATATTGGAATCATCAACGGAGCTTTTGAAATTTCAGAGGCCAGTCTCCACACCCGGAGATTATGACCTAATGGGTCTGGCATCAGTCTTGGGCATTAGCACTTTTGAAGAACTCCCCAGGTAATTCCAGTGGGCAAGGACTGATGGTAAGGAAGAAGTTCTGGCCTAAAGATGATTAGGATTTAGAGCTTGTTGGAGGCCACTGGGTTGAGGGCTCCAGCTCTGGTATGGAACCGTAATACGAGGCAGGAAAAGATGACAGACCTATTCTTGAGACTGGGCCTTAGATAAACCTGGTGATTTCTTCCAGGTCCACCAGTTGCAGTCTTTTCCAGATCTTTCTCCCAGCCAGCTGATAAAGCTGAGGTTCCTAGTGGACCTCCAGGAGAGGGCCCTCCTGAGTTTGGGTTAAGGGACTGGAATCAACTGAGTTGAGAAATGAAGGGCCCCAATGACCATACCTGGATGAGTCAGGGGCTGACATTTTGGCAACATCACTCTTCCCAGTAAAATTACATCCATAACTTTATTCTCTGACATAAAAACCTTCCAGGAGTCTCTAAATTGTTACAGTAAGAGGAGGCTTCAGACCTGGGATTTGGAGAAGATAAAACGAGCCATTTACAAGCCCTCCTTTTTGAATGAAATGGGCCAAGTACATTCTTTTGACAAAGTTAACCAGGAAAAGAAACCGTCTGAAAGCAAACCCCATGAATGATGGCCATGAGCCGGGAAAGGATTGAGCCTGGAACGTGATGTAGGAGGTAAGCGATGCTAATGGCCAAACAACGATCAATTAGCTTGTGGAGTTGAGCAACTATTGGGTTTGCCACTGACCGTATCCAAGTTAGAGCTCTTTGGGGACACGCAATGGCTGTCAGTCCTTGGAATAAAGCTATCTGAGACTGCTGGTGCCTTTGGCTGCTTTCAGTGAGCAGATGTCACCTAACACAGAGCAGCCTCATTTCCATACCAGCAACCCATACCCTGCCCCGGGCAACCTTTGAGCAAGAGCCTTCACTTTCCCAGAATGCCCAGCACAGTGGCTCCAGGTTGAGAATGGATGCAAGCTGCAGGGATGGCTTCTAAACCTGACTTTCGGGGAGGGAATAAATAAGCCACCTCATCCATCCTACAGGTTTCTCATGGCTAACATGTGGTCCCTTGCAGTCCTAGCTTTTGTTTTTGTTTTTCTTAGAACAGTATAAAGAATCTTATATTCAGTCATGTAAAGTATTTATCAAGTGTCTACTCTGTGTAGAAGACTTTTTTTTTTTCAAACACCGAGGAAGGAATAGTAAACATAACAGACAAGCTTTTGCCCTCAGAGTGCTTACAGTTTAGTGGAAACAGAAAATAAGAAGGCATTCCAATAAATAAATAAAATTTCTGTAAGCATTAAAGCTGTGAGGAAAATAATAGATGGTGACCTGAGTCCCAAGAAGTCAGAACAAGCAATAAGAGAAAAAATAGGTAAATTGGAATTAATCAAACTGAAGACTTGGATTGAATGGGTGACTCAGTCAAGCCTCTACCTTCAGCTCAAGTTATGATCTCAGGGTTCTGGGATCAAGGCCCACGTGGGCTCCCTGCTCAGTGGGGAGTCTGCTTCTTACTCTCTCCCTGCCACTCCCCCTACTTGTCCACTTGTTCTCTCTCTCAAATAAAGAAATAAATAAAATCATTTAATTAAAAAAAAAATCCTGAAAACTTTTCACTGCTGTGGAAGTCATGCAATAAAAAAGACAAATAACACCTCCCTCTACCTTTTTTTAAGAAAAAGGGGCAAGGACATGAATAAATATTTCTCCAAAGAAAATATACACATGATCAATAAGCACAGGAAAAGTTGTACAACATCACTAGCCATGATTTGGACCCAGTTCAAAACCACAATTAGAACCACTTTGCTGAGGCAGCCCTGGTGGCTCAGCGGTTTAGCGCCGCCTGCGGCCCAGGGCGTGATCCTGGAGACCCGGGATCGAGTCCCGCGTTGGGGTCCCTGCGTGGAGCCTGCTTCTCCCTCTGCCTGTGTCTCTGCCTCTCTCTCTCTCGCTCTGTAAATGAAATAAAAATCTTAAAAAAAAAAAAAAACCACTTTGCACCCACTAAGATGGCTATAATAAAAGACAGATGATAAGTAGATAAGAATGTGGTGAAACTGGAGCCCTCATACACTCTTGGCAAGAATGTAAAATGAGAGGCACCTGCGTGGTTCTTGAGCCTCTGCCTTCTGCTCAGGTCATGATCCCAAGGTCCTGGGATCAAGTCCCACATCCGGCTCCCTGCAGGGAGCCTGCTTCTCCCTCTGCCTATGTCTCTCTCTCTGTGTCTTTTATGAATAAATAAATAAAAATCTTTAAAGAAAATCTATTTTAAAAAGAATATAAGACAATATCATGAATGAAACAGTCTGGCATTTCCCAAAAAGTTAAATATAGAGTTACTGTATGATCCAGGAGTTCCGCTTGTGTGTGTAAGCTCAAGGGAAGTGAAAACATAGGACCACACAAAAATTTGTATGTGGATGTTCATAGCCGTATTACTCACAGTAAGTTAAAAAATGGAAACAACCCAGGTGTTCATAAACTGATGAACAGATAAACTCAATGTGTATACCCACACAGTGGAATGTTAGTTGGCAATTAAAAGTAATGGAAGGCTGATCCATGCTACAATATGGATGAAACTTGCAAACACATAAGAAGATACTCACAAAAAGACACATATTGCATGACGCCATTTATGCAAAATGTCCCAAAGAGGGGAATCTGCTGAGGCAGAAAGTAGATCAGCAGTTGCCTGGGGGATAGAAGGAGATGGAGCAAGGAGGGGGTGGTGTGTGACTGCTAATGGGTCCAGAGTTTTTTTGGGAGGAAGGGATAAATATGTTCTAAGAGTGTGGTGGGGGTCACATGACTCTCTGAATATATTAACAACTGTTGAACTGTATATTTTATTATTTTTATTATCTTTAGTTTTTTAAAGATTTACCCATCCATTCATGAGAGAGAGAGAGGCAGAGACACAGGCAGAGAGAGAAGCACGCTCCTTGCGGGGAGCCTGATGTGGAACTCGATCCCTGCACCCGGGATCACGCCCTGAGCCAAGGGCAGACACTCAACCACTGACCCACCCAGGCGTTCCTGAACTGTATATTTTAAATAGGTAAATTGGGTGGCATGTGAATTACAGCTCAATAAAGATTTTATTGAAAGGAGAAAGAGGAAGAGGGAGCAGAAGCAGCTGCCACAAGCCACAAAAGGATTAAGGATTTGGAGGAAGCATTCTGTGCAGAGAAAAAAGCTCTAGCTTTTCTGTTCCATATTTTATAGTATAATAAAAAGAACATGGGTTTGGGACCAAGCATAGTTGAGTTTGAATACTATCCCCACCATTTATCATGACTAGGTTCTTTAAAAATTTTTTTAAACTTCCTTTTTTGAGAACCGACTGTGTACTAGATCTTGTGCTAATGGATTTACTTTCATTAATGTAATTTCATCCTTGCAAATACTTTGGAGGGAGGCAAATCTACCTCCCTGTTGTGCGAGGTTGAGACTCAGAGTACCTTTAACCACCACACTAGATTGAAGGAAAGACCCAAGATGAGCACATCACCTCTTTGGTTATCATGCCTCTCATTTATAGAATGGAGATAATAGCTCCATTGTGCTGGTTCCGTAGATTGAGAGCCCATGTGTACTTAGAATTAATTCACAAGTTTTCCAAAGTTTTTATATTTAAGAAAAAAATATACGATTATTTATATGAAAGTTTTATTTCCACATTAGATTGTGAGAATTTTATGTTAAGTAGCAATGATTTATAGGTCTTTTAATTTAACCTCACAGGGGTGCCTGGGGGCCTCAATTCATTAAGCGTCCAACTCTTGATCTCTGCTCAGGTCTTGATCTTAGGGTCTTGATTTCAAGCCCTGTGTTGAAATCTGGAGCCTACTTACAAAAAAAATTGGGACACCCGGGCAGCTCAGTGGTGGATCATCTGTCTTCCACTCGGGTGTGATCCTGGGATCCTGGGATCCTGGGATCAAGTCCCACATTGGGCTCTTCACATGGAGCCTGCTTCTCCCTCTGCCTGTGTCTCTACCTCTCTCCCTCTCTCTCTCTCTCTCTCTCTCTCATGACTAAATAAATAAAATCTTAAAAAAAATAAACCTCATGCTACATTAAACTGTGTTTGGCACATGTAGTAGGTTGAATAATGACTCCTCCCTCAAAAGATATGTCCAAGTCCTGATATCCAAGCCCTGTGAATGTTGCTTTATTTAGGAAAAGAGTCTTTTCCTACTCCACAAGTGGCAAATATAATTAACTTAAAGATCTTGAGATGAGGTCATTCCAGATTACCCATTTGGGACCTAAATCCCATGACAAATATCTCTGTTAGAGACGGGGGTTGTCTGGGTGGTTCAGTCCTTTAAGTGTCTAACTCTAGATTTCAGCTCAGGTCATGACCTTAGGTTCGTGTGATTGAGCCCCATGTCGGGCTCCACGCTCGGAATGGAGTCTACTTGAGATTCTCTCCCTGTCCCTCTGCCCCTCCCATGCACATGCTCGCTCCCTAAAATAAATAAACAAACATAAATAGAATCTTGAATAAATAAATAAATAAAGGCAGAAGAAGGGATGATGCAGACACAGAGGCAAAGACCATGAGGAAGCAAAAGTAAAGGCTTGTGTTATGCATTCACAATCTGAGGAATACCTAGAGCCACCAGAAACTGGAAGAGGCAAAGAAGCCTCATTCCTTAAGCTTCGCTAATTTTCATCTGTAAGGGGACATTCATAATTGTGTTTTCTGACTCCCTGCCGCTACTCTTCATGAGGACAAATGGAGAATTATTGAAGAGTCCAGCTCAGGTTCAGCGTGGGGCCAGATCACCATAGCCAACCACAATCACTATTTAAGTGGGGATGAGAGAAGGTCCCACGAATCCCCCAAAGCCTCTACCAGGCTGCCACAAAGACACCTGGTTTTTCCCCCTTGATTCTGTGGCGTCAGTGAGTAACGTTTCCTTTGAGTCTCAGTTTCTTCATCTGCAAACTGGCATTGGTATTTCTTAGTCCCCGGACTGGAAGAGAACTCATCAAGAAAGCTGACTTTTGCACGCCTGACTCTGTGCTCCACAAAGGGCAGAAATAGGTTTAAGTCAGCGGAGTCGGAATAGCAAGTTCCATACACAGGCCAGAGAGAGAGGAAACAGAAGACTGGGGCACAGAGGAGACCAGTAGTTTCTGATGATACAGTTTTCTTTTTTCCATGGCCAGGAGGGAGGCTTCCTCTTGCTGGAGAGGCCAGTCCCCACACAACAGGCGGCTGTGTACTCCATCCTCCCACCCGCCACCCACTACCATCGTCCCTAGCGTGGCCTTGGCCTTGGGCAAATGGTCAGACAGCTGACAAGCATGCGCAGTTTCTGGGGAAGTGGCTTCTTCTTATTCCTTGATGCTTTATTTTTATTTTTCACGTTCTTATCTGTATCCTGCCCCTAGGAAGGGAAAATCCCCACATACGCTATGGTATTAAACTCTCTCAATGGAACAAGCCATAAAGGGTAGAATTTATAATTCCTCAGTTTCTCTTGGGATGCGCTTGAATAAACACCACTATGTGTTTATAATCCTTTGGATTTACATTCGGAAATACTGGTTCATCTAAGGTTTATCACATAGGTTTTATTACCCCCAATGAACACACGAGGAAATTGAAAGTCAGGGATGCTGTGGTTCGTGCTGAATCCCACCACTTCTGAGGGCAGAGCTGGTGCTCAACAGCATGAGGTTTGTGGCAAGGGGAACTGTGGATGCATAAGCATCATTTTGTTAGACTCTGTCTCTGGCTTTTACCAGTAATTTTATAGATTAGAGGCTTAATCTGATCTCTTTTCAGAAATTTTGCTTTGAGGGTTTTTATAAGGGAACTTGGACCGTGAGAACCAAGTGTGCGCATCCATTTCAATTTGGAGATTCCTTTTCAAACGTCTGTGGGACTCCACAAGAATAAACTTAGACTACGCTGTTGGTTTCAGGTCTGTTTACACTCACCATTTTATCTCTGGCACTTAGATCTTTTTTCCACAATATCACAGCTGCCTCCTTTCCAGCACAATCATTTCCTGTCTCTTATATGCCCAGGGAACCAACATAAACAAGGAAAGACAGAGGGGAACACGTGCAGTCAGTGAACTCCCCCTGGCTGAAAACCTCAGCCCTCCACACAGGCTCACCTCTTTCCCCACCCAGCTCTGCTGAAGAAGGATTTGTCTGCGAAAGACCCCTGAGTCCATGTCTGTTTGGTGACAGCTGTCCAAATGCAAGAGGTGTTATGCATTTGGAGAATGAAGTTATTTGGCTGAATTGATGATGTGTGACCATGAGTGGCAGATGTCTGTTTTTGTGCTGGGCACAACACCCTCACTTCCCTTGGTTTCCAAAGCAGACATGCTAGAGAAAGAGGAATTTGAAGCCAATACCATTTCTTCTTTGTAGGAAAGAACAGCATTATTCTGAGTGTGTCAAGTCCTGCCATGAAGGTCTCTCCATCCCTAAAGCTAGTTCCTATTTTCTGCTTTTTTTCTGAAAGGCTTCATGATTTTTCTCCTTGACCCCTTCATCTATGGGACTTTAGAAGGCCAGTAGGTACTGAAGAATCCCCACTGCATTGAGAAGAAGCAGCTACATTTCATCAGGGCCTTTCATGTTGAGTCTGCTCAAAGTGGAAGCTTCCCTTCAGAGCTGCAGTATCTGCCTTGGCCTGATACAGGCAGGATGGGCTGTCTGGTGGGTTCTTCTGGGACAGGGACAGGGATCAGGGGCCAGGGGCCAGGGGCCAATGGAATGAAATGCCATTAAAATCTTACCATCAGGTGGGACGCCCTGCATCAGGCTCCTTGCTCAGCCTGCTTCTCCCTCTCCCTCTGCCTGCTGCTCCCCCTGTTTGTACTCCCTCCCTCTCTCTCTCTGTCAAATAAGTAAATTATTTTTTTCAGTACATCTTTCCAGCAAGCTGGGTTATGATATATGGCCAATATTGTTGCCTACAGGGTTTCTCTCTCTCTCCTATAAAGCTTCAAACTCATATCTTGAAGTTTATAATCTGACCAATAAAATGAAAAATGCACAAACATAGGACACCTGGGTGGCTCAGTTGGCTAAGCATCCACCTTTGGCTCAGATCATGATCTCAGGGTCTTGGGATTGAGTCCTACATCGGGCTCCCTGCTCAGCGAGAGTCTGCTTCTCCCTCTGTGTCTCCCCCTGCTCATGCTCTCTCTCTCGCTCTCTCTCAAATAAAATAAAATAAAGAAAATGCAGAAACATGCTTAGGCTAGGAGAAGAAAGTGAACTGTGTTGGAGAAGTTCAGCCATGTCCAGAGTAAGCTTCTTGCTGCTTCAGCCTCACAGAAGCATAAGGAAGGAGAGAGAACCATAAACTCATGTATGACCTTCAATGTGTATGACCTCTGCTCATTAGAAAACATGACCCAGTCAGTGTCCTTGACTTTAATCATATATCAGTAGCATTTCTCTCTTCTGAGAAAGAATGAGGTTGTGGGTAGAAGAAGGTGTCTGTCCTCACTACCCTACCCAACCAAGCATTTTAGTCTTATACTCAGCCTCCTTTTCCAGGTCCTTACCGACACTGTCAAAGGAATATAAAAAGAGGAGAAAAATCTGCACTAGCAGCAGATCTAGGGGAGAATGCCATCCATGGGCAAGATAGTCAAGGAATTTCTCCTAGGTAGAGTATAAAGGGAATCAAAGTGAATGGGCACAAGAAAAACCAGTCAACTCTCCTTTCTAAAATTACAGTAGAAAATAAATAAAAGGGATCTTGCAGAACTCCATCATCATGAGCTGGTTTGGGAGGACACTGGCTGGAGGCTGGAAAGCATCTGAGAAACACTGAACTCTGAATCTTTTCCCATTGTTTTCAGACTTTGCAGAGAGTGAGCAGAGGTACAGCACCAGGAAAAAGGCCAGCTGTTGCCACATTGTGTGCATGGGGGGAAGAGGCCAGATAGAAGTTAAATTCTAAGTGATTACTAGGTGGGGAAGTTGCAGAGAGTATCAGTATGATGGATGAATGACTGGACTACATAACTCTTCGTGTGTCTTCCTAAACTGAGAATATGTGATTGAATGGATTAAACCACTCTATATTCAAATTCTAGACTCTGGTTCTCTAGGGATTTTGATCGGCTTCTCCAAGGGAATGACATGGAAAATATACCAGAAATAAGCTTTCAGAAGGAGTGAGGGATTAGTTTCACTTGTAATCCAACAAATTACACATATTTGAGCACACACCATATACTAGGTCAGGAAACTCTACAGGTAAAGAATAGATCACCACATTTTAGAGGGACTCAAAGTCAGGTAGGGAAGAAAGACACTTAATCTCGGGTACAGTGTGATTAAATGCTATAATAGACCATTGCTTAAAGTGCTTGGAAATATAGATGAAGGGTAATTAATCTACCTCAAGGAAAGCTACAGAGAGAAAATGATTTTTTAACTGGGCCTTGAGTATTAACTCATGGTATTAAATGATAAGGCAATTGTGAGAAGAAAGCAAATAATCTGCTGTGATTGGAACATAGAGTGAGGGAAGGGAATGGTCTGTCATTGACATGGAATGTTTGGATGCAACCAAGTTTGTTTGCCATGTCAAAGAATTTGTACTTCATTCTGTAGGAATTGGGGAGCCATTCAATCCATTTCTTAGAAAAATCATTCTGGCAACTGATGTTTCTGGCAACAGAAATGTCTTTCCAGCAACAGAATCAAAGTGGATTGAAGATTCTAAGCAAGATGGTAGAATGCATCAGAGATCTCTACCCTCTAAGTCAAACACATAGAAATGAGCAACACAGTGCTTTGAAAATATAAAAATGCATAGATGTACAACCAATAAGCAAAAAACAACAGCAATAACAAGAATCTTTCCCTCTCTAATGCCTTTCCAAAAGACTTCCATGGACCAAAAGTACAGAGGAAGCCCACAGTATGAAGTGGAAGCCATGCCATGCACCTTGGAAGGGACTGGAGTGATACCTTCCTATAGGAAATGGGGGTGGAATGCTGGACCGTGATGGGAGTGAGGATCATGTGTCCCTGCTCCAAATCAAGGCCTGGAATTATGTATCTGACCCAGGCAAATCAGCATAAAAGAAGTCTTCATGGGGTTTCCAACCATGGGACCAGGACCTACCTATCTTCTCTGTGCCTCTCAGTTTCTCCATCTTTAAAACGGAGATATTGTTAGCAACTTCTTTATCATTCTTTTATGGAGATTAAACGCATTAAATATGTAAGTTGTTTACACCTCACTGGAACCTAGTAAGTGCTTGGTAAGTAACCGTTGGCCATTATCAGGAAAAAAAGCTGGGAAAGCTCCACCAGCCTGTCCAGGGTTGTATCAAGAAACAATTTGTCTTTGGTGGAGGGAGTGGGTGGAGGAACTGGGACTATACTACATATTGTTGGTGGTGTATCCATTCTGGTTCCTAATGATCATCATTCAAGATTTCAAAGATCTCAAAAGACACTCAAAATGTATAGGAAAAGAACTCCAGAACGTATCCATCTGGCATAACTGAAACTACGTACCCTTTGACCAACATCTTTCTATTTAATGTACAGTGACATGACTAACAATACCGTGTTGTATACTTGAAATTTGCTAAGAGGGTAGATCTTAAGTGTTCTCACCACATACACACACAGAAAACAAAAAGAAAAAAAAAGGCAACCATGAAAGGTGTTATTTAGCTTGATTGGGCAATTATTTCGCAATTTATACTTATATGAACACATCAAGTTGTACATCTTACATATAAATATGTAAAGATTTTATTTATTTATTTGATAGAGAAGAGAGAAAGCATAAATGATGAGGAGGGGCAAAGGGAGAGGGAGAAGCAGACTCCCCGACTGAGCCAGTAGCCCTATGCGAAGCAGGGCTCCATTCCAGGACCCCGAGATCATGACCTGAGCTGAAGGCAGGCACTTAGCTGACTGAGACACCCAGGCACCCCAAATATATATATATATATATTTTTTTTAATTTGTCAGTTATACTTCAATAAAACTGGAAAAGAAGCTAATAGGAATAATTATTAACCATTCTCTATTCCATACAGAGCTAATGAAGATTAACGGGTCCTTTCATGTTCTGTGCTTTGAGATTCTTACAGCAAAAATGTTATATGATCCTAAAGCAGAAATTCTTTATTTTTTTTTAAGTTTATTTATTTATGATAGTCACAGAGAGAGAGAGAGAGAGAGAGAGGCAGAGACACAGACAGAGGGAGAAGCAGGCTCCATGCACCGGGAGCCCGATGTGGGATTCGATCCCTGGTCTCCAAGATCACGCCCTGGGCCAAAGACAGGCGCCAAACCCCTGCGCCACCCAGGGATCCCCTAAAGCAGAAATTCTTAATCGTTTTTTGTGCTGTGGGCCCCATGGAACCTGTAAACTCCTTCTCAAAATAATGTTTTTAAAGGCATAAAATAAAAAATATAAGAGGAACTATATTGAAATACAGTTATCAAGATACAAAAAGAAACCCAAATCTGTAATATGGTAATATATGTGCTTTTAATTAACACATTAAATAAAAAATATCCAACAGTGGGTCTGCTAACTACCTTAATTTCAAAGTGAAGAAGAGCATAAATAATATGTTTATACACCTGCAACAACAATAAAATGATATGAAAACATCTGTGATTTTTATTAGTGATAAAGGCAGGGATATGAGTAAGAATCATATTCAGAATTTAAATATTCACCTCTAGCTTAACAATCAAGTCCCACATAAGGCTTTCATGAAATTATTGCCAGTGTGGACCCAACAGACTATCTGCATCTGATGGCAGTTGGGAATGTCCCATAACTATAGGAGTACCTACAACAGAGAAGGTGATCAATAAATATTTATCAATGAGTGAATGAAATGATCGACCAGAGAAACAAGCAAAGGAAAATATCCTCTCCAGCACATGCATTCCTTGTTTGTCCTCCTCCTTATTCGTTTTCACCCCCCACTTATATGTATATGTATTCACCACACAAATATTTAGGTATTTATTGGGCAGCTATTCTATGCATGACATCATCCTAGGATCTGTGGATGACACCGAGATGAATGACTGAGATGTGCATCTGGCCCTAAAAGAGGACATAACCTGGGAGGATATGATGGGAACCCAGAAAAACCTCACTCGTTTTCAGGATGTGACTATTTTTCTATTGATTGCCTCTTTTTTCCTTGAGAGCTTCTATAAAACCTGGGAAACTATCAAGGAGAATCTCAAAGTTGGCAATAATGAAAGAGCAGCCAGGTTGCGGTATCTGAAAAAGAAACCTGTCACACACAGGGCTTGTTCGAACCACGCAATTTGCAAAGCTGACTTTGGAAGAAGTAGGTCAGTTTGCAGAGTTAGCTGCCATAAGACTCTGCAAACAGCTGCCTGAGCTGGAACCTACGTTTGCTAGGGGAAAAAATCACAGATGGGACCTCTTTAAATATTCCATAGAGTGGTGCTTGCTATTGAAATTTTTAAAGATTGTTTTACAAGATGTTTCCATACTGACTTATTGAGAAATTAGGTCACTTCGCCTCCAACATTTGATAACATCAGAGTGGGTGTGCAAACTTTCTTCTCAATGTTGCCCCTAGACTTTCAACAGACTTGTCTCTGCTATTGGTTGAAGAAAGCTGTTCCTGAAATACAGATGTAGTACTGGTTGATTGTAGAAGAGACAGACCTTTCCTCCTCTCACAGTGGTCAGCTGGTCTGCCAAAGCAGAGCTGAAAATCCTCCCTATTTTCCATTTTCCTAGTGGAGAAGTCCAGGATGTAGGATAAGGGTTGACAAACTCTGGCCTGAGGGCCAATTGCCTGCTTTTACCATGAGCTGACTTGATTGAAACTTACCTCTCCTTTTTTCATCTTAAACCCTATACAGATGCCAGAGGGCATTAATGTCTACTTCATCAAAAAAGTTTTTTATCTTGTTGAAGTTATAGGTAAAATAAGACAGGTCCATAAATAACTATAACACAGAGATCAAAGTTGTGAGAGAGAGACAGAGAAAAGTACTTTGGGAGCCCACTGTGGGAGAAACTACTTTAGACTTAGGGAACAGAAAAAGCTTTACAGAAAAAAGAGGTATTTAATCCAGGCTTTGAAGCATGAATAGAATCTGAACAAGAACCTTATGAAAGGGATCAGAATCACAGATCCCATAGGATCTGTGAGGACTCAGGAAAATCACCCAATGTCTTGGATCT
Organism: Canis lupus baileyi; assembly: GCF_048164855.1. NCBI lineage: Eukaryota > Metazoa > Chordata > Mammalia > Carnivora > Canidae > Canis > Canis lupus. The sequence goes on from NC_132845.1 coordinate 56,950,451, forward strand.
TCTATATCCACCTATCTGTGCATCCAACAAAGATTTGTTCATTTTCTGCTAAGTCACAGGCATGGGATTGTGGAGATCCAAACAGAGTGGTCTAACTCTTCTCCTCTCTTCTCTGGATTTCCAAGATCTTGCCTAAAATGACCCAACAAGTATACAAAGACATCTCTATAAGGGCAAGTAGGGATGATGGCATGCCTATGCTACAAACTTTAGGGTATTTCTCCTAGAGTTAGAGAAATAGGATCACATTAAAGTAAGTGTGGTGAAAAAAAAATAAAATAAAGTAAGTGTGGTGGTTAATTTTATGTGTCAACTTGACTGAGTTTAGTGATGCCTAGATGCTGGTAAAACATTATTTCTGGGTGTGTCTGTGATGGTGTCTCTAGAGGAAATTAACATTTGAATCAGTAGACTGAATAGAGAAGATCAGCCCTTACCAAAGTGGGTGGGCATCATTCAATCTGTTGAGGGTCCAAATATGCCAAAAAAGCAGAGGAAGGGTGAATTCTTTCTTTCTCTTCTTGACCTGGGACATCCGTCTTCTCCTGCCCATGGTCATCTGAGTTCTTGGTTCTCAGGCTTTCAGACCCTTGGACTTACACCAGCTGACCCCCCTTCTCAGGCCGTAGGACTCTGACTGAATTACACTACCAGCTTTCTCGGTTCTCCAGCTTGCAGATGGTGTATCCTGGAGCTTCTCAGCCTTCATAATTGTGTGAGCCAATTCCCATAATAAATCTCCTCTTATATCTCTCTCTCTATCCTATTGGTTCTGTTTCTCTAGGGAACCTGACTAATATAGGAAGGCAGAGAAGGCCACAAGAGATGTGGAAATTTAAAAGAACACCATGCTGCTCTTGAAATGTGGAGAGGTGATGTTGAGGGGGAAGGATAAGTCATGATATGCAGGGGAAGTACTACACATGAATTTCATTCATCAGTCGAGAAGCAGCTGCTTCCACGGTCAAAAGTGGTAACATCCAACAGGAAGCTGGAAAACAAGCCTCCTCCATGACATGGTATGATTTCTCCTGATTGAGTGGACAGTATCACTGGGAAGGTCAGTAGAGCCACAGTATCTACTTGAAGCAGAGGTCGAGTCTCACAGAATATAAAATAAAGATAATTGGTGCCTAGCTCAGTAGCATACCAAATACAAAGAAGAAAGAAGGCAGAGAGCTCCTATAGCACCTGGATTCCTATCCGATCTAATCCAATTCATAGAATCCCTTAGCTCCATAACCAATAATGAAAAAAAATTATGCTCTACAAACATCCAGATGGACAGTAAAGAACTTATGGAGATCCCCCACACTATCTTTCACAAATATTAGGCAAAAAATATCTTCATTCAAGGCTAAAAAATAATATAAAGAAACAACTTGAGTCCCATGGAAAGATATTTCAACATAAAAAAGGAAAGAAAATATAGGGGTACTGGGTGGCTCAGTCAGTTATGTAATTTTGGCTCAGGTCATGATCTCAGGGTCATGGGATCAAGCTCTGCATTGGGCTCCATGGTGGGCATGGAGCCTACTTAAGATTCTCTCTCTCTCCCTCTCCCTCTGTCCCTATGTCCCCTTTCCCTTTCTCTTTAAAAGGGGGGGAGGGGAATATAGATTCAAAAGAATGTATTTTAGGAGAAAACAGAAGTGTGTTTTAGATAGCATGTATTTTCTACTCTCTGTGAAGTCAAAATAGAAAAATAGGATATCACAGGAGTCTATGATGAAAAGTTGTAGCATGAGATAAAGGGAAGCTATAAGGAAACCAATAATGCAGAATTTTAAATTGCATTAGAAAACTAAATCAGTGGTATGTGACTCATAAACTTGGGAAGCTCTAGAATGCAGAATCCAAGAAAAGGCAGTGAAAACAATCAGAGAGAATTTTACAGCTTATGTCTAGAGGAGAGAGAATAGAGATTCATGATATAAAGCATTAGTTGTTGGGAGATAAAGAAGGGAATAAATGTAATATAATAATAAGACAAAATTGAATGCAGCACTCCTGAACTGAAGGAAGAACCAAACCAACCAGTGTACAGGGTTCAGCTAATTATGGGCAGATTTTACAGAACAAAATGAACTCTGAACTATCTTCATACTTCACTTAAGGATAAAGAAAGAATTCTAGGAGTGTAAAGTTTATATAAAAATGATTACCTCCAAAGACAGGTAATTGGGTTGGAGGGTATTTTTTTATGCATCCCTCATGTTCCCTTTCCTTTCCTCATTCTTAAAAAAGAAGACATCTGTCCAGGCTCAGAAGTTCATAAAAATACCACATAGGGTTGTGTGGGGCGCTCAGTCAGCTGTGTCTACCTTCAGCTCAGGTCATGATTCTGGGGTCCTGGGATTAAGCCCCACATTGAGCTCTCTGCTCGGCAGGGAGTCTGCTTCTCCTTCTCCTTCTGCCCCTCCCCCCTGCTCATGCTCTCTTTCTCTCAAATTAATTAATTAGTTAATTAATTAATTTTTAAAAATACACATAGAAACTTTTTCCCCCTATTTACTCTTGTAAATAGGATCTAAATCCCATCCATCCATCCATCCATCCATCCAACAAATATTTATTGAGTACCTACTCGATGCCAAATAATGTTCTAGACTCTGCAGATATATCTGCAAACAAAAGAGACCGAGGGCAATAACAAATATGATTTATCATGTGTGATAAGTGCTACGTAAGAAATACAAAGTGGACTAAAAGAACAGAGAGTGGAGGAGGGAACAAAGAGCTCTTCTTTGCACAGGAACCCACATGAATTGAGGAAAGAAACAATCCAAGCAGATATCTTGGGGAAGAAGGAACTGTAAGTACAAATGACTTAAACTAGAAATGTGCTTGTTGGAGCATTTGTAGGAGAGCAAGAGACCAGTGTGGCTGAAGCAGTGAGTGAGGGGCGAGGGCTTAGGATAGGAACTCAGACACACACTTAGGTAGAGGTTAGACCATGAGGGCTGTGAAACAATGTAAGGAGATTGGATTTATTTCTTTTTTAAAAAGATTTATTTATTTATTTGAGAGAGAGGGAAAGGGCAGGAGGGAGAGGAAGAGATATACTCAAGCAGACTCTTCTGAGCACATAGCCTGACCTGGGGCTTGTTCCCATGACCCTCAGATCATGACCCAAGCCAAAACCAAGAGTCAGATGCTCAACTGACTGCACCAACCAGGTAGCCATATTTTATTTTATTTTTAAAGATTTATCGGTTTATTTTAAAGAGGGGGAGGGGCAGAGGGAGAGAATCCCAAGCAGACTCTACTGATTGCAGAGGCCAATGTAGGACTCAATCTTGACCCATGAGATTATGACCTAAGCCAAAATCATGAGTTGGATGTTTAACCAACTGAGCCACTCAAATGCCCCAGGAGATTGAATTTTATAGCTAAGCAAGATGAGGGCCAACTGTAGAATTTTGAGCAGAGAAGTGACATAATCTGATAACTTTTTAGAGGAATCTCAGTGGCTGCTGTGTGAAAGATATGGGAGGCAGGCAAGGGCAGCAACAAAGAGACCATTAGGGAGCCATTGCAAAGGTCCAGGAGGGAGATAATGGCGGATAGGAGCTTATGAGATCTTCCCAAGCCCCGCCTAAAGTCAGAGTACAGAGCTGCTCCTGCCAAATCCTTAGTTTCTGTTCAGCTCCTTCCACATGAACCACTTCCTACTATCTCCTCTACGAGGGTCCATACATCTCTGAACTGAAATTTTATCCAAAAAGCAATGATTGCTATTAAGCGTTACTAGATTATTACTTTCTTCACCCTGGAGCTTTTCTTATGAAGGGAACACCTCCATAAATTCAACCCACTTCAATTCTCCTCTCAGATTTGCCCACTCTTAAATTTTTTTTTTTTTTTTATGATAGTCACAGAGAGAGAGAGAGAGAGAGAGGCAGAGACATAGGCAGAGGGAGAAGCAGGCTCCATGCCCCGGGAGCCCGACGTGGGATTCGATCCCGGGTCTCCAGGATCGCGCCCTGGGCCAAAGGCAGGCGCCAAACCACTGCGCCACCCAGGGATCCCTTGCTCACTCTTTTCAAATGTAGAAATATGTTGGGTAGTCCTTAAAGAGTGGATGATCAGTTGTCTGATCATTACAGCCACCTGTCTCTGAGCCAGAGGAGATGCTGGGATGATAGAAAAAAAGTCACTTTACCTTTTTTTGGTGTTCTTGCTTTCATAAATTAACAGGAACAGAAATTCAAGCAGGTCTTATGTTTTGTTAATTCAGGTCCATTGACTCTATACCTGCATTAAATTGTCCCCAGATTTGGGGCATTACAGATTTTTTTGTCAGCTCGAGTTGTCTCTCTCTTTCTTGTAAATATTCACCTTCAGGGTTTTTGTTTTTGTTTTTAGTTCTTCTTTAGAGAGAAGAAAGGAGAGCCAGTGCCTAAAGCTGTTAGTCATTCACATTTTAAAACAGATGTTCCTGAGACTGTACTTAATAGTACTGAGTCAGGTAGTAGAGGGTATCCCACTGCAGTAGGGGACTACAAGAATGGCAGCAATTATCACTATTACAGGCATTTTCACAACAGAATGAGTTTTCAAAATAGGAATTAGACATACATGACTAATTAATTAGGGAATGTAGTTTTTACCACATGGTCCACTTGAGTTATGACAAAATCTCAATTTTCTACAAACTCACAGGGATAAAAGCTATTCTATAGACCAGACACACACACTTGCTTTGCTTTAGAGGTTGACTGTGCTTTATAAGTGGCATTATTTTGTTTATGCTTGGTTGTTGGACATCAATCAAAACTTCAAACTCAAGGTCAAGGATGATAGAGGATCCCAAGAAATAGCTGAGTATGTAGAATGAAGAACATACAAGGAAGTGTTTAGGTCTGGTTTTGTCACTTTTGATTTGGCATTTTTGCTTATAATAACAAAAATACACTCAAAGCACTATTCTTTACATCCCTGGAGGACCAAAAAAATGTTGTAAATCTAAAACTCTCTAGCTCCATGATCACTTTTTTTCCCCAATGGAATTTATATTTACAATGTATTTTTAAAATTTTACAATGTGTTTAAAACAAAGGATTTCAGACACAGAAAAACAAAATGTGCATTGTTCTAGACTTCTTGCCAACATAATAGAACAAGAAAATGGAAATTATCAGTATACATTTGGAAAGGTGGAGTTGTTATTATTAAAAGTATATAACAAAGTTGTTATTTTTAAATAAGAAGTAAGTCTACCTTAAAACCCCATGAAAGTCAACTTAAAAATATTAGGATCAATATGAAAGTTCAATAATGTGGCCAAACACAAGACAAATATTTTTTTTAAAAAAGACCTTTCTGGGACACCTAGGTGGCTCAAAGGTTGGGCAGCTACCTTTGGTTCAGGTCATGGTTGGGGATCCAGGATCGGGTCTGGCATCGGGCTCCTGCAAAGAGCCTGCTTCTCCCTCTGCCTTTGTCTCTGCCTCTCTCTCTCTCTCTCTCTCTCTGTGTGTGTGTATCTCTCATGAATAAATAAATAAATAATTTAAAAAAAAACCTTCCTATATATCTCCAAAAATAATGAGAAAATTAAGCAGTGCCATTCCTATGATGACCTAAAAATAAAATGTCTAGAAATAAATTTAACAAATGAGTAAAAATCTTATAAAGAAAAATATCAGCTTGACTGGAGGACATAAAGAAAGACCAAAATAAATGGACTCAAATAATGAAGAGACATACCACATTCTTGGATAGAAAGAAGGAATTTCAAAGAGATTTCTACCTGATTTCCTGAAATTAATCTAAGGTTTAAGGCTATCCCGATACAAATACCAAAATAGTTTTTAGAGCCTGGGGGATTGACAAAATAATTCAAAAGCTCATTTGTAGGAAGACTTAGGACTATAGCCAACAATATCTTGAAAAAGAAATGCAATGTGATATAATTTAGGTATTAAAATATATGATGGAGACATACGCTATTGAAACAACATTGTGCGTATAGAGACCCACAGATTCTTTTTTTAACAGAACAGAAAGCTTAGAAATAGATTTAAGTACAAATTAGAATTTATCACAAAAGGATGTTAGCATTTTAAATGAGTAACAAGATGATAGATTATTCAACAAATTACTTGGAGGCAAATGGTTAACTATTTGTAAACAAAGCTTCAATTCCTAATGAATATTGGTGCACCAAATAAATCCCAGATAGATTAAGGCATTAAATGGAAAAAGTTAAAACATACGGCTGCAGGAACAAAGTGTTAATAAATATGTGATATAAAATTTAGTTAGGGATGGTCTTCCTGAGTGGAGTACTATTTCAGTTTACTAATAACTCCATGCAAGCTGTTAGACCTTGGGTATATCACTTCTATTGAAGATTCACATGTAGCTGTAGTGGTCAGTGACCCAGTTAAGCTAGGTTTCAGAAAATTATTTACGAGAGACTGAGAAGTTCCCCAGAAAGTGGTTCAATCACTGGGAAAATGCCAACTATGATCGACGTGATCCAGTACCTAGGCATAGTGATGAGCATTAAGGATTGCTTGGGATCCAGCATGATGGTGATCGCCAGGTTTTGTCCCTATCTAGCCATGTGGACTAATTACTAGGGTCTAGGTATAAAAAACTGGAAGAATCTGTTTCACCAAAACTTACAAAACACTGTGCCACCAGCAGTCCCACTTTGGTACCATTTATAACAGAATGAAACACAAAATGGATGTGTGTGTGTGTGGGAGGGGAATTGATAGATATGTTTTCAGTCAGGCTGGGCTGGAGGAAACTACAATAATAAATGATACCAAATCTCAGTGACTTATAACAACAAATGTTTATTTCCTACTCTTGTGATATGTCCATCATTGCTCAGCTGCACTTCTGCAATACTATGTCTTTATATAGGAGTCAGATTAATAGAGCAGCCTCTGGTGGGGGTCACTCCAGCTCTCATGGCACAGGGAAAAGAAACATGGTAAACCACAGTCTTTCAGAGCTTACATTTCACTGGCCTAAGTGAGTCATGTGACAAAGCCTGATGTCAACGGGAAGAGGAGATATAACCCTCCCATGAGGCAGGACATCACTGGGATGGCAGAGGAACATTTGGTAGGTCATGAATTCAACCCAACACACCCATTGTCTCAAAGACAACCTTGTTGCCCTGGAACCTATGGGGTACTAGACACTCCCACTCCGTTTGGGAAATCGCCCTCTGGCCCCAGACCCAGCAAGACCCAAGGTTTTTCCAGAAGCCATCAGCTTGTTCTTCCCTTTCCGAGGTGAACACTCAGCCGGTGGAGCAGATGTTGGCTGCCAAGGTGGTGCCAGGCCCCGCTGTGATGGACAGCTCCTCTGTTTTGTTTACTCTTCTAGGCAGGGTGATAAATTCTCCTTCTAATCAGGTTCCGTGTTTCTCACTCTCCTATGCACCAACCCTGCTAATGAATGATTCACTGAAGTTAGTGGCTAAGAACAGCATGCTGCACCCTGCTCTGCCTTTGTTATGCAAAGTCATGCCCTCACTATCTCCCAAACACAAAACCGAGTTCCCGAGGATGGCGTGGATAGATGATGGAGTGTACAACAGCCCTGGCTAATTTGTTCACAGTAATTCAGGCCAGTATATCCTGTCAAGTCTGCTGCTGAATACATTGGGTTTACTTCCTTGGGGGAGAATGGAGCTTGGAGGGGCCCTCTGAGGCTGATGTGCAAATAAAATCCCAAGAGTTCCTGTCCTGTTAGTCTAAAAGACCTCACAGAGCTAGTGCTCTGAGCCTTCCCTTTGGGTCCAGAGAAACCTCAACTTCAGGAGGAATTTCAGGAAGTAACTCCACAGGAACCCCTTCCCTTGACTGCCACCATTACCATGGCTTGGGAGAAATTAAATTTTGAACACAGAATGAAGAGATTTGTTTTTCTTTTTCAATCCAGGCCATGCATTTTTATTTATTTATTTTTTTAATAATAAATTTATTTTTTATTGGTGTTCAATTTGCCAACATACAGAATAACACCCAGTGCTCATCCCGTCAAGTCCCCACTCAGTGCCCGTCACCCAGTCACCCCCACGCCCCGCCCTCCTCCCCTTCCACCACCCCTAGTTCGTTTCCCAGAGTTAGGAGTCTTCATGTTCTGTCTCCCTTTCTGATATTTCCCACACATTTCTTCTCCTTTCCCTTCTATTCCCTTTCACTATTATTTATATTCCCCAAATGGATGAGACCATATAATGTTTGTCCTTCTCCGATTGACTTATTTCACTCAGCACAATACTCTCCAGTTCCACCCATGTTGAAGCAAATGGTGGGTATTTGTCATTTCTAATGCAGGCCATGCATTTTTCCTCCCAAATTCATATTAAAACAAAGACCAGTCAAAAAAGAGTTAAAGGAAGAAGACCTCAAACCATAGGACTGCTCACTAGACTTGTGCTTAAAACTGCTTTCGAAGCAGGTGAATATTTAAGATGGGACAGGCTTCAGGGCAAGGCCTACTGGGACCTTAGATATTGGGGCACAGGAGTGTACTGGGCTACGTGGCTGATTCTCTTGTGGGCAGCAGTGTAATCCAATGTTGTAACTATGTAAAAGGTCTGAGGATGCTATCTGGGAAAGTGTTGGCACCAGGGGCAAGGAGGAGAGAGCCCTACGATGAAAGTACAGGGACTGGGGCACCTGGGTGGCTCAGTGGTTGAGTTTCTGCCTTTGGCTCAGGTCGTGATCCTGGGGTCCTGAGATCGAGTCCCACATCAGGCTCCTGCAGGGAGCCTGCTTCTCCCTCTGCCTGTGTCTCTGCCTCTCTGTGTGTGTCTCTCATGAATAAATAAATAAAATGTTTTTTTAAAAAAAGTACGGGGACAAAGTAGAGCATAAAGTCAACTGGGTGAATAAGTTGTGGTCACACAAATTGATTTCATTTGCAACCTGTAACCTGAGAAGTTAGAGCCCATTGCACCTGATGGGCAGGCTAAGTCAGAGTGCTGCTCCCACTACTCACCTGGAACTCAGGTATGGCCTTGAACAGACAGGGGGCAACCCTGAGAATAACTGGGGCAAAGGCTGGCACTCTAGGGACATCAGCTACAGCTTGCATAACATTCAGGACATGTCTTTGGGAGAAAATCGATCAGGGTCAGCCTTGGTTTTCGGTGACACAAAACACACTGAAGTGAACTAGCCTGCACTGGAAAGGAAAACACATTTTTAGAACTCTGCCATAGGCACCACACGAGCCAGCCAGAGAGACGAGAAAAGAACAACAATGGGGATGTGTGGGATTATGGCCAATTTACTTCCCATGTGAGCTACGTTGGTCAAGGATAAGTAAGGGGAAAATTATTTTGAGGCCAGTGGGTAAAGATCTCAGCCTAAAAACTTGAGGATGCAAGAAATATCTTTTTTGTGTGTGTTCAAAATCAATCTCTCTCCCCAAGTCTCTGGTCCACCACCCATGGCATCGGACAACCTAACTCATTCCAATTCCTCCTGCAGAGTGCCCCCTGGGAGGGTGGGGTTTTGATGTCATGCTGTGTGAAAGGCATCTATGGGATGGATTTTAGGCTCTCAGTTTCTGGTCATCACAGTGTGTGGCCCCGCGGGGGCCTTTGGATTCTGGGGCCCTTTGCGACTTTGCTTTCACGTTCAGAGTGAGACTATCCCCGATCCCACCTGCCTATTCATGCCACTGAGCCTGTATCAGTGAGGGTCCTCCAGAGAAACAGAAATAGGATGTCTAAAGACACACAGAGACAGATTTATTACAACGGAGTGGTTTGCACAATTAAAAAGGCTGAGAAGTAACATGGGCTGTTACCTGCAAGCGGGGGACTCAGGGAAACCAGTGTGTGCGGGGGTGTAATTTCTGCACACAGCCCGAGAACCAGGGGAGCCGAAGTCTGAGGGCAGGAGAATGTGCATGTCCCAGCTCCAGCACAGAGCAAACTCATCCTTTGTCTGCCTGTTTGTTCTACTCAGAGGCTCAATGGATGGGGTGAAACCCACCCACTCTGGTGAGGAGAGATCTGTCTTACTCAATCTACTGATTCAAGTGTAATGTCTTCCAGAAACACCCTCATAGACACACCCACACATGTTTGACCAGCTCGGCAAGCATCCCTTAGCCCAGTCAAGTTGACACACAAAATTAACCATATATTACGTGTATCTGTATATCTGTATCTGTATCCATAGCTCCAGCTATGCCCGTATCTGTGTCTACACAGTCTACCTCTAAATCTGTAGCTATGTATCTATACATGAGTGTTTGTGTATTCTTTCAAACCTATAGTTGACCTTTGGATTTGTGTGACATTTTTTTCTTTTAACAAAAATAGCAAAAAAAAAAAAAAAATAGCATCTTACCGTACACAGGACATTACTGTGACTTACTTTTTCTGTTAACAATATGTGTGGAAGATACTCCCAGATAGACACATCTAAATCTACTTGGTTTGCTTAATAGCTGGATGGCATTCTACTGCATTGATGTTCCATGGTGTATTTAATGGTTCCGCACTGGTGTGGGTCTCATTCAACTCTACTGATACGTGACACTTCATGTTCATGTATTTCTCTAGATATCTATCCAGGTTTATGGATAGAGGGTCAGATGCATTTCTTAAGGGAAAAAATACACTCTTGAAATTCTTTCTAGAAAAGTTTTGCCAGGGATCCCTGGGTGGCACAGCGGTTTGGCGCCTGCCTTTGGCCCAGGGTGCGATCCTGGAGACCCGGGATCGAATCCCACGTCGGGCTCCCTGGTGCATGGAGCCTGCTTCTCCCTCTGCCTGTGTCTCTGCCTCTCTCTCTCTCTCTCTCTCTCTGTGACTATCGTAAATAAATAAAAAAAAAAAAAAAAAAAGTTTTGCCAAATCGATCTTCTACCAGCAGTGTGTGGAAAGGCTCTTCAGCATGCACTTACGATTGCCTCACCTTTACTCTTCCACTGGAGGGGGGAAAAAAACCATGAAACATCATTGTTGTTTTATTTTCCATTTTCTTGATTACCAGTAAGATTAAATGTCTTTCCACTTGGGATTCTTTTTGTACATTGTCTATGTCGTCTGCCCAATTTTCTACGAAGTGTTAGCGTTTGTGTCTTACTGATTTTTGAAAAATCTTGATCCATTTGAGTATCAATCCTTTGTTATTTTTTCCCAGCTTTATTGAGATATGATTGACATAGCTAGGGCAGGTGTGCATCATGTTGATTTCATGCACTTGGATATCACAAGATGGTTACCACCGTGGCATGAGCTAACACCTCTGGCACGTGTTTTCATATGTTTTATTTTTTTATTTTTATTTTTAAAGATTTATTTATTTGTTTATTTATGATAGACACAGAGAGAGAGAGAGAGGGAGGCAGAGACACAGGTGGAGGGAGAAGCAGGCTCCATGCTGGGAGCCTGACGCAGAACTCGATCCCGGGATTCCAGGTCGCGCCCTGGGCCAAAGGCAGGCGCTAAACCGCTGAGCCACCCAGGGATCCCCCATATATTTTAATGTAATTAATTAGTGGTCCTTTCATTTCAGCTTAAAGAGCTCTCTCTCTTTCTAGCATTTTATTTGTAAGGCAGGTCTAGTGGTAACGAACTCCCTCAGCTTTTGTTTGTCTGGGAAAGTCTTTCCCCTGTCCATTTAGAAAGAATAGCTTTGCCCAGGGTATTTAGTTTATCAATTCATCTAGAATATACCTTTTGGGTTTGGGAAAAAGTAGGTATCTAATTTTTTCTTTCCAAAGGGCTAAATACTATTTGTCGAATAACTCATTCTTCTTTACCATTTGAAGATGCTGCTTTTATAATATACTGAACCCTGCACACACACGTGAGCCTTTTCTGGGCTCTCTATTCTACTCCACCAATCTGTTTGCCTATCTTCATACCAGGACACATTGTGATAGGTTGTTGCTTTTAAGGAGGCTTTCCTGGAGCTTTGAGGTATAGGAAGGGATTGTCATACATGTAACCCAGTGAATGACTGGCCTCTCTCACACGCGCTAGATCTCTCCTCAGGAACTCTGACTCACCCCTTTCCTCCTTCCTGAGGAGAAAGAAGCTTGTGCTCACCATTAGAAGAGCTTCTGGCTTTTCCATAGCTCAATGATTGGCCTAAATTTGTTAATAATCTCAGAAAGAAGAGAGAAAATTTCACCTCTCCTCTCTGTCTCAAATCCTCATGTCTATCCTAGGGTTTAGCCCTTCCCAGGACTACCGTCCATTTCTGAGCCGACTCTGTCTTATGTGTGTAAGTATGTGGCCTTCTGGATGGCCCCCAGTGTACAATCACACAATGGTCCAGCATCTGTTACGCTAGCGTGTCTGCATGTCTGGTATTAAATTATATCACATGTGATGTCACTGCCCAAGTGGTTTTAGGAAGTGCCACATCCAGCTAGCTCATTACCATTCAATTTCTTACCTTTTCTTCAAGACTTGAAGAAAATAAACATGGATCTCAACTCACCCAGGACCACACTGCTATCCATTTATCACTAAACTTTATATTTCAGCTTTTTGTTTCTGAGTCTGCCTCTAGCTCTACTATGAGTTCCTGTGAGGCAGGGATAGCATTTTGTGAACCTTTGAATTTCCTTGGTTTATTTTCCAGTGTTTAGCATAGGGTCTGGCACAAAGTGAGTACAATATTACAATAACATTTGTCCCAGTGGATTGGATAATTAGCATTGTCACACATTCCCCCCAACGTCATCCTAATTACATAAGGCTTTTCGAGCTCTATCACGCATCCCACAATTTCCATTTATTCCTTTGCCTTCCCTACGATGTCACTGTGTAATTTTTTTATCTCAATATTTGCTCGATTGTCTGCATGACCCTTGTGTCTGTCCTCATTAGCGTCTTTTACATTAAATCAGATAACTGCACCAGTGCAAGAGGCTCTTTGCAGCTTGATCAGTGAGCAATGGATCAGACAGCTGAATGGTTGATTTAATTGGCATGAAATAACCAAGCCATCTGTTCCATGGAGTTGATCTTTTAAGTGTTACTCTCTTGTCTGCTCTGAAATTCTTGGTCACTTGGAAAGACCATGCATGTCAGGTGGCAGGTCACAAAAGATGGTTGCTTTAAGACAGCGAGCAAGGACTTAAGGGAAATTGAAGAGTTTTATGCTGCTCTCTCTCTTTTACATGGCTTTATCTTTCTTTATAATACTTACTAGTATCTGCTAAATTACATATTCACTTGTTTATCTGTATCTCTCCATAGAGGCTAAGCACCAAGAAAACAGGGACTTTGGATTTTGTCCTCTATGCTTCCTGCTGATGCCAAGGCCTGGAATAGATGACCTACCTTGATATGGGCACCAAAACAGTTCTGCTTGGCTTCCTGTTGGGTTTAATGCTGCTGTGACCTGGTATTACAAGGATCTATTGGGAATGCCAGGTAGATGGAAAGAGGGTGCAGGAGGCAACATGGGAAGGAGTCTAAAATTCAATTCAGCAAGTTCAGTGCCTACAGTGAACTAGATTTTTGTGTAGAATGGCCTTGGGATTCAAGGGTCCAATCTCCAGGAGCAGGGAAGGGAGGCACAGCAGTGGTGTGGGTTGGAGCAGCTTGATGACGTGGCCCTTGGGAATGTTATTTAATCTTTCTGAGCCTGGGTATCTTCCTTTGTAAAACGGGGGTAATATTTACCACCTTTGATTCATGATGATTAAATGAGATAATGTACATTAAGCAACTGTCAATACTTATATAACTTACTACATGCCAGGTTATATTTTAAGGACTTTATGTGTACTGACTTAACAACAACCCTCTGGGTTAGGAACTATTACTATCCCCAGCTTACCCAGGTAGGAAAACCGAGATATAGGGAGGTGTCCACATTCTCTTAGCTAGAATGTGGTAGAGCTAGAATTTAAACCAAGGCTGGTTCCAGAGTCCATGAGAGCCTGGGATAGATATGGTAACAATACTCGTTGTTTTCAATTTCAGTCTGTAAATCCTCAGCTTCTTCCCACTTGTCTAGATTGCTGAGCTGGAAAGTAAGACAAGATTCAAGTAGGTTGCAAGACTGCAAAGCTGGATTACGTGTCCAGGACAAGGCAGGTAGCCTTTTCCTACACCTGGGAACAGAGGTTAAAGTCAAGTACTGAAGAGTTAGGTCCAGCTTCTAAGGGCTCTGGGACGAGACTTCAGTCCAGTGGGAAATGTGCATTGGAATCAGCAGCATTGGGTGAACTAGGAGCCAAATGCGGAGAGTGTGTGAGTTTGGGGCTCACCAACCTTACAGCCTCCCTCTCTGAAGATGATACACACAGCCTGGACAAGCCACAACTTCCAAGTCACTATTCCTGGTGGTCAGGTGAGGCTGGCCCTACCCCGTTCTCCACAGCTGGAGGTCACCTCTCCTGCCTTCATTAAGCCTGTCTGCTCTGTTGATTCAGCACAATGGCCGATGCCACCTTTCTGGGCCAGCGGACTCCCATGGCACCCATGATGTTGAGAGAGAAGAGTTTGTAGGGCAAACAAGGATCTAGTCTACAGAGGACAGCATGTTTCATGCAAAGAAAAGGAAAACATAAAAATGTTTTGTTTTTGTCCAATAAATATTTGTGTAGTACTCTGATTCTGTGCCAAGACTGTTCTAAGCAAATGATGCATATTAACTCATTTAATCCCTTCAAGTACCCTGCAAGGTAGGTTCTTTTATTCCATTTATAGCAGATGAGGTCAGGTACGAGCCAGTTTGACACCCTCGGGACTTCCTTTGCTGGTCCTGATACCTTTGGAAAGTGTTCCAGGCTCTGTTTTCCAGAAGATGCTTGATACTTTTGCTTTGTTCTGTTCTCTCCTTCCTCTTCCTTATTAATTTTCAGTGACAACTGTTTCCTTTAGACCTGGTTTTTGTTTTCTGACCACTTCCATACATCTAAGTCTTTATTTATCCCTTCAAACAGTTACTGAACAGCTACCATATTGCCACTCGTTCTAGGTACCAATGGCCCTGCCTTCTTGGAGTTCACATTTCACCAGGGTGGAGGAAAACAGTAGAACAAATAATCACTTACACACTCCCAACTCATCTCAAACAGCAGTAAGAGCTATGAAGTAGATAAAACAGGCTGATATGAGAAGGACAACAAGGGAAGTCTTCTCAGAGGAGGTGATATTTGGCAGAGATTTGAGTAAGGAGAGGGGACAGATGATAACAGGTTGCAAGGGAAAGAGAATTTCGAGTGTAGACTACGGGTGCAGATTTCCTGACGTGAGGGTGAACCTGCTATGTTCAGACACGGAGAAGAGAGTGCTCTGGGTATGTGGGGGTTGTGATGAGGCGGATTGGAGACAGGTAGCTCATGAACAGCCTTGTAGAGCACGTGAAGGAGTGGTCAATGGTTTGCTTCTCACTTTTCCATCTTGACTGTGTGGGTTACTAACCTCTTCTAGAAAAAGAGGTATAGGGTTGTCTGGTCCCTACTAGCAGTTGAAAGTCTTACTCTCCCTTTCCAATCATTCTAGTAGACAAATATATATACAAAGAGAGCACACTAAGAGAGCACACAAATACACGAGAGAGCACATTGACACGCATTTACTCTAGAACTTCCAATCCATTCTCCACACAGTAGCATGGGCAATCCCATGTCTGCGGGACACCGCAGTCAAGCCAAGAGCATGATCCTGGCAGTATCTCCTGAGTAGGAGGATCAGAAGATACATGAGCCCTATAAACATGTAGGGATCAGATGCTAAGAAATCAGAATTTCATTGCCAGCCAGGGGCACTGCTGGCAAATAGCTTCCATCATCTGGAAATCTTGAGAACTCCTGATCAGGTGGGAATTCAGGTTTGGGCAAAACTCCTTTTATCAGGAGTGGCTGGGGCATCATTACTGTTCTGACAACCTGAAGAATTTGTCCAGCCTCATCCATTACCCAATCGGATTCCTTAAAGCCTTTCAATGGTATGCCGTTCCCCTTGGAGAAAACTCCAAGTCCCCACAACCACCACCACCACCACCAAAGTAACATCTCCAAATCCCTTGAATCACCCACTAGGATTGACAAGAGATGGTTCACTCTCCTTGTTCACTGTGTCCCAGTCACACCAACCTCCTTTCCAGCCCTTAAAACATCAAGTTCCTCCCTGCCTCCAGGCCTTTGCCTGTGCTGTGCCCTTTGCCAGGGACTCACAGTAGCTCAGGCTTACTTAACTCTATTCTCCCTTCAGACATCAACTCAAATGTCACTTCTTCTGGGGAACTGTTCCACACTCCTGAAAAAAATTTTCTTTAAGGGACGTTTTCCTGTTAGTGCCTTAGAGTTTTGTCTCACAGATCTTAAGTGGACTTATTGGTATTATTCTTTGGTTTGTTTACAATCTGCCTCCACTACCAGCATGTGGTCTCCATGAAGGAAGTCACTGTATAGCAGTGACTTTCTTTGCTGCCTAGTGTTCAACCCAGTACTTCAACAAATATTTGCAAAACTTATGAATGAACCTCTAGAACATGCTTATTTGAGTTAAAATTACTTATCAATGACATTGGAGAACATCCATCCAACTCCACTCATTGCCTGGCCTCTGCAAAGTAGGGCCTCAATAAATATTTGTTGACAAATGTGGAAGGAAGTAACGAGACATGTTGCCCAAACAGGCTTTATTGCCCTCAGTATCTCCATTCCACTTCATCAATTGAGCCATAGGCATCCCATGAACGTCTGCATCCACCTGCATCCTATGGTCCTCTGGGATGCTTTCCAAATTCTGCCTCCAGAGCCCACTTGCTTTGTTTTGCTTTCTCTCCACTGCTGATTATCTGCTTTAGCTCCCATTCCTTCTCTTTGTATGCTTGGTGGGCTTAATGATTCTGTTGCTCTATTCCACACTCTGCTACAGGAAACAAACCCATCCTCCTCTGGGAATCTGATATTGACTCTTTTCTCTGTGTTCTGAAGCCTTGAACTAGTCCCGTTTTCTTGTTCAACTAAGCTTTAGAGACCACAGTCCAGACCAGAGTTGTTCAAACATCACTCAGAAGGGGAAGTCAGAAGGTCGTTATCCACTGTAATTAATATTGCTATTTTGGACATTTAACTGGTCATGAATTAACTTATAAAACCAGAAAACCAGAGTGGCCTGCATTATAACTACACAACCAGGCAAAGCACTAAATCCAGCCCTCTATGCCCGAGCAGATGGGCTATTTGTGGATCAGTTACTTTGGCCATTGGCCGCTCCAGGCATTGGCTGGTTATCATCCTCCAAGTGGCCAAATGTGATGGTGGCTTCATTTCCCGGCAGGGTGTTGGCTGTGGAAAGAATGGTGAAGTGCCGGGGAAAGAAATGTGTTGGCTTTTTGGGACCCAAGATAGAGCTGGGGCCCCAACCCACACAGCCTCTTGGCATTTTACTCCTGGGCATACGGGTTTCTGTGCAGGCACAGTGGGTGTCAGGTCTATGCAAATGCCATTCCCAGGCTTTAGCTAAAATCACTTCTTCTTTTCAAAAAGCATATTCCCATTTCTCCAATCTGGACAAAAACACAGAAGAATCAGATGTGAGTTTCCAAGACAGTGGTCTTCAACCTTTGCTGCATATTAGAACCAGTTGAGAAGTTAAAAAAAAAAAAATCCCTGGAGCCCAGCTCTCTATTCCAGAGCAATTAAAGAGACTCCATGCATCAGTATTTTAAAAATTCTACAAGTGATCTCAGCACACACCAAGATGGGGAACCACTGATCTCAAAATCAAGCATACATAAGAGTCATACATTAGAGCACAGATTCCCAAGCCCCTATCCCAGAAATTTGGATTCGGTATTTCGAGGGTTGAATCCAGGAATATTCATGTCAACCAGCTCCCTGGTGGTGCTATTGCTGCCGGTCCACACCCCATACACAGAGTACTTCTGTTCTAAGCTTTGCTACTCGGTATGTAGTTCATGGAGCAGCAGTCTAGGCATCCACCAGGAACTTGTTAGAAATTACAAATCTCAAGCCCACCCCATACCTCTTATATCAGGATCCATGTTTAAAAAAGAGCTCAAGGGGGCCGCCTGGGTGGCTCAGTGGTTGAGTGTCTGCCTTCAGCTCAGGTCGTGATCTTGGGGTCTTGGGATCAAGTCCCGCATCGGGCTCCCCACAGGGAGCCTGCTTCTCCCTCTGCCTATGTCTCTGCTTCTTTCTCTGTGTCTCTCATGAATAAATAAATAAAATTTAAAAAATAAAAAAAATAAAAAGAGCTCTAGGAAATACATATGTGCAATAAAGATTGAAAAGCTTTGGGATCCCTGGGTGGCGCAGCGGTTTGGTGCCTGTCTTTGCCCCAGGGCGTGATCCTGGAGACCCGGGATCGAATCCCACATCGGGCTCCCGGTGCATGGAGCCTGCTTCTCCCTCTGCCTGTGTGTGTCTCTGCCTCTCTCTCTCACTGTGTGCCTATCATAAATAAATTTAAAAAAATTATTAAAAAAAAAAAGATTGAAAAGCTTTAACACATAGAGAATACCAACATGCAGCATCTGTGCCATATTTAGCCAGCAGATATATACTACCTGGCCTGCATACTATTTTTTGAAATTTAGAATTCATTGACAACACTTAAAGATTGGGATTTTTACTTCTCTTGAAAAATCAGAAGATCTAGCAACACGGGGCTTCCATTCCCACATTATGACCACTGGGGACAGAATATTCAGGCTTCTTCATTTCCTAATGATACCTGCATGGCCTCTGTAGGCATTTATGTTTGCAGCTTCTAGCTCATGCCTTTACCTTCCCCTTCCTCTGAGTTGAGAACTACTGCTCCTAAGCTTTTAATCTTGAGCTGGCCCATTTTCTCTCCTTATCTCACTCTATCCATCCATAAAATGGAGTAATAGCACCTCCTCAGGGTTCTGATCAAGATGAAATGGACATGCAGGTCATGCTTTATGCTCTGCACTTCTGTTTTATGTACCAGCTGTTCCTACACTCAGGGTTTCTCAAAGTATGGTCCCTGGACCAGCAGTGCTAACGTTGTCTGGGAACTTGTTAGAGGTACAAACTTTCCAGCCCCATCCCAGACCTAAGTGCTCATTGAATGACCAGGGGTTTCAGGAGAGAGTGGAACTTGGCATGAATTTCCCCAGGAACCAAAGGCTGTCATGAGCTCCATAATTTATGCAAAGAAAGTTCAATCAAGACTCACAGGTGGCTAGTCTTGCAGGTGAGAGACCAAGGGAAAGGTATGTGTAGCCCTTTTCCTCTGGAATCCCTGACATTTCCAGCCATGGGCTTACCTATACTCCCCTCTTGAGCCAATGAGCTGTGCCGAGACTGTGTCTGGGTAATATACCCTGAGCCTGGGCATTCACAAATCCATAAGACAGACTGTTTCTACTTTCACCACACTGAACCAATGCAGATAAAGCATCTTCTGCCTCAGTTTCCCTAGCAGGCACCTGAGATCTCAATGGACAGACCCACAGCCAATGCTATAGCTTCCTCTACTGGATTGTGCTCCTCAGATCATGCCCCATTTTAGACATTGTATATTTTAGACTGGGCCAGCTCTATGGTGAGGTCAGTTTCCTTGACCCCTGCCTCTCTCCCTGTCTACACTGGCTGAATCCCTGGAGTCTTAGGATGCCTCTCACCAGAGCCTGCCTGAGTAATAGCAGAGACTTGGAATCATATGACCTGCAAGGGAAGAAACTGTGAGATGACACACCAACTTTAAGGCAGGAGAAGTGGCTATACAGAAAGTTCACACCAAAAACTTCTTTCTCTTGTTTGAATATAGAACACACGTGCAAACAGCAGTGATAGGGAAGGCAAGGAGATAAAATATTTTCCTAACGCCGATGACAAGTGTGTATGGGGCTGGATCGCAGAAGGATTCCTTAGGAACTCTTGTTCTGACAGTTTTTAAAGAGTGAGTCAACAAGAATGACTCAGCCATCTGGGATTCATTAGGTTGAATAGATGAAAACAGGGTTAGACTATGTAATCTTTCAGAATTACTTCCAAGCAGAGCAATCAGTCAATAGCGGTAATAATGATATTGATCATAAAAATAACAGTTATCATCTTTTGAATGACAGATACTACTCTTGGTAGCTTCTACTTTAATTCCAGGTCAGCAAACTTCTGCTGTAAAGGGCCAGGTATAAATATTTTAGGTTTTGTGAGATACAAGTCTGCCCTTGAGCACAAAAGCAGCCATAGAAGGAAATAAACAAATGGGTATGCATTTTAATAAAACTTTATTTGCAAAAACAAAAAGTGGGCCGGCTTTGACATACAAGCTATAGTTTGCTAGCTCCTGCATTATCTCATCGACTCACAATACTGCAAAGTAAGTGCTTTTGCTATTCCCATCTTACAGATAAAAAACCTGAATCTTGGAAAGATACGGTAATTGCTTGAAATTCCAGAGCAGTAAGTCATAGATTCAGGGTTCCAACTCAGGAGTTTGCATACTGTCATGTCCAGGTGAACCCTTTCATTTCCAGAGGCATTCATCATTCTGGATCCCCATGTCCCAGGTTCAATTCTTTGATTAAACACCTACTGGACATACCTATGTTGTCTCATTTAACTCTCAGGATAACATGAGATAGGCCCTGTTTTCCCCATCTAGAGCCTGAGGTTCCCAGAGGATAATGTCAGATTCTCATGGTCCACCTGTAGTGAGAAGCTGTGCTTGGAGTCAGACTCAGGTCTCTCTGAGTCAAAGCTCGGGGATCTTCTCTCCAGACATGTTACTTTCCAGGTTTGAAAAATCTTTTACAATTTTTAATTTATCAAAGTGTACATGTCTAGTGCACAGAAATTGGAACAATCCTAATGATAAATATGATGACAAAGTCACTCACAAACCACCATCCCAAAATAACCTCTGCCCCAATGTGATGCTTTTTCCCAAAATGAAAATGCCCATCCTCCCCGACAGTTACATACCAAATGAAATATTTGACATATTTGTGACTTATCACATAAGCGTGGGAGGTTTTCCTTGTGTTATCAAATTTTAACAAAATCACTATTTTAATTATTATAAATATTTCCATCCTAGGAGATAACCTAATTTTTAATGATTTAGATGCTTTCTATATTTTTTTCTATTATAAATGCTTTGACTACATTCTTGTACATAAATCACTGTCTGAATCACCAATTATGTCCCCAGGGTAAATTTCTAGAAGGAGAATTATAGCTCCAAAGGCTATTAATTATTTTTAAAGTTCTTTATAGATTGGACTTTTTAGAATATGTCCTGATTTCCACTCCTCTCCATAGGTCAGACATACCTAACCCCAAATCAGCATGATTTTTCTTAATTTGAAATTTTTATGGATTAAAATGTTATAGTTCTGCCTTGATTTTCATTAAGTAGCTTTGGGGTTTTCTTATTGATTTGTCAGAGTTCTTCACATATGAAGGACATTTATGGTATCTTTGTTCTGGCAAACATTACTCCCAGGTTTTTATTTGCCTTTGAAAGGAAAATAAACTCATCTCTATTTACTTGTTGTCTTATTCGTCACAAAGGATACTCAGATTGTTAGCATTCAACACATTTAGCGGCAAGAGTAGTAACAACAACAAACGATTCTTCCAGTAGAATTTACCAGGTGGCTGGAAATTACAAGCAGAGCAGCTCAGATGCAACTCCCAGATCTCTCTGATAGAGACCACAAACTTGCTGGGCTCTGCTTTCATATATGTTACCTCAGGGTAGAAATGAGTCCAGACAGGAGGCAGCCAGGAGGTGAGGAGAGGAGCTTTTGAGGCTGATTGTAAGCACTGAACAAAGGACTGCCTTTGTTCTGCACACAGCTGCAAGGCGCTGACTACCTCCATTCTTCCAAATGAGCACAAAGAGGTGAAAAACAATGTAATGAAAACTTTATTTAGAAGACTATGAAATCCCAGACTGGTAAGAACTTCATTTTCATATTTTCTGGTAAATGTAGAGAAAAGAAAAATGCTTTGCGGTCTGATATTTTCTCTCCTGGATCCTCAAGCATATTGCATTTTGAGGAAAAATAATTCTTCATGTCAGGTAAATCCCTTCTTTGGGGACGATAACATTTCTTTCTCTACAATGGAATGGGCTAGGGCAGTATTTCTCAATCTTGGCACTAACGACATTTTAGGGTCAGGTAACAGTTGAAGACTACAGAATGAATGAATGAATGAATGAATGATCCAGTAGTTTACATTTACATTTTTGAAGGATTGTGATATGAGAAATTCACCTTTTCCCCCCTCCGTTGGTCCATACGGCTGAATTAATTACAGGGAGAAAGATATTGGGACCAGTGTAAGAATTCTTTGTCATAATGAAAACCATGCAAAAATGGAGTGCTCCAACTTCAGAATTAATGAGCTGCTGCTCCCGGGAGGCATTCAAGGAGAGACTAGATTGTTCTCACACAGGATGTGGTATAAGACACACAAAAGATGAGGGATTCAAAGTTTAAGGATATCTTCTATCCCTGAAAGTCTATAAATCCGTGTTTCTTGCTGTCTTCTTTTTTAAATATTTTATATTCAGGAGTATTTTCCACTAGAGGAACTTATTCCTTTTAAAATAGAAGATAAACTTTTCCAGAGTATTCAGAAATCATCACACAAACTGCAAAAACTGGCTTCTTGGAGGTCCACAGAGAAAGCATGCTTTAAAGATGTCAAGTGAGGGATTTTCTACAGAAATGAACTCTGTTTCCAATGATTGACATGGGCAGTAAAGTCAATTCAATAGAGGGGAGGAGAAGACATAAAATGTGTGCACGTGCATGTATGTATGTGTGCATGTAGGGATACAACACTCTTATGCAGTTTCCATAATTAGTGCAACAGATCGGGGCACCTGGGTGGTTCAGTCAGTTAAGCATCTGCCTTCAGGTCAGGCCATGATCTCGGGGACCTGGGATTGAGCCCCATGTCATGCTCTCTGCTCAGCAGGGAGTCTGTTTCTCCCTCTCTCTCAGCCTCCCCACTGCCCCTCCACTTGTGGTCTCTCTCTCAAATAAATAAATAAAATATTTTTTTAAAAAATAGTGCTACAGATCTTTTTTTGAGATTCTAGGCTTACCCTAAACTGAGATCTAGTCTTCTGGAGTCGTGGATCTTCTGAAGGGCTAGATCTTTTTCTTCATCCCACTAGAAGCTATAGGTGACCAGAAGGTGTGGCTTAGCAGGAGCTATGTTTCAGCAGAAAACATGTCAACAAGAGCCATGGATCAACGGGGGCCAAAGGTCAGTGGAGTCATGAGTCAGTTGTTGCCTTGGGTTAGCGGCAACCATAGTTCAGAAGGATCCATGGATCAGTAGGATCAAGGGGTCAACAGAAGCCACGGATCAAGAAGAACTCTGGATCTGTAGAAACCCTGAGTTAGCATGAGCAATGAGTAGAGATCACAGGTCAACAGGAGATGTGCTTCGGTAGACGCTTTTGTTCATTGCAAACCATAGGTCAGTAGGAACCATCAGCAGCAGAAACCATACATCAGCCAGAGACAGTCAGCAGTTAGTGGTGGGGCAGAGGCTAAAAGACACATAGGAAGAGGGCAGCACCAGACTCAGAGGTGACTGATGCAGAATAAGAAACCAGAAGCCATAATGAAGCAAAAACTAGAGTAGCAAGTAGCTAAGCAGAGTTCTTAATAATATCAATGAAGTATGGAGAGTAAGTCCGTCATGGCCATGATAGGGTAGGGACCAATGTGTTCCTAAGAGCACGTTGGGATAGCCTAGTGTGTACCAGTGCATTGAATCCTGAATGATTTAATCCTGAACAACATTCTAATATCTGTGAGAACTGGCAGTTTGGCAACAGAGATTCTTGCCTTTCCTAATTTTCCAAGTATTATTATCATAAACCCACACTACTAATGATTTATTTAGGTTGGGTGCCTAGAAAGAGAATTTCTTGAGATACACATACAAGCTTATTTTTTTAAGGTTCTTGGTAAGTATTGCTAAATTACTTTTTTAAAATGTTGAATAAACTTGTTCTTTCCCACCATCTAGTTAAAATGCTCATACATGTGCATTCTCAAAGATATATCAAAGATATAAAGTGTTAAGGGGACTGAAAGCTATTGTATTGCCATCTATCAAGAGGAATTTCCAGTACAGAATTTCAGATAGATGCTTCATGTATAGAATGAGAGGGCAAAGGAGACTAATACTTGCCATTCTGACTGTACATCTATCTATCTCTATCGTGTAAGTCAGAACTCTGGAGTTTCAAGAAAGAATCCAATACAGTTCAAACTGCCTTAGTTCAATAAAATAATTTATAAGAGCATATAACTTGAAAAGTCACATTGTAGATTTCAGGTATGGCTGGATCTAGGAGCTTCATGTCAATCAGGGCAAACTTATTTGTACTTTTTTGGTTTGTTTTCAGTAATATTCAATTTACTAAAGTTATACGTTCACAGTATCAGTTCTTCCTTAAATTGAAGTTTAGCTTACAAATCTTACTACTATATTTATAGGGCTAGCAATTTTTAATGATCACTTTGTGTTTGCTTGCTTGTTTCATGATTTAATATCCTTAGGTAGAAGATAATATTTCTTTTTTTTTTAAGATAATATTTCAGTAAGAGTTAAACCTCAGCTACTTTTCTGTGGCTAGATGGTAGGCAATAAAAATCTGAACAGACCCAATTGCCTTCAGAAGTAATCCAAATTTATAAACTTGCCATTTAAGACCTTCCACTGGGGATACCAAACAGCTTTTTCAATTTTTGTCCCTTCATGTATCATACGTTTCAACCCAATCCAAGTGGCTTGTCAACAGTTGTTCCTTTCCTATTCTTGCCTTGGTCTTTATAGGTTTCTTGGTCTGAAAATGTAAATCTTCCCATGTACTTAAAGCTAATCCAGCGAGGCCTTAGCCAAATGCTACCTTCCCTGTTAAGTATGTCTCCTATCCCCTGCTGGATCAATTCCGATCAATTCCTTTCTATCTTTAGTGTTAGTGTTCCTGACACATACAGTATTACTAACACTGTATGTGTTATAATTAACATATTATGCCCTAAATGATAGTTATTCTTATTCTTAACTTTAGTCCTCTGTTGAAATATAACTTCATGAGAGCTGATATCATGCCCTTCTTTCTTTTCCTTTTTACTGAGTTAAAAATGATATACAACATTGTGTACAACACTGTAATTCAACATTGATCCAATGATCACCACCATAAGATGAGTTACCACCCATCACAATGCACCTGAGTCATGTTTACTTTTACCCTCCACTTCAACCCATGTTACATGCCCACTCTTAGAGCCAGATGTTGAGGGACATCAGACTGGCCCCTCCCTCCACTCCAAGCTACATGACTTGAGAGACCTATGATTTTGGTGGAGTGGGCAAGTCCAAACAGATGGCGACAAGGCCCATCTTATGGACAGGGATTCTTCTATCCAGCTGGGTAGAAGATGCTTTTGAAAATGTTCAGAATGGTTTGGACACTCCCATAAGTTATTTCCACTTTGTACATCTTCTAGAATCTAGACTATAATTTTCAACGTGACAATGGTAAAGGCTGGGAAAAGAGGGAATGTACTAGCCTGTTACATCCAAAACATGCATCCAACAGAGCTAAATGTCTATGCCTGGAGTAGCGATGAGAACGATGCATGAAAGCTCCTTTGAAGCATCATTTTAAATAACAGCACAGTAGTCTGTTACTTTGCGAGGAGGTGAAGCTTGGCAACACACATTATATGGTACAACATCCAGGAGCTTTCTCTGGAGAATAGCTTGGGTCCACTTGGGTAGAGCAAACACCTCACACCACCCCTCCTCTGTGGCATATTGGAGGAAGGGGCACCAGTTTTGATCAAATTCAGGCCCTTCTAATATCTTGGTAGGCAAAAACAACTCTCCCTGGATGCTCAGGAAATTTGAAGTCATCTCTCCTCCTGACTTGTTCTTCTCCCGCATAAAGGCATTTCCAGAATATCACATGCTCCTGAAAATGTACTTCCTTGTATGTGAAACCTGCTAACAGTTCCCCTGAGAAGTGTTTGAACGTGTAATGAGTGCCCAGGCTCCTGGTGTCAGAGCTATGATGGAGAGACTCTCTCCCCAAGGCAGCATTCCCTCCAAGAACTTTCACTAGACGACCCCAGGGAGCAGTTGGTGTTAACTCCAGGCTGCAGTGGTTGGGAAACCACTTTCCATAAAAACTCAGTCTTCTTTTTTTCCTCATGGCCCCAACTCTGGAGTGAAAAATTGAGTCTCCTACAGGGTGCTCATAATCTGCTTCTCTTCTCCTTCCACAGAATCTGCCCCTCAGGGAATCCAAATCTGTCCTTATGGGCCACAGCATTTGGTGAGGGGCACTGGAGTGTAATTAAGCCACAATGGCAGTTTGAAAAATTATAAGAATAATCAAAATGCTACAGTACCTTAGAGGTGAGAGGAAGAAAATTTGCCCAGGAGATCTAGAAATCTTAGCAAAAAAGGAAGCATTCAACTTCAGTCTTGAAAGAACAGGAGTGGGGCACCTGGATGGCTCAGTTGGTTACACATCTGCCTTCGGCTCAGGTCATGATCTCAGGATCCTGGGATCAAGCCCTATGTTGGGCTCCCTGATCTACGGGGTGTATGTTTCTCCCTCTGCCCCTGCCCTCGCTGTGTGCTCTCTCTCTCTCCCACCTCGTCCCCTCTCTCTCAAATAAATAAATAAAATCTTTAAAAACAAAAAGAGAGAACAGAAGTTTACCAAGTAAAGATGAGAGTTGATAACAATTTTGAAAAAAGCTGACATTTGTTGAGCACCCACTGTGTACCAATCACTGTTCTAGGTGTTTTCATGTATTTCTGTGTATTACCTGTTGCCCATCAGTATTTGCATGAACTACAGCATTTAATCCTCACAGAAATCATATGAAGTGGGCTTTAATATTATTCCCATTTTGCAGGTAAGAAAACTGAGGCCGAGAGCTTATATGCCTCAGGTCAGACTGAAACTACACGGTAGCCCCAAGATTCTAACTCAGGTATTTTGACTCTGGAGCCATACTACCTGAAAGAGCAGAGGAGCAATACAATGAAAGGCATAACTAATTATGGTAATTTTAAAATCTGTGCAAATTCTTTAATATTCCTTCCCACATGTGGTGGAGTCAAATTTCCCTCTCCTTGAGTGTGGGCTTGACTTTGTGACTTGCTTCTAATGAATATAATGAGGTGGAAGTGACAGTGCATGGCTTTTGAGGACGAGGTTATAGAAAGCACCATGGCTGCATCCTTACTTGGTCTCAGATCACTCACTCTGGGGAGAGCCAGTTGACGTGTTGTAAGGACACTCTAGAATCCCTATGGAAATGTCCACATGGATCCAAAGCATCTGGCCAACAGCCAACGGGGATCTGAAGCCTTCGGCTAACAGCCATGTGAGTGAGTTTGGAAGCAGATTCTCTAGACCCCCATCAATCCTTTAGAGACCATGGTCTTGGCTGACATCTTGACTATAATCTTTGGATAAAACCTGAATCAGAACCACTCAACTAAGCTGCTCTGAACTCCTGCCCCACAGACACTATGAGAAAATAAATGTGTTCTGTTTTAAGCCGCTAAGTTTTGGGGTAATTTGTTACGCAGCACCAGATAACCAATACTAGCTAATGAGAATGTTTTGCGTCTCCACTGTACCTAAACAGCTGGTATTTTGGGGCTGAAGTTCAAAGTTTACAGAGAACCACCAAGAAAGGGTAAAGCTTTTAGGATAAATCATAAAACATTACAGTCATTCTGCAAAATCAGCTCACAGGGCCAACCTACCAAAAGCAACTGTCTACGTCACCAGTCCTGACCCCTCTCATATCTCGTCGGAAAATACTTCCATTTCTATAACTCCTTGTCAATGCCACTATAATAGCTTTTATTACATCACTCCTGGTTTTTCAGCCATTTCTGGACATGCTTTTCTTCCCAACTAGATGGCAAGCCCCTGGGATGCTGGGCTCACATTTTATTCATCTTTCTCCTTGCCTACTATCCTTTGGTCACTGCAGGAGCCCCACCAATGTTTGGGGGCTGAATCCTGCCCACTCTGAAACTACATGGCTGATGGATTGACTTTTATTCAATTCCAGCCAACGTGCTGCTTTCTTGTCTTTGGCTTGGACTATAATGTCTGTGAGCAGGATAGATTGAGACCCAAGAGGCAAATTAGTTCAAAGTACCAGTCAGCGTGCTGGAAGCTTTCACCACAGTGGTGTGAAATGATTCACACCTATGCAGACTCAGGAATGATGCATAGCAGAACCTTTACGACTGGCCTGGGGAGATGGGACAATAAGCCAGAGATACAGATGTTCTTGGTGGTAATCTAAGGCCAGCCACCAAGGGTGGTGCCCATCAGTACAAGCTATGGTTTCTAGGTAACATTTGATTTCTACCCCCATTCTTCACTCTATACTCAGTTCCTGCACACTGAATATGTTTGACACATATTTTCTGAATGAAAGATTGCTCGTGAAAAAGATAATATTCACGGCACCCAAGCTCTCCAAGCTATTCTACAGATAGGGAATTTGTTCTCATTTAGGAAGAGCTTTATGGATAAAGAACTCCATCCTGCCACAGGAGGTCAAGGGCATGCACATACAGGGTACATCCTAGCATGAGCAGACACTGGGGAGGGGGCTCAGGGGAATAAAATACAAATAAAAGGAGAACCCCAACCATATGAGTTGATGTACAAGACACCCGTTGTCATTATTATTTTTACCTGTTAGTCTCCTCTCTTAGGAATAGTCCTCTGAGTTCCACTGGAGAACCACTTTTTGATAATTCTTGTTCTATGTAATTAGAAAGGAGTCAACTCTCTATACCTGGATCCTGGGAAGGAATTGCATCTTGGACCTGGCCAATAGAAACTGTATTCTCCTGGTAACAGTTCCAGAATGGGCATGTGACTCAGTCTGAGCCAATGAGAATCAGAGGGACTTCCACACTACTGCTGGGAGAAAACCACTACCTGTTTTCTGCTGCCCTTCAGCTTGGTGGGAGTTGGCTTCAGAGGTGCTGGCATCAAGTGGTAGAACTTGAGAATGAAGCCAACAGAAGGGAAGTCAGAGATTGGAAAGAGTATGAAACAGAGTTCTTTTTTAAAAAAGATTTTTTAAAAATTCATTTGAGGTAGAGTGAGAGCACTAGCAGAGGAAGGGTTAGAGGGAAAAGGAGAAGCAAGCTCCCACTCAGCAGGGATCTCCACACTGCTGGATCCCAGGATCCTGGGATCATGACCTGAGCTGAAGGCAGATGCTTAACCAAATGAGCCACCCAGGTGTCCCATGAAATAGATTTGTAATGACACAACTGTAGACTCTTCAGGAGCCATATCCCAATATATCTCTGGGCTCTGAAGATGGATATGCCAAATCCTCTTTTATCTCAAACCAGGCTGAGTTTCATTTTCTGTCACTTCCAACTTTAAGACCCTGACCCAAGTGATTGCCTTTGAATATCATACTAGTGGTCAAGCCCTGCCCACCCCCCTATAAAATATCAGGCTCAGGGCAGCAAGACTAAGTTTCCACTGATGATTAATCTTACTTTTGTAACTTAATAAGAAAGTTTTTCCTCTTATGTAGTCATCGATTAAGTCCAATATATTTTTCCAAACAGTTAAGCAATTATCTCCAAATTATTATTCTCCACAAATGTGAAATGCCACTTTTATCATATTCTAAATTTCCATATAATTTTCTCTAGGGGTATTTCTACACTCTCTGGTCTGTTCCATTGATCATGTATTCCTATGTTATCAATTTACTGTTTCACAATTTAGCTTGATTATAATACACATAAATATCTGTTGAATACTCGTTACCCTTTCCCCTCCTCAAAACTCTATTCTCTGTTTCTGGCATGATATTCTTACAGATGAGAATTAGAAATTTAGCATCTAAGTCTAAAAAGAGTCCAATTGGGATTGTGAAAATTAATAAAAGGAAGCCTCATTTAGAATGCAATTGGGAGGCAAGCATGGGAAGCTTGCATGCCCAGCACCAGTCAGTTGCAGACCCCACAAGAAGGGGAGGCCCTTTGGACCACGCAGTGGACACTTTACCATCCAGCTGGAGGTTCTTCCTCCACTGGCAAGAGCCCAACCAATGAGAGACAGTCACAGCTCAGCCAACGAGAAGCCACTACACTCTGAATTTCCAGTTTCCTCCAATGGACTTTTAGTTTACAACATCCCCTCTGGCTTTCCCCTATAAAAACGCATTCCTCTGCTTTGTTTTCCAGACTTGCCAATGGTTTTTGTGTCAGCGTGGTGGTTTTGGGTTGCAATTCTCAATCAAACCCAGTTTTTTTGCTAGTAAAATAGTGGCAAATTTTATTTTTAAGGTTAATGGGATTAAAATCGGAGATAATTGGAAGTATCTGAGTCTTTCTAGTCAGGGTTTAGATGTGTGTTTTTCATTTGTTTAAATCTTTGCAGACCTCTCAGTAAAAATTTATAAAAATGCAACTATTCTTTTG
The DNA here is from genome assembly GCF_048164855.1 of Canis lupus baileyi. Classification (NCBI taxonomy): domain Eukaryota; kingdom Metazoa; phylum Chordata; class Mammalia; order Carnivora; family Canidae; genus Canis; species Canis lupus. Next base: position 56,980,913 of record NC_132845.1, read on the forward strand.
AAGCTTAGGTCATTCAATTCTGGCACTTTATTTATTCCTTCTATATCCCTTTCATCTAACGACGTTCTGGATTTGTCTATTTATTGAATCCCCCCCCAACACACACACTCTTTTAGTGAGAGATAATTGATATACAGCACTGTGTAAATTTAAAGTGTACATTGTAATGGCTTGTTTACGTATATTGTGAAATGATTAGCACAATGAGAGTTTGCTCAACATTCATCACCTCATCTAGATACAAAAACAGAAAAGGGAGAAAAAATATTTTCTTTCCTTATGATGAGAATGCTTTTAACCACATTCCAGTACACCTACAGTTGTGGGAACTGTAGTCATCACAGTGCACATTGCGTCCCCTGTACTTATATATCTTCTAACTGGAAGTTTGTACCTTTGGTCTACCTTCTATTTATTGAATTCTTTTTTTTTAAGATTTATTTGTTTATTTATTCATGATAGACACTGAGAGAGAGACAGAGGGAGAGAGGCAGAGACACAGGAGGAGGGAGAGGCAGGCTCCATGCAGGGAGCCCGACGTGGGACTCGATCCTGGGACTCCAGCATCGCGCCCTGGGCCAAAGGCAGGTGCCAAACCACTGAGCCCCCCAGGGATCCCCTATTTATTGAATTCTTGGCACACATTTCCCCATTCTGTCCTAGCCCTTGCCATCATCTGGGCTGGTGTCAGTGGCCATGAGAGGTCATGTCAGGTTAATGATTTCTTCTCTAAAAAAACTAATCCTGCACTCCATCTGAGCCCTCCACTCACCTTGGCCAAAGCATGCTTGGCCTCATCATCATTCCTAAACTTTTCCCTTCTAAATTACCAACTCAAGCATGCAAACCTCCGTCCTTCTAACTTACTTCCTTGAATACTTCCATCACTACTGTTCTTTCACTTTTTTTTTAGTTTTTATTTTTTTATTTATCTGACACACACAGAGAGACAGAGAGAGAGACAGAGAGAGCACACAAGCAGGAAAAAGGGCAGGGGGGGAGGGAGAAGCAGACTCCCCACTGAGCAGGGAGCCTGCTTTGGGGCTCCATCCCAGGACCTTGAGATCATGACCTGAGCCAAAGGTAGATGCTTAACCAACAGAGCCACCCAGGCACCCTGTTCTTTCACTTCTTAGGCATTCCTAGCTCAATGTCTCCTGTGTCCCCCAGGGCCCATTCAAGAGAAAGTAAGCACACAAGTTATTAGAACAGAAAGGAGTGAATTGTAAAAAGTGTTAAACAGTATTCAAGCACTGAAAAGGGAAAACTTGCTCTACCTTTAAGGTAGAGCTGCGGGGAGCAGCCAGCAGAATAAATGCAGGGAGTTAGATTCCTCATGATTTAGAGCTTGGGGGATGGGACCGGTGGTGCTGGTTCCCAGATCTCAGAGGAGGGCACTTGGCTGGTGCTGCTGTCTTTGAGAGTGTTGGGGAAGCTGCAGGCCTGGTTCAGCTGCCAGGGTCGCAGGAACAATAGGCAAACAGGAATAGCAAGTCCCTTCTCCCACCTCCAGCGAGCCATCATGTGCTAGTTCCTTCTTTCTCTCTCTCCCTATCTCTATTTTTATTTCTCTCTTCCTCTCCTTCCCCCTCTTTCCCTCCCCTCACTTGTCCCCCCTGCCCACCCTCCACCCCCCCAAGCAGAGCGGAGTGGGAAGCCAGCTGGCCATGCAGAAATGTCATTTGCAGAGTACCAATCCCAGCTTCAGGTGACTTCAGAGCTGAGACAATAGCTTGACAATGAGAACAACTCTTTTGCTTGCTTTCCATCTACCTTCGCCTCCTGAATTCACTTCCCCCGGTGTCCAGCCTGGGATTACTTATCCAACACTTCAGTCACTCCCTGGCTGATATCGTAAACTTGTTTGCTCCAAGGAAGCAGATGGGCGCCCCTGCAGACCAGCCCAGGTCTGCCCAGATGCCTTACTACATTTCTCCCCACAGCTTGCTTCTCCACACTCTACAAAGACAGCTTTAAATCTTCTCCACTCTTCTCAGACTTCTAACTCCTTTCCCCTTTCACTCATTTCTGCTTCAAAGATGGAAACTTCCTCTCAACTCTGCTCACAAGCTAACACCTGCACCAACCTTCCCACCTTCTCTCCTCTCTGTGCAAGAAAGGTGGCGTTCCTCCTGTGAGAGCAGCTCCTGCGCCCGTTCTTTGCATCCCATCCCCTTCTTCATTCTGGAAACTTTGTGATTCACCTGTCCCCAACTCCACTCTGTACCTCTGCACACACACACACACACACTCTCTCTCTCTCTCTCTCTCTCTGTCTTTGCTAGATCCTTGCCTTTGTTTTTTTGCTAAATTTAAATTTCAACTCACTGATTTTTTTTTTTTAAAGATTTTGTTTATTTATTCATGAGAGACCCGGAGAGAGGTAGAGACATAGGCAGAGGGAGAAGCAGTTTCCCCACAGGTAACCTGATGCGGGGCCCCGGGATCACAAACTGAGCCAAAGGCAGATGCTCAACCACTGAGCCACCCAGATGCCCCTCAATTCACTGATTTTTTTAAAAAAATTACATTCAGCAAAATGGCACAGCTCACTTAGAAAACAGGTTGGCAGTTTATTATAAAATGAAACAGACAATTATCAAAGGACACGCTTATCCCACCCCTGGGTATTTTATCCAAGACAAAGGAAAGCTTCTGTACACACAAAATCTGCATGTGAGTGCTTACTGCAGCTCTCTTCATAACTGTGAAGACGGAGAAATGATTCAATGGCTCTTTAGGTGGTGAATGGATAAAGAAACCATGGCACGGCCATATGATGGGCTACCCCTTGACAATTAAAAGGGATTGAACTATTGATTCACACAACATGGATGAATCTGAAATGCATTTTGCCCAGTGCAGGAAGGCAGACTCGGAACAGGGCACACTGTCTGGTCCCATTTATATGACATTTTGGTAAAGGTGAAATCTGGAGGGCAGAAAATAGCTCAGTGATTGCCATCAAGAATCCCTTTGAAATGTAGCTAGATGGGCCCCTTCCACTTCAAACAAACACACAAACACAGTCTCACAAAAAACTCTTCTGTGCCTCACCCTCCACTCTACTTGATTGCCAGCATCATTCTGGCTTTCACAGGAAATTTGATTAAAACAGTTGTATGCACCCATTTTTTTCCTTCCACCTCTTTTTACATCATCCTTCAACTAACCCCACCCCTGCCTTCAGGTTATCTAATCCATTGGGCGGCTCTCTGCACTCACCCTTCTCAACCTTGCTCAGCAGCATCCCCCCAGATTTGGATCTCGGGGGTCTTCATTCAGTTTGAGGATGAGTCTTCCAGCCAGGATATTACTGTAGTGCTGCTCCTGCCGTGGGCGAGGAAAGAGCTGCGGACATTTCCAGAAAATAGCTTTGGAATGGGTAGCTAGAAAAGGGGGAGCTATTCCAAGTTTATAAAAAAATTCGGTGTCTCACAGGCTTTGTACTTTATAATGTTCCCTCATAAAGACTTTTCCACCATTTCTCCTGCACCATTCCCAAACAAGGCAAAAATGAGTCACGATTGTACAGAAACTGACAGGGTCCTCTTATTTAATCTTTGCCCCCCTGAATATATTCAGCAAAAGGATGGACTTCTTTTATTGAACCTTGAAGGAGATGTCTTTTCCTCCCCTGGAATGGATTCAGATTCTGGATTTATTGCATGTTCTGTGTATCTTCTTTGATTGATTGGTGCTGAACAGCTGAGCAGCAACATTACTAATTATCCTCAGGATGTAATGCAGTTGAAGAGTCATTAAGGACTCTCTAAATTTGGAAAGCATCCACTGCCAAACAAAGGGACTCTCTTCCCTCCTCAGCCAGGAGGAGAATGCACAATCAGGTCCCCAAGGCCCTCTTTGCCTCAACTTGGGCTTCATTTACGTCCTAGCAGCTCCAAGAAAGCAGGGCATACCCCTAATTTTGCCCAGTGACAAAAATGAAGAGGAATTCTGTTGAAATGCCAACAGTTTATTTTTATCTGTTCTTGACTAAGAACTTGGTAATGTTTCTTTCCTGTAGGGCACGGGGGCTGCTCTAGGGCAAGTAGATAGGATTGCCTTAATCGCAAAGCAGAGCCAATGGGATTTGAGGGAACGAAAATTTCCTCCATCAGCCCTGTCTCCGATGTTTAAAATTCCACTGTTGGATATATTAGTAAGTATCTTATGAAATTAAGGAGTTGTGACCTCATGAAAAAAAAACTGAGTGGGAGGGGAAAAAACATATTGAACCTGATGTACTAACTCACATCATGCATGCCAAGTACTCAGCACAGTGTCTGGAGCGTAAAAAAGGACTCAATAAATAGTAGCTGTTATGTCTCTTACTAATAATTGCTGGAGCACTCACTAGGAACATTTTTGTTAAAGATCTACTTGGTGTTAGGGTACTGTACTGGATGTTAGGGATACAGTGTTGATTTGTCATAATCCCTGTTCTCAAAAGGCTCCTGTGATCAGGGCAACAAAGCACTCAGAGAAACCATGAGAACTCATCACAAGGGCTACTTTGATGGGAGTACTAAGTGTTATGTGACAGTGGGGAGGGAGAGGCTAGCTGGCCGTGCACCCCAGGACGACATGCAGGAGAACGGGCTCAGAAAGAACATTTCGGGCTTTGCTAGGTGAAGAATGAGACGCAGTCATTCTGGGGTGATAAGACCACAAGGAAAAGGCAAGATGACATGGAGGAGAAAAAACAGAATAGCTGGGAAAAAATAATAAATTCAATGTATTTTGAACATAGTTTTTTTTTTTTTTTTTTAAAGATTTTATTTTATTTCTTCATGAGAGACACAGAGAGAGGCAGAGACACAGGCAGAGGGAGAAGCAAGCTCCACGCAGGGAGCCCAATGTGAGACTCAATCCTAGGACTCCAGGATCACACCCTGGGCCAAAGGCAGGTGCTAAACTGCTGAGCCATCCAGGCATGCCTGAACATAGGTTTTTTTTTTTTTTTATGGAAGACTGTGGAAGAAAATAGGATTGGAAAAATATCCTAATGGCTGAAATGCTACGCCTAGGTGAATGGACTTAATCTTATTAAAAAAAAAAAAAACAAGAACAAAACCCAGATCCAAGCGCAGATTTCTAAGCAGGAACACAATAAAAATGACTTTTTAGAAAGATACATTGATTGATAATAAGAACAGGGTGGCAAACTATGGCCTGTGGGCCGAATCCAGGCCCTCATCTTTTTATGTCTCATGAGCTAAGAAAAAAATTTTTTTTTGCAATTTTAGGTGGTTGAAAATGATCCAAAAGAAGATTTCATGGCACATGAAAATTATATGAAATTCAGATTTCAGTGTCTATAAATAAAGTTTTAGTGGAACCCAGCCACACCCATAGTTTATGCCTCATGCTAAATAACAGAGATCATTTAAAATATTTACTAATGTACTTTTTATGGAAAAAGCTTTCTGGCCCCTGGTTAAAGGATATAAATGAGAGCAGAGAGTGGCCTGGCTAGCTCCATTTGCAAAGCATGTGGCTCTTGACTTTGGGGCTATGAGTTCAAGCCCTATGTGAGGTTACTTAAAATAAGTAAAGAAGATGTTAATTAACTAATTAATTAACCAGAGCAGAGAGAAAACAGAGGGCAGAAAAGCCAGTGTGAAAGTCTGAGGAAAAAGACACCTCAACCATGTTTCTCAAACCCAAGTAATGTGCAGATCCCTTCATTAAACTTCTCCAGGATCAGGGATCCCTGGATGGCTCAGCGGTTTAGCGCCGCCTGCAGCCCAGGGCGTGATCCTGGAGATCTGAGATCGACTCCTGGAGATCTGGGATCGAGTCCCACGTCAGGCTCCCTGCATGGAGCCTGCTTCTCCCTCTGCCTGTGTCTCTGTCTCTCATGAATAAATAAATAAAATCTTTAAAAAAAAAAAAAAACTTCTCAAGGATCTCTAGCGTTACCTAAGTTATTTTTATTCAAATGCAAATTAAATATTTACAAACAGACATCTTAGTAAAAAAAAGTCCTTATTCTTTTTGCTCTTTTACAACCCTAAAACCAAAGAGACTTAAAAATTAAATACCGAGAAAACAAGACCAGTCCATTTCACATTAGCATCCTTAATTTAATGTGAGAGATGATGTCTTCTTGCTGCTACAAGATTGCTGTTTCAAGGTCCAAGGCTGGTCCTCTCCTTCCTCAGAGGGAAAGAGCGGGTGTCCTGCCATGCCTGGTTGATGACTTAATCCTCTCACAACCTCCCCTGGGCGACAAATCTAGAAAACTTCATTCATGTAGAAGGAGAATTGGCAACATTTTCTGTAAAGGATCAGGTAATAAATATTTTAAGCTTTGCCGGCCCCTGCTGCAACTACTCGACTCTGCAATTATAGCTCAAAAGCACTCACAGACAATATATGAATAAATGGGCATGGATGTGTTCCAATAAAGCTTTATTGACAAAACAAGCAGTGGGCCAGAATCTGCTAACCCTTTGTTCCCGATCATGGACTTCCACCAGGAAAACGGAAAGCTGGTAAGATTTCTGTTCAGCTGTGGACGCACCCTTGACAGGCCAGGAGGCTACTGTGAGATGAGGAGGAGTCGCTGCTACAACCCACAGTAAAATTTATTTACAAAACTATTTATACAAACAAGAAATAGAGTGACTTTGGTCTAGAAACCATAGTTTGCCTACCCTGGATATAGAAAAATGTCAGATTGGTACCAAAACCAGCTCACAGCAAGAATGATCATATTGCCACTTTTCTCAGCCCAGAATGTGATTTCTACCCATGGCCTCTCAACCTTAAGAGGCTCAGAGTTGTTTGCAGGTCATAACCATTTGGTTCCTGCTGGGACATCCAGAAGGGCCTGGTAATTATGGACCTTACATATTTGCCACCAGAGACTAACACATACTAACACTCTGAGCACCACTGATGTTACAGTTCTGAAACTCCAAAATGCAATCAAAGAGGTGATTTGGGAAAAGTGTTTTTTTAATTTGATACCTAACTTTTTATCCATATGGCAAGACATTTGGGATCAGAGTTTTGCTTCTCCTGATGAAGCCCTTCTATATATAGAATCACATCCTAACTTTATCTCGCAGTCTGACACACCAAAGAATTAATTTCATTATTCTTAGTATTATTATCCTTTAATTTTAGACAAAGAATTCATTTTGCAAAAAAGAAGGGCAGGAAATACTGTAATTTGGATAAGAAACAATCTTGTTTATTAGCTTGTTGCTAAGAAAGAAAACTTTTCTGTGTATTTCCCCTTACTAGATCACTCTTCTTCCCCAAACAGTAAATTCGGGGTGGGGGGGGGGTAAGAAGAGATAAAACCAGATTCAGGTGTATGTGTGTTGAAACTTCTCATCTTGGTGAATGGACAGGTGTCTATTTACCAACCAGAAATGGAGGGTGAGGGGCACCCGAGTGGTTCAGTGGTTGAGCGTCTGCCTTCTGCTCAGGTCGTGGTCCCCGGGGGCCTGGCATCCAGTCCTGCATCGGGCTCCCTGCGGGGAGCCTGCTTCTCCCTCTCTCTGTGTCTCTATGTCTCTCACGAATAAATAAATAAAATCTTAAAAAGAAGAAGAAGAAGAAGAAGAAGGAGGAGGAGGAGGAGGAGGAGGAGGAGGAGGAGGAGGAGAAGGAGAAGGAGAAGGAGAAGGAGAAGGAGAAGGAGAAGGAGAAGGAGAAGAAGGAGAAGGAGAAGGAGAAGAAGAAATGGAGGGGAGTTCTCCCATGGGGCTTTGGTCATGTTATGGGGGGTTCTTGAACAAGCTGCATTCCTCTACTTGTAGCATACTGACACCTGCTGTGCTCTACCCTAGGCACTGCTGACCTGGTACAGGGAAAGAACACAAGAGGGACCTTGCCTCCAAAAAGGTGGCACCAGTGTGGGCACCACCAAAAAGTGTTAGCTTTAATTAAGTGCTTACTGCATGCCAAGCGCTATTAACATCTTATCTTTAAGATAAGGAAATTGAGACTCATACAGATTATATAACTTGTCCAAGGACAGGCAGTGTTAAGTATCAGAGTCAGGTTTTGACCTTGTTTGCCCCAGTCTTTGAGCTTCCTTTATATGAGATGAACACCTAAAGACAAGTGCTACCAATATTCCAATATGCTACAATATTCAAGGGCTGAGCAGAGGCTCTGGAAACATCAGGTTTAGGAGGCTGGTGGACTACTTTTAGACTACAATAGAAAAAATTGACTAGGCCCCCATTCCTCACCCAATGGAGTACTTTTATAAAAATTCCAGGTTAGCTGACTCTGGGCTATTTTGGAGGGAAAAATAAAACCTCAATCAACCAGGCTTTCCTCCTAGAGATCCCCATGGCTGACTCTCTCACTCTCTTTCAAATCTTTTTCCACGGGCACCTGGGTGGTTCAGTGGTTGAGTATCTGCCTTTGGCTCAGGTTGTGATCCCGGGGTCCTGGGATCAAGTCCCACACTGGGCTCCCTGCGTGGAGCCTGCTTCTCCCTCTGCCTCTCTGTGTGTCTCTCATGAATAAATAAATAAAATCTTAAAAAAAAAAAAAAAAAAAAAACTTTTTCCAAACATCACCCTCACAGCGCAAGCTACCCAAGCTTTAGATTGCAAGCTGTCCCTCCTCTGGGCTCTTTTACTCCATCCTCCTTTTTCTTTTGTTAGGGTACCATGTATCTTACTTATTCTTTCGGTTTATTGCTTATTTGTATTGTTTATTACTTGATTCCTCCGTTTTGAATCAAGAAAATCAGTAAGAGGACAGCTTTGTGTCTGTTTTATCCCAAGGTCCTAGAAGAACACCCTGTATATAGTGAGCACTCAATCAATGCTTACTAAATGAATGAGTGACCGTATGAACGTATGACAAACAAAATATGGATGTAGGGATCCCTGGGTGGCGCAGCGGTTTGGCGCCTGCCTTTGGCCCAGGGCGCGATCCTGGAGACCCGGGATCGAATCCCACGTCAGGCTCTCGGTGCATGGAGCCTGCTTCTCCCTCTGCCTGTGTCTCTGCCTCTCTCTCTCTCCCTCTGTGACTGTCATAAATAAATAAAAAAAAATATATTAAAAAAATATGGATGTAAGATGGGCTGACTGATTTTGGTGGCCCATCCCAGCCCTGGCATTCTGCTCCCAAGTCCGAGGAAAGCATTTGGGGTGCAAGCAAATTCTCCCCTATCTAGACACCTGCCTTAGGTCTCACTGGGATTGTGCTTCTGAACGGGATCAAACCTACATGTTCAATAAAACTCTCATCTTCAGTCTGCTGCGCTCATCTTCATTCCGGTCCTCTGCTCTCCTGACATGGGCAGTTAAAGGGGAGAATTTAGTGCATACAGCAAATATTCCCCACATCTCCATGGCAAGCCGAACAAACTCTGTGATTTGAGCTGGAGATATATATATTTTTTTAATTCATGGGGGTGTCTTTGAGTTTGAATTAACATAATTATAAAATTTACAGGCATCCAGTGTGCTTTTTATAAGGCTTCTATAACAGATGTGTCAAATGTCTAGTTTTGAAAGGACTTCATAATTCAGTTACAATTTCTTCTGGGTTAAAAATTGGAGTCTGGGAAGTGGAGGTAGGGAACGAGCAATACATTTCCTGACAAGCCCTCTGAATGCGGGATGAATGCAGCCTGTAATAAAAGCTTCCTGTTTTTCTTTGGCTCATTGAGTCATACCCCCTGATTAGGGTGAGGAATACTCTCCTTTAAAGCTTAAAACTGGCTTGCAAATTATTTCCTGAGCACATTGAGGCAGCTTCCTGGTCCAGTCTCTACCTCAACCCCAGGGATGGAAGAGATGGAGGGTACCAAAATTTATTCCTGTGTATTCAGTGGTGATCAAATGTGAAGCTTTGATTTGACCAGTTGATGCCGAAGAACAAAGGTAGTGTCATTTACTTGTGTCTTCATCCACTTTTTATGCACATCCCACCATTTCCAAAGCCAGAAAAATCTGCCATTCATTCTTGATTGTTCTCCCTATCCCACTCCCCTTCCCTGGCTATGATTCACCCATTTACTTCTAATATTTCTTGAAACCATTCACTTTCACCCGTCCTCACTAGGCCTGTGCTGATTACAGCTGCCATATTGTTCTTGAATTGAAATTGAATTGAATTGAAATCTTGAATAAGGCCTTCAGTAGGATGACCAAGTCATCCGGGTTTGCCTGGGGCTGTCCCTGTTTTAAAAAGGAAAAAGAAAAGTCTCAGATCCCAGGACTGCCACCCCCATACCTCTGGGTCTGTCAGCCACTCTACCTACAAATCTTTGTAACTTTCTTCTTCCTTTGTTGGCTCCAGCCCCACTGACCTTCCAGTTACTTGAACTGGATCATGGTCTTTCTTACCTGAAGCCCTTGGTTTTCTTCCTGAATTGTTCTTTCAATCGCTCTCTGCCTGGTTAGCTCATTCTTCTTCACCAGATATTGGCTTAAATGTCACATCTTCAAAATCCTTTCATGAGCCAGGCCCTAACCCCAAGTTAATTTCTGACCTTGCTGTAACCTCTCATTATCCTCTTTACTTTTCTTCCACACCTCTCTCAATTTGTACTTATATTTTGTCCATGTAATTATGTGTTTAAAAAAGCACTTCCTCATTTGAAATTCAGTTCCTCAAAAGCAGAGGACATATCTCTTTATACAGCTGTTTTGTCCCCAACACATAGCCCAGTCCCTGGCAAGTACTAAGCCTTCGGTAAATATAATATCAATAAATTTATATTCCATGTCTGCTCCTTTCCCCTTGAATTAACTCACAAGAGCCTAATCTACTTTTTCTCCCTCCATCCCTGCTTCCTTCCTTTCCTGTCTTCTCTCCTCCCATGGTCTTCCTCTTTTAAAGAAATAATTCTTGGAATTATTTTTAAATTCTATTGTTTTTATGATTTTCTTTTTTTGAGAAAGAATGTTGTGAATGGAGTGGGGGAGCAGTGGGAGAGAGAGAGGGGTGGGGGAAGGAGAGAGAGAGAGAGAGAGAGAGAGAGAGAGAGAGAGAGAGAAAGAAAGAAGGATTCCTGAGGAGGCTCCACTCCCAACCAGGCTCCATCTCATAACCCTGAGATCATGACCTGAGCTGAAATCGAGTTGGATGCTTAACCAACTGAGCCACCCAGGTGCCCAGGTTTTGATGATTTTTAAACCAATGTTTGTTTGGTTTTATCAATATTATTTCCTTCATCTTATTTTTTTAAGTTTATTTGTTTACTTTTAGTAGTCTCTACACCCAATAGGGGGCTCAAACTCATGACCCTGAGATGACAAGCTGCATGCCCTCTGACTGAGCCAGCCCAGGAGCCCCCCCTTCCTCTAATTTTTCTTTAGTAAATTCTTTATTTTATTTTTTGAGCCCTCAGACACATTTGCCACCACTCTGCCTCCCACCTGATTAGCTAGACTGAGTCTGAACATTTCCTGAAGAGACTGAGCTGTTTAAATGTTGTCACTCTGCACATGTTCTTTTCACTGTGTGATATACCTTTCATTTTCTAGTCAAACAAATATTTAATGGACACCTCCCCACCTAGCTACTGAACCACTAATTCCTTAAGACCTGGCTCAGCGGCTCCTTGTCTGTAATGCTTTCCTGCTTCCACCCCCAGATGAGTTCATCATTTCTTTGTGTCCCAAGTGTACCTTGAGTAGACATCCATTATTGCACTTTGGCTGCATTGTATCTTATACACTACCTCTCACAGTAAACTCTGAGCTCCATGAAACACTGTCTCATCTCTGTGTTTGTTTAGGGGGAGGTTTAGATTCTTTTTTTTTTTTTTTAAAGATTTTATTTTATTTATTCATGAGAGACAGAGAGAGAGAGAGGCAGAGACACAGGCAGAGGGAGAAGCAGGCTCCATGCAGGGAGCCTGACGTGGGACTCCATCTGGGGTCTCCAGGATCACACCCCAGGCTGCAGGCACGCTAAACCGCTGCACCACAGGGGCTGCCTGGAGGTTTGGATTCTTAAGGAAAGGAGCATGTATAATTAGCATGGCCCTCTCTGCCATCTCCTCCTGGTAATAAATAAAGAGAACGTCTAAAAATAAGTACAACAAGCCAATAGGAAATTGGGCAAAGAGACAAACAGGACAAAAAATATTGGGTCATGAACACTTTACAAAAGCCTACTAAGGCCCCACTCTTGGTCTGCAAGGGTGGAGGGTCTTCTGTTCACAATGGGGTAATATGGCTCATCCCTCCCAAAGATTTTCACCTTTCTTAGATAATGCAAAGGGAGATTTCTTTATTTGAGGCATGAAGAAAGCAAAAAGAAAAAGGCAAATATAAATATAAATGTGGCATAAGTAAAAATAAATTTTGACAAAACTCTCAATGAATGGACTTATTCCCCACAAAATATGATTTCACAGGTTTTGGTGGTAAGGATGGAATATGGACCTTGATCTGAGTAGAATAGGAATGAATTCCTTTCAGAATATGTTATGTGGTCAACCACAAGGACGTTAGTGCTGTCAAAGGACCCAGTAGATAAAGAACATATAACTCTTGTGATTTTACTGAGTGTTGTGTGACATGCTAGCTATTGAAGATGGTAATGGGTGGTACGGCAAGAATGGGAAGGTGGGGATGATGGAAGTTCATGGAGATGAGGGTGTCAGGGATGTTCATGAGAACCAGTAAAGCAGCTCACCTGGGCTAAACAAGCCTGACCAGAGGGGCACGAGTATGGAGTCCCCTGGGCTCTATAGACAACAGATTCCAGGGGAAAATAGAGATGAAGAGGTGAAAGAAGTTCCTGTGAGCAGTGGGGAGGAGCTCAGAATTCACACTAGGTTTAGGGTAAGTTAATATTAAGGTTACATCTTCTCACTGGCCAATACCATGCTTTCATTCCATTTGATGAAATGAAATAAAAGTTGTGAGATGCTAAAAGAATACAACTGGTTAAAGTGTTTATCAACCTCTTCACTGTCTATCAACCTCTACACTAGTCCTGCCTTCTGGCTGTAGTCAGGGCAGCCCTCAGTGCCAGAGCTGCTATGGTTCTTTGAGTGATAGAGCAGGTTTCAGAGTGATCATCCCAGTTTGCATCTGAGGCTTTGTTCAAGAGTAGCAAGGAGTGAGAGTCCCCTCCTCTTTCATCGGTGTTATCCAAACACAGGCTTCTTTGATCTGATGTAGAATACTGAGGGATAAAATTCTTTATACATTTTATAGGGAAAAAAAGGCAAACAAGAATGATTTTTAAACACATGGGGCTTTAAGCTGCAGATTTGCAGACACATTTTCCCCTTCCTTGTTGCATAGCTCTCTCCTTTCTGGGAGGAAACACACAGATCTTGGTTTGCTTTCTCTAAGACAAGAGAAAAGAGTCAAAACAGCTAATCTCACATGCTTCACATGATAAGAAAAAAATCAGCACAAGCTGGTGTAGGAGTAGATATTGGTAACATAGCTGAGGTAGAGGATTTTCCAATGGGCTTCCATAATCATGCTCTTGGAGGAGGAGAGAGACTCAAGGTAATACAAAGATCCAAGGCATGGTGAGGCTCATGAGTAATGCAGGTGAAATGGAAGTAATGGTCACATCCTATAAGAAGGTCAAGGAATCACAGCCAGAAGATTATGGAATTGTGGTGGCCCTGAGGCTAATGATGGCAAAAGAAAAGAAGGCTAAAGATGTAGGAGCGAAAGTTGAGGCTTGACACTTCAGCAACTAAGATGATGGTGGTGCCATAGAGAAAAGAGTTGCAGAAGGAAGTCAGCCTATACCATGAAGACCGGATGGGTGGAGTGAGCCTGCCTGAGATGATAAAGAGGCGGCTTCTTGAACTGCAGGTAGGAGAAGACATCCAAGCTCCATCTTCTTCCTCAAGATGGCATGCTAGTGCCTCTCTTTCCTTAATTATGCATTTGGAAAATTGGCCTCTAAGGCCCCCATTGTGGTTGTTGAGATGGATGAAATATAGTAATCCCCTGACAGCTGCTAGAGCTTTTGTCTTGGTACCCTCAAATCCATACTTGCTGTTTCTTTCCTCCACCTCTTCACTTCCATTAGCAACATTCACAGTTGGAGAGCTTTTAAATACCCTCCTGCGAGTTACTGCACATGTCATGTTGATGTTGAATGGTCACCTCACCTCACCTACTCACCATCTCCCAACTTTGAGTATGTTGAGTTGAGTTCATGTCCCAACAGGATATCACAACTGATACCTCTCTGAATCACTTTCAAATAGTCTAAATTTAACTATTGAATATGTAAGTGACAAGGGACTGATGTTTAAAAATATTTGTATATGAACTAATTTCTAAACCATCTTGTCAGTCTCATGCCATTAGTCAGTGTCTCTACAGACTCTTCAAACGTGAATTCATCCTGATTTATTAGTTTGTGCTGTTACTGTGGCTCCCAAGGGGTTCCATTTGGGAGAATAACTTTAATTGCAGTTTTGAACTTTGAACTTTTTGGTAAATAAACCCCCCCAAAACCTCATCCTTAACCAAATTCGTTTCACTTCAGGGAAAGAACAGGTCTGGGATTGACTTGTTGGTTCTTAGCGATTAATGCAGAGTAACATTCATATTGAATTTTAGATTAAGTGATTTTACTAAAGCCTTTAAAAAAAATAACCCTTTTTATCAGGTTAGACAAACAGCTTTGCTTCTGGAATGCCAGCACAGCCTCTAGAGTGAACTGCTTGTGTGCAGTGTTCTCTTTTTCTTCTTCCACTTCTGCTTCCTGGAGGAGAGGCTTCTCAGGGCTCTCAGGTGGGGGGCTCCTGTGTGGCCAGTTCCAGGGGGCACTATTCACATCTGAGTCTGACCATGTGAATCTCTAGCACAGTTAAAGGAGCAGGAATCAGAGAGGAAAGGTATTCTTGGTTATTTAAATAGCAGATAAACCTCTTAAATAAGGCTTTCTTTGTTCAAGATACCTAGAAGCAGAGCTTGAGATGGTGATTCTGGTGAACATGGTTTATTGAAGGAGTGCTCTCTGGAGAGAAGGTGAGAGAGAAGCAGGAGAAACTGGAAGAAAACCCAGCAGAGGTGTGGCATCACCTGGAACCTAGCTTCATCCTGATACCCTGGGAAGCTGTGGTCCACGTGAGGCCAGGCACCCAACCTTTTGTATCGCAGTCAGTCATTGGCCACTGACTATCCCCTGTGACTGGGAGTAACCTCCCAGGCAAGGCAGCTCCATTTCAGTATCAAATACTCTCAGTAACTGAGAAATGAGTGTGCCACCAGTGAAGGGGACCTGGCTGGATAGAGCACCCACAGCATCCACTATACTTGGGGTAGAAAAGGAAAAGTAGAAAAGCAAAGAAGGCTGCTTCTCTCCTCAAGGAGCTTGTAATTTGAGACCACAAGGATAAATAAGAGTCAGAATAAGTAAGAGATTTGGAGAAACAGGGAGAATGGTGTCCCAGGCCAAGGGAATGGCACATGCAATAGCCCTGGGGTAAAGAAGAGAAAGTTGGCCTCCTTTTCTCTTTACTCAAGGTGCTCTGGCCTGCTTATTCTGGGTTTGAGGGAAACAGTGTAGTGGTATTCCCATAAGGCAAAAGCGGGACAACCCAAGGGTTTTGTACTTTGGGTTCTGCAATGGATCCAACAGATTAGGGGAAGAAAATATTATGAGTGTGTACTGGGCTCTTCAGATTGCTAATATCCACTATAAATGCTCTAAATGTCTGTATGAAAGTATATTTATCTGCTTTAGGGAAACAAGTGAAGGTTCCTGTACTGGATACTTTACAAATGCCTACCAAGGCCAAGTTCTTGGTCTGTGAGGGTGAAGGTCTTCTGTTCTCAATGGGGTAATATGGTCCATCCCTCCCAAGTATGATACCCTACGTGCCATCTCCTATTGGCTCATGGCACCCAAAACTCAATGAAGATAGGTAGGTAGATGATAAGTGGATGGATAGGTAGACAGTTAGGTAGGTAGACAGAAGGGTAGATGGATGGATAGATAGATACTTAGATAGAGGAATTGAAAGAGATGATAATAGATAATGATAGATAGATAGATAGATAGATAGATAGATAGATAGATAGATAGATAGATGATAGAGGACTGGGGAGTTAAAACACATTTTTTGGCACATGAATTCTGACATATCAAGAGCAACACCTCCCCAGGAAATGAAACACATTACTGTCTCGTGAAATTTAAGGCACTGGGGAAATTAACCCTTGAATGTCCTCCTCCAGTATGAGGTGTTTTGAGGAGCCACTCTCAGCTCAGTTGGACCTGAGCAGAGCAGGTGACTGCAAGGGTAACTGGTGAGAGAATGGTCTCCATTTTGTTTGCTGATAAAAGGTACTTGATAAATATTTATTGGGTAGTGAATAAATATCCTATGGAGGCCTCACCTCTCACCAGCCACTATAAAGACAAGCTATAAAAGAGAAGCAATGAGGAGAAAAAGGACAATAAAAAGAAGATAATAGATTAGGGTGAGCTTAGAGCTACAAATTGTAAAGGGAGATAGGAGAATTTCAGTTAGATGGTGAATTGAGGACAGACTGAACCAAAATCCTAAAAATTTAAAAACATCAGTTTATTCTCTGTATTTCTAGGTCTGATTCTGGTTTTTGTTTGTTTATTCACTTGTTTTGTTTTTAGATTCCACATACGAGTGAAATCATATGGTATTTATCTTTCTCTGACATATTTCACTTAGCATAATATCTTCTAGAAATATATAAAATAAACTGATGGCTGCCAGAGGGAAGGAGGTGGGAGGACAAAGGATGTACAAAGGGGTGAAGCGGACTGGGAGATTTAGGTTTCCAGGGATGGAATGAATAAATAATGGGGATGAAAGGTACAGCATAGGGACCACAGTCAGTGGTTTTGTGATCGCATTGTATGGTGACAGACAGTAACTACATTTGGGGTGAGCACGGTATAACACGTAGAATTGTTGAATCACGAGGCTGTACACCAGAAACTAATGTGTGTGTGTCAACTGCACTCCAATTTTTTTAAAAGTGTAAAAACAAAAACAATAGCCAAACAAACACACCATGTATTTTAAAAAACACGAATTCACAGTAATGCTAGGAAACCAGAAAGGCAGGCAGCTGGGGAAGGACATTTTGAAGAAATCCTCAAAGACAGAAAGCAGATGGATCTGATTGATGAAGGAAACAGATCATGGAAAGCTGTAACCTATAATGCTGGAGGGAAGAGGGATCCTTCCCATAGGAGCCTTTTAAAAGCTCCAAGTCCACAAATATAAAGAATAGGGATGAGGTATGGTGCAAGCACCAAGGTAATTAATAAATTAATTATAGTCCAAGTTCACATAATCTATTCCCCTGACTTTATATCCTTGCACTCACTGTCTTCTTTGCTTACTATAGTCCAGCCTCTTGACCTTCTTTATGTCCCTGTAATCTGTGAAGTGTGTTCCCACCTCAGTGTCTTTGCATTTGCAGTTTCCTCTGTCTGGAATAATCTTTCTCTGGACCTTTGCATGGTTGGCTCTTCCATGCCCTTGAGATCTTAACTCAAACCACCTACTCAAAGTTGCTGTCACATTGCCCTGATTCCTTTCCTTCAGAGTGTGCATTATTCTCTAAAATTGTCTGACTCCTTTATTTCTTTCCTTATCATCATTTGAAGGCAAAAGCTTATCTACTCTGTTTATCATGGTATCTACAGTACCTGGAGCATTAAGACAATGTGGTGTTTGTATCAGTAGGCTTTTGCTGTGTAACAAACTGTCCCAAAACATGGTGGCCTTAAACAGTAATTTTTTATTTAGAGCATGACCTGGATCAGCTAGGAAGTTCTTATCTGTGAGAGCTCATCTCATCTCTGCTGGGCACTTTCAAGCATCCACAGTCCACTGTGGATAGGCTGCTACTTGGATAATCTAGAAAATCTTTTTCACACATTTAGTGTCTTCCTGATCAGGACAATGGGCCAAATAGAGCACATGCCTCTTGTTATCTGTTCGGGCTTCTTCACAAAGTATCTTCTTCTGAGATATTTTGCTATCTCAGAATTCATTGGCAAAAAAAACAAACAAACCATATTTTGAACTCTCTGGTCTTTTATATATCTTCTTAGAGAAGCAAGAGAGCAAGCCCCATTGTAGGAGTGATTTTCATGTCTCTCTTCCAGGTCACTTTTCTATAATCTTGCTGAACAAAGGAACCCACATGGCCAAGCCCAGATTCAAGGGGGTGGAGAAATCGACCCTACCTTCCTCCAGTAGGAGGAGCTCTAAAGTCACATTGCAAAGGGGAATGGATACAGGGATAGACAGAATTTGTAGCCATTTTGAAGAAATGGTTTATCATACTATTCAATACTATCTTGCCATACTATTCAATAAATGTATGTTGAATATATTTAATTTAAAGAACTGGATCTGAGGACGAAGCAAAGCATCTGAATGGGAAGCAAAGCAGGTTTTGAGGAAACTCTGGAACACATAGCAGATATATCTATGCAAAAAGAAAGGCAAAGCGCTTTTCTTAAGAAGAAATTCATCAAATACCCCATTACTAAAGTGAAATCCTTCCTTTTCTGACTTGCTACTCACAACCTGCTGACCCTCTAATGTAAAATTCTTCAGTGTAGTTGTCTAGTATCACACCTTACCCAGTAGCATGGAATCATCTAGGGAGAAGCTTCCTGGCAAATAGATCTACACAAAACTAAAAGAAATTCATTAACTAGCAGTCTAGATCTTTATTCATAAATATGAACTAAGAACCAAGGATCAACAAACATACGAGGAAAAAGAAATTACATATATGAGAACTAACAAGATTAACAAGTAAAATAATTGTGCTTTTAGGAAATAAAGATCTTTTGGGGAGAAAGCAATAAAAAAAATAATGAATGACTCCAGTGAAATTGGAAAGATGGTGTGTACATAAATAAGAACAGACTGCTGCTACAAAAAAGATGTAATCAGAGAACAAAAATGAGTACCTGGCAATTAAAAATTTGTTTGGCACTAAAAACAATTCAGTGGACAGACTGAATAAGAGAATGGTTATGGTTAACAGCCCTGTCGGTGGTCTGGTCATAAAGTCAATGGAATCTTGCAGAACTGAGCCAAAGGAAAATAATGGAATGTATGAGAAAAATATGAAGCAGTGTGGATGTCTGCCATTTCTTTTATTGGGGTTCCAGAGGCAGAGAACAGAGGTATTAAAAGGGAGGAAAAACTCAGTGATCTATTAGAAGATAATTTCCCTGAGACAAAAGCTAGGGACCTCTCTTGGGCCTCTCTTATAAGAGCACTAACCCCCTTTATGAGGGCTCTGTTCTCATGACCTGATCACCTCCCAAAGGCCTCAGATCCAAATACTGTCACCCTGGAGATTAGGATTTAACATATATATTTCAAGGGGACACAACATTCTGACTGCCCAATGAGATCACATTGTGTGACTAATTTTACTTTGGGCATCTGGGAATACTACAAAAAGGTGATGCTGTTTCTGTTCCTTTGGAAGGATGAATGAGAACTTTCCACTGAGCTAGGACAAATAAGGCATTTCAGACAGAGGGGACAGTATATAAGCAGAAGGAGAAAGTTCTGAAATCACCAGGCAGGTTAGAGAACGAGATTAATAGTCTAGCATGGTGAGAGTTTGAGATATATGGCAGGACGTGAAAAAATATGAAGTTGAAAGGATAGGTTGGTGCCAAATTGTAAAGAGCTCCTGTGCTATTCTGAGAGGCTTTTATTCCTTACACTAGATACAGTTGGAAACCCTTGAAGGATTTTATGCAACAGAGTGACATAATCACCACATACTTAATTTTGAGTTATGATGATAGAAAACTACCTTTTGATTAGTCATTCCCCGCACTCACATGGATATAAAAACTCAAGAGAAGATTTCAGTAGCCCTAGAAACTGAGGATACTATACAACAATCTTCTAGGTAACAGGAAGAACTGCCATGAGTCAAAACCTTAATGTTTACAGGTATAACGATGGAACCATTAATGGAAAACTTTTTCAAGAAACCCCACAAGCTTGGACTTTCTTCTGTCTAGAGTGAAGGAATATGAATCTCCCTCAGTATGGGATGTGTTTACTAGAGTATTTAGAGTCTTTTCACAAACAGATTCAAAATCAATTGTGACCTGAAATCTGCATTTGGAATGACATAAGCTGTAGAGTGGCCATGGTGAAGGTTGTAGATTTTTAGTCATGAACACAGAAATAGCCTATCTGGGAATAAATTCTAAATTTTGTAGAAAAATAATCAGGTAGTGATATCACAATGTCTTTTTTTAGAACATCAGATTTCAAAGAATATTTGGCTTTTAAACTAGAAAGTTTAATAATAATTAGCTATTTTAAACTAGAAATTTGGCTAAAGTTTGTGCACTTCATATAGTTCTTCAACTTCAGATCAGGAAGAAGGAATAGATTACATAGCAGCTTTTAAAATTTATATATAATATATATAAACATCTACATATATTATAAAACAAATCAGAAAAGGCTATAAGTACCTTGATTCTTGATGAATACATGGAAATGGAATGAAGAACAACATTCCGTTGACCTTTGAACAACAAGAATTTGACCTGTGCAGGTTCACTTATATACATAAATATATTGGTAAGTTTTTTTTTTTTTTTGTAGATTTGCAACAATTTGAAAATATTTGCAGATAAACCATGTAGCCTAGAAATAGTCAAAAAAAGAAAAAAGAAAAGAAAAGAAAGAAAGTTAGGTGTTATTTCAAGATACAGTATACAATAAATGTTACAGACAAAACATATGTTAATAAACTGTTTGTTGTCAGTAAGCCTTCCAGGTAACAATAGGCTATTAGTAGTTAAGCTTTTGGCAAGTCAAAGTTATATGTAGATTTTTTACTGCATAAGGGGTTGGTGTCCCTAACCCACATGTTATTCAAGGATCAACTGTATATTTCAGTCATGTATCTTAGACTTATTTTTTTCAAGGTTATATAGCATAAAGATAGATATGTTTCTCTGAAGAGTCTTTGAAAGAGTACTAATATGAAAAAGAAGTGTACTTTATAAAGCATCTGTTGTGTTTGTATTCTCAATACAATGCATGAAACTGCTCTATGAAAGAAGAAATGGAAAATTATATGATATGTTGAAAGATTGAGATATAAAGCAGGAGGGTAGCATGATGATGGACAGAGATAAATAAAGAAGAAATAGGGACACCTGGGTGGCTCAATGGTTGAGTGTCTGTCTTTAGCTCATGGCATGATCCTGGAGTCCCGGGAGTCCCACATGGGGCTCCCTGCATGGAGCCTGCTTCTCCCTCTGCCTGTGTCTCTGCCTCTCTCCCTCTATGTCTCTCATGAATAAATAAATAAAATCTTTAACAAAAAAAATAAAGAAGAAATATTTTGAAGGGAATAAAATTTCCCTTGGGATTAAATGTAGCTTGGAAACAATAAAGACCAGAATTTATACTACTGGGAATTCAAGTAATAAGTTTGAAGCCATTCTGAAGAAACTCTCTTCTCAGAAAGAAGAGGATAATGGAAAAGAGATAAAATAATGAGTGAGAAAATTCCAGAGATGGAAGAGATTTCCAGTATAAGAATGACTGGGATGACTGATGGAGAAAACAGAGCAAAAAGGGAAAAGCAATATTTAAAGCTGTGTCAGAAAAACCTTTCCAAAACTCAAGGAAGACTCCAATCATTAAAATGATACATCATATAGTTGACAAAATAAATGAGAAAAAAATGTCACCATAACACATATTGAGGAAGTTTTGACTTTAAAGAATATATAAAGTTCTCTAGATTTCTAGGAAGAAATAGGAAAAAGGTCATATTGGGATTGGACTGCTCACCTTCAATTCTAGAAAACAATGGAACAATAAGAGTGGACAGAGATAAAGGGCAAAATTTTGTAAGATGAGTATTCTATAGCCAGATAATATCTCATGAGTGAAGATAAGAACAAAAGTAAAAAAATTTTACACTTCTCGCCCAGAAAATACAACATTCCATCTAGCAACAATACTATAAACACAGTTAAAAGATTAGTCAGACTCAGGAAAAAAAATAGCAACACATAACAAAGACAAATGATTAATACCAACATTGAAGTAGATCCAAAACCCAATTAATAGGTAAAAGATACGAATAAACAATTCATATGTTTATTAATTCATATTTCTCAAATTCCTGAGAAATACATATAGATGAACAATAGGCAAAGATGTTAGAATTCATTAATTAAAAATGAAGCTGGGTAGGGTGGCAATCAGTTAAGCATTCGACTCTTGGTTTTGGCTCTGGTCATGATCTCCAGGTCATGAGATTGAGCCCCGCATTGGCCTCTGCACTCAGTGTGGATCCTGCCTGCCTAAGACTCTCTCCCCATCCTCCCACTTTCTCTCTCTCTCAAATAAATGAATGAATCTTTTTTAAACAATGAAATTGGCAATGGAAGACCATTTTTGATTGTCATATTGGAAAAACAAATAATGCTGATAATATGATGTATTGGAAAGGCATGTGAAAATAGGTACTTATAAAAACTTGGGAAGATGTTCAGAGTCTGGAGCATAATGGCAGCTGAATCCAAATCTCTCTACAAGCATGCAACCAACTCCCTCCAAATCATACAACCAATAAGAAGAACAAAGTTATACACAATCAACTTCAGCATTACAAGAAGACAAAGTATACCATAACTTTCAAATTACTGTAGCTTTATAAATAAACACCAAATTCCAACCCAACTCCTACCACTATGAAAAGGCTTTGGGAGAGTAAAAGTTTAGAAGGTGTAAGAAACTCCATGGAAAGGAGGATAAGGTCCTGGGAGAATCACATGAGACTCAGATAAAGTCATCCCCCAAAGAAATCCAACAGTAAATGCTAAAATACCTAGTGCAGGTCCAGGACTTGGTAGTTCTCAGTATGGACAACATATAAGCTGCTTGAAAGTGACAATCTCTGGGATTGTCAGCATTGAAAGAGCATTACTTCTGTGGGAGAATAAAAAAATTGGAAAAGAAGCAGTTCTCCCCAGCAATGTGGCTATGAAAAGGAAAAAGAAGGGGGGAAATAAGAAAGGAATATTAGAGGTTTTGCATACAAAATATATGCATATCACTTCTCAATAACATTATGCATTACCGAAATTGCAGTTGGGGTATCTGGGTGGCTCAGTTGGTTAAGCCTCTGACTCTTGATTTCAGCTCAGGTCATTATCTCTGGGTTGTGAGATCGAGTCCCCAGTTGGGCTCCACACTCAGCAGGGACTCTCGTCTTTTCCTCTCTCCCTCCTTCCTTCCCTCCCTCCCTTCCACCCTCCCACTCTCTTTCTCCCTCCCTCTGTCTTTCCTCTACTTGTATACTTGCTCTCTCTAAAATAAATAAGTAAATCTTTAAAGAAATTACACTTGACTATAATGACAGAATGGGCTCTCTCAAGCCAAAATCCCTGCCTATAAAATATCTAGAATTAGAAAAAAATCCATACACGGTTACTGTAAGGAGAAAGAAAAAGTGAATCACAACATCTTAGCTAACAAAAATTTTCTCCTCTGCTCTTCCAAAACCACAAAAAAGAAAAACTGTAACATAATATTCTACATTTAGTTATTTCAAACAAGCATTTTAAAGATATTTTTAAAAAAACATCTAGAATTAAACATTTTAAATACTGGGGTGCCTGAATGGCTCAGTTGGTTAACTGTTTGACTCTTAGTTTTGGTTCAGGTCATGATCTCAGAGTGGTGAGATTAAGCCTAGAGTTGGGCTTTGCACTCAGTATGGAGTCTGCTTGGGATCGTTTCTTTACCATCCCCTCTGTCTCCTGCCAGTTCATTCTCTCTCTTAAATAAAATAATAAATAAATATTTTTTTAAAGAAAAAAAATTTTAAGATTTTATTTTATTTTATTTTATTTTATTTTATTTTTTACTTTATTCATTAGAGATACACAGAGAGAGGCAGAGACACAGACAGAGGGAAAAGCAGGCTCCATGCAGGGAGCCTGAAGTGGGACTTGATCACACCCTGGGCCGAAGGCAGTGCTAAACCACTAAGCTACTGGGGCTGCCTGAAAGATTTTTATTTATTTATTCATGAGAGACACACAGAGAGAGGCAGAGACACAGGCAGAGGGAGAAGCAGGCTCCATGCAGGGAGCCCAATGTGGGACTCGATCCTGGAACTCCAGGATCATGCCCTGAGCTGAAAGCAGACACTCAACCATTGAGCCACCCAGGTGTCCCTTTAAAATAAAACTTAGGGGATCCCTGGGTGGCTCAGTGGTTTAGTGCCTGCCTTCGGCCCAGGGAGTGGTCCTGGAGTCCTGGGATTGAGTCCCACATTGGGCTCCCTGCATGGAGCCTGCTTCTCCCTCTGCTTGTGTCTCTGCCTCTCTCTCTCTCTCTCTCTCTCTCTCTCATAAATAAAATTTAAAAAATAAAATAAAATTTAAATACTAGGAACAGAAATGGACACAGCAGAGAAAAAATACAGTAAGAGTTAGTCAAATTTCAGGAAAAATAGAAGAAAAAGACAAAACCATCTCTGAAATAAAGACTAAAATGCAATATGCCTCAGGAAAATTTAATAAATTTAATAAAAACATCAAAGAAAGGCATTAAACCACCAAATGATTGAAATAAAAGACAGGGAAAGAAGGCCCAACACACATATAATTAGAGATTCTGGGGTTGGGGGAGAAAAAACAAGGGAATACAACTACTACTTAAAATTGCAATTCAGGGGCACCTGGGTGGCTCAGTTGGTTGAGCATCTGACTCTTGATTTCAGCTCAGGTCATGATCTCAGGGTCTCAGAATCGAGCCCCAGGTTGGGATCAACACTCAGTATGGAGTCTGCTTAAGAGTTTCTCTCTCTCATTGCCCCTCCCTCTGCTTGCACAAGCATGCATGCATGCTCTCTCTCTCAAATAAATAAGTAAATCTTTTAAAAAAATAAATATTAAAAAAAATAAAACTGCAATTCACAAAAGCTTTCTGGAAATAAAAGACAACTTAAATCTCCATTTTGAAAGGGACCACAGTGTTCCTGAGAAAATTGGAACAGTCAATTCTAAGCCATATTCTAGTGGAATGATTATATTCCAAGATGATAAGGAAAAAGTCCTCTGGCATTCCAGGCAGAAAACAACAATCATATTTATTTACAAGAATAAGAACATTAGGCTGGCATCAGACTTTTTAAAAAACAACAAATGATTGAAGGGAACAAAGGATCTCAAAGAAAGAAAGTACTAACCAAATATTTTATAACCAGGAAATTGTTCTTCATATTACTGAAACTGTAGACAGTGGTTTTCAACTCTCCTGTCTCTTACAAAACATTTGGAAATGTCTGAAGACCTTTTCCATTGTCCTGAGTGGAGGACAAAGTGTTAACAGGCATCCAGTGGTTAGGGATCAGGAAATCTGTTAAACATCAACTATGTGCAGAAAAGTCCTACATTAAGAAAAATTACTCCAGCCCAAAATTAAAATGGTTTTGAGGCTGAAAAGCCCTGATATGAAAGGAGTTTTGAAGATGCAAGCATTCAGGGAATTCTGAATACTTGTGCCCATCCTCCAGAATCTATTTGAGGATGAACTTCAGCCAACGAGGAGATAATTGGGAGAATTTTGGTAAAGGGGCTAATTGTGAGCATATAATGTGTTTAATTGTGAAGATAAGACTAAAACAAGAGAGTGGACATATGTGAAAGAATAGTATGTAAATGTTATATATGTTATAGTATATGTTCTAATAATGTAGAAAGATATAACTAAGCATGCTAATGTTCCACATTTTCAAGACTAAAATCTAGGAATGTGAGATCCCTGGGTGGCGCAGCGGTTTGGCGCCTGCCTTTGGCCCAGGGCGCGATCCTGGAGACCCGGGATCGAATCCCACGTCGGGCTCCCGGTGCATGGAGCCTGCTTCTCCCTCTGCCTATGTCTCTGCCTCTCTTTCTCTCTCTGTGACTATCATAAATAAATAAAACTTAAAAAAAAATAAAAAGTAAAATCTAGGAATGTGTGGGTGGCTCAGTTGGTTAAGCCTTCAGTTCAGGTCATGATTATAGGGTCCTGGGATTGAGCCCTGCATCAGGCTCCCTGTTCAGTGGGGAGTCTGCTTCTCCCTGTCCCTCTGGCCCTCCCTGCTGTTTCTGTTCTCTCTTTTGCTAATGTTCTCTCTCTCAAAAATAAATAAATAAATAAATAAATAAATAAATAAATAAAATATTTTTTAAAACCCTAAAATCTAATCATCACAATGGGAAAGAACAAAACCTAAATTGTAGGTAAACAGAGAATGTAAGCGGAGACAAATAGACCCATTTGTTTTGCAAATTTAAGACATAATCATCTACAGGGGAAAATAATAATGCAAACAACATTTGAACCTAGTACTTACACTACATACCATCAATGTAAAGAACAAAAGTACTGCAAACTAATCCTGAACTTTTCTTACTAGATGTGTTTTTCATAGTATATGGTTGCAGAAATTCTGAAACAATTTTCTGTCTCATACAGGATTGTGCTAATGAGTAAAGATGATGATGTGTTGGAGCCAGGGATCTCAGGGTTCAGGAGGGGAACCCATAAAGAACCCTGCAGGGTTAGATTGGAATTGAGGAGGTCTCAGTATAAATTTGTGGCTTCTGATATAAAAATATAAACATTTTCATGGCTCTGTCCACTGAAAGGACAAGGCAACGACATCTCAGTGACAATGAATAAACCCAGAGCTCAGATCTTAGCTTCAATCTCCACCAAGAAGACCCAGAAATGCTTGGAGACAGTACTAATTCCAGAACTGGGACAGGAAAGGTTCAAGAACTTGGAATATCTTGTTGTGCCAAAAGGTAAGCAAGTACTAAAACAACAACAACAATTTGTGGGGACTTATCAAGAGGACACAAGAACCTGCTTAAAGGGCCAGGTCTGGGAAAAACTGAATATAAAAATAAGTGAGGGATCCCTGGGTGGTGCAGCGGTTTGGCGCCTGCCTTTGGCCCAGGGCGCGATCCTGGAGACCCGGGATCGAATCCCACGTCGGGCTCCCGGTGCATGGAGCCTGCTTCTCCCTCTGCCTGTGTCTCTGCCTCTCTCTCTCTATCTGTGTGTGACTATCATAAATAAATAAAAAATTTATAAAAAAAAAAATAAGTGAGACCAATAATGTATTATAACCCACTGAATAAAATAGTAACCTATTTATCTGTGCAGATAGTAAGTAGACAAGGGACTGGATAGATGGATGGATGGATGGATGGATGGATGGATGGATAGAAAGACAGACATACAGAAAGATAGATAGCAAGATAGCCAGCTAGTTAGCTAGATTAAACAGACAGATAAAAAGAAAATGCTCTTCCTTCAGCAAAATGCCAACTGATAAATGTGGAGGAAGTAGTAGGGTTAGAATATCACCATTTTGAAATCATTATATTAAAGGTTTATTTAGACAGTTGTCGTCAATGGATACTATATCCAGGACATGAAAGTCTGATGAGGAATAGAATATTTATATGATCTGTATGTGTCTTCCTTCAGAGAATTGATTAGTTACAAGTGAATAATAGTAATAATACCTAGAAGCTAAGCTAGTGTTTGAGAGGAAATATTTTTCCTTCCACCCTTTAGATTCTTTGGCTCGCCTAATAATCAAATTAACATAAGACAGATTGACAGGAGAAAAACAAATTGAATTCTGATAGTATGGGGATCACCTAAGAATATGAGCCCCACGGACAAGCCAGACAATTGAGGCTGATATGCCATTTTGAGCTAAGGAGTGGCACGGGGACTGGGACTTCTAAGGGGAACAGGGTGATTCATAGGACAATAAGAAGAGCAGATGTTTGGGGCACCTGGATGGCTCAGTCAGGTGTGTCCAGCTCTCGGTTTTGGCTCAGGTCATGATCTCAGGGTCCAGGGATCAAGGTCCACATTAGGCTCTGCACTCAACATGGAATCTGCTTGAGGCTTTCTCTCTCCCTCTCTCTGCTCCTTCCCCTGCTCACTCTCTCTCTCTTCTCTCTCATATGAATAAATAAATCTTTGTAAAAAAAAGAGCAGATGTTTAGTAATTAGATGTTTGTCCTGCCATACAGATAGGTCATTCAGATAAAAAATTATCTCTTAGTAACAGCTGTTTTTCTGGGCCAGGGCTCCTATCTAAATTCTTTCTAGTAGTTTAAGGGCCAGGTAAAAGTTTTTCTTGAGTCTGTTGGGTCTTGATTGCCTTCAGCTCATAATAGTCCATATGCCAAAATGGCACATTGTGGGGGAACTTTTTCTAAAGCTCTTCATTAGACAACATTTTCATCAGATGAGAAAAATTAAAATGACCAATGAGTGGGCAAATGGCTTTAATGTGCCTCTAGATGTAACACAACATCACTTTTAAATGCTTTAGCCAGGAACGTAAAATATGAATTTAATCATGAAGAAACATCAGACCAACCCAAATGGAGGGACATTATATAAAATAACCTGCCATGTTCTACAAAAATGTCTAAGTCATGAAAAACAATGGAAGGCTAAGGACTGTTTCCAGATTAAAGGAGACTAAAGAGCAATAACAATTCAATGCAAAACATGATTCTGGACCAGTTCCTGTACCGGTGGGGAGAAAAATGGCTATAAAAGCCATTATTGGAACAATTGACAAAATTGGCATATAAACTGTACAGTAGATAAAAGTGTTATATCAACGTTAAAATCCCTAAGCTTGGTCCATATACTGTGGTTACATCAATAAGGGAATATTCTTGTTTTTAGAAAATATACAGTGAACTATTAGAAGATAAATTGGTATTATATACTCAAACTTCTCCGAAACCAGAAAAAAACGAGAAAGAGAATGAGACAGTGATACATGTGACATGGCAAAATGTTAACAAGTAGAACAAGTGGTGAATCTTGCTGAAGGTGTGTTGGGGTTCCATGTATTAATCTTGTCAATGTTATGTAAATTTAATATATATATTTGAATTAAAAATAACTGGGTAAAAATATCAATTGCCACAGAATTTTTGTTTTTACATTATGGAAGGCATATACCAGTTGATGCAGCAATTCTGCAGCTAATATATATGTGTGTATATTTATACATTTATGTGTGATATTCATATATGCACCGAATATATTCCCAAATTGGAAAAAACCTAAATATCCATCAGAAGAATTGTTTAATGTCTTACAGTAGATGAATTTCTAGGTAATCATCTGTGGTCATTAAAGGAAATGGGGTTGATCTAAACGTACCAATAAGATAAGTCTCCTAAATCTCTGACAAAATGAATTTGGCAAATCGTAGTATTTATCGCATAGCTCAATTTTTATTTATAATAAGGGAAGAAAACCATCAGCACCTAGCAAACTGTTAACAATGGTTACTTAGAGCAGTCTATACTTTGGGATAGATTAGGTTCTGAAAGGATATTTGTAAATCCATATGTTTTTCAAGTCCCAAGTAACTAAGACAGATATAAACCCGAGATCCCCATTGCATTTCTGCTTAACAAGGATATGAATCAATTTCTGTGAAGCTTGAAAAGCAGGCATATTCTTCTCCCTCTTCCATATATATTTTCTAGCAGATTTATTTTCCCCAAATAGATAAATTTTGTCTTTCTCAGAAATCTGTTAAGGTAGGTATTTGTCTCGCCCTGCATAATCTTTGCTAGTGACATACATTATTCTTTAGTGGTTTGAAGCCCACGTGTGCTAGTTTGCCACTCACACTGACGGTGTGCAGATTCAGATAAGCCTTCCTCCCTGGTGGGAATAACCTATAAGACAACAGAATCAGCAGCAGCCCTTGAAAACCTACTTAGTCCTTCAATTCCCCATATCAAGCTTTGCCAACAATTAACACTAGGCGGATGGATGTCTGACTTCTTTCCCTCACTCACTCAAATAGTTTTTCTCACTTCTTGATGAATACAGTTGATTTCACAGGCGCCATTCATTCTTGCTTTAAAATCATTCACACTCCCAAATAATTCATGCAAGCACACATGCCACCTTCTTCATCCTCTTGACTCTCATTTCTAGAAATCGCTCTCGTTTTCCTTTTTAACCGTGTTCCCTTTCTTTGCAACTTTTTCAATATCCTTGCTGCCTTTTCACTTATCAGATATGAGGGCTTCAATAATATTTGTAAAACGCCTAAACACCAAGCATAAACATGGCAAATAAAAGTGCAGACTGAGCAGTGGCACGAAGACCAGGGCAAACATGATTATATTATCTAACAGTGGCAGGCTTGATGCCTTTGACTTTGAAAAGTAGCTTTCATTTTATCAATGAGAAATTGTAAATCCAGTACTTGTTAATAGAGGAACTTCCAATTATATCTGTGTTCGTGGATTTATTTATCTATTTATTTCTGCTACTAAATAAATTCACTACTATGAATTCGTATTTCGTGATCCTAAAAACAGGAAAATATTAGGAAAAGAAGATACTTTCTAATTGTGTTTTCTACTTGCAGGCAGAATTGTGTTTTTGCACATTTTTATCCTCTCATGAAAAACAGTTTTTGTTGGCTCGTCTTGATCTAATCATGGTTTGAGAGCCCTTCGTGTCCAGAAAAAAATAACGGACTCCTGTCTTTCATGTAAAAGCATGCTACTTAATGGGGGGGCCCTGCCAAGTTCTGGTCTGACTCAGAAGCTCAAACTCTCTAGGGAATAAAAGAAAACCGAGTCAAATCAAAAGGCCTCAAGTATAGGGTTTGTAAAGGAATGGGAATGAGCAGTGGAAAAAGTTTAACACAGCATGCATTGAGGGTGTATGATTATATGAATAAAGGCTGAAAACACATGCAAATATAAAAGAAGATATATAATGTTAAATATAGATTCAGCAGTGACAATAAGTCTAAAATTCCAAAGTTTATGCCAGGGATCAGGTGAAGCAGAGGCTGAAAGGAGCCGAGAGTGAAAGCTGAGAAATTTATTTTATGGGGGAGGTGTGATGGTGAATTTTATAGTTCAACTTGAATTTTATGTTTCAAACACAAGGTGCCCAGACATTTGGTCAAATATTATTCTGGGTGTGTCTTTAAGGGTGTTTCCAAATGAGAGGAAGGTTGGATCAGTAGATGCAGGAAAGCAGACCACCCAATATGGGTGGGCCTTGTTCAATCAGTTGAAGGCCCAAGTAACTCAAAAAAGCTGACCCTCCCTCCAGCAAGGGGGAATTTTCCTGTTTTTGGACTTAAACTAAAACATTGGCTTTTCTGGTTTTCAGACCTTTGGACTGGGACAACACCATTGTCTCCTGGATTTCCAGGTTCCAGAATCACCTGCAGTTTAGTTTCTATAATCTAGGGACCAGAATTTTTTATAATAAACCTCTCTGTTTCTCTTTCTCTCTCTATATATGTGTGTGTGTGTTGATATATGCATATGCACACACGTAATATAATTTTATATATAAATTTGATGTATATGCACAAATTCACATCAACTAACATAAATATATTATTAATTAATATAAATCTATTATTATGCTGATTACTTATCTAAATCAAAGTACTTGTTGAAATAAATATATCTATTTAATATAAATGTATTTGTTTAACATAAATCTATAAATACAGTTCTTATATATTTAAATATGTTTATTTATTTACATTGATTTCTATACCTCCTCTTTGTTCTCTGGAGAACCCTGACTAATACAGAAGAACTTAATATTCTTTTACTGATGGGACTTGAGTTGAATAACTTGAAATTCTTAGTGAGGACGCTGTGGGCAGGGCTACTAGCTATGTGCTGTGTGCATGGTGAAGTGGCTCCCCAGAAAATTGCTGTAAGGTGTGGTATATGGGAGTGGGAGTGATGTGAGCCTTTTCCAGGCTGGGACTTTTTTTTAAAAAGAATTATTTTTTTAAGTAATTTTTACACCCAATATGGGCCTAGAACCTACAACCCCAAGATCAAGAGTCATATGCTGTACTGACTGAACCAGCTAGGTGCCCCCAGGGTGGAACTTTGCAAAGCAGGGATGTCTTCTCGATGCTCCCTGTTTCTCCTGGGGTAGGATAGTTGCAGGCACTGATATAGCTCTTCAGTGTGGCAGAGTCAGGAGAGGAGAAGTTGTGGGTGCTGACATACCTTGTGGAGGAGAGCCACTTGCCCAACACAACACCCACGTATGACATAATCAAAGATAAATTTCTATTATATTTGAGTCATTCTTTTTGGGGATCTACTTATTATTTTCTTTCTTTCTCTTTTTCTTTAGAGAGAGAGAGAGAATGAGCAGGGCATGAGAGAACAGAGAAAGAGATCGAATCTCAAGCAGGCTCCATGCCCAGCACAGAGCCCAATGCAGGGCTTGATCTCACAACCCTGAGGTCATGACTTGATCCAAAATCAAGAGTCTGACACTTAACCGCCTGAACCACCCAGGTGCCCCTAATTACTATTTTCTTAACTGATAAGGAAACATTGCAAACACACAAAAGAGTACATGATATAACCTATACCTATGGTCTCAATGCTCAGAAGCAATAGATGTTAAATTTTGCCGTATCTGCTTCAGATGTCGTATTAGTTGTTACGACTATCATAACAAAATATCACACACTGGGTGGCATAAACAACAGAAATGTATTTTCTCACAGTTCTGGAGGCAGGAGTCTGAGATCAAGGTATCGGCAGGTTTAGTTTTTATTCCCCAGGCTTCACTCCCTGGCTTTCAGATAGTAGCCTTCTCGCTGTGTCCTCACATCGTGGTCACCTTTAGACCTGTGATGTCTGTGTCCTTATCACCTCGTCTTAGAAGGATACCAGTCATTGGGTCAGCCCCACCCAAAGGGTTTCATTTCACCTTAACTACTTCTTTAAAGGCCCTATCTCCAAATGTAGTCATATTCTGAGTTCCTGGAGTTAGGACTTCAACACAGAAATTTTGAGGGATATGATCCAGCCAATCCAGTCCATTACAATGCCTTTGTTTTTAAGAAGCAAAATATGGCAGTTACACATAAATTTATCTTTCTGTTCCCTCTCCTCTTTCCCTCATTATGGGTATCCATACCATGAAATTAACATGAATTATTCCAAGAATATTTATGCATCTATTACCACAAACAAAAGTTTGCTACACTTTTAAAAATATGTATTTTATTTATTTGTGTGTGTGTGTGTGTGTGTGAGAGAGAGAGAGAGAGAGAGAGAGCAACCAAGATAGCACAAGTGGGGAGGAGAGGGAAAAGCAGACTCCCCACTGAGCTGGGAGCCCAATGCAGGACTAGATCCCAGGACACCAAGATGATGACCTGAGCCAAAGGCAGATGCCTAACTGACTGAACCACCCAGATGCCCTCAAAATACTTTACTTTTATGCACAAAAATTTTTATTTAAGTACATATTCTTCTTTGATTGGCTTTCATTAATCAATAATAGCTTTTTGAGGTGTATCCATGTTAATATGCCTGGGGCTAGTTGCTTCTTTTTTAACTGCAGTCTCATATTCCAGTGTATAAATAAACCAGAGTAATCTGGGATCCCTGGGTGGCGCAGCGGTTTGGCGCCTGCCTTTGGCCCAGGGCGCGATCCTGGAGACCCGGGATCGAATCCCATGTCGGGCTCCCTGGTGCATGGAGCCTGCTTCTCCCTCTGCCTATGTCTCTGCCTCTCTCTCTCTGTGTGACTATCATAAATAAATAAAAAATTAAAAAAAAATAAAAATAAAAAATAAACCAGAGTAATCCATTCCCCTACTGACAGAAAGTTGTTCACCTTTAATACATGTTAAACAGTATTATACATATGCTCTATGTGTATAAATGAGCATTTTCTAGTGCACACACAAGAAAGTGGTGTTTAGTCATGTGACAATACACATTTACCTTGATGCGATATTACTATTTTTCTTTGATGAGCTTGTAACTAATTTACACTCCTATCAGGAACATATGATGTCCTTCTCCCCCACATCCCTGTTAAAGTTTGGAGCTAGGCATTAATTTTTGTTAGGCTCACAGGCATGATAAGGAATATCATCTGTGTTTTAATTTTTTACTGTTCTACTTGCTAGTGAGATTGATCATAATCTCTTAGGATTATTTGCCATTCAGATTTTCTTCTGTGTTTCAAAAACTTTCTTTTTGCCTTTGTATATCTTTTTCAACCTTTTTCTAGTGATTTTCAAATTACTTGTGAAAGTTTCCTTTTTTTTTTTTTTTTGTTAAGATTTTATTTTTAAGTGATCTCTAGATTCAATGTGGGGCTTGAACGTATACTCCGAGATCAAGAGTCTCATGCTCCATAGACTGAGCCAGCCAGGTGCCCATATTTGTGAGAGTTTCTTATGTATATTCGTATATATATTCTAAATTATATTTCCAGGCTACTTTTCTTTTTTTTCTTTTGTTTTCTTTTCTTTTTTTCTTTTCTTTCTTTTCTTTTTTCTTTTTCCTTTCTTTTACTTTCTTTTCTTTTCTTTCTTTTCTTTTCCTTTAAAGATTTTATTTATTTTTCACAAGAAACAGAGAGAGAAGCAGGGACATAGGCAGAGGGAGAAGTAGGCTCCCTGCAGGGAGCCCCATGTGGGACTGGATCCCAGGACCCCAGGATCATGACCTGAGTCAAAGGCAGATGCTCAACCACTGAGCTACCCAGGTGTGCCCCAGGCTACTTTGCTTTACATTCTCTTTATGACATCTTTCCATTAAAAGAAATTTGAAATATAGCCAAATTTATCAGTCTTTTCCTTTATGAGTGTGCTCTTTGCATTTTGTTTATGACATTCTTTCCTACCTGGATGTCACAGGGATTTCCTATGTTTTCTTATAAAATTTTAAAAGTTCTTGTCATACTTAGGTCTTTAATCTGCCTGTTCTTTGTTTTGTTTGTGTACAGTGGTGAGAGGGATCTAATTTTTTTCTTTGTGCCAGTGATTTACTAAATAATCTATTTTTTCTCCCACTGGTTTGTAATGCCTTCTTTGTTAAAACTTAATTTTTCACACACATGTGCTTCTGTTTCTGGCCTTCCTAGTCTCATCCATTGATTTTTTTCTTTATTTTTTTATATCAATCCCTGAGCCAATAGTACATTATTCTCATCGTTCTAATTACTTTATAATATCCGCTGTGTTTTGTGTTTTGTTTTGCTTTTTGCTATTTGATAGTATGAATACTCATTTTTTATTTGTGTTCTTCAAACTTATGTTGGGTATTCATGGCCTTTTTCCTTTGTGTAGAAGAATAATCAGGGTTCTCTGTAGTATTTAAAAAAACAAAAACAAAAACAGGGCAGCCAGCGGTTTAGCGCCGCCTTCAGTCCCGGATGTGATCCCGGACAGGCAGGGTCGAGTCCCACGTCGGGCTCCCTGCATGGAGCCTGCTTCTCCCTCTGCCTGTGTCTCTGCCTCTCTCTCAATCTCTGTCTCTTATGTATAATAAAACACACACACACACACACACACACACGCA
The DNA here is from genome assembly GCF_048164855.1 of Canis lupus baileyi. Lineage (NCBI taxonomy): Eukaryota > Metazoa > Chordata > Mammalia > Carnivora > Canidae > Canis > Canis lupus. Next base: position 57,016,325 of record NC_132845.1, read on the forward strand.
CACACAAAATGGGAGCAAGTTAGAAGAATATAGGAGCCAATACGAAAGACCTGCCAATGACCAAAGTTGGAACATTTTTGGCAATAAAATAAATTAAAATAGCATAAGATTATACTGATTGTATGGATCAAAGAAAAATATAAAAGTCCATGAGTCTATACTGATGCAAATAAGCAATTGAATAAACAAATGGAGAAAAAGGAATAAATCTTCCCTACATGAAAATTCCTATTAATAAGGGTAAAAAAATGAGAGAAATAGAAACTCACCATTTGGGGATCCCTGGGTGGCGCAGTGGTTTGGCACCTGCCTTTGGCCCAGGGCGCGATCCTGGAGACCCGGGATCGAATCCCACGTCGGGCTCCCAGCATGGAGCCTGTTTCTCCCTCTGCCTGTGTCTCTGCCTCTCTCTCTCTCTCTGTGTGTGACTGTCATAAATAAATAAAAAAAAAAAAAAAAAGAAACTCACCATTTGCTCACCACAGTTTTAATTGCCACAGGTACGATCTACCAATGAATGCTCAGATTAGTAGAGGGAACATTAAAGAGAAATAAAATATTTGCATAAACTCAAATATGTGCTTCTGGGTTATTATTATCTCGGTTTTAATATGTGTTTACATCATCTTTGATAGTCCTCCCTCTAGGAGGTGAAACTTCATTGTTTTCCGGTTGAACATGGGTGGACCTAGTCATCCACTTCTAAAACCTAGAGTATGGAAAGAGAAAGACAACTTGACAGTGGAGAAACCTGGAAGACACCATCTGAATCTTGTTTTCAAGGCTAATGTCACCAATAATGACACCAACATCATGTTGATGTCATATATCACTGATAGGACATGAGTGAAACCTTTCACCTCTGTGGTTTTCTTCCTCCAAGCCCATAACTCCAATCATGAGAAAAACATCAGACAAATCCAAGACTGAAATTCTACACAATGTCCACTACTTTTTTAAAGTGTGAAGGTCCTTAATGACAAGAAAAGATTGGGCACCTGGCTTGACTGTCAGTGGAGCATGCAATTCTTGATCTCGGGATTGTCAGTTCGAACCCCATGTTGGGTGTAGAGATTACCTAAAAATATTACCTTAAAAAAAGACAAGGAAAGGTTTGAGAAGCTGTCATGGTGTTGGTTTGCAAACTCAAGAGTTCCCGGGGGAGGGGGGGGAGAGTCTGAAACTGGCCCTCATACATGGAAAGCAAGGCTGAAGAAAGAGACAGACCACTCCAGATTGGTAGTTTTAATGAGCAAGAGAACTTACATAGGAAGCTTGTCTTGGTTAGCTACAAGATAAGTAGGTCTGTACACCTGCCCACCAGAATCTTAAAAGTTTACACAGAAGCCTCAGTGGGGTTCAGTCATGTGGACCATCCAGATGGTCTTATCAACACATTGCTTTTTCAAGGCTGGATTCCTTCCTTTCTTCCCTCCTTCTCTCCTTCCTTTAGGGACAAATAGGTTTACTGAAAGATGAGGAGAGGGACACCTGGGTGGCCCAGTGGTTGAGCATCTATCTGCCTTTGGCTCAGGGTGTGATCCTGGATTCCTGGGATCGAGTCCTGCTTTGGGCTCCTTGCATGGAGCCTGCTTTCCCTCCCTCTGCCTGTGTGTCTCTGCCTCTCTTTCTGTGTCTCTCATGAATAAATAAATAAAATATTAAAAAAATAAATAAAACCATAAAACTTGAAAAAAAAGAAAGATGACAAGAGTAGAGCTCATCTCCCCTCAAGATCCTGGTGGTGTTAGCCTCAGACTCAGGGCATGCAGGCATCCAGGTGTCCCAAGCCCAAGAACTCAAAGCTGTATCCCTGAAGCAATTCCTAGTTTGGGAACGGTGTACAGAACAGACATTCCACAGAGAGTGAGGAGCCTTCAACAGCCTGGGTCTAGCTCAAAGGTTCAACTGGCAGTCACATTCTCTTGATGACCAACTCTTAACACACACACACACACACACACACACACACCGGTGGAGATTAAGAAGATAGGACAGTGAAATACAATGCAACTGGATACTGGAATAGAAAGAAGATATTAGTAGAACAACCAGTGTCATATAAAGAGAATGAGGTTTAGTTGGTAGGATTGTAGCAAGGTTCATTTCTTAGTTTTGACACATGGATTGTGCTTATGTGAGCTATTCACATTAGGGGAAGCTGGATGAAGAGTATGAAGGAACTCTATGCTACCTTGATAACCATCGGTAATTCTAAAATCATTTCAAAATAAAATTTCTTTCAAAACTCAATGAGTCCATTGCAAAAGTGTTCACTCAATGAGTATCAATGAATGATCACTCTCTCCTACATTAGTCATGTTTTATGACTTCTCATGATTATGGAAAATGTATTTTGCACATTTCAGCATTTGTGCACATATAGATATTTTTACATGTCAGATAGGTAAAGACATACTGTACTATAGAAATAGCTTCAGACCAAGAGACTTCTTTTTCTTTTTACATGGAATGGCAGGAAAATACACTGGATCAAACCTGCCACTTAGGAGGGAGATCAGATTAGACAGTTACATTTATTTCTATTTGCAATATTCCTATTTGGGAGCTTCTTTTTTGTTTAATATCAACAAACCTGAGCTCCTTGGTTAGTATATGAGCTTGTCAACTCAGCTTTCTTATCAGAATACAGAGAGAATTTACATGACAGCACCTGTATAAACAAACTACTTTTTGAGCTAAGAAATTTACTGTAATCTTTCCTTTCAACTTAAATCCTCTCCCCTTCTTAGGGGGAGATTGGTTATTCTGATTACACATCTTCTTTTTTCAAGGAGGCATTGATACTACTTTGCTTCCCTATCATTACATAAAGTTTAGAATTACCTTATCAAAATATATATAACCGGGATCCCTGGGTGGCGCAGAGGTTTGGCGCCTGCCTTTGGCCCAGGGCGTGATCCTGGAGACCCGGGATCGAATCCCACATCGGGCTCCCGGTGCATGGAGCCTGCTTCTCCCTCTGCCTGTGTCTCTGCGCCTCTCTCTCTCTCTGTGACTATCATAAATAAATTAAAAAAAAAAAAATATATATATAACCTATACCTACACATGATGCTATTGGGATTTTGTTTGAAATTACTTGGAATTCATTGATTAATGGTGAGAATTTTATCCTTATAGTACTGGGTTTTTAATTCACAACTATTCACAACTATGTTAAATGCATGAATGTGTAGGCTTTGTTTATTCTTATATTTTTATGCTTGCTACAAGTCGAATGGTGTCTCCCCCAAAAGATATATTGAAGTCCTATCCCCTAGTACCTGTGAATGGAAGCTTATTGGAAACAGGATCTTTGTAGATTGAATCAAAGTGAGATGAGGTCATGGGGAAGGGGGGGCTCTGCCAATGGGACTGGTGTCCTTATATACATATATTTTTAAACATGTCTTTTAAAAAAGATTTTATTTATTTATTCACAAGAGATACACAGACTGAGATAGAGGCAGAGACATAGGCAGAGGGAGAAGCAGGCTCCATGCAGGGAGCCCTACGTGGGACTCCATCCCGGGTCTCCAGGATCACACCCTGGGCTGAAGATGGTGCTAAACCGCTGAGCCACCAGGGCTGCCCTGGTGTCCTTATAAAAAGAGGAAAGTGCTATGCAAACACAGATGCCTGCTGACACCGTAATTTCAGATTTCCAGCCTCCAGAACTGTGACAGAAGAAATTTCTGTTTTAAGCCACATAGTTTTTGGTATTTTGTTATGGTTGCCTTAGGAAATTAATATAATACTGTCAAAAATTGTATAATGTTATCTATATGAGACTTGCTTACTGGATTTTGTTGTAGTTCTGAATAGGATCTTTTAAGATTATATTTTCTTTTTCTTTCTTTAAAGTAGGCTCCATGCCCAATGGGATCCTTGAACTCATGACCCTGAGATCAAGAGCTGGATGCTCTCCCAACTGAGCCAATGAAGTGGCCCTAAGGTTATATTTTCTAATTGCGTCCTGATTATATATAAGAATGGATCTACTTTTTATATTTTAAATTTTATTCAGCAAGCTTGCCAAACTCTTTGGTTGTAGATTTTCATGTATTTGCCAACAAAGATATAATTTGCAAATAATAATAATTTGTTTCTTTCTTTCCAAATCTCATGTACTTTATTATTCTTTCTTGTCTTATTGCATTAACTGGAAGCCCTGGTGTAATGCTGAACAGAAGGTGCGATGGAAGGCACATTTGTCTTGTTTCTGTCTTACAAGGGCTTACTTCTACTATTTCATTATGTTTCATTATAATGTTTACTCTATGTTTTTGGCAGATACCCTTCCTTTTTCTCTTAGGAAAGTTACCTTCCATTTAGTTTGCTAAATGTATTCAAAATGAATGAGGTGGGTAGATGTTGCACATACTAAAAATAATCCTCTTGCTTTAGCTGGTACAATCCAATCCTTTTGAATATAGATTGAAATGTCACTTCCTCTGTGAAGCCTTCTTCAAAGGCTCTGCAGGCTAACAAAGATGCTCCAGCATGCACCAGAGCCCTCTGTGTTTTTTTCTCTTTCACTACTTGCCTCACTTGATTACACTTGCTTGTATAATTGTTTTGCCTTTAAGAAGACAGGGATCTTGCTTCCTGTCTCACTACTACCTATAGATTTCATCCAGAATATACTAACTCCATTAGTGACAAATGAAAGAATGAACTTATGAATGAAGCTAAAAGAGAGCAAGAGATTTAATGAAATTGAACAGAGCAGAATCAGATGTCAAAAAACTCACCCAGATAAGGATTTGTGCAGTGTACATCAATAAAATTACAAGGGATCCCTGGGTGGCTTACCGGTTTGGTGCCTGCCTTTGGTCCAGAGCGTGATCCTGGAGTCCTGGGGTCGAGTCCCACATCGGGCTCCTGGCATGGAGCCTGCTTCTCCTTCCTCCTGTGTCTTTCCTTCTCTCTCTCTCTCTCTCTCTCTCTCTCATTAATAAATAAAATTACAGAAAGTCCCATGAGATATATAAAAGAAGACTGAATGAATGGAGATTCACTTTGTATATTTCTGGATGGGAAAATCCCAACATTGTGGGTTTATTATGTAACATCGCAGTCTCGGATGCTGGGAAAATGAAGGAAAGAAAAAGTAAAGTAGATCTTTATGTAAAACTGTATACCAAAATAAACTTCAGATGTTTTAAAATTTAAATGTAGAAAATAAAACCAAGAATGTACTAGAAGAAAAATGTAGATGATCATTACAGACTTTGGGGAACACCATCTTTTATCAAAGGTAAAAACTATGAAGTAAATATTTGGGAGTCTGAGTACATAAAAATGAAACACATACACAATCAAAAACAGTAAAGGTAAGTTGCCAATAAAGAGAAACTGGTGACCCAATAATGGGAAGACACAGGATAGAGAGAAAAAAAAATCTGGTGTCCTTAATACTTAAGAGCCTTTCATGACTCAGTAAGAAATAGCAACCAAGCCAAAGAGAACCGGTAAACATAAAAATGAATGCCCCCAGGGTGTGTGTTCACACTGAACAAGAACATGAGGGAGGGATGGGGGAGTGTCCTCACGGGATAGATTTGTCTGTTTTTCTGATGGCTCTGAGAAAGAAGAGGTGGGAAAGGATGCCCTTATGCCTGTATAATTCTTGCCAGGGGAAGGCACTTAATGACTAGTTTTTCTTCTTTCGTACATCATCTGGACTTTGACTTTTTCGCCTATTTGATGTGGTGGTCATAGGACTAGCCATAGATAGTCCAACTACCAGGCAGGAAGCAGGGATGATTTGCAAGCAAGAAACTCTATTTTTCTATCCTTTAGGTCAGAATTGCTAGGGACCTGATGGGGGCAAAATGGGGGCTAAGCTTGCATATTGGCAACGATATTGCCTGGCGGTAAGTACAGCCTTCGGGTTCTGCACCTGTGTGACCTTACTCTCTGTGACCAGCGGATGGAGGGGAGGCGCTTGCCAGACCAGTATTGCTGCCTGCAATCTAGACCAGCACGGTGGCCCAATCTAATGTCCCTTTCAAAGGTGGAAAGGTTTGGGTATGAATAGAGAAAAGGAAAAATAGTCCCCGACGATGAAGATAAGGGAATGAATGACTGCGTTTTATAATGAGGGAAATCAATATTACATTAACACCTCGAAAGAGGCTCAGAGCAAGAGATGATGTTGTCTCTTTGTTCAGTTAAATCAGATGCCTGAAAGGGGGGAAGCCTTATATTGCTGAAGCCACCTCTGCTTTGGGAACCTGACAATAGAAACCTGCAAACGAGAAGGGCCTCATCCTGAGAGACTTTTTCATACCACATGATGATGGACTGGATAGTTATTAATGACTGAATGGAATCCTAGTATGTGCCAAGATCTTTGACCTTTATGATTGTTCTGCCAAGAGGGGAGTCTATGTTAAAAGACCAGGTGGTGCATTGTGATACTGTGATCTCTAATAAGAAACATGTATCAGATCTGCAACCCTGGTGCTGTCACAGAGCTCCTAAAACCCTAGGAATTTCCTGTGGTCAGAGCCTTAAACATCTCTTTTGTGGTGTTAATGAGGTGACTTTGGGAAAGCCTTTAGATAACCCTAAGGGTGGGGCCTGGTTGCCAGGGGAACCCACCATTTGATAAAAAGGCTGGAACTTTCAAGCAAACCACTTCCTATCCACACCTGGGAAGGGAGAGGGACTGCTGGTTGAATTGATCAATTCAATGGCCAAGGAGTTGATCAATCAGGACTGCATAATGAAGCCTCAATAAAATCCCTAAAGGACATGGAGAGCTTCCTTCTGGGTTGGTGACCACATGGAGGGACTAGAGACTGGTGCTCCCAGAGAGGGCATGGAAGCTTCTCATCCTTTCCCCATACTTGGCCCTACACATCTCTCTGGCTGTTCCTGAATGATATACTTTTATAACAAACTAGTAATATAATAAGTAAAATGTTTCTCTGAGTTCTGTAAGCTGCTCTAGCAAATCAATCGAGCCTGAGGAGCGGGTTCTTGGGAACTTCTGACTTACAGTCTGTGGGGCATTAGTGAAGGTGGATGGCCCAGACTTGACATTGGCATCTGCAGTGGACTGCACCCTGACCTGTGGGATCTGGTGCTATTTCTGGATTTATAGGGTCAGAACTGAGTTGACTATAGGACACCCAGCTGGTGTCTGAGAATTGCTTGCTCTCCTCAACCCCAACGTACATGGGAATTGGTACCAGAGCCTATTTTACAAACCGAGAAAGATCTTGGTCTTGGCTCTGGTTACCGTAACAAAATACTGCAGCGGGTGACGTCAAAGACAGGAGTGTGGCTCACCGGGCTGGGGCCCAGAAGTCTGGGATGAGGGCACCAGCATGGTCAGGTTCTGGTGAGGACTCTTCCTGGGTTGTCTTCCCATGGCTGGACATAGGAAGAAGCAGAGATAACTCTTCAGTTTCTTATGAGGCCAAAATCCTATCTGATCATGACCTCATTTTAACCTTAGCTACTTCCTAAAGACTGGATCTCCGGACAGGCTCACCTTGGGGGTTAGGGCCTCAACATATGAATTTGGGGGAGACACAATTCAGTCCTTAGCAGTAAGTAAGCAGCACATAAATATAAAAAGATGTTTGGCATTTATCTTTTATCATTTCCTTTCTTCCCGGCTTTTCTCTCTTGCTCTTTTTCTAGCTTCCTGAGTTGAACATGTAGCTCATCTGTTTTTAATTTTTCTTCTTTTTGGAGAAGTATATTGAAGATATAATCTTTCATATAAGTATTGCTTAATTCCATCTGCCAGATTCTGCTGTTTCAGCTCTAAGTATTTCCTGATTTCCCATGTGAGATCCTTTCCAATGCAAGTTTCCGTAAGGTCATGGCATTATTATTTTTTAATCTTTTGCTCTTTTTACAAGCATATAATGTTCCTCTTTGTTATCACATTGGTTTTGTCTGGAGCTTTGCCTCCAAATTGCTACAGATACACTTTTTATTGATAGGTAAAAGCCAAAATGGGGGAAATCTATCTGCTAGATATGAGACAAGAGTTCTGTCTCTACCGTCTTGGCACCATTCATTCACTCTGTGAAAGGGAGTTCTGACACTGGCTCACTGAAGTCATTTTGCTAAACAGCACGGAAATGAATGGGTATGTACGTTTTCATTAGTCAGATCAGCTAGGCTGTGCTGTGCTCACAACCAAGGGGTTGAGAACAGCCGAGGTTTATTTCTTGTTCATGCTGTATGTTGTCAGAGGCTGGAATTAACCCTAACCTAGCTCAGTGTGGAGGATCCAATAGCTGGTAGGTAAGAGAGGCTCTATCTGGTTTCCTGTACAATTGCCAGGCAGGAAAAACACACTGCCACTGGTAGATCCTCCACTGTGTGCCGAAGCTTCTGCCTAGAACATACCACTTTACCTCTGCTCAAGCTTCATTAGCCAAGTGCCACAAATCAGACTTAATTTTAAGGAGCCAAGAAAAATAGATCCCTCCTGTGGGCCACGGGAGAGCTGACAATATTCCAAAGCCAATTTTTGCTTCTTGTTGGTTTGTTGATTTTTGTGATGTGAGTTATCATATATCCTTCCAGTGTTTCTTTCTACCCCCCCCCCCTTTTTAAAAGATTTGATGTATTTGTTTAAGAGAAAGAATGCATGCTCACATGAGCAAGGGGTGGGGGGCAACGGAAGAGGGAGAAGCAGACCAATGTAGGGCTCCATCCCAGGATCCTGAAATTATGACCTGAGTTGAAGGTAGACGTTTAACCGACTGAGCCATCCAGGCACCCCTAGTAAATTTCTTTAATAAAAAACCACACTGAGCTGAATTTAGCCACAGTTAGTTTCTATCGCTTAAAAAAGAAAAAAGCTACAGAAGGCATTGGACTTGCCATTATATACGCTACTGAGCAGATTTGGAGAGTGAACTTCAGTTTACACATTGGGCTGGTCTGAAGAAAGGGCACACACAGATTTTTCAAGGATGAGGCTTGAAGAAGCAAGGCATGGCAGGAGCCAATGTTTAGATCTAAGTAATGATTGGTAGCCACCACATGCCAGGCGGGGAGCCAGGTATTTTTTTGCATATGTGATCTAAATCAATTTAATTTTCTAAAACCAATTCGAGGTGAGTCTTACTATACATGATTTATATCTGCATACATTGAAGCTCAGAAGGGTGAAATGACCTGCCCCAAAGCCACGTAGCCAGGAAAGGACAGCTTCGATTTGACTCCATCATCTGAGCATACAGAGGTGAAACAGAATCTTGCAAGGTGTACATTCGGAGAGTAGGCACCGTTTGGTTTGGCGGGACTGTGAGTTACAGGAAGGGTGGGAGGGGATCTTGAGTACAAAGGTAAGAGGTTGGAGTTTATTGGTTAGGCAGTGAGAGGGAGGTTTTGAGCCATAGAGAGCATTACCAGAGCTCTGATTGATTGATGGATTGGTCTGCTCTTGATGTCTGGGATGATAGGAACGAGGCACCCCGCAGACCTGGAGACCAGCTGGAGAAAGATTGTAAAAACTCGGAAAAGCCTGAATGAGCATGGGTGTTGGCGGTGGAAACAGAAAAAAAAAAAAAATTTCTATCCATTCTCCAGACCCTTTGGGAATTGCTGAATGAAGTCTGAGTTCTCCCTATGTAGGTGGCTCCTACTTTTCATTATAGGTTTCTCAAAAACTTGCTCCCAGAAAAAGCCTGGATCAGGAGCAGGAAAAAAAAAACAAAAACAAAAAACAGGCAACTGCCTAAGTAGGAAGTCTACAACACTCCTTCCCCCCCAAATCACCTCTTCCCCATCAGTTAATGGAGCCTGACATTTCCCCAATGGTTTTTATTCCATCAAGAGTGTCTTACTCAAGCGTGAGTAGTTGAGGACAAGAGGAAGAAAGGATGCTGGCAAGTTTCCTCACTGGCAGTGCCCGGGCAAGTTACAGTAAGGTGTGAGGACAATCTGCTATTTCAACAAAAACCTTAAACCCAGATTTTATGGAGGTGGTGGCTGGGTGGGAGGCAGCCCTCAATTAAAAAATATTGCAACCAGTTTAAATTTCTTAATATCACTGTACTGGCCACATCCAGCTCTCCGTCTATCATCCCTGGGTTAAATTTTAAAACCACTGGATGAAAAGTTTTCCAAATCGGAAAAGCGCATGTGTGGTAAAGCTAACTACACAGCAGGTTCACGTGGACGGTTGGGGGGGGTGCGTGGAGAAATTTGGGCTCTAGACACAGAGAGCCCTGGGCCAGATCCTGGGTATCCTGGTACCTGGGCATTGAAAGGAAGGTGGGCCACGGCAGTGGCAAGGTTTGCTGCAACCAGGGCCTCCTGGCCGACCACCCAGAACTGGGCTGCGAGTGGAAAGAGGGATGGGGAAAGCTTGTGTTTCTCTCCGCTCCAGTTGGCCCCTTCCCATTAACATTACAGTAATGCAGTTGTGTGGTGTTTGAGAAAGCATCCCTAGTTACAGGGAATGATTTACAGGACACCAGACTCTGCATTTCAGAGGTCTCCAGTGTACCATAAAAAATATATTATAAAGGAATAATCTTTATCTGAACCAAAGCTGCAGTGAAGGAAACTCATGTCCAGCTGAGAGCAGCAGTGAGCTTTTGTTCACTCAGGGAAAAGTCCGTGTTCTTCATCTTATTTGATTAACATTCCCCCCCCCCCCTCTTTGGCACTAGGTATCTAGTTAATATTTAGACATTCTATACATTTTCTTTCAACTGTTGTTCCTATTACGTGATCAAACAAAACCAGAGATGCCAACCACATCAGCCCGCCCAGAGAAGGCAGACCTACCCCACCAGGCACCCAGCTGAGGCTGGCAGGGTAAACAGGACTGGGCTCTCTGGAGCCAGCGTCTGGGAGAGGCCGGCCGGAGGGGTGTGCAAGGGAGGGCCAGTCCCTGTCCCTGGGAAGGGGCCTCTAAGAGTTCGTTAGAGTGCCTCGGTTGATCTCTTTGCCTCTTCCCCAACCCGTTCCTGCTACCTCCCTGAGCAAAACGCAACGGGAAGCAGTGTCTAGTTTTGAATCTTCCAGAGCCTTCTGATGTTTACCATTCCCCCCAGGAGAGGAAGGTGAGGAATGGAAATCTCTCTGCGAAGAAAATATAGTTAAAAGAAAAAAAAAAAATCAATGAAGCGATGCACAGACACCCTGCCACCCAAGTTGTCTCTGCTTATTAGGGTGTTCAGAGCGACGATGGGCTCGGTCTCTATCAGTCCGGAGAAATCTGAGCTCCTTTAAGTGGCCATGCCCCCAAGGGGCGCAGGTGTACCCGTGGGTAAGAATGTCGCGTAGGGGGCTGTTTTGGAGCAGAAAGCACCGTCACCCAGTGTGTGTTGGGGGTAGGGGGGAGGAGGCAGAGGCTAAAGCTCTAGGGCCGGGATACCCGGGGGCTGGTGTCAAAACTCCACCCATCGGGAGCTCCAAGATGAGATGGGGAGGCCGGAAAGATGGAAGTTTAGATGAGAAGCAGTTAGAGAGAAGAAATGACGCCCGGGCCCCCGGGAGGAGGATATCCGGGGTGAGAGCAGGGCGGGTCAGGGAGGGGCGTGGAGTCCCCGGGCCCCCCGGCTCCCGGGCGGGGGCGCGGCCGCGTCCCTAAAAGTATCGGGAGAGGGTCGGAGAGCGCGGCGTCCAGGCTCCCCGGGGAGGGGAGCGCGGGGCGCTGGGCGGGGCCCGCCTCCAGGGCGCGCGTGTCGGGGGCGGGGTGGGGGGCGGGGGGGGGAGGAGGCGCGATCCTTGCGCTCCCCGCGCCCTCCCCGCGCCCTCCCCGCGCCCGGGCCCCGGCGCACGCCTCCGCCGCCGCGCCCCCCTCCGCAGGCGCGCGAGCCGCACTCCCCTCCCCCGGCGGCGCGGGGCGCGCGCCCGGCCCCTCCGCCTCCCGTCCGCCTCCCCTCCGCGCCGCTCGGCTCTCCCGGCAGAAAGTTAGCAGCGGGGAAGGAACTCGGGGCCGCACCAGCGCGCGGCGGCGGCGGCGGCGGCGGAGGCTGGAGCGGGAGCCGCGGCGGAGCTGCGCACGGAGCAGGTGCCGCCGGCGGGTCCGCGCGCCCCCCTCGGTCCCCGCGCCCGAGGCTGGGGGGGTGGCGGGGGGCCGCCCGGACCCCGCGGGAGGAGCGCGGAGGGGGGGCCATGCGGCCGGGCTCCCCCCCGGCGCAGCGGGACAGCGGCCAGGGCCGGGGGCGCAGCGGCGTCGCTTCATGCAGCCGGGGCGGCTGGGCAGCGGCGGCGGCGGCGGCGGCGGCGGGGGCGGCGGCTGAAACCATGTCCGGGCAGCGCCGGGGGCCGCCGCCGCCGCCGCCGCCGCGAGCCGGGAGCCGCGATGGCCCCGTGGCCCGCGCCTCCTCCGCCTCCGCCTCCGCCTCCACCTCTCGCCGCGCCGCCGCCGCCGCCCGGCGCCTCTGCTAAGGGGCCGCCGGCGCGCAAGCTGCTTTTCATGTGCACCTTGTCCCTGTCGGTCACCTACCTGTGCTACAGCCTCCTGGGCGGCTCGGGCTCCCTGCAGTTCCCGCTGGCGCTGCAGGAGCCGCCGGGCGCCGCCGCCGAGCCCCCGCCGAGCCCGCCGCCACCCTCGCCGCCGCCTCCCCCCGTGCGCCTCGGCGCCCCCTCGCCGCCGCCCGCGCCGCCGCCGCCGGACAACGCGAGCCGCGGGGAGCCGCCCCCGGAGCAGCCCCCGGAGCAGCCCGCCGAGCAGCCCGCCGGGGCCGGGGCCGGGGCCGGGGCCGGGGCCGGGGCCGGGGCCGGGGGGGCCGGGGCCGGGGCCGACGGCTGGGGGCTGGCGAGCGGCGGCGGGGGCGCCCGGGACGCCTGGCTCCGGACCCCGCCGGCCGCCGGCGACATGGCCACGGCGCAGAGCGCGCTGCTGGAGAGGGAGGCGCCGGAGTCCAGCACCGCCGACGACGAGCTCGCAGGCCGGAGGGCGGCCAACGGGAGCAGCGACCGGGGCGGCGCCGCCGGCACCCCGGACTACGGGGAGAAGAAGCTGCCCCAGGCGCTCATCGTCGGGGTCAAGAAGGGGGGCACCCGCGCGCTGCTGGAGGCCATCCGCGTGCACCCGGACGTGCGGGCCGTGGGCGTAGAGCCGCACTTCTTCGACAGGAACTACGAGAAGGGGCTGGAGTGGTACAGGTAGGACCCGGGGCTGCGCGGGCGGGGCGGGGCGGGGCGGGGCCGGGTGGGCGCTCGGGGACCCCCGGAGGGCAAGCCGCGGACGCGCGGGCGCCGTGCCCCGAGAGCGCCTCGGCCCCCGGGGGCCCTCCCCGCCCACCGCTTGGCGGCGGCTGCTGTGCACGCCGGCCCGGGATCACTTCATTTCAGGGCGAGGGGCGCGGGCACCGCCTCGCTCCTTTCTGGCTGCCCCAGGCTCCGCGTCCCGGGGCAGGTGCCTCGTGCCTCCATCCGCCCAGCTCGGGGCCCGGGAATCCCGGCCCTGGTGCCCGCGGGGGGTGTCTCCCAGCTCCCTGCGCTTTCCGCGCCCTGGGGACGCCGAGGGAGGAATGGAGCACAGGGCAGCGAGATGGATCTGGGGAGGGGAGGGTGTGTGTGTGTGTGTGGGGGGGGGTGCTTTGAGGTCCCCGGGAATCTCTTGTCGAAATCGCCCTGAAACGCATTTGCGTGGCCGGAATCCAACTTCGAGTATTTGCAGGTTAGAGCCACAGGAGCACGCAGCTGTTCAAAAAGGTGATGCTGGCAAGTTCTGGCTTTCTAGTAAAGACGGAGGGCGCTCCCCGCCCGCCCCCATCTCCAGAACTTTCGATCCCCTTGGCTGCATGAACACACCGGGTTGGTTTTGCCTCGGCAGCCCCGGCGTCTGTCTACGCGACAGTTGGTGCTCCAAGTTCTTCTCGTGCACTGCACCCGTGTCCTTTCTAACCTGCGCCTCCTTCGCAACAGATTGGAGCTCCTGCCTTGTGGAAACGTTCACCTCTCTCCTCTTCCACCCTCTGCCAGTGCTGAGAGGAAGGGAGGAGAGAGTAGAAAGTTAGGCGCAGGTGAAATAAATGAATAATCCAGCTTTCTTGCCAGCCATCACATTTAACCGGTGCAGATGCTCAAACGCAAACCTCCTTCGCTTTTTTGGAATCTTTTTCTTTTTCTTTTTTTCTTTCTGTCCCTCTTTCCTTCCGTTTTCTATCTCTCTGGAAAAACAGATCCGGATGGCTGGCCCCGTCTCGCTTGCATCTCCGTAATTAATTGCAATTGTCAAACAGAAACACGGGCTTTGTCAGCTAAAGTGATGTTATCATCTTAACAGAGCCAATAGGTAAAATACGAGGATTGTTTCCTGACAAGTCCCTTTCCTGTTGAAGAGATGTGCTTTCCAAGTTTAAATTACAGCCTGGGAAAGTTTTAGAAATAGCTTAACTGGGGAAATAGATAATAAATGGGTGTACTGTGATTGATTTCTTCCACTTTAAAAAATATGCCTTATGCTTTCAAAGCTTGAGAGAAGTACATTTAGGCATAAACATTCCACCACATTAAACTGAAACAGCAAATGTGTCTGTTAATGTCTTGTCTGTTTCAACAGCAAGAACTAATTGCAATATTTTCAGAGGCTTCAAACAGCCCCCTCCTATCAAAACATAAAACAGCAAATGCCTAATTTAACTGGAAAATCAGTATTTATAACATCACGAGCCGTGGCTTCCAGTTTGCGATTATAATTAAAAAGGTGTTAGGATGATTAATGCAACAACAGCAAAATAGAGAAAGGGGTATGATGTCTGGGAGGGTTTCAGTTGTTTGATTGTTGGGGATGTTCCGGTCTCTGCTGTGAGGTAGCCTCGGCCCTATGAGGGTATCGGTGGCTTTTTCCAATCCTGATCTTAAAACCGTGTGGCTCCGGAGAAGTGCCAAGTGCCCTTCTGGGGGAGAGAGAGGCATAAAGATCACATCTTTCCAGCATGTGTTCGGGTTGCTGGGTAGCAGCTGGGAATCGAGAAGGGAGTGTTTTATTCAGATGACTTAAAGTTTGATGGAGGGTGCGTGGTGGGGAATGAGTGTCAGGAGGTCCCATCAGCGGGCCTGGAGAATTTTCTGAAGGAGCTGGTAGGAGATGCCGGATTTTCTTCTCTTCTTTCATGCCGGGGCTGGGAAGAGGAGGCATGGAGACAGGCATGACAGGGCCGGGGAAGGTACTGTCCTAGCACTGTCGTACTCCCAGCCATCACTCATGTGGTGTTTGGGGCTGAGGGTGAATATTTGGTACCCATCCATCCACAGAGCTGTTAGACCAAAGACATGTGGTGGGCAGATCCCCTTGATCCTTACTTAAGAGGAGGACCGTGTGATTTCTCTGTGTGTCCCTCCCCCCCACCCCCCCCACCCTTTACCCCAGTGTCTGACCCATGGCAGATCCTCACAGTGCTGGAGAAGAACCTGTGTGACACAGAGGATCTCGGTAGCCACCCCAAACTGGCTGCTGGGAAGACTTCTAGAAACCTCTTCGGCCCACGGGAGTGTGCTGGGGCTGCTCGGATACCTCTCCAGCCTTCCCAGGGACAGCAGTGCTTTGAGGGTATTTCTGGGATTTTCATAGGCTCCGTCTCTTCAGGCTCCTGTCTCCCTCTGCCATGGAGGAAGAGGGGATGACATCCTCATTACATTGTAGAAAAGGAAACCGTGGCATCAATTCAAACGAGTAAGAGAAAGCCTTCTTCTTCTTTCCCTGCTCCAACCGCATCTTGTAAGTGGTGGCATCTGTGCTTGAACGTACTTGAATGGTCACACTTCCTCCCCATCCACGGAGCATTCCCTGCAAAATCTCCCTCTGCTTGCCAGACGGGAGGGCCACAGATGAATGAAAGGTTTCGATTCTCTCCCCCACTTGTTTTCTTTCCCTTTTGCTTGTCTGCTGTGCTGCTGCGGGAACCTGCTCGGTCTGCAAGTGTTTCTGGGGATGGTGTTTTCAGCCAGAGGGAGAAGCGAGAAGGATTTGGGGCAGCTCCGGGCCGCGCTGCTTTGGGCTTCCTTCCTCTCTCGGCGGAACGGCCCTGAGAGTTGTTATTTCCCTCTGTGTCACTCCAGTCGTGTCCAAATCCGGGTTTTGCTTTCTCCTACGCTGTTGATCTAATGTGATTTAAAAACACATTTGAGATTAGAACGCATGCCTCCGATTTCAGGGCAAGATAGACTAATGGATTAGGGCGGGAGTGTTAAAGCTATGGGGGAAGCAAGCCTCACTTCGAGGATCGACTCAGGCCAGTAAGTGGGGGGTAGACTCGTCCCTCCACTCCCCATCCCTCCAAACTGGTAAAAGGAGAGAGCCACACGGAACCTTCCAGAATGGGCTGCTCCAGGCTGTCTGGGCAGAGACCTTACGCTCCTCTAAGGGACGGGACCTGGCGGCAGGTGTGCCAAACTCATCCAGGTGACAGGGCTGCCCTGAGTGTTAAAGACTGTGCAGTAACCGTGACTGCTTAGCCCCGCTCCAGGGTGATGGGAAGGGAACCTCCGTGGGTTCAGACTGTCTGCGCTGCCTATAGTTAATACACTCCTCCCATCTGCTAAGGGGAGATCACTCTGGAACATGCTACCGTCGTCGTACTACCCGGAGGAAAGTGGCTAACAGCACTGTTTGCACCTAGTATCTGGAGAGAGGCTGAGGGAGGACTCCAGAAAGGCACTGGCACTTAGGAAATGCCTGTTCCTACAGTGCTGGGTGCTTTGTGGATGTGCTCTCACATTTGAGTGTCCTGATGAGGGTTGTGAGCTAAATAGCGGCCTTCGTGTTTTACAGGTGGCTCTCGGAGGAGCGTGCATGATGGGCTCAGGGTTGCTCAGCCGGTTAGTGGCTGAGCTGACCCCATGCGTCTCAGTTTGTTTTTTTAAAGATTTTATTTATTTATTCATGAGAGACACAGAGAGAGAGGCAGAGACCCAGGCAGAGGGAGAAGGAGGCTCTATGCAGCGAGCCTGATGTGGGACTCGATCCCAGGACCCCGGGATCACGCCCTGAGCCAAAGGCAGATGCTCAACCACTGAGGCACCCAGGCGACCCCATGCGTCTCAATTTCACAGGGCTGATTTCTTCCCTCCCATCCCACCACCACACAAAAACAAAAACTACTAACAAGATGTTTCCCTTCCTTGTTAACATTTAACAGTCCTTTAATAAATATCATTTACTTATTATTACACATACCCAGAACTACTGTTAAGTACAGGGGAAACCGTGGTGACTAAGCACTTCGTGGTTCTGAACCAGACATTTGGGTGGTGGGCAGGGGAGACAGTGGACAGTCTCTTGTTACCTTTTTAATGTGGCTACTAGAAAATTTTAGCATCACGCTTGTGACTCACATCATATTTCCACTGGGCAGGGCTCCTAGTAGAGCAGTGCTTTTTAAGCTTTAAACGTGCACGCGTCACCTGGGATGTTGTGAACATGCAGGATTGTGAGTCAGCAGGTCTGAGGGAGGCCCTGAGAGTCTGCATTTCTAACATCCCAGGTGTTGCCGGTGCTGCCGATCGCTGGACCTCACTTTGAGTAGCAGGGGGTCTAGAGAGAAATCGGTGCATGGGTGTGTGTGCCCAAACATGTGATTTTAAATCGAATGACTAGGGAAAACTTCTCCGTGAGGGTGATGTAAATCAAGTGAAAGAGGAAGATCCTGTCATGTAAAGATCTAGGTAGAGAGGTTTCCAGTAGTGGGAAGGGCAGGTGCAAAGGCCCTGAGGTGGAAGCGATCCTACTGGTTTTATAAAGGATTCTTTCAGTATTCCCAGTGCACAGTGTTTGTAGCTGGTCAAAACTGGGTTCACAGTCTGACTTTACAAGTTACTGGTGTATGATTTTGGATGACTGATTTAGCATCACTCGGTTTTAGTTTATCTGGGAATAATCCTTCTGAGATTTTTGGGAGGAATAAATGAAATAATAAAGGTGGATGTATAAAAAATGAGTCTTTTATTTTTTTTAAAGATTTTATTTATTTATTCATGAGAGATAGGGAGAGAGAGAGAGGCAGAGACACAGGCAGAGGGAGAAGCAGGCTCCATGCAGGGAGCCCGATGTGGGACTCGACCCCGGGTCTCCAGGATCACGCCCCGGGCTGAAGGCAGCGCTAAACCCCTGAGCCACCCGGGCTGCCCAAAAATGAGTCTCTTAGAGCAGAAATCCAAATGGACTCAGCTCCTGAGATTTTTTTTTTTTTTTTTAATTTTTCAAGTCTGTTTGGTCTCCTATGCTTTACCTTTCATCACAGCTGTCCTAATATTGACTGAAGAGTCTCTTATTGGGGATTTTTTTTTTTGGGAAAAGTCTAATAATGATTGGCTTTGCAATCTACATCTGCTTGACTTTTTAAACCAAGGGTCACCAACTCTCCTACCCAGTGAAATAGACTAGGTGGGAAGAGACCGGGGGCACTTGCTTTTCCATCTGCAAACGTTAACCACATCCTCCACTTGGTAGGAGGAGCTGGAAACCCAGGCCTTGATGTGAAATCTCTTGGTTTTTAACGTTGGCAAACATTAAAATTTCTTAAAAGCGCTGTGTGGGCCAGCACCGTTGGACAAACAAAACACATCTGTGGGCTGGATACAGCCAGCTGGCTACCAGTCGGTGACCTGTGGTTTAAACTCGTTTCAGAAAGTAACTGGCATAGCCCTAGCCTTTGCAGTTGCCAGAATTGTGGCTTACGGGTGCTGTTTTAGTTTAGATCCCCACCCCCCCTTTACAGATTTTGCAACAGCAACTAAGGGGGGGGGGTACCTCCCAGATAGATTGCAACAATAACAAAAGGAGCTGGTCATAAAGAGGAACAATGAGGAAGAAAAAGAGAATTCATAAGTAAATTTCCCTTTTTTGTCCATTGAACATTTTCTTGAAGGTGGGACCACTCCTCAGTTGTTCCCTCATTAATCAGGAGCTTGGGTATGGGATCCGTACAGATGAGTTGCACCGAAAAAATAGACTCCGGCCTGGTGGATTCAGTAAGACCTGAGAGATGGAGAAATTGGGTTCTCGCTTTTGCTCTGCTATATTACTAGTTCTGTCTGACCTCAGGTTACTTGGTCTGTTTTTCTTCTTTTTAAAAAAATTTCTGAGATAATGAGACTGTTGTCTGCAAAGGGTCCGTTCAGTGAAATCCTTCGGTTCTAGAGCAGACTTGTGTGTTAGACTTTCTAGAGGGAGGGAGCCAGAAGGGGAGAAGCAACATTGTACAGAGCGTGTTTTTATATCTGTCTCTGAGCCCAGAGGCCGCTGCCTCTGCCCGGTGTGATCGCCATGCCTCAGTTTCTCCATCTGCAGAATGGGCTCAGTATTACTTACTTCCCAGGGATTATGCGATGATGAGATGAGTTGATGACGTAGGACATGGCTCTTTCCCCTCTTTCTCTCTCTCTCCTCTTTCCCCCATGCCTTTCTTCTCCATCTCCCCTGCCCATCAGTACTGAAGGTCCTAAAGAGAAGGCTGTAACGCATTTTTCGTTTGAATATAGCCTTTTATTTCAAGATTATGTCTGAATG
This sequence comes from Canis lupus baileyi, assembly GCF_048164855.1. Lineage (NCBI taxonomy): Eukaryota > Metazoa > Chordata > Mammalia > Carnivora > Canidae > Canis > Canis lupus. The sequence continues at coordinate 57,035,784 of NC_132845.1, forward strand.
AGGGATTTCAAACCCTGAAGCAGCTCTTAAGTAGCTCTCCAGAGAATAATCAAAACCGGATTCCAGAATTTGGTCTATTGTAACTGGAGCTGAAGGAAGGGAAGAGTCTGATTTCATGAGGTAGCTGCAGCCAGGATTCTCCACCGAGGGCCTGGGGTAGGGAAATGGGCTGGCACTCTGGGCTTGTGTGCTGACATTTTCTTGAACCTTCCGTAGGAATTGATGCCGCTTGGCCTGCATGGCTACAGAGGCATTTAGAATGCCAAGGGCGTGCTTGCCTTCAGTTTTTCTGCAGAGCCGAAAGCATTTGAGAACGCAGGACTGTTGAGGCAGGACCCCGCCAAACTCCCTGGCTTGAGATTTGGCTTCTTGCACACCGGTGTTCTCCAGCTCTCGTGACGTGACTTATTTATTTTTATTTTTACGTTTGTAGATCACACCAGCCGTATTTACTTTTAAACTGAGTCAGGAGAGAGGCCTCGAGATTTTAGGTGAATGAGAGATTGCTGGGGTTGTAGGGCAGGAAGATTTTTTTTTGTTTTGTTTTAAAGGTTTTGGCTTTGCATAATGGATGATATCTCTGGAACTGATTGAACCTCCGCCCTGTTAAAAGTAATCTCTTGATTCCGTTGGTTTCTGCGGTTTAACAAGCTTCTGTATAACTGTCTTGGGAATTTCAGTCTGAAATTATAATTCACTAAGGGAGCCTTTCAGCCGATCTTGCCATTAATTAAAAGCAGGCGGTTGAATTTTTTGTTTTAACACTCACTAGTTAGGATTGCCTCGCTTAAAATTTTTTTCGACCTTTATTTAAAAATGTACAAAACGTATTCATCAGGAAACAAAAAAACACATGAATTAGTATTTTTTCTTTGATTGTAATAGAAAATGATCTTAAACTATTATAAATAGAAAAGGTAATTTACTGGTTTCTGTCATTGAGAAGCCTAGGGGGTGATGACTTCAGGAAAAGCTGGATCCAGGGGCTCATATGCTATCACTAGGTCTCTGTTTCTTTCCATTCTTTGCCATGGTTTTCTTGACCTTGCTTTCTTCTCAGATAGGTTGTCTCACCACATTTTCGGCAAGATGATAAATAGCAACCTCAGACAAACATACTTGATGTTTATCAATTCTTTTGGAAATCATTTTTCCTAAGAGTTTCTTTCTTTCTTTTTTTTTAGATTTTATTTATTCATGAGAGACATAGAGAGACAGAGACACAGGCAGTGGGAGAAGCAGACTCACTACAGGGAACCTGATGTGGGACTCGATCCCAGGACCCTGGGATCATGCCCTGAGCAGAAGGCAGACGCTCAACCACTGAGCCACCCAGTCATCCCTTCCTAAGAGTTTCTATAAGAAATTCCCGGAGGTGCCATTGGCCCAGGTTGGGTCATGTGTCTGTTCCTAAGGCAGTCATGGTGTCGTGCTCTTATTAGACCCCGGTGATGTGGTCACTCACCCCTTTGGCCTGGGATAGTGGTTGGGGGCAGGGAAGTAGAGTTAGTCTCATGAAACCATAGGTAACAATTTCCCCATAAGAACAAAGTGTTCCAGGGTTCCGTTGTCAGAAATGGGGGCCATTTGAACCACGTGCTCATTAAACCTGTAAAGATCAAGTCTGGGACAGGTACCCGATCTCTCTGAGTGTTTTTAGAAAGAGGTACAAAGGGTTAGTCTGGGGAGGTCCGGTGGACTTGTTTTAGTTATTCACTCACTTAGGTATTATTTAAACACATATCAGTTGTCAACTATGTGCTAGGGTCAGACATGAATCAGTCATGGCCAGTGACCTGAAAGTGTTTATGAAATAGGGAAATGGACAAGTAAGTGACTACATCATAAGATAATGAGAGCTCTGACGAAGTGGGATTTATTCGAGGAATGGAAGGATGGTTCGATCGTAGGCAGTCTAACAACGTGATTGATTCTTACCATGCGCAAACGAGAAAAACCCTGTGATTCATTTTATGGATGCTAAAAATAGAACTGATAATACTAATATTCCTCATTTTGAGAACCACCTGCTGATAAAATAGAATCATCTACAAAGCCAGCATCATTTTTCATGGTGTACCACTAAAACGTTCCTGTTAAATTCCAAGCAAGCCCACAATGCTCATTGAGATCACTGTTATTTATCTTTGTTCAGGAATTAATTGATGATGCACTTGAATGAGGAAAAGAATGAGAAAGGGGGAGGTAGAATTATTACCATTTGCCAGCAGTTTCACCTCTTAATGGAAAGTCTGAGATAACGAATCCTCTCAACGAATCTATTAGGAACAATAATGGGGTTCATTAAGGGGATCGGTAAGGAAATTACTTTGCAAAATCTATAGTTTTCCTATGTGCCTACGCCAACCATTTTGAGAATATGATGAGAGAAAATACACTATTTATAGAAGCAACCAAAGAGACAAAATAACTAGGAATAAATTTAGCAAAACTTGCAAGGGACTTGTAAGAACAAAATTTTAATATTTTACTGAGGGGCAACAGAGAAGAGAGGAGTAGATGGAGAGGCTTCTTTGTCGAGGATGGCATGTCTTTCCTTTCCCTCCATCCCCTCTCTTCCTCCCTCCCTCATCCCTCCTCTTCTGTTTTATTGGAATTTAGAGGCATTGGTCGTTACTGTAGGGATCGCAGTTACAGTGGTTGGTGGTGGTAGAGCTGCAAGATTGAGGTCAGGCCTGTTTGAAAGTGGTCTGAAAATACTGTTTCTGTGAACAGGGCCAAAACCTTGTACTTCGTGTATAGGATTCTCTTATTACTGTGTTCTTTTGACCGAGAAGAGGATGGTAAGGCAACTGTTGCTGTTCAGATTCATATACAGAGTTAGAATTCCTTGTTGGGGAGGGGGGTGCATGCCCGGCTTTATATCCTAAATTCAAGGATGGTGGGACCGTGCACAGGTGTTGATTAACAGTTGGATTGGTGTAAATTAGAAGCTGTAGGTGAACACAGTGGAAAAATCAGGGACCGGTAATGGTTGCTTTCACTGGGGCAGGGAGATGAAGATTTGGGTAGGAAAGAATGACCATAGTGGTGGTGACAGGAGAGGCCACGCTTTGCTCCAGGCCCCAGCTCCTTCAGCCTTCACAGGGACCTTATGACACGGGTCCTGCTATTACCTGAATTTTCCAGGTAAGGGAGCTGAGGCACAGAGAGGTCATGTATCTGGCTCAGGGCGTGGGCTTGGCCTTCAGACCCAAGTCTTTGGCCCCAAACACACAGCATCTCCTTTTATTTGTCTTGAAGCTTTATCTAAACCCTCAGAAGTGTTGTCCTTCCAGGCACACGAGAGTGAACAGTAATCGTGTACCACTCCCTGCTCGACACTCTCCATTTCCCATGTGCAGATGGACTGACCTGCCTGTGGGACAGGCTGGGGAAGGGGCGTGGGGGGAATCTGGTCCCAACGCGACAGGTTGGGGCACTGGTATCCTTTCTGTTCTGGGCCCAAGCTCGTTCCTGCTTTCGGGGCTTTTTATTTTCTGTTCTCTGGGCCGAGAATACTCTGCCTCCAGGCTCTAAACTACCTGTGTCTCCTCATCCTTCAGGTGTTGGCTTAAATTCTAACTCCTCGAGAAGACCTTTCCCAAAGACCTGTTTTTTTTTTTTTTTTTTTTAAAAAAAAAAAAAAAACCTGTTTCTACCCCTGAACTTTTTCTGCTGTTTTATTTTCTTCACAGCATATACTGCTTTCCCAAATCATCTGAATTCCGCATCTCCCTCTTGCTGGAAGGTGAATTAGGAGGGACCAGGGGTCCTGTCTGTCTTTTCCTTGACACTACCCAGATCAGTACTTGGCATGCAGTAGGGGCTCCATAAATGTGGTTATCAATCATTGATTTTTTTGTTGTTTTGTTTTGTTTTATTTTTTCCTTAGGGAGGGAGAGAGAGAGTGAGCTCAGGGGGAGGGGAGGACAGAGAGAGAGAAAGAGACTCTCAAGCAGGTTCTATGTCCAGTGTGGAGCCCAACGTGGGGCTTGGTATCACGATCCTGAGATCACAACCCAACCCGAAATTAGGACGCTTAACTGACTGAGCCACCAGGCGGCCCTAATCACTGATTTAGGATCAATGAACTAATGCATAAAAGGAGTGCTTTCTATGTGCTAAGTTCTCTTGCAAAACTTCAAGCTTCTGGAAAGAAATAACACATTTCTTGGGAACTCTGGCTAAGAATTGTTCTAGGCTCTTTCACAATACTATTTTTGTAAGACTATTTTGGGCGCAAGAAAGAGAAACCCACTCAACCCAGCTGTGTGGGCTAGACAGTCTCCCCAAAAGGTTCCCTCCAACACACAACATTATCCATGTCTTCCTCACAGCAGCCTCACGAAGTAGATACTTCCTCATCCCACTTTTACAAATAAAGAGAGTCAGACTTCAGAAGGGCAGAGTGATGGTGTCAGAGTCACACGGCGGGTTGTCACAAGCCAGGTGTCTTTTGACTGTGACACATGGCTTTTGGTTCCTAGCCTTTGTTGGTGCCACCGACAGCATTTTATTATATTTTATTTTATTTTATTTTATTTTATTTTATTTTATTTTATTATTTTACTTTATTTTATTTTTTTATTTTATTTTTTATTTTTTATTTATTTTTTCACTGACAGCATTTTAGAAGAGCTTGGATTATTTCTGATGGGCCCTGAGTCCCAAGAGAAATTTGGATTATGTTTCTCTAGATGCATTGTCAGACTGTCATTCAGTAATCAAACAGTTACACAGGGGTATTTGATTTGTTACTCACTGTAGGTGTAGATAGACCTTTCCTTGTGCCCCCAGGTTAAGGCTTTGGCAGGGATTTTGAGGTTTGGGTGTTCCTAGAGCCAAAGAAATCAAAGACAGGCTACCCGAGTGCCTCTGTTGTAGGGTGCTCTGACTCTTTGGAGCTACGTGGTGTTTTGAAAAAGAAAGCTGAACCTGGAATCAGAAATTCAGGATTTGAGTCTAATGTCTGTGACTGCCTTGCTCTGTGTGCGTGGACCTCATAGCCTCTGAGACTTTGTTTCCTCATCTCTGAAATGGGAATCACGGCCTCTGAGAATGTCACAGTGATTTTGTGAGGATGGAATAATGCTGATGCCCTGGGATCTGCATGGTCTACACATGTTGGTTGTTATTAATCTGTGCACGTTTTCATGAATTCCCCCAGGTAATTGGTTTTCTGGAATGTTGCACTCCAGGGAGTACGTGAAATACAGGACACTCTTATCATAAACTTAGACGAAGTTTAATTTACAGAAACTATTATGTAGCGTGGATACCAAACATTGGTTAGAGCGGACGGACTGCAGGAAGATCTCCAGAATTTCTGAGGAACCTCATGCTGCATAACTCTTACCTGACCATCATCTTTTTATACTGAAAAACCATAAAAAGCTGTGTTTAGGACACATTTGCTTCTTAGGATTGCCCTGCAGTTGGTGCCCTTTGGAAGTGCCTGGAAGATTCTCTCCGTTTGCTCTCAGTGGACTTACTTACCATGTCATTTTCTTATGCACCCTGTCTGTGTTTCCCAAGTTGTCATGTTCACTCTCCACCTTCTGGCTGCAGGAGTCATCCACTTTCTAACCTGTGAAAGGCAGAAAATGCCCCCTCCCCCAAAATGTCCTCATCTTAATCTCCCGAATGTATGAGTGAATGTGCTAGATCACGAGGCAAAAGGGAATTAGGTTGCAGGTGGAATTATGGTTGCTAAACAGCTTACCTCGAATGGGGATCATCCCAGATTTTTGGGATGGGCCAGTGTAATCACAGGAATCCTTCCAAGTGGAGGCAGGAGGCAGAGAGACCGTGAGGGGCTCATCCTATTGTTACTGGCTTTGGAGGTAGAAGAAGGAGCCACAAGCCAAGGAATTGAGGCAGTTTCTAGAAGTGAGGGCAAAGGGAAGGAAATTAATTCTTCCTTAGAGCTTCCAGAAAGAATGCAGCTTGATGTTGCTTTGATGTGAGCCCATGGAGACCCGTTTCTGATTTTGGACTTAAGCTCATTAAGCTTGCCTGCCCGTGGTCACTTGTTACGCAGCAGTACACTCTCCTCAGATATCTCTCGCAGCCACCTTCTCGTTTTCTTTTCTTCCCTTTCTTTTTCTCCCTTTCTGGAAAATAATCACCTTTGGCTCTTAGAGGTCTCTCATCAAGCAGCAACATACATTTAACCATCCACCATTTGCAGATGGTCACTGTCCTAGTTAGGCTAAAAAACGCAAGTGCTGGAACATGGAGATGTCAACTCACAATGGCTTAAATAGTTGATTTTTCTCCAATATTACGAAAAGTGATATTTGAAGTTGGTAGCAGTCAGTGCTGCCTGGTGACCCATCACTCAGAGGGAACATGTAAGATGAGAGCCGTGAGTTCAGGGGTGTAGGTTGTATGTGTTTGTATAGCACGGACACGCCAGCCAGTGTAGACTGCTGGAACAGCTCCCCGAGATTGTTCAGGGACGCAAGTTCTGTTCCTTCTATCTTGTCGCTGTGCCATCCCCCAGGGAGCTCGTTAGACACGCAGACTCTTAGATCCCATCCCATACTTTCAGAAGCAGAATTTGCATTTTAAGAACATACTTGAGTAATGATCCTGCACAAAGGTTGAGTAACAGGGCCTTGGAACAAGGTCTTTCAACCTTGGCACTGTGGACGTTTTGAGCCAGGAAAGTCTTCACTGTGGGGACTGTCCTGGGCATTGGAGGGTGTTCAGAGCTTCTCTGGCTTGTGCCTCCTGGATGCCAGGAGTTAGTCTTCATCCTTCATTTTAATAGCCGAACACATCTCCAGACATGGCCAAGTGTCTCATGGGGACGGGGGTGGGGTGGTGGTGGTGCTGGTGGTGGTGGCAAAACTGTCTCTGACTGAGAACCCCTGTGTTATGGGCCACCTGGGTGGCTCAGTGGTTGAGCATCTGCCTTTGGCTCAGGTTGTGATCCCGGGTTCCTGGGATCGAGTCCCACATCAGGCTCCCCATAGGGAGCCTGCTTATCCCTCTGCCTACATCTCTGCTTCTCTGTGTCTCTCATGAGTAAATAAATAAAATCTTAAAAAAAAATAAAAAAAAGAACCCCTGCGTTAGAGGGTTTTTCTCTTCTGCATGATCAGAGCAGAAGTAAGGCAAAGTGCAGAAGGCCAGGAAGGAATTTCTTCTTGAGCATATGAGTCATCCGCTTGAGAAGTGGACATCCATGACTTGCACTCACATTCTGTTGGCAAGAATTTTGTTGCAGGGCTACATCCGCCCGCAAAGCAGTCTGGAAACAATTTTAGGTGTTTCTTTGCCCAAAGAGGAGGAGAGAGGAGGTCTGGGGGACAGTCAGCTGGCCGCTAAGGTAACTAGCGCAAGAGGTTAGTCTTCCTGTATCTCTTCTTAATCTGTCTTCTATCCAGAGGTGAAATCTGGTTGGAAGGGTGAAATTGATACAAATAAATTGAGTATATATATATATATATATGCATATGCATATGCATATATACACACACACAGATATATATGTATATATTTTTGCAGTTGGAATATCAAACTATTTTAGATCAGAGGATGTTTTAGATGAACACATAAAATTTACTTGGTTCTCTCATAGCATATTTTGATATCAAGAGTTCAGTGTCCTCTGAACTTTAGTCATGAATATTACTCTTGCTGTTTTTTTTCCATATAGAAGTACTTGACTATATTGATTTTTTTTACATGAAAAGTAATAATTTTTTAAACATTTGTAAGGACCATATTATTACTATAAATGTGTTTGATGAGGTGGAGATATACATACATATACACACATGAGTTTTTGTATGTATATACCTACATCTGTATGTGTTTATGTAACTATGTATTCATGTATATATGTATCTGTCTTTTTTTTTTTTTTTTAAAGAGAGAGATGGAGAATGAGCACTTGCTGCAGTGGGGGCAGGGCAGAGGGAAGGGGAGAGGGAGAATCTTAAGCAGGCTCCAAGCACAGCACAGAGCCTGACACAGTCTTGATCTTGGGACCCTGAAATTATGACCTGAGCCAAAATCAAGAGTCAAGCACTTGGTACTACCCTCCCCCTCCCCATGTTGCTGCAGTAGACTCTTGCTTTTGTCCCTGCCAAACTCGTGCCCCTTTGTAGTGTGTTCTTCACATAGTAACTATAGTAAGTAATCCTTCTAGAACACAAACCAGACTGTATCACACGACAGAATCAGACCCCTGCCTGTCTTTCCAGGCACATTTATTTGCATTTTCTCTTTGCTCCTCTGCTTGAGCCACACTAGCTTCCCAAGAAGAAAAACATGGCCCTGCCTCAGGGCCTTTGCACTTGTTGTACTGGCCACCTGTATAGGTCTTCCTTAGATAATTTGTAAGGTTTGTATCCTTTCTTCATTTGAGCCCTCTGCTCCAGCTTCCTCCTCAACATTACCTTTTCCTGGACTGCCTGGACACATCTTCTGCACTCCTGCTGGTAAAAGTTCCACTCAATGGAAAATGCTGGTATATACAGTACTGCCATTAATATTTACCTATATTTTATAGTTACTTCACCTCCATCAAGATTTCTGGTCTCTTAATTTCCTGGTTTCCAGGCAGCCTGGGTGGTTCAGCGGGGGAAGCCTGGGTGGCTCAGTGGTTTAAGTGCCTGCCTTCCGCCCAGGGCGTGATCCTGGAGTCCCAGGATCGAGTCCCACATCAGACTCCCTGCATGGAGCCTGCTCCTCCCTCTGCCTGTGTCTCTGCCTCTCTCTCTCTCTCTCTCTCTTTCTGTCTCTATCATGAATAAATAAGTAAAACCTTTAAGAAAAAATTCTTGATTTCCATTCCAGGGAAAATATCTTGTTTTGATCTGGTGCCACAAAATGACCTTGACATTGCTGGAGTCAATTTAAAATATAGTTCTCAAACTCTCTGCTATCCCTGTTATTTAAGTACACTGCCACTAGGTGGTGGTCACACGACGTAGGCTGAGTCCAAAGTAAGGCGTTTCTTGAGCTCAGTAAGGTGTTGAGTGGCTGGCTCCTTGCTCCTTCCAACCTTAGTTAACCTGGCATATTTACCCCTGTAAAATATGAGCTTTTATAAAAGGTTTGCTCTCAGTAAACAGTAAACAGACACCAAACGGATGTTCATAGCGTGTTTAAACCAGACTCTGGTACAAGCTCTCTCCTCTTAGCCAGTTCTTCATTTGGGTTCAGATATAGGTGGCACTTATCTTTCTTTCTTAGCACTTCTGTGACTCTCTGGATATGGATGAACCATGAGCATACCACCTTACTGTAAGTGAATGTTGAGACATTTAATATCAGAAAATATCTTTTTTTAAATATTTCATTTATTTATTCATGAGAGAAGCAGAGACACAGGCAGAGGGAGAAGCAGGCTCCCTGCAGGGAGCCAGATGTGGGACTCGATCCCAGGACCCTGGGATCACGACTTGAACCTAAGGCAGATGCTCAACCACTGAGACACCCAGGTGCCCTAGGAAATATCTTTATAACACACATGCCAGACATTAAATGCATGCACTATCCATTTCTCAACTGAATGATGATTTCAACCAGCACATCTGGTGACCTTACCCAGAACAACTAAGTTCCTTATTTAGAATGAAACAGTGAGTTTGTTCTGTACTTACTGGTTCTCATTCTCGTGTGTACCATTGTGCTGACACTTTCTTCTTGCAAGTTTTTCTTCAACTCTTGTCCTTGGTGCTCCTGGGTTTTCTTGGGATTGTGTCTTTTTTTTCCAGTTTCTGCGCCTCTCATCCACCAGGAGGAAGACATGGCCCCAAATCACAATATATTAGAGCACGTTTAAAGAAAATCTTTCCTGGTGGCTTGAAACTTGGTTTCAGCTACAGATTTCTACCAGTTAGGATTCTTCTGTGTTTGTTTTTTTTAGTATTTTTTTAAATTGTTATTTATTTATGATAGTCACAGAGAGAGAGAGAGAGAGAGAGAGAGAGGCAGAGACACAGGCAGAGGGAGAAGCAGGCTCCATGCACCGGGAGCCCGACGTGGGATTCGATCCTGGGTCTCCAGGATCGCGCCCTGGGCCAAAGGCAGGCGCTAAACCGCTGTGCCACCCAGGGATCCCGGATTCTTCTGGTTTTTACACATAGAAATTCCAGGTAAAGTCTGAACTGAGCATGAGCCAGGATGGAATTTAATGCCTTCTGGATCTGAGAAGCCCTGGATTGGGGTGGCCTTACAAATGAGGGCTTAAACGTTGTCACTGGATCTTGCAGGTCCCGCAACTGGTCCTCATTGCCAGAGATGGGGTGAGGCTTGAGGCATTGCCTGTTTGGGGCAGATGTGGGCGTCTGCTCCCCTGGGGGCATGGGGCTGGAGATGAGGGCATTTCACCAGGGCAAAACCAGGATGAGAGTATCTAGGAAAGGAAGTGGATTGTCGTGCCAAAACAACAGATGTCTGTTTCAAGACTCTTGTTCAAATGTACTTTCACCAAAGTCTAACCAAATGAAATAGGCACACTGCTAGTTCGACTGGCTTGGTGTGGAGATAGGAGGCCTGGGTCCTGGTCTGTGTCTTTCTATCAGGGTGGGCACAGAGTGGCTCAGATCTCCCACCCCCAGCTGGAAGATTCTGCATCTCTTCTTTTTTTTTTTTTTTTTAAAAGGTTTTATTTATTTACTCATGAGGGACACAGAGAGAGGCAGAGACACAGGCAGAGGGAGAAGCAGGCTCCCTGCGGGGAACCTGATGCAGGACTCCCAGGATCACGACCCGAGTCAAAGGCAGGCGCTCAACCACTGAGCCACTCAACATTTTTGAGGTGCCCCTCAGTATTTTTTTAAGTAGGCTCCGTGCCCATCATGGAGCTCGACACAGGGCCTGAACTCACAACCCTGAGATCAAGACTTGAGCTCAGATCAAGAGTCAGATGCTCAACCGACTGAGCTACTCAGGTGCCCTGACTCTCTATCTCTTCTTTAATACAGAAAGGAAGGACTGAAGGAAGGCAGGCGAAGAGAGAGGGAAGGAGGGAAAACAAAGAAACTTGTTTCTGTACCTAAGTTGTGTGAAATCCTGAAAAAAAATATCCCAAGAACCTGCCCCTCAGAAATCACTAATTACTTATTTACAGTATTTCCTATTTCTGTCATTTCCTTAGCAACCCCTAGCAGCTGCCTGGGGAAATTTAAAGGGACTGTCTGTCTTCCACGAGAATTCTTCAAATAGCAAGTGAAATTGTTTAGTGACACGAAGTCTTCCTGCTCAGATTCACTTCAAGAAGAGAAGGAGAAGTGATTTGGCATTTGATCAATCTTAACATAACTAGACAGCCCAGAATTTCTGGAACGGCCCTGATTCTAGGTCATTTTACTCTTTTCATTTAAGGTAAAGGCCTGCAAGCTGGGATGCAGTACGATTTAATTTTTGTGCTTTTTTTAGTCTTTTTATGAAAATTAAGTCCACATTTTGGAAAGAAAAATACCTTTGTCAGATGCAGCATCTTGATGCTTTGTTTGGAAATAGGTACCCTGTATTTGTCGGGGGGGGGGGGGGGGGAGGAACTCACTAGAGCCTGGTGGGGTTCGCTCCTCAGCCAGCGCATGTGAGTTAAAATTGTATCCTGAAGGATCTTTTTGAGGGTTCCTCGGCGGGGGTCCCTTGGAAAATTGGGGACCTGGAGCTTCTGAAATTCCAATGTCAGTTACTAGGTCTGGGCCAGTTTGGAGGAGATGGCTCTTGAACTTTGGTGGTCTTGGTGCCCCAGCCTCCAACTTTCTGTGACACTGTCCATGTCTCCCTTTGGTTTTAGGGTTCCTCCCTGTGTCCTGGGAGTGGGAGCTTTGGCTCTTCCCTCACTTCGCCCCAAACAAGGCCCCAGGGCTCCTGGGTTTTGCAGGCCAGGGTTTTGCAGGGTTTGCCTACTGGATGCGAAAGAGATGGCGATAAGTAAGGAGAAACAAATACTTTTCCTGCTGGTCAGCCAGCTCTGGTCAGGCACATCGATCTGAACGTTTGTTTCCAGAAAGACCTTCTCTTCCAGATTTCTCGTGACTTATTTTAAGAATCTGAAGACTTCTGACAGATTCTGTTTTTTGAGAAGCAGGCAAAATTGAAATATGAATAGATTATGCAGGAAGTTCACTTTGGTGATTCCTTCTTTCCAGCAATTGTGCTTTGGCATGCTAGCCGTAACAAACTTCCTCTGAGGGTTTCTACAATTAAAAGTGAGTACTGGGTGTTATACTATATGTTGGCAAATTGAACTCCAATAAAAACAAACAGACGAACAAATAAATAAATAAATAAATAAATAAAAGAGAACTTCTAGTGAATCCCTCTTACCCGCCCCCCCTTATTTTGCTTAGTCCTCACCACAACCCCTATTGAGTGAGGACCTTGTAATTTCTGTGGAAAGTAAGGCACAGAGAGGGGAAGTATGATACCAAAAGTGCGCAGGTCATTAGTGACGTTGTCCAGTTCCAACGGAGGTGTGCATTATTTTGTTGTGAGATTTTTAAATTTCTATTTAGTTTTTGGAAGTATAATTAAGTTAGTTAAATTAGTTTCCAGGGTATAATATAATGATTTGACATTTCTATATATTTCTCCGTGCTCATCATGATAAGTATACTCTTAATTCCCATCACCTGTTTCATCCCCGTCCCCACTCCTCACCCCTATGGGAACCATCACTTTGTTCTCTGTAGTTGGAAGTCTGCCTGTTTGTCCCATTTTTTTTTCTATATTTGTCCTTTTGTTTCTTAAAATTCCACACATGTGAAAATGTTATGATGTTTGTCTTTTGGATGATTTCACTTGGATCCATCCATGTAGTTGAAAATGGCAGGATCTCATTCTTTTGATGGCTGAGTAGTATTCCCTTGTATATATACATAGCACCTCTTCTTTATCCCTTCATCTCTTAATGGGTTGCTTCCATATCTTGGCTCTTGTAAATAATGCAGCAATAAACTTAAGGATGAATCTTTCTTTTGTTTTCTTTGAATAGAATACCCAGTAGTGGAATTACTGGATCATTCAGTAATTCTATTTTTAACTTTTTGTGGAGCCTCTGTACTGTTTTCCCCAGTGGTCACGATAGTGCACGTTTCCACTGTGCGTGAAGGGCTCCTTTTTCTCCACATCCTTGCCAACACTTGTTATTTCTTGTCTTTTTGATTCTAACCATTCTGACAGGTGTGAAGTGATTCCCCCTGGTGGTTTTGATTTGCATTTCCCTGATGAGAAGCCTTCTAGAAGCCACATGCCTTGCTCTCTCTCAGGGAGGAGATGCTGAGACATTGTTGCATCCACACCTGTCCGGAGTCCAGCTGTCTCCCATGTCTGTCTGCGATTCTCTGGGAACCACTCTGGCAGCCAAATTCCCCATGTCTGCATCTTAGAGGATAGCTCTGGTTGTCGCTTTCGAGGCTGTTTGGGAAATAAAACCCACATCTTCTAATGCTGTGAAAGGCTGTTGATAATGTCTACCTACTGGAGTTTGGTTTAAAGGTCTCAGCATTTTGGATAACTTCAGAGAGAGGTATTGATTTTCCGAGCCCTGCTGTAAGCTGGCGGCTTCCAAGACCCAGTGACTCAGCTACCCCTTCTCCATGTGGGGCAGCCGAGGTATGAGGATTGCCCTGGGCTGTATATTTTTTAAAAACAAAGGGAAGAAAAAAAATCCCTTCAGTGTAGGCTATTTCAAGGCTGTGTGAGGGCTGCAAAGCACCTCTTCTCTGTCATCATGCTTCTGACCTGCTGCCTTGGCTGTGTGATGTCTCTGTAGGGAGCGCTGGTGGCAGACGCTGTTTTGCTCAGTGACATCATGGCCACATTCTTGTTCCTGTTTTTTTTTTTTTTTAAGATTTTATTTATTCATTCATGAAAGACAGAGAGAGGCAGAGGGAGAGGCACGCTCTCTTCAGGGAGCCTGATGTGGGACTTGATCCCAGGACCACAACCTGAGCCAAAGGCAGATACTCAACTACTGAGCCACCCAGGTGCCCCCACATTCTTGTTCCTGATGAAGAATTTTGTTCCCCCCTGGGGTTGGCAACCACCTTTGGAAGGTGTTTTCATGAAAGGTCCATTGGCTCCAATTTTGGTAATCTTACCCTTCTCTAGTTATCAAGCTCTGTGACATCAACACCTTCTGTCTTTATAAAGTGTGAGCCAGCTGACGTGGAGCAGAACAACTCTGAAACTTGGCTCCTTTTTTCTTACCCCACACCTATGGAATTTCCTCCTGTCCTGCCAACGGGCACCTGCTATTCCTGGGGCTTTGCCCTTCTTCACTTTTGTAAGAAACGTGGTGCCATGGTGTCATGGAATGAATGCTTTTTACGCCAAGAGCTTTCATATACCATCTCTACAAATAACGGCCCTTATGACCGTCCCAGGAGAGAGAGAGAAACGTTGCTTATTATCCACATTTTACACACAAAGTAGGGAAAGTTTAGTAACTTGCTCATGGTCACCTTGAACCTAACATGAGTTGCTCTAAATCCCAGAGGCTCACCTTAAAATTCTGTATTTTGGTTACAGTCCTGTCCAAATCTTCCTGACTGCCCAGAACTTGGCAGAGCACCTGGTACATACCAAGATTCCACTTAAATTATTATTCTTTAAGTAATGCATATTCAGGGAAGACAGTTCAAAAATACTGAAAGCATAAAAACACCCTGCTGCCCAAAGATAACTATTCCTGGGAGTTTAGTGTATATACTTCCAGAAATTTTTCATTATTTACAAAGTATATATAGATCATTGTCTTTCAAAATGTATGTTTTTGAAAATTGACTTTTTTCACCTAAAAGTGTATCATGATTCTCTTTGTATGTCTAAAACATACTTCTATAATATAATTTCAGCATTTTTATGAACACAAAAGTAATATAGACAATGGGCTACCCCAAGAAGTTAGGGCCTGACCACACACAAAGTACAGAAATAAATTGCCTATGAAGAATGAATCAAAAGAGCCAGCATGATATAGCAATAGCACCAAAAACGATAGACTATTAGAAGGTGGTGTGGATATATCTGAATAATATTGGGATGGGGGAGCCCTTTCAAATCAAGATTTAAATAAAAAATGACAGGGGTGCCTGAATGGCTCAGTCGGTTTAGCATCTGATTCTTGGTCATGATCTCAGGGTCACGAGATCGAGCCCTATGTTGGGCTGTGTGCTCAGCCTGGAGTCTGCTTGAGATTCCCTCTCTCCCCCTCTGCCCCTGTCCCCACTATGTGTGCATGCACACTCTCAAACAATAAATAAGTAAATATGACCACTCAGAATCCATAAAGGTAAAATCTGAGGGGTTTGCACAGAGAGAACGTCAAGTTCACATATGGCAAATGAATCACCAACAGAGTGTGTTAGTGTGCTTGGGCTGCCATCGCAAATTACCACGCCCTGAGGAGGCTGCAACAACAGAGATTTATTTTTTCTGCAATTTAGGAGGCTGGAAGTCAAAGATCAAGGTGTCATAGGGTCGGTTTCTTCTGCAGTCTCTCTCTTTGACTTGTAGATGATTGTCTTTTCCTCTCTCTGTCTCCACGTGGTCTTCTCTCTCTGTGTCTGGGTCCATCGTTCCTTTTCTTCGAAGGACACCGGTTATGTTGGATGAGAGCCTGTTCTAATGATCTCAGTACCTTAATCACCTCTTGAAAGGCCCTGTCTCCAAATACAGTCACATCCTGAGGTCCTGGGAGTTAGGACTTCAAACACATCAGTTTTGGGGCGGAGGACACAGTTCATCCCATAACACAGAGCAAAAAACAAGTGAGGATCCTGGAGGACGCACTTGCAAATATGGATGTAGGGCCAACATTCCTCTCTCCTCTACAAGCTACTTGGATATCTTTGCCATCTCTGCTGTCTCTGTTCTTTCTAAACTGCTCCTGGGACTCCGTGACATCCTCACCCCCCGGCTCACAGGTAGTCACTTCCTTTCTTTAGATGCATTACTATTTCCAGTCGAGTTACATCAAGTCCCCAAGGCTCAGAGTCTCCTTCCAAGGACTTTGCATAGCTTTGCTCTAATCTATTAAGAGATGCAATTAAAATTGACTTCTTAGAGGCCAATCTTGAAAAAAAATTTTTATTGTGAAAGTAACCTGAGCTGGTATTAGAAGTAAAACGCTAATAAATACATAAAAAGAAAACGAAAGGCATTTTCTTCTTTCCATGCTCACATCCCGCTTCCTGCACTGCCAGCTTCATTCCCAGGAGGGAGTCACTGTGTACAGTCGGCTGGGTTGCCTTCCCTTAGAGTGATTAATACGGTTGAGTAAGATGTGGTCACTGATAGAGCCTGGTGACTCCAACAAGGTGTTCCCGATGCTGTCCACACCACCATGGCACTGTAGCCACGCTGGCTTCTCATCACCTACAAGGCTAAACGCTGTGTTTAATCCTTGCGCAACCCCGTGCCATCGTCTTGTTGTTATCCTATTTTTCAGATGGGCAAACTCCAGCTTAGTGACGTTGGAGGTCTTCGCTCAAGAACACAGAGCTGGGAAATACTTAAGCCAGACCTGCTGACTTCATAGTCATCAGGCAGTGAGCACTTTTCTATGACATTGCCTAGCAGTCAGATTCATTGTTTTGTCATTTTGACCTTGTATTTCCTTGTAGGGTTGTATTGTGATATACTTAACCTCCTCTCCTTATGGACGTCTTCGTGATTTCCATCCTTGGCTTTCATAGGCAAGGCTACAGAGGATTTTCCTGTGCTCTTGAGTGCCTCTGTCTGTAGAGAAAATGGATAGAGTGTGTGCTTTTAAAATCTTGATATAATTTGATATATTTTGGTAAGTTGTCCAAAGGCAATCTTCTTTCTAAGTTCTTGGGAAAGACCCTGGTGCAGGCCCCAAGTAATGATGTAGATTTAGTAAAACTCAGTCCCTTTTGTGCTCCAGATACCTGCTGGCCCTTGATAAAAGCTTTTAATAATAAGGATGGTGATTCCATGTACAATTACCATAAGATGAAAGAAAATCAGCAGTTCGAGTGTGGTTATCATTCTTGGATGCTCTTACTTAGAGTTTAGTTTCTATTATCAAAATAATCCTCAACGTTCCTTTCTCCTCTGCATGAAAGGGGGAAGGAAAGTAAATACTCCCTTTTTCTCTTTGAACTGCTGCAGGATCATTTTTCCGTAGGACTTCAAAATTCACAATGAGGCTAAAGATCCCTTTTTTAAACTTTTCCCAAGCGAGTTAAAGTGGAGTGACAGGATTGCTTTAGCTCTAAAGCAAGATTTGATTTCTGAGGTGGTGGTTTGTGACAGATGGGGAAGCCCTCACTCAGGTGCAGCAGAGCCAGAGTTCTCCTGCTTCCTGACCTGCCCCCCCCCATGTGCCCTGTGGGGGATTCTTCAGGCTGAAGTCTGGCCCCAGGGCTCCCTGAGAAGTCCACCTTGGCACCTGTTGCTTCTTGCATCATTCAGAGGGCAGAGCCTGAGGCAGGCATGCATGAGTGATGGGAGGGCTCTTGTAAGGCTTCTTTCACACCATGATAAGGGAGGTGATCAACAGAGCCTGAGTAAGACCAGACCTGAACCGTTTTACTGGGGACCTGTGATTTAGAAAGGTCTCCTGTGCTATGGCCATGTGGTTGTCTTTAAATTCAGCCAATACATTTATGCACCTGTTACTGTGACAAGGCGAGTTGCCATTGATGGTGCCTCTGCGGTCACATTTGCCTCTAGTCTTTTATGGAGGCACTCCTTGACATAAAATGCCCAATTTCCATGTAAGAATTTTCCCTTCACTGTCTTGCTGTGAAAGAGGCTGTTTATTGGTCTCTTCCATTTTTGTTGGGCGCACGACAATCTGGAATCAAGACTGTCTTTCCCAGCCTTCTTTCTGCTTGATGTAGCTGATGAGGTTACACTTGGGCCTGTGAGATTTGAAAGTAGGTCCTGGCGGGGACTTCTGGGAAACATCCTTATGAGGACATTCTTGTCTTTGCTGGGGACGAGAATGGGAAGACTGTAGTTGAAGCTTGAACAGTAATTGGTAGTATGGTGAGAAAGCCCCAGCTTGAGAATGATGGAGCATCACATAAAATGGGCCCAAGTGGGAGCCCTTTGGATGTGACAGAGATAAATTTCGGTATTGCCGTAGTATTTTGGGTTTTCAGTTGTTCTCGCCTAAACTTAATTACAATGGATATATCTGCCTTCTGCATCCCTGACATTGTGCTAAGTGTTGTAGGTAGGTCATCTTATGAACCTTTATTGTTGTCCTTATTTTGCAGACAGAAAAACAGATTATAGAAGGGACATTACAAGTGACTTGTCCAAGGTGACATACTTCATATTTTGACCCATCCAAGATTTGGACCTCTTTGATTCCAGAATCTGTACTTTTAATCTCTGTGTTTTCCAGAAATTATTCGAACACTAATTTCTTGGTTCATAACGATTGCCTGCCAATGTGCCAGGCGCTGTGCTTGGTCCTGGGCATACAAAAGTAAGTAAAAGTAGTTGGTTCTTGCTCTTGTGGCATTTACCCTATAGTGGAGAAGAAAGATATAATCAAACACAGCAAATAACTAAAGTTCAACTCTGGGTGTAGTGAGTGCTGTTAGGGAGCAAGTACCCTACACTATAAGAGAATATAATAGAGTTCACTCTGAACAGATAGCAGGAGATCTGACCTATTAAGATGCGTCACTTGGAGTGAAGTTGGAAGAGACATCTGTGCAGGGACTTATAGGACACACTGAAGACTCAGGGCTTTTCCTAGGAGAAATATAGGGCTGTTCACTGGCTTTAGCAGAGAGCTGACATAGCTAGGTTCATGTTTTGATGTGATCCAGGCCAGTTGCCACGTAGGGAATGGGCTGGAGAGACAAGAGAGTAAGCCCCTATTGAGTCCAGGGGAGAAATGACCAGTGCCTTAGGCTAGGTAGGTAGTGGTGAAGATGGAAAGGACTGGATGATGTTGGATAACATCTAGGAGATAAAATCGAAAGAATATGGTGTTGGCTTATGTCTGGGGGATATGAGGGAAAAGTCAGCTCAAAACTCCTAGGTTTCTGGCTTGGGCGACTGCATGAGAGAATCATGATTCTGCTCACCAAGACAGTGGCCACAAGAAGAGCAGGGTCGGGGTAGATAGAGGACATCTGTCCAGTTCATCTGACCAGCATTTCCCGTGCCCTCTTTGGAAGAACTGTTAACATAGTCATATGGGTTGGTGTTAGATTTTCCTTCAGAAAACCCAGCTCCCCTGGTTATAGCATGTTGCACTTCAGCATGGCTTGGTATGGGCATTGGCTTAGGTGACCCAAATCTTGGGGAGAGTCCTTTTCTTGGAAGGTTGGCAGTGAGGGCAAAGAGGATTTGCTTTTGGAGCCTTGAAGTGGGCAGAAGGGAGCACTGAGGAGGCTTTAGGTCATGTTTCCTACCTGTGGAGAAAGCTGGTTTGCAGTGGGAGAGAAAAAACTTAGGTGGAGACCAACAGAGATGAGAGGTGGAGAGAGAGACTTCATTTTGTCGTTGAAATTCCTGAATTTGGGGATCCCTGGGTGGCTCAGCGGTTTAGCGTCTGCCTTCGACCCAGGGCATGATCCTGGAGTCCTGGGATCAAGTCCCACGTCGGGCTCCCTGCATGGAGCCTGCTTCTCCCTCTGCCTGTGTCTCTGCCTCTCTCTCTCATAAATAAATAAAATCTTAAAAGAAAAAAAAAATCCTGAATTCAGGCATGCCTGAGACTATCTCTGTCCAAAAAATCTCTAGTTATTTGAGCCAATATGTTTCCTTTTCTGTCTTAAACCAGCTTGAGACAGGTTTCTAATTTCTTCATCTGTACTCTGATCAGTCAGGGGAGAGAACTATGAGCTCAGTTTTAAAAATGTTGAATTTGAAGGCACCTGGGTGGCTCAGTGGTTGAGCGTCTGCCTTTGGCTCAGGTCATAATCCTGGGGTCCTGGGATTGACTCCCGCATCAGGCTCCCCACGGGGAGCTTGCTTCTCCCTCTGCCTGTGTCTCTGCCTCTCTCTTGGTGTCTCTCAGGAATAAATAAGTAAAATCTTTTTAAAAATGTTGAGTTTGAGATGGTGCTGAGATATCTCTATGTAGATATCAAATAGGTAATTGGTACATGGATTTGAGCTCAAAGGAGAGGATGTGGCTAGATAAAAACATTTGGAAATTACCAACATAAAAGTGATAATGGGAACCATAGTCACCATTTTGCGCAGAGAGCAAGTATGTGGTGGCAAGAGAAGAGGGCTTAGAATTGGGCTTTAAAATTGGGTGGAGGGGCACCTGGGTGGCTCAGTCAGTTGAACATCTGACTCTTCATCTCAGCTCAGGTCTTGATCTCAGAGATGTCAGTTTAAGCCCTGCGTCAGACTCCATGCTAGGCATGGAGCCTACTTAAAAATTAAAAAAAAAATTAAAAACGTAAATAAAACTGGTTGGAGAATATGTAACTGTGAGCTTGGAAAGGAAAAAAAGGTATGGGAGGACATTAAGAAGACAAAAATGCAGTTTTAGTAAACTAAGTATTTTATATATAAGAAAGGGGTGGTCATCCAGGTGGAGTGTCACCAAAGGCTCTAAATAGAAGTCTGGAAAATGTCGGTTTGATTCAGATGAATCTTGAGAAACAGTTGACTTTGTAAGATGTGTCTTAGCACTCTGACGGCTGGGGACGCCAGATCTAATGTCAAAGACATCTTTAAAAGTCCAGCGAGAAATGGGTCAGCAATGAGTTCTTGGGACCTTGGGGAGGCGGGCGGAGATGGGGAAGATGCGTTGTGCATTTAAGAGACGTTGAAGGTGCCCACTTGCCAGGTGCCAGGGAGATGGTGAATAATAAGGCACTTTTTATTTGTGTGCAACTCACAGGCTAGGTGGGAAGACAGACAAGCAAATGCCAATCACAATTTAGGTTAATAAGAAGGGAATGTGTCCGTTTGCATGCTTTTGGCTGTAAGCAAAAGAAAGCCTAATGAACAGTGACTCAGGATATTTAAATTTCACTTAGCAAGGAACCCAGGCAGGTGGTCCTGAGACCGATCCAGCGGTTTACTAGCATATTAAACATGCAAGCTGTTTCCATTCCTTCCACTCTGGCATGCCTGCCCTGCTGGATTTTGAACTATGCCCATTACATCACGATCTGAAGATGGTGGCAGCAGCTGTAGGCATCAGATCCTTGCGAAAAAGGAAATACAGGAGAAGTGACATAAGGTTTTTTTTTGTTTGTTTGTTTGTTTGTTTTTTCTTCAGACAGCTCTTGCCTTTTGTTGGGGAGAAGATTCCTTCTAGAAGACCGCAGTGGATTCTTTCTATACCCCACTGGCCATAGATGAGGTTATTCATTTTATTACATTATTCATTCATTTAAAAGAAGCTGTTCAGTAACTACTCTGTGCCAGGCAGTATTTTTTTAAAGATTTTATTTATTTATTCATAAGAGCTGCAGAGACATAGGCAGAGGGAGAAGCAGGCTTCCCACGGGGAACCTGACGCAGGACTCGATCCCAGCACTCAGGGATCACGACCTGAGCCAAAGGCAGGTGCTCAACCTCTGAGCCACCCAGGTGCCCTGTGCCAGGCACTATTCTAGGTAATGGAATATAAGAGTGACGATGTGAGGAGGAGAGTCCCAAGAGCCCAAGAGACATAAGTTGAGATGTGGGGGACCCATTGGGTTAGTCATTTAGGGCAAGAGCAGGGGGTCAGGACGGAGTGTTGGGGCATAGAGTGTGCAAAGACTTGGCGGGGGAGAAGACGTGGTTTATAAATGTCCCATGGTAAAATAGCCCGATTCTTCTCCTTATTTGTTTATTTCTTAATAGAGAGGGTGTGAGGAGGAGGGGCAGAGAGAGAGGGAAAAGGAGAGAATCCCAAGTAGGCTCCATAGTCAGTGAGCCAGACACAGAGCTTGATCTCATAAGCCCAAGATCATGACCTGAACCAAAATCAAAATCAACTGAGCCACCCGATTCTTCTCTTTAAATGTGTCTGTGGGGGGGGATCCCTGGGTGGCTCAGTGGTTTAGCGCCTGCCTTTGGCCCAGGGCGCGATCCTGGAGTCCCGGGATCGAGTCCCGCGTTGGGCTCCCTGCATGGAGCCTGCTTCACAGACACTCTGCCTGTGTCTCTGCCTCTCTCTCTGTATCTATCATGAATGAATGAATGAATGAATGAATGAGTAAATAAATAAATAAATCTTAAAAAAAATGTGTCTGTGGGGTGTCAGAGTGGCTCAGTTGATTAAGCTTCTGACTCTTGATTTCAGCTCAGGTCACGATCTCAGGGTCATGAGATTAAGCCCCATCTGGGCTCCATGCTTAGCGCAGTCTGTTGGAGATTCTCCACCTTTCTCTCTGCCCCTCCCTCGGCTCAAGATCTCTCTCTAAAATAAATTTTAAAAGTCTTTAATAAAAGATAAATAAATGTGTCTGCAGCGTGGATTATTACAGATAGGGGTTGGGGGCTTGAACTGCTGTCCAACCTTGGGGATCCCTGGGGCAGACTCACATGTTCTGGATTGAGTGTTGCTTTGAAGAATTTTCTTATAGGAGCCAGCCTTAGTCTGTGTCTGCCTGTGTGTGTGTGTGTGTGTGAGTGTGTGTGTACGTGTACATATGCGTTCTTTCCTCGGTTGGCACATGCCTGCATAGCAATGAGACCCTCTTATTTCACTGAGTGCAATATTTTTCATGAATCGCATCCAAATGAATTAACATTCCCAGCTCACCTGACTCACGCGGCAGGAACATGTGGGCCAAGCCGGCTGACCGCCGTACTGACAAGCAGAGCCCATCGGTGTATTTTTGTGCAGGCAACCCATGAGAGGCTCTTGTCTGGCTGTTTCCCCTCTGTTTTCACTGTGACACCTGTTGGATTCTGCTGACACTCTGTAGGGTGTCTATGCGGGATGCTGCTCGGTGCAGGAGTAGAATGGAAGGAAGGAGGAGCAGGGCATCACGAGGACATGCGGAGGGGAAGGGCACTTTATATTTTTTGCTTAAGTGTTCTGGAACCTCTTTTTTTTCCTGAATAAGTACTAGGTGTATTTGTTTTATGAATCAAATGCACATTTATACTGAAAGCTTCCTTCTCTCTCTTTTTAAATATTTTATTTATTTACTTGAGAGAGCAAGAGAGAGCATGAGCAAGGAGTAGGAGAGGAAGAAGCAGACTCTCTGCTGAGCAGGGAGCCCAACGTGGGGCTCGATCCCAGGACCTTGAGATCATGACCTGAGCTGAAGGCAGATGCTTAACTCATTTAGCCACTCAAGTGCCCTGAAAGTTTCCTTCTCTTGACAAGAAGCCTCAAGCCAGAAGGGAGGCATAGAGTATGTGGGGAAGCTTTTATACATCCTGTTGCTCATCTTTGACCATATTTCTTTAATGTGCTCAGTTTTATTTAATTCTGAAGGAAGATTCTGACCCTTTGTTCGTAGTACTGTGGTGTGGCCCTTTGGAGAAACTCCACTTTGTCAGATAACTGCCTGAGGGGGTTCTTTTGGAAGTGGGTTGACATAACCATCTTTTTTTTGAAGAATAACACTAATGCATTACCTCCATCTCAAAAATTAACCTGCTACCTGTGCACCTGATGATATAGATTGTTTGCTTTAGGGACGCCTGGGTGGCTCAGTGGTTGAACATCTATCTGCCTTTGGCTCAAGTCGTGATCCCTGGGTCCTGGGATCGAGTCCCACATTGGGGAGCCTGCTTCTCCCTCTGCCTGTGTCTCTGCCTCCCTCTGTGTGTCTCTCAGGAATACATAATTAAAATCCTTGAAAAAAAAAAAAAGATTTAAACTCTGTGGGCCTCCATGAGATCTCAGAGGGTACAAAACCGAGAACATAGGGCACATCTTTCTGTCTCTGACAATCCATGAGGAGGGTTATCTGGTCTACCAAAGGTCCCAGGTAACTAACTGATGATAC
Source organism: Canis lupus baileyi (assembly GCF_048164855.1). Classification (NCBI taxonomy): domain Eukaryota; kingdom Metazoa; phylum Chordata; class Mammalia; order Carnivora; family Canidae; genus Canis; species Canis lupus. The sequence continues at coordinate 57,059,681 of NC_132845.1, forward strand.
GTGTCCACTTGCCATTCCTTGATTGAAAACCATTTTATTTGTGTATATCCAATACACAGTGCCCCCAAAGGGCTTCTCCTGATCTTCTCCTTTGGTCTCATTTTGCTCTGTTTTTTAGCTAGTGGGGAATGAAGCTGGCCTTGTGGGAAATTACCTTTGTGTCTCAGACAAACCTTGAAAGGGCATGTGGGTATAGAGTGACAGGGGGAAGGTCACAGCATTTTAACAAGCTACCTCAACTGGCTGTTGGAGGAAAGAATAAGATGCCATCTGCCAAACACTTAGACTGCCATGTACATAGGGGGGAAGTAGGGCAGCACAGGGTCTGCAGCCAGTGGAGTGGCTATGAGTACTGGCTGCATGAACTGTGGACTGTGGGGCCTCGAATGAGGTCTGGAATTGGTGTGTGACTCCGTTTTCTCATCTGTAAAATGGGGATATTAATAGTGCTACTTCATAGGATGGTTATCAGGACTAAGTGAGATACACATGCAAAGCTCCGGGAAATAAATACCAATAAAGCAAAGAAGATGATGTATAAATTTTTTTAAATGAGAAGTCACTTATGTGTGAGCGTAGACAAGTTGATCCGAGTGCCTTCAGTAGCTCGTTTGTTGTTTTTTTAAACAGTTGTACTTCTTAAGCAGTATTTTTCTCAAGTTCTTACTAGATTTCTCTAAAAAACCAAACAACCCTATTTGTCTGATATTGAGTGATTATTTTATGACTGTCCACTATCTCCAGTACTTTTCAACATGCTTTGGAATACACACACAAATCATAAGACTTGAAAGAGTAGCATGCATTCTATCAATACACTCTGAAAATCAGTGAAGCCACCTTCACTTGGCCCCAGATTTTCACAGGAAGATCCGAAAGGATCGATGTGTCCATCAGCCTAACACTTTCATACTTCTTATTCCTAATATATGACCAGTGAAGTTCTACTGCTTTTTTCTTTTAGCCTAGAGGTGATTTGACCCTTCCTGAGTTGGCACACTTTTTCCTGTTTTTTTTTTTTTTTGTATTTGGTTAATCATGGTCTTGTCCATGTGGCCACGGGAATGGAGTTTTGAACCTTACTACCAGTCATTTGTATCAGTCCACATCTCCACATCACCTGGAGCTGCCATCATGACCCACAACAGACCTTTTAGGGACAGGGTCATATCTACACTTGAGAAAGATCTGGAAACTGAAGGAACGGAATGCACACAGAACAGCTGCCATTTCTACTGAGCTGGTGGAATGTGCTACGCTGGGGCACCACCAGGGTGATGCAGGAAATGAAATGAAGTCCCTAATGACTCTGTTTCCACACTAATGCTGCCTCTTCATCCTTATTTATTCCTTTTTATTTTATTTATTCCTTTTTATTTTTTTATTTATTCTTTTTTTAAATTAAGCTTTTATACTTTTATTTATGTATTTATTTTAAAGATTATTTATTTGAGAGTGAGAACATGAGCAGAGGGGAGGGGCAGAGGCAGAGGTCAGAAGCAGACTCCTCACAAAGCAGGGAGCCCACCTTGGGGCTCGATCCTGGGACCTGGAGATTGTGACTTGAGCTGAAGACAAGATGCTTAACCATCTGAGCCACCCAGGTGCCCCCTTATTTATTCTTTGAATGTAACTATGGTTTCTTAATAGTGAAGTCACCACCTGGGCTGGAAGCAGAAATGGCTCATAAAATTCCTTATGTAGTTTTAAAATGGGGCAGGTCACTGGGCAATTCATTAACTCATTAGGAATTAAAAAACAACATTTAGTGGATACTTGGGTGTTTTAAAATTTAATAACCCCAGAAGGATATTTAGTGGCTGAGACCCGTAGTCATAATATGGAAACGTCATCAGATTTTTTTTTAAGTTTTACTTTACTTTTATTATTTTTTTAAAGAGTTTGTTTATTTACTTGACAGAGAGAGCGAGAGAGAGCACACACAGCAGGGGCAGAAGGCGATGGAGAAGCGGGTTCCCTGCTGAGCAGAGAGCCTGATGCAGGGCTTAATCCTGGACCTTGGGATCATGACCTGAGCAGAACACAGACGCTTAACGAACCGAGCCACCCAGGCGCCCTGCTGTTGGATTTCAAAGACAAATTTTCCTTTCTTTTTGATATTAGACATTTTTGATATTTTCTTTGGTTTTTTACTCTTCCTCTCATTTTATATTTTTCCTTTCCCCCGTCCCCCATCCTTTTTCCTAGGAAGAGCAGTCACCTGTGTGTGTATTATTACTCCATGACACATACTACTTTTAATTCCGAAAGACCACTATCTTATGTTTCCCGTGCACCCCTTAGTAGGAACACGTTACTCTTGGTCCGCAGCATTTCTGAAAGGTGGTTTTTCCCAGGAGGGTATCAGAGGCTGCAACCGTTTTGTCTGCCCATCTCGTTCAGTCATTCTGCTACCTGCAACCGGTTTGTAGGAGTCGTCCAAGGTGGTGGTTTACTTACTGCGAAGACACTTGTAAAGTAGCCTTTGCTTTTTTTTTGGTTATAACCTAATACTTGTTCATTATGGGAAATTTAGCAAATATCACAAGCACATGGGGAAAAATCACATGTCTCCCCGAATCCTGTGGTTTCTTGCATTGGCCCATGTCTGTCTGCATGGATATTGTTTCTTTCCTTGCATAGTAACAGGTATGTGTGTGTGTGTATCAAATATATATATATTTGATTATTGGTATTATCTCAAATTTGGGATCAGACTATATAATTTTTAAAATTTTTAACCTTTTTTTTTTTCCTGCCTAAACATCGAATGTTGACATATTCCCATGCCACTGAAGATTCTATTACCACAGTGGCTTTCAATTTTTCAATTTTTTTTTTAGTGTTTCCTGCAGTAAGAAATGCATTTTACATAATGACCTCACATAAACACACATGCATTTTTAAAAAGTCTCATGAAACCGTACTTGCTCTGCTTGTGCATAATGCACTCTTGATATTGTCTGTTCTTCTAGTCAAAAAGTTGGCCATGGCCCACAAAAACTGGTTTCGTGACTCATTAATGATTTGTGATCCACAGTTTGAAAACTACTTTTTTACCACATAAATTTTATTGGCTGTATAGTTCTTGGTATGGTTTTGGCTGTATTATATGTATTTAACTGATGCCACATAGTCTCCATGTTTCCTTAGTCCGCACAAGTCAGCAGATGGATACAGAATGCACACACTCTCACACACACACACACACACACACACACACACTCAGGATAATTTCCTGGGCATACATGGGCACATAATTATCAGGTCAGAAGGTGAGCAGTGAGCATGATTTTTAAGGCTCTTGGTACACGTTGCTAAATTTCCCTCCTGGAAGCTTCTATAAATATTTACACTCTCGCCAACTGTGTCGGGGAATGCCTAGTTCTCCGTGCCCTCACATGCAAACACCACATTCTTTGAGTTAACTTAGAATCTCAATCATGGAGGAGATTCACGGCATCATTCAACAGTGAGAGGAGAAGTGTTTTTGGCAGCGATTGGTCTGATCTATGACTGAAGATTGCTGTTGTATCTAAATTGTATTATGTTAATGTCCCATGCAGCACGCACTGCAGGTGAGGTTTAGCATTTATATTTCTCACCGATGCCACCAAGAAGAGATCTGTATTTTAACATTGCAAGGAGGTGCTTTCTGGATCCTGTATGTCTTTGCATGGTCTGTGGCTGTGGATCCTCTGACTCAGAAGGAGTACAGATCCAGTAATCATGTGTTACACAACTTTTGAGACATTTCATTTCAAATGCTCATGCTCTCTGTGGGTACACTTCTATGTCTTATCTGGGATCCTTCTTTCCTCTTTTCTTCCTTCCTTCCTTTCGTTCTTTTTTAAGATTACTTATTTGAGAGAGAGGGAGACCAGGGGGTGGGACAGAGGGAGAGGGAGAGAGAGAATCCTCAAGCAGACTCTCCACTGAGCATGGAGCCTGACACAGTGCTTGATCTTGGGACCCTGAGATCATGATCTCAGCCAAAATCAGAGTCAGATGCTCTGACGACTGAGCCTCCCAGGCACCCTGAGTCCTCCTTTCTAAGTTGGAGGGTACCATCTCTTTAGGGATAGGCATGTACCCACATTTATAGCCACACTATGTTCGATTCACAGAAATCTCATTTGTGCAGCAAAATACACATACAAGTTCTGTTTTATGTTTAATGGTGGAAGATTGGAAGTTATCTAAGGGTACATGAGTATGAGACAAGTTAAGTAAACTGTGGCAATTCCACAGGAGGAACACAATGCGTTTGTTAAAAGGAAGGAGACCACACTGCATACACAGGCATGAAGCGATCCCCAGGATGTCCTGTTGATGAGGAAAACAGGGTGCAGCGCAGCGTGTGGTGTAGATCCTTTACGCTGTGAACTTCTCTTGTTTTAAAACCATGGGAGTGTAGGACTTCATTTAAACATAGGTAATGGAAAAAAGCAAAGATGAGCAAGCATCCTAAGATCTTTTAGGAAAGTGGCCTTCAGAAAAACACCTTGTATCTGATACTGATACGATGTTGTCTGATTGAGGATGTTGATCTGGGTTGTTCCAGGGTGGAGCAAATCCTTGAGAATCAAATGGACACTTGGAAAGGGTTAACCGAGCCTCCCAGAACGCCCCATCCACCTCCACCCCATTTATACCCAGGGAGGACCAGCATCGCTCAATCATACTTAATCCATTTAGAGGGAGCCTTTTCAGAACTGAATTATGCCAGTTGGTACACCTCATGACTAGAATTACGATCGGCTTCTAGGGTTGCTGATCATTCAAGTGTTTTATGGAAGACTCAAACTGTGTAGAATCACATGTGCACACACATCCCTCCATGCACACACTTTAAAATGATAAAAGTCAGAATTTACGATTTCAACGTTTGGGCCTGGTGGAAACACTGGGGTGAGCTGGAGGGGAGGAGGTTTGGCTGAGTGTGGAGACTCTGGAAGTGCACAGCGTACATGCCCCACGACTTACACCTGAATTTAACCCTGCTCTACTGCTCTGATTGGATTTTTAGGAAGTTTATATTCAGATTTTAGAGTCCTTCTGACCCTGGCTCGAACCGCAGGTCTGCCGCATGCTAGCTGTGTGACCTTGGGTTAGTTGATTGGCCTCTCTGAACTTTATTTCTTGATCTTGCAAAGTGGAAAGTGTAATACTGTTGCCGTAGGTCTGTTGATTGAGTTAAAGGAGGTAAATTCTAGAACTTGCCTTGCTTGATGGCAGCCCTTGGTAGTTGCTGAAGAATTAAAGCTGTTTCTTAACATGATGATGTTCTGGGAAGAGAGGCCTTCTGTTAGGAAGGTGTTAGTGGGAACTGACGAAGGCCCTCTGGGCTTTATTTAGGAGTAAAGGATCAGAGACCCAGGTGCAAAGTGGCTGTAGGGAACCAAGATTCCAGAAGAGCCTCCAGTGTTGACTTTTTTGTATCATCTGTTTCTCAGTAATGATAACTAGTGGAAATCTTGCAAAGTTTTAGACTGGGTTTTTGCGGGGGCATCAAGGAGTCTGGAAAGATGAGGTCCCACCGAGGAGCCAGGCTGGGAGCAGCAAACCAGCCAATTCAAGGAAGTGGGAGTTTTTTCCTGAGACAGAGATGGACACAGTGCTTGGAAGATGATCCCAGACACCTCTTGGTGTCACCTATAGTGTCCAGCACTGGGCACAGCATCTGTATATGTCTGCATGTTGAACCCCCTGAAATGAACCCCATAGCATGCCTGCATCATTCTTGTTCAGGAGATGCGGAAGGCATGGGACAGACTCTGGTCTATCCTAGTGCCTTCATTCCCCACCCTCACCCCCCAGCCTCCTGATGAAGTGTAGACAGGTTTGCCAGTACCACCTGGGCAGGCACAGCAGCAATAGAGAGAAAGTTACTTTCTGGGATTTCAATCCCAAAGACAGATTTTCAGGCACACATTAGTGATGCCTTGTATTGTAAAAGACTCGAAGCCTCAGCCTCTCACTCAGTTCTTTTTGCTCCTTGTTGTCATGGGGACTTCTTTTCCCTGAGTTATTACATCTTGCACTTCAGCAAAAATTTTATTGCTTCGGGACCATCGAGTCTCGCGTGGGACATTTTTCACTGCTCATGGTGTAATACACAGAGGTAATTTCTTTGAAATGATTTTTGCTTGAAGTGGTTTTCAATGAATTGAGAAGGGTAGGAGTATAGATGGAGCCCTGAGGTTCCAGCATCAGGTCCAAGCACAGGGCATGTACCCTCGGCCTGGCCAGAGCGTTCGATGTGGACTGTTCACTTGTACCGGTGGCACATAAACAGGCAGCGGTTCATTTGTTTCTCTCATTGGACCCCAAAAAGAAAAAAAAAAAGGCATTAGTTAATGCTGTTATCTGTTTAAGTCCCTTCCAGATTGCTTTTGAAAGTTTTCTTTCTGAAAGGAATATTTTCATCGAAAGGAATGGCCCCTGCCTCTTAAAGGTGGAGGTTAGTGGTTGGACTGGGGAGACTGCCAGACAGAGCAATCTCGATGATGATGTAGTGAAGTGTGGAATTATGCCCTGAATGTTGCACACCCAGCCTCTGATTCTTATCTATTTTTGGTGTCTTCCAGGGCTCTTGTATACAAGGCATTTTCTTTCCTGTTATTACCTTGAGCTTAGTGCGAGATGCAGTGTTAGAACAATTCCTTGGGTTTTCTTCTTGTTTCATTCTCTTTTTGTCCCTCCTTCCCTCCCTCCTTGCTGGGGGTGGGGAGGGGCGTCCTCCCAAACCACCTCTAGGTTTGATGATCTGCTAGGAAGACTCCCAGAACTCAAAAAAGCCCTTATACTCACGGTTGTGGTTTATTACGGTTTAAGGATATGCATTAAAAACAGTGAAAGAAAAAGACACATAGGGCAGAGTTCAAGAGAAACCAGACCCAACTTTCCAGTTGGGCTCCTCCAGTGGGGCTTGCACAGACAGTGCTCATTGTGCCAGTGATAGTGAGTCACAAATGTGCTAAGGGAGTGTTGCTAACCAAGGAAGCTCCCTGAGGCCTGATGTCCAGGAATTGTGCTGGGGGTCAGTGGAGGAGGCATGGAGATCCTGTGTGACTGACCTTAGCCACTTGGTCTTCAGGCTCTCCCCCACCTCCCTGCTCCAGAAATCAAACTGATGTAGCATGGCCCCAAGGCCCAGGCCAACAGAAACAGCTGCTTGCTAGAAATCACAGTGTTACCATCGTCTATTTGGCCTGGCCCAATGTCTCAGGTGTGCAGAGATGCTCTTATCATGCAGGATAATCCAAGGACTCAAAGTTCATCTCCCAGGACATGGTCAAGGGTCCGTCCTTTCTTTGGAAGGTGTAGGGTTTGGACACCCCAAGCCTGCTGAGCGTAAACCTTTTAATGCACCCTGCCGCAGCAATGCAGACTATAGGTCAGGCAGGCGCAAGCCTTGTGGTAAAATGAAGATGCCATCCTTGTATTAAATGCAAATCGAGGGACTTGCTTGGGACTTCCGGCAGATTTGCCTTTCTCTCTTTGCTGTCCCACACTGAGCAAACAGTTTTGTTCGAGTCTGTCTACCTTGGACGGATAAGCCTTTTCATAATGTTTGCAAAGGGGCAGTTTGATCAAATGGCCACATTTCTAGTTGGCCTCTCCTGATCCAAGATTGTGGTAGAAACATTGCAAAATCTGTAAGGGGTGTCATGAGAGGTGCTCTGCCCACCTTTCCTTCAATCCAGGGAACAAGTTCTGTCTTAGCAACCTGATCAGGCCTTACGTTTTTTGCAATTTTTGTCTTTAAAACAAACACTCTGGGGCACCTGCGCGGCTCAGTGGGTTAAGCTCAGCCTTTGGCTTGAGTCATGATCTTGGGTTTGGACATCCCAGGCTTCCCCCACCTTCAGGCTCTCCCCCACCTCCCTGCTTGGGGATTGAGCCCCGGGTCAGAGGTCTCTCCCCCAATGGGGTGTCTGCTGCTCCCTCTCCTTCTGCCCCCGCCCTGCTTATACCCTCTCTCAAATAATAAATAAATAAATAAATAAATAAATAGAATCTTAAAAAAAAAACTCTAAAATCAATATTTAGTTTCCCCTGCTCTTTTCTTGTTTCCCTCATAACCCTCCCGTGTCTACTCCTGTTCCAGTCCTCCCCCAGACCCTGGGCACCAGATGAGCCTTAGGAAAAACTGCCAAATAGGGAATATTTTTTTGAAGGCAGTTTACATCAGCTGCCTTTTCACATGGTATGAATTCTATGGAGACCTGTCTGCTCCAATAAATTGATATTCTCATCCTGACTGACTCATTTGGTGAGCCACATTGATACGCCTTCTCTTAGGCTGACCCTTGTAGCTTTGCCACCCAACAACAGGAAATGCATGATTATTTTCATGCTAACGAGCACTGGAGAGCAACAAGCCTTTCCTTTCCTGGCTTTTCACGGTGACATCCATTGACCTTCAGCTGGCATTCTGAGCATCACAGAGGACCACCGTCAGAGCCTGGGTGACTCTGTGAAGCTCTTCCCACCCTAAAGAAGCTCAGAGACACGCCTTTAGGCAACAAAACCCATAAAGCATCCTGCTACTTGCATGGGACCCATTAGAGTTCTGGAAGGAGACCGTGCAGAGTGGGCTAATGGAAGCTCTGTATTGTAATTGTTGACCTTGCTCCTGCTACTTCCTAGCTGTGGGACATTGGTATGTCATCTAACCCATCAAGCTTTTTGTTTTCTCCTCATAAGGTAATGATAGTACATACTTTATGGTATAGTTATGCTGATTAGTAGGATAGAACATTTAAGGCTTTCAGCACTGTGCTTACTTAGCACAGAGTAAACAGCCATAAAATGGCAACATTATTGTTGTCAATGTTTGTAATAAAAATAAAAATAATACATTCTCGTGTAGCTAAAGCTCTTCATACATGCCCTGTAGATTTATGGGTGGAAGGTGCCTTCCCAGTAAGGCAGTCTCTGAGATTCATCCCATGTAGGAGATTTCTAGAACCTTCTGCCTAGACTTCGTCTTTTCTTCCTCTAGGAAACGAGGAAAAAGGAACAATGGAAGGATGATCAGTTGATCTGTGCATCCATGCATCCTTCCATCCATATCTATAGATAAAGGTATAGATAGATAAATAGATATAAATACTTATTGGATATATTTGACATATAACATGTAAATTTAAGGTGTACGATGTGTTACTTTGATGCATTTATGTATTGTAACCTGATTGCCATCATAGAAATATTTATCACCATACGTAATTATAGTACAGTATTGTTGCCTGCATTCATTATATTGTGAATTAGATTTTTATGCCTTATTAACCACTCATTGCAAGTTTGTACCCTTAAATATAACATGACTCTCCTCCTCTACCCTCTGCCTTGGTAATCACCCATTTTATTTTCTGTTTTCTGTGAGTTTGATTTTTTTTAGATTCTTTGCCTGGTGTACCTCACCTAGCATGATGTGTACCAAGTCCATCCATGTTGTCCCATATGGCAGGATATTCTCCTTTCTCATAGCTGAATAATACTCCATTGTGTGTATATACCACATCTTTTTCATCCATTCATCTATCGATGGGCTGGAAGATGTATTTCAGAGATTATCAAGATATAAGCACATCTATCATATTATTTTTTCAAGTGTCCATACATTGGTATTGTGCGGTACCCTCTTGGTATCTTTGGTTATTATTAATCTAAATAATCTTGACTCTTTCCATCCCGAGACTGGACACGGATAGCTGGATTTGTTAGCTCTTGTCTTCTCTCAAACATGTTGATGTAGAGTGACTGGAGTTCCTTGGAGGGGGGGGTCCCCTGTGTGCCACTCTGATCCCCATGCAGTGGGCATCCCTGGCGGTGGACATCTCTCTGTATTTAGGTCTGTTTCCCCGTGTTCCTGAGTATTAAGTGTGGTCATGTGGCATCACATTTTACTAGTGAGATTCTCCAACATGACTCCATTCTCTTGGTTCAGAAAGACACTTACCTTAGAGTTTAATACAGTCTAGAGGACAGGATTCAATGTCATGGTATAGAAAAAACAGCAGTGGGTTGGAAATTGGTTGGCTTGGATTCTGGTCCCTGCCCTGTCCCAAATTTTCTGTTTGAATTTTGGGGGAAAATCACCTCCTGTCTCTGGGTTTCAGTCTCCCGCTCTGAAAAATGGAGAGGTGGGGGAGATTAGATCGGTTCTGAGCTCTGGGTGTGGGTTAGGCTGGGTTCTTTCAGCTGAGGAGCAGCACATGGCAGTGGCATGTCATGGGTACATGGAGGCTGCCTGAGTTCCAATCCTTGCTTGGTTGCTTACTGGGTCCATGATTTTGTACACATTGCTTAACCTCTCTGTGCCTCACTTTGTTCTTTTTTAAAATATGGGTCCTTGTAGTCTAGCTGTGAGGATTGATGGGTTAAATAAAGGTAGTATGTTTAGAATGGCATCTGACACGTGCATTAAATGCCACATGGATGATAGATGGTGTTATTATATAAGTGGGGGGTTAAGTTTACTCCTGTAAAGAAGTCCGTCCTCTAAAAATTTTTAAAAGCATGCTTCTCTCAGTCTGTTTTCCCAGATATTTATTTGCTAGAAGAAGAGAAACAGGGTCATGTGATCATAATGGCAGCCGACTTTTGGTCTTGGTGTAAGGACTCTGATGGGATTGTGTGCAGGGTGGTGAATGCCAGGCCTGGTCAAAGCGCAGCCCTTTACGCTTTCCTGGCCCACCCCGCTGCTTTGTTTGGTGCAGGCTCAGCGTTGCCAGAGATTCCATTTTGCAAAAAGAAAAAAACAGATGTCTAAATTTTTATATGAAGTCTCTCAGTTTTTTTGAATTGCTCCAAGTGTGTAAAATCACAAGAGTTTGGCTACCCAAACCCATCCCTGCAGTATTCCTGTCTTGGGTCTCAGGTCTCAGAGGCTCACCTACTTACTTGTTGGAATGGAGCCCCTGGAGCCGCAGGACGCGAATGTCAGTGTGTGGACCTGGGGCAGATCTAAGACCAGAAACCAGGTTCCCTAACTCCCAAACCCAAGGCTGTCTACCATGAACCCACTTATCTAATACATATTGATTGTGTGCTTCCATTCTGGGTACTGTATGGGGGTGCTGGGGCACAACGGGGCCCATGAAAGATACAATTCCTCCTTCGTTAGGAGTTTACAGTATAGTGCAGCCCTCAGCCACAATCCAACCAAGCATCCCCGGCCTTTCTGATCTCCATAGGAGGCTGCCAGCTAGTATAGTGAGCAGGCCTGTGTGATCTGGACAGGTATGCTAGTGAGTGCAGGTGACCTGTCCTCTGTAACTCAGTTATGGCCTTATGACTCAACATAAGCCCTTGAGAGAGAGAGAGAGAGTGCTTGAAGTCAGTGGGGACACCGGATGGTGAGATTTCAGGCTTTATTATAGGGGTGGTGAGGGGGCCAGTGGCTCCATAGGCCCAGTAGAGTTTTCTTGTGTGCCTTATCTCATTCTCCCTGGGACGTCCATACCAGGCTATGGAGGGCTGACCCTCCTGGGAGTTCTCTTTACAATGCAGTGTGCTATGTGAATTCTGAACCAATCTTTGATGTTAAAAAAAAAAACCCTTGGCAATGTAGCGGATCCCCTAGGGTATTGCAATGAGTACATGTCCAGTCTCTGTTCATTGAAGACCTTGGCCACTGGCCCCTTGCACACTTTTTTTTTTTTTTGGTATATTTTTTTATTGGAGTTCGATTTGCCAACATACAGTATAACATCCAGTGCTCATCCTGTCAAGTGCCCCCCTCAGCTACCCCTTGCACTCTTGTAGAAGAATCTTATTCAGAGCTTCGGTAAGAGGCCAGCACGGTCCCCTTGTGTGAACATTTAGGCCATCAGCACTACAGAACATAGTAATGCATATTGTTTTTGTTAGTCAGGAGTCTGTCTGTTGCAAGTGACATTATCCTTCCTTAAAAAGGAATTTGTTTGCTCAACTAACTGAAAAACCCTGCCTGTCTGGAGGTTTCAGGAAAAGCTACATCCAGAGACTCAAAACCACTGGGGATCTGTCTCTAATTGTTTGCTCTGCTTTGCACTGGCTTCATTCTCAGCCGGGTCTCCTTGATGCGGTGGCTGCCATTGGTTCCAGGCTTACTTTCAACGGCCCACCCCTAGCAGAGGAAAGGGAGTGTTGGTTTCCCAACTGGATTCACCAGAAGTTCTAAGGCTGATTCTCTTTGGCTCCGATTGGGCTCCATCGCCATCCCTGAACCAATTGCTGTGAGCCTCATGGCACAGACCTGGGTCTCCTGCCATCTCTGGAGCCATGCTGGAGGTAGCTTGCCCCAAACTCTGTCTACTGATTTAGATGCTCATCTCTTTCAGAAGCACACTCACAGACACATCCAGAAATAATGTTTTCCTAGCTATCTGGGTATCCTTTAGCCTAGTCAAGTTGACACAAAAAGTTAACCGTCTGAAAGGCATAGTGAGGACGCTAATTAGAATGACAACCCAAAACAGTGTTGGAAGAGCACGGTCTTTGGGGATATGACCACACTGGGTCATAATGTCCCTGCAGAGTGACCTTGACCCTTTAAATATTGGATGTGGTTCATTTGAAGTGAGAAAAGAAACCATGCTGTAGGAAGTTATTCATTAACATCTGTGAATTGGCGGTTCATCATATGGATTTTGAGAGTGTTCCTGTGAAGATTACGTGCTGTATCACACATACAAATTTCTAGCGCTCCCTGGATGCTCAGTAAATGTTCTCAGATTTCCTCAAGTCTGTAAGATGCACTTTTATTGTTATGATCAACAGGAGTAAAGCATTGCTAATTAAACCGTGACAATGCTTTTATATTTAGAATTTTAAAACGTTGCATTTATTGAAAGAGCATCCTTTATGCTTGGACATTTATTTTCTATCACTCTTGCACATTCATACATCAGAAAAAGTAAACGAAATGAGTTGGTTTGAATATTCCAGAACTTTCCCATTCAGAGTTTGATCCTGCTGTGTCACCCCCAGTTTGCAATGTCCTTCCCACCCACCCTCCCCATAGTATTGTTCTTTCTTCCCTCTGGGCTGTTGGTTTTCAGCATTTCTTCCTTCCTTCCTTCCTTCCTTCCTTCCTTCCTTCCTTCCTTCCTTCCTTCCTTCCTTCTTTCTTTCTTCTTTCTTTCTTTCTCTCTCTCTCTCTCTTTTTTAAAGATTCATTTATTTTAGAGAGTGAGAGAGCACATACGTGTGTGCGGCAGGTGGAGAGAGAATCTCAAGCAGACTCCGCAGTGAGCACAAAGCCCAACTCAGGGCTGACCCCAATACCCTGAGATCATGACCTGTGCTGAAAAAGAGTTGGACGCCCAACCGACTGCACCATGCAGGCACCCTGGTTTTGAGCATTCTTAATAGAAGGCTCCATTACCGTCTCTAAAAATCCTTCCAGGACCCTGCTGGTTTTGATGTGAAGGCTCAGGCATGATAGTATGTCACAAGTACTATCTGGCCGGTGGCGACTGTGAAGTGTATTCTGATAGACATTTCAGGATTGGTGAACTAAGGTAGTTTGCTCACTTTCTCTGCCTCTCCCATATTTGCCAACAGCAGCACCTGGGCAGTGACACTTAATCTAATTATCCACAGACTCGTCCCCCTCTCCTGTTATTGTGCAGGAAGTGTGTGGGTGACTGTGGCTTCTGTGCTCTGCTTCATCTCTGTCTCCTACGTGAAATCTTCCCAGCTGACAGTATGCAAACTCAGTATACTACAGCCAAACATCTATGACTAGAAACTCAACTCTTAACTCATTCCCCACTACTCTTTATATGCCAAGTGCATTGGCCGCCTCTCTGTTCACTGAACAGCCCAGGCTTGTTGCTGACTCAGGGCCTTTCTTTGCCTTTGTTCTCTGCTTACTCAGTGGTTCTCAACAAGGGGGAATGATGGCTTTTCCTCTTGGCAAGTGGGGGAGGCATTTTTGATTGTCCCAGGAACTAGGATGGGGACCCAGCCTAGAGAGCATAGGAAGGTGAGGTCCGGGGATGCTGAATGTCCTGTGATGCTCAGGACAGACCCACTTGAGAAAAATAGTCCCACTCCAAATGCTGGTAGCACCCCCTTTAAGAAAACCTGCACCCCAGTGGCTCTTGCCCTCTGCTTTGCCTGGCTGTGTCTCTTGTCACTCAGTCACGGTGTGAATGGTATTCTCTAGAAGTGACCAGAGCACAGTCTGCATCCATAGGCTGCAGTCCTGCTCCCTCTAGCTGAGGTCCGTCTTTCTCATACTGCCAACCCTTCCTAAGATGATATTGTTTGGCTGCATATTTCATTATTTTGTGTGTGTGTGCCCCACCACTAACTAGTATATACACTCCACGAGAGCAAGGATCTTGCCTGTTTCCTTTACTGCTGTATCCTCAGCATCCAGAACAGAACGCTGCACTTAATAAATATTTATTGAAGAAATGAATGAAGGAAGAGAGACTAAGAATTGTCTGCTAATTATCTTAAGCCTCTAATTAGACAGGCAGCTCCTTGTACTTACCCGCTTTCCCTGTCTCCTCTGTAGTGAATGACATGCTTAAAGCAAACAGATAAATGAACAACCGAAAAGACTCTAGTATGTGGCTGTTAACGAATGTCTGTGATTCCTGTTTGTGTTTCCAAAGGAATCGTGGCATTGCTCATCAGTGTCAAAGGGAATTGGATAGATGATGTCTTAAGCTGATTGTTTCCTGAAAAGTGCTCCCTGGACGTCTCCATCTATTTGATACGGCAACATGTGTGTGCATGGGGGGAGATTATGATGTTGGTTATTGAAAGATGTCCTTTCCACTTAAGCTTTTGTTGAGATTCCAAGTGTGGGTTCACAGACCTTTTGGATGACAGGAGGGTATGCAGTGCTGTTAGGGCATCGACTTCCTGTGACTGAAGTGATTTAAGTGAGGGCATCTCTTCAAGGCTTCCTCCAGAAAGGTAGAGGTAAGACCCAGGGGAGACTGTGTCGTCAGTAGTCAGGGCTCCTTCTAAGCGAAAGACACATTTTGCCAGTTCTCTTAATGTAAGTATCGGTCTGCTCTGATCAGGTCCTTAGATGGAATGAGCCTCAAAGGTCTTCGGTTCCGGTGACTCCCATTGTAAATGGTAAATTAACTTGATCAAGATGGGACAAAGAGAAGCAGAACCATGCTTAGCAAGCAGGTGTTAAGGCTGTGGCTCTCTTCACGTAGTGGTGTCTTGTTGGTTTTGGCTGATTTTAAACTATGTAGCCTGAAAAGGTTATTAAAAACAATGACTGGGATCCCTGGGTGGCACAGCGGTTTGGCGCCTGCCTTTGGCCCAGGGCGCGATCCTGGAGACCCGGGATCGAATCCCATATCGGGCTCCCGGTGCATGGAGCCTGCTTCTCCCTCTGCCTGTGTCTCTGCCTCTCTCTCTCTGACTATCATAAATAAATAAATTAAAAAAAAACGAAACAAAACAAAACAATGACCATGGAGCACCTGGGTGGCTCAGTTGGCGAAGCGTTCGACTCTTGAGTTCTGCTCAGGTCATGGTCTCGGGGTTGTGGGATCGAGCCCTGTGTTAGGCTCTGAGCTCGGCAAGGAATTGGCTTCAGTATTCTCATTCCTCCTCTGCCCCTTCCCACTCTTTAAAATAAATAAATAAATATTTAAAAAATGACCAGTCCTTTGTGGTAAACACTTTACGTACCTTTTTCTCACTCCTTCCCAATAACCTATGAGGGCACTACCGTGTTACCCCTTACACAGAGGACGAAATTGAAGCTCAGAGAAGTAGAACAGCTTGCCCGAGGTCACACAGGGAAAGAGCCAGGGACTCACGTACTCCGTTCGGATTTGCTACAGTAGATGGGGTTTCTTCTTTCCCTTACTTCTAATCTCTGCTACAATGCCTGGAAAGAATGAGGGTAGGAGTAAATACAGTTAAAAGATAAGGTGAGAGTTTCTCATCCCTGGGCCTAGCAATTAACAGATTTTTAGTTTCTTTCTTTCTTTCTTTCTTTCTTTCTTTCTTTCTTTCTTTCTTTCTTTCTTTCCTTTCCTTTCCTTTTCTTTTCTTTTCTTTTCTTTTCTTTTCTTTTCTTTTCTTTTCTTTTCTTTTTTTAGATTATTTATTTATTTATTCATGAGAAACACACAGAGAGGCAGAGACACAGGCAGAGGGAGAAGCAGGCTCCCTGAGGGAAGCCTGATGTGGGACTCGATCCCAGGACTCTGGGATCATGCCCTGAGCCGAAGGCAGACACTCAACTGCTAAGCCACCCAGGCATCCCGGAGTTTTAGTTTCTGTCTAGAGTCTGTTCTTACTACATTTTTGATTATGTTCCACAGTGTGTGTGTGCGCGTGTGCATGTGCTTTACTTCTACGGAAAGTGCTTAAATGGTAGGGGTTTCTATTTTTGAATCACGTGTTCTTTTCTTGCCATGCGGGACCTCCACAGATGTTGCAAGATTCATTATACGCAGATATTTTTCTGTCCCATTTTGCATTTGAACATCAGAGATGGATCATAAATTGTTTTTTTTTATAACTTTAAATGATGTATTCCTTATTCTTTTCTGTTTTGTTTTGGTTTTGTATGAAGAAAAGCATTTACCTCAAGAAGATTTGATTTTAAGTACCGGGACTGCATTTCCTTAAAGAATGCATTTTGAGAAAGAAGAGGGGAAGAAAAAGAAAAAAAAAAAAAGCAACAGGCTCAAATTGGTAGGACTGTCAGCTGAACAAAATATTTTGAGGGTACCTCCTCTCCATGCACTTAATTGAACTTTGTATTTTAAAAACAAAGAGAGGCTATTATATCATTTCCGTTTGAAGTAATGGTCAAAAAATCCTCTGTAGCTTTTAATATCAACTTGCCTGTATTATTTCATTTAATTGATTCAAATTAATTCAACCAGGTTTGTTTCTCATGTGCCTGGCCCTGAGCCGGGTGCTGCTGTGGGAATGGGGTGAACACAATGCCAGCTCTCAAAGAATTTGTGATTTATTAGAGTCCTGGGTACATAAAGAAACCTGTGTTGTGACAGAGGTCTCTCTGAAGCACAGTGGTGATATATTGGACATCACTTTCAGTGGCAAATGACAGAAACGAACTGAAAAGGAGAATTTATTTGCTTACATAACTGAAAAATCCAGGGGGGGGGGTATATGTAAATATTAAAATAGTTGGACCTAGATATGCAAATGCACCCCACCCCGCGCCCAAAGCAATACCTTGGATGTAATTTTGTGTTTGTTTCTCCATAGACAAGCTTTTTCTGCAATGGCAGAGATAGTCCTAGAAGCTCCATGCATTCATCTTATTAGCCTAGGTCTTCTGGACTGTAAAGAGAAGTATCTTTTTGAAGAATTCTACCAAAAGTTACAGTGTTGATCTTCATTGAACCTACTTGGGTTATATGTCCATTTAGAGTCAACCGTGGTGATCAGGGGAATAGATTGCTGGTTGGCCATGTCTGAAACATGGGCAGTCTTGGATTCAGGGGAATAAGGTCCATTGACCATACAAAGAAGATAACAGAGAGGGTTGGTTTCCAGGGAACATAGGGATGCTCCTCAAAGAATAAGAGGGGAATGGATAGATTCTGGACAAAGAAGCAACAGAGTTCTCTTGTACCTCTGGATCATTAAACCTTTTGAAAGTCTTCTGTACTATGTTCCATAGCTTGAGGCTGTCCCTAGCCTTGACTGTTTGTTCTGACCCATGTGTGCTGTAGCATATTTCTAATCCTTCTCTTGAACTACCTTCCAGTTGTGTTAAATTCCCATCAAACTTTACATGTCCCAAACTGAAGGTATCAACATTCCACAAAATCAGAATCCTACTGAGCTTCCCCAAAGCCCCACATCTTGGAAGGTATCAGAGGTCCCCTCTACCTAATTATCATCTCAACATTCCAGTTCACTGTTGAGATCTGTTTCACTAACAGGGAAACTTTGCATCTTTTAGTGAGGAAGAAGGAGTTTGATTTCTGGCGATGAACACATGGGGCTCCAAGGGCCAGAACACTTGTCTTTAGATCTTGGCTTTTTTACATCCGACCTTTTCTGTGTGACCTTGAGCAAGTTATTTAACCTTTCTTTCTCAGTTTGCTCATCCATAAAAATAGGGATAATAATAGTAACTACTTAAGGGTGTTGTGTGAATCAAATGAATTATACATATAAAGCACTCAGAATAGTGTTATCACATAATCACTTTAAAAATGTTTGATATTTATTTTGGGAACAAGGTGTGAGGTGTAAATCAATCAGTCAGCCTATCACAGAAGCCAATATTCAGTAAGGCAGCGTGTTTTTTGGTTTGATGGGTCTTCTTATACTGACCCCTTCTGACTCTCAACGTGTGCTTCCACTTGCTTCTTCTATTGCTGTGTGGAATGAGTCTTATTGTTCTAGACATGACAGCTTTGCAACTATTTCCCATGATCTGTATCATCCCATCCCAGTGTCTCCTTCTCTAGTTTAGATAGTCTAAAGTCTTCAGTTGACACTTTCTAGGCCCTTGACCAACTCTCTCTATTCTGTTCTGGAGCAGCCCAGTTATGTTCTTCTTCAAATGAAGTGTCTAGGAGTAAATTGAGTGTCTCATTTATTTTCTAAAAAGTCTATTAGAAGGTTCATTTTCTGTATTCTTTATCCTGCACCTCCATGAACATGAGATTGAATTAGCTTTTGAAAACCATCTATGGGGCACGTGAGTGGCTCAGCGGTTGAGCGTCTGCCTTCGGCTCAAGTCGTGATTCCAGGATCCTGGGATTGAGTCCTGCATTGGGCTCCCCTCTGCAGGAAGGCCGCTTCTCCCTTTGCCTATATATATCTCTGCCTCTCTCTGTATGTCTCTCATGAGTAAATAAATAAAATCTTTAAAAAAAAGAAAACCATCTACATTATAGGGTTGACTAATACTGAGTCCTGTGGCCCACTAAGACCCTTAAGAAACTTTTTTGTTTGTCCCAATATTTTTTACAGTGGTATTTTTAGCTGGTCTAGAAATCTGCCTGAAGTTTGATTCTGCCCCTTGCCACATTGGGCAATGACAAGCTTGGTGTGAAATGCAAAATTAATAAACATGTATGAGTTAGGTTCAGTTGGGTATTAACAGAGACATCCCAAGTCACGGGGACTTGAAGTAAGACAGAAGTTTATTTTTCTTTTCAACATAAAAGAAGTCCAGAGTTAGGCTTAGTCTGTTAGAGTGTGTAATTTCTTCCTGGCCATCAGGGGCTCAGCCTCCTTTGAACAGGTATTTCTCCATCTTTGCCTCAAGGTTAAAGGTGGTTGCTGGGACTCCTGTCATTGCGTTCATATTCTAAGTGAGAGGAGTAGAGAAGAGATAAAGAAGGGCACATTTTTTTCCCTTTAAAGGGGTTTTCCTGCAGATCCTGAAATCTACTTTTCATCAGCCAAGACTTAGTTACATGGCCATATCAAGTTGCAAGAGAGGCTGGGGAATATTGTCTTTTGACTGGGGAACTATGTAACTGTATAAAATGTAGATTGTATTACCAAAGATGAATGAAAGAATAAATGGTGAGTTGAACAGCTGGTAGTCTCTGCCACACATACATTGGCGATAACATTTTGAAAAAGATCCAGCATTAGGTTATGTATCACACAGTTTAGAGACCTTTCAGAGTGGCTTTGAGTAGATTATCAATCCAGCAGCATTTCTCCAATTGTAGTTCTCAGACCTTCCATATCAGATTTGCTAGAGATACTTATTAAGGATGTGGAATCCTGGGCCATGTCACATATTTTTATACACATTAAATGTTTTATTACTTACTTTAAAATCATTTTTGCTGAAGTCTAATTTACATCAATAAAATTCACAAAATTTAAGTGTTAAATTGATGAATTCTGATGAATGTGTACTGTCATATATACTGTCAAGATAATGAATATTTCAGGGAACCTGGGTGGCATGGCTGGTTAAGCATCTGACTCTTGGTTTAGGTTCGGATTGTGGTCTCAGGGTCGTGAGATGGAGCCCTGTGTTTGAGCTCTAAGCTCAGTGTGGAGTCTGCTTAAGAATCCTTCTCCCCCTCCCCCTCCTCCACTGTCCCTTCCCCCCCTTTCTCTTTCTAAAATAAATAAATAAAATCTTAAAAAAAAGATACTGAATATTTTTATTGCCCCTCCCCCCCAAAAAAACCCCATTGCAATCCTTCCCCCGCTCTGGCCCCAGCAAAGACACTTTATGTCGGTTTCTTTTTGCCTTGTGTAGAATTTTATACAAGAACCAAATAGTAGGTAGGCTTTTGTATACAGTTAAAGTTGAGATTCACTAATATACATGTTTTTGATAAAAATAAGCTCTGTTTTTTCCTGCAAATTGTTTAATTTGGCTCTATTCTCTTCACCTGGTCTCTATAGTGTCATGGGACCATTTGATAGATGTTATGTTTGGCAGACATTGAAATAGAAATGCCCACTGCATACAGGCTTTCCTCTTAATTTTCACTTGATTAAGTCATCCTCCAGATCTCTACTGATTCCACTTCCACTGGAAAGGCTTCTTCATTCCTCTCATTTGACATCAGATGCTTGTTTCATATGGTTCTGTGCACTCACCTATTGATTCTGTGCTTCTTCTAAGTCTGCTCCATTAGATTGTGAGTGTCTCAAGATTTAAGGGCAGTGCCTATTCTTTGCTCATCATTGAATCCCCAGTGTCTGTGACAATGGGTTCGGTGACAGTCCTTGAAAAATATTTTCAAGTGAATTAATTGAGCACAAAATGGTACAAGTGTTATAATGTGATGTAAAAGTACTATCGGTCAGCAAAGAAAGATGGCTGAGGACGTTCAGAGGATGACTTATAGAGGTTGTTATTTGGACCTTGAAGGAATTTGCTAGGCAAAGAACAGGATTAGATCATCCTGAATAAAGTAATCCACGTGTACCAAAGCATAGAGAGATGAGTGGATATGAGGTATCTGAAGAGGAAGGAAGAGTTGCAAGTGTTCAGAGCACAAGGTATGTAGCAAGCAAGGAGAGGATCAAGCTGCAAGTCAAACATTGATGTTAACCGTCACGATTAGTCGGGAAAAAAGTGTGAGATAAACTTGATGGCTGATATGGAAAAATACCTTCTGCATGATTCCTTGTTATGGTGCTACTCGTCTTAGATTTCTGGCCAGTAGAGGCTGTGGACAGGTCAGGTAGCTGTGAGTGCTGTTTCGGAAGGTGGAGACGTGGCTCGTTTTCAGAACCACTGGCTCTGGACAGCACCTATAGCAACAGAGTTCTGCGGCCTTGTGCAGTCCACCATGTTTGGTTTGTCTCCGTGCAAGACAGGTGGCAGGATGGGACTCAGCCTGTGTTGGCAGAGCATCGATCCTTCAGACCCTAAAAGTAACAGGTACCTGCAGTGGCAGAGGGGTATGCACAGCTATTGCATTTCTTCATCTAATCCTTCAGATGTCATCTAATCATCTCGGCAGATGTCATTTTTGCCTCTCTTACAAAGGAGGGTACTGAGGCACAGGGAGAAGAGATAAGTAGCAGATGCAGGACTCAAGCTTGGGTCTCCCTGATACCAGTATCTGTGCTCTTAGCCACTACACGTCACCTGCCAGTGGGCACCAATGGAACTCTTGTGGCAGTTTTCAACTTCCGTTGGGTGCCCAAGCATGGATATCTCCGTAGTGGGAAGCCGGCATTGCAGGCAACTCAGCTGGATTCTTGCTCCAGCTAGCTCATTAATACTGGGAGTGGTGGGAGGAGAGAGGGCTTTCCCTCGCTTGCTCCCTCCTGAATTTGAAAGGGTGCTCTCAAATACACGTGTCAGCTGGCAAGCAGGTGTGTGCATCTGAAATGTTTCAGCAGTCACACCTGTGCAAGGGAAGTCAGTGGAATTCAGGAATTACGTCTCTTTGTCACATACGAGTCTTTGAAGCTCCAGTGGAAAAAACCCTTGGTTACTTTCTCGCTGATTTCATTTGTAATTATACTGCCCTAATGGTCGCGTGGGACCTGGTCAGTGGGAGGTCCATCTCTGAGTCTGTGGATATGCTGAGCTCTCCCTAGCATCACTGGCTCCTGGTCGTGCTTGGATGGGCATGCTCACATATGGCATAAGCGTTTCTTTCTTAATGGTTGCATGCCACTCCTCCTCGCTTTAAAACGAGCCCATACTGTGTCCCATTAGCTGAAATTGACATGATGGTTATTTTCGATGCCATGTCTTTAAAGAACTCAGCCTCACTGTGCACCCACCGCTAGCTTTCCCCCCTTCCTTAAGTGGGATGGAGAACCCCTGGGAAAACGTGGTAGCAGCTTTTCAGAAGCTGCAGAGCCCCTCGCCTGCCTTCCCACTCTCACAGCTACAGCTCAGAGAGCACCACGCATTATACAAACATTAAGGCTTCCTTCCTCAATGCAGAATCCTCTGGAAATCTCAGAATCAAAAAGCTCCATGATAAAAATGCATGAAGCAATATCCTTATTGGTAAACTTACATATCCAGCTGAGATACTGCACATGATAATGCAATTTTCTATGCAAAAAGGATTTATCTCCATCCAAATATTATTCCACATCATTATTCATTCTGGAGAAGTGATTGCTGTCCTAGGTTAACTGATTGAACTTTTGGAACCAAAGCTTCAAGCTTATCTTACTGGCTATTGCCTGACTTCTCATAAATTGCCATTAGATTGGTAGGAATGAATAAATGTACACTCCATTAGGAAATATTAAAGTTTTTATACTGGTTTAGAATAAAAACAGGATTAAGGGGGGCATTTCTGAGATTCAGTACAGCGTGAAATTGAAATCTTTTTGGCATGTGAAATACACAATATGAATATTCTTCCCACTTTCTGGAGGGTGGGGAGATGAGAAGGAATGGACAGACCACTCCAAGAATCACCTGTAGATGGTCAAAGAGGAGAAGTAGGAAAAGCCCATTTTTTTTGTGCTTCCCAGAGCTATGTCTATTAATTATCAGATATTTAACAAAACCAACAGCAAGAACAGCGTTAGAAATACATGTCAGGCCCTGTCTTACATGCTCGTTCATCTATAGGCAGATTTTTTTTTAGATGGTGAAGAAGATGGAGCAAGACTTCTCTCCAAGATTCACCTTCTGCTTTTTTGCTGTGGAGTCTGTGCACGAAAAGCTACTGTTCTGCTCTCTCTGTGCCTCAGTTTCCCATTTATGAAAGGAAGAGCCAGCTTTCTTATCTCATGAGGTGGTTAGGAGAATTAAATTATTTAAAGTATGTAAAATGGGTTCTGAAACAGAAGAAGCCCTCAACATTTTATTTATTTATTTATTTATTTATTTATTTATTATTATTTTTATATATATATTTTTAAGATTTTATTTATTTATTTATTTATTCATGAGAGACAGAGAGAGAGAGAGAGAGAGAGAGAGGCAGAGACACAGGCAGAGGGAGAAGCAAGCTCCATGCAGGGAGCCCAACGTGGGACTCGATCCCAGGTCTCCAGGATCAGGCCCTGGGCCAAAGGCAGCACTAAACCACTGAGCCACCTGAGCTGCCCAATATTTTTTTTTTTTTAAAGGATTGATTGATTCGAGAGAGAGAGTGAGAGCACCAATGTGTGTGAGCAGGGGGCGGGGCAGAGGGAGAAGTAGAGAGAGAATTCTAAGCAGACTCTGCTGAGCGAGGAGCTAGACTTGGAACTTGATCTCGAGATCATGACCTGATTTAAAATCAAGAGTTGGACACCTAACTGACTGAGCCACTTAGGTGCCCCAATAAGTGTTGGTTATTGTTGCTGGTCATACTACTATTATCTTACCTTCTTTTGATGGCTCTTCAAAGAACTCTGAGAGGTAGGGATTAGTAGCCTCAGTCCCACTTTCCAGATGCTGAAATTGAGGTTAATAGTGTAGAAATGGATCATTGCATGAAGAAGTAGAGGAAATAGGCACCTTCTGGTTTGCTACTGTGATGTATAACAAACTCGCAGAATTTTGTATCATGAAGCAACCACCATTTTATTAGGCTCATGTATTTTGTAGAGGGGGATCAGAACAGTGCATAGCAGGGTTGATTTACAGTGCCTGGGCCTTTGCTGAGAGAACTCACATGAACTGGTGCTGGAATCCTCTGGTGGCTTCTTAATTCATATGTCTTGGGCCTGGGCTGGTATGGCTTAAAGGCTGGGTTCAGTTGAGATGGGTGATTAGAATGTCTCCAGGTGGGGATGCCTAGGTTGCGCAGCTGGTTAAGTGTCCAATTCTTGATTTGGGCTCAGGTCATGATCTCAGCGTTGTGAGATGGAACCCTCTGTTGGGCTCCATGCTGAGCGTGGAATCTGCTTGGGATTCTCTCTCTCCTTCTCTCTTTGTCCCTCCCCCTCCCCCCAAAAGAGAATGCCTCCATATGGCCTGTCCTATGGCTTGGGCTTCCTCACAGCATGGCAACTTCAGGGTAGTAAGGCTTCTCATGTTGCCATTTGGGGCTCCAAGAGTGGGTGCTTTTTTTTTTTTTTAAAGATTTTATTTATTTATTCATAGACACACAGAGAGAGGCAGAGACACAGGCAGAGGGAGAAGCAGGCTCCATGCAGGGAGCCCGATGTAAGACTCGATCCTGGGTCTCCAGGATCACACCCCAGGCTGCAGGCAGCGCCAAACCGCTGTGCCACCGGGGCTGCCCAAGAGTGGGTGCTCTTGTGACAGAGAAGCTGCATGGTCCTTATTTTTTTTTCATTATTATTATTTGCTTTCAAATTTTAAATTTAAATTCAATTTAGTTAACATATAATTTATTATTACTTTCAGGGGTAGAATTTAGTGATTTATCAGTTATGTATCACACCTAGTGCTCATTACATCACATGCCCTCCTTAATGCCCATCACCCAATTACTCCATCCCCCCACCCACCTTCCCTCCAGCAACCCTCAGTTTGTCTCCTAGAATTAAGTCTCTTGACTTGTCTCCCTCTCTTCTTTTATCCTATTTTATTTTTCCTCCCCTTCCCCTTTGTTCATCTGTTTTGTTTCTTAAATTCCTCATATGAATGAAATCATATGTTTGTCTTTCTCTGACTGACTTATTTTGCTTAGCATGGTACACTGTAGTCCCATCCACATCATTAGAAATGGCAAGATTGCATTCTTTGTGATGACTGAGAAATACTCTGTTGTGTGTATATGGATACACACACCATGTCTTTATCCATTCATCTGTCAATGGACATCATATTTTGGCTATTGTGGATATTGCTGCTATAAACATTGGGGTGCAGGTGCCTCTTTGAATCGCTGTTTGTATCTTCTGGATTCATACCTAGAAGAAGCTGTGTGGTCTTTAGTGAGCTAGCCTCAGAAGTCACATAGCATTGGTCAAAGGAGATGAAGCCCACCTGGATTCAGGGGAAGGGGACATAGCCTTCCAGTTTCCACGGAAGAAGTGTCATAGACTTTGCAGCTCAGTTTTATAATCACCACACATATTATGGAGATTTGATGTGACCTTTGCATCTGGATGTAGACCATCATGACTTGCACCAGCTAATATGGCAGTGTTGCCATCTTGGAAGCCATTTGCATTCACACATACCATAGTTTCTCTCCTGTCAATATTCAGTTTTGCACTCACTTGTCCTGCCTCTGGGTGTGTGTGTGCGTGTGTGCGGGTGTATGCACATCGTCAGCCCCTCCCCTCTTCCATCGTTCCATCCTGTTACTTCCCTGTCCTTTTCCCCTTCTGCTTCTTTCTTTCCACTGGATTCAATTAGTTCTCTTTGCTGCCTTAGCAATAAAACAGCTCCCTCCACAGCATTAGAATGAGTCTCTCTCATTATTTCATTTAGATTGTTGTTATGTTTGAAAACTTGAGGGCAGGGCAGGCGGGAGGAAAGGAATGTTAATTTGCAGGGAGTCCCTGTCACGTGGTGGGAGAGCCCTGCTGAAGAGGAGACAAGAAGCTGCCACCTGATGTGCTTATGGATACGTAAAGGACCCAAGGGTGGGACGCCTGGGTGGCTCAGTGGTTGAGCGTGTGCCTTCGGCTCAGGGCGTGATCCCGGGGTCCTGGGATCGAGTCCCTCATTGGGCTCCCTGCATGGAGCCTGCCTCTCCCTCTGCCTGTGTCTCTGCCTCTCTCTGTGTGTCTCTCATGAATAAATAAATAAAATCTTAAAAAAAAAAAAGAGCCAAAGGGTACTCAAAGCTGTACCACCCGGGCATCTGGTCATGCTGAGCCCTGTGACCTTACGGGAGAGGACAGTTGCGTAGGTCCCGGCCACTGCCCGCTTGGAAACGGCTGGGCCACAACTCCTTTGTCCGATTCAGAAGGGCCGTTTCCCCCGGAGGTGTGCCCACTCCTGTGGGTCTGCGTGCAGCATCGACAGGTTTTCCTTCATCCTCTCCAATTACACAAGTGCTCTTTCACTGTGGCCGTCACCGGGAAAATGCAGTAGGTGGCAGAGACAGAGCTGAGAATCCTTATAATTTGACTCACAGAATGTCAGAGAACATTACACGAAGCAAGGACTGAAGCTCTGAGTGCCGAGCGACAGTGATTATGTAGGAATGACATCTACATAATTACAAAGCACTCAGGGTTTTTGTTCATAATCTGTGTTTAGGGTCTCCCTTTCAGGAGCTTGAAATGTCATCAGGTAGCTGAATAGTGCTAACAGACTTGTGTTTCATTCCGGCTTCACACCATGCTGAACGGCAGTGGATTTGTTAGGAGACTGAAGAGCATCTGAGTGGGGGCAGAACAAAAGGACCCAGGGGGAGTAAGTGGGTCTAGATTTAAATCTAAGTGCCTCTCCTGTTGCCCTCTAACTGTTCGGCTTACACACAGTGGTGGTGGTGGGATTTGCGGGGGCATGAGGATTAGGCCGTCTGGAGGAAGCTGGGTGGCAAAAGGCTGGGGCTGCGGCCTTTGGTAGTGGTCCCAGCCCAAGACGGATGAAAGGGAGCCCCTGGGTCTTTGTGCCTTTCTTCCTAAGATTAAATCTGGTTCTGTTTGAAAGCTTTGCAAACCAGGGAGTGATTCAGACCAGCTTTGGAAATCCAGGTGGAGATTGGACTGGGAAGGTCTCCCCAGGTTCGTTTGCTTTGTTAATAAATAGGTCACAAAAAGATGGGTTTCATGAAAGACTGTGGGGTGTAAGTCACTAATGACACCGACTGATGATCAAATCAAGGTGTTGGGCTCTTCCCCAACGTTGCTCAGCCAACTCTAGGTATATGTCACCATTGCAGATGGCCAGCAGAATAGGCCAATTGGAAAGCAATATTAATAACCTGGAGTCCTAAAATGGGGTTGCTTCGGAATGGGGATGGCGGTGCAGGTATGTGTACTTGGACGAGAAGGGCCATTCCGCACATGAAAAATGAGATCTTTTTTTTTTTTTTTTTTGAAAAATGAGATCTTAAAGTTAGGCAAGAGTGAGGGAAAAGTTGAGTAATTAATCACATCGGTCCTAATGAGGAGAGGAAATCGACCTGATAAAAGGATTTGTCTGAATGGATTATAGGCAAATTTTAAAAAAGGGGAGAAAAGAGCCACAAAGGGCACTGCTGGTTTGGGCATTCAGCTCTTGAGAAGTCCTCAATCATTCTTACAATCAATTCGGCCTTTCCTCAATAGCCACGCACGTGAACCATGGCTCTCCCTTCATCGTCTTAGATTAAGCGCTAACTGCAAACCGTACATTTAATGACGTACTGAGTATTTGTCTTCCAAAATTACCCTTGAACGCTGTTTATTCCGCCGATAGGTCCGCGATGATGCATTTGAGGTACCATATTGCTAAATACATACTGTACTTTAATATCTGTACCCGCTAGTTCCAACTGTTTAGGAACGGCTAAGGAAGCAGCTGTGTGGGGCCCCCACAATTACAGATAGAGTTTTTCTCATAAACTGTTTAATTGTTTGCTTCTGGAAACAATTAGACTGACGGTATTACAGAGCGAGTGTCGTACTGCAGCCGGCAATCCTCTTTATGGGTTTTCTTAGCAAAATACCATGTTGACATATGCCAGGCCCACAAAGAAGATTCAGTTATAGGGTGGCCTGACTTCCAAGGAAATTGTGTTCAGGAGTAGGCCCCCTGGGAAAATGGCATTGCCAAGGGGGAAGTCAGTCTGTAAACAAGTGATGTCTGGGTGCTGGGTGTGGGCACTCTGTCCCCGCTGTTGCAGTGTGAAGAGGGTTGCGGGGGGTGGGGTGCGGGTAGCCTACCATCTTTTTTCAAAGTGGAGTGAAGATGCACCCAGAGTGTGATGCATCATTTGTGACACTTGTCCGGCCTGGGAGGCATTCACCGGGCGGTGGCTTGCAGAGCCCCAGGATGTTACCATGTGTGTTATCTTTGTTTAACAGACCAGGTCTCCTAATGGTTAGTCCCTGTTAGTGGCAGAGTGGCCTCACAGCTGCCCTCTGGTGCTGCATTTCCTTGGGTGCCTACTTTGTGCTGTGAATGTTTTCATGCACAGTGATCTTGTTTAATCCTCCCAAGTATTTATGGGTTTGTGTTGTGAATTCCTGTTTGATAGATGAGGAAACCAAAGTTTAGCAAATGAAGTGGTTTGTTCAAGGTCACTCAGTTGATGACAAGTGACAAATCCTAGTCTCAATCCCAGTCTTTCTGGCTCTAAACCCCAGCCTCTTTTTTTTTTTTTTTTAACGATTTTATTTATTTATTTGAGATATAGAGAGCACGAACAAGGGGGAGGGGCAGAGGGAGAAGAAGAAATGAACTCCCTGCCGAGCAGGGAGCCTGATCTGGGGCTCCATCTTGGGACCCTGAGATCATGACCTGAACTGAAGGCAGATGCTTAACCGACTGAGCCACCCAGGCGCCGCTGAACTCCAGGCTTTTAACAACAGTTGTACACAGCTTCCTAGAAGACATCTTAATACGGACGAGAGATTTCTTATTCCCAGTTTTTTTTTTTTTTTTTTTTGTTTCTTTTTGATTCCACAAAGCCAATAAGAGCACCAAAGAAGTTGGTTCCACTCATTCATGGCATTGACGATTTCTTCCTTTGATAATCAATTTATTCAATTTTCCTATATTTGTTCAGCATTGACAATGTGCCAGACTGAGTGGTAGGCATAGGCACATAGTAGTGCCTTCGTGAAGCTCTCTAGTGGAGGAAAGTGAGAGGCATAAAATAGGCAGAGAATGGAAGTATAGACAAAGCATCTTCAGGCAGTGAGAATTACTCATATGCACAGTAGTTTAATCATTATTGACTTGATTATAGTTCTTATGTTTGGGATGGTTGAGAAGAGCTTATCTAAGTAGATTTCATCTGACTTGAAGCCTGAATCATGAGAAGGAGTTAGTCTTAGAAAGATCTAAGGAGGGCAACTGGGTGGCTTAGTGGTTGGGCATCTGCCTTTGGCTCAGGTCATGATCCTGGAGTCCTGGAATCAAGTCCTGCATCAGGATCCCCACGGGGAGCCTGCTTCTCCCTCTGCCTATGTCTCTGCCTCTCTCATGAATAAATAAAAAAGATATTTAAAAAAAGGGGAAAAAAAGAAAAAGCTAAGGAAAGAGCAAGTTCAAAGTCCCTGGTAAAAGAATGAGCTTGGTGTGTTCCAGGGATGTAAATAAAGCCAGAGTGTCTGAACTAATCCTTGGCAGCTGTACTTAAGGCCTCAGT
Organism: Canis lupus baileyi; assembly: GCF_048164855.1. NCBI lineage: Eukaryota > Metazoa > Chordata > Mammalia > Carnivora > Canidae > Canis > Canis lupus. The sequence continues at coordinate 57,089,287 of NC_132845.1, forward strand.
GAGGAGCCTCCAATCACATAACCCATCCATCCATGCATCCATTCATCCGTCTTCTGGGATTCATAATCTATCTATCATACATCCATTTATCCATCCAAAAACTGTCCAAGTATCCACCTGTCCAGCATTTATGTATCTAGCCATTCATATATCTGTTTATTTGTTCAGAAGCTATCCATTCATTTATCTACCTATCCCTTCTTCCCTCCCTCCATCCGTATTCCAGAATTCACAATCTGTCCATCATATATCTGTTTATTTATACAAAAACCATCCATCCATCATCCATCCATCCATCCATCCATCCTCCACTCATCCATCCATCCATCTATATATCCATCCACACACTTGTCCATCCAACAGATTCATCCAAGCTTACTCTGCAAGTCATATTGCTAGTATTGAAGCCACAGAGATGAATAAGACGTAATACTTTCCTTAAAAAGTTTCTATACTTTTAAGAGAGACAGAAATTAATGCAAATAATATGAAAAGTAGGTTCACAGTGTAGTGTTCAGAGGACTAAAGGAGGTTGAAGGAAGCAGTGATCACCTTTGCCAAGAGAGTTGGAGAAGGCTTCACTGAGGTGGTGACATTCAAGACGTGTCTTGGAGGAGGAGGTTTTCTAGGTAGAAGAGAAGGAAGAGGAAACAACATGCTTGAAGGCCCAAAGGTGGGAAAACCATGACATACGTGGAGGGGGTCTAGGGGTGAATGGAGTTAGATCAGGGCGGTGCTGGGAGGTAAGGGTAACCTTTGTGTTCTAGGTCAGAGATCATAAAATGGAAGCCACAGGTTGAATTTGACTGGTAGCTGTGCTTTTTTCAGCCTAGACTGAGGTTTTCAAGAATAAATTCATTTCCTGTTTTTTAATCAGGAGATCATAACACACAAAAACAGAGACTTCCAGCTTCTGTTTGGAAAAATCAGGAAACCTGGCAACACTGGGCCTACCTTCCTCCCAACGTAGCAGTGGACTGGCTGTCCGGTCAAGGCTGCCCGTCTTCCTGTCTGCCCCAGGCTCGCCTTCCCTGACTCTCTCCCCCTACATGGGAGCCAAGTATCCGTTTTCTTTTATTACCACTCTTACAACTGTTGCCTGTCTTAGAGCAAAGAGGAAAGTAAAATATTTCCTTTCCTTATGTCTCTGTTAAAAGAAGGAAAACAAAAGCTAGCCTGAGAGTTCTGTTTCATGAAAAGTGAGAGAGAAAGCATATTTCTTTGTAGATGTGAAGAATAATCCATCTTTAACATGCAGAGTGTGTCGGTGTAGGAAGGATGCAGTTCTAGGTGGCATTCTAGGAAGACACACACACACACACACACGGACAGATAGACCCGTCTGTTTCCTTCCTTTACCTTAACCTGTTTGGCCCTGAAAGACATGTGAGTCTATAACCCTGGCAGCAGGAGACAAGGAATCTAGGAGAATTTGAAGCAGAGGCATCACATAGATACTGTCTGATCAGGGACTTAATGAAAGCACTCTGGGTACCTGGGGAGACTTGGCGGTGGTAGTGATGATGATGAGGATGGTGGTGGTGGTGGTCGCCCGGTAGGGAGGGCGTTGGGCAGATCTACAGATAGGCTCTTAGCAATTTTGCAGTTGAGAAAAGGTGGGAGACTGAATTAAAACAACACTGGCTGGAAGGAGTCACGACCAAGGGCCAGATGGGGACATGGAGGCCCTCAGCTCTCTGACAGGCTCTGTTCTCATTCCACCCCAGAGAAGAACCCAGGTCCCCGAGTTCAGTGTTGACCACCATCCTTCCTGCGGAGACAGAGGCAGCTGCAGCCTCTTGAAACCGACAATATATCCTTGTAGCGAGACTGCTTTGTTGATAAAAATGATCCCTGTGTGAAACAGATGTCACTGGTGCTGGTGCAGAAAGATGGGGAAAGATAAAGAATTATAATGGAGTTGAAAACACTGTGAAAAAAAAAAAAACCTAACAGCATAGCACACAGCAAAGAAGCAAAACTGCTTTGAAGCTACATATATTCCCTGCACCTGATAATGAAAGCTCGTGGAACTTCATACATCATTTTAAAAAACGGAAGCAAGATTTTTTAGAGTAGTGCCTTTACTTCTCATCATGTATGTCTTATCTGTTTAATAAGATCAGGAACAACGTGAGGACAGGTTCCCAATCATACGCTCCTCAAATTATTTTAGGAGCCCCTTACCTGTGTTTTTAGTTTCATAAACTCAGTTTCCCATATGGTCAGGATTGCCAAGTAAGATTGAGCAGGTTGGGCACTGCTCAACTCCAGGAGACACATAGATCCCAATGTGAAAGGTACTCGCTAGACTTATGCCCTGCTCAGCCTGCAGAACGGTATTTAGTGGAACTATTAGGTCACATTAATTCCAGTATCACATTATTTTGACTATTGTAGTTTTGTAGTATATTTGATATTGGGAAGCATGTGTTCTCCAAAAACCTGGGTTCAAATCTCCGTTCTAACACTTATTGGTTATGTGACTTTATTTTTTTTAAAGATTTATTTATTTATTCATGAGAGACACAGAGAGAGAGGCAGAGACACAGGAAGAGGGAGAGGCAGGCTCTTCCCAGAAGCCTGATGCAGGACTTGATCTTGGATCCCAGGATCATGACCTGAACTGAAGACAGCTGCCCAGCTGCTGAGCCACCTAGGCCTCCCATGTGACTTTAGACAAATTATTTAACTACCTTGAACCCTACGTTCCTTATCTTTAAAGGAGGCTCTGGAGTCAGACCGCTAGGGTTTGAACCTCTTTCTGCCACCTCCTGGCTGAGTGACTCTGACAAAAGTCTGTTTAAACTTGTTGTGGCTTCATTTTATCATCTGTAAAATGGGATAATCATAACAATTCATAGAACTGTCGTAAGGATTGAATGAGTTAATTTGTGAAAGTGCTTAGTTAATTTGTGAAAGAGCACTGCACATACTAGGTGTTCAATAAACTTAGCCCTCACTATGGTGAGGACTTAGTGCAGTGTCTGGTATACAGCAGTATCTCAATAAAAATTAATGTTTTAACTCAGAGAGCAAAATATTGCTTATTTTCTGGGTTTAAGACTTACTGTCCTCCACAGAACTTGGCCCCTGCTCTTTAGAGGCTGGAAAAGATCCTAGGGCCTGACACATAGTAAGTGTTCAATTATTTGAATGTATATGCTATGTGCTACATAAACATCATTGACCAGAATGAAGGAATACCAGCTCGAGTAATGGAAGCACGAGATTGTCAGGTTTTTCTTTGCCAGAAGAATAGTAGGAGACCCCTACTCTGTATACAAAGACATTTATTTTTGTAATTTAAAATTTTATTTTGAATTTATTAATTTGCTTTCCTATACTTTATTGCCATTTTATATCTTTAAAAAATTTCTTATGCTGCTTTTTAAAGAATTTATTTATTTATTTATTTATTTATTTATTTATTTATTATTACTTAATTAATTAATTCATTTATTCATGAGAGACACACAGAGAGAGGCAGAGACAGAGGCAGAGGAAGAAGCAGGCTCCATGCAGGGAGTCTGATGTGGGACTTGATCCCAGAACCCCGGGATCACACCCTTGAGTCAGACAGATGCTCAACCGCTAAACCACCTAGGTGTCCCACACTGCTTTTTTAAAACTAGACTTTTTAAGAGCGATTTTAGGTTCACAGCAAAATCAACAAAGTAGGAAGATCTCCCATATTTCCCTTCCTCCCACATGCACAGCCTCTCTCCCTCATAGCAGCCTCCCCCATCAGAGTGGTACATTGGTTACAACCAATGAAGCTACAGTAGCTGACACATCGTTATCAGCCCAAGACCAGAGTTCACATTCTTGTTCATTCTTGGTGTTATGCGTTCTGTGGGTTGGGACAGATTTATAAGGATGTGCATCAAACATGGTCACATATGGTGTATTTTCACTGCCCTGAAAATCCTCTGCCAACGTCCTAGTCGTTCCTCCCTCCAACCCTTGGCAACCACTAACCCTGTCTCCATAGTTTTGCCTTTTCCAGAATGTCATACAGTATGTAACTTCTCAAGATTGGCTTTTTTCACATAGCAATATGCATTAGAGTGCCTCCATGTCTTTTCATGACTTGGTAGCTCTTTTTTTTTAATTAAAAAAATTTTTTTTAAAAAAGATTTTTATTTATTTATTCATAGAGACACACACAGAGAGAGGCAGAGACACAGCCAGAGGGAGAAGCAGGCCCCATGCAGGGAGCCTGACGTGGGACTCGATCCAGGGTCTCCAGGATCACGCCCTGGGCTGCAGGCGGCGCTAAACCGCTGGGCCACCGGGGCTGCCCCCATTTTTTTTTTTTTTAAGCTCTAACACTCCATTGTCCGCGTGGACCTCAGTTTATCTTTTTGCCTACAGTGGGACATCTTGGTTGCTTCCAGGTTTTGGCGACTACCAGGGAAGCTGCTACAGACACCCATGCGCAGGCTTTTGTGGGGACGAAGTTTTCAACTGCTTTAGGTAAATAAATACCAATGAGCACAGTTGCTGAATTCGATGGAATGAGCGTGTTAGCATCGTAAGAAACCGTCAAATCATCTTCCAGAGTGGCTGTGCCGTTTTGCATCCCTGCCAGCCAGGAATGAAGGGTATTGTGGCTGGGCATCCTTGCTGGTATTTGGGGGTTGCCCCTCTTCCAGATTTTGGCCATTCTAATCGGCGTGCAGTGGTGAATCTCACTGCTGTTTTAATTTGCTTTTCCCTGATGACATAGGTTGGGGAGCATCCTTTAGAATTCATTTTTTGTGTCCACCTGGCACATTCTGGTCCCATGGAATTCCTCTCTCCACTTTTCCTCTCCTGGGTGCCTCATTTAGCGGCAATCTCAGACTCCTTCCTTCTTTCTAGAACTAAGGTGGGGATAGTCTGGGTGCAGGTGTCCATTCTGGCTGGGCTGCTGGAGAAACAGAAGTCAAGGAGTCAAGGAAGTCAAGGCCTGAATCTGTCTTGTTCAGGGTTGTGTTTCCAGACTCTGTGATAGTCTCTGGAACTTTGAAGAATCACTGTAAACCTAAAAAAATAGGTTTACGAGTTGGGTCCTTGAATGGAAGTAACTTCTGTCCCTCCAGAGAGATGTTACCCTCTCAGAGGCACACGGTTCTTGTGTGCTCTCTCCTCTGCCTCTCTCCTGAGCCCCCAGAATAACTAAAGTGCCTTGGTAATATGTCATAGAAAGATTCTTCTGGCACCCAAGATGGTATAGTAGAGATACATTCCTCCTTGGGTCCACGCTTTACCCATTTCCCCCAATTTTTTTCACCTGAGACCTAAGAGAGGAATAGGAAGCTCTGAATAGAGCAGTACTCCTGCCTCTTTCTTACCCGTTGAAATAGTGTCTTTGCTCCAGTCGTTATATTATTCCAATCCAATGCCGGTATTGATCTGATCATCGATCCTTCTTTTAGTTATTTCTAATTGGTTACAGATGTTAATCGTGGTCACTGCCTAACAGATTCTATCTCCTGTCAATACCTGTGCTCAAATTGCTATTGTTCTGTAGATTTAACCCGTTGTCAGGATCCTCTGAGGGCACCCAGACTTACTGCCTCTTACCTTGTCATTGGGCCAAGCCTGCTTCTCTGAGTTCTTTTCGTTTGTGTGTAACTGCCAGGGGCTTCAAGAGGGTCTAGACAAGGGGCGCCTGGGTGGCTCAATCAGCTAATCATTGACTCTTGATCTCAGCTCAGGTCTTGATGGAAGGGTTCATGAGTTCAAGCTCCACATTGGGCTCTGCTCTGGGTTTGGAGCCTACTTAAAAAGCAAAAATGAAAATAAACAAAAAAGAGGGTCTAGACCATCCTTGGGTAGGGCGTTTCTCACTTACCTGAACTTGAGAATGGATGGTTCATTGGCTGATCTTGCATCTCCTACAAGGATAAAATGAGCACCTCAGGTGTGCGCAGTACAGCCACTTGCACCCAAGAAAACACGGCCCCTGCTGTGTAGAGCTTATGGTCTAGTTGTGCAGACCTATATTACTGCAATAGCCACACGTACAGGGAGGATGTGTGCCAGGAGGAGGGAGGGCCGTGGTACTACTCCCTGAGCTTATGGCAGAGCCATGAGTCCCTACCATATCTGCTGGTTGTGAACAGAAGCTGAGATCCAGAGGAGTGGCAAGGGTTCAGTGGCTACAGAGGGGAGGAAGAGCCCTCCTCAGCAGAGGAAACAGCCATGCAGTGAGTGAGCGAGTGAGGAGCATGGGGTACGAACCCCTAGGAGGTAGGATACACCTAGGTGTTCCCTTCCTTTACAGAAACCAAGGCTAAGATTCAGAATCTCGCTTGTGTTCCACTGGCCTAACAGTTATGACCTGCTTATGCTATTATCTAGTGCGTTGTCGCCATGTGCCACCTACACACTTGTATTAATTTAATCCTCATAGTGGTCTTCTTGGTAGGTATTGTCTTTCTCATTTTATAACAGAAGCAGGTGGGGGTCACAGAGGTTGAGTGACTTGCCCAGGTAACTGGAAGAGGCAGGATTTGAATCCAGGTTGGCCCAAGTCCAGAGTCCACACTCATAACCACTGTGCTCTTTTGGAAGACCCCACTGGAGAGGGGCCACAGGTGAGCAGAGTGGGCCAGGGAGATCCATGCAGAGCAGAGGGAGAGCGAGAACATCTGGTTGGCTTTGAGAGATGCTGTCACCTGAGAGCCTAGCGAGTGTCAGGAGAATGCTGGGAGCAAGGCATCCACAGGTAATCTGCCAAGGGGTTGAACTCAAGCCACAGCCAGGGAGGAAGCCATAGTGGAGATGCCCAACCAGAAGGGGCAGGGCATCTAGACATGGGGAAGGACTCAAGTCTGTTGGGTCATGATGCATGTTGGGGACAGGGACAGACTTCCAGGTGTCCAGGAGGCAGGAGGTTGTTTGGAGGTTGGAGAGCTGTTCTCATTCATCTGCTCTTGACCACCTTCCACACCTTCGCCCTTCTGGCAGGTACACCACATCCATCTTACAAGAAGGCTGCTCCAACCTCAGGCAAGGTCAGGCGAAGCCCGGGAGGTAGGGACTTAGGGAGTTTCTTGTGCCAACTTGCAGTTTCCAAGCTGTTCTGCTCTCTGCTCAGCTGCTTCTTCAAGATGGAAGACAGCCCTGGGGGACAGGAAATGCCACCTGGTGGCTAACCCCCAGGTTGCCTCCCAGCAGGATTCAACCAGATTTTGAGAACTGCGCTGGCAAAGATAAACCTGGCCAAGGCCCACAGGGGATCTGGAGTAGACATTCTCCTGCCACCTCTAGGCATACCTTGGAGTGTCAGAAGATTCATGCGTTTGCCAGATGTTTACTGAGCACCCGGCCCTGTGCTGGGTGCTGGGATCTGGGCTGGGACAGGACAGACGCTAAGTCAAATATCAGAAGGATGAGGAGAAGGTGGCCAGATGAGGAAGTCTGGCTGGGGGAGAGCCCTGTGGGATCTCAGGCAGAGGGAAGGAGTCCGTGCAGAGCTCTGAAGGGGGCATTCAGGAGACAGAGGCTCACTGTGCCTGGGTCTTAGAAGCAAGTGCTCTGGCTGCAGAGGGGGATGAAGAGCATCAGAAATGAAGGACTTCACCAGTGATGGTATGTGGACAGATTGTGTCTTATGTGGAAGGCAGTGTGGAGCCATGGAAGGTTCCCATGCAAGAGAGTGACTTGCTCAGATGGACACATTGAGAAAAATTGCTCTCGCCATGGGGTTGGCCAACGGACTGGATGTTGACAAGAAGGGATTCGGGAAGAGCAGTTGGAGCACCAGTACAGGTGGTGGCCTGGGTTGAATTAGGGTGCAAAGCAAGGATGGAAGGCAGCGGATGAAGTCAGGACTGAGAGACAGATTCTAAAGGACTCAGTGAAGGTGAGAGCAGCATCCAGTGGACTTCTGGGTGGAAGGAGGTCCCAGTCCGTGATGCAGGGAACACAGACGGATGAGCGGGTGCTGGGGCTAGGTGAGGCATTCTCTTGGGGACCTATGGGGACACTGGAGGGAGGTGCCCCCTAGAAGTCAGAGTCAGAGGTCTGGAGCTCAGTGGGTGATGTGGACTGGAGGTGATTTGCAGAGCTGCCAGAGGAGGGGAGGTGAGAAAGGGCATGTCCGTGGTGAATGGAGAACAGGCATTTCCATCAGGGTCTTCCCTTTGGTATTTACAACATAACCCCATTCTACAGATGAGGAAGCAGAGGCAGAAAGACTCAGGATCGTATGTGGCTTCATATGCAAGCTGAGATTCAAACCACACCTTGTGAATGTGGGCGCATGCGTGTGTATGTGTGCACGTACATATAGACCTGCGTGTACACGCATGTATGAACGCCTGTGAGCATGTGTGTTTTCCCCAGTCCTACCATCATGCTTTCCCTGTGCCAACCAGCGTTTGAAAATGCCACTGTTGCCTTTGCCAACTTGGCACATATCATGAACTTAATTCCTTGGGCCGTCTAGTGTTGAGCGCCCCTGGAATAGGGATGGCACGTTTGCTGTTGAAGCTTGGGACTCAAATTAGTGCTAGCTTGATGGGTAGGAAAATACCAGAAGGGTGATGTAAGCACGCGTGGTGATGCCGGGGTTCAAAGAAGATTCTTTTTTGCACCCTGCCATGTGGGTAGCTGCCGTGGCCATGAACGTAGGTCTTGGTGAAATCACTTTCCCACCGGAGAACAAGAGATCACGAAATAATTCTGCTCAGCGCTGTGTGTGCATGAACTCGCTGCGGTATTATTTGAGGTAAGAGCAGCCTTGCAAAAGGCTATCTTCTGATCCTGTCGGCTCGCTCTCTTACTCAGAAAAAAAGCTTAGACATAAAAGAAGAGAAATAGCTTGAGGGGAAGAGATGGAAGATGGGGAAGAAATAAATAGCCGGGACTGGTGGTGTACAGCCATGGTTTTGAGTCCTCTTGGCTGTTGGAGCATGGCACAGTGGAGTCCGTGGGAAGCATTTTGTGCAAAAGCGGCAGGCAAGGCCACAGCCACTGGGCTTTCAGAGGCCGTAACCTTATTAAAAGTTAGGTTTTGATCCTTGGAAGCAGACTTTTTTTTTGTGCGTGTGAAAAGGAAACAAATCCTGGCATGAAATTCTGTTCCACTGAATTTATTCTGAAAGATGCTCCTGTTCAGTGGGCCATAGCGTTAGGAAAATCCAGAGTCGCCGCTAAGAAGCCAATTCTAAGGGATTTGGATCGTCAAGACCCAGTCATAAGGAGCTGGTTGCTGCTCGCCATTGTTCAAGCTGAGCCGGGGCTGAAAATGCTGATGCCCTGAACGCCCCTGCAATAAAGGCCAAGTCTGAGGGGGCTCAAAGCTGGGATGAGAGCATATGAGCCAGATTCTAAATCAGGTTCAAAGACCAGAGGACAGGCATTGCGTTGAGCAGAGAGACTCAATGGGTGCGGATTCTGCCCTTCTGCAAGTAGGGCCCAGGCCTGGAACACATCCTGGGCTGAAGAGCTGTGACGGTCCTCATGCCCCCTTTAAGCTCTGCATGGGCTGCTGGCTTCTCTGCTCTGCCCAGTGAATTTGGACTGGTCCGGAGGGAGCATCTTCATTGACTTAACTAAGCATCACCGCCCCCTAGTGGACAGAGCCCTCTACAGCAAGCCTCATGGTCCTTGGCCAACCCATGGGTGTACCTTCTCCCATCGGAGTCCCATGCCAAGGTCTAGCCCCATCAGTGGTGAACCGAGACAAAGCCATGGTACTGTGCTGAATGGACCGTGTGGGGCAGGGGAGCTGAAAGTGGCTGGACCAGGGCCGGCTTGCCCGGTGTACCCTCCGGGTTACAGGAGAGGGCTTAGCTCCAAGCCAAGTTGCCAGACTGGTGAACGGTTGGAGTACTAATCGATCTCTGTGTTAGCCGGTGAGAGCATGTGGGTTGAGTAGAAAATCCAGAATCTCAAGAGTGATGCAGAGACCTTCCCAGCCTCATCTAGTCTGTTTTCTCAGGGGTGTGGGAATGTCTTCTCTGGACTTGGGTCAAAGGGCAAGGTTCAAAAATAGGCACCACCACTTGATAGCTGTGTGGTCTTGGGAAGCTCGCTAAGCCAACTGGAGCCTCAGTCTCTCCTACTGTGAACTGGGCGAGCAACAGTGACTGTCTGTAAGAGCTGTGAGGACAATTAGGGCTAACTCCTAGCCTCCTGGCACTCAGGACTCATATAATGACCCTGGTTGTTGTCTTATTATTATTATTTTTTTAGGATTTTATTTCTTTATTCGTGAGAGACACACACAGAGACGCAGAGACATAGGCAGAGGGAGAAGCAGGCTCCCTGCGGGGATCCCAATGCAGGACTCGATCCTAGGACCCTGGGATCACGACCTGAGTCAAAGGCAGACGCTCAACCACTGAGCCATTCAGGTGCCCAGTGACCCTGGTCTTATAGAGAAATACAGGTGACCTTTCAGTGTAGAATGGACTGTAGAAGGAATGCATCCATCGAGGGGCAAGTGAGGGATCTAACTTGTGTATAAAGAGTTCAGTTATTGTAGCCAGAAGAACTTTCTAGGTCAGGCTCTAGAGGGGAGAGATAGGGATGGTGTTAGCAGTGACAATTCTATTTTACTCTCTCTCTCATTTATCGATCACTTTATTTTATTCATCCACCCATCCATCCATCGTCTATTCATCGTTCGATCTGCCAGTCATCTACGCAAACATCATTTTGTAATCCAGAAACATTTACTGAAGGCCTGTTTTGTGTCTGGCCCTGGAGATACGGTGGTGAAGAACACGAACACCCTGACTTCACAGAGCTTACATTTGAGGTGTGTGTGGGGTGTGCAAAAGATGGCATGTTAAAGCAAAGTCATTGCAGGTGGTGACAGTATCATGAGCTTCCCCATGTACTGCCCATTTTCTCCTCGTGACACCTCTGTGAAGGAAGAGGGCCTTATCATCCCATTTAATTAAATTAATTACTTTATTTTTAAAGATTTTATCTGTTCATTTGACACACACAGAACACAGGCAGGGGGAGAGAGAGAAGCAGGCTCTCCGATGAGTAGAGAGCCCAACATGGGGCTCAATCCCAGGACCCCAGGATCATGACCTGGGTTGAAGGCAGTTACTTAACCTACTGAGCCACCCAGGTGCCATCCTATTATTGTCCCATTTTAAATATAAGGAAAGTGAGACTGTGAGAGAGTGGCCCATTAAAACTCCGCTTGGAGCCGAGCCCTTTCCTTGAAATGTCACTGGGTGGACCCAGCCAGTGGGGCACGAGGCCGGGGGGTGGGGGGTGGGGGTGTTGTTCAGAGCCTCCTGACTCCGGATCCTGCATTCCTTTTGACTCCATAGTGGAACTTACTGAGGGAAGGAAGAAATATGAGCTGACGGGGGAAAAAAGAGGAGAGAGAGAAGGTTTTCAAAATAAGAGTTTGTAAATCAACCTTAAGAAGGTCCATGAATTGCAAGGGGGTAAAAAAAATAGCTCACTTAGTTACTTTTATTTGTATTTCTGGTTTTAAATTCCCATCCCACACTCTGTTTGAGTGGTTCGGGGTACTTTAGCTCCTCGGATTGCCAGGCAAATACTTATCCTTATGGATAAAGCAATGCCATAGGCACCTTCACAGTCTTACTCCAGAAACCCTTCCCTCTCTCTGGAGTTTTACACCAGCCCCGGCGTTCTTGCGATTTCGTCTCCTTGTACAAGCCCTAGGGCTGCAAGACACATGCCCAGGTGGGCCAGGTGGGTGTCAAGATGAGGGAAGTGGCCCCCCTCCCCCAGTAGGAAATACCCGAGATGGAATGTGCCTCCTCTGGGGAGTGGTCTTGACTGCTCGCCATCCCATTCCAGGGGTTGGGGGGGCCGAGGACACTCAGTATTGTCAGTGGGTCTCGTTGAAGACAAACCTCGATCCCATTTTTGTGCCTAATGGCTTGAATTCCAGTCTCAGTTCAGTTTCCACAAAATGAGCCAAAACCCATAGCACAGGCCAAACCAAACGTGCCCGCGGTCCAGGCCATTTGGATGTAGGCCGAGAGTTTTCCATCTCTGGATTACTATGTGCTGGTCATGGGACAGCGGTGGCTGTTGTCCTCTATCCCACTGTGTGCCCGGGGACTTGGCCGTGCCTGGCACACTGCTGATGCTAAGTAAGTATTTCTCCGTGGAAATGGGTGCTCAGAGAGGTTAAGTCACGGGCTCAGGGCCACACAGGTGGGTGACGCAGCTTCCGCTCAGACTCACATTGGCTGGTTCTTGACGCATCCCTGAAGATCAGTTCATTGACCGTGCGCTGTGTCCCCGGCACAGAGGGAGTCGTGCCTGTGTGGTGGTGGAGATTAGAAATGTGAAGCTTAACACCTAATCTTCCCATTTTATGGAGGAGGAAGCAGAGGTCCGTGGAGATGAAGGGACTTGTCCCATGTCGCATGGGGGGGGGGCAGCAGGATGCAGAACTAGGTATTTGAGGCTGTGCTTTCTCTAATACCCCAAATTGGTGGCTTTCCTGTCTGTCTTGTTTTTGCCCGAGCACATCTAAGCCAACAAACATAGTTGACATCATGTGAGGTATGTATTTTTTCATAGATCATCCCCTTCTAGTGTCATTTATTTTCTCTTTTTAAATCGTCACAGCTCTGCTGTTTGCTTGCAAAGGGAGTGTGTCTCCTGGGGAAAAGCAGTCTGATCCCTCTCTCTCTGTTTCTCGAACAAACACAGTGATCAGAAGACCAGCTCCTGGGTGATAGGGATTCAGGGCAGGGGTCCCTCCAGGTGTGAGCAGGCCAGGAGCCGAGATGCCAGGGTTTGCATGCACCTGCCGGTCCTGTTAGGGAGCTACCTACCCATGGCATCGCAGACCTGAAACTGTGAGGCCTGAAGAGTTTCCCCGTGTCTTGTGGTGTGTGGTAAAAGTTGGCCGGGAAGGGCCTCCCATGCCTGCTATTTTCAGTGGAGAGAAGGGATGGGTTAATGTCAGAGATCAGGTTTTATTTGTTTGGCCTGGAACGTTCTAAAACAGTTTGGAATCAGTGTCTGTTATTTTAAAATTGGGAGATTTCACATGAAAATCTGCGTTTCTTGCTGCTTTTTTTTTTTTTTAAAGATTTTATTTATTTATTCATGAGAGACACAGAGAGAGAGAGGCAGAGACCCAGGCAGAGAGAGAAGCAGGCTGCATGCAGGGAGCCTGATGGGGGACTCGATCCCAGGACTCTGGGATCATGCCCTGGGCTGAAGGCAGATGCTTAACTGCTGAGCCACCCAGCAGTCCTGGTTTCTTGCTTCTTAAAAAAAAGTCAGAATATGGAACCACCCAGGGGCCTCATGCCTACCCAGTCCCACTCCACCGAGAGGTGGCGGCGTCCCTGTGCACGGGGAGGTAGGGTTCTCGAATTTGCCATAGTCCCTGCCATTCCCAGCCGTTGACCTATAACCCGCTTCATTTACTGATGTGCATTCTCTGGCTCCCACAGGCATTGGGGTGCAGTATCCCAGGTTCGAATCTGTGTTGGATCAGGACATGGAAGGAGCATTGGTACTCCCCCGGTATCAGTGTGGGTGGGCGGCAAGAATCAGCGTGCTAGCTCTCCCCGGGCAGGAGAGGACTCCCAGGAGCCAAGGTCTTGCTGGGATCTTCTCACTCCCAGACGTGTTTCCTTTTACTGTGCCTGGCGTACAGTGGGTGCGTGTTTCTGGGTGTGCACACCTGCCTTGTCACCGTGTGTGCACGTGTGCCTGCATGTCACAGAGGTCTCCTCTCTCCAGTGTCCCCTTGCATCTTTCCCCTGCCCGGGCAGCTAGCTGTCTCTGCAGTCCTGCTCTTGAGCTTGGGAAGTGCGCCCTTGCTAATTGCCGCAGGAGCTACCAGGCCTCCTCACTCTGACAGTGGGGCCCGCCAGTGGCTGGTGATCTTGGCATGCGATGCATTGTGTGCCCCTTACAATCATTTTCCGTTGGGGACGCTCTCAGCTCTGTAGCAGGCTCCTTGAGACGCGCGTGTTCAGCAGATGTACCACTCAAAGGCTTTGTCCCTCTGTTCCGCCACCACTGCCCTCCCCGGAAAGGATTTGAAAAGGAAACCTTGACTTTCCGACTGATTTTTAAATTAGCACATACTTAGCTGTTGGTGCTTGAGATCCAGGCCGGATATACTCTTCCATCAAGCATAAAGTCTTCTAATTCTTTGTACTCCTTGATGGAAAAAGGGGCCACCTGTGGGTGATTCCTCAGCAGCCTGGGGATGGACCCCGACAGCAGCATTGAGTGGGAGAAGGCACAGCACAGGCACAGCTGGGGAGCTCTTTCTCCCATCCTTCTATTTATTTGTTTTTTTAAGATTTTATTTTATTTTTTTTTCTAGAGAGAGGGGTGGGGGGAGAAAAAGTATAAACGGGGAAGAGTGGCAGAAGGAGAGGGAGACACAAACTTGCCGCTGAGCAGGGAGCCCGATGCAGGACTCGATCCCAGGACCTGAGATCACGACCTGAGCGGAAGGCAGGCGCTCAACAGACTGAGCCACCCTTGCCCTGCCCCTACCTCTCTCCCTTCTAGTTTCATTGCCATGTTATTTTTTTTGGTGGGGGGGGTCACTCCAAGGTTTTTGGTTCCACTGCTAAGTGCGAAATGCAGATAAGGAAGTCTCGCCTGGTTGCTAACCTAGTGGAGCGTTGAGTGAAGAAGGTGGACAGAATGTTTACGATTGGAACGGAGCTTAGAAGTTCCAAGATGCATAGTTGCCTCCTACCCGGTGAATATTTTTTCTCCGCTTTTGCTAGAGATGTTGAGAATCTAAAATGCTTTTGCCAAGAGCGGAATAGAAGCCCTCCCTCCTCCACCAGGGCTTCCTGGACTGTGAGGAAGAAAGCACGTTCTCGTTTCACCCAAGTACCAATGGCCTTGAAGGTAATGAATAGCCAACGTTACTGACCACTCCCTCCGTGCCAGGCATTATGTTGGGTGCTTCCACAACTCTCTCCTGATTCTCCCGACCACCTTGAGGGGTTGGTTCTATTATCATCCCCCATTGACAGATTGAGACACTAACACACAGAGAGGTTAGGTAACCTCTCTCAGGCCACACAGCAAGGAAGGGGGGGATAGGCACCTGGATTTGAGCTCAGTTCATTCTGCAGATGGAGCACTGTCTTCATTGCAGCTTAGATCCATGCATTTCATCTGGTACATGTTCCCTGATAATTTTCTCTCTTAAAGCATCAGTGGAGGGTGGATGTTGCAGTTTATGGAGAGCAGTTAGTTTGTAGGAATTCCTATCAGCCCTGATGTAATAGTAACAATGAAAGCAAATATTTAGTCAATGTTTAACCACGTGTCAGAGACTGTGCTAAGTGCTTTATTTTTTTTTAATTTTTTTTAAAAGATTTTATTTATTTATTCATGAGAGACACAGGCGGGGGCAGAGACATAGGCAGAGGGAGAAGCAGGCTCCCTGTGGGGCGCCCGATGCGGAACTCGATCCCCAGGACCCTGGGATCACACCCTGAGCTGAAAGCAGATGTTCAACCACTGAGCCACCCACGTGCCCCTTGTGCTAAATGCTTTAAATGCATTTTCACTTTGTGCCCTGACAGTGACTCTCAGAGGAGGGTACAGAAGTCACAGACCACAGTCCTGCATCCAGGATTTGAACCAGGATTGACATAGTTAGGACTGAACCTGTTGAGCTTTGTCTGTAGAACCTTAGACCAGCCCACCACGTTGAAACTGCGTCTTCTGCTGCAGCCCCAGGGTGGCACCTTGTTGTTGGCCATAACGTGCTAAATGATTTCCTACCTCAGTACCTTTGCGCAACCTCTTCTGTCTGCTGGGTGCACCTTTCTTCCTCTTCCTCCTTTGGTAAACCACACTTTAACACTCTGTTCAGGTGTCGCCCCACAAAGCTTTCCTCATCCCCTGTGAAAACCAGTTGCTTTTTCCTCCCTCCTCCCAGGGAAGCTCAGTGTCCCCAGATTCTCTTACCGCCCTCCTTACACTGACTTGTCATAATATGTATACCCCACGTAAATTCTTTGGAGTGCTCAGGCACTCAGTGAATATTTGATGAGTGACTGAGGCTGTCACTCTGGTGTCTTGCCTTGGAGACAGCAGTGGTCATATCGAGCGTGTGTGGGCTTTCCAGAGAAACAGAACATATAGGATTGACAGAGATACATATGAGGGGAGATTGACTATAGGAATTGGCTTACATGATTATGAAAGCCAGGAAGTCCCATGATCTGCCATCTGCAAGTTGGAGAACCAAGAAAACAGGTGGTGTAATTCAGTCCCGGTCTGAAGGCCTGACATCTGGGGCCTCTGATGTCCAGGGGCCGGAGGAGACGGATGGATGGATGTCCCGGAGAACTCCCCCTTCCTCCATGTTTTTGTTCTTTTTGGACCCTCAGCCAACAGGGTGAATGAAGCTTGTCCACTTTGGCGGTCTGTTCCAGAAACACCCTCTCAGACACACCCAGGAATTGTGTTTGAGCAGCTGGCTGGGGCTCCCTTACTTGGCCTAGCCAAATTGACCCTTAAAATGAACCATCCACCGTGCTCAATTCATTTTTCACCCATGGCTTCCACCAGTCTCCCTCCACCCCGACCTCTCTGATATTTTCGGGCTTCAGACAGCATTTAGTGGAAGAGGGGATGATAGGGACCTCTGTGTGGCTCAGCGGTTTAGTGCCTGCCTTTGGCCCGGGGTGTGATCCTGGAGTCCCGGGATCGAGTCCCGCATCGGGCTCCCTGCATGGAGCCTGCTTCTCCCTCTGCCTGTGTCTCTGCCTCTCTCTCTCGATCTCTCTCTGTGTCTCTCATGAATAAATAAAATCTTAAAAAAAAAAAAAAAAAAAAAAGGAAGAGGGGATGATGCTCATAGCTCCGGGGTTGGTGAGCTTTTTCTGTAAAGGGACAGATTGGAAGTATTCCAGGCTCCTTGAGTCCTGCGGTCTCTGTCAACAACTGCTCAGCTCTGCACTGAGGCATGAAATAAAACTTTGTTTATAAAACATGGCAGCAGGCTGGATGCAGCAGACGGGCGATAGCCTGCCAACTCCAGTTCTGGAGCATTCCTGTCCTGACAAGTACTGGTAGAGGGTAATCGGGCTTCTTAAATGGGCTTCAGAGATCGGGTCATCCGTTGACGGTCATGGGGAGCAGGACTCTGAGAGCGTTACTGCTAACCCTTCGACATCACCTGACCAGAAAGTTCTAACAGAAAAGGCCTATGCTTTGGTGTCAGCCATTATATTTCGAGCTGGGCATTTGAACTGTGTGATCCTGGGTGGAGTTCCCGAGCCTCTCTGGTCTTCGGTTTTGTCATCTGCAACACTTAGATCATCATACTTAACCTCGCTGGGTTTTAAGGGGCCGAGAAGAGTTTGTGTGTTTTACAGGCACGTAATAAGGATTGAGCAAATATTAGTTATTTGTCTTCTTGCAGGCTTTTCTCCAAAATCGTAACCTTTCCACCGAAACATGGAAATGCAAACTGTCAAAGCCAGTGCGGCCCGGGGAGGCCCACCGTCTTTAGAATTCTAGAAAGAGTCTTTGAAAAGTGAGAGACATTTAAGTCTGAGGAATTCATCGTTTCTTACTGTCTCACCATTCTCTTGGAGAGAGAGTGAGAAAAATTTGACATTTTCGTTTTCACACCTGTAATGTTACAAGTCTAATGCGAGCCGGGGAAGCAAAGGTGGCTGTGACGTCAGGGGACGGGGAAATGGCAGTGGCAGGGTAAGCTTTTGGCAGACCCAGGGCAGAGATGCCACGTTCCGCTGTGCGAGGCCGGTAGGTTTGGTACCCACGGGACATCCAGGGGACTCTCATCAAGAGTTTTGCGACCAGGAGGAGTAAATATTGAGCCTGTCCATTAGGGAAATGCAGAAGCTGGATCAGACCACCAAATAGATCCACCCGCGCCCCCAACCGTGAGTGGATGCGTTCCACAGCTACTTGCGGATGGTGTAGGGCAACTAAATGTCGCACAGAGCTGTCTGGTTCCTCGTCTGCCCACACTTCCCAGTTCCGTTCCCAGACGGGATCTCTGCAAGCTTCGAAAATGTCCCTGTGTGGTCCAGGCTGACGTCTCTGCTCCTTTAGCACCAGTATCTTCGTGTTCTTACCACCGAACTTTGGCGATCTTTTAGCTCTCATCACTTGGGGGGGAGCCTGTGGGACGGCGTCTGCCACGACCTGACCCCTCCCCAAGGCAGACTGAAATCCTTTCTGTCCAACTTCAAAGCGTTCTGTTCCTAGACCCACGGAACACTTAACAGCACGGGATTTACCCTCATCGTGAATTTTTCTCCTGAACATTAAAAGATCTTTGAAGACGGGGCCGTGTCTTACTAATCTCTCCGGCTCTAGTACCTAGAATGGGGATGGGTGCTTAAGAGGGAAGCTTGGTCAGTATTGCAGAATTTGAAAATAGGAGATTATTTACAAATGTGGAGATACCTGCAAGCTGACAAACTGAAAATGTCTTGAAACACTGGCTGTCCAGAAGACAAAGGTTCTATGCTGACGTCAACGTTGAGTGGCCCATCCTTTTAAAGCCGCCTTGCTGGGCTTTTGGTGACTCTCAGGGTATCTTGGTGATTAGAACATCACTCAGAGACCTGTTATGACTGGCTTTATCTCTGGGCACACTGTCATCCCAAATGTCAGTCCTTTTTTTTTTTCTCTCTAAAGATTTTTATGTATTAATTTGACACAGAGAGAGAGGGCACAGACAGAGAGAGTGGGGAGGGAGAAGCAGGCTCGAGCCCAATGTGGAATTCAATCCAAGGACCCTGGGGTAATGACCTGAATTAAAGGCAGATGCTTAACCTGCTGAGCCACCCAGGCACTCCAGTCATTTTTTTTTTAAGGTTTATTTATTTATTATTTTAGAGAGAGAGTGTGTGTGTGCTGGGAGAGGGGCAGAGGGAGAGGTAGAGGGAGAAGCAGGCACCCCGGTGAGCAGGGAACCCAACGTGGAGTTCCATCCCACAACTCTGAGGTCTTGACCGGAGCCAAAAATCAAGAGTTGGACACTTGACCGACTGAGCCACCTGGGGGCCCAAATGTCAGTATTAATAGGACTTTCCAGGGGGAGCCCCAGGGAATGGACCCACCGTTTGAGAAACAGCTCAGGATCTGAAGGTCTGGACACTGAGAATAGTCTGTGGCCACGTGGGCAGTTGAGTAGGAGGGTTGATTCAGGATGATTGGCAGGCAGGGCGAGTGGAGTAAATGAAGCACTTTATGGGAAGTGATTAATGTTTAGTAAGTGTGCATTTTGAGATTAGAATAAATAGCCACAGCGAGAGCTCTTCGGGTGGCTTCTCCGTTTGGGATTTAGCAAACATCTACTGGCTGCCTACTGTGGGCCAGGCGCTCACTGAGTTGGTTCGAGACCTTCTGAGATCAGCACTGCCAATGTTGTCCTCTCACCGTTGCAAAAATCAAGGTTCACAGGATGAAGCACCTGTCCCAGAGACAGAGGTAGAGCTGGGGCAGCGAAATGGTCTCTTCCCTTGCCGTGGCAGTAGTAGTTTAGACCCTTGAGCTTCAAAACCAGACTGCCTGCATTTCCATTCGGGCTCTGCTGCTTATGAGCTGTGTGACCTTGGACAAATTACTCAACCTCTCTGTGCCTCTGTTTCCTCATTTGTAGCACGGGGGATACTAGTAGTTGTGAGGATTAAATGATGTAACGTGTGTGTGTGTGTGAAATGCCAGGAGCGGCGTGTGACGTCCAGCAGGCAGTGCACAACTGTCTGCTGTTACTACTTATTATTACGTGGAACTTCTTTTCCCACACACACACGGTACCTGCTTGATTTATTTGTTGCATACTTTTGCATTAATCTTCTTGATGGGCGGTGGGCTGACAGTGGTGTCTGTTTGCATATTGCAATGCACATTTCACCTACTGTCCCTTTCTCGGGCAGCACTGGATTTCCAGGGACGTGGAGACCTTGCAGCATAATGCCCCCCGCTCGCTTGCAGCTTCGAGTCTGGTGACTCTATTATTTTTCCTCTGCAGGATGATGCATCTCAGGGTTTCTCTGTTAGCACTGACTAAATAGGATGTTATTTATGCGGGGGCCTTGGTGACTGAACTGCTGTTGTACCCACCACGTTTATGTGTAGTGTGCACACTGGCAGATTGATCCATCAAGGGATCCAGAAACAGAATTGCATTTCATTCTGTTACCCTGTGAGGACCTTGGCCGGGCTGTCTGTCTGATGTGCCGGAGGATGGTTTTGCTAAGGGCCCCAAGGCTCGTCGGATGTCAATACTGAGGATTCTAGAGAATGGATCTGAACAATGAGTGTTGCTGGCGTGTGTCTGCAGGATGAGCAGCTGTTGCCTGTCTCTTGCCCTCCCATAAAAGAAAGCAGCATATGACTGAGGAATGTTCTGTGGCTGAAGGGACATGGATTCTTTCATTAAAAACACCAGGGCTTGTTATGTGGTTCACTGGGAGAAGCCCTTCCTGCTCCCATCCAGTCATATGTGCCTGCTTGCAGACCCCTCCTCTGGCCATCCACTAGGTCCAGAATCAACTCCAGAATCCTTAGTGTGGCACGATCTCGGCCACGCCATCTCCAGCTGTGAGCAAAAAGCCACTCTTCTCCTCTGGTACGCACCCCAGGGTCACTTTCTACTGAATTTCTTGACCAGCCTTCAGATAGTTTATCCTCGCTCATAGCTTTTGTCTTTGCATGGAATGCCCTTCCTTCTCTTCTCCGGTGGCAAACTCCTACTGACCCTTCAAAACCCAGCTCTGATAAGACCTCCTTTGCAGGAGAAGCCTTCTGCGAGGCACCTATGCCAAATGACGTGCCTCCTTCCTGTCTTCATCTACCACTGTCTTCTCTAATACAATAACGAATCCACTTCGTTTATATCACGTTTCTCCGGCAGTCCACATCCCTTGAAGGCAGAGGCCGTTTATCTCTGAACCCCTGGCATCGTCCCAGCCCCGTATTTATCATAAGAATAAAACATGCGTTCGAAACCATGGGTTTGAAAGAATCTAGTTGCTGCTGGGCCATGCCTCCTTGGGGAGTTTCAGCCTCGGGTCCAGCCTGACACCCTGTCAACGAGGTTAGCCCCCGCCTCCTGCTCCGGAGGTCTGGCCTTGTGCTGCGCTGCAGCTGTGGTGCTGATGTCTGATTCTCCAATAGGCCTCCGTATGCTGCCCCTGTTTGGAGTTCTTGGCCATCACGATGCAAGGACATGGGGCAAGACACAGGATCTCCATCCTCAGTTGCTTGGCTGCGTCATACTGGCTGTGATCGTGCCCACAGGAGAAAGAATGGTCAGGTGCTTTGCTTAAGGTGTTCTCCATGGTACCGCCCGTGGCCATATCCTTATGTTCCCTTTGGTCTTGGTCTCCAGTCTTCGCCGACATGTCCTTCACCTCTTTCTACTGCCACCTTCCTCTTGAGGTCATGAGAACGCCTCGGCTCTAAAATCCCTTCTTCTGTAGTGTCTCTAAGTTTCTACACATTTCAGGGACTGAGTCATGTTTATCTGGTTCTGCTGATTCAATGCATGATATTTTTAGCAACAAAATATAACCCCCCCCCCCAATATGCATGCTTTCATTGCAAGGTATATTTTCCTGTAAGTATAACTTAGCTGATACTTTATCTTCATCCCTCTGATAAGTGCTGTCCCACACCTCTTCCTTTTGTGCTTTCTCTCCAAAAAGCCTGAGGTGTCTCTGATGAGCTCTGGAAATGTGGGCAGGGATTCTTGATCGACTCAAGCATGTGAGTCACTGAACACTGGTGAGTAAACTCATGTTGCAGACGACACAACTGTGGAATGAACAGAATTTCCTGCCCCCAGATTATCTGTTTTGTTTGTTTCTCTAATCTTCTGTTTTACCTGAAACCTGCCAATACTCTTCACATCTCTCTGGCTCTGCCAGGAATTGCTAATCACTTATTTTTTTCTGGGAAATATTTATTGTTTGCCTTCATGTGTCAGGCACAGCTCTATGCATTGTGGATAGGAGACAGAGCACTGGGGTCTATAGCTTATACAGTGAACACCTAGATAAATGAAATTCTGTGATGGAAGAGGAGAACACTTTGGAGGAGAATGGAAGTCTGAGAAGAAGCCTTGGAGATACTTGGAGGAGGAGCATCTCAGGAAGAGGAAATAGCAGGTGCAAAGGCTCCGAGGTAGAAATGTACCTGATGGGTTTGAGGAACACGAAGGAGGTGCAGATCGAGTAGGAGATGGAAGATCATTATAAAGACTCTGGCTTTGATTCCAAGATGGGAAGACATTGGAGAAAAATGATTGACTTCATGTCCTAACAGCATTGCTTACTCCCATGTTGGGAACATATTGTGTGGGCCACGGGTGGAAACAGAACAGATGGAGGGATTATGGAGGCTTGGACAGGGGTGTTCCAAGTTCATGAAGACACCCTTCTCCCATCACCAGCTTGTCCTTCTCTTTCTCCTGTGACATCCAGAGCAGGGGCCATTCTCCTTTGGTACCTCTCCCCCAGACTTTCTTCCTCTGCATTCATCTTATTTTGTGTAAACTCCCGTAGTAGTGACCTCATGTGGGACATAATCATTAATGTGTGTTTTTTTTTTTTTTGTTTTGTTTTTTGTTTTTCTTGTTCTTGCTTTACTCACCTTGGAAATCCTTGGGCTTATCCATTTGGGAAATCCCAGGGACTAGCACAGTGCCTGGGACCTGGTAGGCAAGTTTGGAGGCAGGGCACATATCACAAAGCTACCTAATGGAAACATGAACATGCATGTTCACCATTTCTCAACATTATACAGAAGAGCCTGTACGAGTCTCTCCTGGTGTACTTGCCTGCTTGTCGTTCGGCTGTGTCAGCTGAACATATGTATGTTCTCTAGAGAAGAACCCCGAAGGGATGTGGAAGATGTACAAAGGAACTGATCTTATTTTATTTTTAAATTTTATTAAATTTTATCCTTTTAATTTAAATTCAATTTGCCAGCATATAGTATAACACCCAGTGCTCATCCCATCAAGTGCCCTACTCAGTGCCCGTCACCCAGTCATCCCATCCTCCCACTTTCCTCCATTTCTGTAACCCTTTGTTTGTTTCCCAGAGTTATGAGTCTCTCATGGTTTGTCTCCCTCTCTAATTTTCCCGCTCAGTTCCCCTCTTTTCCCTTATAATCCCTTACACTATTTCTTATATCCTGCATATAAGTGAAACCATATTATGATTGTTCTTCTCCGACTGACTTTCTTCACTCAGCATGCCACCCTCCAGTTCCATCCACGTTGAAGCAAATGATGGGTACTTGTCGTTTCTAACGGCTGAGGAATATTCTATTGTATACATAGACCACATCTTCTTTATCCATTCATCTTTCGATGGACACCGAGGCTCCTTCCACAGTTTGGCTATTGTGAACATTGCTGCTAGAAACATCGGGGTGCAGGTGTCCCGGCGTTTCACTGCATCTGTATCTTTGGGGTAAATCCCCAGCAGTGCAATTGCTGGGTCGTAGGGCAGGTCTATTTTTAACTCTTTGAGGAACCTCCACACAGTTTTCCAGAGTGGCTGCACCAGTTCACATTCCTACCAACAGGGCAGGAGGGTTCCCCTTTCTCCACATCCTCTCCAACATTTATTGTTTCCTGCCTTGTTAATTTTCCCCATTCTCGCTGGTGTGAGGTGGTATTGTGGTTTTGATTTGTATTTCTCTGATGACAAGTGATGTGGAACATTTTAAATTTTATTTATTTTTAAAAAAGATTTTATTTATTTATTTTGAGAAAGAGAGAGTGTGCCAGTGGGATGCGGGGGGATTGAGGGTGAGGGAGAAGCAGACTCCCTACTGAGCAGTGAGCCCAATTCGGGGCTCAATTCCAGGACTCCAGGATCATGACCTGAGCCAAAGGCAGACACTTAACTGACTGAGCCACCCGGACAACCCAATTTTATTTATTTTAAGAAAATATTTTATTTATTTAGAGAGAGAAGAGCATGAGCAAGGTGGGGAAGGACAGGGGGAGAGGGAGGATCTCAAGCTGACATCATGCTGAGTGTGGAGCCTGAGACGGGGCTTGATCTCACCACCCTGAGATCATGACCTGAGCTGAAATCAAGAGTTGGACACTTAAGCAGTTGAGCCACCCAGGTGCCCAAGAAGGGACTGATTTTAATTGCTAACACTGGGCTTAAGTACTGTGCTTTATGTTTCTGCATTTCATCCTCACACGATCTAATGAAGTATCCATCTTACAGATGAAGTAGCTGGGGTTAAGTCACCCCACTGGCAAATGGTGGAGCAGAGAGTCCAACCCAGGTCTGTAGGCTTTGAAGGCTAAGTGTCTTCCCCAAGGGTAGACTGTTCTACTGAATCACTAGGGAACAACACATCATTCCTGATTATCTTAATATTATAAAACCTAGCAAAGAAGGTTGTACCCATTACTGCTGGGTCGTAATCAAACTGCCCACCAAGGGATGGATGAGTCCTCTGAGTGATTTTGCTTTCTTAGAAAATAATTAACTTTTGGGATGTGTGGGTGGCTCAGTGGTTAAGCATCCGCTTTCAGACCAGGGCGTGATCCTGGAGTCCTGGGATCGAGTCCCACATCGGGCTCCTTGAATGGAGCCTGCCTCTCTCTCTGCCTGTATCTCTGCCCCTCTCTCTCTGTGTCTCTAATGAATAAATTAATAAAATCTTTAAAAAAAAGAAAATAATTAGCTTTTTCGTTCATGCTTTGCATTCTCAGAGATTTCACGTATATAGAGATAATGCAATATAAAATTATATATATAATATAAATATGACATAATGTATATTAAAACATATAAATATATAAAATATAAATATATGTTATGTTGTAATGCATATGTATAAAATCATCCAGGAGATACATAGACAAACCTACATGTCCATTGACATGGTTAAGAAATGTGTAGCACCCCAAAGAAAAATGGTGTTGACCTCCAATAAGCCAATATGGTATCATTTCCTAGGTATATTTTAAGAGGAAACAGCTAAAATGAAGCAGCCTGTGTATGGTATGTTTCCATTCACATAGCAAGAGCAATATCCAGGCACACACTTGCTGTGCTTAGGATGGTCCTGGAGGTGAGGTAAGAAATTGGAAAGTGTTTGATTCTTAGGTGGAGCCAAGTGGATTGTGGGTCATGGGTGGGAGGGAGACTCACTTTTCAATAGATCCTTTTATGCTGTTTGATTATTTTCCAAATTAGGTTTTTGAAAAAAAATGTGACGCACATATACCTACGTATATTTATATTGGTGTAGAAGTATGTGGTATATAAATACTGACACACGTTTCTAAGGTCTAGATAATTTTTGAAAAGGATTTCCTAGGTGCATCTGACATCTCTTACACACCCTTTCAGATTTCAGTGCTCGTTGGCCTCACCAGACAATCTCTAGAGACTTTGGCCATTTGGTTTGGGACAGCCACTTCTGACACTGTCAGCTCTGCAAGGGCCTATTGGCCTCCTGAGCTTGGGACTCTCTAGTGCCTTTCCTCAGTGTCCTCCCTCTGCATCTCTCACCTCCTGCCCTGAATTTTTTACCTATACATTCTTTCAGGTCCAAGGATAGCAGAAAGGAGGAAGTCTGCTGCTTTTACAGCTCAAATAAGAGCAGAGCTTGAATCTCTTCGGCTGTTGTGAGGGTTAATTGTATGTGTCAGGTTGACTAGATGAGGGTGTCCAGTTGTTTGGCCAACCACTAGTCTAGACATTGCTTTGAAGACATATTCATTCAGATGTGGTTAATCCTTGAATCAGTAGACTTTGAAGAGCAGATCACCCAGAGAACCCTGCCTAATGCAGTTGTGATTGTCCCGCCCCTGAGAGATCACCTTCTCTATAGGAATGCAGCACACTGGTTGGCCTAGGCCAAAGTTCAGTGTTTACTCTTGGATAGAGTTAGATCCACCCACCTGATCAAGGTACTGAGGATGGGAGAGGGGTGGGGCACCAAGCCCAAATCAGGGTGTTAAAGGAAGTAAAATAACGGAGCCTGGGAGGAACCAAAACAGAACAGAGAGCAGAAATCCATCCCTGTGGCTGTTGTTACCTCCTTTTGCAAATGGATTATCAGGCTCAGAGAGGTTAAGTGGTTTGGTCAAAGCATACAGGAAGTTGGGGATTAAGCCTAGTGGACCAGATCTCAAAGTCTGTATTTTTGCCTCTTACCATTTGTTTCATTCATTCATTCATTCATTCATTCATTCATGTCACCAACCATCCAACCATTAAACTAGTATATACTAGTTGCTCACTATTGACGGGTGTGGACTGTGCCAGACCCCGAGGAATCTAAACCATCCAACCTTAAAACTGTCCCTCACATGAGAAAAAAAATACTTCCTGTGCCGCAGACCACTTTTCAGGTATCCTGAACCAAGTCCACTTTTCTTGAGCTTCTCAGAGCAGACACATATCAAATCCAGATTGGTCTTCAGAGATGAATACACATTCTTTTTCCACCCAGCCAACTCGTTTTCAATTCACTACATGAAGTCAGGTGGAGAAGCAAAACCAGTCATGATGGCAACACCACCCAGTGCAAGAGGGAAGCACTCCTGACGGGTCCCGGGAAGATGGAGAGGGCCCGTGTGCCAGAGCCGGCTTGGCATCTCGGCGAGCTGCGGATTGATGGCTCTGGTGTCGCCAAAGGAGGAGTTCGTTTCCACTACTTTGATCCCCAGGTCCCCGGGTTGGTTCTTGCTCCGTTTCTCCCGAACATGAGTGATGACAGCGTCCTAGGAGGCAAGTGGGCACACAGGCTTGAGCAGTTGTTCGTGGATTTATTGTTTATTTTCTTCCTTGATTCACTTTCCTGGCTGCCCCGTGAACGAGTTCCTCTGTGAGAGCAGTCCCTAGCTTTGCTGCTTCTCGAACGTGCCATGTTCACTGCTTGGCTGCTGCTTCTGCCTCACGCGCCTTCCTCCCTGGGATTATATGTCCTGCCCCTTCCATGTGGCCAGGCGATCATCATCTCTGGACATTCAGGTAGCACTCTACAGTTTATAATGTACTTTCAGGGAGGCAAGAGATCACATTGGTTTGGAGCGCGATCTTGGGAGATAAACTGGGTTCAGATCCCAGGTTTGTCTTCATGGGGTGGGTAATCTTGGCTTACCTAGTGTGTGCGGTCACAGTAGGCTCTTGTCGACAGCAGTTTGAGCAAATCTATGTAAATCTCAAGGTAAGCCCTAAATAAGTGACGGTAATTAATTGTTTCTCTCGTGTGACTTAAGTCCTCGAAAATGAAGGAGAAGCAAAGAATGGTCAGCGTGGCTTGACACCCCAGCTCTGCTAACTCACATGATAGCTAACTCTCATGACCTTGGGCAAGTTATTAGTTTTCTATTATCTGTAAAATGAGGATGATGACAGTGCCCAGCTCATGGTGCTGTCGTGAAGGTTAAATGGGATGTCACCTGGAAAGTGATGAGCATAGTGCTGGCACCGAGTAAATGCCCAACGGACACGGTTATTTGTGACGATTACCCTGTACCTTGAAACATTTAACCGCGACGATGGAAAAAGCATGATTTGTAAAAAGCATGATTTGTCTGATGTAATCCTTAAGTAATTTTTGTCTTCTGCTGTCTCTTTAGAGACAATGCAAATTTTTTGCAAAACAGGGCTGGCTCTGTTGCTGCTTCTGGATGAAAATTCTAGAAAGCTCTATTGACCTTCTGGTACCTATTCAGTGACAGAAGGTCCTCAAGCCTCTGTAGGTCAAACTCACCTGCACATCAGTACTTAGAATATCCAACCCATCCAGTGCATTTGCTGAAACTTGGAACTTGGTTTCTGGGGCTCGCTGCATAGGGGGGAGCTTGCTTCATGAGAGAAGGGTGACCGACCTCCTTCCCTCTTTCCTTCCTCCTCTTACTGACCACAGCTTCTGCCTTCTTCAGGGTCAGGGAGGGCCCCAGGGGGTACGAGTGTGTTTACTTCACTGGAAATGTCATGAGCTGCTCTCAGCACTTTCTGGAACTAGCAGATGTTTCAGGCTGGTTCTTTCGCTCATGCTTGCTTTTGGAGTTTCTTCGGAGATTACCATACGTTCCTGATTAACTGGAGCTCTTTCACCAGGAATTCTCTGGATGACAGTAATGGCATCTCTATGCCTGCGTGCCCACTTCTAGCTTCTTCCTCAACTCTTCTTAGGAAAGCAGGATTCCACTTTTGTTCTTCTTTTGTCATGGTTCTGTTTTTCCTCCAAGTTGTCCTCTTGGCAGAACCTTTTGTCACACGTGGCTCATGTCTGGTTCGTGGACACACGAGCTTTCCCACACTGATTCTACTCTTCACTGGCCTTCAGGTGATGGCAGTTGTCGTGCCCCTCATTGACGGACGCAGAATCGAAGATGTTGCGAGTACTCAGAATTTCCCCCCGAGATCACACAGCCAGCAGCAAGTGGTGTAGTTGAGATCTTCATCTGGGTCACCTGACCCTAGAGCCTGGGGTTTTGACCCTTCAGCCCTGTAGTCTTAACTTAAAATTTGGCATTACTGTTTTCTGTTACTGCCTGCACAAAGATGTTTAATGATGTCGTACAATTCTCTTTCTTCTCTTTTGGTGTTTTTTGGGTATGGGGGCTGAAAACATTTTTGTCATCATCTAGGGTTTTCTCTCTTTCTGCTTCTCCCTCTTAAAAAAAAAAACCATAAAAAACTAACCATATAGAGAAACAAAAACACACTCAGCCACCAAACAGAAACACCCCTGTCTTTCGCTGGTATCCATTTGCTCTGTGTCACGGAATTTTGCTCGCAGGCTCGGTGGCACAGGGTGCCTTTCCCATGAGCTGTCTGTGTGCCTCCTGCCTATTCTGTGTGTTTCACATCAATTCTCTCTAGCTCACGCTTAGATTTTCTCCACTGTCGGATCTTAACGGTATAGTTGGGAATTCAATTTATAAGAAAAATATATTAGACTTGATCAGGTTACGCTGTATGCTCTCTGTATCTGTTTACTGACATCTCTGGTGTCTGAGGATTATTTGAAAGCAAACTTGATTAAAGCAGCGCCAGATTAGTTAAAGAAGGATGCACCTTGCAGTGACTTGGATAACCCGTTGTTCTTTAGTAAAAATATTGGATAATCCCATGCAGGCGAATCAAATACCAGCTTTTGTTAATGGTCTGACCTCTTTTAGCATTAATGAGGTTTTATTAAATTAGAAGATCCAAATAGGGTTAAAATAAAACGGGTTCACATATTTTTTGCAAACATGAGAATGTGAAATCTAACCATCAGCCTGAACTGGCTTAATTTATATAAAAATAGCTTTCGTACATTTTAGTTCTCTCCTGGTAATAGCTTGGCTGTTTCAGTGGTATTGGGTCTCTTGTCAAATGCTTGCATTGTGATCAGCATTTTCTTTCCCTATTTGTAACACAAAGAAAACCTAATCTAACCCCCATTTTGGCCCTTTCTTAAAAAAAAAAAAAAAAAAAAAAAAGAAAAGAAGAAGAAGAAGAAGAAGAGGAGGAGAATTGGGCTATTTAGCCAGTCTGCTCTGCTCCCAGTTTCTCCTATCAGAGGAATCCCGTCGTCTTCTTTTATTCCTCTTCATATTTTGCAGATTGCAACTATGTTTGAAGATGTCATTGTCAGCGAAAGGATTCTTTTCAATTTTCCACTGTGTTTCTTTTTGCCAATCTAATTATCTCTTTAACTCACCGCTGCTTTTATTTATAGCTTGTGACTCCTCTTCCAAACCTTCTGATACTTTCCAGAATGGCTCTGTTTTTAAAGCTACTGATGATTGCCTGTATTTACAGTTTTTGCAGTTAGAACCGTGGGGGTTTGGCTTCCTTGTCCCCGGTTTTTAACATCGGCTCCGTCGATGGCAGTTGTCACTGAAAATCGCATTTCTACTTTCCATCAGAGCTTTGGTAATCAGGCCAATTCTAGCTTTTTTCTGCCCGTGGCGTAATGACAGTTTCCTGCTTCTGAGACACTTGAGCCATTTTGAAGCTCCAACTCCTCTTGGGGAGAAATTCATGGTTTTGAAGGCTAGGGCAAGGTGACAGCGAAAAATATGATTAATAAAGAATTTGTGGTGATACAGGCCTTCGGCTTGCTGTTCTTTTACGCTCAAGGGAAAGACATTTATGAACATTTTTGTTGTGGTGATGGTAAAATATACATCGCATGAAATTGCCCATTTTAACCGTTTTAAGAGTTGGGTTCGGAGAGGCATTATGTACATTCCAGGTGGCACTACAACCATCATGCCCATCCGTTTCTAGAACTTCTAAGGACTTCAGGGATTTTGAACTCCTTGAATGTCCAGATTTGTTAGACATTCTTAAAACACTTTTTTTTGCTTTTGTTTAAGATTTTTTAAAAAATATTTATTTTAGAGAGAAAGAGAGAAAGAGAGGGAAGGAGAACACAGGAACAGAGGAGGGACAGAGGGAGAGAGAATCTGAAGCAGATTCTGAGCTCAGCACAGCCGGACACTGGGCTTGATCCCATGACTTCGAGATCATATCCTGAGCTGAAATCAAGAGTCAGATGTCAACCCTTTTAGCCACCCAAGTGCCACTTTTTCTATTGTTATTTCTTCCTAATTTGTTTTTTTAAGATACATCTTCCATGCATTTCATGTTTATCTGTTGATTGTTCTTGCTAATTGAGGCATAGCTCTGGGCTCAGAGGGCTGCTGTGAAAACTAGATCGAATGAGGCTCATAGCTTAGTGAGTTGGCCAGTGTGATTGTTCCTATTTGGCTATTCGACTTGTTACACACATCTCTGACTGTGTTATGGATCAGAGAAATAGCATTTGCGTCGTGTTA
Organism: Canis lupus baileyi; assembly: GCF_048164855.1. Lineage (NCBI taxonomy): Eukaryota > Metazoa > Chordata > Mammalia > Carnivora > Canidae > Canis > Canis lupus. The sequence goes on from NC_132845.1 coordinate 57,120,062, forward strand.
GCCTAAGGTCCTCTTCTCTTTCATTTCTTGTCTCCCCCTTAGCCTGTTCTCAGACTCCACCCCTGTGTTGTGTTTGAACTACATCATTCCAGGTCCTTTACCCTGTAGATCTGTACTCTATAGTACTGAACAATTTACCTTTTTTTTTTTTTAAGTTTATTTTTTAGTAATCTCTACACCGATTTTGGGGCTCACAACCCAGAGATGAAGAGTCACATGCACTTCCAACTGAGCCAGCCCAGGGCCCCCTCAATTGGCTTTTTTAACTTAACGATATTTGTTGAGAGTCAATCCCTGGTTTCATATGTAAATCTCCAGCAAATGCCAGGTGACCCTCTACCATGTGGCAGAGAGCTATGAGTTGGGTACCTTCCCTCTTGGCCTCATTTAACCTGAACCACAACTCTGGGGAGGGGGGTTGTTGGCACCATCCTCATGTTACATCTGAGACAACTGAATGGTGAGTTCACATGTTTTGTTCATGGTTACACAGCTGGTAAGTGGAGTCAGGATTCAGACTCAGGTCCCTAACCTTGAAGCAGGTGCCCTTACCATGTCACCATCCTGCCCCTGGGTGTTTGTTTAATGCAGAGATTGCAGGCATTCAGGAAGAATTTGTTTCCATCTGGTCCAAAGAAGCGGCCTATTGTTCATTAGGTCTCACACACAAATACCCCATTGCAGTCTGGTTTGTGTTTCAAATGAGAATTGTTCTGGGAGAGGAGGCTGACCCTGTAAAACGTGCCCTGTCTCAGCTTCCCTCAGGAGATGATAATGAGCCAGAATTTGAAAGGTGAATAGATAACTAACCAGGGGGAGAAGAAAGGAAGACAATTGTAGACAGAGGGAACAGTACGCACAACAGTTGTGATCAGAGGAAGACCTGAGCTTCCGAAAACCTGAAGTCTGGTGTGGCTGAAGCACAGACAAGAAAAGGGCAAGTGGGTGGGGTCCGTGTAGGGCCTGTTGGGCCATGTTGTGGATTCCAGACTTTATTTAGAGAGTATTGGGCAACCGTCAAGTGATTTTGAGCGGAGAAGGATGGTATTTGCATTTCTAAAAGACCACTCATCCATACTGAACGCAGGTTGGATGTGGACCAGAACCAGAGGGTAGGATGTGTAATATTTGATGGCTTGGACGAGGCTGGTGGTGGAGATGGATGGAAATGAATTGATATGATTGCTATTGAAGAAGTAGAATGAGCCGGTCTTGGAGTTGCATTGGATTTAGGCAGGGGGTAGACTAGGCGACAAGGAGGGAGAATATGAATCAGTAAAGTCTCCTGGATTTCTGGCTTGAGCATCTAAATGGAAGGTGGTAAGGTTCACTGAGCCGGGGAAGACTGGACAATGGCCCGATTTGGGGGGAAAGATCAGAAAGTTGGTAAGACCGTAAGAGTAGAAGGTTGGGTAGCTGATTTCTGGAGTGTGCTCCAACTTTCTAGGCAGTGAATGGTTGAGTGATTAGGAACAGTTTCTGGCATCAGATGTGGACTGGAGTCCAGTCTCTGCAGCTTCTGGGAGCTTCCAGTCACCCCTCTGAGCCTTGGTCTCCTCTTGAGGGAAAAGGAGATTGTCAGTACCTGCCCTAAAGGGTTGAGAGGGTTACATAAAAAAATGCGTGAAGCACTTAACTGATGTTCCCAGGATCACAAGGACTCAATCTAGTTTCCTACATCATTATTATCATTGTTCTTATTCTGAAATGATTTGTAACTAAAATACTGTAGCAGTATTTTAGTTTGGGTGGCAGAGGAGATAACTTTGGTGGCAGAGGAGATAACTCTGCTTTTCAGTATACACCCATTAAACCTTGCTCTGGAGTTAACAATGGACTCCTCTGAACAATGCGATCTTGTTCCCCATAAAGGACATTATATTACAAGTAAATCAGGCAAACCATCGCATGAATGTCTGTTGTACAAGAGCCACAGTACGTAATCCAAAGGTCATTGATGTCAGTTTTTTGAATTAATTTTTCCCTTTCTTTCCTAAGTTCAGATAAAATTCCTGATTATGCTACGTTATCAAAACAAAAACAAAAACAACCTCTACAAAAAACACAACAAAACCCAAATACCTTAGTATCTCAGAGGCTGGTGTCTCTCAAGAGTGACAGCCACAGGACCGTGCTGTGAGGGTAGGTTCTCGGTAGCATAAAATGGAAAAAAAAATACTTGTATGAACACCAGATTCTCATGAGAGGATCCTAACCATACCTCTGACAGGTGTCAAGAAGGAGCTGCCACATGATTCTCTTCTTCATACTTGGGAAATTAAAAGCAATTAATTTAAACATTGCTGGTTGAGGTTGAAACTTTGAGGCTGTTCAAAATGTCACATAAAATGTTGAGTGCACCCTGTTGGAAAGGATAATTTTCCTCCTCGAGATTGCACAGATAAAGCCATCTGATTTTCAAAAAGTATAATATAGTTTCACTAAATAAATATATACCAAAGCTTCATTGCCTTATCTCTATTTGAAAGAAGGATTTTTAATAAGAAGACAAACACGGGTTATCTGGAGAATCGATGTTAGCAATAGTGTAAGTAGTTGCCTGTATTTTAGATGGGAAAGCAGAGAATGTTTATTTAAAATGTTTAATGGAGGAGTGATTTTTGCCTTGATTTTATTCATGTTGTGGATTTGGCCTGCGTGGGGATTTAAAAAACACTCCCCCATAGCCACAAGTAAGTGGAGTGGTGGAAGCCGCCGCCTTGGACTGGCTTGTGTTTCCTCTCCTGCACCCTTTGTCTTACCTGCTTGACCTCTGTGTGAATTTGAGCCTTCCCCTACACCTGTTCTTTTAAACTAGGGTATGTTGTCTATAGGAGCATGAGGTGCTGTGTTCAGATGGCATATACGAACCTTCAGAATCATGCAGCGCATCTTCTTGGGTGGTTGATTTTACCTGACAATTCAGAGGAAATACTTTTGTATTAAGACAAAATATCGTGAAGCAGGTTAGAAAATTAACGCGATTTTCTGCTTAGATTTCTAAGAAGTAATATATGAGACTCTAAAGAAACATCAGGGTGGCTTAGCAGAAGGGCTTGACTCTTGGGTGTTTTGTTCATTCTCCTTAGCCCATGAGGGATACTTTGTTGGAAAAATTTGGAATGTGCTGCCGAAGCCGTGGACTTAATGCTGGAAGTGGCCTTGGAAATTGTAACAGTCAGGGGTCTTGGCTGCACATTACAGAAACCCAACTTCCTGCTTCATGCAAAGGAAGGAGTTTATTGGCTTGCAAAGTTGGAAAGTCCAAGATTGGATGTGACTGTATTCATGTTCTCAGAAATATGTCATTACAAGTCAGTCTCTGTGAATAATCAGTTTCTCTCTATTCATATATTATGTATGTATTGTCTTTCTATGGCTCCATGTATCATCTCTTGTCAATCTTTAAATCTATCATCATCGTCATCATCGTTGTTGTCATTTTTGCTCTTTTTCTATTTTTTTCTTTATTCTCAGGTAGAGTTTCACAGTGTGATAGCAATACCAAGGATAATGCTCGCTAGTTAGTTTTCAGTCTTGATGGCAGAGTTTGTTGTTCTTGTCACATAATTCTATCAGAAGAGGTGTCCTGGGGCTCCTGGGTGGCTCAGTCAGTTGGGCATCTGCCTTCCGCTTGGGTCATGATCCCAGAGACCTGTTATTGAGCCCCACATCGGGCTCCCTGCTCAGCAGAGAGTCTGCTACTCCCCCTCCCTCTCCCTCTGTGATCTCTCTTGCTCTCAGTCTCTCTTAAATAAATGAATTTCTTAAAAAAAAAAAAAAAAAAAAAAGCTCAAATCATTGGTCCTGTTTGGGTTATATGCTCATTTCTTAATCAATATATGCTCATTTCTTAATCAATCAGTGGTGTGGCCAGGAGATGGAACACTCTGATTGGCCAGGCCTGGGTCATCTGGGGCTCGGGGGATTAATTCTATCTGAAATTCTGGTCTGCGAGTGGGGGCATGAGTGTTTCCCGTCAAAGAAAGTTGAAATGGCAGCCACAAAGGATTCATTTAGTCCAGTATTTCACTTTACTGATGAAAGATCCCAGGTCCAAAGATTTTTCCTCTTATTGTCTCATTAAAATATAATGGTAAGCAGAACTGGATTAAAAAAATTTTTTTTTAAAGACTTTATTTATTCAAGAGAGAGAGAGAGGCAGAGACACAGGCGAGGGAGAAGCAGGCTCCATGCAGAGAGCCTGACGTGGGGTACTCCATCCCGGGTCTCCAGGATCACGCCCTGGGCTGAAGGCGGTGCTAAACCACTGAGCCACCCAGGCTGCCCTAAGATTTTATTTTTAAGGAATCTCTATACCTAACGTGGGGCTTGAACTTACAACCCTGAGGTCAACAGTTGCATGCTCTACAAACTGAGCCAGCCAGGTGCTCTAAGAACTGGATTTTTAATAGTAGTTCTTCAGTGGAAATATAACACATAAAGTGATATGCCTAAGTCCCAAGTGAACAGCATGGTGAACTGTCCCAAAGTGATTATACCTAGTAGCCACCACACAGGATTAAGAAATCGAAAGTGCCCACTGGTATACCTCACCATCACTATCATCCACTCGCTAGGACTGAATTTACTTCTAGTTACCACAGATTAACTTTGCTTGTTTGAACTTGACATATATGGGATCTTAAAGTGTATGGTTTTTGTGTCTAATTTTATTAGCCCCATATTATTTATGAAATACATTCATGTTGTAGCTCATTATTTTCATCACTTTGTAGCACTCTATTATACAAGTGTGCCAAAAATAATGTATCCCTTCAACTGTTGATGAATTTTAGAATGACTGGGTTTTCCTTATTTATAGTCAGCACTATTGTGAACATTCTTGAACATTCGTTTGGGAAGCATGTATACACATTCCTGTTGCATGTATTCTGAATAGTGGAATTCCTTGGGCATAGTGTTGACTTTACTTCAAATTTAGGTGAAATTGTAAACAGTTTTCTGAGATTTGGCGCTAACAATTTAAATTCTCACCAGCAATGTCTGACAGTACTTGGTATTATCATTTGTGCTAATTTATATCTTTTGTTGGTAGTTGTGGTGTATCCTATTGCAGTGTTTTTTTTTTTAAAGATTTTATTAATTTATTCATGAGAGACACAGAGAGAGAGGCAGAGACACAGGCAGAGGGAGAAGCAGACTCCCTGTGGGGAGCTGGATAAGGGACTTGATCCCAGGACCCAGGGATCACACCCTGAGCTAAAGGCAGATACTCAACCACTGAGCCACCCAGGTGCCCCTCTTATTGCAGTCTTAATTCACATTTTTCTTTTTTTTTTTTTTAATTTTTATTTATTTATGATAGTCACACAGAGAGAGAGATAGAGAGGCAGAGACACAGGCAGAGGGAGAAGCAGGCTCCATGCACCGGGAGCCCGACGTGGGATTCGATCCCGGGTCTCCAGGATCATGCCCTGGGCCAAAGGCAGGCGCCAAACCGCTGCGCCACCCAGAGATCCCAATTCACATTTTTCTGATGACTAACAAGATTGAGCACTTTTTCATATATTAACCCAACACTTGGCTGTACTCTTTTGTGAATTGCATTTCAAGTTTTCTTGACCATTGTTTTTAATGGTTTGCTTTTATATATTTATAGATGTTCTTTATATATTCTGGATTAAAGTCCTCTGTTGGATATATGTGTTGAATATATCTTCAACCAGTCTGTGACATGCACTTTTATTCTTTTTATGTTATTTTTTGTGAGCAGGAATTCTTCAACTTTTATATGGCCTAATTTATCAATATCCTTCTTTATAATAAGAGCTTTCCTAATTCCACTTGAAAATTAAGATTTTGGGGCCCCTGGGTGGTACAGTTGCTTGAACATCTGCCTCTTGGTTTCAGTGCAGATCGTGGTCTTGGGGTCTTGGGATTGGGACCTTCATCAGGCTCCAGGCTCACCACAGGGTCTGCTAAAGTTTCTTTCTCTCCCTCTGCCCCTCTGCTTGCTCCGTCTCTCAAATAAACAAATTTTTTTTTTAAATTAGGATTTTATCTTGGGGTCATGAAGATATCCTATGCCTTCTTTTTAAAGGTTTATTGTTATATTTTTCAAACTTAGATCTACAGTTCATACATAATTGAGCTTTTTGGTGAAGTAAAGATCCATTGTTTCTTACCTTTTCTTTTTTTCCTCTAATAGGCTATCCAGATGACACAGAACCATTTATTGACAAGTCTACTTTCCTGCCACTGCTATGTAATGCCACTTTGGTCACAAATCAAGTGACACGTACTTGTGGGTTCTGTTTCTATACTCTGTTCTGTTTTGCTGGACTGTTTGTCAGTTCCTGAGCCAATTTCACAGCATTTTAGTTCTTTAGCTTTATAATAGCTCTTGATATCTGAATGTCTAAGCCCTTAAGGATTTGCCCTTTTTCTTTATGATTGTCTTATCTTTTCTTGGTTCCTTCTGTTCCATGTATATTTTAGAATCATTGTGTCAGTTTTTACAAAAATAAGTTATTGGATTGTGATTGGAATTACATCAAGTCTAGAGCTTAATTCAAATTGGCAAAGAAGAAGTAAAAATCTCCCTCTCCGCAGATGACATGATATTGTACATAGAAAACCCAAAAGACTCCACCCCAGATTGCTAGAACTCATACAGCAATTCGGCAGTGTGGCAGGATACAAAATCAATGCCCAAGTCAGTGGCATTTCTATACACTAACAATGAGACTGAAGAAAGAGAAATTAAGGAGTCAATTCCATTTACAATTGCACCCAAAAGCATAAGATACCTAGGAATAAACCTAACCAAAGAGCTAAAGGATCTATACCCTAAAAACTACAGAACACTTCTGAAAGAAATTGAGGAAGACACAAAGAGATGGAAAAACATTCCATGCTCATGGTTTGGAAGAACTAATACTGTGAAAATGTCAATGTTACCCAGGGCAATTTACACATTTAATGCCATCCCTATCAAAATACTATGGACTTTCTTCAGAGAGTTGGAATAAATCATCTTAAGATTTGTGTGGAATCAGAAAAGACCCCGAATAGCCAGGGGAATATTAAAAAAGAAAAGAGCTGGGGGCATCACACTGCCAGATTTCAGGTTGTATTACAAAGCTGTGGTCATCAAGACAGTGTGGTACTGGCACAAAAACAGACACATAGATAAATGGAATAGAATAGAGAACCCAGAAGTGGACCCTCAACTTTACGGTCAACTAATATTCGACAAAGCAGGAAAGACTATCTACTGGAAAAAAGACAGTCTCTTCAATAAATGGTGCTGGGAAAATTGGACATCCACATGCAGAAGAATGAAACTAGACCACTCTCTTGCACCAGACACAAAGATAAACTCAAAATGGATGAAAGATCTAAATGTGAGACAAGATTCCATCAAAATCCTAGAGGGGAACACAGGCAACCCTTTTTGAACTTGGCCACAGTAACTTCTTGCAAGATACATCCATGAAGGCAAGAGAAACAAAAGCAAAAATGAATTATTGGAACTTCATCAAGATAAGCTTTTGCACAGCAAAAGAAACAGTCAACAAAACTAAAAGACAACCTACAGAATGGGAGAAGATATTTGCAAATGACGTATCAGGTAAAGGACTAGTAACCAAGATCTATAAAGAACTTATTAAACTCAACAGCAAAGAAATAAACAATCCAGTTATGAAATGGGTAAAAGACATGGACAGAAATCTCACAGAGGAAGACCTAGACATGGCCAACAAGCACATGAGAAAATGCTCCACATCACTGGCCATCAGGGAAATACAAATCAAAACCACAATGAGATACCACCTTACACCAGCGAGAATGGGGAAAATTAACAAGGCAGGAAACAACAAATATTGGAGAGGATGTGGAGAAAGGGGAACCCTCTTGCACTATTGGTGGGAATGTGAACTGGTGCAGCCACTCTGGAAAACTGTGTGGAGGTTCCTCAAAGAGTTAAAAATAGACCTGCCCTATGACCCAGCAATTGCACTGCTGGGGATTTACCCCAAAGATACAGATGTAGTGAAATGCCAAGACACCTGCACCCCGATGTTTCTAGCAGCAATGGCCACAATAGCCAAACTGTGGAGGAGCCTCGGTGTCCATCGAAAGATGAATGGATAAAGAAGATGTGGTCTATGTATACAATGGAATATTACTCAGCCATTAGAAATGACAAATACCCACCATTTGCTTCGACGTGGATGGAACTGGGGGGTATTATGCTGAGTGAAATAAGTCAATCAGAGAAGGACAAACATTATATGGTCTCTTCATTTAGGGAATATAAAAAATAGTGAAAGGGAATAAAGGGGAAAGGAGAGAAAATGAGTGGGAAATATCAGTGAGGGAGACAGAACATGAGAGACTCCTAACTCTGGGAAACGAACAAGGGATGTTGGAAAGGGAGGAGGGTGGGGGGTGGGGGGTGACTGGGTGACGGGCACTGAGGGGGGCACTTGATGGGATGAGCACTGGGTGTTATGCTATATGTTGGCAAATTGAACTCCAGTAAAAAAAACAAAAACAAAAAAAAACAGTAAAGACAGAAAGGACAAAAAACACGCAATTAAATTGTCATTTAGTTAAACAAGAAAAAGTCTAGAGCCTAATTTGTGGGAAAAATAGGCATCTTTATTTAATTGATCTTTTAACCCATGAATATGGTAGATCGTTCCATTTATGAAGATATCTTCATTTATGTCAGTAATGTTTTTTAGTTTCCTGTGTAGAGGTCCTGCACATCTTTTGCTGGATTGGTCCTTAGTATTTGATGATATTGTAAATGGTAAACTTAAAACTTTTTCATTTTATAATCATTTATTACTAGTATTGAGAAATGCAATCTGTTTTTTTGGATATTGATCTCATTTCAGTAATGTGTCTGTATATCCTTTTGGATTTTCTGTGTGTAGAAGCTAGTGAACTATAAATAATGACAGTTTTATTTTTCTATTCTAATCCTCTTATTTCATTTTCTTGTCTTATGGCACTTCATTCTCTATATATTGTTGGATAATAGTGGGATAGAAAGTATCCTAGTCTTGTTCCTTATTTCAGAGAAGAAAGTTTGAACATGTCAGATTTGATTATGATAGTTACTCTATGGTTTTTAAGTTGTTCTTTATCAGATAAAGGAAATATAATTTTATTGATAATTTGCTTCTAAATGATAATGAATCCATATTGTATCTTATCAAATGATTTTGAATACATCTGTTGATATGGTTTTTCCTCTTTTTTTCTGTTAATATGGTGAGTTACATTGATTTTTTAAAAAAAATATTGAGATCTTATTACATTGACAGTATACATTAAGTAATTTTTTTTTCTTTAGAGATTTTATTTATTCATGAGAGACACAGAGAGAGGCAGAAACACAGGCAGAGGGAGAAGCAGGCTCCCTGCAGGGAGCCTGATGAGGGACTCGATCCCGGGACTCTGGGATCATGCTCTGAACTGAAGGCAGACCTGCAACCACTGAGCCATCCAGGTGTCCCACATTCAGTAATTTTTAGTTAGTATATTTATATCCATGTTTATTAAAGAGATGGCTCTATAATTTTCCTTTCTTGGACCAGTCATGTCAGATTTTGGTGGCTGTTTAAGATAATGCTGACCTCACAAAACAAGTTGGGAAATAGCCATGTTTTTTACAAAACCTCAGGAAGATTTTGTGTAAGACTGATAGGGCAGCCCTGGTGGCGTAGCGGTTTAGCGCCGCCTGTGGCCTGGGGTGTGATCCTGGAGGCCCCGGATCGAGTCCCACGTTGGGCTCCCTGTGTGGAGCCTGCTTCTCCCTCAGCCTGTGTCTCTGCCTCTCTCTCTCCCCCTCTGAATAAATAAATAAATAAATCTTAAAAAAAAGACTGATGTTAACTATAACTTAAATGCTTGGAAAATAAATTCATGGATGAAGCTATCAAGGCCTGGAGATATCTTTGTTTGGAAGTTTTTATGTATATTTAATTTCCCTAATTGATAGGAAGTATTCAGATTTACCATTTCTTTTTGTACTAGTTTTCCAAATTGTGTTTTTCTAAGATTTTTCCATTAGTCTGAACTTCCAAACTGGTGGCAGAAAGTTATTCTTAATATTCTTACGTTATTTCTTAAGTGTCTAGGATTTTTAATAATGTTGCTCCTTTCACTCTTGATATTGTAGCTTATGCTTTTTTCTCTTTTTATCATGACTGTCTTATGAGGTGTTTTTTGTATCAGTTTGTAGTCTTTTCAGAGAACCAATTTATACGTCTTTGATTTTTCTCTCTTTTCATATGAAATTTGCACTTAATATTTATTATGTCTTTACTTTTCCAGGTTTAGTTTATTTAGCTCTTAATTTTTTGAGCTAGATATCTAGATAATTGTTTTTGGCTTTTGTTCTCTTCTAATAGATGCATTTAGGATTATAAATTTCCCTCTGAACAATTTAGCTACATTCTACCAATTGTATTTTCATTAATATTCAGAGAAAAATATTTTCTAATTTCCATTTTAATATGTTTTTTTTCACCCATGGTTACTAACAATTATGTTGTTTAGTTTCCAAACATTTTGATTTTCTAGATTTTCTTTTGTTATCGATTTGTTGCTGCATTTTAATTTAGCCAAATAATATACTCTGAATGATGTTTGCTTGGGCTCACTTTATAATCCAGAATATGATAAATCTTAATAAACAGCCATACACTCTTCAAAATTTTGTGTGGGATCTAATTGTTGGGTGTTACATTCTAGATATTTCAGTTAGGTAAATACTGTTAATCATATTAAGGTTAAAAAAATTCTGTGGGGTGTTTGGGTGGGCCAGTTGATTAAGCATCTGAGTCTTGATTTCAGCTCAGGTCATGATCTCAGGGTCAGGAGATGGAGCCCTGCGCCAGGCTCCATGCTGGTCTCCACTCTGGCTGTGGAACCTGCTTAAGATTCTGTTTCCCTTTCCCTCTGGCTCCACCCAATTTCCTGCTTGTATGTGCTCTTTCTTGCTCTCAAAAATATTCTTACTGGGGATCCCTGGGTGGTGCAGCGGTTTAGCGCCTGCTTTTGGCCCAGAGCGCGATCCTGGAGACCTGGGATTGAATCCCACATCGGGCTCCCGGTGCATGGAGCCTGCTTCTCCCTCTGCCTGTGTCTCTGCCTCCCTTTCTCTCTCTCTCTCTCTCTGTGTGTGTGACTAACATAAATAAAAAAACTTTAAAAAAAAATATTCTTACTGGTATTTTGCTCTGCTTTTTTTTTTTTTTTTTTGCTCTGCTTTTTATACCAGTTATTGTGAATTACTGGAAGAGTTTGTGAAAGCCCTCTATTGTGTCTGTGTGTTTGCTTTTTTCTTCTTGTAGTTATATAGGTATTTTTTGCTTTATATATTTGATGTTATGCTATTAGTTGTGGACAAATTTAGAAAGCTTATGTCTTCCAGGTGGATTGACCATTTTATTGGTGTGAAATGTTCTTTATCTTTAGTCAGATGTCGTACCTCAATGACTGCCTTGCCTTACTCTCATATAGCTGCATTGACTTTCTTTTGTTTAGTGTTTGCAAGGTATAACTTTTTCCAACCCCTTACTGTTAACCTTTACTTGTTATATGAAAGGTATGTCTTTTATAAAAGTCAACATATGGCATTTTATTTTAATTCATTTTGATACTTTAAGTTGGTGCACTCAGATTATTTATATTTAATTTAATTGCTGTATGTTGGAATTTTTATGTCACCATTTATTTTCCCAGTGGTGTGTGTATGTGTGTGTGTGTGTGTGTGTGTTTCTCTTTTGCTTAGTTGGACATTTAAAAAATTATTCTGTTATTGCTTTCTATTAGTTTGTAGATTTTTCTAGGGGTTCCCTAGGGATTAAAACATGAATCTTTGAATATTACAGCCTACTATTAATCAATTCACAAATAATTCTAGGGATATAGAACGTTTTAACTTCCTCTACCCTTTCTAGCCTCCTGTGTTATTGTTGTCGTGCATATTAATTGTACATATGCTTTTTACACCACAAAACATCACACTTCTTGTGTATGGTCAGTGTTTCACTAAATTCATTCATATTTATTTATTTATTTATTTATTTATTTATTTATTTATTTTTTCATTCATATTTAAATCTTCTAAAATTCCTTTCTGCATTTGCATTTCTGTCTAGGATCATTTTCTTCCTTCCTTAATAATTCCTTATAGTATTCCCTAGGCACAGGTCTACTGGCAGTGAACTCTCTGAGGTTTTGTCTGTTTGGAAATGTTTTTATTTCACCTTTACTAGTGAAAAATGTTCTCTCTTGAGTATAGAATTCTAAGTTGGTTGTTACTTTCCTTTACCAGTTGAACTATGCTATTCCATCATGTTCCGGCTTCCAATACTGCAGTGAAAACTCAATGGTAGTCTAATTTTTGCTCCTTTGAGGATATGTGTCTCACCCCTCATCCCACCCCCAAAGCTTTGAAAATTTTGTTTCTTTCATTTTCAGCAGTTTATATGTGAGGTACTGAAGTGTAGTTTTCTTTGTAGGCATACTTATAGGGGCTTGTATCACTTTGTGAATCTATACTTTGAGGTCATTTGCCAGTTTTAGCAAATTCTGAGCTCTTATTTATTTACATCTTGATTTGCTTCCTTTCTTCCCATTTTTCTCTTGTAGGACCCAAATTTTACAGATGATAAACCTTTTCCCAGGGATACATGTATCTCTTTCATGCTCTTTTCTGTTGACTGAACTCTTAGTTTCAGTTATTGTAGTTTTTAGTTCTAGAAGTTCTATCTTATTTTTTATAGATTTCAATTATATGCTCAAATTCTCATCTGTTTTATTGACCATTCTAATCAGTTTAAAGTCTTAGTCTCATAACTTGGTAAAGGAGTCACTTGTGGGTGTCGTTTTCTTATTTGTTTCATCTTCTGGTTACACTACTTTTGGATATGCCTGGTCATTTCAGTTGGATGTTGGACATTGTGGGTGCTAAATTGTAAAAGTTCTGGATGGTGTTCTTGTTCCTCAGTGAAGATTCACTCCTTTCTATGGCAGGCGGCAGGGGAAAGGTCATCTCATACCATCATGGATAGAGCAGACTCGAGGTTGGATTGCATTTCTTGAGGGGCTCAGTCTACCTCTTGTTCAGCCACAATTCTAGGGACTCACCCTGTCTGTGTCCTGACGTAAAGCCTACGGTGTTGCCTAGAACTCTTTCCCATTGGCAGATCTTCACATTGAAGTTTTGTTTCTCTAGCACTGTAAGACTGTCGGAACTCTTCCATCTTTTTCTCTCTTTTTTTTTAGTGTGGCTCCTTAGCATTCTGCCCTGTGACATTTCATAGACAATGCTTCAAGAGGAAAAGTGAAGCTGAATATTGGTCTCACTAATCTGTTCTTTCCTTCTGTCTCTGATTTTTGCTTCCCAAGATCTAGTTAACTTGGCTTCCCTGAACCCCAATTTATTTTAACCCAAGCTCCATGCAATTGCCTCTGTCTCTCCTGGTTTCTATCCCTTGTAACGATCGCCTCTGCCTATTCTTTCAGCTTCTTAACCTGTGCCAATAATTTTGACAAATATCCTGTGGAAAACATCAGCATGCAGACAATTGGGCTCATCTTTGTGAGCTTTCCTTCTCTCTGGGGTCTGGATTTTAAATTCTGGCTGCCATAGAAACACACTGATGCTTTCAAACAGATGAATTTTGATATGTTATTGGCTTTTATCATTGCTCTTGGTGGGAGTGTTGGTCTGCTACAAGCTATTCCACTTTGGACGAAACTGGATGCTCAGAATTTGATGCTATACACGGATTTCCTGTCTGTGGTCTAATAGTGCTGGTCAATATCAGTTCACTGTTGGCATTGAGCAACCAATTATGGCATTGCAAAAATGACTTATTATAAGTGACACTTACTTAGCATTTTAGAGTTTATAGTTGCTGTTCCATCTATTGCCATTTTCTGTTTTCATTGAAACCTTATAAAATGAGAATCATTATCCTCATTCTATAAATGAGGTAACATCTTTCAGGCATGATTAAGTGGGTTGTTCAAGATCACTCAGTCAAAAAGTGCCATTGTTTGGACCCAAACAAAAACCGTCTTGATGCTAAGTTTCTCTTTCCATTTTATCCATGTTGCTTTTCTTGAAAGAAGATTCTAGGAATAGAAGAATTTCCAAGTGGTTTTATTTATTTGTATTTTTAATCTCAGGCAATATTAATATAATGACTAGGTACTTGGGCTCTGGTATTAAGAGACTTGCATTCAAATTCCAAATTTTCCACTGAGTATGACCCTTTGAAAGTTACCTTTTTAATCTTCTATTTTGTCACCTTTAAAGTACGGATAATAAATTGTAGCTCATTCTCGGGTGAGTTAGGAATCTTCGAAGAATTCACGTCTGGAAGGAGCTTGGAACGTATGTGCCATCCAGCAAGAGCTCATGTTAGCTATCCTATTGAATAATAATAATAATGCTATTGTTGTGACTCTTGCCTCTTGATCATTTTCAACACCCACCCACCCCCTCCTCCAAGTATTTTCATTTCCTTTCAAGGCTTCCCCTGTAATAAGCAAGTGATAGGTTTGCAGAGGTCCAGAAGTACTGCTCATCAACCATTCAGAAAACAGATGCTTGCGTTTCATTGCCAGCAACAGCTCTGCTTTGTCGTCAATGGGTAGAACTATGAATAACAGCCGGAATCCTGGATTCTTGGAAGACAGTGTTACTCAAACTGTAAGGTTCTTTATGCAAGGCTTGAGAAACCAAGAGCCCTCGAAGATATTCCCTGGAACAAGGGATTTCCTGTTTTGTCATCTTTTGGATGCTGTCTGACGGCCTATTTTGTTCTTTGCTGGCGAAGCTATCCATGGCTTCTCATAGCATGTCTTCACAGGGGTGGCAGAGGCCATATGACATGCTGGAAGAAAGAAGAGGGCTTTGGATGGGAGTATGTAGTGATCTTGAGAAGAAAGAAGGGGCAAGGAAATTAGTCTACCACTCCACTTCAGAGAGGGACCGTGATTCAAATAATCAAATCCGAAAGAGAATAATGAAACTCTCTCAATTTCAATTTCAGCTTTTCTTTCTTTTTCTTCTTGTTTTAGAGAGAGCGTGTGTGCAGGGGAAGAGGCAGAGGGAGAGACTCTTCATCAGACTCCCTGCTGAGTGAGGAGCCTGATGAGGGGTTTGGTCTCATGACCCTGAGATCATGATCTGAGCTGAAATCAAGAGTCAGACGTTTAACTGACTGAGCCACCCAGGTGCCCCCACATCAGCTTTAGTATCTGAGAATAAAGAAAGTGGTCACAGAGCTTCTAGGAAGAAGTGGTTCTTGGTGTTAAGTGGGTCTCCAAACAGGAAAGCAGAGGTATAGTGATGTATCACTCAGTTCACACTAAGATATGCTACAGTAACAAATTTCCCCAGAGCCTCTGGCTTAGAACCACAAAGGTTTAGTTCTCACATTTCATGTCCATTTTTGGTCACTTGTAATTATGTCCACAACTTATTTACTCTGGGATCCAGGCTAATAGAGCTGCACTTTTCTGGTATCAATGGTTCTATGTCACAGAGAAGAGAAAGCGTAAGTGTATACCGTAAGCATACAGTAACTTGTAAAGCTTCTGATTAGAAGTGTTTCTGTGAAACTTCCATCTTTATTTCATTGGCCAAAGAAAGTTTTATGGCTTGTCTTGGTATCAGTGGGGTGGAGAAGAATAGCCCTTCAATAAGAAGAGGAGGTATGCATTTTTAAAAAAGATTTTATTTATTTTAGAGAAAGAGAGAGAGAGTGCGCGAGCACAGGTTGGGGAGGGGCAGAGGGGAAGGGAAGGGAAAAGAATCTGAAGCAGACTCTGCATTGAGCGAGGAGCCTGATGCAGAACTCCATCTCATGACCCTGAGATCACTACCTGAGCCAAAACCAGGAGTCAGACATTTAGCCAACTTGGCACACAGGTGGCCAAACAGTGAGCATTTTGAACAATATAACTTACCACAAGGACAATTTGATCTGCAGAGAGAGGAATTGGATGCCCTAGAATGGCATGATTGAAGAAATTTGAATATTTAGTGCTGGCAGTAGGGAAGTGCTAAGTCCTGTAAGGCTTTACAGCCCTGTAATCATTCAGATGTTTGCCCTTAGTCCTCTCTCAGAGCCTGCAATACCATTCCAATATATCTGCATCTGGAGGCCTATGTTTACCAGGAAGGCCCACCTGCCTACTCTTGTAGCACCTCCCTAGATACTGAGTTGAGATCGTTGGTAGCATAGCACAGATATTGTGAATGGGATCTCGCTAATGAACAAAAAAGACGGGCTTTCTTGAAGAATCTAAGTACAGTCTTGTTGGTAGTGTGGATGAAGGTCCTGTGCAACTTGAATGCCCTGATCATCAGAGTCTCTTCATGGAGGAAAAGCTGTATTTTCATTTTCATGGAGCAGATCGGAACTAAAGTTTCCCGGAGCTTTATGTTTTTTTGGGTAGCCGTGGTCCTGAAGTGTGATGATGGGTATTAATGTGTGGTCTCTATGCCACCCACACTCAAACTCTCGTTGTTACCTTGAAGTACCATATATCTTTTCGTAAACCCTGTGCCTTTCAAAGGCGCCTTCTCTGCTGGCTGGATTTTGTAGAGCTTATCCTCCTCCTCGTGAGGTCTTCCTCTTTCTCTTTTGTCAATATACAAAAAATGTCTCTAATGAAATATTTATCACTTACACAAGTCATATCGTCTTTAGAGACCAAAGATAAGCACAATTGAAACTACCTTTGAGTCCACAACCCAGAGGTAATCATTGCTCATGTTGTAGTGTTTCACTGTTCAGACTTTTCGGGTGGTCTGCGAATTCTAACACTCCCAGTGATGCTGCGTGCATAGTGGTTACCGAGGTGGATGCTGGAGATCGTGGGGATTGGCCACAAGCCGGCTTCCCTGCTCATAACCTGGTGGTCTTGGGCAAGTTGCTGAAATTCTCCAGATGTACTTCCTCATCTGTAAGATGGCCATCTCACTTTTTCATATGGCTGTTAGATATTTTCTAGAACATTCTCAGAATGCTCCCTAGCATATATTAAGTGCTTAATATTGATAAGTATATTTTTCTTGACAACCTATTAATATATTTCTACATCAGTATATCTGTATTCATGCCATCCTATTAAATGATATAACTATATTATAATTATAATTTACATCATAATTGTAATATAGTTATTTCATTAAAGTGTATAACAATTATATCACTGTCATAATTACTATATTGTAATATAGTTATTTCATTAAATAATTATAATATAGTTATTTCATTTAAGTGTATAATTCTTTTTCTTAAACTTATTTTTTATTTTATTTTATTTTTTTGGAGTGTAGTTGACGTACAGGGTTATATTAATTTCAGATGTATAGCATAGTGATTCGACAGTTCTTTATGTTACACAGTGCTCACCACAATAAGTGTGGTCACCATCTGTCATCATACAACATTATTATGCTACTATTGACTTTATTCCCTACGCTATGCTTTTCATATCTGCGACTTGTTTATTTTATAACTGGAAGGTTACACATCTTAATCCCCTTCACCTATGTCGCCCATCTCCCTACCACCTTCCCCTCTTGGCAACCACATTTGTATTTATGAGTTTATAACATACTTCTTTGAATCAATTTTATATTTATATTCAGGATGCTTTCAAAAACATTTTTGACACTAATTGAAAAAAACACACTCTCAAATATTACTTAGGAGAAATTCCTGGTGTTTGCCCAAGTATATGCCCAGTTTTACACTTCCGCTATAGATATCCAGTGCTCTATTTTTACCGGAAATATGTGAGAGCACACTATACCTTAAGTCCATTCAGTTCTATTATTTTTATCAAAGTTGTTTATAAGTGGGGAAAGTTGTCAAATTTTAATACAGCTTTCTTTTAATTCTGGTCAAATGGGATGTTTAAAATGTACCTTTATTAGTTGTTCAGTGTTTCCATGGGGATGGCATTGTGCAGGTGAGTCTTGTGAATATTTCTGTCGGCTGCTCAACTCTCCCTTCTTCCCTCCTCCCTCTGCCCTCCTCTTTCTCTCCTTGATGGAAATAACGTTCCCTTTTTTTTTTTTTTTTTAAAGATTTTATTTATTTATGAGAGACAGAGAGAGAGAGAGAGGCAGAGACACACACAGGCAGAGGGAGAAGCAGGCTCCATGCAGGGAGCCCGATGTGGGACTCGATCCCGGATCTCCAGGATCAGGCCCTGGGCTGAAGGTGGCGCTAAACCACTGAGCCACCTGGGCTGCCCAATAACTTTGCTTTTCTAACTTCAAATGCAATGCATACCAGTTGGAATGTAGAAAGAAATAAAGGAAGAAATAAAATTTTCTGGGAAACTACATACTGTAGCAACTTTTATGTACTGCTTGGTGTTCCCTCTCCAACTTTGCTGGTGGTTCTCAAACTTGAGCCTGCATGGGAATGTCTTGCAGGGCTTGTTAAAACGCAGATCTCTGAGTTTCATACCTAAAGCTTATGATTCAGTTGATTTGGGGTTTCACCTGAGCAGTAGCATAACAGACAAGGTCCCGGGTCATGCTGATGCCTTTGGTCCAGGGACCACAGTTTGAGAAGCCCCGTTACACATACATGCGCAGATGAGCCATCCACGCTGCTCCGTAACTGAGTGTCCTGCTGATTGTATCACAGATGCGGTTTAGGCAGGTCTGCCCCACACTGCTCTGCAACATAGTGCATATTATTCCATAGTGTGGATGTACCCTAATTTATTTGATATCAGAGGCATTTAAGTTGTTGTAGGTTTTTTTTTTATTATCATCATTATGATAGCAGTGCATCAAAAATCCTTGCTCCTATTTGTCTGACTACTGTATTTGTGCCTGCCTTTTTGTATGACAATTTCGTAGCGGCGGAATTGCTGGTAAATGGGCATGCACATATAAAATTTGACACATTTCATTGCTCTCCAGAAAGATTGTACTAAAATTTACTTCTGCTTACTGGTGTAAGATTCCCTATTTCCTTACTCTCTGGGTGAAGATGGAATATGATCAGACTGTGCCAGTCAGAGGAGAGAGAGAGATGATGGATTTCACTCTTATTCAGATACAAGTGCTTCTGTTATTTGTGATGTTACACATTATAAATGTTTATTGGCCTTTCGTATTTTTTTCTTCTGGATGTCATTTTTGCCCCCCCCCCCCTTTTTTTTTGTTCTTACTATTTTGCAAAGGCTAGTTATTTGATTTTTAAAGAAGATCATTATTTATTTACATAATCTCTACACCCAACATGGGGCTTAAACTCAGCTTCAGGATCTAGGATTGTATGCTCTCCTGACTGAGCCAGCCAGACACTCCTATAAAAGCCAGTTATTTAATCAGAGGTACGCAGCCTTTATATACAGGTTGCAGACATATTTTTCAATGTGTTGTATACTTTCTTTTGCCTTTTTTAATGTAGACAAAAATTCATTCACCTTATGTTTTCTATAAGATATATATTTTCTCTTTTGTGTTACTTTCCTCTTTGATCGAATGTTTAGATAGACTTTTCACAATGGGATTATTCATTTATTCAACAGATTTTTGGCTTAGTTATTATTAGAAGCTCTCCAAGGCACTGGGGGGTAAATAGTTAAAACGTCTATCCTCCCTACCCTCATAGAGCTTGCATTTTAATGTGAAGAAACAGACAGTAAGCAGATAATAAAGAATTGATACAGCATTTTAGAAACTGGTAAATGTTGTAGAAAAAAACAAAGCAGGCAAAAATGATATATTTACTTGGGGATCTTCAGTTCATTTTTATAATTCCATTTTTCAATTTTTTATTTTTTATTCATTTACAGATTAGACTGATGTGAGGCATGAGGTGTGGTTTAAAGCATTTTTTAGATCTGTATTTACTGAATATACCGTTCTTTTCCTACATATCTGAAATATCAGCTTCTGTGTTCATTAAATACTTGTTTATTTGGGTCTCTTTTCTTTCCTTCTTAGTCTATTCCATTGATCTACCTCCATTGTGGTCTCAGAAACGAGTTTTTTATTGTTCCCTTGTATTTGATTCTCTGACAGTGCAACTTCTCCTTCCTTAGTATTCTTTTTCAAAATCTGAGGGGCTATTCTGTTCTGCTTATACTTGCTGATGTATTTTAGAATCGTGTTGTCAAGTTCCAAATAAAATCACTTTGGAATTTTAGTTAATGGTATTAGATTTTTAGATTGATGTTTAAGGGCTAAAAATTGATACGATATTAAGTTGTCCCATCTAAACACCTGACTTTTGTATAACAATGTGTTCTGTTCTATTCTGCATCAAAGGGTAAATATTTTTTCATTTGGGTTAAGGGCATTTCTCTGTGAAGTTGTTTGAAGATGTTTTACATTTTTGTTATTATGAATGTGATAATCATATATTATTTTTTAAAGACTTTATTCATGAGAGACACAGAAAGAGAGGCAGAGACAGAGGCAGAGGGAGAAGGAGCTTCCTGTGGGGACCCCAATGTGGGACTCGATCTCAGGACCCTGGGATCATGGCCTGAGCCAAAAGCAGATGCCCAACCACTGAACCACCCAGGCATCCCCTATGTTCTCCTTCTTAACTGAATATTATTGCCGTAGAGGGAAGTTAGCGGATACTAAATTACATACACAATAACTTAATTATGTAATATTAATTTCATGTGTGCATATACGTAATATGGCCTGGACTCCTGACTGAACAGTTGCTGTTAGTTTGTACTGGAATCTCCTGGATTTGTAGGTAGTAGAGTGTGATGCACAAATAATGATATATTGCTGCTTCTTTTCCAGTATTTATACAGTATGGCTTCATCTTACATTTTCATCCTGCTGACAATTTTCCGAATGATGTTAAATAAAAATAGACAATTTCCTTTTCTTGTTCTTGACTTTAATGAGAACTCCTCCATCGTAGCATCATTAAATAGGATAGAGCAGACATTTCTTGAGCACTGGATATTTTCCAGGAGATGCATTGCAAGAGGTGCTGGAGGCCAGGAGAGTTTCACGTGGAGATGTTTTCAGCATTCAGTCCTGTCCTTTTGATTCTTGATGACATGCCCTCCCCAGAGTGAGGTTTTTCTTTTATTTCTTAAGTCATCCCTTATTTCACAGAACATCCTTAGAGACCATTTCCCCCTCCCATGATAGGTAAATGAGGACTTCATTTCCTTGTTCCTTTTCTGCAGGGGAATTTCTTTTTCTTTCTTTCTTTCTTTTTTTTTTTTTTTTTTGCTTTCACAAGAGCTTCAACTTGAGTTTCATAATCCCCAGGTTACAACTGTTTTTCATTAGAACAGTATACTTTGTTTTCCTGTTTCTGGCATCTTAATGTTGAGGTGGAGGAGATTGCTACCAATTTAATTTCTCTTCCTTTGCATTTGACCAGCATCCCTGCCCCTCCCATGGGACTGAAAGGATTAAGGTGTGTTCTAGATGTTGCTCTATTTTGGTTTCCTGCCTTTGGTGAAAAACTGAGCCCCTTACATGAGCACTTGGACTTTTGTATTTTTAAGTCTCCCTCTGCCTCTATCTCTGTCTCTGTCTCTCTCTCCCCAGCTCTGCTCCATAGGCTTGATAAACAAGTTAACTAACTTGTCTGGCAAGTCACTAATTTATCCAGGGCTTAGTTGCTTCATATAAAATCCGTTCCTTATAATATGTAAGGAGTGAGGTCCATCAGGCCCAGGTTCTTCCCTGGGGACCTCAGTTCCTGTTTTCCATCACCGTCATCAACATATCTATAGAAACCACCATAAAAAGTCATTCCTAATGACTTTTATCTTTTTTTCCTCCCTTTTCTTTTGCATTCAGAAAGCTGCTTCCATTTGTTTTGTTAGGCAAGGTGTTGAAATTTCATGTATTGTCAATTCAGCTCTTCACCACCTTTAATGTTTTAATTCTGGAAGTCGCTCATTTCTTTCCTTGAATTAATTTCTTAACTCTGTTGGCTTTCTCTTCCTTTGTGCCCTCGGTAAGTTGCCTTATTATTCCCTTTTATTTTACAGGTTCTGTGTTTTCTATGATTTCCTTGAGAGTGAAAAGCAGATGGTATTGAAAATTTCCCAAGCAATTTTCCTTGAAAATATGATCCTCCTCTGCTTGTTGTATGTTATGTTTAAATCCTCCCTCAAAGCTACAAGTTTTCACAAGCCTCTGGTGGTGGTGGAGGTGCTATTTGTTCTCTTTTAAATTTATCCTCAAATGTGGACAGCCGTATCCAGCTTTTTGTTTGCTCCAAAATTGGACAGCATATTCCTAGGGTTTTTGTTTTGTTCACCCTCCCACCATTGGGATCCCCGTCTTGGGTCTTGTAGGATTGTTGTGTGATGGAATGAGAGCACATGTTTAATAAAACTAATTTATGGGCTGATGCTTGATATTAGGGCCGAATAATTGTTTATTACTATTATTGTTATTACAGTATTCTCTCAAGCTGGAGAGGAGGATGACCTAGGTTGGCATGGGGGGGTGATGGGAAGGGGCTCTGAGGACCAAGGCAGTCCTATCACCTCCGCCTTTTAGGGTTTGTTAAAACTCAGGTGCCTGTGTCTGTTTGGTTGCTTGGTGGCAAAGGGGTGCCATACCCCAGCTTCCTATCCTTTGTCTCTAAGGAGGTCCTCAGGCGATGCTGTTCTGTTTCCCTCAGATTGCATCTTGCTCCCAGTACTTTCCAGAAAGGAAGTTGCCTATGGTAATTTCTTTTCATGTCCTTACATCTGCAATTTATGTCACCTGTGTTTCTCAAAATATCGACAAGTAGAGGACACCCTTCCCTAGATGCAGCGCTGGGACAAAGTTTCCCCATGTTGGTTGTTCTGTGGTCACTTCCTGCTGTGTGTGTGAGTGTGTGTGTGCACATTGGAGACAGGACATAAATCCACTCCTCATGTCTGTTTTCTTTTTAAAAAAAATATTCATTTATTTATTTGAGAGAGAAAAGAGAGAACATGAACTGGTGGGATGAGCAGGACGGGGAGAAGCACGCACCCCACTGAGCATGAACTCAAACCCAGGACTCTGGGTCCATGACCTGAGCCAAAGGCAGACTCTTAACCTACTGAGCTACCCAGGCGTCCCACATCTCCATATTCTTCTCAAATCTTCTCCTCATAAAAATGCTAGCTCATTTGTCAACGTGACATCCACCCAAATCCCTGTGTCGACTGCATACACTTGTCCATGGGAGTTAACACACTCAATTTTCCTTAATTCTTTTAAGTGCTTGCTCTCCCTAGCAGACCATGGGTTTCCACAGAGTGAAGACTGCTCTTACTCAGTTCTTTAAATTGAACTTTTTGAGAAAATTGTAAATTCACTGGCAGTATAAGGGATAATACAGTGAGGTCCCACCCACCTCTCATGCAGTGTGGTAGCATGGTGACATTTTGCATAATGGTAGCACAGTATCACAACCAGGATGTTGGCGTTGATGAAATCCGCTGGCTTTATTCAGATTGCCCCCCTTTTACTTGAATCCAGTTCCATGTGTGTGTGTGTGTGTGTGTGTGTGCGCGCGCGCGTGTTTTGCATGTGCATGCATATTTAGCTATGCAATTTTTAAAAAAGATTTTATTTATTCATGAGAGACAGAGAGAGAGAGAGAGAGAGAGAGGCAGAGACATAGGCAGAGGGAGAAGCAGGCTCCCTGCACGGAGTCCAATGTGGATCTGGATCCCAGGACCCCGAGGATCATGTCTTGAGCTGAAGGCAGATGCTCAACTGCTGAGCCACCCAGATGTCCCTAGCTGTGTGCAACTTTATCCCAAGCACAGGCTTGTGAGTCCTCCACCAAGGAATGGAAGTTTCCATCATCATGAAGATCCCTCCTGTGCTCTTTTGTGGCCACACCTCTGTCCCTCCCAGTACCACCTCCCAGGTGGTCAGTCCCTGACCCCTGGCAGCTACTAATCTGTTCTCCCTGTCTCTGATTCTATCATTTCAGCGATGTGAAATGAATGGAGTCATGCTGTAATGGAACATTTCGAGGTTGGCTTTTTTCACACAGCCTAATTCCCTGAAGATTTCACCCGTGTTGCTGTACCAATAGTGGATTCTTTTTTTGTTGCTGAGCCCTGTTCCATGTGGGGATGCACCCCAATTTGTTTCTTCATCTGTTGAAAGGCTTCTGGGCTGTTTGTAGTTTGGGCTATTAGAAAGAAAGCTGCTGTGAACATGCCTGTATGGATTTTCTTTTTTTTTAAGACTTTATTTATTTATTAGAGAGGGAAAGTGAGTGAGCATGAGTGGTGGGGAGGGGCAGAGGAAGAGGGAAAAGCAGACTCCCTGCTGAGCAGGGAGCCCGAAGTGGGGCTTGATCCCAGGACCCCGAGATCATGACCTGAGCCTAAGGCAGTTTTTTTTTTTAAAGATTTATTTATTTATTTATTCAGAGAGAGCGAAAGAGAGGCAGAGACAGAGGCAGAGAGAGAAGCAGTCTCCATGCAGGGAGCCCGACGTGGGACTCGATCCCGGGTCTCCAGGATCACACCCCAGGCTGCAGGCGGCACTAAACCGCTGCGCCACCGGGGCTGCCCCCTAAGGCAGTTTTTAACCAACTGAACCACCCAGGCACCCCAGCCTGTGCGGGTTTTTGTGTGAATATTAGTTTCCATTTCTCTGGAAGAAATACCCAGGAGTGCAATTGCTGGATCATATGATGATAATGGCATGTTTAATTTTATAAGAAATTTCCTAGCTTTTCTAGAGTTCTGTTTTATATTCACACCAGCAGTGAATGAGTGATCCAAGTTCTTTGCACATTCACCAGCATTAGGATTGTCCCTATTTTTAATTCTAGCCTTTCAGACAGGTGCATAGTGATACCTCACTGTGGCTTTACTTTGTTTCCTGAATGGCTAATGATCTTGGTTATCTTTTCATGTACTTATTTGCTTTTTGTTTGTCTTCCTTGATGAGATGCCTGTTCAGGGCCTCCACATATTTTCTAATTGGATTGTTTGATCTTTAATCTTGAGTTTTGAGGGTTCTTTCTATAGTCTAGATAGTTGTCTTTTGTGGGATATGCGATTTGCAGATTTTTTTTCCCCAGGTCATAGCTTGTCTTTTTATGCTCTCAACAGGGTTTTTTACAGAACAAATGTATTTTTTAAAAGATTTTATTTATTTATTCATGATAGAGAGAGAGAGAGAGAGAGAGAGAGGCAGAGACACAGGCAGAGGGAGAAGCAGGGTCCATGCCGGGAGCCCGACGTGGGACTCGATCCCGGGACTCCAGGACTGCACCCTGGGCCAAAGGCAGGCGCTAAACCGCTGAGCCATCCAGGGATCCCCTTGAACAAATGGTTTTTATTTTGATGAAATCAAGTTTATCAGAATTTCCTTTTATGAATCATGCTTTTGGTGCCTAAGGAATTTTTGGTCTAGCCAAGACTTGGAAATTTTCTCCTGGTTTTATTAAGATTTTTTTTTTTTTATCATTTACACTTAAGTACATGATCCATGTTGAGTTAACTTTCTTGCAGGGTTTGAGATTTTGGTTTATGTTCATTTTTTTTGCTTCTGCCAATTTCCCCATTGCTCCAACATTGATTATTGAAGAGGGCTACCTTTGTTTCATTGCTTTTCTTCTAGAGCTTTTGCATTTTTGTCAAAAATCAGTTAAGCATGTTTGTGTGGGTCTGCTCTATTCCATCTATCTCTTTGTCTTTTCCTGCATGAGAACCACACTGTCTTGATTTCTATAGCTATACAATAAGCCTTAAAGTCAGTGATCCCTCTCACTTTGTTTTTCCCCCAAAGATTGTTTAAAATATGCTAGGGCCTGTGCCTTATCATACAATTTTTAGAATATATTTGTCTACTTCTACAAAAACCTTGTATAGATTTTGATAGGAATTCATTAAATCTATATATCAACCTGTGGAAACTTGACATCTTTACTATGTTGAGCTTCCTAATCACTGAACATGATATGTTTGTCCATTTATTTAGATCTTCTTTGATTACTTCCATTAGCATTTTGTAATTTCCAGCATACAGATCCTGTACCTGTCTTGTTAAATTTATAACTAAGTATTTTATTTTCTTTGGAGCCATTGTAAATGATATTGCATTTTTAATTTTGGCCTGTACAAGTTCATTGTTAGTATGAACATGCACTTGATTTTGTGCGTGTTGATTTTGTATTCTGCAGCCTTGATGAACACATTTATCACTTCTGGAAGTGGGGGTAGATAAAGTGGAAGTCGGGGAAGATAAAGTGGGGGTAGATTTCTTGGAGTTTTCAAAGATTTATTTATTTTTATTTATTTGGGAAGGAGAGTGAGAGAAAGAGAGCATGCCCACATGCACATGTGAGTGGTGAGGAGAGAGAGGGAGAGAGAGAGAGTCCTCAAGCAGACTCCCCCCTGTGCATGGAGTCTGCCTTAGGGCTCGATCCCAGGATCCTGAGATCATGACCTGAGCCAAAATCAGGAGCCAGCAGCTTAACCGACTGGACACACCCAGGTGCCCCACACTTCGGATTTTGTGTGTCAACCATCATACCATCTGCAGATATGGATAGTTTATTTCCTCCTTCTCAATATGTATAGTTTTTATTATTTTGTTCCTTGCTGAGTGTGGTGGCTAGTATTCTCTTGAATAAGAGTGTTGAGAGTGGGCATCCTTACCTTGTTTCTGATACTAGCAAGAAAGCATTTGGTCTTTCACCATCAAGTATGGTGTTAGCTTTTTTTTTTTCTTTTTTTCTTTTTTTTAGAGGATCTTATCAAGTTGTTTCAGTTTCCTTCTCCTCCTTCTCAATATGTATAGTTTTTATTATTTTGTTCCTTGCTGAGTGTGGTGGCTAGTATTCTCTTGAATAAGAGTGTTGAGAGTGGGCATCCTTACCTTGTTTCTGATACTAGCAAGAAAGCATTTGGTCTTTCACCATCAAGTATGGTGTTAGCTTTTTTTTTTCTTTTTTTCTTTTTTTTAGAGGATCTTATCAAGTTGTTTCAGTTTCCTTCTATTCCTAATGTGTTGAAAGTTTTGGTGAGGAATGGGGTTGGATTTTGTCAAATGATTCTAGCTGTATCAATTTTTTTCTCTTTTAGCCTGTTGATATGGCAGCTTATAGTGATTTTTGAATTGGCCTTGTACACTGAAATAAATCCCACTTGGTCATGGTGTATAATTCTTCTTATTTATTGTTGAGTTTGCTAATTTTTTGTTAAGAATTTTTGCATCTAAGTCAACGAGACATGTTGATCTGTATTTTCCTTTTTCATAATTGTCTTTGTGTGCCTTTTTTTTTCCCCCCCTGACAGGGTAATACTGGTCTCATAAAGTGATCATAAAGTGATTTGAGAAGTGATCCCTACTATTTTGGAGAAGAGTTTATGTACAGTTGGTGTTTGTTCTCCTCAAAATGTTTTTGTAGAATTTTCCAGTAAAACCATAAGGGTCTGGAGATTTCCTTTTTTGGCAGCATTAAAATTATGAATTCGGTTTCTTTAATGGTTATAGGACTATTCAGATTCTGTGTTTTATCTTCATTGAATTTTGAATCTTTGTGCTTTATGTGGAATTGTCCATTTCTTCTGAGTTGTTGAATTTATGAGTACAAAGTTGATTGTGATATTTCCTTACTATCTTTTTAATGGCCCCATGTTCTGTAGTGATAGCTCCTGTTTCATTTCTGATATCAGTGACTTGTGTCTTCTCTCTTTTAATTTTTGTCAGTTTTTTCCTGAGTTTTATCAAGCTTATCGTTTTTTTTTCTCAAAGAAGCAGCTTTTCATTTAATTGATTGTTTTCCTATTTTCTGTTCACTGATTTTTGCTTTTATGTTTATTATTGCTTTCTTTTGCTTGTTTTGGATTTCATTTGTTCTTCTTTTTCTAGTTTCTTTAGGTAGAAATTTATCTTATTGATTTGAGATCTTTCCTCTTTTCCAAAGTAAGCATTTAGTACTATAGATTTTCCGACCAGCACTGCTTTAGCTGCATCCCACATATTTTGATATACTGTATTTCGTTTTCATCTAGAACTATATATTTTTATTTTCTTTGAGATTTCCTTTTGGACTCATACACTATTTACAATGTATTGTTCAATTTCCAAATGTTTAGAGGTTTTTCTGTTGCTTTGTTATTTTTTTTTTCAGAGTATTTATTTATTTGGGAGAGAGTGAGAACATGCACGTGAGTGAGGCTACGGGGGTATAAGGGGAGAATCTTCAAGCAGACTCCTGCTGAGCTTGGAGTCCAGTAAGGGGGCTTCATCCCATGACTCATGAGATCACGACCCGAGCTGAAACCAAGAGTGTGACGCTCAATCAACTGAGCCATCCAGGTGCCCCTGTTACTCCTTTTTAGTTTGGTTTCATTGTGGTCAGAGAAAATAGTTTATATGGTTTCAGTTCTTTTAAATATGTTGAGGTTTGTGTCCCAGGGTGTGATCTCTGATGGTGAAAGTTCTTTTTAGTACTTGAAAAAAAATGTGTATTCTGCTGTTGTTAGGTAGAGTGTTCTGTATATGTCAGTTAGACCCTGTTAGCTACATTCAAATGTTTTATATCACTGCTGATTTTCTGTCTGGTGGTTCTGTCTTTTGCTGGGAATGTGGTGTTAATATTATCAAGTCTGTTTCTCCTTCGAACACTACCAGTTTTTGCTTCATTTTTTTAAGACTCTGTTGTTTGGTGAGTACACATTTAGGATCATTCTCTTATTCTTTTTTATATTACTAATACAGTGCCCAGCATGTAATATGTGCTTTCAGTAAATATTCCCTGAATGATTTGGCAAGTTAAAATTAAATTAAGTACATAAATGAAAGATAGAAAATATTTCACTTTCTCAAGCTATGATTTTATTCCCCCCTGGTTGTATAAATTATGCATCGTGTAGTTTTCAATTAAATCTTATTAGTTCTTCATTTATGTTTTTTTTTAAAAGATTTTATTTATTTATTTTAGAGAGAGGGGAGAGAAAGAGAGAGAGAGAGCTTGGGTGGGGGGAGGGAAAGGAGGAGAGGAAATCTCAAACAGACTCTACTGAGCTGGGAGCCCAACACGGGCACGATCCCTCAACACCTGGGTCATGACCTGAGCCAAAACCCAGAATCTGATGCCCAAGTAACTGAGCCACCCAAGTGCCCCCATATATGTTTTCTTTCTTTCTTTTTTTTTTTTAAGATTTTATTTTTTTGATAGAAAGCCTGAGCAGAGTCGGGGGAGAAGCAGACTCCTTGCTGAGCAGGAAGCCCAATGTGGGGCACAATCTCAGGTCCCCAGAATCATGACCCAAGCTGAAGACAGATGCTTAACTGAGCCACCCAGAACCCCATTTATGTTTTCTAATGTTGATTCAGAAATTGTTAAGTTTGAAAAAGAGCAAAACTTTGTAGAAAAGCATGGACTTTTGAGTGAAGGTAGATTGGATTTTAAATATGAGCTATGTGACCAAACATAATTTACCCTAATTTTCAGCTTCTTCCTTAGAAAATGAAAATGATGACATTCTATCACTTAGGAAACTGTTGGTGACAGTTGACAGAACTGCTGGTTTCAATAACTACAGAAAATTGGTTTATTTATTAGGAAATTTCAGTGGTAATCTGTTTCAGGTGTGGCTTGATCATTAGCCATTCAGGAAGCAAAGTGAAGGCACAGTGAGGTATCACTACACACCTGTCTGAAGGCTAGAATTAAAAATAGGAAATAAAATAGGGACAACTCTAATGCTGAGATTCTATTCCACAACCACTAGAATGACCAAAAAAAAAAAAAAAAAAAAGTAAAAAAAACCCCTCAAAAATTGGCAAAGAAAGTGTTAGGATATGGAGCAGCTGCTAGAACATTATATTGCTTGTTGGGGGAAGTAGCAAATGGTACTACCATTTTGGAGAACTGTTTGTTAATTTCTTACAAAGTTAAATATCCATTTAGCCAATGACCCAGAAATTCCACTCTTTGATATTTACCCAAGTTGTAAAGTAATCATGTGTCTGCAAAAAGACCAACAGCAATGTTCACAGCAGCTATATTCGCCATAGCTAAAACTTAGAAAAACCCAAATGTTCATCATTGTGTGAATGGATAAATCAATTGTAATAGGCATTCACACAGTGGCATATTGTTCAACTACATGACGAGACAAGCCACTGCTATGTATGAAGATGTGGATGTAGCTCAAAACATTATGTTGAGCAAATGAAGCCAGATGTAAAAAAATACATATGCATGATGCCATTTATCCATGGTGTGAGAAGTAAGGTGTGGTTGTTTCTTGGGATTTTTGTGAAAAGGTTATAAGGGACTTTTCTGGGGGCAGTAAGAGTGTTCTATATCTTGTTTCTAGTGAGATTACTTGGAAATAACGCAGTTGTCAAAACTCATCAAGCTGAACACTTAAGAGCTGTATTTTATTGGATGAAAATCATACCTCAGTACAAATAATCATGTAATACAGTGGAACATTAAATAAGAAAGGGAAAGATTTGCAGGACAGGCAATAATTGAGGATCCTCACTACTGTCATCATGTCCATTTTATTTACTTTTTTTTTTCACTTGGAATATCTCCTTTTTTTCAAAAACGCTTTCTCATTTTTTAATTGAAGTGTAGTCAACATATTCATTATGTCTGTTTTATTCTATTTATTTTTTGAAGATTTTATGTATTTACTTGAGAGAGCGAGAGAGAGAGAGAGAACAAGAGAGAGCACAATGAGAAAAGGAGAAACAGGCTCCCCACTGAGCAGGTAACCTGACTCGGGGCTCAATCCCAGGACCCCGAGATCATGATCTGAGCTGAAGGCAGATGGTTAACTGAGCCACCCAGGTGCCCCTCATTTATATCTATTTTATAGTCAAGATAAATTTGAGCTCAGACAGGTCAAATGGATTGCACATAGCTAGTAAGTGGCACACAAAGACTCCAACATCCCACTCTTTTACCCTGGTTTCTGGAATCTACCACAAGATCTGGTACATGGAAGGAGTACAGTACACGAGTGTAGAATGAATGAAAGTATTTGTAATGCACGTTGGTATCGTTGTGCCTTACTCAGGTGATGATGTCACAAATTCAGTCTCATACCTTTGCTATAAGAAATATAGAAGTGTATCCTCATGCTAAGGTTGGTGCGAGGGCTGATCTCGGGGTTCCCCCCACCCAGCAATAGTTCATTTGTTCTGGTGTAAACGTGCCTCGGGCAGTCAGATTCGCTGGATTGAGCATGATGGTGGATGGTCCACAATGGCCATGCAATGACTTGTCTGAGTCCATACGTGGACTGTGCAGAAAGTAAGTCTGAACCACATGGCCTGTCTCACTGCGGTGGACTGGGAAACGAGAAACAAGAACATTTATGTCCTTCAGGGAGAAGTGCCCAGGGTTTTTCTGCACAAGGGGTGTGTCATTTCCTTGCTTGAATATTCCATATGTTTCACAATATCGAAGCCTCAATTCATCCAGGCAAGGCTGTCCAGAGTTTGTGGGGCCTTCTGTATCCAATTTTGGGGACCCTCTTTAAGAAAGATGGAAATAAAATATACTTCAAATTTAAAAAACCGTGATCATATGAGCATGCTGTAGGGCTCCTCCTAAGGTCTTGGAGTGGCCCCAAGCATTCATTCAACGGGCTAACTGAAGCTTCAGCCTCATTAGCTTCATAGTGAAATTGCTTCTGTGCCCAAAGATTTTCACATATCCCGCATTCTTCCTGTATCATTCAGCTTGTCCCCTTATGGCTCATGTCTCCCATCTTCCATTTGGCTCCAGCCTTGCAGAACTTCCCACTGAACCCCCTGAATTTACCAGGCCGATGGTTCTCGACATCTGTTTTGGCTGAATGTTCCCTTCTTATAAGAAATATTTTGCAGAACCCTCTGAAATGAACTTCATAGATAATATAACCAATCCACATGCATAATTAAAAAATCAACATGACCCAATTGTAATAAAAAGGAGAAATAAAAATGAATTTTTATAAGATAATTTATATACCAATAAGTACATGCTTGGTCATGACTACCCCAAAGGGCTAGATGTGGATAGATGAATCACAACCAACCCCTTCCCCCGTGTCCCCCTGTCCCTAGGGCCTGCTCCCCCTGTCTCGAGGGCTCAGTGCCTTCACTGCTGCCAAGTGCATGAGAGCATTTGTGACTTTGGTTTTAACATGCCCTGTGCTCCATCTCTGGACAGCCTTTCCCCTCTGCTTTCTTTCTTTTTTCTTTTCTTTTCTTTTCTTTTCTTTTCTTTTCTTTTCTTTTCTTTTCTTTTCTTTTCTTTCTTTCTTTCTTTCTTTCTTTCTTTCTTTCTTTCTTTCTTTCTCCTTTCTTTCTTTCTTTCTTTCTTTCTTTCTTTCTTTCTTTCTTTTTCTTTTCTCCTTTCTTTCTTTCTTTCTTTCTTTCTTTCTTTCTTTCTTTCTTTCTTTTTCTTTTCTTCTTTCTTCTTTCTTTCTTCTTTCTTTCTTTCTTTCTTTCTTTCTTTCTTTCTTTCTTTCTTTCTTTCTTTCTTTCTTTCTTTCTTTCTTTCTTCCCTCCCTCCCTCCCTCCCTCCCTCCCTCCCTCCCTCCCTTCCTTCCTTCCTTCCTCCTTCCTTCCTTCCTTCCTTCCTTCCTTCCTTCCTTCCTTCCTTCCTTCCTTCCTTCCTTCCTTTTCTTTCCCAGTTTCTTAAAATCCTCCAGAACTTGGATTCAAGACAGCAGCCCTCAATTAAGAATACACTTGTGATGAGCACCGGGTATTGTATAGAAGTGTTGAGTCAATACATTGTACACCTGAAACAAATAGTACACTGTATGTTACCTGACTGGAATTTAAATAAAAACTAAGGAAAAAAAAGAAAAAAGACAGCGGCCCTCATCTTATCTCTTCCAGAATCTTCCATTGACCGCTAACAGCTCCAGAGACAGTCGGTACCTACTGATGTCTGATCTGATTAATATTATTAATCATTATGTCCAGAGTTAGAGATAGTGATAGACTTACAGGACTGTAGGCAGAGATAAGGCTAGAAATGTCTATATATTTTTTAAGGTTTTATTTATTTATTCATGAGAGACATAAAGAGAGAAAGAGACAAAGGCCGAGGGAGAAGCAGGCTCCCTCCCTGCGGGGAGCCTGATGTGGGACTCAATCCCAGGACGCTAGGATCACAACCTGAGCCAAAGGCAGACGCTCAACCGATGAGCCACCCAGGTGCCCCTAGAAGTATCTGTATTTATGACACCAGCAGCTAGAACAGAAAGAGAAGGAGGAGAAGCAGGAGGAGGAGTCTGTTAAGTCGATTCTAGAGGCAGTGTGTCATTGCCTGTGAGCCTAGTTTGAATCTCTGCTCTTTCTTTTACCAGATGTGTGATTCTGGGCAGTTTCCTTAATCCTGGCATCCAAGTCTCCTCACCTGTAAAGCGATGTTAGTAACAGCACCTAGCATGTAGGACCATTGCGGAAGTAAAATCAGAGGTGCTTGCAAAGTGCTCACATAGGCACTGGCACCTCGTAAGTGCTCGTTTAAGATGGCTGGGATTTCAGAACAACCACACTCCCAGATTCCTGGATAGACTAGTACAGAGACTGGCAGATTTTTCTGTGAAGGGCCAGAGTCAAGATTTTAGGCCTTGCTTTCCTACAGCGTCCGTTGTAAGGACTCAACTTGCTGTTGTAGCGTGAAAGGAGCACTAGACAATATGTAAATAAACGGGCATATCTATGTTGCACTAAAACTTTATTTACACCCACAGGTAGCAGGCTGAGTTTGGCCTAAGGGCTGTAGTTTGGCCATGCCTGCACTAAAGGATGGACTACTAGGGTGGTCTGTGCACAGGAGAGGGGGCGCTATAACATCGCGGTTAAAAGCCTGGGCTTTGTATTCATGTCTTCTTTTTCTTGTAAGAAAAATGGAATCATATTTTATAATCTGTTCTGTACCCTGTTTTCTTTTTATTTAGCAACATACAGAGCCTGTATGTTGGGTAAATAAATGTATCTGTGCAAGCCCATTTTTACCACCTTTGGTAATAATGGATTATGTGTGGATGAGCCATCATTTATTTGGCCATTCCTCTGTTACTGGAGATACACATCTAGTTTTGCCTATTGTGGTTTATAATTATGTATCGGAGATGTTAATATTTTTTTCCTACCAGATTGTGTATTATGTGAAGGTAGGAATTAATGTGTACTGCTCGGTTCATGTGTGGAGCTTGGGAGGCCTAACACTCTCACCTTGATGCTCGCTGCCGTCTTGGGGAAATCCGTTGACTTCTCCCAACCAGTTTCTTCACCAGTAAAACGTAGATTCAGACAGAGTGGTGTGAGGGACATGGGACTGATGTTTGTAAAAGACCATGGAAACCACACAGTAAGTGCGCTGCCACTCTGAAGGAACACTTGCCACTAAGATGGCAAGCATCTTTTCTGGCTTAATACGTCATTTATTTCCTAGTTGGCCAAGGAGAGAATGTGCTCATTTCCCCTGATAGATGTCAGTTCTGTATCCCGGCACAGGAGTGAACAGTGTTGCTCGAGAGATCTTCAATAAAGAAATAAAAAAAGTGAGAAAATTAAAGCAAAAAGAGGAAAACTTAGACCTAAGTGTCAGCATTTAGCAGCGTGTGACACTGTGAAAGCTCTCGCTGTCATCTTTGATTGTTCAAGGAAATCGTGATTTCTTTCCATTTGCACTCCCGCTTTGTGTTTTTATCTTCTCTCTCCAGAGATGTTCTCAGGAGTGGGGAGACCTGAAGGCAGGCCTGGGCTGATATGCAGGGGCATGGGAAGAAGGGATGGATTCGTTTTTATTTTTTATTTTTAAAAATATTTAATTTAAATTCAGTTTGCCAACATACAGTATAACACCCAGCTCTCAAGAAAGGATGGATTTAGAGAGCCACTGTCAGAGAGGATGAAGTCCAAAGTTACTGTGAAAGCTAACTTCAAAGAACTGCACAGGATGTGAAGTTTTGCGGAGACCAGAGTTCCCTGCAGGACTCTCAGCTCTACAGGTCCTGTGTGACAGGGAGGGAAATTGCGCAGGAGAAAGGATTGGTCCAGGTTCACCCAAATCCCAGCTCATGGCTGGGTAGACCATCGTCTTTCCAGGAGGAAATGGCTTAAAAACCTCGCAGCCTGCAACCCTGTAAGGCTGGAAGGGATCAGAACACACACACACCCATACATACACAACGTGTTATCTGTCGTACAGTTTTCTTTCATCCAGCCACCATAGTCTGGGCCTTCCGTCTCATACAACATTCAAGGCAAATTTCCGTGGGTGCTGACTCAGACCACCACAGACTATGATTCTCCACCGTCCTGACAGATTTCTGGTGTCTGGTCTGCAGAGAGGCAGCTCTCCATAGACAAGATCCGCTAAGAGATCATAGGTTTCTGCCCTTCAAGTCTTGTGTGCATTTTTTCCTAATTCCAGTGAGATCGTCGGACTTGCTTCTGTCCGTAAAAATGCATGGCCTCTCGGTTTTGTGCAGGTGAATCTATGGTCCTTGACCCACAGCATACAGTGGTCACTCACAGAGCCGTGTTCCCATGTGAAAACTCCACTAGACCAAAGATGCTCTGAGAGGAGGTGATTTGTCATTCACAATGCGAAGACTCTTTACTGATGGAAGAGATGGCTTTCATTCACACCGCAGCTTGGCTGTTTGTAGGAGAACAGGCAGGTGCCAGGATCTCCCTCCACCCCCTGAATGTTTGATCCCTAGGAATGTACTGTCCCCTATTCCACCAGCGTGTGATGGTTCCCATGTAATGTGCAGAGGGTGGGATGGCCAAGGTCTTGCTTTGACTGACAGTTGCTTACTGAGCGCACCTATGTTGTCTCTCACCTGTGTATTGTTGGTGTGCCTGCATCAGGGCTCTGAAGAAGGCAGATCTGGGTTCTAACACCTATTCTGCTACTTAACAGCTGAAAGAACTTGGGCAAGTTAGGAAAATTTTTTTTCAATTTATTTTTTTTAAACTCACTTACCCAATGATTTCTTCAGGACTAGTGTAGGTGAGTAGAATTGGTAAATGAGAGTGTACTCAGTTTAGGGCTTTTGTTACATTATTTTCTACCCTCTAGAAAGGTCCTATCAATGTATAGGCTTACTAGCAGACTTTGAAAGACAACTCTAATTTCCTTTTCTTCCACGAAACTAAGGGTTATAATTCTTTTTGTGTTCTCTTCAAAGATGATAGGTGAGGGATGTTTGGGTGGCTCAGAGGTTGAGCCTTCGGCTCAGGGTGTGATCCTGGGATCTGGGATTGAGTCCCACCTTGGGCTCCCTGCAGGGAACCTGCTGCTCCCTCTGCCTCTGTCTCTGCCTCTCTCTCTGTGTCTCTCATAAATAAATAAATAAATAATATCTTAAAAAAAAAAACCAAAGATGATAGGAGAAAAATATTTTCCTATCATTAAAATTTGTACCTCTGATTTTTTTTTTTTTGTGATGTAGAATCTGTTATGTATGTGATTATGACATTTGCAGTTTTTAGGGGCTTGAGGGCCCATTTTTGTTTTTATTTTTTTGGAGAGGGATGGGGAGAGAAAGAGAATGCCCAGCATAGAGCCCAATGTGGGGCTTGATCTAATGACCCTGAGATTATGACCTGAGCCAAAAACACGAGTTGGGACGCTTAACCAACTGAGTCACCCAGGCTCCCCCAGGGCCCATTTTTAAAAATGTCTTTTCCTTTTATTGATTTATAAGAACTCTTTATGTGGTAATACTCTCAGCTCTGCATTTGTCTGGTCCATTGCAAATGGTTTTTCCTTGACAGTTCTTCTCTTTTGCAAGCAATTTGTTAGTTGATAGGCTTTTTTTTTTTTTATGTGATCTTATCTATCAATCTTTTCAGTATGCTTTCTTTCTTTGTAATTGCCTTTAGAAAGGCTTTCACTTCTTGTCAGTCACAGCTGAGGAGCTTTGCATATTTAGGATTTCTTCTGTAGTTTGATAAATCTGATGCCTTATCACCTGACTTTCTAGATCCACCTGTCTCGTTTTTTGTCTTTTCTGTATTCCTGCTGCATGATATGTCTGGGTCCAGTCTCTTCTTGGAACTTCTGCAGGTTGGGGAGAGATTGTCTTAGGGAAGCCCTGTTACTCCTAGACTTCCTTTTTTGGGGGGATGGTCTCATGGCCTTTTGATATAAAGGGTTTCTGGCACAGGGCTTCTCAACAGCAAGGTTGGCCTCGTGAATGTGGAGTGTATGTTACTGCACAGGGCTCTGTGCTTAGAAAGACCCTGTGCTTGGTGTAGTTCCCTGCCATCACCATTTTAATATTTTTGAGTCATGGAACCTACATTTTGTTTTGCATTGGGCCCTGCAAGGTTTGTAGCTGCTCCTGCCGAACAGTTCTACCACTGACCTGTAGTTCAGATCATTCATTGTTGGGGCCTGTCCTGCACATCACCGGATGATTGGCAGCGTCTCTGGGCTCTACCTGCTAGATGCCTACACCCCCTTTAGCAACACCCCCTTCCCAGATGTGACAGCCAAACCTGTCCTCAGACATTGCCAAGCATCCTCTGGGGGGCAAAGCCACCCCCCCACTGAGAACCACTGGGCAAGAGAGATCCCTCCAGCCCCCCAAGAGTGTGCCTACGCTGCACCTCCTCCTCTGTATGGGGAAGGGGAGTTCCCCTCCGGTTCTTGCTTTCTACTTGAAGAAAAACTTGCTTTATTAGGAAGGGATTTGCAGTGCAGTCCTCAATTTTGTCTTTACATTTAGTCCTATCCCTGCTATGTTTTGAAAGGATTCCTAGAAATTTGTACCAAATGGCCATATTTGTGTCATTGATTTCTTTGTCCCAGGGAATTCTATTAAGAGGATGCTCTTACACGTTGTATTTTCTGCTTCCTGATTTCCCTCGGGGGTTTACGTTTCTGAAATTCAAAGGTCTCAACTTTTCAAGACAAAAGCAAGAGAAAGACTCTGTGCTGCTGTTTCACCACCCTTTGGTAATGAACCACTTATGTTTAGGAAGAGGGAGGGCCTTTAGGAAGAGGGAGGGCCGCAGGTAGAAGGAAACTTGGGGATGAGCTGTGCGTCTCATTATACAACCCATCCCAGTCTTAATTTTCCTTTAATCATTCAGGATGATTCATTATTTATTGGATTTATTATTTATTGGATTTACTTATTTCTGCCTTTTCAGTTTTTATTTAAATCAGAAAATAGTCCAATTTATATACAGTCTGAAAAACAGTAGAAAATTTGAGTCTGTGGTCTGTTTGGGAGGAGGGAAGAAATGTGGATTGAGCTATCATTCTACTGGCGGCTTGAGGTTGCCCTGGCGGGCCCCAGGAGACCCAGGGCAGAGGGTACAGAAAGGCCTGCTGATGAGTGGCCTAGCTTTGACAGACTCAGGATGCTTCCAGGGAGAGCCAGGGCCTGGCCTGGATACTCTGAGCAAAATCCAGGCTCTCCATGACCTCTCCATGGCTCCTGAGGAAAGCTAGATGCAGGAGACTGCCAGCACATCATCCTTTCCAGTAGCTACAGGGTCTGATGTACAGATCATCCTGCCCTTTCTCCAGTGGGCTTGGGGTAGAATGTACTGAAGCCTTGAGTCTCCTCTGGCACAAAGATGACTGGCGGGGTCATACATGGCTCCCTAGTGTCTGCGAGCTCTGTGTGCATTCCTTGTGTTTACTGTTTCACATGTGGATGGGCATTACGGATTGAATTGTGTTCCCCAGAAAGATATGTTAAAGTGCAGACTCTTGGAACCTGTGAACGTGATCATTTTTGGAAATAAGGCCTCTGCAAATGTAATCAAGTTAAGATGAGATCATACCTGACTAGGGTGGGTTGTAATTCAAGGATAAGTATCCTTAGAAATTTGGACATAGA
The DNA here is from genome assembly GCF_048164855.1 of Canis lupus baileyi. Lineage (NCBI taxonomy): Eukaryota > Metazoa > Chordata > Mammalia > Carnivora > Canidae > Canis > Canis lupus. The sequence continues at coordinate 57,158,903 of NC_132845.1, forward strand.
CACACAGGGGATTGCCATGTGAAGACACAGAGAGGAGACAGGGAGAGTGCCATGTGACAACAAGAAAGAGGCAGAGATTGGAGTGATGCATCTGTAAGCTGAGTAGTGCCAAGGATGGCTGGCAACCATGAGATGTGAGCACAAGAAAAGAAAGGTTTCTCTCTTAGTGCCTTCAAGAGGGAGCATGGCTCAGCCAACACGTTGATTTCAGACTTCTGGCCTCCAAATGGTGAGAGAATCAATTATGTTATTTTAAGCCAGCCAAATTTATGTTGTTTTATTACAGCGGCCCCAGGAAGCTAATATAAACTATGCATTGATTTGTGGTGGAGATGGAGTAGACATCGCTGCTGGACATTTGCAGGACATAGAAGACTGAGGGTGTCATGTCTGCATGTCTCATGACTTTTCCAGAGCAGCACTTCTCACATCCTTTGCCCACACACTCCCTGTATGTTGTCTGGAAAAGGAACCATGCTTTATTTCAACAGAGGACACGTTTTCTTTATATTGTCAACTTCTTCATGTAAATCACCCCACACAGCGTGAGCAACCTCACCAGTTTTGTGCTAAACAACTCATTCTGACCTCTTCATGTGACATTGAATGTGTTTTATTCTCTTGGGGGGGAGGGGAAATCTCATCAAACAGAGTTTATATCTGTGTGTCAGAGTTTAGAGATGAAAATAATTATTTTTAAACTTTAAATACTTACAGGGGAAGAAAAACCCCTGTTCCATTTCCCTCATCTGCAAAATGTATGACATGCTCTTTTTCTATGTATAGGACTATATATGTATATAAAGTACATATTTAGATATATATAAAAATTTATAACGTATATTCACAATATATGTCCATAATATATATTCATGATATCCCTTATATATTTTTAAATATAGGAATATATATATTGACAAGTCTTTCTGATGGAAATTTAAGTAACATATATGTCTGTGATGTTCTGGGAATGTGCTAGACATTTGTACATAGCACTCATAATAGCTGTAATTAGGTCTGTTTTATAGGAAGGGAGGCCAAAGTAACCTGTAAGAGACTTGAGCACTGATGGAAATAAGCTGATTGAAGTGGAGTGATTGAAGACAGAGGAGAGAAAATTCTAAGAAGGCAGAGGTGGGGTGGGGGTGAGGAAATGGGAACCAGCGCGCGAGTGGGGAAGAGGGTGTAATGGGGAGAAGTATGCACAGGTAAGGTTGCAGGAGTTGGGATGGAAAGTTGGAGTTTACTCCCAATGGCTTTTTTATTGAGTTGATGTTAGAGTAAAGATCATTGTCCAGAGGAATGGAACTCAAAGTGGGGGACATTTGGAAACCAGAAGAGGTGGAAAGGTCATTAAGGAGAGTATAGAAGCAGGCTGCCCAGGGAGTTGTAGCAGGATTTCTTGGCAGTGTCAAGGGTCCAGTTAGGGTTGGTGACCATAAATATAAACCAGTCCCCAGCATCCTGGATGGCTCAGGGGTTTAGCGCCACCGTCGGCCCAGGTCATGATCCTGGAGACCTGGGATCGAGTCCCACGTCAGGCTCCCTACATGGAGCCTGCTTCTCCCTCTGCCTGTGTCTCTGCCTCTCTCTCTGTTTCTCATGAATAAATAAATAAAATCTTAAAAAAAAACAAAACCCAACAATCCATTCTGCCTGGTTGTGTAGTTTCCTCCATGAATTCTGGGGTGCCTGGGTATATTTTTTTTTGTTAGGACTACCATAACAAAGGGCCATATGCACTGTGGTTCAAATAGCAGAAATTAATTTTCTCATAATTCTGGAGGCTAGAAGCCCAAGGTCGAGGTGTTGGCAAGGTTGGTTTTTTCTGAGGGTGTCTCTCATTGGCTTGTAGATGACCACCTTCTCCCTGTGTCTTCACATGGTCTTTTCTTTAGGTGTGTCTGTGTCTAAACACCTCTTCTTATAAGGACACCAGTCACATTGGGTTAGGACCCATCCAGTGACCTCACCTTAATGACGTCTCTAAAGACCCTACTTCCAAATGCAGCCACATTCTGAAGTCTGGGGGATTAGAACTTCAACATATGAATTTGGGTGGGAGGTAGATGCAATTTGGCCCATAACACATGGATGGGGGCTGGGGATATGGTTCATTTAGGGGTGTGATTTTGTCCTGATGAGGAAGGGGCAAGGCAGCAAGGATACTATCAAGGATTTGCAGAGATCAGAACCATGGACTAAAAGCAAGTGGAAAGAGATGAAGGTGTCAGGGAGACAGTGTAGGAGGAGCCAATGATGCCATGTCTAGGTAAGGTCAAAGATGAGGCATGGAGTAATTGAGATCAGTGGAAGGGGATGGAGGCTGTGCTTGAAAACTGGGTGATTGTATTTGTGATTTCACAGGTGATTTTTTAAAAAAAGATTTTATTTATTTATTCACGAGAGACAGAAAGACAGAGGAAGAGACATAGGCAGAGGGGCAGCTTCCTTGCAAGGAATCCGATCCGGAACTTGATCACAGGACCCTGAGATCATGCCCTGAGCTGAAGGCAGATGCTCAACCACTGAGCCACCCAGGTGCTCCGGGAGGTGATTTCAATACCATCCATGGTATTTATAAGTTCCCCGAGTGGTTTATCTCTTTATAAACCATAGGCATGCTTGCTCTTTTCAAGCCTTCTTGAATGTGCAATTTTCAAGACTGAGATGATCCCTAGTATTTCCTCCAACCTCAGCCAAAGCTGCATCTGTTATGACGCCTTTATTTGCAAAAAGCAAGAGATCATTCCAACGAGGCCAAAGAAAAGGGAAGATTTATTATAAGGATTCAAAGACACAAGATGGAATTTAATGAGAAATAGAGCCCGACCTCTCCAGAGGCTAGAACCAGAAATTGCAAAGTCACTAGGAATGAGGGAGTAGAACCAAGGATCAGAAAAGCCACTGGGATCCAAGGTAGTTTCTCTGGCAGCCTGTGTTTGGAGCTGCTAAGTCTTTCTGTGTGTCAGCTGCACAAAAAGCTACAGAGCCCTACAGACCAGCTTTCCTCTTGTTGGGCAAGACCAACCCTGAGATCATCTCTGAGCTGGTATGTGCCCTCCATGCAAGCAGAAAGCAGAGAATTGCTATCATCTGTGCCCTGATCCCTCCTCACAGGTCTGCAGGACAGATGCAGACATCATCCAGCTGGAGTAGGGGCGGCCAGACATCTACTGACAGGTCTGAGGAAGTGGCAGTTCCCCAAATCCCTTTGAAGATTTTTCTGTCTTTTAAACTTACTGCTAATTGTCAGTATATATATAAAAAAAAAACAACAACCACAACAAAACAAAACATAAAATGTGCTCCTCACAGAGAAGCTGGCTTTCTGTTTCTATCTTGGTGGAACTCAGTTACTTACTGGAGGACTCTGCATGTAAACATTAAAACAATTTTTAGAATAAAGATCCCTGAAGATGCTGCATTTAGCCTATTTGGATTTCTCCCACAAATTCGATAACTTCAACGTTTCAAAATGAACTGGTGGGAATCTCTTTCAGAAGAGTGAGTCTGGCCTACTGTGTGCCAGATTGACTTACCTTCCACTGAATTGCGTCTCTGAAATAATTTCCGTGAAATTATTATCCTCCTTTAACCCGTGAAGAGCCTTGACGCAGGGTGCAGAGCTAGCAATCAGCAGAACAGGCACCTAAAGGGAGTCGTGGTTTCAGGTGATGGCGACCCAGAGGAGCTTTGTCACTGGCTCACTTTGTGAACTTGAAGAGATCAACCTTGCTGAACATCCAGCCTCTCTTCCTTAAGGTGGATCGTAGGAATGAGAGCGTAAGCTTGGTGTGAGCGTTTAAGGCAAGCGACCATGCTGGCTGGCTTCTCCAAGGCAGGGTGGGTGGCACTGAAGAGCATCCCTGCTCTGTGCCTGAGTCCTGAATGAGGACCCACCAAGGAGGGGCCGGTGGAGGCAGCCCTGACACCTGGTAAAGGGACAAATGGGGAATGTGACTTAGTGGGAGACAGACAGGACCATTGGCATAGATTGGTTTACCCACTCGGTCACGGGTAACGCTTGATTGGGACAAGCCTCCCTTCGTGGGGACTCACCTGCTACGATTTTACTGTGGCAGGTGCAGAGAAGTCATACCTCCTGTGGGCAGCTGGCTTCCTAGGAGGGAAAGGGCATTTATCCTAAATGTGACAGGTGGGAGGATTACTCCATTTCTCTTCAGGCAGAGAAAGCACAGGGGTGGAGAGGGTCCAGAGCCTTACCCCACATAGGCCTCCTTTGCATGCAAGAGAAGGTTAGTGGAGGGGATAAACACTTACCCCCCCCCCCCCGGCACCCTGAGGACACTAGACAATACATGTCAGCTTGGGGAGAACCAAAGTAGGTGCTTTTCTTTTCTTTTCTTTTCTTTTCTTTTCTTTTCTTTTCTTTTCTTTTCTTTTCTTTTTTTCTTTTCTTTTCTTTCTTTTTTTTCTTTCTTTTCTTCTTTCTTTCTTTCTTTCTTTCTTTCTTTCTTTCTTTCTTTCTTTCTTTCTTTCTTTCCTTCCTTCCTTCCTTCCTTCCTTCCTTCCTTCCTTCCTTCCTTCCTTCCTTCTTCTTTCTTTTCTTTCTGACACAGAGAGAGGCAGAGACATAAGCAGGGAGCCCAATGTGGGATTCGATACCAGGACCCCAGGATCATAACCTGAGCCAAAGGCAGACGCTCAACCGCTGAGCCACCCACGCGTCCCAGTAGTTGCTTTGCTTTTCCTTTCTTACTATATCCTCTTATGTCATTGTGGCTGGTGCAGATTTTGTCACCTCAATGAAGACTTCTTTGAAGTGTCACGCAGTTGATGTGTCGCAGCTTCTGTTTCTCCACGTTTTCTGCCAACACCTTCTCTCCTCCACAGGCAGAGGAATGGCCTCTTCTTCATCAGTACTCAGATTTGTACCTCGGGTCCCTCTGACCACTCCTCTGCGTTCATACCTGAATATCCAATGACTCACTCCACCTTTGCCCTAGGGATCTCCTAACGTTGCAAAGTAGATGCCTTGGTTTCTCCCGACTTATTTCTTTCTCTCGTAGCAAATGGGGGCCTGCATCTTAAGACCTGCGGATGTCAAAACCCAATGAGTTGTGTTGATTCCTTCTCTCTCTTCACCTTCCACTGCAAGTTCTGTGTTTCTTAGCTCTCGAATATATCCCAAGTGGGGCCATGTGTCTGTGGTCCACTGTTGAATCCCTTGTGCGGCCCACCTACCTCTCTCATCCTGTGTACGGCAATGGTGTTCCAGCCAGGGTCCCCCTTCCTGATTTTTCAATTCATTCTTCACACGGTGATGTTTCAGAATGTGTCAGTGCCTTGTGTAAGCACTCAGTGGCTTCTCATGCCTTAGGATCCACACCAAACTCCGTGCCATGGCCTTCAGGATTCCCCCCAACCTGGTCCCTGTTCCCCCTCAGTGCCAGCCACTCCGATCTTGCTCCTCTTCTTTCTACTTCTGGCTTTTGCGTTTGCTGTTTGCATTTGCTGTGCCTTGATCACTCTTCCCTTCCCCCCATCATCACGTGTTTGGTTGCATCTCTTCATTCTCTTTCTCCCTCAAATGTCACCTCTTCAGAGAAGTGTTCCCTCACCACCCCATCAAGAGTGCCTGCCGTGGTAAGTACATTTCACTCATCACTACCTGAAATAATCATGTTTACCTATTTGCTTGCTTATCTAAGCCTCTCGACTATGAATTCTGTGAGGATGTGGACCTCTTGTGTCACTCCCTCTCCAATGTCAGAATTGTATCTGGCGTGTAGTAACTGTTTAATGAATAAATGCACGAGGTCATGAATGGAGATGTGGTTAGGGTTTGTCTTTGTGACCCTCTGCAGTCACATATGTATTCTTCTCTTAGGGTCTTGCATATGGATCTCTGTAAGAATGGTCCCCATCAGGGGCACTTCCTACTCCAACTGCTCTTCAGAAATCAGGGTTGATTCTCACATCCTTGAAAGATACCTTGGCTAAGGGTCTTCATCATTAATCCATAATAAAGCAAGTTTGTTCTCAAATATACTGGGCGGCAAACATAAGATGTGCCGTGAACACAGAGAGCCCCTGGCTTGACTGGGGGGAGCCAGGGGCCCCACTGGTTAAGAGCATCCAAGTGGATTCCTACCAGGGAAGGTGTCAATTCATTTTGATGTAATTGAAAAGTGCACAATGGCGGAACTTCATATTTCCCTGTTATTTTGCTGACTCTGCCATTTTAGCAAGAAATAATTTATTCTAATGTGATTTGCATTGCATAAAATTATAATAAATGTTTTTAAGAACAAGGTGCTGTATATTTATGAAATCGTTGTGTTTATATGAGGAAAAGGTTTAAAATGTATTGGCATGTATTTTCTGCAAACACTTATATGCAAAGCTATATACTCTGCAGCCTTGACATTAACATATATTATTTGCATAAACCATAAACAGTGGGCAATTTCTTTGTCAAACAAAAAGTACTGATTACCTTAGAAAGGATATTAATATCTTTCCTTTATCCATATTTTTAAATTTTGCTGACTGTATTTTGATGATCATTCATCTTGTCGGGGAGCAGAGTCTGCAGCAGAGATTCTCTCAATAATTTCCACAACAAAAAATAAGACACGAGAGAAGCAACAGCTTCAGAATGTGAATGGTCTGTGATACAGTAATTGTGATTGGTAGCAGAAAGCCTTTCTTCAGCTGAAGTTCACAGCTATTAGACCTGGATGTATGCCAGGTGGACATCTGATTGACAGAGGGGTGTCGGTAAATATATTTTCAAATTAAATTTGATGTTTATTTTCAGCCCTCCTTAACAGCTTTCCAGTTGGGAGTTTTGGTCTGCTGAACCTAGCTAGTTTCCTCTGGAAATAAAAAAAAAAAAAAAAGAAAAAAGAAAAAGGTTGTTCAAATAATCCGCTCTGTGTTTTCTCTTAATAGCTTAGGATTTTTGAGATGAATTTCAGCTGAATTGATAGAAACAAGACTGGGCTTGCATCCCGTCCCCCCACCCCCACCCCAAAGTTGGAATTCCATTTTACATGCAAAGAGACTAACTTATTGTTAAAAAAAGAAGAGAATGGTGATCTCAGAGTCATCTAGATCTGGAGATCATTGACTGGTGATCATTGACTGGTGACCAGGCTGGGATCAGATTATATAGCTATTCGAAATGATTTCATCCATTAAGTGGCAAGAATGATAGTTCTTACCCCATGGATTGAAGTGAGGATCAAATGAATTGATTCATATCAGGAGCTAAGGAAGCACTCAAAATCTTCACTCTTATTATTACTCTAACTATGTAAGTTAGAGATAGTTATGCCTGCAGCATAGACTTCTGTCAGAACTAAATGAGATCTAATGCCTGACACAGTGTGGTAACTCAGCACCTGTGGGTGTCTGCATCTCCCCCAGTGACAGACCCTCTTGAGTGATCTTGTACAAGGAACGCTGAAGGATGGGTGGGGCCTGAGCCAACACGAGCACCATTTTGGTAAAACACAGAGGATTATTGGACAAAATGACAGAATTTGAAAATCAAGGAAATTAATAAATACAATCATCAAGCATATCCCTCTCATAGAAGACTTAGTTTTTGCCTCATGGACCAGAATCTTCTTCGTCCCCAGGGTAAGGATGCTGTGGGTGAACTTGGTCAAGGGTTCACACATTTGTAACCAACTTCTCAGTGTGTGCGGTGTGCTAGGTCTGAGGAAACTATTAAAGATATGAAAAGCTTACAAAACAAATGGTGGCCTTGAAAAGGATATCCAGGGCGGAGGAGAATTTGGAGAATGGGAACCCCTCTACATTGGCAATTGAGCTGCTTTAGAAAACTGTTTGGCCATATGTAGCAGAGCTGGAAGTGTTTCTAATCTGTGACCTACCACTTCTCCTCTTAGCGGTAGCCTAGAGCAGTGGTTCTCAAAGTGTGGACCCTAGACCATCAAAGCTACCACCATCCAGGAACTGGTTACAAATTTTTGAATCTCATCTTGGACTGAATCAGAAATTCTGGAGGTGGGTCTCAGAAATCTTTGTTTCAAAAAAGCTTCCAGGTGATAGAGTCTCAAGTTTGAGAACTACTGGCATGAAGAAACTCTGGCACCAAGGCACTAAGGATGTGGATGACCAAATGGTGGGATTGTCCAAAAGTTGCCTAAATGTCCATCACCAGAGTCCCCTGGCTGGCTCAGTCGGTAGAGCGTGGCACTCTTGATCCTAGGGTGTGAGTATGAGCCCCACGTTGGGTGTAGAGATTACTTAAAAATAAAATCTAAAAAAATGCCCATCACCATTGAATCATTATGGGTGCATTCCTCCAAAATCATTCTAGTTAGTCAGCGCTGAATAAGACTACACACAACCATGGTTGTATCTCACAAACATAATGTGGTAGGAGAGGGGGAGAGAGAGAGAGAGAGAGAGAGAGAGAGAGAAGCAAGTTGCATAAGAATACAGGCAATATGCCACCATTTATTCGATAACTTTGAAATTTGCCAAACCAGCTCTCTATATATCTATGTAGTTACATATTATTTAGAGATGAATGCCTATGTAAGGAAATTAGGGGGAGAATGAAAGGATATTTTTCTTGAGTGATGGGTATGTTGGTGTTCATTATATTACTCTTTATGTTTCCTTGACTTGCTGAAGTATATCGTCATCAACTAGTGGTAAAAAGAGGCTTTCATAAAATACGTCTCTCGGTCTCTAGGGCAGCTTCTCATCCCCCACCTTTGTTTGAACGTGAAAATGCCCAACTACTTGGTAAGCATCCTCTTAGCAGAAGAATCTCTGGAAAAACAATGTCTTGCTGCATGAGCCAGTTCAGTGCTATGTTGGAGCCAGAGGGTGGCTTATCTGTTTTTTTTTTTTCTGGTTTCATATTTGTAGATTCTTTATATATTTCAAAGTATTGTCTCACACATTTCATCCTGAAAATAACCCAGAGAGTGAGTGTGTGGGTATTATTATTACTCAGTTGACAGATGATGAAAAAATCAAATGAGCTACCATTTATTGAGCACTGTGCCATCTGTGGAGCGAAGTGCTCTCCACACATTTTCTCCTGGTTCTCCTGTGGCCATCACAGTGACCCCATTTGACAGATGAAGAAACTGAGGGTTAGAAGCAGTCCAAGGAACGTGCTCACGTCCCATAAAAGCAGAGTCAGAAGTCCCAGCCAGAGCTGTATGAAGGTCAAGACGTTGCTTTAAGGACTGTGCTTTGTCGTCTTCAAACAAAGGTGTGGTTCTATAACTTTCCTAAGGCTGATTGGGTTTGGGCTCTACGTACTCTCTTAGGTCGAAAGGTGACAGCCACAGTGTTCTTTTTGTTTCACCTTCTGTAGAAGACAGGCATCCTGACTGCAAGTAACAAATTGATGCTGGCTCATTTAGGCAGACAACTTAGTGGGCAAATATCAAGGGGACCAAGGAATAAAGAGGAAGCTTGGAGGGAATAGAAGTGGACATTAGAACTTTCTGGACAGCTGGGCAACAAAGCCACAACCCTGTCCTGATCAGGAAGAGGGAAAAGCTAGTCTCTTCTGTGGTGGGAGACAGTCATCCTGAATATATATATATATATATATATATATATATATATATATATATATATACATTTTTTTCCCCAAGCCTATCAAATGGAAGAGGATAGCTTCCGACCCTCTCCCCTGCCCTTGCCTCCCTACTCGAACCAGGATGTTGTTAGGAAGTGGAAGATGGATGTTGGGGAGACAATCCGCAGACGTGCAAACAGGAAGTTCATATCCCTAAGCAAGCAGTCATATTAAACAAGGAAAGAAAGAAATAAATACATCTTTGCTGCCTGGCGTCCCCCAATGGGTAATTAAAATGATGCCACTGCTGTTTTTACTACATTCAAAAGTGTTTTAATTTGTATTTAGCCAGAGGCTTTCTGGCAACAAGAACATTTTTACAAATCTAACAAATAATTATAAATAAATAAAGTCTCCACTTCTGCTATTTGGGGGAACGTTTCCTTCAGGTAACACATTTATAAATCCACCTGTTTGACAATATGGAGCTAGAATAACAGTAGAGCTTGAACTGGTTGCTTCAGTGACAGGTGAAATGGTATATTTGTCAGCATAGAAATGAAAAACAGATCATGCAGGTAGGTATCTGGGTCCCAAAGGCACCATGGACTATAAATGCTAAATTACAACAGACCTAGAATATAACCTTGCATAATTCTTGAATAAAGGGTATAAGGAGCAGAAAATCCAAGGGAGCAGGAATTTAGATTAAAGGAAGCGATTTATAGTTGAGGTGACTTCAAGACTACTGACAGGTACTTCCCCAAATGTATGTGACAGTTACTATTCTTCACTCAACACTGGATATAATACTAATGATGAGAAAGAGCATTTTAGCAGGAGTTGCCATGTGGTGTATGTGCTCACAGCCTCTCTTGGGGCCTCACATCTTTTCAGGTCAGTATCGGTTGATGCCAGTCATGGTTGATCTTCCAATCTTCAGTTCATGGATGATTTCAAATGGAGCTTAGCTGATACCTTCTGGAGTCTAAAAACTGACCTTTTTTTGGAGACTGGAGCCAGATAAGATATTTCCACAACTGGATATTATAGGGTTGGAAGACTCATTGGATGCCGTCCAGCTCATTCTTGTTAACGTGAGACACATACAGACTTTGCATGTGAACATATACCCATATCCTACTTTTCTTTTATTCTGAATGACAAAGGTAGAGAAACTGGAGTTCCAAATGGTCTCGGGAGGAAACAGCGTGTCAATAAGGAATAGGTGAAAAAAAAAAGGCTCACTTTCCAGATGTTTTCCAGGAACTCTTGAAGAAATGATATAATCTTATTCTTAGAAAGTCTGGGTTGAGGGCAGAGGAGGGAAGAACCTATCTCTTGTGAAATATGCCGAAATTATAAAAAACACATTTCTTTAGGGTAGGCAAGGTCTCAGTACCTACCTCCATCTGTCTGAAAGGCAGGTGACTGTTCCAACTAGGACAGCCCATTGCCTGGTGTATATAAGGGTTGGATTTTTGTCTGTTGTAACAGAATCATTGAGGAAACATGAGCAAATCATATTTCCAATGCAATAATAGATCTTATTCTCTAAAGGAGCCTTGTTGCAAATGAAATACTTTTTTGGGAATGTAAGCACATTTATTGGAGAGAGGCAGCATTAGCAAGATGGTGAAGAACACGGATGCCAGAGCCAGTCTCTTGGATTAGAATCTCAGCTCTGTAGGTCTCTACCTGGGCAAGTGTGTTTGGTTTCTCAGAGGTTCAAGGGGAGTTCTGAGAGACGAGTAAGTCTGAATAGGAAAGTCTTAAGTATCCACTGGATGTCAGGTATGGCTCCTGTTGCTCAGCAGTGTCAGGTTTGCTAAAAGTTGTCTTGGCTTTAGTGGAAGTGTGTTGCAGGCTTCTTATGCTGTCTTCTCAGAAGTACTCATCTGACTGATTCATTCTCTTTATTACTCTCCTCTTTCATTCAACAGTTACTGTGTACCTGCCATTTGTCAGACGTACGTAGCTGGTTTTAACAAAAGGGAAAGATAATAGTTTCTGCTCTCAAGTAACTCAGAGTCTAATGGCGGAAAAGCATTGCATCTAAGGTAGTGATTCATATTTGCGGTTCTTCTATCACTTCTCTGTTTATTGGTAAAATTTCCTCAGTATGCCATTTACTCCAGAATCTTTGGATAGTTGTCCATTGTTCAGTTCGCCGTTGAGGAGCTGTGGTGCACTATTTGCTCGTGCTCTCTTTAGAACATAGACCCTCCCGATCTTGAGCATTATACTGGGTTTGCATCTTTCCAGGGAAGCTGGAGTAGGTCCAGCCCACTGAGATGGCCCTTAATTGTAAACCACTGGATTCCTTCAAAATAAGGCCAGTGCTCAGCCAAGAAAATACTTAAGCCATTTTAGGTCGCTTTTTTCCTCCTAAATTCCAATGAGAAATTAAGGATCCCCAGAGGGGTAGGAGGGGTACCACCAGAGAATTCTCTTTTGTGAGAATCTGTGTGTGCCACTAGGTGTCACTGTTCTACATAAATAAAATGGAACCAAATTGGCCTTGGCACTGAAATTTGGCCTTTGGTTTAAGAGGATCTGGCACGTTTAGGTATGTCCTCATTTTGAAGTTGTCAGGTAACCGTCACTGCTACCTAAAGACTGGCTGCAGTAGAAGAACCAACCCCGGACAAAAACCTTTGAAATTAAAGTATCTGACACATATAAATCCAATACGCTGTATATATCCTCTTCGGTATTGATCGTTTTAAAACAGATCTTTAAAGATTAATTTCTTGGAACAAAGATAATGTATCCGTGGAATGTATTATTTATGTATCTGGGATGAAATACCAAGTTGCATCAAGACATCATACAGAAAACAAAGAAAGTCTCACAAAAGACCATTTGCTCTTCTGCAAGTGACCATCTTCTCTGTGATAGACAAAGGGTACCATAAACTCTCTCGGAGCTAACATATGACATTACGCACTTGATCCTTCCCTCATTTTTAAAGAGTTCTTCCAGAATTTTCTGTGGTAAGAACAATTGGTGACTTCTCAGCAGTTACGAGGGGGTTATCAGCAAAATAAAAACGCTTCCCACTCTCCCCAACCCTCCCCACCCATACATACACAAATGCACAGAATTACTATTGAATCAATGATCTCTGACTCATAGGAGACCCCTCCTGGAGTTGTTTGCATGTTTTTTTTTTTTTGGACATGAGTGTATTGTGTCATGTTCTAGTGTTTAATAAAATACAGGGACCTCTTCAGCAACTGCAGAGGTCAATGAACTATCGCTCTTCCCTTTTGTCTGTGACAAGTTGGCAGACTGAGGTTCTCGGGTGTCAATCATGGGAGGCCCCAGACAGGATTTTTTGCCCTTGTTATGTCCCTGTTGGAAGAACGTCTAATTTTATTGGTAAAGTAATGATCGTGAAAGTCAGGCAGTGCTTTGAGCTTTTTGTGGCATTGGGCTTATGGGCTCAATTATAAGGCAGGTTCAGTTCTTTGGGAGAAAAAGACAAGCATTGTTGGATAAAAGGTAGAAAGTCTAGGCAGAGAAGAAACCAATGGAGTATTTTCATCATGAAGTATTTGTCTTGGGAGATATGAGTTTCCAGAATGTTATGGTTGGGTTATTACTGCCCATGGTGTGTTGGTCGACAGAAGCCAGAAATATGCTTTTTGGTTGATCTCTTCTTAGAATAACATAAAGTATCTTGATAACCTGCAAATCTCTCTCATCTCGATAACTCCCTGGAAAGCCTTGTGGAGTGTGGTCAAGACAGGTTGGGGTATAATTCCTGTCCTGAATTCCTTAAATCCCTTTCATACAAATGTCCTAAAAACCGTTTCTGGGAAGCCCTGTGTTGCAGATAGTGGACAGAGAGCTTTGGTTATGGCAGTAGAAACTTGAGATTGGTTTAAGCTTCCTTTGAGCCATTGAGAAATAATCTGTAATCCAGGAGCTTCCCCATGTAGGATGGATCTGTGAAGTCAGTGGGTTTTGACCATTCTACTAGGGAGTGTCTCGATAGGTAATATGAAGTAACTTTCATATTTATTTTACTCCCAGTCTCAGATAAATTATTGGTCATCAGGCAATTTCTAGTGCCTAGGCAGTGCCTCCATGTAAATAGTTCTTAGATGCTAACACACTGTAATTATAAAGATAATGTAATGTCGGCTTCCCGGAATAGAAAAGTGATTTTTTCCATAAAGGGCATTTTTAAATGGGTCATTAACTCATTTTATGAGTACCTTAATGCTCTGAGCACTGTGAGGAAATAACGTATCAACCTACTGGGGCCCAAATTGATTCAGAAAAGAATTTCATCACCATGGAATATCCTCTTATAAGATATTACACATCCTAACAGCTTGGATCAAATAAACAATGAAGAGTTATTATTGTTGCAGGCAGCCATGTAAATCCTACACATGGGTGAGCCTGTGCTACCAAACCCCATCCTTAGGCCATTTGTAGTTAAATAGGCTTTTTGTCTTAAGAAAGAAGAGTGTCATAGTTGGCCAAATGAAATCCAGTATTTAATTCTTCCACTGTTTGATTCCTTCATGTTTAATTCCAAACCAAGGTCAATCCTGTGCTAGCATCTTGTGTCAGTAGATTAAACCTTCACCAAGGTCAATCCTGTGCTAGCATCTTGTGTCAGTAGATTAAACCTTCACCGTGGTGGGTGTGAATTGCCTTCTTGTCTGTGAGTTTCCAAGGAGGACAGGGTAATGAAAATCAAGACCTCCAGCGGTGGGAGGTAAACAGAGTATTCATTCAATATGTTTCTCCCATTCTTAGAGCTGAAAGTATAGTCTTAAACCCAGAGCTGTAATGAAGAGGGTAGGATTATCCGTAGATAAGAGTTCTAAACACATTCTGATAGAGGCTTATAATCAGTACAAATTGTAACGGCCGTAGAAGGAGTTGTTCTGCAGATGGCTTTATTCTTGAGTACCCAGTACCATCTGGCACGTTGGGGCTGAGCCCAGCCCCACCACTATAAGGAACCATATTTGCAATGTATTGGCACAGGCACTGAAGTCAATGGCTCCTTGACATTTTGGACTCTTCGTCATATGGCAAGTCCAGCTGCAGAGCATGCCCTTTTCTAGTGGGCAGGGAAGTGGCTCAGGCAAGTTGCTTTTTGTTGAAGAAAAGGTCACCTCAAGGAGTCTTGAAGCTTTGGCTTAAGTCTGAAGATTACATATGGCACCATGAGCCACTTCTTTTAGGTTAAGTGAAATTCTTGCAGTATTGATGTAGAAAACTAACAATTTCACACTGAAAGATCTGAGTTTATGTGAAAATAAATTTAAATAATTGATATGCCGAATCAGGGTGGGCTTTTTTCTATCTCCTTTTAAAACATTTCATACGGACTTCGATTATTGTAGGCATTACATTGTCCTGTGGATTTTCTCTTCCCTCTCTCCCTACGTGGGCTGTGGTGTTTTTGAAGGCAGGAATTATGTCTTTTTCATCTTTTTATTCCTGGACTCCAGGACCTGGGTAGGCACATTTTAGATGCCCACAAAATTCATTGAATTAGCTCTGAAATTTTTGTGTTTGTGCCTTTTTCATTCCATTATTAGGAAGTCATTGAAATATGGTTCTATTACCAGAATCCTAGAAATCAGGATCTGTGGGGATGGTAACTGTTTTGAACTCAAGAGGCTTAGTGTCCTTTTATAGGCATCTGATTGTGCAGGTGCTGTGTCAGTATGTTCTGAGAGAATAATTTTGTGAATGTGCTGGCCCCATTCTTAAGTTATTCTGACTCCTCTGTAAAATGGAGTTCGTGATAGTATATCTCTGAGGGACGGGAGTTTGTGAAATTAATTATATAAAGAGATGCACAAGATGAGCAATAATAAGGGCACCCAGATGGCTCAGTCGGTTAAGCGTCTGCCTTTGGCTCAGGTCATGATCCTGGAGTCCTGGGATTGGGCCCTGCTTTGGGCTCCCTACTTAGCAGGAAGTCTTCTCCCTCTGCCCCTCCACTAGGCTTGTGCTCTCTCTCTCTCTCTCTCTCTCAAATACATAAATAAAATTATGAGCAATACATATGAGCAATTTACCAAGTCTTGACAGAAAGTATGGGTGCCTCCCCGCACTTCCACAGCATGCCTTCCATTCATTCCTCCTGTAGGATCATTGTCCTCTTGGGAGATGAATGATCATCCTCGTTAATTGGTGCTACATACGAACTACCTTACAATTTTATTGGATTCAGACAATTTGTTACTGTTTGACACAGTCCTGTGGATTAATCTGGTTTAGCTGGGCAGTTGTCATTTGTGTCTCTAATTCCGTTGTGGTACAATCGTGGCTTCTGAAGGCTTGCCTGGGGTCACTCACTCTGCTGGCACTTGATGCTGGTGGTCAGCTGGGAGCTCTTCAGGGAAGCTCCTATGCAGAGCCTCTTCATTGTGGTCTCAAGGAATTTGCCCTGTGCAAGGCAGTGAATTTCCAAGAGGGAGCATTCCTAAGAGTGAGAATTCTGAAAGACCCAGTGGAAGCTATGAGGCTTCTTGTGTCCTAGCTTTCATTAGACTCGAGTCATTTCTATAGTATTCTGTTGGTCAGAAGTAAATCCGAGGGCCATTTGAGAGGAGGGGGGTGTGTTAGGGTATGAGTACTGGGGGCAGGGCTCACTGGGAGAAGGAGGGGTAGATGGCTATCTTCAAAAATGAGCTACCAAAGTGAACTCAGCTTCTCTGGCAAAGAGTCTGGAAATAAACATGATGGGGGTCTGTCTAATGTTATCTACATTTAACAACTGTAATCAACTTCCGTCTTTCAATCATGACTATTAATGAGTCTTGTTACATATGTGGCAGCAGCCTGTGGCTTCGCATACAGGATTCTCTGATTATCTTGCAAGTCTCAGACTGCATTATCATTTGAAGAATCAGTGTTGCTTGATGCAAGGTGATCCGCTATGACACTGCTGGAACCTCATTCTAGTAGGTTTTTGAATGGCTACTCTTAAGTTGGTCCTGGATTCTTGAAACAGTATTTTGTTCCAGTTGAAGCATTATGTTGTTCTTCTTGAGATGATCTGCAGATGAGTTAAATAATATTTCCCAACCTCTGAACAGGCCCATCCTGGTCCACCGTTAGGCTTCCAGTATATACCCATTTCTGACAACTTGATGTCCTCTAGGACTGTTTTCTGTAGTCTTGTTTTATCATTCACTCATTCAACTAGACATTGAGGTTTATTCATTCAGAAAGTACCTACTCATTGCCAGTATGACTGAAATTTTATTCTATTTTATTTTAAAACAACATATCTTGGCCATTCTTCTGTATCAGTACAGAGAGTTGCTGTCATTCTTTTTAAATTGCTGCCTGAGATTATTCATTTAGCTACTCCCTTCATGATGCTTGGGTAGTATTCCCACTTTTTGATACTATAAACACTCCCAACAGTGATCCTTCTTAAACATGTCTTTGGTCACACACACACACACACACACACTTTTTTTTTTTTAAAAAAGATAAAGTCTAAAAAGTAGAAATGTGGAGCCAAAGGGAAAGTTCATTTAAAATTTTGACTAAATGATACTGAAACATTGACTTTCAAAATGGCCCTGCTGGGATCCCTGGGTGGCGCAGCGGTTTGGCGCCTGCCTTTGGCCCGGGGCGCGATCCTGGAGACCCGGGATCGAATCCCACGTCGGGCTCCCTGCATGGAGCCTGCTTCTCCCTCTGCCTATGTCTCTGTCTCTCTGTCTCTCTCTGTGTGACTATCATGAATAAATAAATAAAATCTTTAAAAAAAAAAAATGGCCCTGCCAAGGAATAGCATTCGACAAAGGATAGTGATTCCTTACACTCTGGTGACAGCAGATGTTGTATTCCTCATTTTTAAAATTTTTGTCATTCTGAAAGCTGAAAAATGTGATCTCCCTGTTGAATGTGCCTTTCTTACAAGTTTATCCTTGAAAGTTTAATGCATATTTGTTTGTTTCTCCTTTCCTGGAAATTACTGACCTTTGCCTGTTTCTCTGTTGGGTTGTTTGTCTTTATCATAGTGAATCCTCTTGTGCCTCTCATATTATTGATAGTATTTGGAAGTGACCCCTGCAAGGAACAGGGAACTGGATTCACAATGGCTTTAACAAATAAGAGTTTGTTTTTCTTACACAGTGAGAAACCTAGAAGTATGAGGTGGCCGCCATTTGGTCTGTGGCTCAGTCTTGGCAGCACTGGGGTGTCCATAAAGTGTCTTGGCTTTTCCTTCTTGATCACAAAATAGTAGTGCTAGTGGCATCTGCCCTTATTTCCTTTTTAAATCAGAAAGCTACAGCTTTCCCAGAATCTGCAAGAAAGTTTATAATGTCTGGAATGGAGTCAGGAGAAGTCAAAAGACATTGATAAGGAATTTTGGGTTAACTAACCAGCAGTGCCTGCCACTGTGGTATTAATACTTGGTCTTATTTGCCTTTTAAGTTGTGTCTTTTCCCACTTGTCACAGTATCTTAAGTTTGTGGCACTTTCAGCTCACAGGAATTTATATTTTGAAGGTAGTAAATGCTATTATTTCATTTGTGTATGATTTCAGTTTTTATTTTTCCCCATTATGAAATTTTTTTCCTATTTTCTAATACGTTTGTAGTTTCGATTTGTATGTTTTTTTTTAAGAAAATCAATTTGAAATAGATTTTATTTATGGTCTAATATGGGAAAATACTCTTTCTCCTCCTACCTCTACAAAAGGGATAGTTCATTGTTTTTTGTTTGTTTTGTTTGTTTAAAGGGGTAGAAAGTTTATTTTTCTTAGGGGAAAAAAAAGTCTAGGTTATAGTTAGAGGCTTTCTGCTCAGGTTTATTGAGGTATAATTGACAAAAATTGTATATATTTAAGGTATACAACTTGATGCTTTGATGTACATGTACATTGTGAAGCAATTACCACAATCAAGCTAATTGCCATATATATCATCTCACAACCTCACAATTATTATTTTGTGTGTGTGTGTGTGTGTGTGTGTGTCTGCATGTAATAAGAACTCTTAAAATCTACCCTCTTAGTAAACTCAAAGTCATTTAGGCTGGGTCATGATCTCAGGAGTTGTGGGATAGAGCCTTACATTAGACTCTACACTAGATGTGGAGCCTGCTTAAGGTTTTCTCTCTTCCTCTTCTTCTCTCCCTCGCCTCCCCTGCTCGTCCACATGTTCTCTCTCTTGCTCAAAAAAAAAAAAATCCCCCAAATTTCCGAGTGTACAATACAGTATTGTTATCTAGAGTCACATTGCTATACATTAGATCTTCCAAACTTACTCATCTTGCGTGATTGAAAGTTTATACTCCTTGACTACCATCTCCCCATTTCTTTCCCCAGGGTCCATATACGTGAGATCATATGGTATTTGGCTTTCTGGGTCAGGTTTATTTCAGTTAGCATAATGTCCTCTGGGTTCATCCTTGTTGCAAATAGCAGGATTTCAGTTTTTAAAAAACCAAATAGGTGTAGACATAATACATAATATTTATCATAACTAAATTTTATATTATAATATGTAATCTCTATATAATATTTACAAAATACCACACTTATTTTATCCATTCATCTTTCAGTGGGTATTTTTTTTAAAAGATTTTATTTATTTATTCATGAACGACACACACACACACACACACACACACAGAGGCAGAGACACAGGCAGAGGGAGAATCATGCTCCATGAGGGGAGCCTGATGTGGGACTCGATCCCGGGTCTCCAGGATCACACCCCGGGCCAAAGGCAGGCACCGAACCGCTGACCCACCCAGGGATCCCCTTTCAGTGGGTATTTACATTATTTTCATATCTTAGCTATTGGGAATGCAATGGACATGGGAGTACAGATATCTCTTGAAGATTTCATTTTCTTTAGGTGTATACCCAGAAGTGCGGTTGCTGGATTCCATGGTAGTTCCATTTTTTAATTTCTTATGGAACCTCTATACTGTTTTCCATAATGGCTGCACCAATTTATAATCCCACTAGTAGTATATAAGAGTTCTCTTTTCTCCACATTCTCACCAGACTTGTTATGTTTTGTCCTTTTGCTGATAGCCATCCTAGCAGGTGAGAGATGACATCTTATGTTATTTGGTTTGCATTTCACTGATGGTGAGTGATACTGAGAATTTTCATATGGCTGTTGGCCATTTGTATGCAGAAATGTCTATTCAGGTTCTTTGTCCATTTTTAAAATTGGGTTATTAGGTTTTTTGTTTGTTTTCTGATGGGTTGTATAAGTACCTAATATATTTTGGATTCTAATCCTTTGTCAGATACATGGTTTACAAATATTTTCTATCATTCCATAGGCTGTCTTTTCATCTGTTGCTTTTTTTCTTTCCTGTGCAGTTTAGTTTGGGGTAGTCTCATTTGTCTGTTTTTGCTTTTGTTGTCGCATTCAAATCATTGCCTAGATCAACGTCAAGATTATTTTTCTTGTGTTTTCTTTTAGTTGTTTTGCAGTTTCAAGTCTTACCTCTAAGTCTTTAATCCATTTTGAGTCAATCCTTGTATGTGATGTAAGGGTCCAGTTTCATTCTTCTGCCTATGGATATCCAGTTTTCCCAGTGCCATTTATTGGATATACTGTCCTTTCCCCAGTGTGTGTTCTTGGCATCCTTGTTGAAGATCACTGACAGTGGATGTTGGATTTAGTTCTGGGCCTTGATTCTGTTCTCTTGGTCTGTGTGTCTGTTCTTATGTCAGTATTACACGATTTTGATTATTGTAGCTTTCTAATATATTTAGAAATCAAGAAATGTGTGATGCCTCCAGCTTTGTTTTTCTTGCTCAAGATTGCTTTGGTTACTCCAGGTCTTTTGGTAGTTCCGTAAGAATGAGTACATTGAATCTGTGTCTGTTGGGGTAGTATGGACGTTTTTATCAATATTAATTCTTCCAGGGCATAAACACAGGATGTCTTTTCACTTACTTGTATAATTTCCTCTATTAATTGTTTGTTTTGTTGCTATGGTGAATAATTTTTTTAAAATTTTAAATGATTATTATTATTTTTTTTTACTTTCCTTCCATTCATTGCTTTATAATGTATTTTCTCTCTAGGTTTATTGAGGTATAATTGGCATATAACATTCTGTAAGTTAAAGGTATACAGTGTGATGACTTGACACATGTATATATTGCATCACCAAAATAAGGTTAGTTAAAACATCTTTCACCTCACATAATTAATGTTTTTTGGTGTTATTGCGAGATCATTTAAGATTACTGTTTTAGTAGCTTCCAAATACACAATACAGTAATGGTCACCTGCTGCACATTAGATCCCCAGACTTATTCCTCTGGGACTTATTCCTTCTTATATCCTTTTCCTTTAACTGGAAAATTGGACTCCTAAACCAACATCTCATTTTCCCCACTCCCAACCCCTGGTACACCAGTTTTTTCTCTGTATAACTCAACTTTTTAACTTTGCAATATAGCTTGAAATCAGGAAGTGTGATGACTTCAGCTTTGTTCTTTCTCAAGATTGCTTTGGCTATTCAGGGTCTTTTGTGGTTCTGTATGAATTTTAGTTTAGGTTTTTTTTTTTATTGCTTCTGTGAAAAATGCCATTGGAATTTTTTTTTCCATTGGAATTTTGATAACAGTTGCATTGAATCTATAGTGGATTTGAGTCATATGGGAATTTTAACAATATTAAATCTTCATTTCATGAGCATTAGATATCTTTCCATAATTGTGTGTCTTCAGTTTCTTTCATCAGTCTCTCATAGTTCTCAGTGTATATATAGGTCTTTCATTTTTTTTTTTGTTCCTCAGTATTTTTTGTTTTTGATGCTATTCTAAATGGGATTATTTTCTTTATTTTTTTTTCCAGATAGTTCCCTACTAGAGTATAGAAGTGCAACTGATTTTTGTAAGTTGGTTTTTGTATCCTGCAACTTTACTGAACTCATTTATTAGTTATAACATTTTTTTTGGTTGAGTTGTTAGGATTTTCTATATATAGGATTACACCATCTGCAAACAGAGGCAACTTTACTTCTTCCTTTCCAATTTGGATGCCTGTTTCTTTTTATTACATAATTGCTCTGGCTAGGACTTCCAGTAGTATGTTGAATAAAAGTGGTGAGAGTGGACACCTTTGTCTCATTCCTGATTTTAGGGGGAAAGCTCTCAAGCTTACTTTGTTGACTGTGATGTTAGCTGTGGGCTTGATATATGTGGCTATTTGCTGTTGTTTCTTCTATACCTACCTTGCTGAGAGTTTTTATCATGAAAGGGTGTTGAATTTTGTCAAATGCTTTTTCTACATCTACTGAGATCATATAATTTTTATCTTTCATTTCATTAAAGTAATGTATCACATTTTTTGATTTGTATAGGTTGAACCAGTCTTGCATCCACAGGGTAAATGCTACTTGATCATGGTATATGGTCATTTTAACATGCCTTTGAATTTGGTTTGCTAGTATTTTGTGGAGAATTTTTCTGTCTTTGTTTTTCAGGGATATTGAACTTCTGGTTTTCTTTTCTTGTGGTGTCCTTGGATTTGAGTTCAGTAATTTTTGTTTTACATTGTCAAGTCTGCTGTTGAAACGGTCTATTGCATTTTTTAAAAATTAAATTTTTTTAAAGATTTTGTTTATTTATTTGAGAGAGAGAGAGAGCATGAACAGGGGAAGGGGTAAAGGGAGAGGGAGAAGCAGATTCCCCACTGAGCAGGAAGCCCGATTCAGAGATCAATCCTAGGACCCCAGGATCATGACCTGAGCCACGAGCAGACTGTGGCTTAACCGACTGAGCTACCTAGGTGCCCCTATTACATTTTTAAATTTAAACTTATTGTGTTCTTCATCTCCAGATTGTCTGATTCTTTTTTGTGATTTCTATCTTTTTGTTGAACTTCTTGCATCGTTTTCCTGACTTCATCAAATAGTCTTCATTCTCTTACAGCATGCTGAGCATCTTTAAAACAATCACTGTGAATTCTTTATCAGGCAGTTCATAGTTTTCCATTTCTTTCAGATCAGTTACTGGAAATTTATTGTGTTCTTTTAGTGGTGTCATGTTCATTGATATTTCATGTACCTACAGCCTTGCCCTGGGGGTCTATGAATTTGAATGAGGAGATGAGGAGTCACTTCTTCAAGACCTGAATAGACTGTCTTCCAAGGGGAAGTATCTTTATGTGTAGATGGGTGCATGGACATTGACTGGGTGGAATGTGTGGTGGTGCTGGTTCTGGTGGCGCAGCTCCAACTTTGTGCAGTAGCGGTGGCTCTAGGAGTAAGAATCCAGGCAGCTCCATTAGTTGAAGTGAGTGTTGGTGTTGGCCAAGACTGTGGGGGTGCTAAGCAGTAAAGGCTGCAGGTATCTGCAGCGGTGGGAATGGCTGCTGGAATTCCCTGTGGTGAGGACTGTTAGAGTCTTATGCTTGCCTTTTCCCCCATGGGGGGAAAGTTGGGGTTCCTGGGATCTCCCTTATCCCTGAGCTGTGCTATCCTGTGGGTGAGGTGATGCAAATACATTGTTTTCTATACTTTTCCATGCAGCCATCCTTGGTTTTATGCTCTACTGGGTTGCTGCAGTTTCTTCATTATACTCCAGAACTCTCCCAGAGCTATCTTTGTTAATGCATGGTTGTTAAATCTTTGTTTTTGTTGGGGACCTCCTAGTCCACCAGATTGCTCATGTCCCTCTCTGAACAGCAAATTTTTGAGAAAATATTAAAGTCAAAGTTTCCAACTGTTTCAGTATTTTCTGCTCTGTTCCATTCATTCATCTCTCTACTAGGATCACGTTCTTTTAATTACTAGAGCTTCTTGTACATGTTAATACTAATATCCAGGGTGACCAAATACCTTTGGCCTGTTCCTCCCTTCTTGTAACTCCAGATGCTTTGGTCAGATTCTCTTATGTTTGCCTCTTTTTTTATGATTTTTAAAATTTATTCATGAGAGACATAGGCAGAGGGAGAAGCAGTCTCCATGTGGGAAGCCCAAAGCAGGACTTGATCCCAGGACCCCAGGATCATGCCCTAAGCTAAAGGCAGACCCTCAACCACTGAGCCACCCAGGCGTCCCTCATGTTTGCTTCTTCAGATAAGTTTTACAGTTTACTAAGTTTCATGTGGATATCACATTGTAATTTGTCATGGGATTTCATTGAAATAATAGATTAACCAAAAAGATAACTAAAGTAAAATAAATAAAATGAAACCATAATATTTAATCATTTAAGTATTTTTTAAATGAACTTCAGTAAAACTGTAATTTTGGTTACATTTTGTGTATTTTTTGTTATGCATATAACTAGGTATTTCAAACTAACCGGTATCATTATAATTAGGATTTCTTTTCCCATTGTAAATTCTTATTGACATCAGGGAGAACTATTGATTTTTGTTTGCAGTTGGCCACCTTTATAACATTCTTATTAATTTTAAAAGTTAAGTTGATTTCAACAGAGTTTTTTTGTTGTTTTCAGGTCAGGAGTTAATTTATGAAGCACCTGGGTGGCTCAGTCAGTTTAGCATCGCCTTCAGCTCAGGTCATGATCCCAGGGTCCTGGGATCAAACCTCACATCGGGCTCCCTGGTGGATGGGAAACATGCCTCTCTCTCTCTCTCTCTTTCTCTCTCCCCCTGCTTGTGTGTGTGCTCTCTCTCTCACTTACTCTTTCTTCTGAATAAATAAATAAAATCTTAAAAAGCATCCATATGCATATAATGGGATGCCTGGGTGGCTCAGTGGGTTAATAAGCAACTAACTCTTGATTTATGCTCAGGTCATGATCTCATGGGTTGTGAGATCAAGCCCCATGTTGGTGGGGTTTCAAGCTCAGTGGATGGTCTACTTGAAATAGTCTCTCAGTGTGCCTCCCTCTTCCAAAATAAATAAATAAATCTTTAAAAAATATGCAAGTAATGACAATTTGTGGTTTTCTTGATCATTTCAATTCTCAGGTTTTTTTTTTTTTGTTCTTGTTGACTCCATGTAATGCCTATAATATCTCTAACATTTTTAAAGAATAACAATGATAGTAAACCTTTAAAATTTAATCCTTTATTTTAATCAAAATGCCTATAAATGTTTCCACTCCAAGGTGTGATATTTGTAATAGATTTCTTCTGGATGCTTTTTATCAGATAAACTTTAATCTCTTTGTAGCTTGCTGTGGATCTTTCTTGGGAATTTCGGTATATATTTATTACAATTATTAGGGCATATTGGGGTGGTCAGGCAGGGTTTTTCCTTTATTTCAGGAAATTTCCTTTATTTCAGGTTAATTTCAGAAGTCCTACTGAAACATTTGTGAGAAAAGTCTACTTGGTCCTGCTGTTTTATTGGTATAGACACTGCTAGATTAAGATCACCATTCTTTGTTGAAATTTTTGGCATTAATATTTATGCATTAAATTAGTTTGTTCTCTTGAGGGTCTTTGTTTCTGGTGAGATACAGTCTGGCTTTTGTATCACTTTTATGTTTGTCTTTGAGAGTGAATTGGAAAGTTTTCTATCATTTCCAGTGTTCTAAAGTAGTCACAGGCTATTTATTGTGAGAATGTTGGTTGAATTCACCCATAAAACTGTGTGGATCTGCAGATTGGGGAGGGTTTGATAGTTTGCTAACTTTAAAAAAAAATTCTCTTCGCTTTTTTAAAACTCTTTTTGAATTTACTTTGGTGATTTAAAAAGCCTTAATAATAGCCTACTTAATCTAGGTTTTCAGATTTAGTGATACAAATTTATATATAGTATAAAGCTCCCTTTCATTTGTAGTTACATACTCTTTATCATTCTTCAAATGGTTATTTGTGCTCTGTTCCTTGATAGGTCTTGCTGGAAGTTTGTTTATTTTATTGCTCTTTTTACAAAGCTAGCTTTTGGTTTTATTGCCACAGTCTCCTATTTTTCTTTTGTTTTCTATTTCATTTATTCCTGCTTTTATCTTTATTCATTCCTTCTTTCATTTTCTTCAGGTTTTACTTTTCTTTTTTTTTTATGGTTGTTTTGGTAGTTCTTTTCCAGCTTTCTGAGTTGAATGGTTAGCTCATTTATTCTCAGTCTTCTTGTTTTGTAATGCAAACATTCAAAGTTATAAATTTTCTTCAGGAGACTGCTACTACATTCCATAATTTAGATATGTAGTGTTCTAGTTCATTTCTAAACAGGCCATAATTTCAGTTTTGAGTTTCTGTTTAACCCAAGAGTTACTTAGAAAACGGTTTTTAACCTAAAGATGGGTAGATTTGTGATGTTATTATTACTCTTGCTTTGTAGCCATCTATTTGTTAATAATTTCTGAATTTTTAACATTAATTCTTCCATACTCCTTTTAGAATTTTGGCTTTTTTTGAACCTGAGAATTTTTTTAAATGGCCTATTGAAAATATTGATATTTTTGGTAAATTGATTCTTTTTTTTTTTTTTGGTAAATTGATTCTTAAAGGATAAATGTCTTTTGGATATACAGTATATATAAATGTACAGACCTGAATATGTATGTACATAGAAACATATATGAGCACATATCTTCTGTTCAGACTGGTTAATTGTCATTGTGGAAATTCCTTGCGTATTTTTCTTTTGATCTGTCAATATCTGAGTGGGAAATGCATTACCATCCCCTTGGAATTCTGAATGATTTTGGTATATTTATTTTGAAGTTCTGATTTTTGGTGCATAACGTTTCATGACTTTTATGGTTTCTTAATTGATCATCTTTTATTAATAATACATTCTTCTCTGCCCCGATGATGTCTGTCACTTTTAATTGTGTTTTCTTTTTTCTGACATTTAAATTACTAATTCCATTTTCTTTTTGTTCCACAATTGACTGACATTTTGCCTTTTATTTTATTTTCAATCTTTTTGAGTTACTTTGTTTCAGGAGTATGTCTTATAATGAGCATATAAATAATTTTTTAAAAAATTGTTACTTGTGACATCAGAAATTTGAAATTCTGTGTAGGCTAAAAATTCCCATGTCTTGACTGCCTTGACAATCTCTGCTCAGCCTTTGAGATGAAGTTCAAATACTACCTATTATATGAAACCTTTCCAGAAGTTTCTTGCTCCCAAAATTAGTGGATTTCTCATCTCTCTTTACAAGTCACTTTATGACATTTAAATTCTAGCTCTTAGCACATCATATTATAAGTATCTACTCAACTCACTTTCTCCAGGATTCATGAAAAAAAAAAACCCACAAAATTCATGTTTCTTTGCTTCTTTAATCTTGCCACTCCCAACACTCCTTCCCTCCAAACAATTACTATGCTTTTTTTTTGGTTCTGCACCTCCCTACAAAGACCTTGGGGTTGTCCTGAGTGCTCACAAGTTTTGCCTTCTGCATGCAGAAGGATTTCAAAGTGTGGAGGAAGAGTGTTTTGTATAGAGGCACAGACAGGAAAGCCCTGGCCGACCATTTGAGACTTTACTAGAAGATCATGATGGCTGGAACCTATTTTGCATGAAGGAGGGAGCAGGGAGTGGTGATCGATGAGGATGAAAAATAACTAGATATTTTCATGTGGAAACATTACTGTCTTGCAGGAGGAGACACTGTATCTATTGTCCCATTATAAAATCTTTGGTAGTCAGTGTGGAACTTTGACTTTATAATTATCCATCTCACTCCTCAGTTGAACAGCTGGTAATCCTTGGCCTCCCGAAGAGTGGAGCTGAACTTGGAGAAATTGCCCAAGGAAAACTTGGCCAAGAGAACTAAGACCTGGCCAAGAATCATGGCACTCATAAATAATGCAGCATGGTCTCATTTTTCTGTCTGCCCCCCTGCCCCACCTCCACCCCAAATTGATTCTGTTGGGGCTTTATATGTTGGGCTTATTTTTTCATACAGATGCCTGACAGGTTTGGCATCATGCTTAGTTTGTTTTATTTTATGTTTATTATTTGCTCACTGCCCCTGATCCCACAGAGGAGGGCAAGTTGCAAGGGGCTGTCATACTCGGTTTCCCGGTGGTTCCCACTTTTATGAGCATTAATGCTTATGTGGTATTAGAGTGGATTGTTTGAGTAAAGAGCCGCTCCCCCAATTTGCTCTTTGTAATTGTCCTCATGTTGTGTTCACTCCTGCCATGTGTGACCTTCTCTTTCTTCCAGAATGATTCTTCTTACAGTTCTTTTTTTTTTTTAAGGTTTTGTTCATTTGTTTGACAGAGAGAGCAAGGGAGCACAAGCAGGGGGAGCAGCAGAGGGAGAAGAAGAAGCACACTCCCTGCTGAGCAGGGAGCCTGACGCAGGACTCAGTCCCAGGACCTTGGGATCATGACCAGAGTCTAAGGCAGGCGTTTAACTGACTGAACCACCCAGACACCCAGATGCCCCCACTCTTCTCTTTTGTAATTCCTCTTGAGCCTTCCCTGTGCTCCTGACACAGATTTTAGTGGCCATGGATAGTGGAAACAGAGGTTCCTCTGAAAGAAAGCTATAGGGTCATAGCCAGTGGGTCTTGGACAGACCATCTCTATTGCTTCTGTAGAGAGACATGGGGAGTGGGAGATGTGAGCTATAGACAAGCCATCAGGAATGGGTGTGTTTGAAATACACTAAACACAGTGGACAATTAAGAATTTATGACGTGTTGACACTTTTTTTGTGAAAGGTACTATTTAGTTCGATTTTAAGAGTGACACGAGATCTCTTACTGAGAAATACCTATGAACACTTTAGGAGAGTTACTGATGGGTGGCTATGATACAATAACAATGGCGGATAGTTAAGGACCATATGCCATGTGTCCTGGCCTGTTCATTTTATATCCTCCCTCATTAATCATCAGGGATAGTAGTTTCAGGTGGGTTCTGTATCATCTGACTTTATAGATGAGAGAGGTCACATTTAGGGAAGTTAAGAGAATCCCCCTGAGTCAGGTAAGTAGGTGGTAGGGCTAGATGTGAATCGGTGTGCCTAGGTGAGATGTCTCCAAATGAGAAAAACAGCAAGGCCTCTTCTGACAAATAGACTCCAACTTTACTTTTATGTTACATGTTTCTCTTTGGATCCTCTTTGTCTGTTTTTTTTTTTTTTTTTGGCATCCTTTTCTTCAGAGAGTCCTTCAGTACTCCTGAAACTCTGGCTTTCACTTACTCTATCAGTTCTCTTTGTTCTGCTTCTTTGCTCACCTCTCTCTCTCCATGTTGAGTGTCTCATACTGATACCCACAGCCATCTGATGCCATATGTATGCTGGGCACCATTTTTGAATGATCCACAAAGCATCAAGTCAACATCTTGGTAGCTGTCTTGATGAATGAAGTCTCTTAGTGGGAAACTTAAAATTCATGCTAGATGTCCCTAATCCTTTAACACCTCAATATATACATACACATCACAAAGGACAGCCAGCTCAATCTCTCTTTGATGTCCACCATACCTCCTTCCAATCCATTTTCCACAGCATAGGTAGAATGAGTTTTATTTTTAAAAGCAATTAGAGCAGATGTCACACCCTGTTGAAAGCCCTTATGTGGTCTTCTCTCTATTACTTTTAAGATAATATCAAATATCAAAAGATTTACATAGGACATATTAATTTGTTGAGCATTGATTCACTCACTTAAGTTATAATATATTATTACCCCACTATACCAATGAGGAAATGAAGACATGGAGAGGTTCAGTTGTTTTCCCAGAGTCACAGAGATAGTAAATGATGGAGCAGACATTGAAAATCAGACAGTATGAGTCCAGAGGCTGTTCTTAACCATCAGGCTTTACAGCCAGTCTCCTCATGGCATATCCCACATGATTGTACTTGAAATATTCAGACTCCCTTCATTTTTCCTGGCCACATTGGCTGGTAAATAGGCTCCTGAAGAGAGAAGATATATGACAGAGCCCCCAGCCAGCCACCCCATAATGGACATAGAGTAATACCAAGAAATAAACCCCAGTTCTTTAAGGGGTGTATTATTATTATTACTTCCAAGCTATTATATTGGTGCATTGCTCTATGAATTTTGGTGAATGATGGACTAAAATTATAAAGGTTCCACACTGCAAGAACAAACAATGGGCCTACCATACCATCCATAACGGTTATATATTGCTTTGGACACATCGTCAGGGACTGAACCAAGAAGAAGTACCAGGGTCATTGAGCAGCACCAAAGACATAATTCTGATAGGAACAGAAGGATCAGATCATTATGTATTTGTCTATAGCAACAGATTCCACTCTGAGCTGTATTAATTACATCTAAATAGCTTAGTTTCACTATTATCCCCCACTCCCTTTAAAAAAAGAAATGCTATGGCTTTGTAAGATTGACTCTATAGTCATCAATTTCTGAGGTATATAATGAGTAAACAGTATTGCATTACAGTTCTCAATAGAGGAGAAACTATTGAATCAAGGGCTATACATGTAAAGCTGGGAATATGTCAGAATCATTTAGTTCTGCTTAGAGCTGATTTTATGAGGCAGAAACAACACAGGGTTTGATTTTAGTAAATATTTGGATGGCCCTCAAAACATCAGCCTTTTGCTCTTTGAATACAGTCTGAAGATCCAGAAACAGTTACTTTGCAGCTTCTTTTAATTTTATTTTTTTAAATGATCATACAGTAACAATCACTTTTTAGGCAAATGTACATTTCTTTGAATTGTAACACATGTGAAGATACATGTGACCACTGCCACAATCAGGATTCAGAAAAGCTCTCCTACCCCCCAAACTCCCTTATCTGCCTCTTTATAGTCACATCCTGTCTCCCACTCCTACCTCTTGGCAACTACTGATCTGTTCTCCATCATGTAGTTCAGGTTTTTTAAAATCTGTTATATAAATGGAATAATATTATATGTAACCTTTTGAGACTTGTTTCTTTCATTCAGCATAATGTCTTTGAGATGCATCTGAGTCTGTGTGTATTGATAATTCACTTTTTAAAAAATATTTTATTTATTTATTCATGAGAGACACACACACACAGAGGCACAGACACAGGCAGAGGGAGAAGCAGGCTCCATGCAGGGAGCCTGATGTGGGACTCGATCCCCAGTCTCCAGGATCGCACCCTGGGCCGAAGGTGGCGCTAAACTACTGAGCCACCTGGGCTGCCCTAATTCACTCTTTTTATTGTAGAGTTATAGATTGAACTGCATGTCCCCTCCCCCTGGCCAAATACTTGTTGCAGTCCTAACCCCCAGTACCTCCGAATGTGACCTTATTTGAAAATAAGTTCATTGCAGATATGGTTATAATTAACACAAGGTCATGGTAGAGTAGGGTAGGTTCTTAATCCCATGCGACTGGTGTCCTTATAAGAAGAGTAGAGGTGGGGCACCTCGTTGGTGCAATTGGTTAAACATCTGACTCTTGGTTTTGGCACAGATTGGGATCTCATGGTCATGAGATTGAGCTCTGTGTTGACTCCACACTCAGTGCGGAGTCTGCTTAAGACTCTCTATCTCCCTGTGTCCCTCCCCACCATGCTCACTTGCACTCTCTCTCTGAAATAAATAAAAAAGCAAATAAATCTATTTTAAAAAAAGAGTAGAGAGACACAGGAGAATGCCATATGAAGACACAGAGAGAATGCAGTCATCTGAAGACAAAGACTGGCATGATGCTGCCACAAGGCAGTGAACTGCTGGGGCCACCAGAAACTACGAAGAGGCAAAGAAGGATTTCTTCCATATAGGCTCTGCAGGGAGCATAGCTCTGCTGACATCTTGATTTAGACTTCTAGCCTCCAGAACTGTGTGACGATAATTTCTGTTATTTTAAGTCATCTAGTCCAGGTACTTTGTTATGGTAGCCCTAGGAAACCAATACATCTAGGAAATAGGCCTCTGAATTGCTAAAAATTCCTCAACATTTCTATCATCTAAGGGTATAAGTAACAGGAAGTGAACCTAGAAAAACGTAAGAACAAGTGTGGTAGAAAGACATGGGATAGTTTGTGAGATTACAGGTAAGGTGGAATGAAAATGTAGCCAAAGGATCCGGAACCCAGCGAGTTCTGGAGCTTGGGCATAGGAACTAACTGCCAGTTTCTATTGGGTACCATAAAAATGACTCCAACTGCTTGAGATTCAAATCCATTTCCCTGATTACTAGTAAACTTGAACATTTCTTCAAATATTTATCAGCTATTTATGTTTTTTCTTTTCTAAATTTCCTGTATTTACCCCCATTTAAAAAAATAGGAGTAGTCTTATTTCTTTAAAAAATATGTTGTAGGAATTCTTAAAATATTCAGGATTTTCAGTCCCATTTCTATCCTACAAGATGCAAGTGCTGTCTTGCAGAATGTTACTTGTCTTGACCCTGTAACTTTCTTTACAGAGTCTTCTGTCAAACAGATGTTTTGAATTAATCACAAGGTCAATTCAATCAGCGTTTTCTTTTATTGATTCTTTCTTCTGTTTGTTGCTTAATGTTGTATCCCCATCCCAGGATTATAAAACTATTATCCTATATTGTCCTTTTATCTAATTTAAATGTCTGGGTCCTTACTTCATCTGCAGTTTCATTTTGTGTGTGCCATGTGAAGGATGACTATCATTTAAATTTTCCAAATATGTAGTCAGTTATCCCAACTCCAACTTTGGACATTGGCTCTGCCAGCCTTCTGATGTCCAGTGCTGCCTTCATGGCATACAAAGTTTCCTTCAAGTCATGATTCTATTTCTGGACTCTATTCTATCTTGCTAATCTACTTGTCTGTTCTTACAACCACAACACACCTGTTAAATTACTTTAGTTTCCTAGTTTCTTTTTAGCTTCCTGATATTTTTTGATAGCAGATAGAGCATGTGTTGTTCATCAATTATTTTTTTACAGAATTTTTACGATTAAAAAAATTTTTTCTTTAGGGGTGCCTGAGTGGCTCAGTGGTTAAGTAGCTGCCTCTGGCAGGGGTCATGATCCCAAGATCCTGAGATTGAACCCCACTTTGGGCTCCTTGCTCAGTGGGGAGACTGCTTCTCCTCCCTCTGCCCCTCCTCCTACTCATTTCCTCTCTCTCACACTCTCTCTCAAATAAATAAATAAAATCTTAAAAAAATATTTTCTTTACAGATAGCTTGTCAATTTTGATAAAAATATTGCTGAGAATTTAAGTGATAAAACATTGAATTTGTAGATACTTTTTGGGGGAGATTTTAAGTATTTGCCTTATTGAGTTATTTAGATCTTCTTTTGATTCTTCTATAATTTTAAGACACTTCCAAATATTTGTACAATTTTCTTTATATTTGCTTTACTTGTCTTTTTTTTTTTCTCATTTGTTTGAAGATCTGTCTTCTCACTATTCCTTTTGATGCACGATTGTTTATTTGTAGCCCAGGAAGCAACTTTTGTGTATTTATAAAGTATCTGGCCATGTAACTGGATTTTGCTTTTAGTTAGATTAATTTTCAGATGGTTTTCTGAGTTTTTCCAGGTAGCAATCATGTCTTCCACTAATAATCATCTTTTCCAATATTTCTCCTCCTTTACATGCCTTAATTGCATTTATTCAAACTGTAGAATAATGTTAGATGATATCAGGAATTTTTTCTTTTCCTGCCTTCCTGAAAATACTTTTTATGTTGGTATTTATTTTAGATTTTTGGTAGATGTGCTTTCTTGAGTAGGGAACTAATTCTCATTAAAAAAATAAGAGCAGAAATGGGTGCCTCAGTTGGTTGAGCATCTGACTCTTGGTTTTAGCTCAGGTCATGGTGTCAGGGCTGTGGGATTGAGCCCTGAATCAGGCTCTGAGCTCAGCACCGAGTCTGCTTGGAACTGTCTCCTTTCCCTCTCCTTCTGCCCCCCACCCCCTGGTTTGCAGGCATGCTCATTCTATTTTAATATCACAGAAATGTGTTCTTAATCTATGATACAGTGATTCTCTGAATTGAAACCCCAAAGATCATCAGTCCTTTCATTCTTTGCCCTTTAACATGCCTTACAATTTTTTTGTTGAAAGTTGGGCTTGATGGAACTGAGGTAGATAGACTTCTGGTGTGACATTTTATGTTAACATGGCTTTGGGCTGGGCCGTGTTTAATATTTGCTGTAGCTGTAGTTGCCAGGGACTTCAGGTGCCTGGAGTGATGGAATGCTCTTCCCACAGGTGGGATAAAACAACCCTGGCTTCATCCTCTGGAGAGTGGTCCCTTGCCATGGAGAAGACTCTGGGCTGTTCTACAGTGGCTGCCATTCTTTTACTCCCCGCCCCCTCCCTAAGAGCCACAAGGGGATCTTCCTTTGCTCTTCAGTGTGAAAACCTGATGGGTCTCCTGGAGGCAAAGTCCATGAAAATGTGTGTGTGGGGGGCTTGTGGTATAATAAAAATGGAATATTTGCTCTTTTGTCCCTAGTTCCTAGCACAGAGCTCCTAAAATCCTTGGAATTGACTGTCTTTTGTGTGCTAATGAGATGACTCCCGAGTGGGGGGCCTGCAAGATAGCCTCAGGATGGGGACTGGATACAGAAGGAACAAAAGTCCTGATTAGAGGGTCAGATCTACCCTCACACCCCAATCTCCAGAGAGATATGAGGGCCTGGAGATTGAGTCTCATCACCAGTGGCCAATTATGTCTGTGTAATGCAGTCTCCACAATAAGCTTGTTGGGCTAAAGCCCCCTAACCTGTGGGGTCTGCATTAACTCTGGGTAGTGTCAGAATTGAATTGAATCATCAGACACCCAGTCAGCGTCAGAGAATCAGGGACATCCTAAGACTGGGATCCCCGGGAGCTTCTTGATCTCACGCAAGTCCACACCTGCCCTCCAGCAACCTGTCAAAATGACCAGTTAGGTGTCCCTGTGTCTGTAGCTCCCAGGTAAGCAGATGTTGGCCGTATCTCTGTGTATTCACCTGTTTCTCCAGATTACAAGGCGGAGGTTTGCCCTTCAGTGCTTCCTTCCATGGATCCAAGAAAAGTCACTGCTTTTCCATCTGTTCAACTGTTTCCCTTTGGAAGGATGAAAGTAATGGTTTTCAATCTCTTTCTGTGCTGGAACTGAAACCCATAGTCTCTCCACATGGTTTGTGTGAGCCCTGCTTGGTCAAGATGTAGTATTCTCTTGTACACTCTGGACAGGGTTGGCCCAGAGTTTCCTTCAATGTCTGCTAGTGGGATGAGGCTATAGGTTTTCATTGGCTTGTGTCTTGTGTTTGTACAGCTTTGTCTTAGGATTCACAGAACTAGCTGAGCAGCTCTATCTTTTTAGTTTTAGGGCTTTTATTGTCTCTTAAAGGTTTGACAGAAGTCTATGTGAAAAGCATGGGTGGGTGTCTTTCTTTTATTTATGTTTTTCTTTTTTTTTTTTTTCTTTCACTTCTGGGACTCATGAATGTACACAAAACACAAGCACACACATGCCTACTCAAACATATGCACATATAATTATACATAAGAAGAGTTATAGCGTGAAAACATTATGTCATGGAATCCTTGATTTACATGTAATCTTTTGTTTCTCCTGTTTTGCTGAACTTTTTTTTATTTTTATTTTTATTTTTTTACTTTCCCTTCATTTTTCTTCCCAACTCATTCTCCCAACACTCCAAATAACCAGTGCTTACAGCCGGGTACATAGCTCTCTGCAGCCTTTTCTATGCTAATAAAATTATACAGATGCATGTGTGCATGCGTGCATGCACACACACAGAGGGAATGATTTTGATTATTGTTCTGCAAAAATCGGAAAACATATATATGTGCTTCTCCGCTTCTTGCCTTTTTCACTGTCAATACATTGTGCAGATTGCTTCAAATCAGCTGATAAAAATCTCACTCTTTTTTTTTATGACTACATAATTTTCCATGGTAGAGTATTCACTTTGTTCCTTGCTTTTTTGCTCCTACAAATGATTCTGCATTAACAACCCTCACACATTTCGTATGTACTGGCGCTTTCATTTCTATTTGATAGACTCCCAGGAGTGGGATTTCTGAGTTGAAAGGTATGTGTGTTTTTAATTTTAATAGCTCTTTCTAAATTGCTTTCGCTGGTGCCTCGTTTTGAGTAGTTTTTTGACAGCATTTCCAATTTCTCCAATGGTTTTTGGTCTACTCCAGTTTTCTACCTCTTCTTGAGTCAATTTCAGTAAATTATATTTTCCGATGAAGTCATTCATTTTGCATGGATTTTTAAGATTGGTGGTATAAATTTTACATAGTGCTCTCATATAATTTTAGAGGTTCTTCCTTATATCTGTAGAGCTTTGAACATTGTATATGTGTCTTTTCTTTTTCACGAGCTGTTCTCCCTGTATCTCCATAGGTTTCTAACTTGAGAGTAGCCCAGGGGCTTGCAGTATTTATAATTGTTTATTTTAAGTTTGAAAGTTTCAGCTACTTTAGACTCTGCAGCCATCATTTCCTACAACATGGGGGTCACTCCAACATCTTCCTCCCATAGATCTGCGACACTTACTTGGCTTTTCGAACCTATCGTTTAAAAAATGCATTTTTGGGGCTCCTGGGTGGCTTAATCAGTTAAGCTGCTGACTCTTTGATTTTGGTTCAGGTCATGATCTCAGGGTCCTGGGATCGAGCCCTGCGTCAGGCTCCGTGCTCAGCAGGAAGTTTGCTGGAAGATTATTTCACTCCTTCTGCCTCTGCCCCTCTGTTCGTCAAATAAATAAATAAATAAATCTTTTTTTAAAAAATGAAAAATGCAGGTGTTTTGGGTTATTTCTTGGAATTTTGGAGGGAAAAAGCAGACAATTGTTCTAAAATCATATATTAATCCAGGGCTCTCTCTGTGTATTTCTAAAGGACCAGCAGTTTCAACAAAAGTACATTTGGCAAGACAGGATATGTGGATACAGAATAATTCTTGGCTAAACTCTAAAGAGGATAGTGGCAAACAAAAAAAAAAGCCAGGCCTATCTATCATGCTATTTCACATGTATTATCTTACTTAATCTTCACATCTATATGGCAAGGTAACTATATAATCATGTCCATTTTATAGTTGAGAAAACCAAGGCTCAGATGTAGTGAATTCACCTACTAAATGCAGAGTCTGGTCTCACAATCAGTTTTTCTGATGTACCCTGCCTAAGGCATTCTTTTAAACAACTAAGTGGTTTTATTTCTCTGATAACATTTCATCAACCTACAAAATAAGACTGAATGATGTGGTTACTATTGTGAATATCTGCCCTCATCACTGCCCATCATTTTCTGAGCACTGTAGTTTGATAGTGCCCTAGGGTATAAAGCTTGCTTTATCCAGTAGAATCCCAGAGACAAAACCAAACCCTCATCCCCCAGCCTGTCTCATTGTTAGAGTGCCCATGTGATTTTGGCATTGCCAATCTGATGCCTCCATGTGAGACACTGATTTGAATGGAGTCAGAGCATTGTTTTTTTTTTTTTTTTCTAATGTAGAATGCAGCAGAAACAGTGAGGTCCTGGGCCACCCTACAGCAGTGGTTCTTGATTCAGGGGTTCCCCATCGGCAGCAGCTCCATTGGTAACCCAGTTCTGTTGTGTGGTTCTGTGAGCCCAGCTTAGAGTCTTGTTTCTTCAGCTGTCCCAGTGATTCTGTGAGCCATGTGCCATAGCAAATTCCAGTCTCCCTACACAAACCAGAATAAATCCTACTATTTACAAATAAAGCCCCTCATCAATAGATAAGGCCTGTTTATGTTGTAATGTCTTATGACTCAGATTGTTGGTGTGCATGAAAACTTTGTTTATTCCTAACCTTTTTATTCTAAAATAATAGATGAAAACATGCACTAAAAGTATAATGAGTATAACAGTGTGCACTGGTCATCTATTACTGCTCAGGTCAGGGAGATAATCGCTAGCACCTCTAAAGCTCCTTTATGCCCCTCAAAGAGCCTGCATGGTCCCACTTTCCTCCCTTTCTCTCAGAAAAAAAGAACTATCTAAAGTTATAGTCATCTATTCCTTGCTTTTCTTTTTGATTTTACCACCTGTCCTCCTGAAACAATAAGAGTTTTGCTGCTTTTTGAAATTTACACATGTGAAATTGTACTAAATGTGTTGTTTTATGCTTCGCTTAATTTTTTTTTAAGATTTTGTTTATTTATTTATGAGAGACAGAGAGAGAGAGAGGCAGAGACACAGGCAGAGGGAGAAGCAGGCTCCATGCAGGGAGCCTGACATGGAACTTGATCCCGGGTCTCCAGGATCAGGCCCTGGGCTGAAGGCAGCGCTAAACCGCTGAGCCACCCGGGCTGCCCCACTTAATTTCACTCAAACATCGTATTTGTTAAGAGTCAGAAAGTTTTGAGTATAGCTGTAGTTGTTCACTTTTAGCTTCATGTAGCATGCCATTGTGTAGCTCTACCATTTTGTACTAGTAGACATCTGTGTCATTTCCAGTTTAGGACAATCATGGGTGGCCATGCAGAAGAGAAAGAGAGAGAGCTCTCATGTCTCTCCTCTGCTTCTCATGCTTGGCACTTGTGGGTAGATGTATTGGGGGTTCTTCCCATACCAAGCAGTTCTCTGATTCTCTGGACACAACACCTGGATGTCCTATAATTCAGCTCAGTTCTGACTGTCTACCTGGAGATAGCATTAGATCTCATGGGTCAGACCCTCACTCCTACAACATTGCCCCCACTTTAGACACCAGTTGCAAATTCTCGTACTTTGACCTGCTATAAATCAGGGCTCCCACAACATTCTCCTAATTTGATAATTTGCTACAATGGCTCACAGAACCCAGGAAATACATTTACTGGCTTATTCTATAATATAGGATGTGATAAAGAATATGGATGAATGATCAGATGAAGAGACACATAGGGCAAGCGCCTGAATTCAGGAGCTTCTGTCCCCGGGGAGTTAGGGTATGCCACCTTTTCTGGCACATAGAGGTGTTTACCAATTTAGTAGTTCTCCAAACCCCATGGGTCAGATATTTTAATGGAGGATTCATCATTGATGTAGGCATGATTTGTGATTAAATCTCCAGCCCCTATCCCCTTTCTGGAAGATGGGGACCAAAAGTTCCAAGCTCCTAATCATGACTTGGTCTTTCTGGTGATCAGCCCTCTAAGGACCTAGAACGAATTTTAACACATGAAGGTTTTCCCCTACACCAACAAGGCATTCTCCAACATTAGCCAATGTCCTACAATTCAATTCAGTTCTGATACTGTCTACCTGAAGATAGTGTCAAATCCCATAGAATAAGAACCTGATCCTACAAAGCCACCTTCCACTTCAGACACCAGTTGTTAAGTCCAGATTGTCCTCCATGCTTCTGACTGGTCTATGGATTGAAGCTTCCCTTGACCCCCTCATTGGGTTTGATTGATTTACTAGATTGACTCACAGAACTCAGGAAATCCATTCACTCTCTAGATTATCAATTGATTACAAAGGATATTAAGCAAATCAACAGCCTGTTTGAAGAGACACATTGGACAAGATTTGAGGAAAGGACAGAGCTTCCATGCTGAGTGAGCCACCCTCCCCAAATCTCCGTGTATCACTAACTTGAAAGCTCTCTGAACTCCTTCCTTTTGGGTTTTTGTGGAGGCTTCATTATATAGGCATGGTTGATTGAATCTTTGGTCACTGGCAGGTGATTTAACCTTCACCTCCTCTCCCCTCCCTGAAGTCAGGGCATGGAACTGAAAGTTCCAGTGCTCTAAGCACATGGTTGGTTCTTCTGGCAATCAGCCCTCACCCTTAGGTGTCATTTCCATATCACCTTATTAACATAACTGAAGACCCTTCAGCCACTCTCATCACTTAGGAAATTCCAAGGGTTTTAGAGGTCTGTGCTCGAAATGAGAGTAAAACCAAATATATTTCTTACAATGAGTCAGAATATCAGAAGCCCTCATCCAGGAGCTGTCCAGAGGCCCATCAAGAGTCACTTCATTAGAAGAGAAAAGCTGCTCCTGTCACCCAGGAATTTCCCAGGGATGTAGGAGCTCCGTGTCAGGAACTGGAATCAAAGACCAAAAAAATAAAATAGAAGGTACTCTTACTTCCTTTATCACTTAGGAAATTACAAATATTTTAGGAGCTCTGGCCAGGAGCCAAGGATGAAGACCAAAATGTATATTTCTTCTTATATCACAATAATTATGAACGTTCTTAGACCTGCATTTGGTGCGTGTGCACATGAGTTTCTCCAGCAGGAGAAATGCTGGATTATTGGCCATTTGTATCTTCATCTTCAGTGAATCATGCCAAACCGTTTGAGAAAGTGGTTCTCCCGATTTTCACTCCCACCAGCAGTGCATGGCAGTGACTGCTGTTGCCTGGTATTGCTTATTTTTGGTATTGTTTGAATTGTTCATCTTTGCCAAAGATGTGTCGTGGTAGCTTGTTGTGGTTTTGATGGTATTTTCCTGATTCTAATGAAATTGGGCTGGCTTTCTTTCTATTTGGATTTCTTTTTTTGTGTTGTATGATACAGTATTTTACTCATTAAAAAAATCACGTAGTCCATTTTCTTATTGATGTGTTTATCCTGGGTATGAATTCTGTTAGTTTTATGTGTTTGAAGTATATTTTCCACTGTGTGGCTTGACACTTCTCTCTCTTAATGATGTTTTATGATAAATAGAACTTCTTAAGTTTAATGGAATCAAATTTATGATTCTTTACTTTTATGAGACCAGCATCTTGGGTCTTATTTCAGATTTCTCTCTCTATTACAGTGACATGGTGGTATTCTATATGATACTCTCAAAAGAACTTTGAGATTTTTAAAAGTCTTTTTAATTTTTTTATAGTCTAAAAGTATTATGCTTTTGACCAATTGTATTAAAAAAAAAACTAAAATTCTCAATCTTGCTTTAAGAGGTTAAGTCATCCATTGGAATTAAACAGTGTTTTAATTTTACAGAAAGGTGTTGCATAGTGTATTTTTCTGGAAAAATATGCTTAATTTGGATCATTAGTGGTTTAAAAATCTCTTTCCCTTGGGGCGCCTGGATGGCTCAGTGGTTTAAGTGTCTGCCTTTGGCTCAGGTCATAATCTCAGGGTCCTGGGATGGAGCCCCCGCTGATCAGTGGGGAGTCTGCTTCTCCCTTTTCCTCTGCCCCTCCTCACTCGTGCGCTCTCTAAGAAATAAATAAAATCTTGGGACGCCTGGGTGGCTCAGCGGTTGACTGTCTGCCTTTGGTTCGGGGTGTGATTCTGGGGTCCTGGGATCGAGTCCTGCACTGGGCTTCCTGCGAGGAGCCTGCTTCTTCCTCTGCCTGTGTCTCTGTGTCTCTCATGAATAAATGAATAAAATCTATAAAAATAAATAAGTAAATAAAATCTTTAAAAAGAATAAAATTTTTTGAAATAAAAAATCTCTTTCCTTTAAAGTCATCTGAACATGGAAGCTTTGTGTGTAAAAATCTCCTGCAGCACTGCCTCATTTTACCCACCATGCCCACTGTTTGGATCAAAGTATTAGAGTGCTCAGGGTGCCATAACAAAATACTATGGCCTGGGCGGCTTAAACAATAGAAGTTTATTTGCTCTCAGTTCTGGATCCGAATGCCCAAAACCAAGATGTCAGCAGGGCTGTTTTTATTGAGGACCCCCTCCTTGCCTTGCAGATGGCTGCCTTCTTGCTGCCTCCTCACACAGTCGTTCTTCTGGGCATGATGCTCCTGGTGTCTCTGTGAGTGTTCTCATCTCTTCTTATGAAGACACCAGTCAGGTTGGATTAGGGCCTGTGCTGATGGCCTCAGTTCAGTTAAAGCCTCTCCTTAAAGTCACTATCTCCAAATTCAGTCACATTCTGAGGTATTGGGGGTTAGAGCTTTAACATAGGAAGTTGGGGGGGGCATAATTCATCCTGTGACAGTGGTGAATGATCACACACTTCATGTATATCATCCATGACTCACATGTGCACTTACTGTTATTTCTGAGTAATTCACAGACCTGCAGACTTGCCTGGTGCTGAGAGAGCTTATTCTTTTTTTTTTTTTTAATTTTATTGATTTATTTGAGAGCGAGAAAGAGGGAGAGGGTGAGTAGAGGGAGGGGCAGAAGAGGGAGAAGCAGACTCCGAGCTGAGCACAGAGCTTGCTGGGGGGCTTGATCCTGGGACCCCAAGATCACCACCAGAGCTGAAGTCAAATGCTCAATCGACTGAGCCACCCAGGTGCCCCAAGTGTGCTTAGTCTTACATAGTCAAGGTAGCATTTCCTGCTGAGAAAGCAGCTGGGTTCCTTCTTCTATGTGCTGGCATCTTGTGGAGGATTTGGAATGACCAGAACATCATTCCATTGGCCTCTGTGAACCTCATTCTTTGTGTGTCTTTAGGGAACCCCAGTCTCCAGGAAGGCTCACCCATCCAATCCCAGTCACACAGGCTATAATAGACTTCAAACAAACTTTAGAATAAATCCATCCTTAAAATCCCACCATCCACTCAGACTCAAGGAAACTTGTCAAACTATAAACCTTATGTCCACGCTGGGTTCTAGGGCCCAGTTTACAGAAAAGTGGAACATTTAGGATGTTCCTCAAAGGCTTAAGGAGGGATTCACAGAGGATAATTGTGAAAGGGGGGAGGGGGAACAGGGTGATGGGGAAGTTAAGAACCCCGATTGAGAGGAGCAGCAAATTTTGCCATTTTTCTTGTGTTGTTGATTGGCCAGTGCTGGAAGGACAGAAATTAGGACAACCCCTAGATTTGAAACTCTCCTTGAGAGGAGAATCTGCTGTCCCTACAGCGCTTCCTGCATGGTTTTAGGATCCTACGTTAGTAAAACTAACTTCCTTTAATCTAGCCAAATATTCTGTTACAGCATAGTCTCTCCTTTTTAGATTTGCATAATGTCTCTTTACCTTCAATATAAACACACACACACACACACACACACACACACACACAATTGCTCAATGCATACAGAGCTACTAAGGCATTGTCTCTTGGGGTTTTAATCCCAAGGACCCAGCCAGTAGCCACAGGGGCTGGCACATAATAGATGCTCAATAAATGCAGGTTGAGTGAAACCACTTAAAGTCAAGATCAGGAATTACTAAATCTGTGAGTTCCTGATTAAGAATATGGCATATACTTATGGGGGGGGGGAGCTGAGTGAGTCCACACTTACGTCCATCCGGGTGAATTGCTGGAGCTCATAGAGCATGTAGTAGGAGCTTAATCAGTTTACGCAACTGTAAAATAGACACTCAGACCAGTAGGTAGATCAATAGATAATAGATGGGTGGGTGGGTAGGTAAATTGAGTCAGGGAGGTATGGAGATTTAGGTATGTATGTGCCTCCTTCAGAGTATTCTCTTGAGATAAGAAAATAAGGCAATGGAGAAGGGTAGCACCTCTCAGACACAGGTGAACAACTAAGAATCCTCACCTGCTTCCTTGCCTTGTTACTCTCGCTCCTTCTACCTCTGCTTGCCTCCCACCTGAGGGGACATGCATGCTGTCAAGGTGGAAAATGCCAGGATCCAGCCG
Source organism: Canis lupus baileyi (assembly GCF_048164855.1). Classification (NCBI taxonomy): domain Eukaryota; kingdom Metazoa; phylum Chordata; class Mammalia; order Carnivora; family Canidae; genus Canis; species Canis lupus. Next base: position 57,201,820 of record NC_132845.1, read on the forward strand.
CTTCCTTTGGAATCCTGCAAAGGGAATGGAACAGACTTGGAACTTTGGCGGCTGCAGTGACTTCTGTGCCAAAAAGCCGATTTTTTTTCCCCCAAATTGAAGATTCATTGTAAGATACTAAATCCGGATGGAACAGCAGGCAGCACAACCTGCTTTTCTGTTCCTCCCCTCCCCCCTTCCCTCCGTTGGAGTCCGCTGTCCCGAGAGCAGATGTCCCCTGTGTGGGCCTGCTGCAGACGGGCCAGGAACACCTTGACACAGAGCAATAGCCTGCAGGATTTCGGGGTCATCTTCAGAGAAAAAGAAATGCATCCCCTGCTTCAGTGGGAGAAGAAAATATTTCATCAACAGAGACCATTTGGTGAGCCCTCACTCTGAAAGGCTCAGAATTCAAACATGCAGAAGACAATCTCACATTTCATCTGGAGGCTGAACTCCTTGGGAGTAATTGCCTTGAGGAGCAAGTGTTGGGTTGATTGTCAACTTGAGCACCTGGCTTGGGATCAAGGGATTCAGAGCTTGCCCTCGTCAGCCGTGGCCACGGCCTGCCTCCCACCCCTCAACATGTTCCCTGCAGGGAAGCTGGGGGTGAGGTGGTTCATAAAGGGCGCAGCTGTCTCTAAGAGCAAAGCAGATGAAAAATAGTCCCTGTGTAGGTGGGTTCCCTGGTAGGATGATGCTCCTAGAGTTTCTTTGTCCATGTCACAGCCTCCGAGAATCCCTGTGGCATAAAGGGTGTGTGTGTGTGTGCACATGTGTATATACTTACCTGTCTCTGTGTGTGTGCTCAAGCATGCGTGAGCGTTTGTCTTTTCCAGCTTACCTTTGATATTCTGATTTTACTAACTCTTATTTAATATAAGAATAATAACAGTAATTACTGAAGGTTTTTGGGGGTACCAGAAAGGAGCAAAAGGAAAGCTGGCCTCATACACCGCCATCTGCTGCCGGGCAGCAGGAGGGGCTCGCATCCAGTCGCATCACAGCCGAGGGACCAGGCTGGTGATTTGCTCCCTGTGGAGAAACCACATTGCTGGTGTGAGTTTACAGATTCCCCCGGAGCAAAAGCAAGTCTGGATGGTGCGGTAATAGCCGTCTCTTAGCGCAGCGCAGAAGGCAGGCTGGGGCACCTGTCATCCCCCCTGCAGCATGGGCATCATTGCAGGAGCCTCAGGGATCTGGAGCAGTGGCCAGAGGTGTGGAGGGTGGGTGCCTCCCCCTCATCGTGGATTCAGTGCTGGCTTTGCTACCTGTAAACTTCGTGGCTTCGGGCAAGTTCCTTGATCTCCTTTGGACTTTTATTTTCCCAGATCCAAAATAGGTGAATATGAAGTGGACACTTCAGAATTACAGAGAGGGCCCCATAGTTCAGTGGCTTTTTGCCATAAAGCTGCAGGACCTCGGGCACACAGCTCGTGTCCTCAGAACCAGTCCTCTTCGACAGCAGGGCCAGCAGCACAGCTAGCATTGATTGGATCGTTATCATTCTGAATCCGGCGTGAACCCATGTGATCCTCTCAGAAACTTCCATCAGTACGGGGGGTTATTAAGACTTCCCATGTGAGGAAACTGAGCCACAAAATCAGTTGTCTCTGGGAGACATTTATTAGCATTTATTAAGTCCGAGATGCCGCGCCAGGCCCTTTACATTTAATTCTTAGAACACCTGTGTGGTCATCTTCATATGAAATATATTGTTATCTCAGTTTTAGAGATGAAGAAAAGAAGGCTCAGAGAGGTTCAGTCACTTGGCCAAGGCTGCACAGGACCAGGATCCAGATCTCTGTCTTAGGCCAGCACTTCCGGCCTTCCTGGAGCATTCATCTCCACCTCTGGGATGAGAGAAGAAGTCACAGGCCATCCAGTCTAACGTTGTCCCACTCAACTCAGGCCTGAGAGGATAAATTAATTAAATCAGAGCAGGATGTTTTCTGGGTAAATCTATGGATTCAGTCTTTGTGGGCATCAGCTATGACCTTGCCCGTGGCAGTTTGCCTCTCCCTACTGAGCCGTGGGGCATTTCCAGCACCTGGTCAGCCTCTTCTCCTCCCTGCTTCTCTCCTTACCTCTCCTCATTCTTCTATACATCCGTCCATCCCTCCCTCCATCCATCCCCTGCTCCCTCCCTTCCCTCTCTCTCATGCCAGATCCCATACTCTAGGTATTGTGGATACAACAGCAAACAAAAATTACGTGCAATCATGGAACCTATGTTCTGTTGGGGACAGATGAAATAAGTCGAACATAAACTATGTTACATGGTGATCAGTGTTAGGAAACCAAAACTAAAAACAAAATAGTGAAAGTGTTGGTGAAGGGAAGTTTGGAATTTTAGGTGGAGCCTGCGAGGGCTTCGCTCAGAAGGTGACATTCAAGTAAAGCCAGGGAGTGAAATCAAATGGTTGTCTTCAGGAAGAGCTTTGCAGACAGAAGGGCAGTAGCAAGTGAGGAAACTCGGAGATGGGTACATCCAGAAAAAAAAAAGGCTGATGTAGATCTAGTGGGATGAGCCAGTTGGCAGGTTGGAGCAGGTCTGGTAGGGGCCTTTCGTAGCATTGCCAGGACTTTGGCTTTTTCTCTGAGTTAGGCGGTACTCTGTTAGAAGACACTAAGCAGAGGTACCCCATCATCTGACTTAGCTTCAGTGGGATCACTTAGTTTTAACAGAGTAGACCAAAGAGGGGCTCATGCAGAAATGGGGAGGTCAGTTAGCATACTACTGCAGTGGTACAAGCAAGAAAGAATGGCATCCTGGACCATTGAACTCAAGGTGGTTGAGTTCTGGCTGTATCTTAAAGTAGTGGGCAACAGGACTTGGAGTGGGAGAGACAGCCGGTATCTCTTCCTGTTCCACTCATTCCTGGTCCATAGAGAAGGGGGACAGCTCCTCTAGGTCTTAAAGTCTGGCCATTTAGGAGGATATGCCTGTGGTAGTGATAAGTGGAGGAAATCCAAGAGCATAGGTAAGACATAGTGTCAAGGAGTGTGCTTGGTTGGGTCCTCCAAGGAGCAGAAGTAGATGCCAGTACAGGATGAGAGACACACAAGAGGTTTTGGGGCGATTGTGAAGGACAAGTGGGAGCGAGTTGGGAATGACGGGGAGGGTTTTCAGATTGCAGTGTGTGTCTGACGCCTGCAGGGGAGGAGGCCAAGGAGGACAATTGGGTAGAAGTTGTTGCAGACACAATTCTAAAAGGAATCTGGCCAGGCCAGTGGAGAGTCCTCAAGCCAGAGCTACGGGCACTCTAGAGGTGGATTTTCTTGGCTTCCTCAGAGAGGGTGCCCAGATCTAAATGGGGGAAAACAAATTCATGTTTGACCAAAAAAAGCCAGAGCCATGTGTTGGGGGCCTCATAGAGTGATAAGTAAGCGAGTCGGGGGGTCAGGAACAAGGAAGAAGGATAGTAACGTAAACTTCCATGGTGCTTACCATAGTGAGCCATAGGTATTTCTATGCGATAGGTTGTATCTCGCTTAGTATTTACAGTCACGCTGTGAAGTAGCAACAGGTATGGATCCAGGTTTAAATGAGAAAATTGAAGCATAGAGAGATTAATTAACATAAATAGTCAGTCTTGAATTCAGACTCAGTGGGACTCCAGAGTCTGTCCTTTGTTTTTGTTTTGTTTTGTTTCTTTTATTTTTTATTTTTTAAAAGATTTTATTTATTCATAGAGACAGAGAGAGAGAGAGAGAGAGAGAGAGAGAGAGGCAGAGACACAGGCAGAGGGAGAAGCAGGCTCCATACAGGAAGCCTGACGTGGGACTGGATCCCTGGTCTCCAGGATCACACCCCAGGCTGCAGGCGGTGCTAAACCGCTGGGCCACCGGGGCTGCCCTGTTTTTTTTTTTGTTTTTTTTTTTTTGAGAGAGAGAGAGAGATAGAGAGAGAGAGAGAGAGAGAGAGAGACCGACCTGTGTGGGGATGGAGGAAGGGCTGAGGGAGAGAGAGAATCTCACCCAGACTCCATACCCATCAGCGAGCCCAATGCAGGACTTGATCCCAGAACCGTGAAGTCATGACCTGAGCCTAAATCAAGAGGTGGACACTTAACCAACTGAGCCACCCAGGCGCCCTCAGAGCCTGTCCTCATAACTATGGTGAGAAGAGCCGAGACAGCTGTAGTTCCTCCGTACTGGGGGACGTCAGGCAGCATATGGGTGGATTTTTTTGGCTACAGGCCCGGGATCAGGCCAGATGATTGTCACAATGCCAGTTCCTGCTCAAAGCACTCTTCTGGCTCAGAACCCCATCCCGGCCCTCGATATGATCACTTAGCCATGGAGGGACATGATCCCAGTCTGTCCTGCCTTCCACTTTATTTGCAGAGCTTAACTCATATTGGTGCCCAACCAGTGTTTGTTGAAGAAATTATTCAATGGTTCAAAAAGCAATGGAATAAATACATGCCTGCAGACTATCTTCCGGATTCCAGAGAGTGGTCAGCTCATGGGCTCCTACTGATAAGAAGTGTTTTTGCTGAAGTTATGTCTCTGTCCCAGGGATTGATGAACAGAAAGGAGGGGCCTCATCCACACTAGCTTGTTCGCCCAGTCTGCTGGAGTGGTTATGGCTACTCATGATTCCCTGTTTTTTTAGCGAGCTTTTGGAGCTCAATACTCTACCCTAAACATCATGGTATAAATGATAATCATTTTATCATTTCTCATGATTTTGAGAAATGATCCCATCCCATCATGGCTGGTGGGGTGGTTTTTCTGGTTGTGGGCCAACTCAGCTGATGTCTACTCAGCTGGCAGCTCAGCAGAGGCAGCCTGTTCTGGGATGATGGCTTTTGCATCTGACAGTTGGCTCTGTGTCAGCCAGGGCAGTGGGCATGACTCAACCATGTGACTGTCATCCGGCAGTTCACGGAGCAGTGGTTGCAGGGTTCCCAAAGTAGCACGAGAGCAAACTCCAATGTACCAGTGTTTTTCAGCTTCTGTTTGTGTCACGTCTGTTAATGTTCCCATTGACCAAGAGAACTCCTATGGGCAAGGCCGGATACAAAGAGTAGATGAGTTAACTTTCATGTTAATGATAGGAGCCATAAAGTCATAGTGTGAAGGGGTGCATCTATCAGGGTAGGCGACATTTGTGACTATTCCCCACAGCCATACCTGACCCTCTGGGTCCAACTGTCCAGAGAGTCCTTTTTGCTGGTGTCATCTTCTGCAGATGGGCCCTGTTTTCCATCTTCCTCATGCTATCCCAGTTGAAGTTTCTGGCTTTGCTCAGATCTGCTCCTGATGCTCCTATTGCATCCAGTTTTTAAATATTCAGACATCGACTCAGTGTGGACTGGGGTTTTCCCCTAGACTTGGCTTTTGTGAAGTCCTGACTGTTCTTGTGTGGACCATTGTTTTGGCTTCCTTTTATCCATCTGTCCATCCATGCATCCACCCATGTGTGCATCATCCATCCATCCATCTACTCACCCACCATCCATCCACCCAGCCATCTATCCATCATCCATTCATTATCCATCCATTCATGCACCTATCCATCCATCATCCATCCTCCATCCATCCATCCATCCACCCATCCACCTATCCATCCATCATCCATCCATCCATCCACCCACCCATCCACCTATACATCCATCTGTCCATCTATCTATCCATCCATCTCTCTTCCTTCCATCCATCCTTATGTTCATTTGGTGCATATGATTCCTCTTTAAGGGTTGTGTGGGCATCTGTATAAGAGCTTTGTTTAACAGGGAGACAGATGTGAACCCAAGTGAAGCAGTATGGGAGCATCAAGGTGGAGGGGCTAATCCCCCCCCAGCACCCCTTTAGCATCCCATACTTCCCTCAGCACTCACAAACATGTTTGTGTTTTTTCCTGTGTTTCCCACTAAACTAAAATTTCTTTGAACCCAGGGACCACATTTGTCTAATTTAGTGTTGTATCCTTATCCTCAGCACAATGTCTGCATAGAGGACATATTTCATAAACATTTTGTTGAGCTGAATTGAACGGAAAGCTACAGAAAAGAGATGTTTCCACTAGGCTCCAAACAATAGCAAATAACATTGAATCCACAGCAACTGTGATTATAGCTGGGGTTATTCTCATTTTATAAGTGAGGAAACAGGTCCAGGGAGGTTAAGTGAATTGCTCTAGATCACACAGATGTTAAAGGGATGGAGCCAGGTTTCTGGTCGTAGAGCCTGCATGCATCTCACTAACAAATTACTGTCAAATAGGAAGAAAAGCTGGGGAAGAAAGATCCAGCCTCTTTTATTGATGACTCACTCATAATTTTCAGCAGATCCTTTCCGCATTTCTGAATCCTGCCTTGCTATTCACTCATCCATCAATTCATCCATCCTTCTTTCCATCCATACGTCCACCTAGTCATCCATCCAGCAAATGTTTAATGAACTCTTGATTCTTTTTATTCATAGCTGAATCCCCAGCACCTGGAAATGTACCTCGGATGTAGTTGATGCTTGAATGTATGTTCTGGGCAGTTGGAAGGCAGTATAGGCATAGTGATAATTAGAACCTGGACTCTGGAGCCAGTTTGTTGTGGGTTCCAGTGCTAGCTCCACCGTATATCAGCTGAGTGACCTTGTACAAGTCATCCAGCCTCTACCTTGTCTTACTTATCTTTATATGGGGCTAATGATAGTACCTGTCTCGTGGGATCCTTGAGAGTGAGGCGCACTGATACACATGCATGTATTGCGCCACTCACACAATACTTCCTGACCTATTATAGATCCCTTGTAGTGTTGCTGGTTTATTATCATTAAGTAAGTGGGATAATGTATTGATCAAATAAGACAAGGCCACTGCTGTCATAGAGACTGCATTTTGGAGACTTAGATAACTATCAAACAAATAACCAGATAACGAAGGCAAAGCCAGATAAGCTAACTCTTCTGTAACTTCACTTTTGTTTCAAATTGTTCCCTTGTTCCTATCATTGCTTTTTGGATACCTGGGGGCATGGAAGCCTTGCTGTCCTTTTACTTGTCTCCATTAGAGGAGGGAGGGGACAGTGCCTCCTCAGTGTGGGGTTGGTCATGGGGCGTCGATGAGAAAGCCAAGCGGTGTCTTGGCGTCCCAATACCTAGTCCAGTCTGTGTGTCCGTGCTGGCTCTGCAGACCTCGGCTCCTCCCTAGACACAGTCAGGTGCCTGCCCTCTGTGGAATGCGCAGAATGCATTTCTGGCAATCCCTGGGTAACTCACCCTTGTTTGTCACTGCTGCTAAGACCATTCTGGAACTTGGGAACGGTACGCACGTGAAATGTGACTGCAGACTTCGGCTCTGTTTCCCACTCTTCCAAATGCTCTGGAGCCCAAGAGTGGAGATTTCTGGCATCTTTAAATATGACTGAATTGCAAGTATCCGCGGGTAAAGGAGACGTGGCCATGGGGGTGTAGCTCATGCCACCTGTGAGGGCTGTTGCCAGCAGTGTGATCAGCATACTCAGGGATCCTGGGGGCCGGGAGCCAGGGTAGTAATTTGTACCCCTGACTCCCTGTTTCCTTGCAGATTGATGGATACAGATAAAATGCCCAACAGCAGGCACATTAGGACCTAAGGCAGTAACTCAGGCAAGACTGCTACTCTTAGACTAATGTTCCCTTTCTCTTGCAAAGATTTCTGGAACACAGCTCAGAAAACCAAAGAATTTCAGAATTGGAAGGGATATAAAAACGCCACGATGAAACCCAAAGCCAGCTTGATCTAAGGTCCCTTCCAATGAGACCTCCACTGTCTTTTCCCTCATTCGCCAGCCACACTAAATTCTCAACCATTTCTAGAAAACACCCTGCTCTTTTTGCCTCTGACTTCTGACATGCACGGTTTTTGCCTCCTGGACTACTGTTTGCATGAAGAGCCTTTTAATTGGAGATGCCAGGAAATCCAATTCACACTGTCTTCAACAAAATAAAATATATCTATTGACTCACATAACGAAGGGTCCGTGGGTTGGTCTGGCTTCAGGTACAGTTTGATTCAGGACATAAATAATGCTAACAGGACCCAGCGTTTGGCCATGCTTCTTGTGAGTGGCTCCATTCCCAGGATCCGTTGTTTTTCTTGGCAGCTTCAAGATTCTTCTCTTGGAGAGTTACAAGATGGTTCCAGCAGCTGCAGGCTTCACCTGCTTCTAGCACTGAATGTGGTGGAATCTGTACCTTTCTGCACCCCCAGTCAATGTCCCCTTGTCTTTCATTGGCTCTACTTAGACAAGGCCATGGGATGTCCTGACTGGCCTAAAACTCCAGAAGCTGTGGTCTCCCAGGGTCATCCTACTCAATGAGCAGTGTAGAGAATGGATAAGAAGTCTCCCAAAACATATTTCCATGTTTTGGTAGAAGGAGGAAGGGTGGGTAGAAGGGACAAAGTATCTGTGTCTTTATTTTTGTGACTCTACTTATTATTGATATTTTTTCTTTTCTTTTTTTCTTTCTTTCTTTCTTTCTTTCTTTCTTTCTTTCTTTCTTTCTTTCTTTCTTTCTTTCTTTTCTTTCTTTCTTTTCTTTCTTCTTTCTTTTTCTTTCTTTATAAAAAGATTTTATTTATTTATTAATGAGACACACACACACACACACACACACACACACACAGAGGGAGAGAGAGAGGCAGAGAGACAAGCAGAGGGAGATGCAGGCTCCATGCAGGGAGCCTGACACGGGACTTGATCCCGAGTCTCCAAGATCAGGCCCTGGGCTGAAGGTGGTGCTAAACCGCTGAGCCACCCAGGCCTCCTTCATTATTGATATTTTATTTATTTTTCCCTGTCTTCTCTCCAGGCTGACTTAATCGCCTTAGCCTCCACGCTTCTCATAGCATGTGAGAGTAAGCTTTGTTTTTGTCATATTTTGGTGGTCCTTTGTGCATCCCCAGCTGGGCTTTAGGATCTCCCCAAGGGAACTCCTATTGGAGTAGCCCCACCTACGATTTTGTGCTGGGTATAACGGTACGGATTAGTAAAGGTTTCTTGAATGAAAGGGTGATATCCTAGATCGACCCTTAATTTGATGGCTGGAGTCCTCACTTTGAAACTCTAAAACCATGCCTGTGCATTCCTGGGGTTGCACGGTGCCCTAGCCAACTCCTCACATGTCTTACCCTATTCGGTGATCGCCCTGGGTTGAACCAGGTCCCCCTCCAAATGCATGCCCCACGCAGAACTGGTGAATGCCGCCTTGTTTGGAAACTGGGTCTTTGCAGATGTAGTGAGTTGAGTCGAGGTCCTCCTGGCTTAGGGTGGGCCCTAATTCAGTGGCTGGTGTCCTTAGAAGAAATGATGCAGAGACCTAGAAGAGATGCCGCCGGAGGGAGGGAGGCCGGCCACGTGCAGACAGTGGCGGGAATGGGTGTAATCACACAGCTGTAAACCATGGAACCCCCCCGGAAACCAGGGAACAGCAAGGGAGTGTTTTTCCCTGGAGCCTTCAGAGGGAGCACCACCCTGCTTTCACCTGCCTGGCAGTCAGAACAAGGGAAAATACATTGCTGTTTTTTTTTTTAATAAATTTATTTTTTATTGTTCAATTTGCTAACATATAGAACACCCAGTGCTCATCCCATCAAGTGCCCCCCCTCAGTGCCCGTCACCCAGTCACCCCATCCCCCGCCCACCTCCCCTTCCACCACCCCTAGTTTGTTTCCCAGAGTTAGGAGTCTCTCGTGCTGTTGTCTTAAAGCAGCACCCTGTTTGGGGTACTTGCTAGGACAGCCCCAGAAATCGAGCACTGTGGAGATTCTTCCTCTAGGGAGTCGGTCCTGGTTCAATAACTCGTTTCTCCAGCAGCTGCTGATTCGGGATTTAGCACGTGCCAGGCACTGGAGAGGTGCTGGGGACCCAGATGGCGCAGGCTTTTGGGCCACCCATCCCTTCGCCCTGTTCTCTGGCGAGTCCCCTCGTGGAGATGGCTCCAGAGAGTGAGCTGATGCTTGGGGAACATGTCAGATCTGGAGCCAGATGGACCTAGACTCCTCCTATCCTTGATCCTCACCAGATGTGTGACCTTGGGCAGAGTGGCCTTTGACCTCTGTCTGTCTCCCTCATCTGGAGTTGGGATGGGGGCCGACTGAGGTATTGTGTGCCAAATATTCAGCCCATCGCCAGGCCTACATCTGGCTGCTATTTTGATGGCTGCCTGAAGAATTTGGATGTAGAGGCCGAGTCTTTCTTTGTCATGTCAGTTTGACCACAACCTGTGTGTTTGGAAGACCTCTCCCTTCCCTGGTTGCATTTCCTTGGTGATGCTCGCAAGTGCTAATGTCTATCAGAGCTACACCCGGACCTCTCACAGAAACGTCACCTCCCTTGCTCGAAGAGTTCTACTCCAAGTAATGCAACCAGAAAGATTCAACTTGCTGTGTGAGCCACGTCCCATCGTAGACTGGTATTGAGCTTGTAGGCAATGAAAACCGGCCAGGTGCATTCACACCTGCTGCCCCATGAAGGGCTTGTCCAGATGGTTGCTGGGCCCCAAGGGCAGGACCTCATGTTTATCTCTGTTACATTTCATGTTGTGTGATTCAGCCTTCCGTACCAGCTGGTGGAGGTCTTCTGGGATCCTGATTCCATTATGTAGCATATTGCCTACAAGATAAAGTCCCCACTTTGTAGTGCACACAGATTTCTATCAGCCTTTATTCGAGGCCTCGATAAAAATGTTGAATGTTGGGCCAAAGGCTGAGCCGGCCCTCCCCGCTGGCAGCGGTGAGGAAGACAGTCTCCTGGTGGTGTATTAGGGCCCCAGGGGGTGGGCTCCGGAAAGGGCCACCAGCATCCTCTGTCCTGTCTGCTTCAGGGAGAAACAACTCCCAGTGCTTTTCTGTCCCAACTCTTTTTGTTCTCAGAAAAGCCCCAGGCCACTGCAGAATGATTTGCGGGTGCCACTGTCTTCAACCGCTAAGCTGAGGTCCCTGGGGTTAACTCTAGACATGACTGCATCTATCAGACCTTAAGGGGTCTGTTTGATTCTGAAGGATTCCAGAACTTCCTACAGCTTTAAGTGATGTGCCTTTGGATGAGTGCTGGACCCACAATTTAGGAGACCACTGGATAATACGACTTGTCGCCGTAACTGCTCACCTTTATCAAACACTTAGAGTTTTGGAGGGGCAGGCACAGTGCGCTGGCTCACTTGATCCTTTCAACAAACTTTTGGGCTGGACACTATGCTAGGGGGCCTCAGAAAGCTTAGACACGTTGTCCAATAAGGTCAGGGAACTAACTGATCATTGGTAGTACAGTTAGTCAAACCCAGACCCGACTTCCCTGGGACTCCCGGCTACCCCAGGCTCCTCTCTTAGTGCCAGGCAACTTTTCTGTACATTAACTCAGCAGGATGTTTATATGATTAATCCATTCATGAAATGCATTTGCTTAATGGCCGGTTTCCTTCACAAGACTCTCAGATTCACTTGGCCAAGTACCGTGTCTGCTTGGCGTCCCCGTAGCCCAGCACCATACCTGGCACTTGGCTAACACTCCATAAATATTTGTTGAAGGAAGGGACGGCTTCACGCAAATGTGCTTTAATCCACTTCCATAGGGTAGAAGGTGAACTCGATGGATGGTATTTATATTGTGACATGTGGCCGTCTCGGTGTAGCAGGGCTCAGCGTCCCAAATGGGAGTAAACACTCTCCTCCCAGAGCACTGAGAATTAATTAAGGTTTGTGACACCCTTTAAAATTCCTTACGATATATGGCTGCTTTCATCTGGCTAAGTGCAAGGCGGCATTATGGGGCCATTACTGGGCCACGCTGCTAATGGGCATTTGTCAACCTCCTTCCCGTCCACCGTGTGCTAGACCCGTGCATCCCCGGTAATTGCTAAATAACTCATGGAGCACTTGAGTTGCTAAATTAATAGATGAAATAATAGAATGGAAATAGGAACAGGCATGTGGGATGAATAGAGCCATCCCAACAAGGTTTTCCCTGCTCGTATGTCTCTTAAATAAAGACTACGCTTCTGGTTAGGATTGCAAGAATGGATTTTTATAGACTTTGGGAGAGTTCAGTGGGCTTGTGGGAGTTGTGGTGGCTATATTTGATGGGTGGTCCCTGTAATTCTGCCGGAAGTCCTGGGGGATGAGGGGAGCGAGTCTACTCACACCGTGATTTAACTATAGACGGCTCACCCATCAAGGAAGGAGGTAGGTGAGAAGAACCAGCTGGCTTTTTGAGTAGGAGCAAAAGAATGAACCAATAATGGCTTTCCTGCAATGATTCAAATACGAGCAGGAAATTTAGAGGCGGCTGGTCTCGAAGGAAAGATAAATAAGCAGCAACAGTTGAAGCCAGGACACAGGGGTGAGGACCCCGCTCATCCCATGAAAACCTCTTACAGACAAAGGAGTCTAACCCATTCCACTTAGTGTCCAAGACCTTCAGCTTCATTACGTGTTCACATCCTTTTGCCTGTCAGTGCAAATTAAAATAAATTTTGAAGAGGAAAACTTAACTCTAGAGTTTTGAAGTGAAAAATTAAATTAAAAAAAAAAAAAGGAAAAATGAACAGAGAAGTCCCTAAGGATCCTGAACACTCCTAAAATACTCCTGAAATGTACTTGAGATTTGTTTGGGGTGTATCAGACGGATAAAATTCAGATGATATTGTCATTAGACAAATTATTCTTAAAAAAAATTCTTAGGTGTCAGAGACTGGCAATAAAGAACACCTGGATACCCCTCCTGGATACATGAATAGACACTCAAAAGGAAATGGAATTTTGAGTGGTGAGCTGGGTCCAGGTGACATGGTGATTTGGGGGAGATGCATGGGGAGGGCCTTTTGATGTCCGGCACCCAGGCAGGAGGCTCCTGGCATCTGTGATCGGGATGGGTATATTTTCAGAAGGACTTTGTATGGTAATGGCAGCTGCTTTGCTGGGAGATGTCCTCGCATCTCTCCTCCTGTGGGTGACCTCCTTGCTTCCTAGGCAATCATCTGAGGTTGATGAGGGACTGTTCAGAGCAGGAGGACGGGAAGTCCCCAGGGGAGGGGTTGTGTGCAGCCCGGAAGTCCAGGGCACCTGGGCTGAGAGGGGTGTGAGTTTCAATCGAAGCTCTGTCTCTTCTCAGCACTGAGATTTTGGATGAAGATCTTCTCCTTTCTCTTGTCCAGTTTTGTCAGCTGCAAAATGGGCTAAAATAGCACATACTGAAGAATTTTTTTTAAATGAAAATATTTGATTTTATGTGTTAAAAATTCATCTCAGTACCTGGAACACTGTCAGTGATCAATAAATGATAGTGATGATGGCTGTTATTATAATCGACATGATTAAAATGGCAATATAATCACAATAGGGATTATAGCAACAAAAAGGCAGCAGGCTCAGAGCCCCATGGAGGACTTGGGGTACAACCCAGTGAAAGCCTGGAGCCCGTTTAGATGGTGTCCAAGTGGTAAGGATGGATGGAAGCAACCCTTTGGCTCCTCTGGGTGTCCGGGATCAGATTTCAAACAATACCTTAATATTATCATTGGAGTCACTGTTACATTTACCATCATGCGTAGCAAAGAATCTGACCTTGCTCAAGACGCCTGGTCTTTGTCCTCGGCTCCTGGCAGGTAACCCAGTGTTGTGCCTGATAGGAATGTCTTTGCTTGGGACCCAGGTCACAATATGATTTACGGTGGGGTATGGCCACACGTTGCGGTGAGGGTGGTCGTGCCTGAGCCATGCCAGGAAGATCACGGTGAGATTTGGGGAGGGGGCTTCAGGTCATGCCCAAAGGGGTGAGGACTGGAGACGGAGATTAGCCACATGAGCAGTCAGTCAGGCCTGCCCAGTAGAGCTCCAGCAAAAAGCTCTGACCTCAAGGCTCAGGGAGCAGCCTGGGTTTGCAATACCCCATATGCGTTGTTGCGCATGGATGCAAGGAAGGAGGACATCCTTATTCCTTAGAGAGAGAACACTGGAAGCTCACCCTTTGCTACTTTTCTTGGTCTCTCTTCCTGTGGCTGATCTTAGCGAATAGCCTCTCCCGGTAACCATGAGCACCACCACTTAAAGTGACTGAGTTTTTCTAATGAGTTAACAAACCTTTAAGGGTGCTTTTAGGAAATCACCCCCTATAAACTTGCAGTTGGTGTTAGGAGGGAGGGCGGCCCTGGGGGCTGTGAAGCAGTGAAGACTGCTTACATTGTGCACCCACACCCAGGAAACTTAAGTTCTCCCATGATCCCACTATTTAGATAGAGAGTCACTGTTTTATTTTGACGAACCTTTATATATATATATATATATATATGAATATTTGCACACATCTGTGCTGACAGGTGTGGGATATTTAAATTATTCATACTTTTCATTATTATAATTAATTGTGGGTTGAACATCTTGGTAGTCAACCCTCCACATAGCTACAGGCATGGCAATTTCCTTTGGATGGGAACTTCTTAGAAGTCTAACTGTTGAGGTTTGCATCCTATGTCAAGCTCTCCCAGACTGGGTGGTGCTGGCCAAAGGCGTGGGACTTCATGCTGGGACAGCATGTACTCTCTGGCCCAGTAGCATCTTGGACGGTAAACAAAGAACTCAGACCTGAGCAAAGTCAGTGACCCACAGGGCTTGCTCATATCAACTACTAGTCACATGGATTGTGGACTTTATTTTACTATAAGTGAACAAGCCCTGGGGTGCCTGGGTGGCTCAGTCGGTTAAGCATCCAACTCTTGATTTCAGCTCAGGTTATGATCTCAGGGTCATGAGATGGAACCCTACACCAGGCTCCCTGCTAGGTGGGGAACCTGCTTAAGATTCTCTCTCTCCTTCTCCCTCTGCTCCTCCCCCCATCTCTTTCTCTCTCTCTTAAAAAAAAAAAAGAAAGAAAGAAAGAAAGAAAGAAAGAAAGAAAGAAAGAAAGAAAAAGAAAAACGTGAACAAGGCCTTCAGATTCATAGGCCAAGCTCTAACTGTTCTCTATAGGAGCAGCCTCGATGGAAAGTCCATCTTTCTGAGCAGAGGTAGCCAGTTAACCTTCTGCTTCTTAACATTTTTGCTCTTGGTATCTTCAGATGGTTTTGCTTTCAGAAATGCATCTGAGTTTTCTTGAGGAAACTGAGGCACTCATCTTCTGGCCTCTTATCTTGCTGATCTAAATGTAAACAGAGTCACTGTTAGGTGAGTCCGGGGGCTAATGTCTTGTATCCACTTGCTGCAGAGGTCAGAGGGTAGCTCAGGATTAACACATAATTCCTGAATGGAAGACACCCCTGAGAAGTTTCCTCCAACTCCCCCCCCCCCCCAACTCTACCCCCATCAAGTTAGTTGTTAGTGCTCCTGTGAACTTTTGGAACATGGAGTCTGGAAATCAAAGGGAAGAAGCTTGGGGAGATCCCATGGCATTGTGTCCCGTGCCTGGCTGTACCCTGCAAGAGATTTTGTTCCCAGAATTTCCTTTCAATTCCAAGAGAAAGGAGTGAACAGAGAGAGGGGCGAGGGGCGGCGGGGGTGGGGGGAAGTGGGAGGCAGAGGAGGACGATGCCAGCTTCCTGTCAGGCAGTTTCTGGCTGCTTTTTCTCTAGACCATTAGTTTATTGATGGTGGGTTGTCTTTCCAGCAAATCTCTTTTGATTGCAAGTGTATAATGAAGGAGTGTTTTAGTGTCCTCCTAGCTCCAGGGAGACCTTGCTAGTTCCTTTCATTCCCACTGAGGTATCAGTGCTGAGGCTGATTCATCTAGAATTTTAGAGCACCGTTCCATCTTGAGGGCTTATGACTACTATGAGCCATCGTAAAGGGAATTCCGACGGTGCTGAGCTAAGTCTTGGAGAGCAGACGGGTTGCTCTTTGTCAAGCCAGGCACAGGAGACAGGTTGGCTGCTGTCCTGACCACATGCCCAGGAGAACAGCATTCACATGGTGGTGTGGGCTGCTCACCTGAATGGTGGCTTCTGTCTCTGGCCACAAAGCATCTCCAGATTCAGGAACTCAAGGCGCTTTCCACATCACAGACCCTGCCTTGCCGGTCTGACCCTCAGGAGGGTGCTGGAAAGCCTTTGAATCCTGTTCACTTTCCTGGTGGGAAACGAGAAGAGGTTCCTCTATACTCTCATATGTCTAATTTTATTCTTAATCTTTCCACTGGACTGGGCTTCGCCGGGCCCCTCGACTAGACTGTAACCCTCATCCATGTTCCTCTGATGCCTCAACCCAGCCTATGGGAATTTTTTTTTTTTTTTTGGCAGACCAGAAAAACCTCATTCTCACAGATCAGTGAGCATATTCTTCTCTGCCTATTGTTTAGCCTGGGATTTGGATCTTTTGAAACTCAAAGGATACAGGCTCTTGAAACTCAGAAAGGCTTTTTTGCTCAAGATATGGTTCTTGCCTTGAGTTTCAAAGGCCTGTTTTGAACCTCAAAGGCCAAGCAGTGACTCTTTCTCTCTTTGAATCCCTGCTAGGAAAAAAAAAACAAAACCCTGCAATGAAGATAGTGGGCGAAGAATGTTCTAGCTGTTGAAGGGGTAGCAGGACATAACTGAGGCCAAAAGGAAGGAAGGAAGGAAGGGAAGGAGGAAATGAAAGAAAGAAAGAAAGAAAGAAAGAAAGAAAGAAAGAGAGGAAGGAGAAAGGAGAGGCGAGAAAGGGAGGAAGGGAAAGAAGAAAAGGAAGGAAGGATGAGAAAGAGAAAGAAAAGGAAAATTACATCATCTTCTGTTTTGCAATGATCCGCCCCAAACTCTTTGAAACAAGAGGGGACACAGAATTCAAGTTGAGGTCAGCTTTGGCAGGGGGCTAGGCATCCTACAACCTGTATGAACCCAGGTGTCTTCTAGAGTGTGTCCAGGGAATGTAGTAAAATTAGAATGATGAGTAACCATTGTTGGGTGTCGAACCGAGAAGCCAGGCGAGCATTTTCGACAGCACCACCATTACTCACAACAATCCTATCAAATAGGGCTTGCCATTCTTGTTGCCATTTTAAAGGTGGGAAAAGAGACTCAGAGATTGGTTCCATGGTTGGTTAGCAGTGGAGCTCGCGATGATGCCTCAGAGCCACATCTCTAAGCCTTGTGAAAAGAAGCAGAAGCAGTGCAGAGAAGAGCAATGCTTGAGGAAGGGAAATGAAGAGGAAAATTGAAGGAGTCCCATCACATGGCTTTTGCACGTGTATCTCCCTTTACCAGAACACCCTTCCCCCAGATTGAAGTTTCAGATCAAAATATAGAGATAATCATCCATCGCCCCAGCTAACCTGCCCACTACACGCACACCTACCCCCTCAGATGTTTTGATGAATCCTGTTTTATTTTATTTTTAAAATTTTTATTCATGTAAGTAATCTCTACACCCAACATGGGGCTCGAACTCATGACCTCGAGATCAAGAGTCTCATGCTCTTCCAACAGAGCCAGCCAGGTGCCGTCTGTACTATTTTTCAAATAGCCTCACCTCTTCTGGAATTATCTTTTCATCTATTAAGGTTTGTACTATCTGTGTTCCCTTCCTAGAATCTCTGGAGGATAGGCTTCTGAGGTATGGTACTTTGCGGTTCTGACTTCTTATTTGTCCCTCCTGTTAAAACAGTGCCTGGCTCTTAAAAGCTTACCTGGTTAAGTATATTTGATCGAATTCGGTTGAGTGACAGCAAGCAATCAGAAGGGTTAGGAAAGGAAAGGCCCCATCTTGCATATCTCGAACCACATTTCAGAATAAAAAATGACAAGCTTACCTGTTCATTGCTTCTCAGCCTTGACGTCCAAAGCAGGGCTTTGCCCGGTCTGGCTGGTTCGCTTTGGGGCTGCCTCTTTAAGTGAGGATCAGAAAATGCTTTTAATCTTTGGCTTCATTTGTTTATCAAAGACAGAAGAGCCTTTGTCCTACATCACAGCTGGGATACTGCAAAATGGGACTTCCTCTGCCTTATACTTCAGAGGACACAAGCGGAGCTAAAACAATGGGTTTTCGGCTCTGAAATAATCCAAGGATGTGAAAATTCAGTTGGACACCCCCCCAGAGGAGGGGAACAGGCCAAGTTCAAATGATTGCCTGGTGTCTGAAACCCTTTATGAGGCTGGGGAGACCCGCTTTAGCCAGTTTTCTCAGGTTTTGCTTCTTCTGAGCATTTGGGGAACACACCTGCTCTGGACTCTGCCCACCAGACACTTCATGGGTTCCAAGGAAGGCAGGCATCTTGGAGGTAGCTGCTCCAGCCTATTCTAGTTTGTTCCCTACACTCAACTCATCTATACGAGTTTTTATCATATTCAAGCAGTGCCTCTGGTTAATGTATGTAATTATATATATATGTATATATGTATATGATAATATATGTCACCCTTACATATGTGTGTAAGCATATACTTTATACCTTTATTTATTTAGATTTATATGAAAACTTGGCATTATTAATATCAATGGAAAACAAAGATATCACTGTCCTTAAGGAGAAGGGAATTATGACCATGAGGAAACAATCTTCTTATTTTTCGCCTTTTAAAAATGAGAGATTAGCAGGGACACCAGGGTCAGTTGGACGTCCAACTCTTGGTTTCAGCTCAGGTCATGATCTGGGGGTCCTGGGGTGGAGCTTTGCACTCATGGGAGAGTCTGCTTGAATTTCTCTCTCCTCCCTCTGCTTCTCCTGCTTGTGCGGGTATTCTCTTGCTCTCTCTTGCTAAAATCAATCAATCAATCAATCAATCAATCTATCTTTTTAGAAAAGGAGAGATTAGCAGGTGTTAGGTGTTAAAGCCTAGGAATAACAAAAAATTCAACTTTTTTTTTTTTTTTTTTGTAATCAGAGAGGCTGTAGGGAAATGGAGGAAAAGTATCTCGCTTGTGTGTTTTAATATTATCTACTGCTGTCATGAACTCCTCATGTCAAGACATTTGGAAAAACACCTGAGAGGATGGGTGTGCTTGTTGGGGACTCTGGGAACCACTTCATTATCCAGAGCTGCAGTCTGATCTGAAATATCAACAGGCATCATCTTGATCATCTTGGGAAAGAAGTCTTCTGACGTCCTGAGTCCTCAGTCTTCTGAAGCAATCTGCTGGTCCCAAGTTCTCCCTTTCCAAGGTGAGAAAGTCCTAGAACATGGGAGTTGGGATGGGGTGAGAGGAAGCAAGTCCTTAGGAGCCCCTGAGAATGCAAGATATTTTAGGCGAGTGGAGCTGCGTTTAAAAAGGCAGAAGGAAAGAGACAAACAAGGCCTATTTTGGGAAAACAGCGAGTAGTTAATTCAGTGTTGCTGGATTCTCATAAAATGCCAAGGAGAGGTAGGGAGAGGTGAGAGATGAGAGAGGTGGGGGCCTGACCCTGTAGAATGGCAGGCCCTGCGTCTTTGGCTTTCAGCTTTCACACCAGCGGGAGGCTCGCTGCTGTCCTTTGCACTGGTATTTATAGGGACTTCATATTTGGGTGGCAACAGCATTCCCTTCTGGAAGAAATCTATTTTTGCTGCATGAATGTATTGATAAGCTTTGGGAGTGGGTGAGAGGGGTGTGAGAGCTTCTAGGATTTTGTTTTGCTTCTTGGGATCTGCAGGCTGAGGGGAAAGATGTATTTCTAAGGATCATGAAAGGGGATTTGTGAAAGGTTGGGGGAAGAATTTCCATTAGGAAAGTAACAGAGGTGTTTTTCAGGGAAATTTGATGACACTTATAATGAATACGTGTAATTTTTTAAGAAGGTGCAGGGACAACCCATAAAAGACTCAACTCTAGGAACAAACTGAGGGTCACTGGAGGGGAGATGGGTGGGGAGATGGGATGACTGGGTGATGGCCACTAAGGAGGGCACGTGATGGGATGAGTACTGGGTGTTACATTCAACTCATGAATCACTGACCTTTATCTGAAACTAATAATACATTGTATGTTAATTACTTGAATTTAACTAAAATTAAATTAAAAAAAAAAAGATGCAGGGACACCACAAAGGAGCTAGGGAGGTGGTGCAGCTGATGAGAGGTGCATTCCTAAGCCTGCTATCATGGTGGGTACCCCTAAGACTTAATCCTGGGTGGGAGGGATCTCTGGGAAGTGGCTAAAGGAAATGCCTCTAAATCAGCCTTGCCAATGTTGAAAGGCTGTCCCCCAGGGAGCTGTTAGTTCCCAGACACCACCTGGCTTGTCATGGGTACAGGTAAAGCAGGATTCCGATCCCTGAGCCAGCCTTCCCATAAAGGTGGAGGCTGGTGGCCTGAAGTCAGAACAGCATGCCTGGAAGTGGTGGGGGCTCCGAGTGGTTATGTGGACCGGCACCAGCACCTGCTCATTTGCTTTGGGATGTTGTATCTGCCTTCCCGGAAATCATGTGAAATCTTCAATAATATGTCCGTACAGGCGTTCCTTATTTTATTTTACTGCACTTTGCTTCTCTGGGCTTTCTGATATTGTTGTATTTTACACATTTAAGGTTTGTGGCAACAAGTCTTTGGACACCATCCTTGCAACAGCATTCGTTCGGTGTGTGTCTCTGGGTTACATTTCGGTAATTCTTGCAATATTTCAGACTTTTTCATCATTATATTTGTTGTGGGTGATCAGAGCATGGTTAGCATTTTTTTTAGCAATAAAGTATTTTTGTTAAAGTTTTTTTTTTATTTAAGTAACTTCTACCCCCAAAGTGGGTTCAAACCCATGACCCCAAGGTCAAAGAGTTGGATGATCCACCAACTGAGCCAGCCATGTGCCCCAGCAATAAAGTATTTTAAATTAAGGTATGCACACTGCTTTTTTTTTTTTTTAAGACATCCTACTATTGTGCACTTATTGCACTGTAGTGCAATACAGCATAGCGTAGAGAGAACTTCTGTATGCGCTGGAAAGTCAAAAATTCATTTGCCTCCTTTTATTCTGATACTTGCTTTATTGTGGTGGTCCAGAACCAATCCTGCAGTATCTCTGAGGTCTGTCTGTACGGACTTGCTGCTGAGGTATGCTTGTGTTGTTAATGCAGTGGAAATTGGGATCCAATTGGAAGATATGATTAATTGCCAAGTGTGGCCGTGACTTGGGCCCCACAGAAAGCTGGTGCTGTCCAAGCAGGCCTGCCTCATCCAGCTACATTGGAATTGTCTGATCTTTTTCTTGATGGCAATGACAAAAACCCAACTCAAATTGGTTTAAAAGGAAGAAAAATGGAACTTATTGGATCTTGGAACTGAAAAGTGCAGGCGATGGTCCTCTAATAATCTCATTCTAGGAGCAATAATCTAATCAGATTTTGGATGATCTCTATCTCTTATCTGTGTCTTTCTCTGGGCTGCTTCCATTCTCCCCTTATTATGATAAGACGGTTTCCAGAAGCTTCATGCTTAATCCTGTCTTCCCATCCAATCAGGTAGAAAGATGACTTCTTTTAACAGTTGCAGTAAATTCCAAGAGTGAGTCGAATTGGCTCTGACTGGCCTTCTTTGGGTGCTGTGCACATTCCCCCGAGCATTCACTGAGGTCAGGGTGCTGCTTGGCTATGATAGGGCAGGCTGAGTTCACATGCCTACCTCCCTTTAGAGCTGAAGGTGAGCTAACTTTCACCCAAATCTCATTGGACTGACAAGCAGAAGAGGAACTGCTCCCTGAGATAAAGTGGGTGCTAATGTTAAAAAAATAAGAGTGAATGGATGCTGGGCAAGTGAAAACAAGAGATATCCATTA
Organism: Canis lupus baileyi; assembly: GCF_048164855.1. Lineage (NCBI taxonomy): Eukaryota > Metazoa > Chordata > Mammalia > Carnivora > Canidae > Canis > Canis lupus. Next base: position 57,223,433 of record NC_132845.1, read on the forward strand.
CGGCCAAGAAGAGCCATCTTGCTTGGAGACCTGGGATCTCAGGCCTGTTTTAAGGACCTCATGCAAAACCAGCATATCAGGCTGCTGTGGCCCCAAATACCCAAACTCGATAACCATCCCCCTTCCTGAACCCGACCTCCAGCTTCCTTTTGAAGCTGCTGACTCCAGCTGATGGATGAGGGTCTCAGGGTTTCCAAGGCACTGGATTTCTGTTGACTGCTATAACCTTGAGCTACAGGCTTTACTGTCAGTATTTAACACAAATCTGTTTTCCATCCTTGTCAGATCCCACTTCAATATGCGCCACAGGAGGAGAAGTCGAATGCTAAATTGATTTCTTTAATGGGGAGTGCTCTGCAGCAGATAGCAACCCTTCTGGAGATGCATTAGTCGGATTACAATTGAATCTTTTCTCGCTGGCTTTTATGGACTCTCTTCTTTGCCAGAAGGATGAGACTCTGATACCATCACTTGGCTAACTTTTTTTTTCTCTCAAGACTGGTGGCTAAGAAGTTCCATCTCCAGCCTATAGGTCAGAAACTGTGTCTTTTAGTCACCAGACTTTCCAGAAAAGATTGAAATGTAGGAGTTGTTAGCATCCTAAGATTGCCAGGAAGGATTAGTGTCAAAAATACTTCTTAACAACTTGGTGCAGTAAGGGGCTGGCATGTGTGAATGAAACATTTCCTTAGGGATCTGGGAGGTGGCCTTCTTGCCTCTTGGTGCAATTTTAGGGATTGCTTGTACTGCATTTTGAAATAATTTCATGGCTTTTCTAGAATATGGTGAAATTCTGCTTACTTCCATCTGGTAAGGATCCATTCCTTTTCTGTGTATGGTAACAATAGTACTGGTCATTTTTTAGAGGGACCTTTATTATGTTCTAGGCTCTCTGCATTATCTCACCTGGTCCTTACAACAACCCCATGAGACGGGTCCTATTATCACTGCCGTGCTCACCAGGGCATGGAGACTCAGATACTCTTGAAGCTTGCACCAGGTCACACAACTACTATTATAATACAAGGCTTTGTTTGACTCCAGAGGTTCTTCTTTTTGCCACCACTAAACGTTTCCATACATGAGAAGGCATTGTACGCTCATCAAAGACAGATTTGGTGCTGTCTCCTGGGATAAGAACCCAGATTCATGGTATTACATTTTGGAATGTGGCACCACAACTGGAGGGATCTGGTCAATACAGATCTTCTTAGCCACACTCACTGTACCAACTCATGAGAAGAACGGTCTTTATTTCTTAGATGTGTTGATGACAAGGAGATGTGTTTCCAGAGTGGAGGAAATCTGGACCAGGGCTGTTGTGTTGCTGGGAAATCAGGTAGATTCTCTGCCCAGAATAAAAAGCCTAAAGGTTTTTCCATCTTGGCTTCCATGATCTGTCTTGTCTTCAAACCTTCCAACATCGGACCCTGCCGAAGATGCTTAATATAACTATATGGCCAAAAATGCCTTGCTGTCTTACTCTCTCTGTAAAACGGAGTCAATAATATTATTAATGTTACCCAAGAGTAACTTATGAAGGTTAAAACCAGTAATGTACACTAGGGATTCAAGAGATGTCAGTCGCTACCATTTTATTTTGCTGAGCCTCTATTTTTCCATCTCGCAAATGAAGAGCCTGGATTAGCTCCATTTCTGAATCGTGAATGAGTCACCTGCAAATGGATGGGGCTGGCTAGGGGAGGAGGAATGGGTCAGGAAACAGATCTATGGTCAAGCTCGAGGGGTCAGAAACAGCTTCAAGAAGTGAGAGCAGGTTCAGTGTTGCCAATAACATTCGGCATCATCATGAGGATCTGGTTACAGACAAGAAGTGGTAATTGAAGTTGGCTGTTGGCACTCAGGAAGTCCGACAAGGGATGATGAGGTGACACATCAGGGTAGCAGAATATGATGAACCTGTCATTGGGTATTAGGGACTGAACCAGATGCTGTTCAGAGGCAAGAGTTCTATAGACAGACTGTATACAAGATTGTAGGCAGGGGTGTGTCCCATTATTATTGCTATGTGACAAACCAGTATAAAACCTAGTGGCATACAGTGGCCATTTTATTAGGTTCATGCATTCTGTGGGTCAGGAACTTAGGAGGGCTTGTCTCTGCTCCCTGATGTCTAATTTCCTCATTTGGAAAGACCCAAAGGCTGGGGTGGCTCCTTGACCTGAAGCAGGAAACATCTGCACTCACATATCTGGTGGTGATGCTGGTTACAGCTGGCTCCTCAGCTGGGGTGTCGGAGCTATGTGTGGTATCTCCATGCAATCTCTCCACATGGGCAAGTTTGGGCATGGTGCAAGGTATGGAGATTGAGTGTCCGTCCCATCAGTATAAGGTAGATATATATAGCATCCTTTTTTTTTTTTTTTAAAGATGTATTTATTTATTTATTTTAGAGAGAAAGAGAGCATGCAAGTGTAGGGAGAAGCAGAAGGAGAGAGAATCTGAAGCAGATTCCATGCTGAGCCTGGAGCTCAATATAGGGCTTGATGCCATGATTGAGAGGGCATGACCTGAGCCCAAGACAAGAGTCAAGTGCTTAACCAACTGAGCCATCCAGGTGCCCCATAGCATCTTTATCATGGAGCCCCAGAGTCACATAGTATCATATGCTCTAGGTTCACGGAGAGGGAATATATGGCCCACTCCTCAATGAGATAGATGTCAAAATGACATGGTAAGAAAAGCATGTGGAATGGGAGATACTATTGCATCCATCTTTGGGAAATTCAATATACCACAGATGTTTATAGTCTTAACTAAACTGTTATAGGGTAAATGTTAATACAGAGGCTCTGGAGCCAGGCTGCCTGGCTTCACATCCTGATTGCAGATTTGCTACCTGTGTGATGTTGGGCAAGTCATTTAAACTGCGTGCCTCAGTTTCCCCATCTCTGAAATGGGACTACTAATGGTACCTATTTCATTAGATCACTGTGAAGATCAAGTGAACTAAGAACATACACAATGCTCAGAACAGAGCCTGGCATGTATCATAACACACCAACTAAAGGCAAGCATTTACTCATATTATCATCACTAGGAAGGTTTCCAATTCAGAGACTCTGGCCCAGAGAACCAGCCAGGAACAACTCAGAGACCCAACCAAGGAATGAGAGTCAAGCCAGCCTATTGGCACATAGGGCCTGATGTTGGTATAGAATATGATCCTAGAACTGATTGATAGCTTCTCTTTTGGATCAAAACTGATTCCAGAGGTGGGGCCTCTTGTTTTAAGGGCAGGCAGGACGTGGAGGCCACTGGCTCCTGCAGGGGTGAGGTGGCCCTGGCACAGGAAGAGAAGAATACAGGCCAGTTTGGTCACAGCTGATCAACGTCTGACCCCACCTTCTCAGGCAAGGCCCTCGTGCCTCATTGTGCCTTATCTTGCCAGATAAGGGGCCTGGAGCTGAGCCTTTTATTTTTTATTTTTTTTTAAATTTTTTACTTATTTATGATAGTCACAAAGAGAGAGAGAGAGAGAGGCAGAGACATAGGCAGAGGGAGAAGCAGGCTCCATGCACCGGGAGCCTGATGTGGGATTCGATCCCGGGTCTCCAGGATTGCATCCTGGGCCAAAGGCAGGCGCCAAACCGCTGTGCCACCCAGGGATCCCATGGAGCTGAGCCTTTTAAATAGTGAATGACACACAAGGAAGCCTACACCACTGGGACCAAGGCCCACATCCTTTTGGGAGATAGACAAGTTGAAGTGGAGGAGGAGAGCAATCAGGTGATTGGGCTCCAGCCCTGGCTGTATGAACCCCTTTGGTCTAAGTCAGAGTTCTTTGGTCACAGGTGACAGAAACCCAGCTCCACCTTACTTAAGCTAAAAAGGAATTTATTTGCTTGTTTAACTGAAGTGTCTAGGAGGAGAAAGCCTCAGTTAAATGATGATAATGGGAATCCTGTCTCTCTTTGTCTTTCACATCCACTTCCCTTTTGTATTTATTTTGAAAAATTGAGGCCCTGTTTTTAATTGATCAATGTGTTCATTCATTAATTCATCCATCAAATCCATCTTAGGAGCTTATTATACATCAGGCATTTTGTAGGGACTGGTGATACAGCAGTGACTAAGACAGTGAAATCTTGGAGCTCATGGAGTTTATTTCCAGAAGGGTAAGTAGAATAAATAAGTAGATAAATGAAAATGTATGTGTGATTTCCGTTAATAGTATAATGGAGGCAGTAAAGCTGGATATAGAGATTTAGAGTGAGAGCAAAGAGCATGGTCATCAAAAGTCTCTCTGAGCTTGACATGCAGGGAGAAGGCACATATGTAGTGGGAGGAAGCACACTGTGTGGCCATGTGGGGAAGAGTATTCCTGGTGGAAGGAACAGCACTGGCGAGGACTTCGAGGGAGGGTTGATCTGGCCGTGTTCGAATGACTAAAAGAAGGCTAATATGGGGGACACCTGGGTGGCTCAGTGGTTGAGTATCTGCCTTCAGCACAGGTCATGATTCTGGGGTCCTGGGATTAAGTTCCCCATGGGGTTTCCCACAAGGAGCCTGCTTCTCCCTCTGCCTGTGTCTCTGCCTCTCTATGTCTGTCATGAATAAATAAAATCTTAAAAAAAAGAAAAAGACTATTATGGTTGGGGCATAGTGACCAAAGAGGAAAGTCACGTGTGAACATGAGAGAGAGGTGGGTGGTACAGGGATTGTGGCTCTGATAAGGAGTTTAGGATTTATTTTAAGTGTAATGAGAAGCCACTAGTGATTTTTAAATAGGAGGACAGTATGATCTTATTTGCCTATTTAAAAGATCACTCTTTCAGGCCACATGGGGAATGTGGTGGTGGAGATGGATGTTCTTGGCTCAAGGCTGACATCCTTCCTGGTTAGCGACCCCTCCGGACAAAGTCCCAGGGAGGGATCTCATTGGTCAGCCTTGAATCACATGCCAATGCATGGACCAATCCCAGTGGCCATGGTGGTGAGGTATTTTGAATGGCCGTGCTAAGGTCGCACATCCACTTTTACAGCCTGGGAATGGAGTGAGTCCCACCCTAATCCACTGAGGAAGAATGAATATGTCCTTAAGTGAAAATTGTGAGTCAACTTAACCGTGAGGTGATGGGTAGTTGGGTGGGCAACTACCTAAGCGATAGAAGTCATGTAGGCCTCTCAGCGGCATTCTTGAAGTGTGGATACTCATCTCCGCTTGAACACCTCTGGTGACAGCCAGGAGATCCTTCCCCTCCTTGCCTTTCTGCCTGCCCCTCCCCTGAGCAGCACTAGGGAAGGGCTTCACAGGTGAAGAATCTCTTCTGGGTTTGTTTTTTTATTTTATTTTTTTAAATTTATATATTTGTTCATGAGAGACACACAGAGAGAGGCAGAGACACAGGCAGAGGGAGAAGCAGCCTCCTTGCGGGGAGCCTGATGCGGGACTTGATCCTGGGACCCCGGGATCACAACCTGAGCCGAAGGCAGATGCTCAAGCACTGAACTACCCAGGCGTCCTTATCTTCTGGGTTTAAAGCCAGGGCAGTTTCCATTCATGTGGTCCTTGTTCTGTCTTCTGAAGCTTGCCTGGTGAGCGCAAATATATTCCATGTAGCCTTTCTGAAGAGAGCGGCAATATTTCCCTCAAGTAGGTATTTTTCTACACTAAGTAATGTCAGATCATTCCTTTTTGTACCCGAGGTCATGGTTCCTCTGACGTTCCAGTCACTTTCCTTGGAGTGCATTGGCCTTCCATCAGATTTTCAAGTGCTCTGTTCTGTTAATGGAGTGGGGGGCGCTTGCTCCTAGTTTAACTGGAGTGATTTCCTATTTTAAGCCTGATTTCAACTGAAATAAAACAATGTGGTATACAAATGGAGTTGTCTCCAGCTCTAGACAAAGAAGTCCCTGGTCAATAAATCATCAGTGTTGGAAGAGATATGATAAACCAGAAGCAGCTGGAAAAGAAGAATGAGAGGGACACCTGGGTGGCTCAGTGGTTGAGCATCTGCCTTCGGCTCAGGTCATGATCCCAGGGTCCTCTGATCAAGTCCCGCATCGGGGTCCCTGCATGGAGCCTGCTTCTCCCTCTGTCTATGTCTCTGCCTCTCTCTGTGTGTCTCTCATGAAGAAATAAATAAAATCTTAAAAAAAAAAAAAAAAAAGAGAGAGAGAGAGAGAGAAAAGCAGGACGGGAAATTTCCAGGAGGGAAATAATCCTGGGGTCCTTTTCATTTTCTATGAAGTGATATTTTGTAATTTGTAGGCTTCCATTTTACTTACAGAAGGCATGTTGGTAGGACTGCTCCTCCTGTACCATCCGTATGTAACTCCAGTCGAATTCATCATGTTTCATGGTTATGCATTTATTTAGCAAGCTTCTATTAAGCACCTACTGCATACAAGGTACTGGATAATAGGGATGTAGAAAGGAACAAACAAATCTCCTGGACTCAGTCCAGTCTGGCAGGCAGGGAAGAAAATCAGTAATGGTGAAGAAGTGGGATTATGGCTGTGATAAGAGAATATGCTGGTGGGGATCCTTCCAGAAAGTACCTGAGACCAGGGCTGAGGGGAAAGAAGATGGGTGAGCAGGAGGATGCGTGTGCATTCTGGGTAGTGGAACAGGGGAAACGAAGGCAGGCAGCAGGGCTTGAGAGAATAGTGTGATGTGAGTGGATATGTGGCCAGAAAGCAGGATAAATGGGATCAGGCCGGATATTAAGCTTGGTCAGTAGACAAGGATCAGTCAGTCAGACAGTGCAGGTCTGGGGATGGCGTGCGAGGGCGGCGGGGAATGATTGAGAGTTTCAGTCACAGGCAGTGACGTGATCGGAGCTGTGCTTTAGAAAGATCACTGAAAAACTTTGTAAACCGTGGATGGAAATTGGAATGGTCAAAGGAGGAGATGGGGGCAGGCCGTGGACCAGGGAGCATGCGTGTCTCTCCAGTGTCTTCCTATAAGGGCATTAATCCCACCCATGGAGGCTCCACCCTTGTGAGCTAATCACTTCCGAAAGACCCCACCCCCTAATGCCATCACGTCTGGGATGGGGCTTCAGATGTATGAGTGTGGGAGGACACAAACATCCTATCCCTAGCAGTGACCAGGGGGACTGAGGGACCAGAGGGAAGGGAGGGGGTGAGAGTAACATCCATAGCCCTGCTGAGTGACTTGTCTTAGAGACTGTGAGCTGAAGACCCCACACAGCCCTTGGCACCCTACGCCTGACTAGCAGCATTTCAGCCTCTAGTGAGAGATTCTCCTGGGATTGAAACAAGTGTGATCGGACTCCAGGGCCCCGCTGCTTGTCTAGTTTGCCACACACCCAACTGGGAAAATTCTACAGGACATTGTGACCATTGGAGAGACGTGAAGGGGGATGGGTTTGGGGTGATTCAACATCATCAGGTCAAAAGCTGTGAGGTTCAGCTTCACCTTCAAGACCTCCTTTTACCCAGTGGTTAGTTTCCCTAAGTATAGGCTCTCAGGTGCACTCTGGCCAGAACGTGGACTGATCACACGGTTCAAATCCCAGAGTGACCCTCTGCTAGCGGGGTGACCACTGGCAAACTACCCCATTCTTGTGGGCTCTGGCTTCTTTGCAGAGCTGTGGCAAGGACTGATGGGGAGTGGGTGGGGGGAACCCACTGAATTGGGCTTCTTCCCCCTGCTTCCTTCTGCCTGGGTGAGCTGCTGGAGCGTGTTCCTGGACAGGCTGGCCCACTCAGGGGGCTCTGTGACTGATACATTCATCAGACCAAGGTTTGGGGTCTTTTTTTTTCAAGTTTATGTTCAAATTCCTTCCCTTCCCTTTTTTTTTTTTTTATTCCATCTTTCTCATTTTAGCAGATGAGAACTCTTGCTCTGTGTGACAGCTGATATTCTGAAAATGACAAGGCACCTCATTTGGGACAGAATGTGCTTGGGGATTGTTACGAGTGTGTGCACGGTGTTCATCTGAGTCACGTCTGTGCAGGGAAGGCCTGGCAGCATGTCATGGTGAGCCTAGGACTCAGCTTCCAGCCTCAGCAGAGGGAAAGGCAGCGTCCACCCGCGCCTCTGTGGCCTGAGGACCCGCAGAGCCTTCTTTCCAAATGTCCCCTGACATTTCTCGCCGTCCCCACGGCCTCTGGATTTTTGCTGAGCATGTCATCCAACTAACAACCTCTTGACCCATCTCTTGCGTTCAGTCTCCCATCCTGGAACTCGCTCTGCCTCCAAGCCGATCGTCATCAATAGCACTCCAATAGTTAATATTTCTTTTATGCACCAGGCACGATTCTAGGCTCTTTGCGCATATTAACTCACGTCCTCTTCACCGCAGGTCTCTAAAATCCATCTGATCGCCCCTCTCTGTGCAAATAAGAGGAAATGAGATTTCCTGAATATCCCCTGCTTGCATGCCACCCTCATGGTTTTATGACGTAAGGACGTCACTGTTGATGATCTTGGCCAGTTCTTTTGTGGTATGCCACCCTATTAAATCCTGTACTCAAGCCAGTTTTCTGCAAATTAAGCCATTTTGGGGGAAATTTACATAGATCACAGTAAAAAGAAGTGCCGTTCAAATGCACGGTGTCCTTTGTCATCAGTAGAAGGTAACCATAAGCACAAATATCACGTGAACAAAACAAAACAGCATTGGTAAGTCCTAACTGGGGACCGCTGATGAGGCTGTCTACCGTAGGCTTGCTTGCTTTGTGCAAACACATGAATAAGTTAGACGTTGCAGATATGCGACCCCAACCGGGACCTCTTGCTGGATGTGACAACAAGACAGAAACGAGTTTCCAAGAGCATATCTGTCTCGTACAGCTTGATGTTCATTGACCCTGTATCCGTCCATCTTCCAGAATCATCCATATTCACTGAAAGCAGTCTCTCATTTTGAAAAGGACTGTTCGGCAAGATGGAGTGGGGCCCCGATCTGCTTGACTGCTCCACCCCTCTCTCTGCCCAGGACCGTTTCTTCCTCCACCTTTTCCTGTCCTCCTGCTCTCACTTCACTTTTCCCCTTGCCCACATCTCTGTCTTTGCATTTGCAGCTGTCCATGGCCAGAGGGTCCTGTCCTTCTGACTCCGAGTGGCAAACTACCCTGCATTTCTTCACTGGTTTCTCTGGTGGTGTCTTCCCTGTGATCTTTCTCCATTCCTAAAGTGGAGTATGTCATCCCTGCTCTGTTCCCAATAGAAGCGTGTCCCCACCCTCCCCAATCTCATTTGCTGCCATATGCTGGAAATTTCTGAGGGTGACACTGTTGGTTGGCTCATCCAACACGCATTTCATCACCTACTGTCTGTAGGAGCTGAGAAGCTCCGGGTGGACTTTACCAGCCTCTTCTGGAACTATGTGGGCAGGACCTATGCCCCAGTTCTGTCCAATGAGACATATGTTGAATGTCTATTGAGACTTAAGTGGAAGGACAAGTATGTCCAATGACTTCTAGAAAGGTGCTTTGCTTCTTGGTGGTAAGGACAAGCTGAGGAGAAGATCCCACTAGAATTGTCCCTTTCTCCTTTTCCTGACTTGAAGGAAAAATTGTCCCTTCCTCCTTTATGGCAGCCTTATTATGATCACACAGCAGCATGCATAGAAATACATCCTATAGAAGGAGTCAATGTACCAAAGAAAGAGGAGTAGGGGTACCAGGGTGGCACAGTCAGTTAAGCGTTTGACTCTTGGTTTCGGCTGAGGTGGTGATCTCAAGGTCATGTGACTGAGCCCCTTGTCGGGCTCCATGCTCAGCATGGAGTCTGCCTGAGACTCTCCCTTTGCCCCTCCCCACTCCTCTAAAAATACATAAATGAAAGAAAGAAAGAAAGAAAGAAAGAAAGAAAGAAAGAAAGAAAGAAAAGAGTAGACCAATACACATACCACAGAGGTCATGGAGCTCTCAGACCAACCCCAGGACCACCTATTTTCAAACTCCTTGTTAAATAAATTATAAACATCCTCATGATCTCAGTTGCTACTCATGAGAAATTCTGTTATATGCACTTGAAAGCATTCTTAATAGAGTTTCCATACCAGTCTCCATTCTTCCCTGGATTTTGAGCAGTTCTAAGGTGGGCGTGGAGTGTTTATCTTTATAATATCCTCACTCACATAGGGCTTGATGCATGGTAGTATTTATATTATTATCAACAAAAACAGCTGATATTTATTCAAACTCTGTGTCTGTCTGGCTCCAGAGCCTAGATCCTTCACCACTATGGTATAATTCTGGTCATTGATCAAAGCGGAATGAGTGAATAAATGAATAAATAACTTATCAGCAGGGGGATTTGCAGAAATTGGTTTCTATGCCAATTTTACTTCACCACTTTATTAGAATTTATATTAAGATTTAAAAAATGAGGCTCTGTCATTTGTTCTGCATTTTGCTTTAATTTTTTTCTTTTTCCTTTCCTTTATCCTAAACCATGAAAATTTGCATTCTTGAGCTTTTAGAGGGCGTCAGAAGGAGACAATTGGGGGGATCCAGAGCCTCTTCTGTGTGTGTTAAGTATATAGATTATGGTAGGACATAGAGGTAACCAGGGAGTGACGGGCTCAGAGACGTTGAATGTTATATAATAGTCCTCTGAGATTCCATGTTCTTTCTCCTCTATCACCTGAATAACACCTACTTGAGAACCGCTAGGATTCCCTGCCTTTAAAATCTGATCTGCTTTTTAGGAAGGCAAGACAGGGACCCAGTGATGCCCATGTGGTCTGAAGGCACATCCCTGGCTTCTCTGAGCTCCTATGCATCGCATCCTCCATAGCTGACAGCTCCTTTCCCTCCTCCCCTGCAGGTTCCTGGGCAAGACCCCTGGAAGAGTATTCACCCCGGGCCCTGAAAGCATTTCTCTGTTCTGCCCCAAGAGCTTCACTTAGTAGCTGTGGCCCTGTGGAGTCTCCAGGCCACATTGGATTATCTGAGGGCAGCTCTCTGTGTCTATGGAACCTTAAGGAACCCCAGTGGGGGCTGGCAGTGCAAAGTCTCACATCCAGCTCCCGGGAGTAATAGGGAATATTCAGCAGCCACCCTTAGGGCACCTTGCCTTTCTTCCCTCTCCTTCTCTGTGCTCACACCAACGAGTTCTTCGGTACCTCTGGTCTGAAACTATCTGGCAGTGTTCTTCTGCCCTTGCTTGCTTTCCTCACGCTTTGTCTGCTCTTGCCCATTTTCTTCCTATTTATTTACTTTTAAAATAATGTCATTTTGTTGACAAGTTTGCCTATCTGTATTTATGTATGCATTTATTTACTTTTAAAGATTTTATTTATTTAGTTTGATAGAGGGGACAACAGGGGGAGCAGCAGGCAGAGGGAGAGGGAGAAGCAGGTACCTGCTGAGCAAGGAGCCCGATGCGGGGCTCAATCCCAGGACCCTGGGATCATGACCTGAGCTGAAGGCAGACGCTTCACCAACTGCCTTCACCCAGGCATTCCTATTTGTTTATTTTTAAATTCACCTCTCCTCCCGATGTGGGGCTTAGACTCAACAACCTTGAGATGAAGAGTCATACGTTCTTCTGATTAAGCTAGCCAGGGGCCCCCTGCTTTTTGCCATTTTAAAACTCTCCAGAAAAGCCTGTCTGGCAAAATAGTAGGGCCTTCCTGATGTAAGAGATTTGGGAAACAGGAAAAAAATGAGTTTTGCCTGCAGGGATTAGGAGAAATTTGGTAACACAAATGTACTAACATTATTTTATCTTATCCTATGGGTATGTCTACTATCTACTGAGTCTGTCACTGAGTCTATCTCTATATCTACCTCCACACCATGACTCTGTGGTTAGATGGATAACCATCTACATTTTCTGTTTTCCTTTTTCTCTCTCCTCTTCCTGTCCCAGCCAAGAAGATACTCGCTCAGTACTCATTACTTCAGGGGAGGAAGGAAAACTGATATTGCCTATCTGGCTTTTGTTCAAAAGCTGAAGCCCTCAGTGGGGCAGGGTTTTGGGTGTAGAGTAACATCATGGGGAGAATATGGGTCCCCTCCTCACCACCCTGGAAGGAAAGTTAGTTCCTTCAATGCATCCAGTTGGAGGATGAGTGAGGAGAGCGAAGGGAGAGATCTGTGGATTGGGAAGAGAGGTGACCCAACTACCTACCTCCTGGACGCACAAAAGCAAGGCCATCAGATTTCATGAGAAAATGTCAATGTGCCCTTTTAGGCAGATAGGGCCCCAGGCAGCTTTAAAAAAAAAATTGCCAGGTGCTGAGCAGGGTGCAGAAGCAGAAGAGAGCCTTTGAGGCAGCAGGGCAGTGCTAAAACAGGCACACTAGCTGGATAGATTACTGAGTCATTAGCATCTTACTTAGACTCCCAGCACGGTGGCATTGAACCTCCAGGTCAGGGAAGATCTCAGGAAGAACTAGGAATTTATTTCCCCCATTACACTGCGTGAGAGAGACCTGGGGTCAGAACTCAAGTTGCTTTACAAAAAGATGAAGAAGTTGATGATGATGATACACAGACAGAGATGGGTATAGATGTGTGCATGTGTGTAGGTATGTATGAGCACTCCTGTATTCGCATGCTGTACTCCATACTGGATTCCTCATTTTATCAGTGATTATAAAAATAAATGCAGGGATATAAATATGAGTGTGGTTGTATGAAGGTCCCTCGGCTTGGCATGGTCCTTTCTCAGGGCATCCTCTGTAGGCCCGCATAGCTACTGATGTCCTTTAATTATTAGAAACCAAGAAGGACATTGAGCATTCTTGCCCACGTTTACCTCGCCTTTCTCCCTTATCCCTGTTGCTCTGTGCATTTCCGTTCAGCCATCCTGATCTACTACAACTCCTCAAGCATGCTGCACTCTCTCTGTCCCTTACACACAGCTTGCATGCTGTGTGTCCCTTCCTTCTAAAACTGCCCTCCTCCCCAGCCATCCATTAGGTAACACTGATCCACCTTTTTGCCTGAGTTAATTTATATATCTCCTTCAAGTGTCATTCTTTTTTGGTTTAGGGACACTCCTTTGACTACTTCCCTTCCAACTTGGTCACGTTTCCAGCACTTAAATAGTTCCTGGAACTTACTGAGGCTCTATAAATATTTGGTGGATGAAAGAATGAGCACTGAGATGGATCAACGAATAGGTCAGTGGATAAATGGGTGAATTGTGAGAGAAAGGATGGGTGGATGGAGGAATGAATGATGTCCGGGCTTTCTGGCCTCTCGCCCCCCCCCCCCAGTGAAATCTGTAGGTAAAACATATTCACTGCTTGTCGGCTTCCTTGAGTCCAGTATGTCAGTCAAGTTCAACTTCATGTCCTTCATCTCTATGTCAAGGAGCTGAAATAACAGGTGGAGGCATTTGCTTTGTAAAATCAAATCTTACTTTGAGCTGCCAGAGGTCAGAGCAGTAAACTAGAGGCATAAATCACCCCTTCTGTTCTTCTGTGTTGGTGCTTGGCTATCTTAATAGGGTACTTTCTTTAACTTGTGGGGTGGGGTTGCCTGGCTTCACGGATCCCCAAGGGCACCAGAAGTTATTCATTCATTCCTTTAAAAAAAAAGACGACTTTATTTATTTATTCAGTAGAGACACAGACAGAGGCAGAGACCTAGGCAGAGGGAGAAGCAGACTTCCTGCGGGGAGCCCTATTTGGGACTCGATCCCAGGACCCCGGGATCATGCCCTGAGCCAAAGGCAGACAGACACTCAACCACTAGCCACCTGGGCACATTCATTCATTCATTCATTCATTCATTCATTCATTCCTGTCTTCATTCATTTCCCTAGTCAGCCTTTCAAGATGGTTTAGCAATTAGGAGAAAGAATTCTAGCATTATAATAAAATTGAGTTCTGAATCCACTTTGCCTCTTATTACCTGTGCATCTTCAGGATAGTTATGTAGCTTTGCTGAGCTTCTGATGGCTTGTGTACAAAGTGGGGCTCACCATATTTAACTCTCAGGGATGTTCTGAGCATTCAGTGAGTTAAGAAATGGAAAGCGTTTTGCACAATGCCTGGTATAGAACAATGCTCGATAAATGTTAGCTCTTACAATAAACTCCTTAATTTATTAATCCCTCCTGCCATTAAACATGTATTGAACTCCTATTGACTAGCAGACCCTGAGCTGAGCAAAATATGCTTCTTACCTTTTAAGACCTCGCAGTCAGTTGAGGTTGACAGATGCGTGAGTCAAACTTGGACAGATGTCATGGTGGCATGGAGGGTGCCAAGACTGGGAAGAGAATGCTTCACCTTCTCTGTGGGTCACATGGCTGGGGACAGCTAGAGAATTGTGTGGGGAAGGTAATGCTGGGTTATAAAATGTTTTAAGCTGGGAAGTGATGTGATTGGACATTCCCCCTAAAACTGCCTTAGCAGCATAGTGAAGGATGAAGTGAAGGCAGATAGGATTGCAGGAGAACAGATTGAGGGGCAGCTGTTAAACGGGGTGGTGTGAAATGAGAAAGGTCTGTGTTAAGGAAGGGGGAGATACTGAGGTGGAGACATGAAGGAGCCTCTGTAATACCTTGCTTCTCAAAGTGGTCCTCTGAGTGGCAGCATCAGTCTCACCTGGGAGCTTCTTAGAAATGCAGGTTCTCAGGCTCCACCCTGGGCTTCTAGGGTTTACTTATCATAAAGATCCTCAGGTGGAAGCACCTGGGTGGCTCAGTTGGTTGGGCATCTGATTCTTGATTTCGGCTCAGGTCATGATTCCAGGGTCCTGGGATCAAGTCTCGTGTTGGGCTCCCTACTCAGCAGAGACTTTGGTGACCACCCGGATGCAGGGTGAGTGGGAAAATAACTAATCAGAAATCAGGGAGTCTACAAAGTCAAGCATGTATGCTGGGTTTTGCTCCTTGAGAAATATATGCCTATTTAAAGGGATTTTCTCTTTGATGTTGATTTAAAAATGAGTTGGAATTCTACAGGAAGCCCCCATGGTTCCTCTTTGAGCCCATTGGGGTGACAGCTCCAGAGGGTTCGCTTTGACATCTTTGCACATCGGGGCAGATTTCGTTTCTTTATTAGCAAAGCTGAACCTGAGTGTTTATAGCTGAGTTATAAATTCCCAGAACATGGATTTCCTACTGGAAGTGCTGACTCAACCTTAACTTTCGCACTGCAAATGGTGCCACAGTAAAATGTATATATCAAAGTTGTGGCGACTATAAAGGTCTTTTAAAATCGAGTTGACATTGCAGTATGTTTCCTTGAGATAAGGTGAGGATTTACGTTCATAAATAGAATGGTGAAGGCTGAGAAGCATAATTGCCAATTTGGGGTGTTGAGATTTGGGGATCTTTTGTCCTTGATTCTCACTGAAGACTTCCTCCTTTTGGTGAGAAGCAGTCTCACTTTTTAGTTTTTAATCTGGCTTTGTGCACAGGAGATAGAGAACTAATTCTGAGGACCCCTTCAATGAGTTCCCCCTGCAAAGTGCCTTTCAAGCCAGTTCAGTTCAACACAGCATTGGGGTTTTGACTCCTACCCTGTGCCAGGCACTTAACTGTGTACCCAGAATGTGAAATGAATGGGAGATTTCTGACTTCAGTGAACTCACAGACTAGCCTGGGAAGTAGATTTTCATCTGTTCATTCAGCAAATATATTTTGAGTGCTTACGATGTGCCAGGAGCTAATGCTAGGGTGCTAGGGTCTGGGCAGTAAACACAACAAAGTCACCGTCTTCAATGAGTTCGGATTCCAATGGGGGAACAGGCAGTAAACAGATACGAAATACACAACAATACTGTAGAATAAATGATGGATAATAAATAGAAGGAGCCTATGGGATCACAAAAAAGAAACATTTCTATCTGCCTAAGAAATTCCTGAAACGAGGAGAGAGAGAAAGTAGATCCGAATGTTGACAAGTAGTTGTTTACTGTACAAGACCTGTTAAGTGCCAGTGTGACTGGTGTCTAGGAATTGTGTTTGGGGATGGCTTCTGAGGAAGGTAAAATCAAGTAGGTTCTTAATGAGCTGCCCCAAATTTTAGATTTCAAGCATTAGAGAAACACAATAAGATGCCCGTCTTAATAAAGGTGGCGCTGGCAGGTGCATGGAAGCTGGAAGATGTGGGCATAATGGAGTGATTAGCGAAGGTCGGAGTAGAAGATGGAGGGAAGCTCGGTGAGCAGAAGGCAGTGGGAATGCAGGGAAAGGTGGGGAGACGAGTCCAAAGACGTCTACATGTGGACATGTTACCTATTTTCCCAGATTAGAGGTAACGATGACCTTGACATTCAGCGGCTTTGGAGCTTATCGCTCTGTCTCTGGCCTGTTTCTGAAAGATACCATCAGGTGCAGGGAGTAAGGAGACCTGAGGTTCATCAGTGGCCTAGAGCTCGAGCTGCCCACCACAGCAGGACTGCACATGGCACCTGCACAGAAGTCGAAGGGGCAGCCAGAGAAGGACCCGGCGATCCCCTTATCCCAACAGTCAATATGTACTCTCTTCCAAGTGCTTGATAAGGATTGAGCTCCATCGGCATGCCGGCCCCTTGAAGTGCACGCACGGCGCACATGTTCTGCATTGCAAAGTGCATATTTTTAATATTGATCTCTCAAAATCCAACAGGCCTCATTGATTTTCACAGGACCTGGAAGAAAGACGGTGATAAACCAAAGACGCTTACAGCTTCATCAGCTCGAAGGACATGACTTATTTTCCTCTTCCTTGAACTTTGCTTGGCTTCCCGAGAAGATAACTTATTTTTATTTCTCTCTTTATTTCTTTATTTTGTATCAGCCTGTATTAAAGTCCTATAAATAACCCTGGAGACACACGAAACAGATTCATTTAATTTTCCTTTAGTTATCCTAAGTCGGAACAGATGTGTGTTTGTGATAGAAAAGAGGAGGGGGAGGATGAATCATAGGTGTGGGAAGAGGGAGGGGAAACCTGCTGGCATCTGTGCTGGAAGATCTGGCTGATTTGGGGAGGTCGGCACACAGTGCAGGCTCAGCCTGGCTGGGTGTGCTTAGACCTCGTGACATCTGCCACCGTGGAGTCCCCAGGAAGCCAAGATACCAAATAACGGGGCAGGGAGGAGGTCAGATGGATAGAACGTGTTGTGTCGTCCAGTGTCACCTGGCTCGGTGCTCCCCCATAGCTCAGGCCATCAGCTGACTGCCTTCCTTTCTTATATGCCTGAGAGATAGGAAGGTGAAGGTGGGTGAGACCCGAGGTCAGAAATATAGTTTTAGGATTCATCGAGTGCAGAGATCAGTTGCTTGGCCATGAAGCCATGATCAAGCATCTTTCTGTGCTGAGCCTGGGGTTATGTAGGCATATTCCACACTCTCATGGACAAGACACCTCACCTGAAGGGGAGCGTGAGCGTCCTTTGCGCTACCCATTAGGGGTTCCAAAGTGTCACATCTCAGGCAGGAGGCTGGCTGGGGCATCGGGAAATGAGCCAGGGTGAGGATAAACCCTCGAGGTCAAGGGTGGAGGGGCAGCAGTGGCTCATCTCTGTGAGTGTCCGGGGGGCATATCTTGCCCGGGCATGATTTAATACAATATTCAGTGCCAAGAGTGTATTGCATTGAAAGCATTAGAAGTCACACAGCAGAAGGGGAGAGGAGGTGGGGAAAGGTATAAAGGACACTTCGTTAGGAGTCGAGGCCCCCAAGAACCAAGGAAGGCATCAAAGTCCAACCACAGAGCCTTGGGACAGAATGAGGTGCCTTTTTTCTAAAGGATTAAAGAGAGGAAACCAGCACAGAAGTCCCCTTGGCCAGAAGGTGAGGTCATGAAGATGTTGCATGGCCCTGACAGAGCCAGTGGCATCACCGTCAGGATTTTATCAGAGTGGGGATTAGAGCAGAGCATCCCAAGCCCTGTCACCCAAGGGTGTCATTAGCATGCAGTAGGTCTGGGCCAGGCTCGAGATTCTCCATTGCGAACAGGCTCCCAGGTGGCTTGTGGGCCACACTTTGAGAAGCAAGGGAGGAGAGAAGCCTTAGGAGGGAGGTGTTAGTGACATGTCCTGCCATCTACGTGCAGGTGGACACCTATCACCTGGGCAGTAACCACCGGTGAATGCTTCACTGACACTCCATACGTTTCCATCTGCCGTACTTCATCTAACTCGGAATGGCATGGCCAAGGAGGTTGGATCATGAGCCTTTTTTGCACAAATGGGCACAAAGAGACAAAGTGACTTGTCTCACCTAACAGGGTTTTGCAGCTCATGAGGTCAGTGCAGGTTTGGATCTCAGGAGGCACGTGGAGGCATCACTCAGACACAGCTGATGCAACACAGGCTTGAACCCCAACTCTGGGACGCTGGGACGCTGGGCCGTCACTTCTGAGACTTGATAGTCCCACCTGTAAAATGGGTTCTTACTGGATTAGAGGACGCAAACCACATAAAGGATTTTGCACAGGACTTGAGCTATAGAAACATTAGCTATTAGGCAGAGGTTGGCAATCTTTTTCTGTAAAAAGACCTGATAGGAAATGTTTGGGGCTTTGAGGGTTGCGCTATCTCCGTTGGAACCGCTCAGCTCTGCTGTTTTATCACAAAAGCAGCACAGACAATAAGAAAACAAATGGGTATGGTGCTTTTCCAGTAAAATTCAATTTACAAATAAAGCAGGTGGCTGGCCAGCATTGCCCCCAGGCCTTAGTTTGCTGATCCCTGATAAAGATCATTATTATAATGATATTCTCGGTAAGAAAGCATAGCAAGAAGACCAATGAGACAGCCCAGGGAGGATTGTAGATAACGCTCCATGCTCTGGATGGAGCTTTGTTTAACTCACATACAAATAGCAAATGATGTGCAGGTCCTGCCTGGTCTGAATGGCTTGTCTCACCAAAATGGAGAGTAAAACAAAATAATTATGGGTAACTGAATGCCTGGAAACATCGGACTCTCTGATAGTGGAGCTATTAGGGCCAATGAATGGTGACATCACTGCAGTGGAGAAATATGAAGACATTCCCTCCGAGGCCCCAGAAATTGCAGAATGAATGTCTCCGAGACGGAGTTGACTGCATAAGTGCTATTGGTTAGGGAAGTCTGCTCTATCCTGGATGATCCTCAGGCCCGGTAGCACCTTAAAAATCATAAATGCGAGGCATCTGGGCGGTTTAGTTGGTTAAGCATCTGCCTTCGGCTCAGATGATGATCCCGGGGTCCTGGGATCAAGCCTCATGTCAGGTTCCCTGCTTCTCCCTCTCCTTCTGTCCCTCCTCCCCACTTGTGCTCTCTCATTCTCTGTCTCGCTCAAATCTTTAAAAAAAAAAAAAAGTAAGAATGGAGATGCTCTAAAGTCTTTTTTTTTTTTAAGATTTTATTTTTTTAATTTTTATTTGTTTATGATAGTCACAGAGAGAGAGAGAGAGGCAGAGACACAGGCAGAGGGAGAAGCAGGCTCCATGCACCGGGAGCCTGATGTGGGATCGATCCTGGGTCTCCAGGACCGCGCCCTGGGCCAAAGGCAGACGCCAAACCGCTGCGCCACCCAGGGATCCCTGGAGATGCTCTAGAGAGTCCACCCACCCCCATCTATTTAGGGAGCATGCAGAAATGGGGGTCACCACAGTGGCCTGGAGAAGTGGTGGGATGGGCTGAGCACCCTGGCTGTGGCTCTGTGGGCAGGTGGGGCATCTTGAGGTGGACTCAGATGTAGAGGCCAACCCCAGCCTGTGGGGCTACCCTGGGAGCTCGCCCCTTCCTTTGTCCCTACCCCCTGCTCCCCAGCCACTGCCAGTCCACAGGTTTGGGTTTGGGTTTGTATGTTTCATTCACCTCTGTGGCCCCAGGACTTGGCATGTAGAAGAACTCAATGCATGTATTGAAGGAGCAAGTAAGCCAGTGGGTGGGTGGGTGAGCAAACGGTGTGAACTATCTTAAATGTTTTAAATTAATTAATTAATTAATTATTCATGAGAGAGAGGCAGAGACATAGGCAGAGGGAGAAGCAGGCTCCATGCAGGGAGCCCAATGAGGGACTTGATCTCAGGGCCCCAGGATCACTCCCTGAGCTGAAGGCAGACGCTCAACCACTAAGCCACCCAGGTGCCCCAACTTGCTCATGTCTGCCTCCCATCCCAGGATAGCAGCCCCTTCAAAAGGAGGGACCAGGAGTGTTCTCTTCATTGTCACATCCCCATGGCCAAGCAGAGGGCTTGACATGCTGTAAGCATTACTGGGATTTTATGGGTTGGGTCTTGAGTCGGTCTTCATTCTAAGCACCAATGGGTGGGGTTGCTGAGATGTCATCGCGTCCCCGTGGCTGGCACTGGACCTATACTGGCCTCAGCTGTCAGGAGACGGACACAGCCTTTCCATCTGGTGGGGACGGCGGGGGGGGGGGCCTGGATTGACGGACCGTTCATTTGTGTAGCTGTAATATATCGGTGTCTGCTGTGCGTCTGTTCTCTTCTGATGCAGTGATACGCACATAAATAAAATGCCATCCTTCTGCAGATCAGGGTCACAAAGTGGAGAGAGAGAGACAGACACACAAACAGCTGCTGCACGGGAAAGACTCTGTGAGTCCGGGTCTCTGGGAGTGGGGAGCACGCCGCAGGCAGCTCCCCTTGTTGACGGGAGCCCTTTTGCACTTCCGTGGGCAGACAGAGCACCTGGGGTCTTGAAAGGCAGCTGGCTATTCTCTAAGACGGTGGAGAGGGCCAGACATTCTGCTTTTCTGATAAACTCCCGGGTGATGCTGTTGCTGTTGCTGCACGAACTCTAATCTGAGCAGTCAGGGCTTCCAGAAAGGTGAAGAAGGGGACTGACAAAGCCTCAGGGGGTGCAGAGAGTTTTGCAAGGTAGTAAAGAGGGGAGAGGCTTGCCGGGCTGAGAGAGGAGGCTGTGTGGCTTCGAGGCTGGTTTGGGTGATGCAGGGTATCCCACGCGATTGGGTCTGAGAGGCGACAGGGAAGGTCGCCCGTCCGCGTCCTGGATGTTCCTCTGGCCTGAAGGCTTCAGACGGCCCTGAAAGAGACAGAGAGCCACGGAGGCCCACTTAGGAAATAATCTCAAAGAGTATGTTCTAGAAAAATCATACTCAGTAATTTGCTTTCTCAAAGATAAAATTTAAAAATAAAATCAAAACCTGAGGTGCGTCCTTGAAAGCAGGGTTTCTCAACCTTGGCACTATTGACATTGCTGCAGAAGAATTCTTTCTTGTGTGCTTGTGTGTCTGTTTAGGGGGGTGGGCCATCCCGTGCATCGTAGGATAATCAGTAGCATCTCCCCGCTGGGCCCCGGGAGCCTCCCAGGCTGTGACAACCAAGAATGTCTGCAGATGTTGCCAGCTGCCTGCAGGGGTGAAAAATAGCCCACGGTGGAGCACCACCACTCTCTCAAGTCTGAAATGCTTCATTCTTTTTTTTTTTTTTTTTTGTATTCTCTTCATGGAAGCCCAGCCCCTTCAAATATTCAGTAACCCCCAAGAATCCTGGAATAGGCTCTGTTGAAGAACATCACCTCTGAGCCAGATCGATCTGGTTGCTGCTTCTGTGAAGCAGCAGCAAGGAGAGGAGCGAGGAGCCTGGCCTAGGGTAAGAAACACAAACGCACCTGCTTATGAATTCTGTTTTAAAAATAATAAAGTGACCTGTCTCTTCTTGCTGCTTCCTGGCCTTTCCCCTGCTGTTGAGGCACACACAAGGTGGTGTTGAGGCAGACACAGTCATGTCATGCAAATAACAAATCCTTAACATCTGGGGATGGGCGTGGAGCTCTGAGAATACATTGAAGGTAAAATAATGCCCAAAGTAGACTCTCACAGATGATACTGAACTTCTAGTAATTTCCTGTCCATCATAATATCAGATCAGGCTGGCTGGTTTGTCTCCCGACCTTTCTGCCTTTACATTTTCCTGGCGATCATGTGCGCACACACACACACAGTGCCAGGTTAGGGAATGTTATTGCAAAAGGAGCAAGGAAGGAACAGAAAACACTTCTACTTTTGTCAGTATTTGCTTTCTTGGAGCATAGGGAGGGAGGCAGTGTGGACTAGTGGTTGGTAACCTGCGCTTCAGCCTCAGATGGGCCAGGTTCGAGGCAGAGTACTGGCCCCGTTACTAAGATTGGGGAAGTTCTGCGTCCACGATGCAGGATCTGGGAGAAAAAAGACTTTGTACTAAATGAAAATGTGGCATATTAAGGGCTTCACTGGGTGCCTGGCATGTTAGGGAGGGGGGGAGAGAGAGAGAGAGAGAGAGAGAGAGAGAGAGAGGAAATGGTCAATGTCTGGTTTTGGTTTTTGCTTTTGTTTTTACAACATCATAGACACAGACTTGGTTGAGACAAGGGGTGTGGGATGAGGAGAAAAGCAAAGCTGTCATTCCTTATACATCGTTCATGGGCCGGACGACTGGAGAACACATGACAGCCTGACCAGAGGTCCAGAGCAGCTTAGCAGAGCCGGCCATCACACAGAGCCCAGCGTCACACGTCGTCAGCAGCAGAGAAGGAACTCAAGTTTAGATCTGACTCCAAAGCTCTCATTCCTTCAAGGTTACTGTGCTGTGTGCTGAGACGAGGCCATGCCGGCTCACGTAAAAAGCAACCGGGTATTTGCTGCTCTGGGCTGCAATGTAGACTCTGGCACTTACAAGTATGTAGTTTTTATTTTTAATAAAGATTTTATTTATTTACTTGACAGAGAGAGCGAGAGAGAGCACTAGTACAGGGGAGTGGCAGGGAGAGGGAGAGGGAGAGGGAGAGGGAGAGGGAGAAGCAGGCTCCCTGCTCAGCGATGGGACTCAGTCCCAAGACCCCGGGACCATGACCTGAGCCGAAGGCAGAGGCTTAACTGACTGAGCCACCCAGGCATCCCTAGAAGTGTCTAGCTTACTACTTTATTTGTTGTGCTGTGTTGTTGTTTCCAGTCTTAAACGCTGGTGGCCTTGCCTTCGACTGCTTGCCAGTTTCATGACACTGTGCAAATTAATTCACTTGAACCTCAGTTTCCACATCTCTAGAAAGGGATGACAGTCCCTTCTAAGTGGGGGTTAAGTTACTTTTAGGATGCCTAGTTCTAGCACATAGTAGAGGCTCAAATATACATTCACTGTATTACCACTCTTCACAAACACACAAACACCTAAATCGGACAGGGGAGCCACAGGTAGACCATGTACACCAAATCCAGGTGGGTTACAATCCCACGTGTGTTGCAGAGTCATGGAGATGATGTTCAGAACCTTTCAGATGAACGTGAGTAGCCTCTCAGTGGCCCCCCCACCCAGACCAGCTTTGGGCCCCCCCTCCTCGCCATTCTACAGCTTACCTTCAACCTTTGCCCTCCAAATAAAGTAGATACTTGACTTTTTTGGGTGAAGGCAGACTTCCTATAAATCTGCGCCTGTTTTCTTGCTCACCGAACCTTCAAGCAATGAGCATCAGCCTTATTGACAAACTGCACACACCTTTCAAAAAATAGAACAAACAGGTATGAAACAGAAACTTGTTCAGGACAAAAAACAAAAACAAAAAAGAAAAAACAACCAAAAAAACAACCCACAAAAAAAAAAAAAAAAAAAAAAAACTAAAAAACTTGGCTCTAGGCTGTGAATTTATTGATTTAGCCCCAAGATGCTTACTTGAAGATTTCCACACCTTATGATCAGGTCAGAGGAATCTTTTTGAGACAGATGGGTAGGAGCATTAATTGTGGACTGGGGAACTGACATGAGCTCTTGTTTTTACCTCTCTGCGGATGTAGTAATAGCAATTCAATCCAACATGCATTTGGTGGACAGTAACTTTATACCAGGTGCTGATGATACAAATGTGGATAGAGTAGTCTTTCTCTCTTGGAGAATAAAAATGTAATAAAATCGTAGGCTACTTTACAGTTTTATTTGTTCTGTCAAGTTGTATGTACGTAAAGCAGGAAAAATAACCATTGTCATACTACAGATGAGGACACTGAACTTCAGCGTCTATTATAAAGTAGACAACACTCATTCCTTCAATCATCTAACCAACATTTGTTGGATATTTATTGCATGCGAGGTACCTCGTATCCAGGGATGAAAGCCATAGATAATGGACCTCCGGAGTTTATAGCCTGAGTGAGGACAGGTGGCACTAAACTAGTAAGAACACAAGGGAGCAGAGCTGGAAATTGTAGGGAGTGTTCTGAAAGAGCGCATGACAGGAGAATTTCCACGGGGGCTGGGGATGAGGCCAATGGAAGTGACATTTGAGTGAAATCTGCAGGATGAGTAGGGGCAGCTTGGTTGTACGGGGGCTGTCTTCCTGGCAGAGGGGAGGTGCTGAGGCAGAAAAGAATCTGGCTCATTTAAGGAATGAAATTCAGGCCAGTGTGGTTGGCTCTGAGAAAGGTACAAGAGGAGGCTGGTGTGGGGGTTCCATCCCAAACGCCTATAGGAGTCAAGTGGGTGACGTATTTGTGTAACATGAGCCAGCCTGGGATTTGAAAACTGGCACATGCCTGGGCTTCCCGGAGCGGACCTTCACTTATGGGAATGCGGAGGGGGGGGAGCACTGTGTTAACTGATCTTTCCATTTTTTTCCCCAAGAACTCCTATGATTGCTAAAGGTTGGAAATGCATTTTAAAGTTATCATTACAGAAATTAGCTAGGGAAGATGGGATATGTTTGGGGGCCGGGGGAAGACATCAAGAATTCTGTTTGGATGTGTGAGTTTGAGATGCCCAGTCAACACACAAGGAAAGTGGTTGAGGGACACCTGGATGGCTCAGCGGTTGAGCGTCTGCCTTTGGCTCAGGGCATGATCCTGGAGTCCCGGGATTGAGTCCCACATCAGGGTCCCTGCATGGAGCCTGCTTCTCCCTCTGCCTGTGTCTCTGCCTCTCCCTATGTGTGTGTCTCTCATGAATAAATAAATAAAATCTTTAAAAAGAAGAAAGTGGTTGACAGAGAGAAGTTACATGTGTTAGTCTGAGGTCAGGGCATAGGTTAATTTGGGGGAGTTGCTGGCCATGGCTGATTTTGCAAGCAATGGGACTCATGCCATCATGTAGGGAGGCAATATGGAATGAGAAAAGAAGAGGCCCAGATCTGAGTCTTGGCAAACTCCCTCATGGTAGGAGGAAGGGGAGGACTCAGGTGAGGAGACTGAGAAAGAGTGGCCAGATGATATGGGGGAGAATTGGGAAAGCTGGTGCCACCAAAGCCAAGAGAAGAAATCGTGTTCAGAAAGATAGCATAGTCGATCATGCCTGAATGCTGCTGGAAAGTGTAGTAAGATGGGGCCTTAAGGAGTCCAGTGGGTTTGGCAATGATTTTAGAAGACCGATAGGGAAAGAATCCGTGTTTGAGGAGGGTGAAGAATGAAAGGGAGGAGTTAGAATCAGTGCACAAACAAGTCTTCCAAAGAGCTTGCATATGCAGTCGGCCCTTGGACCAACATGGGTTTAAGCTGCGTGAGTCCACTTCTACGTGTTCTTTTTTTTTTTTGTAAACCCGGGATGGTAGTGTAAACATATCTTCCCTTTGTTACAATTTTCTTAATAACCTTTTTCTTTTCTCTAGCTTGCTTTGTTGTAATAATACATAGAATACATATAACACACAAAACACGTGTTCATCAACTGTTCATGTGATCCGTAAGGCTTCCGGTCACCTGTAGGCTGTTAGTGAGATTTGGGGGGAGTCAGAAGTTCTATGCAGATGTTCAGCTGTGGGGGGAAGTCGTTGCCTGTGATCCCTGCTTTGTTCAGCTGTACAAGGGACCAGAGAGAAAGGCCCATCTCCTCCTCACTAAGGTATCCTGGAAGCCTCGGGCTTGGTGTCTGTAAAGCGGAAAATGTAGACCCGTCTTCAGCTTTGGGTATCCTTGGGGACCTGTGCCTCTTTGCGCTCCATCGTCTTTGATTTCTGACAATAGCGCGTGATTTCTGATTTCAGTGTTGATAACGATTCTCCTCTCCACTCCGACATCATCACCTAAGCCTCCATCATACCTTGTCTGCCATTTAAATAAAGCAGTCACATGGGTCACATGCAGATAGTTATTATTGCGCCCATTTTTCACCTGAACTGAACTCTGGCTTCCTGCTTGGCTCTGTGAGAGCCACACTCCTTCTTATGACCTGTTGAGCCCTGCGTGGTTGGTCAGCAGTCTCACTTGGACGTCAACCCCTGTTTGGCTCCACTTGCTTTGTTTATTCATTCTTCGTCGGATACGCTCATCTCTTTGCTGCTCCCTAGACGCCCCTGACACTCTGACCCCAAGATCTTCTTCGATGCCTGCAGTTCTCCACACCTGGAGTGTTTGTAGGTTTGCTCCTCCACCTTTTTCAGATCTTCATTTATACCATCATGCCTTTCTTGGCTATCAGATTTAAAATTATGCCCCCTCAACCCTCTTGACACTCTATCCCAGGCACGTAACACTATCCAACAGTACCGTACCTAGTGCCTCTTCATTGTAATCATTGTTTTCCCTTCACTTTAGTGTAATATTCCTCCCTGAGAGTAGCAGTTTCTGTGTCTTATTTACTACTGCATCCTTTATACCCAGAATAGTGCCTGGTGCCTAGTAGGTGCCCAGACAATAGTAGAATGCATGCATGCACGAATGAATAAATCCATCCATCCATCCATCCATCCATCCATCCATTCATCACAATACATCCTTGCATTCTCAGAGTTGCCCAAAGTTCAAGAGATTCACAAGTCACACACACTCTGTCCTGACTGGGTGCCTGTCATTCCGACTTGCAGTTTTGTGTCCGTTATCCTTGAGAAGGGGACAGTCCCGTCGCTGTTTCAACTGAGATTTGGAGAATCGAAATAATTTTTCCTTGCCATCCAAGACCGAAGTCCCTAGATGAGGTTTTGTGTCCAGGGTTCCCGGCCTACGTTGGGTTGATGTTGGGCCGTTTCTGGTTGTGGGGAGCCGTCCTGTCATTCCTAGAAGGGAAGGGTGGTGAGAACACGTGAACAGACAAGGCAGGCAGGCAGTGGTGTTACATTCTCTGTGAGAGATTGAAGGATTTTCTGGAAACCAGAACCTCATGTAATCTGATGTACTTGTCACTTCATCAGCAGGAGAGACTTTTGGTGCCTCTTCCAACCCTCTAGAAATATAGAAACTTAGTGAATCTCAGCTTTTGCTGCCCCCCTCCTTGGGATACTACTGATTCATTTGTCGCTTCTCTCTTAGTTTTGACTCACCTGTGGCTATTTCAGGCTCATGCCTTTGGATGCCTCGTGGCTTCTTCCCACTGCCTTTTCTCTTTGTGTCTCTGGGCTTTCTCTTATCTGCTAACTGGCTGTTTCTGAGTGGTGAAACTCCTCATGAGAGGGCGGTTTATCCAACACATATTTATTGAGCAAGTACTATGGCCTGGCACTGGTCTGGGCATATGCTGGATACCTGAGCATCACTCGCATTGTAGAGCTAACAGCTGTCCAGCAAGATGCTTGCAGCAGTCCCAGGCATCAGCAACATTAGCATCCCCACGTGGGATGGGCTACAGATCAGTCCACCGAATTCCAATCTCTGAGCACAGGTCCCAGAAAACTGCATTTTAACAAGCTCTCCGGGTGATTCTTTCACACGTTAAACTATAAGAACTGCTGCCATATAGAGTAACTGCCCTTAGGCTGCGTGTCTCCTCCTGGTCCCTTAGCGATCACAGAAGCCAGGGCCCTGGTCAGTTTTCCTCTAAAGGGGACCTTTTGGAGTGACAGCATCATACAGCCTTTCCCGATAAAAACCCGGTTGCCTGATGACCAGAGAAGGCACCCCTAAGTATTCTTAGGGTTTTCGGATTATAGTACATAAAGTTCACCAGCCTTGTTTATATTGCCGCTGTCAGTTTTCACCAGTTTGTGCACAAATCCAGGCATGGAAAGAATTTGCAGACGGGGCTTTTTAGAATGACTCTTCAGATTCCAGCTTTCTCTTTTCTGGAACTTATTCTGAGGAGGTGGCCAGGTTTCTTGAGAGCTTTCAGATTTGGGAGGAGATCCCCAAGGTGGAAGATGCTCACGGTACTCAAGGTCATATCCTACCCTTCATATCAAACGAAATTATTGAATGCCTACCACTAGCCAGACTTGCCTGATTCTTTTTTTTTTTTTTTTTTTTTCTGTATCCCCACTGGAGAGCTCAGGGCATGGCTCTCCAAGTCTTCCAGGGACGCTGCAGGGGAACTCTGTTGCCTGAACTCAAGGCATCTATCAAAAAGGGAAGATCTATTGATAGCAGAGTAATGAGCAGATCTCTGTAACTAAATGAATGTTTCCTTTATTTATGTAGGACTGAGGCTTTTTCTATGCTTTTTTTGTTCCTTTGCTTTTTTACCTGCAACTTCTGGCCCTGTGTTCATTCTCAAAAACTGTAAAATATATGGGATAGTCAAAGAGAGTCTAGAATTCAGGAATAAAAGTGATGCAGAGGCTCCGGTTCCCTCTCACTGCCTCCCCGGAAGGATCTGATCTACAACTCTAGCTTTTAGTCCCGCTGGTGAATTGATTGATTGATTTGTTTGTTCAATAAGTAAATATTTATTGAGCTGGTGCTTGAGGCATTGGGAGGGCATTCTGGGTGGGCCACCACATCCATTATGCTTAAGTAGATCCCATTGGCTTTCCCCGGGAATGTGACCCTGGACAGCCCTGTTGGAGCATCTCATGCATAGCCATGGTGTCAACTTTGGAACAATGATGCCTGAAAATATTTTCTTTTTAGGTTTCTCTTGCAAGACATCAATATCTAAATGCTTACTTGACATCTTCACTTGGATATCTCAAATTCAGCTCACATCAAGCACACACACTTCGTTTACTGCCAACACTCCTTGTTTTAGGTAAATGGCTCTTGACCAGTCCATTCTGCACCCCACATCCAGGGGCACCTTTCAGAATCTAAAAAGGACATTGCGCCCCTGCTAAAAATCCTCCTAGTGATTTCCATTACCCCCAGGGTAATAATAACAGTCATTTACTAATAGTAACTACCATGTATTTTGTACTAGGCATTATTCCCAAGCTTTACATATTTCACCCCATTTCCGGTGTCACCCTACTTGAGCAAAACCAGAATTGTTGCCATGGCCATAAAGTCCTGTGAATATGACCCCCACTTGCTTCTCCTGCTTTGTCTTTGTATTTGTGATTTCCAGCTACAGTCTTTCTCTCATAAAATGCAGTCCTCCTTCTCAGGTTGGACTTAAAGTAGACTAGCTTCTGGAAACTATGGTGAGAATTCTAACTAAGTGCCCAGACTGCTGAGCATCTCATCTCTGCCATCTTGGTTAATGAACATTAAGGCCCCTGGTCTGGCAGGAGAGAAGGGTTCTGGTGTCAATTTTGCATTGTGATTTGGGGAAGCCTCTCTCTGACTCAGTGAGGACACTATGATTCCAAGTGAAAGGAATCCACTTTCGACTTGTTTGAGCAAAATACAGGAATTTGCTGGAAGCATACTGAGTATCTGATACTTCCCAGGGATATAATAAGGTGAGCCTAGCGTCACAGGGAACCAGAGCCAGAAACCAGACAGTAATCAGGAGGGGGAGGGGCGCCTGGGTGGCTCAGTGGGTTTAGCATCTGCCTTTGGCTCAGGTTGTGATCCTGGGGTCATGGGATCCAGCCCCACTTCGGGCTCCCTGCTCAGTGGGGAGTCTGCTTCTCCTTTTCCCTCAGCATCCCCTCCCACCATTCATGTGCTTTCTCTCTGCTCTTTCTACTCTTTCTCTTTCTTTCAAATAAATAAAATCTTTAAGAGAAAAAAAAAAAAAAAAGGATGGAATGGGAAGGTCTGTCCATCACTTTCTCTAAACCAGAAGTCAATGCTTCAGAATACGCACAGCTCCCAGTTCTACATAAATGCAAGTCCACTGACTAGCCTGGAATAATGAACATTCCTCAGCTCAGTTCTGAACCCTTTGGGGAAATCATCTGAATGGCCCAGCTAGGACCAGGAGTCTAACTGGAGGTCAGGAGAGTGGGGTCAGGGAACATAGTCTTGTCTGCCAAGGTGGCAGGGGGGACAGCTAGCAGGGAAACTGTGGTCTGGCCAGAAACCCTAAAAGGTGCTGCTCTGGGCCTTAGCTTTCTCATCTTTAACAGCTTTCCAGGCATCTTGATTTCTCCCAGCTTGCTCCATGCATGGAGAGCCGAAGCTCGCTGTCACAGATTACACCGTGCTGCTCTTGAAATATAAACGGAATGCAGCCCAAACTCTAAGGATCTGGGGATTAAGCACAGAAACCTCTTGTGCCATTTCCGCAAAGAAGCTACAAATCCCCTAAGTACCAGTGAAGGGGAGGCTTCCACAGGGAGCACCTCTGAGAAATCAAACACTTCACTCTGCTCTCAGGCCCTAGGAGGGGATTTCTGTTTCCTAACAGTGAACTTGGATTTATTTTGCAAAGCCAAAGCCCACCATTAGCACGGGAGATACAGCAGGGGCCAGGCATCGCTCGGTGGCATAACACCACAGTGTCCCTGACCAGGGAAGCCTCGTGTCCCAGAGTCCACGTGTCCACATTGGGCTGAACATCACCCCCAGCCTTTTTACCCATGTCTCCTTCCACCTGCCATGGAGCTGGTTCCTGATCATGTGGGTTTTGTCCTCCCTGATTTTGCTCCTGTGCGGGTACCCTCCACCTCCGGGGAGACCAAGTCCTCCCTCCTTGTCTAGTGGATTCTATCATCCAGGAGGCTTAGCTTAAATGACACGTCTTCTGTGAATACTTTTCAATTCTTGACACTTTATTGAGATGTGATTTGCAGTTTGGAAAATTCACTCATTTTAAGTGTACAACTCAGTGGGCTTTTGTTCTTGTTATTGCCAATTTATCTAGTTGTGCAACCATCAATGCAGTCCAATTGAAAACATTTCCTTCTCTCCAGAAAGATCTTTCTTGCTCTTTTGTAATTTTGTAATCCCTGCTCCTGCTCTCAACCCAGGCCACCACTAATCTACTCTCCTTCTCTATGCATTTGCCTCTCTGTAAATTCTAGACTCCTCCTGGCAGAGTCATTCCATCTTCTGGGCTCCTGACATCCTTTGTATGTGCCGGCAGAAGGACCCGGTAATTGTTGTTTATGTGTACGTTTCTCCAACTGGAGTTTATATATCAAGCTCGCTTTCTTACCCTGGGGGCTTATCAGCAGAACCCCTGCAGATGGTAGGTAGACTAGGATGGTCTGTGTATGCCTGGGCGCGGGCACGAATTGAGTCTGTTGCTTGATCTGGGTCAAACTTTCAAACCATTTCTCTTTTAGAGTAGCATAGCTAGCATTTCCTGAGCATTTACTACGTGCCAGAGGCCCTGCCAAGCGTTCTTGTTCATATCGAACCTCACCATCCTTATGTAAACTTGACTTTGATTGAATAAATACTATTATATTTTTCTTTTTTTTTTAATTTTTATTTATTTATGATAGTCACACAGAGAGAGAGAGAGAGGCAGAGACACAGGCAGAGGGAGAAGCAGGCTCCATGCACCGGGAGCCCGACGTGGGATTCGATCCCGGGTCTCCAGGATCGCGCCCTGGGCCAAAGGCAGGCGCCAAACCACTGCGCCACCCAGGGATCCCCTATTATATTTTTCTAAAGAGTTTATTTAGTTATTTATTTGAGAGAGAGAGACATGTGGGTTCGAGTGAGTTGAGGGGCAGAGGGAGAGGGAGAAGCAGACTCCCCAGTGAGCAGGAAGCCCGACACGGGACTCGATCCCAGGACTCTGACATCGTGACTTGAGCTGAAGTCAGATGCTTAATGAACGGAGCCCCCCGGACGCCCTGAAGCACTCTTATTTCTATTGGCATTTGCAGATTTGAAGACTGAGGCTAAGGGATGGCAGGGAGAGGACTAAGAACTTTCAGAAAGTAAGTGACAGAGCCAGGCCTCAAACCTGGTTCTGCATAGTCGAGACACCCATCCTCTGAAGCACAGTGCTGCACTGCAAACAGTGTGTCTACAGACTGACTCGTACCTCAGGCGTTTCCTTGGATCGCGATAGGTTTGTGCCTTTTAGGCTTTAATTTGTGATTTGGTCAGTGAATGCCCCCCACGCACATTCACACATTCACTTTGGGGCCCCTCTGAAAGGAGTGGGACCATTTGGAGCATGTTAAGGTCTTTGACTAATTAAGTGTGAAATCATTTGATTTTCCTGATCAGCTAAGCCAACTACAGGCTTTCCTTACTCATTGATTCCTTGCAGGCAATGGCCCAGTGGAATATGAGGTAATAATAACAAACTTAGCATTTGTAGAGCATTTTAGGGGGCGGGAAATGGACTGATTGCTTACTAGAAAACCTGAACTGGATTCTTCTGGATTCATGTTCCACATTTTTTAAATGTTGGAAGCAGAGGAGGAGTGAAGGGTGGGATGGGTTTGTGACATTTTGACTTCCTGTGGCCCACACACGCTGACAAAAGTGAGGCTTAGCTCACGTGGGAAGGATCCTTCTAGGTGCTGGAAATAAAAGTGATAAACCCAGACTCCCTGGCTGCATCCTCTTCAGCGACTGGAGTAGACTTCCCCTGGGAAATTCTCACAGTGGCTTAGGTCGCGGTCAACAAACTTGAATGCCTACATGTTGGCAGGTGATGCGTAGGATGGAATTGAGTCCACTGTGAGGCAATAGGGAGTGGTGGGGATTGTGGTAACAAGGAGATAACAGCTCCTGTTTTCAGGGAACAGCTGCTACAACCCCAGCTCATTGTTTTCTTCATTTTTCTGATTTTTAAAAAGAAGCTAGAAATCTGGCTGTTGATTGAAAATCACGTGATTCCACTATCTATTCATCCATCAACTCAGTCAGTGTGTATTGGGTGCTTACTGTGTGCCCGTCTTGCTGTAGAGGCTGAGGATATAACTAAATAGAATAGAGACAGCCCTTGTCCTGCTTAGTTAGTTGGAAACATGTGGAACAAACAGATCATGCTCGCTCGTCCACTTTGGTCCACAGACCACCACCAGTTTGCAACCTCTGACCTAGGCTCTCGAGCCTTTCATTTGCCTTTTCCCTGCAATGTCCCTGAAAGTGTGGACGCTCCTACTGCCATTTCCTGCTCTCCACATAGGGTGTCAGTGTTCAACCACAGCTTCCCCTGCACACCAAGGCGTCTGTTGTGCATTTGCTACAATTGTGCACTTTGCTAGGGGGTGGGCTCTCTCCCTACCAGGATTCAGAGCTTAACCTGGCTCCCTGTCTTCTGAATAATTTTGGAACACCCCCCCACCCCGTTCTGTCCCACTGACCACCAACCACCAATAGAGTATGGGTTCACCTTGCAAAAATGTGCCTTTCGGCAAACTTCAGCTTGCACTGTGGAAAAATTTATCAGCCTAGTAAAGGAATCCCATTCCAAAGCTTGAGAAAGTCCATACACACTTTATTTTGCTATTTTGTCAACAGGCATCAAAGGACTCAGTTTTCAGATGCAAGGGATTGTTCATACTATGGCTGGCGCCAAACAAAAGCGAAAATCCCAAACAAAATAACGATAACAAAGAGCATCCATTATCATGTGGATGCGGAATCCTGAATAGGAGATTTTCGAATATAACATACATACCTCTGAACTACACACCACGTGAAGACCTAAGACAAGGGAAAACCACCATGCCTCGGTTTTCTCTGAGGCCATGGCTCCCAGAAGACTTGGGCTAATTCCAGGGAAGCACTAAGGTCTTCCTGGCACTCAGATCTCACAGGGTTGGCCAGGGTTGACCACCTGGAAGGTAGGCACCAGGGAAGGAGGGAAACAGGACGCAGCCTCAGACAAGGAAGAGGCAAAAATATGCCTCTTCGCCGACATTTGCAAAGCCAGGTGGCAGTGGTCATACCTCAAGAGTATCAGTGTTTCTGGGTGGCGCCTGGGTGGGGCTCTTATTCCTTGCAGACCTCATGGGCTCAGCCTTGTCTAAACTCCAGCCACTGCTCTCGTGGTCCTTTTGCTACATCAAAGTGAATTTCGGTTCATAAACCTGCTATACGAGTGGCCCAGTGCTACTCTAGGAAATGGTTTTCTCTCTTCACAGAGCTTTTTGTGTCCTCTTTCTGTGCCTCAGTGCATTAGTGTTCTTTGGTTTGCAAGTGACAGAAACCCATTCAGACCGGCTTAAGCAAAAAAAGTGCTCCATAGTAACTAAAATATGTTCAAGGTATGATGCCTCCAGGTACGGCTAGCTCCAGTCTCATTCAGTGTGCCTGTGGCTGAGATGTTAACAGAAATCTTTCTTTCTGAAGATTTCTGATTTCATCCTCAGCCCGGTCCTCCCTAAATATTGATAAAGATCCATTGGTTACTCTGAGTTTATATGTTACCATTATAGGAATCCCATCACAGTGACATAACCTCTTTTGCAATAGCTCCAGCAAATGTCTAGATGCCAGTCTTCAATGGACAACCTGAATCATATGACCACTCCTGAATCAGTGATGAGGACCAAGCTCCCATTGGCTGAGCTTTGATTACCAATCCATCCTCGGTCGTAGAGCAGAGTCAGCCATGCCTAAGCCGTAGATTGGGCATAAATAGGGGAGAACGGATGCTGGTGCAAATGTTGGATTCTAAACTTCATGTGAAGATGTATGGGGCCTGGCCTCTCTACCACTGTATTTCTGGTGTTGAACAAAATGTCAGACACGGGATAGGTGCTCAATAAGTGTTTGCTGAATAGAGCAGTACGCCCCCACTGTACCCTATACTTCCTATCATAAATGCTGATTGGAGTGTTCTAGATTTGCTATCTTGTGGGTCTTCCTCTGTTGCCACTCTGTGTCTGAATCACCTTTTACATTCTGTCCACCAAGGACTGCACCTGGCAGTGGCAGGTGCTCAGTAAATATGTAGTGTAAATGGAGGAAAAAGGAAAGAAAGTTCTTAGAGATGTAGAAGTGATGCTAACAGTGTTGAGACAGATGATGATAGTTTGTGAGAGTGAATAAGCAACTGAGGATAAAGTCTGGGAAAGCCCAAGGCCAGAAGTCATCTGTCCAGGCTATCCCCAGGTGTCTATTGCAGACAGGGTCCCCCTCCTGCACTCGCTGAGGTCCAGGGCAGGCTTGCTGGCATCCCAGTGGTGCGGGCTGGTGGACCCAGTGGGAGAAGGGAGCCAGCAGTCATGGTGCCCGAGGCAGGCTGCATACTCTGTGGTACTAAGGCAGCGTTGGATTAAGGAGATGTGCTCATCACATGATGAGCATGCACAATGTACTTAGTGTGTGCCATGATCTGTGTTGAGCACTTCTGTGTGTGTCACCATAACCCTAGGAGGTAGGTGCTACTACTAGTGACATCCCCATTACAGAGGAGGAAGGTTCTAAGATGTTCACTCAAAGTCACCTTTGTTTTTTATTTTTTAAAGATTTTATTTATTCATTTATGAGAGACAGAGAGGAAGAGAGGCAGAGACACAGGCAAAAGAGAAACATGCTCCTTGCAAGGAGCCCGACAAGGGACTCGATCCCGACTCCAGGATTACGCCTTGGGCCGAAGGCAGACGCCAAACTGCTGAGCCACCCAGGGATTCCCTCAAAGTCACCTTTGAACCCAGGCAGGCCGCCTTCACAGCCAATACTACTCATCACTAGACTGTATGATTTCCTGCAGGACAAGGAACAGGAAGGAGAAGGAAGGGAAGCTCAGATGAGCTCTGATACTAAGGTAGACATCATGAGGCTACTTAATGGGGCTGTGCCTTCAGGCAAGTGACTTCTCCAAAACATAAACTCCTGTTCTGCAAACTAGGAATTATGAAAGTCGAGGAACTCCTAATAGAAGAAGGAGAACCAGAGTGAAATGGTGAACTTGGATTTGGGAGAGCTGACCTCCCATTCTGGCTTCACTCGGTGGAGTAAAAAGCCTGGCATTGGGGCTTAGAGTCAGGATAGGCTAGGTTATGCCTCAGTAACAAATAGCACCCAGCTCCCAGGGGTATGAGACAACCGAGTGCTATTATTTCTCACGTTTGCTCTGTGTCCATCATGGCTCGGCTGGATCTCTGCCTTCCTATGTCCTCACTCCAGGACTGAGACTGCCGGGACAGCCGCTGTCTGGAATACTGGTTTTGTCACAGCTGCGAGGAAATCATGACCCTTCCCTTTTGCTCACACTCCATGATCCCAAATGAGTCCCGAGTCACACGGCACTCCAAAACAGCAGGGGAGTGTGCCTTTGACATGTGTCTGTAAGGAGAGAGAACCAGAAACATGGTTCTCATCAAAGATCCAGAATCCATGTGGTTTCGAAAAAAGGCCCCCTTCCACTGCTGCTCCTCAGTCTCCCCTTGTGTGGAATGAGGCCAATCACTCAAAACTCTTGGAGAATTGAATGTCACCTGTGAAAAAAGCTACCTTTTAAAATGCAACGTTGGAGCAAGTGATCTTTCCTACTTTGGATCCCCCCCTCGCCCCATCCCAGGCCACATTTTGTTTTTCCTACCAGCAACGAAACCGTCTGCTCTCCTACCGTGCAGAAAACAGTTCACAAATGTCCCTCCTCTTCCCCAGGCCTGTGGCTTTTATACAGTCAGGTAATACATTTTTATTTCCTTGCGGGAACAAGGCCCAAAAATAGATAA
Source organism: Canis lupus baileyi (assembly GCF_048164855.1). NCBI lineage: Eukaryota > Metazoa > Chordata > Mammalia > Carnivora > Canidae > Canis > Canis lupus. Next base: position 57,259,901 of record NC_132845.1, read on the forward strand.
AGTGCAGGGCACAAATGATAACCATTCGATGTATTGACCCAGTCACGAGTTTATCTTGGTGAAATTCAAATTCGCTCTTTATTCCCGAAAGCAAAAGCACCTTCGATGGGCAGTTACGGAGGCATTACCAGGGCCATTTGGCAATAAAATGTGACTGACTTCATTATGTAGTGTGGAGACAAGGAATAGCTGGTCTTAAATCATGGGGCGGCTGACCAGGATGCATTTGGCACAGACATATGCAGATAGATTCTGTTTGGTGGCAAAAGCGTCGCAGAGAGGGAGGCTCTTTGAAACTGCAGAATTATTCAAAGTTCTTTTGTTTAGCTCGGTGCCAAAAGGTAATTTATGTGGAACGTGTCACAAGCCATATGGTTCTGTCTGGGGGCTGTCAGCACCCCTGGCTGCTCCAACTCTGCCTCCAAGGCTTTCCATCTCTTAGAGGTATCATGGCAAGAGGGCCACCTCGTTGCCTCCCAGTGGGTAGGTTGTGGGGAAACGATTCTGTTGGAGGGGTCCTCAAAGGCTGCGTTTTCCCTTAGTGGAGGTTTTTGAAAGGAAGGGAGGAATGCACTGTACAGGCATACCTCGGAGAGACCGCGGGTTCGGTTCCAGGCCACCTCAATAAAGCAAATATCGCAATAAAGCGACTCGAATGATTTCTTTGGCTTACCAGTGCCCATAAAAGTTATGTTTACACCATCCCCTTGTCTGTTTAAAGAACGCAATAGCATTATGTCTAAAAAAACAAACAAACAAACAAACAAACAAACAAACCCCACCCAATGCCACCTTAATGAGAAAAAGATTTCATTGCTAAAAAAAAATCGTAACCATCATCGGAGCTTTTGGTGAGTTATAATCACTGATCACAGGTCACCGCAACGAATATAATAATGACAAAAAAGTTTCAGGTGCTGGGAGAATTACTAAAATGTGACGCAGAAACACGAAGTGAGGAGGTGCTCTTGGATAAAAGGCGCCGATGGCCTTGCTGGATGCAGGGTGGCCTCAAACCTTGAGTTCGTAGGAATGGCACTCCTGGGGAAGCGCAGTAGGGCGAAGTGCAGAAAGCGAGGACCACCTCTACTGAACGTTCACTCCCCCTATCTCTCCTCGCCACTCCCATCCCCGCAAATGGCAGCGTCTGCACTCTGTAAAGCACTTTTCCACCTGTGGATTCTTTGTTGATGTTCTATCTTCAGAGGTTTGGGGGGTTTTTGGCCCAGAGAAAGACTAGGAGATGCCCTTTTTGTTCCTCTTTCCTGTTGGGCGTAAGTAAGACCTCCATCCTTGCATGTCATGTCAACCCAGCGACATTCTCATATGGGATGTTCTTACCCCTTTACTGGATGAGGAACCTGAGGCTCTGAGGGGCAACAGTAGTGAGTAACAGTACCTGATTCCTTGCATGTCCGCGGGGAGCCAGGCACTGTGCCTGATGCTTTGAACGCACAATCACACTCACCCTTCCAGAGTCCATAGTAATGTGATTACCCCATTTTACAGAAGAGACCATTGATGCCTCTTCTGGCCATTGTTCCAGAGAGAACAGCTTCTAGGTGGCAGATCTGGACCTAAAACTCTAGGTTCCTGCCACCGTCCCATAGGAGGCAGCGAGATTCTCGAGCTGAATTGTCTCCAAAGATGGGAACAGAGGGCGGATCTCAGACAACATGGATTTTTTTCCATCTCCCTTTCCCTTGCCTGTCAACCACAGCGGGCCATCACAGCCCTTCCGTGTATTCAGGTGCCTGTTCGCAGCATCCCTCGTCCCACACTTTGCCAGAGAGGTTCAGGGCCATTCACACCCAGTAGCTCATTCTCGCTCAACACTGCTGTCTACCCCTCCTGCTCTCAGACACCCAGCTTTCGGGCAATCTCATTAAACTGGCTTTAATTACTTATGTGAAGGCGAAGGGAGGCTTCTCCTGTGCCCCTCTGCCACAGCCATTATTGATTGGCTGCCGAGATGTTTCTGTTAGACAGCAGATTAGAAAAGGTTAGTTTCCCTAATTCTCCAGCACTCTTCCTGGTGATAATTGCTTCCCAGGTGAAGCATCATCCCAAACAGAGGTGTCTTGCATTGGTTTTTCCACCTTCACTTTCTTTTGAAATCAAGTCTAGTATTGTCGGAAAATCTGTATGGCTACTGTTTCTTAGAGCAGAAAGCAAATCTGAGATGCCACGGTGAAGACTGGCCCTGTTTTATGAACTCTCTGGCCGTTGCCTCAAGGTCACTGTTGTGGGGGGCTGTTTCTTCTGCCCATCCTGAGGGCAGTGAGTTAGATCTGGCTTTCCCGGTGCCTGGGATGTATTTGCTTTTATCTTCAAAAGGGCCAGGTGATTACTGAAGTCTTTCCAACCTTGAGACTCCTTGGTAATTCTTGGCAGGAGAGCCTTGCCTCTTGGGTAGATCACTTTTTGACTTGTTTCTAAGGGTCTGTTCCTCTTTGGCTCTTGATGCCATTCCACCCTCTGAACAATGACAGACATTACTCATGCATTAAGGGGAGATGACCTAGCTGATAGGCAGGGTCTAGAAACTATTACCCATTATAGTGATGGAAAGACAAAGACTCCCACTCCCCAGGGAAGATAGGAGGCAGAGCCCTCAAAACACAGGTGGGTGGGGAGTGTGGGTGGCTCAGCAGCTGAGCGTCTGTCTTTGGCTTAGGGAGTGATCCTGGAGTCCCGAGATCAAGTCCTGCATCAGGCTTCCTGCGTGGAGCCTGCTTCTCCCTCTGCCTGTGTCTCCGCCTCTCTCTCATTCTGTGTATCTCCTGAATAAATAAATAAAATCTTGAAAAAAAAACCCACACAGGTGCACCAGCATGTGGAAAAAGGATCGATGAGTTCTAGCATAGCCCCAAAGGACAAAATCCCATTGAATGGGAAAGAAGTGTTGAGGGGCTGATTTCACATTTTCATGAGAAATACAATTAGTGATCAGCTGTTAGAAAAGACTGACTTAACTCTTGGCACTGTGGGCTCCTTGATTCTGGGAATGTTCAGGCTGAGGCTGTTTGCTTTGCTTCCTGAGCCATGATTGAGGTACATGCATGGGAATCCAGATATGGTGGGCTTAATTTTCTTTTTTAAAAAAATATTTATTTATTTAGCATGCACAAGTGGAGGGTGGGGTAGAGGGAGAAAATCCTCAAGCATACTCCTTGCTGAGCGCAGAGGCTGACACCGGGCTCGATCCCATGATCCATAAGATCATGACTGGAGCTGAAACCAAGAGCTGGACACTTAACCCACTGAGCCACACAGGTGCCCCCATGGTGGTCTTTCTTGGAAGAATACCAAAGAGCAGGGCTTGTGAATTTTCAGTGCTGATGTGGTCCAGGCACTGAAATGAAGAGGTTGGATGTGGACTGTGGTCAACTAGAAGACATCTTCCCTCAATACTGAGTTCACCTGGTTCACCTGGTGGTTGCAGTCTGGTAACATGGGCTCCAAATTTGGGGGATTTTTAAAAGCCAGAAATTCAGACCTTTATATAATATCTCCCACTTTAAAAAAAACGTCAAGTTGACAGGTACATTGGAACACCAGGACTCTTGACTTCTGAATAACCAGTGGAACATCTCCATGATACCCCTGTTGATAAGTTGAAGAAAACCCCATCATGCAGATTTCCAGTGGTAGAACCCTGGAATGTGATGGATCATTGTTTTTGCTCCTGGAGAGAGACTTCCATTCATGATCCAAGGATCTACTATTGATCCTCTGTTCAGTTCTGTCCTACCAAGCATTTTAATTTTGGTAGATGATTTGACAAGGACCTAAAAGGCTTACTGATGAGATAAGCAGATGATACAAAGCTGAGTATAATAGTTATTAAGAATCATGATAAAGTCAGGACTCAGGATGATCTGATCAAGTGGAAGAGCTTGAGAGACAGCAGTAAGTTGAAATTTAGTAGAGGCTAAGGCAAAGTCTTGTTTGGGTCTAACATAAATTGCATTTTCACCAAATAAGAAAAACCAATTTGGAATGTGTACATGTAAAAGGGAGTTGAGGAATAAGATCTGGGAGGATTTGTTTGACCACAAAATGAATATAGCCAGCAGTTTGATGAAGATAATAAAAAAGCTGAGGACTAAAATATATAGATAGTCATCCATTCATCACTTCTTACTAAGCGTTTTCTCCGTGCCAGCAGACATGCTGCATGTAGGGAATAAAAGAAGAGTAAGACTGGGGATCTGTTCTTGAGGCTTTCCCAGCAACTGATTCAGATACTCTATAGTTCAGTGGAATACATTTTTATGGAAGAGATTTCCTACAGAGTACTATGGGAGTCCAGATTATACAGGGCTTGCTTTTCTAATACATGATCTCACATGGAAAGCAAAATGAGGGTTTTTTTTTTTTTAAATCAAGGTATAATGGACATACTATATTAGTTTCAGGTGCACAACATAATGATTTGAAATTTGCATATATTGCAAAATGATTACTACAATACGTCTGGCTAATATTCATCCTAATACATAGTTAGAAAAATTTTTGTTTCTCTTGTGATGAAGACTTTTAAGAAAATGAGGTTTTGAAGGAAGAATAAGAGTTTTTCATGTGAAAACTGGAGAGTATGGTCACAAGGGTAGCAATAGTGGGTATTTCTGCTTCTTGCCACTGGTATTTGGCAGGTGACTTCATGAAGCCGGGGGTGTCTCTCAGCCTTTGTGCTTCACAACCTCTGTGAAGTTGACTCTGCTCCTGAGCCTCAAGGGAATGCATGACTGATGCAGACAGTCAGGGCATTGTCTATTGGCCACTCAAGGTGGACCAGTTAGGGATAAGGAGATACCTTACTGATGCTATTCTTCAGGTTGTTGGATTGTTGAACATCAGGCTAGCTGGTTGCCCACAGGGAGAACATAGATGTAGGAACTATTGCAACTTGGGAGTGAGTTTGTAGGAGGTAAGAATGGAATCAATATCAAGGAAACAAAGACAAGAAACAAAGGAAGAAATCCTGCCCCGTACTATCATTTGAACCCTGGACCAAATTGTGCTTGAAATGTCCAGGGACTGCATGGTTACACAAACCTGGCAATTTTACTTTTCTTGTCTCGCTTTGGGTTGGATTATCTGTCGGTTTCAAATAGTGGGACTTCTATGTGATTTTATTTACCCCAGTGGTCATAGAAGAGAATAGACATTCTAGATGGAGGAACACGGAGGCATGAGATCCAAATGGTGTGTATCACTCAGTATGCAGAGGCTGCTGGTGGGTGATGCAGCTGCAGAAAGGGATAGAGGCTAGATTATGATGAGCCTTGAGGATGTCCTAGCCTCCGCTGTCCCATGTCGTCTGGTCCTCACTGAGATGCTAAATATAGCTTTTAATTGCACAGAGCTCTGATCCCTGTGCAAGGCTTCTGTGGATATTGTTCAGAATATACACAATGGGGATGCCTGGGTGGCTCAGCGGTTGAGCCCTTGCCTTTGGCCCAGGGCGTGATCCTGGGGTCCTGGGATCGAGTCCTGTGTTGGGCTCCCTGCATGGAGCCTGCTTCTCCCTCTGCATGTGTCTCTGCCTCTCTCTCTCTCTCTCTCTCTCTGTCTTTCATGAATAAGGAAATAAAATCTTCAAAAAAAATGTACACAATGCTTCTACATTTTTTTCCTTGTTCTGTCCTCTCCGTGACACAGTGAAGTTGGTAAGTGTAGCCATTTTGTGAAAACAGGAGTAGGAATAGAGAGATTTAACCGTCAGCTCAAGATTACCTAGTGGAGAATCCCAGCTCTCTGGTATCCAGGGGTCCACTGATGGGACGAGTGGCCCTCTGGCCACAAGGAGGCAGGAGGGGATAGAAGAGCTGGGAGCATCAGAGCAGCATGTGCTTTCTGGGGGCAGCCCGCTTTCAGGAGGAGCACTGGCTACCTGTTCGAGCTTCAGGGATGCTCCTGAGTTCAGATTGCACTACCAGCCCTTAGCAGGACTGTCCCTGTGGACCCAAATAGTAGTCCTCACTTCCCACAGCCAAGTAAGCATTGACAGTAGTCACCAGTGAGGACAGCTGGGCCCAGCAAGACAAGAGGCTCAAAGCAAACAGAAACTAAAAGCATAATTCTGGACACACAGGAGGCCTGGGGAAACTCTCAGAAACAGCTGGGAGACAGTTGGAGGGCCTGCAGCCATAATAATTTGCGTATGAAAGAAGAGCATAATCTCATTTTGTAGTCACAGGCTGGTGAGGTTGGGGACTTATGATTTACATATATTTCATTGTCTTTTTAGGGGAGAAAAAGAAGTGTGCATCTTCTGCTAGGGGTTCGTGCATTTGTGTGTAAAAACAGGCAGGAGCGCACACATCTATCTCTTGCTCAACAATACTGAGTATATTAGAAAAGATAACTGCTGTGATAGGGGGAGCCGGTACCTGTTCTTAAGAAAGGAACAGTAATAAAATCCTCCCAAGGTTTTATCTACAGTATTAAAAATGAAAAGAAAAAAAAAAAAGGCCGTCTTTCACTTCCCAGGACGTGCCAGCCTCCTTCCTGCCTCAAGGCTTGTGTACCTGGTACTCTCTTGCCCTTAGAACACTCTCCTTGTTCTGTTTGCCAGGCCTCCTGCCAGCCTCCCTTTGTCCTTGAGGTCTCCTTTTAAATGTCACCAACATCAGGGGCACCTGGATGGCTCCGCCAGTTAAGCCTTGATTTGGGCTCAGGTCATGATCTTGGGGTCGTGAGATCAAGCCCTGCGTCAGGCTCTGTGCTAGGCATGGAGCCTACATAAGATGCTCTCTCTTCCTCTCCCTCTGCTACCCCCGCACCCAAACAAAACAAAACAAAACAAAACAAAACAAAAAACAAAAACAAAAAAACAAAAAACAAATGTCACCACATCAGAGAAGGCCTCTCTGATCTGGATAAAGCAGATCTTTCTTTTATGTAACGGTGGCGCTTTCTGTTTTCCCTTGGAAACACTTTATACCTTTGCATGAGTAAGTGAGGCAGGTGGTTGTTTGTTTACACTCTTTCTTCTCTGCTAAACTAGAAGTTCTATAAGGGCAGCTTCTGTGTCATCTTGCTCATGACCGTATCCATAGCGTTTAGTGCAGTATCTCACACTGTGAGTGATCAATGATGATTTTTTGGCTGAATGCGTTACATTGCTCCTTCTGCCTCCAAATCGGATGCGTTTGCCACTGTTAATTGCTTGGCTTGTGAAGCCTACGCAGAGATCAGAAGCTCATTCACTTCACTGGGCCAGGTGGGGACAGTGGCCAGTGGGAGTTCATACTGTGACCCAAAGGGAACAGGTGCCACAGAGCATTGGCCGTGTTGTCACCTTCCAAGCAAAGTGGATCCAAAGTAGGCAGGTCTTACAATCTTATTAGGAAAGTTTTGAAACCCTGATTTTATGGGTCCCCTTCCAGTTTTTTAATGTTGATAACATTTTTCAAAAGTAAACATTTACATTGATCAAGGCACTTTCATGAGGGAGCTGGACCCGGCCTGGGTGCCGTGGTTGGTCTCATCTGGAGAGAAGCTCAACCATAAATGCCTTGTTGCACTGTTCAGGCTGCACCAGGAGGAGAGAGTACCATCTAAAGAATGTTGATTGAAAACCAGAGGCAAAAATAGGGCGGCCTAGAGGATGAGGGTCTGAAACAGTGCCCTGAAAGGAGCTGTTGCCCAAAATGCCAAAATCTGCAATGTGGCTTTTTAGCTTTGCTGTCTTGGCTCTGCTAGTTTGGTGCCTGATTTATCAGATAAGAATTTGAACCCCAAAGTGCTACAAGAGTTATGACCGCAAAGACATGGGTGGCAGGTAGGTATTGAGGCCGATTATTAACAAATACATTAGTGATTTATGCACTCTCATGTGGTCCTTCTTCCAGGTAGACCCCTGAAGAGGTCATAGCTTTGTTCCAATTACGTGGCAGTTTCCTATCTATTCTGGGAATTACTCTTTGGAAATTGCCATCAGAACCCAAACGTACTTTTTAAATGTCCACAATTATGACAAATCTAGATTTGATTCTTTGAAACAGCCTAGAATTAATGGGAGCTAAGTCTGGTGAATTAGTCCAATGATTAAGCATCACAGTACTGTTCAGGGCCACGTGATGTGCAATCCAGCCTTCACAATAACATGGCCAGACAAAGCACAGGAGGATCGGACGCAGGGCCAGTAGGGAGGAGGGAGGACATGGGAAAGTGGAACCCCACTTAGTCAGGGTAGGTTATGGGCTTACGATATCCTTGCTTCTCCAAAGTGCCCAAGGTACTAAACCCCAAAAAGCAAAGCAGAATCAGACACGGTTTAGAAGGCCTGGTATGAGTTGGGATTTATAGAATCAACCATAATATTGGAGTGACGTCGCTCTGGTTTCTTAGACTGAGAGCTCCTTTTTTTCGGCACATCTGCTCAGGGGCATAAAGAACAGAACCAGGCTCTGGTAAGAAGATTTGTAAGAGTGATATACAAATGGTATGAATAGGAGTTTAGGAGGAACCACCAGTTATGTGGGGAGAATGGAGCATGAAGCAGGTTGACCAGATGGATAGACTTGCTTATTATGGGAGAAGCTCAGTGCTTCATTGAGCTCCTTACTGAGTCCTTTTCTGCCCAGGTGGTCTGCTTTCTGGCTTTCTTTACATTGTCTTCTTACCACTCTCCCCTTTGTTCTCTGAGCTTCCACCAAAAAAAAGCCAACCAATGGCTTTCTTTCTGTTCTTTAAACACATCTACTTCTTTTCTGCTCTCGCTGTCATTCTTCCTAGGACACATTTACTTTAGACTTCCACCTGACTGGCTCTCTCCCATGTAGGTCTTAACTCCAATATTAACATCTCTGACCATTCAGACCAAAGTAGTTTCCCTTCTTTTTAACCAAACACCCCCCTAATGTCCCAGTTACTTTTAACCCAGTACCCTGTTTTGTGTCCTTTGTAGCATATCCAAACTCGCATTGATTATTTGCTCGCTTCTTTCTTACCCACCTGCCAGCCTTAGAATGGAATTCGGTGAGGGCAGGGTCTTTGTTCTCACATTGACCCTCAGAGCTGTAACTGTGCATGATGCATGACAGGTACTCAATCAGGATCTACCAAATGAATCAACATGTGAACAATAGCTTGATCCATCAGATAGAATTAGCCCTCTTAATTTGAAGGGTAAGAGAATTCAGGGAATGAATAGAATCTCCCGGTGTCACTTGGTCCCAGAATTATTTCACTGTAGGTTTTAGGTAATGAGGGCTGTTCCATTTGATGGGCTTTAGAATTCAGTAGGATTATAGGTCCTGGGGCCCCAAACTGGAGACTAGGGGAGGAGCAACAGGAGCTGATAGAGCATCGGTCACAAAACAAACAGCCTAAAACACTGGATCCTGAAAAATCTGGTCTGTGAAAGAATTACAGAAAGAAGTGAGTCACCAACAAATGAATGCATTATGAATGTGTGTTGGGCAGTTTGTCTCACGGGGTTATAATTACCTGTCTTATTGTATTTGTCTCCTCTTGACAGTCTCAGGGAAAAGGGTCCTGTGCCATTCCATATCATTTCTCAGAGTACTGAAAGAGCTTTTCATCATTCCAGGCTCTCTGCTCTTTGAAATACTCTGTGCCTCCATAGAGTTCTTTCTGCGGAGCCTTTATTTTATATGAAAATTTACTGTGATGTGTGATTCCTATCCCATCTCATCTTTAAACTCTGTAGTACCTGGAGGTGTTTTCTTTATCTTAAAAATTAAGTAAATAAACCAAGCAGTTCAGAAAACAATCCACTTTATCAACACAAAGTGGTAACAATAACCATAACCATAACACTAATAATAAAGTCTGTGAAACAGAGCCTCTGCCATCCACCTGCCATCAACCACGCTCTCAGTACTTAGGCATTAGGGGCAGGCCAGAGAACAGAGAGCTTTGTACCAAGATACCCCCGGCAAAGAGATCTGGAGGGGATGGCAGCTGTCCCAACAGGAGGGATGGATTAAATACATCAAATTCATTCGTTCTCTCATTCACTTATTCACATAGAAAGTGTGGTGTGACATTTGGGGGCTGTTGAGATGATGAGTGGCTTTATTTTTATTCTACTTCCTCACTTTTAAATTTGGATGTAGTACTTCTATTAAAAAAACAAATTCAGTAAAAAAACAAAAACAAATAGAGGCACCTGGGTGGCTCAGTAGATGAGCATCTGTCTTTGGCTCAGGGTGTGATCCTGGGGTCCTGGGATCGAGTCCTACATCGGGCTTCCCGCAGGGATCCTGCTTCTGCCTCTGCCTGTGTCTCTGCCTCTCTCCCTGTGTCTCTCACGAATAAATAAATAAAATCTTTAAAACAAACAAACAAAAAGCCGAGGCTTCTTGTAAAAGCAAAATCATTCTTGTAAAGCACTCACAGTCAAAGCGGATGGCCGAACAGAACAGCAGCCTCCTTTATGGACTCTGATCTCCATTATCAAGTTCCGACGTAAAACCAACAGTGACATAATCCTGGTAACAAGCAACGTTAGGGTAGTGTTTGCAGTTTTCCGAGGCATTCGTGAGCAATCCTATTTAATCCGCGGGACAACTTGGGTAGATGGAAGAATTTTGAGAGTGGGTCAGACCCGTAGTCGTTCCTGCTCTGTGGTTTATCCTTATCTGCTTGGCATTTTCTTATGCCGAGCTTAAGTGTACTTTGTACATTGAGATGTTTAACTATAAATCCCTTTGTTAAAACTTGAAATAAGCCCCGTGTCCACAGCGGCGCCTGGGAAACCTTTCTTTATCTAAGAGACTTGGTGACGTCTCTGCTCCTAGTCCCTTCCTTTCCCTGTACCCCATCTCTAAGTTAGTTGTTATTCCTTGATGGAACAGCCTTCTTTTTTCCACGTTTGTCAGAAGTTCCTTGATACCTGGAGGTAGCACAGGGCTGAGAACATCCACAGAGAGATCAGCCATCGATAAAAGCCCTCAGAGCCACATCTGGGCACCTGGAAACCTTTGTCTTATTCTGAGCCCGTCTCCCTTTCTCTTGGCTGCAATTTCTTTTTTTTTTTTTCTTTTTTAAAGATTTTTAGATTTTTTTACACAGAGAGAGCCAGGGACATAGGAAGAGGGAGAAGCAGGCTCCCTGTGGGGAGTATGATGCCAGATTCGATCCCAGGACCCCTGGATCACGACCCGAGCCAAAGGCAGATGCTCAACCACTGAGCCACCCAGGCGCCCTTCTCCTGGCTGCAATTTCTAAGTGCAGTTGCACTCCGCTCAGCTCCTTGGCTTTTTTGTTACTTGCTCATGCTTTTGAACAACTTGGTTTTTTTTATTATTTTTATTATTTATTATTTTTATTTTTTTTAAGATTTTATTTATTTATCAGAGACAGAGAGAGAGAGAGAGAGAGAGAGAGGAAGAAGCAGGCTCCATGCAGGGAGCCTGACGTGGGACTCCATCCCAGGTCTCCAGGATCATGCCCTGGGCTGAAGGTGGCGCTAAACCACTGAGCCACAGGGGCTGCCCATGTTTGTTTGTTTGTTTAAATGCTCAATTTCACTAGTAAAGTCTGACCACATTATCCCTTAGGGAATGAATGATACTATAGACAAGGTTAAAACCTCCACCAGCCCCCACACCCAAGTCCACCTCCCACCCCATCCAGAAGTGACTGCTGTGTTTACAACTTGGGGTGTAACCTATTGGACCACCCACTGAGCAATCATGAATATATGGCAGCAGAAAGGGCACATTGCACAGTATCATTATTTTGAATAGGTGCATTTAAGAAAATTACAATATGGGGCAGCCCAGGTGGCTCAGCAGTTTAGTGCTGCCTTCGGCCCAGGGCCTGATCCTGGAGACCCGGGATCGAGTCCCATGTCGGGCTCCCTGCATGGAGCCTGCTTCTCCCTTTGCCTGTGTCTCTGCCTCTCTTCTTTCTCTCTCATGAATAAATAAATACAATGTTAAAAAAGAAAAAAGAAAATTACAATATGCTTACTATGTCATGTGACAGCTTGCTTTTTTGGTCTTCTTTCAACGCGGTATCTTGGGAATATGTACACGTTGATGCACTTCTCATCGTTGCATGGTATCCCGTAGATGACTACATTGGAGTTTGTCTACTTCTTCCTCCAGTACTGGGTAGCTGGACTGTTCCTGGTTTTTGCCGTGATGAACATATTGCAGTGCACTTCTCATCATATGCCTTCCCTTTGCGCTTGGATGAGTGTTTCTCTAGGAATATACTGAGAAGAATTGTATATCACAGGGTAGAAGAGTCTCTGTTTTTTAAAGATAATGCTAAGGTGCCTTCCAAAGCAGTCAGGCCAATTTCTACTCCGGCCCTGTCCTCATCAGCTTTTGGTATCATCAACTTGATGTTTCTGATCCACCCAATTGATTCTCTCTTTGGTGCCATCGTAGTTGGTTTTTGAATCCCGGTGAGTTCAGAGGATAGTTTCCAGAACTTTCCTTGCCTCCTGCCAATTTCCCAGTACCCAGTCTCCCCATGTTGCCTTCGTGTTCACTCAGAGCTACCCCTCATCTCTCCTTTATGCAGATACAGGCTTCCGTCTTATTGGTCAGAACGATCCTCTGGCATCGATTAATTATTTACTGAATTCATTTATTAATTTTCCAAATGCGTGAATGACAAGATGTCCTTTACCCCAGCACAGACACATTCAAAATAAAGTCATCATTTGGTCCTATGCATGGCCTCTTTTACTGCCAGACTGCAGATTTCCAGTCACTCCCAAAGGAAATCCAGGCAGTCTTTGCTTAATACACATGGAGAGACTTAACCAGCATGTTGTGCTGCCAGCCGCTGTTCTGCTGTTCGAGAAACTCTCATTTCTCGTGCATCGATTTTGAAGGTGATGGTATAGACAACCTGTCGAGAGAGCTTGCAACATCCAGATGTTTCATCCTCCTCCAATTACGGGAGGCTTCTGGATTGTAAAATTACAGTGCAGATACAGAGGGACACAGGATGAACACCTGCCATGTAGATTGACCATATTGTACTGGGTTGAGGTCATATTTCCCGGTTGGTAATAACAGATTGATAATGCATTCCCACCGCACTGTTGCTTCATGAGAGATCTGTCTTGGCAAAGTCTCAGAGAAAGCAAGTGGGAGTTGAAAGGACTGATGTAAAGGAGAAGGATTAGTTCTGTTCTTGTGTGCTTTCGGCAACCAAAATAATCCTTTGTCCTCGTTGCAATATAGGCTATTATTCTAGAGCATTTTTTCATTCAGCCAGCTTTACTGAGCCTCAACCTTGTATCAGAGACTGTGCTAATACTGATGATACAAAGAAAAGGGCAGCAGGAATGAAAGGCCCTGCAGTTGCCTTCAGGAACTAGACAATTTAGTAGCAGAGATAGACACTAATAAAATTTCATGAAACAATGTGAATTACAACTATGTAAGTGAAATGAAAGAGAAATGCAGGGTGCTCCAGACACATACGACAGGAGCAATTACCAAAAAGCTCCAGAAAGGCTTCTAGAAGAAAGTGACAGTAAAGGTAAGAGTTAAGTAGGCAAAGGATTAGTTGAAACAGCATTTCTAGCAGCATGAGAAGCATGTGCAAAGGTCCTAGGGCCAAACAAAAGGGAGTAGCGCACATTCGAGGAACTGAAAGAAGGCCAGTGTTGTTGGAAATACAGTGAAAGGAGAAATACTGTCAGGAGCCTTCAGGGTCCTGACAGAAGGAATTTGAATTATATTAAGGATTGGGGTTTTATCCTAAGAACAAAGGAGAGCCATTGATGAATGTTAACTGTATGTATGGTAATGGCGGATGAAGGTAGTGACTCAGCTTGTGCTTTGAAAAAAGGACTCTTCTTGCAATGTAGAAAATAGAAGTCATATTATTTCATGCCTTTGCATGGAAGCATTTGAAGACCCTCCATTACTCTCAGGATGAAATCATATATATATATATATTTAAGATTTTATTTATTTATTCATGAGAGATTTTATTTATTTATTCTTAAGAGACACAGAGAGGCAGAAGAAGAAGCAGGCTTCCTGCGGGGAGCCCGATGCAGGACTCAATCCCAGGACCCTGGGATCACAACCTGAGCCAAAGGCAGATGCTCAACCACTGAGCCTCCCAGGCACCCTAAAGTTAAAAATCTTTAATGTTGTTTTTAGAATATTTCCCCATATGACCAATGTCAATTTTAAAACCTCATCTTAGTAATTCAGATGAGCCAACTATTACTAGGATAATGCCGCGTAACAGTTCCCCAAACCTAGTGGCTTACAACAGCAAGCATTGTTTTCTCCTTTGTGAATCTGAGGCAGCTCTGCTTCAGTCTCTGAATCGGGTTGAGGTCTGTCAACTTGCCTGTCCTTCTGAGATTCATGCAGCTACGTGGATCATGCTTTTTCCATAATAAATCACTAGAGTATGAGAGGCCAAGTCAAATCCCCAAAGCAAATTTCTAGTCTCTGCACCTGTCCACCTGTAATAACTTCTTTTTTTTTTTTTTTTTGGCCAGAGCAGGCCCACATCAGTGTGGTGAAAAGGATAGGTCTTCTTTGAAGGGGCAGGTGTGAGGAAAGAGGGCAAGGGAGGAAGGAAAGCTGACTTGCGAGTAAATAATATGATCAGCCATTCCTGCTCTTACTTTATTATAGTGTATTCAGGTGGTCCAGTGTAACTTTTAAGAATACAAGCTTTGAGGCAAGGCTTTGTTACTTTGAATCCTGGCTTTGAAACTTCCCAGCTGTGTGAGTCTGGGCAAGTTAGGATCCTCCTTTTGCATGAGTTATATCATCTGTGCAAAGAAGATGAACAACAATGATAAAAATAGTATTATAACAGCACCGACCTACATCAGGAGGGTTAACTTAGTTAAGTGCTCAGAGAACTACCTGGATATAATAAGTGCGTAATAAATATTAGGTGTTATTAATACAGATTTATCTCCTCTTATTCCAAACCAGAAATGTTTTGAAATTTAGAATTATTAGAATTATTAAATTCTAGGGGCACCTCGTTCAGTTGGTTAAGCTGCCTTCAGCTCAGATCATGATCCCAGGGTCCTGGGATCCAAGTCAGGCTCCTTGCTCAGCAGGGAGTCTGCTTCTCCCTTTCCACTGCCCCCCATCCTTGATCGTGCTCTCTCTCTCTCAAATAAATAAAATATTTTATTAAAAGAATCATTAAATTTTAGAAAGGCAATGCGATACATACAGCATGTATATATAACGTCTCTGATGGGTTTCTGGGACCATAAGCTATCACCAAACTCTTGACTCTCCTACCATGAAGCATCATCATTTGAACAAGATGGGAACAATCATAAAATTATACACACCCATTTATCAGATCAACATTTTGGTTTTACTTTTTTTTTTTTTAAGATTTATTTATTTATGATAGACATAGAGAGATAGAGAGGCAGAGACACAGGAGGAGGGAGAAGCAGGCTCCACGCCGGGAGCCCGACGTGGGACTTGATCCCAGGACTCCAGGATAGTGCCCTGGGCCAAAGGCAGGCGCTAAACCGCTGAGCCACCCAGGGATCCCCAAACATTTTGGTTTTCAGGGCCTTTTGGATTTTTAGGTTTGTGGGAAAGGATGCTGGCTGGCGTTAGCTTTGAAACGTGGCCTGCCAGTGGGTCCTCGCCTGTGCGTGCTGCACTCTTGTCTTGAAGTGCCCTCCACAACCCTCTTCGGGTATAAATGCTCATTGTGGCCTGATCCCAAGCATCACCTCAGTCTTTGAAGCCCCATTACCCCCCAGCTGGAAATAATTTCTCCTGCTGCGGTGCTCTTGCAACATTGATCTCTCCATACCCCCTTGTTCTAATTACTTGTATTGATTCTTGAGTTTAGGGATTGTGTAAAACTGCAGGCGCTCCGTAAATGTTCTTTGATTCAAATGCTATATGCTTCCATCTTCTCGTCCCTTCTCTCATGCCTAATGCTGCTGGTGACTATTGCAGATACCACCACTGGCATCTGCTAAGCATCTGCAGGGTGCCAACCACGTGCCAGGAGGACACACTCACTGCCTGGCTCAATCCTCACACCTGTCTGGAGTGATGCTAACAGGACTATTTTCCAGATGGGAAAACCAGAGCAAGGAAACAGGTCATACCTGGCCGATTAAATGGATGCTGGTGTCTGGGGATGAGAGTACTGAGTTGACAACAAGCCCAAAGATGCTCTGAGTCCAGGTGGCATTTACTCCCTCTGATTCAGAACTGCTCGGACACCCTGCTTTTCCGACTTGTTTGACTCGTTTTTGAATGAACAAATGAATCTTTTCCATGTGGACCTTCCTTCTGTGGCATCTGTGTGTCAGAGGAAGCCAGAGCCAGACAGAAGTTAAAGCGGTAAAGGCAGATTTTATTCGGGAACTATTGCCATCGGGAAAGAGACCTCTACACAGAGCGGGGCTCTATTCCAAACACAACAAGGAAAGGAGGGGTTTGTAGCCAAGCATCAGGATGTGCTGGGGGGCGGGGGGTGGTCAGTGGATGGTAAATTACTAAGATCAGAGGTGGTGGGGGTAGGGAGGGGGTGGTTCCAGCTCAACTGGCTCGGGAGGATTCCTGCGGAAGGACAGACCAGGATAATAAAATACCAAGGCTTGGGGGATGAGGCATCTGATCTGATATCAAAGGTGGCGAATTTTTGCTAAATTGATCCTGCATAATTCTTGCTAAAATTGGACTAAACAGGCCAAAGAGAGAGCCCAAGTTTAGGCATGATCATAAGTGGAGCCTACCAAAGTTTGGTCAAGGAGTGAGTCTTGAGTGGGGGGAAGATCATCAGGGTCTCCTTGAGCACCCAGACATCTGGGCCAGTGGCTGTTGAGCCATTGCAAGCCAAATGAGGGTGAAAGTCCAGGTTGGGCACCTTGGAGGGGCCCCCCTGAGCCCATGAGGTAGAATTGCGTGGAGTGCAGCAGGCTTGCTCAGCACCATGCGTTGATCAGCCCATTTGCAGAGTAAGTGCAAGAAGCTCCACCTCCTGGAATTGTCAGGAGGATTAAGTAAGATAACATTGGTGATACCGTTTGACTCAAGCCCAGCATGGGCATGGCCCTCCACAATACCAGTTTTAATATATATATATATATATTATTTATTCATTTGAGAGAGAAAGAGAGCATGAGCAGGGGGTGGGAGGGGAGGGTTAGGCAGAGGGAGAGGGAGAAGCAGACTCCCCACTGAGCAGAGAGCGGGATGTGAGGCTCCATCCCAGGACCCCAGCGTCATGACCTGAACCGAAGGCAGACGCTCAACCACTGAGCCACCCAGGTGCCCCTGGTTTTTACATTTCTGAGATGGTTGGGGAAAAAGTCGAAGGGAGAATAGTATTTTGTGATATATGAAAATCCTACCACGTCCTGACATTAGTGTCCATAAATAGTTTTCTTAGAACCCGTCTGTGTGCCTGTTCGTCCTGTGTTGTCTGCAGCTCCATTTGAGCTCTAGCAGCAGAGCTGGGCGGTGTGACAGAGATGATGTGGGAGATAAAGCTGAAAAGATTTACTCTCTGATCCTTTACAGAAAATGTTTTCTGAGCTGTGTCCTAGGGCACACTTTTGTGAGGGCTACGGAGTATAAGAAATGTTCCGTACGGTGGGGAGCTCATAGTCCGGGACCTCAACACCAGTGGCTGTTCCTCTGTCTTCCTGCAGAAGGAGTGGCCAGTCTAGGAGGATGCACCTTCTCTGGCCTTGGGCATTTTTAGGTGACAGCCATGCGTCCACAGGCAGACAGTTGCGAGAGCCTGCATCCAAGCTCCTGATGGACAGTTGGACAATCTCATTTTAAATCCTGGTGTTTACTTTTTTCTACCTTCTTCACCTTCCTAACTCGACTTTGTAAAACAGAAACAACAGCCATACATGCCTCCTCCAATGGCTTGAGGTTTAATTGTGAGGCTTCTATCGCATGAGCACCACCGGGCACTCAGCCCCAGGTTTGGCACATAAAAAAAGGAAAGAATGCCTTATTATGATTCAGATTTTAAAGATTTTATTTATTTATTCATGAGAGAGAGGCAGAGACCCAGACAGGGGGAGAAGCAGGCTCCCTGTGGGGACCCCAATGAGGGACTCGATCCCAGGACCCCAGGATCACGACCTGAGCAAAAGGCAGTTGCTCAACCACTGAGCCACCCAGGTGTCCCTTATGATTCATATTTTTAAAAATATTATTCTCTGTCTCTTGTGGGGTTGTGTGATCAAAGGCACGTCATTCCGTGTATCAGAGCCTTAGCTGATTCATCTGGCAAATGGTGCCAGAAGTGCAACCTGCTTCATAGAGTGGCCAGAGAAGCTTAAATGTCTTCCTAGCTAGCACGTTGCTGCCTGCAGTAAGCATTCAGTGGCTAAGCGTCCGTATTTCCTCACCACTCCGGTGTTCTGCGAGTTTGCAGTGTCCGAAGAGCTTCCTCCCGTGGCTCTCACTTCTGGACCACTCATTCGTCATTAGCCACACATCATCCCACATCTTTTTAATGCATCTGTCATGCCTCCTTATAGATCCTCCAAGCCCTTTGAAAGCTGGGGTCTTGCACGGCACTTCTTATTTATCTAAAATTAAGGTGAAGGAAAAGCCAGCTTGAATGATTTAAATATACAAATTGCATCCTGGCACGGTTTGATGTAGCTAAGTCCTGGCTTTTCTCCCAGGATTGGAGAGACCGAGTAAGTGATGCTTAGGCTGTGCTGGGGAGCAGGTGGGGAGGCAGGCACCAAGGTATGATGGCTCAAGGGGCTGCCAGGGAGGAGCTTTGTGAGATGCTATTTATGCTTCATCAGGAACCCAACACCTGCTCCTGGGTCCCCAGCCTATGCCACAAGGCTCTGCCTTTCTTATTCCCTGGATGCTGATAAGCTGCCTTATTAGAGCCATTTCCTCCTTCTTTCCTTAATAATAGCATGCTTGATCATGTAGGAATCAGAACTAATCTCCCCATTTCCTTCACTAACCTGATGAAGCCATGTAAATTCTGCTCAGTGGGGTGTAAACTGAGAAATCCTGTGGAAGTCCCAAGACCTGTCCTTTAAAGGGAGGGGACTCACCCCGTTTCACTGCTTTCTCCTTCCTGCTGGCTGGGAGGTGGGTGAGATGAGTGGAGCACTAGTGGCTGTCTTAGATCAGGTTTTAGATTGGGTTTTTCCAGAAGAGCAGACTCTGAGTCAGAGATATGAGAGAAATTTATTTGCCAAGTGAAACACTGTTATGGGATGGGAAAGTGAGACAGAAAAGGAAGGAAGCTAGTGTAGGGTGTGTTGATGAGCAAATTATGGTGGATCAACTCTGCTGGGGATCTTTGGGAAATAGTGCAGCGCGTGCTTCAGAGGTGTTCCGCTTGAAGGGGGGGGAGCTGGGGTATTTATACACCAATGCCTCTCTGCTGTTTGTCGAGGGCTGTCCCTTGGGTCATTACTCCCTGCGACCCCAGGCTTTCCTTGGTGGAACCGAATATTCTGCTGGGGCCAGAGAAAGGGGCAGAGAGCGTCAGATGCTTGCAGTCAGGAGCTGTCAGCGCATTTGGGAATGGTGCTTGTTTACAGGATATAGAGGTGCTGGCAATGACTGCCACAGGTCAAGAGGCTGAGCATGGCATACTGTGTGGCCATCATAATGAGGCTTGGACAGTTTACCTTTAGAGTTTACGTAAAAAAAAATCTCTTTTGCTTAAGCCATTGTTGGTTTTTTGTCATTCCCAGCCAAACCTAATGCCAAGTGATGCATTAAATGGTGATGGTGATGATGGTAATAAAGAGAATGAGAACATATTGAATATGATATTTGAATCTACTTACTTATTATTATCTGCCCCTCCCCTCATGCACACGAAAGTAAGTGTTATGACTTTTTCTAGCTCGTTCATTGCCTGTACCTGATAGGGGGTCTAATGCATGGCAAGCTCTCTGAAACTATTAATTGAGGGGCGCCTGGGTGGCTCAGTTGGTTGAGCATCCAACTCTTGGTTCCAGCTCAGGTCATGATCTCAGGATTGTGGGACCAAGCCCCTTGTCAGGCTCCACGCTCAGCAGAGTCTGCTTCTCTTCTCCCTCTGCTCACAACCCCTACCCCCCAATTTCTCTTTCAAATAAACCAATAAAATCTTAAAGTATATATTGGGGCAGCCCCGGTGGCTCAGCGGTTTAGTGCTGCTTTCAGCCCAGGGCCTGATCCTGGAGACCTGGGATTGAGTCCCATGTCGGGCTCCCTGCACGGAGCCTGCTTCTCCCTCTGCCTGTGTCTCTGCCTCTCCGCCTCTCTCTCTCTATCTCTCTCTCATTAATAAATAAATAAAATCTTTTTTTTAAAAAAAAGAAAGTATATATTGAATGAATAAGTGAAAAAAAACAATAGAAAAACCAGGATGTGAACCCTGATCTGTTTCCAGCTCCCCAGCTCTCAACCACTATCCAGTGGGGGAAATGTTTAGAAATCATGTCTTATAAATGATTGAAGGCATGCGGTCAAATGCCAGAGAGCCCGTCTTGACAGAGGCAGAAACCCTGCATTGGATGAAGCAGTGAATGTGCTTGTGAAGTAGTTTCATAGAGAGTCAAGGTGAGTCACTGAGTCAGAGTCCTTGGTAGCAAAGGCCAGTAGCACTACGCTTGTCTCCTGGAAATTCTGGGACATCCAAGGCTGGGCTAGAGGTTGGGTGGTCCTACACAATGGGGCTCAGAACAGGGCATTTCTGAAAAGCGCACTACTTCCCTCCTTGCCGCTCAAAGCTCCTGCTGCCCGAGATTGGGTAACTTAGTCGGACTTTGGCGCCTAGCACAGGTGCATTTACCTAAAATTGTTCAGGTAGAGTCTGGTTGGCAAATGGTTAGGGATGCTGTGAGGAGTTATGGCAGCGCACTAGGGGACTAGGTGAGATGGGTTTGCGATGTGTCCTAAAGGTGTAATGTGTCTCACCTGTAGCTTTATAGTCTTCAGCATGCATGACTTTCTAGTCTACAACTGGCAAGCATCCTTTCTTTCTCAGTGAAAGTTTGTATTTGCTGTTTCTCTGTATTACATGGAGTAAAACCCTTTCCAGAACCCAACTATTCAGTCTATCCAGCCAAAATGAGGTCAATGGCCTTAAGCTTATAGGAGGGGAGAGGTGAAGAGGAAATGAAAAATAATATGAAATACTTGGACTTCTTGGGGATGCCTTCCAGAAGCAAGAGGATGGTCTCATTAGGTTTGTGTCCTTAAAAAAGGGTGGGAAGGGAATTGGGTTTAAGCATGGGTTATGGTGTTGGATCTGGGTGAAATTGGAGTGAAGGAAGCGACTGTAATTTCAGTAGGAAGAAGATCAAAGCCCAGATTGGGGTGGTCATGGTGAGAATGAGGGGAAGGTGGAGAAGGTGGACTCCGGGCTAGCGTCTGGTCATCTCTGGCCAAGTCTCGCTGCTAGCACTCCTTCCCAAGGTCCCTGACTCTTCCTCTGGAGAGGAGACGTCCTGTGTCTCAGCCATGTAGCACATCACCAGCTTGAGCCCCATTCCCTGCGTTTTCTCTAGTAAAGGCCAGGAAAGGAAAATAATTGCACTCGACTTGGAGCAGTGCACATCACTGCAGGGATCTGTTTAATTAAATTTTATCTGCAGCTATGTAGCCTATGAAAAATCAACGAAACTTCCCTGCCCCTCTTCACACAAATGCTTTAAATTTGCAAAACAGGCACATGAAGAAAAGGTGCTCATCATTTGGGGGCACCTGGGTGGCTCAGTTGGCTAAGTGTCTGCCTTCAGCTCAGTTGTGACCCCATGGTTCTGGGATCGAGCCCCGCATCAGGCTCCCTGGTCAGTGGAAAGTCTGCTTCTCCCTCTCCCCCTGCCCCTCGCCCCACTGTGCTCATTCATGCGCTCTCTCTCTCTCTAATAAATAAATAAATAAAATCTTTTTTTTAACAAAAAAAAGAAACTCATTGTTTGGCCATGTTCAGGGTTTCCCGGGGGCCTGCTGTGCCTTCTGAGATACAGGTAGATGTGAAGACAGATGGATGGTTGTCGGCTCGTGTGAGGATGGACAAGCACTTGCCTTGCCTTAGACTCTTCTCATCAGAAGGTCTCCTACCACGGAGCAGCCAGGCCGATATTCCTGCGGGTGTGTGGGCTGCAGGTCAGCCAGGGCGAAGGCTTGCTCCAAGTCATGATGCACGTCTTTCTGCAAGGACTCTGCATGCCTGCTTTGTGTGCCAGGCACTGTTCTAGACTCTGGGTCATGGCCAGGGAACAAGCTCGAGGGAGTCAAATTAGAGATGGAGGCAGATAATGAGACAATAATAAATGTTCAGAATAATAACGGCTCTGATGGGCCAAATGCCAAGGGAATTTCTGGCTGTCTTTACTGCATAACAACATTGAGATTTAGTGCCTTAAAGAATAGCAATCCTATTTTTGTTTATGATTCAGCACTTTGAGCAGGGAGCAGTTAGGAAGACTTGACTTTGATGTACGGGGCACCAGCTGAGCTGGCTCATCGGGGATGGAGGGTCTACCTCCAAGACGGTCTCAGTCGCAGAGCTGGCCAGTGACTTGGAGCTTGGAGCTCAGCTGTCAGAAGGGCAGCTCTCATGGCTGGTGTTGGCTTGTCCTAGAACGGTGGTCTCATGGTAGTCAGACCTCTTACACGGTGGCTGACTTTCCCCAAAGCAAAAAGCAGACACCTCCAGGCCTTCCTAAAGTCTGAGCTCAGATGTCCCAGAGTGTCCTTTTCACCACATTCTGTCAGAGTGGCCACAGGATCAGCTCCCAGTCAAGGTGCAGGTAAATGACTCCCGTCTCTTGACAGGGTCATGACAAGGTCATACTGCAGAAGAGTCTAGAGAAGAGGAGCTGTGACCGCTGCCATCTTTGGAAATGCCACCTACCACAGAAACTGGGGAGGGGAGGAGGCACAACCTAAGAAAGCAGGCATCATGAGGGAGAGTGGGAATAATAAATCCTACTGGGATCAACCCAGCCCCTGAAGTGGCCCTGTGGGATTCATGGTCCTGGTTTCCTGAGTGCTACTTTTTTTCCCCAAGAATAAGCCCAGGATCCATCTTGCCTCGAAAGAATTGTGCTTTGAATTGCTTGAGATAGAAGATCTGAGGTCCAAGCTGCCTGCCCATTGCAGCTGCAGACTTGCTCTGTGGTCTTGGCCCAGTGATGTCTTGTGTCAGAGCCTGGGCCTCTGGGTATTACCGTGGGGACCCTTTGGGTAGGCAAAATGCAGAGCTGTCGGGAAGCTGAAAATGAGATAATACAAGTTAAAATTCAGAGTGAGGTTTTGTTCACCAGCCTCCCCCCGCCCGGCACCCCTCCCCGGGAGCTCCTGAGGGAAACCAGAACAGAGGAAGGTCTGCCTAAGGAAACGGGGGTGATGGTTGCTCCCTGGGCTTAATCCCTGGACTCACTGCTGAGAGGGTCAGAGGATTAAGTTGAGCATTTGCACTGTTGTCCTCACCACCACTGCCGCCTCCTCCTGCAGCCAGGAGTGTACATATTCCAGCACACTGAAGGGTAAGTAGAGGGAACTGGCCTCAGAACGGTCCCTCGCATAGTTTACAGCATCTTTTCCATTTCCCGTGTGGTTGGAAGAGAGACGAGAACAGGATCTGTTCTCTTGAGAGAACCTGATGATCTAGGATAGTGATCTGGTAATAACCATACCCACTTGCCAAAGTGCCCCGGTAGATACCCTGTGACCATCTAGTGCTTCCCTATTCCTTCTTTCTACTTGGGATCCAGGGGAGTGCTGAATGAGGTAAGAAACAAGTAGAAGGAGGAAGACTTCAGATCCCCAAGCTGAGCATGGTATGGACACGTGACCTGCCCTGCTTTTCTAGGTGGTATTCTTTCTGTCTCTTCTCGTGTTGGTTTTTGTTTTATGTTTTTGTTTTTTAAGATTTTAGGGGCGCCTGGGTGGCTCAGTTGGTTAAGCGTCTGCCTTCAGCTCAGGTCATGATCTCAGGGTCCCGGGATCGAGCCCCGTATTGGGCTCCCCGCTCAGTGGAGAGTCTGCTTCTCCCTCTCCCCCTGCTTGTGTTCTCTGTCTTGCTTATTCTCTCAAATAAATAAATAAAGTCTTTTAAAAAATAAAAGATTTTATTTATTTATTTGGGAGAGAGAGAGAGAGAGAAAGCACAAGCAAGGGGAGAGGGAGAAGCAGATGCCTCACTGAGCAGGGAGCCCAATGAAAGACTTGATTCTGGGACCCTGGGATCAAGACTTGAGCCTAAGATAGATGCTTAACCAACTGAGCCACCCAGGTGCCCCTCTCATGTTGTTGTGTGCCTGTGTGTTTTATTGCTTTACCCCATTCTAAAACATTCCCTGAACATTTATTTTGCACCATACCTTTTGATAGACAGCAGTCCTACAGAGATGAACATGATCTGTTTCCTGCCCTGGAGGAATAATACAAATCAGAATTAATGATAACTACAGAGTATGTTTCTTACCTGGGGGAAGGAGTGGTATGTCCGTGTACAGTGCTGTTTTCGCTCCAGCGTACCCTCACTCAGATCCGGGAGTCTAAAGCATTATGTGGTTGAATTATCAGAGCAACACGATCAGATACATTTCTGTTATTAAGATGGATCATGTGATGTGTTCCTGGTTACACAGCAAGTAAACGAAAGAATTGGACCAAAAAAAATAAAAGTTTTCCCTGACTTAAAAAGTTTATATCATTAACTTTCTTACTGCACCATGTCCTAGCTCCCAATTATATATGCGTATTTGCTCTGTAAACCACACAGAACAGTATCCAGTGTATGGTAGCATTGTCGATATTTACAAAATAAAAGTTCACTGGGCTTTGAGACAACGTGCAAGGTTATTGGTCATGAGCTCTGTCTTCAGTCAGGTGTGATTGTGGTATGTGATTATAAAAAAGAAGAGAATTCAGTGTGTTCATGAGCATCTCCACTAGAATTTATGGTGTGGGTAGCCGTCATACACACTCGAGGAGGACACAAGGTACAAACTCATGGATGCCATCCCCAAATACCCGGGAAAAAGCAGAGATTTACTCCCTGGGACTCACTGTAACTGTTGGAACTACTACAAGATGAAATCCATCATAAAAAAAAAAAATGAAGAGGGCCATAAAAATATGAACAGAGTGAGAAAGAAAAAAAGTAAGAACATAGATTCTAGAACTCAGTAGACCTGGATTCAATCTCTGCTCTGCCTTTATTGGTCTTGTGACCTTGGGCACATTGTTTATCTTCTTTTGCCTCAGTGTTCTCATCTGTGAAATGGACATGAAAACAGTATTCCCTTCTTTTTGTCAAGATAATACATTCATGCTAGCTTCCCTTAAAAAAAAAAAAAAAAAACCAACACCACAATAAACATTTTTTGCTTATACACACTGATGAAGGTTTCACATCTTTCCTGGATGACTGTCCTCCAGGTAGGAAGTGTCTCTCATTTGGCTTCACTGCTCCTTAGCTTGAAGTCCAGACTTGAAAACATGGGGGAGGCAAGGTAGATACTTAGCCACCTTACCCTGAAGTGACCTGCATCCTTCTGCTCCATTCAGAAGATTCATGGCCCACCCAACCAAGGCAGGCTGGGAGGTCTGGAGGGTCATTAGTGAACACGGCAGATCTCTCCCATACTCTCTCAGCATTGCTGAGATTAAATGCATTAACACATGCACCATCGCTTAGAACAATGTCCAGCACATAATAAGTACTCACTAAATGCTATGAGTACAACCACTGCCCCTCCTCTTTTTCCTCCATCCGAGATGCTGAGAAAAATGTAGTCGTATCAATACAGAGAAAGTGCCCAGGATAAAGTCTAGGGCAGCAATAGCCACAAGAATAAAATCAGGTCCATTCTGCAAAGTAAAGGTGGACTTTTGAACAAATGCAAAATGTCTTACTAGATGTCACATCGATATCAGCCCTGTACCCCAAGTTACAAGCACAGTAGTGCGGTGGCCTGAATTTTGAACTTGCAGATTTTGCTCATGAACCATGGACCAATAATATCCCTTTTCACACAAGGCTTAGAATGTCTACCCAGGGCAGCCCGGGTGGCTCAGCGGTTTGGTGCTGCCTTCGGCCCAGGACATAATCCTGGAGACCTGGGATCGAGTCCCACGTCGGGCTGCCTGCGTGGAGCCTGCTTCTTCCTCTGCCGCACCCCCCCCCCCCCCGCCCCTGGGTTTCTCATGATTAAATAAACAGAATCTAAAAAAAAAAAAGAAAGAAAGAAAACAAAGAAAAAAAAAAAGAATGTCTACCCAGTCTTTGCCCAGCTTTGGGTCTTCATGCTCTTGATTGTTGAACATCCAACAAGGCTTCTAGCCTTTCTATCTCTGCCTTAATTGGTGTCCTGGACTGACTGAAGTACTGTTCGTGTGGATAGTCTTGGCGCATTCCAGCCCTGGAATACGGAGAATATTCCCACTATATTTTGAAAAAAGGAACCTTGGCCAGTTATTAGCACAGCTAAACCTCACACTTACCCTTCTCACTTCCCATCCAGAGCTGTTTTTACGGTCTCTACCTGGCCTACGAATTTCCTGTTGCCTAAACAGACCAAATTTCTTTAGTGATTTTGATACAACAGCATGTACTCCCATAGGGAGTTCATCAGCATTTTATTCCCCAAATCATCAAAGAATTTAGTGCTGTAATGCTGGAGACAAACGTCCTTCCGTTTTAGCTCTACATTCTTGTCCTTTGCAGACCTGAAGGTATTTTGGCTGAGGCAGGACAGCCCTGCTGGGGATCTGCTACCGTGGCGGCAGCGAAGGGGCTGGTAAGCCGGCTTGGTTTCTTTGTGGGCTGGATTTGATGAGCGCTCTTGACAATGGGCCATTCAATATAACGAACTCAAAGAACAACATAAAAATGTACACAGCGTGGGGTATTTATAAAATGTGATAGACACTATTTTAAGTGCCTGACATGTTTCACCTAATATATTGCTCCTGGCAACCCTGTGATGTACCATTTTGCAGAGGAGGAAACTGAGACATATTTAGATACTGGCCCAGAGTCCCGCAGCCAGGAAATGCTAACATACTTTCAATCACAGCCCAGAGCCTGTGCTCTTTAGTTCCTCTGGACCCTAGCAGTCAGTAAAGGATAATTAATCAGTACAGTGCTTCTCTTAATAATCTTTTTCCAATTTCAGTCCCAAAATAAACATGTCCCCAGCAGTTCAATCATAGCACACACTGTTACCTGTAATTTTTTGTAACCTTAGCTTATAAACATTACTTCCTGTTGCCGTTCTCATGATGAGGAAAGGTTATGATTCTATGATATTCCATATGTATATATTATATATATATATATATCTCAGTTTATTAACCCATTTATTCCTTTTATTTCACCTATCCCGCAAACATTTAATAAGTAGCTACTATGTGACAGGCAATAGGCTCAGCACTAGGAAGCTAAAAATGAATTAGGCAGAGTCTCTGTTCAAAAGACATCTGCAGGTGCATGGGGGACCTTGTACAAGATGAAACAAGGTGCTGAGTTCACCTGTAAAGATGTGCACAGAGTGTTCAGTGTATCAGAGGATCTGGGAAGCTGGAGATTGAAGGGCCCCTACCCTGGGCATCTGGGGGGCTGCCTCCTTTTAGAGGGGGTGAGGCAGAGGTAGTGGGACCAGCAGCATTGGTGGTCCTTGGCAAGGCAAGTCCACTCACGAAGCCATGAGCAGAGGGCCTCCACCATCTCCAGGGCTGGCTTCCTTCCCCACAGTGACATCAGCAGTCAGGACAGGTAGTATGAATTCCTGATTTGGGCTGTTTCACTCCCAAGAAGAAGCTGAATCCACAGGCTTGAGCATTTCCGTCTGTGGATAACTCTGAGCCTCCTGCCTGTGCACTTCATTGCTCTTTTTAGCATGTTTATGTCTTTAATTACCTTGTTAAGCAAAAAATTCCCTGCTCACTGTCCGTGTCACACAGTCAGTACTTACCTATACTGACTTGGGGCATTTTATTCTTTACCCCAAATTCTAATGAACAAATATTTACTTGATGGCAACATCATGTCTTTTTTTTTTTTTTAAAGATTTACTTATTTATTTGAGAGAAAGAGAGCAAGAGAGGGAAAGGGAGAGAGAATCCCGAGCAGACTCTTCACTGGGCACAGAGCCTGATGTGGGGCTCGATCTCATGATCTCGAGATCACAACCTGAGCTGAAACCAAGAGTTGGATGCTTAACTGACTGAGCCACCCATGCGCCCCAGCATCGTGTCTTTTTACATACAGGCATCTTCAAAGCACTTCCCTGGTGCGTGTTATTTAACTTTGTGCCCCTGTTTTGGAAAGTGTTAGCTGCCATGTGCCATGGCATTATTCTAAGTGTGCCATGTGGAGCCTTTCAACTTTCAGAGTAACCCATGAAGATGGCAGGATTATTATGCTCATTTATAGATGAAGGAACTGAGGCCCTATGGGGTTAAGGGCCCTGTTCAAGGTCGTGACTAGAACACAGAGCTGGGTATTTTGCACTCATGCGGTTCTGACTTCAGTGTCCACCTGCTTAACCACTATGCCATGTCTGCCTCTCACTGTGTAATAGTGTTATAATTCGGCCCCATTAGAAGGCTGCTGGGACCAATATATATCTCAGCGATAAGCCAGAGAAACCATCTTCTGACAAGGCCAGGCGGAGTGACCGTGCCACGTCCAGCACCACCCTCATTCCCTGAAGACTGCCTCGTATTCCCACCCACAGACTTGGGCCTGAGGTCGTCCATGGCAGGCCACTGGTTTGTCTTCACAGGTAGCATGAGCTCATGCGGGTATTGGCCAACAGCTGGGGCAGGTTGGCTTTTAGCTGAGGAGTGACCCAAGGATGAGCATCTGAGAGTTACAGTAACATTGCCCACTGGGTGGAGGCAAGAATACCATCACTCTCCTCCATCTCTGCCCCAAGAGGGTGGGTAGCCCTGTGACAGGGAGATCTACCTGAAAATCAGAGGGTATGGGGAGGGCAGGGGACAGGGGAGAGGGGGATGGACCTGGAGCATGTTGCATAGAACCCTGTAGAAGACGCAGTTCACAGTAGAGGGCAGACAGTAGAGGCGGAGGATTTCCTGCCTGACTTTGATGGATCCGTTCAGAACTCTGCAGAGCGGTGGTTCCCACAATGTGGTTCATGAACCTGCAGCATGAGCAGTGCCCGGGAACTTGTTAAAAAACACAGCTTCTGGGCACCTCCTAGACCAGCAGATTCAGAAACTCTAGAGGTGGGCCCCAGAAACCTGAGCTCCCAACAAGCCCTCCGGGGTTACTCTGGTGCCAGCTCCAGCTTGAGACCCACCCGTCCAGAGCAAGAAATGTATTTTATAGTTTGTATTTTAGAAATCAGAAAACTGAAGTAGTTTACTTTTAGCATCTGAATCATGCATGTAGTGTTCTTTTTGGCAAATTAGGGATTGAGAAAAGAAAAGTTAGGAAAGGAACACTTGCCTGGCTCAGTGGTTGAGCACCTGCCTTTGGCTCGGGGCGTGATCCCGGGGTTATGGGATCGAGTCCCACATTGAGCTCCCTGCAGGGAGCCTGCTTCTCCCTCTGCCTATGTCTCTGCCTCTGTGTGTGTGTGTCTCTCATGAATAAATAGTCTTAAAAAAAAAAAAAGGAAGAAAGAAAAGTTAAGAAGCCCTCCCATAAATCCTGTCCTTTAGGAGATAACTATTACTAAGGTTTTGGTGTGTTTCTCGTCGGACCATTTCCTCTCCAGATCATGATAAGGTTATCACCCGTTCGATTTAATTTTGATGAGTTAATCTGAGAAGCACCTCCTGGACTCAGGTGGGAAGAGGAAGAAGGTGAGTGCAGAGCAAACAGACTCGGAGGTAGAGTGGGGCCCGAGGGGAAAGTTCTCAACTCTGAGCCTCGTGCTCACATGGGAGACACCTGGGGCCAGGCAGGCCTCAGAGCTGCCCTGGAGGCAGTGCCCCTGGGAGACTAATCCGCCTGTGAATGGGGGACCCTCTTTATCATTCTTGTTAGATGGGATGAGATTTACGTCAGCTCAGAAATCTTTGCAATGATCAAAATAAGTGAAGGGCTGTCAGAGGGAAGAGGGATTAATCTCTCTGTGATTGCAGCAGGGGTGGGCTGCTCTTTCAGGGGAGGGATAGCAGAGGGATGCGTGCTGGCGGGGGCAGATCTTAACTCGGATGAGCCTCACGGGGTCAGGATGAGCCTCCCCGTGAGAATGAAGCCACAGTGGTCCTACTGCCTAATGAAGTGAGCGCCCGTGGCCCGGGGCCCGCTGTTCCTGAGGGTGCCTTGCAGATGGGCAGCACGCCCGTAAGTGTGGCTTGCAGGTGTGTTCTGCAAGTGCTGACATTGAAAATCCAGAAATTTCACCTTGGAGGCGGGCACCTGGTGTGTCAAGAAAACCAGGAGCTCTGGCAACACAGCAACGTTCTTTGCACGAGACAGGCGAGCAGTGGAAGGTGACGGTGGCTGTCCCTTTAGATGAGGCAGGAGTGGCTGCGCTGTGTCCCTCTCCCTGTGGCCCCCTGCTCACTCACTGAGGTTGAGTGACAGGTGCTGGTGATGATTACATTTGTGTTTTTGTTTTCATCTACACAGCCTCCTTCTCGTGTCCGTATTCATGATAAGGGGCATAGCGTAGTATTTAAGAGTGCAAATTCTAGATCTAGATTTGCCTGGGTTCAGTTGCTGCCTCTGCCCCTCGCTGGCTGTGTGCCTCTGGGCTGGTGACTTCACCTCTCTGTGCATTGTATTTTCTCAACTTGAAAACTCCTAAAACAAGAGTGTTGAGAGGGATTAGTGAGTTAATACGATTAGGTGAGATGCATAGACTAGGGTCCTGGCTATCCAGGCAGGCTCTAATGTAGGCTGCTAGTGATCATCGTTGCTGCTGTGAGTCATTTGCATTATGTACCTGCCAGACCAACACTGGAGCTACTGCCTACTGACTTAGTGCTCCTTTAGAGCTTCTCTCATGCTCGCACACCATGGGTTTAAAGTCTTTGGAATACAAAGCTCGAGGCAGTTTTCTGTCTGGAATAGATATTTTATTCCTCGAGACAGGGAGTTTTCTGGGATCCTGGCCATATGGAGGAGTCTAGCTGAATTCACTTAAAAATAGAGCTATTCTGTTGGGCCAGCAGGGCCCCCTAATCGACCTGTACAGAATTGGTGGGGGTGGCGGTGTGGTCGGGGTGTGTGTGTGAGAGAGAGTGAGAAAGTGCTTGGCTGAGCTCTCAGGGCACGTGATGGCACGGTGGTTGAGTCTGGGCCCTGGTGCTGCGTGGCCTTTCTTTCCTTCTGGCTCTGACCTGGGGCAGGTCCCATTTGTCTCTCCAAGCCTCAGTGTCGCCCTCCTGAAAAGGAAGGCAGTGGTAACCGAGTGGTCCGTGTCAGCCTCGCATGAGCCAGTTGGAGGCTGGCACACTGCAGACACAGCAGTTTTGTGCCCTTCTCCTTTTTTCCTAAGGGAAAACAAAGGGCTTGCCATAGCATGAACTTGAGCTTGAGCTCACCATCTGATAAGCGGCAGATGGTCCCCGTTTCCGATCATCTAGGAGCCTGGGAAGACAAAGCTGATTATTCGCTGTGAGCCCTGTGATGGTTCAGGCTCCTCTTCTGAGCTCTCCCAGGAGCAGGGCTCCCTCCCACACCCGACCCCAAATCCTTCACGTGCTGCCCCAGTGCCTAGAGTTAGTGCTTGCGTGCTCAGTCCTTGTGGACTGTGAGTACATGGACAGTACCCTCCTTCAGCAGTGGACCAGAATGAGGGCCTCATGCTAAGCAGGAGCACGATGCCCTTCCTCAGCACCCAGGGAGGAAAGGACGTGTGAAGATGTGGCCTTTGGAGTCTGAAGTCAGGGAGTCAGGAGTCTGGTGCTCCATAACACTTGGTGGGCCACGTGACCTGGCTGAGCCTCAGTTTCCCCTTTGCAGAACGAAACTGGGTCAGTCAGATCGTTGTGGGGATGAGACGTGATATCATGATACCAGGATGAGGCCTAGCTCATCATAGGTGCTCCCTAAGTGTTACTGCCCTCCTCTTCCTCTGGTTGAGTTAAAGTGAAGGCAGTGTTTTGACCTCTGAATAATCATTTTATACATGAGTTCGATATTAAAGCTCATGGTTAAATACATCCATATGCCAGGCATCAAAAACTCATTTCCTCCATTCGTTCCTTTTTTCCCCCTTTAACTTGCTCACTCGTTCATTCTTTTAACGGGGGTGCTGTTTGTATGACACCCTTTCTACATGCAGCCTTTCTAGGACAAGCCGGTAGGAGGTGCTGCGGATATGAAATGTGATCATACCAAACCTTTACTTAAGGACCTTACATTGTTTTGAAAGAGAAAGAAGAGAGCCCACTGTGGTATCCTGAGCTAAGGTGATGGAGAAGCCTGCTCCAGGCTCACTTGTATCACGCCTGAACGCCTGTATTCTGATTCTGCTTGCGGTGCACTCCCCTCCCTCCCAAACCCTGAGCACATGGCCCTTCGGATTCAAGACACTTTTGCAGAGGCTCCTCATTTGGAAAATGCTCTGTCTCAGGCCGGTGGTACAACCAGGTGAGGTTAATGGCAAGATCATCATGTGCCTTGGCTCCCAAGAACAACAGGCCCCTTGAATGAATGGAGTGGAGAACCCCATCCAACTGTTCATTGATCCGTCCATCCCCTGTTGTTGTTATTATAGCACGGTGGTCAAGGGTGAAGATTCTGGAGCCAGACTGCATGGGCTCAAATCCTGGCTGTGATTTACATGAAATTCCTGAACCCTCCTGGACCTTGGTTTTACTCATCCACAGAACGGGGTGATAAGAGTACCTAAGTGGTTGTATAGCTTTCTGTTGCTGTGTGACAAATGTAGTGGCTTGAAGCAGCATTTATCCATCATAGTGACTGTGGATCGAAAGTCTAGGCATGGCTACCTGGGTCCTCTGGCTCTGGGCCTCTCTCAAAGATGCAAGAGCCGAAGTGTTAGTAGAGCCTGCAGTTATTTTAAGGCTTGAGGTAGGTCAGCTTCCAAGCTCACTCCAGAGGGTGTTGTCAGGAGATCCAGCTCCTTTCAGCTGGTTGGATCCAAGGGTCTCAGTTACTCCTGAGCTGTTGGTTGGGAGCTTCCATCGGTTCTTGGCCACATGGTCCTCTACACAAGGCAGCTAACATGTCAGCTTGGTTCATCTGAGAAAGCAGGCAAGGGTATGAGAGAGAGGTTTAGCACGACCACAGTCCTAGTCTTTAGGAACCTTATCTCAGAAGCGACATCCATCACTTTTGTGTATTCTGTTCATTAGAAGTAAGTCACCAGGTCCGGCACACGTTCAGAGCAAGGGGTTATATGGGGTGTGAATGCCAGGAGGGTGGAGTGGGGGAGCACATCGTAGTGGTGGTGAGGGTGAAGTGAGTTATACGTGTAAAAGCACTTACAGGGGTGTCAGGGGCAGAGCTCACACTTAATAACTCCTAGCTATGATTATCACTAATATTATTACTTACAGCATGTTTTTTTCAGCAAATATTCATTAAGTTTCCTCTTCTATCAAAGACACCATCTGCATTTGTTATTGGGGATTCTTAGAAAACTGGGAGCAGATGAATTATAAGTGGGTCTTTCTCAGAGACTTCCCAGCATACTGGGGGGATGGATGTTCATTTACAAAATAAAGACCACAAAGCAGAAAATAGTGGCTGTTATCTTGTATCCTCAGAGGAGGGCAGGGATGCAGAGCTGGAAGGCTCTGGATGTGCATAGGGACTCGCAGTTGTTCAGGTTGGCTGGAAAGCAGGACACACCAAGGTTGGAAGATGAGATTAGTGCCAGGTGGTGACGGGAGTTGGAGTCCATCTCTGATGACGTGCGAAGCCAAGAAGGATTTTTGGGATGAGGAATGTTGTAGGCATGGATGCATGGCCCAGAGGGGAGGGGAGCAAAGGGGAGGCTCTGAAGCCATCTCAAAGTTCAGAAAAGAGGTTATTTTTCTGGGTCAAGACAATCCAACAGGAGAAAATCCACTACAAGAAAAGTACCTGTTTCCCCTTCGGTATCCTTTTCCAAGATGTGACTATAAAAGGAGAGCACCACTCTCTTCCTGCCAGTCTGGGAGATAATCCTGAGAAGTTGGGCCTGATTTGATGAGTCTGATCCTAGAGCCTGGTTCTGTGACTTTAGGTATGTCATCTGAGCTTTTGCATTTCGTGGTCCTCAACTAAAAATGGGATGATTTTGCCGACCTTGACTGCTTTGACAATCATACACACAAACACACGTTACTATTTAGTAGGGCTTTTAAAGAACTCAGCAGTTCCGTGGGCTTTCATTATCCCCATTTTACAGATGAAGAAACAGGGACTTAGGTTAATTAAGTGACTTGCTAAGGATTGTTCCCAGACTGTCTGACTTCTCAACCACGCATCTAAGCATTAAAGTGCCAGTGCTAAAGTGCTAAAAAAGTGTGCTAAAGTGCCAGTGTCTGAATGCTTCATAACTGGCCTTTCCTCTCTGCATACAAGCAACCAGAGCAAAGGGAAGGTCTGTCTGTCCACCAGAGGGTTATGCATATAAGGTGGCTTGCTCGGAAGAGCAGAGGCCAAGTCAGACTTAACCCCAGCTACTTGCTCAGCAATGGCCAGAGACGAAGCTCTTACGTATCTCTGTGTGTGTTGTGAGACTAAAGGAATTTAAAATTTATACATTTTCCATATTTCTTCATCCTCTGACACCTCCTTCTTTGGAGGACTCACCTTTAAATCTCTCTGAGCTGTATTTATCTAAATACCGTTTTATCAGCCATCAAGCTATGAGCTGTATTTTATTGACTCTAGATTTGGCGAGACATCAGAGGGCCCGTGTGGTCTCTGGGGGGTTGTTTGCCTCTGAAGCTGTTTTAACCTCCCCCCCCCCCCCCGCCCCATGATGTCTTGGGCAGCATTACAGGACGTGGGGACACTCGGCTGCTTAGCTGTTTTCAGCACCACATCCTGGGAAGGCCTCTCTTGTGACATGAAAATTACATTGAAATTGAAGCTCAGAAATAAAATGACGTGATTTCCTCCAGAGAGGTTCCGTAATCTGGATTTGAGGATGGAAAATGTGTCCTGGGTGAGAAGCCAACAGAGGAAGATGCTAGGTCCTTCCAGCTTGAGGTGACAAAAAAATCCTCCCTAACTTTTAGGGGTTCTCGAGTGACTGAAGACCATGCTCCAAGGAACACAGCGTGGAATTTGTTGTCTAAAGTCAAAGGATAACAGTGGTTATTTGTGAGAAGGGGGCTTTAGAAGCCACTTAAGATTTTCTTCTTGTATTTGCATTTTCCACATTTTCTGTAATGAATGTATCATTTCATAATTTTTATTAAAAATTGCAATTGAAAAAATATGTCATTTAAAAAAAACGATTCATGTCTGGCCCGTAAATAATGTTTCATAGGGGATCGTTGACATTTTTTTAAAGATTTTATTTATTTATTTGAGAGAGAAAATGAGAGCATGAATGGAGGGTGGAGCAGAGGGAGAGGGAGAAGCAGTCTCCCCGCCAGGCAGGGAGCCTGATGTGGGGCTCGATCCCAGGCCCCTGGGATCATGACCTGAGCCAGAGGCAGACACTCAACCACTGAGCCACCCAGGTGCCCCTGGATCATTGACGTAGTAAGAATTATGGTGTCACGTGAAGTTGCCCTAATAATAATTTCGGACTCCATGTATCCAAAGCCAACTCTTACTTCCTTATTTATTTTCTCTAGCCAGACATCCTTCAGTGCTGGCTTCCCCATCTTGGTGGATAGCCTCTCCATTCTCCAGTTGCTGAGATCAAAAGCCCTGGAATCATCCTTGACTTAGGCTCTCACAGTTTATGTGTAGCAAACCTGAGGCATCGCTCCTTTGGAGAATTATCCAGGTGGCTTCCTTCCAGCGCTAACCATACTGGTCTAAGCCAGCGTCATTTCTCAGCTAGAATATTGCAGTAACCTTTCCATCAGGGACCTTGCCTCTCCCCCACTTATTCCTTACATGGTGGGGAGAGAGGTCAGTCCGGGTCAAGTCCCAGCCTGTGTCTTCCCTGTCACATCTCTCTATGGCTTCTGATCTGGCTCCGAATAAAATTCACACATTAAATTGTCTCCTCAAACATGATCTTTAAAAAATAGCTATAAGGGCTAAATAGTGTGTTATGTCATAGTCTAGCAATTTAACTCTTGGTGGCCGCTCCCCCTACTTACTCAGAGGGCGCCACGATGTGCATAAATAATGGTCTTTCTCTACCTCTCAGATGATTTACCTAAAGTGGATTCTTAGAGGGGGAATTAGTAAATAAGAGGGACTTGTCGAGTTTTATCAGGGGAGGGAACATTCCGCCAGTTTATTTTCTGGAAGGTTTGTCCTGGCTTATATTTCCATGAAATGTATATGAGAGAGCCTTTGTAAAACTGCACCCTTAACGTGGTGAATTTTACAGATTTGGCCCGTATCTTAACTTCATGATTAAAAATATTACATCTGTTTGTTTTAGTCGCATTTATCTTCATTTCATTTCATTTCATTTTTCAAGTAGGCTCTACCCCCAGCATGAAGCCCAACACGGGGCTTGAACTCACGACCCTGAGATCAAGACCTGAGCTGAGATCAAGAGTGGGACGCCTAACAGACTGAGCCACCCAGGCGCCCCTAGTTGCATTTATTTTATTACAGGTAGTTCATACCCCCAAACCACTACTGATCATATATGAATTGGTATTGGTGTGATCTGCTCTTATTTCTCCAAGAGTGTCTATTTATGTCTTGACTGTCCTCGTCACCGAGTCTCCAGAAGAGATTTTGTGCTTCCTGCAAACGTATAGTTGAGAAGGAGCGGTGGGAGGCAGTATGGGGTCTTATGTAGACACGCGGTATCTGGAATCGGAGTACTGGTTTCCAGCCACCTCTCTCCCACGTACCAGCTGTGCAAACTGGGCTAGAGTGGGTACTCTCCAAAATGCTGTTTCACCAATTAAAATAGGTCTGAGAAGAGTGCCTGCCTATCTCCTAGGGCCTGACTCCGCAAACTCCTTTCTGTAAAGGACCAGAGCCTGTAAATATTTTGGCTTTGCGAACCATACCGTTAGCTCTGCCGTCGTGGTGCCGAAGCGGCCCTAGACAACATGTGAGTGTGACTATGTTCCAAAAAGCTGTATTGACTGACACGGAAATTTGAATTCATATAAATTTCATGTGTGACAAAAATCTCCTTTTTTAAAAAAATTCTTCCCAACAAGTTAATAGTGTAAAACCCATTTGTAACTCACAGGAGGCATATGGTCCTTGGGGTGCAGGTTGCTGAGGCCTCTCTTAGGGTCTTGGGTACTTTGAATGAGAAGACATTTGTGAGTAACTTGGCCTGTTGTTTGGCATAGACTCAGAGCTTGGCCTCTATCATTATTATTCTTACACTAATAGGATTTTGCAGTGTATTCTCAGAGTAGTCATTTTTAAAATGCAGGCTAATTCTCACCTTCCATACTTGCTGCAGCGTGCCTTGGGATGGTCTAATTTGTGTGGACGTACCAGTACATCATAGATGTTTAATGCTTTGGTTTCTCTTGCCCTGGGTAGATGCAAATCGTTTGTCTCTCACCCCTCCCCTGCATTCTGGGCTCCAGTTGACTCAAACCCTTTTAGCTCTCTGAACACACCGTGCCCTCCTTCACCTTCAACTGCTCATTGCATTCTGTATCTTAATTCTTTAAACATGGCCCAAGCGTTTCCTCTGGATGGGAAGACAATAAATAATACCAACAGAGCCCTAGGACCTGAAAGGTCTTAACACATCCATCATTGTATTCTCCACTCTAAAGTCTTTTTGTTTTTAAAGAGTGCCCCCCCCCCTTCCCCTGCTGAATCCCATCCAGGTTTCTTGAACCTGCCCTTGAATGCTTGTTAAGAACACCCTCCCCACACAGGGCACTGTTAACACCTTAGAGCTGGTGGCGGCCTTCTTTGGAATTTAAATCCCCCTGCCCTGGGGTACTTGGCCTATAAAGGAAAGTGGGAGGACATTGTTCATTCTTTCATTAAAGCTGTAGCTGCTGCTGAAGTCCAGGCACTTTCAGGTGGGTGCCCTGCTGCCCTGGGTGGTCACCCGATGATACAGAAATGAATGGGTGTGGCAGTGTGAATAAAACTTTCTTTATGCAGACAGGGGGTGGCTGGATTTGGTCTTTGGGGCCGCAGTGTGCCAACCCCCTGCCGTGGAGAGTGAATTGTTGACAGATTATGGGACAGAGAGGCTGTGTGCTGTGGCCAGGCCCCGGGTGTGCAGAGTGAGCCCTCTAAATGCCAGGGCAGGTGTCCATGTAGCCGACGGCCTTCTCTGATCCATCCAGGGTCTCTGTGTGGACAGCACAAGGGTCCCAGGCTTCTTCTGCTCCTTCATCCCTCATGTCACAGTGGAGCCTTTCTTTTAGGCCCCCATGGGGAGGCACTTTGTGTATAGATCTTCAGGGTTTGGGTTCTGGAATAAGGCCACTGAGCTTCAAGTCTTGGTTCTCCATGTGGGAGCTGAATCCCGTATTGACAAGATGGAGATAATGATAATACCTAACTCAGGGGTAATAAATGGAAAGCGCTCAGCGTGGCTGTGGCATGTAGTTAGCGCTCCTCTGCAGGTGGCCTCCGGTGGCATGCATCCTTATCGACGGCTGTGGCCGCGTTCCACGGGGAGTACAGGAGAGTGTGCATGGGTGTGCGCTGGCGTGTGTGTGTGTGTATATGTGCGCATGGCACATGCACACAGAGGCACGGGGTTTCCATCGTGTGTGCCATGGCCAATGTCATATGCCTCTACATCCCCCCCTTCTGGGAGGCCTCTCTGGGGGGATGGAGAGCATCCCACTTGGCCCAGGATGCAGGGACCGTTCAAGCTGAACCGGTTGTTCTACCTTCACTGTGTCCTCTTCCCTCACTCGTCCAGCTGGGCTCTGAATTTCTTGATGTTCTTTGACGTCTGTTGCTTTCCAAAAGCCCCGGGAAGGACGTCGGGCCATGTTGCTGAGAGGGCTTGAGTTGGAGGGACATCTGACAAACTGTGTCAGGTCATCCTGACTGATGCTGCGAGCTGTTCTCTTGTCGTGGACGGGTGCCCGGCTTTACCTCCTGGGGCCCATGTGGTCCCCGGCCACAGCTCTTTTCTTAAATAAGATTGGTCATGGCACTTCTGTGTTGAAAACCTCCAACCTCCATTTAAAAACCTGTGTCTGCAGTGCAGTGTCCTAGACCATAGTCTCATTTGTCCTAGACCATAGTCTTATTTATCAGCCAGTATGTGTTGAGTACCAACTAGGGGGCAAGCGCCTCTAGGCACCGAGCATATAAGAGTAAAGAAAATGGGTAAAAACTCTGCCTTCATGGAGCTTACATGCCAGTGGAGGGAGGGAAATTATATGAAATAAATAAGTGTATACGGTGGTCTCACTTATCCTCACTTTGAGTTACCTGCAGTCAATCTGGGTCTAGAAGCAGATGATCCTCCTTCTGACGAATGGTCAGAAGGTCGGTAGTTGCCAAATGCTACATCATACACCTGGGTCATTCCCCTCATCGTGTGGGTGCTTTATCATCTCACGTCACATGAAGAAGGGTGAGTACAAGGTATTTCGAAAGAGAGACAGAGAGAGGCCACATCCACATGACTTCTATTACAGTCTATCATTATGATCATTCTATTGTATTAGTCGTTCTGTTGCGAGTCTCTTACTGTGCCTGGTATCTATACTAAACTTTATCATAGGTGTATGTGTATAGGAAAGACGTGGTAAACACAGGGTTGGGTACTATTTGCAGGGTCTAGAACATACGCTCCCACCCTTGGCAAGGGGGCACTGCTGTACTGTGTTGTGTGATGGTGAGTTCCAGAAGAGTGAGTAGAGGGGAGGGTGACAGGATAGGGGATGAGGCCGTTCAGATCCCCCACCATCAGAGCCCACCTCCCCTCCTCAGCCTTGCTCTCCACCTCCATCCTCCCCAGTCCTGCTGCTCCAGCCTCACCAGCGCTGTCACCCCTCCCTGAGCATGTCTGTGTAAAGGCTCTGTCTGCTTTATGTGGCCATAGGCTTGGTTTCAGGTGTAAGACCACCGTCTGCTCCCTCAGATACTCATTCCCTCTTACGAGCCTTCTCAGCATCCTTGCACTGTTCTCCTGGCCCCCGTCACCTGCGTGTGTTGCAACTTGTGATGGATGCCGGAGACCTTGGGGAGCAGAGACTACCTTATCCAGCCCAGATCCTTGCCTCCCACCCCCCCATGCACACACAGCCTGGGGTGGGGTCTGGTTCACACGTAGTCGGGGCTCTATCAGAGCGTGTTGAATGAATGAATGAAAGGTCAGGTGTGCACTGTGGAACACACAGAATTAGCCAGCCAGCCCGTGAGTCAGGTTCCTAGAAATCCAGAGGAGTACGTGTACCCAGATAGTGCTTTCGGGATCAGAGGTTCACTACACGGTGACATGGGGCAGCAGGGGGCACAGGGGTGGCTTGGCTCCCTTATCTTCGATCGATCTTGCAGTGGTGCCTCTGGATGCCTCGGGCAGCAGTTTGGCTTCGTTGTAGGACGACAGTGGGTAGCAGGCGATTTCTGCGAGCCTACTCCCAAGCTGCTTACTCAAGGGGATACTCTTAACCTCAGGGTTGAAGGGCTTATGCCCGTCGGCATCCTCCTACAGAGGGGGCATGCAGTGGCTAAGAGCCTTGGCTCTGCCATTAGGTTTTGGGGTATCTGTTTCTGAGCCCCTGATGAACACTCCTGTGACACTGGGCAAGTTACTTGAGTGTTCTCTGCTTCCCCTTCCTGGTTTATAAAATGCATGTCTCTGGCTTGCATGAAGCAGGGTTGCCGTGGGAACCATATGACACCAGACATAGGAAAAGCCGTACACAAGTGTCGGCATCTGGAGCAGAGGAACGAGGGAATATGAAGGAAGAGTTTCAAAGAAGCTGGGAGGTGGTCAGTAGCACGGGAAGATTGGGGGTCCCAGGGGAGTGAGAAACGCACCCAGCCCATCTGGCTGGACCTTTGGATGGTGGCTGGTAATTCTGTGGGGTGGGGTGAAGTGCTGGGGTATGGAAACTATTCCAGAGAGGAAGCAAACTGCTTGAGCTTGCCAGATTGGTCACAGTGGGGATGGACTCGAGCTCTGCAGGTCCTCTGCAAGTTCATTTTCTCCCTGAGCTTCCATAACACATCTCAGCCCTCTCGGGTTTGCCCCTCGTCCTCTCCGATTGTTCTTTCTGTGTCCACTTGTTTCTTCCTCTCTCCTTCTGGGTTACATCTGGTAAGGAAGGCTATAGTTCCTGTTTCATTCTTTTTCTTCCTTGTTCCTACATCAACTTGGTTCTATTCTCTGCTGAGAGTGAGATTCCAACCCCTGACCTCATTCTAGAAGCCTCGATTTGACTCACCCTCTGTGGAGAGGGTTTTCTTGGGGAGGTCACGTAGCAGAAGGGGTTAGCATGCACCTAAACCACCTAGAACGTTTGTTCAGGGGTGCCTGGGTGTCTCAGTGGTTGAGCGTCTGCCTTAGGCTCAGGGCATGATCCCAGGGTTCCAGAGATCGAGTCCCACATTTGGCTCCTTGCAGGGAGCCTGCTTCTCCCTCTGCCTGTGTCTCTGCCTCTCTGTCTGTTTCTATCATGAATAAGTAAATGAAATCTTAAAACAACAACAACAACAACAACAATTGTTCAAACACACAGGGCCAGGCCCCTCCAGCAGTGGGTGGGAGGGGGCCCAAGAATCTGCATCTCTAACAAGTTTCTAGGTAATGCAGATCCTCCTAGACCAGTATCACGTTTGCAGAATCCGTGTCCTAGAGGAAGATCACTGGGAAACAGGTGAGAAAAGAGAAAAGTTTATATCCACTGTGGCAGGGGAGGAAGCCTAAAATTCGCACTGCACTAGACTCTTGGCAATTATCAGAGATCTTGCCTTCACAAGGAAAGGGATTGAGAAACTAGGGAATATAGTTCTGAGAGCAGAGCATTGTTATCAGTTTGCAGAAAACGTAGTCCAAAATCTAGAGATGTGCATTCAAGAGGTTAGTTAACCGTTCTTAGAAGATGATGAA
Source organism: Canis lupus baileyi (assembly GCF_048164855.1). Classification (NCBI taxonomy): domain Eukaryota; kingdom Metazoa; phylum Chordata; class Mammalia; order Carnivora; family Canidae; genus Canis; species Canis lupus. Next base: position 57,301,932 of record NC_132845.1, read on the forward strand.
GTTTGGGGCAATGCAAGAAACAGGTGTTTAAGGCCAACCCAGGGAAGGCCCTTTCTGTGGTCTCAGGTTTATCAAGAAGAGGAGACGGTTTAGGACTCAGGCATGCAACGCTGTTCTTGTGCAAGGGTTGCATAAAGATCTCAACTCTTGGGACGCCTGGGTGGCTCAGCTGTTGAGCGTCTGCCTTCAGCCCAGCGCGTGATCTGGAGACCTGGGATTGAGTCCCACATCGGGCTCCCTGCGAGAAGCCTGCTTCTCCCTCCGCCTATGTCTCTGCTTCTGTCTCTTGTGAATAAATAAATAAAATTTAAAAAAAAATCTCAACTCTTTACTCTGCCTGAGTCCAAATCGTGGCTTTGTCATTTACCAGCTGTGTGACCTGGGGTAAGTTACCTCACCTCTCTGACCTTCCTCATTTTGAAGATATGGACAGTAAATTTCCCTTCATCCCTTTAGTACATATGGAGGTGCCTACTTTGTGCAGGCCTGTCAGGGAACTGAAGGCAAAAAATGGCTTACCAGATGAGGTACTTAAAAGAAGTCCTGTATAGTTCTACCCTCGTGGAATTCAGGGTCCAAGGAGGGGGATAGAAATCAGTCCAGGAATCAACGAATGAAGAACCTCCATTCTGGAAGGTGCTGTGAAGAGACGTATCTGTCATCTGAGAACCTGTAACTGGCCATTGAACCCAGTCGGGGCCGTAGTCCACTTAACATGACCCAGAGCTAAGAGACTGGGCAGAGAATTCACCAGAACTGGGAAATAATATGTTTTAGCCACCATGGTGGTGGTGAAATAAAACAAACAGAGATCAACCTGAGATCCTGAGCAGAAGTGTGTTTTTAAATGTGGCTGTGCACCACGACTTACCTTAGTTCTCACTGAGAATGAAGACTTCAAGGGTGAAGGGTTCTTTTTTCTTTTTTTTTTTTTTTTTAAGATTTTATTTATTTATTCTTGAGAGACACACAGAGGCAGAGACACAAGCAGAGGGAGAAGCAGGCTCCCTGTGGGGAACCCAATGTAAGACTCGATCCCAGGACTCTGGGATCACACCCTGAGCCGAAGGCAGATGCTCAACCACTGAGCCACTCAGGTGCTCCCAGGGTGAAGGATTCTAATTCATATTTGTGAGTATGAATAATAGAAAGAGTAAATGAAATATTTTTGGATAGAGAAAGATATGAAGGACATGTTTGAGTTTTATTTTATTTTATTTTATTTTATTTTATTTTATTTTATTTTATTTTATTTTTTTGCTTGTTTGCCTTGTTTGATGAGGGGGAAAAAAAAAACAAAGTAATTTGGTCCTTAAGTAAAATGGTTGTTTCTGAATTAGGAAGGAAAAAAGACAGGATGAACCCAAAATGGATATAGAAAGTTGTGGATGGTCTGTGGAACAGGACTCTTGAGAAGGGAATTGTAGGTATGGTCAAGTTACAATCGGAATGGATTATTTAAGTTAAAAATAAAACCTTATATCAAAACTACACAACGCAAATTGAATTTAAATAAAAAAAAACAATACAATGCAAAATTAGAATTTGGTTTTCTCTCCTTTTAAAGGACAGTTTTGGTTTGGTTTGGTTTGGTTTGGTTTGGTTTTGATATTAAGGTGATTGCTGTGCTCTTAATTAACGGTTGTAAACAAAGCTACCTTGAGGAAACAAGTAATCTATGTCTCATGAAAATAATTTCCTGTGCTTCACATGGTCGTCATCAAGTCTTTGATTACTTAGAAAGATAACTGGGAAAAATTCTCTTTTAACAGAAGAGCTAAGGTTTTTTTTTTTTTTTTCCAACTACAAAACCTTCTGTTTTTGCCTTTGAAATATTTCAGTGGTCACTTTGGTTGGAACGGTAACGAAGTCCGTTGCATCACTGTGTGTGCGAATGTCGGTGACCTCTCACCGGAATTTACCCGTGGCCATTTGTAAGTCTTTTGTCATTTACTGGCAGAGAAACTGTTGTGCTCTGATGCTTTTGCAAACGTGTTCCTGCAAAATTGCTCCGTCTTCAAAGAGATTCATGGAAAGGGCCCTGACAAGTACTCTTAGAATGCAGGTTTCTGATAACCGTGAGATCTTAGCCCTGAACTAGGGCTAAGAATTTCTAAAACTCTAATGGAAAACTGATTGATTCGTAAAGCCGCTAACCCAGGATGAAGCAAAACAAGAATTAATTACAGAAGACTGAAGGAACTGATGAAGATGATTATAATTTTTATGACTTCATTTAGAACATTGCAGGTTCTTGAATGGTTTGTTTTCCAGATGTAAAGGACCGCTTTTTTCTCATCTTTTTAAACCTAGCTGGCTATAAACTTGCAGCAACTTGGTAAAAGTGTATCTGTCTTTGCAACAAAGGTTGAAACATTTATCTTTTCCTCCCTACTGGGCCGCTCCAGAATTCAGAAACTCTTATCAAATATTAAATATTCTCATTTTTCATGACAATCTATGTCTATGTCTATTGAACGTAAGTTCAGTAAGAATCTGTTCTCCTTATAGCAGGACATCATTGGACAAGTCCTTGGCTTGGCTTCCCACCCTCCAGAGGCTTTTGCGATTCCAATCTGGGATGCCTTATGAAAAGTTCCAGCAAAGCAGATTTAAGAGGAGCTATGTGGTCAGTCCCTGCTGCACTTATGTAAATAATCAGGCCAAGTTTATTGAAATTAGACTTAATGTTGCAAACATATGAGTCCTACCGAGATTATTTATCTCTGATAGAAATGGGAATGTGAGGGGCACCTGGGTGGCTCAGTGGTTGAGCGTCTGCCTTCAGCTCAGGTCATGATCCCGGGGTCCTGAGATCGAGTCCCTGCAGGGAGCCTGCTTTTCTCTCTGCCTCTGCCTGTCTCTGCCTTTCTCTCTCTCTGTCTCTCATCAATCAATAAGTAAAATCTTTAAAAAAGCGAGGGGATGGGGATAGAAAAAATATGTTTCAGTAACGTATCTTTGTGGATATCAGATTCTAGTCTGTTAACTGTCTTTGAGGTTTTGTTTTCTACTTGGAAACCAGACTGCTTCATAAATTGTCCTATCCTCCAGTATCCGCCTAGAACTCTCCAAACTAGCTAGCATTTCCATTTTTTTCTCCCCATCTCTTGACTCGGAATCACTAAGAAACTAAAATTGCCTTTTTCCTAAAGCTGTGCTAGCTAAACCTGGACACTTTGATACAAACTTCAGAGAAGTCACCAGAACACGTGTGGACAGTCTTGGTGCCCATCGCTATGGGAGCCCCTTAGGGAAGTGCCCCAGAACACCAGATGACATCATTAAAGACAGTCAACAGCAGACCAGGAAAGCCATCCAGACCAAAAGTAGACCCTCATTGCACCATCTGAAGATGCTTGAAACCGCCATCTAGAAATTTGCTCACCTGGCTGCTCTCCAGACTCAGAAACTGAATCTGTAATTTACTGGAAACGTTAACCTCTGTTTTCCTTTTGTTTCCATAGAAATGTTAAATTACCTGATTGCTCCCACCGTGGAGAGGCTTCATTGAGGTGGAAGCTCGCCTGCCATAACGCCCCCTGAAATAAAACATCCATGTGTTTGTCCTGTCCTGAGTCACCTGAAGATACGCGTTTGCTAAATACATCATGTTGTGCCTGTGTGAATGTTATAACCCATTGGAGTTACCTGATTGGTAAAATCGTGGCTCCTGGGAATCTCTGCTCTGGGGAATGTTTCCGTCCCTGGCTGTTGAGTAGACTTAGCCATCATCTTGGCCTCCCTTAGTACCCTGCACACCCTCAAGGATTTTAAATGCCTGTCGGCAGCCACTTGCAATTCATCACGACCAGACACCTGGATGAAGTCCACAATATCCCCATGAGTGATGAAGATGGTGACTACTTGTCCCTCTGGCCTGAAGACCCAACTCATGAAAACAATGAACGTGTAATGAGCAGACGAAACCAGCACAGTCCTACAAACAAGGCTGAAGGTAGCTTATTTTGCCAGGCTCGCTTGACCTGAGTCATTTCTTACTTATGCCCCTGAAAATCATAAGCAGAACTTGAACTGTTGGCCAAGGTTGATATGAGGTAACCACCGATCAATTCCCTATCGTTTAAGAAAGTTCTAATATTCATAACCAATCACTGAAGAACAAACCAGTTGCTGCTTTCTCTCTATAGAAGCTGCTTTCCAGACATACTCCTGAGCTTCATTTCCGTATTTTGGTTTGAGTCTGCAGGCTGTCTTTTTGGCACGTGCACAGTAAATTTTTACTAATTGGTACTTGGGTGATTCATTGGTTTTATGTCGGTTATTTGTGAACTTCACGCAGGGCGTTGGGGTGGGGGATCAGATTTGCATCTGGGAAAGACCAATTGTGAGGTCTAAGTTAATACAGGTAGGGGGCTGGTTGTTTCCTAGTATGCAGAAGCTTTTCATAGAGGTTGTAAATGATGATGATGGTGGTGGTGGTAGTGCCAACGACTGAATGCTCCTGTCCCCTCAAAGTTTGTATGTTGAAATCGTCACCCTCAAAGTGACGGTATCAACAGGTGGGGCCTTTGAGAAGTGATAGTCATAGGGTGGAGCCCTCATGAATGGGATTAGTACCCTTAGAAAAGAAGCCTGAAAGAACTCTCTCACTCCTTCCACCATGTGAGGACACAATGAGAATTCTAAAACCTGGAAGGGGACCCTCCTCTGACCATGCTGGCATCCTGACCTTGGACATCTAGTCTTTATTTATGTTTTTTAAAAAAGATTTTGTTTGTTTATTCATGAGAGACACAGAAAGAGAGCCAGAGACATAGGCAGAGAGAGAAGCAGGCTCCCTACAGGACTCAATCCCAGAACCCTGGAATCACCACCTGAGCCAAAGGCAGATGCTCAACCACTGAGCCACCCAGCTGCCCTGGACATCCAGCCTTTAGAACCGTGAGAAATAAATATCTGTTGTTTATAAGCCACCTAGCCTATGGCATTTTGTTACAGCAGCCCAAAGAGACTAATACAGGGAGCATCAACATTTATTGAGCACTTGTTCAGGCGTTGCAGAATTCCTGGAAGTAGTAGAAGTAAAACTAGCTGAAGTAGAACTGTTAATAGCACTAGTTACATGGTTAACCTAGCCTCGTGAGATGGACAGCACTAAAGGTGATGAGAAGGCATCTGTATTAGTTATCTATTGTAAGGCAGTCCATTACCTTCCTGCCTAGTGACCTAACATTGTATAAAGTATTTCAAAGTTTCTCGGGGTCAGAAATCCAGGGGCAACTTCCCTGAATCCTCTGTCTCAGAGTCTACAGGCTGCAGTCAAGGAACCAGCCAAGGCTGTGAGGCTGTGAGGGGACAGGATCCATTTGTAAGCTCACCCCCGTGGTCGTTGGCAGGATTGGGTTCCTCGAGGACTACTGGACTGAGGACCTCAGATCTTTGCTAGTTGTTGGCTGGGGTTTGCCCTCCTAGCCACATGGACATCTCCGTAGGCAGCTCACAGCATGGCTTTCCTCAGAGTGAGCAGGGAAAGGAGCCAGAGTAGGTGTGTGCAAGGGACAAGGGAGTTTTCCATTCTCATCTCAAGGGAGCCTTGTATTCTCATCTCTTCCCATCTGCCATGTTCTGTCAGAAGTGAATCAGGGAATCGGACTCACACCAAAGCAAAGGGAAGTCCACACAGGTATGACCACCAGGTGTTGAGGATTCTGGGGCCATCTTACAGGCTGCCTGCTATGGCAGCAGACTTATTCCAGACTTGCTGTGGATGGAAACAAGACTGGTCAGAAATGGCCCAGACGTCCAGTGGGACACAAGGGCAATGGTACACCCAAGGACAGCTTGGGAAGACACCCTCTCATGTTCTGGCTCTCAATTCTTTTTAATCTTATTCTCATAACCCTTTTTTTTTTAAGATTTCATTTATTTATTCATGAGATACACACAGAGAGAGAGGCAGAGACACAGGGAGAGGGAGAAGTAGGCTCCATGCAGGGAGCCTGACGTGGGACTCGATCCCAGAACTCCAGGATTACGCCCTGAGACGAAGGCAGATGCTCAACGGTTGAGCCACCCAGACATCTCTTCTCATAACCCTCTTGAGTTGCTTTCTCTGAGCTATGTGGTCTGGGGAGAAATATCTGTCTCCATCTCCACAACCAAATGTCTGAGGCGATGGTGCCTGTCACTGTCCTGAGTTCATATTTATTGCATGGTCTTGGTCAGCACTTAGCAATCAGTGGACCTCAACAGAGGTTGAGATGAACAAAGTGAATTACAGTAGTCACCTCTTATCCATGGGGATACATCCCAAGACCGTCCAGTAGATGCCTGAAACTATGGATGGCACTCAAACCTATATATGTTTTTTCCTATGCATACGTACCTACAATAATTTGTATTATAGTTTATTAGTCTATAGATTAGGTTCAGAAAGAGATTAAGAATAATAGTATGGAACAGTTGTAACAGTATACTGTAATAAAAGTTACATGAATGTGGTCTCTGTCTCTCAGATTATATTACTGTCCTATACTCACTCTTCTTATGATGACGTGGGATGATAAAGCATCTGTGTGATGAGATGAAACGAGGTGAATGACGCAGGTGTTGTGATGTAGCCTTGGGCTCTTACTGGCCTTCTGACCATACATCAGAAGGAGATCGTTAGCTTCCAGACTGCAGTTGATTGCAGGGGACAAACTGATAAAGGGGGCACTACAGTATTCACCACCTCGTGCTCCCTGCTGTTCCATCTGTGGGAGAGAAATGAATGATATTTGCAGCATTGAAGTTGGTGGTGGAGAATCCCAGGAAAGATCCTCCCACAGGGACCTGCCCTCTGGTTTTGGGGGTGTACATGCAGTATCATAACCTGGTGTGAACCCCAGTATCCACCTGAGAGGGCGTGGAGGAAGCTCCCGTGTGACCTCGAACCTCCGTTCCCTCGTCCAAAAAGCAGACACAATGATTCTAACATCGTAGGAAGTCTTCATTTGAGTTGCCCCAGGAGCTGACCCTGAGATGAGTCAGGTGCAAACTGTGTATTTGGAAAGTGGCTCCAGGAGGCAGTGATGCGAGAGAAAGGGACGGCATCCAGTAATGCAGGAGTTCCCACACACCTTCTTAATCTCATTGGGAGCTCTGGAGGCTGAAGGTGGATTTGAATTTCATGTGATCCTGCCCACGGGGTGAGGGAGCTGGGGTATTTGTACACCAACTCACATCAGGCCCTGGGTGCAGCGGGTGTGTCCCACCACCAGGGGTGTGGGCAGGGACTGACATCGCCTGCTACCTGGGACCTCATTCAGCTTCCTGAATGGACCACTCTTTGTGGACCAGTTCACACATTCTTCTTCCCTAGTCTGAGTTTCTTAGGCCATTTCTGTGAACTCATCCCCCAAGTAAGGCACCTACTGCCCACACTCCATATGTGTCTTTCGAATGAATGATGGTGATTACAGATGTGTATTAAATGTTCAGTGTAATGTCCAACACTTAGAAAGTGCTCCATGGAATTTATTTTTATCATTATTAATTAATTTTTATCATTATTAATTAATTAATTAATTTTTTGCATTTTATTACACTGGATTAGGCCAGTGAAGGAAACTTACAGAAGGCCCATAGCCTTTAGTTACCTGATTCTCCAGATGCACATCCAGATAGTGGCTTGCACTTTGCCAGTGATCTTCCCAAGTATCATTGCATTTACTGCTTCCAGAACCCTGTGGCAGGTGATGCCAGTGCTTTTCCTGTTGCATGGTATAAACCAGTCCAGAAGGTCTCCAGTATGTTCAAACGGAGTGGACGTGACTGTCTGCATAGATTAATTTCCCCTTGCACGCTTGCCCAGAATAGTGGGTACCTTTGCCTATGTGGAGAGAGACAGAGTTAAGGGCCAAGGAAAAGGAGGAAAGGGTGTGGGAGAAAGTGCTTATCCCTTTGCTTTTACAAAGTCCTAGACATTCTTATTTTCTCCAGTTTTTATGAGGACACTGATTCTAATTAATTAGATCATGGTTCTAATCACAATTCTAATTAATGTGAGCAGGCACCAGGTACCCTTGAGTCTCGTGTAACTTTTCAGTGCTTTGGGAGAAGAATCTGCTGTTGATCTCTGGGGTAATAGAAGACATTCTTTGTAATGGAAAATAACAAGGAAGTTAAGCTGCCTGGTAAGCAATGTATAGAATCTTCTAGTTGCAAGGGACAGAAACCAACTCAAATGGCTTCAGGAAAAAATATGATGTATTGGATGATGTAATAGATTCAGCTATAGCTGGAACAAGGGGCTGAAAAAAAAATGCCTTGGAGTATCTGCCTCCTTTTGTTTTGCTCATGATTCTCATCCAGGCACTCTTCACTAAGGGAAAAAGATGGGCACAGACGTGTTCAGGTTGTACACCCTACCGGCTTGGCCACCCCCGTGTCTGCTTCCCATTGTAGGTTTAGCAAACGTCCTGAGGTACACCAGTTGGCCCCGGGTTGGGTGGTGTCTCATTCCTGGAGCCTGGGGTTGGATTTTTAACTTCAGATCGACCTCCTGGACTAATAGCATGCATGGGATGAGGCCCATTGCAATTTCCATTGGCTTCATGGAAGAACCCGGTCTTCCTTTTAACTTGGTAAGGCTGGAGGTTGTTGTGTGAGGAGAAGGCTGGGAGGCCCTCGAAAGCCAAGGCCTGGAAGTGGGAAGTGAACTGTGCATACAGGCGCCAGTAAAGGATTTGGCCTTCCAGGAAGGTCCGGGATAATGTGTCTTAATTAAGCACCTTCTGTGTGCCTGGAAGGAATCTTGTTCCTTTAAGGGGCACGTGCAGTAGAGCTTCGTAGCTCCGGATCTGGAGTCAGACTAGTTGAATTTAATCATAATTTTCTAGCTGTGTGACATGGGGCAAAACCTTAACTCCCCAGGGTTCAGTCTTCTGTTCTGCAAAGCAGGAATAATGATAGCACCTGGCTTTTTAAAATACAGCCAATAATGCCCACCTCCCCCAATGCTTAGCATTGTGTCTGTGTCATATTAAAATTCAATAAATGTTCAAAACAAAAACAAAAAATAATAAATGTTTGATACTGTTTTCATTTCTCTCAATGACATGAGGCCTCTTTGATCCCTCTTTCTGAGGGTAGCTCTCTCTGCATTTCAAGTCCATGGCTTTTCTGGTATCAGAAGGCTTTTTGTTGGGCAAGAAGGGAATGCAGTTAAATAGCTAAGGCAGGGTCAGACTGTGTGGATTCTTGTGTTTTCTCGTTCATACTCTCGCTTGCTTCAAACACAGCTGTGCTTTCGTCCTCTGCACTAAATGCATGTAGCATGGCGTTTTAAGTCAGACAAACCTGCATTTAAGTCCCTTTTCTTTTTTTTCCTTTTTTTTTTTTTTTAGGTCCCTTTTCTACTCCTGTACTGGTTTTGTGACTCATAACTACTCTTACAACCCACGTTTTAGGGTTAAGTGACATCTTCCAGTATTGCACAGTTAAGAAGATTCAAAGCCCAGATTTGAACTTATATCTTCTGAGTCCAGAAACTAGAAATCACAGTCTGGGATTTTTAACTCTTTAGATATCTCTACAGGGACACCTGGGTGGCTTAGTGGTTGAGTGTCTGCCTTTGGCTCAGGTCGTGATCCCAGGATCCTGGAATCAAGTCCCACATCAGGCTCTCTGCATGGGGCTCCCTGCATGGAGCCTGCTTCCCTCTGCCTATGTCTCTGCCTCTCTCTGTGTTTCTCTCATGAATAAGCAAAAATTCTTTAAGAAAAAAAATACCTCTACAAATTCAAGGGCTAAAATATAATCAGGGGGCATACTCTTTTACCCCTAAATGCCCTCAACAATTCAGGTAACTATTAGAGAACCAAGCCTCTTCCTTGTCTCCCCACATCCCTTGGCCTCATTCAGTCCTGGGGAGATATCTCAGTGTCCCCCACATCCTGGGCACTGTTGGGGAGAGAGGACCCACTGTGAGAGAAGTGAGTCAAGACAATATGGCCTTCCTGGGGTCAGAGGTGGCTTTCCTGCTAAGTGCACCCACTTAGTGCACCATGGGGTTGTCTAGAGCCTACTTGGTCATTTGTACACTTTAACCTATTGACTTGGATGGCATAGCGATTTAGAATGCTCTCCCACATACATTATTTTTTTTTAAGATTTTATTTATTTACTCATGAGAGACAGACAGAGAAGCAGAAACACAGGCAGAGGGAGAAGCAGGCTCCATGCAGGGAGCCCGATGTAGGACTCGATCCTGGGAATCTGCGATCATGACCTGAGCCAAAGGCAGTCGCTCAACTGCTGAGCCACCCAGGCATCCCACATATGTTATTTTTATAGCATTCCCCTGCTAACAGGAGCAAGAACTTGGCAACAGTAGTAGCCACCATGTACTGGGTGCTCATCATGTGAGTCCAGCTCTCTGCCCAAGTCCTGAACACAGACCCACCGCTTCCGGAGTCCCTTAAACGTCACCTTCTCAATAGGACCTTCTCCCATCACTAAAGCCACCACATCCTCCACCCCACCATCAGCGTTTCTAATCTCCTCCTCCTCCTAGTTAATTTTTCTCAGCAAGTGACCTCTCCCTAGCATCCTAGCATCTGGTGTACGTACTCATGTTCTGTTGTCCACCTTCGCACGCAAGGTCAGTTTCAAAAGGGCAGGTGGTTTGTACTTTGATTACTGCTGTGTGCTCAGAACCCAGACCAGAAACTGGCATCATGGATTAATGAATGAATGAATGAATGAGCTTCATATTCGCACTCTCTCAGTGAGGTTGGTTTTATTATTGTTCCAGCTTTATAGATGAGGAGACTGGCTGGCCAGGGAGTGTCTCATTTACATGGTTTTTGTTTTTGTTTTTGTTTTTTAGATTTTATTTATCTATTTATGAGAGACACACAGAGAGTGGCAGAGACACAGGCAGAGGGAGAAGCAGCTCCATACAGGGAACCTGATGCGGAACTGGATCCCAGGACCCCGGGATCACGCCCTGAGCCAAAGGCAGATGCTCAACCACTGAGCCACCCAGGCGTCCCTCATGTGTGTTTTTTTTTTTTTTTTTATTTATGATAGTCACAGAGAGAGAGAGCGAGAGAGAGAGAGAGAGAGGCAGAGACACAGGCAGAGGGAGAAGCAGGCTCCATGCACCGGGAGCCTGACGTGGGATTCGATCCCGGGTCTCCAGGATCGCGCCCTGGGCCAAAGGCAGGCGCTAAACCGCTGCGCCACCCAGGGATCCCCTCATGTGTGTTTTTGATTCCTTTGCCCCCAGTGTCACAACCCAGAGGAGGTCAGAGGCACAACCCAGACCCAAGCTCTCTGGTTTCCAGTCCCCTGTTGTCTGAGAGGCCACAGAGGGGGAAACACATCAATTTAGTGGCGGGCCTGCTTGTGTCCGCTCTGCTGTTTATGCTCACAGTGTCCATAAAAAATGTTATTCTAGTCCTGACACTGATGCTCATGAATAAAATTTAGTCCTCATTCAAAAGCACATTAGCAGAAGCCATTTGGCGTCCTGTTACTGCGTTAATTTTTATGGAGAAGAATCCACTGGCGAGGAGCATCCCTTCCACCTTCAAAGAGAACACGCGCCTCCAAGGCAAGGCCTGGTGGCGCTCGCCTGTGATGGTGAGATGTGCTGGCGTGTTGCTACGGCTTCACTTAGGGGACCCGGGATGTAATTTTCAGATGGCGGTTTGTTTTGCCACCGCGTTACATCTTGGGCTTGGCAATTACATTTCATTAACAGGGAAACATAAGCCATAAATCATTGATCAGAAACAGGTTGTTAATCGGTCTGGCTAAAGCGCCTGCCGGCTGGCAGGATACAAACCACAAATTGATGGATGCCCGGACTCAGGACTTGCTCAGGTAGCCCATTAAAGCAATCCTGCTAATAATTTTCACTAATATTTATTGAGCTAGTTTCCCATGTGCCTGTAACTGCTTTAGTCTCACGGCAACCCTAAAAGGACGATTCCCATCTTACAGGTGAGGAAATTGAATTGCAAAACAGTTGGATGGTTTACTGCAGTTCATACAACTTGCAAGTGGCACGGGGGGTAGGGGGGATCCCAACACAGGGGTTTGGACTCCAAAGCTAGTGCTCTTAACGGCCACGTGCTTGCTCCTCCCTAAACTTCACCATTGGAGGGGGAGAGGGGACAGTGCTTGAAGCCACCTGCCAAGAGTGTGACTTGGCCACTGTTTTTCTATGCAGCAGACCTACCCCCAATGTGGAGAAGGCTAGAGGGGGAAACTTAGAATCCACAAGATTGAGTTTTAACCTGCGTCTCCAAATAGCTGAGGTTGACTGGCGTGGCCAGGCTTCGGGCTAATTCATCTGACTTCACGCCTGTCGTCTTGGGCAGAGTGGCGGCAGCTGGGCCCGTTCACATCCTATTAACCTTGTCTGTTGGAATGACACCTGGCTGTGCCGGAGCCCTGGTTCCTGTAATTAGGAATGTAAACAACTCTGGCTTCCTCCTGTCAGCGCTGGCTCTGCTCCTGCCTCCAGACCCCTGGTCACCACACCCAACCCGGGCTGTGATGCCCCAAGCAGGTGCCCTCCCCCAAGCCAAGAAGCCAGGTGGGACTGTGGGGCTGGCACCCACCTGCTGATCACCTACCCTAAGCGAGAGGTTCTCCAGTACATGGCCTCGTTGAAACTCCTAGTGACCTTACCTGGCTTGTTTACTCCCAACTTGTGGGTAAGAACCTGGACTTTTGGAGAGAACGAATGCGTGATCTCAGGTGACACATAGCTACTTAATCTGTGGGATAGTTTTCTTTCTTACTCATCGAAAGTCCATAGCATACGGTAGTGTTCACTCTTGGTGTAACTTCTGTGGGTTTGGATGAGTTTATAAGGATAGAGATCGACCATTATAGTGTCATACAGAAGGGTTTCACTGTCCTGAAAATAGTGCTTCACCTGCTCATCCTTTTTCCTCTTCCCCTACCCCTCTACCCAGCCCCTGGAAACCACTGATCTTTTCACAGCCTCCAGAGTTTTGCTTTTTCCAGAACATCATATAGTTGGAATCCTACAGTATGAGGGTTTTCAGATTGGCTTCTTGCACTTAGTAATGTACACTTAAGATTACTCCCTGTCTTTTCGTGGCTTGATATGATGTCTTTTTTTTAGCACTGAATAATATTCCACTGGGGGACACTTGGGTGGCTCAGTGGTTGAGCGTCTGCCTTTGGCTCAGGGCATGATCCCAGGGTCCTGGGATCGAGCCCCACATCAGGCTCCCTGCATGGAGCCTCCTTTTCCCTCTGCCTATGTCTCTGCCTCTCTCTCTGTGTCCCTCATGAATGAATAAATACAATCTTTAAAAAAAAATCTATTGTCTGGATATACTTCAGCTTATTTATCCCTCCCCCTACTGAAGGACATCTTGGTGGCTTCTGGGTTTTGGCAATTAGGACTAAAACTGCTAGTGAGCTGGGTTTTGTGTGGAATAAGTTTTCACCTCATTTGAGCAAATACCAAGGACAGTGACCTCTGGATCATATAGTAAGAGTGTGCTTAGTGTTATCAGAAACTGCCGACTATCTTCCAGAATGGCTGCACCATTTTGTATTCCCACCAATAGGAAAGGAGAGTTTCTGCTCTTGCATATCCTCATCAGCACTTGGTAGTTGTCCATGTTCCAAAGTTTGGGCATTCTGAACAATTTCTCAACCTGGACATTTTGCCTGTAAATCCAGTGATCCTTCTAGTAGGATAATAATGCGTATCCAATAGGACCAGTGTGAAGATAAAATAACATCACACATGAGTTATGATAATGATAGCGTCCAACATTTGGCATGTTGGATACTTAGCCAGGCACTGTGCTAAGTGATTTGGGTAGATTTAATCCTCACAATAAATAACCCCATGACTCGGGTGCTATTATTATTATTATTATTATTATTATTATTATTATAAGCTTTTAGCATAGTTGACAGGTGATGTTACATTCGTTTCAAGCACACGACACGGTAATTCAACAAGTCTGCATGTTATGCTGTGCTCACCACACGTGTCGCTACCACGTGTCACCATGCAACACTACTACCAATGACTATGCTGTGCCTTTATTCTTGAGTAGTTTTTTAGGGGCGGGGAGGGAGAGAGAGAATGCCAAGCTGGGCATGGAGCCGGATGTGGAGCTCGATCTCACAATCCTGGTACCGCGGATCAAGCAGAAATCCAGAGTTAGTTGCTCAATGGACTGAGCCCCCCTCGGGTGCTCTCATGATCTGTTTCGCAGATAAAGAAACAGCAGATCAAAGAGATGAACGTCTATGCCCAGGGACGTGTAGAAAGTGTCAGAGCTAGATTCAAACTCCCACCTGTCCCACTCTGGGGCCAGCGTCCTATGCACTGTGCTATCCACTGCCTTATATATAATAGATGTTCAGTAAAAATGTTGTCCTGCCTCAGGCACACAGCAGAGCCAGTTTCCATTCGTTTCAGTAAAGGATCCATTCTAATGCCAGAGTCTCGATAAAATGGCCTGTTGTGGCCTTTTTTGTATCCAGAAGACCCCACAGCCGGCCCACTCACACACCTCAGCAGAACCCTGCATCCATGCCCGTGGAGACTACAGAAATCTAGAGCATCGCCCTCCTCATTACGGCCTCAGCGTGCTCTCTGAACCCTCAGATCATCAATAACATTGATACCAACTAATTTAAACCCACTGAACCAGTGAACTCGGGCTGCAGATGTGTTTATGAGCAGGATACTAAGTAGATATTTTAACTAAGTGGAACATTTCTTGCTTCAATTAATGCAAAAGGTAGCAACTCAAAGGAAATATTAGGGGCATTAAGTTTTATATTGGTGCCATTTATTATATATGATACTTAACACTTTTAATCACTTTATTTCCATGTTGACAGCTACTGGGAGAAAAAGCGCTTTCTGTGGTGACTGTGACCCAGGAATTACTGTCAAGCTGAGACGGATTATCATTAACCCCTGAGTTGTCATGGTCTCCTGAGGACACAGTGAGGATTTTATGAGCTTTATTAATGAGGAAGAGGTAGATCAAGTTAGTGATTTGCAAAGAATGACTCCGTAAGAAAAAAATTTTCCTGGGAAAGGTAAAATGGAGTAGGAGGGAAGTAACATTTATTGGACACCTACTAGTGCCAGGCATGTGCTAGGTTGCCTCCATAGTGAATCAAACCTCCAGGCAATCCTGTGAGGCTCCAGTTATGTCCGGGAGAAGATGGAAAGGCTCTCTCATCAAAACCTTTGTGCTGTTCATTCCCCACAGGGATCTGATGTCAAGTACGGTGGTGCACTCCCTGCCCTTGGGGAGCTTCTCTTATAGTGGGGGAACTAGATATTTATGATTACTTTTTTATTTTGATTTTAATAATGAGGCCAGGGCTGAGACAAGGAAAAGAATGGAGGGGCTTTGGGAACCTAGAAAGGGTGAGCTTCCTTGAGACCTTATGGAGAGAAGTCAAGGAGGTCTTCCTGGAGGAAGTGATGTTTCAGCTGAGATTCGGATGATCATGGGTGCTCAGCCAGGCAAACGAGGAAGGTGGAAGAGGGTTGGAAGAGTATTCCAGGTAGAGGAAATAGTATATATCAAGGCACAGAGTGATACAAGAAAGCCACTAACTTCTCCAGGAGTGTGGCTTCTGTTATGTGGCAAAGCGAATATTTGAATCCAGGTTTATCTGAATCTTTCTACTGATGAAACCCCAACACAAAAGGAAATCTGTGATCCTCTTAGGCACGTAATCAGAATATCAGATCTTCAAAGGAAACATCCAAAGAGTTTGAAGCATGCTGGGAGCTCCCAGTTGGGGCCACAGGGGTCTGACAATGACATGGTGGCCTCAGGTTATAGTCACATCACGGTGGGGCTTTGAGGCTCCAGGTGAGAAGCTTCTAGGCCTCCTTCCCAGCTTCTCACAGTAGGGACACAAGGCTGCAGACCGATGCCTCTGTTTGTAAATTGGAGGTTGTGAGGAGCAGAAGCCCCCAGGTGCTCTGGCTTAAACACTTGTAAGGTGCAGGGGTGTAATTTTGCTTGATGGTGGGTCTGGCACTGCCAGACGTGGTGGTTCAGTCTCCACTGCTCAGCTCCACTTTGCACTCCCCTGTGTCCCATTTCCCCAGGAAGGCTACCCTCTTTGCTGTGGCCGCATAGCTGCTGCATTGTGAGGTTACTCACCTCAGTTTAAATCCAGCCTGATGGACATGGGGCGGGGTGGGGGTGGGGGGATGCTGAGGCTGGAAGTCTCTGGGCACTCCCTGGAAGCCTCTGCTCTGAGATTGCGGCTCTGATTGGCTGGCCTGGCTCATCCCCCCCACCCCACCAACCAGTCAGGGTTGTGAAGGGATGAAGGACATGCACTGGGAGTGCTATAGGAATAGATTGCCAAGGGGAAAGGTGGGAGCAGTGCACTCCAGGAATTTCAACCTTGGTCGAAGTCACGGTGACACCCATGACAAGCAGCAGCCCTGGTGGGGCCCTGAGAGGGAGCCCTGGCTGTTTTAGGGGCAGTGTGGGGCGGGGGGAAAGCAAATGTGCTTTGCACCAAAAGACTAGAGTTCCCATCTAAACTCCACCTGTGAAGTCTGGGGCACCTCATTTAACCAGCCGGGCCTCAGCTTCCCTATTTGTAAAATGGGGGTGCTAATACAGCTCTTGCACTGTTGCAATTAGAATAAAGGCATTACTGAATATAAAAGACCCAGCTCGGTACCTGGCACTTCCTGTGCACTCCATAAATGATCCAGGTGGCTGCTTGGCTTCAGAATCCCCCACCCCCCATTTCTCTCAGTACATTAAGAACTTTAACTCTGTTAGCTTTATAATATAGTCCCTTGTCCCTATTATTAGCTTATCACATTTTTATATTTTTCTACAGAGTCTTGTTTGTTTGGTTTTAATCTTTTAGATTCATTTTTCGAATTTCATTATAACTTGTTTATTCTATTTGCTCATTTTATCTTACTTACATTATTACCACATTTTACCATTTCATATATATTGTAAAGATAATATGTAGTGTTCATTTATGAGTCATCATTTGTATCTTTCCAGTGCTACCTTTGAGCTAATTTCTTCTATTAGGAAACACAATTAATTTGATCCCACTTATTTTTTAACCAACATTTATCTCTTTAAATATGTTGCTTTTAAAGACTTGCTATTATATATTGTAATAACAACACTGGAAATCTAAACTGTACCCAAATACCCCCAACAACATTTAATATTACATGATAGCCCTTTGCAATTCAAAAAACTAAAGAAAAGTAGTTCAAAAGCCAGGATCTTATTTCCATCTCAAAAAGTCTGCCAGGAGGAAGAGAAAGAATTAAGACTCAGACAACTACTCTCTTGCCTAAAATTGCACAGCTGAAAGGTGGGACCAGACTTCTCTTTCTGTTCTTTTGACTCAGAACTCATTGTTCTTTCCACTTCAAAATGTTCTTTTGCCTGAGTACCGTGTACCTATTGAATAAAGTGGAATCTTTGGGAACTGGACTTCATTGTTTTTTTTTTTTTTTCCAATACAATTTAAATCTCATTTCCATCAAATTTCCCAGAATGTTCTTCCCTAATTCCATTCATCAAAACAGTGTAGAATTCACAGCAGGCTAAAGATGTGTCACGTATCACAGCAGATTCTTTTGTGAACTGTACAATTTTCCTCCAATTAATAGTGATTTTTCAGGAAGTGTGGCCTTATGGAGAAAGATCACGACTGTTGGAGTCAGGAAGAAAGACATTTGTATCTTGGGCTAGATCACTTCTAAGCTCTGTGGTGACTTATTTAATTAAGGTGTTTAAGATGCTGGAGGATGGCAGCCCAATAATAAAAAGTGATTTAAGTCTATAAAGGGATTTATCAGTCTGCTAAGTCCAAAGGCAGCATTGCTTCAGGTATGGCTGGATCCAGGGGCTCAAAGTATATGCTCAAGATTGTGTCTTTCATCTGTTCAAACCAGTTCTCAGGTTGGCTCTGAGAACGTGGGACAACCTCTGGCAGCTCTAGGCTTAGTTTACCAGCTCAGCTGTTTGAGTGTAAAGAACTTTGGTTTTTCAACAATTTCAGCAAAATTTTAAAACTGCTCTAATTGGGCAGCCCAGGTGGCTCAGCGGCTTAGTGCTGCCTTCAGCGCAGGGTGTAATCCTGGAGACCCGAGATTGAGTTCCATATCGGGCTCCCTGCATGGGAGCCTGCTTCTCCCTCTGCCTGTGTCTCTGCCTCTCTCTCTCTCTCTCTCTCTCTCTGTGTCTCTCATGAATAAATAAAAGAAATTTAAAAATAAATAAAATTTTAAAAATAAATAAAACTGCTCTAATAGAACTGACTAGGATTCCATGCCTATTCCTAAACCAGTCATTGTGGCCAGAAGGTAAAACAAAGTGATTGGCTGTGCCTCAGTCATGTGCCCATCCTTGGATGCACAAGGACTAAGAATGGGTTAAGTGGTTTCTCAAAATCAGAAGACTTACAGGAGAGAATAGGGAGCACACCAGGAGACTTGCCACAGTGACCTTGAACAAGTTACTAAGCCTTGCTGAGCTTTAGTCTTATAAATTTATAAGGCAGGAATAATGACTTGCTTACTCTAGCCGTTTTTTGAATGAGATATTGAAAGTATTTGGCACATAGTAGGTGAACAATAAATGTGAGCTTTCTTTCCTCTCTTCCTCTGATGCTTCCACTTTCCCCAGACTCCTCCAGGACTATGTATTGGAATGGTGACTGTGTGTCACTTTGCTAAGAAGCACGTTTGCTTTAATTGATTTGGTTTTGTTTCTTATAAAAAAATGATATATTTGCAGATAAGATGGGTCAGGATATAATGAGTATAAATAATGATACAGGAAATTCTTTCCTTGGCTGGGAACTAGCAAAGGAATGTGATCAGAGACCAGACACATTTGAGACCAAAATGCTTTCTAATTGCTGGGCATAGCAATTTTCTGCAGGCGTTGGTGATGACAACACTCTACCCTGATACCTTCCTAGATTCTAAGAAGTATCCTTTATGAATTAGGTGGTTGCTTTATACCCATCCTCCTCCACCAGAGGGCTGGGATAAGACTAAGGACAAAATTAAAGAATTGGAAAGAGTTTTATAGCTTCTAGGTATTTTGTGTGGTTTAAATATCTAGAGGTATGAATGTCATTTTAAATTGTATCCTAGGATTTTAATTATATTGTTTTTTCTTTGCATTTAGATTTTTAATCTATCTACAATTTAATATACAGTGTAAGGTAATGGGTTCTATTTTTTTCCCCCAGAAAATAGGCAGTTCTAACCAGCACCATTTATTAAATGAAATTGTGATTTAGTTACTGGAATTTTTATTATATACAATTGCTGTATGTAATGTAATTTATCTCAAGGCTCATTCCCCCCCACCAAAACCACATTAATATTACATTGTTTTGATTATGGTAATTTCATAGTATTTTTTAATATCTTGCAAGGCAAGTCATTCTTCATTGTTCTTTACTCATACTTGTGGCCAATCTGGAAATCTTTTTCTATATGAAAATTAACATCATTTTATAAAGCTAACACAAGTTTGATTTCCAGATTGAATTACATTGAGTTAATGTGGTAATTTTCAAATAATTGATATTTTATTCCATTAAGTCATCCCATCCATGGAGATAATACATCTTCCCACTTGTTGATATCTAGGTTGATATTCTTAAATACAATCTTATAGACTTTTTTTTCATGGAAGTCCCATGGCTTTTGTGTTTAGTACATTTTTATGTATTTCTTAGCTTTCATCATGCTTATGAATATGTTTTTTCCCATTTTCATTTCTAGCTAGGGAGTTCTTGATTTAGAGAATATGTTAATTTTTGTGTATTTAGCTTACATTGAGCCACTTTGTTAAATCAAAATGGTTTTTATCTGTAGCCTCTTAGATTACCATGATATGCAGTCATAACAACAAAGAGAAATTTTTCTCTTCTTTTCCTGTAGCTCAGCAACGTATTTTTCTGGTCTTATTGCATTTTTAAAACCTCCAGAAAAATACAAAATAATACTAGTGATGTAGGTCACCTTAACCTTATTCTTGATTTCAATGGAATTGTTTTAGAGAGTTTAAAGAGAGGACTCATGATCTCCATGTGCCATTTCAATTTCAAAATCAATATTTCCTTTAATCCTTACTCACATGACATGTGTTTAAGGTTGAATTAGTTAGAAACTGTTTGGTGGTAAATGGCAGAAACTGAACTCAGACTCATTAAGGAGCATCTGAAGATTCACATAATTGACTTCAAGAAAGACTGGCTAAGGATTCTCATTAAGGGCATCAGGAAATTATCTCGTTCCATCTCTTATCTATAATATTTTCTCCACTGGCTTCTTGGTCACAGTGTCTCCTAGTAGACCCAGACTTATGTCCCCTCAACCCAGCAACCTCAGAAATTGAAGATTTGTGTAGTAGCTCCAACTCAAGTTCTGATATGATTTGATGATCATGGACCTAAAAAACAACCCATCACTTTTTCCAGGAGGGTAAAATGTGGTTGTGCATGCCTGGGTCATGTATCCACTGATCTAGTTGACTTTAAGTCTAACATAGACTAAGAATAATGGCAGGGGGGATGTTCCCTAAAGAGATGAGTTGTTCCTAAAGAATGAAATTGGGCAGAACAACATATCCTACTAAATGGTTCCTCATTATTCTAGTCTCCCTTTGGGTATCTTCTCTCTCTTTCTAAATTAATATTCCTTTAAAATCGAGCACTTCATCAAAGTGTGCTGACCAGAGCCTGTAAAGAAAGACTGTAATTTTTTAGCCATACTATATTTCTGCAATATAACCTGTGATTACTTGACATTTTTGCTAACCACATTATATTTCTGAGTCCCATCGAATTTATGTTGGATAACTGATATCACAGGCATGGCTACTTTCCTGGCCGTATCTACCAAAGTTTAGTACCATATGCAGGTAGTTTTAGAATCAGCTCCTTCACTGCAGATTATCAGAGTATTTTCCATTCCTGGTCCTGAAATTTGATCTTTTTTAAAAAAATATGTTTATTTATTTAAGGGGGGAGGGGCAGAGGGAAAGAGAGTCTTAAGCAGACTGCAGTCAGTGCAGAGCCCTATGCACACCTCAATCTCATGACCCTGAGATCATGAAACCAAGAGTCTGTTGCTCAACTGACAGCACCACCTAGGCCCCTTTTATCTTTTTCAAAAACTCTTTCCAGGCTTGTGCCATTCGATGAACCTTCTCCTTACATTCATTGTCCAACCCTTCCCTCCAGATTCTTGATACCTGGGATGAGCTTCTTCCTCATCCATTTGCTTCATCTATAGTCAAACTGTAGAACTTGCAAACTGCTCCATTGAAGTGCCTGATAAATTTTTAAGATTTTTCTCTGAGCATCCTTTAAAAGAATGCTCTATAACAGGTTAATTGATGTGAGACTTTTCCATTGAAGGTTTGATGAAATTCACTTCTGAAGCTTTGTGGGCATGAATTTTTTTTTTTTCTTACAACATGGAATTGGCTCTGCATCTGAGAGAGACTATTTCTCCATTCTTAGTATTGTGAATTTGAATTTTTCTCTTCTTCTTTTCATCAACTGAGCAGACTAGTTTCCCCTCCCCTACCCCCAGAAAATCATGTTTGGGATTGTATTCATCATCTCCACTCTTTTTCCTAGTAATTTCTGCTTTTATCTTTGAAAATTCCTGTCATCTGTGTTCTTTGCACTTACCTTGTTCTTTTTTTCTAGATTCTTGAGTTAAGTATTATTTATTTATTTTCATTTCTTTAATTTTAAATTCCTAACATTTGGAACTATGAATTTTCCACTGAGAACTGCTTTAGATGTATCCTCTGGGTTCTCAAAATTCATATGGAACTTTCTGTTTGAACCATAATTGTGAATGGTTATGTGCTTGTCTTCTACTGGACTACTCATGAGCAAGGTGGAAGCGTCTGTACAGCAATATAGGAACACCAAATCTAAGAAATGTTGATTGATTTTGCAGATAAATGTATGCAATGTTGAAAAGGAAGTATATGGGTTTTGTGTTTTTTTTAAGATTTTATTTATTTTAGAGAGGAAGAGAGAAAATCCCAAGCAGGCTTCATGCCCAGGGTGGAGCTCTATGTGGGACTTGATCTCATGACTCTTGAGATCATGACCTGAGCTGAAACCAAGAACTGGATGCTTAACTGACTGAGCCACCCAGGTGCCCCAAGGCAGTATAAATATTATTGCCCAGCCTGTTATCATGCTGGGACTTCAGCAGCACAGGCAAGTGTGAAAAATTTGTTAAAGTCACCACTTGTAGCTATAGCAGCTCAGTAATTTACCAGCTCATGCAATTGAAAAGTCCTTGGTAATAAGGCTTCAGGCATGGCAGGAATCAGGCGCTTAAATAATGTCATTACATAGCTCTTCCTCTCTTTTTTCTTTCAAATACACATGCCAAATTATAGCTACATTTTCCCTCATTCTGAGGAAGGATCTTTCTGCATTGTAATAAGATTCCCTTCTTCCACAGGTCCAGACAGATGTGATCCTCATAATTCACGAAGCTCAAAGAAAAGCAATCTGTCCCAAGAGATCAGAGAAAGTTCAGGATGGTCCAACTTGAGATTTATGCCCATTTTTGCATTTCTGTGGGTAAGGAGAAAAAGACCTTGATTGGTCTGATGAAACCACAGAACCATAGAAATGGATTCATTCTACCCATGAAAACTGTGATGATTGAGTAACATTAGTAAGGAACTGAGAGAGGGCAATTGCCAAAGGAATGGGTGTTGTACAGGCAAACAGATACTCCAGTAGCTGGTCCCTGGGAGATCAGCCAGACAGGGTTCAGTGGGTCATATCATTAAGAAGCATATGTGGAATCTACGAAGAGACAAAATTTAAGGATATTGAATGCCACATTGAAAATATTTGGTCTTCCTGGATGTGTTACCCTGGGAAGGACAGGATATTACTTGAGTGGTACTCAATCAAGGAGTGGTTGATTTGCATCTCATCATGAAGAATCATCAGGCAACCCAAAATAAAGGAAGTTCTATCTTTAAAAAGGGGGAGAGAAAAAAAGAAAATAAAAAAAAAATAAAAAAATAAAAAGGGGGAGAGGACTATATTCTTCAAAAAACGTCAATGTCATAAAAGATAAAGAAAGCCTATAGAAGTGTTCCGGATTCAAGGAGACTAAAGAGACATAGCCACTAAAGGCAATCTCTGATCCTCGACTAGGGTCTTGTACTACATGGAAGAAAAAGACAGTGAAAGTGAAAGACTTTGGGTCAATTAACAATATTGGAATTCAGATGGTAGATGAGCTAAAGGCATTGAATTTAGGGAAGGTGAGATAAAGTGTTAAATTTAGGGAAGAGTGTAACCATACTGTGATTATATAAAAATACCTCTTATTCTTAGTAATACACATTGAACTATTTAAAGGTAAAAGGCCAGATATATACAATATACTCTAAAAAACAGTCCTGATGTATGTGTGTGTCTGTATGAATATTTACACAGAGCAAATGAAAAAGCAAAAGAGATAAAATGAGAACCATAAGTGAATCAGTAAAGTGTATACAGGTGTTCTTTGTATGTTTTTATCCTTGCAACTTTTCTGCAAGTCTGAAATTATTTCCAAAGAGAAAGTTTAAAAAATATCAGGGTTTCTCTTTCTTGAGGCAATAACAAAGTAATTGAGATTTTTAAACAAGCTTGTGGTATAAAATAGGTTTTAGAATCTGTTTCGAAAGACATAGCAATTAATATAAACTCGTCCCTGATTCAGAATGCGATTGATTTTATCCTGTTAGTGGAGATATCACGCCATCCTCTCATTGGTTGTTTGAGGGCATTTTAAAGGGAATTCGAGAAAGGGTTTTGTGACAGCTTGCACCGACTGTGCCATTTTCTCGCAGGCTCTGAAATGTCTTTTGAAGAGAGATCACGCTGGTTACAATGGGGAGGGCAGATTAGGATGGAGATGACCCGGAGGTGGGAGGATATTCAGTGGGGGCTATTGCCAGTAGTTCAACCAGGAAATAATGAGAGGAAGAAAAGAGAACATGTCTTTGAGAGAGATTTTAAGGCAGAGTTGTCAGGGCTTGGTAACTAATGGAATGCGGGAGCCAGAGCACAGGAGAGGGAAAAGCCAAGTTGTCTGCTTTGGAATCCTGGGTGAATGATTATGCCAATAACAGAACTGAAATCTAGGCAGAGGGATAGGTGGACGGAGGTTCTGAGCATCAAGGAGGAGGAAGAAATTATTTTGGTGTTGATGCTTCTGTGGGATATCCAGTTGCACTTGCTGAGGGGGAAATTGGCAATAGCGGTATGGTGTTCAAAAGAAGAGTCAAAGCCCCCTATGAAGTTTGAAGGTCACCAGTGCATAGGTGCTCATTAGAACCTTTGGGGTGGCTGGGTTTACTTGGGAAAAGCAGAGGCACAGAAAAGCAGGGGGATCTGATGTAGGACCCTGTGAACATTTCTTTCTCTCTCTTTTTTCTTTCTTTCCTCCTTTCTTTTCTTTCTCCTCTCTCTCTCTCTCTCTCTCTCTCTCTCTCTCTCTTTTAGAGAAAGAGAGCATGCCAAGGGGTAGAGGCAAGGGTAGAGGGAGAGGGAGAGAGAGAGAATCATAAGCAGGCTCCATTCTCAGCCCCTACTCAGGACCCTGAGATCATGACCTGAGCCAAAATCAAGAGTCAGATGCTTAAGTGACTGAGCCACCCAGGCGCCCCTGAACATTTCTTTTAATAGGAATCATTCCCAAGGTCTTGGGGCAATAAATATTCACTGTACTTAAGACATATCTCATGACACCAAAGTTGGACAAAGTTGGGCAGAGGTCTAGTTTGTTTATCGTAGAGCAAGTAAACCAGAAATAATGGAAGAGGTTAAGTCCCACGTTCCTTGCTGACTAGAAATCTGAGTAGCTGACACATCCAGATGGACGTATATGTTAAGGAAAATCTAGAAATAAGGGCCAGTGAAGATTTGGACTTTGGAAAGAGCATGAGATTTGGATTATGCAGTGTTCCCAGAGAAAAGACTTTAGCTTCCCAGGTGCCTCCTTAGAATTCCTTACTTGAAAGTGATTTGCAGGAGAAGGGTTTGTAAAGGCATTTTACACAAATAGTGTTTACATGCTTGGCAGCTTCCCATCATAAGGGTTTCTGGGTAGACAAGACACTAGATTGGTTAAGTTGCTTGGAGATGGAAGGGACAGAAATCCAACTCCAGCTGACTTAAATGAATTTATTGACTCACAGAACTAATAACTGGGGATTATATATTACGATGTTTAAACTGGCAGGCTCTGAAGCCAGACCTCCTAAGTCAGAATCCTCACTGTACTACATTCCTAAATTGTCTAAACAAATTTCTCATCACTAAAACAAAGATAATTATAGGACCTACATCACAGGGCTGCAGTGAAGGTTAATTGATTTAATATGAGTAAATCCCTTAGAACTGGATCTGATACATAGTAACACGTAATAACTGCTCGATAAGTGTTCACTGATTTTATCCAGGGATAATCGGCTTCAGGTATGGCTGGATCCTGGTACTCAAACAATGGCTGTTGTAACTCTTCCCCTCTTGGACCAGCTTTCCTGTGGACTTTATTCTCGAGTGATCTCGAGTGATCTCTCTCCCCTGGAGCAAGGGGACTCCCGGAAACCACAAGCCGGGAGGCTACTAGTTTAACAATCCTAGCAGAGGGAAGGTGTCCTTTGCCTCATATTACCACCAGAAGTTCCAAGGGTGACTTTCACTGGCACAGCTAGGTAACATGGTTATGGTTTCCATGGGCAATGGAATGAACTGGACTGATCTATCTGGAGCCACAGACTGTATGTGTTGCCTTCTGTTTCCCTGTTGGAGGTCTTTTCACTGTGGCATCAGAGAAGATGGGTTGGGAGGATGAAGCTGTTGCCTGGAAGTGGAGGGTGGAAAAAACAGACTCTGAACCAGCCCGGCTATATTTAGCTCTATGCCATGTGCCCAGCCCGTCCATGGGACCTGGTACCTCCAAGTCCTGTGCCTTCCATGTTTCTTTGGAACACATTTGCTTGCTCCTCCTTGGTGTCTGCCAGTTGTAGGTGCCTTGTTCTAGTCTTTTCTATCCTGCCATGTCTGTCTTCTCACTCACCCCTACCCTTCTCCAATCCTCTGTATTTATTCTGTTTACCATAGAGTTACCATCATTTAGTGGTCTTTCTGGAAGGAAAGGAGAAAAATGCTCACGTTCATTCCACCATGTAATCCTGGATCCCTACAGAGGGTTTCTGAAGGCAGTGGTTCTTGCTCTCCTGACGAATGATGTTCTCAAGTAGAACAGATTTCCATCAATAAGGCGTGTTGGATAAATAGGAGACACTGTGGATTATGTGCACTTTCCAGAGCAGTAAGTACACTTTTTTCTCTACCATTGATCTGTAACACACCAGAACCACGCTATAAGAGCTGCTGATATATGAACTGGTTAATAAGTGCTCTATAAAGATTGTGTGGAAAGGACAGCATTTGGCAGAGATTTACAAGGGCTAAGATCATGTGTCCATTCCTACAAACCAGAAAAAAAGGTAAAAGAGCTCTCAAATGGGACCCATGGGGAAATGTACCCCAGGAAGCAGATGCTTAACTTCTGTTGGCTCTTGGTGGCAGCATGTATTTCGTGAGAGAGTCCGTGGCCAGTGTCACTGTGTCTCCCATATGCAATAGTGTCCTCTCTGTGCCAACACCCTATGCCAGAATCTGAGACATGAATGTCAGTAAGACAAAGCATTCACTGGGGCTTGGTTTCCCACTAAGGAGACTTGAATCATTTTGGTAAAATATAACAGCTGCCAGAATGGTAAAATGTACAATGTGGCACCGTATGTATGCAGAAAAAATTAAAATAGCCATTCAAAGTGATTTCTTGATTACATTTTTCCAGACTCTTCAGTCAGTTGTTTACATCTGAACTCAAGATAGTTCTGGGTTGCTTGTTGTTTTTCTTATTCCCCCATAAATAGCGGATCAGTGCCTATGGTTAATGTTTAAAGTTGAACCCATTTTTATTATAATGCCTGTGGTTTTTGCATTGTTGTTGTTTTTTTTTAATATCCCAGTTCATCCACCCGTTTAATATCCTGTCTTTCCAGCATATAATTTCCTCATCTCTGCTGAAAGAATGTTTTAAAGAAAAAGGATTCCCGTACAAGTGTGTATTTTCCAGGGTAAAAATCAAAGATCGTGGCAGCCCTGGTGGTTCAGCGGCTTAGCGCTGCCTTCAGCCCAGGGCCTAATCCTGGAGACCTGGGATCGAGTCCCACATCGGGCTCCCTGCACGGAGCCTGCTTCTCCCTCTGCCCGTGTCTCTGCCTCTCTCTCTCTCTCTCTCTGTGTGTGTGTGTGTGTGTGTGTGTCTCATGAATAAATTAATAAAATCTTTTAAAAAAATCAAAGATCGTGTAAAGGGGAATGCAGAGCTCCGCTTTCTGGGTGTGTCCTGGGGCCGGTGAAGCCCCACAGTGGGAGTAGGTGTCCAGACCAGTTTGGCAAATCAATGGAAAAATATAAAAGTGAGATTTCTTAATAATACAGCCCATCCCGAAAACTAAGGTGACTTTGTTTTTACTCAATAATATAATGAGTTTTATTTTGAGTGATGCTGGATATAATGGCTAAATCAATATGTGTATTTAGCGTTGGGCTTTATTTCCACACTAAGTGACAGGAGATAAGCAGCCTTAGAGTGTGTTAATTGGTTTGTGTTTAGCATTTAACGCTAATCAGCAGTAGCAGAGGTGCCCTAGGCCACTTCAGGCCTGGTAATGGGGTTTATCTAAACCAGGCTTTGTTTACATTATTGACTGGAGTTGAATTGCTCCTGTTTCTGATACACTTAAAAACGGTAAGCTGGATTTGGAAGTGTAACTCCAGACCTTCTGCAGTAGCAAGACTTAGCCCAGACCTGGAACAGCTCAAAGCAAATGAAAAGCAAGTACGTATCTCGCCCTCCCTGACATAGGATAGCTGTGAGCAATCATGAGACCCAGAGAAGTCTTAGCTGGGGGTGGGGGAGGGGAAGGAGCCTTCACACCTGAGATGAGAGCTGGAGAGACCACAGGTTAAACGGAGGATTTTGCCATTTGGGGCTGGATACTTTTTTGTGCGTGGAGGATCATCCTGTGCATGGTAGGATCCCTGGCCTCTCCCCAGATTAGACGAAGTACTCTGCCCACAGTTGTCACAACCAGAAGTGTCCTCAGGAGACACTCACAAATGTCTCCTGGAGGCCAAAATCACACCCAGTGAAGAACCACGGAGTTAAATAAGGCTTAAATATGGCTTTGGTCCATGCAGAGGTCTGTTCGTGTCTAGGTATTTATGTTCGATGCTAGCATTTTAGCAGCTTGGAGATTTCACGTAGTTACCTGCGTCTGAGGGATTCTCAGGAAATGTGGGGAGATTTGTCTTCCCACTACATGGCAGGTACCAATAGGAGGTGATGAGTAGCTTGCCCCTTATGTTTCTCCTAGGCTGCTTCCCTCATTGGCCCTCGCAGAGACTCCTGGGGGCATTGGCTTTTGTAACACCTGCTGTAAATGTTGCGCAATGCAAAGCTTATCCCTGAGCCCCGGGGTGGGGGGAGCATGCAGGATCGAATGGAACCAGCTTCTGGTCTTAGCTTCACCAATTACCAGCCTTGTGACATCTCCGTCCCTCGGTTTCCTGACCCGTTATATTGTTGTACCCTCTGTAAGCATCCCTGAAAAGGTAACATATGCAATCTAGGGAACTTAGGGAGGAAGGGGGACATAAATACTGCTGCCATGCCCCAGTTTTTTGAAATTGCCCCAGGCTTGTGTTCAAAAGTTGTGCAGACTCACAAGATGGGGCCATTTCTTTCCCTTCTAATTTGCACTTTCTGGCAATGGGGACCCGAGCCTTTCTCCATCAGATGGCAATGGCCTTCAGGGATGTCACACTTTGTTTTCATGAACTATGACTGGAAATGGGGGTTTATGAGGCAGTATCACAGCAGCTTTACCACACTACTTTTCTTTCTTTTTCCCCTCAAGGATATTAACTTCTGGGGGCCAAGGCAGTTAGATACAGCACCCCCCCCCAAAACAGACAGGAAGTCAGGAATTCACCCCATGCAGTCAAGGATCCAGCTCAGTTGGTTGACATCAGTGAGGGGACTTCCAGGTTCTTGATACCTTCTAGGTCCTATGTAATTTCACAGGTACTGTCTTACTTGGCAGCTCCCACCTCATTGGTGTCTGAGGAAGTGGGAAGTTGTGAGCTCATCTTACTGGAGCTTCTCTGGCCTTCATTTAGTTCCTTAAACCCAGGGTGGGGGCTTGTCCTGGGGTCTTTGCACATGATGTTCCCTCAGCTTCCTATGTTCTCCCCTACCCCAAACCCTGTATCTGGTGCCTCTTTCTCTTTCGTCAGCTCACTGCCCAGTGGGGAATTCCTTGGAGAAGTTTCTCCTGATCACCGTATTCTGTTCCTTTATCTCATGGCCCCATACTCTTCACCTAAGAGCATTTGTTACTGCTCTACTGTATGACTTTATTTTTTAAAAAGATTTTATTTATCTATTCATGAGAGACAGAGAGAGAGGCAGAGACACAGGCAGAGGGAGAAGCAGGCCTCATGCAGGGAGCCCAATATGGGACTTGATCCCAGGACCCCGGGATCATGACCTGAGCCAAAGGCAGACGCTCACCCACTGAGCCACCCAGGTGCCCCTGTGTGACTTTCTTTAATGATACTTACCTTCCCCAATAGACTGTGACTCTGTCAGATTGAAGACTGTATCTGGTTTTGTAGGACATTATATCCTTAGCTCCTAGCATAGTTCTGGAACATATTAGGTGCTCAATAAATATTTAAGTGAATGAGTAAAAAAAAAATTTTTGCTGAGCTAGCATTCTGCAGGCACCAGAGGCTTAACACAGCAGAGGGGCATTCCCATCCAGGCATGTTTCATGTCCTCAGCAGTGGGCTCCAGCCTCTGCCCCATATCATACCATCCTTGCTCCAAAAGGGAGGCAGATACAGCCTCTGATGTCTGGGATGCTGTGGCTGTGTGGTCGGGGCAGCCATGGTGAAGGAAAACAGCAAATTGTTCACCAGCTCTTAAAGCTACCACCTAGAAATGACAGGTTTCACTTCTATTCACATTGCATTGGCTAAAGCAAATTGCGTGCTCTCATCAAACCTCAAAGGGGCTGAGAAGTGCATTTCGCCTGGGTGTGAGCAGAACTACAGATGTGGCTAAAAACTAGCTCATCTGTGTCAACTGTCAGACTTGTGTGACCTGCAGCCACCCAACCTTGGGGAATCACTCTGCAAAGTCAGCCTTTCATTTTAGCTTAATTTATCCTGGCAACATGGGCTACATCTCTGTTGTTCTTAGGAGCACATTATCATTCCTTCCATCATTCCTCCCTTCCTACATCCCTCCCTCCCTTCCTCCCTCCCTCCCTTCCTTCTACTAATATTTTCAGAACCTGAGCAATGAGGATCCAAAGATGAGTAAGACATGGCCCCTGCCCTCAAGAGGTCTGTAGACTAGTATTCATGAGAGTTTTTAATATTTGTATAGTCTCAGTGGCTTTGCAATGTGAAAAGTGTAATTTTTTTAAAAAGATTTATTTATTTGAGAGAGAGCAGAGGGAGTAGGAGAGGGAGAAGTAGAGAGAATATCAAGCAGATTCCACACTGGCACAGAACCCAATGCAGGGCTCGATCCCACAACCCTGAGATCATGACCTGAGCCAGAATCAAGAGTCAGAGGTGTAACTTGACTGAGCCACCCAGGCGCCCCGGAAAAGTGTAATTTTTGAATAGATTTTTGCTTGCTAGGGTGGGTTTTTTTGTTTGTTTGTTTGTTTTTTAATTAAGGTCCTAGGGAGAATCTATGGGAATCTGTGGATGTATTCTTGGGTTATGTCATTTTCAAGTCTGAGAAATACTGGTCTGGTGGGATATTTATATGGAACCAAACAAATGCAGCCAAGTCTGATAGCTTCACTAAGACGTGTTATGTGTAAGGCTGAGGGAATACTCAAGAGAGTAAATAACTTAATCTGCCAGTGGGAACGCACAGAAGGCTTCGCAGGGGAGAGAGGGACCAGATTAAGTACTGAGGAATGAGGCAGGATTCCTGAGCTACTTTGTTGGAAAAGGAGGTATGTTTTAGAGCTGATGGCCTGATTTCTTTTTTTTTTTTTAAGATTTTATTTATTTATTCATGAGAGACACACAGAGAGAGGGGCAGAGACACAGACACAGGGAGAAGCAGACTTCCTGTGGGGAGCCCAGTACAGGACTCGATCCCAGGACCTTGAGATCACAACCTGAGCCAAAGGCAGATGCTCAACCGCTGAGCCGCCCAGGCATCCCTGACGGCCTGATTTCTGATCTGCCATTTGCCATATATTAGCCACATGATGTGAAACAACAGTCTTTTTTTTTTTTTTTTTTTTTTTTAAACAACAGTCTTAATCTCTGTAAGTCCAAGGTTCCTCCTCTCTAAGATGGTAATGACGGCATTCCCTCACCCACGAGAATGTTTAGCACAATTCCCTGCCTGTGCTATGATCCCAGCTATTATTACTAGTTCAGAAGGAAAACAGGGTCCAGATACGGTTACTAGCCTGTGCGGTGGCATAAAGCTAGGACACGGCTTGGCCGTGGTTGGGAAATTGGAAGTAGTTCAGTGCGACCAGGGATAGGGATTGCAAACTACGATGCTTCGAGGGGCCAGCCAGGTAAGATAAATAAATGGAACCAAAGGATTGAGATTGGTAGGACCATGGCAGACTGGAGAGCCTGGGGATTACTTGAAAAGCATTCAAATTTTACTGCTTAAAATACATGAGCAGGTATAATACATCACGACTTCCAGCTGGGTTTGGCTGTTGGGACTGCCAGTTACAATGAAACAGCAGGTGTGTGTATGTGCATGTGTGTGTGCTTGTAGGAAATGGAGGGTAGAGTGGAGATAATGTGGGGATTATAGGGCACCTGAGTCGCTCAATGGTCAAGCCTCTGCCTTTGGCCCGAGGCATGATCTTGGGGTCCTGGGATCGAGTCCCACATCGGGCTCCCTGTGGGGAGCCTGCTTCTCTCTCTGCCTGTGTCTCTGCCTCTCTCTCTGTGTCTCTCATGAATAAATAAACAAAATCTTTATTAAAAAGTCTGAGGATTATAATAGAATGGAAAACAAGATCCATGTTTTATTTACCTATTAAAAATATTATAAGGAGGGCACCTGGGTTGCTCATTCAGTTAAGCGTCCGACTCTTGATCTCAGTTCAGGTCTTGATCTCAGGGGCCTGAGTTCAGGCCCCGCATTGTGTCCCATGCTGACACAATGGACTCTACTTAAAAAAAAAAAAAATATATATATATATATACATATATATATATATACACACACACGTATATATATGTATATACAAATGTGTATGTGTGTGTGTGTGTGTGTATATATATATATATAATATATATATATATATATATATATATAAAATAAGGGTTGTATGAGGTTGAGGTCTGAGTTACTGAAATGAAGATGTGAAGTCTACAAATTCCAGGCTTTCCTTCCCAGATATTGCTCCCAGCCAAGATTAATGAAAGCCAATCCAGGGCCAAACAGCCCTCGTGGTTTCTGGAAGAGATTGAGAGGGCTGTAAAGTTGGAGAACAGAATAGATTGCACACCTGAATAATCAATTAATGCCTCTTTAATGATTGCAAAGGAGATATGTACAGATTTCAAATCAATCTCAAGAATTAATCAACCAAGGCAACAGGGCCTTGCGTCTCTGTAGATAAGCCAACAGGGTGTGGTTTGCAGACAATCCTGTTTGACCATAAAATAGGAAGACAGAGATTCATGTCCTCCCTCTTCTCACTGGCACACAGGAAAAGAGACTCAGCAGTCTTTTGTCAAAGCAAAGGAGCTTGAGGATGAGGGAGAGGAGAAATGATACACCACAATACCAAGAAAAGAGGGAAGGTGTGTCCCTCATCCAGTGAGCCGGATCTTCAAATAAAGAGGAACGACCAGGGAGAAAAATCAAGATCTGGGCAGTGAGGAAATTCTGGCCAGTGGAATCTCTTCTAAGGGTCACTCAAAGATTTCCTGAAATTTGTAACTCCACGACTGTGGTTTTTGTTTTGTTTTGTTTTTTTAAGATTTTTATTTATTCATGAGAGACACAGAGAGAGGCAGAGACATAGGCAGAGGGAGAAGCAGGCTCTCTATGGGGACCTGGATGCGGGACTCGATCCCAGGGTCACCACCTGAGCCAAAGGCAAACGTTCAACTACTGAGCCACCCAGGTGCCCCTTTGGCTGTGTTTTTTTTGTTCCTCAGAAACCAGTAATATTTTTTTTTTTACCGTTGTTTACAAAAATATCCAGTTACACCAGCACTAAGGTCTCCACATTGCAGCCTCTGCTGACCTATTTCTTTGGGGGGACGAACTGAAGACATACGAGAGAGTGACGTGGCATTTCACTTGAAATCATGCATTATAATTTTACATCTGTATCTGCCCCCGGCACTCCTGTGTGTGCAGAGGCCAGGCCACCTTCCTTATATTCTCAGTGCCTGCTTGAGGGCTGGGAATGGGGCAGGTGTTTGATAAACGCTCGCTGAATAAATAAATGTATTAAATAAGAAATTCACAGTGAAGGTCCAAGTGTGTTTTGAGAGGTCAGAAAAAGGGGATCTTGAATTAGAGCCGTTGTTTAAAATGTGCAGTACAGCCGAGTAGTTAGGGGCAAGGTGCTCAAGAGCTGACTGCCTGCTTCCTATTCGTGCTTTAGCATCTTAAAAACTGTGTGATTTTAGGCAATATGCTTAAGACTCTTGCCTCGGATATTACTCAGCCACAAAAAAAGAGTGAAATATCACCATTTGCAACAACATGGATGAATTTAGAGGGTATAATGCTAAGTAAAATAAGTCAGTCAGAGAAAGACAAACACCATAGGATTTCACGCATGTGTGGAATTTAAGGAACAAAACAAATAAGCAAAGGATAAAAAAAAAAAAAGAGAGAGAGAGAGAGAGAGACAAACCAAGAAACAGACTCTTCACTATATAGAACACGCTGATGGTCACCAGAGGGGGAGGGATGGGTGAATTAGGCGATGGGGATTAACAGGACACGTATCATGATGGGCACTAAGTCATGTACAGAATTGTTGAATCACTATATTGTACACCAGAAACTAATCTAACACTGCACATTCGTTATACCAGAACTAAAATTCTTAAAAATTACGTTGAATCACATAGTAGGAAGGTACTCACATTTTACTTCCCTTTTGTCCACTGATGCCAAGAAGAGTGACTCAGTTTGGTGCTGGCCTGCTTCTCAGTCACTAGCTTACCTGACTCTTTTTCATAAAGAGAGAACGTGTCTTGGACTTGGACTCTTCTTCTACAACATCTCCATACAATTTTAAAGTGTGCTTTCTTTCTGTTTCTGATATATTTGTGCTTACCATCTATTTTTGGCAAATGATACTGTTTGTAGCAAGTTTCCTTATACATATAATTTCTCTCAAGGAACATAAGTTTCAATTTAAATGAAAACCTTTTATGTAAAAGTCATTCCATTTAAAGAGAATATTAAGTAAATGTGGCAGAAACTTCTAGTGCTCACTCACATTTGTTTCTTTCCTCCCTCCTAGGCATCCACGAGGGTGGTATGTCCCATTTTCCTTGCAGCGAGGCAGCATCTTATCATTAATCTTGCCCAGGAGGGAAGCTGAGGCAGGGGAAAGCCTGTGTGATATCTCCAACTCTCTATTACTCGGCCACAATCAGCCAAGAAGCCATGTGTTGAGGTCACGCATCATATTCTAGCGCAGCGTCCCTGAGGGATGGTGTGGAGCAGAGCCTTCCGCCAGCCAACGCCAGACATGCTGCATGAACAAGAAATAAGCATTATTTGTGTTAAGGGACTGACACTTCACGATAAATTTATTATTACAGTATAACCCAACCTTCTTTGTAACCCAAAAATATGTCCCATTAGCTCAGCATTTGGAGATGAGGGGCAAGGAATCGGTTGTGAGGAGCTACCACTTCCACATGGTTGTCCTTTCTTAGCAATGGCGCACTTTGTCCGCCTGCCCCTTGTGATAACTTGGGAGGCAGACCATGGGCCTTGCTCGGGGAGAGAGTTGGAAAATAGGACAGAAGTAGTGTGTGTTGGTTGCATGTGGCTATATATTGCATGAAAGCCATGAGGTAGGGGGGAAAATGGTCAGTTGACAGAGATTTAAAAAATAGAGAGAGTTTCTGGAAATTGTTTGCATTGTAATAGAACAGGAGGTGTGTAGATCTGGCAAAAATGGAAAGAGCTTCTATGGCAGCATTGTACCAAGACAACGCTTTCTGTTGAGGAGTTACTGGTGAATAAAGACCCTCTAATACCAGGGGGATACTTCTCTACTATTGGTCATTAGCACCTGGAGTCAAAACTATAGCAACTTCAAGGTGGAAAAAGACCTCAGGGGACTGAATTGACAATCCCTTGATGAATAAGGCTAGGGTGGAGGCTTAGGATGTAGGGCCTTGAAGAGATGAGAGAGGTGATATGAAAGGGAAGGGAAGGCAGTCCCCACAGATGGTACCAATAGGAGATTTGGGACAGCCAGGATTATACTTCTCAGGACTCTCAGAACAGAGAGGACCTTCTGAGATGAATTTTCACAAGTGAGGTAGCAGCATCAGGGTTCTAGAACCTGTTCTCCAAGGTAGGATAGGTGAGTTAGCTGGATGAAAGAGAGAAGCCAAAATGGCGCCCTGAATCCATCTCCAGTGGATGCATCATGTACCTTCTGTTGTTATGCTTCTTTGTTGTTCACTGTCTCTGTTTGCCTGCTGCCTGAGAGCAGAGCTTATGCTGGTTTATCCCTGTGTGGCCAGTACCCAGCACAGAACCTAACTCGGAACAAGGAGACCACATTAAGACCTCCCTGATGAAGGGCTAAATGAGAGAAGATGGATAAAATAATGCATAAGTCGGGGCACCTGGGTGGCTCAGTCAGTTGACCATTTGACTCTTGATTTTGGCTTGGGTTATGATCTCAGGGTCATGAGATGGAGGGATGCATTGGGCTCCCTGCTCAGCACAGAATCTGCTCAAGATTCTCTCTCTTCCCCTCTCTCCGCCCCTTCCCCAGCTCGTTCTCTCTATCTCTCTCTTTCTCTCTCTCTCCCTCTCCCTCTCTCTCTCTCTGCCTTTCTCTGAAATAAATCAGTAAAATCTTTGAAAAAAATAATGTATA
The DNA here is from genome assembly GCF_048164855.1 of Canis lupus baileyi. NCBI lineage: Eukaryota > Metazoa > Chordata > Mammalia > Carnivora > Canidae > Canis > Canis lupus. The sequence continues at coordinate 57,338,240 of NC_132845.1, forward strand.
AGTTGAGCAAGCAACAGAGTCAAGGACCAGGATCTATATCTTGATTAACAGGATGAGGAGTTGGGGAAATAGGACTGGTCAGAACTGACCATGAGAAACTAGAAGTACAAACTTCCAGTGATAAAATCAGTAAGTGACGGGAATGACAAGGACAGCATAGGGGATCTAGTCAGTGATACTGTAATGATGTTGTGTGGTGACACATGGCGACTACACTTACGGTGGGGAGGATCGTGTGATGTATGGACTCGCTGAATCACTATGTCATACACCTGAAACTACTACAACGTTGTAAAGGGCACCGGGGGTCGGGGTGCAGCCGGTTAAATGTCCGACTCTTGATTTCAGGTCAGGTCGTGATTTCAGGGTTGTGAGATCAAGCCCCATGTGGAGCTCTGTACTGAGTGCGGAATCTGCTTAAGATCCCCCTCTCTCTGCCACTCTTCCCTCTCGCCCGTGCTCTCTCTCCCTCTCTAAAATAATGAATATAACATTGTGTGTCAACTGTACTTAGTTACAAAGGAAGGAGAGAAGGAGCTAGAAGATCAGGTGTAGGAATTCACAGCAGGATTCTCCTTCATTCCTTATTTATTCAGCCATTCAGCAAACATTTGCTGTGCACCTGCTGGGGCCACGCCTGGGGCTGTGCTCTGGAGATATCTGTGTTGAGCCATAGGTGTCCTCAAGGCACTCACAGCCTAGAAGACTTAATTCTACACACAAGAGAGCTTAGTCCTAGACAGGCCGTGTGATGTTTCTCAGGTAGTATAGCCGGCTGTTGAGAGAGCCAGTTCAGGACACAATATTCTGACTTTGTGACTTTCAAATATTTGACTCTACATTGAGGGCCATAACTAGTGACCTGAGAGCCATATATCTGGTCCTCGTAAACGTTGTGTTTGGTTCATATAGTATTTTAAAAATTGGGAAATTATGGAGGAGCCCTGGTGGCTCAGCGGTTTAGTGCCGCCTTCAGCCCAGGGCATGATCCTGGAGACCTGGGATCGAGTCCCACGCTGGGCTCCCTGCGTGGAGCCTGCTTCTCCCTCTGCCTGTGTCTCTGCCTCTCTGTGTGTGTGTGTGTCTGTCATGAATAAATAAATAAAATCTTTTTTAAAAATTGGGAAATTATGGACAAACACCCAATTTTTCTACCTTCTCTTGAAAATCAGAAGATCTGGCAGTGCTGATCGCGTGCTCCCTCGTGGCAGAAACCTGGCAGGAGCCGAATTAGTGGGTTTATTTTCAGTGTACTTGTGCCCACCTATCCCCATCACCCTCTACCTGGCCTGGTTCATCTGTCTGTCTGTCCCGCCTGCCTGGCTTCTGTAGCCATGTGACTTTGCAGCCCCCTATTGCACACCATGACCTTGAATTTCCTCAGCTTGATGCTAAGACTTCTTCCAGCCTTCTAACAAAGAGTTGAAAACATCACACTCCATCCTGTAGGTGGGAGCTGCTGGCAACTCAGCTTTTCTTTCTCATCTGCTCACCCCTCCATCTGGTCCTCCCGTTCTTACTTCTAAACAATGATAGGAATGTCCAAGCAGGAACGTGCAGGGGTCCTGTGGTCACACATCCCTCTACCCCTTGGGTAGCAGCATTGATTTATGAGAAAGGGCACCATCATTTAATATTTTTATATCTAATCATTCTGGTCTCTGAGTTCAGGCATTACATATGCAAAAAATGGTAATATGCTGATATTTTAATGCTTTTAAGCATACGATATTCTTATTAACCCAAGTGCCTTTTTTTCATCCATAATTGAATGGTTTACTTTATTATTGCTTTATGGTAACGACTCTGCATTTCCATTTTTCTATAGGGTGCCTAATTTTAACAGGAGGGCACTCAGAATCAGGAGGGCTGGCTGCACTAATTGCCTTCATTATAGGAGCAGCTAGCATTTCTGGCAACAGGGTGATAGATATTCCCTGGGACTGGAGTAAAAACAAAGCCAGGGCTGGGGGTTCCTCTGGCTCCCGGGCATCCAGCATGCCCCTCCTTATCGGAACAGATCTCAGATCTACAAAATGTAACCTCTTTCCTTCCGTGGTGACAGTTGGAGCATTAACATGGATCCATGACTATTTATATCAGTTTGTACGTTTAATCCAGTTTGGGTTTGTTTTCTTTCTTTCTTTTCTTTTTCTTTCTTTCTTTCTTCTTTCTTTCTTTCTTTCTTTCTTTCTTTCTTTCTTTCTTTCTTTGGCAGTTTTCAGCGAGATGTGGACTCTATCCCTGTCCAAGGCATTTGGTTCAAATCAGCTGAGACAGAGAATAATCAAGATTTATGATACTTATTCTGACTCCCATCACAGTCTCTGCAGTTGCTACTTGCCAGCTGTACTCCCCCTCACTCCCCCCGCTGCCCGCCCCATCCCCAGTCGGCCTGACTCCCACTTCACTGTCTTTCCAGCGACTGACTTAATGTCCATCTTGAGAGCTGTCAAAACATTTCTGGCATTCCAGATAACAGCTGTGCGGTTTCTGTGCCCACCCCCGCCCCCAACAGCCCCAACACCCTGCCTCCCAGTCACACCCTGCTCCCACCCGTTTTGCCTTCCAAAAGCTATAGGTGCCAGAAGCCTGGGATGTGGAGAACTTTCTAGAAGGGGCATCAAGCCCAGACATCACCTTTGGCTATTTTTACTGGAATTAAGGAGTTGAATTAGCATCATTTCACCTCACTTGATCTTGGCTGGAGTGGAGGGTAAATGCCAAAAAGAGAGGGCGTAAGGCCTGGGGATTATTATGTATACTAAGAGCCATTGGCACCCTCTGCTGCGTCTCTCCGACCCCAGCAAGAATCAAGGTCCTAAGACAGAAGGAAGGCTTACTCTGTTCCCATAGCCAAGCTAGTAATGGTCAGAAATTGGGGCTGGGAAGCCTTAGAATGAAACTTTGTATTTCCAACAACTGGAGTGTGTATCAGAATTATCCGGAGAATTTGGGAAACACAGATTGCTGGCCCCACCCTCAGACTTTCAGATCCTAGGAGGAGACCCAATGAATTGGTTTCTGAGGAGCTCCCTGGTACTACAGGAGCTGCTTCTATGGCGCCACACTCTGAGAACCCCTGGTGTAGTGGGGAAGAGCTTCGCTGCTCAAAATGTGGCTTATGGACCAGCACCACCTAGGAGCTGGTTATCCATGAACCACGAGTCCCACCCCCAGACCTGCTGAACCAGAATCTGCACCTTGCGAGATTTTCAGATGATCTGCATATGCACATTAACGGGTGAGAAGCTCTGGCTTTTTAAAGTCCCCAAATCTGGAGTCCACATTGCCTAGGTTCAAATCCAATCTCTACACTTCCTAGTTTTGTGATCTCTGTTGAATTAACTAACCTATCCACGCCTCAGTTTCCACAACCATAAAATGGGGATGGTGAAGATGGGCCTTGCCTCCTAAATGAATGAAAGTGTTAGTATATGTAAAGCACTTGCAACAGAGCCTAGCATATTGCTGACACTCATTAAATGTGATTGCAAATATCCATCTGAGTGTTGGGAGCTTTCAAGATTCAAAGTAGACCTGCATAAGGACTCGAATATCCATCAGGTGGACTTCGTGAAATCATTGCAAACTCGCCCATTTATGAATTTAATTTCAGCAGTATTGGATAACTGTCAGCATATGTCTGGCAAATTTCTATTGTTCTTTGTGGCCATTTTTTTTTTTTTTGATTGCCAACTTGTAAATATGGGGAGTTTTTATCTAAACATCTGGATTCTCAGTTTCCTTAGGAAGGTTAAAAGAGCTTGCATTCTTGCTGTACAGAGCCATGGCCAGCTGGCGAGGGGTAGCAGCCCCCACCATGAGATGGGTAGGATGCACATTTGTCCCCACTTGCCTCTGTCTCCACCACTCCCTGTTCTGTTATGCACAACCTGCTTTACTTGTGTAGATTACCTGTCTTTCCCCCTGGACATTTAGCAATCTCAGCACTTGATTATGCCCGACAGTGCTTGAGGCTCAAAACATCCTGTGGAAATCTTTTCCTCAATGCAATTGTGGCTACTGTCTGGCTGAATCTTGGTAGCAGTCAAGAAAGCTAAATCAAAAACTGTCAGTGGTAGAGGGTATCTAACGCCATGTTCTTTATCTACCTTCCCATGGGACAGATACTATGTTCTGGGGTGGGGAGGGAGTGAGTACACGTGTTTATGGTGCCAGCTCTCGAAGGCAGGCATTACCTGGAAAGGGCAGGGAAGAAGTATTTTTAGCTTTGGTGGAGCCAAGAGGCTACTGGTCTACCCTTGTGGTATGAAAGCAGTCGTAGCTACCCATGAATGAAGGAGCATGGTTGTAGGTAGCAGATGGGGGGTCAAATCTGGCTGGTGGACCTTAGGCTGTCAGTCCTGCTCTAAGTAGGTTAGGGGGTCACTGTTGACGTAGTACTTTATATTCCACGGAAGCGCTTTTTAAATAATTGTCATTTCAATGTGTGTATCACTTGGTGTTTTCCCCCTTTGCTTACCTTACTCTATTTCTCAAGCCCTTTCCATGCTTTTAAGATATCTTAATGATTTTCACTATTCATGGCTACAGATTAAGCCATATCAATATCCCATTTGTGCCATTTATTTCCACATAAAGACTGTGTATGTCCAGAGGTCATATATATGGTAATTGTGTATCTGTATCTATATTGATAAATATACATATATTTTTTTCTTGCCCCAAACAGTGGCGGAGCTGGTCTGATGAGAGGACAGGTGTTTACATGGACAAAAGGACAGAATTAAAAAAAAACAAAACAAAACTTTTTTTTGATTGCACTGAAAAATCCACTGAAAAGAACTTTCCTGACTGGTTCTTATCTCTGTGTCACAGTAAAGTAGAATGAACCTGAGGTTTGCAGCCAGGTGTATATAACGCTGCATCCTGGCTTTGTCACTAACAGTCATATGGGCTCAGCAAGTTGTCCAACCTGAGTCTCTGTGTCCTCATCCGAAAACACTTTTCCTGTGAAATTGTTCTTAGTAATAGGGGACGATATAGGGAAAGCACTTGGATCAGAGCATGATGTCTGGGAGATGTCCAGGAGGTGAGAATGTTAATTATTATCGTGGATCATTAATTGGTATTATATCCATCTTTCTTTTAGAACAGTGACACCAGTCACATGTAGGAAGAGCACCCTCGAGCTTTTTTGTCTGCTTTTATTTTTTAAACAAGTCTTATTTTAAAAAAATTTTTAAAAGATTTTATTTATTCATGAGAGAGAGAGATTGAGAGAGAGGCGCAGAGACACAGGCAGAAGGAGAAGCAGGCTCCATGCAGGGAGCCCAACATGGGACTCAATCCCAGGTCTCCAGGACCACGCCCTGGGCCGAAGATGGCGCTAAACTGCTGAGCCACCAGGGCTGCCCAACAAGTCTCGTTTCACATTGTGCTCCATAGTGTACAGAACACTGGCAATACCCCTTTAGTTAATCTCCACATCATTCTAGCCTTTGCCAAATTGACAAAACATAGTCTAGCATAGGCCACGAATCAAGTGCAGCATCCCCGTCTTTGGTGGGTAAACCAATAGCCAGATTATCTAAGTGACCTGCTTAGAGTTGCAGGGCCAGCTAAGAGCTTGTGGGTAGAATATGACTTATTTTTATTTTATGGAGTCCTCTCTCCATCCTGTGAGTTGTAAAGTTAATAATGGGTAATGTTCCAATTTTATTTTTTACTTAATTACATCCTATCCCCTCCAGACTATGGGGCACGTGTTGCTGTTTTCTAGATTTGTAGAGAATTAAAAATTATGCTCCGAAATCATCTCTGATATAGGAGAAAATGCATTCTTTTTTAACAAAAAAGTTTTCCAACAGGAAAGTACTGTCACATAGCCTGATGCTACACTGAATCCCAGTTGCAGGTTTGGTTGCTTGTCAGCTTTCCCTGAGCATTCTACTATTGGTTATTATTTCATTCTTAACCCTGGGTCACACATCTGACATCCAAAGTGCTCTTCTGAGGAACCTCCATAGTGTTTTCTGTGGTAGCTGCACCAGTGCACATTCCCACCAACAGTGCATGAATATTCCTTTCTCTCCACATCTTCACCAACACCTGTTGTTTCTTGTGTTGTTGATTTTAGCTATTCCGACAGGTGTGAGGTGGTATCGCAGTTTTGATTTGCATTTCCCTGATGATCAGTGATGTTGAGCATCTTTTCATGTGTCTGTTGGCCATCTGGATGTCTTTTTTTTTTGGAGAAATGTCTGTTCCTTCTTCTGCTTATTTTTTTAATTGGATTATTTGGTTTTGGGGTGTTGAGTTGTATCAGTTCTTTATATATTTTGAATACTAACTCTTTAGTAGATATGTCATTTGAAAATATCTCCTCCCATTCCACAGGTTGTCTTTTCGTGTTTTTATTATTGTTTCCTTTGCTGTGCAGAATTTTTTTTTATTTTGATGTAGTCCCAATAATTTATGTTTGCTTTTGTTTCTCTTGCCTCAGGAGACCTGTCTAGAAAAATGTTGCTTTGGCCGATGTCAGAGACATCACAGCCTCTGCTCTCTTCTAGGATTTTTTATGGTTTCAAGTCTCACATTGGCTGGCGATGTCTTGTTGTTTCTTTAATTGCTAGCTAGCGAAGAGGGGGTGGCGAAGTCAACTATTTGGCAAGAGTTAAAGGCTGAGATTGGCTACTGCTTCTGTAGCATAGATGGATGTCACATGGTAGCATAGGCAATAATAGACAATTAAGTTTCCCAAGTTACAGAAGGCTTAGAAATAACATATTTTGTTGGTAAACCTGCCCTCATTTCCCCTCACGTTGATAACCGGGACCAATTCTTTCATTTCAAAAGCCAATAGATGAGAGCTTAATCATAAAACATGCTCTCAGCTACAAATAACCAAGAGCTCTGATTCCATTAGCTTACATAATAAGAACAGTTTATTACTGTACATAATAAAAAATTGAGAAGGTAGGGTGGCTTCAAGGTTGGGTTATTTAGTAGCTCAGTGATGTCACCAATGATCTGGTTACTCTTGTCTTTTTTCTCTGCTGTTGCGATCTCTCAGCTTTCTCCATGGGCTAGTTTTTCTTCAGGGTCATGAAATCTATGCAGCACTTTCAGGCATCCCATCCAGAATTATTTCAGAAGAAGGTTCAGAAGAATGAGGATGGGAAAACAAGATACAACCTCATTTTCTGGGGGCCCTTTTTATCAGAGAGGAAGCCCCCCCACCACCACAGCAGATTTCTTTTTTTTTTTTAATTTTTATTTATTTATGATAGTCACAGAGAGAGAGAGAGAGGCGCAGAGACACAGGCAGAGGGAGAAGCAGGCTCCATGCACCGGGAGCCCGATGTGGGATTCGATCCCGGGTCTCCAGGATCGCGCCCTGGGCCAAAGGCAGGGGCCAAACCGCTGCGCCACCCAGGGATCCCCACAGCAGATTTCTACTCACGTCTGTTCCCCAGTATCAGTTCATACATCCACCTCAGCATTAGTCACTGGTGAAAGAAATGGGATTATTATTCTGGACTAATCAGATGTGTCCTGAGTGTCAGATATGGAAAATGTGCACTGGTACTTAATGCCTTCAAAGAAAGAGGAGCTACCAGAACCTTCTGCTAGGGGGCAAAGGGGATGGTAGATGTCATTATGGGTCATTGAGAGGTTAAAGCTTTCACAAGTGCATACATCTGTGGGCTAAGCATTTAGAACATATCCAATGACACATGATAGAATCCTTAGTTGTAAGGCCATGCCCTCCCTACTTCTTCAACCTAGACCTTTGAAATATTAAAAAAAAACACCTGTTTTAATTTCAAAAGCAAAACCTAAAATACAATATGTTTTACTTTTCAGAAGTAGAAGAAAATCTCTGAGTTGGGTAGATCTCTTGGACACCAGCCATACTGTCTAGAAACTAGAGAGAGTTCCATGGACAAGCAGTAGCTGTTGCTCTTACTGTCCAGTGGTTGGAATAGTACCCGTGTGGCTGCTTACTATTCAATCTAACAGCCTGGTATAATATTTCCTCTTCTAAGAAGCCTTCCTTGATTCACCCAGTCTGGGTTCCCATCTCCGTGTTCTTTATGAACATTGTCTTCTCTGCCATGTAATTCTGTAGGTCCCCGTTTCCATCCTTCTGACTGACTCGTCTGCGATCTCCTTTACAGTTGCATTTCATTCTGTTTCTTCCAACTGTGGCACTCATCTGGAACATAGGAAATATGCCGCAGTGTTTCTTTATGTGGGCTAAGTGAATAGGAAATAAATAAATTTTTTTTTAAAAAAAGCAAATGAGCCATAACAGAGATTAAATGAGAACTTTACTAGCACTACTGCCTATTATACTACTTATAATTGTTAACATTCCCTGAGCTTGCTACTGATGTGCTAGGCACTTAATGGCTACAACCCTACAAAGTAGGCATTCCTTTATGATCATGATGGAGAAACTGAGCTTTAGGAGGGATTTAATGCTTGTGGAGTTGATACATCTGGAAATGCAGGGGCTGAGCCTAAACTCAGTTATGGCTGAGTCCACGCACATGTAAGGCTGTGACTGATTGTGATCCTGATGCTTTCACAGGATAAAAATGATCTGGATAGTAAACAGGGTGAAAGAGTGAGTGAGTGCAGAACCCCCTTAAAAAGTCTGATAATTAAACAAAGAATGTGATTGCCTTGGATGCGTGTCCTCTGTTGTCAAGGAGAGAAGCATCTCTGTCTGCTTGTTGGGTGCAGCACGATGACCTGATGTCTGTGCCAGCCCAAGGGTGAGATTGATTTGGTGGCAGCAACAGTTTGTTAAAAAGTTCAAGCTACCCAGCGTTCTCCACTCGGGCTTCTTCTCTAAGCTTTGGGAAGGTATTTATGGCACTGAACGTTGTTGACATGTGTGCAGATTCCCATCTGTAGACACTGGCCTCAGCAGTCCACCTAAGCTTTGGTTTAGACACACAAGTCCTGAGCTCCAGGTGAGTGGCAGAGGAGCAGAGTGTGTAAGGCTGTGGTTTCGGTGTCAGACTCTTAGGTTGGAGTCCTGGAACGCCACAACTGCCAACTGTTGGCATTTTATTTTTATTCTGATCTTGACACTGTTCCTCACTAATTTTGAACTTAATCAGGTCATTATTTGCATTAGAGATCCAGTTTCCTTAATTGGAACTGGGGTCTGATAGTATTTGGCTTCCAGAATTTTCCCCTGAGGAGAGGAAAGAAGTGATGTTGTCATAGCCTGGGAACATCAGCAGGACTGGTCTCAGGCACAGGTGACCTGAGCAGTTGTACTGGGCCTACACTTAGCTTAACAACCTGCTGTCACCATCTTGAAGTTCTTAATGACCTTTGGACAGAGGTCCCCGTATTTCCATTTGGCACTGGGCCCTGAAGAGTATGTCACTGCCAGAACCCCTGGACCTGTCTCAGCACCACATCCAGGAGGAGAAGGATGCTGGCCAGAAGGAACTGACGAGAAGGAACTGACCAGAGGGAGGAGGCTCTTCCTGGTTGGGTGGCCACCATTTCCTCATACACTGTCAAAAGGAGTGGGTTAGTTCCCTCCACCAGTGAAAGGCACCGACACCCATTCACTTGTACAAAGCATACACTTAGGAATCATTCCCGACACCTTTCTCCTTCAATCCCCCATATCCAATGAATGACCATCTTTATTTAATTCCAAAAAGTTACTTAAGCCAATCTGCCTCTTCCTACCAATACTCTAGTCCCAACTGCCATCTTCTTTCCTCAAAACTACCAACAATCTTCTTTCATGTGGTCTTTTCCTCCATGGCAGCCAGAGGGATTTTTCCCAAATGCACATCTGATCACATCGTCCTGCCGTTGGGCTTGTCCTCATAGGTAGGTACATACTAAAACTCTTAAATGATGTACCCTTTATTGTATGGTAAAGCCTGGAGCTGGAGGCAAAATCAGTTCCCCACACTGAGCATGGGAGCTGGGAGTGCAAGATACATCCTTTCTCAAGGCCAAATATGAAGGCGTTACCAGCACAAGAGGAAGAGGATGCCAGTCAGGTAAAGACACCGTGAGGGCCGTCTCTCTAGGGAGACTTTCTCAAGAGAGAACTTCACAAGGGATTAGCAGGGGTCCAAAACCCTCTGCAGGTGGATTGAGATGTTGATTTCACCAAGAGACTAAGAGACCTGGTCGGGGTTAGGGTAAAGCTACAACTCAGCGGAATCAGGGCATGTATACCAAGTTCATGGAAGCCCCATTAAGATGACATTAGCTGGTGAAGCAAAGACACTTCATGTACATGCTCCTGCTGAGACATTTCAGCTCATGTGGATAAATAGGACTGAAGAAGGTGGGGGTTGACAGGAGTCCAGCATGTCTTAGTTATCCCAAACCTCTGCTGACTTCTCCAAGCTCAAAAACCATCTGCTCTGTGGTATCTTCTAGAATTGAACGGGTGTTTGATGTCACAGTACCCAGTGTGTAGTTCCTGGGAATCACCAGTGAGTCTCTGGTCTTGACTGAAAATGAAGCTTATCCACCCATCTTATCGAGCAGTGTCCTTCTCTCCCACCAACCTTGAATTTGTCTTTTCTCTTTCCTGAGGTTCAGTTTATACTTCACCATGGATGCTTTTCATGAAACCACTCTTTGAAGTTCTGGAAGAGAAGGGAAGGCTGGATGTAGTTTCTAATCTTGCAGTCCATTTCCCACATCTCTCCAAAGACATTTTTAAAAAGCCCCTTCTCGGGGCACCTGTGTGGCTCAGTGGTTGAGCATCTGCCTGTGGCTCAGGTCATGATGCTGGGATCCTGGAACTGAGTCCCACGTTGGGCTCTCTGCAGGGAGCCTGCTTCTCCCTCTGCCTATGTCTCTGCCTCTCTCTGTGTCTCTCATGAATAAATAAATAAAATCTCTTTTAAAAGGACCCCCTTCTCTGTTTAAAAGTCTCTAATTTTCTAAGGTGACATATAGAATTCTTTGTAACATGGCTCACATCTTCTAGGATTTCTCAGTGCCTGTAACTATTTCTGAATAGTGCAAGCCTTGAAAAGAATGCATGGGGGCAAGCTCATGGATTGGAAGGAAGAGCTAAGCCAAGAAGTCCTAGAAAAGACTGGGACCAGAAGATCTCCAATGATTCAGAGAATAGGAATTACAGGACAAACTCTTCAAGACCCTGTGGCTACGACAAACCCACTCCAAAACTTTTCCTTCACCCATTCCATTCATGATTCAAATTCCTAGGAACTCTTCCCATTTTCGTTTTTATAGCTTGGTAGGGATATCAACCAAGATATCCCAAGTCCCTTGGATAAAGAACAGTGACCAGAGCTTAGCCCACTTGAATAAGGGCAGTACCATTCTGAAGTCCATGCAGGAAACATCCTTGCCCTGGCCATGTGCCCTACAGTCTTGCCACCATATGTCTTCCCAAGGAATAAGAAAGCCAAAGGCTAAGGGCATTTCCCCACCACAACCTACACCCCTCCCAGAATGGACCATTCTCTTGATAACAAACCCTGGACTTCCCTGCCTAGTTAGTTCTCAGAGTCTTTTCTCACCAAGGCAGATTGCAAAACAAAACCAGAAGGGACATAAAGGCAGTTGTCCACTGACTTCAATGTGCAGCTTATGAGGTATTCATGCAAGTGCAAAAAGCCACTCACAGTGAGGGACCGAGGTGGGGGTAAGCACAGAAGTGGAGGACAGGCTGAGGATAGGAAGCCAGGAGCCAGCTCTCCCCATGCTGCCATATTTTGGCAAGGAGATCTGAGAAGTCAGAAGGTTCTAAATTTGAACTTGGCCTTCCAGATCATGATGAAGACAGGAGGATACTACACATTTAATATAATAGCTTATGAAGCTCCTTTATGATTTTCAATCTCCGTCTCTACTCTTACCTTGGATCTTGTGGTGTTATGGGAAGGTCTGTCAGAGACATTAGGACGCTGCTAATTAGGACACCCATGATGTGCACCTGCTGCCCAGATTGTTCTCCCACACATGTATCTAGAGACCCCACCCCCACACACTCAGTCATGCAGGCCCTCAGCTGATCCTGCAAATGCATGAGCCTTCCAACTGGTGTCCTGCTTCCACTCTTGCCCTCTGGATTCTTCTCCATAGAGCAGCCAGAGGGATCTGTTGAAACATAACGGATCAAGCCACATTTCACTTTAAAAGCCTCCGGTGACCCCCATCTGTCTCAGAGGAGAAGCCAAAGTCCTTTTCATATTTCATAAAGGTTTACACAACTGACATGTCCCAGCTCCCCCAGCCCCACTCTCTGACCCACAGTGCTCTGGCTGATGTGCTCCAGCTGTCCCCCTGGTTGTCACTAGGACATATCAAGCCCAGCTGTTTCCCAGAAGTATCTTGTGGAGGAATTTACATAGGACAAGGAGATTAAAGTGGGAAGTTTGTTTTGCTTGTGCATATATGTGTTCTGTTATACATGAATTTTGACATTTTTCTCGTATTTGCAACTTTGCCACAAAATACTGTGAATGACTGTCCATTTATGGATATATGTATTCCTAATTTTAAAAGAAAGTTCAGTATTATATAAAGCACTCATTCCTCATTTCATGGTATTTAGGTGGTTTCCATTGTGGCAACCATACCACAGTGCACATTCTTACAGAGGTCTCCCCCTACGTATGTATTTCTACAGACTGGTACCCTAGAAAGGAAATAGAGGATTCTAAGGGAAGGTAGACTTTAACCTACCAGTTCCCACTTTAAAAAGCCTCTTTAGGGGATGCCTGAGTGGCTCAGTCGGTTAAGCATCTGACTCTTGATTTTGGCTTAGGTAGTGATCTCAGAGTCATGAGATCAAGCCGCACTTCCGGCTCCATGCTGAGCATGGAGAGAGCTTGAGAGTCTCTCTCTCTCTCTCTCTCCCCCTCCCTCTGCCCCTCCCCTCTACTCATGTGTGCGTGCACTCGCTCACTCTCTTTCAAAAAAAAAGCTTGCAAAAATTACACTTCCATGAAAGTGGACTATTTTCAGTATTTCCAGTATATGTAAATAAACAAATTAAGAAATTATTAATAAACTGTTCTGTTTAATATTTGCATAATATAGTGCACCCAGGGAGAAAATGCCTCACTCGAGTTTCATTTTTCATTTCCCTGATTACTACTGAGGTTGAACATGTGTGTGTCCATTTAACAGAGATTAGTTTCTCTTCTGTGACTTGTCTGTCCATAGCACGCTCATTTTTCTTCTCTATTGCTGTCAATATCTTTGCATGGACCTGTTTGTCTTACTTGATGGTGAGCTCTGTCAGCTGGTCATCTCCTGTTTATCTCAGTTTCCCCTCCCAGAGCACACAGCTGGTGTGTAATGAATGGGTGTCCACTTGCATGGTGGAAGCCACAGGCATTGTGCTCCATCATTAGTGTCATTGTCATCTTGCTCATCACCACCACTACCACTTATTTGGATTACTGGATGCTAAGCCCTGTCTTGGGACGAATGCATACGTGGTCCCATCGTTATAGCACCTTGCTCACCAAGGCGACCATTGATACCACTGCTTTATAGATAAGGCAGCTGAGATTCATATGAGTTGTATAGGGTGCCCAAGGATCCTCAGCTGGGGGTGCGCAGGAAGGTGGGAATGATGAAGTAAGTTCTTTTCAGCCTGGTTTCAAACCATGGGCAGTCTCCTTTACAGCAGTGGTCCTCATCCTGGCTGCACATTAGGATCACTTGAACAGCCTTTTAAATGCCATCTGTAGCCATATCTGCCCCAGGTCCATTGATTCAGGATCTCGGAGAACTGGTCCAGGGAAATAGTATTTAAAAAAAAAAATTCCTAGATGATTTTGAGACATAGAAATGGTTGAAAACCATTGGTCTGTACTGGAAATGATCTAGCTTTTTTCAGGAAAAGGACAGATAGTAAATATTTTAGACTTTGCAGGCCATCCAGTCTCTGTGGCAACTACACAGCTCTGTCGTTATAGGGTTACAGCAGCTGAAGACAAAAATGAACATAGCTATGTTCCAATAAAACCTTTACAGAAACAAGTGGTGGCCAAATTTGGCCCTTGGGCTGTAGCTTGCTGACCCCTGGTGTGTATCCTAGTACCTAAAAGAATCTGGAGTTTAAGACTGTCCCAGTCAAGCCCAGGACATCTGGTCACGTTGATTATTGTTGTAATTTTCAAGGATGTTGGCATGAGAATCCATACCCCACCTTAAGAGATTCTGTTTCCATATGTTGGGGCCTGGGGGTCTGCATTTCAACCAGGAATCCAGATCATTCTGAGGTAGGTGGACTGTCTGGGCCCATACCGCAAGAATCAGTGGTCTAGTGAAACGGAATGTCCCCAGCAAGTAGCAAAGGCTTGGCTGGAGAAGCAGAACTGGCTCTCATCCGAAAATTCTTTAAGATCACGGAGCGACATTTTGTGTGTCCCTGCCTGCCTTCTGTTCCAGCATCCTGCCTCCAAGGTTCCAGAACCTCTGATGCCCCGGCACCAGCTCTTCCCAGTGTGCATGTTGGCAGAAAAGGAAGCCATCCTTCCTCTTCAACTCTGAAATTAGTAAAAGACCTAAGTCCTCTTATATTTCAAAACATTGAAGAAGAAAGTGGCTGTTTAACCACCTACATAATAACGCTGATACTGGCATTTACCAGCGTGTGTGTGTGTGTGTGTGTGTGTGTGTGTGTGTGTGATCATAGTTCAGCAGTTAGACCGCGGAGCCTCTGCCATCATCAGCTCTCAGCCATGTGGTGGGTGAATGCAATCATTTCTGTTTCCCGATCCTCTTTGACATCCATTATTCCTCTGTTGTCCGCATCTAATGGTCTCAATCCTTTTAGTTGTTGATGGCTTGGCGATTACCCGGGCTACTGCTTTAGGATTACATCCAAATGCATCTGAACAGTTGAATTTACTTACTGCTTTCCTCCTAAAAGCTTTTTAGCATGATCCAGCTGGGATGGCTTCACCGGGAGAACCATTATTTGCAGCTCTCTTTTTTTTTGGGGGGGGAGGGGGCAGGTGGAAATAAATTTCCCAAAAGATGAAAGCGAACTCCGCTCGGTGTAGATCTGCAATATTGCCTTTCCTTCCTTCACCCTTTTATATTCCCCTTTCAGTTTTCCTCAGGAATGACTCTTCTCCGGGGAGATAGGAATGTTCAAAATTGCACAATTGAGTCAAATCAATATTTAGAGTGGTTTGGATCTTTAAGACTTTCGCTGGGTTTTTGCCAGTGTCATTTTCTACTGTAAAACCCCCTTTTCCCAGGTAACCTGTAACATTACTATTGAACATTATTCACAGCTTTCTAAAACCCCTCAATTTCACTTAGCTATCAGCTAAGCAAATAGTGCCCAAGAGTTAAAGATGTGCCGTTCTTCTTCTGAAGCACATGCACGTTTATGTTCAAATGGTATTGCTGTGTGTTCCTAATCTCTATATACATATCTGTCGAGGTGTGGAGTAGCTTTCAATGCCGTAATTAGACGCAGGAACCACACCATGCAAACAGAATGTGCACACGTACACAGGTTTGTGACAAATGTGCAATACGGTGAAACTCCTTTAATACTAGCCAGGGCGAATTCTAGAGTACACAAAGGGAATTTCAAGTACAGATTATGTAGAAGAACCTGAACTATTTCTTTCAAGAGGATCGTACAGATGGTAATACCTGGAATGCCTCTCTGGTGGTGTGTATTTGAGAGGCAGGGTCCAGTACTGGGGGCTGCATACCTCAAAGAGTCTTATCCTCCCGGGTTTAAATCCAGGCAAGGTGCTGTGTGATCTTGGGCAAGTACCTTTACCTCTCTGAGGCTCAGTTACTACTTTGTTACATGATGGAGGTCACAGTACAACGTTTGCCTCCTGGGGCTAGTGAGGTAAACTTAAGCTCTCTAGTGAGGCTTAAGAGAGGTAACAGATGTCAAGGAACAGGCATTTTGAGATCTCATCTGAGGATTGTCACCACAGTGCAGGGATTAGAAGGGAACAAGATCGCGGAATTCCCCTGGAATGCACCTGCCCCCCAGCCACACATGCAGTAAAGATGAGGCTCTTAGGAACTGTCTTGGTTAAGAGCATCCATGTTGGGCACCTGGTTGGCTCAGTGATTGAGCATCTGCCTTCAGCTCAGGTCGTGATCCAGGGATCCTGGGATCAAGTCCCACATCGGGCTCCCCTTTGCAGGGAGCCTGCTTCTCCCTCTGCCTGTGTCTCTGCCTCTCTCTGTCTCTCTCATAAATAAACAAATAAAATATTTTTTTACAAAAAAAAAAAAGAGCACCCATGTTTGCTTAGCTACATTAGTGAAAAATTTAAGAGCTACATCTGAATTACTTCTTTCCTCATACCCCTCCCCTCTTCTTAAATCTGTCCCCCTGGTCAGTTGGTTACCAAATTGTGCTATTCAGCCTCCTACTAAATAACTTTCCAGTTCTGCCTCCATCTTCGTCCTCCCTGTCACTACCTCAGTTCAGACCCAAATGATCTTTTTGTCTTGATTAATGCAGGAACCTCTTAACCGATTTTGCTGTCTGTCGCTTGGTTCCTCCACGATCTACCATCAGCTCCATTTTACAGATTAAGAAATTGAGACACAGAGTGGTCTCATAAATAGCCCCAAATCACACAGCTAGTAAGTAGTGCCATGGGTATTCCAACCCAGACAACCCAGTTACAGGCTCTCTGCTCTTTCCTGTCCTGGAGTCCTGGGGGCTCACATTATAGGAGTGAGGAAGCCTAGCAGTAGTATCTCCTACACCTGCTCATTGCACCTCAGGTGAGCTCTGTTTCTCCCTCACCGGATGCTCCATCAGAACTGCCCTAATGGTTATACTAATGCCGCGGGAGCACATAGGGAATTCCTAGGTTGGGAGGATGCTCAGATTTGGAGGGTGGTGGCAGAGGCTGCTGGTTTGGAGCAAGAGCCCAGGTAAACATGATGCTTCAGTCCCATTGGAGCAACAAATCATGCAGGGACCCTGGACTTTTCCATGTCCTGTGGTCACTGGCACTAAAATGGCAGGAAGAGTAAACTGAGGCACTTAGGTCTGGGATGGATTGTTAACCAGGCTGTGGATATCAGTGCTCTCCTGCAAGGCTGATCATAGTCTCCCCAGCCATGATTTTGCAGAAGACACTGACAGCTTCTATGAATGTGTAATTTGTGTATCAAGCCACTCTAGAGGCTACGGGTACAGCACTAAAGGTGCATCCACGAGAACCTGACATATCATGACCTCGGCATTTGCTTGCTCGGGGTCTATCCTGGCATTTCTCAACCGTGTCTGAGAGATGTCAGTAGCTGTTGCAAGAGATGAAAAAGACAGAGGGGGGGAGTTGACATCGTGGTCAAAAGTACTGGGAAAGATGACCTCTACCCTTTTGGAATTTGAAAATACAGCTTAAGAGATCTCTCTTCAAAATGCAGAATGCATCTTATCATTCAAGTTCTGTAGTAAAGAATTTGTAGTCGAGTTAGCAAATCTTGCCCAAACTTGTTTGACCACAGAAGTGTTTTTACCCAGAAGAGCCGGTGATATGTTGTGAACAGTGTCCTCCGGGATCCTGTTTGGGGAATTCTGAATTAGTTGAGCACACAGCACTAGAACTTCCAAAACACGAGAAGGGGAAAAGTGACTGGGTTTACCAGTGTAGACTGCCCTCACTGGGGGCCTTACCTAAGCTTACGGGGATTGTGAGCTCTGCTAATACAGGGCATCGAGTCTGACTCCTTCACCACTGCATCTTCCCAGGCTTTGAGTGTTGATTTTTTTGTGTTCTGGCCTTTTAGAAACAACTGTCATTCATGAATTTCCCATCCCTCAGTGTTTCCATCCTTTTTTGCCATTTCTCTACTTCTGTGACATCCTGGTTTCCATCTCACATTAATGGTTGTATTTTTTTGCACGTTGAAGGTGAGCTTTTCCTTTCTCGTGCCTGACACAGATCTTAATTCTCTTATTTTTGTTTTCTACTCGATCTAGCCTGTTCCCAAATAGCACTATTTGCTTGAGTTAGTCATTTTATCATTTTGGCTTTATTAAATCTTATTAGCACATTGAGTTTATGTTTCTGACACTTGATAGAGACCATGAAACATACACATCAGGATTTTTCTTTTGTTCCCTGTAGGGTGTCTTCTTCTGGGCACATTCTGCTGTGTTTCACGCATGACATGTCCTTCTTTCTTACTCTATGTGCTTTGGCTGTACTTACGAGATATTTTCTCACGTGAGGACAAGAGGAGTTCTTGTTCAAGCTGTTTGCCCATGTTGGGCTCTGTGGGTCCATCTTTATGTCTCACGTGGCACTTCGGGTTGCTGTTTGAGCGTCTCTTCTTCAGTGATATTCACCATGGTGAACCACCTTCCTGGCATCACTGAAGACTTAGCCAGTATGTTTCTTTAAGACTCAGGAGGAATTTGCTATCTGTGCTTCATGCAGAGACGTGTGTGTACATACACACACACACATGCACACACACATATATGTACACATAGGCTATAGTTTATTTAACAAACATTATACAATGCTTACTGGAGTGCTAGAGACTTATTCCAAAGCCTTTAAAGTTTATTTAATCTGCAGAATGACCCTAACAGGTTGATACTCCCAGCATCCCCACTTGGGAGATGAGAAAACTAAGAGTAACTTGCGCAACATCAAAAGCTAGTAGGTGTCAGAGCCGGAATACAGAACTGATCGCACTGGCCCTGGAGTCTGTGCTCTTGACTGCTATGCTATGCCACCTTTTCATTCCTTTCTTGCAAAACAACCCCGGAAAACTATAGCTGCCTTGGTTTTCTTGGCTCTTGCTTGCGTCCTTTCCTTTTCTACTTAGAAGTGGTGTGATAGCTGCATTCTACAACCGGGCATCGTAGCTCTGAATGAGTGTAGAAAGTGTGCACTCAGTGGAGGGATGGAGGGGATGCAGGGACACAGGGATGAACTCCTTGAACACCCCCTAGGACAACTCCCAATAGTGCGGGGAGCTCCTGCCTCTGGTAGGTGGAGGGCAGTGGGCTCCAAGCTCCTGGGTCTAAGACATTGTGGCCGAAGGGCCTGACTCTATTTTTCTGCATCAGAGACCTTTCCCTTCTTTGATTAGTGGAAATAACCTCAAGGGCCCAGAAGGTTTTGATCAATAGTAACATTTCTTGTTCCCAGAGCTGCATTCACTTCTGTGTGTCTCTTCATGCATATTACAGTGGGGAGTTAGTGGGCAGTGAATCCAATTGTTTTCCAGCTGGTGTCTTGCCCCCGGGATCCCCCATTATGTAGGTGAATCCTCAAAACAACCTTGCAGGAGAGAGATCGGAAGCTGGGAGCACCCAGGACGTCCCTGAGGGTCGCACAGCTGGCATGTGACGGAGGCACAATCCAAACCTGGGCCCTGACTCCAAAGCCCTTGTGTCCTCAGCTCTCCCACCAGTGGCCCATCAGCTCATTTTATGTCACTTTGCTTTAATTCACTGGGATCACGGACACACTTACGGAGTTCCTATGTACAAGAAAGACTTGGGCTTTACACTCAGGGCATTCATGGTGAGAGGAGAAAGGTAGGAGGTGGTGGCTCCATGTGGAGGACGAACAACAGGAACAGAAGGCTGTAGGGTGTTTGGCAAAAGCAGAGATTACATTTGTGTGGGTGATTGGAAAAGGCCTCATGAGGAAGGCGGCATTCCAAATGGTGCTTGATGAGCGGCACGGCTTCTGATACAACCAGATGTTACAGAATGGCCTGGAAGGAGGCAGGGCGTCAGGAGAACAGGCAAAGTTGGGGAAGCCCCGCAGCTTGTGTTTGACTGTGTGTTATTTTGTCAGGATTACAATAACAGAGAACCACAGACGAGCAACTTACCCAAAATCCATTTATTTCCTGACCATTCTGGAGTGTGGAAGTCCAGGATCAGGTGTCAGGAAAGTTGGTTTCTTCTGAAACCTGTCTCCTCAGCTTCTAGATGGTCACGCTCTCCCTGTGTCTTCAGAAGGTCTTGCCTCTGGCGTGATGGTATCTTAATTCCTCTTCTTTCTTTTTTTTAAGATTTTATTTTATTTATTTTTTCATGTGAGACACAGAGAGAGAAGCAGAGACACAGGCAGAGGGAGAAGCAGGCTTCTTGTGGGGAGCCCGATGTGGGACTTGATCCCAGGACCCCAGGATCACGCCCTGAGCTGAAGGCAGATGCTCAGCTAATAAGCCACCAAGGCGCCCCTTAAGGATTAAGACCCAGTCATAATGGGTTAGGACCCACTTTCGTGGCTTCATTTTAATCACCTCTTTAAAGACCCCATCTCCACATACAGTCAGTTTCTGATGCACTGGGGTTTGCGACTTCCAGTGTGTGAATTTTGGAGAGACACAATTCAGCCCCTAATGACTGGAACCAATGATATGTCCAGGTGGCAGCAGGAAAGTCTGTGGATGAAGACCAGATCGTACGGTGCAACATTTGGAGGAGTCACAGAGGACCTCATCCTTCCTGTAGATCACTGCTGCCTTGTGAGGAACACACACCGCTGATTGTGCGGCAACACCCAGACACGTGTGATTGTGTGTGACAAGACTTTAAGTGGTACTGGGACGGAACATTAAATCCCATTGAATCCCACAGCCAGGGGTGTCATTTCCTTTCCATTTGTCTTTCAGTTTTTTGAGAAGAATACCTCAGGGGGTGCTAATATGTCTTTTCCACCTCTCTGACATTTGCTAATGTCCCCTATTGAGCAAAGAAGAACACTAAGAGCCTAGGAAAATAATGGTATCTAGTTAGAATTTGAGAATACTTTGTCGGTTTCATCCTATTTGATTTTTATGCTTGGCTTTCATTGATGACAGGTGATTCTGGGCTCCACTCTCAATAAGAATATAAAACTTTTCTTTATTACCTGAAGTTTAATAGCCAAGTTTATTTTTTTGTCTTAAAGTGGGCTAATTTAAAGAAAATACAGGGAAAATAATAGAATAACTCTCAGGAGCCATGACAGTGATGATGAAGGTGGAATGCCAAAGCCTGAATCCTGGGGAATAGTGTTGGGAGCTAGGGTGAGGAAGGGGGTGTGTGGGTGTGTGTGGCTGCAGTGATGGGGAAAGCCATCCGGAGAGTAATGAAATTGTGCACACGTGCCCACTCATGGTCTCATAGCCTGGCATCATCCCATCACCTGAGATGGACAAGGCAGGTTGGCTGTGCCTCTGTTTTCTCTCTAAAAGCAGAGTTGAATACAGCTACACGGTCTGGAGTACATAACGGCATGAATCTCTGGAAACACACAGTCACTTATGAAGAGGTGCTGGGTACCTTCTGCATGCCAGGTGCTGTGCAAAGTGCTCTGGCCAACAGGGATTAGCAAGGACCCCGGCTCCAGGCCCGAGGCAGACCTGTGACTCCCACCACACCTCTGAGTAGCCAAGCAAGTGGTTTGTGCTCCGGGAGCCTGTACCTCCTCACGGATCTGGGGGACTGAGACAGACCCCAGGTATCCACCCCAGTGACAGATGAGCTGGGGCGCGTGCACCCGGTCCGCCAGTGGCGTGAAGGCCTGTGGTCAGCATTATCACTGTGAGCCTGACGTTCGGTGTTCCACAAGTGCCATTCAGAGGGAATCCTTGCCTTTGCAGCCTTCAGAAGCAAGCAAAAGCTGGAGCTTCTACTCAAAAGACCCAATTGCATAGCTTGGGCAGTGTAGCTGCCAGTGTGAAAGAACACCGTGCAGGAGGGAAGCTGGGGTGGAGGGGACCCCCCCCCCCACCTTTTGGAGGTCAGGGAGCACTGTGTGGGGAGTACTGAGTTTCAGGGGACGGGCATCTACTGTGTGTTCATCTCCAGACATATTATGGATTTGTGCAGTGCGGCCTCTGCATTTTAATAATGAGCCCAACAAATGCACAGGGGCTCCAGGGAGAATAATTGAAAGGAAACTCTCTAAGTCAGACCCAGTTCATCTGAACTCCTTTGCAATCTCTCTTCCAGTGCGGGTGGGGGTGGGGAGAAAACTTCAGGTTAACAAGTTAATGACACCTGCCTACTGTGCCTTTAATTACCCTGCAAACCTCAAGCAGAGCCTGACAACTGCAAGAGCCATATGCAGATTTCCTAGGCGCTCTCCAGCGCTGAAAGCACAGCTGTCTTCCCACCAGCTTTCCTGACGAGGATGAGCCTTATTCCAGGAAACGCACCTTTACGGCGCCAGTGAAGCTGATCTTTTTTCTCATAGGGTAGCTCTTTTCATCTTTAGAACAAACCCCGCGAGGCCGATAAATAGTGTGTTTATTTACCCGGGAGGACAGTGAGGCTTGGAGATGCTGAGTGCTAAGCCCAGGAGCCCCCAGATCCGACTAGGGCAGGTGTGAGTAGAGCTCGGGTTCCGATCGGACTGCAGGATGGGAATCCAGGCAGCTACGGGGTGCCCAGCTCCGCGTCCCCTCCCTGCCTTCTTCCCGTTCAATCTTCGTTGTTTCTTCTCTGTCTTTCAACAAATACAAAGGAAATACTGATCTCTGCTAGACCAAGCTGTGCAGATTCAGAAATGAAAAAGATGTGCCCCGTCTCTGCTTCCGTGACTTGGCCTTGTAATTGAGAGAGACAGGTGAGAAGTAAATAAGAAGAATAGGGAGTACACAAGCACGCCTGGCGAGTTCAGGGACGGGTAAAGGTGGTGGGGAGTGACAAGCAAGCCCGCAGGATCCTACCTGTGAGGGTGACACTTGATCTGAGATCTCAGAGGCCTGGAGGAATAAGCTTTGTGAAGCCCCAGGGGAAGCCGGGGCTGCTGTAACAGGATACCACAGCCCCGGAGGCTTGCACAGCGTGCACTTAATTCTCCAGTTCTGGTTGCTGGGGGTCCAAGTCCAAGATCAGGGTGCCTGTGGATTCAGTGCCTGGTGGGGACTCTCTCCTGGGCATGTAGGTAGCTGCCTTCTCACCAGAGAGGGAGCCCTGGTGTCTCTTCCTCTTCTTAGAAGACACTGATCCCATCATGGGGGCTCCATCCTCATGGCCTCATCTAAACCTGACCGCCTCCCGAAGACTGCATCTTCCTCTTTTTTTTTTTTTAATTTTATTAATTTATTCATGAGAGACACAGAGAGAGGGGCAGAGACACATGCAGAGGGAGAAGCGGGCTCCCTGCTGGGAACCTAATACGGGACTCGATCCCAGGACCCCGGGTTCATGCCCTGAGCCAAAGGC
Organism: Canis lupus baileyi; assembly: GCF_048164855.1. Taxonomy (NCBI): domain Eukaryota; kingdom Metazoa; phylum Chordata; class Mammalia; order Carnivora; family Canidae; genus Canis; species Canis lupus. The sequence continues at coordinate 57,361,392 of NC_132845.1, forward strand.
AGACGCTCAACCGCTGAGCCACTCAGGTGCCCCAAGACCGCGTCTTCGATGAGGGTTTCGGTGTGTGTATTAAGGGGAAACCCAAACATGGAATCTGTAAGGGTGCTGTGGGGGAGATGTTTGGTGTGTTTAGAATGTGCTTGCTCCTGAGGGAGCAACAGAGTGATGAGAGGATGAATTTAGGGAGGAGAGCGCAGGGAGCACCTCGTTTATAGCAAGGCCGAGACAAAGAGCCCTGGCACACGTTGGTAAGGAGCTGTTAGCAGGCAGGGCCTGACTGTCTGCGCTTCCCCCTTCCCTTTGCCTTGAACTGGTGCCCCAACCTTATGCGTTCCAGTTGTTGCAAAGTCATCTATTCACCTTACACCTTGCTTTTCTCTTTTCTGGGGGGAGAGCAACATTGAAAAGTCAGGATACTGCAGTTTTGTTTTGTTTTTTAAACATCAGATCTGGATTTCTGGCTTATTCTGAAAACTCCAGAGATCTAGCAGTAGTGGCACCATGTTCCTGCCATGGTGACCATTAGCTGGGGCGCAGAGCCGCAGACCATTCCTTTGCCGTGGGCCCCACCCCTCCCGGCACCTGGAAGCTTCCTGGCCCCTCAGGGCAGCACACATTTCTGTGTTCTTTGCAGTCTGTGTTGCTTTGCCTCTACCTGGGGACCTTTGTCCCCAGAGACAGTTTCTGGTTTGAGATGGGGACTTCTGACTTAGAAAAAAAAAAATTGAGCTTTGTGTAGCTTCTTGAATGCCTTCGCCCTCAGGTGATCCCATCAAGCTTGTTGGAAAGAGGGAAGCAGGCTGCAAGACCTGACACCTGAGGTCAAGTGCCAGGCCCCCCACTTACTGTGTCCCGGTGAGCAAGCGCTTTCTCCTCTCTGCTTCAGCCTTCCCAGGGGTAAAAGATAGCCTTCAGGCATCCTTCCAGCTCCTCCTACCTCTGCATGCATATCCGGGCAATGGAAGACACACCGACACACCGCACCAAAATCCTAAATCCACAACCTCGTTGTCTTTCTATAGTGATCCTTTAGAACAGGTGGAAGTGTGAGGTCACTCATCTGCAAAGACTAAGCGAGATGTCATTTTAAATGTGTATTGTAGCACTTAGAACAACTAATTAACCTTAGTGTTTGTTGCTATTATTATCATCCAGTCTGATCCTCTAAAGTCCTAGAAGTAGAGAGAAAAATAAATATCCCTGGTTCCAGAAGATTTAAATAATAGTTTTGGGAAGGAAGCAGGTGTTACAATGAAGGTAAGGTAAGGTAAGGTTCCTTTCCGTGAAAGGAACGTGGATCATTCTTTCTGAGGAAGGCTGAAGTTGGGATGCTAGGGAGTGTGGTTCTTATCAACTCAGGGCAGTCAACCCAAGATTAAGTCAGCAGGGCCAAAGAGATCTTGCTTCTAGGTTTGGAACTACCAGACAGGTCAAATATTTACCTCTCTGGACCCAGCTAACTTGTTTGCATACCCCAAAAAAACAGAATCTAATATGTGATTTTTTTTAACCTACATATTCTCTTACCTATTTTATTTCTTCCTCCTCCTCTTCTTCTTCCTCCCCCCCTTCCCCTCTTCCCTTCTCTTCATCTTCTCCTCTTCCCCTTCTCCTTCTCATCTACTCTGGCTGCTTAAGCAAGTGTAACAATACAGCAGGAACAATCACAACAGAATCTTAATAAGTTACAGTGTTTATTCCTCATTCAAAAAACCCTCTCTCTCCAGAGGTTCACAGATCCAGGCTAATGGAGCCTTCGTAACACAGACATCTGCTACCCAGAAAGGCAAGGAAAGGAGAGTGTGGCCGGAAGTGCTCTGATCTTAACGGGTCACACGTCACTTCTTCCTGCCTGTCATTGGTTGAAACAATTCAGAAAGCCATGCTTGAGTTTAAGTAGATGGAGACATGCGATCCTACCATGTTTCCAAGGCAAGGGAGGCAAACGTTTGTAAAGGGCTCTACCTCTGACCACAGAAATGGCCAAATGGACCTTTGCTCCTCCATTCAGCAGAGAATCTGGACTCCCCAGTATCTCATAGCTGGCCCCTGAAGTCACTGGCACTTCCAACCCCGGGACTAGATGTTCTCTGAGGACCTGACAAAGATTAGATCTGATTGTTCTATTTTGTTCCTATGAGATTGAATTCAGAGTTACTCAGCCCTGCCACATCCTCCATTATCATTTCTTAAATTTGATGAGTTGGTCTTTCTAGATCATCCAGAAATGTTCTTTAATGTGAATCAGTAATGAGACAGTCGGGGCTCCCAGTAGGAGTGCAGCCTGCTGAGGTCAAAGAAGGCACAGGATCCAAGGAGGGACTGGCCCAGCCCCAAATCTTAGCCCTGGTGTTGAGGTGTGTGGCTCTGGCTGAGAGATTTTGCCTCTCTGGGACTCAATTCTCAGTCATGAAGGGTAAAGAAGATGATATTTGTAGAGCATGGTGCTTTGCCTAGATCATAACAGGCATAACATGATGATGATAAAGTTTTAGGGGAGACTCAAATGCTGTGTTTGGGCCTTGGACATGGGCTGGGGAACACAGTGATGCAGACAGTATGCGGACTGTCAGAGAAGTCTCAGGTATAACTGCTGTTGGGTCAAGGAAGCAATTAGTTCTAGGTGCTCCCACTGATGGAAATAAGGCTGCAAGTACACGCCAAAGCTCATGCATTTGAAGAAGAAGTTCCCCTATAAGAATCCCCAAAGGTGGCTTACTTTAAACTCCTTTGGGCCTAGTCACTTTCCATTTACTAAATATCTTCCACTCTGTAGAGCTGGTGTTCAAGGGTACATAGGGAGGCTTTGTTTTTTTTTTTCCTCTCTTCTTGGGTGTTCTTGGGATGGAGAACATCCTAATATATTGTCATTCACAGCAGTTGAATGTAGGTTGACCAGAAAGAAGCGACATGCTCACCACCTGACTGATTTGATTCATGTAGACAGTGAAGCGTCACAGTTTGGGCCAAGAGTTCTGAATGATCTGGCTTGTCTCTCTACGTGGTTCAGGCTGGCTGGACATTTGATAAAGACACCCTCAGACACAATACCGTACCTGACAGGTTGGATTTGCATGTTAACATATCCTTACCTTCATGAGTCAGAGCGAGAGAGAGAATATGCATCGAGGCCCTTGATTCTTCAGAACAATACCAGCTCTTGTCCATCCGAGGTAACTTTCCCTCTCAATGGACTCCGTTTACCTACCAGTGTAAGACTGAAATGGCTCTCTCCTGTGAATTCTTCTCAATTTTTATCAAGGGGCAAAGAAAGCTGGGCAGGATAATCAGAGTGATCAGGACGTGGGGACACCTGGCTGGCTCAGCGATTGAGTGTCTGTCTTGAGTTCAGGTCATGATCTTGAGGTCCTGGGATCGAATCCTGCATCAGGGTCTCCACAGGGAGCCTGCTTCTCCCTCTGCCTATGTCTCTCTCTCTCTCTCTCTCTCTCTCTGTGTGTCTCTCATGAATAAATAAACTTTTTTTTAAAGGAGGAAGCAACAGGAGCTGTTCATTACAAATAAATGGCCACTGAATGGGAAAAAAATCAGAGGGGGAGACAACCACGAAAGACTTGTAACTCTCAGAAACAAATGGAGGGTCGCCGAAGGGGAGGTGGGTATGGGATGGGGTAATGGGGTGACAGGCGTGAAGAAGAGCACATGGTGGGATGAGCACTGGCTGTGATACACAACTGATAAATTACTGAAAACCACATCTGAAATTAATGATGTACTCTATGTTGGCAAATTGAATTTAAATTAAAAAAGAACATAAGTCGGATAGAAAAAAAAAAAAAGAAGTGGCCCTAACAGAGCTTTGGACTATAGATATCCTCTGAGCGATGCAGTTGTGGCTGTGTGATCTCTGGCAAGTTTCCAAGCTTTTCTGATCCATCTGCAGGGGAAAGGGGCTGAGCCAGGGGCTGTACAAGTGCCTGTTCCTTGAGCATTATCTGGGCATCAGCTGAGAGCAGCTCCTGTGGATATTCCATTTGTCGAAGGAAGAAAAAGTAATCAGGTCCCAAGTGGCGGTAATATTTTTAGATGGCATTGCTTCATGCAGTCCTTCTGGGCGGCTTAAATGTGGACTTTGGGGCAGGGCAGCAGCATGAGCGACCCGAAGGCACCAGCCTGAGATGGCTCCCCAGCCCTGAGCACTGGGGAGTGATGGGTTCACGGGCGCAGCAGGAGGTGGATGGCTCCCTGGCAGCTTTGGTTAAAAGGAGTTAATGGATCGTGCTCTCTCCTGCTTGGTGATTACAGGATTCTTTCCTGTCTATCACATCTTGGCCTTACTGCCCTGCTGAAGACTCGCTGTGTTTCTGCTTCTCCCTCTCAGGCCTTAAGGCAGACTGGAGTCTACTTGGGGCCTGTGGGTGGGAGGGACTGCAAATCGCTTCTCTTATATGTGCCTCTGCTTTCTCCCACATGAAAAGCAGGTGATTCCAGAATCTTGGCTGTGGAAGCATCCTCAGGGAACACCTCTGTAGCCCCTTACGGTACAGATGGGGAAACTGAGGCAGAAGGGGAATGAGTGAGGTCGGAGAATCAGATCTGCAAAGCTGGACCCCGATGTCCTGGCAGTTGGTTCCCATGGGCAGGTGTCAAGGGAGCATCATTTGCCTCGTCCCCTTCATCACCCAAGTTCAAACCTGCAGGGCAGGAAGTGAGGTTGGGAGGGACTCTGGCTGGCTGGGAGTTGTGGGCTGAGCAGAGAGGCCCCGTGGGTCAGACCTTACTGAAGGAGTTTGGAAGAGTGTGATCTAAGGGATGAGTTCACCCTGGGATGAGGCAGGGAGGCCAGAGGAGCAAGCCTTCGTCTCAAGCTCAGAGAAGGTGATGGAGCCAGAAACACATAATGTGAGAAAGCCAGCAGCAGAAGTTGCTGTATTGAGAATACTGGTCAGTGACAGGTTCAAGGTGATGAACCCTGGCGTATTGGGCCTGTTTCTCTTCTCTCCCTCTCTCTGTCCTTTTTTCTCTTTCTCTCTTTTTCTTGATTATTGGCCATAAAATCCAGCTTTCTTAGAGAAAGTTTCCAGGCCAGAAGAGACAGACTATTTGCACAAAACCTAACAATGTACTGCCATAGGAAGGAGAGGATCCTTTAGGTACCTGTACCGGAAAAATAGGCCAGGTGCTAAACTCGGTCAGAAAAGCTGGCTTAATGAACGAATCCATCCATTAAGTCACTGGTTCCCAAGCATGCCTGAACTTTGCCAGGTTCCTGGGTCCATTCTTCACGAGGCGAGGCAGGCAGAGTGCACACACACACACTGTCTCCCTGAGCTGTGCTAATGATAAAACACATCACTGGGATTTTTTTTTTTTTTAAGATTTTATTTATTTATTCCTGAGACACACAGAGAGAGGCAGACACACAGGCAGAGGGAGAAGCAGGTTCCATGCAGGGAGTCCAATGCGGGTCTCGATCCCAGAACCCCAGGATCAGGATCTGAGCCACTGATCTTGATCTGTGCTCAACTGCTAAGCCACCCAGGCGTCCCTTCACTGGAGTTTCGATGGGATGAAATGAGTTGCTCTACGAAAGTGAACACACTTTACTCTGAAATACGTAAAATCCTCTCTGTTACAGCCTCCCCTGCTTATTCGCGGGGGACATGGTCCAAGAGCCCCACCCCATAGGATGCCTGAAATTGTGGATAGCACCCCACCTTGTATGTACTGTTTTTTCCTATACACACCCACCCATGGTAAAGCTTAATTTGTAAATTAGGCACAGTAAGAGATTCACCACCTAGCCACTAATAAAATAGAACAATGATAACAATATACTGTAATAGAAGTTAGGTGAATACAGTCTCTCTCATTTGAAAATACCTTATCATCCTGTACTCACCTTTCTTCTTGTGATGATGTGAGGTGATAAGAGGGCCAGGTGATGAGATGAAATTAGTTGAGTCACACAGGTGCTGTGAGGTTGTGTTAGGCCACTCCTGACTCTCCGACCATTTGTCAGAAGGAAGATCCTCTGTTTCCAGATGGCAGTTGACCTTGGGTGGCTGAAACCAGGCACAAGGGGACCTACTCCTGTGGTGCAGTATGTATACTACTGTACTCTACTATTATTTATATTTTACTCATGATTGTGTTGACTGTTGTCAGAGCCCCGAGTCTGTGCATTAAGGGTTTTCCTCATGACCAATTTAGAGAAACCCAGCTCTGCCCCTCAGGGAAAGATGGAGGCTACTCAGTCTCCCTAAGGCATATAGGGAGCCAGAAGCCCCAGGAGGGAGACAATTTACAGCAGTTTGAACTTGACCTATGCTCTCCTTGTACTGGAGTCATAGGGGCATCTGTGCTGTACACACCATTATACCCATGAGTTGGAACCTTTTCTACCAGAGTAGAATCCATGTCAGCTCTGCAACAGTTGTCTCTCTCCCTTGCTCTGAGATTTTCCTGGTGACCACTGAGTCGCTGAAGTACACTCCAGCCTTCAAACAGCTCAGAGTTTGTATAGAGTCTTCAGACACTCCATGTATTTGCACTCCACTCTGCTTTTTTTTTTCCCTCCCTAGCAAGAGATGGCTGATCAATCAATGACACTGACACTTCGCCCCAACTGGGACGGGAGCTGTTTCTCAATATAGTTCTCTAATTAGCTACCAGGTGGGAGTTCGCCAAGGCGTAGCATATACGTCATCTAAAGACTGGTGTAAAACACCTCAAACATATGGATTTTAAGCATCTAGTTCAACATTCTACCAGATTCTGTATTGAGGATGAAGGCAGCGCTGTCTGGTTCTCTTTGGTCTAGAAATGGCCATGAGAGCAGAGTAGTTTCAAACACCAACCTGCGATCCATTTGGGTTTGTACTTAACTGATCAGCCATTGATTATTGGGTGAGGATTCCAGTTGGAGTCTCTTTCCCTTCCTTCTGGTTCCTCACTAAGCAGAATTCACTCTTCCCCATGCATCAGGATTTTCTACTCCGCGACGAATCCTCAAACTTTTGTACAAATGTTCAGTAAGACAAGTGCTATCTTTGATCCTTGAGGAACACCATTTGTTACATGTCCCCATCCTTGAAAGGGCCTATTTCCTTCTCTGTTCTCGTTCTCTGAGCAGACTCTATTCAAGGCAGAGCGCGCACACATCCCCAATCCCATGGTGATGCAGTGTTTTGAACAGCTTTTGATGTGGAAATTTGTCAATGGTTTTCTTGTCTTTCTTCTTCTTCTTCTTCTTCTTCTTCTTCTTCTTCTTCTTCTCCTTCTTCTTTCTTCTTTCTTCTTTTCTTCTTCAAGTATAATTAAATTATTTCCACAGACTCCTTTAGCCAGATGCCTGTTCACCATCTCAAAAAGCACCAATAAATTACTTGAGCATGACTGTGGACACTGTGTTTTCTCTCTCTGACGGGTGATTGTTCAGTTAACAGCACACACTTAACTGCTGAACAGCATAGTCCTGGCGTCAGGTGTGATGTTAGGTCACGGTAGGGAATCCCTGGTCTTACCTGGCTCCAATTCTCTACACTCCTTTTCTTTCTGCAGACCCTCCTTGACCTCCACCCACCGTCTTGGCTGCACACCAGCATCTGGGAACAATTATGGCCAGAAGGGGGGTGGATTTAAGAAACCTTGGCCAAATAATTTGGAACTTTGCATACTTTTAACTTTATTTCATACCCAGAATTCATGTAGGACTTGTTCATTGTAAGTGTCACAAAACATGACCACACTGGTCTAAACAGCTAGAAGTTGATTGGTAGGAATATGAAGAGTATAAGGGCCATTCCAGCCTCAAATGCAGTTTGACTCGGTCTCAAATGATGTCACCAAGACTCTGTTTCTGTTTCTTCTTCCATCGTAGAGTTCAGATTTCTGTGTTGACCTCATTCTGGGACCAATTCTGATCTTATGGTGATACGATGGAGCCAGCAACAGTTTTAGCCTCACATTCTCCCAAAGTTCAAGTCCCCTAGAGAAGAACTTTTTTTCCTCCTCCTCCGGTAGCTCCTATAAAATTCCTGAGGTTCATCCTGATTGGATTGGCTCAGGTCACATGCTCTTCCTTGAACAAATCATCATGTGGCCATGAGTGTGAGCAATGGCAATTGGCTGGGCTGGGTTATGTGTTCCATGTTCTGGAGTTGATGATGGATCTCTCCTAATGGATGGACTAAAAGCAGGAGAAAGAGGTTAATGAACACTGAGTGGTTAACAGAGCATGTGTCCACTATCCAACTGTTAATATTCTGTCTCAGAGCCAGATTCCCCAAATGCAAATCCAACCAAAATTTTCAGATCCAGTTCAAAGAAGTTAGAGAAAGAGATGTTGGACTAAGATAGATCTGGGTCAACTCCTGGATCAGACACTAATTTGCTACTTAATGCTCCTGACCTTAGTCTTCTCATTTCTAAAATGGGGATAGTAACAGCTTTCTCTCTCTCTCTCTCTCTCTCTCTCTCTCTCTCTCTCTCAGTGCTCAGCAGTTACAGATGCATATGCAACTTTCATACCTGGGAGTCTGGATTATTCTTCATATCTAGATTGCTGCCATGTTAACCTCCTTGGTGCCATCAGCCAAATGAGGACCCACTTACCTCCTCTTACTGCTCTCATTTTGCCACCAGGGATGAGATAGTTACACCTGTGTTCCCTGTGCATCCTATCTATGTTCAGTTAATAGGACCACCCTCAGCCTCATCATGAGACATGATGGAGGAGAAACTGAGTAGGAGAGAGATCACAGAACCCCATATTGAGTGGAGTTGGAGAAGACACTAGAGGCCATCTGAAATCACCTCTCCTGTGAGGAAAGTCTTAGCTGTGTGAATGGGGCTGGACATAGAGAGGGCTGCTTAGAAGCCTATTGTGAGGATGCCTGGGTGGCTCAGTGGTTGAGGGTCTGCCTTTGGCTCAGAGCATGATCCCGGGGTCCTGGGATCGAGTCCCGTGTCAGGCTCCCTGCAGGGAACCTGCTTCTTCCTCTGCCTATGTCTCTGCCTCTTTCTCTATGTCTCACATGAATAAATAAATAAAATCTTTTTTTTCTTTTTAAGGAAGCCTATTGCAAACCGCTAGGACTCCAGCAGAACTATGGATCATTGTAAACTCCAGTAAATTAGAACATTCTTGTTGAAAATCAACATTTCTTACCTCCTCAGGGAAACAACTAAAACACAATTAAGATATATTTTATGGAGGAAATAGTCTTAAATTTGGTCTTAGGGCTTTGATTAGATTCACAACTGAAATAAGGAAGAAGCGAGGTGGGTAATGTACACAGGTGAATGGGTCTGGTGTTTACAGGTGTGTTGTCTGCATGGTGGGGACTGGGGAGAGCCAGGTAAAACAGTCCTCTCCTAAAGTAACTGGCTGTTACTCACCTCCTCTCGATAGATGTCATGTCAGAAGGAAAGTCCAGTGTAGACAAATCTTCCACTATTTCAAAAGATGAAGGAATTCTGGATTTTTAAACCAAACTCAATTTTTGCATGTTAATTATTTTTAATCACTAGCCCCCCCCCAAAAAAAAAACAGTTTCCAATGCCTTTTTTAATGTTTAGGAAGCTCTTGAGGGTAGGAAGGGGAGAATGGGTGGCAGCACAGGGGTGAAGAGACTGTGAATGGAGCCCAGAAGCAGAACCAGGCATCATGTACAGGAACCATAGTGAGGTATGTCAACAGCCTGGAGTGCCTGGGGATTAGCAGAGTGAACACACGGTACATGGGAGCCAGATTAAGGAGAGACTTGAAGCCAGCCAGAATAGCTTAGACATGATTCACGGGCTATGGGGAATCCTTGTAGGTTCTTGAGTATAAAGATTGAGGGACTAAATCTAGCAGAAGGTGTAGGCCAGGACAAAGCAGGAATAGCCCAGGACTCAAGATGCCAGCTAGAAATATATTCTTATGTATTTGGCTATTTACTCCATAGCCACTACTAAAGCAAATTCGAGGTTGAATTAGAACAGGTAGTAAGGGGGTGCACCTGGGTGGCTCAGTCGGTTGAGCATCCGATTCTTAATTCCAGTTTAGGTCATGAGCTTAGGGTCATGAGATTAAGCTTCACATCAGGCTAGGTGCTCAGCATGGAGTCTACCTAAGATTCTCTCTTTTTTTCTCCCTCTGCCCCCCCTACATGCTTTCTAAATAAATAAATAAATAAATAAAATCTTAAAAAAAAAAAACAGTGCAGTAAGGGCAGACCATCAGCAGAGATTAAACCACAAAGCAAGAGATAAAAAAGGAGGGGAGAGAAAATTATGCCCATGGATTTTTTAACATTTACTGAAGGACTTAGTGTCCAATCTCTGTACACCAGCCTAGTTATAGGAGACCAGACATAAATGGAAAGTGGGTCCCCATATGAAGAAGTCCAGAGAGAGAAAAACTGGAGACCAAGTACCAAAACTTTGCACTAGCTTTTTACTCGTGATAGAAAAGAGGAAAATAAGACAACCATCTACATCTTACCCAGATAATAAAATAAATCTCTGCCTGTTTTTATGTTATGACATCATTCAAAACAGCTGGATAGATTAGCACCAAGTTCTGAGGGTGTTGTTTGAGATGATCTCTCTGAAAGTATGTTGTATGATAACCAGGACTGAGTATTGAGTATGATGTGCCATGTCATTAAGATCTCATAAAGAGACTAGAGACCCAAAATGCGAGACAGAGGAAGACTCACTCAAGACTCAGTTTGCAAGGAGCTGCTTTAAATGTGGACACCTGTATGGGAGGTAACAGCAAAGGCAGCAAAGTGTTCTTATGAGCTAGGTAAGGGAAGTAAGCCAATTGTTTGATAGGCTACACTTACCACATTTTCATTTTCTTGCCCTTAACAAAGAATTTGTTAAGGGAGGTGAAGAGTATTCTTTCTGCAAGAGAATGAACATCTTAGTGAATGGTTCATTATGGACTGAACGTTTGTGTCCATGTGTTCAACTTATATGTTGGAACTCTAATCCCAATGTAATGGCATCAGGATGTAGGGCATTTGGGAAGTAATAAGATCATTTAGGGTGGAGCCCCCATGAATGGGATTAGTGCCCTTATGAGTAGAGGCCAGAGAGCCAGCTCTCTCTTTCTGCCTTGTGAGGACACAATGAGAAGTTGGCAGCCTGCATCCTGAAAGAGTTTACTCACCAAAACCCGACCATGCTGGCCCAGATCTTGAACTTTCCAGTTTCCAGAATGTGAGAAATAAGTGTCTACTGTTTAGAAGTCTGTAGTACTGTGTTAGTGTAGCTCGAAAGGACTAAGATGTTTCCCCCATGGAAGAAAATTATCACTGCATCAGTTCATATTTGCTTTGTTAGTTGAGGGAAGAAATATGCTACCTCTGAAATGAACAAAGATGGAAAGTGTTCACCTCTTCCTCCTTTGGTCCATTGGTCCTCGTTCCTTCTCTTCTTTGCTGTCTCTACCCTTTCCTTCCTCTTTCCTTCTGCTCATTCACAGAGCATCTGCAGGAAACCTGGATGACTCCCAGCAGGCACCTGTGCCTCTGGTAGATAGAAATGTACCTGATAGGGGTCTCACTACCAGCAGCCGCCATGTCGAAACACACGAAAGGTTAATTACAGAAAAACAGCATGTGTCTGCGAGGGTGCAGTTGGAGTACAGAACTGAATTCCTCTTGCCTACTTGGCTCTGCAAAATTCCAGATGATTTTTTGCTTCTTGCTTTGGAATGAGGATCTCATTCCAGAGTCATCCTATGACTGAAGGAAGGAGACCCTTTGGCTGTGTGTGTAGTTCAGAGACATCTGTTGAGTAAGCCACCAGATGTACAGACGGAATGAGTTCCTGTGGGATTGTGTAGGCACGAGTAGATATTGGGCAGTAAATAATCAGCAACAGGGTCTGTGCCAAGGACCATGGGTACAGACACAAGTAAAGCCATCTGGGGACTCTAGGGACTCTAGGGACTCTCAAACTCTAGTTAGATTGGGTCAGAAGGTTTTTGTAAGCACATGGATCTGAGAGCTGGAGAGCTTATAGCATCTTACAGGCTGCACTGATTGCCTTGAGGGGAGGCTTTGTCCACCGTAATCTCTATTGACAACACTTCCAACCCATCCCCAAACTAACATACTACCTAAGTAAAAATTGTGTGTTTCCTGTGTAAGCATTGTCTACGACTGTCTTGGTCCATTTGGCTGCCTGAAAAAAATGTCATGGGAAAGAGTGGCTTATCAACAACAGAAGTTTATTCCTCTCAGTTTTGGAGACAGGATCCCTAGATCAAGGTGCCAGCACATTCAGTGTCTGGCGAGGGGCCATTGAAGACAGCCATCTTCTGGCTGTGACTTCATATGGTAGAAGGAGACTCTAGGGACTATTTTAATAAAGGCACTCATCCCCTTCATGAGGCTCCACCCTCATCATCTAATCCCCTTGGGTAGAATTTCAACATATGAATTTGAGGGGGACGCAAACATTCAGCCCATAGCACAAAGCTCCCAGGCCTGCTTCCAATCAAATTACTGCTTCTGAACACCTTCTAGAGAGAGGTTCTGAACCAGCATTGACTGGCTACCAACCCACATTCACATTTAACACAATAATTCTGAGCATTGAAACAAAGAATCCCTCATGCTCACCTCTGTTGCCTCTTCCTATCTCAGGAGATGAATGAAGACAGTTTGGAATCGAGGTATGTGGATTCTCTCTGCCACTAATTGATGTGACCCTAACCATACCTTTCCCACTTCACTGATCCTTCAGTAAAATGGGCAGATGACATGGCCCTCCCATGGTTAATGGGAGGGTTATATGCAGTCAAGAAAAATTGTTGCGAGCACTAACTAGTAATCAGAGAAGCTCAATTTATCCACTTCTCCCAGAAAGGCTCCGTGCAGAAGCAGATGCACACTGTCCTCGTCTTCCAAACATTCAAACTGTGCACAACTTGAATGTACATATATTATATGTCTGGTTTCCTAAACCACCTACACATATACCAAACATGAATTTTCCTCCTCCTCTTAATTCACATTTACTGAGCTCTTACTGGGAATAGACCACTGTTCTAATCAATCAGCATAGATTAACTCAACCCTTGAGGCAGGCGCCACCATATTTATTGACTCTAAGATGCCATGAATAGGACACATGACATTTTATGTCTGTCTTGAATGTGGCATCAGTTATATAACCCAATTAATTTCAAAGATACTGAAAAGTGAAAAGTGTATCTTAGGATCAATAAAATATTCTGCCCACATTTTCCAGATGAGGGTAGTGAAAATCATGGAGGTCAGGCATCTTACCTAAAATACATGTAAATTGGGTTTGAGAGAAGATTGGAACCCAGACAGCCTGACTTCAAAACCCACACTTTTAATCACTTCACCAAACTGCCTCTCTCCATCAGCTGATGAATGAATGTCTCAGCAATCTCCTATCCGGCCTCGATTACATGCCCTGTGGGGTTCAAGTGGTCCCTTGACTCTGTTCGGTTTTGAAGGAAGGGAAAAAATTAAAGAATAAGCACAAAATCCTGGAAATACATGATCAAAAATTGTGTCTAATACATGAGCTCTCATTTGACATTTTACGATATTGTTCTGCTCTCTGGAAGCCTTTTAATATGTAGGTGGATTGTTTGCCTTTTGCACATTCAACTTTTGTGTGTGAGCTCAGGGGGATGTTATATGTAAAAGTTGGCCTCTTGGCATATTGTTTGCAGAAATGCCTCCAATCCTCCAACTCCTGCCTCTGTCCACACCCTTTGCAATGGGTTGTGGCATCCTCTGCCATCAAGAAATGGAGTCTCTTTCCATATCTTTTAATTCTGGGCTGGTCTTGTGCTTTGCTTTAGTCAGTAGAATGTTGTAGAAATGATGGTCTGACTGTTCTGATTCAAGAGCTCAAGAGGTCTTCTGAGGTCTGGCTTTGGCCATGAGAAACAAATCCAGGGTTACCTGCTGGAGGGTGTAAGACTATGTGGAGCAAAGCCAAGTCATCTCAACTGATGCCTTCCTAGGTCAGTCAGCCCCCAGCTGACCTGCTAGTGCCTGCAGACTCTTGAACAAGTCCAGATGAAATCATATGAACCTGGCACAGATAACCTGAGCTCAGCCCAGATGCACAGAACTTTCCAGCCAATCCATAGACTCCTTGGGCGGGGAGGAGGGGGTGGTTCTTGTTCAAAGTCACTATGTTTTCAGATTATTTGTTATACAGCAATAACTAACTGATACAGCTTTTGTCTTAGAGCTTTGCCAACCAAATAAAATGATGGGGCAACTCTTGACTCATGTAGAAATTTTCCTGGGTGATCATTCACTCTAGAAGGATGCTTTACATTTACTTTTGCACTGGAAACTTCCCCCTTGAAACAACTCCATTTTCTGTATACACAGTTGCCATGGCAACCTGATACTTTTGTTCTCTGCTCTGGTCTCTCTGATCATATCACTTTGCAGTTAGTCAACACGATGTTGGAACCTTGGTTGTTATGGTAACCTGGGACCATTTTTTTTTTTAATGAATTCCATTGACATTGTTTTTGAGGAGACCTGAGATTTAGTCTTGTACTCATGTGGAGACACTTGTGGTGCAGAGCAGAAAGCATTTCAGGAAATGCTCCTCTGGGGAGAAATTCTTCATTAAAGCCTCCTTCCAGAAACCCCAGACATTCTGTGCTTTTATGGATTTTTCCTATTTAAATGCCTCTTAGAATTTTGGCGAATTGCAAAGTATGTTTTAAAAAGTCCTGAAAGAGCCTGAATTGCTAATAGAAAACATGTGTAGGGGGATTGTCATTAATTATGCATGAAGCCCCACTGGCGCGCCAACACAGAGCTCCATAAACCTGGAGATGAAAATCTTTGTGATCCAAGGAGGCCCATGAAACACATGAGGGAATGGTCAGTAGGAGTAGATAAGGGATGAGGTGTACAGGGGGTTGGACTTGGAAGGCCGAGAGAGAGAGAGAGAGAGAGAGAGAGAGAGAGAGAGAGAGAAGTTGAGAGCATCGTTCTTTAGGTTCCAAGCACTGTTGTACGAGTGAATGGGGGAGGGCAGGGGTCAGGGATTGAGGCATCTACACCCAGAGCAGACTCCAGAGCAAGAAGAAACTATTTCTGTGCTTAGAGACCTCTCCACTTCTGAGAAGCTCAGAGCACTTACAGTTTTGCAGGCATTTGCTCTATGTAAAAAAAATCATGAAATTCCCAGGCAGTTATAAAATGATGGCACATGTCAAATGTTTATGTCTAATGCTTTTACTAATAAAAATACAAGATAATATAGTTTTGCTCATCACCAGGTAATTAGAGGTTTTATTTTAAAATACATTCATTAGTAGAACACCAGAGACCAATCATGGGACTCGGGTTTGAAGCTTAGGCTGCACCAGGCCCAAGCCCAGGGTGAAACACTCACTCTCAGGATCCAGCCCCTTCAATTCTGAGCTGTAGTTCACTTTCCTCACCCCTAACCTTGCTGTCTTGCAATGTACCTCTTCCTGTTTCAATCATGGTAGCATATCACTGTTTGGAACATTCATCAGAAGTCTCAAGTTGAGGCCAGGTGGAAAGTGTGACTTGGGCCAAATGCATCTCCCATGTCCTCCTCCAATGGGCCTTGTCTTTGCTGTCTTTGGGTTTTGATGTCACTGAAGGAAGGACCAACAAACATGGAGGGAAGAATTGTTTGGGGAAAGTCAGCACTGAGTAATGTAGAAACCTCAGCACCAGAAGGTTTGGGCTCTGGGCCCACACATGCCACTCACTTATTGCATGATCTTGAGCAAGTGGCTTTCCTTTCTGGGCTTCTGTTCTCAGTCCTCAGGAAATATTTGGATGAACAATTTCTTAGCACCATTCTGACTCACACTACCTAGGATTCCAGATGAGGGAGTATTAGATTTTGGAAGAGCAGGGCAATCCTAAGGAGAGATGTTCTGTTGTCTTCCTGCCACCTGGAATCTTGTGCTCTGGCTGATGAGCTGGAGGTTCCTTTGGTATGGGATATAGGATATCAGAATGGATGCCAAACATCCGGACAAGGGGTCTCTAGAACCCCTGATACAGTTCACAGGAATATTTATGCAATGGTGGTTTCAGTCTTAGAAATTAAATATGGCACCCAAGATACAGTAAATTCTTTTCTTGTACATAAGAGGCAGTATAGTATACTGGCTAAGAGCACATTTATGAATGAAGCCAAAGCACTACCATTTATCTCCTAGGCTTCAATGAATTTATGCATGCAAAGACTTAGTACAATGTCCAGCACATAGTAAATAAGTTCTTCCTATTTTGTCTATTTATTTATTCAACAGACATTTACTGAGCACTCACTCCGTAACAGATATGGTGCTGAGCATGTTTCATACACTAATTTATTTTGTTTTCATAGCAGTACTTAGAGTGCAATTCCATTCAATAGGGTTCTAATATCAACATTGAAGGTGAAATTTGTGTAGAGTCAAAAATACCCTTGAAAAGTCTTGAGTAGGATTATGCAAATTTGGAGATCTGTAGGGCTTTTTGACTTCAGACCCTGTACCCTTAAAATGCAGATACTTTGGGGCACCTGGGTGGCTCAGTCTGCCTTCAGCGGGGTCATGATCCTGGGGTCCTAGGGTCAAGCCCCACGTTGGACTCCCTGTTCAGCAGGGAGTCTGCTTTTCCCTGTCCCTTTGCCCCTCCCCCTGCTCATATGGACCTGCGTGTCTCTCTCTCTCTCTCTCTCTCTCAAATAAATAAAATAAAATAAAATGCAAATACGTTTTAAGGCATCATATATATTCTCAGTATCTTTCAACTTCCTTGATCTTCTATCAAAGAGATAATGTGGTATTGGAGATATGGTGCCAAAACTCCCAGATTCGAAGGCTTCTGCTAGCTATTACCTGTCACCCTTGGGTGGAGACTTTACTGCTTCCAGTCTTTGATTCTTTAGCTTTCCCTACCTTCAGGATTATCACAGGACTGAACAAGACAAAGCATAACTGCTTCTGTTGTAAGCTCAAATGCGCTACCTGGATATTATAATGAAAAATCTAGATTGGCACACAAGCTTGTGTTTGTGGCATGTGTAACTTGGCATTATTTCCAACGTTGATCACTTACACTGAATGTTTAAGTCATCCCCTCTCAGACTTGCAGTTTTAAATTAAAAAGCCCTTCACTGGGATATCTGGGTGGCTCGGTGATTAAGCGTCTGCCTTTGGCTCGGGTCATGATTATGGGGTCCTGGGATCGAGTCCCATATTGGGCTCCCTGTATGGAGCCTGCGTCTCCCTCTGCCTGTGTCTCTGCCTCTCTCTGTGCATCTCTCATGAATAAATAAATAAAATCTTTAAATAAAATAAAAAGCCCTTCACTTTCCATGCTGCCCTAGCCCACTCCCATGTCATTTCTCAGGACCATTCAGAAGCAGGACTCTTGTGGCTTCTGCACATCTTCCAGAAGTACTTCCTCTCCCGAAATGAAAATTGGGGGCTTCACATTTCACATCAGGCATGGTTGTTTGACCCCTTTGTAACTGGAAAGGCTTCCTACATTTCCAGCCTTCTTTGCCACTAGGTAGGGGCCTTGCATCATTTTCTGGACAATGAGATGTACATAGACTTTGGTTGCGGTGGGGGGGGCAGGGACGGGGGGACAGTTTGAAAAATGATTTTTCAATGAAGATGACATTGGGAGCTGGTTCCACCACCTTCCTTCCTTCTCCCTGTTTTATGCCTGGAGTTGGGAGGTGCCTGGTGGCTCAGCCAGTTAAGCTCTGTCTTCCACTGGTCATGCTCTCAGAGTCCTGGGATGGAGCCTGCATCAGGCTCTCTGCTCAGCGGGGCGTCTGCTTCTCCCTCTGTCTCTGCCTCCTCCCCGCTGCTCATGCCCTCACTCTCTCTCTCAAATAAATAAATACATAAGTAAAATCTTTTTTTAAAAAATGCCTGGAGCTGGGACAGCTATTGATGAGCAGCAGAGACAAAAGCCAACAGGCAGAGTATGAGGGAAGGGAAAGTAGGAGAAAGGGAAGACCCCTTAAAGACACTGTTTATCAGCTGAACATCCCTTAGAAATTATCAATATACAGATTCTTGCACTTTGGTGGCCAAAAAATAAATCTTTAATGTTCAGACGTGCCATACAACGTGATCTGTGATCTGGCCAGTCTTCCTTTATATAATGTTCTCTCCTGCCCACTCTCCTTCAACTATCATGTGCCCCATAGATGTTAGTCCGTGTCCTGAATCTGAGCTTCAGGTAAGTTGTTCACTTTAGAGGAATGCTTGCCTGTCTTTCTTTCTTTCTTTTCTTTCTTTCTTTCTTTTTTTCTTTCTTTCTTTCTTTCTTTCTTTCTTTCTTTCTTTCTTTCTTTCTTTTCTTTCTTTCTTTCTTTCTTTCTTTCTTTCTTTCTTTCTTTCTTTCTTCTTTCTCTTTCTTTCTTCCTTTCTTTCTTTCTTTCTTTATTTATTTATTTTATTCTGATTAACATTTACTTTAAGATTCAAAGTATGACATTAAGTCCAAGAAACATCTCTGGACCATCTATTTTTTTTTTCCAACTCTCTCCTTCAGGGTTATGGGCTCACAGAGCCCATGGGTGATTGCACAGCACCTGTTCATTCTGCCCCAGTGCAGAGGACACCTTGTTTTAACCATTAACATGCTACCTTTCTGTTATTAAACAGTCATTACCTGAGAATAGGGACAACATTGTACTGAGCATGGTGCCCGATCAGTAATAGATCCTCCACAAAGGTTTGCTAAAAGAATGAATGAATAGCCCAGTGTTTTCTCTTGGAATTTGTTAACTACCGCTTATGAATCACTGATGAGCTGCACACACCATCCCAGGTTGGGGTCTCGTGCAGTTTTATGTGAATGGTCTGTAGACCTTGGGAACATGGCAGTAAAGTGGACTGAAGGGCTCAGGAAACAGAGCATGAACCTTAGATCCCATTCTCAATTGGCTGGAATATAAATATGGTAGGAATTTGGTTTTCTTAAATACAATGCCTAATATATTCCCAAAGGACATCCCTGTGCTGTCTCACACATCCCAATTATTCATCCATGCCAGCTTGGTTTTTCTCCGTGAGAAAGAATGTATTATCTCTTGCAATGTTGGATATTTCCTTTTTTAAAAAATAATTTTCAATATCTTAAACTTGGTTAAGTTACCCAACACTTCTTCCTGGGATGACTATGATGGCTCACATATTGTCATCTAGAAATCTAATAGCTTATCCCCACCCAGCCTTTATTTTGGAATGTGATTCATTTATCCAGCAGTGACCAAAAAAAATATAAAAAACCTAAAAAAATCCTCCTTTCAGACTGCAAAAGTCAGTCCCCGACCAGCTAGTTTTATGCATCTACTTTAAATTATAGTCATTTCTTAGAATTCTTGGTCATATTTGAGGCTGTAGCTTGAGCCTGCAAGCTTTGCAAAAGCACAAAGATATTTGCAGGTACAGACCCAGGGTAAAGACCAGAGATAGGCGCTTGCAGCTGTGTGGATTTGGTAGGGAAAGAGATGGGAATCCCAGGAATTCAGTAGGAACACAATATTTGGCTTTACATGGTTAAAGCAGTGACACTGAGTGGTGTTGAGCTGGGCTTACTGTACCTGAAAAGGAGGCATTCAAATAGGTGGAAGGCGTTGGCATGAGTGGATGTAGTGGGTTGATCGGCAAGGAGCACCTTAGGCTCACATGTACTATGAAGACAGCCATAGGGAAGGCATGGCTCTAGAAGGACTTACCCAAGTGTTTGAGCATGGCAAGGGATTAAGTAGTCAGAGCATAAGAAGCATAATAGTGATTTTTTTTTTTTTTAATGGCCTTTGCAGGGCACCTGGGTGGCTCAGTTAGTGGAGTGTCTGACTCTTGATTTTGGCTCAGGTCTTGATCTTGATGTTAAGAGATAGAGCCCAGCATCGGGCTCCACACTTCTTGGGGGATCTGCTTCTCTCCTGCTTCTGCTTCTCTCTGCCCCTCTCCTCTGTTGCCCCTTCTCTCAAATAAATAAATCTTTAAAAAAATAAACTTTGGGAGCTAGAACTTTATTTGCTTACCAGGTGGGCATAAAACTTCTCTTCTCCAAGCAAAATCCCCTCATGTCTGAAATAGGAATAATGAGATGACAAGAAGTGCCTCAATCAGTGGCAACTGTTGTTATCAGAATATGAGGATGGCAGGAGACGGGGGTAGCCATTGCTTCTATGGGTTCATGTAATGGGAACATTGTGTTCCTTAGAAGTTTTTCAGAATGCTTAGGAATTTTTGTGCATTTCATTCCAGTCCCACTGGCCACTTTGTGGTTCCCTAAACCACCCACCTTTCTCCTCTCCTCATCACCACCACGAAGTAGAGTTTACATTAGGGCCTTCATATTTATTTACTCCATATCCCTCTTCTAGGGATATTCTTTTCTCCGTGTTACAGCTAGCCATTGCCACATAACAAACTGTCCCAAAATGTAATGCCTCACAACAACACTGGTTTGTCATTTCTCCCATTTCTATGGAGTGGCACCTGAGTGGCTCTTCTGCTCCTCTCACCTGGGATCATTCATGCAGCTGCAGTTCTCTGAGTGGCTCTGGTGACCTCACTTACTTGTCCCGCCACTCTTGTGGCTGTTTGCTGGGGTACCTCTCGGCCCTCCAGGAGACTGGACTGGGTTTCTTTGCATCATGGTGGTCTCAGGGTTCCAGCAGGGTGAAGGAAGCATGACTTGCAAGTATCATTGGCTTAGACCAGCACAGCAACAGGTTCAAGAATGGAGGTGGTGTCTAGAGCTAGAACATTATTTATTTGAATTTGTTTGCATGTCTGCATGTTTGCATGAATTTGTTTGCATGTCTGCTTCCCCCATTGGCATGTCAGCTCCAAGAAAACGGGGGCTTCACTGGTTTTGTTCGCTGCTATATGCTCAGCATCCAGGCCAGTGCGCATTGTTCAGGGACTCGATGAACATTGGCCGCACACATGAATTGAGTTCATTCAAGTGACACTTGTGTGGATGTGAATAGAGGAATACTTCTCCCGAGCACTCTCCATAAGCCTTGGTAATAAACAGTTGTGTCATTTGGGGCGGAACAGGGACACAGGAATAACAAGTGACGGCATTTCCCTTGCAAAAGTTGTTTGTGCTTTAATTCTTTTAAACAGACCCATGCACATGGCCCAAATCCTAGAAATGTGTATTTATCCTTTGGCAGCAGCAGGTTTTGTGCGTCTTATTAGAAAGGATTGACTGCTTGGGCTTAGTAATGTGCAAAAAAAATCAGGCTTTAGAGGGATTAAAATTATTTTCAGCATTAAATGCGATATATCTGAGCTGATGCATCTAGTCTTGAATATAGATTCCCAGACCAGAAAGATTATAAGACATTAAATCTATGTAAATTCAACTATTAATTTATGTTTGAACAAATTCAACAAGAGATTTGACTTGGGGGCTTACAGACAAATAGATTTGGTTGGGAAAAATGCATATTGCAGTCTTTAACCATGATGCTGTATTCCCCTTGAAAATTCTGTGGCTGAGTGAATCTCTAACAGGTCACAGTTGAGAGCCCAAGCAATTATGCCAGAATGTGTTAATAATAAAACAGGGAAACGACTATGTTTGTCTTGTATAAGGATGAAAGCAGCTGTTGGTACCAATTCGGAAAAATGATAGTGAAACAGACAGTGCCCGTTGCTTGGGGTGCCGGGTGGGATGAAAAGAAGGGGCTCTTTCCAGGAGCTTCTCAGTCCTGACATGTTCTTGGGACCCCTGTGGGTGACCAGGACTGTGGGTGCCACTGTCAACATTTCATTGGTGGCGGTGGCTGGCAGATACGGTTTACAAAGGCTGCCTCGAGCGGGCGTCTGGGAAGCCAAAGACATAATAAACGAGCTGCCTCCACACGATAATCGACAGATGTGATTGAAGGAATAAACAGAATAATCTGGACCTGCAGAAGCCACAGGGGGCTTTTGGCAGCATGCAAATTCGCAAACTTATCAAATGTATCCTTTGAAAATGAAGAGCTCTTTTGAAGCTGGCAGGCAAGCTGAAGGAGTCAAGCCTGTCCTCCTGGATGCACGTATGGGAGCAAATGCTGGCAGAACTAAAGTCCCGTAGCTTCCGTAGGCCTGGTGTTAACAGCCGTAATAAGAATGACAACTGCAGACAGTAATCGAGCTCTTACTATTTGTCGGGTACTTGATGTGTGCTATGCAACGTCTACATCACAATCACCTTAGTACGATAAGGTGCCCTTATTATGCCCCTTATACAGATGAGGACACTGAGTCTCAGAGAGGTTATGTAATTGCCCACAGTCACTGGTGGCCAAGCTGGGATTTGAGCTCAGGCCTCCTTATCTGGTTCCAGAACCTTCTCTGCGATAGAAGAACCCACATTCAGGTGGAAGGACGGGGCTTCCTCTTGGGATCCACATGTCTAGCTGCGCTGCCTGCCTCAGTTCCGGGCTGCATCTCAGACGCTAGCCATGCGGGCTTTAGCGCCAGGGCTGGCCTATCGGAGGGAGCCAGTGGTAACAAGGACAGTAACGGGGTTTACTGCGTTCTGAGCACGTTGTGTCAGGCATATTTGGAGGAGTTGCTAGTCATTCATTATCTCATTTAATCTTCCTTATGAACTCCACCCCCTGAAAATAGGTCCTACTGATTTCAAACATGGGGACACCGAGGCACAGAGAATTCTAGTACCTTGTGAGAAACTGGCAGGAGGGAAATTTGAACTTACCTGTGTGACAACCTAACTGCCATGCCACTCTTCAGAAATGCTCTGTGTCCCCAGCTCCACCACTGCCTGCAGAGCCCCATCTACCATGCCCTGTGCTGGATTCAAGAAATGAGGACAAAATAGCTCTTCCCTTCCTTCCTTCTCTCACCAGCCAACATTTTCCAGAGACATATTTTTGTCCACTTTTCTGCAAGGGACTAGGAACGCTGAAAAAAACCCCACAATTCATCCCTACCCTCAAGTACCAATTGATTTGTCACTACCTGCCCACTTGTGGAATGAATAAATGATGAATGAATGGATACCTAATGGAAGCCCAAGGACAGAGGGACCACACAGCTTAAGTTTTAGGAACCTAACTTAAATTGGTTTCCCCTGGAAGGAGCCCTGAGACAGTGATGGGATTACAGGTGGTTCATTGAGTTGTAGATGTTCCCAGTATAGATGTGGAAGTGGGAACAGAAGAAAGCAAAGAGCAAAAGTGCCATCCAGTGGGATACCAGTGAGGATGAGGGATACACAGTCCCACAGGGAAACTTGGGGCGATACTGTGGGGAATATCTCAGGGCTTTTCCAATCAAGGGATGAAAGAGCTGGAGTACTTACACACTTGTATCTATCAGCCATTGATTGTTCGATGTTCCTGGCAGTTGGGGAGTGGGGGGGTGTTAACTCTAAGCCACTTTTTTTTTTTTAAGATTTTATGTATTTATTCATGAGAGACAGAGAGAGAGAGAGAGAGAAAGCCGAGCGAGAGAGAGAAAGCCACTTCTAATATACATCTGCATGGGCCAAGTGGGCTCCAGCAGCCAGAGAAACACCTGGAAGGAAGAGCCACAGGTGCTGGCAGCTGCAGTCTGTCAAGTTGGCATTCATGGGCACACTGATGAGAGGGTTGAGCATCCATGGCATGTGCTGCAGCCTTGTTCATCAAAGTGTGTCCGTGGACCAGCGTCCGTTAGCATCACTTGAGAGCTTTACTGGAAATGTACAATCTCAGGTACCACCCCAGCCCTACAAAATCATAATCTGATTTTAAAATATCCCTAGGTGATAAATAGACACATCGAAGTTTGGGAAGCACTTGACTACAGGATTTTTTCCAAATATAGTCATTCATTCAACAGACCTTTATGGAGAATCTTGACGGTGCCAGGCACCCTGCTAGGTACTGAGGAGTCAAAGATAAGAGAAGTCCCAGATGGGGCCTTTGAAGGCACTTAAATACTGTGGAGTTGGTCTGTTGTTAAGGTAGGTACACTCGGTCCGGGGAGGTCCTCTCTGGGGCACACAACTCTACTCAGCTTATGTGAAAGGAGCTGTCTAAGCTGAGTCCATAAGGATTGGGAGGACTTATCCAGGTGAAGAAACCAGAAGAACATGTAGGGATGAGGAAATAACATGTACCAGGAGTTGGAGGCCAGAAAGAGAGCATCCAGCCATTTTGGCGCTACCAGTAGAGGCAGATACCACTTCATTAAGGGGACATATTCTTTGAGATGGGATGGAGGTGGGAGCTAACTGCATTGGTATCCCATAGGGTCCATAGAGCATAGTGTTTATGGATTGTGTTCTGGGCATCCTGTTCTGTCCATCACTTTAATACCCCCTTAAAGTTCCCTAAACCGGGCAGCCCGGGTGGCTCAGCGGTTCAGCACCACCTTCGGCCCAGGGTATGATCCTGGAGTCCTAGGATCGAGTCCCGCATCCAGCTCCCTGCATGGAGCCTGCTTCTCCCTCTGCCTGTGTCTCTGCCTCTCTCTCTCTGTCTCTCGTGAATAAATAAATAAAATTTAAAAATAAATAAAGTTCCCTAAACCTTGACATGACATGACTATAGCTGTTCTTCATCTCATCACACTCTCTGGGACACAATGATGACACTAAAGACTTCCATCAGTCTTTCCATCAATCCTCAAGAGCTGGCTGGTCTTTACCCTCTGATTGTTTGTTTCCTTTGAGACGTCTTCACTTTAACCTTCCCTTCTTGAGAAGCTCTTCTCCAACCTTTAGGATCGTGTTAACCTTTTCAGGTAAAGGAATAATGGTAACATCAGATAGACTGGGTTTGTAATACAGACTCCATTCTTGGTTTGAACTTGGACAGGTTGCCTAACCTTTCTGCAATACAGTTCCATCATCTTTTTTTTTTCCATCATCTTTTTAAAAAGATTTTATTTATTCATGACAGACACAGAGAAAGGCAGAGGGAGAAGCAGGCTCCCCACGGGGAGCCCAATGCAGGACTCGATCCCAGGACCCCAGGATCATACCCTGACCCAAAGGCAAATGCTCAACCACTGGGCCACCCAGGTGCCCTCCAGTTCCAGCATTTGTAAGTAACGCTATGGTAGATATTACTAACACTCAGGTATTGTTTCTGCTTTCTCCTTCTGGTACACTTCAAGCCCCCATGAATGGGTGTGGTCTGTTTGGACCCCTGAAAAATGGCACAGGCCAGTTCTGTGCTGAAGATGCCAAGAACCAGTATGTGATTCTCCATCCTCTACTCTTAGGGCAGCACCGCTGGAGCTTCATATTAAAGTAGCGGCTTCATTAGATGGGGGAACCATCTGTCACCCCGGGGTCTTACACGCTGACTTCATGACACAGCCCACTCCCATCCCCCCCCTACTCATTGCCAGTTGTATTGTGTGTGTTATGAGAATTGTAAGTAAACCTTGTTTGTTTTAAGACATTGAGTTGTGGGAATTGGTCATCACAAAGCAGAAGCTGACCTAGTCTGATACATTTATTGTATTGTAAGGATTTAATGAGATACACCTTCACGCAGTGCCTGGCACAAAGAAAATGCTCAATAAACAGCGGCGACTATTAATGTTCTTCAAGGCCAACGTGAAGTGACATAGATTCAGTGATGCTGTGCTTCATCTCCTTCTGTTTCCTTGTCTGACATAATTAGCTGCCCCTCCTCTGCCCTCTGACAGCGCCTTCCACATACCACTGCACACCTAGAACTGCGGCAATTTATGCGTTAGTGTCTCTCCCACACCGGCTCTTAGAATCTCCAACAATGGAATGATGTCTTTTTTATTCCTGCCATTTTCCCCCATATCAGAGCACGGCACACGGCACTAGAGTGGGTGTTTAGAGAAAAACATATCATATGAAGTTGAGTGAACTGCATTAGCTTGACTATCTCTATAGCTAGGGCAGCTACCATGAGCCTTGTACTTATTTTTCCGCCTTCCAGACCTTTATTTCATTCTGTTAATTACATTCTATCCAATACGTCTCAAATACTGAGTATTCAGGGCTGTGCAGCCCGGCGGTCAGCAGACTTTTTCCATAAAGAGCCAGGGAGTAAATATTTTAGACTTTACAGATTAAGTTCTCTGTCATACTACTCAGCTCTGCTTTTGTAAAGTCGAATTGGCCAGAGAAGACATATGAGTGGAGGGATGTTGCTCTGTTTTAATAAAACTGTATTTATAAAAGCAGGAGATGGGCCAGACTTGGCCTGTGGACAGTATTTGGCTGATTTTTTTTAAAATCTAGACAGACAGGGGCTGGGACACCTGGGTGGCTCAATGGTTGAACGTCTGCCTTCAGCTCAGAGCATGATCCCAGGGTCCTGGGATCGAGTGTCGCACTAGACTCCCTGCATGGAGCCTGCTTTTTCCTCTGTCTATGTCTCTGCTTCTCTCTGGGTATCTCTCATGAATAAATAAATCTTAAAAATCTTAAAGAAAAAAAAAAAGAGAGAGGCTTACACTCTTATATTCTAGTACAGGGAAGTTTTTGTTTTTGTTTTTGTTTTTAAGACAGTAAAGCGGTAAATACAGGCAATAATTTCACACGTGACAGGTGCCCTGAATAAGAAATAACATAATAATTTGATGGTTGGTGGGGGTGAAGTTACATGGCTACTTTATCTGAACTGTGAAGTCAGGATGGCCCCCTCTGAGGGAGATAGCTTGTGAAATAAACTTGAAATAGCCTTGTGGGATCTGGGGGGAGGAGGATCACAGGATGACCGAGGAGTGGCAGGTGCAAAGGTCCTGCGACAGGAAGGACAAAGTATGTTGATGAACAGCAAGAGGATCAGTAGCTCTTGGTGAGATGGCCTCCCAGCCAAATCTGGACTTTGTCCTCATGGTCTAATTTCCCTAGCTTTAGCTTTATTCCTTTGTTCCTGGCCAGATCCCCCAGGGGCTAGCTCCTATAATGCCTGGTCCTCCTAAGAATTTCCTTCCTTCAGATGTCTGTGAGTGGTTATTATACCTCCCCTTGGGCTCTGCTTATCCACGCTAAACAGACGTAATTTGCTTAATCCGTCTCTGATATCTCAGTGCCTCCAGCCGTGTGTGCTTTCTGTGGAGACTTCGGAGGCTTTGTCTTTCTCAAGCATCAGGACCCCTCAGAAGTAACCAGAACCCACTTTCCCTAAGCCCTTTTTCAATCTCTTGCTTCTCTTTCTGAAGCCACTCTCAGAGCTCACACCCCAGCTAACCTCCCATTTCTTATTCTTGCAAGACTATAGGGATTGAGGCATATTAAATGCTCCCCCGTCTAAAGAGCCAAGGTGCTTCCATCACACCTCTGTCTTCTGAGATCTTTATCCTGCCAACCAGAGGGCTGGAGTTTCTTAGTTTCCTTTGTGCTTTGTAAGTCCCTCGAGTGCCAGGATGCTAATGACTTTGTGATGCTCCCCGCTCTGCCACCAGACCCTGCTTCAGGCTGCTGCTGTCATCCACCAGTGGCTCACCCAGAGGCTGGAAGAGAGGGGGGTGGTGGGATGCAGCATGTGGCCTTCCAGATAGGAGTCTTTGATGAAATGTGTCTCCCCTGGCTTCTCTCTCATCCAGCATTCTGGAGCCTTCCAGAAGAGAGCTTGTGAGGGAGTGAACTGAGGCTGAGGGTTTTGGTCCAGAAAACTTAGATTCAAATTCTGACTCCTCGCCACTGACCCTATCATTTGGGGGCAAGGTAGCTCACCCCCTTTCTGGAAACCTCAGTGATGTTATCTCTAAGGTGGACACCATATCAACAAAAGCCAGTTCACACTGGGCAGCCCAGGTGGCTCAGCAGTTTAGCACTGCCGTCAGCCCAGAGCGTGGTCCTGGGGACCTGGGATCGAGTCCCACGTCTGGCTCTCTGCATGAAGCCTGCTTCTCCCTCTGCCTGTCTCTGCCTGTCTCTCTCTGTGTCCCTCATGAACAAATAAATAAAATCTTTTAAAAAAAATCCAGCCCACAGGATTGTGTGGAAACTTAGTAAAATAGCACACATGAACATGAATTCGTAAATTTATTCATTCTATACATCTTAATGGAGTATCTCATACATACCAGGCCCCGTATGAGGACCCAGAGATCCAGTGGTGCCATAGATGCTTCATACCCGTGAACAGTTTGGGCACAGCCACTGTTGTCCCATTCTTTTGGGGACCTCCACTCTTGGCAGGAAGGATAACAATACCCTGCCATTTCTTGGATTTATTTTAACCACATGTGGTGCTAGTACATGAATGGTCCCAGTCAGTCCTTAGGAAAAATGCATATATTAGTCCTAGTTTCTACATTAGAAAAATTGAGGTTAAAAGAAGCTATCGGGCTCCCTGGATGATTCATTTGGTTAGCCATTTGGCTCTTGATTTCTGCTCAGGTCCTAATCTCAGGGTTGTGGGGCTGAGCTCCACATCGGGCTCCACGCTCAGCATGGAGTCTGCTTGTCCGTCTCCCTCTGCTACCCCCTACCCACTGCTCTCTCTCTCTCTCTCTCAAATAAATAAATAAATAAAATCTTTAAAAAGCAAACAAAAAAAAGAAACTCTGGAACTTGCCTAAGGTGACAGATAATAGAAGCACACTTAGGATTTGAGTCCAGAGCATTCTATCTGTCTCTAAAACCAGTACCCTTAACCAAAGAGATCTGCTCCTTCATTCAAGTGAGAAGAATGCTGGAATTCTTAGATGCTGTAATCTCTAGCTTTGTGTACAGGTTAGGCAGAGAGTTTATTCCAAAGAAAACCTTGGAAGACATGGTTTGAGCAGCCAGCACTATGATTGTGTGGTTTTTGGCCTTGCTTTCATGGGGTAGGGATAAAATCTGTTTCGAGTGATTCTTGTAATTGTTTGGGGCCTTTAGTTCATGTTCCAGATATATCTGTTTTGTTTTCAGAAAATCATATAAACCATGTACTGAGAGATCCGTGGGACATCTTCGATTATATGTTCTATATAATTACATAATACAGAATATTACATATCAACTATAAAGACATTTATTAACATTCTGCAGAGTGTCGCAGAGGCCTCTAAAGGCCACATAAAAATCCGTAGTCTTATTCTCCAAAAAAGCACACTTTATGGATCTATTTAGACAAATAAATACTTTAATGGTGATTTGTAAACCAAGAAGAGGAGAGATTAATTCCGCTTGGAGGGAATCCAGAAAAGTCTCACCAAGGGGGTGGGATTTGGCTTGGGTCTCAGAACCAGCAGGAGATTTCTAGCCACTGGATGTCCAACCCTTTGTTGGCCTCCATTTACAACCGTGACCTCCTTGATGTTCTTTGTAACCTTCAGAGATATGTTCTGCAGTAGAGAACCCTGAATCCCAGGAAGATTTCTGTGTGAATCAGCTGAGGAACAGGGGCCCATGTGTTGTGCCTGTCCATCCTCTATGTCCCCCTAAGTGGAGCCCTGGTTCCTTAAGGCAGCCTCCTCTGTGCTCAGTTATTTGAAGGACTCAAGTCCTGCATTAATTGATGGGAAAACCTAATGTAACGGCACAGTAGACAGGTAGCTGGGAGAAGAGTTGATTTAAAGTCAGGCCAGGCCAGGGACGCCTGGGAGGCTCAGTCGGTTAAGCGTCTGCCTTCAGCTCAGTAATGATCCCAGAGTCCCAGGATCGAGCCCCACAGCAGGCTCCATGCTCAACAGGGAAGTCTGCTTCTCCCTCTACCCCTGCCCCTGCTTGTGCTCTCTCTCTCTCTCTCTCTCACTCTCTCAATCTCTCTCTCATTCTCTCATGCTCTCTTGCTGTCAAATAAATAAATAAATCTTTAAAAAAATAAAATGAAGTCAGACCAGTCCAAGTGCACACCTCCGCTTTGCCAGCCACAGGCTTTATAACCACATCACTTCATCTCATTGGCCCTCCATGTTCTCATCTGTAAAATGGATCAACAAAACAGACGGTGCCTGAGCAGTACGTGGAGGTTACCTGAGAGATGCCTTGAATGCGAACCCTCCAATTGATCTCGATACCTGTGTCGTCATTCACTCAGAGCCCCTGCTCAGATGTCACCTGTGCATTGCTGTGTTTATGATGGCGCTTTCCTGCTCTGTCCCTTTCTTTTTTTGTAATAGTCCTTAAAATCACGTGACTGTTATTACATGGGGCGTGTCAGTGCCACGAGGGTAGGGATATTGTGTCTGTTTTCCAAACACCTAGAACGATGCCTGACACTTAGTAGGGCTGCAGGAAATTCTTGCTGAATGAACAAAGCATGGAAAGACTTTGACCCTTAATAAATACTAATTTCTTTCTTCGCTTTTCTCCCCGCTGCTAATCTCTGGTTGTATCTTTCATGAATGCATGTTTAGGTCTTCCCTCTGTGTTTCCTTTTTTTTTTTTTTTTTAAGATTTCATTTACTTATTTGAGAGAGAGAGAGAGAGAGAATGCACAGAGGAAGAGAGAGAAGTAGATTCTTCCCTGAGCAGGGAGCCCGATGTGGGTCTGGATCCCAGGACCCTGAGATCATGCCCTGAGCTGCAGGCAGAGCCACCCAGGCTCCCTGCCCCTGTGTTTTCTGATAACCTGACCCTGATTTACTTGGGTCCCCAGCATCTCATGTATTGGCCCAGACGCAGAGTAGACGCTGCCCGGATGGCTCCCTTTCTTCCCTTCTGCTCACCTCCCTGCTGTCACTGTGAAGTGAATAATTTCTTCCTCCAGACCACCCTGCGTATGCAGTGAGGTTTATTTTTTTGTGGGTTTTTTTTTCCCAAGCCTTTAATGTGGAGCGTGCTGATTAATTGTTCCTTAAACACTGGGGGTTCCAGTCTCCGCATCTGTTTATTTTGTGACACCTGGAAGAGCCGTAGTAATTAAGAGTGTGCTGGCATCTCCTCCGCAAGGTCCTGGTGGGGCTGGAGTTTATGTAATTTGACCATTCAAGTAAGCGGCGGGCACGTTGCTGGCCACGCAGAGTGGGCACCACTGAGCAGCTCTGATGTATTTAGTTACAATGAATAGGATTTCAATCACCTCGACTTGGTTAGAGCAAGCCCCAGGCTGCACTGGAGAGTAAATAATGAACTGCTGGATCACCGGGGGCCTTTTCTCTCCCATTAAAGGACGGGCTGGTACTGGGATTGGAATTCCAGCAAACCAGGGCTTCCCAGCACCACCACGGGAACACCTGTCATTCTGTTGCGCCAACCCCAAACCCACAACCCGACGCCTCTGGCTCCCTCTGCCCTGACACCGAAGCCCTCCGCAGCCCCTCTGATTTAAAACCTCTCAGATCCCTTCTCGCCATCACCACCACCCTAGGCCAAGCCAATGACATCCCCTGCTTGAATCCTCGTTATGGCTTTGACCCTGGCCACCTCCACTTCAATCCATCCCACTATGGCCCTGCTTCTGACCCAACCATTCTCCCCATAGTAGCCAGAGTGATGATCGAAAAACAAAATCATTCTGATTATACCCCTCCCATGCCCACTGCTTAAAACCCTGCAGTGCTTTCCAATTCCTCTCCAGGTAAGGATGGAATCCTTTGTGAGTGTGGCCTCCTTTGAGATCCTGGGAGACTCAGCCCTGCCCAGTGCCCCCTGGCCACACCAGCTGCACGTTCCTCATCCTCACGCCCAATGTGGGTGGTTACATTTCATCTTTCGGACCTAGGCCCAGCCTCGGCTCTTCTTCATGGAAGCCTGATGTGTGTCCCCTGGCTGGGTCACATCCCTAAATTGTAGGCTCTCACAGTGCACCGAGCTTCATCTCTGATGCATGCCTAACTATTGCAATATAACATTTCTTTTACTTACTGGATTTCTGTCTCTCTCTTTAGACTTTAGGATCCATGAAGGCAGGACCCAATTCATTCTTGCTCATATTTTACCTCCATTACCTATTATCAGGGAAGAACCACCCCTCAAAGGTTAGCAAGGAGTAATCTGACAGCCAGACTTCATGGACCAGAGAGGGACAGTTTATGATTCATAGCACAGCAAAGGTGGGGGAATGTCAAGATAGTTATGCTGGGTACCCTTGATCCTGTGAGTGATGTGATGGCCTAGGCTGCCCAGGCTGTGACCTCTCTGAGGAACCAAGGCCTGAAGGCCCAACCCCTTTTGAAGAAAGCATCAACAAGACTGTCCCCTTCCTTGGGAACGAGTGGGTACATGGTAGCCACACTGTGGTTGCCTTGACTACTTAGTCATCAGGGTGACCAGCTGTAGACAGGGCTCAGTAGCCGAGCAACATCGGGTAAGTCTTATGGTTTGGCACACTCAGCAAGAACGTGAGGTTACTCTGAGCCCATGGTGGCCTGCTTCTCCCAGCAGCTGCTCGAGTGCTTATCACCAGCGTGGTGTCAACAGGAGATGTCTGCACTGCGTGAACAGGCCTTCCCTGGCTTGGCAGTGCCCAAGGAGTCTTCAGCTGTGTGGCACTGAGCAAATGACTAACTTTCTTTGCATCACAACTTCTGCATTAGTTGCGATGATCACTGCATCCGGGTATAATATGATATAGATAATATAGGATAAGTGGTTGTAGCTATAATAGTGATAAAGTCATGGCAAGAGTAGTAATGTCTATCTCACTGAGTTAGTGTGAGGGTGACACGAGTTAATCCATGGAAAGTATTTAGCACAGTTCCTGGCACACAGTAAATGCTCAATAAAAGCTAGCTAATAGTGGTAGCCATTGGATGTGCTTAGCTGTTGGTCGGCCAGTGTTGGCAGTTGGTTGTGATGTTTGGTTGACTGTGGTGGTCACTGATTAGCTGTGGTTATGGGTGATGGGCTGCCATGGTCGCTTGTGGTATTGTCTAGTTGTGGTTGGGTGGTTGAGCAGATGGGTGACAAGGGTGATGGCTGGTTTTGTGTGATTGGCTGCTGTGATTGGTTGGCTGCAATGCTGTGTGGTTAGTTGCCATGATGGTTGATCACTGTGTTGATTGTCTGCTTGTATTGGTTGGTTGGTTATGGTAGTTGTTTGTATTGCTTGCCTGGTTGTGGTTGTGGGTGGTTGGCTGTGGAGTGACAGGTTGGTTGATGAGCTCACACAACTCTGATCGAAGGTGTGCTTCCTTCCAAACATGTCCCTTGCAGTTATGCTCAGTGATTGGACAGGGAGGAGCTTCTGCTACTGCATGGTTGCTGAGAGGTCGCACGTTGCAAACCGACACCTCTGATGAGCTTCAGGTCAGATGGTGTAAATCACAGCCCATTTTAACCATCCGTGGCATTGGAGTAAGTATATCAGGGCTCTTCTGATTAACAGTCACGTGAGCCTCTCACTTTCTGTCCCAGCTGCTCTGGGGAAAGATGGCCTTTCTCTTTGGGGCCTCTATAAGGATCACCAGGGTGATTTTAACTTGGGTCACATAAGCCGTGTGTTAAGTCAGACCACCTGAAACATACCCTGCAGGTTCCACAAAACCCATGCAGCCATTTCCTTCTGCTGTAGAACCAACCAAAAAGCAGAAGCCTCGTTGTCTGTCGATGAAAGGCTGCCCAGATGACACGTCTCCTGTTGTTTGTTGCCTGTGGAGTTGCTCCGGGGTTCCTGCAGGCATGTCATGTCTGTGGTGTGTGTGTGTGTGTGTGTGTGTGTGTGTGTGTGTGTGTGTGTGTGCATGTGTGTGTATACGTGGAGGGGGGCAGGTGCACACACACACATGCATACACATGCCCAGAGGCTGGAGTTTGGCTGGGCAGGTGTAACCTGGCAGTCCCAGCCCCACCGTTCTCCTGGAAAGCCTGTCACTAGAGCCCCTCAGCCGCTCCCAGAGGAGCTGAATATGAGGAAGCAACCTGACCACCCCAAGAAATGAGAATGGGACCACCGGTGTCCCCGGCCTATGAAGCCAGAAGGTGGCAGGGAGGGCCACTGAGAAGACAGCAGGCCGTGACCTGATGGCACCAAAAGGGGTATATCTGGCCTGACTCCTGCAGTCTGTCTCAGGCCCCATAGACAAGGAGAGTTTCATGTGGGAGCCAGAGGTTAGGGTATGTCTGGGAAAAGAGATAACGTGCAAAGGTGCAAAGTGATGCTGCAGAAGGCATCTCTGCAGAGCGGAGGAGACAGACAAGGACACTGGGGGCAAAGAGAAAGGAGTGTCCCACACGCCGAGCGCTCCCTCTGTCCCAGGCATCGGTCCACTGGCTTTGACACACATGGCTGTGTTTAATCCCAGAGACACTGTTCCGAGAACACGCACACCCTGCATCTGCCTTTTGCAGACTCTGTGCCCTGAGGCTGCTTGTTGTGTCCTTCTTAGCTTTAATTTCCACGTCCACAGAACTGGAACACTCACACTATGAAATGGGGTAGCACACACAGGATTGCTAGGTTGAGTCCTGGCTCTTCAAATTCTTGGGCTGTGTGACAGGTGGCATGTCACTTAACCTCTCTGCTTTAATCTTCTCCTATAGACAAATAGCACTAACCTACCTCCTAGGGCCCTGTGAACCGTGTGAGGAAATGGTAAGAAAACACCTGGTTTCATACCAGGCTTCTAGTAAACAGCACATTTCCACTCTCATCATTCTTCCTAATTATTACTTAATAATTTTGCTAATAGGTTTCTCGTGAATATATATGCATGACACATCTATCTAGCTATTACGTGTCCACTTTATGAACACTTAATAAATCCATTTCTTTTTATTCCCTCGCCCCTAATTTTCATGACTTCACCGTGGGCAATTTTACAGAAAGTGGAACTGGGACTCAGAGTAGTTGAGACACTTCCCCAAGATCACATAGCCAAAGCGAGGACTGGAATGGGATCCATTTGGAGGGCCAGTGTTCTCCTTGAAAGGAAGAGCTGAGGAATTCATAGGAAATCTTCTGACATTAGGATGTTTGGGATCCTCTTGTCTGCCCCAAGGTATCACTAATCGTTGAGCCATGTCCATGGTGGCCAGGATTTCCCAAGGTGCATGGGCCAATAAATATTGGGATGGTTGTAGGCAAAGCGTTTGGGGCTCTTCCCAGGGAACCGTCCATTCCTTTCTCTGCAGAGGAACATGGAAAGGGCACATCTCATCTCCCCCACAAATAGGATTGTCCAGGACCAGTGAGATCCAAAGGACTGAACTCATAAATGCAACTGGATTCATAAAGGTGACCTAAGAATCCTTCAGCACCAAACAACAGTCCTCCCCAGGGAGACCTGGTCAAAGGGTGGGGGGAGGTATGCAGAAGATTTATACCACCATCCAAAGGCACACGATCCTAAATAATCATAAGAGATTTTAATTTGGAAGTTGCCAACAATAACACCAACACCTCCAACAATAACAAAGAAGAATGAGTAAAACTGAATTATAGGAAGAAGTGGCATGATGCCAGAGAGAGCTGGAAAGCCCTTTGCCTCCCTGGTCCCCTTCACCCTGACAACCACCAGAAAGGACATGTGACAAGTCCACGGTGGGGTTGTGAGGTCATGGAATCGAGCCTTACTTCCTGGGCTAGGTCTGAAGTCAGCAACGACTCTCACCAAGCATACAGAACCAACAGTGCCCTTGAGAATGCCTTAAGCTACCCATCCACTTCAGTCTGTGCGGTCTTACTTCTACAACCCCGTAACATTTTTCCTAGGCACAGTCAAGTTTGGGAACCTTTAAGTGAGGCTGAAATAAAGAAGTAAAACCAATGTCTCTGCAGTGTTACGGACATTTAAACCATTCCACCTTCTAGATGATTAACCCATCCCTAATAAAGATGAGGAATGGACAGGAAATGGCAAAGCATTTTCCATCACTTGTGATGTTTGCCTTGATCTATGGTGATACTAAGCCTCTGTATCTTTGCTGCAAGCTCTCAGGTGTGTTGCTAGATGGATTAATCAACAGATATATAGAAAGCATCTAGCACAGGATCTGGTACGTAATGGATATTC
The DNA here is from genome assembly GCF_048164855.1 of Canis lupus baileyi. NCBI lineage: Eukaryota > Metazoa > Chordata > Mammalia > Carnivora > Canidae > Canis > Canis lupus. The sequence goes on from NC_132845.1 coordinate 57,397,213, forward strand.
AATGAATGTTTGTCGGATATAAATCATGCCTGATTAGATCCACGTGCCTACTGTCTTTTCTTCGAGTAGCAGAGACCTGGGCCAGCTGCTTCCTGCTTTTCCAAGGTTGTCTTTGTTATTATGGCCCATCTTCCTTGTCCTTGGGCATTGTTTTCCTGACACTTGGATATACTGTGGTGCCCAGGCCTCCTTCTTCTGCTGCTGGGGACCTGCCGGCAAATAGCAAATTGAAGGAGGATGCTGTGAGCCTCAACCATAGATCCAGACAGAAGGTACCCAGTCCTGGAGGCATGCCAAAGTGAAGTTAGTCATGGAACGTTCAGGTTGCCATTCGAAAGGCTAAGAATCCTAGATACCAGCCCTGCAATATCACGAACATGTAGGGAGGACGAAGAGGGAAACTGGCATTTGTGAAGTGTCCATCGTGTGCCCAAAAATTTCACCCAGAGAGAATTCAAACCAAGGACTCCAAATACAAGTGGAGTCCAGGAAGCAAAAATTTCAAGAAGGCAGTTTTTTCAAGAAACATTAATTGAGTGCCGCCATGTGGCAAGTGCTGCTCTAGATGCGGGGATACAGCCATGAACCAATAGAATGAAAACCCCGCCCTCATGGGGGTTTAAATTCTACTGGAGGATTACATTATAGAACTAGAAATGATAGAGCAGTAAGAGATAGGAGGTGTTTTTTTTTTTTTTTTTAAGATTTTATTCATTAGAGAAAGCTTGAGGGAGCACAAGTGGGGGGAAGGGCAGATGGAAAGGGAGAAGCAGACTTCCCACTGAGTGGGAAACCCACCCTGGGCGAGGCTCCATCCCAGGACCCTGAGATCATGACCTGAGCCCAAGGCAGATGCTTGACCAATGGAGCCACCAGGAGCTCCTGAGATGGTAGGAGGTTTTGGATGCAATCTGGAAACGCCGAGCCGAGGTCCTTGGTGATCATTTTCATGCTCTGAGCATATTGTGTGGGGCAACTTGGATCCTCTCAAAGGAACCAGAATAGGGTGAGCACAGCAGATGGTATTCTGGGACTTCTAGAACGCTCCTCCTGAGGAGCGTTTTGTTCCAGGGTCTGTCTTTGTCCCTCCCTGACCCTATTCATGGCTTCATTTCCCTCAGCAGAAAATATGTGGCAAAGCATTGGCCATAATGAGTTTCTCCACAGGACAGTTCCCAGTTCTGTTTGGCTTACACTGAGAGGCAATGTGAATTTGATCATGCAGGAATCATGAGAATGTCACTAAGAGACCTGCCACAGCTAAGCAATCTGGCTCTCGCTGCTGCATGTCCAGCCACCACTGGCCTGGGGCCTCAGATCTGATGAGTTCATCACATCTGGCCAGGTAGAGGCTCTAGGTATTGGCTCTAGATCCTGCCATGGGAATATTGTCTTAATATATTAGCTTAGGTTTTCCAGAGAAATAGAACCAATAGAAGATTACCTCTGTGTGTGTGTGTGTGTGTGTGTGTGTGTGTGTTTGAGTGTGACAGAGACAGACTGAAGGAGAGCATAGCAAAAGGAGGGAGGGAGAAAGATATTTATTATAAGGAATTGTCTCACGCCATTATGAAGGCTGAGAAGTCCCAGTCTGTGTGGTAAGATGGAAACTCAGGAGAACCACTTGATGGAAGTTCTAGTCTAAGTCTAGAAGTCCAAGAACCAGAAAGATGAACAGTATAAATTCCAATCTGAAACCAAGTCCAAAGTCACAAGAAGACCAGTGTTCCAGCTTGAAGATGGTCAGGGGGAGAGAGAGAGAAAGAGTGCTTTCTCACTTAGCATTTTTGTTCTATTCAGACCTTCTAGTCTTCAAACACAACACACTGGGTAGAACAATCTGCTTAAATTTATTCAAATTACATCACATCCAAAAATACCTTTACTGACACACCGGAAATAATGTGTAACCAAATACTTGTGGCCTAATTGAGTTGACATCATAGAATTAAGCATCACACTTATATACCTTAGGATCACTAGGATATATGATACTTGGTGCATAGTAGGTGCTCAGTAAATGTTTATTGGATGGATGGGTGGATGGATGGATGGAGGGTGGATGGATGTGTGGATGATCATGGTAGACATATGGAAGTTTGGGTGTGTGGATGATGATAGGTGGGCAGACAGACGGACTGATTGATGGGTAAAGAAGAAAGGGTTTGATAGTGGTGAAATAACTTGGCTCAGGTCAAACATGTGGTGTACAGCAGAGCTAGGCTTTGAACCCGGGCAGTTGGACTCCATCCTGGTACTCAAACTGTGAGATGAACTGGAGCAAATGTTGCTCCAGCAGTCAATGGGGGGAGAAAAGAAAAGAAAGCCAACATGCATTCCACATCTGTCATCCTCAGACACTAGTATAAGTGTATTCACACTCATTCATTCATTCATCCAACAGTTGTTCACTGGGGGCCCGTGATGGGCCAAGGGGTAGGAACAAAGAAGCGAGCAGGACAGACAAAACTCCCTGTCCTTAGGGAATTCCAGTGCAGGAGGCAGATAGTACATAAATAAATAAATATATATGAGTCCTTGGTGATAAGAGTCAGGAGGAAAGAGAGAGGGAGGGAAGCGTGTAGGGATTAATCTGTAGAGACAAGAAGGGGCTCCTCGAGAAGGAGAAAGTACAAGAACTCTGGAAGTTGGGGATCCCTGGGTGGCTCGGTAGTTTGGCACCTGCCTTAGGCCCAGGGCGTGATCCTGAAGTCCCGGGATCAAGTCCCACATCGGGCTCCCGCATGGAGCCTGCTTCTCCCTCTGCCTGTGTCTCTGCCTCTCTCTCTCTCTCTCTCTGTCTCTCATGAATAAATAAATAAAATCTTAAAAAAAAAAACAAAAAAACTCTGGAAGCCAAGTGGACACTGGGCAGAAGGATGTTCCCGTCTAGCACAGAATCCCATTTTCGAACAGTGGTGCCTGAAAGACATTATTATTCCCGGTCTTACGAATGAAAAAGTATGATTATTTAATGTTGGGCACCTCCTTCAAGGTCACAGAGTGGCGGCATATTTAGAACACGTCTGTATACTCTCAACTCCAAATACTACAAGGCGGGGGTCTCTCCGATCCTCTAGATCCATGCTCATGGGCAGGTGCCTTCTCAGTTCCCTGAGGCTTCTAAAGGTGACGTTGTTGCCCTAGATTTTTAGGACCACAGGGCTCATGACGATAGTCTGAGGCACTCATTGGCACCCTCCTTTACACCTGCTCCCAATCCGTGGAGCAGTGATACAATAACGAGAAAACTCTTCCACTCTGATTTATGAAAATTAGTCCCATCGCATTATTTTCATGCCTCGTAAATCTCCCCCGACCGAACTGGAATCATTAGCACAGGCCTAAAAGAAATTTACTGGAACTGCCACCTGGCATCATAGAGAGCCTTGTTCTTCCTCTAACTCCTTCATTACTGTTTTCATTAGTATCATATTATCTCGTGCGATCCTCTTAATAGTCTTAATGGTCTTTTGAGGTAGTTAAGGAAGCCATTATCATCCCCATTTTGCAGATGGGGCAATGGCAGCTCTCTCGCCCAGCCAGGGCTGAAGATAGGAGACGAGGGCTGGGGCCTAGTGGTCTTCCAGTTTAGAAATGGAACTGCCATCTGCCTGGTTACCAGCGCCCGAAGCTTGGGAGTCATCCTGGCTGTCACCACGTCCCTCACTGCTCATTTCCAGTCTGTCAGCAGACCCTGTTTACCCCAATATGTATCTCCAACCCCACCCCTACTCATCCTCATCTCTACTTGCACTCACCAGGCCAAGGTACCATCTTGCTGCATAAGCAGCCCTCTTGCTTCCGTTGGCCTGTCCGTCCCCGACACAGGAGCTTAGGTGGACTCTTAGAGACTTGACACCCCCACCATCCCTCCACTTTCATGGATTTCTAGTGAAATCCAAACACCTGGGCCCTGCCTCCCCTCTTCTGTAGCCTCTTGTCAGAACCCTTGCTGGTTATACATGGCCAATAGGCTATTTTTTATGTCCTTGGCTCAGGACCCCAAACACATACTAGTTCTCATACCTAGGACACTGCTGGCTCAGGCTTTTCTTGGGATTAGCTTTCTCTTCCTTTGGATCTCAGCTTAAAAGTCTGACACCTGAGTATGGGCGTTTCCTGGCCATCTCCCACATTAAAGCCTGTAAGTTATCAATCCTACCTTTTGTAATGTGTTCATGGTCTGTACCACTGTGTGTGTGTCGCCTCTGGAGAGTAGCTTCCATGGGGGCAGAGAACTGGTCTTCTGTCCCAATGTGCAGGACACAGGAAGTGCTCAATAAACACTTGCAGAGTAGGTGAGTGAACTTAAATAGGGTGGAATGAAACATTATGCTGGTTAAATGTATTAGTAATCTGTATATTCCTCTATCTTCCATATGATTCCTATTAATTTTCTTGATACTTTTTGCAGATAGAAGATAGATAGATAGATAGATAGATAGATAGATAGATAGATAGATGATAGATAGATGTAGATGGAAAGTATCTAGAGATGGAAAATCCTCAATCACTGGTTATTGGATGGATGGATGGATGGACATATGGTTTTTACTTTGTGATCTCACATATTTTTTTATAGCCAAGTTACCAAGCTTATATGCCTTTTCTAATTGCCTCCCACCCTTTCCTTCCGCAATATCCTCTCTGTCTCCTTTCAAATCTGTTTCGGGGTTATATTCTCTTCACAGACAAGAAATTCCTATGCGATCCCAATAGTAAGGCCTTACCATGATAACGTGGGTTGTTTTCTGAATGTATTGCCTTTCTTTTGGTAGCAGTTTCCTTCTTGCAAGGATATAAGGGGAGGGAAAGCTGTGTAATACAAAAGCATATTGTACCTGCAAGCATAGTTGATTTATATATACAGAAAGTGATTCGATTCAGGGTGGCTGAGTCAGTATAGCAAACAATTCTAAAATGGGCTCTGGCACTCGAAAGCATGAAATCATGCAAGAATCCAGTCTTAGTCAGGTCCCGTGGTTGTCACAGTTAGCATTTTCCTGATCAAGAAGGTCTCCACAGTATTGGGCATAATCATCACCCAGGATCCCTCCTTCTGGTATTTTCTCTTGCTGGGACATTTGTCATTAATCCTCCAGGCTCTCCAAAGGGGATCCTTTGAATTCTCCATGTTGCTGCAGGGAAAAGGCTATGGGTTTCTTATTAGTCTCACCATCATTTCTTTTTCTTTCTCCTCTGGTGTTACCAGTTTCTCCCTATCCACTTCTTCACATGGCAACAAATCAAGCAAAGTAAAATACTATTCCTTGAAACAGCTGTCCCTTGGGCAGCATATCTAGTCCATATTAGACTCAGTATCTAGTCCATACAAAACAAATACATTCCACCACCATCCACCAATCGCGATGCATTATGTGTGCCTGCCACCTCTCTTGTATAATGTCGGGTGATTCAGTCTCTCTGGGTTTTAGATCATTTGGTCGTGTTCTTTTTCTAGAGGACAGAGTGTAAGAAAATAAATACTCATATGGCATTTTTTTGCTCACTACAGTTATTGGGCAGAGGGAGGGAAAGTGTCCTCCCCACAGTGATTCAGAAGTCCAGGTTCATGGTGATTCTGACACTTTATACATCCAGCTTCCAAGGCTTCTCCAGGTATAAACACATACCATGCAGAAGAGGAAATAACATGGAGGATCACTGATGGGAAATTTTTATAGGGCAGATCTAGGAGTGAACATATCACTTTAATTCATGTTCCATTGGCTAGAACTCCATCGTATGACCACATCCAACTGCAAGGGAGGCTGGAAAATGTATTCCAGTTATCTGCCCAGGAGAAGGAGCAAATGGGTTTTGGAGAGTAACTAGCCTAACTCTGCCACTCAGAACTGGATATTTTAAAAACAATAAAGAAGACATTATCATCATCATCATCAAAGAGGAACCTAGGCCCAAGACATAAAGTAAAATGGAAGAGAACACACCACTGGTACAGCAAAAAGTTGTAGGGCCTAGATTTGAATTTAGGTTTATGTGACTCCAACTCAGTTTTCTTCTTGGGAAATCACAACCCTTCTCTAAGAAAAGAAAAGATCTGACTCCGGAACTCACAAAATAGCTATGAAAACTGTTGTTGGCTGCCAGAAGTGTGTGGAGTAAAAGTTTCATTGGCCTCGTAAGATGGGCAGGAGCTACCCTGGGCATCTTGGTTGGAAGCACTTAACCTTCATCTCCATATATCTTCTCCATAAGTGCATTGACTTAATTCCTTCATATGAATCCTTCTGGCTATTTTATTTGCTCCCCATGAATGAGACTTTGGTACCTGGTTAATCGAAACCTCCCCATCTTAATTAACCTAACACCTTTTTGCCTGGCAATAAACTTAGTTAAAGACCATATCATGTAAAATTCAGTACCCTTGAGTGTTTCACATCCATTTGTGTATCCAGTTCTTTTTATCCCTGGAAACCAAATTTTAAAGAATGTTTTTTTTTTTTTTAATCAATGTCACTAAAAACTACTTAAAGTGTTTGAAAGTAGCTAAAATGCAAGGCAACGCCCACACCAATATAGAGAAAGCCCATTTTCATAAAATGTGCAAATTTGATAAATACACGTGCATGTGTGCACATACACAAAATACAAAGTAATATTAGAATACTTTTAAACATATTGTTTAAATTCTTAAAATTCCATAAAGGTAATTGAAAGAGGAAAAAGAAAAAGAATAGTAAATTTGACTTGGTTTAGAACTTCTCCAAGTAAGTATGATTTTCATGACCTAATTATTATGTGAGCTATCCATTAAGAAAAGTTGGTTTAAATAAACTGGCTTGGTTGAGTCATATGTAGACCTTAGTATTATCTTGTTTGAAGGTATCCCTTCCTCTGGTACTACTGACTAAGTCACCTTATCATATGCTGGGGGACCAGACTGCCCTCATGGACGCTCAGGGCCCCTACCTCTCTCCACCAATCCATCCCCATCACCACTGTATTCTCTCTAGGCTCCATGCTGGCAGCCGTAATGGCCTTGCCTACTGTTTGTGATTGACAAGGATTGATAAAGGATAGTAGGCTAGTGAGCTCCATGATTTGGGCTCAATCTTCTGACTTGAGGAAGTGACTGAGCAAAGAGTGACCATTCTGTTCCATCACTACTTGTTGAAGTGTCAGCGGATCCCGTTTTTAGAAACTGTCCTCGAGGCTCCTGAACAGCACCAGGATTCAGTCCTCAGACATTTTTTCTATTTTCACCCACTGCCTTTATGAGCTCAGCCAGTTTCAAGGCTTTAAATACTTCTTATGTGCTGATTTCCAAGTCATAGCTCTCCATACAAACCTGTTAACTCTAGACTGGTAAATCCAACTGCATTCTCAACACCCCCACTTGGATGTCTAAGAAGTGCCTCAAAATCAAGATGTCCAAAAGTAAACTCTTCATTTTGCAGCTCCCCAAACTCCTCTTCTTTGTGAGTCTTCTTAGAAATTGTTGGGTGGCTCAGTGGTTGAGCATCTGCCTTTGTTTGGATCAGGTTGTGATCCCAGGGTCCTGGGATTGAGTCCTGCATCGGGCCGCTGCAGGGACTCTGCTTCTCCCTCTGCCTATGTCTCTGCCTCTCTCTGTGTGTCTTTCATAAATAAACAAACAAACAAACAAACAAACAAATAAATATCTTTTTTAAAAAGGATATGGTTGGGGGTGCCTGGGTGGCTCAGCAGTTGAGCACCAGTTAGCCAGAGACGTTTCTTATTGCTGTTGAAAACCAGTGTTCTCACTGATGGACTGAAACACACGTGTATGGGTCAAAGGAAGAACCAAGAGCTAAACATTGAAAGAACTGCAGGATGTGAGGACAAAGGGGCCTCGTTCAGAGTCACCGAGCTGAGGCCAACTTCTCTGATTGGCGCAGGGACGTGGAAACATACATTCAGTCCCCTGTCTTTGGCTCTGGGGATATTCAACAGTGAGGGTAAAGAAAGGCCCAGACCAATGATCTGCTTAGAAACTCAGAGCAAACAAGTGAGCCGGAGGACAGTGAAAACAGACAGCTTTCTTCCTGTGCTGACCCCCTAGCACAGATGGGACAGAGGCAAGATGTCATGGGAACTCTTCCCAGGCCTCTCCCCTTAACCTTCAGTGTCACCTTCCTGCTTACCCTCTCCTCTGCTGAGTGTGGACTGACCTGTCAGGTCCCATGTGCATGAACGTAGGCAAAACAAAAACATCAACAAATGATATGTCACACCGGCATGTGCTGTTCTGCAGCCCCTTGTCTATGTAGAATGTTGTCTTCACAGTTTAGACCAGCTGCCAGGGGTCAGTTATTCCCTCTTCTGGCCTCGCCATGCCTTTAACAGACTTTTGTCTACATCAGCTCTCATCACATTGCAGCATGAAATGTGTTTGGTGCAAGAGTCAGAAAATCCTGGATTCCTGTCTCAGCCTGGTGGCATATTATGTGGGTATGTTTGTGGGTGGGTCATTCTCTGAGCCTCATTTTTCTTGGTAAAATGAGTAAAATCATAGAGCTTATTTTCCAGAATTAGAAATGAAAGGATGTGTTGTCATAGAAATCACCTAGCAGATCTACATTATAAAGCACTGTAAATCTGAATCTAAATCTACATCATAAAGCATATGTGATAGATGCTTAATCATAATGAACCAGCTTCCCCTTGCTTCTTTGCATATCAAGGGTGGCATTGAATAGTGGTTCACAAGCTGCCCTAGTGGAATTTTGTCAGCTGTGACACTTTGGACCAATCATCAAACTGACCTGTCTGTGCCTTGATTTCCTTATCTGTAAAATAGGGATAAAGGCGATTTTCACCCCAGAGGATTGTTGTAAGGAGTAAATGAGCTTAGTTTTACAAAACACTTGGAGCAATGCCTGACAGGTAGTAAGATCTCAGTATATATTAATGACAGACATTTGTTAGTATGAATAGGTTTCAGGTATCATTGGGGATCTCCCAAATAAGCAGGATCAGGAACGAGTGATATTGAGCGGCATCTTCTAGGACGTAGCTGAGTCTCTGGTTACAAGTGATCAATCTGAAGTTGCTTTTCTTTTTTTAATATTTATTTATTTATTCATGAGACACAGAGAGAGGCAGAGACATAGGCAGAGGGAGAAGCCGGCTTCCCGCAGGAAACCCGATGTGGGACCCAATCCCAGGACCTCAGGATCATGCCCTGAGCCGAAGGCAGACGCTCAACCACTGAGCCACCCAGGTGCCTCTGAAGTTGCTTTAGTGAATGAATGAGTAAACAGCCGGGCCGTGAGTATCGGTGCCCAGTGGGCTCAGGTCTTGCACACTGAGAGGCATCCCACTTCCCAGCCCATCCCGGCCCGGCTGCTCCAGCCCATCCAGAAGACACAGAACCCTTTAGAATAGGAAGAAGTAAACATGTTGGGGGCTCGATGAAATGCAGGATGAAGCTGGGAAGATGACATCACAAATAACCCCTAGAAGAAAAGAAACTCAGGCTCGTGCAGTGCACTCTCTGGCAAAACGAAGTGTGATTTACTCCTGCAAATTACCAACTGTAAAATATTTACAGCTAATTCGCTCTACCTTCCAGGGTGGCAGTGGCAGAGGGAGGCAGGTTGTTTCGGTAGTAAACTGGGGATGCAATTTCCACCTCACCGGCCCTATTTCCTGCGGCAACCTCGGGCGACAGCGTCATTTATAGCTTCCACGCGTACAATCCTTTCTGCATGTGCGTGATCTCGATTACAGGCAGTTGAGGTTTGTGTGGTAGGCATTATGCATTTATGAGCCAGAGCAAACATTTACTAGTGCTAGTAATTCGTCTAGGGGCGAAGGAAGAGAAAGGGCGGGAGCAGCCGGGCGCGGCACTGGTTCCCTGACGGGGGGGTGGGGGGTGTCACAGATCTGTGGGGGCTGCAGAATCCGCACACAGGTGGGGAAGAAAGGTCCCGTCCATCTGGAGGCACCTGGTCTGTGAAGCTCATCTCCTGGCTTGTTGGTCTCCCATCCATGAGATCAACGTACAAGTACCCCGAGGCACAGTCCTTGGACCTTTGCTCATCTCTGTATACGTTAGCATATGCCATCTGTCTGTGTTGTCACTGTCCAAATATTTCTCCACCCAGATCTCTCCCAGACTCAGATAGTCGTTGCTTACCTGGCCTTTCCATCTGGAAGTCCACAAGGCCTCGTGAACGTGACATGTCTGAGCCAGAGCTCCTGACGTTCTCCCCACCTCACACCCAGATCTTTCCTCGGTGTCTTCCTCCAACTCAGTAAATGACCTGGAGCCACCCTGACATCTCTTTGCCTCTTATGCCCCACGTGTGATCCATCAGTGGGTTCTCCTAGCTTTCTTCCAAATATGTCCTGGATCTGCCCTCTTCACCACCCCACTGCCATCTCTCTCTTCCCTGGACTGTGGCAGTGGATTCCCTGTGGGTTTACCAGCTTCTGCATCAGGAGTGTAGTTCATTATGAGGCATCAGGTAAAGGGGTTCTGGAAAATTATAATTCAGACCATGACCTTCTGCCCTCTGCTCAAAAGACTCCATGGATTTCCATCACACTCTGAATAAAGCTTCATCATCAGGCCTTCTGATGCCCCTCTGACCTCATCTCCTGACACAATGTCCGCCCCCCTCACGGTCTCCAGCCCCACACGGCCTTCATCTTTGTGTGCACAGTAAGAACACTCCTACCTCAGAACCTTTGCACTGACTGTTTCCTCCACTTAGGATAGGCTTCCCTTAGAGAGCCATTCAGTTTGATTTTTCACTTCCTTTATATGTGAATTCTCAGGTAGAGGAGGATTTTTTAAACAAGAAACAAATGAGCTAAGCACAAAATTTTGACCAGTCCAAGAACGTGATAAATTGAGCCACAAACTGGGAGAAGATATGTAACAGAGAAAGGAATAGTACCCAGAATGTACAGAGAACTCCTACAAATCAAAAAAAAAAAAAAAAAAAAAAGACAATCCAATAAAAAAATGGGCAAAAGAGAATACATGCCTCACTCAGCAGAAAACACAAATCATCAATAAACAAAAATGTTTTCAAGTTCAGAGAAATTCAAATGAAGGCAGTAGCACAAATTAAGTCACAATGAGGAAGATGAGTATAAACTCGTAGGCACAGGTGAGGGAAGATAACCTACTACTTATAAGAGTGACTGTCACAGAGCACATAGCTCAGTGTTGCTCTCGTCTGGAAAATACTCTGAATACCTTATACCAGGAGGCATGTGTAAGGAGTTATAAAGCCATGTTATTTATAAAGTAAAAATCTAGAAGTAACCCCCCATGTCCATCATTAAAACATGGATAAATAATGCCATATTCAGGGGCACCTGGGTGGCTCAGCTGGTTAAACGGCTAACTCTTGGTTTCAGCTCAGGTCATGACCCCAGGGTTGTGGGATGGAGCCCCATGTCAGGGTCCATGCTCAGAGGGGAGTCTGCTTCAGGATTCTCTCTCCCCCTCTGCTCCTCCCTCCACTCAGGCATTCTCTCTCTCTCTCTCTCTCTCTCTCTCCCCTTCTACTCCCCCCCATAAATAAATAAATAAAAAATTTAAAAAGTAATGCCATATTCACACGATAGGATATTATATACCAGTAAAGATGAATTAACAAACACTAAATGCAACAGCATGAATAGAGTTTACAAAGATATCGCCTATTTTTAAAAAATCAACAGAAGACTAAATCCAGCATTAACACAATTTTTAAAAACCAACAAACCCAACAGTGTGTTGTTTAGAAATGCAGTGTACGACATACACACACACAAGAGAATGACAAACACAAAATTCGAGAACCTGGAGTCTTAGTCTTTAGGGCAATCTGAGCCTGCTTGGTCCCTTTGGGTGGGTGGGGATCAAATAGTTTTGGTCAGTTAGCAGAAAGGATGAGAATCATTTCCAGGATGAGCATTTCATTGCCATGTGACATTTTCCAGAATGTTCCCATACTTGCTGTCCTTCTCCCTCTACCCCCTTTCTCCCTCTCATGCATCCCTCTGGCACAGCATCTGGCAGTGTTCGAGACGGTGGGAGCTTCGCGTGCAGGTGCAGTATCAGGAACTTAGCGGTTCACGTGTGTTTATTTTTGTATTGTATATATAAAATTGTGTCTACACACTCATATGTACACACACACACACACACACACACACACACACACATTCCAGAGAAGCCACACAGAGGAGAAGGCCTTTGGATCGGACGTGCTCTGAACAAAAGTTGGCCAAAACAGTGGGCAGGAATGTAAGGGTGTTTCAGGAAATCGGAACATCGTATGTAAGTAAAATTGAAGATCGACAAAATCTTATACCCAGAAAATGGCAAGAAGTTCCAAGAGGCTCAGATGCAGGATGTGGGGGGCACATGGCGGGACTGGCTAGAACACAGTGCTCCCCACTGAGGAGCTGAAGTGCCCGGGTCAGCAGAGCCTGGCTAATATTTATTCTTGCCAGCAGACCTTTCTTTTGAGTTTTGTCCCTCTCCTCTTTCTTCTCAGCTGCACCTAACCGCATTAATTTCCGCATGAAATTCTTTTCACGCAACTAGTTCTCAATGCCAAAAGTTCATATGAAACTCCACCTGTTTCTGGTGCTGCCAGGGGCACAAGAATTCCTGGCAAAGGCATGTGAGAACATCTGGAAAACGCAGGGGGTTAATCTGGTCCAACTAAGCAAACTTTTCCTGGGAGCCTATTTTGGCCTTTTTCCCAAGGAACTCACAGTCTAGTAGAGCAAACAAGGAAATACGTATGTGCCATATGGTGTGGTGAGTCAATAATGGAAACAGAGAGTTAGCGGGCACCAGAGGAGGCAAGTGTCCCTTCAACGTGGGGAAAGCAGGCCACCTGAGCTGAGTCCTGAGGATGGTTATCAGTGATAAGAGTTGGTGGAAATAAGACGTTCAGTACCTGTACGAGCTGGTGAGGGGACGTGGGTACTCCCTCATGTTGCGAATGGGCACATGATTTGGCATGACCACCACAGGGGACGACTTGCCGGTATTTATTAAAACTTTATACACAAACTCCTGGGATCCAACGATTCAACTTTTCTAGGGTTGTGTTAAGGATAAACACTCAAATCAGCATATGTCCAAGGATGCTCACGTCAGCCTTATCTGTCATCATAGAACATCCTTGACAACTGAAGGACCCTCTGCAGAAGGATGATGGGAATAAATAGTGATTTGCATATACCATCGAACGCAACATTCATTTTGAAATGAGATGCGCACTGATTTGGAAAGATCTCCAGAAATGTTATTGAGTTGAAAAGCCAGATTTCCGAAGGCTGTGTGGCGTATGGTACTGCTTGTGTCCACATTCCCACGCATGTGTGCACACTCGCCCCAAAGAAGACTCCCACTCAGAGCTCCGCGCAGGGGTGGTAAGCCGTGAGAATAATGATGAAGGAGTGTTGGCGTGATTGAAGGCAGATGTGGAGCAAGTCCTGGGGCAGGGGGCACATCTTTCCATAGAGGAGGCAGTGGTGTTTGTTTTTCTCGCACTAAGCCAGCCATTTGGACATGGAAAGAGACACATTTCCCAGGAATCAGAGCAGAATGTCTTCTCCCATTCAAAGTGTGTAGCTTTAAAGTTTACTGAGAACTTAGCCACAGAGGTTGGCAAGGAAGAAGGAAGCCTGTCCCTTAAGGAGTGTAGCAAATGTGTGTTGAGCTCTGGAATGGGACCGAAGTTCTTGTGTACTGGACAGTTTGGGTCCAGGCAGAAGAGGAGATCCATGGTCAGCGGGGGGGGGGCAATGTCCTGCCTCTCTGTGATCTTTCAGCAAAAGTAGAATCTTATTTTTCCAGGGGTTCAGTGAGGAGGTCCAGGCAGGAGCATGGAAAAGAACACCAAAGGGATAAGTACTCCTGAACACATTCTCCAAAAGTGGAGCTCTCTTACCATGTTGGTAAGGATTGCAGGATTATTGTGGGTAGATGTGAGAGGAAGAAGTATGTAGGCAATATAATCAGACATGCGACAAAGGCAGTGACTTTTTGTGTGCCCCTCCCCCACCAACCAGCAGCACAGATCCCACTCCCTGGACCTGAATCTTCCTCATGCTCCCTCCCCTACATGCTAGAACCTGGCTAAGCACTCTGAGTCTAGCCCCAGAGAAGTCTGGAAAAACATATAGATCCTCACTGAAGTAGATTGGGGTCAGTATATGCTTCTTCGATGGTGGTGAGTTAGAATGTTTTGCACAAGAACGGGCAGAAAGTCCCAGTCCTGTGGATAGAACCCAAATAGTAGAAATGGAGGTAAGACAGGATCTCCCAGGCAACAGGTACTCTGGCAGAGGCCATCTATTTTTTTCTGGGCTCCATCTGCTGGAGTCACTGAGAGTAGCTGACATATTCTCATCCTGAATGAGATACAGTTCTTACCTGCCAGGTGGAGGCCAATGGATGGGTGTGCTTGGCTATAGGAATTAAGAAAGAGTAGAACCATACAGTTAGAGATAGGGAAGAGACAATAATTCCCTCTCACTCTTTTTGAAAAGATTTCATTTAAATTGAAGGAGAAAATCTTATTGTGATGCTGATAGGTCTTTAACAGCTAACATTGGTAATTTCCTTTATCAAAAAGGAGATTCAGGGGGATCCCTGGGTGGCTCAGTGGTTTAGCGCCTGCCTTCGGCCCAGGGTGTGATCTGGTGTCCCAGGATCAAGTCCCATATCAGGCTCCCTGCATGGAGCCTGCTTCTCCCTCTGCCTGTGTCTCTGCATCTCTCTCTCTCTCTCTCTCTCTCTCTCTCTCATGAGTAAATAAATTTTTAAAAATTTTTAAAAGGAGATCTCAGGGATCCCTGGGTGGCGCAGCGGTTTGGCGCCTGCCTTTGGCCCAGGGTGCGATCCTGGAGACCCGGGATCGAGTCCCATGTCGGGCTCCCGGTGCATGGAGCCTGCTTCTCCCTCTGCCTGTGTCTCTGCCTCTCTCTCTCTCTCTCTCTCTGTATGTGACTATCATAAATAAATAAAAAATTTTTAAAAAAATAAATAAATAAAAAATAAAAGGAGATCTCAGACTCACAGTCTAGGGCAGTCAGAGTCAGAGCTGGGGTCTCATCTGAAGCTCACCTGGGGAAGGATGGTTCCCAAAATTGTGTTGTTGTTGGCAGAGTTCAATTTCATGTAGACTATTGACTGAGAGCCTAAGCTTCTTGTGGCTGTTGACTAAAGCCTGTTGTCTGTTTCTTGACAAATGGACCTTTCCCTACTATGACTTGCTTCATCAAAGTCAATGAGAGAGAGAGAGCCAATAAAGATGGTTTGCTAACAAGACATGAGTCACAGTGTTACGTCACAATTCATGGAAGTAATATCACATTCCCCACTGCCAAACTCTCTTGATTAGAATCAAGTCGTGGGTTCTGCTCATGCTCAGTGCTCAGTGTATGGAGATTACACGAGGGTGTAAATATAAGGAGGTGGGGATGTCTGGGAGTCTGTCTGCCCAGCAGTTGTAACTTTTTTTCCATTCAAGTATTGAATCAAATAAGGATGAAATTGATTTAAAGAAATATATTGAATCCATGATAACAAGAATGTAAGGGGATGTCCAGAAATGCCAGAGTGTGGCCCTGAGATTGAGAGATGCTCAAGGTTATCAGGATGTGTGAATCACAGTGCCTTTTCATTCATTCACTCATTGGTTCATTCATTTATCTGTCTGTTAGGGATCTCCACAGAAACAGAACGAATAGGGGATGGGATAGTAGATAGCTGATATTTAGACAGACAGTAGATAGATAGAGAGACAGCTAGGGGGCGGGAGGAGAGATTGTTTATAGGAATTGCTGTTGGGATTATGAAGGCCAAAAATCCCACAGTCTGCCATCTGCAAGCTGGAGAACCAGAAAAGTGACTGGTGTAATTTAGTCCAAGTCTGAAGAACTGAGAACCAGGGGAACCGATGTTACGAATCACAGTCTGAGTGTGAAGGCTGGAGAAACAGGTATATTGAGGTCTGAGGGCATAAGACAGACAAAATGAGCAAAGTTACCCTTCCTCTGCCTTATTTGTTCTATTCAGACCCCCATTAAATTGGATGATGCCTACCCTCATTGGTGAGAGCAGATCTTCTTTGCTCGGTCTATTAATGTCAGTGCTAATCTCGCCCAGAAACACACTCACAGAAAAATAATGCTTTACCCTCTCTCTGGGCCTCCCTGAGCTCAGTCAAGTTGATGCATAAAATTAACTAAGCATCACATCTGTCCACTGGTCTGTCCATCTGTTTATTCATGGAACAACATCAGTCCGGTTCCATCCCTGCCCTGTCCTCTGGGGTTGCAGAGATGGGAAGGATGTGCTGCTGTCTTTCAAGGAGCCTGATTTAGTGATATGTTTCTAAATCCTAGCTGCTCATTAGAATCCTCTGGAGAGCTTTTAGAACATACCAGTGGCCAGACAGCATTGCAGACCAATTGAGTCAGAATCCGGGAGTGGGGCCCGAGGAATTCTAATATCCCTCCAGAGTCAAGGTCCTAGTGTGGAGACTTCATGGCATCTATCCACTTGGCTACAGAACTGGAGACAGAAATTGCTGGAGATACTGTGGGCAAGCTCCACAACCACAAACCAACCAGAGAAGGGAGCCTCTGGGGAGATCGTTGACTTTGAGGAGGGAACAGACCGAGCCCCACGCTGAACCCCAGTCCCTAGTCTTCATCCTTGAGTTTTTCCCTGACCTCCAGCATGAACTCTGGAACTGACCCATCAGTTCAAAGTCCAGACTCAGCTCTTCCTCTGCTTTACTGTTCCAGAGGCTGGAGACATGTGACTCTATATTACACGTGCATTTCACAATCGAGGTCTCACCATGTCTAACTGGTTGTCCTTTAGCGGCAAGAGTTGGCATCAACATCTTCAACAGGGCAGGCTAAGCCTTTCCTACTTTGTCACCAGCTGGTGGCCAGGAGATGGAGACCTATCTGGCATCAGATTAAACCTTCTTTCACCTCCCTTGTCCTGCTCTGGCCTCTCTGGGTGCATGAAATGAGTGTGTATGTGAGTGAAAGTATGAATGTGCATATCCAAGAGGGCCATCCACTTATTCATTGTTCATTAGCTGCCTATTATGTACCCAGCCCTATTATAGGTAGATACACAACCCAGTGGGGAAGATACAGTTCTGCCCTCATGAGGCTTGATTCCAGGTGAGGAGGCATCAGTCATCACGTGAACCAGTAAGCAAATTAGATCATTGTAGGTCTTGACCAATTTCATAAAGTGCAATGAAGAAAAAGCAGGACGGTGAGATAGAAAGCGACTTGGGATTGGAATGGCCAGGGGAAGCCTCTCTGACATAACTTTTAAGTGGTACGCAGACATCACAGGCATCATAGCTGATGGAGCAGACCGGCACTATCCAATAGGATGTTATGTGATCGTGTGTCTGCACCTCTGATGCAGTAGCCATAGGCCATCCATAGCTATTAAACACTGAGGTTTTCATCTTTAACTTTAAAAAAAATTTTTTTAAGCCCAACACAGGGCCCAAAGTCAAGGACCCTGAGATCAAGACCTGAGCCAAAATTATGAGTCAGATGCTTAACCAACTGAACCACCCAGGTGCCACAAACTTTAATTTTAGTTCATTTATATTGAAATAGCCACGTGGGGCGAGTGGCTTCCCTGTTGGACAGCACAGAGCCAGACATTTAATATAAGATCTGAATAGTGAGAAGAAGCCCGCTGTGCAGGGACCTAGGGGAATAGCGGGAGAGGATGACAACCAGTGCAGAAAGGAAGGAACCTGGAGGCTGGCGGCAGAGAGAGGGCCAGCAGTGCTGTGGCCTGGAGGAAATGGGGTTGATATTGAGTTCAGGGGCATATGCTATAGAGCCTTAGAGATCATAAAGAGGGGGGTAATTTTTTTTTAATATAATGAGAGATGAGCAAAAGGATTTCAGCAGAGGAATGACGTAACGATGATAATGATAAAAATTGTAGCTAAGGTTTACGTAGATTTATTAAGTGGGCTTTATGTCTCATTCCATCCTCAGTAGCATCAATGAAATATTTGTGTTCTCACTGAAATCTCCATTTTTAGGCGGCGAAACTCAGGCACACAGAGGTTGAATACTATGCATTACAGTCCACAAGGGCCAGAATTCATATCTGAAGCTGGGCACTTGGCTCAGAGTCCATGCTCTTAAGCACTATGCTCTATTCCCTTCCTCTCGGCCAACGCAAGTGTTGGAAAATTCACTGTGGATCATTGTGGATGAAGGCACGGAGGGGAACAAGGCTGAGATGCCAGCACTCTGGACTCCAGAAGCAGCAGAGAAATGATAGAAAGAAGGGCTTACATTTAAAATATGTTTTAGAGGGCAGCGCGGGTGGCTCAGCGGTTTAGCGCAGCCTTCGGTCCAGGGCGTGGTCCTGGAGACCCAGGATTGGGTCCCACGTTGGGCTCCCTGCATGGGGCCTGCTTCTCCCTCTGCCTCTCTCTCTCTCTCTCTCTCTCTGATGAATAAATAAATAAAATCTTAAAAAAATATATGTTTTAGAAGTGGAGGCAACAGACAGGACTCCCTAAGGAATTGGGTTGCTGAGCAATGAGTGAGGGGAATAAGCAGTAGTGATGGCTCCTAGGTTTGGGGCTGAGTAACGGGGCGGGAGGTGCCCTTTCCGGAGGTGAGGGAGACTGAGGCCGGACTGACCGGGCTGGTGGGGAGGTGGCCGATGCTGCCCTGTGGTGCGCTGGGCAGGTCATAGGGGGAAACTCAGTGCCTCCGTTTGGGCACATTTTCCTTCCTCCCTTCCTTTATTTTTCCTTTCCTCATTTCCACCTGTGCTCTCTCTTCTCCTTCGTTCCCTCACTTCTCCCATCATGCAGCAAATATTTATTGAAATCTCTTGGCTTCTCGGCAGCGAGTGAGATGCAGGGGACACAGCCACACACAGAAGTGCCAAATTGCCTTTCTTCTGTGGAGCGTGCTTTCTTTGGAGGACAGACGGACTCTACACAGGAACATAAACACATAAACAAGACAATTTCCAGATTCAAATAAGCCCTATGAAGTGAACAAAAGAAGCTGGTGTGGAGGAGAGAGTAGTTTTAGATGGTGCCTGGGGAAGGGGATTGTGCTCTGAACGAGTGATGTCTGAGCCAAAACCTGAATGATCAAGAGTCAATTATAGGAGGAGGAGGAGGAGAGTGTGTGTGTGTGTGTGTGTGTGAGAGAGAGAGAGAGAGAGAGAGACAGACAGACAGACAGAAAGAGACCATGCAGCCTGATGTGCAGGGCTGTCTGATAATGCAAGAATCTTCCTTCCATCCTCATATATGGCGTGTGCATGTTTGTGTATACGTCTCTAGGTGTGTGCTGCTCTTCTTTCCTGTCTATCTGTCATTCCCCCATCTGCTATATGATCAGATTGATTGGTTTGAAAATCTGTTTCGTATTTCGTGCACCCCAAGCTGTGAAAGTCAGATCTAAATAGAGGCACAGTGAGGAGCACTAATTAATTTGTGATTGTACTTAACATCATTGAAGCTGGAGATCCTGATTTGGGGCTGCAACTTTAGGAAGGAGATATCTCAAGGACAACATGGAAGGCTCTGGCTGGGGCACTTTATAGAAGAGGCAGTCGGTCCTACCATCCTGGCCAAGTGTAGGGAAAACGGGGCTTCCAGGCTGCATTCTTAGAGCCAAGAGTACAAGTTTCCTTTGGCAACTATCTCAGTCCCAAGCAAACCCTAGAGCTGGAGCGTGGTGGTGAGAGGAAACATTGTCCCTCACAGGACCGTTCACACCTGTCCTTCGTGTAGATGGATGCTTCCATTTTGACCCAGTTCTTTTACAGGTTTCCATGGCGAAGCATGAGTTAATGCAAACAACCCATTGACCAATAAAACAGCAAGTTGCTCTGGCCAGGTTCTTTCGATCACTAGGAGTGAGCACGTACACATCATTTGCACCTGGGCTAAACATTCGGTCATCTCATCATTGGCACGGGTCCTAGGTGGCATTCTCTGAGAATGCCTGATAAACAGGCTTCATACAGAATTAGCAGCAACGATCAACACATGTACTCTTCTCAGGGCTCTAGGACTGAGCCCTGTGTCAGGCTCAGTGGAGAGTCCGCTTGGGAGTCTCTCCCTCCCTCTCTCCCTCTCCCCACTCATGCTCTCTCACTGGCTTTCAAATAAATTAATTAGATCTTTTAAAGATAATTAAATAAATAAAAGGGCCCTAATCCCATTCATGAGAGCTTCACCCTCATTACTAATCACCTCCCAAATACCATCCCATTGGGTCTTAGGAATTAGTATGCGAATTTGGGAGGGATGCAGACATTCAAGTCTACAGAAGCCTCAAAAGTACCAGAACTTTTTTTTTCTTTTAAGATTTTATTTATTTATTTGACAGAGAGAGGGGGCACAAGCAGAGGGAGGGACAGAGGAAGAGGGGGAGAGAGAAGCAGACTCCCCACTGAGCAGGGAGCCTGATGCGTTGCTCCATCCCAGGACCCTGAGACCATGACCTGAGCTGAAGGCAGATGCTTACCAGACTGAGCCACCCAGGCGCCCCAGTACCAACCCTTTTAATTGTCACAAAACATGCTCTGCTACTGGTCTTGCTTGTGATCTCCACTGTATAGAGTGAGGAATTTGAGGTTTTCCGAAGTCCGTTAGAGTGTGGGTGGCAGCACCAGGCTCCTAGGCACAGGCAGCAGCTGTAGCCACCGCCAGCAGCTTGGGGAACACTACCTTTTGGGCAGAGCACCAGGCTCAGGAGGCATGGCCACAAATGGTCAATCAAGGAATGCCCTAGGCAAGCAGGTGACGCTGGGACCTCCACCAGCGGGCCTGGTGAGCATCTTGAGAAGCAGGTGGCACAAAGCAAGGGGTGGTCCAAGAAAAGGCAAGATGGGAGTGAAAAACCTGGCACTTGAGTCATCACCTTCGTACAGAGCAGTGTCTTTGCCACTCGGAGGCCAGGGTTGCGGTGGCCACACAGAGCCTGCAGGGCTTAGATGTGCCTCGGGGGTACACGGCGGGAGCAAGCGGGGCTCGGATTGGCAGCAGGATGCCGGTGAGAGGGAGGGGGGCTGGCGGTGTCCCAGAGGCGGGGACGAGCTGACACAGCTGGGAGCACAGGGGGAGGCTGAGAGACTTGGAAAGCAGCCTTCCCGAGAGGACCCCTGGCCTGGCACCGTCTGTTAAATCGTGAGCACGAGACACCAGCGCAGACACCTCCGTAATCATCATTTAATTGTGGCACCTGCCCTTTGAAACGCTGAGCCCGAGGAAAGAAAACACAGTAAAACAACTAGTAGAGGGATCCCTGGGTGGCGCAGTGGTTTGGCGCCTGCCTTTGGCCCAGGGCGCGATCCTGGAGACCCGGGATCGAATCCCACATCGGGCTCCCGGTGCATATGGAGCCTGCTTCTCCCTCTGCCTGTGTCTCTGCCTCTCTCTCTCTCTCTGTGACTATCATAAATAAATAAAAATTTAAAAAAAAACAGCTGGTAGAGGTTGGCATGTGAGGATCTGCAGTGGGGCAGGGCACTCTTTGAACGTGTATGAATAAAGTATCAGACAGGTATACGATCTGCGTGGAAACCCCAGTTGGGGCGGGTGCCGTGTGCTCCAGAATCTCACCGATTCAAAGTCACAGAGCGTCTTGTCTTCAAACCTCTGGGGCGAGATGGTCCAATAACAAAAGAGAAAGAGTTGGAGGGACAGCTGTGGGTAAAGGGCGCTGGTGAAAGCTGAGGTTATAGGCGGACCATGGTTTAGATTTGAGAACCATGCTGCCAACCTGCGGGCTTGAGAATTGTTACAAAGGACTTCAGTGTCGCTGCAGATGCCACGCATGGAGCAGAAACTTAAATCAATAAAAATCTCATATAAACACACACACACACACACACTCACACCCGGGGCAACCTGAATTCATTTTAAAGGATTATCGAATTCGTGGTTACTTTCTGTCCATATGTGTTTTCTAGATCAAACCATATGAACAAGTTCCCCCCTGTCATATGGTGGTCTGTTGATGCTAAAGATGAGTGATGGCTCTGGAAAAGTCAGAGACAACAGGGAGAAATAGAAGCGATGCCTACAGTTGGTGTAAAGTGAGGCTTTCCAAGTGCTTTGCGGACCTCAACGTGGCCAAGGAGAAAAAAAGTTCTAGTAATCCACTGAAATATGTGCCCCACTGAAGCTCTTTGGTGCTCTAAGAGTGGATTGTAGCAACACCTATCGGAGAGGTGTGACTCACCGTCCCCGTTTATGTAGGGGTGCATATATGAGCAGCCTACCATGGTCCAACAGATTCAGAATTTGGGCAGGGCCGTTGTCCTTCACTCACTCCACAAACAGATTTGTTCTCATCTACCCTGTGCTACATGACACTGGCAGTAAGAAGGGAGAGGTACCGGTGCCCTGGACAAGGATGCCTGATACCTTTTCTTGTGAATGAATAAGAGATGTTATCCACAGTCCACGAAGATGGAACTAGGGATCAAAGGCACGTGGTGAGTTTGCTCAAAGCCGAGTGTGGTTTGGAGAGAGAACCCTCAACTGAAACACTTGGCCACACACCTTGGTCAGGATGAGTGTGCACTTCGCATCACCTTCTTCGAAGTGATGGTGGAAGCCGGAGTCCTGTGACTCCCAAACTGAAACTCATGCACTTCAATGAATTCTCAGAGACAAGGGTGGACTTCTTAAACGAGTCTTACATTTCAAAAAAAAAAAAAAAAGCAAACTTCCCCCGGACAAGATCTTGCTCTTGGTTTTATCTCTTGATTCTAGCACAGTGCCTGGCACACTGTATTGGCAAATGAATGAACACATGAATGGCTAGTTTTCTTTTGGGCTACTGCTTGTTTCAGCATAGTCATCTTGGCTTTCTCCAGTGAAGAGACGCTGATTGTATCTAGCTCTGATATGTAAAGTAATACATTTATAATTATTGGATAAGTTGGCTCCAAAACTTAGATCCAGTAAAGGGAAACATCTGTAGGATAAAAGATCAGTATGGAAATCCATTAAGGCACGCGAGGGAAGACATTCAACCCTCTGTGACCGACGCATTACTCCACCCTCCAGGGGCAGTTGGGCCACCCCTAGAATACCTAGTTGTCTTCTGAGCTCCAGAGAAGGTGCTGCGAGCCCTGAATCTGCCAAGCCAGTTTCTCCTTGGGGCCTGATCCAAGAACATTCATGTAGGGATCTTAATATTCCATGTGACCGGCTCCTGACTACTCAGGGAGTGAAAAACACCATTGGGTTGATTTAAAAAAACAACAAAAACAACAACAACAAAAAAAACAGAAAACTGTGAAGTCCTCATTGTACTCATTTGGAAGAGCAAGAACAACCTCTAAAAAGCTGTGAGTCAGCCTACTGTAGAACTGGAAATGGCCTGAAGGCGGTGGGGGGTCTTCCTTTTTTCTGTTTTTGTCTTGTATTCTGTCTCTGGCCACAAAAGGACTTAGTATATATGTGGTGTCATTAACTTCTGACCTTTTGAGATAGATGCCACCCCATGTGGCTCGCGACACTTGGCAGTCCTCAGAAGGAAGTAAGGAGCATCACTTTCCCAAATGATTCTTCTCTCAGACTCGAATATGTTCTCATATTTCCTCACTTCCGCTTTCTGCTTCCTGGCCTCCACAGATATCCTAAATCCTCACCTTATTCATTTGTGATGACATCTTCAAAAATGTATCCCCTAGGACCCTGGGGTGCTCTGCAAAAGGTGTCAGAGGTGGCTCTGAATAATGATCAGTAGAGGACTTCTGTTCAAACTCGTCTTGTGGGCTTCAAGTCAAGTTTAATTTGTATTAGAATAAAAACCTTTCTTGAAACTCAAGGGCCAAGGGATGTATGATGGTGGTGGTTGGGGTAGGGGGTGAGGGTCATGATGAATTCCCTGCCTTTTCTTCCAGATGAGTCTCCCAGGGAAAAAACCAAACACAGGATAATTTCTCTATAGGTCACTGTAATCCATAAATTATTAATATATCTTCCAGCTCCATCTGCTCTGAGTCTCATAACTCCACTCCCAAGGCCCTCAAGCTTAGCGAATGGCCCCACTTTTCCGACCTTGGGAATATCCAAAACATTAGGAGGAAGTTCCTAAATACTGCTCTTTCTAATCCTACCCACGTCCCACCAAATCTCAAGACCTTATCAACTGTGATGCCACATCTCTCTCTGGACCTTCATTTCTCTACCGGAGGTCAATATCTTATCCGCTCCTTAGGTTCTAGCTCCACTCTGGACCTCCCTCTTGAAGAGTGGTGTCATCCTGAGGAATGGTGAGGACCACAGGCTCTGCTGGGTTTCAAGTCCCACAGAGAGGACTGCCATATAGGGGCTGTATGATCTAGTCAAGGCCTGTAGCTTCTCTGAGCCCCAATTGGTCCATGGAGAACATGGGGAATAAGGAGTATCTATGCGGTTCATCTACTTCAATAAAGCTGATGCTTCTACCCCCTTCATGATGTGTCTCTGACAAAGACCATCCTAAACCTAATAATCCTAAAATAGCTGTACCTGCCTGGCACAAACTTTAAAACAACCAAAATGCTGAAGACCTGGGTTCACTCTTTTCTCCCCCACCGTAGCCATGTGTCATTTAAAACTGCAATGCTCAGCGGTTGAGCATCTGCCTTCGCCTCAGGTCCTGATCCAGGGGTCCTGGGATCAAGTTCCGCAGGGAGCCTGCTTCTCCCTCTGCCCATGTCTCTGCCTCTGTGTGTCTCTCATGAATAAATAAAATCTTTTTTTTTAAATAAATAAAACCGCAATGCTTTCCTCACTTTTTTTTTCCAGTTACTTAAATTCTTTGTGTATCTCCAAAGCCCACTTCCTTCTTCCCTCTTTCCTCCTCCTTTGTCCCCCCTTCCTTTCTTCTTGTCTTTCTTTCTCCCCTCCCTTCTGATCTCCTTCATTCTTGCTACTTCTCTTCCTCCTTCCTCCCTCTCTCCTGCCCACACCTTCCCTTCTCCTCCACCTTCTTCCTGGGGACATGCAGGATGCAGCTGAGACAGGTCGGGGATCATCTGCCCACGACAGGTATGTCCCCTCTGAACCACAGATCACACCCATGAGCCATTCAGACCTTTCCTTCAAAAAGGACTTAGAGTCCATCCACAGAGGGCAGGTCCCAGGCATGCTGGATCATCAAGATATACCCAACACCTGGTGCATAACCAGCACCGATAAATACTTGATGGGATTAATGAGAGGATTAATATTAACACAGCCCTTTCATTGTGCAGGTCCAGAGAGAAAAAAATCCCTGCCCTCAATTCATTCAGCAAGTTAGTTGTTAAGTCTGAGCTGTAACTCAAGATCCCTGCTGTCTCCGCTGCAATTAGGCTGATAGTCATAGGGCCCCGGGGCACGCTGCTTTTCTTGGGTCTTTATATCAGACTGGGAGTTTTCAAATGGTTTGACTCTCCGCCTCCAGAGGTTCCAGGATTCCTGAGTTTGGTCTTCAAAGCCCCAATGAATTTCCAAAAGAATGGAGCAGGGCAAGTCCTGCCTCTGTCCTTGGACAGGGTTCATGGTCGCTCCGGCTTTCCACTGGCACATCTTTATAACAGAGCAGTGAATCCTCCAGTATTTGTGAGCTTCTCCAGCCAGGAGAACGTGGGGAACTGCCTTGTTCCAGGGCTTGGCAAGCAGCAGGTGCTCAATTGACTTTCTAAGTGAGTTCTCCCCTCAATGCGGAGGAAGTGGCCCTACCTCATGCCCTTGCTCTAACCACCATTCTCTTGGGTTACAGTTCATCGGGAGGGCTCAGAAAATATTGCTAATTTATGCACCATTTGTTCCACTGGAAAAATGCATTTGGGAAAATGTGAGCTGCCCACATACCTCCAATTCAGGCAAGCCAAAGGCAAGCTCTGCCACTGACCCTTCCAGAGAGAATGGGCACTTTATATCTAACACGGGTGATTGCTTTCTCCCTCGGCGTTCATGATGGTATCCATTTGCTTCAATTGAGGAGGCCCCGGAGAGAGATATCACAAATTGAACGATGTAGCTTGATCTGGCAAGAATTTCTGGGGATTCTGGCCTGGGTTTCTGTAACTCCCTGTGGTAAGTCAGTGACAGCCCACCTTTACAACATAACATAATGAGTCTCATTTTAACATTCAGCTTTGCCACCCACTAGCGGAGTGACCTTGGGCCAGTCCTGTGACCTTGCCGAGCCTCTGTAGTTCTATTCAGCCTTGTCAGGCAGCAACAAAAAGAGCTTGGGCGCCAGCTGTGATGACAGACAGACCTGGGATGGGATTTCAAGGCCACTTTTGTGACTTTGGGCAAATGAATCGATTTCACCGGGCCTCAGTTTCCTGACCTCTAGGATGGGGATAGCAGTTGTATCTTCGTAAGAAGATGTTGTATCTTCTAAATTGTATCTTCTTAAGAAGATACAACTTCTTCTGGAAGAAGTGGAAGGGGAGTTCTTAAAGAGAGTTCTTTAAACACAAACAGCCAATACATCGAGAACCTTCTCTATATAAGGGATGCTTTTTGATATTAACTTACTCCTTCTTCATAAAGTCCCACTGAGATGGATCTGTTTAGTCCATTGTCCATTTTCCAGATAATGAGACTGAGATACAGATTACCTAAGTTAAATAATTTGCCCAGGGTCATACAGCTAATAACTGGATCCAAACTCAGGAAGTCTGAAGTCTGTGTGCTTATTAATCAACAAGGCTGGAGAGTCCAGTGTCTCGAAAGTGCTTAGAGAAGCGGGTCCGGCATCAGAATTGGGACTCAGACCACAAAGCGCAGCCCGGAGCGAGCACTCAGTGAACGGTGCATGGTGACTTTGTTGGCAGTGCCTCCCATGAGGACCCCGGGCGCTGACCTGCGCTCACACGGGGCTTGTGCTCCACAGAGCACCCCCACCCCAGCGAGAGTTTGGGGAGCGGTGAGCGCATTGGATGGTGGCTCATAAACATTTGGGGCTGAGAGCAGATGTGTGATCGATCTTGCAGAATGCTTCTCGCTTCAGGACTGTGTGTTGACGTTGGTGTCACGGCTGCTCTGAGCACCCTAGATACTGTTAACGAGCTGTTCCAAGCCCAGATGCGGTGTTTTCTCACCATATGGTCCGCACTGAAGTGCATGGTCTTTCAGACAGGGACAGCATGGAACTCACATGCGCCGAACCTCCGAGCGTGGAAAACCTACTTAGAGGGGCCGTGCCCTCCAAGTGCCCCAGTTCTCCTCACGTGCAGGGATCACGCTTTCCTCTGTATGCCATCCATGGATTCCTCCAGCAACCACAGACAGTTAGGGGGCCGCTACCATATGCGGCAGGCACTGTGTTAGATTCTGGGGATACTCAGTGGTTACCTTCAGCTCAGGGCATGATCCCGGGGTCCTGGGATCGAGTCCCACATCATGCCCCCGCAGGGAGCCTGCATCTCCCTCTGCCTGTGTCTCTGCCTCTCTCTGTATGTCTCATGAATAAATAAGTAGAATCTTAAAAAAAGATTCTAGGGATACGAAGGTGAATAAAACATGGCCCTCAGCTTCCAGGAACTGAGATCAGCCACGAAGGGCTTGGGAACAAAACACTTTGACAGTATTCTAAGCTCTCTGGTACAGCTAGTTAGCAAGGACTCCGGAATGAAAAGGAATACATGAATGAATGAATGAAACTAGTTAGCAGCAGTTTTGGAAGGGGCTTCATAGAGGCTGAGCAGTTACTGCGTGTCTTCTTCGTGGCACAAGAAGCTCATACCACACACTTGTATCTTGGCTCATTGAGATGGTCTCACCGGGTATGCCCAAATGCTGGACCTCTCCCTAAATTACACGTTTCAATTCATCTGTCACAAAATCAAAGCCATGTAGGCTCCTCTGCTCCTCTCTGCCTTCTTCAGCACCTCTTCTCTCATTCTCTTTGGCACTGAGCACAGAGCCGGGCACACAGTGGCTTGGAGGTTGGGTACCATTTCATCCCAGAGGCTTCACAAACACTCAGGATTGTTGCCCACCTTAGCAATTAGCCCAAAGTGAAGAAGATGAATTTGAAAGGAGCCTACTGGAAAGACAAAGACTGAGGTCTGTGAAATGAATGGCAGAGAACAAACGAGAAGAAAAATCTAGCAGGTGCTCTGAGGTGAGGGGGTGGGGGTGGGGGTGGGGGAGACCAAGAAATAAACATGCAACAGTATATCCAAAGGATGAAAAATCTGCATAGAGCCATGTAAAAATATCTGTCTTCAGGTAATCATTTGCATCGATATTTAATATTTTCATAATGCGACATGAGTTTCATACTATGAGAAGTTCTCTCTCCTCATAGTAGGTAGGACGTCAGCATGTTCCTTAAACTCAGGCTGAACTAAGTCGCTCCCCTCATCCGTCACCAGCCTCCAGGTCAGGAAGTGTGGTTGGTGGTATTGCTCAAATGGGAGTATCCTTTACCCCTAGACCCATTCCTTCATTCTGTTTTTCAGCTTTGCCATGTGGTGAAATAGTATTTTTTCCTGGCTTTTCTCTAAGAATTGCCATGCTAATGGCCTTGTAGACCTGGTGTAAGATTTAAAGATTCTGGAACTCACCAAGTACTATTCTAAGTGATTTACCTGCATTATCATATTTGATCTTCATTATAACCCCAGAAGGAGGGGAGACTCTGATTAGCCCTATTTTTTGAGATGAAAAACTAGGGGTTCAGTGTGGGTTTAAGTATGCTTCCTAGATGGCTTCAGAACTTCAGAGTAAATTCAAGTTTTATCAACTTCACAGCGACGGGGGTAGTCAGTCCCACATACCTGACTCCCAAAGGCTTTGCATTCCCGAGCCCTGCCCTCCGCACAAGACAGTTAAATCTGGTGAGAGCCAAACAGGCACATAAAGATGTTCAAAATACTTTGGAGAATATGCAGTCCAAGATGAGCATGAGTATGACTGGGTATTGCTTTGATCTGAAAACTTCTTGCGGTCCAGCCATTTATGCTCTAACAACATCTGACTCTTTGTGAAGCTCTCGACTGGGCAAATTCCTCTTGCCTAATAAAAGTGCTTGCCAAGAAAGCTCAAAACCCAGTAGCAATTAATTATTGACGGAGCATGTGAATTAGAGATAAAAGAAAAGTCGTTCTTTCTCCACACACGCGATAGTAAATAAATTTAATTATGGTAGGGGAAGCTAAGGGATCTTTGTCTGTATTAAGTTTTATTAGCTGAGACATTTAAAAGCATGTCATCACAACAAAGAGGTCTTGTGTAATCCTAAATGTACCACTTCGATGCAGGGCTCAGAAGTGAATAGATTTAATGGAGCACATGGTGGCAGATGGCCTGCTGTACCAACAGGTATAACAGGTTTATCGTCAATTAACTTTGGTCTACATATGCCTATAGCAAATTGACTGTATAATAGGATCCTGAGCCTCTTTTATCATGGATAGGCCTGCCACATTGGGATTGGGGAACAAATAGCCTCAAAACTCCTTTAGTGTCTTGAAACTCCCGAATGTGACGAGGCCACTCTGAAGGAGAACACGGATGGAGGGGTGGGTTTGCAGGTGCATCCTAGTGAAGGAAACCGAGAGATGTGATGTGGGATCTACCAGTGGCTCACTGGGCAACCTTGGGAGCTAAATAAAGAAGAGCTCCATTTATAGAACCAGACCCCAGGCTAGGTGCATTCACACCGTGTATGGCATCTTATTCTGAACTTGAACTTGAGGTGAGCTTTAGGATTTTACAAAGGAGGATAACAAGAGGATGTGATTGAACTTGTTAAGGTTAAGAAGCCCATCTGGTTCCCTGTCTTTGGGCTTCATTTCCTCATTTGCCCAGGGATACCTTTGGAGTAAGTCAAGGCTCAGCAAACATTTTCCTAAAGGGCCAGAGAGTGAATATGCTTTGGCTTTGTGTGTCATACAGTCCCGGTTGCAGCTACTCAGATCTGCTGTTGTAGTGCAAAAGCAGCCATGGACAGTAGTACATCAAGGAAGGAGGATGGCTGTGTTCCAGTGAAAGTTTATTTATGGGCACTGAAATTTGAATTTCATGTAATTTTCATGCATCACAAAATGTTATTATTATTATTATGTTGGGTTTTTTCCCAACCGTTTAGAGATTAAAAATCAGTCTTAGCAGCAAGCCATACAAAACAGGAGATCCAGGGAGTAGTTGGCCAACCCGCGGTCTAGATAATCTTTGAGTTCTTGGTGCCCTCAAACATTTTCCAAAAGCTGCTATGACAATGGTGATATCCTTGATTTATTAAGCTCTTGCACATGCCAGATTCTGTGCTAAATGCTTTACAAGTGTTATCTCCCTTAATCCGTATAACTATAGTGCGAAGTTAAGTGCTGTCATTACCTCTGTTTCAGAGATTACACAAAAACTAAAACATAGAGAAATTAAGGATATATCTCAGTTGAACATAACTGGTAAGCGATAGGGCAGCAATTTAAACCCACGTTGTATGAGATTCCCAAGAATGAATGCAGAAGCCTTATGCTGCCTTTCCTGATAATGCTATAATCACAACCACAGTGGGACATAAGAGTTACCAAGAATTCCTAGGATTCATCAATGAATTTTATTTTGTAGTTCCGCACGAGACTCTTTAGGTCACACATTTTGTGCGAACAGTTGTAATAGTTCTGGAGAGGAATGACCACTCTCTTTCCTTTCCCTCCCTCTTCTAGAAATGTGATGCCTAAGACTCTGGACGGGCAGGTAACCATGGAGAAGACACCAAGTTACTTTGTGACAAACGAGGCTCCCCAGCGCATCCACGCCATGGCCAAGGACATCAAATTGATCGTGGTGGTGAGGAACCCCGTGACCAGGGCCATCTCTGACTACACCCAGACGCTGTCAAAGAAACCCGAGATCCCCACCTTTGAGGTGCTGGCTTTCAAAAACCGGACCCTAGGGCTGATCGATGCCTCCTGGAGTGCCATTCGAATAGGGATCTATGCTCTGCACCTGGAAAACTGGCTCCAGTATTTCCCCCTCTCCCAAATCCTCTTTGTCAGTGGTGAGCGACTCATAGTGGACCCTGCTGGGGAAATGGCCAAAGTACAGGATTTTCTAGGCCTCAAGCGTGTTGTGACTGAAAAACATTTCTATTTCAACAAAACCAAGGGGTTCCCTTGTTTAAAGAAGCCAGAAGACAGCAGTGCCCCAAGATGCTTAGGCAAGAGCAAAGGTCGGACTCATCCTCGCATCGACCCAGATGTGATACACAGACTGCAGAAATTCTACAAACCCTTCAACATGATGTTTTACCAAATGACTGGTCAAGACTTCCAGTGGGAACGGGAAGAGGGTGACAAATGAAGTTAGAGAAGATGAGGGAAGGCTAGTGAATAGCTAAAGAGGCTCCTTACCTGAGTCCTGAATCCCCTCAGCGGGGTCTTGCCTCACTGGAATGCCAAGTAGATCCCCCCCTTTGTCCAGTCAGGAACACTTCTAACACTGTAGGCTTGAACAAAGGGATGGATCCCATGGCATCCTTGTGGAGCCACTGGGTTTGTCTGGGCAGCAGCATCTGGTTGACCAGATGGCCACCAGGAGCCACTGCTAATTCTTGTCTTCTGCTAATTAATAGAGTCTAAAGACAGGATAAAGAGCTGTCAAGGTCAGAGACAGTGCCAGGAATGTTTCTTTAAGTGATAAAAAAAAAAAAAAAAAGGAAGGTCTACTTTGGCCACTTCAGAAACCTGAGTCCTAGCCCTGTATCTGGCACAGCCCTCTGCTGTACAAATCTTTGCTTTGGCATCTCTCCAGAATGCTACTTGTGGCTGAGTGCTCCAGGACTCCTAGGGAGCCAGGTCCTTTCTCTAAAGTGTCTCTAGCCTTCTCCTTCCAGGTCTCACTCCACGACCCTTTGACTTCCTCCCTCCTTACCTTATGAAGGCAGAGGCATGCACGTTCCTCACCAGAAAAAACAACAACAAACAAACAAAAAACTGACACCCTTGGAAAAGGCATTCTTTCCAAGAGCCCTCTAAGGAGGGTCCCGGGCTGTGGTGAAGCTTAGCATAGGCCCTCATAATAGAATCAGGCCTACATGGCTGTTCTTGGAGCTGTGTGAGTGATTGCCTTTGAGTTCCAAGCCCTGGTTGGTAAAGATAAATGTTATTTCTGGGGGTGAAAAAAGAAGGCCAGATCTTGGGGTGGGAGGTCTCCATACCTGAAGACCCTTCCCACCATGGTTCCAAGGAATGCTTTCGGGGTAGGCTCTGTCCCTGAGGTTCCCCAGAGGGATAAGGACCAGATAGTTGGCATGTCTTCCATTCTAAGTAATCCTGAGCAACACAGCAAACGGGATCAGTCAACATTCTTCTGTTTGCCCATCGATTCCCCCTCATGGTCATCTGATGTTTCATTTACTCTACTCAGACATGGCACACTGGGGCAGTGACAGAATGCCAACTCCATCTATGGCAGGTCGTCAGATCCAATCTATGGATACAGGAAAGGGCAAGGGCTGTCTGCAGACACCCCCTTCAAGGGCTGCTGAACGAAGTGTCTCTTCCCATTACTTTGATTTGATTAAAATGCCGCATTTGACGTCAAGCACTAGGTCACAGATCTCCCAAACCAGGAACTGTTCTAATAAATTTGGAAATGTGTATGAGTGGTGGGGGGGAGCTAAGTCTGTTCACCTGTTATTAAACTCATTTCTTCCCGCTAAATGAAAACTGTGTTGTTATAAAGCTTAATGCAACCTGATTGATGGGCTTTGATGGTGTGTTTATATTGGTCATCTCCAACACCACCCCTACCCTGGAATTCTGGGAGGACCCCTTCTCTGGGGTGGCAAGAAAGTCCCAGATTAGAGAATCTTCCTGGGAATTGCGTCTGCAGGGCCAGATAATTCTTGAAATAGCACAAAGGAAGGGACTCTGTAAAGAGTGCAGCTTTCTTTATCTTAACTAATCCTGGCAAGAAATGGACTGATACACTAGACTCAGAAACAACCTTACAAATAATTTTTTTTTTGCCAGATAAGAAAGCAATTTTTGAACTGAAGGCAACCCATACACCTTCACCACCAAAATGAAAAAAGATACAGATAAATACACGCATATACAAACCCATCTCTTTGAAGGAAGAAATGCATGCTGGTTCAGAATGGCGTTTTGTGGCCTGGCCTGTGTGGGCCTTGTATAAGCAGAGCCAAGAGTGGGTCTCGCTACCCACTGCAGGTGGCTGTGGGGTTTTTCAGGCTACAGCTTCCTGAACATCAGTGCAGACTTCTTGTGGACTCCAGAGCTCTAGGGTGGAGTGCAGGCACCTGTCCTTTCAAAAATATTCTTAGGGGAGCTGAGATTGAGAACAGCTAGTGGGACAAGCATTCTCTCTCTCTCTCTCTCTCTCTCTCTCTTTCTTTTTTTGAGTTCAGTGGCAACTAGGTAAGGAGTGATCTCACAACATAGTCAAAGGAGCATCTGGATGTAAGAAGGTTTTAAGGAATATTTTTTTTTCTACCAGCTAAGACCAGCTAAGAAGGCCCATTACACCTTCTTACCTCACTTACCCTCATATCTTCTAACCTGGGTGGACATCCATTGATTCAGCTCCTCAATTACAATTACTTCCCACTTTCCATCTCCCTGGCTATCTCTGTATCCCCATAAAGTCAAAACATCCATACCTTAAGTGCCGTTTAAAAAGAAACCTAGCAATTATGTGCCCTCGAGTAAATACGACAAGCAAATCCATTTTTAATAGGGTGAGCCTATGGTTAATAGGCCATTCTCATCTGGAAAATAGAAGTGGGGAACCTCCCCCCACTTAAAGTATGTATACACTGTTGCGTATAACAGCTGGCTTAAAATCTCTAGACAAATCAGGCAGAGGCCAAAGCCTTGAGAGCTTGAGGGCTTTTAGCTTAAGGGTCTATTTGGCGATATGGTTGAAAGCTCATGGTTTGGAAAAGAAATGCAAACCTGACATGTTTAAGTTCTATTTTCTGCAGTGTCTACTCTAGCTTGATCCCTGTGACTCTGGGAGTGAGCCAGTAAGCCATGTCCCCTTCCTCAGTGGGGAAACTTGACAAAGGAATTATTTCCTATCCAGAAAAGCTAAGTCAACTTGCTAAAATAGAGTCAGGTTAATAATACTTCCGCCCTATTTAAATGTGAGCATTGCAACTCACGGGAGATTGAATTTTGTATTTGATTTCAATTAGCAAAGCATAAATTATATTTAATTTTCTATTCCCCCCTTTTCCCTTGAATGGATGATTCACAGCTCTGGAAAGACTGTTGCATGTGGTTCAGAGATGAGAAAAGGAGAATTCATCCCTCCCAATAGTGCAGCTGTCATTGCTTCCATATTCATTGCTTCTTGCCAGTGTTATTCTGTACCTGAAACATACGAAAGCCTTGGTCTTGCCACTTAGACCTACCAGCTTAAAACACAACAGCAATAATAGCAAAAGCATTCAGCAGCCCTATTTATCTTCCTTTTGACGGTATATGAAAACCATGACTTCGGTTTCATCCAATTTCTTACCTTCCCTGATCCTTCCCATCTGATCACCCTCGGCCCCCTTATACCCTAAAGAAAACTTCTGCCTCATTGCTGTCAGAAGAGAGGTGGCTGCGTTCTGTCCTTGCCTCTCTCTGTGTCTTGGACAAGTGTCATTGGCCATCTCAGCCTTAGTATTCATATCTCTAAAATGAGTATATTTAACCCCTACCCCACCTACCACTCAGGGCTTCTGTGATGGTCAAAATTAATTAATAGATGGAGGGTATTTGGAAAGAATGAAGAACTTGATAACACAAAGGATAGTCATGATGATTGTGATGGTGATGATGATGGTGATGATAGTATGATGATGGTGATAATGTTGATGATGGTGATGGTATGATGGTGATGGTGATGATGGTGATGATGGTGAAGTCGAAGAAGGAGGAAGAAGAGAAGGGAGGGGGTTTTCAATACCCCTTTCTAACAAAATACCTTTGTAATGTTCCAAGATTATGTCTTCACTCAGACTGGACAATTATGAGAATGCTAAGAGAATATGAGCCAGCACTGATTTTGCTCCAAGCTAAGGCCAGAAAGAAAGCCCTCTGTAGCCAGGACTTGCTGGATTTCAGACATCCAAAAGCAAAAATTCTCTTTACTGGTCAGGCCTATCTCCTCCCCCTCAGAACACAGACAAGTTCTCCTCACTGTGGCCTTTCCTTTGCTTCACACTCAAAGTTCTTTTAGATACAACAGGGCACCAAGTCTCCTCCATACAGGACCAAACATCTTGAGATGAAAATGGGAGCCAGGTTTTCAAGACTCCAGGCTATGAATTCTATGCCTGGAGCTCTGACTTCTGAAAATTTACATGGAAGACAAAGAAGGTGGAAAACCAGGGCAGGTGCTTGTTCTCAAATGTTTCTGGAAATAAAGCTGGATTGGGGGACCCACCCTCAGGCTTTTGTGTAACAAATTGGCATGGGGAGAGATGAGTTCATATGATGACCTTCTCAAGGGAATGAGGATGTGTCATTTTCAGATACGAGATACATGAAATCACTTTTTTTTATTGTGAAAATATCATATGTGACAAAGTAATCATAGTATGTCGTTTGTCATCCAGGCAGGAAATAAAGGCCAAGGAAATAATAGGAGATGTGATTCCACTGATGGAAGCTGGACAAGAGTCTCTAGTGTCCCTGGATACAGGAATGAATATAGTACTGCTGTAGAGTCAATCCTGTTTCATTCTGGCTTTTATTATATATATATATTTATGACTATGTGGCTATTGAAAGAGATAGAGAAGCTACTTTGACGGTGTTCCCAACTAGTGGGAAGATGGACACAAAAGAAATACATGTGGAGAAGGTTTATGCTATTATGAGAGAGGATGCCCAGGGTGCTATGGAAACCTGACATTGAGGTAGGGGATAACTGACCAGGGGTAAAGAAGGATCACTGTATACTTACAGCATTAAAAACCACACCCAGCAGCATTTTCCCTCATCCCAGATCATAAGACTATTCTCATGCTCCAGATTTACACTAAAACACAAAGAGGTAGACAGCAACAAAGATGAAAAATATAAGATTGTATTAAGAAGGCTATAGGGATTTGGTGGGGGGAAAGAAGTGTGTATGAAGGACTTTGCTATCAAGGATCATCTTTTCTCAGAAGGCAGGCTGACCATAGCCAAGCCACTTAATAAGGAACATAAATTCTTCCAGACACAGCCCTCACTCCCCACCGCCTATAGCTTCCTTAGCATCGTCTTCAGACCAAGGTCAAAGGATGACCTTCTTTAAGCTGTCAGCCACCTGTTGATTCATAGATCAAGTAGGAAACCCCAAACCAAGAGAAATCCAACTTTTCTGAAAATGTGCCAAAGTCAGTAATAGTTCAAATGAAAACACATCTTACATTGGATTAGATGATATTGTCGACTTGTCATCTAGGCCAGGGATACAATCAAGTCTTATCCCTGTATTTTATAGCTGGGGACTCCGGAGGTTTGGGAATTTGAGGGACATTCCCCAAATTCCACAGAAATGTAACAAGTGAAACCACAAGACAGGTTGCTGCACTGGGGATGGCGAGGAGAGACCGGTGCCAGGACAGCCTGCTCTGAGTTATCCCAATAAACATGACTTTCACGGTATTTTCATAATCTTGTCTCTCAGCCCAGGAAAAATCAGTTTGAATAGCTCAGATCCCATTAATCTTTCTGGACCATTGGAAAAGGAGGATTTTGAAGTAGAAGCATAAAGACCAGTTGGGAGGTCATCCAGGTGGCCATGAGTAGACTTGAGCTAGAATAGTCTATTGTGTTTGGGGATCAGAAGGCTCTCCACCACAGTATCTTTCTGGCTTTGAGTGAACCCATGCATCCCTGTCATGGTCATATCTGTAGGACTGGATGGGACACAGAGCTCATTGAGTTAATTTTTTTTTATTTTTTTTTATTTTTATTTATGATAGTCACAACTAGAGAGAGAGAGAGGCAGAGACACAGGCAGAGGGAGAAGCAGGCTCCATGCACCATCAACGTGGGATTTGATCCTGGGTCTCCAGGATTGCGCCCTGGGCCAAAGGCAGGCGCCAAACCGCTGCGCCACCCAGGGATCCCTCATTGAGTTAACACTTTCCATTCTTAAACCTCAACTTAAGAGAATAGTTGACATTAAGGTTTTTAAACATTTGTAACCTTTTTTTTTAACCTCTCCCTATGTAGAAGAAACATAAATGTTTTAGGGAAAGAGGAATGAGATGAGCTGGAATTGTAGGATTAGACTGGAGCCAGATTAGGAATATGACCAGTTGTGGTTCTCAAAAGGCTGAGAGCCAATGATTTCAGGTCCTTCTTGCCTCTACAGAGGGTCCACAGAGGCAAAGCTGGAGCAGGCCACGGCAGCCCTCCCCAGCTCTGTCCTGGATGGAGGGATTTGGTCTTCTCCCCCTAAACAATTTCAAGAAGCCTCCATCCCCTTGGTAGATCCACCTCTGTCCCACCTTTGCTTGCAACTTTATGACACCAGTGTCTCTGTAATAAAGGATATTTTCCCCTAAATGTACATGTTTTTAAAGTCTGAGCTTTTGTCACCAGTTTGTCTCTGAGATCACAGGAACAGCCTTGGGATGATACACAAACAAACAAAACTGCAATAAATGGTATAAAGAAAAGAGTGGTGCGTGTTCTTTCCCATAACTCATGGAAAAAGTGATATTTTGCAACCTCTTTGGTTCCTTCTGTCTCAAGAAGAAAGATGATGGCTGAAGATTCCACTGTGGCTTTCTGAGATCAGAGGCAAAACTTTCTGATGGAGCAGGGGATCCCCTCTTTTCCATCATTTATGGAAGAAAAGGTTTCTTAGCTTTGGCCGCAGTAAGAGTGTTTATGGAGAGTGTCAGGAGACAGGATGTGTTTCTGGGAATGGTGGGGGGAAGGGTTTTGGAAATAGGGCTTCCATTAACCTGGCCATCCTGTTGAGAGGAAAGAAAAAGCAAAAAAATAGAATGGGAACTGTTTACACCCTAGGCAATTCGTTGGAGGGCTGAGTCTAAATCATAGACTCACGGACCAGTCCCCAAGCCAGGATGAATCCCATCATCCATTTATTCTGCTCTGCCGCTTGCAGCAGAGAATGCAGATTGAGGTCTCTATAAATTTCTGGTTTCTAACCTCAGCGAGGCCCTCGGTTCTGCTAGTCATTCCTTTTATTCGTCCCTGGGCTGCTCATTTTCCCAGGCCCTTTGTATTTGTTTCAGAGATTTCTACTTCTTTTCGAGCTTTTTGCCCTCCTCACAGTCTCCCCTGCAAGGGAGGTGGCTTCCAGAAGAGAGTCAAGTTCTCTCTCTCTCTCTCTCTCTTTCTCTCTCTCTCTCCCTCTCAATGGACTTGCGTTCCCTCCTCCGTCAGGTGAAGGCACTGATAGTGTTAACCTCACAGGACAGGGTGAGGACTGGAGAGATAATATGTGCCAGGATCTTTAAAAGGAGGAGTGGCAAAGAAAGAGCTCAATAGGCTTACTATTATTGCCATTATTATAAATTTTAAAAATTGCTAACTATGGTATGAATCCCTAATTCCTCCACTCATGACTCATTAGTTCCTATACTTGCCTGGGCTCCCTAACTCTCAGCTTCTAAGATCATGTGCTTTATTCATTTATTTCCCTCTTCACTGGTCTTTAACATCTGTCCAAAGCCTATCATCCCATCATTAATTTAAGTACAAAAAACTTTCTGTAGCACCTGTGAAGAAATCATACAGCACTAGCCTCCCCTTCAGAGCTCAAATTCTGGAAAGTAGATTCCATCCTTTCTACAGTCTCTCAATTACAGCCTTGCATCCTGGCATTGGTTCCTGTAAGTCTAAGGAAGGGCTTGATGAGGTCATCATTGGTGTTGCAATCATCAAATTCACCTACTTGGTCCCTCATTGGCACTGGACACAGTTGGCCACCATCTTGCTCCATGAAGCCCTCCAGCTCTTGCTTGCTTCTTCCTGATACTTTGCCCACCTTTGATCTCTTCCTAACTCTGCTTCACAGACTACTCCTCCACTCCTCCTCCTCTTTTTTTTTTCTTTTTTCTTTTTTTTTTTTTAATTTTAATCAATGGTAGAGATTGCTTGGTCCATTTCTCATTGTGTGGATGTTCTTGGTTTCATTCATTCTCATGGTTCCAACAAATCATAAGCTGGCTCTCAAACCTATATTATTAATGGTTATAGTTCCTATGATAGATGCTGTTGAGAGCATTTCCCCAGCTACCTACTTCCCCCTTTCTTTCATAAGAGAACCCTGGTTTAGTTTTAATATTTATTTATTTATTATTTATCTATTTATCTATCTATTTATTTAGCTATTTATTTAGTTTTATTTTGGCAGGGTGGCAGTATGTGCATAGAAAATGCACCTCTTCTTCAACCCCAAAGAATGAACCATGACCAGTCCAAGCAGTTATGCTCATTTAATTTCCCAGTGCCAGGAGACATGTGACCCCTCTAAAGATCGGTGGGCTCTGAGCAGTGGTCAGCTCAAGGATCTTGAGAAACATAATCCTTAAGGATTAAAAGAAAAGGTGACCAATGATAAGAGGATAGGAACCCATTTTTGTCCTACTTCTGAATGCTATTGGTAAAGGATGACAGATTTAGAATTGTGGCAGCCGTGTTGTGACCATGAGGCCACAAACACAGCCAACACTGAGGGTGTCAGAGCACTGGCACTTTCTTGGCCTTGTAAATCCTGCACCCATGTAACTGCCTACCCCCAAGCTTTTTGTTAAATGAGAGAATAAACATCTTCATGGCTTGAGACACTTTGTAATTGTACAGAAGTCTTTTGCATATTAAGGTATTTGAAATTATAAGTCCCTTGCGGTCCACAAGACAAGAAAGACAATCCATCAGCAAGTAGACAGTATCCAGAGAAATCATTATGGCCTCATGATGTTAACTAGAATCATGGGATCAGCCAAGGGTATATCACACCTACGTTAAAGGGACAGAACTGACCTCAAACCCACATGGACCCTGCCCTACTTCTCATGTTACAGTGCATTTTCTCATTCCCTCCCAAATCTATCCTATCTCTATCAAAAGCTACATCTCAGAACACGTCTTTAGATCTAGTGTCTGTTCAGCACCACCAAGGTTGTGGAAGTTACAGATTCCTCCTGGCACTTCTCAAATTTCAGGGAGCTTATTATCACTTCAGACCTAGAGATGGTCTTCTCCCAAAGGATAGGGATGATCATCTAATATCCCAAGTTACACAAATCCTATTAAATTCCAGTCAGGCTGTAAACAACTTCCATGAAGATAAAGAGCTCCCAGAGGCTCTATCTTGAGTTAAGGATAAATATTGACAATAGTAATAGTTAATATCTTTTGAGCAATCATGTATTCTTGCTTCTAAACCTATGAGCAGTATTCAGTTAGTTGGTCACTCATCTATCCCTTGCAACACCTTCCTGACTTGGCTCCCCAAGACCCACTCCCCGAATTTCCCTTCTATACTAGTGGTTGCTCTTCAACCTCACTTGCTGTTGCTGCTCATTTTCCAGGGCTAAGTCCTTTAAAAAATATTTTATTTATTTATTCATGAGAGACACAGAGAGAAAGAGGCAGATACAGGCAGAGGGAAAAGCAGGCTTCCTTAAACCTGTTGGAGTACTCGATCCCAGGACCCTGGGATCATGACCTGAGCCAAAGGCAGATGCTCAACCACTGAACCACCCAGGTGCCCCTAAGTCCTTCTTTATCCTTCTTTATCTGTACTTATTCCAGTGATCTACATTCTCATCACTTCAAGCATCATCTTTATGCTGGGGACTCCCAATCTCAGATTTTTAGTGCAGAGCTTTCTCTCAGATTCTTACATCATACTACCCTGGGCTTGTCTGTTTGGCTGCCTCAGACAACGTATCTCAATCTTCATGCATCAAGGTCAAATTCTAGACATTCTAAGCCACCCAAACCAGTTCCTCTCAATGTCTTGCCAGCTGAGCAAGTAGCTTCTCTGTCTTTCCAAGCCAAAGCCTATGTTCATTCTTGCTCCTCCCTCTGTCTTATACTCTGCATATAATTTAAAAGAAAATATGTCCAGAATTCATCTACTTCTCATCACTGTCAGATTTAGCAGATAATTGCATGGGATATACTTTTTTTGTAGGTACGTTTTTAAAAAGATTTATTTATTTATTCATGAGAGACACAGAGAGAGAGGCAGAGACGTAGGCAGAGGGAGAGGCAGGCTCCTTGTGGGGAGCCTGATGCGGGATTAGATCCCAGGACCCCAGGATCACACACTTAGCCAAAGGCATAGACGCTCAACCACTGGGCCACCCAGGCATTCCACATGGGATATACTTATATTCAACATTTACATTCTTCTTGCATGGTCTTCTGAAGCCTCCCCACAAGTGGTCTTCCTTTCACTGTTTTACTTCCTTGTTAATTCATTCTGTGTCTGGAGTCACTCTGACAAGTGAGACTATCATCTTCTTACTAATAAACTACTTGTGATTCTTGTATTAGTCAGTCACTTCTTTAGCTAGACCTGGGAGACAGCACAACTCAAACAGAAGATTAATGACTAAAGGGAATTTAGCAGCTCTGTGTAACAAATTTATAAAAGGTGATCGGCTTAAGGAGTAGCCGCATCTAGGAGTTCAATAACCAGTAAGGTTTCTCTTTTTCTCTCCCCTCTCCTTCACATCCTCTCTCCCCCAATATTTTGGCTTCAATTGTCCCTTTGCACGTGATATTATTATGGCTGCTTGCAGCTCAGCCAAAACCACATTTAACGATTCGACAGAAAATACATTTTCCTAAGAGCTCCATCAAAAATGGGTCACATGGCCACTCAAGAACCAATCACTATGGCCACGGATGTAAAGTACTCTCACGGTCTGGCTTAAGTCACACCTGGGGACCCAGCAGAGCCAGCCTCTTCCCTTGTCTTGGAAAACATCATTATTGAATGGTGGAGAATGATTCCAAAAGGAGATGCCAGGAAACCCATAAAATGTTTTTCATGGTTCCCTATTGCCCACATGATAGATTCCAAATTCCTCAGCGTAACACATAAGGGTTTTTAAATCTGTCCCCAAACTACCCCTCCTGCTCCTCCATGGCAACAACTCCATACTCAATGCTTCTGTTATGCTGGCTTGTCACCACCCCCTACACAGTTTATGCTGTGCCCTGTACTTGTGATATCTTCCCGACACCAATCCTTTCTTGTCCTGTGAAATGATACTCATGCTTCAGGACCCTGAAGGGTGAATTCCCCGGCTGAACTGGTTGTGCACTTGAAATCCTCTGCCAAGCCGCTTGAGGCTCTGCAAATCATTTCCCTGAGCCACTGCTTTCTGCTAGACTGCGAGCTCCTTGGGGGTAGGAATGTCTCACTCACCTGTTCCGCAGACGCCTGGTCTTAGGATTGATCCCGTAACCGCTGAACAAAGGGATGCATGAGGAGTTTAATGAATGAGTCACTGTATGATTTAGTGAGGAGAGCACCAGGCGAAGAGTCTACAATCTTCATTTGAGCCCACTTCCCTGCCACTTGTGTGTCTACCCTTGAACCGTGGACAAGCCCTTTTGCTTCTTGTGGCCTCTTTACCGGCTGAGCTTACTGATCTCTTGTGAAGAGCTCACATGGTGGATAAATGAAAGAGAAGAGCCAGGCCATGCTTCCACTCACTATAAGTTTTGCCAGGCCATGACAGGCATCTGACTTTTTATTATTTAAAAAAATTTTTTTAAAGATTTTGTTTATTTATGAGAGAGAGAGAGAGAAAGAGAGAGAGGCAGAGACACAGGCAGAGGGAGATGCAGGCTCCATGCAAGGAGCCCGACGTGGGACTTGATCCCTGGACTCCAGGATCAGGCCCTGGGCTGGAGGCAGGTGCTAAACCACTGAGCCACCCAGGGATCCCTAGGCATCTGACTTTTCATCTGAAAACTCCACTAAGGACTTTGAGGGGTAAGGTAAACAGTCCAAGGAAGACAGCTTCTATACCTTCCTGGAGGGAGGCTCCAGACATCAATGCTCCTCTTGGCATTTTTATCATCATGATAAGAATGCCACCTGTCTGCCTGACTAAACGCCATCAATCCACAGAGCTTCTCCTCTATTTTAAGCTACTGTTTATTAAGCACCTACTAAGTATCAAGTACTGTTCCCTTTACCTGGAGTGCTCTCCCTCCAGAAAGCTACATGACTGGTTGCCTCTCTTCCTCAGGTCGCTGCTCATATGTCCCCGTCTCAGCCAGACCTTTTCCGAGTCCCCCAATTTAAAATTATAACCCCCCTTCCCCTGGAACTCTATCCCTTTGGCCTATAAAATGTGTGTTCCTAGCACTTCTCGGTGCATGTTCTTATATTAGAGCCTACAGCACCTGTATGTATTCAGTGGCTCACTTCTGCTCCACTGGAACATAACCCCGGAGGGCAGAGACCTCTGGCTGTGGTATGCCATTCTGTACCCCTCTGCCCCGAGCTCACATACAGTTAGCACTCAATAAATATTCACTGAGTGAGTAAAGAAATGCCAAGCTCTTGAATGCAGATTATTGTACTCAGTTTTACCAAACAACCCTCATAAGCACTAATGAGGTAGGGCCGATTGTTCCATTTTCTTTTTTTTTTTTTTTTAAGATTTTATTTATT
Source organism: Canis lupus baileyi (assembly GCF_048164855.1). Lineage (NCBI taxonomy): Eukaryota > Metazoa > Chordata > Mammalia > Carnivora > Canidae > Canis > Canis lupus. Next base: position 57,440,859 of record NC_132845.1, read on the forward strand.
TATTCATGAGAGACACAGAGAGAGTAGCAGAGACACAAGCAGACAGAGAAGCAGGCTCCATGCAGGGAGCCTGATACAGAACTCGATCCTAGGACCCCGGGATCATGACCTGAGCCTAACAAAGGCAGATCCTCAACCACTGAGCCACCCAGGTGCCCCCCCCCCGATTGTCCCATTTTAGAGATGAGGGAAATGAAACCCCTGGGAGTTAGGGTCACATAAATATTAAGTGACAGAGCTAGGACCCTAACTCAGGCATTTCTCTTCTAGGGCTTCCCTGGGCTTCCTTAGGAAAGCAGAGAAGAGATTTGATATTCCTCTCAAGTACCCAGTGGAAAGTTTTCCAGCCTGGTACCAGCCGGTCCCTGTCACCGTGGAGACCCCAGAGGAAAGAGATTTACTGAGCTATTGCTGGACCTGCACAAATGAGCTATGGAATGGACTCCCTAACTCTGCAGGCTGCAGGTTATAAATCGTTTCCGTAACCATATTAGCACTTGACTCTGAGTTCAGTTATGATCCCCATTCTGAGGAAGAAGAAACAAAAGAGAGAGGTTAAGTAATCGATCCCAGAGGAGGTTTTCCCTACCTGTCTGCCCAGGCAGTGCACAGCTTAGAGCCACGCGGAGAGCACGCGGGACCCGACAGCTAGGCGCTTGCACCTTGCACATCCGACACCCAGAAAGCCCGAGGCTATCGGTCATTTTTACTAGAAGGAAACTTCTTGGAAGGACAGGTAACTCAATTTGCTGGGTAAGGCTCAGTCCACATGAGGAGTTCCCCCTCCTTTAAAACAGTCATTATATCATTTTATGCCATTCTAACAGAGAGGCTACTCCTCCCAGATAGCCAGCGCTAAGCATGACCTTGAGGAAGGACTGTCCAGATGACATTATTCTGCTCACCGTGCTCTGGATTCTTATGAAGTGCTTTGTTGCCAGAGAGTGAACAGAGACTTCTCATCCAGAGGGAAAGGATCGCATCCTTCTCAGAGGTGATTTTATCGGGACTTGGGGGAAATGGCTCCCATAACCTGTCACTCTGGAAAATTGCTGGACGGCACTTAGACTCTTAATTAATTCCTATGGTGGCAAAAATTGATTGATAAATTATTACTTATAAAAGCCATACTGGGGACACATGTTCGTCAAGCAGCTCAAACATTTGTGGGTTTTTAAAAATTTTTAAAGATTTTATTTATTCATGAGAGACACAGAAAGACAGGCAGAGACATAGGCAGAGGAAGAAGCAGGCTCCCTGTGGGGAACCCTATGTGGAACTCGAACCCAGGACCCCAGGATCACGACCTGAGCTGAAGGCAGTTGCTCAACCACTGAGCCATCAGTGGTTGAGTGCCCCATCCAAACATTTGTATGGTGTGTATCACTGGTCCTCAGGCCATGAAGCTTGCAGAACTATTTTATCTGGCGTGTACAACCCTATTGTTTTTAAGCAGCACTGGAGTGCTTGTAGGCAGGGTGTGGGTCACGTCTTCATTCCAATTGCATGAGAACTTAAACCCTTACATCAGCCTGCTTCGTGATGTGTGTCTGCCGCTAAAAGGTTCAAGATGGAACAGCACAGAGAGTTTTGTTGATGTTACAAGATGAAGTTTCTAGGCCTCTACTGCATAATATTTTTTTGTGACATTTACACTTAATGATATGCAGGGAGATGATAATACCCCAAAGCTCCATAGCACCTTCCACTTGTTTTCTTCCAAGTGTATTCTCATTTGTTGTCTCATTTGCTGCTCACAGTATCCTCATAGGGCTTCGGTTCTTAAATTTAAGCATGCATTAAAAAGTACTTGAAAACACAAGTATTTACTAAAACATAAGTCTCTGGCCCATACCCCTAGGGATTCTATTTCATGATCATGGTATCTCCCCTGCCAGGTATTAGGGATTCTATTTCAATAGCTTTGGGAAGGGACCTGAAAGTCTGCACTTTTTTTTTTTTTTTTTTGAGATTTTATTCATTTATTCATGAGAGACAGAGAGAGAGAGGCAGATACACAGGCAGAGGGAGAAGCAGGCTCCATGCAGGAAGCCCAATGTGGGACACTATCCCGGGACCCCAGGATCATGCCCTGGGCCAAAGTTGGGCGCTAAACCACTGAGCCACCCAGGTGTCCCCAGATTCTGCACTTCTAACAAACTTCCAAGGATGCCGATGCCTCTGGCCCATGGACCAAGCTTGTAGTTCATCTCATCCATTTCCCAGATGCAGAAACTGGTCATCATCCACAGGTTGGTAGAAGGCCCCGAGAACCTCTATCTGTACTGAAAACAGTAGCCACTCATTTCCCTATTGGCTGTGAGAGGAGGGTTCTGGAAAGAGACACCCAAGCAAATTCTTTAGGAGATCTTTAGTACATGCATTTCTTTCTTTTTGTTAAGATATATTTATTTGAGAGAGAGAGAGTAGGGTGGAGGGGCAGAGGGAGAGGGTGAGAGAAGCCCAGGCCGAGTCTGCGCTGAGCACAGAACGCTATGCGAGGCTCTATCTCTCCACCTGAGACCACCACCTGAGCAGAAACCAAGAGTCAGATGCTTAAGCGACTGCCCCCCTCAGGCACTCCTAGTACATGCATTTCTATCACTCTATCTCCTGTAGCCCTGGGCTAGCTGCTAGGAGAGAGGAGAGAAGGAGAGGTGAGCTAATGTGTTGCAATGAATATTTCTAAGAGCTCATTAAGGAAAGATGTATCTGGCCTAATGAGGAAACAATTTTCTTCTCTACTCCCACTGCTAAGGCTAAGAACTCCCAAGGTCAAAGCTAAACCATCCCTAAGCTGCCCTCCCACAGCTACCCCTTAATGTTGATTAAAAATAATTTATTGCAGATTCAAATGGGAGAGGGGGTGGTAGAGGGAAAGATAGGCCTACATTCCAATGGATGCAAATAGCCAATCAAATAATTTTTAAAAATCTATATATCTCTTTGGGGAGTGGGGGGGGGGGGTCCCACATCTTCCTCCATGTTGGGCAAGTGATTTCATGGCACAATTGTATTGTGGTGCCTGATAAAACCATTGAAAAAAATTTTATCCTCAAAATGAGGAAGTAGTGAACTATAAAATTGCTAATTATTTTCTAGTAAATTTACTTTTAAATAACTTTAGACATCAATTACAGGCACCATTAGGCACCATTAAGCACTGGGTGTGTTTACTCAAACAAGGGCAATGCATTGCCCATTCTGTCCCATAGGCGAGGCCCCATCCTTGGGTTTCACCCTCCCTGGGGCCCCCCTTCCCCTCCCTTCCCTGCAGACTAGGCTTAAGTATCAAATGTTGAAATTAAACTGCATTAAGTGGTGGTGGATTGTTTCCATTTCAAGTGTCATTGGCCTGTGAAGCCCCAGGTGCCTTAGATGGAAGTTACTTTAGGGGAAGATTGTAATTGTAATTGTCAGTTCAGGTGCATTTCCCAGCCCCATGCTCCCCCATCATTGCTGCTACATAGTAGATTCACCTGGGAAACTTAAAAGGGGGGGGGGAAAAGCCTTTATACCAGGGCTCCACTTCAGAGCAATTATATTGGAACCTTTAAAAATTATTTTAAAAATACCCCAAGTGGTTCTAACATGCAGCCAAGGATGACGACCACAGCCTCGGCCACCGGGCTGCAGGCCCCAGGCGCCCCAGAGCAGAGGGGAGGGCCGCGCATTAACCTCTGGCTCCCACCTGCTCCTGTGCCTCTAGGCGGCTGTGGTTTGGGATTAAGCAGCAAGCCAGACGGTGGGATCCTCCCCAGTGGGTCTCTAACTGCCCCTCAGATAAAAGGCTTAGGGGTTTATAACCGCTTATCAGCAGCACCCCTCTCGTGGGGTAATTAAACACGCTGTGGGTTCAGATGAACTTGCGTGCTAGACTCGGCTTCTTTGGAACCGTGGGCAAGCCTCAAGGTCTTCCCCTCAGCCCGGGATAAGGGGCTGGTGTAGGGCTGCGGGTGAGCTCGGGCACAGAGGTTCAGAGTCCACCGTGCGGTGCTTCGGGCCCTTTGCCTGGCACTGCCGGTTAGCAGCTGGGGCCCTGGGTCTCACGGAGCCTCATCTCGCCAAGTTACCTCGTAAGATTGCTGGGAGGGTTAGGTGAGTGTGAAAAGATGCTCAGGCCATGGATGACCTGGTGGGAGGCACAGCGGGTGTCTAACCTACGGTAGCTATGTTCTTTGTCATGTTTGCACTTGCACAGAAAAGGAAACTTGCCAGTGCTTCTCAACCCTTTCAAGAAAGGGTGTAGGGGCGCCTGGGTGGCTCGGTCGGTTAGGCGTCTGCTTTCAGCTCAGGTCATATTCTCCGGGTCCTGGGATCAAAACCCCATGTGGGGCTCTCTGCTCAGCAGGGAGCCTGCTTCTCCCTCTCCCTCTGCCTGCCACTCCACCTACTTGTGTTCTCTCTCTGTCAAATAATTAAAATCTTAAAAAAAAAAAAAAAAGAGGGGCGCCTGGGCGGCTCATATGGTTGGGAAGCTGCCTCCTGCTCGGGTCGTGGTCCTGGGATCGAGCCCCACGTCAGATTCCCTGCTGGGCACAGGGTCTGTTTCTCCCTCTCCCTCTCCCCTCTGCTCGTGCTCTCTCTCTCTCTCTCTCTCTCTCAAGTAAATAAAATCTTTAAAAAGGGGGGGGGCAGCCCGGGTGGCTCAGTGGTTTGCCACCGCCTTCAGCCCAGGGTGTGACCTTGGAGACCCGGGATCGAGTCCCATGTCGGGCTCCCTGCGTAGAGCCTGCTTCTCCATCTGCCTGTGTCTCTGCCTCTCTCTGTGTGTGTGTCTCTTGTGAATAAATAAATAAAATAAATTAAAAAAAGAAATGGTGTAAAGACACCTTCTACCCCTGTTCCTTGTTCTTCTCTAAGGGAGGTAGAGTCACTGCTCACATGTGTCGAGGTCTCTTGGTACATGTGTTCTGCCCGTGCTCAGAGGGAGGGACTGGAGGAGGGGATGGCTCAGTTCTCTCTCTTCTTTCCAGTTAGTGGTAGATTGACTCTGTGTCTGCTCTAAGAACAGCATCACCCCAAGGCATGGGGGGTAGAATTGAAACCATCTAGAGTCAGATCCACACCCCCCTGCAGATGGCTTCCCTCCGTGGAGGGAAGGGGTCAAGGAGGAATTTGGGAATTAACAAAGCTGGTAGCCGAGTTCTCGCTTGGCTATCAGGCTTTTCATTTGTTGGTTTCCTTATTTTCTTTAGTCAGACCGGAGTAGGGTTGAGGTGGGTCTGAAGTACCAGAGTCCATCACGGCAAGGTGGTTCCGTCTTCCTGTCCACTGTGTTGGTTCAATCCACAGGATAGAGATTCTGAGTAGGTATGTCCCCTGAGAACTGATCCATTCCCATGCCTCGTCTCTCCCAGGCCTCTCTTCTTGCATCAGAGCCCACATGGACCCCTGCGCATAGGGCATTTGGCCGCTCCAACACCATTGACAAATACTCACATCACATCATTTTCCCAATGGATGAGCGCATGCAGGTAGACTTGGGAGGGAGTGGAGGGATGTTTCCTACGGATCTGGCTCCCAGTGTTTGTCACCTGGCTTCCACTGAGCCATGCTTTGGCTGCAGAACTGACTTCCCACACCATGTGGGATGAGGACGTGAATGTTCCCTCTTAGACATGGTGCTTGGACCACCCACTATGACCTGTGAAGCCAACATGTAATTTGCTTGTCCCTTCACCCAGACCCTGCTTCTCGCCATGTTTATCTGCACTGCAGAAGACTCAGCAATTTCTTAGATACAACCTTTTGCACAAAGAGCCCAGAAATTTTGGTGGGAATTATCTGGGCTGGGCTGGATTGACTCTTTGGTGTAGAGAAGATATCAGGTGGTCTTAATAAATGTGATCATGTGAATTCCCATTTGTAACTATGACGTTTAATTGTAAATGCTTTGGTTATGAGTTCACTGGTGTGAGTGAGTGCTTGGGGCCCTTGAGTGAATTCACCCCTGGGCAGGCAACTGTGGAAGGAGAGGCCTAGAAGATGAATTGATTTTTAAAAATTATAACACTTTCTCCCATTGACAATTATAAAATCAATATAATAACAGCATGGGAAGTTTGGGAAACAGAAAAAAAGAACTTCCTTAAATGCCAACCTCTGACACAATCCAAATTTTATATTTGTGTCTCTTTTTTCCCTCCTGTCCTCCATACATTTGCAAGCTATTTTTATACATTCACCGTTATTGCTTTGTTCCATAAGTAATTACATCCCCCCCACCACCACCTCCGGCCCATTAGGTGTGTAGCTTTCTTCTAGGGGTTCAAAGCCAAAGAAGGCTCAGTCCCTGGGCTTGACCAGCTTAATCTAGCAACAGTCGATGCATACACATGCACCGATCGTTGCAACACAAAGAGATAACTATATATATATACATATATATATGTATATATATATATTTAAGATTTTATTTATTTATTCATGAGAGACACACACACACACAGAGGCAGAGACACAGGCAGAGGAAGAAGCAGGCTCCATGCAGGGAGCCCGACATGGGACTCGATCCTGGATCCCTGGGACCACGCCCTGAGCCAACGGCAGATGTTCAACCGCTGAGCCACCCAGGTGTCCCAAGAGATAACTGTACTAATAGAAGTTAGATCTCATGTCTGAGTACAGGTAATTAAATTAATGACCTGATTCTTCTCAATGCCCCCAAATCTATCAGACAGGCCTGATGATGTTAGGATCATATACAACACGGTATAATAATGCCAAGCCCCCAAACTGGGTCAGTTTGTCACAATTTTATTCTTGGATGCTTTCTGGGCAGGGGACACATAGTGCTTTGCTAAGATGGAACTCATTACTAATATTTTAAAAAATGGATCAGGAGGCTTTACATAAAAATCCAGGTTTCTGGCTCCTGTTGAATAGCAAAAGCTCAGGCCACATCAGTCTTGCCTTCTCCTTTGGAGATGAAAGTGAGTAGGGGCTGCCTCATTCAGATGAGGCAGGTACACCTGTTGCTACAGATCCACCTGAACCACAGTGATCATGACATTACCTGCCTGGCCCGTGTGGGCAACCGAGTCATGACTATGGCTTTCCTGGGTTCCTCGTGTTAGAAAGCCAAGTCCTTCTAATGATGTCCATGACTGTTGGTTTCAGGGTTGCCTTCCTCTCTACCTTCCTCGCCCATCAATGTCTTTGCTGTATTCCCACTGACCTCTCTGCTGTGCACAGGCAGGCCAGTGTGCTCTGCCTTCAGTTCACACCTCCTCTTCCCTCTTCCCAGGATGCTCTCCCTCTAGATAGATACCCCTGAGCCTCTCAACCCCTTTCCTCCTTCCTCCCTCGAGGTTTTACTCAAGGATCATATTCTCACTCAAAATTGCAACCAATTTTCCCCATCTTAACATACCTTTTCACTTTTTACTAACTTTTAACATATTATCCAAATTATTTGTTAGATTTCTTGTTCATCACCCATCTCCTTCTAGAATGGCAGGGGTGAACTCTGTGCCCGGGAGGCCACCTGGGGCACAGGAGGTGGACAATCCATTTTCCCCCCGATTTTTGAATTATGATACACTACACACAAAATTTACTATTTTGACTATTTTGAAGTACACAGTGTAGTGGTATTAAATATATGTATACTGTTGTGCATCACTACCACTGATCTCCATAGCCCTTTCCCTCTTAAATGGAAACTTTGTACCCCCTAAACACTAACTCCCCATGCTCTCCTCCCCCGGCTCCCATCAGGCATCCTTCTACTTTATCTCTCTACAGATTTGACTACTCTAGGGACCTCATACTAGAGGAATCAGACATTGTTTGTCCTTTCGTGACTGGCTTATTTGGTTTAGCATTATATCCTCAAGGTTCATCTGTATTGTAGCATCTATGAGAATGCCATTCCTTTTAATGGATAGATCCTATTTTGTTCCTCCACTCGGGCCTCCACAGACTCTTGAGTTGTTTCATGTATTAGCTCAGCTCATTTATGTTGACTGAATAAATGACCCTCGATTGGACCGTTGGACTTTAAAGAACTGGTTTCTGATCCTACCTCTGTCTTGGGAGCTAACTGACCTTAGCAAGTCACCAAACCATTCTAAGTCTTAGTTTTCTCATGGGTAAAATTAGTTGGAGGCTTAAGAATCATTGATAGTTAAGAAAGAAAGAAAAGAAAGAGGGGCACCTGGGTGGCTCTATGCTTGAGCATCTGCCTTTGGCTCAGGTTGTGATCTGGGGTCCTGGGATAAAGTCCTGAATCAGGTTCCCCCCGGGGAGCCTGCTTCTCCCTCTATGTATGTCTCTGCTTCTCACTCTGTGCCTCTCATGAATAAATAAATAAAAATCTTAAAAAAAAAAAAAAGAAGGAAGATGAAGTCAGGAAGATAGATGAACAGTCTGGCCTGGGTTTGTCCTTTAGTAACTGGGTGCCCTTGGCAGGTAACTAAACTTTTTATGACCTGGTTTCCTCCTTAGTAACATTGGGCCTGCCAGACTACCTCTCGTAGACTATTCAGGAACAATAAGGAATATGGTACATGAAGGGTCCCTCACAGGCTATAACTATTAGAGGTTTCTCTCTTCCCCTCACTATTGAAGATTCTCAAGAAGCAGATCCCTGGAGTGGAGCTGGAGGGCCAACCTTTCAAGACCAAGAATTTTTGACCAGTGAACATTTGAAGGAGGATTCTAGGTGGGGGAGGGGAGGAGGACTTGTGTTCTTTGGATGATGCTGAAGGTAATGGGATGTGCAGGGATGTGGGTGCACAGAGCAGCAGCAGGATGGATGGCCTGGAATTTTAATGGTGTGGTGTGTGAGGGCAGGGCACTGGCAGAGGTTGAGGGTTAGTTCTATTTAGAAGAGCCCATTCAAGAGAGCCAATGAAACCTAGGCTTTTGTGATTTCATCTAAGCCATCCGCACCTTTGTTCTATCTCTACATTAAAGACAGATCAATCAATAATCGATAGATGATACAGATGATAGATAGATAGGTAGATAGATAGATAGATATATGATAGATAGATGATAGATAGATAGATAGATAGATAGATAGATAGATAGATAGAGCTGCCAGTGTGTGTGAAAACATCCTAGCCCAGTTTCCTGCCATTGGCTGAGGTGCCTAGAGGTAGATGGCAAAATCACCAATTTGATAGCCTCTTTTCCTTGCACTTAGAGTTTTCAAGGCTTAAAAATCATCATCATGATGAGAAAAGCCATCACTGCTTAGCGCATCTGCCAGGTCTGAGCACTCTGCTAAGTGCTCTGCTCTGTTTTCTCTTGCTGCAACAAGCCTTACTAAGAGCCTGGTGCCATTAGTGTCACAGTTGTGACTGGCCAATTCTGCAAAATTGGTCCTGTTGGGAGTTGTAAATGGCTAGAGAAGAGGCTGCTGAGGTGGCCCCAGGGCTGCCTTGTGGAGAAATCCTTCCCTCCCCACATGGGGCCCTTCCCTCCCCACATGGGGTGAGAGGTAAGGGGGGTAAGCGATGTTTACTCACCAGGCCTCAGTTACCTGACCGTCAGCAGGGAGACCATATGGTTTACCTCCCAATGCTTTCGGAAGGATTGAGGGCACCCAGAACCATATTTAGCTCAAAGTATATCATCCAGAGAAGCCATACTTACCTTTTTCTTTCTCCCTAACTTTCTTACAGTGTCTGTTATGGGCTAAATTGTGTCCCCCACCAAATTCTTATGTTGAAGTCCTAACCCCCAGGATCTCAGAATGTGACTGTGTTTGGAGATAGGGTCTTTATTTTTTTTTTAAAGATTTATTTATTTATTTGAGAGTGAGAGAAAGAGAGAACGGGTGAGCAGAGGAAGGGCAGAAGGAGAGGGAGAGAGTAAATCTCAAGCAGACTCTGCTGAGCATGGAGTACCATGTGTGGGGCTCAGTCCCAGGACCTGGAGACCATGACCTGAGCTAAAATCAGGCGCTGGCCACTCAACCGCCTGAGCCACCCAGGTGCCCCTAAAAGAAGGTCTTTAATTAAGGTAATGAGCTCATCTGGGTGGACCCTAATCCAGTCCGGCTGGCGGCCTTATAAGCAGATGAGATTAGGGCACAGACACACGGGAAATGGCAGTCTGTGGCATTTGTCATGCCAGCCCCAGCAGAGTCATACGGGCTGCCATGACAAACCCTCGGGGACTGGGGAGCTTAAGCAAGCAGGCTTGGTTTCCCCTGGGGCTTCTCTCCTTGGCTTGCAGCTGGCCACCCTCTTGCCATCTCTTCCCATGGTGTTCCCCTGTGCTCACACCCCCCCCCCAATGTCCATTCTTCTTATAAAGACACCAGTCACATTGGATTCTAACTCGGTCACCTCTTTAAAGGCCCTATCTCTGAATATAGTCACATTTTGAGTTTCATGGGAGTTAGGACCTCAACATAGGAATTGGGGGGAGGGACATAATTCAGCCCCTAACACAGCCTAGCAAACTCATACTATCTCTGAACAATGTGGATTATTTAAATCAAGGCCTGGCTGGGCTCCAGAGCAAGATCAGTTAAGGGCAAAGCCAGTTGATTGCTCTGTGGTCATCCCTCAATGGTAAAAGTTCCATGGAGCTTAGCATAAGCTCCTACAGATTCATTAACCTTGCCTGGAATTCCATCCTCTGTGGGTCAATCAGCCTGTGATAAAGGCTTGGGGATCCAGGAAAGACTGGACAGTCAGCCTTCTGGATAATCATCCCAGTTCCCACCTGCGTGATCTCCTGATTGGTGCTGTAGCTACACATGATCCATTTAGGCAAAGGAAATGTCTGACCATAGAGAGACTTCTTGGAAATTCCATGAAATGCTAATAAGAAATAGAGAACCAGTTCTGCTCTCCAATTTTCATTCTCTGGGTCTGGAGTGAGACCTGGGGATTGATGATGGATTGGTCAGTCTCTCTCTCTCTCCTGCTCTCTCTCTCTTAACAAGTATACCAGCTGGTTCTGCTATAAAGCCTAGGTTTGAATGGAAACCAATGGATTTTAGATCTTATAAAATTACAATAGGGGGTGAAGGGCCACTTCATATTGTTGCGCAGGTTGTGCACTGAACAATATGCTGAACACAGGGGTCTAGAGCAGAAGCCTGGAGTATTCCACATCATCCATAGGAGCACCCTCATGTATTCATCACTTGACGGTTTGCATTGCACTTAGCCTCTGTCATTAGCAGAGCATGGAAGTAGCATGGATGAGGAAAAAGTATTGGTCTGAGTGGGATGATGTTGGAGAGAGGGGTTGATTGAACTTCAGGGGCTTGCACTATGGGGATAGGTGGGTTGTATGGCTCAGAAACAGGTCTGCCTGGTTGTGGCTCCAAACACCAGGAAGTATCTAAAACCAGAGACTTTGAGATAGAAAGGAAGAAAGGAAGACAATAAGCAAATCAAAATGTAGTTTCCTAGAGGAAAGGTGGGTAAAAAGTTGCCAAACCAGGGAGATCTGGCTTTCTACCTCAGTCCTGATACTTCATGAGTTTATGACACTTCATGAGTTCCACCCACACGGGAAATCAGTTTTCTCATAGCCACACCTTCCTCACATATTTGTGGAGAGGATCAAATGGGATTATGTCCATAATGCTCTTATCACAGAGCCCAGTATAGAACAAGTGCTTAATCAGAGATATTACAGCAATTGTCAATGAATAAGCAGGCCGGGGAAAGAGCTTTGGCCATTGGGCGAATCAGTTGTAAGACAGAGAAAATGACCTAGACGTCCAGTTCCGTAGAGTGGCTAGATTCTACCACAAAGCTCCAGGGGAGACACAGCAAGGCTGAATGACATGGCATCTGCCACAGGAGAGATGCCAGCAAACTTGGACGGGGGTCATCCCTGTGCTTTGGTCCCTAATAACGACTCCAGGTCCCAGTGATAACCTCCCATACTGGTCAGGGTTTCCTAAGATGCCCCTGAGCCTGAAGAGGGAGAAGAGATTAAATTCAGTTGAGGAGCAGGGTGGTGACTTTGGAGATCTGGGTCCCAGAAACTGTCTGATCAGCTTCTCTAAGGGCTTTAGGAAGGAAGTAGAGTTGAGCCCTTGACCTTTTCTTTGTGGCTTGGGATTGGAAAATCTGTATATTACTGCAACAAAGACAAGTTTGGATTTTCGGGGTGTAAATCCCTTTCTGTTCTTGCCACTTAGAAATCACCTCCCCCAGATGTGTGGGTGACTTAGTCTCATTTCATTCAAGTCTCTGCACAAATGTTATCTCAAGATCTCCCGACCTCCCTAAATAAAAGAGCACTCTCTCCTTTACCTTATAGCCCCTTACTCCACTTCATAGACTTACTGCTTCCTGAATACCTGGCTTCAGGTTATGAATTGACTGCTTAATTGTCTCTCCCACTAAAAGATAAGACTCACTAGGGTAGCGATTCTGTTCTGTGCACAGTGGGGAGTGGACAGTGAGAGCTCTGTTGTTCAAGTTTCGCCACTCATAGATTTGTAAAAAGTCTTCCTAGATGAGACAATGAAGAAAGCATCATGTATTCTCTCAGCATGTTTCCATTCATATGGATTTATTGAATTTATAAAATAGTATAATTTTTAAAAAAACATTTTATTTATTTATTCATGAGAAACACAGAGAGAGAGGAGGAGACATAGGCAGAGGAAGAAGCAGGCTCCCTGCAGGGGGAACCCAATGTGGGACTCAATCCCAGGACCCTGGGATCACAACCCGAGCCGAAGGTAGATAGATGCTCAACCACCGAGCCACCCAGGTGCCCCTAAAATAATGTCATTTTGCGTATACTATTCAATAGCCTGCATTTTCACTTACCCTATGTCATAAACTTTTCTCTATAGCAAGAAATAATATTTTTTAACATGGTCCACAGCATACCATTATTTGGGTCCTTTACAGTTTACTTAATTTTTTTCTTAATGTACACTTTTATTGTTTCCAATTTTATAGTTTTATAAATAAAGCTGTGGATTCATTATATAATCTTCTATAACAAGTTACCCAAAAACTTCGTGGCTTAAAACTACTTTTTATTAACACAGTCTGTGCAGGTGGGAATCTGAGCATGGCTTAGCTGGGTCATGCACAGACTCTCATCAAGGTGTTGGCCGGGGCTCTGGTCTCATCTAAAGGCTTGACCGGCAAGGACCCACTTCCTAGAGCAGGCATGTGGTTGTTGGCAGGATTCAGTTCTTTGTGGGTTGGTGGTCTGAGTGCCTCAGTTCTTCACGGGCTGTTGGATAGGGTCCTCCCTTCATCCTTTTCTGCGTGGACCTCTGCATAGGGCAGCTCACAGCCTGACGGCTAACATCATCAGAGCAAGGGAGAGGGTGAGAAAGAGAGAGAGAGAGAGAAAGAGAGAAAGAGAGAGAGAGAGAGAGAACGTATGCATGCCAGCAAGATAGACGTCAGTCTTTCTAACCTAATCACAGAAGAGCCATCCCGTCATTTTGCCATGTTCTATCTGTGATAGAAACAAGTGGCTAAGTGCAGCCCACATCCAGTGGGGTAACATAAGAGCATGAAGACCAGAAGACAGAGTAAATTGAAGTCATGTCCAAAGATGCCTACCACAGGCTGGTGTGCATATCCGTGTCTTTAGCTGGAGACCTCTACATCTGCATACATAGTTGAGTGCATCTCTGATCGCTCATTTGGGATACATTTGCTGGAAGGAGAATCATCGAGGTGGATTGTGCAGGTGTTTATCGCTGGGTCAAGTGTTACATGTTTCATAAGGCCTTTGCTACACAAACGTATACAGAACACCTTCAAAAATTAAAAAAAAATGTTATAGTCATTTATCCCCACGCCCCTTTTCAGAGTTGTGTGAGCATTGTCTTTTACACACACACTCATCACCAGTGGTTCTTTTATTCACTCCCAAGTTCATGGGTGAAACATACTTCATGAGAGTTTTCTCTTTGTTTTGTTTTTTCTTTTTAATTGTTAGAGATCCAACACATTTCATATGTGCATTGAGTATCTGGATTTATTTTTCTGTGTACAACTAGTTCATACCCTTTGCGTATTTTCCTATCAGGACGTATGTAATTTTTTATTGAATTGTCAGAACTCCATGTATTTTAAGTAATCGGTTTCTGTTACATAAATAGCAATGGAATAAGCATAAATGTCAAAAAAAATCAGCTATCCTGTATCTGTTTCATAGTTTACAAAAAAACCTTTTCACAGTTTATAATTGGCCTTTCACTTTTGTGATGTTTTTGATATAGGTACTTTATTTTATTTAAAGATTTTATTTTTTTACTCTTGAGAGACACACACACACACAGAGGCAGAGACACAGGCAGAGGGAGAAGCAGGCCCCGTGCAGGGAGCCTGATGTGAGACTTGATCCCAGGTCTCCAGGATCATGACCTGGGCCAAAGGCAGGCTCTCAACCGCTGAGCCACCCAGGCATCCCAAGTACTTTATTTTAAAGTATTTAAGATAATCAAATCTACTAATATGTTCTTTTATTTTTTTTATTCTGAGTTATGCAAAAAATTCTTCTCATCTATACCAAGTTTGATTACCCGAGTATCTGTCATTGTTTAGTTTCCTTCCTTCCCCCCTCCCTTATAACATTACAATGCTTTAAAATTATAGATGATAGCATCTATAATTTATTTTGCTTGATATATTCAAGTAACACTGTCTCCTGCTTTCTGCTTCTTTTTTCTTTTTACTTCTATGATTTTTAAAAAGATTTATCTATTTACATGATATAGAGAGACCTCAAGTAGGAGGAAGGGCAAAGGGAGAGGGAAAATCTCAAGCAGACTCCCTGCTGAGTGCAGAGCCCGACTCAGGGCTCCCTCCTGGGACCCCAAGATCATGACCTGAGCTGTAATCGAGTGGGATGCTCAGCCAACTGAGCCAACCAGGCACTCCACTACTATGATTTTTATAAATGAATAGTACTTTTACCATATGTTGGATGATTCTTCCTGCTTCTACAAATGGGAAGTGCCATAGTTATACTGTACATTTTTGTGTACTGTACATTTTTGATCAAAGGAAGATCAAACTCTCCATTCTTTTTTTTAAGATTTTATTTATTTATTCATGAGAGACAGAGAGAGAGACATAGGCAGAGGGAGAAGCAGGCTCCCCACAGGGAGCCTAAGGCAGGACTCAAACCCAGGACCCTGGGATCACACCTTAAGCTGAAGGTACATGCTCAACCACTGAGCCACCCAGGTGCCCTGAAACTCTCCATTCTTGAACACTTTCCACAGTGTTTTAAACAAGTACATCAATTTTATTAATATAATTGATTTGCATATTATTCATTAGCATATCATTACATTATTACACTAGTAAATTAATCTACTAACATACCTAACATACCTTGTTCTGTTTGTTCAGCCAAACACACAAAATGTTCAAGATCCATAAAAAATTGCTATGCTAACATACCTTGTTCTGACTGCTTATTAATATTTTTCTAGTTATTCAGAGATGTTTACTTTTAACACTTAATCACTTTGTTAAAATGATTGGGATTTTGTATATGTCTTTTTAAAAAGATTTTATTTATTTATTCATGAGAGACACAGAGAGAGGCAGAGACATAGGCAGAGGAAGAAGCAGGCTTGATCAAGCAGGGCTTGATCCCCAGACCTGGGATCCAGGATCACACCCTCAGCCAAAGGTAGACCCTTAACCGCTGAGCCACCCGGGTGCCCCAAAGTGATTGGGATTTTGATTGAAATTGTTTACACATCTAAGGAGAATTAATGTTTTTAAAAATATTATTCTTCGTGGCACCTAGGTGGCTCAATTAGTTAAATGTCCAACTCTTGATTTTGGCTCAGGTCATGATTTCAGGGTTGTGAGATCGAGCCCTGTTTCCAGCTCCACACTCAGTGAAGAGTCTGCTTAAGATTCTCTCCCTCTGGGCAGCCCGGGTGGCTCAGCGGTTTAGCACCACCTTCAGCACAGGGCGCGATCCTGGAGACCCAGAATTGAGTCCCACGTCGGGCTCCCTGCATGGAGCCTGCTTCTCCCTCTGCCTGTGTCTCTGCCTCTCTCTCTTCTGTGTCTCTCATGAATAAATAAAATCTTAAAAAAAAAAAAAAGATTCCCTCTGCCCTGCCCCCCACTTGTGCACGCTCTCCCTCTCTCTCTACAATAAATAAATAAATCTTTAAAAATAGTTTTCTTCCAAACAAAAACATAATAAATCTCAGTTTTTTTCAAGTCAACATTTTTTTTTTCTAGAATAGTTTCCACACCCAGCATGGAGCCCAATGCAGGTCTTGAACTTGTGACCCTGAGATCGAGACCTGAGCTGACATCAAGAGTCAGACGCTGAACTGACTGAGCCAGCCAGGCACTCCTCAAGTAGACTTTTATGAACACCCAATAAATATTTGTAGCAATTTTTTATGGATCTTGAACATTTTGTGTGTTTGGCTGTGACAGTTATAATGACTGTTTATATTCCACAGCATTAAAATATGGGGGAAATTCACCTCCCTGAACTTCCTATCCTCATCTTTAAACCGGACATGTTAGCTCCTGCCTCTCCCAGACGCGGCGAGGGGTTAAATGAGGTGGTAAATTTAAAGCTCCCCGAGCAGTGCACAGCACACCAGGTGTTCAACATGTGGTGGGAAGAGTTGTTGCTAATGTAAAAGAAATTGTAGAACAGCCTCAGATAATCGTGATCACGCTCGACCGTGAAGAAAATCCCTCTTCCACATGACAACTTCCTATGCACCTGGTACAATTAGCCTATAAATCTTTTGAACTGAGGCAGTGAGACAGCGGGATAGCACATAATAATCCACGTTGGAATGTTGTGGCTTTAACTTTTTTTGGCCCAGTCCTGCATCACACCACCAGATCCGTCCAACTACTTATCAGATAAAAGCTACTTGATTTCTGATTGAAGCAGAAATGCCTCTCATGGCCTGCCATTAAGTGTGGCCTGGCTGCTAAGAGTGATTCGTGAATACATAAATACAGGAGTAAATAGATATTTACCTCGCTGTCTTCTAATCCTAGCCATTCTGACCTGGAGATTCTATGTGATGCTTCTATGTGACAGTTTCATTGGATAGAGCAGAAGGGAGTCGAATGGGAAGTCTTAGATTATTCAATTTCTTGCAAAAATCATAGTGGAAATGTCCCTAGACATTGCCAACGATACATTCTCTGACTCAGTCATTAGGCAAAGAGATGAGCTGGGGGCTGAAGGACAGAATTAATATAATAAGTAATTCTGTCCCTTTGGCGGTGTCTTTCTGCAGGAAATAATGATTTTATGTCTCACTTCTCCCTTGTTCGTGCATTGCTCATAACAAACAGTTCCACAGTGAGTGACTATTTACGTTGCAAGGCAACAGCATCAGCATGATGGGCTAGCCCCTCAATCTTTCTCTGCAAAGTTGTGTGTTGGGCTCCCTGGGAAACCCGAGAAAGCTTTCCAGGTGGGAATAATAATCCTGTTGCTGGCTGTAGGTGTTGAAGTTTGGAATATGGGGCCAGGCAGATGTTCATTCAGGCCCTTGCGGTGCTACTTACTGACTTAGCTTCACTGCACTTGTTCTCCTGTCTGAAAATGGGGGTGCTCATGCCTGGCTCACACATGAAAGCGTAGGGCACAGGGCCTGCAGTGTAGACAGGGTTCAACATGGTTGACCGGGGACAGGTCAGATCTTCTAGCCCCTGTACGTGGAAGAACACGAAGCTGGGTTGCAGGATTCCCCTGTGAACGCAGGTGGAAGGCACGAGTGTGTATCTCTTCACCCCTGCGCCTCCCTATGAAAGTTTATTTCATTCATTCAAACATTATTTAATACCTCCTTTGTTCCCAGCACTGTGTTGTAGGGATGAGAAGATGGAAAGACATCAAACATGTCTTTGATGGTCATTTTCATCTGATCATCTCTCTGTACCCTTATTATGTGCTCTATGCGAAACCAAGCAAAGGCATCACTAAGAATGCCGCACTCCCATCTGGATGCTCGAAGAATACAAGTTGGTTGCTCTTGTGCCTATTTTAAAGATTAAAAATATTTCCAGCACAAAGACTTCAATAAGTCCCCCAGGGTCATACTGTGATACATCAGCATTTAAACTTAGAACTTTGTGATAGCATAACCTGAATTCTTAACCTCAGGGCTCTATGGCCCTGAACCAGCCTAAGTTCCCTGCTGACCAGTGAGGGGTTGGTTGGAAGGGCAGACATGCAGAAAATACAACAGAATGTATTAAGAGCTCTGGGATCATTGCATAAGGTTCAGTGGGATCACAGACAATCAATGGATTATTGTCTGAATATTATGCTCGGCTTTTGGGGATGGCTTGACCAGGATGATAAATGTCTGATTTGAATCCTGAAAAATTAGTAGGACTTTGCCACACGCATCTGGCTTTCTAGGTGGAGGGAATGGCCTCTTTAGAGGCACGGCAGCTTGAATATTCGCAGGGCATGCAATCAGGAGATAACACGTACTCCATGGCTAAAGCAGAAGAGAAATGCAGGGGGTGGAGTGGGAGGGGTCCAATGGAAGTAGATTGTTGGGGGGATTTATTGCTTGTCTAGGGTTTGCAGTCAGTCCTAAGGGCAATGGAGAGCCCCTGGAGTGTTTTCTAAGAGGAACGACACGATCAGATTGGTGTTTTAGGAAGATCACACCTGCTGAGTGCTGAGTGAGTGGATAGCTCCAGCTCTGTGGTGGCTGATAACACCAATGGCAGGTTGAGCTAAATAGTGAGATCCTGAGCTTAGACAATGGGACTGGGAGGAGAGATTTATGGGGAAGAACCCCTATTTATGAACTTGAGCATCTATGTAGAGGGAGGCAGAGGGAGGGGAAGGAGGGTCAGGGAAAATACGAGGGTGGCTAAGGAGCTAACTTGGACACCCTGGTCATGGTGCCCCATCCCCACAACACCCAACTAGAGACAAGCAAGCCTGATTTGACATCTGGACGTAGCCTGTCAGATAGACCATGAGTCTTTCCGTTTAAAAAGCGCAGCAGAAACCTCTGATTATTCCAGTTCAATGTCCTTTTGATCTGAAGGCAAATTTCATCAGCCAGGAGTGCACAGCAGGAGGCTGAAAGCATGCAAAGGCATTTTGCCTCTTTGGTTCTCCAAGACCCATCTCTAGACCTAAGCGCCCGAGTCACCTGCCTCCCTGCCATGTCTGTCACTGTCCACTTCCCAAGCAATTCACATCCTGCAGACCCGGGCATTTTAGGGTATCCAGGATGAGGGCAGTGTTGTGATAAAGCTACAATCCCATCCCTGTGACCCTCAAGAGATGCTCCCACAACCTGTTAATTCAGCAAATGTGCATTGAGCACTGATGTGTTCCAAGGACTGTGTATGTGCTAAGGATACAGCTGCAAGCAAAGGGAAGACCCTCAGTCCCTGACTTTGTGATTCGAACCTTCTAAAGGGGTGGGGAGGGTAGATATTACAGCCATATAAAATAAAAACTGGGAGTGCTCAGGAGTGAAGTGCAGAGCCATGAGACTCCATGCCAAGAGAGGAAAACTTCTTTCTTGGTGAGGTCAGGACGGCACTGCTGAGAATGTGCCAATCACACTGAAATCAGAGATGAAGTGGTGTGTTTAAGCAAGGATGAAAAGGAAGAAGAGCTCCCCAAATATACCTACCTTGCCCAGTTATCCAAAAAATCTTAAAACATTGCTTTTCCTTTCTAAAAGATTTTATTTATTTATTTATTCAAGAGAGACACACAGAGAGAGGCAGAGAGAGACATAGGCAGAGGGAGAAGCAGGCTCCCTGAAGGGAGCCCGATGCAGGGCTCGATCCCAGGACCCAAAGATTATGACCTGAGCCAAAGGCAGATGCTCAACCACTGGGCCATGCAGGTGCCCCCAAACATTGCTTTTCTGACATCAAACTCTCACTCAAAGATTTAATGGGGTTCCTTGCTGCTTACAGTTCAAGTAGATACTTCTTGGTGTGGCAGGCCAGGCCTGTCCCGTGTAAGGGACTTGAGCTGAGGCTTGGCAAGGGGGAGCCCTGGGCTGGGTGCCAGGTGGATCCAAGGTGAGCCCAGGCTCCATCCCTTGCTGGCTGGGTAACCTTAGGCAAGTTCATACCCTCTCTGTGCCTAAGTCTCCTGGCTGGGAAATTGTGACTAAAACCGCCCTTCCTCTTAGAGATTCCTGAGCAGTTAATGAGATACTGCAGACAGCCTGGCAGGGTGCCTGACATATAGTAAATGCTCAATAGTTGATGGTTTTTATTGACATGGACTTCTCAATTTGACTCTAGGTCAATTTACTGAAAATCAATCTCCCTAAAGCCAATTCACCTAAAATCAAGCCAGTAAAAAAAAAAAAAAATCAATTCAGTGAATGACCAATTTGGCACTGGTATTTGATGCAGAAAGTCACCCTAATTGGTCCAAAATGGAAACATAGGACAAAAATGTCACCGCACCTCTCTCTAGCAACTGGCTTTCTCTTGCTTCCTCTTCACGGCTGACTCCTAGGAAAAGTCTTAGTATACTAACTCACCGACTCTGCTTCTTCACTTCTGTTCCTGACTCACCTCTTCCAACCTGGCTCCTGCCTTCAGTAATACTCCAGAAAGCTCTCCGCTTCACTCCTGTGATCAAGAGCGCTTCCCATTCCTGAGTTGATGTACTGCTCATGGCTTAACTGATGTGGAAAGTTGACCACTTTCCCTTTCTGGAAAATTCTTCTTTTCTTTGAGTCATGACTCACCACACTTGCCAAACCATTCCTCTTACCTCTCTGACTCTTGTTGTTATTACTTAGGGCAGGATCCCACTTTCTTCTAACTGCCTCCCTACCCCCACTTGGTAGCATTCACCTCTATGGCTTTACCTTCGTTGTCTATTTGCTGATGACCCCGAAGTTTCTTGTTCTAGAACAGATCTTTATTCTGAGGTCCACTCCCATGTGTCTAACTGATACCTTGAGGTCACCACTTGAGGCATCTTGCAGGACCCCCAGTGCAGCCAAGTCCTCCCCCTCCAAAAAAAGCCAAGACTATGCTCATGTTTCCATCCACCCCCCACCTCCAAGACTCTGAATCTCATTGTATAGTATCCTCGCCACTGCCCCAACCCAGGGTTCATGTCTGAAACCCAGGACTCATCTCTGATCCTGTCTCCCGCTCACCACCTCCATACACAGGATCTACAAACCTTGTGGATTCTCCTCCCAAACTTTGTCCCTTTTCTACAGAGAGCTTTTAAAAACACAAATTGGATCATGTGGCTCCTCTGCCACATGATGAGATGAGAATCCTTAATTCTCTTAGGATGAAGACCCAAATCCTTAACATGGCTTGCCAGGCCCTGTGTAAACACATCGTGGCTTTTCTCTCAGCCATATGTCCTATTTATTCCCTTTTGCTTCCTTGTCTCCAGCCACCTGCCTCCTTTCCTACCTCACTGATGGTGCCCACTGATGCAGGAAATGTGTTAGGGTTGGAAGCTGATGGCCAAGTTAGAATTCTTGAGACATCTTTGGTGCAGAAAGGTAGTTTTATTAAAGCACAGGGACAGGACCTGTGGCCAGGAAGAGCTGTACTGGGGTCATGAGGAGTGGCCCATTATGGACTTTCAAGTTGGGAAGGAGTTAGGGAGAGTGTAAGTCCCTAAGGAATTTTGGAAGCAAGGTTTCCAGGACCATGAGGGGGCTAGTTATTGTTGGGAGAAGGTCATTTATTACCATCTAATAAAATCTGAGTCATGAGACCCTTTAGATGGGTATCAGTGGGTCATGTGCTTGGGCAATGATGGCCAACGTGTGTTTTGTGAGGTTGGGAGCTAAAGGGAATTTCTGGAGGAATTTTTATATGTTAAAGTAGGCTTACAGGATCCTGAGGGTTGGGCTTGGATTGCCTTTAGTCCTTAGCAAAGTGTTAACATGGAGGCAGTTGAGTCTTTAGAGGGAGGTCACTCTGCTTGTTGCGAGGATTTGTCAATGTGCTGTAGGTACCAAGGAAATTCTCTTCTGCCTTTGTTTCTCACATCACCTGCCTGCTGCTGCCTTGATATGGGGTTCTCTCTGAGCATGGACTCTTCTTCTGGATCTTGCACCCAATACCACAGGCTGCTTCCCCTACAACGTTTAAGGATCAGAGTAAATGTCACCTTCTCAGATTGCATGACTTTCCTAATTGTGAGCTCACATTTCACTTAAACAAGGACATGGATGAATGATAGGGTAAATCTCTATATGCCACGAGTGTAAGGACCGTGTCTGTCTTGTTCACTGCTGCGTCGTGTGTTGGATCGCATACTGGCACGGTGTAGTCACTCAGTGAGTAGTCTTAGAAGAGAGAGATAAATAAGCAAACCTCTATTTCTTACCGTATTGTCTGAAACGAGAGGAAGATAAGGAGGTGGAAGTTCTGGGCAGACTGCCTAGTGCTGCGAGAACTCATTTTCCTTCTTAGAGTCTTGAGCAGACAGTGGTCATGGCGGGGCAGCCAGCTATGAAGTCTGTGCTGACAGGGAAAGGGCTCCCAGAGTGATCAGAGATGACAAACAGGATCTGACACATGTTTAATGATGAGCAGGGCCTGGATTT
Source organism: Canis lupus baileyi (assembly GCF_048164855.1). Classification (NCBI taxonomy): domain Eukaryota; kingdom Metazoa; phylum Chordata; class Mammalia; order Carnivora; family Canidae; genus Canis; species Canis lupus. Next base: position 57,463,372 of record NC_132845.1, read on the forward strand.
CACTGTGTAGGAATGAGTCCCATTGCCTAATTGCATAAGATTCTTGACCCAAGGGACACCCGGGTGGCTCAGCGGTTGAGCATCTGCCTTATGCTTAGGGCATGATCCTGGGGTCCCAGGATCCAGTCCCACATTGGGCTCCACTCTGGGAGCCTGCCTCTCCCTCTCCCTATGTCTCTGCCTCTCATGAATAGATAAATGAATCTTAAAAAAAAAAAAAAAAAAAGATTCTTGACCCTAGCCCCAGCTTCCTGTTCCCTCCTTTCCACTGCCCCCTACAGTCACCTGCTGGGTTCTAAAGAAGGGGGAAGGAAGTTTTCCTTGAACACACCCTTCCATTTGCCATCTGGAAAGTAGGGTCTTCTTTGTGCTCTCATCACACTCTGGATGTCCTTCTGCCAGGGCACGGATCCCACTGTATCTCTACTGTGTACTTACATTTGCACCTGCTCCTGTGGAGAATTGTCGTCACAGCTCTGGAGTGGGAATGTAAATATGTACCATGCACAAAAGGCTTTACTTCCTTATCCATCAGCCTTTGCAGCGGTCCTGTGAGGGTAGGGGCGCCTGTTTGCAGGTGGGGAGGATGAGACTTAGTGACTTTAAGGGTCTAGCTCAGGGGCCCCACATATTCAGATACAGGAAGACTACAGTGGGAACACAGATTTGTGACTGATTCAGCAGCATGTTGTTCAGTGTGACCAAGGAGTGTTGGGTTTTATAAAATTACTTTTCTTCATCTATTACAATTACCATATGCTTTTATACTCCTTTATTCTGGTAATATGGTAACTTATATTAATTGGTTTTAGAATGTTAAACCAACCTTATGTTCCTCAAAGAAACCCTACTCAGTTATGATGCATTATCCTTTTAATATAGTCTTACATTTAATTTGTTAACACTTTGTTACGGATTTTTGTGTCTCTGCTCATGAGGAATATTGGTCTGTAATTTCATTTATTCTAATGTCTTCGTCAGGTTTTGGTATCAGTAATTCTGGCTTCATATTGGTGTGCACCACTCTGTTTTCTGAAAGAGTTTGAGGAAGATAGTTGTTATTTCTTCTTTTCACTTTTATTTTGAGATGCCAATACTGTCCTCTTTGGTCAGAATAGGCTCTAGTGATCAATAATATAAGCTGGGAGGGGCACCTGGCTGGCTCATTGGATGGAATGAGCAACTCTTGATCTCGGAGTTGTGGATTCAAGCCCTACATTGGGTGTGGAGATGACTTAAAAATGAAATCTTTGGGATGCCTCAGTGGTTGAGCATCTGCCTTTGGCTCCGGGCATGATCCCAGGGTCCTGGGATGGAGTCCTGCATCAGGCTCCCCACAGGGAGCCTACTTCTCCCCCTGCCTATGTCTCAGCCTCTCTGTGTGTGTGTCTCTCATGAATAAATAAATACAATCTTTAAAAAAATCTTTGAGGCACCTGGGTGGCTCAGTCAATTAAGTGTGTTTGACTCTTGATTTCAGCTCAGGTCATGATCCCAAGGTTGTGAGATTGAGCCCTGCGTCAGGCCTCATGCTCAGCTAGGAGTCTGCTTGTCCCTCTCTGTCTGCTCCTCCCTCTGCTCTATCTCAAACAAATAAATGCATAAAATCTAAAAAATAAAAATTAAAATCTTAAAAAATAATATAAGTAGGGAGAGCTCTTAGGAAACTGGTAAGCTAATCTAGAAAAGAGATACTGGTTGCTTATTCTAGAATGGCAGTCAGATTATGGATACATGCAGAAGGTAAAGCCAATAGGATTTCATGGCAGGCATGATGGCATAAATTTAAAAGAAAGACTTCCAAGAGCTTTGGCCTTGGGAATGGGCAGCTTGGCAGTTGCCTTCACATGACATGGGTAAGGTTGTGGGTGGAGCAGAACGTGGGCAAGTCAAGAGTTTAGCTTTGGACGTGGTGAGTGTGAGATGGCTTTTAGGCACCCGAGGAGAACTGCTGACTGAGCTGCTTGATTTTCAGAGTCTGATGCTTTGGAGTGAATTCTGGGTTGGGGATACAAAAGCAGGAGTTGCTAGCAATAAAAGAGTCATGATATTTGAAAGAAAGGCCAAGAGAGTGTTTGTAAATGGAGAAAAGAGACTGAGTCCTTGATGCTCTCCCACTGAGAGATTGGGGAAAGCTGAAGAGGTACATAATAACCTGAGAAAGAGTAGCCCAGGAGGCCGGAGAAACACCAGGACATTCAGGAGAAGAGAGGGGATGCAGTGAGCAATGCTGTGAAGCGCTACTGATAGGTCAGGTGTCATAAGACCAGGCGTTCATCACAGGTGCGAGCAACCTGGGGGTCACCAGTGATTTGAGAAAAGCAAGTTTAAGAGAGGAAGAGAGGAGAGGAGAAAATGTAGGAATATCTGTATCTGATTGCCAAAAGAGACCAAGGAAACAAGGCAGGGGCTGGCAGGAAAGGGGCATCGACATGTTTTCCTTTAGCAGAAGGAATAACAACACCTCTCTCTCCCCTCTGCTCTTGAATGGTGCTCATCATGCGCTTCAGAACATTTCCTGTGGCAGCCCCTTGCTTTCCAGCATTTTTGGAGTGGGACGTTGTTCAGATTTGCTTCTTCGGTGTATGGCTCCTGCATCTCTGTGGCTCAGACTAAGGAAATGTCTGGCCATAGGCTCCATTTCTCTGTGCAGAGACCCTAAGTCACAGTAAGAGCAGGATGTGCACCCTGCACGAGAGACTGTGTCTTTGTCTCCTTCTTGGAAGTGGGTACGTTCTATTCATTTTGACTCAGTAACACCTTTCAACACAGATATCATTTCCTTGAGGAAGCCCTCTCTGACCTCCCTGATCGTCCTTATTCCCACCAGCTGAGCCCAAGTCCTTAGCCATTTCTTAGCACCGTGGACCTATCCCTCACAGCACTTTTGTCATTTCATTGTTACAGATTCACCTGTATGATGATTTAGTGAGCTTTTAAATGTAAGCCTCATGTTAGCTTTACTTTCTTTCCAAAGCCCCAGGCAATTCACTCAACAACCTTTTGCCATATGTGTGCTGGACACCTCAGGGCTGTTGAGATCTCTAAGTTACTGATAGTACCTGCCCATGAGACAGCCGCAGTTTGATGACAAGATATATGTTAATAGTCTTGAAACCATATTTTTAAAAAAAAAATATTTTATGTATTTATTTATTCATGAGAGACACAGAGGGAGAGAGGGGAAGAGACATAGGTAGAGGGAGAAGCAGACTCCCTGCAGGGAGCCTGATGTGGGACTTGATCCCAGGACCCCGGGATCATGACCTGAGCCGAAGGCAGATGCTCAACCACTGAGCCACCCAGGTGCCCCATGAAACTATAATAATAAACAACGTGTTCTAGTATCTGGGGATCCTAGAGACACCCAAGAAGGACAACCCAGGGACATGAGAGAAGTGATCTAATTTAATTTATCTAATGGATAAAGAAGAGGTGGTATCTATCTATCTATCTATCTATCTATCTATCTATCTATCTATCATCTATCTATCTATCGTGGAATATTACTCAGCCATAAAAAAGAATGAAACCTTGCCATTTGCAATAATATGGATGGAGCCAGAGAGTGTTAGGCTAAGCAAAATAAGTCAGACAGAGAAAGACAAATACCATATGATTTCATTCATATGTGGAATTTAAGAAACAAAACAATCATGGGGAATAAAAGAGAGGCAAACCAGGAAACAGACTCTAATAATTATAGACCATAAATTGATGGTGACCAGAGGAGAGGTGGGTAGAGGATGGTTGAAATAGGTGATGGGGATTAAGGAGGACACTTGTGGCGATGGGCATCAGGTATTGTATGGAAGTGTCGAATCATTAAATTCTATACGTGAAACTGATACTACATTGTATGTTAACAAACTGAAAACTAAAAAAGCTAATTCATCTTATGAGGACTATATATGAATATGGATTTCAAAAAGTATAAAATAATAGGATATCCCATAATAAAAAACAACAATCATGTGGTGAATCCTTTCCCTTGTTTGAAGTTTCTATTTTTTTAACAGATTTTTTTTAAATTTATGATAGTCACACAGAGAGAGAGAGAGAGAGAGGCAGAGACACAGGCAGAGGGAGAAGCAGGCTCCATGCACTGGGAGCCTGACGTGGGATTTGATCCCGGGTCTCCAGGATCGCGCCCTGGGCCAAAGGCAGGTGCCAAACCGCTGCACCACCCAGGGTTCCCCTAAAGTTTCTATTTTTTAAGTGATCTCTATACCCAACATCGGGCTCGAACTCACAACCTCAAGTTCCAGAGCCCCATGCTCTGTAACTGAGCCAGCCAGATGCCCCTCCTTTCCCTCCGCTTTTGCTTCCACTTTTAAGCATATCATTCTTGGTGGTTACCTCCATATTTTAAAATTATACTCTCATTCCATTATTTTTTTGATGTATCAACTTACACATTGTTATTGACTTCCTAGTATGTATGTGGTGAGTTAGCTTTCCCTCTTCTGGGCAATTCCACTGGCCTCTCCTTCCCTTTCAAACAGAATACTTGAAACACCTTTCTTAGTTTGATAAGCCATGGAGAGATTGTTAGTTGTTTGAGCTTGGATCTGAAACCAGGGTAGGAGTTTTCGAGGAGGACAGGGCTGAGCAGGGTGGCAAGAAGATGGACACTCCAGATAGATGGATCATAAGTCATGTAAAATGATAGGAGGGAGAAGGGGAGTATTTCGCACCCATAGTGCACATGGCACCTAAACTCTATAGGACATAAAGTATATTTGCAAGTTTCCTGGTGAATTATCCAAGCCAACTGTGTGTGGACAGAGTAAGCCCGGGGAAGTGGGGGGAAGCAGTAGGTTAGGATAAGTCAACCCTGGACCTGTCACAAAAGCAATTTCTGTCATCCATATAGTCTCATCAGTGAAAACAAGAAGCCCAAAGCATTTTGCATTGAAAAATATTTTCCCGGTCACACATGAAATATTTTAAAATGTCACAACCTTTTTAGCTACTTTCATATTTTGGAAACCAAATAGGAAGAGATATTTTTCAATTAAGTCTTGTCTGGTATAAATTTGTACATGGAAAGGCTGCATGAAAAAAAAATTAAACTTTGCCATTCTTTGGTCTGAGAATTTAATTAAAAGAACATCATATTGCTGCAATTTTAACTTTCGTCTTGTATAAATTGCTACATATCAGATTAAATTCGAAACAACATACCAGAGCATTTACTTAGGTACGCTAGGAACTTATGTGTGCCATAGTGCAGTGAAGCCTCAACAAAACCCTCTAAGTATAATTATCATTCAGTGTAATACATGTACAGAGTAAGGCTCAAAGGGCTTAAGTCACCTGCTTAATGTCATTTATATAACAAGAGCAACCATTTATGTAGTTAGCACTTACTCTGTGCCTTGCTCTTTGTCAGTTGTTCCACTAATACTATTCATTCAATCCTTAGATCCCTATAGATAGTTTTAATTCCCCATTTTGTAGATAAGGAGACTAAGGACCTCTGGGTTGGAGTATTATGAGTATCCTTCACCTACTAGAGAGTAAAGCTAGGATTCTCATCTTACCCCAACCTTATTGCTTGACCAGCACAGGTGAAATCCACAGGACATCCCTACTTTGCCAGCCACCTCCAGCTACCCTCAGTACCACCCTGATTCCTAGGGCAAAAGATTGTTGGTGATTCGATCCCTCCTTGGTGCCGAAAGGCATGTAATAAAGCCTTCTAATGATGGACAGACTAGGAGGCTACAACTGAATTCTTCCTGGATGTGCTTATAACTCCTCCTACTGATGACAACCTCGGTGGGAACATTGGCATCTAAAATCATCAGTTGCCCAGGAATTGGAGGAAGTTAGAAATCCATCCACATGCTGGGATCCAGAATACAGTTGACTCTTGAACAAAATGGGTTTGAACTGCATGGGTCCACTTAGATGGGGATTTTTTTTCAATAAACAGTACAGCAGTGTAAATGTATTTGCTTTTATGATTTTCTTAGTAAAATGTTCTGTTCCCTAGTATCAATAGTATCAAGTATATATAACATACAGAATATGTGTTAACTGTCTATGTTGTTGGTAGGACTTCTGGCCAATAGCAGACTATTGGTGGTTGAGCTTTCGAGGAGTCAAAAGTTATATGAAGATTTTAAACTGTGTGTACAAGAGTGGGGGTGCCAGCACCCCTAACCTCACATAGTTCAAGGTATACTGGAAATATAAGTATTATAGACTTTGGTATTATAGAATCCCAAGATGATATGCCCTTAGAATAGAAAGATACTTCAGAGATCATCTTGCCCATTCCTCTCCTTCCCCACAGAGAAATGTTCCTGTCTGTGACATCGCTGGTGGAAGGTCATAAGCACCTGCTTGAATAGCTTCCCAAGTTTTATGTTTCATGAAGTGGAATCCTACCATTTAACTATAATTGCTACTCAAGTGTCCATATTTCTGACCTTTGAACACACGCAGAAATCTGCTTCCTTTTTCACACTTTAAATTTTTAAAAAAATTTTAAAAAGATTTTATTTTTTTATTCATGAGAGACAGAGAGAGAGAGAGGCAGAGACACAGGTAGAGGGAGAAGCAGGCTCCCTGCAAGGAGCCCGATGTGGGACTCGATCCCGGATCCCAGTATCACGCCCTGAGCCAAAGGTAGACGCTCAACCGCTGAGCAACCCAGGGGTCCCACACACTTTTTATTTTAAGATTTTATTTATTTATTCATGAGAGATACAGAGAGAGGCAAAGACATAGGCAGAGGGAGAAGCAGACTCCCTGCAGGGAGCCCAGTGTGGGACTCCATCCCAGGACCCTGGGCTCACGACCTGAGCTGAAGGCAGATGCTCAAGGGTGCCCCCTTTTTTACACTTTTAACTCATTGAGTCAACTATGTCTGTCATATGTCAGGTCTGTGTCTGCTGAGATAATGGGAGGAAAATGATATAGATAGCTGGACAAATATGCACAAGAACCCTAGAGCAAAAGGAAGATTTTATACTACTTAAGGAAGGAAAAAATATTCCAGTATAAGTGGACAAGAGATCGTCTTACAGACAAGTGTAAGACTGACTAGACTGGAACATTCCATGCCCTGTAGCAATAACTTGCTTAGAATGATAGGGATGTATCAAAAGGATAAAGAGCTAGCTTGAAGGGTCAGCCCCCAGCCCAATCAGGGACAATAGGATTGTCAAAATAAATAATGATAGATATAGATTCTAATTCATCAAATGCGATAAAAATCAGTGTATCAAGGGGCACTCACCTGGCTCAGTGGGTGGGTTGTGTGACTCTTGATCTCGGGGTTGTGAGTTCAAGCCCCATGTTGGGTGGACATTACTTAGAAATTAAAAAGAAATCTCTGAAAAACAGAACAAACAAATACTCAGGCTTAACCATTTACAAGAAATCAGAGCATCAATTATGTCATAGACTGAAGGATAAACAAAGCTCCTCCTAATAGAAGAATACAACTAGAAAATATAGAAGGAATTATGGCATTCGAAATTTTTCAATGAGACGAGGCACCTGGGTGGCTCAGTCTCGTGGATCATGAACTTGAGCTCCCGAGTGGGGCTCCATGCTCAATGAGGAGTCTAGTTGGGATTCTTTTTCCCTCCTCACCCCATCCCTCTCCACCCCCTCAAATAAATAAATAAATCTTAAAAAAAGAGAAAGTTTTCAATGGACTACAAAATTAGTGGGTGAAAGTTTTATGGGGAACAAGATATTTATATATCTGGTTATAAGATACTTCTTAATAACAGAAAGGGGAAATAGAAACTGTATAGTGGAGAAGTTTCATGATACCTCGTTAACTAGTTGATCAAAGCCAGCATCGCAGATATCAGGGCAACCTGACATGGGCGTCTTGATGATGGGGTGCACTTGAAAGAACATAATGTTGTCACTGTGGAGTTCCTGCCAGCACTCTTAACTCAATCCAGTCATGAGGAAACATCAGGAACACTCACACTGAGGCATATTCTACAGAATGACTGGCCTGTACTCTTCAAAAATACCAAGGTCATAAAAAGACAGAGAAGGTCACAGAGCTGCTTTTGCTGAAAGGACAACGAAAGGGGACAGGACACCTGAATGCCACGCATGATTCTGGATTGGATCATGGACTGGAAAATAAAAATAACTTAAAAAGATATTAATGAGGCCATTGAAAAATATTGACTATAACTTGTGGATTAGATAATCTTGAGTCAGTGGGAAAATTTCTGATCTTGATGATTGGCTATGTAAGAAAATGTTCATGTTTTTAGAGATGCACACTGAAAAAGCACATCATGTCTCATAAAAATATATCTCTGTCATCTGTCTGTGTGTCTATCTATCTAATCATCCAGCTATCTACTGAAAATAATAAATGGGAAAAATGGAAATAGGTGATCAATCGGAGAGAGGAGAATATGGGAGTTCGTGTATTATCCTTGCAACTTCTCTATAAATTGTCAATTATACCAAAACATGCAAAATCAAGATTAGCTGGAGAGCTCACCAAAGTCCAAGGAAAAGATTATGTAGGTCCTTGTACATCATCTTATTGACTTGGAAACTCATGAAAGTTTCAATCGTGGAGGTAGAATAATAGGCAGAAAGTTATGACTAATCACGTGTGGGAAGCGAGGCGGGAGTGTGTCTTGAGCAAGTGGGTGGGTGGTACCTCTTGCTGAGTTGAAATAACAAGTCTGGCAGATTCCTCTTGACCTGTGACTGTTGGCTCTGCCTTTTGCCAAGAGGTGTAGCCAGACCTGAGTGTACTACTTCATGTTGTGTGTTGGAGTGTGATTCTTAAGAGGCTGAGCATCTGTATTTATCCCTCTTAAGGAGCCCATTTCCCTATTCGTCCAACTAGCTATTGAGTCCTCTTGATGTTTGTAACCCTCCCTCTCCTGAATTACAGAAATCCATTCCCTCCTCTGGTTGTCAGTACCACTACTTTGTTCTAGACTTTCTAATTTCTTTATATCTTAACCTTACCTATTCTCCTGCACCTCCATCCTCACTTGGCAGTAATATGACTAAAATGCAAGTCTGGTTACGTTTCCCTTACCTTAGAAAGACCCTCAGTCCTGACACAATTACATTCGGACTTCTTCTCTTTTTAAAAAATTTTCTTTAAAAGATTTTATTTATTCATGAGAGACAGAGAGAGGCAGAGACACAGGCAGAGGGAGAAGCAGGCTTCCTGTGGGGAGCCCAATGCGGGACTTGATCTCAGGACCTCGAGATCACAACCTGAGCCAAAGGCAGATGCTCAGCCACTGACCCACCCGAGCGTCCCCGGACTTATCATCTTAGCATATAAAGACTTCAACCATGCAGCTTCCCCACCTTTTCATTCTCATCTCTTGCTTCTCTCCACACTATGCGAATAGAGCACAGCTCACAAGAGCACCAAGGATAATTCCACCCCTGACACATAACTATTGTGCCCCTTTATACAAGGTTGTTGGGTTTTGTGTGGGTTTTTTCTTTTCTTTTCTTTTTTTTTTTTTTTTTGGTTTGAGAGTCTGTTTCCTCCTTTAGAAAATGATAAAGGTAATATTACCATGTTTGTGATGTTATTATAAGGATTAATTGAGATAATATTGGTAAAATGCTTAGCATATTGCTTGGCACATGGCATTTGCTACACTCAGAATGCCTGGAGCTTCTCCATCGTCTCCAGAAACTCATCAAGGCTGATTTCCTCCTCTGGATCTTTGCAATTGTTCCTCTCCAACAAATTCTACTCATCTGAAAAGACTCATATCAAATGCCATCTTTTCTGGGAAGCCTTCTAGAATCCCTAGGCTTGGGGGTAGATGTCCACAGAGGACTGGTAGCATTATTATCTTACCCGTTCAACAAATATTTATGGGGAACGCACTGTGTGCCAGTAAGTACTATGACCCGGAGACAGATCAGTGAAAGGAGTTCATTTTTCCCCTGGAGCGCACATTCTGGAGTGGAGAGGCAGAAAATGAATGGAGAAAACTAAAGAAGATATGAGATAATTGGAGAGAATGCTAAGTTTCATACAGGGAATTAAGCAGAAGGGTGTGAAGGACAGTCACCTGGCCTGGAGGCCACAGTAGAGAAGGCAGTCAGGGGAGACTCCTTTGAGTTTATAAATGAGATGACACTGGAATAAGAAGAGGAAACCATGGGATTAGCATCAGGAAGGATATTGTTGGCAGATGCAAAGGACCTGGAGTAAATCTGAGCTTGTATTGATCCAGGAACCCATGCTGATGGGAGTAGATGGAATGAGGGGTAGAGAGGGATAAGATGAGTTTGTAGACTGGCTTCTGGTTTGTAATCCCATCAGGCACTAGATGATGCAGGATCTGGGAGGCATGACCAGGCCCCAGATTATGCAAGGTCTATGTGGTTTGTATATTTCGTCCTAATAATAAGAAAATCTCCATGGGAAACATGGGAAGTGAATCTGGTCTGAGAGAGGGAGACAGAGGGTTATCCTCTAAATATGTTTGCTGCAATGGTTAATAACAGCAATTAAAATGTAGCTAATGAAAGAAAATGTCAATAAAATTGTCAGAAGCATTGCCATTTGCTTCCCCTCGGCCATCGGAAATACATTATTTCAGGACAATGCCATATTGAAAGTTCTGATAAAACAAACCTTATTTTGCAATTAAGTATCTGAGAGTCACAGAGTCAGTGAAGGAAAGATGAATACGTTAAAAGAAAATCAACTTCTGGGATTTATCTTTAAAAATGAAAATATTCAATGCATATGTACATGGCTGTTTATCCATCTAATGATGGACATTTGGGTTGTTTCCTCATTTTGTGTATAATGAATAATGTTAGCTAAAATTTCACATGAAGCTTCTGTGTGGGCATATGTTTTCATTTCTCTTGGGTGTATACTTAGGGGTGGAAGTGCTGGGTCACATAGTAAACATATGTTGAATGTTTGGAGGAACAAACAAACTGTTGTGGTTGCCCTGTTTTATATTTCCACCGGCAACATACAGAGGTTCCTATTTCTCCACATCCACACTTCCAAGTTTCCAGTTTTCTTTAAAAATTAAAGACATTGTAGTGGGTGTGGGGTTTTATCTCACTGTGGTTTAATTTGTGTTTCCTTGATCAATGACACTGAACCTGCGGGACTCAATCCAGGGACCTGGGGATCAGGACCTGGACATTTGTAGAACTTTGGAGAAAAGTCTGCTTAGGTCCTTTGCCCATTTTTTAAAAATTGAGTTGTCTTTTTGTTGTTGAATTGTAAGAGCTCTTTATATATTCTAGATATTAAACCCTTCGGCAGGTCCATAGAGAGAAGGGAGCTAAGAAGATAGCAAGGAGTTGGGAGAAGGGAGAGCGGGGAGTGACTGATTACTTAATGAGTATGGGATGTTTGTATAGGTGATAAAAATGTTTGGAAAGTAAGAGCTGGTCATTGCCCCACATCATGAACATGTGATACTATTGAATCACACACTTTAGAAAGATTAATTGTATGCTACGTGAATTTTACCTCGGTAAAAAATTTCATGTAAAAAATTGAAAATACCTTTCAAAGATGGGGGAAGGGTTTGATAAATAATCAAGGAGATTTATACACATTGAATGTTCTCATATGATGTCAATTTCTTTTGATAAATTGAGTGATTTAGCTTTATTAACCCTCCTGCAGAAAAGGTTTTTGTTTTTTTTTTTTGCCACTCACAGACTACTTAGATCTTACCTGCCAGAACCAGAGATACATAGGGCTCCATACTTTCCCACCTGCAAAGTTCTATTCATTCTTTTATTTATTTATTTATTTATTTATTTATTTATTTATTATTATTTTTTTAATTTTATTTATTTATGATAGTCACAGAGAGAGAGAGAGAGGCAGAGACACAGGCAGAGGGAGAAGCAGGCTCCATGCACCGGGAGCCCGATGTGGGATTCGATCCTGGGTCTCCAGGATCGCGCCCTAGGCCAAAGGCAGGCGCCAAACCGCTGCGCCACCCAGGGATCCCTCATTCTTTTATTTTTAAAATATTTTATTTTTAAGTAATCTTGACACCCAACATGGGACTCAAACAGACAGCCCAAAGATCAAGAGTCTCATGCTCTACCGACTGAGCCAGTCAGGCGCCCCTCTGTTCATTATTTTTGTTTAAAGATTTTATTTATTTATTCATGAGAGATGCAGAGAGTGAGGCAGAGGCATAGGCAGAGGGAGAAGCAGGCTCCCTGCAAGAGACCCATTGTGGAATTCAATCCTGGGACCTGGGGATCACAACCTGAGCCAAAGGCAGATGCTCAACCACTGAGCCACCCAGGCTCCCATCCGTCTGTTCGTTCTTTTAGACAAAGCTCAAATGAGGGTGCAAAGCCATTTCTGAGCCACATCTATAGGTTGTTGTGTACCTAAACTTTTTAGAATTAATAAGTTGATTTTAGGTACGAATCATTTTTTGTGGTCAGAATAATTGGTGTTTTTACTAATGCAACAGAAAAACTTGAATCTTAGTGTTTTAGCCAACTTGAGTTCTATTATTTGCTCTCTTTAAATCTGATGCAGTTTCAGAGAAAAGGATATTGGATGGATTGAATGATGGGTAGAGGGCCGATATGTGATTAGGCAAGTATAATAAATGTTAATTGTAGAATCAAGGGGATGGGTACATGGATGTTCACTGTAAAAGTCTTCCAACTTTGTGTATTTTTGAAATGTTTCTTTTTTAAAAAGATTTATTTTTATTTATTCATGATAGACAGAGAGAGAGAGAGAAAGAGGCAGAGACACAGGCAGAGGGAGAAGCAGGCTCCATGCCGGGACCCCAAGGTGGGATTCGATCCTGGGACTCCAGGATTGCGCCCTGGGCCAAAGGCAGGCGCGAAACTGCTGAGCCACCCAGGGATCCCCAAAATATTTCTTTTTAAAAATATTTTATTTATTTATTCATGAGAGAGACACACACACACAGAGGCAGAGACATAGGTAGAGAGAGAAGCCGGCTCCTTGCAGGGGAGCCTGATGTGGAACTCGATCCCAGGACCCTGGAATCATGCCTGAGCCCAAGGCAGATGCTCAACCACTGAGCCACCCAGGCTTCCCTGAAATATTTCATAATAAATTGTTGGGAAAATGTCACGTGGGTCAAGTAGCCTTCCACTATTATGTCACTATGCCATGTGTAAGATGTGCCCAAATACAGCACGGTAGGGAAGGGGAGGTATTAAGGGTATAACCAACCATTAGCTGTCTTGTCCAGAATCGATGAGCATCACTACTGTTCACCACCCATTGGCCTCTGAATGTCAAAGAACCTGCACTGAGTAGCTTTTTCATGTGAATTGGGTCAAATAGATACTCTTTGTTCTAGTTTTCAATGGCCTAGAGTGATGTATCCTCAAAGGTTCCTACCCAGTTCAGGCCATCTTACAAGCAATTGTGGTGGATGTCATAAAGACTGGCAAGGAGGGGATCTCTGGGTGGCGCAGAGGTTTAGCGCCTGCCTTTGGCCCAGGGCGTGATCCTGGAGACCCAGGATCGAATCCCACGTCGGGCTCCCAGTGCATGGGGCCTGCTTCTCCCTCTGCCTGTGTCTCTGCCTCTCTCTCTCTCTGTGACTATCATAAATAAATAAAAATAAAAAAAAAAAAGACTGGCAAGGATAAGCAGAGTGTGTCCTATGGATGAAGAAATAAAACATAAGCTCTTTACAGAAGATGGGCTGAGCCAAGAAAGGCCCTTTGAGCTGAGTGGATTTGGTTTGGTAAAGTCACAGGCAAAGAATATCCCAATATTCCTTGCATAGGCAGAGTGAGCCTTAGAATTGAGGAAAAACAGAGTGGATGGGGAAAGTAAAAGGATTTCTGGGTGGCTGATGGTGGTGAAAGAGACAAAGCACGAGGACAAAGAAGCAAAGAGAGTTGGCTTGTCCAGGGTTTCCTACACCATGATAAAATTTTGCATCACGTGGGCCCTCTATTATTATTAACCCAAACCATCTTACTAGCCTTTGGAGTGTTCTTACACCCAAGGCATCAGAGATGTAAGCCTATCCTGTACTAAAATCCAGTGTCTTTCACACCCCCTATTTCTCCCAAATGTCTCTGGCAGTTGCTGTGTCTGGGCTCCATCCAGCTCTCCTGGCAGAAGACAGTTTCTGCACATTATTCCAGCCTGGGCCCAGAACATGCCTTCTTCCCTTCAGAGGGAATTGCTGCTTGAGACATCTAATTTTACAGATCATGGTTTTGGAGGAAAAAAACCAAACAAACAAACAAACCACATCACCCCAGAAGCGAATGGGAAATTGTTCACTTCTGGAGAGATGGGCATGTCAAGACAGAGATGGGTCAGCCCCAGAGCGGGTTCCTGGGAAGTCCACCCTGAGAGCTGGGAAATCCAGCACCTTCTTGTCCCTGGCCTGGCTCATGGTAGCGTAGAGTGGGAGGTTGGCAGACGCCACCGGGATCTTTCTCGCCTCTGAGCCATTTCTCATGCTGCTTCCTCTGCCTGCCCTCCTCCCCACTCGCCCGGCTTAACTCCTACATAACCTTCAGCTTAAATGTCACCTCTCTGGAACCCTTCCTGAACAAAGGTTGGCTCAGGTGGCCCTCCTCTGTGCTTCCAGAGCATATTTTAATACAGTTTTATCAGAATACCCATCTCACTGCTTTTTAATTACTATTCTAATTGTTTTATGTACATCTATCCAGCCTGGATAAGCATGGGGGTGAGGTTCCTGTCTATCTTATTTCGTATTTTTCCCCAGCTCCTAGGATAGCACCTGGCGAATAAATAGTGCTGGGTAATTTTTCCACTAATGAATGGGCATAGGAATAAATGAATAATGGAATATTACTCAGCCATTAGAAATGACAAATACCCACCATTTGCTTCAACGTGGATGGAACTGGAGGGTATTATGCTGAGTGAAATAAGTCGATCGGAGAAGGACAAACATTATATGTTCTCGTTCATTTGGGGAATATAAATAATAGTGAAAGGGAATAGAAGGGAAGGGAGAAGAAATGGGTAGGAAATATCAGAAAGGGAGACAGAACATGAAGACTCCTAACTCTGGGAAACGAACTAGGGGTGGTGGAAGGGGAGGAGGGCAGGGAGTGGGGGTGAATGGGAGACGGGCACTGAGGGGGGCACTTGACGGGATGAGCACTGGGTGTTATTCTGTATGTTGGCAAATTGAACACCAATAAAAAAAATTTATTATTAAAAAAAGAATTAAAAACAGATATTTAAATAAAAGCATGTAGATGAATGTTAAAAAAAAAAAGGAATAAATGAATGAATGAATTTTCAGAGCCTGCATTCTCCCTTTGGTTAATACATATCCCCTAAATTACCCTCACTTTTATTTATTTATTTATTTATTTATTTATTTATTTATTTATTTATTTATTTATTTTTACCCTCACTTTTTAAAGACCTAGAATAATCAGATGTCAGGACTAGAAAAGACCTTATAATGGTAAGTCAGTGATTCCCAAATCTGATTGTTGGGAGCCTTCCTTCATGAGGAAGAACCTATCTGTACCTCTGAGTAAGTGAGGGCTGGGGATAGTGTGTAGTATAATAAGGATAGGCTATGCTTTCTTGGGTGGGAGATAGAGAGAGACAAGTTATAATCATGGCATTGACATAAGGAATTAAACATCACCTTCCCTCATGCGATCCCTGTAGCCTGTATGCCAGGCCAAAGGAGATCTAATAGGTGAGAAATTCTAGGAGAATATGACCTAGTCCAACATTGCCAAACAAACTGCCAAGATGTTTCTGCTTGATTACCTTTCCTGCTGGGGAGCTCCCTACCTTTCAAGGCAGCTTATCATTTAGACTAGGTGTTTCATCCTTCTCACCATTATTTTGTGCTTAGAAAAGTCACTTCTATACACTTGTGTTTTTTAAAGAATGGAATAGTCCTATAATATGTATACAAAATATTTACTATATAATAATATATTATCATAATATAAACACATTTAAGATAAATGTGTATATATTCTGCAACTAACATCCACCCCATTTATTAAGCTTACTCTTTCTCAAAGTCAGGAAATTCACACTGATATCATAATGTTACCAAGAATAAACCTTTTTTTTAAAGATTTATTTATTTATGATAGAGAGAGAGAGAGAGAGAGAGGCAGAGACACAGGCAGAGGGAGAAGCAGGCTCCATGCAGGGAGCCCAATGTGGGACTCGATCCCAGGACCCCAGGATCGTGCCCTGGGCCAAATGCAAGCACCAAACCGCTGAGCCACCCAGGGATTCCCCCCAAGAATAAACCTTAGCCAGACTCTGTCGATTATCCTCAAATCGTTTTATAGTAAAAAAAAAATATCAGATGCATATAATAAGCATGAAACTGTAATTTTTAAAAAGATTTTATTTATTTATTCATGAGAGACACACAGAGAAAGAGAGACAGAGACATAGGCAGAGGGAGAAGCAGGCTCCTTGCAGGGAGCCTGATGAGGGACTTGATCCCAGGACCCTGGGAGCACCCTCTGAGCCGAGGCGGATGCTCAACCACTGAGCCACCCAGGTGCCCCTGTAGTGTACATCTATTGATTTTTTTTTCATCTATTGATTTTCGATTTTGCTTATCTAGGACCTGTTTCCTTTCCTTTAAGTAAAAAACAAAACAAAACAAAAAAACAAAAACAAAAAACCCCATAAATGAACAGCAATGAAAAAAAAAAAAACCCACCACTCTGATTTTCCTCTGGTTACTATTTTTCACCCATTTCCCCAGAATATTTGGCTTAAGTGGGGTTGACTACATACCAGTGAGACTTGGCTTTGAGAATTGTCTTTGAAACATGAGTGGGACCCAAAGCCCACTTTCTGCCAGAGGCTGAGAGAAAATGTTGGGTCTGACACTATGGGCAACTATCTTGTCAACATGAGGAAAAAGTTCACCTAAAGTAGGTCTGAGGCAGAGGAACACAGTTCTGACATGGTCATCTTCCTGAATACCCTGTCTGAGCCTCTGGATTAAGCCTGGTGCAAAGCTGAGTTAATTCTGTCCTTTTGAGTTACATGAACACAGAAAGTCCCTTTTGGCCACAGTCAGATTGGATCTCATATCAGATGCAAGCTAAAAAAAGACTTGACTCTTGGGGAGCCTGGGTGGCTCAGTGGTTGAGCATCTGCCTTCGGCTCGGGTCATGATCCCGGAGTCCTGAGACTGTGTCCTGCATCAGGGTCCCTGCAGGGAGCCTGCATCTCCCTCTGCCTATGTCTCTGCCTCTCTCTGTGTGTCTCTCATGAATTAAAAAAAAAAAAAAAAAAAGACTTGACTTTTTTACTTCCAGCTTTCAATTTTTTTCTGAGTTCTTCCTCAGAGTAAATCGAATGTGATTCTGCTCTCTTTTTTGACAATCCAACTTTGCCGATTTTGGAAAGCATCGAAACAGATGAATGTGCTGAGGTCTGAGCTCCCTGGCCCCTGGTCTTCCACCTCTGTGTCTCCATTTTCCATAATTCTCCCAGAATGATGTTTGTAAAGGCCAGAACTATCCTTACATCTTTTCCGTTTAATAGTATTTGGTAGTTCCCATTACCTACAAGATATGTCCCCACTCTGTGGGCTGGTACTTACGACCTTCCTAGCTTGGCCCCCGATCACACTGCAGCTTAAGTGTTGACTTTGCAAGCATTTCCTATGAGCCCCCAGGGTATTTCACCCCCCCACCCCCAATGGTCCAGCCCAAGGCCAGACACAGTGTAGGCCGGCAGGGAAAGTTTGTTGAGTGGATAAATGCACCAGAAGAACAGTTGCATTCCTGCTGTATGTGTGTGTATGTGTATGTGTTTGTGTTGGGGGGGAAGGTGCTGCTTCTCTCCTCAGACAGATGACGAGCTTTGTACTTTTGCTGAGTGCATTCCCCTTCTTCAGCTTTGGACAGAACAGACACTATATATTGTAGTTTTCTTTTTCTTTTTTTTTTTTTAATATTTTATTTACTTATTCATGACAGACACACAGAGAGAGGCAGAGACATAGGTAGAGGGAGAAGCAGGCTCCATGCAGGGAGCCCGATGTGGGACTCAATCCCAGGACCCCGGGATCATGACCTGAGCCAAAGGCAGATGCTTAACCACTGAGCCACCCAGGTGTCCCTTGTTTTTCTTTTACAGTCTGGGTTAAGCATGGCATTAGCTGTTCTCATAATTTTTCTCACTTAAATATCATCCCCCTTTTCCCCTACTCACAGAGATCGTGCTCTAGTTCCCACTTTTCAGAAGAAAAGCACATGAAGGGGAAGAGGCAACCCAGAGATCACTCACCTGGCAGGTGGAAGAGACAGGGCTTGAATGCAGGACATTAAAGCCAAGCTGAGGGCTCTGTATGCTAATGAGAGTTTCTAAAAGTGGGTGTGGGGATGGGATAACAGGTGATGGGCATGAAGGAAGGCATATGATGGGATGAGCACCGGGTGTTATATGCTACTGATGAATTATTGAAAACTATGTCTGAAACTTATGATGTACTCTACATTGGGTAATTGAATTTAAATGAAAAAAAAAAAAAAAAGGATTTGTAGAAGTGGCCACTCATGCTCCTATTGGTGGATGGGCTAATTTTACGAAGACCATTTTTATTGTAACAATTGCATATTTATTTTAATGTGTTTTAGAAAAAAAATATGTAACCGACCCGGGAAACATGTGCATCATAGATCTTAAGCTCAGTATGACGGTAAGAGAGATATATGGGTAAATAAGAAAAACAGAGGTTATTCAGATTAGGAAAAATACAAGTAGACTGTAGTCATTGGTTGACTACAGTTGAATGAGTTAGGAAGCAGTCTCTACCATTTCTTAGCCCTGTGACCTTGGATAGGTTGCTTGACCTCTCTGTGCCTCTGGTGTCCTTATCGGAGGAATGGGAATGGTAGTGCTTAGCAAAGGGAATTGTAGTGAATTTTTTTTTTTTTTTTTTTTTTAATTGTAGTGAATTAAAATGAGTTAGTACATGGCAACCACTTAATAGACAGTCAGTGAGCAGCATTACTATTATTCCGTAAATATTATGTTTTTTTTCCATAAATATTATGATAGTACTCATAATCTGGTAGTCCAGCGAGTACATTGTTAGGCCACGTCATGGTGGTGTTAGGCACAAAAGAGCTGAAGTTTGGGAAACACTGTGCTATATCCTCCTAATACTTAGGGTGGTGGAAAATAGTAAGAACACAAATAACCATGAAAGTAGATGATGCCTGGGGCCTGCACATGGTGGGTACCCCAATACCAAAGGAGGTACCTGTTACCTCCTTGAATGCTTAGGTGATGCCTTTTGGCAGAAGGAGGTATTGGCCTCGTGCAAGCGTGCTGGTGGAGTAGCTCCATGGGGCCCCCGGTGCGCGCACAGTGAGATGCAGGCAGAAAGCTGGGCCAAGACCTTTTGTGGCTTTTATTCTTTGTTTCCAATGGCGTAGAGCTTTTGCCTCCGACATGGGGTCCTGTTCCTGCTCTACTCTTGCTAACTTGGTGAGTCACTCAACTTCTGTTTTAGTTTCTGGATTTTTAAGCTGGGACTCCTAAGTGTACCTACCTCACTTTTGTTCCTTCTTAGACAAAAAAGAAACTTAGCGTTTAGCCTCACATGTGTTAGTCCGCTCTCAGTAAATCTATTTGTCATGTTTATTGTGGATTTTATGCTCATTGTCATCATTTGGATGGAGAAAATTAACTGTAATGAGTATAGACATAGAGATTCTTCCTCGATAGAATCCAAAGAAATGCAGGGGCACCTGGATGGCTCAGTGGTCGAGCATCTGCCTTCAGCTCAGGGCGTGATCCTGGGGTCCTGGGATCGAGTCCCGCATCGGGCTCCCCACAGGGAGCCTGCTGCTCCCTCTACCTATGTCTCTGCCTCTCTGTGCGTCTCTCATGAATAAATAAATAAAACTTAAAAAAAAAACCCAAAGAAATCCAGTGAGTCAACTTTATAGCTTACCTAGATGTGTATTTGCATATCCGTGTGTGTGCATGCACACATGTGCATGCACAGCACACACACATTCACATAGACACACTGTTTATATGTACCAAAATACATTTTATATAATATATAAATTGCAATGCACGGGGATCCCTGGGTGGCTCAGCGGTTTAGTGCCTGCCTTCAACCCAAGGTGTGATCCTGGAGTTCTAGGATTGAGTCCCGCAATAGGCTCCCTGCGTGGAGCCTGCTTCTCCCTCTGCCTGTGTCTCTGCCTCTCTCTCTCTATGTCTCTCATGAATAAATAATAAAATAAAATCTTTAAAAAATATATATATATAAATTGCATATGCAAATCGATACTTTTAGGAAATAAAGTGAGAAACATACATACACACATACAAATCTCTCTCTCCACACACACATACACATACACACATATGCATATACATATGTCCTCAAAAAATTCTGTAGATGTAATTCAAGAAAAGAAAAAAATATGTAAAATATTTTCACTACAGTGTTATCTGGAATAGTTGTCTCTTTTGTTCTGGTTCATGAAACCCCTCAGGTGCAGCTGATGAACCCCTTGCTCTATATCATGGTGGGGGAAAGTCACTGAAGAGAACATGAGATAACTCAACTTTTTTGGCCTTGGGGTCTCATTTTCCATTTATTTATTTATTTATTTATTTATTTATTTATTTATTTATTTAAATTCATTCATGAGAGACAGAGAGAGGCAGAGACACGGGCAGAGGGAGAAGCAGGCTCCATGCAGGGAGCCCGATGTGGGACTCAATCCCTGGTCTCCAGGATCACACCCTGGGCTGAGGGTGGCGTTAAGCTACTGAGCCACCTGAGCTGCCCCTATTTTTTTTTTAAAGATGTTCTTTATTTCTTCGTGAGAGACACAGAGTAAGAAGCAGAGACACAGGCAGAGGGAGAAGCAGGCTCCCTGTGGGGAGCCCGATGTGGAACTTGATCCCAGGATCCCAGGATCCTGACCTGACCCGAAGGCAGATGCTCAACCACTGAGCCACCCAGGCGTCCCTCCTACGCTTTAAATAAAGAGAGATTTCATCTTTGTTTTGAAGATCCCTGACATTATCTTGACCACGAGAAGGTCACCACAGTGTCTGTGAATGCTGTCTTCTGAGGCGACCAGAAATTATTTAGAAATGAATTTGACAACCAGTTGGAGGTGACTGTTCCTCCCTGCAGCACTGTTCCTCCCTCCAGCACTGGATGGTCCTATGATTGTGGTCTTTATTTCTCCCAGCTGGAAAGCAGAACTTCAGAGTCAGAGTCCTGAGGCACATGTCATGAGCTAAAGTAAGGAAACTGCCAGTGAATCAGAAATCAGGAAATGAGAGAATGAAGACCGGAGGGACACCTGGGTGGCTCAGTGGTTGTGCGTTCTGCCTTTGGCTCAGGTCCCGATCCCAGGATCCTGGGATCGAGTCTAGCATTGGGCTCCCCAAATGGAGCCTACTTCTCCCCCTGCCTGTGTCTCTGCCTTTGTCTCTGTGTTTCTCATGCATAAATAAATAAAATCTTAAAAAAAAAAAAAAGAATGAAGATCGGAACTTGGAAGGAGCTGAAGGCGAAGGATTTGGCAGAATTAAGATAGTTGATTAGCAAGGGGTCAGCTAGGCTGTTGTGATAGAGACAGGGGCAGCCAGGCGGTAGCCAGGAGGAGCTGGTCGGTCTACCATCCCTCAACATGGAGCTTCCTCTGTGTTCCTCTTGTGGTCCAAAGCCCCTGACCCATTTCTCTCCCTTTCCCATTGAGTGAGGAGGAGGTAAGAGTAAGACACCCCGCCCCACCCGCAGTGTAGCATTGCAGGGTTCAGAGTCACATGACCACACGCAGCTGGGAGTGAGCCTGGGAAGTGTGTAAACCTGTATTTCTGGGAGAGAATAAATAGTGGGCAATAACCAGGGAGAGGAGGCAACCCCTGAAGCTGAGATTTTATGAGGCGTGTGATCAGGGTCTGCTTTTTAAAGTCCAGTCATTCAGCTAGCAGGAACAGCTAATGCAGGATCTTGCTTGGTGATGGTATTAGATACCATCTAAGTACCTCACCTCCTCCTGGTATGATTGATGGGAGACTGCTTGGGAGACTTCAGTTCTGGTCCAGTTCTAGCATTGGTGAGCCTCAAATTGGGACCCAGGGGTAGTGACTCTCTCATTGTTTTTATTATCTGGGCCTAAATCTTAACCACCCTTTCTCTGGTAGCCCCGTTTTTCCTCTCTGGGAACTATTCCTGCTTTATTTCCAGGATACACTCCATAAATTTTTGGATCTGGGGTAGGCATGTGGTTTAAGGTTGGCTAATTAGAGCCTTCCTCCAGCACAGTGGTTGATTCAGGGATGGGTGTAGGGTATGAGACAGGCAGAGCAATGAGACCTAATCCTGGTAATTTTCATGGAGTTGTTTGAGAGACGTGCTCATTTTGCCAGAGTTGCTAAGGAGATGAAATACAAACTCTGAGTCATTAGTGGTCATTTTTGCCACTGTGGAGGAGAAACCACTTGAGAAGGAAGGAGAGCTAAGAGATGAAGAGAGATTATGACACCACTCCGAGCCCCTGGATCCAGCCATGCCTGAAGTCATTAATCCTGAAATTAGTTTCATGAACAATGAATCCCTTTTACGGCTTTTGCCAGAATGAATTAAGAACTGGGAATGAGAATAATTCTAATTTTTTACATTCCAGGTCTCTGGCTTTTTATCCCACATCGTGGTACTCAAGACTTGTTGTATAGCATAATATCTAGGCCACTTTATAAAAGGTACAGATATTCTAAAAAATTTTAGTTCAGCCATTCTAAAGAGATGCTAACAAGCTATTTTTATTTATTTGTATTATTTATTTATTTTTAAAGAATCTATTTTTTTTAAAGATTTATTTATTTATGATAGAGAGAGAGAGAGAGAGAGAGAGAGGCAGAGACACAGGAAGAGGGAGAAGCAGGCTCCATGCTGGGAGCCCAATGTGGGACTCGATCCTGGGACTCCAGGATCGCGCCCTGGGCCAAAGGCGGGGGCTAAACCACTGAGCCACCCAGGGATCCCAAGAATCTATTTTTTAAAAGCTTCCCAGGAGTTTCTCATAGGCAGTTAAATTTGGGAACAGCTAATTGCTCCACGCTTCCTCCAGTATGAGTATTGCTGTGTGACTTCAGAAAATCGATGACCTCTCTGGGTCATTGTTTTTTTTTAAAGATTTTATTTATTTATTTGAGAGAAAGAGAGCAGAGAGGAGAGGGAGAAGCAGACTCCCCGCTGAGCAGGGAGCCCTATGTGGGGCTTGATCCCAGGACCCTGGGATCTTGACCTAAGCCAAAGGCAGATGCTTAACTGACTGAGCCACCCTGGCACCCCTGGGCCATTTTTTTGAAAATAACTTACAACAGAAGGAGCAAGATACAGGTGATTTTCTAAATGGCTTTCCTGCCCTGAAAGATTGTCGTGATGACAGTCCTTTTGTCACGCCCATGTCTTCCTGCTCCTAATTTGCCCAGGTGCATGCATGTGCGTGCACACATTCGCACCCACACACACTCTGTTGTGAACAAAGATAGCCGAGCAGTGCACCTCTGAGGCCTTGGCCCACTCTCCATGACACTCCCGCCTCTCTAGCGAGCACTGACAGGTGTGGGCTGAGGAAGATACAGGCCCTGTTTGAAGCATTGTGATAAGAGGAGCGAGAAGCAGGCCGGGGAGAAGACACAGAAATATTGATCTCAGGAGCTGACAGGCTTTGTGGAAGGATCTGCAGGTAGGAAAGGATGAGCCCAGACTGAAGGGTTTGCATTTGCCCTGTGCAAGATTGCACTGCAGCAGAACCTGGATTCAAACATTTCCTCGCGTGCCCCGGATCCCAGGATTCCAGCCTCCACCTGCTGATTGTGACCCCGCAGCCCCTGATCCAAGGGGCCTTGAGGCCTCCAAGGCTGTGCCCTGCCCACGCCGCAGTCTCTGCTGTCTCGGTGTCCTTCACTGGCCAGCTCTCCCGCCCGGGTGCCCTGCCTCCCTCTGCAGCCTGGGATGATCGCCCTCTTTGGAGACCCAGGGCCAGCCAGCTTTCTCTGGGCACCTGCCTGGTGCTGCAGGTGCAATCAGTGCCTCCCTCTGCTGGGCTTCCGGGGCCTGGTGTAGGCCTAGTGATGTCTATACCCAGGTTAGGATTATTTGCTCACGTGTCTCCCCCACCAAGAGAGGGCAGGCTCCCTATGCCCAGGACAAGTCAGCGCTGTCACTTCTTACGGAATGAATAAGCAGGAGAACCGAATAGAAGTGAGGTGAAGAGGAGTCTGTATCCTAACACCGGATGGTAGGCTTTAGATGTGTTGGTGGGAATCCATTTAAGATGCATGGCACATACGTAGGCTTCCCAAAGCATAATTTAGTTTTTCGCCTAGCTATCGTTTTGAACATCCGCGAGAACAATTCTCAGTTGTGAGTTTGCGTTGGAATTATCTGGAGGCTGGTTAAAACACAGATTGCTGCACCTCCCCTTCCCACTCAGAGATTCTAATTGGGCAGGAGCCGGGTCCTGCGTTTCTAACAAATTCCTGGGTGAGGCTACTGCTGCTGGTCTGGGGACCAGGCTCTGAGAACCACTGTCCTAGATGATCGTATTCTACCTCAGGGTCTTTGAAATGGGTGGGACACCCAATTTCTCTACAGCCCTGTGTTTTGAATTTGCCTGTGGCATTCTTCCGCAGTGATGCTAGGAGTCGCCTTCCTCCTGTCCTGCCGTGAACCTTCACTGTGGTGCGGTGTTGTGTTATGCAGCGAAGTGAGGTGCATCGGGTTCAGTAGTTGGGGAAGTTCACCATATGAGAAGAGAATAGAACTGGTATTGCTGGGGTGTGGGAGAGTTGGGGAAATGAGATCTACAGCAGGGAAAGGAAGGAAACGGTGTGGGAAGCAGGCTGAGAATTAAGTATTGCATTCGAGGGGGCACCTGGGTGGCTCAGTCGGTTGTGTCTGACTCTTGATTTCAGCTAAGGTCATGATCTCGGGGTCCTGGGATAGAGCCCCGTGTTGGGTTCCAAGCTCAGCATGGGGTCTGCTTGAGATTCGCTCCCTCTTTCCCTCTGCCCCTCCCCCTGTTCTCTCTCAAATAAAAAATAAATCTTTAAAAAATAATTTCATTCAGATTATAGCAAGAGACATGAAATTTTCTGGCTGTTTCTTGGCTCTGTGGTTTTCACCATGGCTGCCTACAAGAGTCCTCAGGGGAGCTTGTATAACAGTCTGATAACCTGGCCCAACTGTAGACTGATGGCATCAGATTCACAGGGGCCTGGAGGGCAAATACTGATATGTTGTGAAGTTCCCTGGGTGATTCCAGTAGGAAGGTCGGATTGACAGTCTCCAGTGGGATCCCTCTAGATCCCCAGTCCTCCCTCCATTTTAATCCTTGACTTTGGGCACTGTTTATTTATGTGTGTTAGCTGCATCTGTTCCACTGTTGGCTTCTTCTTACCATGGATCCAAGTTCAGGAAAGATGACTTCTCCTTGTCTGGGCTTCACAGGTGGGTTCTGGGGAAGATCCTCAAACATGGAAAGAAGCTTCTTCTGCACTGTGCCCTGGTTTCTAGAATGTTTTGTTTTGCAAGTGCTTCCTCCCCTCCCACAGAGAAATTTTGGAGATGTAAAGAAGGTTTGGAGAGACTTCTTTTATTTAAGATCCACTTGACAAGCATGAAGGAAAATGTAAAAGGTCAAGGGAGTCTGGAAGAATAAGGTGTGTGTGTGTGTGTGTGTGTGTGTGTCTGTGTACACACGTATGTGCTTATAAATGTTGGTGCTAGATATATAAAGAAAGAAATTATGTGTAAAAAAAATGAGAAGGTGGGAGCACCTGGGTCGCTCAGTTGGTTAAGCATCCAACCCTTGGTTTTGGCTTAGGTCATGATCCAGGGGTTATGAGATTGAGCCCCTCATTAGGTTCCATGCTCAGTGGGGAGTTTGCATGGGATTCTCTCTCTCCCTCTCCCTACCCATCCCATTTGTGTTCTCTCTCTCTCTCTCTCTCAAATAAATAGATAAATCATAAAAAAAGAAAAAAAGAAAAAGAGGATGGTTTGTGTAAACAGGAGAGTTAATTAAGGGCTAGTTTACTATAGGGACTTGAAACATTATTATTGAATGAATGACAAATGAATGGGGAAAGCAATATGAAGAAAGAAGTTCCAGATCTTTACAATGGAATATATAGGCAAGAGGAATGACAAGGAGTAATCTTAGATGCACTAGAAATTCTTAGGGAAGGTCTCATCTGGGAAAGCAAGCTGGAAAAAGGGGAAGGAGGGCTCTAAATCCCAGTTCCAGCTCAGTACCACTAGGGTGATCACTGCCCTGGGCCCTTGTCTCTCCATTAAAACTTACCTTATGTCAACTCATCCTCATCTCAAGGTAAATACTGGCCTCAGTCTACCAGTGAGTGGTACCTAGAACAACTCTCCTTGAAGTAGAGTGCACAAATGGCCACAGTTTCCTCCCATCCCTGTGTTCCTTGGCAGCGTGATTTTGTCGCTCTTCTCATTAAGAGGTGGTGTCTGTTTTGCACACTTGGCTCTAGGTTAGACATGTGACTTGCTTTGGCTAAGGGGTGATAGTAAATGTGACGTAGCCATAGGCAGGGCCTTAAGTAGCGCACAGGCACTGAGGCTCACTGTGTCTTGCTGCCCTTTACACCCCAGCACTGCCGTGTGAAGAAGCCCAAACTAGCCTGGCAGATGGTGAAAATCACATGACCCAGTGTCTCCCCTCACACAAACTAAGGGCCTGCCAACCATTACACCTGTGGGAGAGGCCATCACAGATAATCCAGCTGACCTGCCAGTGACTCACAGATGCATGGGGGAGTTCAGTAGAGATGGGTCCTGTTGGCTTAGACCATAAGAAGCACTTGGTTAACTCACAGAGACGTGAGCTAAAATGGTTGTTTTTTCAGATCACGAAGGTCTTGCAGTGGCTTGTCACAAAGCAAAAGCTAACAGATACATCATTTTTGACCTAGGACCCTCCATAGGATGGTTAACAGACCATGAGTATCAGCCTGTTTGTATTAGTTTTCTACGTCTGCATAACAAATGATCAAAAACTTAGTAGCTGAAAGCAACACATGTTTATTAATTTACAGTTCCGGGAGCCAAGTGTGGCTTAACTGGGTCCCCTGCTCAGGGCCTTCGGTGGTTGTAGTCAAGATGTTGGCAAGGACTACAGGCAGCAAAGACCTTCCTTTGTCGGATTATTGCAATTCGTTATGATTATAACACTGAGGGTGTCAATTTATTGCTGGCTGTTGACCAGAGGCCACCCTCAGCTTCTAGAGGTGACCTTCAGTTCCTGGACTCATAGGTCTTGTGATGGGTAGCCCACAACATGGCGACTTGCTTACCCAAGGTCAGCAGGGGGTCAGAGAGAATCTAGCAAGATGAACACTACAATATTTTTTTTTAAAGATTTTATTTAGATATTTGAGAGAGACAGAGAGAGAGAGAGAGAGAATATATGCCAGGAGAAGGTCAGAGGCAGAGGGAGAAGCAGACTCCCTGCTGAGCAGAGAGCCCAATGTGGGGCTTGATCCCAGGACCCTGGAATCATGACCTGAGCCAAAGGCAGATGCTCAGCGACTTGGACCACCCAGGCGCCCCAGCACTACAGTCTTAGTACATCATCACGTACACATTGCTGTGCATTCCCCATCAGCCCTGCCATGTTCTGTTGGCTAGAAGCAAGTCACAGGTCCCACCCACACACAAGGGATGGGTTTATGCAAAGGTTTTGAACATTAGGAGGCAGAGATCGTCAATGAAAGCCATTCCCCACGACATTCACCTTGACACCCGGACCTGCAGGAGGCTTCTGCCTCATTTGCTCTTCACCGAGCAAACATTTATGGAGTGCCTTCTGTATGCACGCACTAGGCATACCACCGCAAGCAGTCTTAAGAGGGAGCGATGCTGGAAAGGAACAGCCATGTATGTCACCGTAAGTGCTTTGGCTTGAATGCTGAGACCGGGGGAGCTGTTGGAGAGTTTTGAATAAAGGAAAGGCAGGATATCTCACTGATGTTTTGAAACCACTTCTATGGCTGGTTTTGATTACAGACTTTATTTTATTAAAGATTTTATTTATTTATTCACGATAGACATAGAGAGAGAGAGAGAGAGGCAGAGACACAGGCAGAGGGAGAAGCAGGCTCCATGCCAGGAGCCTGACGTGGGACTCAATCCCGGGATTCCAGGATCACGCCCTGGGCCAAAGGCAGGCGCCAAACCGTTGAGCCACACAGGGATCCCTGATTACAGACTTTGGAGAAAACAGGATGCTGCTGCTGGATCTTAGTGAGAGAGGAAGGGTTGAATCAGTCGGTAGCAAGAATCAGGAGAACAAGTACAGAGTTACTTCCCAACCAGGGACTTCAGGCTTTTCCTGGGTCTCCCAGCTGCTTGATGGAGGATGGACACTAGGCTTAACTTCTTGTCAGCTCAGGGGGGTGGAAGCCTCCAGTGGGGTCCTGGGTCACCTGTGCCCAGGTGGGTGCCTGGGCCACCTGTGTATCTTCACCATCGCACCTTTAGGTTTGCTGCTCCCTGTTGCTCAGATTCTGCTGGCAAGCACCTAAGTGTAATGGTAAAAGCTCATCATCTTTGGTGTCAAGAAAATCTGGGATGGGGGCACGTGGGTGGCTCAGTAGTTGAGCATCTGCCTTCAGCTTAGGTCGTGATTCCTGGGTCCTGGGATCGAGTCCTGCATTGGGCTCTCCCCGCAGGTAGCCGCTTCTCTCTCTGCCTGTGTCTCTGCCTCTCTCTCTCTCTCTGTGTGTCTCTCATGAATAAATAAATAAAATCTTAATTTAAAAAATCTGAGATGGACTCTCCTGGTCAATTACTGCCAGGGTGAGCCTCATTTTCCTGTGTGCAAATGAGGAGTCACAATGCCAAGACCCCAGATTTGTTTGTGAACCAAATGAAGTAATTCTATCCAGACTACCAGAACCACACTGATCTCTTCTCCCTCCTTCCATGCAATGCCTGCCCCATTTTCCCTACCGTGGAGCAACCTTGTCTTGTTCTGATCTTACGTGTTTCCTCAGTTTGTGATGATCTTCCGTGTTTCCTCAGCTTGTGCTCACATAGGAAAGCCAACATGGACTGTGGGTGCTTTGGAAACACGTTGGCAGCCTTTTCAGGCTGAGATGGCCACACCCCACCTCCTCCACTTCTTCCCCAAGGGCGCAGGACGCAAATCCAGCTGTGGCTTGACAGAGCTGCCACTCTGCTCATTGCCCCTTCAGTGGAATGTCACAGAGAGGTTGAGAGGGGCCAAGTCAAACTACATAAAGTAACAGAATCAAGGCTGCTACTGTCATCAGCTTCCACCGGTGCCACAGGCCCTCGTGAGCATGCCCCAGCCAGTGTGTGTGTGTGTGTGTGTGTGTGTGTGTGTGTGTGCGTGTGTGTTCCAGACCAAGATGCTGAATAAGGGCAATCTCCACCCAGCTGGGAAAGACACTGAATTAACAGTCAATTGCTCAAAACTCTAGTTTCCTACATACACCTGGGACCTGGCTGGCTATCTGACTTAAAGTGATACAGAAGGGTAGAGAAAAGAAATTAAGCATCCAGTTATCACCAAGAAGCATTGGCGATGAAGCATCTCCTTGGCTCTGCCCCTGCGCTAGCGAGTTTTCTGGGTGGAAACAAATAACTCCATTGAAAAAGACCGGTGTGATGATCACTGAGATTCTGAGAGAAAGGACAGCACAGTGGCTGCTACATCAGTTGCTTGGGGGCAATTATTCCCAAGCAGAGGACTCATATATTAACCTGCTAGGTTTTCTGAGCTACCCATGGAAGCCCAAAGCAGATCCAGTGTCAGGCAGGAAAGTGTTAATTGGAAAAGGTTTCAGCTACCACCCCATGCTGCCCCTTGAGATTCAAATCTATATTTTTATTTCCTCTGATGATGTTAATTAGGCTCATTACAATTACAAAAGAAAGTCAACTTGTAGCGACAGGGACGCTTGAGGGGAGTATAGGTAACCCGACCCTAGGTTTGGAGATCCTGTGATGAGATGACACTGCTATCTGAACCTCTCTGACTCTCAGCCCCAGCTGGTAGCTGGAAACTCTCCTCTCACAGCTAACTCCGCAGGAATCGGGGAGTTCACAGGGTGTCTCAGAGAAAAATGGAAATAAATTCACTGGGTTTCCTGAGTTCACCACCATTTCATTGACATCTCTTCTATTGTTAATGGCGCATACGAAAAATGTTTGTGTTTTCAGGGGCTCTCTTTGTCCTCAAGTTATTGAAGTGGCGTTGGGTTCCATGACAGTTTGGTAAGAATTTTGTCCCTAGTTCTCTCCAAAACTCTGGTTGCCTTGGCCAGAAAGGCAGTGTTACCTGTGTCCCATGTTTCACAGAATCCATCAGCTTTGGCACACCTGTTGTCATTAATGATGGCCTGTGTCCTTTGTTGGACCTTACACCCAGAAAACATCCTCTCCACCTATACAAGAATCCCCTTCAGGCACACTGGGCATGGATGTGCAGTGGGGTGTCATTTAGATGGAACTGTCAGGGGCATCAGAGTTCCAGTCCCAGCTCAGGCGCAGTTTCCTGCTACATTAGGAAATTATGTTAGCACTTGTCCCTAAAGAATGAACAGGAACGTCATTCAGAATCCATCGGCATCTCTGGGGTCTTGACCTCTGAGTAATTATTCTCCATTTCTAATTATGCTGTATCTACTGGAAACCTGTCTGATTCCACTCCAGCGTCCCTTGTCTCTCAGCTTCTATTTATTGCTTCCCTCTGTGGATGTCTGGATTTCTCTGCCTCTCTGTCTCTTATGTGAACTTCCCAAGAGAAATAATCTGATTAAACCATTTGACACTCCCCATTATTTATAATCAGGTGGTCACTAGGCAAAATGTAGCATGCCCATATCAGGCAAGATTTCCACATCAGGCCACTTCATTGACTGTTGGTCTGACTGTTGGGTTTAGCCAAGCCCTGATCCTATCAGCCGTAGCCTTGGTTTAAAGCATTGACAACTGTGCATAAAAATCTGTTTATGGTCTGGCTTCTCACAGTGAGCTAGATGTAAGAGGCACCTTGAGCACACTCTTCTCTCACTTACCCGAACTCTAGCTTCAGGGTATCCAGCGCTTTCCTATGCATAGCCACCTGAACATCTCAAGCTTATCACGTCCTGAAATAAACTCAAGTAATGTCTCTATCATCTTGCTCATTCTAGTCCAACCCAAGGTATGCACAATTACCTGTGCATTACTTAATTCCTTTGATACGCTATTGCCTGTACTTAGAAGCTCTGTCCTTATGTGCTGGATAAACTTCCATTAATTCTTTAGGTGTAGCACAAGTATCAACTCTCCCTTGAAGAATTTCCTGGCTTTCTTCTGTCCCAGTCAATCAGATCCTCACAGCATTGTGCTAAATCCACACCTTTGCAGAAAGTTCTATTATAGTACGTATGGATAGAATGATACTGATTTTTTTTTTTCACATACAACCCCCTCCACTGGGCTAGGGTTGGATGAGAAATATGAATAATGAGGTTATAGGATGTTTGCAAGTTCTATCTCATAGAAACTTTTTAAAAAAGATTTTATTTATTCATGAGAGACAGAGACAGAGAGAGGCAGAGACATAGGCAGAGAGAGAAGCAGGCTCCATGCAGGGAACCTGACATGGGAATCGATCCCGGGTCTCCAGGATCAGGCCCTGGGCTGAAGGCAGCGCTAAACAGCTAGCCACCCGGGCTGCCCTATATCATAGAAACGTAGTCAGTGTATTTAACCACCAGTGTAAGTAGCTGCCAGTGTAAGTAACTACCGGTGTGGATAACTACCAGCCCTAACATTAATCTGAATGCTAGTTTTAACCCAAAGTGAGTTTGAGTCTACATTCCTTCATTGAATCTCTGTCTCTTTTTCCTTATTATGATAGTTTTCCCCATGGTATGGGAGGCAGTGGGAATTGAGCAGTCATATATGAGGTGCGGAACAAGTCATTCTCTCTTTCAATAGGTCAAGAAGGGGAAGTATAGATTAAAGAAGAGAAAGAGATGAGTAAGTATGGAGTCCACTGAAAAGGCCCGGAAACAACGATCAACTCACTGACAATGGACACCATAGTGCCCATATTATGATCTCTAAATACCATACCATTTTCCATTCGAAGCAATGAAGGCTAATTGGCAAAAAAAGGCTGAATCTAGGACTAGGAT
Source organism: Canis lupus baileyi (assembly GCF_048164855.1). NCBI lineage: Eukaryota > Metazoa > Chordata > Mammalia > Carnivora > Canidae > Canis > Canis lupus. The sequence goes on from NC_132845.1 coordinate 57,495,596, forward strand.
AGAACATGCAAGATGAGCCTGAAATATGTTGTCATTCTAGACAGCAAGAAAGCCACCAGAAAGTACCAGTCTTGAGTCAAGGACTCAGAAACCAATATTGGATAAGGTCCCAGTGGCCAAAAATGGGACTATTAGAATATTAATAAAAATACTAACTTGAGTGGATTAAAGAGTGTCAAGTATATTTAAATTCATGAGTTCTTGATGATTCTAAACAAACAGTTTAAGGTTTACAGTTAGAAAATACTGAAGAACCAACACATTGTTTTGAAAACTGGTAAATAGGAAGCATTTTAGCATTTATCCTGACTCTCCAATATTAGTTTTATATGCCATCTAATGAACAAAGAAGTATTACTAGAACACATATATCATCATTTTGTAACTCCTAATGATTTAGTAGATCTACTTATTAATTAACAATGGCATCACAAAAATACAGTCAGAAATTACACACCTTCCAAGAGAAGCACACATCTTCCATGATTTTATCTTGCCAAAAATTTGCACTTGAATCATATCAAGCCTCTGGGTCTCACATCAATTTATAGGAGATATGGGGGACAGAGGAACAACTGGCAAAATTCAGACCACAAGGATGTCCTCAGAACAAGTGACCCAGGTGTTTTTTGTTTGTTTGTTTGTTTGTTTTGCTGTCTAGGTTTATGTCTATACCTATAACTATGTCTATGACTATGTCCCTATCATTTTTGTGTGTATGCCTATGTCTGACTTTGTGTCTGCCTTATTACCTATCTACTATGAGAAAATATACACAGGACAGACCTATATGTTAAAAGAGAGTTAAGAGACATGTAAATGAATCACAATATATGGATTTCATTTGGATTCATATCAGTCACGCTGTATAACAGTTTTTAAGATAATCAAGGAGATGTCAGTGCTAATTAGATATTTGGGGCTATCAAATAATTTTTAGGTGTGATAATTACATCAAGGTTATGTTGTTTTTCTAAATAGGTTCTTATTTTGCATAAATATATATACTTGATGTTTGGGATTTTTAAATATGGATATAGGGCCAGGATAAAGTGGGTGAGGGTATAAGTGAAACTGGATTTAGTTCATAATTGTAGAAGCAAAGTGATGGATACCTGGACTTGCTTTATAGTATCTTCTCTACTTTTATATGAATTTGAATTATTTTTAAGTATGGAAGAAGGAAAGTATAAGATGATTTCTCTCTCATTCCTTTTGATAGCTTCTGTTAGCCCTCTATTTTTAATTTTTTTCTGTTGGTTTTTATATGAGCTCCACTGTTACTTTCTCAGAGTAACTGCAATTTGTCATTTGTCATTCATTTTTGACATCTGAAAAAGCCAGATACTTTTGTTCCTAGACTTGAAGCTAGGAAGGAGATAGCACTCCACCAAATAAACATATCTGGCCCAGATTTCAAATTGAAAGAATCCTAGATTATGTAGATTCAAGTCTGTGAGCTACCCTATATCGTTGGATCACATTCCTTGTCTTTTTAATTTGGGTAGAGGTGGATTCTGTTGTTTGTGATCAAAAACTATCTGAATAAAAGCTTCTCCCGATTCCCAGGTTACATCACACTTCTGTTATAGATTTTCATAAAACCATTTGGTTATCTCTTATGGAACTTGACACAGTCCTGGTTTACTTGTATGCTAATTGGATTAGTATCTGTGTCCCTAATCACAAAGTAAGCTTTTAGAGTGCAGGGATCATGTGCGTTTTGCTTCACTTCTGTATTCCCAGTGTCAGCACATTGCCCTGGCACATTGCATAAGCTCAGTCAATATCTGTTGAATGAATGGACTACTGAATGAGAACAAGAGGGGAGCATGAGGATGTTCGGTAATGCTCATCAAGAAAAAAATCGTGTCTTCTAGGGCATATGATAATTCTGAATCCCATTATGGGTCGGTGGGATCACATAACTAGGTATGTCAAGTGGCTTGTAAGCAGCCAGGTCAGGGGTACCTTTTAGTGGAAGACATTGAATTGCTAGTGCCAAACTTCCCTCTCTTTTCCTGCCATAGTGACCAAGATGGCCTTGTGTTCTAAATGCTGCATTCCAGGGGGACAGAGTATGCCAGCCCAAGTGTGTGAGTGACTCCAAGCCTGACTGTCTTAAATGTGAAGGCTGCAGGTGCCTGAATGGCTCAGTCATAAGCGCCCAACTCTGGATGTCTGCTCAGGTCACGATCTCAGAGTTGTGGGATCTAGCCCCACATTGGGCTCCACAGAAGGTGTGGAGTCTGCTTGAGACTCTCCCTCTCCCTGTCTCTCTCTGCCCCTCTCTCTACTCCTGCTCTCTCTCAGATAAATAAATAAATCTTTAAAACAAAACAAAATAAAAAAAATGTATAGGCCGAATAACAACAACAGAAATAGAGAACCTTCTGTGGTATGAAGCCACTGCAACTTGAGAGCACCGTCCTTCCCCTTCCCCATAACTTACCCTATCCTGACACACCCAAGCAAAAGAAAGAAGAAGCAACAATATGGATGCACCTTGATATATTCTGTCGAGTGAAGTAAATCGATCGCAGGAGGACAAATGCTGCATGATTCCTCTTATGTAAGACATCTAAAATCGTTGCCAGTGATTGGTCGTTACCAGGGGAGGGGGTTGGGGGAGCATTGAAGTTATAGATACACAAGATGAGTAAGTTTCAGAAGTGTGCCGTACAACACAGTGCCCATAGTTAAAGATAAGGTATCATCTTAAGCATTTGTTAAGAGGGTAGATCTTCTGTGAAGTGTCCCCCCCAAAACAAACCCAAACAATTAAAAACCAAAAGACAAACAAAACATAATAAAGGGACACAGAGTAACTTGTGGTGATGAATATTTTCATTACCTTGATTGTAGTGATGGTGACATGAGTATATACCTATGTTCAAACTTATCGAAATGTACACATTAATTATGTGCCCCTTTTTTATATATCCATTACATTTCAGGGAAGTTGGGGGGGGAGAAGAAAAAGCTTACAAAGGAAATGGGAAGAAGTATTTGAGGACAAAGTGGAAATACGACGAGAGAGGGTCTAGTGGTAGTAGAAATGTTCTTGGGCTTGGTGAATATTTTGTGGGATCTCAACTTTACTTACTTATTAGCTGTGTGATATTGGGGGTTTCCTAATCTGAACCTCCGTTCCCACACCTGAAAAAATAGGGGGAAAATGATATGACCTCAAATTTCTAGGGTTGGTGCATAAGTTAAATTTAAATTAGATCATTTATGTGTATGTACCTAACATGGCATGGTGGGGGTACTCCGTAAATGTTGGTCATTTGGGCGAGTGGATGGAGAGAAGTCATTGGTGGAACCAGGGAGGGGTAGGGGTGGAGGAAGCTATGGAGTTGGAGGAGGTCCGATTGCTAAGCAGGTCCATGCTCCAAATCTCCCAAGTCTGTCACTGTGCATTGTAATTTAGTAAATCATTTCGAGCAGTGGGGTGTTTGCTTATTCAATCAAGAAGTGGATTTATGCCTAATTCCAGCCGCTCCTCTGCAAAGTGCTGTGAGCTTAGGAGGCTCCCTGGCTCGGGAGCCAGATTGCTGCATGGTGATTTATGTGATCTGGGAGGCTGGCCCCACAGCCATGAGCATAGGGCATAAATCTGAGGCTTGTGGGGAGCCCTGATTCAGCCTGGCACACCTTGGCACCGCATCAGCCTTAAGCCTCTTCTCGTTGTACTGTGGGTTTGATGATACAAAGGGCGAAGCCAAGGCCCAGGCTCAGAAGCTACTGGGTCTCATTTATTCACTCATTTATTCAACCAGTAATTATCGAACACCTTCACTATGCCAGGTCCTGTGCTTGGTTCTTGGGATATAAGTGGAGAACTTGAAAGGCACAGGCCTGACTCTACTGGGACTCATACTCCATTGGGAGCAATAAACAAGATGGCCAGTGATTATATTCTGGAGTGTAACATGATACTGAGAGGGAAACACAAGGTGGTGTGGGGGTGCCATATTGTGATTTAGAAGAAATAACATATTTGAGCATAGAGATGACCAAAATATATTTCTCATGTGTGTTTGGTCTTTGCCCATAGTTCCTGACTCACAGCTTCCCCAAACCCTTGGAATTTCCCAAGCGATAAGAGCAAGGGGAAAGATCTTTTGTGATAATGTTGGGTCTCTTGCCCCTCAGTTCCTGAAATCTTGTCAGAGCCATAAAGGTGAAGTGGCTATCTTAATCCTCACAAGCCCCTTTTCACCACAACTGGGTGGATGTTGATGAGGTGATTTTGGGGAAATACCTAAGGATGGGGGCTGGTTGCTAAGTGAACCAACCCGGAACAGAGTTTGGAACTTCCCAGGTTTGGGAAAGAGGGTTGGTGGGGTGGGGGTGAGGGGTAAGGAGAGAGAAGCCAGGGTTTAAATCAAGCACTGATGGCCAGTGAGTTAATCAATCATGCCTGTGTAATAAAGCCTCCATAAAAATTCAAAAGGAGGTGGTGGTTCTGAAAGCTTACAGGTTGGGGAGCCCAGAACACTTCCATGTGCCATCCTGCTGACCCCCAAGCTCCAATGGGACAGAAGCTCCTTTGTTGGGGACCTCTGTATGTTTTCATCCGGCTGTTGATTCATTTCCTTTAATATCTTTTGTACCTGGTTGTCTTGTGAGTAAATGGGTTTCCTAGGTTCTGGGAGCAATTCTAGTGAGTTCATGGAACCCAGGGAAGGGGAAATCATGAGAACCTCTGAGTTATAACCAGCTGATCAGAAGCACAGGTAACAATCAGGGTTTGCAATTGGTATCTGAAGTGGAGGGCGTCTACCCTAGATTCTGGTGCTCTCTCTGGGTTGATGGCATCAGAATTGAATTTGGGGTTGGAGAGTTGTATGCTTGGGTACCATAATGGTGTTGGGGAATTGGTTGTTAGTGTGAAGAAGACTCTACACATTCTGGAAGTGGGTCTAGATGGAACCTAATTTAGGGGGCAGAGAGGGTAGCACATGAGTTATTTATTTTTTTCTTTTGAGAGAGAGAAAGCTCATGTGCATGAGTAAGGGAGGGGCAGAGGGAGAAAAAGAATCTTAAGCAGACTCCCTGCTGAGCACTGAGCCTGAAGAGGGGCTCAATCTCATGATCCTGAGATTATGACCTGAGCCAAAACCAAACCTCAGTTGCCCAACTGACTGAGCCACCCAAGTGCCCCTAAAATCTGAGCTATTCATGAACATGAAGGTTGGCTTTCCAGGGGAGGGGGTCTGTAAGCTGAGATCTGAGGGAGAACTTCTAAGAAGAGGGGATGGCTTTTGCAAAATCAAGGAAATGAGGGAGAGGATAAATGAGAGAGAAGGCAGAAAGTTCTGGGGCTATTTGTCATTCAAAGTGGCTGGAGAGCAGAATTACAGAGGGTAAGTGATGGGAGAGGTGGCCGGAGTCCTGACCGCACAGACATTTACAGGCCAGGATGGAGTCTGGACTTGACCAAAAGGGCCGATGGGAAGCAGAGGAGCAGCGTGATCACATTTTCTCTCCACAAAGTTCTTCCAGGATTTTCTATGCAGAGGAGGCTGGGATACCAGGTGGGAGGCAGAGAACACTAGGTGAGAGCAGGCGATGACCTGAATTAGGGTGGGACAGAGTTCACAGGCTAGCTGGAAAGCAGGTGGTAACAGCTAACAGTGAGCCAGGCTCCGGCCAAAGCACAGGATCTCTGGTTTAACTGTCCTAGGTCTGCATAACAGGTGCTACTGGTGTGCTCCTTTTATTTTTATTTTTAAAGATTTTGTTTATATATTCATGAGAGACAGAGAGAGAGAGGCAGACACACAGGCAGAGGAAGAAGCAGGCTCCCTGCGGGGAGCCCGACGTGGGACTTGATCCGGGGACCCCGGGATCACCACCTGAGCCGAAGGCAGACGCTCAACCGCTGAGCCCCCAGACATCCCTAGTGTGCCCTTTTTCAAGATGAGAAAAGTGAAGCACAGAGAGGTTAGGTAGTCTGCTTATGGTCACACAACTTGTAAGGGACAGAGCCGGGATACAAACCCAGGAAGCCTCCATCCAGATCCACGCTTTCCACCCCTGTGCCTGGCCGCCTTCTTAGACCGCGAGCTTTCCCGAGAGTCAGGGTCCAAGCTCTGTGTTTTTCATAGCGCCTGGCACAGAGCCTGGCACCTGCCAGGGTCTTCATTACTATGTGTGCACGGAACGGCTGAGTCGATGAGCAGAGCCCCGGGCAGCCTGGCCTTGCACGGCCGCCTGGCCGCTTCCCAACTTGGACCGTTCTAGCCGGTCCCTTTCCTTGGCCAAGCCCTGGTGCCTTCCTCCCTAACACGGGCTTGATCAGGAGACAGGTGACTACCCACTGGGGGCTCTCTGCACATCGGGCTGATAACAGGTATGAAAGCGTTTCGGAAGTGACACGGCGCTCTGCTAACGCTGGGGAGGATAGTGGTCACCGTGCAGGCTGAGACCCCACACTGGAATCCCAGGCAGTATCTTGCTTTTTGTTGAGCACCACAAGCTCCCTTTCCCTGGAAGGCTTTGGTGCCAATTAATTACTGTTCTATGCGTCCAGGGGCTGGGGCCACCTGGCCTTCCCTCGCTCCCTGACAGCCGAGGGTCTCGGAGCTCAGGAGTGGGCACCTCTTCCCTCCTGGTGGCAGCTCGCCCCCCCCCATTTACTTCTCCTTTAATCTGCATATTATCATCAGCACAAAGCCCTCAGAATAACATCTGACAAATGACACCTATTAAAAAAAAACTGTGTGCACTTCTCTTTCACCGCCTTCTAATTTGGAATAGCATTATAACTATGCATCGCTAGACAAGCAATATTATGTTAAGAACATGATAAAATACCAGCAGCCCTGTAATGGCACCAACCAAATGGTAATTTCTGCTTCAGAAATTGGTCATTTATTTTGCTGGTCTGTTCTTACGCTCAAATTAGATGAAGTTTAATATACTGTAAAATTGAATGTATTCTGTCCTTTTCAACAAATATGGCGTGTGTGGAAATGATTTATGGCTCATGGGAACCTCTAAAATGTTAAATAATCTCTTTTTGTGTGTTTCTTAAGTAAGTTATGGCCGGAGAGTTTAAACACAGGAAAAGCAAAACTTTATTAAGCTCCAGGCCCCGCTTCTGCCGACATCAAGCCGTGGTTTAAGAACGGGAGCCGTGGCCCCTTGAATATTGTGTTGGGCTGTGAGAGCAGCCACATTAATTGCTACATTAATTTTCTTCTATTAACTGTAATTGGGAGGAAAGCAAGTCTTCCCCAGCGAGTGTTATAATTTGCGACTTAATTTTTAATAAAGCTGTGTTGAGACCATGGGTGCTTAGCACAGGTCATTTCTTGCAATGGGTGTTTGGCATCCTTGCTGCTAGCCAACTAGAAGAGCTGCTGAAATGTGTGTGTGGGGTGGTAAGAGGTAGAGGAGGATGGGGAAAGCAGATGTACAGCTTTCCCAGAGACAAAGGGAAGGTGTAAAGGGTTCCCTTCTAAAAAATGCTTGACTTTTTGCCTTTCTTCCTTGCTCCCCCCCACCCTCCACGGCATTTCTGCAAGCTCAGGGGGACACTCGAGAAGCCCAGATAAATGGCCAGAGGACATGGTTAGATGTTCAGGACAGTGGCCATGCCAGAGACCCACTTTATGGCTGCAGATGAGCTTTAGTTTTCTCCTCTGTGGGATGGGGAGATTATCATAATAGTGATAACTGATTTTTTTTTTATCACCTGTACCATGTGCCAGGCACCGTTTTAAGCCCTTTGCATATATGAATTCATTATATGCTCATGGCAACTCTATGATTTTGGCATATTACTGTCCCCATTTCACAGATGAGGAAACAGAGGCTCAGCGATGTTTTATAACTTCTCCAGGTCACACAGATGGTTAAGCTGCAGAGGCAAGGTTTAATCCCAAGTGGTTGGATCTTAGACTCCATGCTTTAAACCTGGAGGCTGAGATCTTCCATGCTTGTAAGGGAAGCCTAGAGAGATGGTGGATGTGACCAGGCCTGGCATGTCTTCACTGGGAAGTTTTTCATTCAACAAACATGTATTTGATACCTGCTGTATGCCAGCCACAGCCCCAGGCACTGCGGGGAGGGGGGGGGCGGGGGATGATAGAGATGGGTGAAAAGAAGCTCATGGTCTTTAATGCTCTTTTTTAAAAAATTTATTTGTTTATGATGGTCACAGAGAGAGAGAGAGAGAGAGAGAGAGACAGAGACACAGGCAGAGGGAGAAGCAGGCTCCATGCACCAGGAGCCCGATGTGGGACTCGATCCTGGGTCTCCGGGATCGCGCCCTGGGCCAAAGACAGGCACCAAACCGCTGCGCCACCCAGGGATCCTAATGCTCTTAAGATATACCTGAACATGCTCTAGGAGACCCAGTGCCTGGTGACAGCAGAGCTTCCTACTACTCAGATTAGTGAAGAAGTTCAGCTCCAGCAGCTGGGAATTAATACTTATCAGAATCCCACCACACACATGCCAGTTTCTTAATTTATATGATTTGTTTCATGAGCATACCAGCCTGGCCAGGTGCGCTTCAGGATCCCTATTTGGCAGATTAAATAATCGAGGACTTGTCTTACCTAGGATCTTACGATTTCTGAAACAGCCTTCCAATTTCCACCATTAGGTCAGCTTCATCCCAGAGCAGAGTTAGCCCAATGGATCCCGTCAGGGGCGACAAGAAATAGTTGGCTTAGATGAAGAAAAGTTTCTGGGGAGGTGTTATGGCCAGCAAGGGAAAAGTTGAGGATTGAAGCAGGTGGAAGGCTGAGAACAGAATGAGCAAGAATGTGCCATGAAAGAGGAGTTTTGGCTCAGTCAGACCTGGATCTGAATTCTAGCTCTGAATTCCTCGGGAGGTGACCTTGGATAGGTTTTGTAAACTCTTCAGCCTCAGTTTCCCTGTTTCTAACAACGGCATGCTAATGACATTGACTTCCTGGCTGGCTGAGAATTTAATGAGGTGTTATTTGGATAAATGATCTTTAGCCCTGTGCCCTGTAGAGAGCAAGTTCCTAATCCATGATTATTGTAATTATAGTAGGAATTCTTGTTCATGGGTCATCTCAGAGAAGAAAATCACTCTCAGGGATGACAATTGGGAAATACTCATGCCCACAATTTTTCTGCTCAGTCTTTCCCTTGTCAGGCCTGGACAATTTATCAAATGCCTGCAAGCCCCAGTTGACCAGCAAGGAAAGAGACAAACAGTGACCCACTGTTGCTTCCTCTTCTAAATAATCTAATTCTTTTGGTCATGGGTGGGACCCTGGACTTGCTTGATGTTTAATCTTGGGGGATTCTTAAGGCTAAGCAAATTTGGGAAATCCTGCACTAAGGGGGAGTTCTTGACTTTAATATGTAGAAGAGTCACCTGGGGAAATTTATACACTTTAGATTTCTGGCTTCTCCTACCAGCTTGAAACTGAATTTCAGGATATACCCCAGAATCTGCATCTCGGTTTGATTTATTCCTGTTTTCTAATGAAAATCTCCATTTTCATCAAATGATCTTAAAATCACTTACATTTATAATCATCTCTGTATCTCCTATGTTCAGCATGGCATGCATAATGCTCAGTGAATACTGGAAGATCCATCCATCCATCCATCTATCCATCCATCCATCCATCCATCCAATCATCCATCCACTTATTTCTTCAACAAATATGATTTCAATACTTGAAATGTTCTGAGTGTCATTTTTGGTACGGAATTACACAATGAAAAAATTTCTGAATATTGAAATTCCTCCTTCATTGTTTGTAAAATCTTGGTTTATTTGGGGTAGGAATTAACCTTATTCCACATATAACAAAACTTTTAAGTCGAAGGGGAATTTGTATTCTGGTGAACTGGGCAATAAGTTAATTAACCTCTCAAGGCCTTGGTCTCTTGGTCAGGAAATATGATATGGTATCCTATAGTTTAGTTCTCATCGCTGTAGAGCACTTGGTACACTGTAGGGGGTTTGGAAATGGTAGATATTATTGTTCTTAATAATAAATAGAAAAGATTATCAAAAGAATAGTGTTAACTGGCCCTGATTTTCTCTGATGTCATTTCCCATGTGAAGAGACAGATAATAACTTGATACAATTACTACAGAATCTATTAAGTTTATCTCACATGATCTGTGCTCATTCTCTGATTTTGGAGTGTTTTTTCTTCTTCTTCATTTTCTGTGTTCCATTTCTGTCTACTATTTGGATTAATAGTTTCCATTTTGGTTCCTCTCTTTTTCTCTGTATGACTTCCTCTCTTCTTTCCTAATGCCCTTCTTTTCTCTGCTCCTTATCTTATTTTTCTGCCTCTTTATCTTTTGGCTCTCTTATTCTTTATTACCTTCTTTTAAAAAAAAAGATTTTATTCATTCATTTGAGACAGAGAGAGAGCGTGAGCATGAGCAGAGGGAGGGGCAAAGGCAATGCAGACTTCCCACTGAGCAGGGAGCCCAACGTGGGACTCCATCCCAGGACCCTGGGATCACTATCTGAGCCAAAGGCAGACACTCAACCGACTGAGCCACCCAGGTGCCTCTGTTCTTTATTTCATCTTAACATGTATTTTTTCCCTCTAATTTTCTGTCTTCTCTTTGTGGTCTCTCTGCTTCTCCCAGGAGGCCCAAACAAGTTCTTAAAATGCTTGCTCATGAAGAGAGTGTGTCTCCTAATATTCATTTTTAGAGTAGATAAGATGAATACTTCGTTTTCCTCTTTAAACCAACAGCAAGAAAGGGGAAGCTATCCCTGTACAATTAACTCAGATCATTATTTTCTTCTTTTGTGTGTGCCCCTCAAAGGAAGTGCAACCCGTTCCTGTGGATCAGCACCAGGAGCAATGGTGTATTTTTTTTTACAGAGTCAAAGAGAAGAGATAGTTTCCAGATGACCTGGTTCCAACACTTATTCTTCTACTAAACAAGCTTCAGAGTTTAAGGCTGTCATTTGACTTCTCTGGGATTCACTTTCACATTTATAAAGTAAGTAGGTTGTACCAAGTATCTCTGAGGCTCTTCCTCATACTAGAATTTCCGTGAGTCTGATCTCTGATTCATTTCCTATAGCAATGCTATCAAATGCCAAATTTCATTAGCCTGACAAGCCTCACTAGGCATAAGAAGAAGGTATTCAATTGCAAATAGAGGACAATTGACATTATATTTTTCAATTTTCTCTGGGCATAATGCACTTTGTTAGACTTTGCTTTGCTTTTACCTTTGGAAATGTATTTTTACAAAGACTCAAAGGGCATAAGCAGGGTTACTTGAGTCATGGGGAATGTTCTCGGGCACTCTTTTCCAGTAGGCAGAGGATTTCTATTTTTACCCCTTGAAAATATTTTTAAATGATCCCTAAGACAGTAATTTCTACCTTTATTGAAGTATAACTGACAAAATTAGAATATACTTGAAGTGTGCAATGTGATGATTTGATATACATATACGTGCAATAGTATATCATTCGATCCTTTAGTAGCTGCCACATTTTTTGCTTCTTTAGAGCCAAACTCTTTGTTTCCTTGATCCTTCATGATAATTTCTTTTCATTGAGTATTTAGTACTGCCAAGGGAAGTCCTGAGTATTTTGAAATACTTTAATTATTCACTGTAAGACCAAGAATCAGGTACCTTGCCACCTGATATAACTCACAGGCACCTTATCACCACGACTTTCTTCCCCCAAATTTGTTCTAATTTGTCAGTCATTCATTTGAAGAGTGACTCTGAGAATTGTCTTCAATACTTGATCACACTGTGTCTTCAGTCTCCATATTTCTGTAATGCTTTGGATATATTCCCATTACGAGTACCTCTACTTGGGACCCAGTTCACACTCAGGAGGCCCACTGAATTCTGCATTCCTTCCCATGGACATTCTTCTATGAAAAGTTTCAGGTACCTCCACTAAGATCTTTTGTGTGTGTGTGTGTGTATTTTTTTATTGGAGTTTGATTTCCAACATATAGCATAATACCCAGTGCTCATCCCGTCAAGTGCCCCCTTCAGTGCCCGTCACCCAGTCAACCTGTCCCCCCGCCCACCTCCCCTTCCACAACTCCTTGTTCGTTTCCCAGAGTTAGGAGTCTCTCATATTCTGTCTCCCTCACTGATATTTCCCACTCATTTTCTCTCCTTTCCCCTTTAATCCCTTTCACTATTTTTCATATTCCCCAAATGAATGAGACCATATAATGTTTGTCCTTCTCCAAATGACTTACATCACTCAACATATTACCTCCACTAAGATTTAATAATCAGTTGCTCAACTTGGAAATGTTCTGAACACTCTCTCTGCTTCTCTCTTCCCATGGAAGTAGCCATATCCTATCAATTTAACCTCAAAATTCTTTCTTTCTTTTTTTAAAATTTTATTTATTTATTCATGAGAGACACAGAGAGAGGCAGAGACATAGGTAGAGGGAGAAGCAGGCTCCATGTAGGGAGCCTGATGCAGGACTCGATCCCAGGACCCCGGGATCATGACCTGAGCTGAAGGTAGACGCTCAATCACTGGGCCAACCAGATGCCCCTAAATTCTTTCTTTTTTTAAGAAAAGATTTTATTCATTTATGAGAGAGAGAGAGAGAGAGAGAGAACATGCATAAGCGGAAGAAAGGGTAGAGGGAAAGGGAGCAGGAGAAGCAGATCTCAGGTGAGCAGATAGCCCCATACAGGGCTGGATCCCAGGTCCTCAAGATCATGACCTAAGCTGAAGGCAGACACTTAACCGATTGAGCCACCCAAGTGCCCCCACCTCAAAATTATTTCTTGATTCAGAATCCTCTTCCCTGTTGCCATCATTTCAGTTTATAATCTAATGTCCCATTTAAAGTCCTGCAAACTACCTTCTAACCCATTTCTGTACTTCTGCTACTGTCTTACCGTTTTCTTTTCCAGACAGAGATTGATATTTCCAACTTGAAAACATTCAATGGCCCCCATGGCTATTGTGATGAAGTCAGAACTCCTTGGTATGCACACAAGGCCCTTCGTAACCTTCTTCTCTGCTACTTTAATTTCCAAACCCTGTTGGGAAAGTGACATGCTCTTTTTGATAGGCAGCTAAGCTGATAAAGGAAGTAACCTTAGAGCTATTGGTGGACATCTTTGCCATCTTGTAGGAATAATCCACCTAATAGAAAAGCCAAAACAGATGAAGGCAGAGCTATGACTCAGAGAGAAGGCGAGGACAGAGAGAGAGACAAAGAGAGAGACACGCACACACAGAGAAGGGGGGTGGTGAGAGAGAAAGAGAAGGAGGGAGAGCACATAACGGCATTATTATGTTGTGTAGATTAAAAATACCGATTCAGCCATGCCTGAGGCTTTCTTCAACTTCTCAATTATGTAACCGATAAGATTTTTGGGGGTATGTGTGCTCATGTTAATGTTCTTTGAGGTTTTCTTCCTTTGCAACCAAAAGAGAACAAACTAATTTGAATTATTTATCTTTTTATCTAAATGCACTTTTAAAAGATTCGAGTTATCCTATGTCTTTCAGAAAGGGCAATAAAATTTTTTTCACACCTCTTACTCTTTCTCTCATTAACCAGCAAAACGAGGGAAACTTCTATTCTATTAAGGTATGTATGCTACATGGGTGGCAGTGGAGTCCCAATACTAAATAATAGCTTCTATTTGTTGAATACCTACTATATATCAGACTCCTGAGACACATTATACCTAATCATTGTCTCAGCCTATGTAATATACAATTACCTCTATTTTACATCTCAAAAATTGGGCTCTAAGAAGTTAAGTATCATTTTTTAAAGATTTATTTATTATTTTAGAGAGAAAGAGAGTGTGAGTGGAGGGAGGGGCAGAGGGAGAGGGAGAGAGAGAATCTTAAGCAGACTCTGTACTGAGCAAGGAGCCTGATGTGGAGCTTGATTCCATGACCCTGAGACCACGACCTGAGTTAAAACCAAGAGTCGGCTGCTTAAATGACTGAATCACCCAGGCGCCAGTAAGTATCATTAAAATCACATGCCCTATGGATGAGATAACTGAGGTACAAATCCAGTTATATCTGCTTTCCAAATCAGTATGTGTTACATTATACCATACTATTCATATTGTAGATTGCAGCTGTGTTCCCCAGATGAAAGAATAAAAATAATATTGATTGAGTACCTCATGCATGTTAGATGCTGGTGTTTTCATAGACATTAATTCATAGATCATCTTATTTCATCTTAAAATCTTATGAAGTGTTATCAACCCAAATTTACAAGTAATGGTACTAAGTAAAGGCCAGGAAATTATGGAGTAAAAAAAGTGACTAATATTGGATCCAAACTCATGAATATCTGAAAGCAAAGCTCTTGTTTTATTTTTCTAATTATTCCTGTTGATCCCTTAAGAGAGCTCAAAATCAAACTGGCTGAATAATTAGAGCGTCATGAAATTTATACCATTGGATTAACATGTAAGGGCATTAAATATATCAAGGGAAATGATAACTAAAATGATTATTGGTCCCCCTTTAAAAGAACACTCTTCTGTTAAAAGATTTGAGGTCCCCATTTCTAATATGTGTGGTAGAGGTCTTCATGACTTCTTTCTAGCTCTAAAATTGTATAGTTCTATTGTATGTCATCTGGGCTGTTATTTAGGATTAGGTTTTGCAGCAATAGAGACAGCTTAAAAAATACAAGTTTATCTCTCTCACGTAAAATTGAAAGGAAGGCCATGTAAGGCTGTTATGGTGGTTCTGTCCTGCAAAATCTTCAGAGACACAGCTCCTTTCAGAAAACTCCATCTACATTGAGTCCCAAGATGATGACTCTGTCTCCACCCATCACATACATATTCCAAGCTTCAAGTGGGTAAATGAACAAGGATAGAAAAGGCAAAGGGTAATTACCATTGTCTTCTAAGAAAGCTCTCACATGATGCTTCCTTCCATTCTACATTTAATTGGTTAAGACTTAGTCACATGATAGGGCATCTGGCTGGCTCAGCTGTGGAGAATGTGACTACTGATCTCAGGGTTGTTAGCTCAAGCCCCATGTTGGGCATGGAGCCTACTTAATTTTAAAAAAAGAAGAAAGAGAGAAAGAGAGAAGGAGAGAAAGAGAGGAAAGAAAGAAAGAAAGAAAGAAAGAAAGAAAGAAAGAAAGAAAGAAAGAAAGAAAGAAAGAAAACTCAGTCACATGACCACACCTAACTACAAAGTAAGTTGGGAAATACAGCCCCCTCCTGCATGTTGTCAGGTTCACATTACCAGTGAGGGGGGAGAATGGATATTGGAGTCACCTGTTCATTTTTCACACACACACTTGTTGGTAAAGAATAAATTATTGAAAATAACCAACATATTTGCAGAAAACACTTAATGGTTATGTAAATATCAGATCATAACCCAAAGGAAAAGTGAGACATGAAAAATAAGTCTCAGTTTTGTGAACAAGTCTCATGAGAAACAATCCCAAAATTGCCAATCACTGACCATTCTTTATTCTTTCCAAAGTAAGACAAATTGACTTACTCTGGGCAAACTATTTCCTTAAACCTTATATTCCTTGTTCCTAAAATGATGATAATAATATAGATACATATATATGAGGAGATTTATTATGTGAATTGGCTCATGTGCTTGTGGAGGCTGAGAAGTCCCATTCGTAAGGTAGAGAACCAGAGAAACTGGTGATGTTAAGTTGAGGAATGAGAGGGAAGAGGGGTGGAGGAGGTAGGTACTCAAAATATAAGTCCCCGTCTGAGTCTGAAAGCCCAAGAACCAGATGTCTCGGCTCAAGAGGAGAGAGAGAGTGCAAGAAAATCCACCTTTCTCTACCATCTATTCTATTTAGGCTCTCAATGAATTGGGTATTGCCTAGCCCCACGGAGGAGGTCAACCTCATTGGTTCTATCTGGGGTACACACTGGTGTCTGAACCAACTCTCCATTAGGTAGAATAAGACTGTGTCTGATTTGTCAACCACCTCGGGTTTGAGATTCGCTTCCCAATTCAACAGCACATGCTGTAACCAGAAGAGGCACTAGGCAGATAATACATCAGGTTGAACATAGAAATTAGTTTCTTCACCTGTCTCCCTTTTATAAATTGAAGACTCTTGGACTCTAGAGAAAATCCACAGGTAATCTATTTCTGCCTCTCGTTTTATATATGAGCAGGACTCAAAAGGTAAGTGGCTTGCCCAGTGACATAAAGCTGGTTTGTGACAGATGCATAGTGCTTCAGTGATTTCCCCCCATACAACACCCTCTCCAAAGAGAGAAAGAGAGAGAGAGAGCATGAGTAAGCGAGAGGGAGAGGGAGAGAGAGAATCCCAAGCAGGATCCATGCTCAGTGCAGAGCCTCACACAGGACTCGATCTCACCTCCCTGAGATTGTGACCTGAGCTGAAATCAAGTCAGTCTCTGACTGAGCCACCCAGGTACCCCCAACTCTGATTCTTTTTTTAAAGATTATTTATTTATTGGAGAGAGCAGAGGATGTGAGAACACAAGTGGGTGGTTGAGGCAGAGGCAGAGGGAGAAGCAGACTCCCTGCTGAGCAGGGATTCCCCACATGAGGCTTGATCCCAGGATCCTGGGATCATGACCTGAGCCGAAGGCAGATACTTAACTGACTGAGCCACCCAGGCACCCCCCCGACTCTAACTCTTTTTAGGGGATAATCCAATTTAAATCATAATCCAATTTGTGATAAAGCTGACCAATTGGCTTTTTCCCCCTTCTTTAAGCCACTGGTACTTTTCTCTCAATTACTCTCCATGGTGTTTGATTTGGCTCATCAGTTGGGCTGCAGAACACATGGAATAGGAATCTAGTCCCATGGAAATCTTGTGCTACCTTATTGAAACTCACTAACGATGTACTTGGGATTCTCATTTTTATTTCCTGATCTGTGACTTAAAAATCCCTCTGGAAAAAATTATTATTTGTTCAAATGAGCATAAATGAAAGTAATATTTTTCCTCTAAGGAATGCAAATTTATTGAAGAAATAGTAGCAAATATAGGGAAGCAATATAACTTTCATAACTCCACTACCCAGCAATGATGATTATTAATATGTTGGTATATAATAATATTACATAATGGATCATATCATACATACTGCTCTGTAAGTTGCTTTTCTCTTTTAACAATATGTTACAAACATTTTGCAAGTCAATAATTATAAATCTATATCACCAATTTGAGTGGTTTTAGAATACTTCATTTGAATAAACCCTCATTTATTTAAAGTATTCTCATGTGGTAAGATATTTCCTTTTTTTTTTTTTTTTTTTGCTCTTATGAACAATACAATGATGAGTACCTTATAATACATTTTTGGATAATGTATCAGTTGGGATCCCTTGGTCTTAAGGAAAAGAATGACTAAAATTAACAATACAGAAAACACAGATGTTGGAAAGGATGTGGAGAAAGGGGAACTCTCTTCAACTGTTGGTGGAAATATAAACTGATGCTGTCAATCTGGAGAACAGTATGGAGGTTCCTCAAAAAATTAAAAATAGAACTATCCTATGATCCAGCAATTGTTCTACTATGTATTTACCCCAACCCCCCCAAAAATACTAATTTGAAGGGATACATACACCCCAGTGTTTATAACAGCATTATCTACAATAGCCAAATTACAGAAAGAGCCCAAATGTCCATCAACTGATGAATGGATAAAGAAGATGTGGTATTTATATACAGTGGACTATTAGCTATAAAAAAGAATGTAGTCTTGCCATTTGCAATGCTGTGGATGGAGCTAGAGTCAAAGCTCAGAGAAAGACAAATACCTTATGATCTCACTCATATGTGGAATTTAAGAAACAACAATCATAGGGGGAAAAAAAGAGAGGGGCAAACCAAGAAATAGACTCATAGAGAATATGGTTACCAGAGGAGAAGACGATCCATCCAGAAGGGGATGGGTAAAACAGATGATGAGGATTAAGGAGGCACTTGTGATGAGCACTTGGTGTTGTATGGAAGTGTTGAATCACTAAACTGTAGAACTGAAACTAATAAAAAAAAAGTGTATGTTAACTAACTGGAATTTAGTTAAAATGAAACAGGTTAATTGTGGTAAGATAGAAGGGAGGAAGAAAGAATTTATTGGAATGGTTGAGGTGACCCACAAGTTTGAATCACAAAGTGAGAAAGTAAACATCAGAAGGCAGATGGATCTGGGAAGCTCTGAGGATCCAGGTAACCAAAGCTAGTGGGAAGTTGATGGAAGCCCCTACCATGGACATAAGTCAACTGCTGCCATGTTCTGACCTTGACCACTTCCACTGAAGTCCAAGGAAGAGGGTCCATAATGTTTTTCTTGTGTCCATGTCCACTATTTGGCCAAGAGAACACATGGCATCTTTATTGACAGTCCTACCCAAACTCACAAGGAGAAATAATGATTTCTCAAAGAAAAATCCAAGGGCTTTAATCAGAAAAAAGGGAATGGATGCTGGACAACTGAAAATGACACCATAATGCACTTGTCTGAATATTTCAGAGATTAAATTCCTGGAAATGAAGTGATTAGTTTGGAGGATAAAAACTCATTTTAAAAAATCTTCTAAATAATGCAAAAAATTATTGGCAACTAAAAAGCTAATAAAGAGAAAGTTATTATTCATAATAACAGAATTAGTAAAAAGTTGTTAGAAGAAATCCCAGGAGGTTTGTTTCAATCTGCCTTTCATATTATATTTTAGAATTCCAACCAGAGACAGAGGGAACGTGGGTAGAGTCTTATGCCAAAACTCATCACTCTGTTCACCATGAAATATGTAGCTTAAAGTAACAGGTTCCAAAAGAGAATGAATGCATTCATTTTATTGAAAAAAAAAAGCCAAAGGAGAAATAAATGGAATCTTTTGAATGCAGGTTCTTATGTTTAAGTACAATTATATAAAAGGAAAGAGATAGTCTAGCAGAATGGTTTAGAACAAAGTTTGGTCCAAACATACCTTGTTTGAGTTCACTCTAGCTGCTTTAAATTAACAGCTTCCATTTCCTCATTGGTAAATTATCTAATATTAGTACTTACCTGATTGAGTTATTGTGGAGATGAAATGATATAATTCTTTTATGGACACTTAGGAGAGTGGCTGGATTATAGTAGGTCCTCAACTAGCATTAGCTCTTTGATTTATTCCTGGTGGAGTGAAGTGGCTTAAGTCTCCCCTAAAAGGATGGAAGATTCTCCATCATTCTGCAAACATGGGATTTAGAAAATCATCCTAGACAACTCATAGCTCTGGAGGAAATGCTAGATGTCCACATAGGGATACCTCTCCTATTCCATCTTCTGGATGGTGTCATGAGGAGCATTTTTAAGCCAACCTTCATCCTTGGCAGGCACTATACAACAGCCATCTTTATGATAGTTTGGAAATAGCCATGCTCCCTCATAACTTCATTTAAAAATTATATTTACTTACTAAATATATCTTTTTATAGACATTCATAAAAAGGATGTGTATAGCTTAAAGTTGTACCTATGTATCTATGACTTAGCTCAAGACTCAGAACATTTAAACATTATCACAACTTGGGAGCATCTTTCCACTTCTTTCTGACAATTTTCTCATTTTTCTCCTTCTTAGAGGTAAATCCTCTTCAGATTCTGTGTTATTAATTCCTTACTTTATGGATTTTCTAGAAAGGCATGCATTCCCAAACACTTTATTTTTGGCCTGTTTTAGAAAATTTATGTAGAATCCTATAGAATGTATTCTTTCATAGCTTACTTTTTTTGTGGTTCAAATTATAATTTGAAATCTATGGATGCTGCTTTGCAGTTCACTCTTTCTTATTACTGTCTGGATCCTACTGTACAAATGCACCACAATTTTTATATACCTCCTTTGGAGATGGGCATTTGGAATATTTATTTTTTATTATTATGAATGCTGCTGCTGTAAAAACATAAACATATATACCTGCATAAAATGAGAAATACATATAAACAAATATACCTATATGTATAAGCTCCAAGATCCTTACTTGTTGAAATAAGGATGAAGATTCCCATGGTTCAGACACATTTGTGTGGGCAATTTGGAGTCTTTAAGGTGATGATATGAAAAACCTACAGTGTGGAATTATGGCCATCTAGACTTCTTCGTGTTGTTTGAAATATAAGTGAATGACTTCACATCTGTCATTGTCTGAGCCTCATCCAACCTGCTTCCAAAATATGGTTGGATCTTCACATACAAAATGGCAAAAAAAAAAAAAAATTCAAGTGGTTTCTTAACTATTAACTCTATAATAAACTTATACATATATGTATATTTGTTTATATGTATATTTGTTTATATGTATTTCTTATTTTATGCATGTATATATGTCTGTATGTATAGATAGATATAGATATAGATATACATATTTATATAATCTCTGTCCATGTTCCAGAGCCCATTGTGATGTGGTAGGGATTATAGAAGATATGGATATTAGGGAATTACATGTGATTGCTTTACTGACTAGGTCCCATGTCACTTTAGGATGGAGGGCTGACCTACAAACAACTCTTTTGTGCTTAGGAGTTGCTTAGAATTATAGCCAATTTTGTTAAAATATCTCAAATCACAGTGTGCTCTTAGAACAGCAGGCAGGAGTGAAATCCTGGTCCATGGACCTAAGAGAAGCCTCACCAGCTTTTGAGGGAGGTAATTGATGAGAGGCATAAGATTTTTAGACCCAGTCAAGCTGGAAGCAACCATAAGCTCTAGAATAGTCTCTGGATTGTAGTGACCAGAAAGAATAGAGAGGAAATAAAAGGAGTTGCTAGTTGTAAGTGGTGAAATTCAAACTCAGGTCTATTTCATCACAAAGGTCTTAACCACTTGTGATTTACTATAAAGTATATATGTGTATCTATACATCTGTATCTAGCAGTCAAACTCAGTTCTGCACAGAATAAACACAGCCGCCATCCTTTCTTTAGGGCTTCCACTTAAGAACTGGATCTACGGTTAGTAAGACATAAACACACTGCCCTGGCATAGGGCCCCTTCCATTTTCTAAGCCTGGACTGTGTTCCTCTAATGTCCCCCTGACCCTCTTCTTTTTCTTTTTCTTTTTTTAAATTTTATTTATTTGAGAGACAGAGCACAAGCAGGAGGGGCAGGGAGAGGGAGAGGGAATATCAGGTAGTCTCTACAGAGTCCTGAGCCCAACACAGAGCTCAATCTCAGGACCTTGAGCCAAAACCAAGAGTTGGATGCTTAACTGACTGAGCCACCCGGGCACCCCCTCCCCCAAACCTCCTATCTTCTTTTAGGCCTCAGCTGAAGGCCACTTCCTCATGGAGGCCTTGGCTGGATGTCTCAGCAGGGAGATTCGCTTGCTTTATGTTCTCTTGGCATTATATATTTGTCCTTTAATAAACCTCATCAGTCTTGTGGTTATAGATGATTATTATCCTTCCTTTGTTCTCTGTATTTATGAATCTGTTTGTATTTATTGTTTGTTTGTTTTTATTTTTATTTATTTATTTATTTATTTTTAAATTTTTATTTATTTATGATAGTCACAGAGAGAGAGAGAGAGGCGCAGAGACACAGGCAGAGGGAGAAGCAGGCTCCATGCACCGGGAGCCCGACGTGGGATTCGATCCCGGGTCTCCAGGATCGCGCCCTGGGCCAAAGGCAGGCGCCAAACCGCTGCGCCACCCAGGGATCCCTGTTTGTTTGTTTTTAGATTCCACCTATAAGTGTAATCATATGATATTTGTCTTTCTCTGTCTGATTCACTTCATTTAGCATAATACTCCCTGGGCCTAGCCATGTTGTCACAAATGACAAGATCTCATTCTTTTTTTTTATGCCTGAGTAATATTCCATTGTGTGTATGCAGCCCATCTTCTTTATTCATTCTTCTGTGGATGGACACTTGGGCTGCCTCCGTATCTTGCCTAATGTAAACAACACTGCAATAAACATAGGGGTGCAAATATCTTTTCAAATCTATGTTTTCATTTTCTTTGGGTAAATGCCCAGCAGTGGAACTTCTAGATCTTCTAGATGTCATTGTGGGAGATAGTGATGGATCTGACTTCCCTCCTTTAGGTCAATGAGAGTGGAAAGGGGACTTGAATGGGTCAAAGGTCAAAGAGGGTGAAAGTAGAAAATTTTCTTTCTGGACATGTTACCTAAACGGAATTGTGTGCATATGTATGTAAGTATATGTTTGGCTTCTTGCGCATAGTATTATGTTTTTAGGGCTCATATGTTGTTTTATGTATCGTTATGGTGTTCCTCTCTGCTGCTGAATAGTATTTTGCTGTATGGATATACCATGGATCTGGGGGTGAGGATGAAGATTAACTGTCACCAGGCATGAAGGATATTACTGGAGTGATGGAAATGTTTTAAAATTGGATTATGGTGATGGCTTCGCAAATTTATTAAAAACCATTAAATTGTGCACTTAACCTTGATCAACTTCATGGTATGTAAATGTTGTCTCAATAAAATTGTTAATAAAAAATGAAGTGCAAAGAAAAATCAGAATGGGGAAATCATCTCTGGCTTTGAACAGTAAGAAAGGCTTCATGGAAGAGGTGTCATGTGTGATGAGCTTGATTAGTTATACTGGCGTGAGTACTAAAATATGTCTGTGAATGCCTGCTGTGTATGACACCTTCCCACAACATCTCATTTAATCCCCAGAAAACTTCCTTTTACACAGCCCAGACCCAGGTGTGGAGTGACTTGCTTAAGGGCACCCAACTAGCATGTGGGCGGACACAACCTAGAGCCCTGGTCTGTCCAGCATGGAAGCTCCTGCCTGTATTTACCATGCATCCTGCCTCTGGCCTGGCTCCTAAGTCTCTGGGAACAGGAGGATGTGGTGGTTTTGCGAACCATCTATCATAATCTTGTTTGCTGAAAGACGACCTAATTTGCTACTATCTAACTGAATTCAAACTTCATAGCGAGGCGACATAATAAAAACACCCTCCTAATAGTGCGCTGCTTAAAGGCAAATGAATTTCTCAGATATGAAATTAGAATTACGCTCTCTAAGCGCACGGAAGCTGGAGGATACATAGCGCCATAACATTGATTTCAATTACGCCCTAACCTTCAGCACGATGATATGACATTATACCCCTCTGTCATCGACTGCGGATGCACCCTCACTTTTATTCCTCTTGTTAAAATATGAGCTTTGTTGTGCTCCATCGATCTCTGCAAATATTCTGCTGTTTACAACTTGGATAATCTCTGTGTAATCTAAAGGAGTAATTGGATTCCTATGAATGTGGCTGAATTTTCAACATCATTGGGGTGGGAGGGGGTATGGGGGGATGGAGAATCTGACACCATGAAAGCCCCCCAATTGCAGAAACGTCTTTTGTTCTCTAGTTAAAGCTGACCTTTTCTCTCCGATTTGAAAGGTTTATGTCCTAATAAGTTTGGGCGCTGTAACAGAAAGGATATAGTTCCCTCAAATGAAACAAGGCTGTAAAAGTCACAGCTCTGGCTCTTCAGATGCCATCACTGCGGTGGCCGGTCCTTATCTCATTCAGGAAAATAAGGATGAAGGGGTTCAGGTTACGTTTTTAAAAAATGACCCTCTTTTGGGAAAAAACAGATGTGTGTGCACATGCATGCATGCACGCATATACACACCCCTTGAAGTCCACACACAGTTCGTGCTCCTTTTGTCAATAACTTTCATTCTTTTCCATCAACATGGGTATTTGGAAGGGAAGGAGGATATGCTGCTTTCTTAATCTTGATTCTGCCATTGGCCAGCCAGCGAACCTTGGGCAAAGTAACTCAGTTTCCCCCCTATTTAAAATGGGGGATCCCAATAAAATTGACATTGTAGAATTGTTCTGAACCTATATTAGATTTGTAAAATTCTTAGAACACTGGCACAGAGTAAACACCCGTGTTTGCTAACTAAACTCAATTAAAAGGAAAAAAAAATGACATGCAGATGCCATCTCACCAAAATGTAGGGAATGGTGGGGCTTAGATTTTGTTAGGTTATTCTCAGTAAACTAGAAGTTAGAAAAGAAGGAAGTCACACGAAGAAGGGTAATCTCCAGGCTGGAGGGACAGAGAGGCCGTGGTGCAGATGAGATTCCATGCACCACAGCATCTCTCACAGCGGGGACACCACCTCTGAGATCAAGGAGCATTCCAGTGTCAATGCCCCATTGAGAATGGATTATTTTTACTCTTCAGGAAGTGAGGGGAGTTAGCTTATGATGTGATCATAGCAATAGTTTTCAGATAAAAAGATGTTAATTTTCAGCAATAAGAAATAATAAAAAATAATTAAAATTAATCAAAATTAATCATTTAATGTAAGTTATTAAAGTGATAATATAACTTCAGGCATTGTTATGGAAAGATGCCAATGATACATTGTTAGGAGTCTATTTTTTTAAAAAAACTGTATTTAAGAAAATACATGGATGGGTATATGACAAGTCATAGTTTTGTAATTTTAAACTTTTTAGGATTTATTTATTCATTTTGTTTTCTCAAAATATTTATTTATTTATTTATTTATTTATTTATTCATTCATTTATTTATTTATTTAGCACTGGAGCATGGGGAGGGGCAAAGGGAGAGAGAGAAGGAGAATCTTAAGCAGGCTCTTTGCCCAGTGGAGAGCCCTACTCAGGACTTGATCTCAGAACCCCAATATCACGACCTGAGCTGAAATCAAGAGTCTGATGCTTAGCCAACTGAGCCACCCGGGCACCCCCAGAATATAGATTTTTAAAAATCCAATTATTCATTTTTGCATCAATGGGAAAGTTACCCAAAGAGTTACTCCACAGAGTTTGGCATGCCAGCATATTTGGAAGAGCACCAACATTTCTTTTTCAAATTCTAGGAATCTTATTTGGGAATTTAGCAAACCTACCGATTCAGTGGACATAAAAGAGAGAAATGGACGACCCTCACATATGGCCAAATAGAAGATTAGTTGATGGATAGAATACCTATGCTGTCTCCAAAAAATTTATATCAATAATAAAATGTGTTCATCGTGGAGAAAAAAGTACACAGAACATGAACATTACTTCAAACCTTGTGCCACAGATAGAACCTCTGTCAACATTTTGTGCATGTCCTTGGAGTGCCTACCTGTCCTCTCTCTCTCTAGAACATAAAGAAAGGGAAGAAAAAATAAAAGAAGACAAAAACAGAGAGGAAAGCAAACCATAAGAGACTCTTAACTCTGGGGAACAAACAGGGTTGCTGCGGGTGGTGTAGCAGGGGCGGGGTAGGGTAACTGGGTCTTGGGCATTAAGGAGGACACATAATGGAATGAGCACTGGGTGTTATATGAAATTGATGAATCACTGAATTCTACCCCTGAAACTAATAATACACTATATGTTAACTAAATTTAATTTAAGTTAAAAAATAATTTAAAAAAGAAATACAGATACGGAATTCTATCTGTATCTATATCTATATTTTGTAATCTGGGTAGATAGAGGTAGTTTGAGTACTTACAGGCTGAAGCTACATATACATATACACACACACACAAACACACACACTTTCTGTAGTTAACAAAATTAAGATCATAGAGAGCACACGCTATATCCTGGCTTGCATTTGGATGATTTTGCTGAATAGAATACCATATGCATTTTCTCGTGACGCTAAATGTGCTCCACAACGTGATTTTAATGACTTCATGATATTTCATTATATGGCCATACCATAATTTACTTCACAAATCTCTTGTGAATAGTTGCGTTTTTCAAATTTATCACTATTATAAATAATGTTGTGATAATATCACATGTGCATTTCTGAGTATTTCCTTTGGATAAATTCCTGGAAGGAAGATTACTGAAGGAGAGGATATAAACTCTTTTATAAGCCCTTTGATAGATCTTGCCAAATTACCCTCAAGAAAGGATAAAACAATTTATTTTCCTACCATCGATGAAGGTATTACCTCATTGCACTCTTGACAACAGGCAGCATTCCATATATAATTTTATTCATTGTCAATTTGATAGATGACTAATGGCATTTTGTTGTTGTTTTAATTTGCATGTATTTGATTACAAAATAGACTGATCCTTTTAGCTCTATATTACCCAGCTGTAATTCTTCATTTGTGGGCTGTCAATTGGTGTTCCTTGCATTTTTTTCCCTATTGGATGGATGTTCCCCTTTGTTTTTCTTTATCGATCCACTTGGGGTGGGGGCAGATGTGATAAGAATGTATATAGAAAACCTTCGGGTAGGATAAACCTGAACCATTAATGAACCCTGAACCACTACTCTCCCTCTGGGGATTAGGGTGAGTGGTGAGAGGGAGGTGCTAGCTTATTCTCAACTTGCCTCTTAGTCTGACCCACTGTTCATCTTTTCTGCCCTACTTCGTGACTCGGGGGGCTGACCTCTCTCTGTGCACTAGATTCTTGGGGGCCCTTTGCTCTCTACTTTCCAGTTGGTTTTGGCTAATGGGCATAGATCAGAGAACATGGGGGTGAGAGGTGAGTGGGGATTTATGTCCTGCTCCCACCCCTGCCTCCCTGGCAGGTTCTGGTAGAACCAATGTCCCTCTGTGGTCACAGCTTCTGTCAATGGCCTTACTTCATTAGGTTCAACTGTTGTTGACCTAGAAACATCAACCCCCTCCCCCTGGCCCTGCCCCAGCCACTTTCAACCTGGGGTGTCCAGAGCTTTCTGCTGCTGCTGTTGTTTACAACTCCACCATCCCCCAGATGGATTCCCTTCGCCATGCCTACGTGCCTGCATATGGTACCTTCACTGAACCCTCTTTGTGTGAACCCCACACATAGATCATCTGCTTCCTGCCAGGACCCATGTCATAAAGGAGGTGATTAACTTTTATTCTCAGTATTTCCATAGTGGTGTTGATTTCATTTTTTTCCTCAATAATCATGTATCCATTCTGTAATTAGCTACAATCCTTGTGTATGTTTACCCCCCTGGCCACTTGGATTTGCTCTTCTGGGATTTGAGAGACATTGTCCATTTTTCTGTCAAGTTATTGGCCTCTTTATTGTCAATAGGTAAGAGTTCATGCACCAGATTTTTATTTTTATTTTTTTTGTGTGTGTGTTTTATAGTTCTATGGATTTTTTTTTTTATGTTTATTTTTTTTTTATTGGTGTTCAATTTACTAACATACAGAATAACACCCAGTGCCCGTCACCCATTCACTCCCACCCCCCGCCCTCCTCCCCTTCTACCACCCCTAGTTCGTTTCCCAGAGTTAGCAGTCTTTACGTTCTGTCTCCCTTTCTGATATTTCCCACACATTTCTTCTCCCTTCCCTTTCACTATTATTTATATTCCCCAAATGAATGAGAACATATAATGTTTGTCCTTCTCCAACTGACTTACTTCACTCAGCATAATACCCTCCAGTTCCATCCACGTTGAAGCAAATGGTGGGTATTTGTCATTTCTAATAGCTGAGTAATATTCCATTGTATACATAAACCACATCTTCTTTATCCATTCATCTTTCGTTGGACACCGAGGCTCCTTCCACAGTTTGGCTATCGTGGCCATTGCTGCTAGAAACATCGGGGTGCAGGTGTCCCGGCGTTTCATTGCATTTGTATCTTTGGGGTAAATCCCCAACAGATGCACCAGATTTTTAGATGTTGTGTATTATCTTGATTATAAATGTCTCCTGAATCTATTGTCTGTCTTTTGGTTTCATTTAAAATATGTTTTGAGAGCAGCCCGGGTGGCTCAGAGGTTTGGCGCCGCCTTCAGCCCTGGGCCTGATCCTGGAGACCCAGGATCGAGTCCCATGTCAGGCTCCCTGCATAGAGCCTGCTTCTCCCTCTGCCTGTGTCTCTGCCTCTGTGTGTGTGTGTCTCATGAATAAATAAATAAAATCTTAAAAAAAATAAAATAAAATATGTTTTGACATGTGCATATTATAAAATTATATTTACCCAAATTTCCTGCGTATCATTTTGTCATCTCTGTATCCTGTCCCAGTTAATAAGGTTCAATTATCCCAAGAATTTGTAATTATAGTCTCTTCCGGTGTTTTCTAAGACTTTCATTTAAATTTTATTTGTAAATCTCTCAACTCTCTAGTTGATGTTGAAGTTTGGACTCTTTTGAATAATACTGCTAAGAATGTGCAAGTCTTTGTGTGGATAGGAATTTATTTTTTTATATGATGTGAAGTTGGTGTGCAGACCTATGCATAGTCAAAGACTACAGTCATACATGGTTGTCAGCATAACAACAAAATATCACTTTACTTTCAAGAGTTTGGCCAAAAGAAGCCCCACAAATTAGAAATTTTAACACTTTTTCCTGATGGCCACAAGGGTAAAGTTGCTCTCAGAAGTTACTGGAGGAAGTATAAATTTTTACAGTCCTTTTGGAAAGGAATGTGGCAATATCTCTTAAAATTAAAAGTACACATGGTGTTCAATCCAGCGATTCCACTTCTGGGAATTCAACCCCTAGTAATAAAAGCATCAATAAATTAAGACACATACACCAGCATGTTTATAGCAGTCTTGCTTATAGTAGCACAAATAAATGTGGATGACAAAGAAAGGTTGGAAAATCTATATAACAGAATATTTTGCAGCCACTTTAAAGATTGAATTATAGTTGTAACAGAACGTGGCATTGTTGAGTAAGACAAGAAATTGAAAGAAATGATTTTCATAGGATACTATTTTATTAAGCTAACAGTGACCAAAAAGGTGTGTGTGGGTGGGGGGAGGGGGTATTGCAAATAATTACAAGGGCAGAGAAGAACTTACAGCTGTTTTCTTACACAGGCTGTATTCTGTTATTATGTGGTTTGGGAGTAGGGCAAGAGCAAACACTGCTAATGGAAGAATAAAATTCTCCACTTAACGATAGGATCCCTGTTTGGTTTGTTAGAGATATCTGCATCCATTTGCATAAATAAATTAGAAGAAAGAATATATCTGTAACGATTGACTTGTAAAGCTGTCCGTGACAGATTGTCAGGCATGAAGGCCAAGTTGCATTGAAACGTGTAAATAAACAACCAAGAAAACCCCTGTTTGTGTACACATATACATATGGTGACGTTTAGTTGCACAACAGAAGAAAAGTAGCTTGTTCTGCAAATCGTTCATAGGAGGGGAGCAGTGAGAGGGAGAAATGAAGGAAGGGAAGTGGAACAAGGAACTGAAGGATCAGCATCCATACAATTTTATATTGCATTATTGCAATCACAGGATTTTTATCATTTGAAAAATATTTCAATTTTTTATATTGATTTTTTAAAAATAAAACATGGAAGGGAGAGAAGGACTTTAATCAAATTATGCCCAAGGAGGTGTAGGAAGGTAGATCGGACCACTGCCTGGGGAGAACTGGAAAAATCTCACACGGGAGGCTATCAGAAATGGGTTGGGGGGGCACCTGAGTGGCTCAGCAGCTGAGCATCTGCCTTCAGCTCAGGTCGTGATCCCGGGGTCCCAGGGATTGAGTCCCACGTCGGGCTCCCTGCATGGAGCCTGCTTCTGTCTCTGCCTATGTCTCTGCCTCTCTTTCTGTGTCTCTCATGAATAAATAAATAAAATCTTAAAAAAAAAAAAAACAGGGCTTGGAAGGAGAGAAGAAAGTCCTTGAGGCCAGTGTATCAGGCCATCCAGGTAGAGCAAACAGCAGTGACCTGAGGCTGTATCATTGCATCCAGGGTAGTTTGGGATTTTATACCTCAGTTCAGGGTATCTTAATCTCAGTACTATTGACGTTGGGGCCAGCTAAGTCTCTGTGGAGGGGGGCTGTTCTGGACCCCGGAGATGTTTATCAGCAGCCCTGGTCTGTACTCAGCAAGAGGCAGTAGCAACCCCTGCCCCTCCAGCTGTGAAAACCAAAACTATCTCCAGACATTGCTAACGTTGCCTTGGGGACAGAACGCCCCCCGTTCACTCCCCGAGAACCACTGCTACGTGAAAGGGAGTAAACGGTGGTTAGGTGGTTGGCTGTTAGAACGACTTTGTGATGGAAGGTGCACTGGAGGGGAGGAGGCTGGAGGCAGGGAGGCTGTTGAGGAGGCCGCTAGTGTGATCCAGGCAGGGGAACAGGACAGCCTGGGAGGAGACTCTCCCTCCCAAATTCATCCCAGAACTGCAGCCTGCTCTCCCCTGCCCCCCACTGCTGTGGCCCTCTTATTATTTCTTACCTCCTCCACCTGTCTCATCCCCTCTCTCCCATCCTTCAGTCATCCTCCTGTGGCTGCCAGAGGGAACTGTCTGGTGAGATCTGGCACATTCAGAGTGGTGTGGCTATAGACCAGAGAGAACTTTTTTTCTTTCTTTCTTTCTCTGTTTTTTTTTAAAAGGATTTTATTTATTTATTCATAAGAGACACAGAGAAAGAGGCAGAGACATACAGGGAGAAGCAGGCTTCTGTGGGGAACCTGATGGGGGACTCGATCCCAGGACCCTGGGATCACGCCCTGAGCTAAAGGCAGACGCTCAACCACTGAGCCACTCAGGTGCCCTGGAGGGAACTTTCTTTTAAAAAAACTATTTAAATTAAAATTTTCAACATACAGTATAACACCCAGTGCTCATCCTATCAAGTGCCCTCCTCAGTGCCTGTCACCCAGCTACTCCTTCCCTCCACCCACCTCCCCTTCTGCAATGCTTTGTTTCCCAAAGTTAGAAGTCTCTCATGGGTTGTCCTCTCTAATTTTCCCCACTCAGTTTCCCCCCCTTCCCATATGGTCCCTTTCATTATTTTTTATATTCCACATATGAGTGAAACCATATGATGATTGTCTTTCCCTGATTGACTTTCCCTTATTATTATTTCCCTTATTGACTTATAATACCCGGAGGGAACTTTCTTAAAAGGAAAACAGGACATGCCCATTCTCAGCTTAGGAACCCACAAATGGCCCTTGCCACTGATGGGATCAAGAACTATCTCTGTGGGGGAGAGCAAGGCTCTCCTGAAGCTAGACTCTGCCTCCTTTCCTTGTCCCCTGGGTGCCGCTATCTAGGTCATATCTTCTCCTGACCTACTCACAATCTCAATAATGTGAAACAACTTCTCAGCCTTTGTTTCCTCTTCCTTCCACATGCCAAGACTCAACCTTAAATGTCACCTCCTCCGAGAAGCCTCCTCTGGCTGGCTGAGGGTAGAGTTGAAGATTTCCTTTTCTGGGTTCCAATCCTATGGCACTTACCATGCTGTGTCATAACACACTTAGACATTTGTCTGTTTACTTGTCTGTGAGTACTTTAGAATCAAAGTCTGTGTTTGGGCTCATCTTTCAGTCTCAGTGCCTGGAGCATACTTGGCACCTAAATATTTTCTGGAAAAGGCAGGGAAGGAGGAAAGAGAAAGATTCTCTAGAACAGACTAGCATGAGCAGCAATATGGGTCTTCTACTGAGTTAGTAATCGTGCAGTCAATTTTAAAAGAGATATGGAAGGGTAGGGTCACTCAATGATGAAATTAATCAGACTTACAGAAGAGATGTTTCAAGAATAGAGAACAGTCTGTGGCTGAAGAGAGAAATGGGGGTTGTAGGAAGCCTTGTCTCAGAGGTCACAAAACCGATTGAATCTGGCGTTTGGTATGTTTTCTTTGGTCTCATGTCATTGCTGTATTTTCTGAAAAAGTCATCATTGTGAAAGATTATTAATTGTGAAGTAGACTTCATTTTTTAATTTTTTAAAAGATTTTTAAAATTCATTTATTTGACAGAGAGAGAGAGGGAGCAGCAGAGGGAGAGGGAGAAGTAGGCTCCCTGCTCAGCTGAGCAGGGAGCCCGATATGGGGCTCAATCCCAGGACCCCAGGATCATGACCTGAGCTGATGCTTAACTGACTGAGCCACCCAGGTACTCCTGAAGTAGACTTTATAATAACAATGTCAATGAGTAAAAGTAAACAATATCATAAAAATACTGATTTCTGCCTTTGTTTGACAGGAACGGCTGAAAAAGGATCCAAGAGTTGACCAAGTCAAGTAGGCTGGATTGCCATGGTCATTAGAAGAGGCGGTCCATAGGGAGGCAGGGATCAGACACCTATTCCCAATATAGTAGTGCAGGGTTTATGGACCCAAGTAGATACCACTTGCTGGTAGAGAGACGGGTCCTAATGCCTTGAATGCCTGGGTAGGGTGGTTGGATGTGCAGCTGATTGGGACCAGGGAAGGCAGGAGGCTGATGTTCTAGGAACACCTCCCAACAAGCTAGAGTCACTCCAAAGTGGTGGAATCTCTGACATCCACATCCAGAGTGGTGGATCTGCACATCTTCTCCAGAAATCTGGCTCATCCAGAGCAGCCGCTGGGACTGTGTCATGAGTGAGCCTGTAAAGGATCTGTAGAATCCTGGCCACCAAGCGGGAACTGTGCTCTAAGATGGCAAACATGTTTGCTAAAGGGTCTCATGCGCAGTGTTTTATGAATTAAAGAGAAGAGCAATAAAGGCACTTTAGGCTCAATTCCCTGAGAAAAGCTAATCAGCAACCAAACCTAGAATTGATTTTTTTTTTTTTTTGCTAGTTCAATACTTAATGTTACATGTTAAGCAACAGGATTTTACAATTCACTAGTCCTTCACTTACAGGGAATTAAGCAATAAAAATCCATTCTCCTCTCAAATGCCAAGAGCCAAGGCTATCCACTAACAAGTGAGTGAACCAATTGAGTGATTCAGTCAGCATATTGATTTCTTGTTTTTCTAAACACCTATTTTTTTTAAAGATTTCATTTATTTATTCATGAGACACACACACACACACACACACACACACACACACACAGAGGCAGAGACACAGGCAGAGGGAGAAGCAGGCTCCATGCAGGGAGCCCGACGTGGGACTTGATCCCGGGTCTCCAGGATCACACCCTGGGCCGAAGGCAGGCACTAAACCGCTGAGCCACCCGGGCTGCCCCAAACACCTATTTCTTTGCTTTATGTGGGGACTCCTTAATAGACTCCAAGAGCCCTTTCTGCTTACCTTCTATAATCCTTCATCCTCTTTTTCCCTTCTCCCCAGGCTGGACACTCAGGAAACTGCTGGCATCCCTGTTACTAAAACTTTTTTTTTTAATATTTTATTTATTTTTTCCTGAGAGACACACAGAGAGAGGCAAAAAGACACAGGCAGAGGGAGAAACAGGCTCCATTCAGGGAGCGTGATATGGGACTCTATCCCAGGACCCCAAGATCATGCCCTGAGCTGAAGGCAGACACTCAACCACTGAGCCACCCAGGTGCCCCTATTTTTTATTGCTGTAAAATATTTTATTTATTTATTCATGGGAGACACACAGAGAGAAAAGCAGAGACATAGGGGAGCCTGTGGGGAGCATGATGTGGGACTCGATCCCAGTACTCCGGGATCACGCCCTGAGCCAAAGGCAGACACTCAACCATTGAGCCACCCAGGTGTCCCCTGTGTAACTAAAACTTTGGAAACAAGAGAAATGCTGCCAGAAATCGCACTCCAGAGCAGAGTTTATGAATATCAAACACGTACTCTGTTCTGTTTACTTTTTTTTTTTTTTTCATTTGTTTGCGTGATGATGGGTGAAATCATCTGGTACTTCTCTTTCTCAGTCTGAGTTATTTCACTTACCTTAGGTATTTCACTTAATTTTTTTATTAGTAATTGTCAGTTATTTCACTTAATACCTGCTTGGTCTGTCCATGTTGTAGCAAACAGGCAAGATTTCAGGGTAAGGGAGGGTGAGGGGTGAAACAGCTGAAGGGGATTAAGAGGTACAAACTTCCAGTTACAAAATAAATAAGTCACAGAGATGAAAAGTACAGCATAGGGAATATAATCAATGATACTGTAATAACGTTGTGTGGTGACAGATGGTGATGACACTTACCATGGTGAGTATCAAGTCATGTACAGAATGTTGAATCACTATGCTGTATACCTGAAACTAATAGAACATTGTGTGTCAACTATACTTCAATAATACATCTTAAGAAGTCAAACATGCAGATGCAAAAGGGAGCTTCCTTTGGGCTTAATGATGGCTTTGTGAAATGTACGCTACGCTCTCATGATAATTATGTGATCCACATAGATAGATGAGGAAAATGGGTCACATTCGGAGGTTGTCATCACCCTGGTATTGAGTGGCTGGGCTAGAGTTTGAACCAAATGCTCTGGCTCAAGTCCTTGACCTTAACCTTCAGACTACACGCCCTCTCTGATATTTGCATAGGTAAGTGTTATTCTCTAAAAAGAGTTACTGCCTTTGGTCAATTCCCATCCATCACTACTTACCTGTTAAGAAACCAAAATGTGGTAGGTGCTCAACAATGAGTTGATGCATGGATTTGTTCAGAGGATTTTGCTGCCCTAGGGTGATCTAGTGTTTGGCATATTGCATGGCGCCAACAGAATGGAGCAGATGTGGAGTGGGGAATGGTGGCACTCCGCAGCCTCTGAGATCCCAGTTTATAAACTTCTGGTGTTTTATAGAGCTCTAAAAAGGGCTTATGCATCCTCCAGGACCAGACAGGAAAAGGCTTGCCTTGCGCCCAAGGCTTGATGGAGATAGCTCAAATAGTGTCTTCACGTGCAACTCAATCCCTGGAAGCTGCTCTTCCATGAACCAGGATCAGAGGCTGGAGTGGAGGGACAACTGCTTCCTGACTAAGTCCCATCATGAGACTTGTAGTTAAGCCTCTCCAACCTAATAGGACAGGAGAGAAGGAAGGATGAGCTTAAGAGACTTCAGAGTCTCCATGAGCCTATTGCTATTTGTCTGCATGATTGGTTTTCAGCTGGCAGTGGAGTCCTGGGTATGCTGCAGAGGTGCCTCAGGTGGTCAGGTGAAGGAAGGAGGAACGTAAGCACTTGGTATTTTCTTACCTGTAAATGAACTTGTGTTAACATTCATTCCTTTGATAATAAATCAAAATAAAACAGAACAAAAATACCCAGCTCTACCATTATCAACCCCAAACCTACCAATATTAACAACTACATTTCTTTTTTAAAAAAAGAAGCATATGCCAGGTGTTGGGCTATATATTGACAAGCATTATGGCAGTAATACCCCCAGATCCCTTTGGGGAAGTACAATTTTATTTGTACTATATTTTACTATAATGTCTATATGTCTGTGTGTTACTGGGGAGCCACTCAAATTCACACAGCCAGTAGGTACAAAATTCGGGATCTGGCTCCCAGCTTTGGGATGCTAGCCACTTTGGCACACCACTGTGACTCCTGCTGTCTCCTGTTATTTCTGTCTTCTCTGCCCAGCAAGCCCTTGCCCTGTGAGCGGACTTTGATAAGGAATTTCTGTTTCCTTAGGTACTGGCCACTCTTGCATCCATGAGAGGAGCCTTGCTGTGTCCTGATCTAAAGCTGATGAATCAAGGTATGAAGTACAATTTTTTTCTTCTCCCATAGCAGAGAGGGTTGAGGCTGGACAGTTTTCTGAATGGAAGACTATCTTTGACTGCCTGTAATATCACTTTTCCTCTGTACCCTTCACATGTACACTTGATTGGTTGACTTCTATTTGTACTAAAGCCCTCTCCTCTTCCAGAAAGGAATATAATTCCAACACACAGGTATCTGGCACAAGGCATGATTCCTTAAATAGCTGACGGCTGCGTGAATGAATGAACAGATGAGTGTATATACAATGAACATACGGATAATGCTCATTGATTTTTCCCTATAAAGCACCAACTTAAAGCATTTAAAAAGAGT
The DNA here is from genome assembly GCF_048164855.1 of Canis lupus baileyi. Lineage (NCBI taxonomy): Eukaryota > Metazoa > Chordata > Mammalia > Carnivora > Canidae > Canis > Canis lupus. The sequence goes on from NC_132845.1 coordinate 57,531,277, forward strand.
AAATTTAATGAAGTTTGAGCTAACTTATAAGAAAATTTATGAGTCCAGGAAGGAAAATGTTGACAGAGTAATCTTCATAAAGCCTTTCTGTAGAAAACAAAAACAAAAACAAAAGCATGTGGGTGGTTGAATGATTGGCTTACTCTGAGGAGATGTACCATGGCTCTGATGCATTGTTGTAGGTCTTGGGGCCACTGTAGTAGAACCTGTCCTGAAAGGTCTTTCAACTCTGGCTTAAATCAGTCTGTTAGCAGAATATTCTTCGATGGAACAAGTTAGGATTGGACAAAGATGAATTCTCCCCTTGCATGGAAATTCGACTCTTGGTAGCCTCCACTACTCTGTGAACATTGGTAATTGTATCTTGTGATCAGTGTCCATGGACACCATGCCTGCTTAGTGTTCCTGAGGGCAGAGACAGCTTTCGATTTGTCTTTAAATCCCATCCACCTTGTCACCTTCCCACACTCAGGACTGTGCTGGGCACATAGTGGGTAGGCAATAACTGGTGAATAAATGAACAAATAAATGAATGCATTTATTCTTTATCATGACCTTGTGAAAGAGCTTGCCTATTAAGTGTTAGCAATGTGCACTGTATTAGTGTCCTATTGCTGCCATAACAAATTACCACAGGCTTGGTGGCTTAAAACAACCTAAATGTATTATCTTATAATTCTAGAAGTCGGAAATCCAAAATGGGTCTCACTGGGTTGAAATCAAGGAGTTAGTAGAGCTGTATTCCATCTGGAAGCCCTAAAAGAGAATCTGTGTCTTTGACTTTGCAGCTTCTAGAGGCTGTGAGTTCCTTGGCTGATGGACTTCTTTCATCTTCCATCTGCCATCCATTATATCAACTTCAGCCTCTGCTCTCATTATCTCTCTTGTTTGCTAATAAGGACACTTGGGATTACATTGGGCCCACCCAGATCATTCGGGATAGTCTCCCCACCTTGAAATCCTTAATTTAATCACACCTGCAAAGTCTCTTTTGCCATGACTGGTAACATTTTCACAGGTCCTGGGGACTAGGGTAGGGACCATTATTCTATCTTCTCCAGGCACCTAGGACTGAATAGATTGCCCTCCCTCTTTTTCTATTTAATTAACTAACAATTCATTTACTCAGCATTAATATTTATAATAATATAGAAATATGTACATTTGAGGCTGAGTTTAGCATAGTCTTTACCTTAAAGAAAACCCATAAGGATGTTGGACAAGAAATTAATCCAGCCCTGGAGGAGAAGATAGAAAATGTTCCATGTATTTCACAGGAGAGCAAAAGCACTTGTAGCTGAGAGAATACAGGAGAGCTTCATGGAGGAGGTGGCACTGTTGTTGGAACGCAAATATTCTGTCAAAATTTGTAAATGGGAGGGAGTGAGGGCAGGCAGAGCAAGGATGTGGAGGGAAAGCCTGATAATAATAACTAATACAAATGGAATGTTAACAGAAGCCAGATGCTGTTAATTATATGCATAACTACGCTTGTCTTCAAAAACCCTAAGATACATACAGTATTATTTCATCCACATTATAGGTGAGGAAACTGAGGTATGGATGGCCTGAGCAACTTATCCAAAGGAAGTGATAGAATGTGAATGGAAACCCAGCTCCCCACCCTTGAGTAAATAGTTTTGTTTGAAGGGAGAGTATAACATATGTGTAAAGGGGAGTGGAGAGTAAGATTGGAAAAGGTAGATAGGTACCAGATCATTTAAGAATTTGAGAGCCCAACTGTGAATTAGTACCTCATTTAAAAGGTTATAAGGACTTTTATTTTTGAGAAGATGAAGTAGCTCTAATTTCTCCTATGCCCTCCACTATATACAAACCAAAAGCCTAGATAGCCTAGCTAGGTACTTTGACTAGATAAGGTCCTGATTTTTATTTTTGCTTTTGTTTCTTTTATGACTCATATATCTCAGGTTTAGAGCTTAAGAAGCCAGTAACCTGGAGACCTCAAGGGATGCAGGAAAAGAAAAGCCCCAATAAAAGCCTTCTCTATAGTCAAAAGGCCATAAAAGGGGCAATCTAGCCAAACAGACAACTTTTAGACAATAACTAATCTAGTTCAGCCAGGGTCCATAGGAAAAGCTATAGTCTCATACCCATCTAAGTTGGCAAAGGATGAGTGAGGAGCTGGCCTGTCTACCCTTGCCAGGCTGTCATGGTGACCCCTCCATAGCTATGGTAGTAGGGAAGACCACATTAGGAGGCTGGAATTTCACTCCATCAGTTTCACTCCAGTAATGAAGAGCCACTCACTCTTCCCAGGGGGTGGCATCAGGACTTTCACCATTACTCAGCAGTGAGGCTATACTCCGCAGTGTCAGTGGAGTCCACATGGGAAGCAGCAACAAAGCACAATGACTCTCCCTGCCAGGGAGATACAAGTAGAGATCTAGTCCTCTCCAAATTAAGTATTCACAGAGATTTAGTGAGGAACCTAGAATTGTGGCCCCACTCAGCAGTAATGAGGCAGTGAGAGCCTTCCCCTGCTAGAGCTATGTTGGAGAATTCCAGCTACTACAGAAAGTTAAAATAAGATTCAGTCTCATAACATAAATCCCAAAATGTCCAGATTTCAATTCAAATCACTTATGATGCCAAGAACAAAGAAAATTTCAACTTGAATGAAAAAGAAACAATCAATCAATGCTAGCATAGGAATGACAGAGAGGTTGGAATTATCTGACAAAGATATCTAAAGTAGTTCTAAAAAATGCTTTGATGAGCAATTAAAAATGTGCTAAAAACACATTAAAAAAAAGAAACTCTCAGAATAGAGGCTCTAAAGTAGAAGCAAACAGAATTTTAGAATGGAAAAAGATGGTAATTGAAAGAAAAAGCCCAATGAATGGGCTAACAACAGAATGAAGAGGACAGAAGAAGGAATCAGTGAAGTGGAGAATAGAAAAAGGGGAAATACAAATCTTAGTAACAGAAAATTGACAAACAAAATGAGGAGGTCCTCAAGGGCTTGTGGGCCTTTAACAATGGAGCTAACCTATGTCATCAGAATCTCAGAAGGAGAGGAGAAGGTGGTGGGGCTGAAAAAAAAATCACTGAAAGAAATAATGACTGAAAACATTAAATTTGACAAAGGAAAAAAAAATGACAAAGGACATAAACCTATAGATTCAAGAACCTGAGTGAGTCCCAGACAGGACAAATCCAAAACAATTCACACCAAGAAAAATCATAATCAAACTTCTAAAATCTAAAAACAAAAAAATCTTGAAAGCCAGAGAGAAATTCCTCCTTATTTTATAGGGGAAAAACAATTTGAATCATAGAGGATTTGTCATGAGACAGGGAGACCAGGACAGGAAACGGCACTTTTTTTTTCAAGCTGAAAGAAAAAGATTGTCAACTCCGAATCCTACCTAGTGAAAATGCTGTTCAGGAATGAAGGAGAAATTATGACCTTCTCAGATAAAGGAAAACCAGGAGTGTTGCCAGCAGATCTACCTAAAAAAGAATAGCTAACAGAAGCTCTCTAAACAGAAAGGAAAAAAAGAGAATCTTGCAATATCAGGAAGGAAGAAAGAAAGTGGTAAGCAAAAATATGGGTAAATATAACATATTTTCCTTTACCTCATGAGTTTCCTAAATTATATTTGATAGTGGAAGAAAGAATTACAACACTGATATGGTCTTCAGTGTATATAAAGGAAATATTTAAAATGATTGCATTTTAAATGGGGAAGGCAAAGAGATGTAATTAAAAGGATTAAGATTTTATTCGAATTGGTAAAATAAAACCACCAGTAAACTGTGATAATTTCTATATATAAAAGTTAAAACCTAGGGGCACCTGGGTGGTTCAGTGGTTGAACATCTGCCTTTGGCTCAGGTCGTGGTCCTGGGATCCTGGGATTGAGTCCTACATAAGGCTCCCCATAAGGAGCTTGCTTCTCCCTCTGCTGAGGTCTCTCTCTGTGTGTCTCTTAGAAATAAATAAATAAAATCTTCTTTAAAAAAAGTTAATACCTAGAACATCACTAAAAGTATCACAAAGAGATACTCAAAAGCACAATAGATACATGAAAATGGAATTTAAAAAAGATAGTTGAGTAACCACAGAATATGTTTTGTTTTTTTTTTATCACGAGGAAATCAAGCTGGAAATCAGTAACAAAAAGATAATAGAAAACTTCTAAAGAATTGGAAAGGAAACAGAATTCTAAATAAGCCATGGATCAAAGAGGAAGTCTTGAGAGAAATAAAAATTGAGTAGAATTAAAATGAAAAGACAGCCCATCAAAGATCATGGGAAACAGCTAAAGTAGCTCCAAGAGGGAAGCATATAGCACCATGCATTTGGAAAAAAAAGAGAGAAGACTCAAATCTATAATCTAAGCTCCCACCTCAAGAATTTAGAAAAAGAAAAGCAAAATAAACCCAAAGCAAGAATAAAAAGGGAAATAATAAAGATAGGAACAGAAACAGATTGCATTAGAAACAGAAAACAAAGTCAATGAAATGAAAGATTCCATCTATATAATACGCTTGAAACAACAACTTTATAGAAATGGGGAATGGATTCATGGTTATCAGGGGACTGGAGGAAATGAGAGGACAGTGGGTGTGGCTATGAGGGATTTGTATGTGATGGAAATGCTCTCTGTCTTGGCTGTGGCACTGTCAACAGCCTGGTTGTTGTTATATTATAGTTTTGCCAGGTGTTGCATCTGGGAGAAACTGGGTCAAGAATCTATGGGATCGGGGTGACTGGGCGGCTGCCCATTAAGCCACTGACTTGATTTTGGCTCAGATCATGATCTCAGGATGGTGAGATTAAGCCCTGCATGGGACTCCGTGCTGATGGTGGAGGCTGCTTGAGATTCTCTCTCTCCCTTTCCCCCTCCCACCCCTGCTTGCACGCTCTCACTCTGTCTCAAAAAAAAAGGAATATATCAGATTTTCTTTGTATCATTTTGTACAACTGTATGTGATTCTACCATTATCTCGAAAGTTTAATTAAAGAAAGGGGCCTAGGTGGCACAGTTCATTAAGCATCCGACTCTTGATTCGATTCAGGTCATGATCTCAGAGTTGTGAAATTGAGCCCTGCGTGGGGCCCTGTGCCTAGCATGGAGTCGGCTTGGGATTCTCTCTCCCTCTGCCTTTGCCCCTCTCCCTGCTTGTACTCTCTAAAATAAGTAAATGAATAAAATCTTAAAAAAAATTCTTGGCTTGGGGGCCTCCAGCATGTTATGAGGATCTGAGTTCCAGGACGCAGGGACAATGTGTATGTGTGTGTATGCACCTATGTGCAAATGCACTTTTTTTTTTTTTTTTTTTTTTTTGAGGCAGAGTGGCCAGGGAAATTCTCTGTCATAAAGGCAACAGGTATCGGAGCAGTGGCTTAATAACTATACTCCTCAGATCAGTTTCTGCTGAAAAGGTGGAACATGGGGTTTAGCTTTTAGGTTGTAGTGAGGGTCAAATGAGGTGCAAAATCTAAAGGTCAGGTGCCTGGAACACAGCAAGCATTGAGAAAGTGAAGGCTATTATGACGGTGATGGTGATGGTTGTTACTGTTATGATTATAGGCGGTCAGTGGTTGTGGTGATGTTCTGTGAAAACTGAGTCTGAATCAATTCTTCCTCTATGAGAGTCCCAAGGGAATGTCTCTGCAGGAAGAGAAGGAAGAGCTCGAGAAAGGAAGAAAATTGTGTGTGTGTATGTGTGTGTGTTTCCTTTACAGTCATGGGAGCATCTGCTGGAAGCTGAAATCTTAATTAACTCAGACAGGGGAGTGTCCTCATTTCTAGGCTTTTCAACTTGAAACTGATGTTCTTGGAGCCTGCAGGGCCGCTGGCTGCATGCCTGAGGATTGCTGAGTGGAGGGGCTAGAGCCTCCTGCAGGTGCGGGGCACTCAGGCTGCAGGACGGGGAGGGCGTACTGTCCTGTGTGTGGTTTGAGGATGCTCTGACTGTCAGGTCCTCCCCACGGGGTGGGATGACGAAGCTGCCTCCACCTTGCTCAGCCACTTGGCTCATTCTCCACAACCTGGATCCAGCTCAGCTTATTTCATAATTGGCTCAGCAGCCGAGAGAAACCACACAACCAAGGAGCTTGTGGGGAAGAGAATGCAGACATATGTAATTAAGACTAACGATGAAAAAATTAATCCAGGCCATGGAGAGAGCTTTCTAGCACAATACCCTTGGTGATCACCACTCTGAACACCTTGGTCTTACAGCTAGGAAAAACAACACTTATTTATTGCCTTGGCCAAGACCATAGAGAGAGTCCGTGATGACTTAGGGGTCTGAAACCAGGGCCATGTTTTTCAAACCGAAGTCCACAGAAACCTCAGGGATGACAATTTTATCAGTCTGTGACTCAGCAGGAAAACTGAAATGCCTTTGAGTATTTAAAACAGAAAGAGGGGTCTTTGGGTGGCTCAGTGATTTAGTGCTGCCTTCAGCTCAGGGGGTGATCCTGGAGACCCGGGATCTAATCCCATGTTGGGCTCCCTGAATGGAGCCTGCTTCTCCCTCTGCCTGTGTCTCTGCCTCTCTCTCTCTGTGTCTGTCGTGAATAAATAAATAAAATCTTAAAAAAAAATAAAACAGAAAGAATGTCAAGGTGGTCATCATCTACTGAGGTGAGAGCGATACTGGGTCCAAGCAGGATAAGGAGCTGACCCAGAGGGTAAGATAGAGCACAAAGTTGCTGCCAACCTCCCAGGCCTGAGAGGCAAAAGGAAGAGGTGGCACGACCAGAGCTCAGGGGCATGTGGCAGAAGCTAGAACCATGACAGATCCATCTGGGGAGAGCTGAAGCCCCAGAGGATACCCAGCCCCTGCTCTAGAAGCCTTCTGCACGGAGTAGAAGGGAGAGATACTCTGCAACTCCTTTCCCCTTGGTCTGTGATGGTGTCCTGCCAAGCCTGACTCAACCAACCCAAGAGCAAGCCTTAGAAGCCTAGCGGAGGCAGCTGCACAGGAGAAGCCCCATGACTATACAGCAGGGTAGAGAAAGGGCAAGAAACCAACTGAAGATAAACAAGCCCAGAAACAGCAACACAATAGTAATCACTACCTTTTATTGATCATAAACTATGTGTTAACATTGCAGAAAGGACTAGTTGGTACCAAGACCAAAGAGAGAATTCACCCTATCTATATAAAGCATCGTCACCCCATTTTGCAGGTGCATCCTTGAAGCTAAGCAAGGCTGAGTGACGTGCTTATAGGTGACACTCTAAAGGAGCCAGGCTCGGGATTTGACCTAAGGCCATTTGGATTCCAAAGGTGCTGGCTTTACCCTTAAAGGAAGAGAGTAGGAAAGAACGGGCGTTCTTCCAATAGGGCTAATGATACGTGTTGGTAAATACATTAAAATGCTAGTTTTCCAGTAAAATAAATATTAATATATTTATAGAGGAGAATGAAACTCCAAGGTTTTTCATTTTTTATTAAGGTATTATTTACATACATTAAATTCAGCCTTTTTTAGCACATAGTTCTGTGACTTTGGCAGACACCTACCCTTCCAGAATCCCATCCCTCCCCCAGATTCCTCTGCGCCTCTTTGGAATCAACCCCTCTCCCACCCCCCCACTCCACCCCCCCCCCCAGCCTCTGGTTTTACCACTTCCAGAATATCAGATAAATTGACTCATTTAGGGTTGGATGTTTTCAAATAGATCCATAGATTTAAGAAATACATTAACAGGAGACTTTGGAGGTGTCCGTTGCAGACTGGGGAGGTATTTAAGCACTCTTTCCTGTCTTTAGAAGTATTTTGTCAAATAAGTTCATGTGAGGGGCACCTGTGTAGTCAGTGGGTTAAGTGTCTACCTTCAACTCAGGTCAGGATCCCCTGCTCAGCAGGGAGCTTGCTTCTCCCTCTGCCCCTACCCCCTGCTCATGCTAGCTCACACACTCTCTCACCCCCAAATAAATAAATAAAATCTTAAAAAAATAAGTTTATATGGGTTAAGGACTTAGAACAATGCCATTATGTTGCTATTACTATAATCTTTATTACATTACTATTAGCGTCATTACTACTATTGCTGCTATAATTCTTGTTCTTGCTGAATAAATAATTAAGGCACCATAACCCCTGTGGGAAATGGCAGTAAGGGTGTGAGATTGTGATGCATAGTAAGAAATATATGTTTGGTCTGTGGTTTCTTGCAGGGACCTCCTAAAGCCCTTGGAGTTTCTTAAGTGGTAAGAGCAATAAAGGTGTCTTTTGATATTCATAATAAAGCTTTCAACAACACCTGACTTTATATTAATGAGGTGACTTTGGGCTGGCACTTGTGGCTGGAGACTGGTTGCCAGGGAAACCAACCAAAGAGTGGAGGGTTGGAAGTTTTAGCCTGGCCTGACCTCTGGGGAAGAGAGTGGGGGCTGCAAATTGAGATCAGTCACTGAAGGCCAATGATTTCATCTGTCATCCCTATGCAGTGCAGCCTCCCAAAAAAACTCCCAAACCTCCAAATCCCAAAAGGCCATGGTTCAGGGAGTTTCTGGGTTGGTGAACATACAGAGGTTCTGGAAGAGCATGGACGTTCTAAGCCCCTTTCCCCATGCCTTATCCTATGCATCTCTTCCATCTGGCTATTCCTGAGTTATATCCTTTTAAGATAAACGTGTAATCTGGTGAGTGAGCAGTTTTCCTGAGTTCTTCTTCTCAGGAGAGAAGATCTTCTAACATGAGATCTCTAACATGAGATCTTCTAACAAATTAATCAAATGCAAGGAGGGGATGGTGGGGACATGTGATATACACCTGGTCAGTCAGAAGCACAGGTGACAAGCTGGACTTGAGATCAGCATCTGAGGTGGAGGGCACCCTTGTAGGACTGATCTGCATCTATGGGATCCGGTGCTGTTTCCAGGTAGGGAGTGTTTGAAGAGAGTTAAGTGTCCACGGAGAACTGGAGAACTGCCTGATGTGGACAAACTACCACATATTCAGAGTACAGAAGCATTCAGAGTATTTATGTGTGGTAAAGCCAGACACTAGAATTTTCATTTTATAGCAGAAAAGCATATAGACCATGGAATAGGGTTCTACGCCTTGTACTTGGGACTTGAGACATTTGAGGAAAACCACTTTCTGCCTATGAACCTTTCTTCTTTTGTTTCTTCTGTGGCTATCCATTCTTGTCTTTTTGCCCAGTATCCTTGCCCCCTTCTGGTCCCTGATTTCATTCTATGCAACCATGCACCACCTGCTTCTGCTCTGGTGTCTGGCACAGAGCCCGGCCCGGGCCAATCAGAGCTCTGCATCTGTTTGACCACAGCGATCGTTCTGATGTGGAGACATATATTCAGGCCAGGCTAATGAGGATCCTTCCAGGAATTTTACTGCAATGACCAGGAATAAGGCACATTATTCTGCTAGGTTACCTAAACTACTAGATTATAAACCAGGAGTTTATGGTACTGAGTTACCATTGTGAAGAAGACCGCAACTGTGAATAAAATCAGTGCAAGGAAAGCAGACTTAAAGTGCAGGGGTGGGGATTTTGTTTACAGCACTTGATACAACTGACATCCCAGGATCTGTCTGTGTTCCAAGTGCATAAACCAATACATCCTATTGTTACTGTTGGTTTTCTTTTGCCTAAACCAGTTTGAATTCGATTTCTGTTGCTTGCAACCACAATTATCCTGGCTGACATATCTGTGAATTGTGGGTAATAATCCCTAATTGTGAAGATCAAAGGGAGTAGCATCTGTACATGCTGATTTACAAGTAAGTCTCTAACATTTTTTCAAATCTTAATAAATGGAAACTATTTGAAATGGTGCAGAATATTTGTGGGAGTACTAAGGACAGGGACCTTAAGTGTCTGAGCTGAACTGAAGTCACTGATCAAATGAGGAGCTGAGGTCATGCCTCAGCCTCCCCTCCACTGAATGGAGAAGATGCTGTTGGATTTTATAAGTGTGTGCAGTATAAATGGACTTCTACATCCTCCCTGCTCACCGGGGGCGTTCAAAAATCGTTAATGCAACATGAGGCAGTTGGGTGTAGCATGAAGCAAGTTTGACTTGATAGCTAATGGTATCATAGCCAGAGATACAACTTACAGAATGGTTTCAAGTGGTTTCTGATGTTCTTAGAAGCTCCACTTCCTCTGATGTAGCAGAACATAGCAATAACTCTTCTGCCCTACTTCAAGATTATTCTTTGATTAAAAGAGAAAAGTAGCAGGAGAGGCTTTGGAATGAGTAAAACATCATACCTGGGGTTAATTACATCTGTTGGTAAATACATAAAAACAGTAGTTCTCCACTAAAATTAATATAAACATATTTGTAGAAGAGAATGATCAGTCTTAAGGCTTATTTTTTTGTATTAAGGTATAATTTACATATATCAAATTCAACCTTAATATGTGAGTCATTTTTCATATGTTTGTATTTAAAGAGGTATCTCATCTTTGGAATAAACATGTCCTGAAAGTAAAGATTATGTCCTTTAAAAATTAAAAGGTTTTTTTTGGTAACACCCTATGGTAGAAAAAAAAAAAAAAAAAGCAAGCTGCACTTGCTTCCCTTCTCTGTTTTCATAGCATTTCCGTAGAAGAACTCTTCCATTAAGAGGTAGAATTTGTATCCCTTCCCTGGAATCCAGGTGGTTCTTGTGACTTGCTCTGGCCAACAGAATGTGGTAGAAGCAACGTTATTCCAGTTCTGAACCTAGGCCAAGAGACTCTGCAAATTTTCCCCCCCATCTTGGGACTCTACTAGGCACTATTGAAAGCCTAGGTTAGCCTGCTGGGGGATCAGAGACCATTAGAGGTGAACCATCTCAGTTGAGTTATTAGGCCAGCAGCTCCCAGCTGACCCAGTAGCAGACCACATGAGCCCAGGAGCCCAGGTGAGACCCAAAGAGCCACTCAATTCAGCACAGGCTAATGTGCCAATCCATGGTAACTAAAGAACTACTGTTTTGAGCCATATGTTTTGGGAAATTTTATTACACAGCAAAAGCTAACTAATACATATCAGGTAAAGTCAGCAGGTTGTCATGTATATCATATCATGTCACTTCTTAAGAACTATGGTTTGAGTGCCAGCTCTGTCATTTATGCTGGTGTGACATTGGATGAGTCATTCCTGTGGCCTTCCTCCATCTTTAAAGGAAGACCAATAGGGGCTCCTGGGTGGTTCAGTCTGTTAAGCATCTGCCTTCAGCTCAGGTCATGATCTTGAGGTCCTGGGATCAAGCCCTCATGTAGGTCTCCCTGCTCAGACTCAGAGAGGAGTCTGCTTCTCTCTCTCCCTCTGCCCTTGCTCATGTTCTCTCTTTCTTGTTCACTCTCTCTCTCTCTCTCAAATAAATAAATAAAATCTTTTAAAAAATGAAGGAAGGCCAATAATCCAACTTACCTCTGATGTTGTGAGAATTGACAAGACACGATCATTGCCAGAGGTAGGTAGGGTGGACTGTATTAGAATTGATGGCCTTCCTTACAAAGTTGAAGGTCCACATGGACTACATAAGTATAGGTTATTAGTATTAACTAGAGTAGACATGTAACATTGGTGATGCTGTTGGAATAAAATTGCGAAGACCTGAAAGTGAAAGGAGATCATCCTCCTGAGGCCCATTGACAGAGTTCTGACTTAGAGACATTTAGGAAGGGGGGAACCCTGGGTGGCGCAGCGGTTTAGCGCCTGCCTTTGGCCCAGGGCGCGATCCTGGAGACCCGGGATCGAATCCCACGTCAGGCTCCCGGTGCATGGAGCCTGCTTCTCCCTCTGCCTGTGTCTCTGCCTCTCTCTCTCTCTCTGTGTGACTATCATAAATAAATTAAAAAAATTTAAAAAAAAAAGAGACATTTAGGAAGGAATTATGGTAGGTGATAGCATAGACATCTCCATACATGGACACAAAACTTTCAGGTCCTTGCATCCTGTTGTCCTCAGAGACTATTTAAGAGGCAAAGGGGACAAAAGAAGAGCCTGGGGGTAAGTTTCTGACTCTCTGTGCCCACACATCTTCAGAAGCTAAGGGGCATGGACCAAGAATTCCCCCAGCAAAGCTGAATTCAAATGTGAAAAATTCATCACCATTTTGTCAATAGTCCAACCCCAGGGGACCACATCTAGTTAGGAGCAGTGCAACAATTTTTCAGGGATTGTAATCCATTACATCACAAGGCACTAATTTTTAAATTTTTAATTAACTTAACACTAATGAGTCATCTTGTGGTGGTGAGTGTGCCTCCCTTCTTTGCTAGTTCTGGAGACTGCCAGACAGCATGGTACTCAAGGTAAACAATAGTGCATTGTATACTTAAAATTTACCGAGAGGGTGTGTTAAGTGTTCTTACTCACATGCACACATACAATAACAAACAATAGTAAAAATAATCATGATAAAGGAGGCGAGAGGGAGTTTTGGAAGAGATGGATATGATTATAGCATTTGTGTAAGTTGTGGCAAAAAGCTAAGAATAAAAATAAGTTAACTGAGGAGCACCTGGATGGCTCAGTTGGTTAAGCATTGAACTCTTGATTTCTGTTCATGTCATGATATCAGGGTCTTGGGATTAGCCCTCATCAGGCTCCAGTCTCAGCGGGCAGTCTACTTGTCTTTCTCCTTCTGCTCCTCTGCTCTCTCTCTTTCTCAAATAGATATATAAATCTTAAAAAAAAAAAAACCCGATCAAATGGGAATCTATTTTTTTAATGCATGGGTTGGACTTGTTATCTCCTCTTTGTTATGTATTTTTGTTTCACTTATTTACATTTTACTGGGTTTAAGAAGAGCTAAATAACTTTTGCAAAGCCATATAGTTATCTGTAGGCTCCGTGGTCCCTGTTCAGCTCTTTACCTATCTACCAATAATTCCCTTAGGTCTACCTGGATTTTGTGGCTATTTTTGATCTGTACTTGCCATCTTCTCTCTTGCTTCTTCTGGATGATTTCATATTTGAACACTAGAAACCACACACCACAACCAGAAAGAGCTAGTCTTAGAAATACTAACCCTCCTCCTGACAGCTCCTGTCTGAAGTTGGTTTCTAGTAACTTTCCATCTATTGATACTTTGGGGACCAAAGAAAGGCATATTTAGCACATTAATGAAGCCCTTCAGATATAAGGAGAATGTTTCAGTGTTTTGTATAATAAGAATAAAGAGGTGACCGTGGGACACTGATATCATTGTTGGTCAGCAAAGGATTAATGACATCCTTAAGGAATCAGTGTTGATTGTGTGTGTGTGTGTGTGTGTGTGTGTGTGTGTGTATGTGTGTGTGTGTGTATGTACGTGTATGTATGTTAGGAAGTAGCTGAAATTGGAATTCAAAACCAGAGTATTCTGCCCTGGTGCCCCTGATGTATGGGAATGGTGTTTGGTGCATAGGATAGGGGGTTCCTATTTTTGAGAACTTTACTTCCCATTTCCAGAGGCAATCTGAGTTACTCATGCAGAATGACTTCTGTGGACCAGCCGTAATGATTACAGCTTATTTTTGTTTGCTCTTTGCCCTTTCTTATACTTTATGCAACTGGCAGCCCTTAAACATTGGATATAAAAAAAAAAAGAAAGAAAGAAAGAAAGACAAGAAATGTCATCAATAGTTTGATGGAGCTTGGTATGTCTGTGTGCAGATGGATGTGGTTGAAGCCAGACAGGATGTTAGAGACTCCTCTAGGTCATGGCTAGCCTGTTCAGGGAGAACAAATGGAGTTTGTTTTAGCATCTCAACAGTCCTAATGGTATGGTCACAATGCTAGTCACAGCATTCATAGATTCTACACTAGGTTCACAACCTCTGTCCTGACCAGGTTCCTTTTGGCAGCCTGTCTCTCAAATGGTCACTTCAGATGTGGGGATGCTTATCACCCTCTGAGATCCAAACACAGGAGAAGCAATGCAATTGTTTTTCTCTTTCAACCACTCTGTCTTGCTTTGGGAGGCTGGTTTAATAATGCAGAACTTTATTTCCTTCTGGCTGAGTCCTGCTCATCAGTACAAAGTCACTCTTTGATTCATGATATCTTTTTGATTAAAACATACTTGGTATCTAAACACTGCCCATTGGTATGTACATTGCTTAAATCATCTAAAAGAAAGAAAGAAAGAAAGAAAGAAAGAAAGAAAGAAAGAAAGAAAGAAGAAAAAGAAAAAAAGAAAAACGTCTCCAGAGGAAGATTCCTGTGAACTTGCTTTGTCTTTTCCATCTCAAAGTTAGGTATCATCAAAATATTTACTCAGTTCAACAAAATGCTAAAGATGAATTCAGAGTTCTAGTGAAAAAAAAAATGTTCTCCTAGCCTCCCCAACCTTTTTATTGAAGTTCCTTAAAAGCCTAAGAAGAGATTCAACATTTCAATGACACTAGAAACCAAGAACATATTTTATTTGTGTATGCTTCCATCTTTCCCAGAAAGGATTCCCAGTGGCTTCCAACTATACATGCAACATCACAAAGTAGTATAGGGAAAGTTAATAGGAAATCAAGACAGGATATTCAATAGAATTTGATGTAAGGCTAGAATGCACAGCACCATGACCTGCATTCCAGAAAAAGAAGCCAATAATTGACTCTGAGTTTCCTAAGGAAATTTTAACTGTTTTTCCCCCCATTACTCACAATGCCCATGAAATAAAAATGAGCCCACTTTTCCAGAAGGGTAAAATATTCTTGGTACAAAGATCAAATTGGAATGTATCTCTGAGATCCTTATGAAGTGGATACTTGTAAAGAACAATACTTTTTTGTTCGTTTGTTGTTAATAATGAATGTCATTAGGGTTTGAAGTTATTGCTCCAATGCATAATTCAGAAAAAAAAATATTTAGGCATCTGTAGAGCATCATTAAGCTTCCTAGCAATCTACTGATGTGGCTTTGTCCAGATATATATTTTGACGTTTCCAAATTCATGGACTGTATCTTTTACTTTTTAAAGATTTTATTTATTTATTTTAGAGAGAGACAGAGCACAAGCAGGGGAAGTGGCAGAGGGAGTGGCTTTGCAGGGAGTCTGATCCAGGACTCCATCCTGGGCCCTGGAATCATGACCTGAGCCAGAGGTAGATGCCCAACAGACACAGCCACCCAGGCTCCCCCATGGACTGTATCTTTTAAATAACCTTTTGTATAGAGATTATCTTAATTGGTGTTCTGGTAAATATTGAGTTGAGTTTAAGAGCATATCCTGTGGCATTAAAAAAACAGAGTAGCTCCTTTTAACTAGTTGAAATCACACTTCTGTGATTTAACATATCAATATCCAGGATTCAGGAGTGGATAGCATCCTTTTGTAGATGCAGAGATCTAGAGGGACCTAATAAGGATACAGTTCTGATTAGAAGAGTGCCCACTTCTTTCTGTGGCAAAGCCTAGGGAACAGGACAGTATTAACTTCTGAGCTGAGAAATCAGTGATCAAGTCCTCTAATTCCACTCTCATAGAGAGAATAAAATAGTGATGAGCTTAAAAACCATTAAGGCAGATGTTATCTTGACACCAGACTCAGTCAAAATGGAATTTAAAGGCTTCAAAAGAGAGCTGTGTCTGATGAGCTGCTGGTAAAAGTTTCAATTGAAGTAACTCAATCAGTAACTAGTTTGGTATCTCTTATTGATGACATTGATAAAAGACATGGTTTGGATACAAAAATAAGTTGAAATCATAAAAAGGATGGTCTGAAGAAAGATTTTAAGCTGCAGGTAAGAGAAGGTACAGGGACCTGTGTGAAGGCTGTTTTTATCTTCTCTCTGAAGTAGGGGGTGAAGTTCTCCATGGAGCTAACTAACTGCTGAACAGCTTACTGGTGTAAGATGTTGGTGTAAGATGGTATAAGATGGCACCAGGCCTTGGATGGTGTGGGGATGATTTAAAAAGAGAGAGAGATTTCTTAATGAGATTAAATAGGGAAAGTTGGATCATAGTGGTTACCCTTTTCATCAAATTGTGATGTCACAATCAGAAAATTTGATCACTGCTCAGAGTGATCCAATTTTGGGGACTTGTTAGGATATAAAAGGATTTCAAAGAAATGAGGAAATCTAGAGGGCATTAAAGGACAGGTTGGGAAAGTCTGACCAAATGGTGAAACTAGAAAGGAAGGCACATGAGGATAGAGGAGACAAAAAGCTCTAGGACAATGGAGAAGTATCTAGAGATTGAACATTCAGTGACCACAAATAGGGTGGTGTGAAAGAGGCTTCAAATAAGAAGTTGTACTCAAAATTGATGAACCACCTCAAAAAATTCAAATGAGTTAATACCGATGAAAGTTCACTATGTAAAACTATATGCATTACAGATTATTACTCATTACAATGTTTCTTGAAATGATGATGATGTAGATGATAGTGATGATAGTGGTGACAGTGATAATGATGTGGTGATAGTGATGGTGGTGATAATGGTTGTGATAGTTGTGGTGGTAATGATGATGGTAATGATGGTAGTAATGGTGGTGGTGGTGATGATGGTGGTGGTGGTGATGGTGGCAATGATGGTGGTGGTGATAATGATTATGGTGATGCTGATGATGATGGTGGCAGTGATGATGGTGGTAGTGATGATGATGATTGTGGTTGTGGCAGTGGTGATGATGGTGGTGGCGGCAGTGATGATGGTGGCAGGGATGATGATAATCTTGGTGGCAGAGACTGTGATGTTTCTGGTATGATTAAGCTCTTCTTGGTGACTAAGGAGAAGATAAGTTCCCTCAATTGTTTTTTTGCCTCCATTTTTTTTTTCATGTTTCCCCTCTTCCTGTATTCTTCTCTCTCGTTCCTGCCTTACTGTATGTATGGAGGATGGCTTTCCATCTATCTTCTTCTCTCCATCTTTACTGTCATTTGTGGGTCTAATGCACCATAATATCTCATCTAAACTACCACAACAATTTCCCAACAGTTCTCTCTGCCTCTAATCTTGACTTTCTTTCACTTTTATCTACCTCCACCTCCAAATTTATTCTCCACTTGGCAGCCAGAATGATCATGCAAGAATATAAATCATATTTTGTTACTTGGTGGCCTAAATCCCTTCATCTAGAAAACAAACAAACACCCAAAACTAACTGCTTAGCATACCCTACCAAGCCCTTCATGATGAGGCCCACTTCTTTCTACAACCTCATTTTACGCCACTCTGCCCTTGACTGACTGCTAAGCTCTAGTAGTCAGTACTTAGAACAGCCACACTGTTACCTCTTTAGATTTCTGAACAGTCCTAGTGTTTATCAGCTCAGGGGCCATTCAAAATAGTGACTTTGTTCTTTCTACTGCTGTAACATGCTCATATATATGTATATTAATATGTTATATAATTCTGTATAATTATATGTGTGATATAATTATATATTATATATACAATGAATGAGCAAAATGACAGGGAAAAAAATACTCCTCTTTTCTGTATCAGCAATATGTTTCATAGTCATCTCTATTATTGTCTTTATTGACAGTAGATTACAATTTTATATTCTTATATCTGCCTCTCCACTAGAATCTTAGCTTTAGGAATGGGACCATGCCTGATTTATTTCCATTTCTTCAGAACTGAGGATAGTGTCAGACGAATAGTATATATCTATAAATACCTGAAAAATAAAGTGAAAGTCACTGTAGTTGTGGGATCAATGGCCCATGAGATCAGGGCATCACATGAAGGATCAGCTGGGTATTGTTAAAGATGCTAACGAGCAGCAACAAGGCAACTTAGAGTGGAGGCAATGTACTATGGAAATAAACTTTTATTATTGAGTTGATGAATCCACTTGTATTTACCCCAAGTGTGAATATCCTCTGTTTTACTGTATCCTCTGTCTTCCTTGAAAACGTCTTGTATATACTCTTCAGTCTGTTTAAAACTTTCTGAGACCAAGGGACAGGCAGAGAAATGACATTTTCTTTGCCAAGATCAATTTGAAGTCCTCAGCAGGAGCTCACATTAATCACCTTCTTAGAGGCTCTCTCTTTCTGCTGCTTAGAAAGACTATTGTCAAAGGCAAAGGGGCCAGGAACTTCATTGATTCCTTTCCCACAGTATATGAATAGGTTCTCTTTATCTAACTAAACAGGTGTATTGTCAAATATCCCTGTATTCAAACCCTAGTACTTTGAACAGCATGTGGTTCCCTTGACCCAGGACAACAAAAGCATGCAAATCTTGTCTCCAAGCTCATGGAGATGAAGCCAAGGTCACACATTCATTCCCCCATACGGGCCAATTAGCTTTCCTCTATTCACTGGACCAAAGGAGTCCCCATGGTTGAGTATCTACTATGGGAAAAGCCTTGTGATAATCACGGAGAATGAAGAGATGAATGGCATCCTCTTTTCCTTGGAAAATGTAACAATACATTGGCGTGGCAGAGAAATGAATAAACCATCATAGTAAAGAGCGTTAAAGGCTCTGATGGAAAGAAGGTATACAAGGAGATTTGAAATGAAATGAAGAAAAAGAGGGAGATTAGCGGTGTTGGAGAAGTTTCTTAAGGATAATTAACATTTGTGCTGGGTCCAAATGAATTGAGGGTTCTCCATGTAAGCACAAGAAGAACCTGCAGGGAAAGGGAATATGTTCTATGCTATAAATATGGACAAGGACTTGAGCCTGAGCAGTAGGGAAACTAATAAGTGGGGCAAAAGATACTGAAGGTAAGCCTTGTCCATCTACCAACCTGCTGGGAACCTACCCTTCAGAGAATGAGATAGTGCCAGCACCAGAGAGAGAAAGCAGGAATTAAATTTTAATTTTCAAAACTGAGCTACCACTCTGTAGCTCAATTGCCCATTCCCAATACAGTTCGTTACTATAGAGAATAGACTAGAATAGAATAGAATAGAATAGAATAGAATAGAATAGAAGTGGGGAAAATAGAAGTGGGGAGAATGGTTGGACTGGAAGTGAATGATCACGACCCTTTGTCAAGAGTCAGCCTAGGGGGCAGCCCAGGTGGCTCCGTAGTTTAGCGCTGCTGCTAGCCCAGGGCGTGATCCTGGAGACCCAGGATCCAGTCCCACATCGGGGGCTCCCTGCATGGAGCCTGCTTCTCCCTCTGCCTGTGTCTCTGCCTCTCTCTCTCTCTGTCTCTCATGAATACATAAATAAAATCTTTAAAAAAAAAAAAGTCAGCCTAGGATAGCATACTATCTCCTCACTTGCACCTTTAACCCAACTTGTGATCGGTATACAGAAACCAGAGAAGCAATCTCTAAAACTGGAAAACCTCTCTGGGAATGGAGGCTTTTGGCATATGATTGTATATGTGCTATCAGCCAAGTATTTGGTTTTTCAGAGGTTTGCCGTCAGAATAACTTCAAACATATTGTCTGTAGCTAATGTAGTCTGATTGCCACCAGTCTGAATTAAGGTGTGATATAAGTATAAAATACATCATGAGTTTTGAAGATTAATATAAACAATGTAAAATATCTCCACCATTGTAATATTGATTTCACATTGAAATAGCAGGCTTTTGGATAACTGGATTAAACAAAATAATAGTAAAATTAGTTTTTCCTATCTGCATTTTACTTTCATAAATGTGGCTTCTAGGAAAATTCAAATTACCTATGCAGCTTGCATTATATTTCTGCTGGACAGCACTGTCTGCGGGATTAAAGATGTGTTCCTTTAAGCCTCTAAATTTGTGGTAATCTGTTACAGCAGCACAGGAAATTAAGAGATGATCCCCTTTTTACAATGTGACATTGACAATCCTCCATCACATGTGGGATCCATGGTTCCTTCAACGGAGCGTAGGCAGCGTTTTGAGACCGCCTTGACCAATGGAATGACACTATGTGCCTCGCTCCAAGAGGCTGGGGCTCAGCCGTGTTAGAGAAAACCTCCACATGCTAGCCAATATCCACCACCAGATGGGCAAGTAAGTGAGCCAACAGATGATTCCAGGCCCTGGCCTGAGAGTCTTCCAGGTGAGGCTCTATATAACATGGTATAAAGACCAGCCATCCCATTGTGCCCTGTCTGAATTCCTCTGCCTTATTGCCTTTCTTTTTTGTGCATGAACGGTGAACTGTTTATAAGGTCTTAAAACCACTAGTAAGCAATCACTGTAGCATTAAAAAAATAATCTAAATTGTCCACAATTCAAGTGTCCAGAAAACTGAAATGCTAAGTCCTTCTCAGAATCAGAGGTCCCAGATAATTCCGACACTGTTTTTCTTTGTAAAACAGTCATTTCTATCTTTGGGCTTCCTCTGGGTATCTGCTGACATCTGGATGAGTTAGATGTATGTGGTCTCTCCTCCTCTCTGTAAGGCTGGTCACCATGTCCCGTCATTTCTTTCTCTGCTTCTCCATCCAAAGCAGCATTGCCTTAGTTCGGGTTGTCAGTACTATTCACTTAGGTTATCACATTCACTTGCATCCTTTTCAAGTCCCCCAAAGCCCTGGAAAACAGAGCTTACAGTGTTCACTGCAGGTGGTTTAGTGAGGGGAGCGATTCAGGGAAAGTGGAAGAGGGAAGCAGGGAAACCAATAGAAGAGAGCACTATTGAGCTGGTCTTTGCTATGGGCAACTGGGGCTAGAGCCAGCTGGAATGTTCCAAGGAAGCAATCAGAGCATGACAAGGAATTACCCATCCAGGGGCTAGAAGAGGGAGCATTTATGCTCTGGCTTGCATCTTCCGTGGAGTATTAGTTTCTGTAGACTCCCAGGGTGGGCATGCTTGAATGCCAGGTTGGTGGCTGCAGGGCTCCCAGCTTTGGCGACACAAAAGGTGTAGAGCAAAAAGTGAGGGCTGTGGTGGAGTCAGGCTGCACCTGCACCACGGTTCCTGCCCACAGCAAAGCCTCAAGTATGAGGTGGGCTGAGACGTGTCAGGTGGGGCACGAGAGACATCTAATATGCCTCTTGACGAATCTCCTTGTTTCTACCCTAACTATCGTCACTCTGATAGCTTCTCATATGGTTTCCATAATGATCTTAACACTCCTAGTTATATTACTCTTCTGATTAAAAACTTCTGCGAACTCCTCGTTGCTTTGGCATACCATCTTAGGCAGCTGTTTGCCTGACCATCATCCTTTCCCTCTTCCAATATTTTATAGCTCTATGGAAGTATAAGTGACATGCATTAACTGCACGTATTTCAAGCATAAACATTGATAAATTTCGACATCTGGACATACCCAAGAAATAGTCAAGACAATGGCTGTATCCATCATCTCCAAAGTTTCCTCTTGCCTTTTTGCAAATCCTCATCTCTACTCCTCCTCCCATAAGCAGGCAACCACTGATTTATCACTATAAATGAGTTTACATCTTCTCGAAAGTTTTATAAGTGTGATCAGAGAGCATGCTATGAATTTTTTGCAGAGAGGGGGAGGTCTGGCTGCTTTCCTGCTTGATCTAGTTTTCTTTTAGGGATTCCTACTACTTCCAAACTCAATACGTGCCATATGGGTAGGACTGCTCACACTTTGAGGATGCAGAGATGAGAATATGAGCTAGGATGGTTAAGAGAATACTGTAGTCCCTGAGCTCCACTGATTGGCTGAAAAAATAGGCATGTGACCTAATCTGGGCTATAGATTAAAGCTAACAAACCATGAGTCCACATCATAGGTAGAGAAGTGGTTTTTTTTTTTTTTTTCCTGGTGGAATTCTTCAACTGGGAGAATGTAACCTCAGCATTGCAGATGCACACACTTTCACTCTGAGAGAAAGCCTACCTGAAAATGAAAACAAATTGGAAGAAACTAAACCAAGATATATAGGGAGACAGATTCCTTTAAAAAAAAAAAAAGATGTTTATTTATTTGTTTATTTGAGGGGGGGGGGCACTCAAGTAGGGAGAGTGGCAGAGGGAGAGGGAGAAGTAGAAGCATGCTCCCTGCTGACATGGGGCTCAATTCCAGGACTCAGGGATCATGCCTTGAGCCAGAGGCAGACACTTAACTGACTGAGCCACCCAGGAGCCCTGGGAGACAGATTCCCGATGACATCATTTGGACACCTAGATCCAGCCATGCCTGAAACCAGATATTCTGGACTTTTCAGTTACATGGGCCATTACTTTTTTCTTTTTTTTAATGCCTAAACTACTTCTAATTGTATTTCACTCTCCAGTTGCACCTGACAGTCCCTAACAAATAGACATCATAATCTGGCCCTCTCCTTCCTTTTCATACTTACCTCTTATCAGTCCCCACCATGCAGCTTATCATTTGATTTGTATCAAAATCTTTACCCATTTTGGAACACACCAGGCAATTTTACGCCTCTCTTTCTTTGTACATACATTTTTATTCCCTTACATGATTTTATCTTTCCCACCAGAAATGCATTTCTGGTAGAGGAAAAAAAATGTGTCTTACTGGATATTTTAATCTGGTTGTTTATTATATCATTCATTTGAATAATACAGATGAGTGCCTCCTTTGTGCCAGGCACTATGCTAAGGGGAAAAATCCATGTTGGACAAGACTGGCTTTCTCTGCCTTCAGGGAAAGTATATTTAGTCAAGGACAATACTCAAATATCCCTGATTATCTTTTCCATAAAAGATTTAGTTTCATCTTGGAAAGCAATACATGAACACATGAATGAATTTAAAAATCGAATGACTAAGTGAAATTAAGGAAGGTATTTTGGAAATAAAATCCTCGTAATTTACAATTTATTTCAGCAAGGGAGATTGATTTCAGACTCGTGTAGATGTACAAGAAAGCTGGCATATGTGGTTTTAAACTCAAACCTGTATCCTGTGAATTCAAAGTCCCTTTACCTGGCTGTGCTACATTTTGTCTTTCTGTGAAATCTGGCCAGAAAATATTATTAAAAGTCATTTCAGGATGCAATGACATAAATCACCACTCTTTTAAGACTACTTTAGAGGAAGAGTTGTATTTATTTTATTTATTTGTTTGACAATTATTGTGGTTAATATTGGAGAATCGGATCAACCATGAAGAGATGACTTAGATTCCCCTAATGACAGAAATAGAACTATTCCTTGTTATAGCTACAATCGTGATTGAATCAGCTATTGATTGTCTGGCATATAACTTGGAACAGTTGATCCAATTGTAGACATTCTCTATAAGGCTCGATGATTCTCTCATGTCAGATTCCTCCCAAATCCTGCCCTCTTTAAAACCCAGACACAGAAGCCTGACGGTAAGCCTTTGGCTGAAAGACTAACATGGTATTTAAAAAGTAAAAGACTTTGGTCTCTTTTGTCCAACAAAGTTCAAATTTCCCCTACAGCAATAAACACCTTATCTGAGAAGTACGCAGTATGGGCTAAAATCTTCAACCATGAAATTATATGACTCTACCTTGACCTCCGGTTTCTCTAGTGAATCTCACTCATAGCATACAAACAGCAGCTCTGGGCTGTTTCTCTGATCCGACTGGTGAATTGTGTAAATCTTGAGGAATGCAGGCTTCTACACAAAGGCACCTGGGTAACAGGGACATCTTTATCTGTCCTCGCTTACCCTGAGCATGACTGAGCAGCCCCAAGGGCTCATGCTGCATGATGTATGTGTCTGACCATCTTTCTGTCCATGCCTCCACCAGGCAAGAGACAGACTCCCTCTGGATGTGAAAGCCAGGGCCTTATAGCAGTGATAGGTAGTGGCTGGTAAGATGCTGTGTTGAAGCAAAACCACCTCCCCACCTTGTTCTGACCACTTGCTGTAATTAGAGATGGTTACCAGCCAGCCCCTGCAATATATGGCCTGACGGCTTGGTACTCAAAGTGTGGTCCGTGGACCAGCAGTATCAGAATGATCATCTGGAGTTTATCAGAGAAGCTGAATTTCAAGCCCTACCACAGAACTAATGAATCAGAATCTTCATTTTACCAGCCCTCAGGTGCTTCTTGTGCCCCTTAATGTTTGAGAGGTGTGGTCCAACGGGAGCTCTGTTATTCCCATCCCAAATCTTCTCATTCTAGATCTGATAACCATACCTTGAAGTTACTCCTTTTGGGGATTCAGCCCTCTCCATCTTCATGCCCATGGGTGAGAGGATTAGTGTGTTCCATTCTCTGAGGTCGGTGATTAGTTCAGGGATGAATGTGTAATTAATTGGGAAAGGAGGCACAGGCCCATGATAACTGTTTGAACTATTGGATGGTAAGATACTCTTTTACTTTTGGACTTAGATTTGGAGAATGCAAGCCTGGAGCTGTCAGCTGCCAAGGGGCACCTTATAGAGGCTGATGATGAATCTACAATCAGAAATCAGAACCAAGAGTGGGTAAAAGCAAATATTCATGCTATCATTTGAGCCCCTGGATCAAATATTGCCTGAAGCCCACCTCCATAGTTTTAGTAGCACAAAACAAATTCCTCTAAAGTTTTTGTTACTATTGTGTGTGTGTGTGTGTGTAGATCAATATAGATAATATAGATATAAAAAGAGGGATTTATTTAAAGGAATTGGCTCACATGATTGTAGAGGTTGTCAAATCTGAAATCTATATCGCAAGCTGGCAGCCTGGACATCCAGGTCTGAAGGCAGGAAACTAAGGCAGAATTTCTACATTGCAGCCTGGAGGGAGCATTCTTTCTCCTTCAGGAAAACCAGGCTTTGCTCCTAGCCTTCAACTGATTGTACCAGGCCCACCCACATATGGAGGCTAATCTGCTTTAAAGTCAACTGAATGTTAATCACATCTAAAAATATATCTTTACCTGGGGCATCTGGGTGGCTCTGTTGGTTTAACCTGTTGGTTAAACCTCTGACTCTTGGTTTGGGCTCAGGTCATAATCTCAGGGTCGTGATCTCAAGGTTGTGAGATTGAGCCCTGCCTCGGGCTCCAAGTTCAACGTCAAGTCTGCTATTAGCCATCACAGTTGTGTTTTTCTGAACCCTACAAAGGAAAGAGAGTAGATGGCAGTGCTTAAAATCCCTGGGGAGGACTCCTCTCAGCTGAAATACATATTCTGAATTCTGCTTTTCTGCTTTCTTTAAAAGAGTTGACTTTGTTCAAGAGAATCAGCAAAAGCAATTTAAACCCCATTTTGTTCTATGGAATTGAAAGAGCTCACAATTGGAAAACCTTAAGGTCTAACCAGAGTTTTCTAAATGTCAAGTATTTGCCTGTCACTAGAATGATTTTCTCTCTGTACTATGATCCCACAGTGTATAACCTCCACACCTATATGCATGATATTTTCCTTTAGTCATTGCGACTCTTCAGTAATATAATTTATTGATAAAAGTGGTCTTTATATTATTGCCACAAATATAAATCCTGCATCAATTACCTTAAATATATAAATATATACATAAAGAAACACAGTGAGAACCAAATAATGTTTTAAAAGTCTTGCAAGATACTATTACCTGGGAAAGAGTCATCTAAGCATTTATTTCTCTTTCTCTTTAACATTTTAATTAAAAAAAATTTTTTGGAAGATTTAATTTATTTATTCATGAGAGACACAGAGAAAGAGGCAGAGACATAGGCAGAGGGAGAAGCAGGCTCCCTGCGGGGAGCCCGATGTGGGACTCGATCCCTGGACCTCGAGATCATGACTTGAGCCAAAGGCATATGCTCAACCACTGAGCCACCCAGATGCCCCTTATTTCTCTTTTTTAACAAAGGAGTACAAAGCAAGTGTTAGCTATTAAAGACAAATGAGATGTTCTCCTTGACAGGATGTAAGAAACAAAATAAGCAAACAAAGAAAAAAAGAGACAAACCCCCAAACAGACTCTTAACTATAGAGAACAAACTGGTGGTGACCAGATGCGGGGAGAGGGATGGGCGAAATATGTGATGGGGATGAAGAGTACATTTATTGTGATGAGCACAGAGTCATGTATGGAATAGTTGAATCACTGTATTGTAAATCTGAAACTCATACAACACTGTGTGTTAGTTATACCTGAATAAGAAAGAAAAGAGTTTTCCATTAAAACATTGGAATAATAGACAAGAAATTGAAAAGCAATAGTCTCTATCCTGCTTCATCTGATGTTACTTAATGGTGTGTCTCTGTAACATCTACCATTGCCAACTGAGGCATGTGCCCCATCCTTTGGGAAACACTAATTCCAATCTAATGCCAGTTGTGTGATTTCCAACTACTGTAATCTTAAGGCAGTACTGAGACTTCACCTGGACTTTTCCGGGGATGAGAAAGCCATTACCCACCAGGACAGATTGTGTCATCGGATAGGGATGTAAATGAGAAAACTCTACCTTTTGCTGAGCTGAACAACTCCTGTAGTTTCTACCAACTGATGATCATAATGCCACCTCATTGGGACACAGAAACTCTGACTCTACACCACCCAAATTCCATGCCCCAGTCTTCCAGAGAGCTGAAGAAAGCTTCTGTGGAGAGTAGACTCATCTTTCTTTGTATCTTCTATGTACAAGAACTGTATGAGTCAAGTCCCAAACTTGACTTCAAAGACCCAAATTGTGATGGGGGAAATGATGCTTTGGGAACAGTGGAATGACATCTAAATTCAAGATGGGGAGCGCCCGGGTGGTTCAGTCAGTTGCGGGTCTGACTTGGTTTCAGTTTAGGTCATGATTCTCAGGGTAGTGAGATTGAGTCCTGCATCGAGCTCTGTGCTCAGGGCGGAGTCCCTTGAGATTCTCTCCTTCTCCTGCTGTCCCTCCTCCCATTCTCTCTCTCTCTCTCCCTCTCTCTCTCTCTCTCTCTCTCAAATAAATAAAATCTTAAATTCAGGATGGACATGCCCACCTGATTAATCTTCACTTCAACCACTCTCTGGGTCACGATGTTCCAGCCACACTGGCTTTTTCTCTATTTGTTTTTATACGTACCAACTTGGTCCTGCTGCAGGATATGTCCACTCTCTGCTTTTACTGCCCGGAAAGATACTTTCCAGTTCTTTCACATAATTTCCTTCTTATTGGTTAAATTCCATTCCCAATGTCATTTCTTTGGAAAGGCTTTCTTTGAATAACCAAAATCAAGACTTGTCGATCCCACAAGGCTTTCTACCCAATTGACCCTATTTATTTGCTTCATAACACATACCTCTCCCAAATAATCTGGTTGGTTTACTTGGTTTTATCTAAAATGCCAGCTACAAGCTGGGAGGGAACTCACTGCTGTCTTTCGAATACTTAGAGAAATGCTGGAAAATGTGTTTAGTAAGTATTTTGTTCCACGCACAGATGAAATCAAGGTGTAGCATGGCTGTTTTCAAATTTGAAAGACTTATTCCCTATACTTTTTAAATTGAAAGTAATAAGGGAATTCTTGAGTACTGCAAACTGTCTTGCCACTCTCTCCTGAATTTACTCCTGTTCGTTCTTTTCACTTTTCTTGTGCTTTGTGCAAAACTGAATCTTCTACGTGTGGTCTGACCCTGTTAGGGGAAGCAGATAGCCTTCCTTATTCTTGGTGCTTTACTTCTATTAATAGAGTCTACAGCCACATGAGGTTTTTTGGCAGCCTCATTATTCTTGCAATACTTATAAGCTTAATGCAAAAAAAAAAAAAAGGCTGAGTTAATAAATGTATGTTTCTGCTAAGCCACATGTCCTTGGGCAGCTGGCTTTTTAATACAAATTCAGAGCCTTGCATTCATCCTTGTTAAACTTCGTCACATCGTCTGACAGGTGTTTGTGTCATCTTTGTGTCTTCCAGGCTGTGACTTTATTTAGGTTCCGGAAGGCTGTGTAAGAGGTGATTTGCAGAGTTACTTCACTGCAAGCAAAGGTTGAGTGACAACTGAATATATTGAGCTTCCCTTTCTCTGGATCTGGTGTGAGCCTGAGCCTAGGCAAGGAAAAATGAAACACCATGGAAATATGTATTTTTCTAAAATCACAGTAAAGGGGCACCTAAGTGGCTCAGTTGGTCAAGCCTTTGGTTTTCGATTTCAGCTCAGGTCATTGTGATCCCAGAGTCCTGAGATCCAGCCTCACATGGGGCTCTACACTCAGTGGGGTGTCTGCTTCTCTCTCTCTTTCCCTCTCCCTCAGACCTCCCCTCTCTCGCTTTTTCTCTTTCTACCATTTCTCTCAAATAAACCAATGTTTAAAAATTTAAAAAAATTTTTTAAAAATCATGGTAAAAATAGACATTGGCCATTTTGGTTATCTGTTATTGTGTAACAAATCACACCAAAACACAGTTGCACAAAAAAACAATGCATTATTTCCCAAAGTTCTGTGATCAGATATTTCCTCTGCTTCATGTGGTGTTGACCTGGCCACCACAGGAGAGCTAGAGGTTCCAAAATGGCTTTACTCATACGGTGAGCAGTTGGTGTTGGATGCTGTTTGGGACGCCAGCTGAGCTCAGGACGGAGACTGTTTTGTTTTGCAATGTGTGGACTTCTGCACCTGGCCACTTGGCTTCTTCTGGGTGTGGAGACTGGGTACCAAGGTCAGTGTTCCCAGGTATGTGAGAAGGCTGTAACCCTCTTCAGCTCCAGCCTTGGAAATTGCATAGTGCTCTCCTCCCAGGGTCCATTGCTTTAAAAATATCTATCTATCTATTTATCTATCTATCTATCTATCTATCTATCTATCTATCTACACACACATATATAAACATATTTGTTTATTTATCCATCTATAAAAACATATTTATTTATTAAAAAGTTTATTTTATACTCTGCCTTTTTTTCATTTAAAATTTTTATCAGGAGCATCATTCACTCTATGCCATCAAACATTCAATCATTACATTATTTTAATGCCCTGTACCATAATTTACCCATTCTCTGATGTTGGACATCAACATTGTTTCTGATTTGTCACTGCCACAAATATCCTTCAGGATCACATTGAAAAGGCCATATGGGATGGGAGCATTGGCTTGGCAATCCTTGGAAGCCAGATATAGCATGGCCTGCCCTAGAGCCACAGTTTATATTCCCCCTGGCATGCAAACTATAGTCCTTTCCTCCCAAGGCTGTTGATATTCCCATCCTGTTATGGCATCAGGCTCAGCCTCAAGGTTCAAAATCTTGTTTTTTAAATCTAAGTGAGGATCTTTGGGTGCAGTTCCTCAGATGGGGAGGCCTGTGGGTCAGAAGGACCATCCATCTGCCTCTACATGCTCAACATAAAGCAGACACAAGGATGGGGTGATCAGGGAGGCTGGGGGTACTCGCTGGCCCATAGCAATTCTGAAATCCAGTGTGCTTATTATTAATTATCCTTGCTTTGCAGGGAGAGAGTGCATATTGATTAGGGCCCATTGGGAGATCTTTCTCAGTAGCTTTTGGCTCTGCTATCCTCACTCTGGAATTTGCCTTTTGAGTGATTTTTTTTTCCTGTTCTGTTAGAAATGGCTTATATTTATAGCTGGTGCTACATTGTTCCTTATGCTCACTCTTAAGTCATCAAAATTTGAGGGACCATGGCTCTTTTCATTTTGAAATGTCTCCATCTCTTTAAGAATTTTTTTAACTGAAGTATAGGTGACACACAATGTGACATTAGTTTCCGGTGTACCAGATAGCTATTTAACAACCCTGTGCATTGTGCTGTGCTCACCACAAAGGAGCTACCACCTGTCCACATACAGTGCACATTATTACAATTCACTGACTCTATTTCTTATGCTGTGCCTTTCATACCTTCACTCATTTTTGCCAGCCCATCTCCGTCTCTTATAGTTCAAGCTGATGTCACTCCCATTTGTCCAATTTTCTTTTTTTTTTTTTTTTCCAATTTTCTTTTAAAACTTTGTCGTTTCCTGTGAATCTTGTTGGGGTTCCCACTACTAGACAAAAAACACATCCACAGATCACTCTCTGGGGTGTAGCCAAGATCCTGTAGCACAACACTCTTGACTTTCTTTGAAATCCTTTTGTCTAGCGATGAGGTCTAGGAGATACCTCTTTACATTTTCTGAGGCCCTAACAAAGAATGTTAACAGCCATACCCTTTACTTGATCTTGACCCGAGGCTGTTTTAGGGGCAATGCCCTGGATTTGATCTTTGTTTCAAGTTTTTATTTACTTTGAGATGTTCTTACTCCTTAGAGAAGCTGAGTGATAGAAACAATTTTGTTTTCTAAGCTGGCAAGTTGAAAATATTTTTTTCTAATTTCTGCTTGACTATTTCCTTTTTCAGACCATCTTTCTTTCTCCCATTTATCACAGGAAGCTAAAAAAAAAAAAGCTATTTGGTACTTTCAACATTATTCTGGAAATCTCCTTAGTCAGATCTGTAAATATATCAGGCATGCTTTTTATCTGTTGCTTTACTGTGGGTCAGGTGTTGCCCAATGAAAAGCCATTATGTAACTCAGGTCCCCTTTTCTCAAACCTCCAATAACAATTTGCTCACTGCTTTTCCAGCCTCGTTAGTGGTCTCCTTAGTGCTCTTCAGCCTATGCTGTCTCCCAAGGCCACAGCTGATGACACGTGTTTTAGGTTTTGCTGCACAGGATATGATATCTGGTTCTAATTTCTGTTTTGGTTATCTCTTGCTGTGTAAACTCCACCCCAAATTTTATGTCTTAAACCAACAATTTACTATTTTCATGACCTCGTGGGTTTTCAAGTGGCATTCCTGATTCAAATGCTATCAGTGAATGTTCTGGGAAAGCCGAGAGGTCCAACACAGCCTCACTTGCGTGGCAGCAATTGGTGTTGGATGCTGCTGGGAGCTCATCTAGGGATGTGGGCTGGGATCTTGCTTTTCTTCCATTTCAGGCTCCTCGTGGCTGATTTTAGCTTCCTCGGTGTGGAGGCTGGGTTCCAAAAAGTTGTGTTCCAAGAGATAAAGATGGAAGCTGATCTGGTCTTGACATTCCATAGCTATATTATACCACATTCTATTGGTCAAAGCAGCTCACAGGAGAAACCCAGATTTGAGCAAAGGGCACATGGAAAGATCCCATTGCAAAAGAGTACATGGAGGAAGCCTTGCTGGGCTACCCTTTTTGGAAATACAGCATGGCTCATTCCCATGGCTCCCATTGTGTCCAAGCCCCTGTTCTAAGGGTTGCCAATGTAATCCTAAGCCATTAGACCCTCAAATCCCTGTGAGGTAGACGAATGTTATCTTCATTCTACTGGTGAGAAATGGAGACCCAGGGAGAGTAATTAATATGACAATGTTTAACAGAGTTAGTAAGTTGTAGAGATGGGTACTGAACTCAGGCAGATCTGATCTGGCTTCTGAGCCCAGGCACTCAACTTCCACAGCATTTGTATTAGTCTTCTTGGGCTGCCGTTGACAATATCACACCGACAGGGTAGCTTAAACAACAGAAATTTACTTTCTCAAAATTCTGGAGGCCGAGACTATAAGATTAAGGTGCCAAACAATTTGGTTTCTGGCAAGAGTTCTCTTCTTTGCTTGCAGATGGCCTCCTTCTCACTGTGCCCTCACATGGTAGAGAGAGTGAGCCCTCTGGTATCTCTTCTTATAAGTATATCAATTCTATAGGGTCAGACCTCACTTACCCTAAATTATGACCTCATTTAGCCTAAATTACATCCATAAAGGTCCTATCTCTAAATATAGTCACACTGGGGGTTAGCGCTTCAACATAAGAATTCCAGGCACATGCAGTTTGGTCCATATGACTCTTCTGTTTATTCTGATAGAATTTTATCCTTAAGGGATCAGCCCTCTCAAAGGGTATAAGAAACCATCCTAAGGACAGCACACCTCTTGTTTACACAGTACTAATTTATTCATGTGCTTATTCATCCAGACTTTCCGTAAGTCTGCTAATTGCCAGCCACTGTTGTAGACACTGGCAATATAATGATGAATAAATTAAAAATTATTCTTGCTTTCTATTTTTAAAAGATTTTATTTATTTATTTGAGACAGAGAGAGAATGCGAAAGCACACGAGGTTGGGGGAAGGGGCAGAGGCAGAGGAGAAACAGACTCCCAGCTGAGCGGGGAGCCCCATGTGGGGCTCGATCTCAGGACCTTGAGGTCATGACCTGAGTCGAAGGCAGATGCTCAACTGACTGAGCCACCCAAGTGCCCATGTTCTTGCTTTCAAGCAACTTACAATATGTGGTAGGAAAATAGCTATTGTGTATTTTAAATAATAATTGTTACAGTTTTCCTGTGTACTTCAAAGGAGCAATACTATGCAACTGGATGAGAGCTTTTAATAACAAGGTGGCTTGGGATTTGGCCCACGGTTCCCAACATTTAAATATTTGCCACTTAAAATAACGATTTAAAGGATGGTACAAATGTCATGCCCTTTCTTCCTCAGCAAATTCCTTCCTCACGAGCATGTAATGCTCTTACTTCCCCAGCCATCGGGGCAATCAGGTGTCAGTCCAGGCTGAGCCTCTTCGACAGCAGGCAGAGGAAATTGTGCCCACCCTCTCGGCCAAGGACAGGGTGTCCACTGGCCCACAGTGGCAAATGAGACGCCCTGTCTTTATTCACTTCTCTTGACTAAGTCTCCCTTTCTTTCTGATTGTCCTTAGTACAAATTGCTTGTGACTCTGCTGACAGGTAGATTGAATTAAGTTTGAGAATCCACAGAAGTCTTCCTTGGGGAAATGACATTTAAGAATAAGGTGAGAGGGACACCTGGGTGGCTCAGCGATTGAGCATCTGCCTTTGGCTCAGGGTGTGATATCGGATTCCCGCGATCGAGTCTCTGATTGGGATCCCTGCATGGAGCCTGCTTCTCCTCCCTCTGCCTGTGTCCCTGCCTCTCTTTCTGTGTGTCCCATCAGTAAATAAATAAAATCTTAAAAAAAAAAAAAAAAAGAAAAAGGTGAGAAACTTCATGGATGTGCTAGGCATCCACACATAAGTGCTATGCCAGTTGTCTCTGTTTGGTGCCCCTATTAAGAAATGTAGGTCTAGTGGAGGTGATTATAATGTAGCCTCTGTTTTCTGAGGCTTGACTTGAATCCTTTCCCTGAACGCAGTCCATGGGAGGTGTGTGACATTAAATAAATTATTGATGACTCTGGGCTTTGTTTCATTTTCCGTAAAATAAGAAATCGGTGACACCATTGAGAATCATTGTAAGATCAAAGAGCTAACACTGGGACACCTGGGTGGCTCAGTGGTGGAGCATCTGCCTTCTACTCAGGGCGTGATCCTCGGGTCCTGGGATCCAGTCCCACACGGGGCTCCCTGCAGGGAGCCTGCTTCTCCCTCTGCCTGTGTCTCTGCCTCTCTCTGTGTGTCTCTCATGAATAAATAATAAAATCTTAAAAAAAAAAAAAAAAGAAAAAAACTAAGAGCTAACACTGACCACAGTGCTTGGCACCAAAAACAGAGCTCAATGTTGACAGTTTTTTGCTAGATTATCAGTAATCTTGCTTGAGTCAGGAGAAGGGAAGATTTGGGGGGGTGGGGAGAAACAAGCCTCTATTTTATTTATTCATTTACTTATTTATTTATTTGCATGTAGTACACCTTTAATTACTTACAGTGATAGGCTTTGTGCAGAAAGAATTAATGCAACAGGTCGGGTTTGCAAATTCCAGGGGTCTTCAGGACTGGCCCAGGACCAGCTCCTGGGGGCTGACCTGAGTGTCCTTGGAATAACGTGTTTGATGAATATGTAAATAATATGATACTAATGGTAAGATGTATGGCAAGCTATTGTGTTTGTATGCCTGGGGATTTGGGGTATGCTAGCATCCATTTGACATTGGGGGTGAGAGGATGCTCCACGCCTCTGTGGCTGACCCCTGATAAAAACCCTGGACAGGGACACCTGGGTGGCTCAGAGGTTGAGCACCTCCCTTCCGCCCAGGGCGTGATCCTGGGGTCCTGGGATTGAGTCCCACATGGGCTTCCTGCATGGAGCCTGCTTCTCCCTCTGCCTGTGTCTCTGCTTCTTTCTCTGTGTCTCTCACGAATAAATAAATAAAATCTTAAAGAAAAAAAAAAACCCTGGACACCAAGGCTTCCATGAGCTTCCGTGGGTAATGATACTTTGCACACGTGTTCGCCTGTCATTGCTGGGAGAGGTATGCACAGCTGGAAGGATCTACCCCAGGTGTCTATTTCTTCTGCTGAGTTTACTATGTATCCTTTCACTGTGATACATGGTAACTGTGTTTTTCTGAGTTTTTTCTGGAGAATTTTAAAATCCGAGAGTGGTGATGGGGACCTCCAACACAGGCACTGGGTTAGGTGCTTTTTTCCTGGTATCTCATTTAATTCATTCTCACTCAGAGGTGAAACCGGCATAAGACTTGATTGTCTTCCAAGATGCAACAGTAGGGCAGGCTCACCCGCCTCGGAGGTGTTCAGCCAGAGACTGAGCCCAGGACTGCCTGATTTTTCAGAGAAGTGAGCGTTCCCTGGGCTGAGCATCCAAAGGGATCAAATCCATATGTGGGGCAGATGCACGGTCTCCAGACACTACTCACACCAATTATTCTGATTGAGTTGGATTTTCTTTCTGTAAGAAGGAGACATTAGGGGCAGCCCCAGTGGCTCAGTGGTTTAGCGTCGCCTTCAGCCCAGGGCGTGATCCGGGAGACCTGGGATCGAGTCCCATGTCGGGCTCCTTGCATGCAGCTTTCTTCTCCCTCTGCCTGTGTCTCTGCCCCTCTCTCTGTGTCTCTCATGAATAAATAAATAAAATCTTAAAAAAAAAAAAAGGAGACATTAGGTATGGGAGGGGGACAGAGAGAAGTGAATGGAGTATCAGAAACAGCACAACATTCTTTCCCTTTGTCACCACCCACTGAATTATCTATAAATTCCTTCAGGGAACTAAAGATGGGGCAGGTAGGAAGCAGGTGCCCTTCACAGGTGAGCGTAGCTAGAAACAAGAAATCAAAACACACTGAGTCTCCAGGGATTTCTTGCTGATTTTTTCCCCATAATTGTTTGTTAACGTATTTGTTCTGAGGAACAAAACGTATCTGGGTGCACTGATACTGAAGGGTCTCTGAGATA
Source organism: Canis lupus baileyi (assembly GCF_048164855.1). Taxonomy (NCBI): domain Eukaryota; kingdom Metazoa; phylum Chordata; class Mammalia; order Carnivora; family Canidae; genus Canis; species Canis lupus. The sequence continues at coordinate 57,566,100 of NC_132845.1, forward strand.
TACTCTTAGGAGAAAAACACAAAGTAAAGGGAGATGTAGAGTACATGCTATTTGCATAAAAAAAGCGAATACACGTGAATACCTATGGGCAGATGCCTATGCACGTATACTCTGTATCTGTCATGATTTATATGTGACATAGGCGACCTGTCCTGTAAAGCACTGTTACCTTTCTATCTACACACCCATCCCTCTCTCTCTTTACCTATCACATATACATATATACATGGGTGTGTGTATACTGTTTCTGGAAGAAGACAGAGCAGGGAGGGAGTAATTCTCTTTGGGAAGAGGGGCGGAGAAGTAAGAGGTCGGGTTAGTTTCCTATTGCTGCCTTCACAAATTGCCACTTACACAGCCCGCATTCCCTTGCAGTTCTGGATGCTAGAAGTCCTAAAATGTGTCAGCAGAGCCACCGACCTTCTGCAGGATATGGGAGACCACCTGTTTCTCTTCTTCCGGCTTCTTGAGAAAGCCACATTCCTGGGCTCACGGCCCTGCATTTCCCTCAGTTTCCCTAATCCCATCTTCTTCTCAGACTGACTGCCACCCACCTTCTTCCCTCTTCAAAGGACACTGGGGATTACACTGGATTCATCTGGATCCCACAGGATCATCTGCCCATCGCAGAATCCTGAGGCTCATCATATTAGTAAAGTCCCTTTTGAAGGGTGGCTCAGCAGTTGAACACCTGCCTTCAGCTCAGGGAGTGATCTTGAAGTCCCGAGATCGAGTCCCGCATCAGGCTCCCCACAGGGAGCCTGCTTCTCCCTCTGCCTATGTCTCTGCCTCTCTCTCTGGGTGTCTCTCGTGAATAAATAAATTAAATAGTTAAAAATAGTCCCTTATGCAATGTAAGGTAACATATTACAAGTTTTGGGAAATAGGATGTGGACATCGCTTGGGACCATTTTTGTGCCATCCACAAGGGTGGGCAGAAAGCTTCATTGTCACTGGAGACAGTGGTACTTCCTGAATGGGGAGTGTTATATCACCTATTCACATTTTAAAAATTCTATTTTAATTCCAGTGTAGTTAATATACAGTGTTACATTAGTTTCAGGTGTACAGTGCAGTGATTCAACACTTCCATATGTCACCCGGTGCTCATCAAGATAAGTATAAATAGGTGAAGGGGATTAAGAGCATATATTCAAATGTTAAAGTTATATTCATAGTTGGTAGGACAATTCTTACATATGGTTTTTAAAAAATCAAAGCTTATTTTCATCTAGGTTAAAAAGAGTCTCCTTTCTCCCCCTGATACGTCCCAGATCCTCCTCTGAAACAGCCATTTGTATTTCTGTCTTATGTATTATTCTACTTTTTTTTTTTTTTTTTTTTTTTTTGGAGGACAAATAAAGGAGACGGTGGGGAGGTGGATGCTGCCCCGGGTGGGAATGGTGAGGGGTGGGTGCCCTCAAGCCTTTGAAATGAGACCTCCTCCTGCTTCCTTCCAGGGGTCTGAATCTTTTACAGATTCCACAAATACTTATGTCCCTCAACTGTGTGCCACACATCGCATTAGATCCTAGGGTACAAACCGGGTCGTGCTCTCAAGTGGCCTTGGATCGGGCGGAGGGGGGAAGCCAGCAGTAACAATGTGCAGTGGTGAACAGGGAGGAGGTATGGCCTCAGCGGGTGCAGTCCTCTCTGCATCTTAACCCCGGGGGAGCCTTGTGTCCCTCCCTGTGTAGCCAGGTGCTGGAGGACGGTGGGGGAAGGAGAGACTGCTCGGCCGCCAGCCTCAGGAACGGACTGTACATCTTCCAGGAGGGCATTTGCCTTTCTGCTGTATATTTATGCCTAGACTCGTGTTCCAAGAAAATCCTATGATCAACCAAAGCATGATTTCCCTGGGAACTATCGGGGCATGAGGCCGTCAGCCTGTCTGATATAGGGACCTCCCTGGGCTGTTTTCTAAGCAACCCACAGTCAAGAGGCAGGAAAACATGGATGATGCATCGCTCTGTGGCTTTGTCTCCCTTCCTCTGGGGAACCTGGGGCCCGGCTGATTCATTTCTGTGCCTCCCATCAGGCCTGTAGCCGAGGGCCTCCCAGGGAAGGAGGATCCTCTAAGGCGGCAAATGCTTGCTTGGCTGTCAAGGACAGTTACCCTTGGGCTGGTACCATGCACTGGGATTTTCAGAGGCTGACTTTCTCTTCCTTTTATCTGACTGTACATTTTGAATCTTTAAAAGCTCCGACTATTTCTGACACCCACACGAGCCATAAGCCACAAAGGTCAGTAAATTTTAGATGGAGGAAAAAAAAAATGCTGCAGGGGAGAGAGAAGGAAATGCAGGGACAGATCCAGATGCTGACACCTGAGAGATGCACGCCCCCAAGGACCAACGAAATAGCCATCCCCGAGAGACAAAAATTCCTGCTGTACAGAGACCGGCGCCCACCAGAGAGGACTGAATATTGTCAGACAAAGGTGTAGGCAAGAGTCAGAGACCCAGTGGCATGGAGGCTTGGCAATCCTGCCACCCTCAGGTGTTGAGACAGACAACCCAAGAGACATAGTCCTTCTCAAGGACAGACCCAGGTCACCGTGGGGTCCACTCCCAGCATTCTTATTTCTCATCTGCAGAGTCACCTCTTCCTCAAACCAGAAGAGAACTTTCCAGAATGGGGAGACCCGCACCTGTCACTTCAATGAGTGAGGCTTCTCGCTTCCAGAGCACAGCAGGAAAGCAGTCTAAGACTCAAGATCTCAACATGTACACGAGAAAGATACACGTCCCCGGGATGGAAGGCTGTGTTGTCATGGGATGCATCTTCATGGGGAAGTTGTCCGCCCCCTTGGGCAAGTGGCAGAAAGAAGTGACTTTGGAGCTGTAACCACTGAGGTGTAGACCAGCAAATGGAAACCTTTTTGTTGACCTCCTTTATAGTTGTATCTCTGAGGAAAGTCCACAAAGGCAAGGTGGCTCACACAATGTCACGGTGCGAAGCCACGGTGGGCACCAGACACCTCTGGTCATGTTTTTGGGTCTCAAAACAGTGGGATCTCGCCTCTCTGTTGACATAGCATCTTCCTCTGCTGTGAGGAATAAAAAACCCCTACTGGATCTCAGCTTTCTTAAGCATTATGAAATGAATTGGGTGTTATAAATGGCACTTTTAAAGGTGATCATAATTATTTCCCCCTCTTTGATGATCACAAAGGGACTTCCCCACCTAACACGCCCACAAGATGTTGGCACAAAAGGGATGAATATAGTACAACTTTGGTTCCTCGCTGGCATTTAAAAGCCCTCTTTTGGGAGTAGGATTTATTAAATATTGTAATCAGTTCAATGTCGCCTGTTGAAACATTTGCTTTAATGGGCTTGTTAAATTTAGATTATGTTAAAAAGAGAGAGAGAGAGAGAAAGACATTTCCCTGTCTCTGAACTCTTGGGCTGCCACTTCGTGATTGTATATGTGTTCAAGAAATAGCTCCCAGCCGAGATAATTACCCCCATTGTGGGGAAAAGAGGATGACATTTCGAGATGATTCAAGAGGACATTTTGTTTTGTAAACATAGTCTTCTGATCAAAGCCCATTCTTACTTTGGAGAGAGCAGCATAAACTCTTTCTCTTTCCTTCCTTTATTTCCTGAATGATACTTAAATTGATTTTAATTATACAAGTAACACATGATATTAACATGTGTTCTATGAACGTGATACTAAGAGCTTCCATTTATCGATGGCTTATAATGTGTTAGGCATCTTTCTAAGGATTGTACTGGCATTCGTGTTTTAAGTCTTTATAATGCCCAATGAGGCAGAGAGAAGTATTATCCCACGTTACACAGGAGGCAAGTGGGGCACAGTGAGGTGAAGTGATGTGCCTGACATCACACAGCAGGTAAACAGGCAAGGCCAGGATTCACATTCCAGTATCTGACACTAAAGATTATGCACCTACCTATCCACTGTGCTACATTGCATGCATACGCATTCTCCTATAAATTTAAAGTTCTTTTCACATACAGCTAATATCTCTTTTGATCACCAACCCAATCCCTCTCTCTTCCCCCCATACCCAAAGTTAGCAGTTATCAGCTAGGGAAGTGTTTATCACATGTCTGGAAATAAATGGAATTTCTATGCATCTTATCTCATTAAGAATATTCCATCTCATAGCTCTATAATATTCCATTCTGTTTTATTTAGCTGTTCCTCTCCTAATGGATATTTAGGTTGTCCCTAGATTTTCATTAAACTAAGTAATGCTGCAGAACATATTCAGGTGTGTCCCTAGGGCAGATCACAATAATGGAATCACTTAGTTATCTTTGGTTTTAGAAGGTACTTCTAGCTTACACTCCTAACAGCAGTACATGCAAGTCACTTATTCTTCAGAGCATCACCATCATTTTTCCTAATTAAACCTTGAAGGAAAGTGCTTTCCAACCTCAGGGTAAAGACATGAGTGCTTGTCCCTCTGCTGCCATAACAGTTAACCACCCAATCTGGTTCCCTTTGCATCTGTAGTCTTCAGTGCCATCTAGTTGAGCTGACTAAAGACCCGATTTAGATTTTTCTTCATTCTTGGGAAAAACAGCCAAAATGGGATGTGAATTTTTGTTCTTCACTTTGAGGCCTGGGAACAGGAGGCAAGGTGTAGCTGTTGAGGTTTCCAGGACATGGGACACCCCTGCCTCTTCCCACCCCTCTCCATAAACATGTGCTCATTTAGAAACAACATCAAAACCTTCACTTCTTTGCTTTATTTATTTCTTCTGATATCTAGCCCTTAATTTAATAAGGAGGGAATGAAAGTCTTTTAGATACACGTACAGTACAGGGTGCTGGGTGTACAAGATGATCAAGATGAATGCTTCTCCTGTCCTCATAGAACTTTGTATCTCTGTAATTTCCTGGGTCGTGGACAAACATCCACTTAACATTGTATCACTTGTTGCCTACCTACCTCCCAAGAATTTCACCTTGATCCCAGGCCATGTGTCTTGACACCTGCGGCTTTGTGAAGCACCCAGCTCCCATCTCCCATCTCGGAGAATTGGATAATGCCTCCAAACTCCATACCTACTTTGGGAATTCTACAGGACATGTAAGAATATTTTGGAAAAACTCAAGGTCTAGATTCACTGTTACTGTGTCCATTCTGTTTAAATAGTGGTTCAGCATGGACTGGTCTTAACCTTGAATTAAAGTAACGATTCTTTCTATTAGGAGATAGTTCTTTAAAAAAAAAAAAACAACTAACTTATTGAGGAAATTCTATAATTTGTAATAATGTGGATGAACCTGGAGGATATTATGCTAAGTAAAATAAGCCAGACGCAGAAAGTCAAATGCCATGTGATACTGCTTATATGATGAATCTAGTCAGACTCATAGAAGCAGAGACTAGAATGGTGGTTGCCAGAGGCTGGAGGAAAGGAAACAGGGAGGTATTAGTGAAAGGAGACAAATCTTCCTGGGTCTCTTGCATTTTTGCATGTCTTGAGAGCAAATAGATTAATCGACTTTTTCTGGATCATCTTTTCAAGGATGTTCATATAGTGATTGATTTTGGAAGACAAAGATAGTGTCTCCCTCTGGAGTGTGGAGTAGATTTGCTTTCAACCTTGGGAAACAGAGATAATTCCCTGCTGGATCAGTAAGTAGGCATACTTACTGCTTGTTATAAAGGATTAAGATTCCTAACACTTGGGGTTCCTTTCCTGTAATGCACCCTATGTGGAGATGTCACCTTGCTTGTTGTGCATCCTGGGGGATTTGGTGCACAGAGAGCCATTACACATGCTGATACACTAGTATTGCTATTGCTGTGAGTAATAAACTTTGCTTTAAAAAAATAAATAAAATAAACTTTGCTTTAATAAACTTGGTCCAGACGTCTTGTGTCTTCTACCACAATCCATGGCCAGCTAACTTGTTAGTTTACAAGTAGGGAGCAGGTCAAACATTTCAGAGTTACTGAAGCATTTGTTTATATGTTCAATAAATTTTTATTGGGTATCTACTAGGTGTCAGATAGTAGGAATACAGAAATAAAGCAGCTAGTGGGGTCTCTGTTCTCATAGAGCTTCAGTCTAGTGAAGAAGGCCTGTAACATAGGAGCATTTACAGCTGGTAAAACGTGCCATGAAGGGAATGAGTGATGTGCAATAGTGGGCACTGACCGATATACGGGGAAAGGATTGTGATGGGGCCTGACTGTAGAGATGGTCACCTAGATGGAAATTGAAAGATGACATGGTGCTGGTCATTCAAATACTCAAAGAAATGCAAATCCAAAGGCATTGGGACAGAACTGGGATGCAGAGGGATAAGTGAGAGAGTGGCATGGCATGATATGGGGCCGGGGAAGTGCCCCCAAAGCAGAAAATACATGTCCTTGAGGCCACAGTGTGGAGGTTTTATTTTATTCAAAGTGAAAATGAAAATCATAGAAGAGTTGGAAGAGCAGCGGACAGAGAGGGGGCAGGGTCTGCATTACATCTTATAATGATCCCTGGAGCAGCCAGGTAAAGAAAGGAGCCAGAATGCTTCCAGGAAGATGCTGTGTCTGGACCACCCACTGCTGTCTCTGGGCCCCATCTTAATTTCCCCTGGTCCAATCTGACCCCCTGTGAGTGTGTTCCTCATTGGCCTGGCTCACTGCCCCATTCTCTCTCACTGCCCCCATGTTGCCAGGCAACCCGCAATGCCTCTCACCCTGGTGCACAGAGGACAATGGTGTTTCAGCTTAGGGCTCGAGGAGGATGAAGAGTGAATCCAAAACCAGAAATGTGAGCAACCCTTCAGAATGTGCCATTGTGTCAATGGGGAACAGAAAAGGATTTGCAACAGACAGAAAGAGAAGATACATCTTTTGTCCAAGAGGAATCACAAAACCATCCGTAAAAATACTAGACCGAAGCATTAAAATCGACAACACAGATATCCTGGATGGAACAAGAGCGTGAAACATACAGAAGAGAGAATGTGATGAAAAGAATACCTATCAAGAAAAAAGCGGTCAACTTAGTGGTGGCATATGAATACTATTATGGGATGTTATGCAGCTGAATGAGGAGAACTTGCAAAATAACGTGTTTTGTATGGTCAGTTTAAAGCACACGTTGATGATTTAGAAAGTCAGTATGTGTTTATGTGTTTGCATGTGTATACTCATGGGGATGGTGTGGAGGGTTACCTTCTCAAATGTTGTTGGGAAGGTAGTTCTCAGCCCTGGCTGAGTATTGGAATCACCTGGGATGTTCTCCCCCCGACCCCATTGTATATAGTTGAATCCTAGGAGATTATATTTTTAATTTTAATTAATTATTAATTTTATTATTTTTAAAAAAGATTTATTTGAGAGAGAGAAAGAGAGGGTGAGAGAGTGGGGAGGCGGGGCAGAGACAGAAGGAGAGTCTTCAGCAGACTCTGCACTGAGCATGGAGCCCAACTCGGGGCTCAATCTTATGACCCCAAGATTACAACCTGAGCAGAAACCAAGAGCCAAATGCTTAACTGACCATGCCACCCAGGCACCCCAGAAGTTGCATATTTTAAATAAAATTTTTATTTTGAAATGATTTTAGATTTTACAGGAAGGCTTTTGCAGAGATAATCCAGACTATCTGGTTTATCCTTCAGCCCATTTTCCCTATTGTTATTATCTCATGTAACCATGGTGCATTTGTTAAAACTAAGGAACTGACGTTAGTACATTATCAGTAACTAACTCCAGACTTTATTTGTATTTTACCAATTGTTGGTTTTTGTTTTTGTTTTTTTGGACTATTTCTGTTTGCTATTCTAGGATCCAATTCAGATTGCCATGTTGCTTTTGCTTTTAGGCATCATGCCTCCTTAGCCTTCTCTGGTCCAAGTCTGTTTCTCTGTCTTTCCTTATTTTTCCTGATCTTGACAGTTTTGCAGAGTACTGTTCAGGTATTTTGTTTGATGTCCCTCAGTTGGGTTTGTCCGATGTTTTTCTAGGATGAGAACAAGACTTTGGATGTTGGGGAATACTACCAGAGGTGCTGTGCTCTTTTCATCCCATCACTGAGATGTAGGACTATGGTGTCAACATGCGGTGGTGATTGTTAACCCTGATCACTTGGTTAAGCTGGTGTCTTCCAGGTTTCTCCACTGAAAGTTACTACTTTTCCTTTTCTGAACTCTGTTCTTTGGAAATGAGTCACTGAGTGCAGCCCACATTTGAGGAGGGGAAGGTTTAAGTTCTATGTCCTAGATGGGGGAATATATACATAGTATATTATTTGGAATTCTTCTGTGAAGAAGATTTGTCTTTTCTCTCTCATTTTCTAAGTATTTAATCACTTATTTATATAAGTATGAAATGTGTATATTTATTTTTATTTTGGGTTATAATCTAATACCATATTATTTTGTCACCCAAATTGTTCAAGCTTTGGCCAGTGGAAGTTCCCTTAGGTTGGCTCCTGTATCCCTGTGGCATATCCCTCTCCTTGTTTTTTTGAGCACTTCCTTACTTTCTGGGACGATAATCTTCTGGTTCTTGTATATCTCATCTGGTGTATTTCCTGCCCCTGCCTTAGAGTCAATCCCTTCTCTAAGAAGGAAATTTAGAAGCCAAGATCTGGGCAAAAGTGTTGTCATAGCTATAGGAGTGCCACTGTTTCTGGGACCTCTGTGCAAACAGAACTAGGAAAGATATATACATAATCCATGTATGCACATATATCATAATTATTTTTATCTTCCTCTCTATCTATATATGCCCTATATTCCCTGTGTGTGTGTGTCCATATATATATATGGACACACACATATATATACACACACAGTCTATATACTGTGTAAATATATATACACATACATATACATACTAGGTTTTCATAATATATATAACTATATATTTTAAAATACATACATTTTAAAACTATATATTTTAAATATTAATATTAATAAAATAAATTTTTAAAAATTAAACACAAGTTCATGTTAATATCTCTTGACTATAGTCCAGTATCTCAAGATTCACTCTCCCCTTTCCTCCTTGCTTATTTATAATTTTTCACTGACAGGGAGATCCTTGGCTCCCCTTATCTACCATATGTTATAAAATAGAGCTCAGAATTTATACAAAGTTCTTTTTGTCTTTAGCCTTACAGTATCTGGTCAAAGTACCATTATCCAAAGTTACTAAGGTCAGCTGCTTCTTTTAGTTCCTGGAAAACTTTTTTTTTAAAGATTTTATTTATTTATTCATGAGACAGAGAGAGAGAGAGAGGCAGAGACACAGGCAGAGGGAGAAGCAGGCTCCATGCAGGGAGCCTAACGCAGGACTCGATCCCGGGTCTCCAGGATCAGGCCTTGGGCTGAAGTTGGCACTAAACCACTGAGCCACCTGGGCTTCCCTAGTTCCTGGAAAACGTTGGAAATGCCTTGGTGCCTGTAGCCTAATCCCAGCCACTCTGGTATCCATGGGGAGGGGTGTGTGAATTTCTAGCATTTTTTTTAAACGATCCCCAGATAGTTCTCATAGACAGCCAGTGTTGAGAACCATTGCTTCAGAAACTGGAAATAAAGGCAGAGAGTTTAAAGTGTTTCTTCATGTACTTTCATTGTTTCACTAGTTAATAAGAACATAAACTCTTTTGTAATTTAAGGAAAATGAGAAAACATCTTTTTTTAAAAATTTTTTTTTTATTTATTTATGATAGTCACACACAGAGAGAGAGGCAGAGACACAGGCAGAGGGAGAAGCAGGCTCCATGCACCGGGAGCCCGATGTAGGATTCGATCCCGGGTCTCCAGGATCGCGCCCTGGGCCAAAGGCAGGCACCAAACTGCTGCGCCACCCAGGGATCCCGAGAAAACATCTTTAATTTATTATTTTTGTTTAGAGAGAGTTCGAGTAAGATGGGGAGGGGCAGAGGGAGAGGGAGAGAGAGAGAATCTCAAACAGACTGTGCTGAGTGCAGAGCCTGATGCAGGGCTTGATCCCATGACCCTGAGACCATGACCTGAGCTGAAATCAAGAATCAGATGCTTAACCAACTGAGCCACACAGGTGCCCTGAGAAAGCATCTTTTAAAAAATAAGACAAGAATAGCAGTCACAGAAACCAGGCTGCATTCCTGCTTCTCCTGTTAGTAGCTGTGTGACATCAGGAAAGTAACATAAACATTCTAAGCCTCTAGCCCTTACATGTAGGTTTAGTCCAGTGGCATTCATCTTGCCTTCCTTGTACAACTACACTATGGACCAATTGAGACTATGTGTGTGAACACATTTTTACAGCCTTAAAGATGTTATGCCAACCGATGAGTTGCTTTTGAGATCCCTGAGGATTAAAAGTGGCTCTGTTTCCGGCATTGTCAGTGTGGCTATTACCCATACCGACTGGCCTGACAAATACAGAAGGAATTGGCCAGCCAACAGCCAGCAGAAGAGGGGAATGTGGCAGGCAAAGAGAAATGGCATGAGAAAAAAAAGAGAAAGAAATGCCATGAGAGATAGGCAACCAAAGGCATAAAAAAATCAGAGAAAGCAGCGTAGTCTCCTGATTTACTTTGGTTTCTGAATAGCTTTCTTGTTCTATTTACACTCAGCACATCTCCTTGCAACATGACAGAGCTACTGAATATTTTATATTATTTTCAGCAATCTTTAATAGTGCACTGGGATTCTCTAATTTGGTTGAAAGTGATAACAAATTTGGATATTGCACCTCTCCCGTGCGAATTCAAACATGATTAATATCTAGGTGGAAGATTTCAAGCATAATCAGACCTTTAGCTAAGGATTCTCAACCTTGGTGCTACTATCATTTGGGGCTAAATAGTTCTTTGTTTGAAGGCTTTCATGTATAGGGTAGGATGTTTAGCCACATTCTGGGTCTCCATCTTTCAGTTTCACTGCTGTGTTGGTTTCATTATTAGGCTCAATGACTCCAAGCTCCCCACTCAGAAAGCAAGATGAATACAGCAGCTCCTCTTTACATGCTCTTGGGTTCAACCTTAATGGGGAAAGATGACTTGCTTGTCTCCAGAAGCAAAAAAACCTCTCTGCTCCTTTGTTTTGCTTTGTTCTGTTTTATTGCATTTGGGTCACAAGCCTCCTCTTATGCCCAATCTGGAGCCAATAAGGGGGCAGGGGTTTGGGATACACTGATTGACTTAGGTCATTTATGGGCTATGATGTGATGGTTACTTTCTTTGTCACCTTGAGCGGCCTTGGGGGTGCCCAGATTAAACATTGTTTCTGGGTGTGTCTGTGACAGTGTTTCCAGAGGAGGTTAGCATTTGAATTGGTGGATTCTGTGACAGATGGCTCTCCCTAATGTGAGTGAGCCTCATCCAACCCATTGAGACCTGAACAGACCATATAGATATATCCTATTGCTTCTGTGTCTCTGCAGAACTCAGACTAATCTGCATACCAGTTTCCGAAGCTGTGTCAGGGAGTGGGAGAGCAGGAAATCCTCAAATGAAAACAAGATTGCTAGTGGAAGAATGTGGAATGGTTTCTGGGGAGGCGGACAGCACAAGTCTCTTTTACGAAACTCCTTCCTGTAATATAGTTACAAAAGAGCCCTTAGAGTCTGAAGAGTGGGACAGCCCTCATTTTATAAATGAAGGAGACAGGTCTCTGGAACTTTGAGGCAAAGCAATGACTATAATTAGTAGCAAAGATAAAAAACTAAACAACGTTAACTTTTGAATTTTAGAAGACCAGATCCAAGATTTTGAGATTTTTTTTCAAAATCGACCTATGGTGCTTGCTAAAAATACAGATTTTCAGGGTAATTTCCCATTGACAGGGAATGCCTGGGGTCTGGCCAAGGAATCTGCTATTCTTATTACTGGGCAATTTTGGAGCATGCTGTATATACCAGTGGTCTTCTCAACCCAGATCAATTGAAACAGAAATATCTCCTTTCCTTTCCTTTCCTTTCCTTTCCTTTCCTTTCCTTTCCTTTCCTTTCCTTTCCTTTCCTTTCCTTTCCTTTCCTTTCCCCTTTCCTTTCCTTTTCTTTCTTCCTTTCTTTCTTTCTTTCTTTCTTTCTTTCTTTCTTTCTTTCTTTCTTTCTTTCTTTCTTTCCCCAGATGATTCCAATATGCAGCCAAATTTAAGAACCAATGCATTATATGGCAGAACAGTGGTTCTAAAGAACTTGATATAAATACAAAAGCCTCAGGTTCTATTCTACTTTAATAAAACTGAGCTTCTGTATTCTCTATAAGCATTCTAGGTGACTCATACACTCCTACATACCAAGTTGAGAAACACTGTTTACAGACTCCCCATCAACCTCACCTGGGAGCTTCTTAGAAATGCAGCATCTCAGGGCTCACCCAAGCCCTACTGAGTTGGGAAGTGCATTTAAACTAATATTCCCTATTGATTTGTATGCACCTGGAATGGTTGTATACACAATAAAGTTTGAGAATCTGCTATAGCCTCACTGTTCCCATCCCCAGCAGCAGTTAAAGCCCATCTGGGGAGATCCTATAAAGCATTGATTTCCAAGCCCTACTCTGAAATATTCTAATGAATTCGGTGGGCCCTGGGTTAGGATCTCTTTATCAGTAATTTAAAAAAATATATTTATTTATTTATTTATCTGAGAGAGAGAGTGCATGAGTGAGGGGAGGAACAGAGAGAGAGGGAGAAGCAGACTCCCCGCTGAGCAGGGAGTCCAACACAGGGCTCCACCCTGGGACCCTGGGATCATGATCTGAGCTGAAGGCAGATACTTTTAACTGACTGAGCCAACCAGGTGCCCCTATCAGTAATTTAAAAAAAAAGTTTCTAGGTTATTCCAGTGTGCAGCCAAGGTTGAGAACCGCAGTTATAAGAGGAAGACTGCTATCACGCGGCCTCAGGTTAAATTTCAGCAGCAACATTAATTAGCTCTATGACTTTGGAGAAGTTATTTACCATCAATGGCTTAACTAACCTGGAAATAGACATCTATCTAAAATCCTAGTTCTAGGCAAATGGTGTAAATGGAGTTCTTTATGGATCGGTACCCACTGTCTTAGTTTCTGGGACAGTTTGCTCTGTGAGTCAAAGTTAAAAAAACACCAGCTTGCCAAATGGAACTAAGGAAGTCAGGAGCTCAAACTAAGTTTTCATTCAGTAAAATGCCAGCCAAGGGGATGGTGCTTGTGATCCTGGGTCCTGCTTGCTCCTTAGTCTATTAAGGCCAGTTTCCTAAAGGGGAGCCTAGTTAGCTTGCTGCTTTCCCCAGAATCTGCAGCTGTTCAAACACCAGCTTTCCTTCCTGTAGGTAAATCAGATGGGGCTTTATGCAACAGTGCACTTGGTTGCCAGTTTAGAGGGAAGTACTGTTCTTCCATGGACATTTCTTGACTCTTTTTCCTCATTAGGTGTGCACAGTGATGATGCCAACTCGAGCAAGCCTAATAGGCAAGGGAAACTGTTGGCTTTCAAGCTAGATTGTCAATAGGCCTGTTTGATATGGCTGCGTTTCTGACCTAATCAGCCGCCAGCGGCCTCTCCACTGAGATCCCTAGGGGCATCAGAGCAAGCAATATTTCACAATCTAACAGCTTAAACCAGCTCAGATCTCAAAGAACAGAAGCAAGAAGAAAAAAGAATGTTGGAAAAGGCTTGTATATGCAGAGAGGAACCTTTTTGATGATGGTTAAGTGTGTCTGCACAGTACCTACTCCTTGCCCGAAACCAGACCAGAGCTCTCTGTATTCGACAGTGCCAGGGTGATGTTCATGAGAACAGGTGTTCATGAGAACACCTAAATGTGAATGAAACCTCAGGTCACTCAGCATTCGGTTATTTTCTGGGAGAGCTCTGACTGGAGGCCTCTTGCCAAAGCATGGCAGGAAACCCACTCATCAGTGTGTGCTTTGGTTCATGCCTTGGCCTTGGTTACATATCATCATCCAGCTTGCGATGCTCTGGCTCTGGCCATATCTGACTTAAGCACAGAAGGGGGGCATGCCAAATATTTTTGTATTAGTAAGAATGCTTTTGGGTGTGGTGTACTGAAAACCTACACACACAACATCGGATACGGACAGAATTAAGGGGCTCATATAAGAAAAGAAGCCTGGAGTCATTAGGTTTTAGGCATTGTTTGATCGAGATTCTTCTTTAATCTTTGTCATCCTGCAGGCTTGTCCTCCTGACTTTGTTCTCATGGATAAAACCAGATGCTGAAACAGGTCTAGACTTCATATCAGAGCCTGAGAGAACTTCTCTTTTCCCAACCATAAGGAGTCCCGAGCTTCATTCTGATTGGTATCATTCAGTTTGCTTGCTTAATGCTAAGGCAGTTTTGTCCAAGGGGATGCAATGTTGCTGATTAACTCAAGTAGAGTAAATTCCACCCAAACCACATAGCTACATTTCAATAAGATAAATAGATATTGGGGAAGAAGCCAACATTTCCTACATAGCTATTTTCTCTCAAGGCCCTAATAGATTTTTTTTTCAATTAGAGAGAACTTGAGCAAGTACAAGTTAGATCTCAAAAGAGGTTTAATACTGATTTGGTCAGTGCCTTAGACTCTCCTCTCAGAGTGAGGCACATGGACGTCCAGGTGAATTCCTGAAGATTATCACATGCTGGCACAAAGCTATTTTAAGATATAGGAGGTTTGATCTCCTAGCCATTGGATGACTTCTCCTAGAGTTGAGCTGAGGAGGCACAGGGGAGAGAGGTACAGAGAGAGGAGAGATGGACAAAGTGGAGGTGGAGACCTTCTATTCTTTCTTTATTCACTGTGTACATTAGCTTCTGGCTCACCATCTTTCTTCCTGCTCTTGATCTTCTCATCATTCTTGGTGGCCTAAAAATTCATGTGACTGGTCATTTGGTTATTTGATGTACTGTCCTCCAGCCACGTCTTATTCCACCCCACCTCTGTCACCCACTCCGGAGTTCATGTCCTGAACTTTGTTCCACCAGTAATTTTACCCCTTCTCCACCCTAAAATATATTTCAAACAGACCAGTCTTATGCTATCTCATAGTTGTATACTCTCCGTAGCACCCTTTGATAGAATGGCTCTTTCATCTTTATAGTCCTCTGGTCCCTTGGCCACAACATCTTTTCACCGTTTGTCAGTCTTCTCCTGAATTCTCTTAGGTGTCTCCTTATCCAGCTTAGATTTCATGACCCATTTTTATAATTACTCTCTTGAAAACATCTAAACTCCCATCTCCCTTTCTCTTCTTTCATCTTGTTCAAATGGTTGAATTCCCTTAACTGGCTAAATGTTACTGAAGAAAAATCAAACAGGCAGGCCAACTAGTTTCACTTAAAATTCGAATCTCGCATGGATGCTCAATACTGCTGTACCATCCCACAGTGCTTCTCCAGGAAGACCATTTCCTCTACTCTAGATGACTATTTTGGAAATCCCCTTCTGATTTTCGGAACTCTCATTCTCATTCTGCAAGTCTCTTAGTTTCAAGGGATGATACGGCTTCATATGTTTTGGGCAAATAGAAGCCAGTAGAGGAAGCTTATCATTAACTCACCATAAATCTACCCATGCCTATTTTTTTCTTTTTAGATATTCCTCTTGTTAAGATGGAGTAAATTGAGTAGAAACTGGAAATAGGGAGTTCGTGTGTAATGGGCATAGAGTTTCAGTTTGGGACAAAGAAAAATTCTGGCAGGTAGCTGGTAGTGGTGGTTGCACAACAATGTGAATATACTTAGTGCTACTGAACAGCACACTTTAAAAGAGTTAAAATGGTCAATTTTGTGCTATATGTGTATTTACCGCCATAAATATTTTGTTAATTACAAAGGGAAAATAGTAACTTTATACTATCTTTCTTTCATTTTTCACTTTAGAATAATCTTTTACACTCAGGATTTTATTTCCTCCTGTTTTATCAAAGACTTTATGCCTTTATTTTTTAAAATTTATTTGAGGGAGAGAGAGAGTGTGTGTGAGTGGGAGGGATAGAGGGAGAGGGAGAGAGAATCTCAAGCAGACTCCATGCTGAGTGCAGAGCTGGACATGGGGCTCAATCTCATGATCCTGAGATCAGGCCCTGAGCTGAAATCAAGAGTCAGACACTTAGCCAACTTTGGGCCAGGTGCCCCAAAGACCTTATGTGTTTAGTTGGTCTCTAATGTGTTGATAGTTCTCTATTTTCCCCACCCTACATTCATTATCTTCCTTTCTCAGGGTGCTGGAAGACCCATCTCGAAGAATGCATCATTTGAAGTCCCTTTAGTTGGCCAACTGAAAGCACAAGCAGGAAATCGTAGGTTGTGATCCAAAAGATTAGGGTATTTATAGGCATGTTCTGAATTTCCTGCCCACAGACCTGATACTAGCAGTCTTTCTCTGTAGCCACAGTTGCTGTTGAGCAGGCCCTCACTTCTGTGACTTTCCCTGCATTGCTGTCCCACTGGTGGTTCAGGTGCCCTCTCTCTGATAAGTAGTCCTTACATCTACCCTTTGGGTGTGCCAGGTTGGGTGGGCAAGTATCCACTCTAAAGGATATTTCCTCCTGCTTTCAATCATCATTCTCTCCAGCTCCGTAGAATCATTCCCTATAGTATATAAACATGTTCTAATAATTTCTGTTAATAATAAAAATGTAAAACAAGGCTTCTGAGGACTCTACTTCTGAATATGATGGATGAACTGGCAATAGAACAAATATTTATTATCTGTCCCTTTAAAGAAGTGTTGCTGACTCTGGACACAGACAATTGAACATGTGTTTCTGGAACTCAACCTTCAAGTCTGAACAGGAGACATAAATGTAGAAAAGAATGTGGATTACAAATGACATAAGGATCTGGAGAAGGTTCTGAGGTGTTCTAGCATGTAGAGGTCAAGCAGGGAAGTATAGGCATAGGAAGGAATTTAGCAGGAGGCAACCAGTGAGACAGGAGGAAACCCAGAAGAATATAGTATTACAACAGCTCAGAGAGGCATTTATCTTAAGAAGGAGGTAAGCAGTGTCAAATTCTCTTGAAATGCAAAGTAAGATGGGGCCTATGTGCCCCCTGGATTTGGTAACATAGTGAGGTGGGGGGAGCATTGGTTATTTTAAATCATGTCAGTGAAGTTGTGAAAATATAACTTGATTGGAATAAAATGAAAAGAAAGTGAGATGTGCAGGAGTTGGTCTATCGAGACTAGACAATGTTTTCAAGAAGTTTTGCTCTGAAGTAGAGAAATAACATGTGTTAGGAAGGGATCATGGGTAGGTAACTGCACATTTTCTTGTAGAAGTATAACATATGCAGATGAAAGCATACATCATAGATGTGCAGATAGAACATTTTACACAGAGTGAACATACCTGTATAATCACCACTCAGATCATAAAACAGAGTACTACCCGTATCTCAGAAGCCTATTAAAGACTATATGTTTGCATTCTGATGTAAACAGGCTTGAACAATTTCTCCCTTCTGATGGTAAATTTTATGAGGTCAACCTGGCTAAGCCACGGTACATAGATATTTGGTCAAACATTATGTTAGATGTTTCTATGAAGGTATTTTCGAGATGAAATTAACATTTAAATCAGTAGACTTTGAGTAAAGCAAATAACCTTCTATTATGTGGGCGGGCCTAATCCAATCAGTTGAAGACCTTAATAGAAAACAAGACTGACTTCCCTGGAGGAGAAAAGAATTCTGCTAGCAGATTGCTTTTAGACTCCAACTGTGACTTTTCCCTGCATATTCAGGCTGTTGGTCTACTCAATAGTTTTTTAGACTTGTCAGCCTCCACAGTGGTATGCATGGGATAATTCCTTAAATCTCTCTCTCTCTCTCATATATTTATATCTATATTTATATTTACTTTTCTCCATCTCCACCATCATCGTGATATGAACCACCATGACTTCCCATCTGTATAGCATCAGTAGCAGGTAATAAGCATTCTTTCAATCCTTCCTCCATAGAGTAGTCAGAGAGGTATTTGTAAAGATAAGACCACATCCCTCTCCTGCTTAAAATAAATGCTAAAAATAAAACTCGAATGTCCTACCAGTTTGCTAGAATGTGGAAGGGGAAGACCTGCAACTGCAGTGTGCGTGCCATCCTCAGTGAGGTTGTTACTCTTCAGCTCCAAGTTCAGCAATGTGGCTCCATTGTTGCCAGACCTTTAGTTCTGTTTTCTAAATAAAAGCCACATGCTGGGGTTCTTTGGTCTTGATAATTTCCCAAACTCCTCTTCAGGATTTTCAGAACTCTTTTAGGTTTTGCTCCTCTTTCTATCTTCCCAAACTCTCTCCCCTCATCCCTATTCGCATTTCGCCCTCCAGCATTGGTAATCTGACTCAATTTAATTTCCAGTGTGCATCAGGCTATTCCCCACCTTCGTGTGTTTGCATCTGCTGCGCCTTCTGCTCAGACTTCCCTCCACCTCCCACCCCTTCCTTCCCCTGGCTGAGAAGTTAGCATACCACTGACTCTGTGAAGCCATCTTTGACACCACGCCTTCAAGAGGAGTTGGTTGCCTCTCCATGGGGCTCCATGCTTCCCCGTGATAGCTATCACCTGTCATGCTGCACTTCAATTATCTGCCAGTAGACTGTGAACTAGCTTCTCAAGTACACACATGGAATCTCTGATTCCTTTGTGCTTAGTACAGAAATGTCTATGAAAGTGATTGAGCTCTGCCCCTAGGTGTTGTCTGGTTCCCCTCATAATTCCACGAGCCTTTTTGTCACTGTCCAAGGTACTGGCCACCTAGTTCTGCCTGCCACCAGCCAGCCTTCGTTACCCGAGCTAGAGTCTGATCCTCTGCCTCCATTCCCAGTGCCAAGTCCCCAGATGGGGCTTCCTGCTCCTTTGATCTTTATATTACTAGGGTCTGCTACTATCTTGGCTGTTGGAATTAAGTTTATGCCTCCGCATCAAGCCTCAGTCGCTTACTTGTACCTACGGGGTCAGTATCTGCAGCCAGATCGAGTTTTTTGGTACCTGCTCTGACCTAAGGGTATTTCTTCTGCCCGGCCATGGTCATTGTACTTCTTCCACCTTCTGCATCAACCATGTGCCAGTCCTCACACCTTTCTCCACCTGTCTTGATATATGTTACCTCCTCTCACCCCTGAGAATGTGAGAGATAGAGTCCCACATTCCTTTTCCTGTTAGGGGCAGTCTTTGAATGAGAGCAAGTTCAGGTTAAAAGCACAGACTATATATTCCCTCAGACCTAAGTTTGAACCCTACCTTTATCAATGACTAGCTATGCAGAGTTGGGCAAGCTAATAAAGCTGCTGAATCTTAGTTTTCCTATCTAAAAGTAGGAATAATAATACACTTTTCATAGGTTGTTAGGAAATTTGAAGGTAATGTGTTGAAAAGCACTTAGTTGTGTATAATGTATGTGTAATAGGTTATGCATCATCATAATTAAGTTTTTAAAAAGACTTATTTATTTGAGAGAAAGAGAGAGAGAGAGAGAGAGAGAGCGAGCACAGGGGAGAGGCGAAGGGAGAGGGAGAGAGAAACTTTAGCAGACTTTTGCATTTAGCGTGGAGTCCGATGTGGAGCCTGATCCTGGAACCCGGAAATCATTACCTGAGCCCAAACCAAGATTCAGACACTGAACCCACTGAGCCACTCAGGTGCCCCTATTATTGTTTTTATTAGTAGGAAACAATAATGTGACAGTGGCATCACTCACCGTCCCAGTCTGAGCTCAGTCTATCTCTCTCCCTGTGGCACGTCCCCCAGCTTCTCCTATTCTCTCCGGCAGATGCTTTTGCTGCTAATAAATCCTGCCTGTGATATCACAGTTCACTGCAGCAGCTGGCTCGGAATCGAGACATCAACACATGAATCAGACAGGATGAGAGGAGGAGGCTGAAGACAGAGGCTCCAACTACCTTGGTGACAAGGAACAGAAGAGAGAGAGAACAGAGGATTATAATAAGATCTGGAGGTTTTGCTTTTCTGTTAAGTAGGATGGGTTTAAACTTCTCCCTGTATTCACCACCCACTCGAGGTTAGACAGACTGCTTCTGAGAGGGGAAGCCAACTGGGATTTCGGCAACTCTGAGGGAAAAGTTTGCACATGAGATGTGTCATCTGATGTCCAGGCTGAAGAAGGAAGGAAAGAAAGAAGGGAGAATGTAAAAAGGAAGAGGAAAATAAGTCCTATTAGCCTTTCTGATATACTTGTCTTGGACATGTTTCTAGCATGGTAGAAACAGGCTTCCCAAGACCCACACAATTTGGAATTAGTTCCATAAAATTTGATGTTCCTAAGAATAAGTTCAATTCCACAGTGTTGCATGGAGGGTCATTCCAAATAGGGTCCCTTCTGAACTTACTCCATCTCCTGCCGCCTCTCCCCACATGTACATAGAAAGGCAAACACAGAGAGTTTATTGAATGTTTGCTAAGTACCAAGTTCTATGCCTGTGGTCCTCTCAACAACCCTTTGAAGTAGGCCCTATTATCGCTCTTATTTTCTAGACAATAAAACTAAGGTTTAGCGTTATCAAATTATTTCCCATGATCAGAGACTTACACAGAGTTGAGCCAGGTAGGCTGATAAACAGACTATGAGAACGATTATCCAATGACTTTTTAAAATAATGAATTATGCTTCAATGCCAGATGTCCCCTGATAGGTGTCAGGCTCTGCCATAGTCACCCAGGATACCCTGGTGAATGGTACAGCCTGCCAGAGATGATGCAACTCCTCAAGATCAAACAGGCAAGCAGCAGAACCAGAATCCCAACCTTAGTCTTCAACTCTCAAATTTATTTTCCTATTAGACTCAGCTGCTTCCCAATTCACACATCTTCGTATTCAAAGAGGCTATTAACCTACCACATCGCCACCACCTGGGGCCTGCCAAGCAAAGCAAAGGGAGTGAACGTCTTTGTAAATAAGTGCCACTGGAGTTGGAACTCATGGATCCCAGAGAAATGCCATCCCCTGTCTTTCAGAGAGAAGACAAATGACATTGTCATCCTACATGGAGCATGGAGCTGAGGATATAATGACTGAGGAGCCGGCTCTGGTTCTGTGTGATCCTGGCAAGATGACTTCCCTTCTTGGGTCCTCATCTGTAAATTGAGGGCAGTGCACAAGCTGGTTCTAAGTTTCTTTCAGTCATCTTGGAAAGCTCTATTTATAGTAGTTTCTCCCAAGGAGACTTCAAAATGCTTGGAGAATGGGAGTTCAGTGAAAATAAATTAGGGAGAAAAGATTTGACTAGTTGACGCATAATTCTTTAAAACTCCTCTTATTCTTTCAGTCTGTTAATATGGCTCTCACCCTCAGGTCTAATTAGCTGCAAGATTCTCCTAAAGGCTTGAAAATCCAGGAACTTAAGCTTTATCAGGAGAGAGCACTCAAGGACAATTATATGATGCTTTCCTGGGACTCCATACAAGACACACATACACTTAGAAGAGTTTTCCTTTGCTTTCTCTTCTCCATCATCTGGGTAAAAGATAGCAGTTCAAAGCTTGAACTCAGAAACCAGATGGGGAAGATCTGGTTTAGCTCACATCCCCTAACTTCTCTTATCCTGTTTCCTCCTCTATAAAGTGGAGGCAGTTTGCTTCTCTCTGTCTTTATCTTATTTGTAAACTGTAGGGAACAAACTGAGGGTTGCTGGAGGAGAGATGAGTAGGTGGGGTAATTGGTAGAAGGGCATTAAGGAGGGAATGATGTAATGATAACTGGGTATTATATGCAACTCATGCATTACTAAATTCTATCCCTGAAACTAATACTATGCGATATGTGAATTAACTTAAATTTAAAAAAAATATTGAAAGAAAAAATGGAGGCAATTATGGTACTACTCTCCTTTAGTGTGATCCATGTGAAGCTTAGTCCCATGCCTGAAAGATAGTGTGATGTTCAGCTGATCAAGAGTGAAACCCCCAGAGCCATCAATGTGCCCAAGCTCTCAGAATGTTGTCATACTGGCTTGGGTAATGTGGGCAGAGGGATCTTGTTACTCATAACTAATGGTACTTGCCACATTGTATTGGATACTTTCCAGCTGGAGAGAAGAAAGAATGTCAGAGAGAGAGAGAGAGAAAAAAAAAATGGGGAGCTCTTGGAAAGGATACTTGATTGTAGAGCCAGCCAGGTTGTGAGCACTGAACAAGCCACCGGTTTTCACAAGCATTTTTGATAATGGCCTTCTCCTCCCTCCTTCCTGCCCCTCACCCCACTTTGCTGAAGGCTGGATTGGGTTGTTCATACAAAAAAATATCCTAGCCTTGTATTAGAAGACATGCTTACTCCTGAAAAGACACTACAAAGAGCCTAGTGCTCCCCAGACCCACATCCACATCCTAGCTTCAACTCATTGTTTGCAAGCTCAGAGCTCTTGCAGAGATCTGAAACTTGGGGGAGACACAAGGGATTCAGAGAACCAGCCCATATCACTTATTTATTCCCCCCAACCATTATTGAAGAGTATTTAGCAAGTGTATTTCCTGAAGGCCGTTCTCCTTGTAAGAAACCCCATCGGTGGTTTAATTAAGCTTACATAAATACTAAATGGGATTCAACCAGAATGGGGCTTGCTGATTTGTTGTGTTGAAATAAATCCTTGTTTTGTTCTAATTGAATAGATTGAACACAGACTATATTTGTTCTTATCCTGAAGCCACTTTCATGGGAGCGATAAACTGGAAATGTTATCTGGCTTGATATGCCAGTTTTCCTGGGAAAATCACTCTGCCAGTGGTGAGAGAATGGAGGAGCTAAAAAGATCTTTGTTTTCAAAGTCCTATGTCGCAAGCCAAGGAGACTTAAAAAAGAATCATGGCCACTTAGCAATGGTAAGGTTATGGCAAAACAGGCGCCTCGTGTCTGGCCAGTAATGTTGAAGATTAAAATAACCATCTTGATAAACCAATCTGGAGATGTTAAAAGAGCACTCCAAGATTGCCATAAAGCTTCATGGTTTTACCCAGGAACTCCACATATGGGAATCAAATCCAAGGAAAGAACTACAACCTGGAAAAAAAAAAACTATATGTGTGAAGATGTTCATTGTGGTGTTAGTTATAGCAGTAAAACAAAAACAAAAATTAAAATCACAAAGAAATGTTGCAACAAACCCAAAGAAGAAATGATGTCAGTTATGACACTTTCTCCATAGAATATTATGCAGCCCTTAACGTGATGATTACAATGATTATGTGGAAGTCCATTTGGAGTATAATAGTAAGTTAAAAAATAAATCTAGGTACAAGTATACACTATAAATGAATTTAGCTTTAAACAAATATGGCTCTCAGTCTGAAATAGCCAGAATAGGCAAACTCATAGAGATAGAAAGATGGACACAGTGTTTGTCAGGGCTGGAAGCAGAAAAGAATGGGGAGTGACTGCTAATGGATATGGAGTTTCCTTTTGGGGCTGATGAAAATGGAGATACCAGTGGTGGTTCCACAACAGTGTGAATGCAATAATGCCACTAGGTTGTACACCTGAAAATGGCTACAATGGTTAATCTTATATCTCATATTTTGTGCGTTGACCACAATTAAAAAATAAAAAGATACAACAAAGGATGAAAAATGAAAGAAGTACCCCCAAAAAATCTGAATAGTAGTTATTTTAGGACAATGGAAGCATTTTTCTATGTTTTTGAAGTTTTCTGTCATGTTCGTATGAAGGGAAAGCAGAATCATACAGTATCAGAATCCAGCCCAGAATGCTGGAGGTGGGAAGCCCTCCCTCCCCACCCCACTCCCAGACAGTGCAGAGGGTAATATATAGCACTGAATATATATTTTAGAAAAGAAAAAAAAGATCAAAACTCAATAAGCTTCCGCCTTGGGAAACTGGATAAAGAAGAGCAATATGAACCTAAAGCAAATAGAAATAAATAAATAATACAAATGAGAGCACAAGTTAATAAAATAAAAAATGGGAAACTGATAGACAAAAGCAATGAAAACAAAAGCTGGTTTTGAAAAGGTCAATGAAATTGATAAGCTACTAGTCAGACCAACCAAGAAGCATACAAAAGACACAAATTACTCCTATCAGAAATGAAAGAGGAGACATCACTACTGATCCCATGGACATTAAAAGGATAGTAAATGAATATTGTGGACATCTCTGTGCCCAAAATTTGGTTACATAAATTAATTCCTTGAAAGACATAAACTATCAAAGCTCACACAAGGAGAAATAGATAATACAAATCGGCACATTTCTATTAAAGAAATTGAAATTGTTGTTAATAACTTCCCTGAAAAAAGGAGGCCAGATACAGATGTTTCCACTGGTGAGTCTATCAAATATTCAAGGAAGAAATGAAACCTGTTCTCTCCATTGTGTTCCAGAAGGTAGAAGGAGAGAGAACACTTCCTGACTCATTCTATGAGGCCAGCATTACATTAATATGCAAACCAGAAAAGAAGAGAAAACTGCGCATCAATCTCTCTCATGAACCTTGATGCAAAAATCCTCAATAACACACTAGAAAATAGAACCCAACAGTTTATGAAATTAATTATACACTATGACCTAGCAGGATTTATTTCAAGCTTACAAGGGTGTTTCAACATTGAAAATCAAGTAATGTAATCATATTCTTCTCAGTAAGAGAAGAAAAATCCTATGACTATATCAATAAATGGAGAAGAAGCATTTGACAAAATCCAATACCCATACATAATTAAAGCCCTCAGAAAACAAGAAAATTGACAGCCATTCATAATACAAACTCTCAGAAAACTCCAGTTTGTTAAAAAAAAAAAATCTAAAAAACCCTACCGTTAACATCACACTTAGCAGTGAGAAAATAGATACCTTCTCCTTTAGATCAGGAACTAGGCAATAATGTCTCCTCTGGCGACTCCTATTCAACATTGTACTGGAAGTTCTAGCTATGCAATAACACAAGAAAAGGAAATAAAATGTGTAGGTAATGGGAAGGAAGAAATAAAATGATGCCTGCTTGCAGATAACATGATTATCTATGTAGAAAATCCAAAGAATCTATAAAAAAAACCTTGTGGAACTAATAAGTGGTTATATCAAGGTCATAGGATATAAGATTAATATCAAAAGTCAATTTTCCCTATATTCCATCAACAAACAGTTGGAATTTGGAATGGAAAGCAGACTACGATGTTGCATCAGTACCCCCAAAAAATGCTTAGGCATAATTCAAGCCAAATGTGTATAGGACTTATATGAGGAAAACCATGAAACTCTGATGACAGAAATGAAGATCTAAATAAATGAAGAGATTTTCTATATTCATTGATTAAGAAGACTCAATATTGGTAAGATATCAATTCTTCCCAACTTAGTTCAATGCAATCTACTGAATGCAATCCCTGCCAAAATCTTACCAAGGCATTTTGTAAATATTGACAGATTCTAAATTGTATATAGAAAGGCAAGAGAAAGACTATATTGACTGGCATAATTCTGAAGAAGACAAAGTCAGGGCGCTGATACCACCGTACTTTAAGAGTTATCATAAAGATAAAATAATCATGACAGCATGATGTTGGTGAGAAATATAGGCAAATGATCAGCAGAATAGAACAGAGAACCCAGAAGTAGATCCACATACATATAATGAACTGATCTTTCATGAAGGAGCAGAGAGAATTCAATGGAGAAAGGATGGATAACCTTTTCAACAAAAGGTGCTGAAACATTTGGACATCTTATGCAAAAAATTTCACAAAAATGAAACAAATAGATCTTAAATGTAACTTGCAAAATAATACAATTTCTAGAACAGGAGAAAATCTAGGTGAACATGGGTTTGTTGGTGAGTTTTGGGGTAGAACAGCAAAAGTATAATCTGTAAAGGGAAAAATAGGTACTTTGGACTTTATTAAAGTTAAAAACTTCTCTCTGAGAGAGGCACACTTAAGAGAATGTGGAGAGGCACCTGGGTGGCTTAGTTGCTTAAGCATCTGACTCTTGGTTTTGGCTCTGGTCATGATCTCAGGGTCCTGGGATTGATCCCAGGACTCCCTGCTGGGTGGGGAGCCTGCTTCCCCTCTCTCTCCCTCTGCCCCTTGTGCACTTGCACTCTCTCTCTCTAAAATAAATAAATCTTTGAAAAAAGAAGAGAGAATGTGAAGGCAAGCCATAGGTTGGAAGAACATATTTGCAAATCACGTATCTGGTAAAAGACGTTTGCCCAAAATATACAAAGAATTCTTAAGAAAAAAAAAAAAGAGAGAGAGAGAAAGAATTCTTAGAACTCAACGTGAAGAAGACTAACCCAAGTAAAAAATGTGAACAGAGCATTTTTTTGGATGGTGAAACTATTTCATATGATACCAGAATCATGGGTATGTGTCATTATGCGTTTGTCAAAACTCATAGAAGTATATAGTACAAAGGAAGAACCTTGATATGAACCAAGGACCCTAGTAATAATAACATATAATAGTTGTAATGAATACGCTACAGGAATGCAAAATGTTCATAATGGGGATGATGAGGTGCTGAGCTGAGGGAGAGCGGGGTGGGGTGGGGTGTGTATGTGGAACTCTGTACTATCTGCTCAACTTTCTGGGAAAGCTGAAACTTTCCTAAAAATGATGTCTATGGGGCATCTGGATGCCTCAGTTGGTTAAGCACCTGCCCTCAGCTCAGGTCATGATCCCAGGGTCCCAAGATCGAGCCCCGCTTCAGGCTCTCTGCTGAGTGGGGAGCCTGCTTCTCCCTCTCCCTCCGCTGCTCCCCCTGCTTGTGCTCTTTCTTTGTAAAATAAAGAAATAAAATCTTTTTTTTTTAAAAGATATCTGTTAATTTTTTTTAAGTTTGTCATGGCTGCTGAGGTAATCGGTACCTTAATAGGGGAACCTCTCAGCAGATGAGGCAAAGTCTCATCGGAAAGGCAGCCTTCCTCCAAATTCATTACTATTGCTTCTCAGAGCTCTCGTTTGGTGGCTGAATCACCTTGTCATGGCTCCTGCCACCTGCTGACAAAGAGCTGCCGTGGTCATTCTGATCAGTTTGGCAGTCATCAGGGTGAGCCACCTTACAGAGCATTGGTCAGGCTTGCATTTTTGGAGTCAGTCTCCCTGGGTACGCTCTTGGCTCTACCACTTGCTAAGGGGACGAGGCTGAGTTTTCAGAGATGACGTGGGGAAAGGTGAGCATGTACCTCAAGGTTTGTTGCAAGGATTAAATGAGCGAATCCCTGGTTCCTCGTAAGTGTTCAATAAATGTGAGCTGCTATTTTTATTATTTATTTAAGCCTTACCCAATGCTCACATCAGTGAGGGGAAAGATGAAAGATTGCAGCTCAAATTATTTCTGGTCTGTCAAAGTGCATAAAAGAGAAGCCAAGATAGGATGCTTGGAAGCGGTGGAAACACTGCCCAGAGGAAAATAAAAGGAGAGACATACAGATCAAAATGGTTTGAACTATCCTCTGCCCTTTATCTGGGTGCCTGAAATAGCTCACCCCAAATCTTTTTTAATAATCCCCTTCTGTAAACTTGACCGTAACTTTGTGCTTTCCTGGGCAGAAAATGTGATCAAGTCTGAGACCTTACCTCCGAGATTTTTAGTGACCCCCCCACCCTGGCCTTCCCGCCTCTTAAACCAGAATCAGGAAGGACCAGGGCCCTTCACACAGTGCTTCCTGACTGTGTTCTCTTTTGGCATTTGTTTATCTTTTGCTCCACATGCCTGGGGCCCACGGCAGGGAGAAAAAACACGTCCGCAAAATAAATAACATTGCTGTCTTATGCTTTGTTTGCTAGTCAACTGTTGAAAGAACCAAGTTTCTTCACTATGGGGAAGCTTAAAGCACAGAAATTGCTTTCGCTTAAGCTTAATTTCATAGGACTTTGGAAGGGCCCCAAAGGATTCTATCCTACATGGTACCAGATCCCCTCTGCAGACGTATTGTCTGTTTCTTGTCAGTTTCTTGCCTTTCATGTTTGAGACTGGCTTCTGTTCTCCAGATCTCTGCAGCACCTTTTGCAGCCATGATATGCCCTTAACTCAGGCTAAGTTTCCTGCAGACCCCTTAACTGTTGCTAACTTGCTGTGTACTCTCCTTACCCTGCAGGGAACCGAGGGCAAGAGCTGACGTCCCCTAGTTCTTGTTATTCCTCTTTTTTTTAAAATTTTTATTTATTTATGATAGTCACAGAGAGAGAGAGAGAGAGAGAGAGAGAGAGGCAGAGACACAGGCAGAGGGAGAAGCAGGCTCCATGCACCGGGAGCCCGACGTGGGATTCGATCCCAGGTCTCCAGGATCTCGCCCTGGGCCAAAGGCAGGCGCCAAACCGCTGCGCCACCCAGGGATCCCGTTATTCCTCTTTCATTGCCTGCCTGCATTTATTGCTAAAAACAAAAAACAAAAAACAAAAAACAAAAAAAAAAAAAACAGAAAAAGCCCATAAAAACCCTTTTGTCTCTTTCTTCTTCTACCTTTTCTCTCATTCCCTATTGGATTTCACACTCCTACGTGAGGCATGTGCTTTATGATATGCGCACCACCTCCCTAAATTGTAGAACAAAAACCAAAAAAAAAAAAAAAAAAAGACATTTGCTCAAACTGACATTTTCATCTCAGCTCACTCATTTGAGAATGACAGGCTGTAATTTGCCAACAGGTTCGCATCCAAATGCATAGGTTAGTGCTGACATCATGTGATTTTTTTTTCTACCAGAGCCATCTCTGGCTCGTGTGTGTTACCCAGCAGGGCATGGTTGGGTCAGCAGATACCGCAGTGGAAGAACAAGAAAGAGAGGAAAACAGCTCTTGACTTCCCTAAGCTGCTTAATGCACCAAACGGGATGATACACTGAGGTCTCTGGTGGTGCAGGTGGGTGGGGCAGGCCGTGCACAGGGATGGATACTGCGTTGGTCGAAGCAAGCTGGTTTCCTCCTCTGTTCATTCATGCTGGTGCAAACACATTTAACCTCTGATGCTGTGGGTAAACAGACTCCGTAGCCAGGGAAACCAGGATCAGCTCCAGGCTCCAAAGACCCAGGGCAGCCAGCTGGGCAAGGTGAGAGAGGAAATGTGGCTAGGAGAGCTCTTCTGCTCTCCTGTGGTACTCCCTTCTCTGTTGGGGAGCCTCCTTCCCTGTCTAGACCTGTGTCCACTCGCTACCTTGTCAACCCACCTGGCCAAGAAGGGACTGCATTGACTTTACCCTTTCCCCTCCTTCTACTTCTGTGGCTCTGCTGTGTGTTGCCTTTTTTGCTAGTTATAGTCTTACTGGTTCTCCCAGCCACCGTCTCTTTGGTAGCAAATTCTCCTAGTTCCTGACATACCTCTTCCTGGAGTTTATTTTGTGATGTTTGCCGGTGAGCTCACTTTCAGCAGTTGTGCTCATGCCTCCACTGGGGAAGGATGCCGCAGTCTGGTTTCACAGTGGCTTCTGCCAAGAGATTCCACAGTTCCTGGCTAGCTTTTCCATTAATTTCGTGGCTTGGAGTTTCTACTCCGTTGGAGGATTAGAACTCAGGCTTATCATCTGTAGTCCATGCAACCAGGGTTCTAATTCTTTAGGAATAACTACCTTCCATTAGCGACATCCTGGGCAGACATTCTCTGCTGGGCTCCATCCTGGGACTGGAAGGCACCTTCTCATCCTCTCATCCCTGTTTACAGACTTCGCATATCTCTCCTGGCGCTCTACTTCATTCAGAAGTCCCCACACCTGCTCCTTGCAGCCCAGAGAGGTCCCAGGCTTGATTACAGTTACTCTGAGAACATTAACGTCACAGCCTCCGAGGCTCAGACTCTGCTCTCCGAGGAGCCTGTAGGGTCCCCATTGTCCCGAGATCCCTTGAAGACTATCCTTCCTTGCTTTGACATGGGGCTGCGTTTTCTTTATTCGAAAATATTTTCTCAAGGAATGTGACAGTTTTGAGCACGGAGAAAGGGTTTTACACAATGTTTTTGTCTCACCTCGTTCGCCAGGAGAGCTGCACTGATTTTCAGTACCTGCTTTCTGCAGCTTCTCGTGATCATTTTTAAGCTGGTGATAACTTGCGGGTTTGAGACTGAACATTTACAGACTTTCCTACCAGCCAGGACTCTAGGCAATCACAGACTTCGAACCCGTACTGTGGGGACTTTATGAAATTGAGAGACACCCAAAGATCCTCTCCTTGTTCAGAGAACCAAGATCCGGGTGCAGCTTATAAGCATGTAACTGCGCTCTGGACTTTTGGCCACTTCTAGTTCTGATTCTGTGGGCAGCTCCTTACAAGTTAGAGGAAAAATAATGGTATGAGGGTCCTGCACATGGCGTGGGATGTCCAACATCTGTGGGTTGACCAGGGTTAATTTGGGTCTTATTCCCACTGGGCACACTGTTCCCTGATAAATGCAATGCCTCTTTTTCTTTAAAGAAAAGTAATTTGGTGTTGTCATTTGTGTTTTTTTGGCAGCTGAAAGAATGAGTCAGTTCTCCTGGTCCAGAGCAGGGAGAAAACAGTACCAGACATCAGAATTAGGGATTACTATCTCAGCAGCCCACCTGAAGAATGATCCTTCTATTTATGTTTTTTTTTTAAAGATTTTATTTATTTATTCATGATAGTCACACAGAGAGAGACAGAGAGGCAGAGACACAGGCAGAGGGAGAAGCAGGCTCCATGCAGGGAGCCTGACGTGGGATTCGATCCCGGGTCTCCAGGATCGCGCCCCGGGCCAAAGGCAGGCGCCAAACCGCTGCGCCACCCAGGGATCTAAGATTTTATTTATTTATCAGAGAGAGAGAGAGAGAGAGAGAGAGAACGAGTAGTGGGGAGAAGGAGAAGCTGACTCCTCGCTAAGCAGGAAGCCTGATGTGGGGCTCAATCCCAGGACCCTGAGATCGTGACCTAAGCTGAAGGCAGACTTTAAACCAACTGAACCACCCAGGTGTCCCAGGAATGATCCTTTTAATTGGAGGTGCCTTGAATAGTCAGTGGGCATAAAGTTACTGCCTTTTCCCCCTGTCAAACTGATTAGTACTCTTGGGCTATTAACCTATGAGTACTGCTCAGAAAGAACTTGCTAGTTCAGGTGGCATTTCAAGATCCTGCACTACACAAAGAGGTTTCTGGAAAGGGGGCAGAGCATAGCCATAGAATACATCTCATTTTTTCTGCAAGGTGTCATAATGGGAGCAGTGGGTCAAAATCCTTCTTCCCTCCAGGAGCCTGCAGCATCCGTGATTCTCGGAGGAGAAAGGGCTTGGAGTGGTGCTGAACATCAGCTCCCTTGTCTTTTGTCCAAGCATCTCCCAGCGTGTAGAGGGAACTTTTGTTTACTGAGTGCTTAATCTCTGCCAGGCAGGAGTGATCCATTCTTGACACATCTGACAGAGTGACCTTTTAAAAGTGAAATCAGATCATTCAGTTCTCCTCGAAGACTATTCAAGAGGTGTTTTCTTTGTATTCAGAAAGACCCAACTTCTTATCCTGGCCTGATCTGACCACTGTTTTCTCAACTAGTTGGTAAGTGACCACAGCTCTGCTGTTACTATAATCTAGCTTTTTTCTGTTTTTCTTTTCTTTCCAATTTTAGTTTCATCACATATATATTTTTTATTGTGGTAAGAATGCATCGTAAGATCTACCTATTAATAAATGTTTAAGTGTGCAGTGCAGGATCATTGACTACAGGCACAATGTTGTACAACAGAACTCTAGAACTTATTATCTTGTATAACTGACACTACCCATTGATTAGCAACTCCCCATTTCCCCCTTCATCCAGCCCGTGGCAACCACTCTTTTGCTTCTATGAGTCTGAGTGTTTTAGATACCTCATATAAGTGGAATCATGCAATATTTATCCTTCTATGGCTGGATTATTTCACTTGGCATCATGTCTCTGACATGCATCCATGTTGTTGCATATAGCAGGAATTCCCCCCTTTAAAGGCTAAGGGGCTCCTGGGTGGCTCAGTTGTTTAAGCATCTGACTCTTAATTTCCCTCAGGTCATGATCTCAAGGTCATGAGATCGAGTCCCACATTAGGCTCTGAGCTGGACATGGAGCCTGCTTAAGATTCTCTCTCTCTTTCTCTGCCCTTCCCCATCCCACCCACCACCCCCACACCAAAAAGGAAAAAAAAAAAAGCTGACTAAGACTGTATTGTATGCAGGTAACACATTTTCTTTATCCATCCAACTGCTAATGAACATTTAGGCTCTTACCACACCTTGTCTACAGTGAATCGCCCTGCCATGAACATGGGAGGACTAATATCTCCTTGAGACCCTGATTTCAATTCTTTGGGATAAATACCTAGAAGTGGGATTACTGAATCCTATGGTATTTCTATTTTTAATTGTTTGAAGAACCTCTGAAGTGCTTTCCATAGCAGCTGCACCATTTTGCATTTCTACCAGGAGTGTACAAGGGTTCCAGTCTCTCTCCATCATCGCCAGCAGAAACTGATAGGCATTTCTTCAGAGAAGATACATATTGGCTGACGGGTACATGAAAAGATGCTCAGTGTAACTAATCATCAAAGAAATGCAAATCAAAACCATAAAGAGATATCACTTCACATCTGTTAGGATGGCTATTGGTTCTGTTTCTTGACATCTCCCAGCTTGTTCTGACCTCAGGGCCTTGGTGCTTACTGGGACACGTTCCCCCTTAAGTCATTGTCTGGTTGGCTCCTTCTAGTCATTGGAATCTCAACTCACCTCAGATTTTATTTACTGAGAGAAACTGACTCTGACCACCCTATCAGAAGTAGCTCTTCCTTTTTTTTAATTTAAGATTTTATGTATTTATTCATGAGAGACACAGAGAGAGGAAGAGACACAGGCAGAGGAAGATGAAGGCTCCCTACAGGGAGCCTGATGTGGGACTCGATCCCGGAACCCCAGCGTCACTACCTGAGCTGAAGCCAGATGATGAACCACTGAGCCCCTCAGGCATCCCAGAAGTAGCTCTTCCTATCACTAATCACTCGGCCTGTTTTATTCTCGTTCTAGTTCTCATCATTGTCTGTGGTTATTCTCTTCACTTATTTGTTCACCGTCTCTCTCCTCATGAGCACAAAGATCTTCTTGTCTTATTCACCACTGTATCTCCTGTCCAGTCCTTAGTAAGCGTAGTGGCTAAGCACATGGCCTCCATCACCAGCTATCCAGGCTCAAATCCCAGGTCTGCAGTTCACTCTCTGTGTGGTCTTTCTCCTATTACTGAAACTCTGTGCCTCACTTTTTTCACTTGTGATAACAGTAATTCTTTCTTCATAGAGGTGTTCTAAAGATTGAAAGACTTAACGTAGGGGAGCCTGGGTGGCTCAGTCACTTAAGCATCTGCCTTCAACTTAGGTCATGATCTCAGGGTCCTGGGATCGAGCCTCATGTGGGGCCCTGAGTTTGGTTTCCTGCTCAGCAGAGAGTCTGTTTCTCCCTCTTCCTCTGCCCCTCTCCGCCTCTCTCTGGCTCATTCTCTCTCTCTCAAATAAATAAAATCTTAAGGTAAATAAATAGATGGAAAGAAAGAAGGAAAGGAAAGGGAAGGGAAGGGAAGGGAAGGGAAGGGAAGGGAAGGAAAGGAAAGGAAAGGAAAGGAAAGGAAAGGAAAGGAAAGGAAAGGAAAGGAAAGGAAAGAAAGGAAAGAGGAAAGAAAGGAAAGGAAAAGAAGAAGAAAGAAAGAAAGAAAGAAAGAAAGAAAGAAAGAAAGAAAGAAAGAAAGAAAGAAAATCTGGTGCATAGTAAGTACCCAACGAATGCTAGTTATTATCATTGATCACAAATGATAATAATGAAATGAATGAATGAATTAATCAATCAAGCATTTCCTATGTCAATTTCATTTACTGCCCATGGCAAACATGCTTATATCCATTTTATGAGTGATTTTAAGAAAATCACCTGGATTTTTACAGTCAGAATGACTTGGAGCAAGGATTCCATCCCAAGTCCTCCTGACTCCAGATGAAAACCACTCTTCCCATAGACCACACCCACTCTCCTGCCTCCCTGGTCACCTGTCTCTGTGTTGCATCTTGGCCTTGCCCGGGGTTGGTTGTCCTGAGAACTCTAGCTCCCCATGTCTCACTAGCCTGTGTCAGCCTGTGCCTTGATCTTGAGTTAATGCCCCCCTTGCTCCTGGGTATGCTATGCAGTATTTGCCACTCTGTTCATTCTAGCAGCTCTTGATGACTCTCAGCAAGGAGTAACAAAAGGAAACTGTAGAGATGATCACCTCCTTGGTTCTTACACCGTCTCTTACTATGTAAATCGAAAAAGTAGCAGTGATTCCCCTTGTCTCCCAGCCTCGTTGGCTCTATCATTACACTTTGGTGTAATGATACCCCGTAAGGTGGCAGAAATGGCCTCATGTTTCTGTAGAGCTGTCTTCCAACTCCTCTTCTTCTCGGCTTCTGCATTCGGGGAACGTGGGAAAAATAAAAATAAACATTTCTCTGGGAAGAAAAAAGTCTGAAGACTTCATATCATGTTGGAAACTGTGACACCGGTTTTTCATCTAACCTGGCTTCCATAATTCATGAACTCCCAATCAGGCCCGTATTCCAGCATTGGGTTTGGTATGTATTGTAGGAGAATACTTGCAATTCAGACTTCTCTACAAGCTCTTGAGATAACCGCTGCAAGTGTTCCTCTGTCTCCTTGTGCCTATACCTGACGTCCTCCAAACTTTGGTCTACGTCGTGTCCAGTTCAGCGCCTTGAGTGAACCAATATGGTAGATACGAATACATAAAATTCCTTGGGAACAATGTTGAACGTTATCTTACAACTAAAATCTAGCCATTTGCAGAGTGTTCATACTACTTAATTCTTCCTGAATGTGTTATTGGGATATGAATTTATGGGTATAACATCCATCATTTGTTCCATTCGCAATTCACTCCACAAGCACTAACTGAGGGCCTGCTGTATGCCAGGTCTTGTGTTGGACTCTGGAGACACAACAGTGAAAAAAAATATATTCCTGTAGGGAATATGGGAATAATGAGTCTAATGGGTCTAATAATACGGGTCTAATAAGGAAAGAGACTGGTACAGGATGATACATCCTGGATGCGACGAGTGTGCAGAGTAGTGGTAGTAAGAAAAGGGGCTCCCAGGACAGCTCCTGGACTGCTTGTGGGGATGCATAACCCACCTTTGGATCCTCAACATTATTTTGGGATAAGGACAAGAAACCCAAAGACTTCCCTATCTTCCTTTTTTGGCTGACAGTTAGTTTTTCAGACTCTTCCAAAAATACTCTTCCAGTCCTGGCTCAGTGCTGCCCATAGATTCCTGCCTTGTCCTCCTCGTCTGGGTCAGCTCTTGGCTACTCCAAGCTGTCAGGCTGAGGATCTCTTACTAAGGTCACAGGCACATTCAGGCTGATGGGTAATGCACACTGAAGCTGTCCGTTCAGTGGCAAGGGCTAGTTTACCTGCTTTCTACGGCCCCGGTGGGTGGGAAAGCCATGTGATGTGTTCTGCTCCTGTGAGTTATAAATGAATGGTCAAGGTTTTTCTTTTCTGAGCTGCTGGTCTGAGCCACCGAGCAGCTTGGTACCTGCTGGAAGCAGTGAGAGCAATGATGAGCCATCTTCAGTTTCTGTAGATTCTGAGCCATGTCTGGATCTGCTCAGGAGGGATGAGGGGAGTAAATAGGCCCAGTAGGGAGGGAGGGCAGAGGGCTGTAAGGCTGTGAGTGCTTGTAAGGGTTCTGCTGGGAAAAGACCTCCTCCCGGTTAGGAGGTAAGGGAAGAGGAGCCCCTGGAGAGAGGGGCTTGGGGTCCCCAGGGGAAGAAAGGAGGGCCAGGAGCACTGCAGTGGGAGCTGGATAAGGACACTGAAGCACTCCAGGTGGCAGACAGACAGCTGGAGGCAGAGCTTGGAATAGAAGTCACAGGAATAAAAATGGAAATAAGTCATGCTCAGAAAAACGGAGAAGGCAGCAGCTGTGGGGAGAAGATCCCAGGACCATCTTTGTGTCTCTTGTCTTTCCAGCGGGTACCTACAGACCACAGGACGGCAGCTGTGAATGAAGGGGGCTGAGAGTGCCCTGGGCTCTTGGCGATGCCCGCAGGAGCCCTTGTAGTCAGTTCCACTCTGAACCCAGAGTCCCAAGAGCTAGCAGGTGTCTCAGCGGGGGGCTGTCCCTGCATCTTCTGCCTCTTGTCACTCCATCACCTCATCACTGCCTGGCCTTCAATGGGGCCTCAGACTCCTGGGGCCCAGTCTCCCTCTCCCCTGCCAGCCCCGCCCACCCTCCCCAGGCAGGACCAGGCAGCCAGCCAGCATTCAGGCTCTTTGGGTCTTAAATGAAAGAGTATGAACGTGGCATCCCTGCAGGGCAAGGGTCTGCCATTTTTGTAAGACTGTCAAAGGGTGCAAGAGTTGCTTGCACCTGTTCTGAAAAAGAACTGCTCATGGCCCTGGGTGCCATCTCTGCCACTCCCCTTCCTCAGGGGAGTGCACCTCCACCTGGCTTCCGTTATGGACTTTCCCCATCATTGTCCCCATTGTCCCTGCCCTGCAGGAGCCCCTCTAACTCCCACCAACAGCTTATTCAATTCCTCATGCTAATTCTGCTTTACCAGCAGGTTGAAAGCTTCTGGGTCCCTCCTCTCCCTCCTAATCTTTCATTTTCCTGACCTGACTTCCTGCTGCATTCAGCCTGGACTCCTGAGTTCAATTACCTAATGGTCCTCTCACGGGCATCTCTTATTCCCCAGAAGCCTTGTCTTTGTGGCAGATCTGCAGATGCCTGGAGTGAGCAGGATGGTGCCCTGCGCCCATATTCAGGGTAAAATCTCACCTGGACACCCAGGGCATCTCAATCCTGTTACCGACTGTGGCCATCACTTCTGCTTATTTATCTTGGGAAATCCTCCAAGACTGAGCCAACCTGTCCTCAAATCCCCTTATGTGATCCTTCAGCCAACCCCCTTCTCAAGGAGCGGCCTTGCCTTTTACATGGAAAGAGAAGCCTGTGGGAATAAACTGTCTCGACTCCCTGCTTGCTATGCTAACTGTAGCCTCCCTTTGAGGCATCAGAGAAGGAAAAAGGGTGAGGATCAGAGAAGGAAAATGCTCTCCCCAAAAACCTTCAGCTCGCGAACGCCTGTGAGAACGTTCTGCTTTCTCCTGCCATCTAGAAATGCTTTCTTCTCTCTGTTTATTGTAATTATTGCGAGTAGTAGTATTGTTGGTAGGAATACTAATTGTGGTGGGCAGCCTTCATCAGTCATTAAAACCACGAGTATTGTTGAGTAATTCCTATGGACCGGGTCTTAAAATGTAACCTATTGCAATGAAGTGGGCAATGAAGTGAGCCTGGAGGAACTGGTGTCATTGCACAGCTGCGCAAATGCACAACCACTAGGTCCTCACAAGTGTGCACGCACCATATGCTAACTCGTGCTCCCAAGTGCTCGTGCGCGCACGTGCATGCCCAGGCACCCGTGTCTGCAGAAGCGCAGATCAGCTGCAGATGTGGGCTCGTGCGCAGATGTGCACGCACGTGCAGCTGCCCATCCCTTCCGTCCTGTGTTGTCTGCCACCGATCTTCCAGATGCCTTCCCCAGATGACCAGCGCACATGGCCTGTGAATGGAGCCGCACAAGGAACTGGGAGCAACAGGCCCATTAATTCATCAGGCTCTCACGTAGGCACTCACATTAGAGCAAATGGCTTCTGGGGGCTGGGGCAGGGCTGCATTTATGTTCTGCAAATGGCCATTAGCCCCGGATGGGAGGGTGCCCACGAGGCCGCATTAGTGGGCCTTTGGTCAGTGTCTCTGCCTGGTGCGGTAGCAGAATTAGCGTGCGGTTTATTTATGGGCCAGTTATCCTTTAGCGGGGTCCCAGTTTGGCCCTGGGATAATGAGATGGGTCTTCAGGGAGCATCCGACTCTCCCCCACAGCTGAGGGCAGCTCCGAGGAGCTTGGCCTCTTAAGTGGCCGGTGATGGAGTGGAGAGGGCGCTGACTTTAGCACGTCTATTTATTTCGGAGCTCAAGTGCGCAGTGCACGCCCCCACCCCCCACCACTGACATGTTTGCAGGCTAAGCAAGCAGTCAAGGGCTTTGTGTCACAGCTCTGCTGGGCAACCTTAGGCAAGTGGCTTAAACTTTCTGAGTCCCCGTTTCCCCTCATGTAAAATGAAGACATACATTTGGTACACTTGACATTAACCTCCTCTGGGCTCGGGGGCTGTGCTAGTTTTTAGGCTAAGAGGGAGACAGAAGCAGATGAAGTTTCTGTTTCCCATGAACATGGATTAAAACAACAACAACAACAACAGCAACAAAAACCCCCACAAAGGATCAATAATGAATGTGCAGTTCCGCTTGGAAGGCAAGAGGCAAGGCCAGATGTCAAGAGGCAGTGTCCTTGTCCAGGGGCTCTGAGATCTGAAGAATGAGCAGGTGTTAATCCGGAAGGGCGTGGGCAGGGGTGGGCAGGGCTTGCCAGACAGAAATGAGCAGCTTGTAGAAAGGCCTGGTAACCAGAGGGGATACGATGTGTTGCAGAAACTGAGAGAGGGCGGGAAGGCCTGGCATGCCAAGAGGGAGGGCTGGGGGGGTTGGGGGAGGCGGAAAGTGGGTCCTCAAGGAATTTGTACCAGGACACCTTGTTTCTGGATTTGGCCCTTATCATAAGAAAAATAGAAAGCCTTCAAAGGTTGTAACCAGAGGAGAGACTTGTTAATATCTGCATGTTGAAAAGATGGCTCTGGCTGCAGTAGGGGTGCTACCTTGGAAGGGGACCAGGAGGATGTTGAGAGACTGGTTGAATGGTTAGTGGTGTAGAAATGATGGAAGTGTGTCCTAGTAGGGAGCAGAGGACACAGTGAGGGGTGGGATTATGTGATGCACTGAACAGAATTTGGGCCAAGAGGAGAGGCGGCTGCCAAAAGTGCCTCCTCTGTTTCCTGCTCATTCTTCACAAGGCTACTTCAGGATTAAATGAACTCATTTGTGGCCCATGTCTGGCACATCGTAGGTGCCCAATACATAACACTTCTCATCCCCCTGTTTCCATAAGTTTTTTGCCATTTGATTCCCATAGACTCTTTCGAGGAGGGCTGGGACTCTCATACTTGTTACCTTCTAGAATGTTCTAACCTTATCATTTTCTAATTCAGCCATGAAGTGCCAAGCGGCAGCTCTGGCTTGGCAGGGCTGCCAGGGAGAAGCCGGGTACAGAGCACACACAGTGGGATGCTCCTTGGCGGCTGCCCCCTCCTCCGAGAGCCAGCCAAGTCCCCTCCCTGCTTAGCACAAAGAGGAGGACACGTGACAGGCAGGCACGGGAAGGGAACAGAAAACAAAAGAATGAAGTAGGAAACATATTGGGCTTTGTGGACAGAAGGAACCACCCACCTTCTACTGTGTGGTTATGGGCAAATCACTTGACCCCCCGGAAGCCTCCAACTCTCTCATCTGTAAAATGGGGCTAATGGCACTTCCCTCATTGGAGTTCCTTTGTGAAAGTAAATGGGGATTCTGTGATAAAATGGTTTATAATGTACAGCGTGGCAAAAGAAACAGCTCTCGGGGTGGCTTTCAATTCAGTCAAACCTGTGATCCGACTCAGATTTTACCACTTCTGCCCCAAGTGATGGGAGCAGGAGTACACCACTAGCTTCTCCACACCTTAGAGTCCTCCCCCTGCAAACGGGAATCATAACATGTGACTCATGGGACTGTTGTCAGAATGAAAAGAGAAAAGTGTCTGGGTCTCTGACCTCATGAAACTTAGGTTTCTAGAGAGAGAGAGAGAAATTAACAACCATATACAGGCCTACCATGTTATGGTGCTTTGCTTTCTTGTGCTTTGCAGATCCTTTGTTTTTCACAGGTGGAAAAGATTTGTGGCAACGTTGCATTGTGCAACTCTTTTGGTGCCAGTTTTTTCCAACAGCATTTGCTCAGTTCATGTCCCTCTGTCACATTTTGGGCATTCTCAGAATATTTCAGACCTTCTCGTCATGACTGTCTTTGTTATGGTGATCTGTGATCTGTGACCTTTGATGTTACTACTGTCAGTGTTCGGGGACACCACAAACCACACCCGTATTAGAGGACAGACTTAGTCCACAAAGGTTGTGTGTGTTCTGAATGCTCCACTGACCCACCCCCACTTCTCACTCCTTATTCTTTGAGACCCAGCAATGTTTAAATTAGGACAATTAATACCCTACCTTGGCCTCTCAGTGTCGACGCGAAAGGAAGAATCACGAGTCTGTTGTGGTAAAAGATAGAAACAATTAAGCTTAGGTGAGAAAGGCTTGCTGAAAGCCAAGAGAGGCCAAAAGCTAGGCCTCTGGTGCCACACAGTTACCTAAGTCATGAGTGCAAAGGAAAAGTTCTCAAAGGAAATATAAAGTGCTATTCCTGCGAACACAAGAATGGCAAGAGAGAGAAACAGCCTTATTTCTGATACAGAGAAGGTTTGAATGGTCTGCATAGAAGATCAAACCAGCCACAACATTCACCTAAGCCAAAGCCTAATCCAGAGCCAGACCCTGACTCTCTTCACTTCTGTGAAGGCTGGAAGAGGCAAGGAAGGTGCAGAAGAAAAACTGAAGCTAGCAGAGGTTGGTTCACGAGGTGGAAGGAAATAAGTGGTCTCCATAACATCAGAATGCCAGGAGAGGCAGCAATTGTCAATGCAGAAGCCATAGCAGGTGATCCAGAAGATCTAGCTAAGATCATTAATGAAGAGGGCTACACCAAACAACAGATTTTCAGTGTTGACAAAACAGCCTTAGAATGGAAGAAGATGCCATCCAGGATGTTCATAGTTAGGACGAATCAATGCCTGGCTTCAAAGGACAAGCTGACTTTCTTGTCAGGGTCTAATATAGCTGAGGACTTTAAGCTGAAGCCCATGCTCATTGACCATTCTACAAATCCTAGGGCCTTTATGAATTATGATAAATCTGCTCTGTGCTCTATAAGTAGAACAACAAAGCCCGATGACAGTGCATTTACAACATGGTTTACTGAATATTTTAAGCCCCCTGTTGAGAACTAGTGCTCAGAAAAAGAAATGCTTTCAAAATATTATTGCTCGTTGACTATGCACCTGGTAACCTAGGAGCTCTGATGAAGATGGACAATGAGATTTATGTTTTCATGCCTCCTAACACAGCATCTGTTATGTAGCTTATGGACCAAGGAACGAGTTTGACTTTCAAGTCTTATTATTTAAGAAATACATTTCATAAAGCTATAGTACCATGGTCATTGAGTCCTCTGATGGATCTGGGAAAAGTCCATTGAAAGCCTCTGGAAAAGATTCACCATTCTAGATACCATGAAGAACATTGTGATTCACGAGACTAGGTCAAAATACCAACATGGAAGAAGTTGATTCCAGCCCTCAAGGATGACCTTTAGGGTGACCTCAAGACTTCCATGGAGGACATCACTGCAGATGAGGTGGAGATAGCAGGACAACTAGAATAAGCAGTGGAGCATGAAGATGAGACTGCATGGCTGCAATCTCATTATAAAAGTTTAATGGATGAGGAGTTGCTTCTTAGGAATGAACAAAGAAAGTAGTTGCTTGAGATGGAATCTACTCCTGGTGAAGATACGGTGAAGATTGTTGAGATAACAACAAAGGATTCAGAATATTCCATACACTTAGTTGTAGGATTTGAGAGGATTGACTCCAATTTTGAAAGAAGTTCTGCTGTGGGTAAAATGCTTTCAAAACAGCACTGCATGCTGCAGAGAAATCATTCATGACAGGAAAAATCAATCAATGTGACAAACTTCATTGTTACCTTATTTTAAGAAACTACAACAGCCACCTCAAACTTCAGCAACCACCACCCCAATCAGTCAGCAGCCATCAACATTGATGCAAGACCCTCCCCCAGGAAAAAGATTGTGAGTCTCTGAAAGCTCAGATGATGGTGAGCATTTTTTAGCAATGAGATATTTTAAAATTAAGTTATGGACATTTTTAAGGCATAATGCTATTGCACACTTAATAGAATACAGTATAGTGTAAATATAACTTTTCTATGCCTGGGAAGCCAAAAAGTTCATTTGACTTGCTTTATTGTAATATTTGCTTTTTTCGGAATGCCTGCAGTATCTCTGAAGTATGCTTGTAAGTCAAAGATCATTTTACAGAGTGATTCATGCTCTGAAGAAAGGAAAACAGTGTTTGGACATAGAGGGACTGTCCTGGGTGGGGTGGCCACAGTGGGGGCCTTCCTGTGGCCATGACCCTTGAGCTCATATCTGAATGTAAGAAAAGGCAATGACAAAACCACTTAAGAAGATGATTCTTGCTATAAACATCGGGGTGCAGGTGTCCCGGCGTTTCATTGCATTTGTATCTTTGGGGTAAATCCCCAACAGTGCAATTGCTGGGTCGTAGGGCAGGTCTATTTTTAACTGTTTGAGGAACCTCCACACAGTTTTCCAGAGTGGCTGCACCAGTTCACATTCCCACCAACAGTGTATGAGGGTTCCCTTTTCTCCGCATCCTCTCCAACATTTGTTGTTTCCTGCCTTGTTAATTTTCCCCATTCTCACTGGTGTGAGGTGGTATCTCATTGTGGTTTTGATTTGTATTTCCCTGATGGCAAGTGATGCAGAGCATTTTCTCATGTGCATGTTGGCCATGTCTATGTCTTCCTCTGTGAGATTTCTGTTCATGTCTTTTGACAAATACCCACCATTTGCTTCAACGTGGATGGAACTGGAGGGTATCATGCTGAGTGAAGTAAGCCAGTCGGAGAAGGACAAACATTATATGTTCTCATTCAGTTGGGGAATATAAATAATAGTGAAAGGGAATATAAGGGAAGGGAGAAGAAATGTGTGGGAAATATCAGAAAGGGAGACAGAACGTAAAGACTGCTAACTCTGAGAAACGAACTAGGGGTGGTGGAAGGGGAGGAGGGCGGGGGGTGGGAGTGAATGGGTGACGGGCACTGGGGGTTATTCTGTATGTTAGTAAATTGAACACCAATAAAAAATAAAAAAAAATAAAATAAAATTATTATTGAAAAAAAAAAAAAAAAAAGAAGATGATTCTTTGGTGTGGCTGCTCATTAGAATTGCCTGGAATCCCCTCTAGCCCAATTGAAATGGTATTACTGGAAGCAGAGCTTAAACATATTTTTAAAATTATGAAGCTTTTTATTTTTTAATTCCAATATAGTTAATATACAGTGTTATATTTGTTTCAGGTGTACAGTATAGTGATTGACATACATCACCCTGTGCTCATCATGACAAGGGTACTCCTTAATCCCCATCCCCTATTTAGCCCATCCCTCACCCACCTCCTCCCTGTTGACCATGTTTGTTCTCTATAGTTAAGAGTCTGGGTTTTGGTTTGTCTCACTTTCTATTTTTTTCTGTTGCTCATTTGTTTTGTTGCTTACATTCCACATATGAGTGAAATCATATGGTATTTGTCTTTCTCTGTTTGACTTATTTCTTTTAGCACTGTACTCTCTAGATCCATGCATGTCATTGCAAATGGCAAGATTTCATTCTTTTTTATGGCTGAGTAATATTATATATATAATATATATAATTATATATTAATATATAATATTACATATACATCTTTATCCATTCATCCGATGGTCATTTGGACTGCTTCTATAATTTGGCTATTGTAAATAATGCTACAATAAATATAGGGGTGCATGTATCCCTTTTAATCAGTGTTTTTGTATATTTTGGGTAAATATTCAACAGTGTGTTTACTGGATAATAAGATAGTTCTATTTTTAACTTTTCTTTTTTTTTTTTTAAAAAAACATGTTTAATCTTTTTATGATAGTCACACACAGAGAGAAAGGCAGAGACACAGGCAGAGGGAGAAACAGGCTCCATGCACCGGGAGCCTGACGTGGGATTTAATCCCGGGTCTCCGGGATTGCGCCCTGGGCCAAAGGCAGGCGCCAAACTGCTGCGCCACCCAGGGATCCCTATTTTTAACTTTTCAAGGAACCTCCATACTTTTTCCACAGTGGCTGTACCAGTGTGCTTTCCCACCAACAGCGTGTGAGTGTTCCTTTTTCTCTACATCCTCACCAACACCTTTTGTGTCTTGTATTTTTGATCTTAGCCATTCTGACGGGTGTGAGGTGGTATCTCATGGTAGTTTTGATTTGCATTTCCCTAATGATTAGTGATGTTGTCTGTTGGCCGTCTGTATATCTTTTTTGAAAAATGTCTGTTCATGACTTTTGCCCATTTTTTAATTGAACTACTTTTTTTTTTTGGATGTTGACTTGCATAGTTTTTTATACATTTTGAATACTAACCCTTTATCTGATATGTCATTTGCAAATATCTTCTCCCATCCAGTATGTTGTCTTTTAGTTTTGTTTATGCCCTTTTGCTGTACGGGAAGCTTTTTTATTTTGATGTAGTCCCAATAATTTATTTTTGCTTTCATTTCCCTTGCTTCAGGAGGCATAGCAAGAAAAATGTTGCTACAGCCAATTCAAAGCAATTACATATTTATTTTTAAGGCTCCAGGTGATTTTGCTGCACAGTGAAAGTTGGGAATGGCTAAATACCTACAATATGTGAGGTACTCTATCTAAAGGCCCTAACATCTAAGAGCACCCTGTGTTAGTCTGATTGGGATGCCATAACAAATTGCCACACATGGGCTTACACAATGGAAATTTATTTCCCCACTATTCTGGAGGCTGGAAGTTGAAGTTCAAGGTGTCTACAGGGCTGGTTTCTCCTGAGGCCTCTCTCTTTGGCTTGCAGATGGCCACCTTCTCATTGTGTCCTCATATGGTCTTCTCTTGGTCTTGCGGTCTACATCTTAGTCTTCTCTTCCGTAGTTAAGAGTCTGCTTTTTGGTTTGTCTCACTTTCTATTTTTTTCTGTTGCTCATTTGTTTTGTTGC
This sequence comes from Canis lupus baileyi, assembly GCF_048164855.1. NCBI lineage: Eukaryota > Metazoa > Chordata > Mammalia > Carnivora > Canidae > Canis > Canis lupus. The sequence continues at coordinate 57,610,881 of NC_132845.1, forward strand.
TTACATTCCACATATGGGTGAAATCATATGGTATTTGTCTAGTTATATTGGGTGAGGCTCTACCCATATGACCTCATTTAAACTTAATTTTTCCACTTATTGGCTCTGTCTCCAAATATAGTCAATATTCAAGGTACTGGGGTTAAGATTTCATTATATGAATTTAGAGGAACACAATTCAGGCCATAATATACCAAATAGGTACAGATTTCTTTCTTGATTCTAAGCTTCTGAGTTTCTGATTTCTCTACTTTCGTACTTTTCATCCCCCCTCTGTATGGTCCTAGGTGTACTCTTCATTATCAGATCATTGGTTTCTAAAAGTTTAAATTTAAAAGCTTCCAAATGGGGTCTTGGTTAAAGTCATTATTTTCCAGGTGGAGATTGAGTGGTCAGAAGAGGACAGAATTTGCTCAATTCCTCACAGATAAATGGCCCAGAAGTAGGTCAGTGTTCCAGTGTTGTTGCTGCCACCAGATGCAGAGGGGAGAAGAAAACTCTGCTACCCCAGTGCTGCCTCTAATTATATGACTTTGGGAAAGCTGAGCCATTACCTTCAGTATGTAAGAAGCAGATAATAAAAGGATGATCATGAGAAATGCATGGTATAATGAGAAGGCTTCTCCCAGTAACTAGCATATGATGTGTACTGTTATAACCTATATTATATATATTACATATTATATTATATATATTATAACCAGCACTGTGTCTTGTGATGAGCACCAAGGCCATCATGAGAGGGAAGGAGTTTCTGGCTTCTTCGGGTCTCCAAGTCTGGTGCCTTGGTGCTATGTGTGAGGCTAACTCTGGGTTGTGGAGGGTTGCATTCAGGAGAGGATGCTCAGGGTGGAGGAGACCTAACATCAGGTGATCTTGTAGCTGCCATTTTCTCAAGGATAGTGGCCACCACAATTCTGGACAAATTCTGCCTCCAGGCTATTGTCAAAACCCAACTCAAGTCATGTGACATGGGGCACTGTCACAAGGGATTTGCACAGGACCCTGTGGGATTCTCTCTGACATCTTGGCTGGCAGGCTCTCTCCAAGGGGGATGGGAGGAGAAAGTCTGTAGCTCAGTGGGACTGTGACACCCAAATTTAGCCGTATTTTCAGGTTCCCCTTTTCTCTGACATTCTAGAGGCTGAATGACCAGGTCACCAGAGAAGAAAGAGTTTATCCTTCCTTCCTTCCTTCCTTCCTTCCTTCCTTCCTTCCTTCCTTCCTTCCTTCCTTCCTTCCTTCTTTCTTTTCTTCCTCCTTTCTTCTTTCTTTTTTGTAGGAGTTTCTTTCTGAAAGGCCCAAGAAGAGAATGGACTACATTTGTAAGCTTTTCTGATGAGATCATCAGAGAGAAACTTCTGCTAAGCAGTGAACTCACAAATGGTGGTTAGGGTTTTCTGGGAGCCCAGATAAAGCATAGAGAAAATTGAGATTTTCCAAAACACAGTTCCACTTCCACATGGAGAAGGGAATGAAACCTAACATCAAAAGCAAGAAAGAATGTGGATTTGTGTGCAGGTCCTGTTTCCTACGGCCCTCCCAACCATTGTCCATATCATAGGTCCATAACTATAGACAATAGACTTCCATTGTCACTGATGTCCTACCTCCCCATGCCCCACCATCTTGGTGGTTTTGTCTAGTTCCTGAGCCAGTCCTGACTAAAAGAAGAACTCCAGCCACAGCCTCAGCTCTATAAAGATGTTGGTCTTAAAGGAGGACTGCTGCTTGGAAAGTCATGTGCAGTCTGATAGAGGTCTTAACACTAAGTCTTGGCTTCCTCATACTTTCCTCCAAGCCCAGTGTCAACTACCAGACTATCTGACAACTTCCCCAACCCTCTTTCTGAAGCTTCCAAGCTCCTTTTTCCCTATAGGAATCTGTACCACAGACCTTCCATCTTCAGAATCAGTTAGGTTTCTTTGGGATGCAAGCAACACAAAACTCAACAGTGTGGCTTGAACCATAAAGATGTTTAATCCTTTTTTAAAAAGTTATTTATTTATTTATTTATTTTACATATAGAGAGAGTGCAAACAGGGGATGGAGCAGAGAGAGGGGGAGACAGAAAATCTCAAGCAGATTCCCCACTGAACACGGAGCCCGATGTGGGGTTTGACCCCACGATGCTGAGATCATGACCTGAGCTGAAACCAAGAGTCAGATGTCTAGCCGACTGAACCACGCAGGCACCCCCACATTCTATTCCTAAATCCAAGTCCAGGGGTAAGAAGTGCCAAGATAACTCCACAGCTCAGGCATGCCATCTAGGACTGGAACTATTCATTGTGCTCCACTTTCCTGGGGATATTGGTTTTTCATCCTTATGAGTATTTCCTTGTGGTAGTGAAGTGGCTATCCTTGCTCTAGCCATTGCTTCTTCACACAGCAGTACCAACACAGTAGCAATAACAGAGCTCTAGCTGCATGCCAGCCTCCTCTCTCTTTACTTTAGATGTAAATTTTTATATAAATGTATAACATCACTATATATACAAAGAATGCATAAATCAAGTATGCATTGAATGGCTTTTCACAGAGTAAACCCAGACATGAAACAAAGCACACAAACCACAATACAGAATATCACCAGCATCCCAGAGCACCCCTGGCCACCTTCTAATCTCAGAGGCCCCCAAAGGAAATTAATAACCTGACTTCAAATACCGTAGGTGAGATTTTCCTTTTTAAAAAGCTTTATATAACTGGAATCACACAGCATGTCCTTGGAGGCAACTGTCCTCTTTAGCTTTGTGGGATTAACTTATACAGTTGAAAGTAGGCATAGCTCGTTCATGGCCATTGCTGTATAGTGTACCATTGCATACATATGCCAGAATTTATTTACTGCATTGTCTATGGCTATCTGAGCTGCTTCCAAGTTTTGCAGGTCATGGCTAGTGTTGCTATGACCCCTCATATATATATTTTGGTAAATATATATCATATGCATTTGTGTCGGGATAACCTAGGAGTGGAATGGCGGGTTATAGGATTGCCTCTCTGTTTCCATGGACGAATGTCTTTCCCACAAGTGTTTACTTGGTTCATTACAAGCCCACTCTGAAGATATTCCTTAGAATATCTTAGAGATATAATTTGTTCCCTGGAGCTGGGTACAATGCAACTTGATCAAAATCAGTCGTCTGATTATGAAGACACAGAAATGTTAAGTGGGTACCACTGCACTCTGCTATCTCCTCCTGATTGTTAGCTCAGGATCTTCTATGAAATGTGAATTTGTCTAGAATCATGTCAGTGCCACTCACATGGACATCCTCCCCCTTACCCCTCCTGGCCTTGAAGTGTGCCTTGTTCCTATCACTATCTACCTGCTTTCCATCCTGGTTCTGTCCCCATTGCCTACTTTTCTCTGGAGCCATGACCGAGCTCTTCCTTGACAGGTAGGCCTGAGGATGTTGTCAGTGGAGAATAATAAATATGGACCGACATTCACTTGCATGCACCTTGTCTCAAGTTATCAATTCTATCCCATCCAGTCCCTCTTCCATTAGTGAATTTTCTAAGAGCGTCTATTTCAAGATGCCAGTGGGAATGATCTTTTTTAAGAGGCACAATCTTCTCTTCATATCATCAGGCTAAAGATTCTGAACAATCTAAGGCTGATTTTAGGGCAGTTTTGAGTAAGTTAGCATGGGATTTCCCCAGAGTTGGAGTTCAGTGTAGTATTTTAGGAGCATCTTAATACTGCAATAAGGATGGATTGACATTGCGTCAGTTTCTATTCTCATTACAATAAAAGAGTCAGTGTGGTATTAGAATTTTACTGCCTGCAACGTTTGGTGAATTACAGGGAGGTCTAATATGATTTCCCACACTATATTCTGTTTAGATTGGCAGGTTTCTCTGGGCGTTTCTCAATAGACTGATGAAGCACTAGACAGGGGATTAGCTCTCTTGGAAGCTAAGAAAAGAGGTGATCGGGGTTGTTTATAGCTTGTGGGGATGGATTCTGATGGAAGAGCCCAGAGAGAGTGCAATTTTCACAGCATACAGAATGCCAAGGACTCAAGTTGCATATTATAGGATATGGTCCCACTCCATGGAATAATTCCCTGGGGACCCAGGACAGGAAGAACCAGAACAGAGAGACTAATGGATCTCCTCTTGGGACGACATCATAAGGAGAAATAAATCACACCAAACGTCTCTCAAGGGGATCGATTATTTTTTTTCCTTCCAAAGAAAGGCTTCAGATTCAGATTTAACTAACACATATTAGACAGCACCAACTCTGAGCACTGTGAACAGTGACCGTTTCATCCCAGACTCACACAGTCCTGCTGAAGAAGCCATCATTGCTATCCTCTTCCTCCTCAGCATCGTTTAAGATAAGGTTTCCTGGAAACTGACTCGAAGGGTTGCACGGGATTGCTCTCTGGAGATACGCACCACTAAGGAAGCTGACGAGTTGGGGTTGTGCAGAGAGAAGCTGACCTACCATGTGGGCCCAACTGAGGACTCAGCGGCTCCCCTAGGGAACTCAGGAGCGGGATGGCCTTTAGAGTCATCTGAAATTGACAACAAAAGCTGCTCTCGTGTCCACACATTAGTCATTTATTGGCTGGGGCCACCTCATAGAAGAGATGTAATCTTGAGTGGAGAAGACAGAGCCATCAATAGCCCATATTCCCAGCACCTGGAAGATGAGTGTATCAGGCCTGAAGAGGGGATCTGAGTGGAATATTATACTAGGCATCAATGAATAATCAATCTAGTGGTTATCATTAAATTAATTAATCCATTCATTGATTGTCAGTGGTAATCACCATCACTATCATTTAGCAGAAGAGGCTCAAAAGAATCGAGTGACTTGCCAAAGACCACATAGCTGGCAAGCAGACCATCAATTACTCTGATTCTTGGGTCAGTATGCTTTCTCGTCCATATGTACTGCCTCACCCTCCATTTCTTTCAGGAGTCCGACTAAGGTTGGAGTATGATGAGGTAGATGATGAAAGAATGAGAGGCCCGCCATTAAGAAACAGTAACTCTGGTGGAAGGTGTCTAGGAACACCTTCCATTCAATAACACCAGTGAACACCTGCTACATGCTGGGTATTCCTCCTCATGGTGTGGAGGTTGATAGGAAGATAGAAAGGCTCCCTTTCTCATGGAAAGCTTATTCTGGTCAAATAAGTTTGTCATTGGGACACCTGAATGGCTCAGTTGGTTAAGTGTTTGACTCTTGATTTCAGCTCAGGTCATGATCTAAGGGTTGTGAGATTGAGCCCCACATTGGGAAGGGAGGAGTTGGGGTTGTGCAGAGAGTTGGGGTTTTGTACGCTGGGTGTGGAGCCTACTTAAGATTCTCTCCCTTTGCTCCCTGCCCCCCTCCCACCGAAAAAATGGGTTTATCATTCAGGACACTTAGAAATCCAGGATGGAGAAAATCAGGAGTAACTGAGATTGGTTGAATGGACATGGTGTCTCATTTGAGAGAATGATAAAGATTCTCATTGTATAAATTGGGGCTATATTGTATTTGGCTATAGATAACACAACACTCAACTGATAATAAGGTGGTTTACTATTCCTCTGTTCCTTAAAAATACAAGTATTTTATTGAATTGAATGTAAGGGAACACCAGAGTAGGCAAGGGCATATTATTATATCGTGGATGTGCAGCTAGACAGAAATTCCTACACCACCATGGGTAACAGACTTCTGTCCTCTTCCCTCTACCTCAGACTGGATTTTGGTATAGTTTGGTTTTGGTTGATGTCTGATTTCAAATGAGGGAAGTGGGACGTTAGTAGCTGAAGGCAAGCCAGCCATCCAGTCCGTCTATCTCATGTAGGTGCCCTTGAAGGAGTCTGTCCTCTCGTCAGAAACATGGTGGCATGAGGCACCTGGGTGGCTCAGTGGTTGAGCATCTGCCTTTGGCTCAGGGTGTGATCCCAGGGTCCTATGATCGAGTCCTTCATCAGGCTCCCTGCAGGGAGCCTGCTTCTCCTCTGCCTATGTTTCTGCCTCTCTTTCTCTGTGCCTCTCATGAATAAATACATAAAATCTTAAAAAAAAGAAACATCGTGTCAAAAACATATCTGGGAGTGCTGATTTTAATTAGCGAGAGATGGGCCTGTGCCCCGGTTTTCCATTTGGTCCTGCCTTCCTTCAAAAAAGGATTCCTTTCATGTGATTTCCCAAGATGTGTGTCCACATATGCCTCAGTCATCAACGTGCCTCAGTTTCCAGATTTGCACACTGGATTCTTCTTCACCAAATGGAAGATAAAAATATTTACACATGTCCCTGAGAAAGAAACTTGCAGCCAGTCCTCTCTCATTTTTTTCATGCTTTAGAAAAATATTTAATATCATGAAAAATATTTATGATAGATCAAGCGAAAGAGGAATACAGAATATGTATAATGCAATTCCAAATTCTAAAATGGAGGAAAATCAACTAGAATGTTAACAATTATAACCTTTGACTATGGGATGAAGGGAGACTTTCAGTTTCTCATTTATACTACACCTTATTTCCAGTACTTTGTAGGGCTTTCATTTAAGACTAGAGGCTTAGGATTGTGTCTTAGTTCTATCACTTATTCGGATGAGTTAAATAACCTTCCAGAGCCTCTTTTCCTTGCATGTAAAATCCAGCACTCTTTTGATTCACTCTTGCCCCAGTGTAGCAGCGCATACCTGCCTTGGACTTCTGTGCATTTTTCTAGGTTCTGCAGAACATCCATTCTGACATAAAGGCATTCTTGGGATTCTTGGCTGCCTGATAGAGAAGATATGAAGATTCTGCGAACTCTAGTCTCAGCAGGTAGAAGGGAACATCAGAGATCTGGAGACACCGCTTAACCCTCTTAGAAAGGGCTCTGTATCTTTTCTTTATAGCATAGTAGAGTGTGGAGGCAGATGGCAACTTTTACTAGAACCTCAGTTCAGAGAAGCAGCCTTCAGAGAGTCAACCCAGGATACTGATCAGCTGCCTACTGAACATGTTCACTTTGACAAAGAGAAGAGCCTTTCCTTTGTTTTGGGGCTCCTGACCTCTCCTCAAGTAATTCTGAGTGCTCTGATATATAGTTGGCATAGTCTGCTCAGGCTGCCATAACAAAATATCATAGGTTGGTGGCTTAAACAATAGAAATTTATTTTTGTACAGTTTTGGGGGCTGGGAATCCCAGGTCAAAATATGAGTCTAGGGGCGCCTGGGTGTCTCTGTTGGTAAAGCATCTGCCTTTAGCTCTGGTCATGGTCTTGGTCCTGGGATCCAGTTCTGAGTCAGGCTCCCTGCTTGCCAGGAAGTATACTTCTCTCTCTCCTTCTCCTCCCCCCACCCCCAGCATTACTTGTGAGCTCTCTCTCTTTCTCTCTCAAATAGATAAAGAAAACAATCTTCCAAAAGAACCACCTCAAATTACCAGTCTATTCAGTTCTGGGTGAGAGCTCTCTTCTGGCTTGTAGATGGCCAACTTCACACTGTGTTCTCACATGGCAAAGGGAGGGAGGGAGATGGAGAAAGAGAGAGAGAGAGAGAGATAGAGAGAGAGAGACTGACTTATGTTTTTTCTTATAGGGCCATGGTCCTGTCAGATCCAGGCTTTGCCCTTATGACTTCATTTAACCTTGATGAATTCCATAAAGGCCCTATCTCTAAATACAATCACATTGATGGTTAAGACTTCAATGTATGCATTTGAAGAGCACATAATTCATAGCAGTAGCACTAAACATTTGTAGGTCTTCTTCAAAGAGAAAAATTTCCGCCTCAGCATCCAAGTCCCTATGCTTTCCAACCCAGGGGCCCAACTGAGTGTTCACAGTCCTTGATAATCCCATGTCATTGCTGCAGAAGTTTCAATGGGCTTTCAGTACCCATTTGGCCACCATGGCCACCATGTCTAATGTAGACACCTCTAGTCATCAGCTAAGAATCCCGAATTCTACCAAGGAGCCAGCTACCACTGTGCCTTACAGCTGTCGTTAGATCAGAAAATACAGACAGGACTTCTGTCTTAATGTTTTCAAGAGGAGGGAGGGGCCACATGGCCAGATCATAAGCCATGTGTAATTATTTTGTTATTATGGTGATCTCTGGGTGGCTCAGTGGTTTAACACCTACCTTTGGCCCAGGGCATGATCCTGGAGTCCCCGGATCAAGTCCCACATCGGGATCCCTGCATGGAGTCTGCTTCTCCCTCTGCCTGTGTCTCTGCCTTTCTCTCTCTCTCTCTCTCTGAGTCTCTCATGAATAAATACATAAAATCTTTTTAAAAATTATTATTTTGTTATCTTAGTCCTGAACTATAATATCACCAGTTGGCTTCTTAGAGTCCACCATAATTTTATGGTCAGACAGGAGACTTTCTAGGGCCCTTATTACAGCTTTGAAGACTTGGAAGGCAGAGTCCTTGTGAAATATAACTGTTTTGATTAGGGAGTTCACTGCTTTCCAGAACTTGGATTAATTTCCCTTTTTTTTAAAAAAAAAAGATTTTATTTATTCATGAGAGACACAGAGAGAGAGAGAGAGGCAGAGACACAGGCAGAGGGAGAAGCAGGCTCCATGCAGGGAGCCCGATGTGGGACTCGATCACGGGATTCCAGGATCATGCCCTGAGCCAAAGGCAGATGCTTAACTGCTGAGCTACCTGTGTGTCCCCTTGGATTAATTTCCTATCATTGCAGTATATTCAGTGCATGGACAAGAGCCAAAGAAAAGCTTCCTAGGACATCACTGATGTTCAGACTTGAATCTTCCACTCTCCTACTTCAGGCCATTGCAGTGGGTTGAGATCATCTTCTATAACCTTGTGGCTGAGGTGCTTTAAGAGCAGCTGAACCCCTCTCCCTCTTCCGTTTACCTGGGAGCCCCCCGGGTAGGCAGTGAGTGAGGGGAAGGTGCTCAAAAAGCACATGTTGAATCCCAAACCAAAAGTGAGCCACAATATCCATGGAGGCTGAGCTTCACAAACACCAGTCCTGGGATGAACAATTGTCAACATGTGGTGGCTTGAGCTCTGTAACATTTATTCTAAACAAAGGGGTTCTCCCCTCTTTGACCATCACACCTCCAGTGTATCCTGTAAATATAAAAATTACTCCAAACCACTGCAAAGCCCTGGTTGTTCCTCTTTAATAATCTCCCCAGTGGGGCAGCCCGGGTGGCTCAGCGGTTTAGCACCGCCTTTGGCCCAGGGTGTGATCCTAGAGACCCGGGATCGAGTCCCACGTCAGGCTCCCTGCATGGAGCCTGCTTCTCCCTCTGCCCGTGTCTCTGCCTCTCTCTCTCTCTGTGTGTCTCTCATGAATAAATAAATAAAATCTTAAAAAAAAATCTCCCCTGTGAGGTGCCAGGAACTGACCTACAGTCCCTCTTCCCCAGACCCCTATGTCTCCTTGGCCCTTGCCTAGCTTTGTCGGAGGATGGCAGGAGGTCAGGAAGTTTTATTATTACCTCTTACGCCAAGAAGCCCAGAAGTAGAAGTCTTCAAGTTACGTAGCAGCTTAGAGAAGTCATCAGACCACATGTTCCTCCTATCTCCAGGCTGTCATTCTCAGTCAGATTTATCACCCACCCGGTGGCCACGTAACTGTAGTACTTCCCTATTTAGTGCAGTGTAGTTGCCATAACAAACATCAATAACAAATACTCTCAAAAAGGAATATTTCTCCTTTGTACATCATAGTCTACTGAGGGTTGGTAGGAGAAAGTTAGGGAAAGGGCTCTTTCTCTCTGTCACTCAAGGTCCCAGGCTCCTCCCATCTTGTGGCTTTGCCCTCCTCTCAGTCCCCCAGTGTTGTCCTCTAGCCAGGGAGAGATAATGAAAGACCAACAATCATGATTGGAAGGTCTTGTATGTCAAACATGGAAGTGGAGAACATAATTACTACTGTTGACAGTTAGGAACCTGGTTGGAGAAACTTCCTTTTCCAAAGGAAACTGGAAGATGTAATAGAAGTGTGTTAACCTGGGCAGAAGGAAACTTGGATATTAGGGACCACTGCAGTCTCCCCGACAATTGACAAGTACCACATCCTCCTACAATGGCATTGAAGAGCAGATGAGAAGTGGGTTATGACAGCACAAAGGGAACTGAGAATGGCTCTTGTGTCCACGACTTAGAACAGAGTGTCCCAGCCCATGAGAAAAGGGGGATGTCAGAGGCAGAAGATGGGGCTTGGCATGGGGTGAATGACCTGGTCAAGAAGGCCAAGATTTGAGCTGGATTTCAGTCCTAGACAGTAGGTGCCACGGAAGGATGGCTAGAACCATGACCATGGGTAGTTACAGTTTTTTTTTTCTCACAGAGACAGATGCCTTGGAGTTAGCTTCATGCCTCAGGCTTCTCCTGGAGGAATGTTACAGCACCGGGTGAGGACTATTATAAGGGGATGAGGGTTGGTGTAACTGGCTCCCACAGCATCACTTGGTGGTGGTGGGGTGTGAGCATCTCAAGGCATAACACACTTCAACCACTCTGTCTGTGTGTTTCATGGTCTTGCTCGAGCATTGCTTTCTCCAGTGTTTCTAGCAATTCTGTCCATACATTACCTTTAGTGACTATTTAAAAGTCTCTAATTTTAGGGGCACCTGGGTGGTTCACTGGTTGAGCGTCTGCCTTTGGCTCAGGTCATGATCCCAGGGTCCTGGGATTGAGTCCCACATTGGGCTCCCTGCAAGGAGGCCTGTGTCTCTGCCTCTCTCTGTGTCTCTCAGAATAAATACATAAAATCTTTTAGGAAATAAGTCTCCAATTTTAGAAAATGTTTTTATTTATTTATTATTTATTTATATTTATTATTTATTAAATGTTTTATTTATTTATTTTTATTTTTTATTTTTTTAATTTTTATTTATTATTTATGATAGTCACACACAGAGAAAGAGAGAGAGAGAGAGAGAGAGAGAGAGAGAGAGAGAGAGGCAGAGACATAGGCAGAGGGAGAAGCAGGCTCCATGCACCGGGAGCCTGACATGGGATTCGATCCCGGGTCTCCAGGATCGTGCCCTGGGCCAAAGGCAGGCGCTAAACCGCTGTGCCACCCAGGGATCCCTTATTTTTATTTTTATTTAGAAAATAAAAATCTCCAATTTTAGAAAACGTGCTCAGAGGTCATGCTCTATTCTCAGCCAGTTCCCCCAGAAGCTCTGCTTTTTGCCATGCAACCATAGGCCACTTCTCAATCCTTTTAGGAAGAATGGACTTTGGCCAGATCAAGGATGAGGCCAAGGTTGACTTTCTGATGAGTTTCAACCCCCTGCCCCTTGCATGTGTGAAAGATTTATGCCTTTTCCATGAGTGCTGGGACCAAGGGAGTAATAACTATCTAGGTAGCTTCTATCTACTGAGCTTCTCTTCTGTACCTGAAGAGTGGTTTTCCACCTTGGCAATACATCAGAATCACCCAAGGTGTTTTAAAATATTCTAATGTTCTTGCTTCAGTTAGACTCTCTAGAAGTGGGGTCCAGACATCAGTGAGAGTTGACAACATCCTCAGTGATTGTGATGTGCTGAGACGTTCGAGAACCACCATGCTAGACGGTGTTCTAAAGTTTTAGTCAGTCCTCACAACCAAAGCAAAGGACCGAGAGTATCCCCATTCACGGGTGAATGAACTGAGGCTCAGAAAGGCTGAGCAATCAGCTAGGGGTGCTGGGGCTCATGGGTAGCAAAGCTGAGATTCAAACCTGACTCTGACTCCTGGGGCCACACTCCCCACCTCGTCCCAAGGCTGCATCTATAGGAAACAGGTTGCTCTGTCTGACAGCTGGGGTGAGCTGCAGCTGGCTCTGGCTGACAACACCCAAGATTGCTCCCAAATGGTGTTCCCCTGGCTTTGTCTGGGGAAACCTAATTGCTGCAATTGTGTTATAAAATTATCACTTTACCCATGCAAATGGGCCAGAGCGACCGGTTGTCTATTCTTGCGGTTGTCCCAGATTATTAAATGAGCAGCTGCCTCCAAATATGTTTGCAGCCACCTAATTCAGTGGCTGCGTGCACTTGCATATTCATGGCTCCCGACCCACAGCCCAGACTTTCAGGACTCCTCCAATGGGGCTCTGAAAGTTAATTTATCTTGACAATTTAAATAAATACACTTCTGTTGGCTTTAGGGGCTCTTGCAGATTTCAGCGAGTACCTTGAGAGAAAGGGAATTCGAGGATCAGGGAGGGGGAGTTTAAGCCCAAGCTGGGCCTCAAGGTGCAGGAGGATGAGCAAACCATTGAAATGGTGCAAAGAGAGCCCCACACTGGACAGGTGCTTAGCATTTAAGTCCTACTCTGCTGATTGCAAGTGTTGAGACCTTGGGCAGATGATTTGGTTGATCTAGACCTTGTTAGTCCCTATCTATAAAATGGGAATAACGGATTCATAGGCAGCATTCTGGAAAGAATTAGGTGAAATGACACAGTTTCCCAAATTTCCATCAGCCTTGTTTTGGCTTCATAGAATTGTACCTCCAGGGCTCCAGGTTACTTAATTTTTTTCCCTTTGTATTGACCTATTTTTATTTTTACCCTGAATATTGTTTCTCCCTGACCCCATTAAGAGCATCATGTGAATCTCAGTAACATTGCCGTTTCCTAACACACATTAGGAAAGTAGATGACTTTACAAGCTGACTGGACTGTCCATGTGCCACCACAGTGGAGACAGTCCCTGCGGATGAGGCCAAGGCCAAGGCCTCGGCTGAGTCCAGCACATAGTAGATAATTTGTTCCTTGTTTCTTCTCCTTTTTCTTGACGCCAGCCTCACAGGTGACGAAGATCCTAATGTGGCAAAATTGGTTGAAGGGACCAACAAAGCGCCGAGCTGGGGACGAGGGAACAGAGGCAGCCTTTGTGTTGGGGAAGGTTGCCCCCTTCCCTGCCCCCTGCCCCTCGATGGAGCAGCTCTAGGTTAGCAGTGTGGACTCTGCGGGCTGCTGGGGCTCTGGCCCACGCTGTGTTGCCTACTAGCAGAGCAGTCCTCTGCAGACATCTGGCCTCTCTGGGCCTCGGTTTCTTCATCTGCAAGATGGAAACAGTGTTAGCTACATCATGGCATTCTCACAGGGATTACAAGACACACACACACGCACGCGCGCACATGCGCACACATGCACATGTACTTCGAGCAGTGCCTGGCACAGAGAAAATGCCAGTTAAAGGGTTCTTTTGGCTTTGGAGGTATTTTTTAAATGCCTAGGAATCCATTTTTCAAATCTCCAGCTCTCTGTTCCTCCTTCCTCCTCCTCCTGTCCACCCTCCTTCCTTCCTCCTGGGCTTCCTCTCCTCCTCTTCCCTCCTGGCTCTGCCGTTTCCTCCCCTCCCCCCTTCCTCATGCCCCCCTTCTTCCCTCTATCCCATCTTCCTGCCACTAGAGGGGCTTCCTCTGCCTCGGGTACTTGTTTAGACCTCCCCTGATAATCAGAAAGTCTTACTTTCCCTTTTTTTAAATAAATTTATTTTTTATTGGTGTTCAATTTGCCAACATATAGCATAACACCCAGTGCTCATCCCATCAAGTGCCCCCTCAGTGCCTGTCACCCCCACCCCCGCCCACCTCCCCTTCCACCACCCCTAGTTCGTTTCCCAGAGTTAGGAGTCTCTCATGTTCTGTCTCCCTTTCTGATATTTCCCACTCATTTTTTCTCCTTTCCCTTTTATTCCCTTTCACTATTTTTTATATTCCCTGAATGAATGAGACCATATAATGTTTGTCCTTCTCCGATTGACTTATTTCACACAGCATAACACCCTCCAGTTCCATCCATGTTGAAGCAAATGGTGGGTATTTGTCGTTTCTAATGGCTGAGGAATATTCCATTGTATACACAGACCACATCTCCTTTATCCATTCATCTTTTGATGGACACCGAGGCTCCTTCCACAGTTTGGCTATTGTGGACATTGTTGCTAGAAACGTCGAGGTGCAGGTGTCCCGGCGTTTCATTGCATCTGAATCTTAGGGGGTAAATCCCCAACAGTGCAATTGCTGGGTCGTAGGGCAGATCTATTTTTAACTCTTTGAGGAACCTCCACACAGTTTTCCAGAGTGGCTGCACCAGTTCACATTCCCACCAACAGTGTAAGAGGGTTCCCTTTTCTCCGCATCCTTTCCAACATTTGTTGTTTCCTGCCTTGTTAATTTTCCCCATTCTCACTGCTGTGAGGTGGTATCTCATTGTGGTTTTGATTTGTATTTCCCTGATGGCAAGTGATGCGGAGCATTTTCTCATGTGCGTGTTGGCCATGTCTATGTCTTCCTCTGTGAGATTTCTGTTCATGTCTTTTGCCCATTTCATGATTGGATTGTTCGTTTCTTTGCTGTTGAGTTGAATAAGTTCTTTATAGATCTTGGATACTAGCCCTTTATCTGATACATCATTTGCAAATATCTTCCCCCATTCTGTAGGTTGTCTTTTAGTTTTGTTGAGTGTGGTACTGGCACAAAAACAGACACATAGATCAATGGAACAGAATAGAGAATCCAGAAGTGGACCCTCAACTTTATGGTTAACTAATATTCGACAAAGGAGAAAAGACCATCCACTGGAAAAAAGACAGTCTCTTCAGTAAATGGTGCTGGGAAAATTGGACAGCCACATGCAGAAGAATGAAACTAGACCATTCTCTTGCACCATACACAAAGATAAACTCAAAATGGATGAAAGATCTAAATTTGAGACAAGATTCCATCAAAATCCTGGAGAAGAACACAGGCAACACCCTTTTTGAACTAGGCCGCAGTAACTTCTTGCAAGATACATCCATGAAGGCAAGAGAAACAAAAGCAAAAATGAACTATTGTGACTTCATCAAGATAAGAAGCTTTTATTTTCCCTTTTTACGGGTGAAACAGGAGAGCCCACAGTTAGAGAGAATGAGACCTGCACAGGCTCATGCGGCTGGATGTGACTGAGCCTCCATCCCTTGCCTGGACACAGCCAATGCAGTACACGCTTGGGGGAATGGAGCTGGCTCCTCTGTGTGCCACCCTATGCAGCGCAGGCACCTCTGGTACAGACATGGCTCCTGCAGCGATTCTGGAATCACGTCTGTTAAGCAACAAGCTTCACCTTTCGAAGTAGAGTCTCTCCCAGGAGCCGGGGTGCATGTGAGCGCACAGACTGTGAGCATTAGGAGCCCAGACCACCTGGGTTTGCCTGGTGGTCCCACCTCTTATCGGCCACGTGATGCTGGCCATGTCCCTCCACATTCCTGATCCTTGGCCTTTGTTTGAGAAACAGGAGGGTAAGGCCAGAACTTACCTCTCGGGGTTGTGAGGAATGAACAAGCCAACGCATGAGAGGTACTCAGCACAGCACTCGCTGAGTGGTCTTGTCCTCATTGTTCCAAGCCCTTGGAACTTGGTAGTTCCTTGGTAGTAAGGAACTACCAAGCAAATGTTCAAATGCAAGGTGATGTTTACAGTAGTGGAGGGATCCAGACACTCCCCTTCAACGTTAAGTCTGTGTGATCAACAACCTGCATTCAAATTCACCCACCAGTTCTATACAGGCTGTGCGGCCTTGAGTAAATTCTGAACCTCTCTGAGCTTAGTTTTCTTAATGCTAAAAGAAGACTGACAGCAGTACCTGCCTCGGGGTGGCTGTGAGGATTCAGTGCAGCGAGGGTAGAGAGCCTACCATATGATACATAGTGAATAATCACAGAGGTGGGCTATGATTGCGAAGTTGAGCTCCGCTCAGTGCGGTTGTGCAGATGCCAAGTTTTGGGGACACACGTTACCTATCTTTTTCTGTTTTCTCTTTAAACCACCACACCGACACTGACCTATGATGTGATGCACCCTCCCTCTTCAGGCAAACACACCTGGGGATGCTCCAGCTGTTTGCAGCTGGCAGGACCATTCCCCCTGCCTCCCACATCCACACCACCACCAGCTGGGCTCTCCACTTCCTCTGTGCTTGGGGACCAGCATTGCTCCAAGGACAGCGGGGAGCTGAGGAGGCCTGGGAGGGAAGGTCTGAACAGGCCAGAGGGAGAGGAAAGGATCGCCTCTGAGTGTCTGGCTTGCCTTTTGCTTTTTGTCTCAGGAGAATCATAAATTATCTCCCCTTCCTTGTTCACCACTGTTTCCGTAGAAATTAAATTCACAGCCTGTATTTTAAATCCTACATATTGTTTGGCTTAAGCTGGATTCCCCCACCCCAACTCCTCTCCTCTGATAAATAGGACATTTTAATAACATTCACAGCACGACAAGAAGTTGGGAGAAAATACACATGGCTCTCCAGGTGTCGGATTCCCCGGGCACCGCTGAGATGGGATCTTGTCACCACTCTCTCCTGCAGAGTGACTAATGCTTACATAGGAGACAGCAGGCGGGGAGGGGCGAGGGAGGGACTGTGGGACTGGGAGGCAGGCATGGGCCAGGACCTGGGGACATGCAGCCCCAAGGGAGGTGGCTGGACCCACAGGGTCTCCCTGCAGCTCTTCTTTCTCCATTCTGTCAAGGCTCTGTGTCCTCGCTGCCAGAGATAACAGGGTGATGGAATGTTGCCCATCCATCAAGTGCCTGCATACCCATCAAGGGGCTGTTCTTTTCTTTTTGGGCGGGGGGTTGCCCTTTGATGTCTGCAGAGGTCTTTGCCATCAACATGCATGGGTTGGCTCCTGCTCTGTGCTAGGTTCTGTGGGGGATACAAAGATGAATCAGACACAGTCACTGCCCTTGAGGAACTCCTCAGTCAGCGGAGAGGATAGATGTGAGCTCCCACATACAGGTTCCATGAGAATGGTGGTTGCACGTCGAGTGACCACTTGGAGCCTGGCACTGTGCTAAGCTTCATCCACTTCATAATTACCACTCTAGTGTTGAATGTGTGCCAAGAACACTTTGTTTCCAGTGCCTGGAATAAAATAATGGACAACACGATGGCCCTCGACCTTCGTGAAGTTTATATACCCAATGATGGGTGCTGAGGAGGGGGATAACGGGAAATAAACAAATAGAGACATAGTATATCTGGAGGTGAGAATTTAAAATGTCCAGTAAGTGCAAAAGGGTGCAAGTGCCATTTTATGCTGAGTTAAGTCTGGGAAAGCCTCTCCAATGAATGAAGGAAGTAAGAGAATGAGTCCCAGGGGGAATATCTGGGAGGGAGACCATTCCAAGTGGAGGACACAGCAAAGTGCAAAGGCCCTGAGGCATATTTTGGACCATCCAAGGACCATAGGTAGGAAGCTACTAGGCTGAAGCAGAGTGGGAGAGGGTGCACAGGGTGAGAAAGTTGACCAGAGAAGGGTTACGGGCCCAGGGAAGGATTCTGGATTGAATTGAGGGCAGTGGAGTTTTTTCTGGATTTCAAAGCAAAGGGGTAACATTCACTGGTTTAAGTCTGCCAAGAATTTTGGTGGCCACTGGGTCAGGAATGGCCTGCTGGAGCAAGAGTAGAATCAAGGGACCCATTAGGAGGTCCTAAGGAGGTAGGTGCTACTATTGCTACCATGTAGATAAGAAAAGCTGAGGTCTGAAGCTGAAATTTAGCCATAGTTTCAATCCTACTAAGTGGAAAGACAGGAGGACAAAGCCAGGACGTTCTGACTACAGAATCTCTGCCATTAACCCCTGTGATCTGATGTCTCCCAGATAATGACAGCCAAAGGCGGGATATGATCCTCCTTGAATGCAGCGCAAGCATCTCACCAGGGAGGTTCAGAGCAGGGAGCAAAGCTCTGCTGTTGGAGAGCAAATCAAGGGACGCATCATCCTGCAAGCAGCGGTGTGCTGGGCTTTGGAGGAGGCGATGCATTTGGTCGGCTAGAGCTAGGATGCTCCCCAGATAGAAATGAAATGCACACAAAGGCCTGGAGGTGGAAATGGAAGGGATCCCCTGGTTTAGGGAGACTGGAACTTTGGGAACCTCTTGAATAGGATGTGGGACAGGACACCAAACCTGTAGCGAGGGCGTAGCTGATGCAAAACGCTACACTGAAGAGTAGCAGGTAAGGAGCCATTAAATGTTCTCAACATGCAAGTAGTAGAAAGAAATTGATTGCATTACAGAGGACAGAGGGAACCCCTGGGATCTCGAGGGTGTCCCCTGAGTGCTGGGTTTCCACAACTCTCTCTTGCCATAGCCTCCCCAGGGCAAAGCCGGAGGATGCTCCGCGTGGGTCCCCTGCGAATCAGGGAGACTGGGGTAATGACTGATGTCATCTGTGGATGTGAGAAAGAGAGAAAAAGGAAATAGTTCTGTATAAGAAGCTTCTCCACCTGTTTCAGACCTGTTGATATGAAAGATCAAGGAATTTATTTTGATAGAGTTCTTACAGCATTTACAGTCAAACACGTTCTAAGTACCTTCTAAGTACTTCACAAATATTGACACATTAAATACTCATAACCCTGAGGGGGCAGGTTTTCCTATTATTATCCCCCTTTTACAGATGAGGAACTGAGGCACACAGGTTTAGGAACTTGTCCAGTGTCATGTAACGAGTGAGCATTGGAGCCTGGGAATTTTGACCCCAGAGTTCATTCTCCAGACTGCCAGGTTATGACATCGCCCTTGCGAATGTCAGTATCAAACCACAGATCTGCAAGTGACTGAGTTTCCCATATTTCTTGACTTTGACAAAAGAAAATGACTTCTTTTATTCCTCAAGCCGCTAATATTAGGGACATCCAGATTTACTTAGATCTATATGCTGCTGACCACCAGTAAACTGGAAGTATCCATGAGGTCCTCCTTGCTGTGTTCCATCCATTATGACTAGAACACATGGCCACATCCTCTTCCCCACTGTGTCACTAGTGCCTATAAAAACACCCGAAATGGGATGCCTGGGTGGGTCAGTGATTGAGGGTCTGCCTTCAGCTCATGTCATGATCCCAGGGTTCTGGGATCGAGTCCCACATCAGGTTCCCTGCAGGTAGCCTGCTTCTCCCTCTCCCTGTGTCTCTGCCTCTACCTCTGTGTCTCTCATGAATAAATAAATAAAATCTTTAAACAAGAACAACACCTGGAACACAGTTGCTACTCAATAAGATTGTGATGTTAAGTGTGGCCTCCTGTCAGAGCCAGGCCCGAATTTGTCCCATCTCTTGAATCCTGTTCCCTTATGATATAGTATGGTAGTTATAAACTCAGAGTCTACAGTCAGACTTCCTGGGTTCCTGGGTTGAATCCTGGCTCTGCCGCTTGCTAACTGTGTGACTTTCCACAAGTTACTTAACCTCTCTGTGCTTCGGTTTCCCCATACATAAAACGTAGATGATAATAGTTACTACCTCATAACATTCCTGCAAAGGTCAAATGAGTCAATACATAAAAAGCACATAAAACAGTGTTAGCACATAGTATGAGACGAACAAGTGTTAGCTCTTTACCACTACCATTACCACCATCAAGATCACTGTGAAGTATAGATGGGCTGCCTCACGTTTATAGAGGAAAGCCTGACTTTCCATCCAG
The DNA here is from genome assembly GCF_048164855.1 of Canis lupus baileyi. Lineage (NCBI taxonomy): Eukaryota > Metazoa > Chordata > Mammalia > Carnivora > Canidae > Canis > Canis lupus. Next base: position 57,630,301 of record NC_132845.1, read on the forward strand.
TTCTGCTCTCTTAACTCTCCCTGTGGAGAGTTCTCGATCTGCCCAAACCTGAAGCTATCCAAGATTTTTTTTTTTAATTAAAATCATACAGTGACCAAGTGCCCCCTTAGGGAACACATACCTTCACTGTTCTCTTGTGTCGTCCTATCTCAAATTATGAGCATCAGCCATTTCTTTGCCTTCTTGCCAGAAAGACTGGAATATCAACATTGATTGGGTTTAAGAAGAGAAGACCTGACCCTACTGGCCCCAAGGCCTAACCTGAGGGACAGGGCCATGTGCTTGTCCTCAATACCCCTGTTCACTCCCCAGGGCTGCTCCTACATAGTCACTGTGCGGCTGGCCCTCCAGAAGGCTCCCTGAGTTACCCTCAGGTGGATGCCCAGCCCTGCAGCCGTAGCTACTGCCTGTCAGCGCTCCCGAACTGGAAGAAAGGGGGCCTCACTGGAGGAAGGTGTCGGATGAACCTACAAAATCTGAGGGATGCCTGGGTGGCTCAGTGGTTGAGCACCTGTCCCTGGCTCAGGGCGTGATTCTGCAGTCTCAGGATCGAGTCCCACATCAGACCCCCTGCCTGGAGGCTGCTTCTCCCTCCGCCTACATCTCTGCCTTTATGTCTTTCATGAATAAATAAATAAAATCTTTAAAAAAAAAACAAAGAATCTGGATGGACAAGGCTGATGATCTGAACCACCAGGAGCAGTTGGATGCTGGGTTTATTCCCCTCCAATAGTATGTGGTTATTTCATCAAATGCTCATGCAGGTGTTGCTCTGAAGTTCTTTCACAAAAGTGCTTAACACTTACCATCAATTGACTTGAAGTAAAAGAGCTGAACCTTGATAATATGGGTAGGTTTTGTTCAATAGTTGATGACCTTAAGAGCAAAACTCCAGGTTTCCCAGAGAAGAAGAAATTTTTGCCTTGAGACTGAAATACCAACTCCTGCCCATGTTTGCAGCCTGCTGGTGAGCCCTACACACCTCAGACGTGCCAGCTCCCACAATCATGAGTCAATTCCTTAAAATAAATCTTTTAATATATACACATATGTACACATGTACATGGACACTGCACACACAAGCACACACATTCTCTTTCTCTGGGGAGTTCTAGTGGGTAGTGATACTCCCCAAGCTCCTAGTACACCAAGGGGTCTAAGGCAAGTAGACTCCAGGAAAAAAATGAGGCTGGCTTGTAGTCATCAAAAAAGAGGAAGGGAAAAGAAGAAAATGAGAAGGGAAGAAGGGAGGTTGGTGGGAGGAGAGAGTATGGAAGGAAAGAAGGAGAGAGAGGAGAGAGAGGAGGTGGGGTATAAAAGAAAGAAAAGGAAAGAAGGAAGACAGGAAGGAGAAATAGGAGAAGGAGGAAATAGACTAGTTTTAAAAATTTTTAGAAAGAAACACTCTGCAGACAATTTTTCAGAGGGACCAATTCTGTTTCCTCTTTGAGTTTTTTAAAAAATGTATATGTATACCTGGAGGGATGGACTTTTTGGCCAGTGTGTCAGACTTGTCATCCCCGCCGAGTCAGGCAGTCATCAGGTCATAACCTGGAGAACTTGATCCCCACCCACCTGAGCACAAAAGACTCAGAATGACTGTCCAACTTGCCACAGATGAGGAAAGTGGGGCCCATGCGGACTCATATTATCCAGGGAGGGATAGGTAAGGAGGGGCAAAACTGCAGGTAGGACCTGGGTGTCCTAGCTCTCAGTCCTCTTTTCTTTTCCCACACGCTGGAGAGAACTAGAAGAAAAAGCTTTCTCCTCTGCCTCCTTCTGCCGCCTCTGACCTTCCTGCTTACCTCATTCCCAGAAGTCAGAGAGGTGGAGTGTGCCCCCAGCCCTCACAGATAGGGAAGCCCCTTGGCTGAGGCGAGAGCAGGGGAAGGTTGGATGCATATGGCTGCTTCATGACTCAGGAGTTGACATCAGCCCAGATGCTTGCATGCTGTGCTAAATCCCAACGTGCACGGACTGAAAATCACCCAGTTACTTTGCAGGAACAGCAGTCTAATAAGATTAGGAGGAGTTGAGAACACTTGTTACATCCGAAGCAATGATATGAAAAACGAAACACACAGTAGAGGATTTGCAATGGAATTCTGAAATCAGCAAGTGGAAGAGATGTATTTTGAGGATATGGAGTCCCAGCCCCTAAGTGTGGCCTTACCAAATCTAGTAGAAAATCCAGGTGCCCTTGTATATAAGATCTTGCTGTCCTTAGAGACTAATTACAGAACCACATCATTATTTATATTAGGAAATTCTACCTAATGTCATATCTTATATATAGATCTGGTCTACTGAGCTCTGAGCCCAAAAGTGTTTAGTGTGTCTTGAATTTTAATTCAATGATGTCATAATCTGAATAAATTATGTCAGGGGGAAGTTCATTAAGTTGGCACAGTGGGAGGAGAAAATAGGAAAAAATTTTTGCACAATCAGAATTAGGAATATTACCCAGATGTGATATGGCCTAGTGGGACATCCCAGGGACTGTGGTCAACTTCAGTTTAGTCAGTTAGACATTGGCATCGATGGCCAATAAAACCATGTTGCTCATGGAAAACAGTAATCTAAGTAGCAATGGAAACACCTTAGATGGGAGAGGTCTTTGTTAAAACAACTGAAAGAACACTTAATAGCTAAAGGGCAATGAAGCCGAGGGATTATGGTCTAAGAACAGTCAGCTAGGGAGGTGGGGGACAGACCTCTCAGAACCTTCCAATAAATAAGGGATTTGGATTGTATCCTAAGAATATGGGATGTCGTTGAACAGGTTTTAGACAGGGAATGACATGAATTGGTTTATATTTTTGAAAGAGCACTTGGGCTGCTAGGTGGAAAATAGATTGCAAGAAGCATGGGAAAAAATGGAGGCGGGAGGGCCAGGTGGAAGGACATTGCAGTAGTGCAGGATAAGATAACTAGGCTTTGATTAGGATGATAAAAATGGAGATGGAAAGAGGTGGACAGATGAATAGTTAGATTGATGGGTGGATAGATGATGAATGGATAGATGATTGGATAGATATATGGTTGGATGGATAGATGGATGGTTGGGTGGATGGGTGGATGAATGGGTAGATGGATGGATGATTCAGTGATTATTCTACTCTAAAGGAATGCACAGTTTGTGCCTTTTATCCTTGATTTCTTGCTGTTTGAATGCAACAAGATACTGATTTCCTCTAAGAAGCTCGTTGACTAAGATTTTCTCAGTCAATAGAGAGCAAGTGAAAAATGGTAAGCAATAGGCTGTTGCTGTATATGAAGAAGAAATGCTGTGCCACCCTTAAGATGAATATGAAAACACTGGTTCTTGGAGGAAAGCATCTGGCCTGTAGACATACAGGGGAGATGGGGAGCAGAACTAGAATCCTACTCTGCTGACCCCAGTTATAAGGGTCCTTATAACTCATGGCTGTGGCTGCTGCCATACTGTTGTGTACCCTTTCATACTAAGGAGAGAAGCCAGGACCACCTGTTACTGCCCTCATTCATGGTGACACCTTGCCAAGAGGCTGATAGAAGTCACCACCATGCATTGCCCCCCAAAGGAACAGCTACATTGAGGAAAGAGTGTCTTGAAGCTCCACTATGGAGCAAAGTGGAGCAGGAATGCACGGGCTGCTTTTACACAGGTGTGTGGAAAAGAATCCGTGAGCAAAAAGAAAAGGTAAGTCCATGTACCAATATATGATATCCACATCTAGAGACAGAGAGAAACCAAGTCTTCCAGAAAGAGGATTCTAAGTGCATTCATTTCAGAGGTCCAGGTATGTATTAAGTCATGAAGAGAAACAGAGGGGCAGAAAGGGAGAGCACGGAGGACAGAGCAAGAATTGCTCCCTGAGAACAGAGAGGGTATATGGGGATGTGTGTGGCTGTGTGTGCGTGCGCACCAGTGGTTGTTTGCATTTGTGTTTATGTGTGTTTTATTGGTGTGCATGCATGTAAACGAGAGAAGCACCTTGAGAGATGCCTCTGAGGAGTCACATTTCAGGGAGTGTTTGTGTGCTTTAGGGAAAGAGGTTTGGAGACATTATTTCTGTCATTTTGGAGTTTGGATCCCTATGGCTTGTGAAGGTGCTGGGGAGGAATTAGGAGGAGGGAGAGAGAAAGAGGCAGGTGGAGAAAGAGGAACTTAGAGAAAGACAGAGAAGACAGAGAGATAGAGAGACCCGAGGGGTACTGCCTACACAGGGGCTTCCAGAGGCTCTAGGCTCACCCCCCACCTTCCCTGGGGGGACTTCTGTTCTCCCAGAGAGGCTTGAATCCCCACATGCTGTGATTATCCTGTCTGTTTGATGGCATGTCAATCCTCGACATGACCAGAAATTGCGTAGGAAAGACCTCATTTTTTTGAACCACTAAAAGCTGCTCTTCCCTGTTTCTATTTTCTCTCAAATGTGGTCTCAGAGAGGTAGATGGATTCTCCGCAGCCCATCTCTGTTTTCCAGCGAGGTAGCAAGGCCTCCAGGTTATCCTGGGAAGGAGGGGCTGGCTGGGGAGGGAGAAAGACATCCCATTAGATCATGCCCCAGGTGGTCCAAGAGAAAAATGGGGAAAATAGTCACTATACCTTTCTTGCCCTCACAGGTGACTCTGGAAGAGGAGAGTAAATCTCTACTTACCAGGAGTTCCCTGGAAGGCAGATTTTATAGAAGCCGCAGAGGGAGTGGTAGGGGAGGGCATGTTCAGAGAAGAGGCGATGTTTCAAGGAGGCACAGGTGAAAAAAAGCCTGGAATGATGGTAGCTGGCTGCCAAGTTGTGGATTTGGTCTGTCCTGGGTCAGAATCTTGTTGCAGAGTTGAATTCCAGCTGGATCAACCCACCGGGAAGTGTGAGCACTGGGCCTGTCTGCTTTTAAGATCATTTGCCATGATTTGTGATTTACTTGGGAATTGTAGTGGCTTGATGATGACAGGAAAAGCTGCAAGAACATGCCCTGGGGTCTCACAAACCCCCATCCCTGGATGGAGGTGAGCGCACTCATCTAGCACCTGTTAGGGAGACTTGATAGTGGGTCGGGCACTTAGCGGGGTGCTGGGTACAGCAAGGAATGCCTGGGCTACCAGGTCCTGCTCCCACAGAATCCATAGTGAAGTAGAAAGAGATAATTTAGAGCTGAGCCAGTGAGTTAGATGATGCAGGCAATGGGAAGAGATGTGTAGAAATTATAACAATTGATTCAATAGTTGGTGATGCACTGGGGATATTATTTAGATCAGTTGGTCAAGAAAGGCCCACTGAGGAGGCAGTATTTGGGCTGAAATCTGACTGATGAGAAGGGACAGGTGAAGCTTAAAGGTCAGCGGAAGAGCACAAGATTTATTTCTGAGTGCCATTGGAAGCCATTGAAGGGCTTTAGGGAAATGAGAGGGTCTGGACGCTGGGTGGGAAATAGATTACAGGAAGTTAGGGCACCAGATAGGAGTGCACTGCAGCTGTCCAGCAACAGAGAACAGTGCCTTGGAGTAGGGGCCTGGAGATGATGTCATTATATCCACACCCATCAGAATGGCCAAAACTAAAAAGACTCATGATACTAAGTGATAGCAAAGAAATGCAGTCATTTGGAAGTCTTGGGCACTGCTGGTGGGCATATGCATTTGTATAAACCATTTGAAAATTGCTGTATCTTCTAAAGCTCAAGATACATCTATTCTAGGACCCAGGAAACTGACTCCTGGGAATATGTCCAACAGAAATGAGTATTCTCTCTCTCTCTGTCTCTGTCTGTCTGTCTGTCTCTCTCTCTCTTTCACACACACACACACACACACACACACACACACACACACACACATGCAGAGAAAGAGAGTAAAAGAACAAAAGAATTTATAACAGTTTTCTTTATGGAAGCCCCAAACTGGAAAACCAAACATCCATCAGCATGGAAAATGGGTAAGTACACCAACTACTGAATCATCCAAAGACATGCATGAAAATCATATAGATCATGTTGAGCAATACAAGCCAGATGAAAAGAGTATATACTGGGATGTCTGGGTGGCTCTGCAGTTGAGCATCTGCCTTCGGCTCAGGGCGTGGTCCTGGAGTCCTGGGATCAAGTCCCACATCGGGCTCCTTGTGTGGAGACTGCTTCTCCCTCTGTCTATGTCTCTCCCTCTCTTTCTCTCTCATGAATAAATAAATAAAATCTTTAAAAAAGAGTATATAGTGTAAGAGTCCATTAATGTGCAATTCAGGAACAAATGATAGAGGTCAGAACAGTGGTTACTTTTAGAAGGATATTCATTGGAATGGGACACAAAGAACCTTCTGGGTTGCTGGAAATGTATGTCTTGTGGATAGTGACAGAGGTGCATTCATACGTAAAAATGAAAGGAGCTTAATGCTTATGTACAGTTTTGCATTCATACATAAAAACAGATGGGGCTTAATACTGAAGATCTGTAGGCAATTTTGCGTGTACTTTATACCTAAATGATGTAGTTAACAGAAATGGTTTACTGAGGACATGTTTTAGAGGTTGGTCCTGAAAGCCTGATAGAACCTGTTTATAGATTTAATATGGGGTGATAAAGAAAGACATGAGTCAAGTATTACTTTTCTGTTTCTTATTTGAGCAGTTGGATGAATAGTCTGACAAATAGGAAGTGATTGATAACCAGGTAGACAAGTCATGTTACCCAAGGATCTTGGCCATCACTTGTCATGTACAGGTAGATGGTGGACATTGAGGTCTGGGGTGAGGAAAACATCCAGGTCTGTTGGCAGATGGGCAGAAACAGTAATAAGGAAGCCAGACCCATGGTTTTTGGGGAGCAGAACCTCAGCCCCTAGTCTGGCATTCAGAGGACAGAGCTACAGACCCCGGTGAAGAGAATGTGTAACAGCATGACATGGCCTCCATCTTATACAAGGCCTAGGGAAGAACTGGTATGAGAATCAGAGCAGAAGTTCTGTCCTGTGGATCAGAGCATGAGCTGGAATTCAGAGGAAGCTTGTTGTGACAAAGAATGACTAGATGCTCACCAACCCCATGTCCTTGACCTAAAAACATAGGGACACCATATTTCTGACTCTCCCTTGCTGCTAAGCTGAAGTCATGTGCTTGGTTCTGGCCAGTGGAATCTGGGTGGGGGACATGTGTGCTATTTTCAGTCCTAGCTCCTAATCTCTCAGGAGATCCTTGGTTTACTGTCTTTATTCAGATCACGAGCACGAGAATCCAGTTTAGGACAACATAACTATGTGGAAGGCAGAGCCTCAAGACAGAAGGAAATTTCACTACTAAATTTTGGCATATGAGATTGTTGACTCAATAGCTGATTGGATTGTAACATGAGTAAGAAATGTGCCATCGTGCTAAATCTGTGAGATACAACTATTGTTGCAGTAAGTGGTGTGAGTTACCCTGACCAGGATACCTGTGTTCAGAATTTAAGTACAGGAGACTGGGTTAGCCAAAGAGTAATAGCTGGGACTCTAAGGTCTGGTGAACCCTGAGGAGCCTGCAGTGGAGTCAGCCAATGGGGTGGAGACAGGTGGCACTGAGCCCATCTGATGAAGTGCTAAGAAATGACTGGCTATAAAACCTCTAATTCTGAGAGAAGAGTCTGAGAGCTAGTCTGGTATGATCTGTGGACCTTAAGAGACACAGCAATAGGGGTGCTGCAACAGGGGATGTAGAGAAATTCACTAATTCACTCATCTGTCCATCCATATACTCACCCATCCATCCATCCGCCCATCTACCCACCTATCCACCCATCCATCCATCCACTCATCTGTAATCCATCCATCCATCCATCCATCCATCCATCCATCCATCCACTATCCATCCACTCCTCCATCCACCCATTCATCCACCCACTCATCCATCCACTCATCTGTAATCCATCCATCCATCCATCCACTATCCATCCACTCATCCATCCACCCATCCATCCACCCACCCATCCATCCATCCATCCATCCATCCATCCATCCACTCATCCACCCACTCATCCATTCATCCAAGGGTGGTCCAAACCCTCTCTTACCTCCCTATTCCCTCAGGAAATGAAACTGGTTGGCAGAGGGAACTGATTACTGGCCAGCTGGTCAGTTCAAGGCGGGCTTCCCATGACAGTGATGGGAGCCTGGTGTAAATTCTGAGAAAGCTGGACCTGGCAAATTTCCTTTCATAAAAGGAACACTATGCATTCATTTGCATTTCACAGCATGCAAAGCAAGTTCACATTCATTGGCTCACTGAATTTGAATCTTAAAAATATAAGTCCTGGTAGGTGAGAAAAGCGGAAACTATTATTCCCAGCTTTGATGGGAGAGGTTTTTCCCATGTCATAGATGAAGAGAGTGGGTGTAGGTGGGCTGAGGTCAGTTGTGAGCTCAAGGTCACACAGCTGCATGGTGGTGAACCCTGTAGTCACAAATCTGTGCTGTTAACCCTCAGAACCCCACTTCCAGCAACAAATACCCTCCCATTGTCAGGCCCCATCCACCGTGCCCACTTCCCACTGCAGCCTCAGAGCTGGCACACACAGGGCACAGAGTAAGTACTCAGTAATTGTTCATTGAATGAATGGGTGGATTTGCTACCCCAAGACACATTGTGACTTAAATGTGACACTAGTGTTTTAGGGCCACTTCTGCACTCTTTATGATCCAGGAAAAGACCTGACGTTTGTGCAGGTGGCCAGACGTGTCTGAATGCATGGAGTTCCCTCAAATTGCTTTAAAATCTTATGCCTTGGAACACCTAAGTGGCTCAGTGGTTGAGCATCTGCCTTCAGCTCAGGGCGTGATCCTGGGGTCCTGGGATCGAATCCCACATCAGGTTCCCTGCAGGGAGCCTGCTTCTCCCTCTGCCTGTGTCTCTGCCTTTCTCTGTGTGTCTCATGAAGAAATAAATAAAATCCTTTTTAAAAAATTCTATGCATTTCATTAATAATATTTTTTTTCTGAAAGCCACTACACACTACCTACCATATATGCTATATATGACAGGGATTCTAGGTAAATCCCTGTCACAGCCATAGTAGGCACATGTTATCAGTGCCATTTTACAGGTGAGAAAATTGATGCCTGGACAGGTTATCTAACTTGCCCAATTCTTACTTTTACTTAGTGGCATTGCTGAGAATCTAATTATAATCTGCTGGCTGCTAAAACCTGTCTCCTAACCAGTACTGATACCTTGGCGAAGGTAGTCCCCTAGAGATTTTTTGGAAGAGCCTGGGTACTTGCAGCTTTAGGGAGCCTGACCATGCATAGCTCACCTCTCCTAAATAAACTCTTGAATCTTCTAGCGAATGCCACCTTCCCCCACCCCCCAATAAAGAGGAAGCCAGCAGAGAGATCTTGCTTTGCTCGTCAAGAAGCTCCAGATTAGAAAGCTAGTTAACAATTCATCTCAAAGAAGCAGAGTATTCCAAGCATATCCAAATTAATATTTATAGATGGAATGCTTGCTCAGACCCAATTATTCTGAGGGCCTGGAAGCTGGGCGAAAGTGATGCATAAAGGGAGGGAGTAGGGCTGCCAGGGGAAGCAGAGCCCGGGGATAAAGACCACGATGCTCTTGGGTGCAAAGCACAGGGCGTCCAGGGGGCTGGGCATATTTGATGGGGTGAATAGGTAACTCACCCCAGAACCCTTTATTCAGAGGAAAGCACTGAACCTCACTGCAGCTTTGAATGTTTTCTTTAGCCCAGAACTGTGTGCAGAACGCATCTTCGTAGGAGTCGGCAACCCAAAGGCCCTCTAGGAGCTGGAAAGTAGGGTAGATTTGGGTAGATGGGCCAGCTGGGGTCTGAGGCAAACTGGAGATGAGGCCCATTTGCCTCCTCCAATTCTTTACTGCCCATGGGGAGGGGGGGCCCTGACCTGGTCAGACAGATTTTTATTGTATAGAAAACTCAAATTTTAATATGAAATCTCCATAGCAACTAATTCATATATATTTTTAAAGATTTTATTTATTTATTCATGAGACACACACACACAGAGAGAGAGAGAGAGAGAGAGAGAGAGGCAGAGACACAGGCAGAGAGAGAAGCAGGCTCCCTGTGGGGAGCCTGATGCAGGACTCGATCTTGGGACCCCAGGATCATGCTCTGAGCCCAAGGCAGACGCTCAACCACTGAGCCACCCAGGTGTCCCTAATTCATATTTTTAAATAATGAGTAGGTCAACAAAGCATGTCTGTGTCTTCTTTCTCTCTCTTGCAGCCTCGTCATAACCTCTGGCCTGGAGGCTAGAATCTGGGATTATTTCTGGTGGCTTTGATTAAGTCATGCTGCTTTTGCCTGAAAGAATTCTCCCAGCACCAGCTTAAAACCAACCAGCCTGGGATGGTATTTCTCCGGATTCTAGCCGACTCACCCACTGCAAGCCGGGAACCCGAAGTTCCTGTATTAGAAGTCCCAAACCCCTTCCCCTCTATTCCCTTCACTATTATTTATATTCCCCAAATGAATGAAACCATATAATGTTTGTCCTTCTCCGATTGACTTATTTCACTCAGCATAGAAAGGAGAAGAAATGGGTAGGAAATATCAGAAAGGGAGACAAAACATGGAAGACTTCTAACTTTGGGAAACGAACTAGGGGTGGTGGAAGGGGAGGAGGGCGGGGGGTGGGGGTGACTGGGTGACGGGCACTGAGGGGGGCACTTGACAGGGCGAGCACTGGGTGTTATTCTGTATGTTGGCAAATTGAGCACCAATAAAAAATAAATTTATTATTACAAAAAAAAAATAGAAGTCCCAAACCACCACTGGCAGTAGCGAGAAATCGGCTTGGTCATTATTCCCCCCACCTTCATGTCGGCATGAGAACATCCTCCCTCCAGCCTCCTGTCCAGTCATACTAATTTCTGGGTCTCTGATCCTAAATCTCTTTTTTTCTGTTCACCTTCCACATGGCACATAGCACCAGCGCGATCTTTGGAAAATGCAAATATGATTGTAGCAGGCTTCTGCCCTCAAATGACTCCCCACTGTCTGCTTGCTAAAAGTCAGCCTCCTAAGAACCACATTTAAGGCCTCGTGGGATCTGACCATTGCCTGGCTCTCCTGCCTCATCTCCCATCACCTTAGGGAATTTTGTTTGGGAGGAGCAGGAAGTGGCTCTGAGTAACCAAAGCAGCAAAGGAAGAATGAAGAGATCACCGTCACCTGACTCTAAGCTCCCACTGTTGTTTGCCTGGATCTGTGCCCTTCTACTTGCCAGAGCCAGCCTGTATAATGTATAATAGCCAGAGCACTTGTTGTAGCCTTGAATCAGTCTCCGTCTCTCCCCTGCTAAAAACCCTCCCAAAGACTTCCCATCTCCTTGAGAATAACCCCAAAACCTCATCAAGATTTGCAACAATAGGCAACTTTCACAGAGAGCTTAATGTACCAGGCTTTTTTCTGAGTGCCTGACGTGTCATAACAACCTTGTGGGGTAGATTCTCTTATGAGCCCCATTTGACAGATGGAGAAGCTGAGGAGCAGAGAGCTCAAGCAGCTTGATCAAGGCACAGGTCTGGAAGGTAGTGAATTCACAAGGGATGGGTTGAGTCCAGAGCCCTAGATCTCATTCCCTAAGCTACACCAGATGCGGCCGGGGGTCTGGCACAGTCCTGGTCCACCTGGCAGTCTCCCTAATGCTGTGGCTGATCTTCAAACTCAACACATCCATTCCAACCCCTGGGCCTCTTCTCCTGCTAAATCCCCGTGCCTAGAACATCCTTGTGTCAGAACTCTGCGTGGGTCCTTGTGTCACCTCTGCCAAAAGCCTTGACCTGGCCACCATATCTGTGTTAACCAGAGCTCTCTTCCTGTGCCATGAATCCCCCATACTGCACCAGTTTTCTCCAAAGCACTGGGTCAATGGGAAGGCAGGAGAGTAGTCTGGGAAAGAGCCGGGGCCAAGGGGTTTTGGAAGGTTCTTGTGGCAGGAGTGGATGGGGTTGCGGCACATCCTTGGGGTGAGTCAGCTTTCATGACTTTTCCATGCTTGATGCAAATTCCAAGGAGAGATCAATTCCTATTAGCATATATGTGGTTGTGGATCTCATTCTTGGCTAAGCGGGAGCATGGCATCTTGTCTGACAACCACAGTGGCTGCTAGCCCGTGTGGTATCTTGGTGCAACTTTGGAGAAAATGTCCTCCTTTGAGATAGGCATAGCCCTCCACCACTGTTCCAGACCCATGGCTTGATTCCAGCCCCCAGCTCAGACTTGGTCGGGCACCCTTATGCAGGTGCACAACCTGCACAACTGCATGTGGCCACCTGGTCAGGATTGCTCACAGGTGGGGAGAAGTAATTCCTCAAAAGAGAATTAAGGACTGTCTGTAAAGAAGTGAGGGTGTATGCTGAGTGTCCACAAAATAACAACAACAAAAACAAACACAAACAACCAACCTGCTAATATCTACCGGCTATTCTCATCCTCTCTCAACTGAGATTGTACATTAGAATCACCTGATGAACTTTATGAATATTCAGATTCTGAAGTCCTACCCAAAACCAATTAAATCAGTATCTCTCGGGGTGACACCTGGCCATCAGTGATTCCATTCTCGGTGAATCCAATTTGTCGCCAGGTTTGAAAATCTCTGCTCTTAACTCTGCTTGCACTGACTGCTACTGTTTCTCACCTGGACCTTAACATGCATTGCTTTCGTGCACATGTATTTTGTGCACAATGTATTGTTCTATTGTCACCTCTTCCTAGAATGACAGATACTGTGCATGCACACCTGCATGCACATGTGCGCCTTTGCCTTAGTAACTCCAGGTCACATCCGCAAGGAAACATACCTGACTCCACTTGCCACACCCCATGCTTCTCGATCACCGCACAGTCCACAACTCACAACCACAACTCACTGTGCTTGTCAGCCCCTCTGTGTCCATCCCAGTGGCCAATGAACTTGCTTAAGACAGGCTGGACTGTATTCATAGTAGCTCTAAAATTTTTTTTAAAATTTTTTTTTAATGGAGTTCAATTTGCCAACATATAGCATAACACCCAGTGCTCATCCCGCCAAGAGCCCCCCTCATTGCCCATCACCCAGTCACCCTAACCCCCCCACTCACTTCCCCTTCCACTACCCCTTGTTCATTTCCCAGAGTTAGGTGTCTCTCATGTTTTGTCTCTCTCACTGATATTTTCACTCATTTTCTAAAATCTAACCCTACAGACCTAACCCAAAAATACAGAGGCTTCTGATGACTGTTCTGATATCTCTTATTCCCTGCCACTCCACATTCCAACTCGGACTGACTCCAGATTTTAGAATTTCTCTTGGTGTCTCGAGTTCTTCGAACTAGAATCTACATGTCTACTTAATTCTGAAAATCTCTGTTACTCAGACATCTTGACAGTTCAGATTCCTTTTATATTAAGTTTCTTCAGAAAAAAAACTCAAAAGGATATATATATATATGTACATTATATATACATATATATTATAATGTTTTTATGTTCTTTATTTTATTATTCCAGTGTAATTAACATATAGTATTATATCAGTTTCAGGTGTACAATATAGTGTTTGACTATTCTGTACATTGTTCAGTGTTCATCATGATAAGTGTACTCTTTTTGGGAGTGCCTGGGTGGCTCAGTGATTGAGTGTCTGCCTTCAGCTCAGGTCGTGATCCCGGGGTCCTAGGATCGAGTCTTACATTGGGTTCCCCACAGCGAGCCTGCTTCTCCCTCTGCCTGTGTCTTTGTCTCTCTCATTGTCTCTCATGAATAAATAAATAAAATCTTAAAAAAGCAAAGCCTGCTCGTGTTTTTTTTTTTTTTTTTTGAGAGGGAGGGGTGTGGCAGAAAGAGAGAGAAAATTGTAAGTAGGCTCCATGGCCAATATGGAGCCCAACCTGGGGCTCGATCTCATGACGCTAAGATCATGACCTGAGCCGAAATCGAGAGTCGGACACTTAACTGACTGAGCCACTCAGGTGCCCCATGATACGTGTACTCTTAATCCCCTTACCCATTCTATCCATCCCTCTAATCCACCTCCCCTCTGGCAACCACTGGCTTGTTTTTAATGGTTAAGATTCTGTTTTTCTTTTTTTAAGGTCTCTTTTTTTTCTTTGTTCATGTGTTTTGATTCTTAAATTCTACATGTGAGTGAAATCATATACAGTATTTATCTTTCTCTGACTTATTTCACTTAGCATTATACTCTCTAACTCCATTCATGTTGTTGCAAATGGCAAGATTTCTTTTTTTAAAGATTATTTATTTATTTGAGGAGTGGGCATGAGTGGTGGGGGAGGGGGGACAAACAGACTCCCCGCTGAGCAGGGAGCCTGACCCGGGGCTCAATCCCAAGACCCCAGGACCATGAACTGAGCCGAATGCAGACCCTCAACCAACCGACTGAGCTACCCAGGCGCCCCAAGATTTCAACTTTTTATATGGCTGAGTAATTCTATTGTATTAGAATAGAACTGATATAATACACCACATCTTCTTTATCCATTCATGTATTGATGGACACTTGAGTTGTATAAAGTGATTATGGAGGGCAAGAAGTCCTATGATCTGCCATCTATAAGCTGAAGAACCAGGAAAGCTGATGGTATAATTCAGTTTAAGTCCAAAGACCTGAGAGCCAGGTGTACCAATGTCCAAGGGCAGAAGACAGATGTCTCAGCTCAAGACACAAAAAGAGCATATTTGCCTTTCCTTCACCCTTTATTCCACTTGATGCCCACCCATGTTGGTGAGGACAATTTTCTTTACTGTCAGCTGATTTAAATGCTAATCTCTTTTGAAAACACATTCACAGACACACCCAGAAAAAAATGTTTTACTGACCGTTTGAGCATCCCTTAACACCATCAGGTTGACATGTGAAATTTACTGTCACATCCTGGGTGTTTATTGTGACCTGCACTGAACTGGTTTTAGTTTTGTTTTGTTTTTTTTTTTTTTTTGTATTTTGTGGTCTTTTGCCCTCTGGACTTTGAAAAGTAAATTTGTTCCAATGCCACTTCCTGCCTGTGGTAAGGCCATCCACCTACTTGGTCTCAGTTAAAATTCCTGGGTCACGTCTTCATTCTCTTTGTGTCTCCAGAGGTTTTTAGCTTTCCCTGCGGCCCCAGCATTATCCTTAGAGAAACCTGTCTCTTATATTCTGCTTGTCTTTCAAAAACCCACAACCCCAAGTCTCAAGGTCTTTTCATATCTCGCAGCCTCACCCTGACTTCCCAGAGAAAAGTAGTCAGGATTTGAATTAGAAGAATGGTCCAAAGAAAGGATTTTGACTGATCTGTGCATGCAGTTTTTCCTTGATGTGCTGGAGACAAATGAAGGTGGGATTTCACAGAGAGCTCCTGTCTGTGCTCAGTGTCAGCAGCTGCTCCTAAGTCAACAGAGCAATGGTGTGTGTCTGGGATGAAGAGAACAGAGGTTGCTTAAATTGTTTTCCATCCCCTCTGAAACCAATAAGTGCTACTCCATTGCTTGGCACAATTGAGTTCCTGAGTGGTGCCCCGATGGGGTGTCAAATCAAATCTTAACTCTGTCAGATGCTGGCTCTGTGAACTTCTGGAAGCAGGCAGAGCAAGGAGAGCTTGGGGCTCTTGTTCTAACTGGCCTGTGCAGGAGGGCCATGGTGGTCCACTCTCCTTAGTCTACAATAGAAAGGCTATCTGTCCTCAAAAACATCTGGGTTCTCTAGAGATGCCTTCAAATGGGTTTAATATGGCCACAAGCAATAGTACATGCCTAACTTTATGGTAAAGTTCAACAAGGGTGACAGTGGTCAGAGGGCTTGAAGTTGATAGAATGGTGGAAGGAGGGGTGGATACATTTATTTAATTACCAGATAGACATTGGATAGACACTATTCCAGACCCTGGAGCAGTATCAACAAATAAGGCAGAAAAGATCCCTACACTCAAAAGGCTGATGACCATCCCACAAACACAAAGAATATTTCCATAGCCTGGAAAGTTCCCTGATTCCCTTTCCAGTCAGTGCTCCCTCCCTGAGAGGCAATCACTTTCTGATTTTTGTCATCATAGGTTAGTTTTATCTGTTCTTGAAAGCCATAGGAATAGAATGAGCAAGTATATCGTTTGAGTGTGTTTTTCTTCTTTTCTGCAACATAATTGTTTTTGAGATTCATGACTACTGAGCTATACCCAAGTAGTGTGTATCTATCTGTATTTGGTTCCTTTTGGTGCCGAGTAGTTGTCAAGTGTGGTGACTTTACCACAATCTGTCTATCCATTTGGCCTGCCCAAAGTGGTTGCACCATGTTTCACCTCCATTAACAATGTGTGACTGTACAGTTGCTCATGACCTCGCCAACATTTGGAGCTCTCATGCTTTGATCTTGGCTCCAGGTTTTATTAGTATTTGGTGCATTGCTTTGCTCATCTGGGGGCTCTTACAGCCCTGAGCTGATGCTGCCTTTACTGAATATTTGTTGGGGATCCCAAGGACTTTGGCTTCTCAAAGGCCACATCTGCATGCTGAAGGCATCACTAACTGCTAGGCCAATCCTTCCCTGAGCGGGTGGGATAGCAGGAGCTACTCCACAGTGGGGCTTCTGGCTGTTACGATCCAAATCCACTGAGAATCCTGTGGTGAGCAACGTTAGTGGACACCTCTTGACTGTGTGTGCTTTGAACCCATTCCCTCCATATATCTCCTAGTAGATGCCAGTTTTCCTTTGTGAACCTCCCAACCCTCAGTCCTTAGAGTCAGGTTGACTCCACTCTCTGGTTCCATATTGGTACCCATGATATAATTTTGGCCTACCCGAGATACAGATCATGTTTCAGAGTTAGATGTGTGACTGAGCTGCCTAAGGCCATATGGCGCTTCGCTGCGGCTACTGAGAAAGAGAAATTATCCACTGGGATTGGTAAATAAGTAGCATGGACACTCAGAAATACAGGCTCAAAGCTACGAGATTGCAGGAAGGGCCTACTTGAAGGAAAGCGCAGGGAAGAGATGGAGAGAGTGGCATTGTCTGAAACTTGGTATTTTTTTACAGCTTTATTAAGAGATAATTGACGTATTATAGTCATTCTATTGAAAGCGTACCCTTTGAGGAGTTTTTATAGATGCATATACCAGGGAAACCATCACCAAAAGCAAGTTAAAAAACACAACCACCATGCTCACAAGTTTCCTTGAGCCATTTTGTCATCCCTGCCATTACATTACACACGTCCCATTCCTGAGCAGTCTGCTGTGTCCATATAGATTAGTGAGCACTTTCTGTCATTCTTTGGAAATGGAATCATACAGCACGTACTCTACTTTTTTTTCCTTTGGCTTCTTTAACTCAGGATAATTAATTTTCAACCATGCCGTTGTGTGTTTTATTGATTCATGCCTTTTTGTTGCTGAATAATAATCCATTGTGGGATCCCTGGGTGGCACAGCGGTTTGGCGCCTGCCTTTGGCCCAGGGCACAATCCTGGAGACCCGGGATTGAATCCCACATTGGGCTCCCGGTGCATGGAGCCTGCTTCTCCCTCTGCCTGTGTCTCTGCCTCTCTTTTTCTCTCTCTCTCTGTGTGACTATCATAAATAAAAAATAATAATAATAATAATCCGTTGTATGAACATACCATAGTTGGTTTATCCAATCACCTCTTGATGGGAATCTAGATCATTTCCCATCTAGGTTTATCATGAATACAGCTGCTATGAACGTTCATGCTCAAGTCTTTGGAACAATTGCTTCCATTTATCTCGGGGAAATCCCAAGGGCTGGAATAACTTGTCTAGTGATAAGTGGATGTTTAACTTTTAAAGAAACTGACAAACTGTCTTGCAAAATGGTTGTACATCAAACTCCACCATCAGTGTATGGGAGATCCTCCTGTTGCACATCCTTGTCAACACTTGGAAAGGGTGTCCTTCTTAATTTTAACCATTTCAATAGTTGTATGCCATTATATTTTTTATTTTAATTTCTGTAATGACTGACAGTGAGCATATTTTCATGTGTTTATTGACATTCCATATATCTTCTTTGGTGAAGAATATGTCAAATCTTTTGCACATCAATTTACCAGATTGTTTGTTTTCTTAGGAGTGAAATATGTAAGCATTCTTTATATATTTGACATGAAAATTTTTGTGAAATACTATGAAAATATCTCTTCCCAGTTTGTGCTTTGCCCTTTGATTTCTGTACATCTTTCAAAGAACAAAAATGTTAAATTTCAATACTTTTTCATATATTTATATTTTTAAAAAAAATAATTCCTGGGGTTTGTGTGTGTGTGTTCTGCTTAAGAAATATTCCCCAGCTTAGGTCAATAACATTTTTCTCCATGTTTTTTTTTTCTAGAAGTTTTATATTTTGGCTCTTATGCATAGATCCATAGTCCATTTGAGTTAAATTTGGTATATGAGGCAAGTGTTGATGTTCTTCGTTTGTTTGTTTGCATATGGCTAAATAATGGAAAAGATTATTCTTTCCCCAATGAATTGCTTCACACTTTTGTGGAAAATAAATTGACCATATGTGGGGTTTATTTCTGGACTTTAATTACCTATCTATATAATTTATATCTTTATATACTATATATATTATGTAGATTATATATACATATATATCTTTATATAGAGATGTAGATAGATCTTTACACCAGTGCCCACTGTCAGATAATATAAGTTCTCCAACTCTGTTCCTCAAAGTTGTTTTGGCTATTCTAAATCCTTTGCATTTCCATATAAATTTTAGAATCAGCCTATGAATTACCACAAGAAAATAGCTTGCTGGGATTTTGATTGGAGTTTGAGGAGAATAGGCATCTTACAAATATTGAGTTTTCTGATCTACAAACACAGTCTATCTCTTCACTTTTTAAGGTCTACTTTAATTTATCTTGTCAATTTAAAAAATCATTTTTGGCATATAGGTATCCTACATCTTTTAGCAAAATCATACATATGTCTTTCATTTAAAAAAAAAAAGTAATATGGAGAAAGGCTATTGAATTTCTATCCTGAGTCATTACAACAGCACTTTGAGCTTGTCTATGTGCCTGGGTCCTTCACTGGTCTCCAGTTCTTGTTCTGTGTCATTACGCTGTTGAGCTTTTGACTATTTCTTACTACTTGCCTCAGTCTCAGCCCACGTATTGGACCCTTACATGGTACTCTTGGTCCCAGTTCTCATGCCTTTATCGTGAAGGCCAGCTTATCCTGAGCTCATCATTTACAAGTTACTCTGACCTCACAATTGTTTACTGCCACGTGTTGATGCCCACTTGAGAGACATTGTACCCAAGATATTTACTATACCTTTTCAAGATAAACAAATTCAGCTGCCACAGATAAATTGGTTTAGCTCATTCTCTGCCCATACCCTGATCATTCATCCCATTCTCTAGACACATGTAGGCCACCAGTTTTTAAACCAAGTCTCTGGAATATCTTATCTAGAATGCATATTTTGTGAAGCTCTGTATTTTGTCAGAATAAAAGAAGCATCAGTAGTATGCATTCCTCCACATTCTCTATGGCATTACAGGGAGGGGCTCCTAGTATAGTGTGAGTTATAGAAGCAACAAATCAAAGATCATTCAATACTAAAAATATCCAGTTAGAAATGAAAGTGGGAGGAGGGGAGGCCCATTCACAATAGTCATAAAAACTATAAAATATCTATGAATAAATTTAGCAAGCACAGTACTTATCTGAATAAAACTATAAAATTTTATTGAGGAACATAAAACATGATTTGAATTAATGGAGAGATATAGCATGCTCCTGAATGGGATGACTTTGTATCATAAAATATCTATCCTTTCCAAATTAATAAAACTATTTACCAAAATGTCTATCAGAAACCCCATTTTTTTAAAAAATATATTTTTCTTTTTTGCCTTGGTTATTTTTTAGGGGAATAGGACAAAATAAGTTGATTAAAGAACAAATTTAGATATTTTGAAAATCAGAAATGTCAGAAAGGAAATTATCCTACCAGCTATATAAGAACATACTCTAAAGATTCTCCAATCAAAACAGTATTGGTATAGTAACATATTCTGTAGTAGAAAGTGAGAGAATACAGAAAAGATCCTGGTATATAAGTAAATTTAATATATGATATAGATGATATTTTAATTCAAATAAGAAAATGAAAGGTTATTTAACAAGATGTTCTGACCCAACAAACCATCTGTCTGGGAAGATGCAAAGGTTAACCCCTATAATAAACAACATATAGAAATAAACTCCAGATGAATGAATGATGTAATAATTAAAATAATTCACAGTAAAATAAGAATATACACTTAAGGAAAATATTTGCAAGACCTCAGGTTGAACGAGAATGTCTTAAATAACACAGAACATTCAAAAACCATTATTGAAAAAATAAAGGAAGGGAAAATATATTGTCATAAAATCAAAAGACAAGTGATACATTCAGAAAAATATAAATCTGAGACATAGCAAATAAAAAGTTAATGTTTTTATGCAGGTGGCTGAGAAATTTTGGTTGTTAATGAGAGTTTTTGTTTTTAGTCGTTTTATCATATATATTATATATGTATAATTAACATATATATTAGTTTCAGGTGATTTGATGGTATACACTGTGAAATGATCACCACAATGATTGTAGTTACCATCTTTCACCATACAAGGGTGATACAATATTACTGACTGTATTCCCCATGCTGTACATTACATGCCCATGATATATTTATTATTTCACTGAAAGTTTTTGCTTCTTGATCCTTTTTGCTCATCCCCCCCCCACATATAAGTGAAATCATGCAGTTTTGTATTTCTACATCTGACTTATTTCATTTAGCACAATGATATTCTCAAGTTTCATCCATGTTGTCAAAAAAGGTTTCTTTTTTATGGCTGAATAGTATTCCTGTGTGTATTTTTTTCTTCTAGGAGTTTTATGGTTTCACATCTTACATTCACGTCTCTAATCTATTTTGAGGTAACTTTTTATATGGTGTAAGTAAATGGTCCAGTTTCATTCTTTTGCATATAGCTGCCCCATTTTCCCAACATAATTTATTGAGGAGATTGTCATTTCCCCATTGTATATTTTTGCTGTCTTTATCATGAATTAATTGACCATATATGCATGGTTTTATTTCTGGGCTCTCTCGTCTGTTCCATTGATCTATGTGTTAGTTTTTATGCCACTACTGTAGTGCTTTGATTATTATAGCTTTGTAGTATACTTTGAAATCAGGGAGTGTAATACCTCTGGCTTTTTCTCTTCCTCAAAATTGTTTTGGTTATTTGGGGTCTTTTGTAGTTCCATATGAATTTTAGAATTATTCATTCTAGTTCTGTGGAAAATGCCATTGGAATTTTGGTAGGGACTGCATTGAATCTGTAGATTGCTTTGGGTAGTATGGATATTTTAACAATAGTAATTCTTCCAGTCTATGAGCATGGACTATTTTTCCACATATTTGTGTCATCTTCAATTTCCTTCATCCATGTCTTGTAGTTTTAAGTGTATAAGTCTTTTACCTTCTTGTTTAAATTGACTCCTAGGTATTTTATCCTTTTTGATATGATTGTGAGTACAATTATTTTCATGATTTCTATTTCTAATCATTTATTTTTAGAAAAAAAGCAACACATTTATGTATATTAATTTTGTATCCTGCAACTTTAGTGAATGTATCTATTCTAATAGCTTTCGGTAGAATCTAAGGTTTTGTATGTATGGTATCATGTCATCTGCAAATAGTGACAGTTTTACTTCTTCCTTTCCAATTTGGATGCATTTATTTTTCTTGCCTAATTGCTATGGCTAGGACATCAAGTACTATGTTGAATAAAAATGAAGAGAGCAGGCATCCTTGTCTTGTTCCTGATCTTAGAACAAAAACTTTCAGCTTTTGTGGTGCCTCGGTGGCTCAGTTGGTTAAGCATCTGACTTCAGCTCAGGTCATGATCTCAGGGTCCTGGGATCAAAACCTGGATTATCTCTTCACTCATCAGGGAGTCTGCTTATTCCTCTGCCCATGACCCCTGCTCATTCTCTCTCTCAAATAAATGGACAAAAATCTTTTAAAAACTTTCAGCTTTTCACTAATGAGTATGATATTAGCTGTGAATGTATCACATATCCTTTATTACATTGAAATATTTTCTCCCTAAACCCACTTTGTAGAGAGTTTTTACCATTAATGGATGTTGAATTTGTCAAATGCTTTTTTATCCATCTATTGAGATGATCATATGATTTTTATCTTTCATTTTGCTGATGTGGTGTATTGTGTATCATGTTGATTGATTTGTAGATATTGAACCATCCTTGCATTCTTGGAATAAATCCCACAAGATCATGATGTATGATTCTTAATGTATTGTTTAATTAGGTACATTAGTATTTTGTTGAGGATTTTTGAATCTACATTCATCACAGATATTAGCCTGAAATGTTCTTTTTTTGTGGTGTCCTTGTCTGGTTTTGGTATCAGGGTAATGCTGGCCTTGTAAAATGAGGAAGTGTTTCCACCTTTTCAAATTTTGACATTTTGAGAAGGATAGATACTAAAACTTTTTTTTGAAAGTTTGGTAGAATTCAACAGGGGTAAATGGGACCACACAAGACCCCTTTAAATGGGGGATCTCAGTTTCCTATAGTACTTTAGGTCTCTTGGACATCAGTACAGCTGTTTTTCTAAGCCAGATGTTTTGGAATATCATCTCTCCAGTGTAGATCCCAGGGGTGTGGATGCCTTATCAAGGGTACAAACCCCTTGAACTTCTGAGAGGAGCACTAGATTAGTGAGACTGCCCCCTGTTGTACTTATTACACCGAGGCATAAGGGGTTGGTGAGACCATATCACTGCCTCTCTATCCTTCTCTAGTTGGTCTTTTTATCTTTTGTGTGGAGAAGTAGTTCATCTAGTTCTCAGTTATTTTTCAGAGGTCAATAATCTGTATGTATCTGTAGATTTGATATGTCCATGGCAAGAGGTGAATTCAGTATCTTCCTATACCACCATCTTGTGGAAATCCTTCCAGGACGTTAAGAAAAAAACCTTAGCATCTCAAAAAAAAGTCACTAACAAATGATATCAATAGAGTATAAGTAAAGACAATGGTAGGTGTTTTATGACCCATGAATCTCCACAGTATAACATAATATAGGTTTCTGTATGGTACCAGAATGGGTCTTCCTGTACAGGTGGTCACTCCTGTGGTTGTTACAGGCCCAGGCTCCTTCCATCTTACAGGTCCACACTTCTCTAGGGCCTCAGGGTCTTTGCATTAAGCTGACACTTGGGAGAAAAGGATGAAACATCACAGGTGAGAGGCTTGGGGGAAACAGATGTGGGAGTAAAGAAAGCACATTACTTCTCTTCATACCCGATTGGCCAGAAATCAGTCACATGACCCTACTAAACTGCAAAGAAGTGTGGGAAGTGTAGTCTAGTTACGTGCTCAAGAGGAGGAGGAATTGAGGCTTGATGATCAGATTGCCACAATTTGGCAATTCACCAGAGAAGAAATTAGTAACCAATAAACACATGATAAGATCCCCAGACTTATTAGTGTTAAAGAAAATCAAATTAAAGCATCACTTCTCATTAGATGGACTGAAAAGAAATAAAAGTGTTAATACACAGGTATGGAAAGATTGGAGGGGAAGGAATACTTTCATGTATTTTTGTTAATAATAAGAAATGCTACAGTCTATTTGGAAAGCTTCCTGACAATATCTATTTTACTTTTTTAAAAAACTACATATATAGCCTCCATCCCAGAAATCCCACTATAGGATATCTATTGCACAAAAATAAATGTATGAATAAATTAAAAAATGTGTATATAGAGATGTTATTGAGACATGTTTAAAATGACAAAAACAAAAACCAGAACATTTTAGATGTTAATCAGTAAAAGATGAGTTGAACAAATCTCAGTACATTCATTGTGTGAGATGTTATGCAGTTGTAAAAAAGAGAGTGAGAAAGAGAGAGATAGTGAATTAGACTTACACTTATTATTCTATAGGTATATTTACAACGTATTGTTAAATGCAAAAAACAAGGTTGCAAGAGCTCATCTGAGTCTTACCTAATTTTGTAAAATAATTTTCATAAAATGTTCTGTGTAGAAGTTTACACGGGATTGTGTGAGTAATAGCTATGAACAATGTATTCCAGTGGTTGGGGTAGCCAAGAGGCATCTTAAACAAACACACGAAATGATTGTAGAGTAAAATAAATATCACAAATTTTACAACCATGGGTTAAACCATTCATCCATATATTCGTTCAAGTTATCCATTAAGCCAAACACCTCGTTAGATGATACAGTGCTGACCTAAACAGATATAACAGATGTGATTTGCATTTTCAAGGAGTTTGTAGCCCAATATGATGTTGGTGTGAGCAGGTGAGCAAACACAATGCTGCGATAAATGCTTTAATGGGAAAACTTTAGAAAAGGGGCAGTTGACTTCAACTCAGTGAACGTAAAGGCCAATACCTATGTTCATATTCTGACACAATAAATACAGAGGTATGTGCATAGAAATTTCTAGACTCAGTTTTCCCCTCTTTAAGGAGTGCTAAAAATCCCCCAACTTACAGGACTGTGTGGAATAGTAACTATAAATTGTCTATGAGTGCTTGGAAAATAGTAGAATCCTGGTAAAATTACGTATCTTTGACTTTCTCTCAAATCCCTGTGCTGTGCCCTTTCTCCATTATTAGGCAAGCTTCGAGGATTGGAGGGGAGGCATTTCTCCCAACCTGCATTTACTTCATCTCTCATGGTTCTACCCTCTGAGAGTAAATAATACAGCCTCTGTTGTTGAACAGTATTAACCTATAAACGTGTCCTAATAGACCCAGTGTGCCTCGAGGATGCAGAAAACCATCATGCCTGTCTCCTTGAAAATGCTCAGAGCGGTTCTGAGGAGGCTGGGTGGTGTTTATCATGAGTGAGTCCCAGCAAGTCATTAGCAGGCACATTTAAACATCTTCAAAATCAGACCCAGGAGGTTCTCTTTAGTGTCCTATTTTTATTTATTCACTTAAAATTTTTAATGGCAGAGGTTATTTCTTGGAATTGTAGGAGAAATCTGTTTTTATAGCATCCTTTTCTCCTCTTCCTATGACAGTATGCTGTTTTTTTTTTTTAACATTTTATTTATTTATTCATGAAAGACGTACAGAAAGAGGCAGAGACATAGGCAGAAGGAGAAGCAGGCTCCCTGCAGGAAGCCTGTTGCGGAACTCCATCCCGGGACTCTGGGATCACACCCTGAGCCAAAGGCTGACGCTCAACTGCTGAGCCACCCATGTGCCCCGATAGTATGTTGGTTTTCTTTTGAGCAGTTATTTCTCCCCCACTTACCCAGCCTGGGGCTTAATGACCACAACCCCAGCGACAGGGATGGTGGACATGTGTGCAAGGCCTAGTGAGTCAGAGCATGGAATGAACAAGAAAGCACTGGTTGTTGAGAGCTAACAGATATCTGCTTCTATATTTTTGTTGGTCCTATTATAAAAGAAAAGGATTCTGTTTATGAGGGTACCTTTAACTTCCAGGATCTACCATGTGAGGAAGGAGTTTTGTCACTTTGTATGTGAAATCTTCCAATATTTTAATATTTGTAACTAATTCAAATCTTTTAAAAAGGTCATTTATTTATCATTTTAGAGAGGAAGGTGGGGGCAGATGGAGTGAGAGAATCTTCAGCAGACTCCCTGCTGAATGTGGAGCCTGATGCAGGCCTCCATCCCACCACCCTGAGATCATGACATGAGCCAAAACCAAGTTGGATCCTAACCAACTGAGCCACCCAGGTGCCCCACAACTACTTCAGTTTTTAAAAAGGAACATGGTGTGATTCAAACAAACACTGGTTGCAACCAGTGGGCAGTATCTTTGTCAACTCTGGCTTAAACCTTCTGGGAAGGCATGCTTCTAGAGCAGCCCTGTGAGCTGTTCATCTGGTGTGGTCTGAGCAGAGCCAATCAAGAGAACTATGGAGCACTTCCATACAGCTATCTTCATAGAATGAGTAAATAATGATAATCTTCTTTCCACTCATTCAACAATTAAACAGTGGTGTCTACAACACACGAGGCTTGAATCCCATCTCAGCTGCTTATTAGCTTTGTAATGGTATTAATGATAATGTCTACCACCTAAGGTTATGTGTTCTGAGGATTAGGAGAGGTGATGCGTCCTCAGAAGTGCCTTGATAGTCTCCTTCAACAGAGAAGGCCCCTGTAGAAAGAAGACATGCTCCGTGGCCACCCAGCATCCAGACCAGGGTTGCAGATCCATCGATACCTTTTTTCCTAGAAGTAGTTTCCTAATCTCTGCCCCCTTCTCAACCGGCACAAGGTCTATTTTTCCTTCTGTGTCCTCTGCTCAGGCAAAAATTGGAACAATCTTTCTCCTTTCATGGAATCTGTATTGGAAAAAAAAAAAGAGCTCAACGTGTCTTATCTCTAGGATCACTGGTGTTTGGATTTGTGTTGGTTTTCCTATTTCTCTGTCTCTGTCTCTTGTCTCTCTCTCTCTCTGTATCTCTATAAGAACACTATCTTTTTTCTCTCCTCTTTTTTTACCTTCCCCATTTATATATTGAGCCTTTGCTTCTTTTTTCTACTTCTCTTTCCCTTACCACACTTTGCTTTACACATTGCTTTTCTCCATGTCTCATTCTTCCTTCCTATTCCTACATCTGTCAAGTAAGGAAGATTAACTGTATCATCCTGTTTCAATGTTTAGGAAAAAAAAACACATTTAAAATTCCTAACATTAGGCAGCCCTGGTGGCTCAGTGGTTTAGTGCCACCTTCAGCTCAGGGCCTGATCCTGGAGACCCGGGATCAAGTCCCGCATTGGGCTCCCTGCATGGAGCCTGCTTCTCCCTCTGCCTGTGTCTCTGCCTCTGTGTGTGTGTGTGTGTGTGTGTGTGTGTGTGTGTGTGTGTATGAATAAATAAATGAAATCTTTAAAAGAATAAAATTCCTAACATTGCCTGGATTTAGTAGGCTCTTAATACATAGGGGAGATGATCTTCATTTTCTTGTTCCTTTGAATCTGTCCTCCTCTTTTCTCTCCCGTTCCTTACTGGGATAGCTTCTTGGCATCCGCCCTCTGCCTTCCACCCCCACTTTTGCTGTCAGGTTCATATCAGCACCTTCTTCACCCCCGCAGCTCAGTGAGGCAGCTGCCTTCATTCAAACCATTAACAGCCCTTTCTTGGCTTTTTATTGTTCTTTCTTCATTTGAGATGCACAATGGTAACTTGTTATGTTGTTAAGATGATTGACTATATATCACAAGAGAAAAGAGTCACATTTCGTGAACTTCAGAAATTTTCTCAATAAAGGCATATTTGCTCTATGTACATTTTAATTATCTTTGTCAAAGGATTATTTTAGATGCTAGAAGAAGAACTGCTTGGAAGTCATTAAGTAGAGCTCAGCTTACACCCAAAGTTCTCTCTAAGGTGCTGAAACGAACCCACACGGTGTCTTCACTTAATTCCCCAAGAGAGGGCGGACAGAAGATACTCATTCATGCACATGCTTGGCAGACACTGCTACGATAGCATCTTGTGTTGAACTTTTTGACTTATGTTACCTGGAATTCATACCTCACTCCTTATAATGTCATTTCTTGGGTCAGGAATTTTTAGTGAGTTCTTTTTCCTTAACACAGCAAGTTCTTCAGCTCTGTCTTTGAGGCAGCAGGAAGTTCTCTGGCAAAGAGTATGGCTTCTGGAGCCATCCCCCCTCCATCACTAACTAGCTGTCTGACCTTGGGCACATCACTTAATCTCTTTGTCCCCCTATAAAATGGGAATAATAACATATCCACCAGATAGGTTTTGTAAGTGTTAAATGATTTAATGTACGTAAAAATGCTTAGCAAAACCCCTGTCATATAATAAGTGCCACATAAGAGTTAGTCAACAAAATCTTTCAAATCCAAACACTATGAAAACAATTTGTCTCAGGGCGCCTGGGTGACTCCGTCCGTTCAGTATCTGCCATCAGCTCAGGTCATGATCCCAGAGTCATGGGATCAAGCCTGGAGTCAGACTCCCTGTTCAATGGGGAGCCTGCCTCTCCCTCTCCCTCTGCTGCTCTCCTTTGCTTGCGCTCTCTTGCACTATCTCTCTGTCAAATAAATAAATAAAATCTTTAAAAAAAGTTTGAATCTCCACTTCATGTAGAGAAGTAGAGCAAAATTCACTCTGAAGTGAGTAATAATGGTTTCTATGAATACCACTCGATGTCACACATTATGTTAGGTGCTGTACATGTGTACCTACCACATGAACATGGGATTCGTATAATTACTATTATTCTTGTGCTGCAGGTGAGGGTATAAGCTTACAGTGTTGCTTTGGATCACTCACTTCTTAGTATTTTATTAAGAAAGTTGTTGTTAGGAGCAAGTGAAAAATATAACAAAACTGTCTTATGCAAAGAAGTGGAGGATTTATTGCTCAGGTAACTAGAAAGTCCATAGGGGGAATTCCTAGCTTTAGGCATAGACGAACCAGTGATTAAGTGATACTGTCTGGAATCCGTCTTTATTATCTCTTGGCCGTGTTTATTCTCTGTTGGTCTTACACTGAAATAGGCTCTCCCTACATGGTGGCAAAACAAGAAAAAACATACTTATGATCTTTTCAACTTTTGAAGCTCTTGTGAATTTTCCCTCTCCCTTCATGTGGTTATCCAAAGCTGGTTTTCTGTGCAGTTCTTTTCCTTGTTGCTGAACCTATTTTACTCTTGTGATTTCCATTTAATTCATTAATCTAATAATCATGGTTTGGGTCTCAATTTGTTTCCTGAAATCTGCAATACCTCTTTTATTCCATTCTGTTGTTTTATTACCACAACTCTGAGCTTTCATATTACTGAAATCTTGTTCCAATCAGCATCTTTTTCTGCAGCTTCAGGTACTCCTCATGCAATTCTCTGAGCTGTTTTCTTTCCAACAGGTTTCTTCACCAGTCTTTTGTGAGCTATATTGTATGTTTCTCTATTACTTGTTTTTTAATTGCATTAGTAGATGTTCAGTGTTGCAGTGTATTTATAAGCTTCTTGTTCATACTAACAGTGGGTGCTCTTTTCACACCTTCTATTTGAAGTAAGAAAAAAAAGAGTGGATTTTCTCTGCCCTCTTTGGTCCTTTTCTGAAAGCTGCTTATCTTTCTGATAAGCAGGAACCTGAGTCTGAGCATTATTTACCTGCACTTTTATACACACATACATGCATCCAGATACACAGTCATACACATACACAGATGTACACATATTCACATTCTCATACACATATACATACTCATACACATGCTCATACACATTACACACATGCAAATACTTATACACATATTCATGCACATACATACATATACACACTCATACACATATATATACATTCTCATATACATGTTCATGCACATGGACACATACATATACTGACACACATACAGATGTTCTACTTATACACATGTGTATGCATATACACATTCTCATACACATACATACGTTTACTCACACATACACATGTGTATATACATACTCACACACACATATATACTCATACATACATACACACACTCATACATACACAGGTACTCGCACACATACTCATACACATATATGTACATGTACATGCACACATACACGTACTCCAACTCATATACATACATAAGAAGAAAGTGAGATGGGGCAGAGAGAGGCTTAGCTATAGAAATTGCTAGATCACCAAGGCTTGCTCTCATTCTCTTCCCTCCCCCTCCTCCCACTCTCTCTCACTCTCCATCTCTATCTTTCCCTTCTCGTTAAGTGCCTGAGATCTAGGTCTTCTTCCTTATTTGAAGGTGTATTTCAATGACTCAAGAAAATTAATTCACACTTTGAATATTATACCTAATTAGGTCTAGGGGGCTGAAAAAATAAAAAAAAGCAGAACTTAATGGTTTCACCTGTCTCAGCAAAAAGAATTTTCTGGTGAGTAGCCAAGATTGAAAGCTGTTCTATAACTTCTAATGGGCAGCTCCTCAGGCCATATCTCCTTAAACCAAGAAGTATTGATAAGCATTTTCTTGACTCCCTCTGCTCCCCGTGCCTACTACTATGCTGGAGATCGCAGGCTGGGTTAGAAGCTCTGTGGCACTTTGACAGAATATTCTGTTCCTTTTCTTCATTCTCATGTTGTAAGGATTTTAACATTAAGTGGGAGCCCTTCATTATATGGTTGCTGCTAGCAATTTTTTTGTGGCTTTTACTATTTTATTAATTTCATGAGTATTAGGGGAATGTATGTTCAACTTGAGCATATTACATTTGTCCAGAAGACCCATTAATTCTCTAATAAAAAAAAGTTAGGAAATTAATGTTCTAAGACTTTGGGGTTGCTCTAAAATACCTGATAATTAAGTAACAGAGATAAAACTTAGAATCTATTCTTTTGATTCCAGTCCTAGTGAGCTTTTTCCTTTTGCTTACACTTCCTCAATGGATATTTTTGACTTCCACTGGGAACAGAAACAGAGAAAATGGGCTTACGTCACACCATGAGAAAGGGAAGCTTACTCAAGTGACAGAGCTACTTAGTATTCTTTTAAAAGATTTATTGATTTGTTTGAGAGAGAGTGTGTGTGTGTGAGTGGGAGGAGAGGGACAAAAGGAGAGAAACTCAAGCAGACTCTGCGCTTAGTGTGGAGCCTGACATGGGGCATGATCTAATGACCCTGAGATCATGACCTGAGCAGAAATTAAGTCAGACATTTAACCAACTGAGCCACCCAGGTGCCCAAAGAGACACAAGACTCTTGCTTCTATGGAGCTTCTGGTCTAATGAGGGAGACAGTAAACAAGAACACACATAGAGAGAGTACATTTCAATAAGTTCTACAAAGACAAGCATGTGATATGACAGAGAGTAGCAAAGGTCAAAAGGGGCAAGCAAGTCTTCGTGATCTAATAACTTCTACAGCTAAGCTTTGTCTCCACCCCCATCTCACACCTCACACATTCTTCTCTCTTGCCTCTGACATCTTACATGATGTAGATACAGAAGGTCTTCAAGGGGCTTGGGGATATTGTGAGATCTGAGAGATGAGAGAGGGCTGTTCATATGAAAAGGAGACAGAAATAATCCAAAGCCCTGAGGCAAGACAAAGGTTTGGGGATGTGGAGGACTGGTGGGGAGATCAGCATGGCTGAAGAATCGGGATAAAAGGGATGGATGGGAAGAGATGATGCCAGAGTGCAGGCCAGAGGTCTGATTGTGCAAGATGATTGTAACAAAGGATTTGTTCAATTGTCAAGTAGTCCAGTGGCTTCCTAAAGAAGACCTCTTGTGGGAGAGAATTTTAAAGGCGGGGGGGATTATAGATTCTGGAAGTAGTGGCCCAGTGCTAAGTGACCAGTACAGTCTCTCTCAGGGTTCACCAACAAGCGAGGAGAGCTCCGTGGATTTGTATGCTGCAAAGAGCTCACAGCTGCAAGGTGCTAGACGAAGCCAAGACTCTGGCTTTTCTAATGATTGGAGATGCCTGCCCAATACTGTAATAGATTCCTCAGGCATTTTCCACTTTCTGTCTGAACATTGGCTAAGAATCTTCTTTTCATTTCCCCAGTTACATCTCGCTTGCCTGTGTCTTCCCACTTTGTAGGATGGATGTAAAGGTTAATTCCACATCTGTAACTTCAGGAAATGTTTTCTTTCAGGCTGCCAACATCTTTGACGATTTGTCTTGGCTGTTGTGCAATAGAATGTCACTTCACTCCACTCACCCTTTGAAAACACCCTATTTAAAGAAGGATGATTTGGGGTTAGAGTCAATAAAATCCAGTGGTAAGCAATTCTTCAGCGTGTTTGGTCCTTAACAGATAGGCTGGGTGGTTGGAGAGCCATTTTTGATGACAGATATCCTCTTGCAGTGCAAGCCTGGGGAGATGCTCTGTGGACATGCATACATGCAAGAGACTTCTCTTAAGTGACTTAAAGACTTATCCAAATAAAAACCAAATCTGGACTATAAAGACTTCTTTTATAGCTCTCATGGGACCCTCCGATGAGGCACTCCTGGAGACAATGCAGGCTACATCCCACAGGAGGGATGTTATTTTCTGTCTTTTGGGGGAAGTAAAATCAGTGTTTTGAGCCTCAATTTCCCATCTATAAAGTGGGACAAATGTTTCTACCACTCAGCGTTACTTGGAGGCTCAAGAGAAGCGAAGGGGACCAGTACGCCTTGGCAGCCTCCCCTATCCTTCCTGCCATTCTTCTCCATTCTCCCCTCCTTTTTGTCTTCTTTATCAGACATCGGTATCTGATTTTATGATCCCAGCAGAGATTTTGGTGTAGATGTTAGAGCATAAATGCTGGAGCCAGACCATGTGGGTTTGGGCTCTGGTTCTGCCATTTTACTTGCTATGCATCCTTAGGCAGCTCACTTATGGCTTTTATGTTTCCATTCCCCTTACCCTTTCCATTCCCTTACTCCTACCCTTTAGGTGATGGGAACACGGTTGTTGTGACAATTCCATCAGCCAATCCACACAGTGTTTGGGATAATGCCTGGGGTGTGGTTTGTGCCTTATAAGCATTATTATTAGTATTATTATTGCTATTATGTTATTCTCACTATATTTTCTCTCCAGTTTACCTTCTTGGAAGTCAAAGCTAGCACCAGAGGTATTTGTCAACTGGTTCCTCTCAGGGTGCAGAGCAAAGCTGTTGGTATAAGTGAGACCCTTGATTCATGCATTTGTCCACAGCCTGTATTTTGAGGTAGGGGCAATAAATTAATGTTGGTTAGATTTTTGCCTGCAGAGTGGTACACAACATAAATATGTTTTCATAGCCTCATCCTTCATAATAAAACCTTATTTCTCAAAAGAAGAGTTAGAGTCAGAAACTGGTATATTAATAATATGAATGCTACATACTTAGAAAAATAATATTTTGAAAAAAGTGTTGGCTAATATGAGGTATACTGTTACATGGAAAGTTGAAGTGGGCTGTAGAACGGTCCCAATACAGGAGCATATAAACACATTGATAAAAGATAAGAGGGGAAATGTATCAAATACCAACATTAGTTATTTCTCGATAGGAGCTTCACACACTGAAGATTGCCTAATTGCTTAGAGACTGAATCTAGGTCCTCAAGCAATGAAAAAAGCAGAGGCTGCCAGTGTCCTACGTCATGGAGAAATTTATTTTTTATTATATTTTCTTCAAAGTGCCACTGCATTAAAGCACAGTAACTCTACATATCAGATTCATTATGCAGGCAAAATATCTTTGGGATGCTGTTCCAAAAATTTCAGAACTGAGGCCGCATAAATATGTGGATACGTATTTGAAAAATAGTTTTTCCCCACATATTTCCGATAAAATTGATTATTCAAGAAATTTTACTCTTTTTACGTTTATAGCTTTCCACCTCCTTCGTTCTGACTCATACTCCTAATAGTACAAAGAGTATCATTTAAGGAGCAAAACCTAACTATACTAAAAATCTTAGAATGGAATAAATTCAGGCTGTACCTCTCTACTTTCTGTCATCTTGGAGCCACAAGCCAAAGATGGTATCCTCCATGAACACTTTCTTCACCAGGGCAAGCAGGATGTGTTTCTACTCCTGGGGCTTTAGGGCTGAAATCAACATATAAATCACAGTGGGGTTTGGGGCTTGGAAAAAGGAGGGCCTTGGCTGGCTGATTTTTTAAAAAGATTTTATTTATTTATTCATGAGAGACACAGAGAGAGAGGCAGAGACATAGGCAAAGGGAGAAGCAGGCTCCCCACAGGGAGCCTGATGCCAGACTTGATCCTAGGACCCTGGGATCACACCCTGAGCCAAAGGCAGATGCTGAACCACTGAGCTACCCACATTCCCCAGCTGGTTGATTTTTAAGACAGTTCCTTCCAAATGGACTAGGAGTAGCTCTCTGTACTTTTATTTTTATTAGTTAAGTTTCAGAGTCCAATTCTATGCACGGTGGGTGTTATGTTCTAACCTTCTTTGGGGAAGACTGACTTATTAAGTATTAAGTGCAACCCAAGCCATCTCCCTTAACCAGGTGATATAATATTGTGATTAACAGCACAGCTGCTGGTTGTCAGACAGACTTGAGTTTGAAAACGAGCTCTGATACTCTCTGCATAATACAAGGATAATAACAACAGATTTACAGGGTGCTTGTGGGGATATTCCAAACCTCAAAATCAAATAAAGATGAAAGCTTTTCTATGAGAAATGATTCAATTTGCCCAGAAATACATTTTAAAAAATCACGCATACAATAGACACAAAGGGAAAATCTTTAAAAGATAGTAGAGGGCACACAATACTACACATAAGCAAATGGAAAGGCATATTATTTCTATCACAAATTGTTAATTCTCTCTAAATTAACCTGTGCATTCAATATGATTTGTTAAAATGTACCAACAGGCTTTTCTTGAACCAAAGGAATTGATATTAAAGTATACTGAAGAAAACAAAAATATCCAAGACGACTTTTAAAAAGAAGGGTTTTGATGACAATATTATCAGATATACAGAAAGATTATAAAGCAACAGTAATTAAAATAGTGTGGTTCCAGCACGTGAATAAAGACAGATCAATAGAGGAAAATAGAGAATATGAAAACTGAAGCAAATACAGAGATGAATTTAACGAATAATAAAGGAAATGCATAATAGTGAGAAAAAAGGTGAATTACTCAATAAATCTTATTGGGAAAATTACAAGGCATATGGAAAAATCTAGATCCCTATTTCACTCCTTAAAATAAATGCATTCTAGACAAAGCAAATATTTAACTTAAGAATAAATCAGATAATGGAATATTATTCTGTAATAAAAGGAAATGAACTACATCTTACTCAATGGTGCAGGACTATAAGCTCACTACCCAAGATCAGGAAAAAGATAAGGATGCATGCTGTCACCACTGTTACTCCAAATTGTACTAGAAGGTCTAGGTAGAGAAATTAGGCAAGAAGAAGAAATAAGCATCTAATTTAGAAAAAAAAAAGAAGAAAAACTACCTATTTTTTAATATTTAAATTCAATTTAGTTAACAAATAGCGTATTATTAGTTTCAGGGGTAGAATTCAGTGGTCCATCAGTTGCATATAGCATCCAGTGCTCATGACATCACCTGCCCTCTTGAATGCCCATCACCTAATTACCTCATCTCCCCCCAATTTCCCCTCCAGCAAACCCTGTTTGTTTCCTAGAGTTAAGAGTCTTTTGTGGTTTTCCTCCTCTCTGTTTTTAATCTCATCTTATTTTTCCTTCCCTTCCCTTATGTTCATCTATTTTGTTTCTTAAATTCTACATATGAGTGAAATCATATGGTATTTGTCTTTCTCTGACTGACTTATTTTGCTTAGCATAATACCCTCTAATTCCATCCACGTCAATGCAAGTGGCAAGATTGCATTCCTTTTGATGGCTGAGAAATATTCCATTGTGTATACAGACTACATCTTCTTTATCCATTCATCTGTTGATGGACATAGTTTGGCTATAGTTTGGCTATTGCTGCTATAAATATTGGGGTGCTTGTGCCCCTTTGAATCATTATTTTTGTATTCTTTGGATAAATACCTAGTAGTGCAATTGCTGGGTTGTAGGGTAAACTATCTCTATTCACAGATGACATGATCCTATATGTAGAAAAATCCAAGTACACACACACACCCACAAAACTACTAGAGTTAATACATGAATTGATAAAAAATTCAGGGTACAGTATCAACACCAAAAAGATCAGTAGTGTTTCTATACATCAGCCACAAATACTCAAAAAGGAAATTGAGGAAACAATTCCAGCTATAAACACATCAAGAATAAAATACCTAAGAGTACGTTTAACCAAGGAAGTGAAGGACTTATATACTGAAAATCCCAAAATGTTACTGGAAGAAATTAATGGAGGCAAAATAAAGGCAAAACTGTTCTTCAGAAAAGGAAAGATAAAGTATTGTGTGATCCTCTAGATGAAGGAATCATGCCAGATATACTTATCTTCCACACACTAACCGTGATATGGCAAAAGAGTAGTATGGTGAATACAAGTGAAAAGAGGAAGGGAGGCAATATTCAAGGAAGAGAAACTTAGAAAAATATGGGATGGGGATTCCAGTTCATCAGTTGGTGCCTCGGTGAGGGTTAAGGAGAGAGATTTGTGCCAAAGTCTGTGGTGTCCTCTGGCATTCTGGTTCTGACTAGGGGCACCATTTCACTTCCAATTTTTAGCTAAAGCTCAGATCAGTCCTGACTCAGATCTGCCTCTATTGGACAGATGAATGGCCCTCAGTAGATCACATTGAATGTTCTGGAGAAGACAGGATCTGCCAGGGAATACTGGGGAATCAAAGTGGGTCAGGGCTTTTCCTCCTGCACACATGTGTCACTTCTTAGGGGTCGGGTGGGAGGCGCAGAGCCAATCTATTTTCAGAACGAGGGACAGCAGCCTTCTTGCCCAGCCTACCCTACGCAGTGAACTAGGTCAAGAGAGGACCACAATTTGAGAGAACGGGGGAGGGGGGTGGAGAGGGGTGCCGGGACGGCTTGCCACAAGCAGTAGGGAGACAGGGAGCTGCTAAGTCACCATGTGAGCGTGGGAGGTGCTTCTCAGGAAGAAAACAATATTTGCATCTATATTTGGGCAGTCATTGCAAGATAAAGGCACGGAGGTACCAAAATAACCTGTGATTGATTCTGGGAAAAAGAGGCAGCAGGTGGGGGGAAACTGCTCCTTTGAAGCAGACATCTGCAATAAAAAAGGAATTGGGGATTTTTTTTTTTTTTCCAAAATAGGTTGCTACCTGTCATGCTGCAGCTTTGTGGGAAAAAAAACAACAGAGAAAATCTCAATTCCAAAGGAAAATTGAATGATGTTCACTTAGCACTTTTTTTTTTTTGTCAAATATACCAGGTCTTGTTGCCGAAAAATCATAATTTTAGTAGGTCTGTTAATCATAGTCATATCAGATGGCACCAGGTTGGGCACTGATATGTACCCAACCTGATGAACATGCTTCTAGATGTTTCTTAGAAGCTAGGGTAACTTCTCTCAACCATTTGCCAATGTTTTCATGTGCAAAGAGTGAACAAGTCAGAGAGGATTGCTTTTTTTTTGTTTATTTTGTGTAAGTCTTATGTACCAGACACAATACTAGGTATTTTATGTAGCGGCATTTTGTACATTTTCAGCCACACTATGATGTAAATATCATTGTCTCATGTTACAAGTAAACTAAACCATGAATGAGATTTGTTCCAACTTACCTTCTCCTAAATGCATTTCTGTCTTTAGAGTCAGTACCTGGACTCTGAAGGCAAAACATACCAGAGCCTTTGTTCTTCAATTACACAGTAAAAAGTGGCAAAGATCCTATATACATAGGATCCTTTACACACATCAGGCATTGGGATTTACATACAGGCACACCTGTACCCACATACCTACACATGTAATGCATGTATATGCATTGAAATTGATTTCCTAATGATGAGCACACAGAGCTTCACAGAGAACACTGAACCCACCCACGCTCATACAGCCAGTAAGGAATTGAGCCGGGTTCACTTCCAGAATCAACTAATGCCAAAGTGTAGCTCCCAGAGATGATGGCTGAGTAGCTCAGACTCTGCCCATCATCTCTCCAGTGTCTCTTCATCCATTATTTTTGTTAGCAGAATCCCAGCAATGGACTAGCTTATCTCCTTTCTATTGGCACTGTCCCTTCCTCAGATCTCACAAGGCTGTTGCTTGTATCATTGCGAGTGTCTCTATTGAATATCCCAGACTCCAGTCATGCCCCTTCCAGTGTGGTCAGTTCCCAAGTTTATTCAAGTGTATCACAATCAGGGGACATATTTTCATGATGACTGGAGAAAGTCCAGACTCTTGGACAGCCCTTCACAATGGAGCTTCATGCCTTCTTTATAGTCTTTCTCCTCTTCACATAAATAACATGTTTGTCGCAGCCTGACTGATCTGACCCTGTCCTCCAAATGCATCTTGAACTCTTAGATGTCTTGCCATTGACATATGCCAGACGTGCCCACCACCTTAATTCCCATCCATGCCATCTTACTGTTTTTTAAGATCCAGACCTCAGGGTGCCTTAAAGATTTTCTCTCTTTTATCTGAACCCCAGCATGAATATGATGGATCCATGCTTGTTAGACACAGATCAGATTCACTCTGGCATTTTCATCCATTGATTGGTGAACCAATTGATTGATTAAATATGTAATAATTGGGTTGCACCTATGTTGTGAAAGATGAGACAGAAAAGTTCATTGTCTCAAGAGACCTGCAGAGAACTGCCCCTCTGGGCATTTTGTCTCTCCCCAGATCTTGCACATAAATTAGCTGGAATGTAAGACATTTGGGGGTGGAAACTCTTTCTCTTTAACTAGACTATGACTTTTCCAGGTAAGATGTATATTACTGTATATTAGTATATTATATAATTATGTTATTAATAATTAATAATTATCACCCCTGATATTTACTGATTTATACCTACATGCCACACCCTATACTTGATAAAGTGCCACACACTAATTCTGTCAAACAATCCTTAGAGTAGCTCTGAATATCATCTGTTATTTTCCCCATTTTACAGCTGAGGAAAACAAAGCACAGAGAGTTTA
Organism: Canis lupus baileyi; assembly: GCF_048164855.1. Taxonomy (NCBI): domain Eukaryota; kingdom Metazoa; phylum Chordata; class Mammalia; order Carnivora; family Canidae; genus Canis; species Canis lupus. The sequence goes on from NC_132845.1 coordinate 57,668,958, forward strand.
TTATTATTTTTTTTTTCAAAGCACAGAGAGTTTAAACAATTTGCCAGAAGCAAGATGTAAGCAGTGGATACAAGTTTTGGACTGAAGCAGCATGGACTCTATCATCCAGAACCTGAATGACATCAGTGTTCTTACTCCTGTATCATGGTACAGACCTAACACTCTGCCAGGCACACAAGGAATAGTTAGAGGATTAAATTGCATTACAAAGCTTGGGTTCAATCACTAAATTTCTCACTCACTAGCTCTCAGTTTGCTTATCTGTAAAATGGGAATGATGATACTGTCATCCTGGAGTTGTTTGGAAGATGGAACATAAAAGACTTTAGAGCATTTAGAACAGCTCCTGCCAAAACTTTAGCATTTCTTTAGGAAACAATAAGAGTTATCACTATAGATGTTTAGGAAGTGCCTGTGAATGAAGGAACACCTAGCCCACTGTCCCATGAACAGTTTGAACTTAGAAGCAATAAATAAATCCCCACCCCAGTGGCCAGAACACTGCAGGGGGCTCAGTAATTGTTTATTGATTGAACAACTAACTGTCAAAAGCTGGGTGGGGAGGGAGCAGTGCCTGTGTGGAGACCCAGCATGAGTTTGCATCATGCTCTGAACATTGATCTGACTCCACAGGATGATAGGTCCCCAGTCAGGAAGAATCCAATTTCAATATTGGAAATGGCACACACATCCTCTAATCCATCTCTCCTCTGCCCCGTAGCTCCAGACCTCAGACTATAGTCACCTCTATAACATAGCTAGCTCTATGTCGAGACTCCCCCTCTACTTCATCTGATGGCTTTCAAAGTTGCAATTACACCTCCTGAACAAGGAAGGTTACGAGATTAATTAAAGGATGCCAGCCCCAGGCTGACTTACAGGACTTCTGTCTGCCGAGGTGGAACAGTCCTGAAAGCATCTGGAGCTAGTGAGGTGAAAGGTCAACCAGACCATCCCTCTGCCTCCAAACAACTTGCACCTCTCCTTCCCAAGAGAGAATATTACAGAGCTTCTGACCTTGGAGGAATTGAGCCAGATATGCTTCATTCCATGCTTCACTGAAAGCAAAGCTGGGCATTCTCTTTGCCGGGGGTGGCTCTAAAACAGAAAGAGGTGAAATTTCCCTTAGAGATCTGAGTTCTTGGGGGTGGGGCAGGAAACGGAGGGCAATGCCATCACATCATCATTTTCTAACCCATCTCTTCCCTTCCATGGTCCTCAGATTGCTTACAAATGTGAGGTCCTTAAGGGAAGGGACTCTGTTAATGGCTAGCTCAGTACCTCACACAACCCCTATGATAATGAGAAGATGGTATGTGGCTTGGTCCTAGGACCTCCAAATGCTCAGATTCCCAGCCAACTGCCTCCCCTGCTATGAGACAAAAAAAAATAGTCTTGAGGAAGAGACATTCCAAGCAAAATCATTCATTTTATTGTTCAAAATGCAATGGTTCTCCGCTCTGGATATGTACCATTGTCTCTGAAAATCTTCAGAAACAGAATTTCTGGGGATAGGGCAGATATTTCCATTGTTTTCATCCCAGTTGATTCTGAAGGTCAGTTAAGTTGAGAATCATTTTTAAAAATTTATTGAGCTATAATTGACATACAATATTGTATTAGTTTCAGGTGTACAGCATAGCAATTTGACAATTCTATAAATTATGCAATGCTCACCATGATAAGTATAGTCACCATCTGTCACCATACAACATTATTACCATATTATTGACTATATTCCCTATGCTGTACTTTTCATCTCTGTGACTTACTGACTTTATAACTGGATGTTTGTATCCCTTAATCCCCTTCACCATTTTGCCCATCCTCCACTCTCTCCCCTCTGACAACCACAAGTTTGTTCTCTATTTATTTACAATAACCAAGAGATATAGGCAACCTAAGTGCCCATTAATAGATGAATGGATAAAAAAAGATGTGAGATATATATATCTCATATATATATTATATATATAATATGCCAATAATATATATAGGCATATTATTCAGTCATAAAAAAAGAATGAGATATTGCCATTTGTAACAACATGGATGGACCTAGAGGCTATTATGATAAATGAAATAAGTCTAACATAGAAAGACAAATATCATATGATTTCACTTATACGTGGAATCTAAAAAGGACAATGAAACAAGTAAACAAAAACAACAAACAAAAACAATTATTTTTATCAGGATTTTGCTCCAAAAACTACTGCAGACTTTCAGTGAAGTGGATACTGCAAGTAGATCTGAGCATCCTGCAGCCAGCTTAGTAAAAAACTAAGTTTATAGCCTTAAACAGGGTTAGGCAGCCACACAGTCCCCTTACCCAAGACTCATAGCCTATCACAGCCTATGATGGGGAAAGAGTGTTTCTTCATGAGGACTGGCATTGAAAGGTTGGAGTTGCCTCTCTGCAGAGAGGGGATATCTGTCATCAAGCAGAGGGAAACATCAGGACACTCTTGTTGTAATGACCACAAGGGAGATTAGAATTCTAAAGAGTCAAAAGAAGAGAAAGGGTCCTAAGAACACACTCAGCCTAAGGATGCAGAGCTTCAGCCTTCTCCCTGGTCACACCTTTTGTCCGGTCTTGTATCACAAGGGCTGGCCTTACTGAAATTTCTTAAAATACCTGTTGGGTGGGGACACCTGAGTGGCTCAGTTGGTTGAGCCATGAACTCATGATCTCAGGGTCCTGGAATTCACCAAGATCCCATTGGGCTCCTCTCTCTCCCTCTCCTTTTGCCCCTCCCCCTGCTTATGTGCATGCTGTCTCTCTCTTTCTCTGTCTCTCAAATAAATCAATCTTAAAAAATAATTGTTGGGCGGTTGAACAAATGAAAGTTTTGCAGAGAAGTTTATCTGTCTTCTGTCTCATTCATCCAACCCCTGTTCTGGCTTAGGGTTAATCTAAAAAGTCAAGTTAGTTTATGATGCTATCTAAGCAAAAAAAAAAAAAAATTCCCACTCTCTTATCTCAGGAGCTTTTTGGTTTCATAAGAAAAGGAAATGGATGCAGTGGAAAAAACACAAATGGGTTGTTTGGACAGACCATTTCACTTTTGACCACACTTAGCAGATGGGCCTCCTTGGATAAGTCACCCTACTTTGTTGTGTCTTAGTTTTACCATCTGCAGATCAGGGATGGTAGCATGGATCCCACAGGGCTATAGTAGGTGTTTCTGTTGAATTTTTTTCAGTGAAAGCACATGATAGATATTCTATAAATGGTGGCTGTTAAGAGAGTGACTCTGCTGTTTTTCAAACTTTTGAATACAGAGGACGGTCTTGGCCAGTGTGCTTGGGCATTTATGAAGCTTGGTTGCCCCAAGGCCTTTGGAGGGCTTTGGTGTCCGGAGAAGGTCTTCTTCAAAGTGGATGGACATGGTTGAAAGAAAACAAGAGCTAAAAAGACAGGATAGGTTTATTTATTTATTTATTTATTTATTTATTTATTTATTTTATTTATGATAGTCACAGAGAGAGAGAGAGGCAGAGACACAGGCAGAGGGAGAAGCAGGCTCCATGCACCGGGAGCCTGATGTGGGTTTCGATCCTGGATCTCCAAGATCGCGCCCTGGGCCAAAGGCAGGCGCCAAACCGCTGCGCCACCCAGGGATCCCAACAGGATAGGTTTAAATTCCAACTATGCCACTTACCTGCCATATGACTTAGGTTATTCTGTTTCCCAATCTGTGGAAGTGAAGAGTCAAATTAGAGAACTTCTCATAGTTCATTCCAGAGTTTATGATCCTATCTCTGGATTAGAGGGTTAACTGGCAGGCACAACAGGCAGTAAGCTCTGTGCTTAGCTGGGGCTAGGAGACCATAACTAGGGATTTTAAGCAAAGAAGAACTGCAGCAGAAGTTATACTGTGACAATAAGATAAACTAGGGTAATATGGTTGCAGGTTAATTATTTTGAAGTCTGTTTTATAATCATATTATAAACTTTGTGTCTTGTTTTAAAAGTAGAGAGGTGGGGATCAGGTTCCATAATGTGTAGAGCCCAAAGAAGAATCTGAGTAAGGGAAGATTCACAGGAAGGTGGAGGAGTTTTGAAAGGCTTGTGATCCAAACTGGAAATCAGACGGATGATGGAAAAAGCATCCCTGATCCAGCCAGAAAATTGGTGTCAGGCACAGTTCTGAACTGGAGGTATAATGGTGTTGATGGCAGACCTTACACTCCCTAGCCTGTTATGGGCTTGCTAGAAAACTGTTGTGTGACCTTAAACAAGCCATGCATCATCTCTGAGGCTTGGATACCTTATGAGCAAAAAAAAGAAGGGGCTGAACTAAATCATTTAGACTTCATTGCTTTCAGTTCTCATAAAAGACATCAAAATCAAAATAAAAAAGGAGAGAGGGACTTGTTATATAATGATAGCTTTCAATCTATTATGATTTATAGAAAGAGTAAATTCATCAAAATCCATGGCACTTGAAACATCCTTCCCAAAGTTTCATAAAGGGTGGAGAAGCCTCATGCAAGAAGATCTCCCGGAATCTACCTGTGGGGTGTCCTACAGGGTGCATGGATCTTCCGAGGTATCTCATAGCTGCCATACGGGGGCATTAGGACAGAGTTGGCAAACAGACAGGCCCTGGACTTAGACCAGCTGGCAGTTCTGGGACCTTGAGCGAGCTACTTAATTGCTTTTCTGTGCCTCATTGTTCTCATCTGTAAAATGAAATAGATCTGCAAAGCCTTTGGTGTACAGCTCAATCGGTGTTAACTAATGTCATGCAGACACTAAACTCTCCTCTTTATTCACTCAAAAAGGATTTACCCAGTACTTTTCATGAGTCAGACACTGAGCATATAGCAAGGAACAAGACACTATTTATGTCTTCCTGAAGCTTATCCTCTGGTGGGGAAAGAGACAACAAACAAACAAACGAACAAAAGAACCGATAAATCAGATAAACTCATATGGCCCAAGTAATGTGATAAACATAGAGTGCTATGGTCCAAGTTAGTAGTTTGAGAAGGTAAAGTTACAGCAAGTGACTTAAGGGGGCAACTTCATCTCCCCCAGTCCTGTCCCCAAACCAACCTTTTCCTCTCCTCTTCACTTCTTTTCTCTGAACCACTCTCCTGCCATATATTCTTGTAGTGCTGGGTCAAGCAACCTTCAATTTATTGATTCAGGCGCTGAACTTGCAATCCATGTGGCTTTACTAGGATTGGAAATCAAAGTTTTAGACATTTTTGTTGCTCTCTAATGTAGCCCTTACTCCTAGGACAGTGCCTGGCAGAGTAGGTACTCAGAAAATGTTCACTGAATGTGTGAGCCCCAAATCAGAGGCATGAATGATCTACTGTTTCTCTACACAGGTGGGAAAAATACTTGTTCAGCCTCCCCCAGTATGCCCACCATAGAGCCTGTATAAGAATTTACAGCCCTTGGCTTTCCAGGCAACTATTGTTTTCTGTGTGATTTACCCAAATTGGGAGAGAGCATTGATAGTCTGGGAAGCCAGGATCCCATGTTACCCCTATGTTTAGCTATGAATTTGAGGAAGCCATATAACCACCCTAAACTGTTGTTTCCTCATCAGTAACATAGGAAAATTAATCCTGTCTTAGCAGGAATTAAGTCAGATGTTGAGTGTGAAAAAATGAATTGTAAATTCCTATCAAATGCATGGCATTGTTATTACTATGACAAATGGTTTAGTGGCCACAAGGTAAAACTCTGGATCCCTAAGCAAATGTTTGACAAGGATTATCCAGATAACCTCCTCCAGGAAGCCCCCAGTTCGCCTTCATGCCCACTTCTCCACCTTTGTCCTTAACCGAACACTGTAGGGACTTCTTGGGTATGAAAAGAACATTCTGTCCAAAGCTACAATATGACCGAAATTTGCCACAAATGAAAGAGCTGGAGTTTGAGGCATTTAGAAGCTCAGAATAAACAGACTAATTGAAGGAATGAAACATCCATTAGTCTAAATGAATATTTCTATAAAGCTGCATGTTAGACATTGATAAAAAGAAATGATTAAATGCAGAATTAACCAAGATTAATTATTTTAATCAAGAGATTAATCACGATTATATCTTTACATTAGTTTGCTCTGCTGATGTTTGCTCAGCAATCTGGGAGAAAATCTGTTCATTTATCACCTTCCTGTTTGAAAATCGGCCCATATTTTATACAATCTCTTATCCACCATCCCTAACATCTTTGTAAACAGAAGCTCCTAAACAGATAAGCAGCATTGGAGACGAGCATGCATGGGACCAAGGACACAGAGCTTCATGCCAGAGAACCAGATTCAAAGCTGAGAAAAAAAAATTTTTTTTAATATAGAAAATCTACAGCTGTTCCTCATTTTAGGTCAGTTGCCTAATCTGGTGATTTTTCCCGTCGAATAGCCCAAGACCCTTGAGGTTGGGCTTAGAGAGTTGGTGGTGGATTCCTGCTAAGGTTACAGGTGATGATTTTGTGTAGGTAACCACCTGAGGAAGCACTGCAAATATGTAGGAATGGAACAGGCAAGGACTCTATCTTGGAAGTTAAAGTAGCCTAGTGTATAGGGAATATGGTTGATGATAATATAATAATTTTGCAGGATTACTACCCTTATGGCAGTGAGCATTTTGTGATGTATAAATTGTTGAATCACTCTGTGCACACCTGAAACTATATAATATTATATGTCAACTATACTGTTAACAATAAAAAAGTAAAGTAGCCCAGTGTCAAATGAGATATTAAAAAATGGGAAAACAGATTTAGACGATGTAGATTTGCCCTGTTGATCATTCCCTGCATGTTTAGCTCCAGCTTTTCACTGAATTTGCCAATGAGATCTAAAACTGGTTCCCTTGGGGGCTCCATCTTCTCAGTAAAAGTTACCACCATTCAGTCAGTGAGTAGTATCCTAAGAAACAGGATAATTCTTAACATGACTTCCTGTATTACTTCCCCAGCTAATCAGAATATATATGAATAATTATGTATTTATAATATCCAGCTATATTCATTATATAAATAATTTGTATATGAACATGTATACATACATTATTATATATATAGACATATGCATTATATACTTATATATATTGCTTAAATTGTCGAGTCTTGGGTAACAATTCATCCTTTTCAATCATAGCTTGCATTTCTCACTTGGATCATGATGGCTGGATTGGAAATGGGTACCAATCTCTTCTAAATTAAAGTTGAGAAAATTATGTCACCTTAGACAACTCTTATATTTCTTCTCCCAATGGATATTTATTGAAAACTTATTCTACATCAGGCCTTGTACTTTCACTGGGCCATGCTCTTGATAGTTATCTTCTGTGACTGAGTTAACTCTCTCAGGTCTCATCATATTAAGTCCTATTGTTATCTGTATTTTGCCAAAGAGAAAACTGAGTATGGGAAATCTAAATAAGTGGAATGAGGTCTATAGGTCAATCGAGGATAATTGAGATCTTAATAATAAGTCTTCTTATCCATAAACATGATACATTTCACTATTTATTTACCTCTTCCTTAATTTCTATTACCAATGTTTTTTGTAACCAATGTTTTTCAGTGTACAAGATTTGCATTTATTTTGCCCTTTCTTTTTTTTTTAAAAGATTTTATTTATTTATTCATGAGAGACATACAGAGAGAGGCAAAGACACAGGCAGAGAAAGGAGCAGGCTCCGTGCAGGGAACCTGATGCAGAACTTGATCCCGGGACCCCAGCATCATGCCCTGGGCCAAAGGGACGTGCTCAACCGCTGAGCCATCCAGGCGTCCCTATTTTGCCCTTTCTAATGCTAGTGTGAATGGTATTGTTTTCTTCATTTCCTTTTGGGACTGTTCTTTGCAAGTATAGAGAAATTATGATAGACTTTTGTATATTGATCTTGCATCCTATGTCATTGCTAAACTTGTACATTGGTTCTAGAAGTTTGGTGTGTGTGTGTGTGTGTGTGTGTGTGTGTGTGTGTTTCCTACATTTTCTAATAAGATACCTTCTTCTTCTTTTTTTTTTTTTTTTGTCTAATTGCATTTTCTAGGATCTCCAGTACAATATCAAATAACTATGATTAGAGCGGGTATCTACCTTTTAAATAACACAGGTGTCAAAGAAGAAGTTACAAGGGAAATTATAAGTATTTTTAAATGAATTAAAATAAAAATTCAACATATATAAATTTGTGATATGTCACATTCAAGAAAGCATTTAGCCTTTTATCAGTAAGTATGATGTTAGCTGTAGATTTTTCATAGGTGCTTCTTGCCAAGTTGAGATTATTATATTTTATTCCTAGTTGACTGACAGTGTTTGTCAGGAATGGATGGCTTTTGGTCAAATACCTTTTCTGCATTTATAGAATGATCTTTGTCTTTAGTTTGTTAACATAGTGAATTACAACTGATTGTCCTTTCAAAATTAAGCCAAACTTGCATTCTTGGAATAAGCACCCAAGAATACATAATGATCATTTTATCATTAAATAACATTCTTATTGAATATTGTTGGATTCAACATACTAAAGTTTTGTTTAAAAAATTTATGAGGGAAGTCATCTGTAGTAATTTTTTAAAATATTTTTTGTTTGGATATCATGGTAATGCTTTCCTCACAGAATGGGGTGGAAAGTATTCCCTCATTTTCAATTTTCTTGAAATGTTTATATACAATTGATACTATTTCTTCTTTAAATATTTGGTAAAATTCATCTGAGAAATAATCTGGACTTGGAGTTTTCTTTGTGGGATGGTTTTTAACTAAAAATTCAATGTATTATAAGAAGCATAGGGCTATCTTCATATTAACTATTTTTTTCTTCAATGTGATTTGGAAGTTTTGGTCATTTGAGGAATTTGTCCATTTCATTTACGCTCTCAAATTTATTGGCACAAAGTTGTTCATAATATTCCATTAATATTCTTTTAATATTTGTAGAATCTCTGATCATGGCATCTCTTTCATTCCTAATATTGATTATCTGTATTTCATTATTTTTCCTAGCCAGAGGTAATTACATTAGTCTTCTCAAAGAGCCAGATTTGTTTTATTGGTATACTCTATTCTTTATGTTTTCTCTTGCATTGTATTCTGCTCTTACTCTTTATCGTATCCTTTCTTCTTTGAATTTAATTGGCTCTTTCTTTATTCATTCTTCCAAGTGGAAGCTGAAGCCATTGATTTGAGGCTCTTTTTCCTAATTTGAACATTTAGTGCTATAAAATTTTCCCCTTACTTCTGCTTTAGTCATCTCACAAATTTTTATATATTGATTTTTCATTTTATTTCACTTCAAAGTACTTTGTAATTTCCCTTTTGATTTCATCTTTGGCACATGTCTTACTTAAAAGTATACTATTTAGCTTCCAAATACTTTGGGATTTTCTAAAAATCTTTTAGTTATAGGTTTCTTATTTAATTCCATTGTATCCAGAAAACATTCTTTATATGATTTGAGTCCTTTTAAATTTATTGATATTTATTTTATGACCCAGAATGTGGCTTATTGTGATAAATATTTACAAGGGTATATTACATGTGCCCTTGTAAAGAATGTCTGTTTTGCCATTGTTATATGGAATAGTCCATAAATATCAGGTAGGTCAAGTTTGTTGATATTATTATTTGAAACTTCTATATTCATCCCAATTTTCTCTCTAATTATTCTATCAATCATTGAGAGAAGGGTATTAAAATCTATGATTATAATTTTTACTTTGCCTGTTTCTACTTTCAGTTCTACTGAGTTTTGATTCATGTATTTTGAAGCTCTGTTATTAAGTTCATGAGGATTTGGATTATTATGTCCTTTCTATGAATTGCCTCTTTCATCACTGGGAAATGGCCTTCTTCATTCATGGTAATATTCTTTGCTCTAAAATCTAGTTTGTTTGACATTAATATAACCACTCCAACTCTCTTTGGATTAGTATCCACATGGTGTATCTTTTTCCATTTTTTACTTTAACCTATTAAACCTTTATGTTTGAAATGTATTTCTGTAGGCAGATAACGCTTGGGTCTTGCCTTTGAAGTCTAATCTGGCAATCTTTTGCCTTTTAACTTAAGTATTTATACCATTAACATTTAATGTGATCATCGATATGGTGTGCTCAATCATATTGCTGTTTTTTCTACTTACTCAATTTGTTCTTGTTCCCTTTTACCTCTTTATGTCCTCTGTTTGATTGATATTTTATTCCATTTTATCTCCTTTGTTGACTTATTATCTACACCTGTTTGTTATTTTATTGGTTGTTTTAGTGTTACGAGATTCTGTCTTTAAGTGACATTATGTGGTGAGAGGAGGACTTTGATTTGAACATATTACTCTTTCTATCTTAAAAGATCATTTTTTGCTCCTAGTTTTGGGGACTCTCATTAAGTTACTTAGTTGATTTTAGTAAAAGTTCTATAGGAGAGAGTCAAGAAGGAAAGAGACCTCATGTTGCAGAGATGGGTCTGAGATACATCAGAGGCCTTGACTTTGGAGAAGTTACACAGATCTAGATGGAAATAAATGACACATTTTGGAGCTCAGCTTTTTACATTTCTGTTACTATTTTTCAAAAAAACAACTTTAACCCATTATTTATCCCTCCCTTAAATAATTTTATGATACAAATAATAAGTATTTTTTTAGAGGATAAGGTAACCCAAAAGCTAATGGAAAAAAAAAAAATTCTAATGACTATTGTCAACATGTTTATGTATAGCTTTCCAGACTTTCCCTTGCAAAAACAGACACATGTTTATATGCAAACATAATAGCTAACATGTGAAGAATGCTCACTAATGCCGGGTAATTTGTTTAGCATTTAGCATGAATGATTTTACTCTTATAAACTGGCATGGCACGTACTAGTACCATCTACATTTTATAGATGAGGAAACTGAACTGATACATTAATTAGAGATTAATAAATGTGTACAAGTTCTCTCAATTAGCATCTAATGGCTTTGATATTTGAATCCAGACATTTCAACTCAAACTGTCACTCTTAACTACCATACTAAATTTCCTTTCAGATGCATGTATTTTTACAGAATTGAAATAACCTTTTCACCTTTTCATATATACATTTATGTGTGTTTGCGTGTGTTTGTAAGTTTTCCATCTGACATTTGCACTGTTATACCCATGAATCTTACTTAAGATTCTTCTAAGTAGGGGATCCCTGGGTGGCTCAGCGGTTTGGCGCCTGCCTTTGGCCCAGGGCGTGATCCTGGAGTCCCGGGATGGAATCCCACGTCAGGCTCCCGGCATGGAGTGGGCTTCTCCCTCCTGTGTCTCTGCCTCTCTCTCTCTCTCTCTCTCTCTCTGATAAATAAATAAATAAATCTTAAAAAAAAAAGATTCTTCTAAGTAATAGAATCGGCCTCATTGAAGATCCTTAATTCTCTCTTTCCCCCATCATCTTTTCCTGTATTTTTCCACCCGTTCTCTTGGGCATATTTTTTTTAAAGATTTATTTATTTATTTATTTATTTATTTATTTATTTATTTATTTATTTATTTATTATAGACACAGAGATTGATCCCCCTGTATCCCCCTCTGTTGGGCATATTTTAATGGGTTCATTTTCCATGGAGAGGCTATATACAAGATTTAAGAATTTAGAGAACATGTTCCTAGCCCATAATCAGAGTAACCATTTCTTTTTCTTTTTAAAAAGATTTTATTTATTCATGAGAGACACAGAGAGAGAGGCAGAGACATAGGCAGAGGGAGAGGCAGGCTCCCTGCAAGGAGCCTGATGTGGGACTCGATCCCGGGACTCCAGGATCACACTCTGAGCTGAAGGCAGCCGCTCAACCACTGAGCCACCCAGGCATCCTGAGAGTAACGATTTCTGAGAAGTCCTAAGACCGGGTCTCTGTTTCTCCGTGATCATGTTGCACTCATGATGGAGAGTATGAGGACTCCTATTTAAAACAAAAGCTTTATTGACTTATGTAAATTTACAATTAATTTGCTTTCCAGAACCAACAGCTTTGCACACAGGGTATCTTCACAGTGTTGCACATCATACCAACATTGACACCTGCTGTTAAGCATTGAAACTGCAGCTCAGCTCTGTTAGCCTTGCAGTGATGACCACTATCACACTATCAGAATTCTCTACTTCTGCCTTTAAAGGCAGTCCCTGAGCTTTAAAGAACAGCAAAAGCTAGATAAATATCTCCAGTTCTCCTTTATTCAACTTTTGCTTGTATTAAGCAGCTCCTGACTTAAGAAGTATATGATGGATTCTATTATATTTGTGCCCTTCAAAATCTGAAGTCCCTCATTATCTCTCTAAGTTCATCTGCATTCTGAAAATGTTCTTATCTTCTAAGCACCTTCCCTCCACATTCAAGTTTTGAGCTCCTACTTTGCATCTGACAGCTTGGAGCTTGGATTTGGGTCTCCTTATAGTGAGATTCAGCCTGAATATTTAAAGAAGTGACAGGCAATAAATTGGCAAAGGGTAAAGAATGGAAACTAGCATCTCTGGAAGCTGATTATACACAAGTCACTGTGCTAGAGGTTTGCACATGGTTTTTCATTCAATACTCACAACTATCCGAAATAAGGAACAATCATTACTCTTACTTAACAGACAATGTTTTGTACCTAATTTCAAGTCAGAGGTTCACCTGGCTTAAATAATTTCCTTATGGGCAGAGAGTTTACAAAATGGAGATTAGATGTGAAATTAGGTCTTTTCTCCAGAGCTCTTTGTGATATTTCTGAAAAAAATTTATATTTCATGATGCATACTCATGTACATATCTTTATATGACAACCATATAAACTTATCAAATACTTTTTTTAAAGCTCCGTTTTATAGATGAGGAAACCAAGACTTGCACAGAGTTGAACAAGCAGAGAGATCCCAAAGCAGGATGTAAGCTTTAATATTCTGATTTTATCATGAGACACTTTCATTCAGTGGCTAAGTGCACAGGCTTTGGAGTCAGACCGCCTAGGTTCCACTCTGTTTTATGTTAGTTTCTAAATGAGGGGCTTTAGGTAAGTTTTCTAATCATAGTATGATTCATTTTTCTCCTCATCAATAAAGGGGGTATAATTATAGTACTTTCCTTGTGAGGTTGTCGTGAGCATCAAGCAAGAATATATATAATGCACATATGGCAGGTAATATGTAAGATGTTAAAATTATGATCAAGAGTGAATATAGCCTGCCTTAGTTACTGGGTTTCCAGGGAAGAAAATAAAGATACTTTGTGGACAGTTTCAGCACAGAGCTATCTATTTTTTTGCAGCATGTCCCTTTATTTCTTCCCTCTTTCTAATAAGCCCAGGTTGGGAGTTGTGAGAAGCTATGTCAGGGTCTGTTTCTGCCACAAAGACAGAATCAGTCGTGTGAACCTCCAAAGCCTTCCTTCTTTCTCTGGCAGCCAGAAGTAGGCTTCCAGGCTACAGGCATAACCACACTGGTTTGTGCTGAAGAGTTTCTATTTCAGGTTACTGGGCCCTCTGCCTGGGGGAAGGAGTGAGATAGAAAAGAGTGTAAGTTCTACTAGGCAGGCTGGGTTCCAGATGCTTTTCAGTTTCTCTACCAATCAGGAAGAGGGTCAGAAATTGTTGGAGTTCAGTTCTTGAAGCATTCACAGAGTTGGGAGAACCAGTTAGCAGTCATTTTTCTGGCCCTCTGCTTCCTTATCATTAAAATAGTAATAACAAGGCTTAACCAGGTAAAGTGAAAGAAATAGTATATGCAAAATGCAAAATGCCCCTGTAGGACAGACTTGTATCATGAAGAGCTCTGGATTGAGAATTAGGGTACCTTAAATGTTGCATAGCTATGAATTTTCTGTGTTCTTTTGTGCAAGTTGTTTACCCTTTCAGGCTGACACTTTCTCCCTCTGTATGATCAATTATTTGGATTTGATAAATTCCCAGTGTTTTTTTCTGGATCAATCTGCATATACCATTCATTCATTCATCCATCACACTTTTATTAAGTACTTACCTACCACTCAGGGACTGATGATACCAGAATGAATAAGAAAGATTGATGTCAAAGAACTCAAGTGCTATAATGGATGTTATCTATGCATTATGGGAGCAAGGTGAAAACAAGGAACTAATTACTCCTAGGGCAGATGGCAATGGCTCAGAGAGCAAGTGATATTTGAAAGGGGCCTTCAAGAACTTCAAGAATAGGTTTACCAAGTGGGGAAAAAAAAGGTCCCAAATAAGAGGCTTATTATTTCACTCCAGATTTTGCATAGCTTCAATTGTGATGGATCCAACCAGAAAAGGAAAGTCCCCTTACTTTGAGAGGCATTTCTAAATCTCATCTCCAAAAAAGATTGGGTTTTACCTTGTAAGTTCCACTTCAAAGTGGCGGTGGTCAACATGATATGAGTTTGGTGTTTTAATTTAGGTTATCTCTCTAATATAGAGCAAGATTCAAGCCAGTGTCTTAAGGAAAGATGCATTGATCTGGGGACATAAAACAGGCAACAAATAAATCTGTTCTCAAGCTCTCAGCCAATGTTCTGGGATTTAAAGAAAGGTTTGGGCTCCTCTGGGAAACCAAAGAGCTAGGCAGGGAAACCAGTGTTCATTGGTTTGACTGAGGGACATTGTGGCTCCAGGACACCATGGGTCTTTGAACTCCTTCCAGGCTCCAGAGTTTCCATGATTAATGTCATCCATTCCTGCAGAGAGTGATACTTTAAAAAGATAGTGGAGCATCTGGCTGGCCCAGTCAGTAAAGTGTGTGACTCTGGATCTTGGGGTTGTGAGTTCAAGCGCCAAGTTGAGTGTAGAGATTACTAAATAATTAATTAATTAATGTCAAAGAACTCAAGTGCTATAATTAATTAATTAATTTAAAAAAGTGGTGGTGGTAGTGATGAACACTGCAGTTGTCCTTAGATGTGTATAAAAATTGTTCACATTTCTTATTTGCCTGCCCTTATTTCCACCCTAGCAATCTTAATTGAGCACCTTAGAGAATATTCTTTATTTTCGTTCAGTTCATGTAGCTCAAGGGGAGCTAATTCCATCTGTCTGCTGCACATTTATTTATTAAAAATATTTTAAGTCAAGATTTATTTATTTACTGTTTTTTTATTTTTTAAATTTATTTTATTTTTTTATTTACTGTTTTTTCAAAGATTTTATTTATTTATTCATGAGAGACACAGAAAGAGATGCAGAGACATAGGCAGAGGGAGAAACAGGCTACCTGAGGGTTGCCCTATGTGGGATTCTAACCCAGGACCCTGGGATCACAACCTGAGCTAAAGGCAGATGCTCAACCACTGAGCCACCCAGGCATCCTTTTTAGCTGCACATTTATTCATGTGACCCAAGTCTGGCCGATCGGAGAATCATATCCCCCTTGCTACAGTGGTCAGTTCTAGAATGTGCTTGCATACCAGTCAGGGAAAACGTGAGAACTCTTGCCCAAGTGACTGGGAAAGAGTGCCCCCTTTAAGTAAGAAGGAAGGGAAGATAGGATGCAAGCCCAGAGTGCTAGCTGCCGTCTGGCACCAGGAAGTACTTGCTTGAAAATGAAAGCAACACCAAGAAAATAAAACTTAGAGAAATCAATAACACGCATGATACCGTTTCAGCACTCAGATTCAGCTCTGCCTCAAATTGAACCTGATCTTGGACTTAGCCATTCTGTAAAGCAATATAACTTCCTTTGAGCTTAAGCCAGCTCAAAGTTAGTTTTCTGTCACTTGAAAACTGTTTCTTGACTGAAACAATGCTGTTCTTATTCTGGGAGCTTGGGGCATCAAAATGGGAGGTGCTTCTGGGATCAGCTTTCCTAGTATCTCAGGGAATTTCTTTCTTCCCAGAATAGTGGTCCCGGCTCTCAACCCAGTTAGGCATTTTTCTCCACAGGGCTTCCAAACCATATTCCAACCTGTAGCTGCAGAGCTCCCTTGTCTATAGCATTCTCCTCCCACGACTTTTTTGCTGCCTCTTTTTAAAAATAACTCCCATCTGCTAGTCTGCCTCCTGCTCATCGTTCTGAGTCGTGAGCTTCCCTGGTCTCTGTTCCCAGTGCTGAGCAAGCTTTGGAGGCACCCCTATTAGACCTATTTCTCCTGCTGTGCTTTGCGTCTGCCCAGTTTTTAACTCTCCAAATTACACACTTCTCTTTCCTTGACTCAACAAATGACCCGTCCAAAAAAAAAAAAAAATGTAGCTACATTTCTGGATTCACTCACCTGAAACTTTACATAGTCACAGATTACTGGATATAACTTATTGACCTCCTAAAGATGGATGTCTAATTAGAGAGAATTTAACCTACAGAGATTCTAGGGAGAGATGTCGCATTGCATTGATTGAGACTAGGGGGGAAGGAGAACCAAGTCACTTCAAGTGATAGGAATTTACTTATTAGCTATAATAAAACCAAAGCCCACTGACTATGTATGAGTTATGCATTGTGCTGAACATACTTCTACAAGTTTGCATTTATTTCTCACAACAACTTGTTAGGTATTATAATTACCTCCGTTCTGAAGATGAGAAAACTGAGGTACAGAGAAGTTGAGAAACTTGCTTAAAGTCACACAGCTAATGATAGTTATGATAGTCCCTCAAATATGCCTGGCTTTTCACTTTCTGGATCCAGGGAATGACTGAGCCTCCCTGCCCTTTGTTGAGCCATGTGACTTGTTTTGGACAATGAAATGTGAATATATGTGATACATGTCACCATGAGGTGGAAGTTCTGAGGGTCAGTACTTGATGTCTTAAGCAGATACTCCAGACTGTGGCAGTTCTTCAGCCTAGGGTCCATGACATGGCAGAGAGTCTCCCACTAATGCTCAGTGGACTTCTACTCTGTGGGCTCCACACCACCCAGTGACTTAATTGTTCTGAAAACAAGCATCAGGCTGCAGAGATTCTGGGCTGTGTGTGTGTGTGTGTGTGTGTGTGTGCACATGTGTGTTGGTAGCATTTTATTTTTGAAACTAGAGATGAGTTTACAAGTTTTTGTTAGTTCTTCCTTAAAGCATTTTGAAATCGTTTTTTTAAAAAGTTTTTTTCTTTTTGTTAGAATTTAGCTCATATTTTGAGGGACACATTTTTTTAAGTAGGCTATATGCCCAACACAGGGCTTGAACTCATGACCCCGAGATCAGGAGTCACATACTCTACTGACTGAACCAGCCAGGCATGTTCCGTTTTGAAATCTTAAGTGTGGCCAACAGTACATTCTCAGTATTAATAATTCATATGTCAATGAAAGATACAAAAAAGAAATGGAAATCACTTGTATTTCCACCACCATAGAGGAAACAATTCATTTAACATTTTGGCCTATGTCCTTGCAGGATTTTGTGTGTTCTTTGTATTAATGTATAAATATTCCCACATGAAATATGCATACATATATATAGCAAATCTTCCCAGATGAGACCTATTCTGATCACATTACAAATGAGGAGTTTTAGATTCAAAAAGTTAAGATATGTCCCCAAATTCAAGCAACTAGTAGGTGCAGTCTAGGAGTCTCCAGTTACAAAGCCCCTGTTTTTAGCAATGCCACAAATTTGAGTCTAGGAGTCTCCAGTTACAAAGCCCCTGTTTTTAGCAATGCCACAAATTTGCCTCTCTCGGAATCTCTAAGACCATGGATTGGATCACCGAAGGAAGAAATATGTCAAGTCTCTCATCCCCAGCCTTGAAAACAGAGGTCTTAGCCTAGAGTAATGGTTGGCCTTCATGCTGTCCAGAGGCACAGGGTTTATTGTGAGAGGTGGAGAGGAAGGCATGGAGCTGCCTCTCAGCAGGCAGTGCACACAGCCCATCACCCATCTTGTCTACGCAGCAGCTTGCACCATAACAAAGTAGGACGGTTAATGGTGTCAACTTGGCTGGGCCAAGATATGCCCAGATACTTGGTTAAACAGTATCTCTAGTACATGTGTGTGTGAGATTATTTCCAGGAGAGATTAGCATTTGATTTGATAGACTGAGTAAAGCAGATAGATCTCCCTCTCCATCGTGAGTGGGTATTATCCAATCTCTTGAAGGTCTGAGTAGAACCAAAAGGCAGACTAAGGACAAATTCTCTCTCCCTGCCTGACTACTTAAGCCTGTCCTGCCCTTGGACATTGCCTTCCTAGTTCTCAGACCTTTGGACTCAGACTGAAGTACACTTTCCTGGGTCTCCAGCTTGTAGATGGCAGATCGGGGGACTTCTTAGCCTCTATAACTACATGAGCTAACTCCTCATAATAAATGATATATACACAATAAATTACATTGTAACATTATATTACAATATAACACATTTTACATAATAAATTCTGCATAATAAATTTTATATATGTTCTATATAACAATATAGAATAAATTTTATATAAATATGGAATAATTTATATGCTAATATATACTATATACTATATATGTTATTATATAATAATATACAATAATAGCTATATAATCTGTAATGCATTTTCCATAATAAATGTAATATGATAAATATAATTAACATAATATAACATTATAATACTGGTTCTACTTCTGTAAAAGAACTCTGGCTAATATATGAGCAGTCCCTCATGACAAAAATGTGTTTTTGCTCATGTGAGTGTCATCCATCATGAATGTCCAGGCAAAAAATAAAAAGCTGAAAATAAGTCTACTAGATGGATTCTTTTGGAAATCTGCCTGAGAATCTTGCCTCTTTTGATCAGGACATATCACTGCTCAGGCCAAATGCACACCTGAGCTCTAATCTGCTAAGCCACTTGATCTTCTGAGGGACCACTGACCCCTCCCAGGCCATTAAACCCCATGGCACGGGGGCACCTGGGTGGCTCAGTGGTCAAGCATCTGCCTCCTTCAGCTCAGGTCGTGATCCCGGGACCCAGGATCCAGTCCCAAATCGGGGTTCCTGCATGGAGCCTGCTTCTCCTTCTATCTATGTCTCTGCCTCTCTCTGTGTGTCTCTCAGGAATAAATAAATAAAGTAAAAAAAAAAAAATCCCACAGCAGGGAAAGCCATGCATGTTTGCACCTGAATGTGCCTCCCCACTGTACTTGCAGCCCCAGGTGCATGCCCTGCAAGGCCTGTGCTTGTGCTGTTCCTTGTGTCTGGAATCCCTGCCACTGCACATCTCCACATGTTCACAGATGGACCACCTCAAATATCAAATTTCCTACTGAAAGTTCACTGATTCCTGCAGCCAAGACCTGTGTCTCCACTCCCTGAGCTCTCATAGAATCACCACCTTCCCTGATCACTCTCTGCAGGGTATCTCGTTATTTTTGTTTGAATCTTAGGAGGCAAGTTAGCAAAGCCGTTAAATGTGGGTGTCTGGAGTCAAGCGGTGGAGTCAAATGTGGATCTTCACTCTGCCATTTAATGTTGTCTGACCTTGTGGTTGGTTATTCCCTGTAAATTTAAAATATTTCATATTTTTTAAAGATTTTATTTATTTATTCATGAGAGACACACAGAGAGAGGCAGAGACACAGGCAGAGGGAGAAACAGGATCCCTGCAGGGAGCCTGATGCGAGACTCAATCCTAGGACTCCAGGATCACGACCTGAGCCAAAGGCAGACACTCAACCACTGAGCCACCCAGGCATCCCAAAATATTTCATATTTAAAAAAACAACTTTTATAAGCCCCCCAAAGTTAGTTAACTCCCCAATCTTCTATTTGTAGAATATCGCTAATGAAACCAACCATGGAAGCTCTTCCAGGATTGAAAAATATAATAAAGCCTTTGGCACAGTGCCTGAGACAATAAACGGTGGCTATTTTTATTAGACATCATTAGCATTATTTATTAATATGAATTGCCACTTACTATTTTCTTTTCTATTTTCATAATACAAATCTCTAAGGAGGCAGAAGGATCTTTCTAGCTGCAAGATCTCGGGCATGTTATGTAATCTCTCTGTGCCACAGATTTCTCACCGAATCCTTCATTTACCCATGAGTGCACCGCACATTCACTGAGTGTCTGTTCTGGGCCAGGCCCAGTATTTAACCCTGGAGAAATAAAGAACAAAATGATGAGTTACTCTGTTGTCTTGGAACTTGTGCTTTAATGGGGGAAATGGGCATAAATCAAAATACCACATAGCAAGTTGTAAGATTATTCCTGTGATGAGTATTTGAAAGAGAGGTACATGGTGCGTGACGAGGGGCTTTGGCATAAACAGGCAGTTCTAAGAAGTATTAGTAGGAACGAAGTAGAGAAAAGGAGGAAAGAGGCTCAATGAGAGCACAGTGGGGAGCATATGCAAAGGCCCTGAGGTGACAGCAAGTATGTTGGTTAGGAAGGCCGTAGAGCAAGATTGATAGAGTGTGTGCTCTGAGATAAAACAGAAGAGACAAACACATTCAGAACCCCCTCCAGGAAATGTTCCTGTATTGATGAAATGAAAACAGGAGATGTTTTTTAGTCTGCCTTAGGGCAGAATTTAATGTCTTAAACCCTTTGTGTCTATGGGTTAGAGAAAAATAAAAAATATTTCTGTGCATTCCTATATGATGAACGTCATGCTTTCGTGGGCCTAAGTCCTAGTAGACATTAGTAAATACTTGCTGCCGTTGGTCAGTGCCTCTCCCCACTACTCATGTAGAGTTTCATTTTCCTACTAATGTGAGCATTTGTTTTGATTTGTTCACCATAAAAGCTCATGAATTTGTATTTTATCCATTCAAGACATTGTGATGCTGAGAAATTGAGCAGATGCGAGGCAGCACGTAACAAACTTTCCAAGCACATTAGAAGTATTCAATTAGATACAAACAATTACTAGAGTAATTATAAACCATTCCTACCTATTCATTACAGCAGGTCCAAGATGCCAGTTAAAAGTAATAAAGCTGCATCCTTTTGCAAACAATCTATAAGTCAGGATGTTGCTAATTCAAATTAGCCTCCCCCTCAATCAAGGAGATTACTGAAGTGTGTTGGCTTGCTCTTTTCAAAATTACACAGAGCATCTTTTTTTTCTGATTATATAAGTGTACCTACAATGTAATAAATTTAGAAAATTCAGAACAAGATAAGGCGGATACAATTACCCATGATGTCTGCATTTGATCACTGGAAGCATGTCTGTGAATTCCTTCCGATGTCATCTTAAATATGATTTGAGAAATGGATTGGGTGAATTGAGCATGGGTGGGTGAATAGGTGGATGGCCAAACTGATAAGCAGATACATGTATGGATATTATAAACATTTGACATCATAATGTGTCAGTGATTGTTCATTCTCTCCAACTATCCATCTGTTCCTCTATGATTCACCACCTTCTTCAGAGTTAGCTGGGCCATAAGATTCAGTCTGGTCAAAAGAACGTGCAGGAGTGATGTACACATTTCCAGGACTGGTATCAAAACTCCCTGTACAATCATCCACATACTATCTTTGAGCTACAAGCTCATTTGACTCATGGCGGAAGGATCCTGGAGTCCCTGGATCAATGCTCAAGGGAGAGCAGTAGAGCAGAGCCGTGTGATGTGCATCTAACTGGACTACGACGAAGAAATAAACCTTTCCTGCATTAGGCCCTCAAGATCTGAGAAACTATTAGTTAAACTTCTTGGGAACTTTCTTATGTGATTTCTCGCATCAACTCAACGTCTCTGTTAGTATCATGAAATTAGGACAGCAGACCCTAGCCTATCCTGACCAACGCCCTCTGTACATACTAACTTATATACTATTTTTAGTTATTTTACATTATATCATACAATTTCCCATGTCAACACATATTCTTTAAAATCATAACTTTAATGTCTGTGTAATATCCATTTATTCATTTATGATGTGGCTGCACCAGATTTTTTTTTTTTTACCATTATCTTGTCTGTGAGCTTTTTAAAACTAGGATAGATTCCTAGAAGATAATTTCAAAAATTGTAGCATTAAAAAAAAAGTACATTTTTGCAACATCTCCAGAAAGTTGTGTGAGTTTTACACATTCTGTAGTCTAAGGGCATTCTACTCTTATGGCCATCCTAACAAAGCTGGCATTAGTATTTAAATAATCTTTGACAACTTGATACGTGATCATGATACTTCCTTTCAATTAACTCTATTACTGGGGACACCTGATGGCTCGGTGGTTGAGCATCTGCCTTTGGTTTAGGTCGTGATCCTTGGGTCCTGGCATCGAGTCCCACATTGGGGTCCCTGCATGGAGCCTGCTTCTCCCTCTGCCTATGTCTCTGCCTCTCTCTCTCTCTCTCTCTCTCTCTGTGTGTGTGTGTCTCATGAATAAATAAATAAAATCTTTTAAAAAATGAATCTTTATTACCAATGAAGCTAAAGCATCACGTATTATTGGTCACTTGTTTTCAGTTTGTTTTGTGAATTTCTGTTTCTTCAGCCCAAAATTTCCTCTGTCTCCATATCTTCTTAGTCTGGCTAGCTCCCATATACCCTTCAAGGCTTCACTTAGAATCATTTCTTCCCAGAGGTTGTCCCTGGCTCACCTAGACAGCATTGTCTTTTATGCCTTGTCACAATTCCTATATTTCCTATGTAATAGCCATGATACTTTCTGTAAATATTTGCTTAAATATCTGTCTTCACTGGCAGACAGGGGTCATTTCTGACTTGTTCATAACTGTCTCTCAAGCCTCTAGTATAGTGCCTGGCCAGGTTTGATAGGGAATGCATGCTTGTTTAATGAATGAATTAACTGATAAGGGTAGTAGTATTAATGATGATGTTGGTGAGTTTTTCCTTATGCGAAGGATGTAATAATGATGATTGATTATAAAGGTGCTTATTTCAAAGATGACAGAGGGAATGGTGGGAACTGCTACAGAAGTGATTGTTATGTAAATGAAAGCTTAAATGTGGGTAAAGATGTGGCACTGGGTCTAACTATAATGGTGGCCATGTTCAATGATGATGATGGTGACTGAAGCCTCATGGTGATGTTAGTGGTTGAAGCTGATGAATGTGTTGATGGTGATTATATTCACTAAACTTTTAGATGCATTTTCTTAGAATAGTCTAAATTAAACAGGGAAATTTGGCTTAATAAAGATTATTGGCACACATGCCCTTACTCCTGGCCATGGGAATGTGATCATGTCTCAGCCTGGACTTAATTCAGATAGAGAGGTTTTATAAGCTCCAGATTTAAGAAAGTCATGTCAAAGTACTCAAGGGATTTGCCTCAGGAAACCTGCCTCTGGCATTCAAGGCAAAATAATTAATTTCCCCAAAATATCCCTTTTCTTTCCCTTTGGAAATCAGGCTTGAGTAAGACCTCAGCTTAAAAACAAGGTCCTTGAAGAACAGGAACCCACTCCCTGATCATTGAGGGTGAGACCAGCAGTGGTAGATCCATGCCATTGCACAGGATCACAGAACTTAGAGTCTCTGGGGTCACGATTAATTAAGTTTACTGATAATGGGACAACTTGAGCCATTTGCAGACGTCACTTCAAGGATTTAGAATTTCAATCCAAGGATGATGAGTAAGAAGAGATGAATGTGGCTGTTTTAGTTGAATAGACAAGGATTTGTAAAGGAACAGAGTGTAGTTAACTAAATAACTATGAAATAGTGAATGTGACAGATAAACCCTCAAATCTCAGTAGTTTAGCATAATGCAGGTTTATTTCCACTTCTAAGAAGGCTGGTTTGGATTGCTGAGAGCTCTGCTCCATCCAATGACTCAGAGATCTAGTCTTTGTTTCTTGCTACTACTCTAACAAGTGGCTTCCAGGATCACCATGGTGTGAGAATGAACACAAGGTGGCACTTTAGCTCCTAATGCTTCAACTCCTAAGTGACATCCATCTCTTCTGCTCACATTGCCTTACCTAGATCTAGTCCTGTAATCCTTCTTGAACTGCCAGGAGCTAGGTCCTTCCATGAGCTAGGAATTGTAGCCTTTCTGTGTTTCCAAGGAGAGTGAAACCTGACATAGGTGAACACTAGCAGTTTCTACCCCCATTGGGAATTGTCTACATGAAGTTTGGAACAGGAAGAGCCAAGAATTAAATTCTCAACATGATATTTGGACCATGGGAGTATTAGGGCCAAAATAAAATGCAATTCCATTAATCCAAAAGGATTGACTGTTCTATGGGGTATTTAAACAAGATAGCCTTTGAAGACCTTTCTTCCTCCTTTAAGGGGCTAACATTCAAGAAAAGGACTCTTAACTGGCAAGTAACATGAGTCTCTCCTTTAACCACCATCATCTATAGAAGAGCTTACTAATAATCTCCAAAATTTGGGACCCAGACTCAGTGTATGACAAATTAATTGAGATAAGCAAATGAGATCAACCTATCTGCCTTCTTTATGTTTGTTAAAATAAGTTGGAAAGGATTACTACTTCCAGCTAAGACAAAGTAACTGGTGGCATATTTACTTTCCCAATAAAACCAACTATGAAAGCAAACATAAATGAGGCAACTGTTTTCAGGGACTGGACATCAAGCAGGAGAAGAGTACAACTCCTGAAATAAGGAAAATTTATAGGGCAAGTCTCACAATTTCCCTAGCATTCTGATTGGGGATAACTTCCCAAATGAATGGAATGAGCTGTAGTCCTAGTAGAGTACATTGGTTATACTGTGCCAAGGAAGCAGAAGATAGCCTCTGGGGTAGCTGATGGAGCTGGAATCTGTGGCACACATAAATAAGAGAGAGAGAGAGAGATGGAAAGAAGAGTGCCCCAGGAGTCTGTGTAGGGATCTTCACTAGTCCTTAGCTGAAGGCTAGGCTGCATGTATACAGGGGGAGACAATGTGAAGCTTACAAGGAAGTTGCTTCTATAAGGTTGGAAGTAAAACTGAGAAACTAGTGGTCAGAATACAAAGGAAATGTTAGGATTCCAGCTTGTTTAAAATAGAGACCTCATTCATTAGCAACTTGTTACTCACCCCTACCCCACCCTTTTAGCCTTTTAATGAGTGATATCAGAAAGGACACCGCTTAGGAGTAATTAATACCAGCCTAGAGTAAGACCTTTCTAGATCTGCCCTGACAAACTACAGTGATGCACTGGCAGGATTGCAAGGGAGACAGAGTTTGGTGGTTATAATCTGACAAATTAGAGGGACCTAGAAAACATTGGACATTCCACAGGTCTGCACTAGCCAAACAAAGTTAAGCTTATACAAGATCTAGGTGGTAGAACAGTAATTGAATTGTCTAACAATAAAACAAAGAAATTCTTTAGAGTAAAAAAAAAATAGAATCCCATGTGTCTAAGATAAGTCATTTACATTTCCCAGTATACAATTAAAAGTTGCTAGGCATGCAGAAGAAAAAAGAGGGAAAAATTGCAGAAAAGTGAACAAAACCATAGGCACTGTGAAACAATATAATTAACATACATGTAATTGTAATATCAGAAGTAGAAGAGAATGGGAATAATACAAAAAACATAGATGAAGAGATATGCCAGAAAAATTCCCAAATTTATTAAAAACATGATGTACAGATCCAAGAATTCTGGCAAAACTAAGCAGCATGAATGCAGAGAAAAGAACAACTACACACAAAATAGTTGAACTGCTGAGATTCAAGAAAAACTTGAAAGTAGCCAGAGGAAAAAAAGAGCATGTCTATAGACTTAAATGGAAGAGGCAAAATAATAGTATTTTATAAGGAAACATAGAAGAAAATCTTTAAGACCTTGCAGTAGGCAAAGATTTCTTAGCTATGACAACAAAATAATGTTCTATACAAGAAGAAAAAGAATAAGTCAATTTCACCAGAAATAAAAACTTTTGCACTTCAAAGGAAAATCACAAATCAATACCCCTCATGTATACAGACACAAAATTCTGAACTAAATATTAACAAAATGAATTCAGAAATACATGAAAAGGAAGATATATGACTGTATTAGTCAGGGTTCTCCAGAGAAACAGGACAAGTAGGTTAAATATAGAGATTATAAGGGATTAATTCACATGATTATGGAGGCCAAGAAGTCCCATGATCTACTGTCCGTAAGCTGGAGATCCAGGAAAGTTGCTGCTTTAGTTCTAGTCCAAATCTGAAGGTTGAGAACCAGAGGAGCCCATGGTATAAAGTCTTAATTCTGCTGAGAACCAGGAGTGTTAATATCTGTGGACAAGATAAGATGGATGTCCTAGCTGAGTAAGAAAGCAAATTTGCCCTTCCTCCATCTTTGGTTCCATGCAGGCCCTCGATGGAGTGGATTTGCCCACCTGCTTTAGTAAGGGTGATCTTCTTTACTCAGTCTGCTAATTCAAATGCTAATCTCTTCTGGAATCTCACAGACACACCCAGAAATGATATTTTACCAATTATCTGGGTATCCAATATCCAATCAAGTCGATCCATAAAATTAACCATTGAATGATCAAATGGGGGTTATCCAAAGAATGGAGTGTTGGTTTGATATACAAAAATTAACCAATGTAATTCACTATGAACAGACTAAGAAACCAAAAGACAAAAATCATACATCTATCTCAGTAGTTGCAAAAACAAAAAAGTATTTGACAAAATTTGACACTCATTCATGATGATAAAAAATAAAAGAGAACTTCCTCAATCTTATAAAGGGCATCTACAGAAATAAAACCAACCAGCTAACCAAACAAAAACCCTGCAGAAAGCATTATAGTTAATGGCGAATGAACAAGTGTTTCCCCTTTTAATATCTGAAACAAAGCACTCTTACCACTTGTATCCAAAATTATAATGAAGTCCTAGCCAATCTAATAAGACAAGAAAAATAAAATCATATACATCAGAAATAAAAAGATAAAATTGTCCCTCTCCAAAATTACATGATTGTCCACACAGAAAATCTTAAAGAATCTACATAAAAAAGTCATTTTAGCTAATAAATGAATTTAGCAAGCTTTCAGGACACCAGATGAACCGACAAATCTAGTATTTATACATACTAGAAATAAACTACTAGAAAGTGAAATTAACAAATGGTCTCATTTACAACATCAAGAAAAACATGAGATACATGGAAACCTAACAAAATATATGTAATATCTGTATGCTGGAAAGTACAAAGTACTGACAAAAGATAGCAAAGGTGACCTAAATGAGTGGATAGAAATCCCATGTCCATAGACTGGAAGGTATGAGTAAGAGGTCAAATTCTCAAACACACACATATTCAGTTAAGTTCAATTACCCACCAGGATTTTTTGTAGAAACGAAAAATTGATTTAAAAATTATATAATTAAGCAAAGGAAAAAAAGAATAATCCAAAACATTCTCAAACACTGAACAGAGTCGAAGAACTTACACTTCCCAAATTTAAGAATAAATAATTAAAAGTAAAGCTACAGCAATGGAGGGAATGTGGAGTTAATAAAACCAGTGGAGTGGAATAAATTATAGCATAAAGTATAGAAATAGATTCACACATACATGATCAACTGATTTCCAAAAAAAATGTACAAAAGCAATTTAATGAAATATGATAGTTCTTTTAAATGATCCTGGAACAATTAGATACCCATATGCCAAAAAATTGAACTTCAACCCCATATCCAATACCACATAAAAATGAACTCAGAATAAGCTGTATACGTAAATGCAAATTTTAAAAGTATAATATTTTTAGGAGGTGAAATGGGTGAAAATGTTTGCATTTTTGCATTAGGGAAATATTGCTTACAAATGATACTAAAAACTCAATTCATAAATGAAAATTGTCAATTTGGACTTTATTGTGGTTTAAAACCTTTGCCTCACAATAGACATTATTACAAAAATGAAAAGGTGAGTCACAAGCTGGCGGAAAATATTTATAAAACATATACCCATCAAAGGATTTATTATCTAAAAAATGTAAAGAAGTTTCACAATTCAGTAAGAAGACAGATACCCCAATTTTTTAAAAGGGCAAGTTTGAGCAGACATTTCACACACACAAAAAGATATGTAAATGAGGGGGAAAGCACATGACAAGATATACAACATGATTAGCCATTGGGGAAATTCAAATTAATACCTAAGGAGATAAAACCACATACTTACTGGAATGCCTAAAATTAAACAGACTGATCATGCCCAAATTGGCAAAGATAGGAAGCAACTAGATCTCTCATATACTGATGGTGGGAATGCAAAATTGTGTAACCCCATTGGAAAACAATGGGCTGTTTCTTAAAAAATCGTGCACCTACCATATGGCCCAGCTATCCCCCCTCCTAGGTGTTTACTCAAAAATAAAGCATATGTCCACACAACTACTTGTAAGTGAAATTTTATTGCTGCATTA
The DNA here is from genome assembly GCF_048164855.1 of Canis lupus baileyi. Taxonomy (NCBI): domain Eukaryota; kingdom Metazoa; phylum Chordata; class Mammalia; order Carnivora; family Canidae; genus Canis; species Canis lupus. The sequence goes on from NC_132845.1 coordinate 57,697,175, forward strand.
GTTGTAATAGCCAAAGAGCGGAAATAACTCACATGCTATCACCAGTTTTATGGATAAACAAATTGTGGTACATCCACACAGTGGTAAACTATTCCAGGATAACGAGTAATAAAATGTCAGTGGCATGTGAAAACATAGACAAATCTCAAAACCATTATGCTGAGTGAGAAAGCCAGACAAAGGGGTTCATACTGTATGATTCCATCGATACAAAATTCTGCAGAATGGGAACTAATCTCTTGGGATGGGAAACAGACCAGTGGTTGCCTGAGGCTGTGTTGGGAGAGGAGAGAAATGAAGGATGTGTTGAATCACAAGCCTCACACTTTGCAACCACTTTGGAAAAATATTTGCAGGCTTCCTAAAAGTCAAACATACATTTCCTATATGTCCTAGCAATTCACAAGAGAAATAAAATCATGTGTTCACAAAAAGCCTGGCAGTCAATATTTTATAGCTGCATTCCTTATAATACCCAAAGACTGGAAACAAGCGAGTGCCCATGGGTAGGAGAATGCATTAATAAAATGGGATGGCTTTGTACCCTGGGTACTTTCTAGCAATGTAAAAGAACAAATTACTGACACACACAACAATATGGGCAAAACTCCAGAAACATTATACTGAGCAAAGAAGTCACATACAGACAAACTAAAACCCCATGCTTCCGTTTATTTGAAAATTAGGCAAAACTAGTCTGTAGTGTTAGAAATGAGATCAGTGGTTGCCTGTGATGTGGTCAGGGGAGATTTACTGCAAAGGCTCCTAAGCAAACTTATCTGAGGCGGTAGAAACATTGTATATCTTTATTGGGATGATGGTTACAGAGGGCTGTATATTTGCCAAACTCATAAACCCGTATACTTAAAATACATGCATTTTCTTTACGTTAATTATGCCTCAATGACACTGATTTTAAAAAGGAGAGAATGGAGAGAGTTTGGAAAGAAACGGAAAGAACAAATCCCTGGGGCTTCAGATCTGTTTCCTGGCCACTTTATAAGAAACAGCAGGTGGCTTTTCCCAAATTGAGTTTATTTTTAGGCAAGAGAGTTCATTGGTATACCCTTGGGGGTTATTTCCTAGCATGAATGCATTTCCTTTTGCATTTTCTTCACAGCTAGGGAAAGAATAGTTGAAAAAGAACTTGGCTGCATAAAAATGTACAGTGCTTTGTCCTTCCTGTGAAGCATTTGGAAACAAAAATTTAATAGTATTTTCTAATTGGGATGATTTGCCCACAATTACAACCGGCCTCTGTGACTGGGGACATAAGAAGAGGAGTCATGCGCTGGGTATCTGAGCACCCGTGCTGTGGTCCTTGTGCTGCCATCGGGTACCTCTGTGACCCCAGGCGGGCCACCTGTTTGCTTTGAGGCTTAATCTCCTCATTTGGATAGAGAGGATGAATGATCTTCTATTGGACAAGATAGCTACTGCAAGACTCAAATGAGATCATGTGTGTGAATGCATTTTTGAATTAAAGCTCGGGGAAATCAAATCTAACTATGAATTCTATTAAATGTTTAATTTTAAACAAACAAGGGATGTATTTTGTCCAAAATTACACAGGCTAGAGAAGGAGAGTGCCCGTATCTCAGGATGGCTCTCTTAAACCACTTGAAATTGTCATGAAGAGTGAGCAGAGCCAGGAACTGTAGAATCAGTTTGTACTCCCCAAATTTAAACTGTATATATATATATATATATATATATATATATATATATATATAGTTTAACCAGGGGAAGTGACTTAACCCCTCTGAGCCTATGTGTCTCTGGCTCTACAGTTTTCAGGATTCTGTAGAGGTTTTATAAGAATAATGGAGGTAACTCTTGTGAAAACATAGAAAACATATAATGCAGCCTCTGATAAATAATTTCTTAGGTTAAACTTGGGCCAGGTAGAAGAAGAACTTGGAGAATTTCATCTAAGGGGTAATTAATTGTTAGCCTTTGACTAACAGTCCACATGATCTTGAGAGATGATGATGCAGCAGCCAGGGCACCAAAAATAATCACGGCGATGTTTGTGATCATAATCCTAATTGTAAACATGTCTTGAGAAGGTACCGGTAAATAACAAAAATCCAACTGCATAAATATTAAGGATCTAATTGGCTTTGTTAATTGATTCATGAATCGGGCAGTGTCCTTCCTGTCTGGCAAGTAGAGGGGAGTTCCAAAGCACTGCAGGAAAGGAAAGGTGTTTAAAGGTAGAGAGGAAGTGGAAAAAAGGAAATGATTAGCCAAGAATCCATTATTTGAGGCATGGTCACCTTCCCAGGGGGAACCGAAGGGGTCAATCAGTAAATCTCCTTGTGCTCCCAGGAAATCCCATGTTGACTGGTTAAAGGCTACATTTTGGGGGGATTGTGATTGCAGCCACGTTAGATATGAAGTCTTGGTTTACTGACTTTGGGGTCTTAACCTAAGTGACACCATTTGGGGCCTGTGGTTTTCCTTTTTAACAGCACTGCACTGCAGAACTTCGATAATTACTTTTCCTGTATGTTTCACTCAATTTCCCAAGAACCCACGAGGTGGGCATGATAACCGATCCTTCTCTTGCAGAGGAAAGCTGAGGCTCAGAGAGGTTAATTCCCTTGCCTAAACTCACACAGGTAGTAAGTGCTGAGCTGGGACTGGGTGTGCAGTTTGTACCAGGCACCAGTCTCAACGTACTTCATAGCTATGCCATTGAAAAGATGCCACCATTGCTGCAATCTGCACTGCATGCCATTCAGTGATAATAAAATCTTGCTGTTAGAGATCCCAGAGTACTGAGACTTGCTGTCTGTCTCTCAGGGAGACGTCATTCTTCAGGTCTGGGGGCTTTGTCATAACAACACATTTGCGCTTCTCCAATAACACCTGCTGAAAGCTGCTCATTTGGTGACACACAATTTGCAGGTTCCAAAGCAGGTGGCTTTCACTCACCATTTATCAGCAAACATATCCATTGTACAGATGCACCTGCTGTTTCCAAGGCCTCTTATGCTGAATCCTTTTAAAAAGAAAGAACATTTGCCAAGCAGAAAATTCTACTGCCCTCATTTAGAGGTCTCGTAGATACACATTTCCCTAAAGGAACTTTTGCATGTCGGGGAAGACGGGGGTTAGGGGGTGGGGTTTGGCCTTGGAGACCTGGAAAGATGGCTGCCATCCACCCAGTAGAAAGCTGGTTATAAAAAAATGAATGACAGTGACCACTGAGCACTCTATGTCTGGTGCCCTGTTAGACATTTCTGTGTGAGTACTTTCAAATGGTCCTAAGGTCAATCATAGTATATTTTATATTGGTCAGGAGTGTCTAGGCTATGCTGTAGTTAACTAATTAACCCTAAAATTTCAGTGATTTCCCTCAATGACAGTTTATGTCTCACTCATGCTGAGTGTTCAGTTTACATCAGCGGGAGTTCTGCTCCACATGGTTACTCAGGGACCCAGGGAGATGGATGCTCATCCAGAGGCTTCCACAACAGGGAAAGCAAAAGCTGAAGAGACACACATTGACTTTTTTTAATGTCAGTATAATTAACCTACTGTGTTATGTTAGTTTCAGGTGTACAGTATACTGAATCAACAATTCTATACATTACTCAGTGCTCATCACGGTATGCGTGCTCTGAATCTCCTTCGTTTATTTCACCCATTCCCTCACACAGTCGTCCCTCTGGCAACCATCAATATGTTCTCTATATTTAAGAGTCTGGGGTTTTTTTGTTTGCCTGTTTGCTTGTTTGCCTTTTTCCTGTTTCTTTGTTTTGTCCCTTAAATTCCACACACGAGTGAGATCTTATGGTATTTGTCTTTTTCTGATTGACTTATTTCACTGAGCCTAATATTCTCTAGATCGTCCATGTTGTTACAAATGGCCATTGTGTATACATAAAGAATTCACATAACTCAACACAAAAAAACCCCACAAATAACCCGATTAAAAATGAGCAGAAGAGGGGGCAACTGGGTGGGTCAGCTGGTTAAGCATCCAACTCTTTTTTTTTTTAAGATTTTATTTATTTATTCATTCATGATAGTCACACAGAGAGAGAGAGAGAGAGAGGCAGAGACACAGGCAGAGGGAGAAGCAGGCTCCATGCAGGGAGCCCGACGTGGGAGATCCCGGGTCTCCAGGATCGTGCCCTGGGCCAAAGGCAGGCGCTAAACCGCTGTGCCACCCAGGGATCCCCAGCATCCAACTCTTGATCTCAGCTCAGATCTTGATCTCAGGGTTATGGGTTCAAGCCTCGTGTTGAGCTCCACACTGGGTATAGAGCCTACTTTAAAAAATGAACAGAAAACATGAAAAGCCATTTCTCCAAGGAAGACATATGGATGGCTGCAGACACATGAAAAGATGCTCAACATCTCTCATCATCAGGGAAATGCAAATCAAAACTACAATGAGATATCACTTCACACCTGTCAGAATGGCTAAGATCAACAACATAAGAAACAACAGGTATTGGTGAGGATGTGGGAAAAAGGAATCCTCTTGCACTGTTGATGGGGAAAGCAAGCTAGGGCAGTCACTGTGGAAAGCAATATGGAGGCTCCTCAAAAAGTTAAAAATAGAACTGCCCTATAATCCAGCAGTCACACTAGGAGGTATTTACTCAAAGGAAATGAAGACACTAATTCAAAAAGATATATGCACAGGTTCATTTTTTAAATGTCTCAGCAGGAAGTGGCACATCACTTCTGCTCACAGGGCATTGGCCAGAATTAGTTATGTAGCCCAGTCTGGGTGCAAGAAGCCTGGGAAATGAGTGGTGGTTAGGAGAGCATCGATATTTGGCAATAAATGTTTCTGACACAAGTGGGTATTGGACTCCTCTATGTTACAGAGGAAGAAACTATGGGTCAACGAAGTTATTTGACTTATCCAAGGTCACCTTGTTCTTATGCAGCAAAAGGGGGTGTCAAAAATATATCTTCTGAGTGCCAAACAGTGATCACTTAACTTCCTTACGTGGTGTTCCTGGAATGCTCAATCAAGAATCCTAATATCTTCTAGGGACAGATCTTTGGATGCCACTTAGGTAGCAATCAGTCAGTGGGGAAGGCTGTGTATCAGATGGGATTCAGCCAGAGGAGTAGAACCAAAGGTTGTGTGTGTGTGTGTGTGTCTATGTACATATATGTATGCATGTGTGTATACATACATTCTTTCGTGTGGTTATGAAATAGTTACCGGTGTATACGTCTGTCTCTCACACTATGGTGCTGCAATATGAGCCCCCAAAAGAAGGATTCATGTCTGACATATAGTTGAGGGATTTGTTACAGAATTGGCTTCCACGCTGTGGGCACTTGTAGGCAGTCTCAGTAAGCTGCTGGCTCTGTGCCTAATGTGGGATCCTGAGGTTCACAAAGCAGGCAACAGGAGTCAAAGGTCCTGAGCAGGTTGGAACCCATAAATATGAGTTGGATTGAAAGCCACCTTTCAGGAGCTCCAGATGTAACATGCACATACCCAGAAACATGAACACTAAGGAAAAAGGGAAGACAAAAGGACTTTGCCCCATTTCCTGCCCCCCTTTCAGTGACCTGCCTGTATGTCTCTCCTACTAGTTTCCTTCAAGTTATTTTCTCTCAAATTGCAGGAATCTTTGTATTAGGAATAACTTCATTCATTCACTCGAAATGCATTTACTCACTGAGCATATACAGAGTTCTTATTATGCGCCAAGCCCTGTTCTAGGCATTGAGGGCATAGCAGTGAGAAAGGCAAGATTCCCCACTTCTTTAGAAGGGGTAATAGAGAATAAACAGGCAAAGGAAGAATTTGAACGAGATAATTTGAAACAAATAGAATGATGCGATATTTCATCTCGAGTCATTAATCTCAAGATAATTCATGTTTTCATCTGATCTATGCACTTTATAAAGTGTACCATTACATGAGGTTATGGTTTGGTGCCTGAGATCTGAATGCTCCCATAACAGACAACTCCATGTTTTTTGCTAGCGAGGAATCAGGAGGCTGCTAAATTTTAATTAGTTCAATTCACTTGTGGTCTGATCAGCGTTAATGTCGTTCAAGAGGGAGCATCTCCAAGCACATGGGTTGTTGGTACCCCTTCTTGCAGTACTGTGACATGGAGCATTTTTAATATTTCTCAGTTTATACAAGCTTTTGATTCCAGCTTTTAATTTCCTTGGTGAATATATGACATCCAGTTGAATGGACACCACAGATTGAAGATCTCTGAACAAAGATATTATGGAATCAGAACAAATCCGGTTTGTGTGAATGAAGCAGAAATATTTCCTGTTCTTCCATCAGATACTTTCTGCTCCAGTGTGAGACTGGGGCAGTAGTTTTCAACCAGGGGTGGTTTAGTCCCTCAAGGGATCATTTGCAATGTCTGGAGACATTTTTTTTTTTTTTCACAACTAGAGGCAAGGATACTGCTGGCTTCTGGTGAGTAGAAGCCAGGATACTGCTAAACATCCAACAGCATGCAGGACAGTTACCCATAGCAAAGAATGATTAGGCCCAAAACACCAATAATGATGACATTGAGAAACCCTGGGCCAGAGATTATTTGTATGGTTTCCTAGGAGACCAGGAGTCCAGGAGACCACCTTGCTCCCGGAAATCCAAAGTTCTACATAAAACTGAGAAGATTCATCTGCACATTACCCTTAGAACAAGAAGCCATGAATCCACAGAAGGTACTGACTGGTCCTTAGACAGAGAAAGAGTTGTTACCCAAGAATCAGCAAAAGGGAGCTGCTGCCTCCTGGCGAGAAGCTATGGCCATTTATTGAGGATGAGATATTGCCAGGGGCTGAACAAGATGTGTGGCTGAATCTGCAGACTTTTAACAGTGCATTTAACTAATGATATCCCAGTCCTTCTCTGTCTCCCCTCTTCTGCTCCTCTTCTCTAGATTCAGAGAGCTGGGGGAGCTGGGAAACGGTCAAGGTGAATGGTGGCATGCGGTAGAAGAGAAGGACCAGAACTGATTGGTGTTTTGGTCCTTGTTCTTTGACCCTGAGCAGGAAGAGGGACAAGGAGAAGAAAGAGTTTGGGAAGGACTGGAGGGGAAATCCTGAGGTCATGGCCCATAGCTCCTTTTCTTCCTCCAAATCCTTTTCTCCATGCAGATGCTGGCTTTGCCTGGGGAGATTCGCAGAATAAAAGAATATCAGAGGAGAGAACTTGGAGATGATCTTACCCAGTGCTTCCCAGAATAGGAAAATTACAGGTGGCACAGAGATGGATATAGATAATTTGCAGATGAAGCAAAAATGTCACTTTGAGAAGACTATTTGACGGCACTTGTCAAGAATTTTGTCCTTCTTTTTCCCTCTGCCTAGAATGCTCTTCTCCTAGATCTTTCTATGTTCCACCTTCTCTTATCTTTTTTTAAAAAAGATTTTATTTATTTATTCATGAGAGACACAGAGAAAGAGACAGGCAGAGACACAGGCAGAGAGAGAAGCAGGGTCCCTGCAGGGAGCCCAATCTGGGACTCCATCTGAGGACCCTGGGGTCATGACCTGAGCTGAAGGCAGATGCTCAACCCCTGAACCATCTAGGTGTCCCTGCCTTCTCTCATCTTTTGAGTTTTAGCTTAAAAGCCTTAGAGACACCCTCCCTGACCACCCACGCTAAAGCAATGCCCCACGGACACACCTGTACACACCTTTCTGGATTTCATTCCCCTGGCTCATTTTTTTGGGTACCACATCTCACTACCTGAAATCTTATTTTTCAGTTAGTTATTTAGCTGGCCACCCCCTCCTACCCCACCCTATGAGAATCAAACATGAAGACAGTCACCCCTCCGGGACCCATGACCACATATGTGCTCAATATATAAATCTGTTGCCATCAATTACCCTTCAGTCTTCTGATTAAGTCAGAGAGGGCATTTCCCTTTGGTGCGCATGTTTTAGCTCAACAAGGCGTTCTTTCTCAAAGCAAGGTGGAGCTGTGTGCTGCAAGGCTGCCCCACTCAGTTGTGGGGAGGAATTGTCAGAGGGGGCAAAAGGGGAAAAAGGAGAGGAGGGTATAGGAGGCCAGGAGGAAGAGCAGAAGTCAGGGCAGTGGGGGCTTCTGGGACCACCCCCGGCCTGCCCAGTGCCAGAGATTTCCAGCTGCCTTAGGCCTTGAGTCAGTGAGGGTCCTGCCAAGATTCAGCCTCACCCGCTGCCTTGCAAATCGGCCTGGTCCTGGGGGCACAGGTGGGCAGATGTTTGTTAGCTGACACTCAGCGTCTAATTGCCTCCCTCCTGGATCCAGAGACCTGCAATTTTCCCCGACTGTGAGGAGGCCCTCCAAAGCCAAGAGGGATTTTCCAGCGGAGCCAGCCATCAGATGAAAAACAAAATGTTTTTCCTTTGGAAAACAGCCTCCACCAGCACTCTGGGCTATTCACTGGTTCAGAAGACAGGACTCGAAGCAAGGTGGCCTGGAGCCTACAGAGCACTTGCCATGAGCGGAGGTGGAAACTACCATGTGTCCTCATGGGGTTAAGTGAGGGGTTAGACACCGTCATCATACTGAGGACCCATGAGGTGCCAGGTGGTTCACTGCTCACACACACATACAGCCACATGTATGTGAAAGATACACGTGAACACTTGTGCACATATAGATTTTTGTTCATCTGTACTCAGGCTCCTTCCAGAAAGGATTTGCTGTATCTTGTACAAAAGATATGTATATATATATATATATATATATAGAGAGAGAGAGAGAGAGAGAGAGAGAGAATGAGTAACAAAATCGAAACAAGAGGAGAGAGTTTCTAGCAGCAGGGAAGTCTTTGCCCACCCTGCGCCCCTTCTCCTAGACTAGCTTCTTCATAATCACGAGTGTTCATGGAGGTAATGTGAACTCTGTCTTCTGAAAAGCCTGGTTCAGCTCCAAGTTCCCCAACTCACCCTTGCATTAGCAACTTCATGTCTTTTAGCATCCTTATCTTTAAACCACAAATGATTTCATTCACCCCGTGGCTAAGAATTAAAGGTGTTAATGGGATGGATGGCCTAGACATTTGATAGCTGCAAGCTTTTTTTTTTTTTTTTTTTTTTTTAGATTTTATTTATTTCTTCATGAGAGACACACAGACAGAGGCAGAGACCTAGGCAGAGGGAGAAGCAGACTCCCTATGAAGAGCTTGACTCAAGACTCGATCCCAGGACCCCGGGATCACGACCTGAGCCAAAGGCAGATGCTCATCCATTGAGCCATCAGGCATCCCTTGCTGCAAGCTTTTTTTTTTTTTTTAAATCCAGTTTTCTGTCTATTAAAAACTTTTGACCATTTTAAGGCATCATCAAACATTTATTAAAGTACTATGCGTATAGGTTTCTTGACAAAGCTCTTGCTAGTAAGGAGGCTGATAGGTCTCAATTAGTCTGCAGTTGTATGTTGGTTTCTGTGTCTTTCTGGAAGAACTGGTGGTAACCTGGCACTTCCTGTGGGCCAAGCACACAAAATTACACCAAGCATCCTCCCAAAAATGCTAGCTGACATACCTTCTAGTACCATCACACAGAAAGAAGAGCAAATCAAGACTCTAACTGGGCAAAAAGTTCACCTGGGATCCTGGGATTGAGCTCAGAATTATGTTGTAGGATGGGGATTTGAATGTATTGATTCTAAGTGTCCTGCATCTACGTTTCTTCCCTTGCCTTTTGCAAGTCTATGCAAGCCAAATTCTCCGCCTTATATTTCAAATTTTGCACATTAGGTTTTAGTGGTGTTTGCTAAATTTGCGTTCTCTGGGTGGAGTCCAGCCCTTGGGGTGGCCGAGTCCTCGGTAACCAGTTTTGGAAGATGGAACAATCTAAATGTCTCATTCTAAATGTCTCATTCCAAGGAAACCCCTACAGCTCTGTCAACAGTGGCAAACTGCTCACTGGGTGGTCTGTCTTCCTTGGTCATCTTCCTCTCTTGTAACATTCAATGAGCCTGCTCTTGGAGCATTAATGGTTAGTTCATGATGGATGGAGCTTGGGTTGTAGAGAGAGTTAAATCCTCAGGTCAACTGTAGCAGAAGTCTCCCATCTCTTAGCTCACCTATAAGGCAGAGTGTACATAGTGGTTCTGTTTGGGCATTGCTCAGGGTACATCAGTCAGCTGTTTACACTGTGTGGCAGCTAAGCTCCATTGAAAGCCACTGATTTATGCGTCGAACCTGTTTCATACCCATTCCTAATATATGTGTTCACTGAGCAAAATCTCAGGTGCAATCATGAGTACGCTCCTCTTTTTATGGGCTCCCCTGTCTTTGTGTGGGTGTCTTTATCTGTCTATCGGTCTCTCTTTCCAAACTGGAGGGTTGAATTGCCATGCATTACGTGCATTTCATCCGGGGCAGAGCACATGCCTGGCAACACACTGCTCATTTGGGAATTGGACCATCTTGATTCACTCTGGGGCTTCTTTTCTTCCATCTATACCTGGAAGTCTTCTCTGAGACCTTCCCTCTGGATCCCCCGTTTCTCCATGCTCAGGACCCCACGGGGAGGCTTTGATCATATCTGAAGTTCTCTCTCTTCTCTCAGAATCTGAGGACTCTCAGATCTGTGCTTTACCCCAGGATTCGAAGCCGAGATCAGTATCTACACATCTTGCTGCCTGTTAGCATGAATCGCACACAATTTAAACAGAGATTTATTTCACTCGACACTCCACATCTTTACCCCAGCCTACCACCCCCAAATGAAGTCTTCTTCTGTCATCCCCAGGCACCCACACCAGAAAATTGGGAACTCCGCTGCCCTCTTGCTTTCATCCTGCACATGCAGCCAACCAAAGCTCCAGGTTCTGTCGATTTTTGTCTTCTGAAACTCCTTGGCATGCGTCTGCCTTGGTTCCTACTTTTCCCGAATTGTGATAGAACAGCTTAAGAGCTGATAGAAGAAGTATTTTTATTTGATTCGGGATTTTTGCTTCCTTGACAAAAATCAGACTCATGGATAGCATGATTGCTAAGAGGATGAATGTGGGGAACAAAGTGACCCTTGTCTTAATCCCAACCCTGCCACATAGTAATGGGGTGATGCTGGCCAACGTACTCGGCTTCTTTGGGTGCCAGTCCTCTCATCTGCACAATAGGGCAGCTATTAACCTCACCTCCACAGCTCTCACAGGCCACACGTGTCCCAGGTGCTATCTATGCATTAGTCCCATTAACCCTCCCAGCAAGTGTCTGAGATAGGAACTGTTATCACTTTACACTTTACAGATAAGTAAACTGAGGATGCGGAGGTGCCTGAGTCCATTCAGCTAGTAAATGGCAGAGCTGGGTTCCAGCCCAGATGCTTCAGAGTCCTTGCTGTTAACCACGTTAGAAGATTTTTCATCGGGGGCTGTTAGGAGGGTTCAGGGCATACATGCAAAGTGCTTATGCTCAATGCCTGGTACATGGTAAATGTTTGATAATTAACACTCCCCCGGAAAATGGGTTTATGGTCTTGCAAGGAACACAGGGTTTCAGTGGCAGGGTTCCCTAAAGGCAGAAATTCTTGGTAGTTTTGCCTATTGGTTACATCCCTTGGGAAATGTGGCTGATGAATTGTTGAACATCTCAGTCCAATCTCTGAGATTTGATTACTGTACCTGCTCTGCTGTCTCTTGTGATGATCAAGCCCTATGTCTCTCTCTCTCTCTCTCTCTCTATCTCTCTCCCTCTATTTAGTAATTAACTGAACCATATGGATTCAGTTGTCCTGGACTCTTTCCTCCCCCCTGAGCTTGGGGAGCCTATATCAGTTGCCCCCTGTGTTCCTCAAGGATACCAATAAATACAATGTTGTGGATGGGTGCATGAAGTACTGTGGTGGTTCACCGCTTCATTTTTGTATCCATCCAATCACTTATTTATTCATTCAACAAATACTAACCAAGTGCTAACTCCATACTGGGGACTGTTGCCCTGCCCTTCCTATGGTCCCCAAAGGTCCCCTTGACCCCTGATTTTAGCTGTCTTGGCAAATACTATTGAAACTTTGTAAGTATCACTTCTCTGACGTCTGCAAGAAATATGAAACTCTCTTACTTGTGAAATGCATCCCAGTGGCCTGTTACTATTATTTTTTGAAGATCATGCTACTCCTAGTTTGGATTTCTGGTTTCAATTCCTAGATCTTTCTCTTCCTGTTTGCTCTCACTCTGCCAACACAGCAAGGCGACTCCCCAGGGCCAGGGCTGAGTTTCTTCCCACCCCTCCCTCGCTCCTCCTCTCCGATTTGGAGTGAAAGCCCGCGCAGTGCACTTTATGAAGGACACACAATAACACAATTGCCGATAATGCTAAAGATAGCTTTTAATGAATCTTGTTTCTGGGTATTATTGGAAGCATTTTCACTGGCGAGAGAGACCTTTTCAAGCTCCAAGAGTTTCACATTTGCAGACTTTTACAGCACTGGGAGGTTGTTTCGTATTGGCTTAAAAAAAAACATTTCCTTTGACAAGAGCTAGATCTAATTTGTTAAACTGGTTGCTTTTGTTTTTCTGGTTTTGTTGTTTTTTTTTTTATAAAAAAATCTGTATACTTTCCTGGATGCAAAAATAGCCGAGGTGCATTTCATTTTCTTCTTTCTTCTTCTTCTTTTTTTTTTTTCCTCCTTCCTTTGGCTGTTGACAGCCTGTGCTGCCAAGTGCAGAAATAAAGACTGTTTTCCTTTTAAGATGCACAGAGCCTCCAACATGGGCACTGGAGGTTTGCGGGTGCACTGTCTCATTGACAGGGGCTTCTGGTCGGGTGGGTGCTGCTTGCCTAGTCCTCTGATCTTCACTGAGACCATTCAGAAGCCACCCTCTGCCCATGTTCCGTGGTGAGCGTTGGGTGCCAGCTGCTCTGACATACGGGCTCCGTGAAGGGAGAAGTATCGTGCCCTCTTTTCTAGATAAAGATACAGCTTTGCTCATTATTTCGTTCACAGAGTGAAGAGTTTATTCCACAACTATTTGTTGAGAACCTACTCTGTGCCAGGCATCGTTCTAGGCTCTGGCAATATAGCAATGAACAACACAAAATTATTCCTGCCCGTGAAGAGCTGACGTTTTAGTGGAGTGAGGCAGAGTCCAGATGATCAGTGCAGACTCTGATTGTGATGAGCGCCACGGAAATAAATGAAAGCAGAAAAGTGCAGGGGGAAGACGGAGGGAAGGGGCTGCATATTCATGGAGCTGTGGTCAAGGAAAGCCTCACTAAAATGATAGCATTTGAATAGTCTTGAGGGAGGTGAGAGAGTTGGTGTGATTTCCAGGCAAAGGAAGCCTTAATTGCAAAAGCCCTGGGGCCAGGATGCTTGGCAGGGGGTTGAGCAGCAAAAAGACCAGAGTGTCTGGAGGCAGGTTAGCAAGGAAACTATGGTGTGATGAGGTCAGGGCGCCAATCCAGGTCATACAGGGCCTTGGAGGCCTCTTCGGCTTTTATGTTGCGAGAGTCAGGGAGGTATCGGTAGGTTTTAACAGAGAAGTTGCACATAGGTTGCAATTTTTTTCTACTCTTAAGCCCGCGTTTTCCCTGATTCCGATTCTGCTTCCTCCTCTTCACATTTCAGTGTAATTTTTTGCATCCGCATTTGTCTGTGCTGCGAGACTGTGGCTCCTCAAGGGTTCAGGCTGAAGCCTGATCTTCTGTACTACCTATTACCTACTTACATGATACGAGGGCTTGGCACAGATTCACAGGTTCTGTACGTAGGGAAAAATAAGGAATGGCTTTATTAAAAAGATATTTTTGAAAAAAGTTCTTTGTAGACAAAGGAGAAGAAAACAAGAAATATTTAACCCTGAAATATAAGCACAGCTTCTCCCCTTTCTATACATTTCCTGTATTTTTTTTAACCTGCAGATGAAATTCAAATAAAGAATAACACCAGCATGATCACTGTGTATTTGTGTTTTAAAATTTAATATTGGAACTTAAACATCTCCCCACATTTCTATAGATCTTTTGTACTGAGCTTTCAAAGAGCTAATCAGTATGGCTTTATAAGGATGAACCATAATTTACTCTACCAATTACAATTCTGGCTATTGAAAAACCTGATTTCAGGTTTATTTATTTTGTATGCTTTTACGGACATAGATAATGCAGCAGTGAACATCTTTGTGTAAGCCTTTGATTCTGAGGTCTCATTTCTCAGGCGACACAGCCAGAATCGAGATTCTTCGGGTCAAAGCGTATCAACACCTTTTGAGTTATTATTCCTCATTTTCCCTCGTATTTCCCCGTGATGACTGCAACCCTCATGATATGTGTGGATCCCTGCTTGACTTTCCTGGTCAGGCAAATGGAACTGCCTTGCCTCCAGTGACATCCTAGGAATAGCGCTAAGCCTCAAGGATCCAGAAACCAGTGTTTGAGAACCTTGGAGACCAGTCGCATCAGTGTGTCCTGAGAACCCACTGCAGGTGGAGAATCTCAGGCTCTACTCCACCCCAGATAGGAGGAAAATGTATCCTGTCAAATGTCTACTCTGCGTCAGTTTTCATTGGTTGTTGCCATAGTCTTCACTGGCATGTGTTCTTGTTCATATTTCAAGGGAGGAAAGCAAGCCACAGAGAGTTCAGTGACTTGCCCATAGATCCAGTTAATGGAAAGTAGATGGGAGATCTGAGCTGAGTTTCCAGACTATGTCCTCCATGCCACCCTGCAGCCCATGAGTTAAGTGCTGTCTCTTCCCTCATGGAGCTCCTAATTCCCACACTATCCTAATAGTCTGGGAGATGTGCATAATATCTACACAAAATTATGATGTGATATAGATATGCTACAGGATCAGAGGCATCTCAGAAATAATAATACTTTTTAAAAAGTAAAAATTTATTCTTTCACACATCTGGAGGCTAGAAGTTCAAATTCAAAGAGTCACCAGGGCCATGTTCCCTCTAAAGTCTAGAGGGAAAAATCCCTCCTTGCCTCTTCTGGCTTCTGATGGCCACTAACAATCCTTGACCCTCCTTGGCTTTCTTCTCTGTATCTCTTTTGTGTCTTCAAATCTCTCTCTCTTCCTAAGGGCCCTGGTCATTGAACTTAAGGCCCACTTTTAATGCAATATGACCTCATCTCAATTTGATTGCATCAGCAAAGACTCTATTTCTGAGTAACTCCGTATTTACAGTAAGAAAGCATAATTAAAATTGTCACGATGGGTCAAAAAAGATATCACGAAAAAGATGACCCTAGAGAGTAAGAATTTCTCCAAATACTGAAAATGCAGAAGTCATTTCAGAAAAGAGAACACTGTGTGCAAAATCCCAGAGGGGTGGAATAACGTGATGTATGTGGAAATGCCCAGAAATGCGTTGAGGATGCTTAGTGCAGGCAAGGGGTAGAAGCTCAGGCTGGTGGCCTGAGAGGGAGCACCAGAACTGATGCCATAATGGGTGGTTTGCACTTGAGATTGTAAATCAATTCTTCTCAGTCTTGGCTGTACATCAGGAACATCTGGGCAGGTTTTAGTTTTCTGTTGCGTGGCTTGTTTTTAAATAGGAATTCTAGTCCAATTGGATTAGAATCTCTGCATGTGGGTCTGGGTGATTCTAATTAGTGCTGCCAAATACAGAATAAAGTCCATACCCTTTATAAGGCATATAGGAACAGGAAGGGAGCATCAGATCAGGGATACAACCCCTCTGGAGGTGAGGTGAGGGTGTATTGTGTGTGTGTGGGGGGGGGGGTACATACAAGTAGGTGTTAGAATAGTCTAGGGAATGACCTTGCCTTGGCTGTGATGTCATAGAAGGAGGGGCATTTGCCTGGAACAGTGGTCTCCAAACTTTGCTGCATATTAGAATTATCTGGGGAGCTTTGGGAAGTCTCTATGCCTAGACAGTACCCCTTCATCTGGGGGTGGTTTAATTGTCATCCTGGGTCCCATCTAATGATGGGACCCAAGCATCAATATTGTTTAAGCCCCCCTGGATGATCTCAATGTATAGTCAGGTTTGAGAACCAGTGTTTAAGAACCTTGTAGACCAATAGCATCAGTATGTTCTGAGCATTTGTTGGACATGAACACTCTCAGGCTCTACCCCATACCTACAGAATCAGAAACGGTACTGCAAGAAGATTCCTAGTTGATATGTGTGCCCATTGAAAATAGAGAAGCACTATTCTGGAGATGTTTTTATTTTTATTTTATTTTTTAAAGATTTAATTTATTTATTTATGAGAGACACAGAGAGAGAGAGAGAGGCAGAGACACAGGCAGAGGGAGAAGCAGGCTCCATTCAGGGACCCCAGTGAGGGACTCAATCCTGGAACTCCAGGATCACGCCCTGAGCCAATGGCAGGTGCTAAACCGCTGAGCCACTCAGGGATCCCCTCTGGAGATGTTTTTAAAAGCACTATCACTAACATTAGATTAGATAATTTTTACAAAAAAAATGTACCATATTTTAGGCACATAATAATATGTTAAATTCCTTTTAATTTGCAACTGTATCATTTGGTTGGTCATTACACATCTGTGTTATTTCATTCTTTGTACAGTATGCATATTGCCTATGACTGGTTATATATTTTTCTGCTCTTGCTTATGACTGTATGATATTATATGGATTACAGCTATCTCTACATGTAGACAATTGTATGAGGGTGGCTGGCCTGTGGGTAGGTGTTGAAGGGATTCGACTTGTGGGTGTGCTTGCCTGTTCTTTGTGTCTTTCTTTAGCTTTTTTCCCAGAAAGACAAGATTGAATTTTTGTATCTAAATCTTCTGCAAGTGATTATGTGACTGAGTAGATCTGAGTAGATCGTAGTGTTGTGTGTTGAGGGTCAGAGATAGAAATGACATGGGCCTGTAGGAAGAACTCTGTATCTTTGTGTATGTGTGTGTGCATTTGAGTATGTGTACATCAATCAGTATGTGTACTTGTGCCACGGTAGCTCTGAGCTTGGCCTACAGGGTAGGGTCACACAAAAGATCCCATACTAGAGACTACCGGACACATGAACCCATACTCACGTGGCCAATCACACATCTGACAAAATGCACACAGAGTCACATACACAACATCATCCTCATCCTCATTTCTGTCCACAGTCTCAGTGAGAGCCAGGGACCAGCACACAGAGCGGTACATGCATAGACACACACACACACACACACACACACACACACACACACACAACCCCCGTCCAAGGCATGCTCTTCACAGGCAACCCCCAGAGAAACATGAACTACAAACAGGTTCCACATAACAACCCTCAAAGGGAAGCTGGGGTCCTATTGTGTTGTGGGTGACCTTGAAAATGTTGGGCTTCTAATCCTCTGTTTGGAAAACTGAGAGGGTTTTCACTGCAGGATGGGACAAAGGGAGCTTCAACAGCAGAAACTGAACCGGTTCTGTGAGAGAGAAAACCCTACTCCAGGCTCCTGACAGGCAAACCTCCTCAGCAAAGGAGAGCCCCCCTTCCTCTCCCTGTGCCCAGCCCTGTTCCCTCCTCACTCCCCAATTATTTCAGTATCTCTTTGTGTCACTTCTAACATCTAAAATTGTACCTTGGGAAGCCCAGATGAATCTTGCTTACTCTTTACAGCTCTGCACTCATGTCCTCTGAAGATTGGGATGCTAGCAGTGACTTTCTCGATATTTCTTTCTCAAGAAGCTAAAGTACCCAATTATTGTTGCATTTTGATTATTCACAACTAGTAGAGTAGATGCTCTGAAACAAGAAACAATCTCCCCATCTCTTGTTTAGGGCCTCAAAATAACATGTTCCCAGTTAGATAGAAAGTCACATAAACATTGTTCACAAACAGGTTCACTCAAAAGCTCAGACAAGAAAGCACATAGATACTTTCCAAAACACCTTCTTTCTGCCCCACCAATACCAGGACACGTCTGGAGTCCCCGGTGCACATACGTAGAGAGGCTCAGACTCCTGGATACTGCAAAGGTTCATGTATGCAAACAGACATCGTCAGACCCCAGCACCCACCCAGCTGTGGACACATCGATTTCCCAGGGGAGCCCAGGCTCTAGCTTGAACAGTGGGAGGTCACAGAAAATCTGCAGAATGGCCAATCCACTGGTGAGAATGGACAAGAATTATCTGTCTCCAGATGTCCCCCCAAATGATCTGTAGGTTGGAAACAGAAGAAGTTAAATGTCTATCGCAATGGCAAGAAAGCCGAGCCAGGAGAGGGTTTGCAATAAAGAAAGTTGTAAGTTTTCAAACTTTTCCTCCCTTACCTTTAAAGAGTTATCTGCAAGCCCTTTTGACCAAAGGGCTCTGCGTTCCTCCAAAGTCTTTGTGGTAGCTATTGTTGTTATTAATCTGTGGACACAATGAGAGCGAAGAGATCCTCAGCAGTGGCAGGAAGTGCCTAGCTCTTGCTAGAAAAGCCTCGCAGTCATTTTTCCTGCTGAAAGCTAGGGGCTGCGGTTAGCACTGGCTTCGTGACACCTTCCCTCAGTTATTTATCAGAAAAGGGTCTGACAGGACTGATCTAGGTGAATGCGGGAAGGAGGGCAGAGATGTATCTTGGAAGAGCAACAAAGGGAAAGAGAGAAACACAAAATTGTCTCCCCCTCCGCATGTCCGAATGCCTTCTTAAGGATTCGAGAGCCACTGCATAAGAGAGACAGAGCTTTGGAAAGAAAAAACATGAAAACAAAAAACAGAGGAAAAGCGGTAGGTGGCACAATGAGAGATGGAAAGAGAGACAGAGGAACAGAGAAAAGAGAGGGAATAGACTCTTCCTGAGATTTTCTAATGAGACAGATGCCATGCTTGTGAAAGATCACAGGAGAGGGAAGACTGTGTGTGTGTGTGTGTGTGTGTGTGTGCGTGTGTGTGTGTGTGTGCACATGTGCACAGGCAAATCTGCCTAAGAACAGCAGTGATGGTGGAAAAGGAAGAACAAAAGAGATGCAAAAAAAGGAGTGTGTAGAAGGGAAGAGAGAAGGCCTTAGAAATTGTGTGTGTGTGTGTGTGTGTGTGTGTGTGTGTGTGTGTGTTTGAGTGTGTCTGTGAAAGTGAGGCACAGAGGTGGTTGATGACATGGATTGAGAACCAGCATCCATCATTCCTGAATCCCAAATATTCCCGAATTTCATAATTGTGGGAATTAAAAAAAAAATCTCTTTTGATTTGGGGCGTGTCTTCCAGTTATCGCTCATGCCAGTTTAAACAGGATTTTTCTGCCACTTCTGGAAAAATGGCCTTGCTTAAGATCTGTCATGTTCTCTCGCACAGCCATGCTTTAGCCTAGCTTTTGTTTTGTTTTGTTTTTACCTAGAATATCTTTCCTGCCTTCCCTGATGACCACTTTTTCATCTAAGTGGCAATTCAAGTGTTCTCTCTTCAGTGGAGCTTTCCCGGCATCCCCCAGTAAGCGACTTCCTCTTCTCTGTCCACTGGCATCTTAGGCAAACTTCTGTGAAAGCAGTGATTCATTGTGGGATCAAAATTGGTGTTTATGTCTCCCACACTAGATTGGGGCCAGTTAATCTTGCTTGACTTTCTGATTCCATCAACTAGTGCTGTTTCTGTGGCATTGGAACACAAATACCTTGCTCTTCCTCCTCTTCCTCCTTCTTCTTCCTCTTCTTTTTCTGGATGACTTCACCCAAAGCATAAAGTCTAGCTAGGAGTCAGTGGAGAAGAAGTGGCTTCAGAAGATGTTAATGGTGCCTGACATCACAGAGGATCATGTGTGTATATCAGGCTAATTGAAGTCCTGGTTTACTAACAGAAGCACACAGATTAGAAGTTGTGTGACTCCAGAAGTTGGGGTCCCCGAGAGTCCATGAGAAACAAAACATCTATAGGAAATGCCAACTTGAACTTTAAAGAAGCCCCAGTTGGCAAACATTAAACCCAACGCTGGTCCTTTGAGGAGCTGACTTGAAGGCTGAGTCCTCCAGGTTCTGAATCATTTTCTAGGGCAACAATACTCAGAGAGGTCCCATCAGATTCACCTCCCAAATCTCTTGCTCCAGTATTTCCAGTTATTTTGTTTTGAATTCAGATTTTGTCCTTCATGTATTATGCTTTTTGGCATGTGTAATCTATCTGGGCTTTGGGCTTTAATTCTTTTTATTTAATTAGATTTAATTAACATATACTGTATCATTAGTTTCAGGTGTAGAATTCAGTGATTCATCAGTTGCCTACAATATCCAGTGCTCATTACTTCAAGTGCCCTCCTTAATGCCCATCACCCAGTTACCCCATTCTCTTATCCCTCAGCAACACCTCCAGCAACCCTCATTTTGTTTCCTATAGTTAAGAGACTTATGGTTTGCCTCCCTCTCTGTTTTCATCATATTTTATTTTCCTTCCATTCCTCTGTGTTCATCTTTTTTGTTTCTTAAATTCCATGTATGAGGTGAAATCATATGGTATTTTTCATTCTCTGACTTATTTTACCCAGCATAATACCCTCTAGTTATGTCCACATTGCTGCAAATGGCAAGATTCCATTCTTTTTTGATGGCCAAGTAATATTCCATTGTATACATGTCACATTTTCCTTATCCATTCATCTATCAATGGAAATCTAGGCTCTTTCCATAGTTTGGCTATCGTGGACATTGCTGCTATAAACATTGGAGTGTATGTGTCTCTTCTAATTGCTATGTTTGTATCTTTGGAGAAATACCTAGGAATGCAATTACTGGACCATAGGATAGCTCTATTTTTAACTATTTGAGGAACCTCCATACAGTTTCTAGAGTGGCTGCACCAGTTTTCATTCCTACCAAGAGTGTAAGAGGGTTCCTCGTTCTCCACATCCTCCCAATATCTGTTCTTTCTGGACTTATTAACTTTAGCCATTCTGACTGGTGTGATGTGGTATCTCATTGTGGTTTCTCATTGTGGTTTTGATTTGTATGTGCCTGATGCTGAGTGATGTGGAACATTTTTTTCATGTGTCTGTTGGCCATTTGTATGTCTTCTTCTGAGAAATGTCTGTTCATATCTTCTGCCCATTTCTCGACTGGATTTTTTTGGTTTTGGCTATTGAGTTTGATAAGTTCTTTAGAGATTTTGGGTCCTAGCTCTTTATGATAAAACTTTTGAAAATAAATTCAAGTTGTGGTTATTCCACCTCCAACTTGGTCAATGCCAAATGACCCCCATTCCTCATCCCTGCATCCCTAGGATCGGAAGTACAACAGAGCAGTCACTGTCCTCAATGGCCATTGTGTATCTTGTCCATTCACCCTTCTAAGGTAGATTTAGGAATCGAGCTGGAAGGTCATTATGGAATCAACATAAGCAAGAGTACATTTAACAATGCCCAGATGTTGGCCTCACTGGTCCCTAAGGGCCACATATAAGTTGAAGTCAAAAGAGGAACTGACTATGTGAGTGAATAACCAGAGGAAGCTACTCAATATGGAGAAATTGCCAGCATGAGGGATCGAGATGCTTCAGTCCCAACAACTCCTTTTCTGTAAGTATTGATCTGCTTTGTTTCCCACCATGATTCCCATGAACCCAACAAGCAACCTTCCAATAAAATTCAAGTTCACGAGCAATGTTAAAAGTGTTTCCACTCTTTAAAACAAAAACAAAAACAAACAAACAAACAAACAAAAAAAAAACAGGGCTAAAACTACCAGCCACTGATGGCCATGGTGATTGCTCTTCAGTTGGGAAGATAATGGTGATTATGGCATCATGGAGGCTGAGGAGGGGTGATCCTGTGGACTGGTAGGGACCTATACACTGGTGTAGAGTAGAATCTAGAGGAGACCACCCATTTGCCAAGGCCAATTGGATCTGGATTTTCTTCCAGGCTGTTGACACAGTGTGTCCAAAGGGTCCAGGGATCTCCATCATCATTCTGACACAGTGACAGGGGACCATAGCAAAAAAGCTGACATATAGCAGTCAGGAAAACAACTGGTTAAAAACCCCAGAAAAATCTTCATATGGCATGCTTCCAGTCCTGAAGGGGCTGGTAAATGGGAGGCAGTTTAGGGCAAGAGATGTCCAGTTACCATGGTGTTAAAATTCACCATGATGGTGGCAGGTGGACTCAGGTAGAATGCTTACACTCTGAGCCAGAAAGATTGAGGAGAGGAATGTGGTATAACATGACTCTTAGTTATTAGGAGGCAGCTGAGTTGCCTTGGGCAACCTAGAAATATTGGGCCAGCATCGGCAATAAAGGAGGTTATGGCAGCAGCATAAGAAGTGGTTCTGGAGTCACTCGGTTCCTGAGTCTAGTTGGGTGAACTGAATTCTAAGACTCACCTACCCAGGGCAAGGAGGAGCTTGCTACTAGAGCAAGTGGAGAGGAAGGCTGGGTTGGGGTACACTCAGGCTGACCAGACAGGTCTTGGAATTCCTAAGCAAGAGAAACTAAAGCTCTGTGTGTCTCAGTGTGCCTTGCACTGTCTGGAAGATCCTCACAACTCTACGAGAGCCTCTGCTTTCTGTGATTAGAGTCAGCTATCAGAGCAAGAGTGTAGTCAACAAGTCATCTGCCACCAGGTTCTACCCTTTCCCCATCTGGAAAACAGCATTTCAGAGCCCAAAATGCATTTGGATGGATTTGTTTGACTTGCTAAACCTTGGTTCATGGGATTGTGCATTTGAATTTTGTAATATGGAAAATTAATTTCTTAAGTTATTAGGACAGAAAATTCAATAGGATTAATTCTCCTCGTTCAAAAAATAATCAGAGGTCACCATAGCAACGCACATCAATGGAGCAATACACAATGAATGAAACATTTCCCTATGTTTGGCTGTTTATTCAGGGCCTCTCCTCTCTCTGCCCGGTGGCATTTGTAAGGGTGACTGAATCCTCAGAGTCTCTGCTACTAATGAGCATGGGTCAGGGTGGTTGCATCTAAGAACCACCCAGATAGAAGGTGAAGTCTGGCTTGGAAGCAGAGTTTCCTTTGGCTTATGTCCTCATCTCCAGGGAATTAAAGGGTAAGGTTTGGAGAAAATACCAGCTATTTCTCAAAATTCATGAGCAGGCTGTGGAAATGAAACCAGCAATGGCAAGGATTCAGGTCATTGACTGGATGCCAAATGCAACTCCTTGGAAATTGGAGAAAAACAAGCTCATAACTTACGAAGAGGGATTTTCAAGGTTGACTGGTTCTGGCTGGCTAATGTGAGAAGGCCAAGGGACACTGATCCCCTTTCCCGTTTGATTTTGCCTGGATTGAGCAAAGACAGGAGGGGATTTCTCTGGATCCCAAATTCTATTTTCAAGAAAGGCAGTATAGTTGAGCTATCGAAAGCTTCGCCTCTAGAGTTAGCCAGTCGGGGGCTGAATGCTAGCGCTATCACCTTCTAACCTTGGGAAATGTATTTTTCTGGTGCTCACTTTAGTCACCTGTCTTCCTAATATTAGATTTTGGGGAAAAAGTACATGATGGTTAATTTTATGTGTCAATACTTAACGGTGGGACACCTGGGCAGCTCAGTCAGTACTACGAACGAAGGGTCAGAATCTTCCTTCAGAATTAAATAAAACTGAGCACATTAAAGAAATATGGTCAAAGATGAGCAACAGGATGTATAAAAGCTTCCCCACATACTGTATGCCTCCCTTCTGGCTTGAGGTTTCTTGTCAAGAGAAGGAAACTTTCAGGGCACTTGAGTGGCTAAATGGGTTAAGCATCTGCCTTCAGCTCAGGTCATGATCTCAAGGGTCCTGGGATGGAGCCCCACATCAGGCTCCCTGCTCTTTGGGTAGTCTGTTTCTCCCTCTCCCTCTGTCCCTCACCCCATTCCTGCTCTTGCTCTTTTTCTCTGCCTCTCTTAAATAAATAAATAAATAAACAAACAAATCTTTAAAAAGTACTTAATTGTATTGCTTAATAGCCTTAATAATGGGAAAACATTATTTTGGGCTGTGTCTGTGAGGGTGCTTCCAGAAGAGATTAGCATTTGGATCAGTAGACTAAGGAAGGTAATCCTTCCCAGTACTGGCGGGCAGCATTCAATCTCTAAAGAGTGTGAATGTAACAAAAAAGTGGAGGAAAGGTGAATTTGCTCTTTCATCCTCTCCTGGCCTTGGACATAAGAGCTCCCAGTTCTTGGACTTTCTGACTCAAGACTGGGACCTACACCATCAGCGCCCTAATCCTTGGACTCACAGCTGCCTGGTTATCCAGCTTGTAGATGGCAAATCGTGGGACTTCTCAGCATCCATAATCATGTGAGCCAATGATTTATTCCTAGATTTATTCTAGATTTATTCCTAGAATAAATCTCCTCTTACATATATCTCTACATAATCCTATATGTTCTGTTTCTCAAGAGAATCTTGACTGATACAAAGGGACATGGTGTTGGGTTTGCAGAATCGAGATCCTGAGGAGGCTGTTAAGTGTAAGCTGAGTGTTCTAACTGACACTTTCCCTAGAGCTCGTAGGGGCACTGGTGTGTGCCAGTATTAACTAAATCCTTAGCACCTTAAAGGAGAAATTATACTTCTTATTATATTTATGTTTCTATTTTTCATTCTTGATTCTGTGTCATAAGTCATTCATTTATCATTAAGTGTAAACTCGATCCCAGCATGGTGGTTGGCAAGAACATAAGCTTTCTAGGAAGCTTTTGGCTTTTCCCCTCACAACCTGTGTGATCCAGGACAAGTCAACCTCTTTCTTCCTTCCTTACCTGACCTCTAACCTACTTACTTACTCAACCAACTTAAGCCTTAGTTTCCTCACTTGCAAGGCAGCAATCTTACCACCCCAATCTCAGATTGCTGTTATGAGAATAAAAATGAGATGATGGGTGGGTAATATCTTAGGACAATGCTTTGACATGTAGTGGATGCTTGGTAAATGGTAGGATGGGGTGGGAGAGGAGGAAGAGGAACAGGGATAAGAGAGAGCGAGCGAGCGAGGGAGAGAGAAAGAGAGAGAACCGGCTTGCATATTTACATATGGACCAAAGGATAGAAGACGTCCAATGGATTGAAGTTACAAAGAGGCAGGTTTTAGTTTCAACATAAGGAACTGGCTCCCAGTTCCCACCAGCTATCTAGGAATGGGAAAGTAATGATCTCCTTGTCACTGAAGCATGTTCCAGTCAAGGAAGAGCAGCTTCATTGTCAGGGACATTCCTGGCAGTGGTTTTTGTCCTGGATAGGAAATTGGTTCAGAGAACTCCATCCAGTTCCACTGACATTCTTTCTGCACAGCCTGGAGCACCAGACTGAGACCAAACCATTCCACAGGACTCTGCGTCCCCTGGGGAAGGCCGTTTTCTGAACACCCTAAAGATTTTGGCTCTGGGAGAAAAAAAAATGTAAGAAGTCAACTTCTCTCCGGGCATGTCCCTGGAATGCTTTGAGGTAGAAACAGTCACTCTCAATGATGCTGTAGTCAGAGGCCGAGGAGCTGGGAGAAAATAAAATGACAGCTCTTCCAGACAGTGGGAACTCAGAGCTGCAAACGCAGGGAAGTGCAGGATGGCGGAGGATCCTTGGAGATGACACAGCACATTCCAGCCTGGTCTGCAGGTCAGGCTCCCACCCATGCACAACCTCTCATGAGGCTTTGTGGCTCCTGTTTGAAATCCTAAGCTTCTCCGGACATCACGCAGGAAGGGGGTTAATAGACATCATGCATCCACCATCTCACCCAGGAAAGAGTCTGGCCAGACATAGAAGGAAGTGACTAGAGTTACCCAGCTGGTAAGTAGAAATTTAGAGGCAGCTGTGTGCTGTTCACCTGAAAGCATTAAGCGTGTTTAAGTGCTAAAGATGCAAATATAGAGACCGGGAAAGCAACAAAGGGCATCTTAGTGCCATGGTGCAGAGCAGAGATTTGGAGACCAGACTACCTGGGGTGAAATCCGTGCCTCACCAGGTTTGGCTGACTGCATGACCTTCTTAACCATCTGTTTCCTCATCTGTGAAATGGATTCTAACAATAGTAGCCCTTTAATAGGCTCGTTAAGGTATCTATGGGTTAATATTTGCAAAGCCCTTAGAATAGTGCCTGGCACACGGTAAGTGCTATATAAGCAACTGTTAAATCAGTGCAAAGGATAAGGCATGCAGAGGGTGACAGGGACAAGACCTGAGCCCGTGATGGGTCTTTGGAGAGGGCAGAGGCACCCATGTCAGCTGCAGACAGAGGTTGTCATGTAGGAACCGGGTACAGTGCTGCCAAACTTCTCAAGGGCTTTTAAGAAGTAAGAGAGAGTGTGCCTGTGTGTGTGCATGAGCCGGGGAGGGGCAGAGGGAGAGACAGGATCCGAAGCAGACTCTGTGCTGAGCACAGAGCCTGACTAGGGGCTCGATGCCACGACCCTGAGATCCTGACCTGAGCTAAAACCAAGAATTGCCACTTAAACCAACTGAGCTCCCCAGCTTCCCAAACTTCTCAAGGTTTTAAGAGAAACTGGAAACCCGGGCTTTTTTTCTCCCTGGGACTCAGTTTCTTTATCTGACAAATGGGTTTATTGATGTTTATATCTCAGACTAGAGTGAAGTCCATGGGACACAGTCTTGCCCAGTGACGGGTCCCAGAAGCTGGAGGAACCAGGACCCCAGGACATGTCCCCTGCTCTACTCATGAGTGAAAGGTAGTGTTTTAGGGGCCACATAGACTTTCTTTCTATCCAAAGACCATGGAAAGTTCCTGCCTGCCTCGGAGTGTTGTGAGACAGGATAACTATCCCTAGCTACTCTGGCAAACATTCCCCCAGAGCTGAATGACTCAGCATAATAAGCTTACTTCTTGCTTATTCTGGTTGTAGTCCAAAGCAGGTCAGTGGAGGGTGGGGGAACAGGGACACTCCTTTGGAGGCTGAATTGCTGACAGAGGCTTTGCCTTCTTCAAGTCATGCTCCCAAGGGCTGCATGACGATAAGGGCTTACATGGTGATAAGGGACTGGGTGGAATCCTCTGGGAGTTATGAATACCAGACCCAGATACAGAGAATATCGTTTCTACCCAGATGTCATTGGCTGGTCCCCAGTCATGTGGCCCTGCCCACGGTAGGGGACTAGAAACGTAGTCCGTCAATGTGCCCAGGAAAGAGAGGAGAATGATTAGCATTCTCTGCCACAGGGCCTTTGCCCTTACCATTCTCTTCCCTCAAGAAAGCTTCTCTTATTATCTCTTTCCTCCTCTCCATTCAGGTCTGTACCTCCTCAGAGGATCTTCTTTGACACAACTAGTTGCAGCATTTCCCACCCCCTCATCCCTACCTTCTTTACCACTTTCAGCTTGGTTCTTCAAAGCACTGAGAACATTCTGAAGACATCGAGTATATCATAGGGCCCTGCCTATTCCTTTCAATTATGAGAGTAGGAATATTGTGCGTCTTGTTTACTGACCTACCTGCTTACTGACCTACCTGCAGTGTCAACAACAGTGAGCTGGAGTTTATGGTTTCAAAGTTCATTCTAAAAAAGAAAAAAACAAAACAAAGTTCATTCTAATCACAGCCAGTCTCTCTGCTCCTGCAGCCATCACAGATTGAAGAGGCCTTTTCAATCCCGTCTCCCTGTTGTTGTCCAATGTCCCGTTTCAACCTGGAGTCTGCATTCCGCAGTCTAACCAGGCCAGCTGCTGACATCTGCACTGCCTGTTTCCCCAAACCAGGCTTCCAGCGTGCGTTTCAGCTGCTTTACAAGATCTTTCACAGTGTTCTCGTCTACCTACCCTGTCATTTTGGAATCTGTACAGAGGGTTTTGAAAATTTTTTTTTTCTATTTCAGGCCTACTTGTTAAGCAGAAGGGAAAATGTCAGTGGAGAAGAACTAAGGGATGCATGTGTGTGTGCATGCACGAGTGTGTCCACTCAGAATTGCATGCTGGAAAACAAGTTACGGGGATAGATGTCGAGATAGAGTGATAAATCAATTATTTATGCTCGCAAAAACAAAGGAGCTCCAAACCTCAATGATTTACAAGTGCAGGAGTTTATTTCTTGCTTATGCCATGTGTTGTTGGCTGAGGGTCACCTGTAGCTTTGCTCCATGTGTCTACACAGCAGGACGCATGCTGGAGGAGCACTTGGGACATGCTTTTCTCACAGCGGAGGGAGAGCTCACAAAAGGACTCTTAAAGCTTGGGATGCCTGGGTGGCTCAGTGGTTGAGCATCTGCCTTTGCTTAAGGGTGCTCCCAAGGTCCTGGGATCGAGTCCGGCATCGGGCTCCCCTGCAGGGGGCCTGCTTCTTGCTCTGCCTATGTCTTCTGCCTCTCTCTTTGTGTCTCTCATGAATAAATAAATAAAATCGTTAAAAAATATATATCTCTTAAAGTTCTTTCTTGGTGCTGGTGGTATTTGACTTCTTACTTTTCATTGGCCCAGACAAGTTGTATGACCAAGCCTGACATTGAGGCCCGGGGGAAGTAGCCTCTTTCCTCAACCAGAGCATGAATGGTGAATCAAATGTCCAGTGGTGGAGATGTGTCACCCTCCTGTAGGGAGGAAGAGTGAGTAGTCAGGAACAGCAAATGCAAATGTGCCATACTCCACACTCTCCAGAAGCTGTAAGGTGTTAATCAGGGTGGTTTCTGTTGTAACAAACAGAAAACCAACTCAAATGGGCTTCATTTTGAAAGAAGAAATATGCTTGGCTTTGGCCCATGGTTGGTTGTAAGGTCACACATGTTGGAATTCATTCTCTGTTTCCTTGGTATTTCTTTGCATAGAGAACCTCAGATAGGTTCTCTCCATGATGAGGCCTGTCCAGTCTTACAGTTCTGTGAAGGGAGGGCAGCTTTTCCCCCCCAATTCCAGCCCAAGGCCTCTTGTTAGATCTCATCAGACCAACTTGAGTGGCGTGACTGGACCTAAATTAATCACTGTGAACTGGGAATAATGCATGGCGATTGGTCATACATGGATTGTGTAGGACTCCTAGGTCCTGGGGGAGAGGAGGCAGGAATGGTTCTCGCCGTCTGAAAAACTTGGACTGAGTTGAGGGGAAACAAATGGCTCCCTTGTATAAAACTAACAAGCTTCTAGTTCAAGATGGGTGGCTGGGCAGTTGAAAACAACAGATTGCATTAAAGTGGCTTTTAACAAATCCATGCGTAAGTGTGTGTCTGAGCCAAGGAAAATATCAGTGGGGATAGGAAGTCAAGACCATGGTTAAAAATAGAACAGAAATAAACAGCCCAGGAGGGCTAATTAACTTGCCCTATTGGTGTTGAAAGTTGGACTTGGAACTTCCCAGTGGTCGCGGTAGCTTGACAAAATGCACTGTCATCTCCCACCTATTCCTGCCACCAAAGTCATAGCATATCTTAGGTTACAGAAGTCAGGGACTTTCACAATTTTAGATTCATGCCCTCTGATTCCCTCACATCGTGCACTCATTTGCACACAGGTGTGTGTACAGATTTACATTGCTACAGATGCATAGATAGACACGATCTATATATTTTAAGAAATAATATTTAACCTTCCAGGTGAACTGCAGGCTGACATTTTCTATCTTCTGCTGTCTGGGTCTACCCTGGTCTACCCTATCCTATCCCATGCTATCCTGTTTCCTGCCGCTTTATTTTACATTTCTTTTTCTCTTAAATATTTTATTTATTTATTCATTTGATAGAGAGAGGGAGAGTAGGGGAGGGGCAGAGGGAGAGAGAGAATCTCAAGCAGACTCTGCATCCTCAGCCAGAGCCCAACATGGGGCTTGATCCCACCACCCTGAGATCATGACCTGAGCTGAAACCAAGAGATGGATGCTCAACCAACTGAGCCACCCAGGCGCCCTTTTATTTTAACATCCCTTCATGCAGCTTGCAAAACATTAAAATTCATTACCTGCCACGCTTTGGGGTTGCAATCCCCATTTTGAAAATTATTGAACTAGTCATGGAAGGGAGGGTATCTACAGCACCTTATAAATATCTATTGAGTAATGGATGGTCAATGAACGAAATCAATCCAGTGCAGTCTGTAATTATGTTGTACTCCGCTGGTATGTATAATTATGTGTACCAGGTACTGGGACACAGTTATGAATATGCTCAGCCCCCAGCCTTGAGTTCCATCTCTCTGAGGGGTGAGAGGAAGGGCCGAATAGGCAGTGGGAATGGAGGGGTGACAGCCCTTCCATGGAGGTGAGCCAGGTGCCGTGGGTGCACAGAGAAAAAGCCAATGGCCCTTCCAGGATGGAGGGTGAGAGGGAACAATGCACTAAGGTAGGCACCGGAAGAGTGATGTGAAATTCAGAAAGGGCTTTCTTTCATCCTTTGAGGTCAGAAAGTTTCCAAACTGGAACAAGCAGTGATGGGAGAAGACAGAGCGTACTCAGGGTTGTGGGGGGATAGTTGAGGCAGGGAGGCTTGCATGAATCAAAGCCTCTCTTCTTGCTTTTGGTTCGGGTTTTGTTTTTCATGTGGAGATGAAGCAAGCACCGTGGTGTGTGCTGACCAACCACCTTTCAGAATAATCCTCAGAAGCGGCCGTGTGGGTCTGAGCTGGGGACGAAATCTTCCAGAACCAACTCCTGCTGTAAATACAGATAGGTTTTCTTTCTTCCTTTTCTTAACCTTCTTCTTCTTCTTTTTCTTTTTCTTTTCTTTTCCTTTCTTTTTTTCTTTTTTTTTTTGTCTTTTGAAGGTATCACTTCTTAAATTTTTACCTGCAGTTGTCTTGATGCTATTTCAACATTTGTTAGATTTTTCGGAGTCTCGTATTTCATGTGACCTAGAAATTGTCATCTAATACCAAAAAAGTCAGATCTCAAACTTTGGCTTTAGGAATGTAGGGACACAGAGACAAAGGCTTTTTTTTTTTGAGCTCATGGACTTTTGATATATGGAATGAAGATGATTGTGTCTGATTGCATCTGTAATGAACCCTCATAATTTTAGATTAGGGTTATGTGGACGTCCCAACTAATGGGCAGTAGATTGTGTGGATATAATTCTAGTCTATCATACTTTTTCTTCAATATCAATTACTTTGAATGCTTAAATATCCAATTTCCTGAGATTTTTATTGTTCAATTTTCTTGTTAAGTGACCCTCCCTCCCCTCAAGTTAAAGTTGCTAAAGCAATGAGCTATGAGTTCTGGCAGCCTGAAATGAGCAGGGCTGGGGAGTCCAGGTTCACTGAGGGAATGGTTTATGGTTCTGAATGTCTGGAATATTCTGTGACAAATGCTGCCAGAGATTAGAGACTCAGATCTTTTCCCCGGTGCTCAGAGAGAATTGGAAAAAAAGGAAAAAATAAAGACAAGTTTAATTAACCTGCCAAAAAGAAAAAAAAATCACAAAATGTCTGTGTGTGAATATTAAGAGCAAATCTAATGATGAAAGATATCAGAAGGGGGATGGTTAGGCACATTTCATATTCAGTCAACTAATATCACTGAATCTCCTTAGAATCAAATCCTCAAATTATTTCGGCTTTGGGGTTGCCACAGCAGAGAGAACTCCTGCAGCTGGAATTTGATGGAAAGGAAGAGTCAAGGGCACCAGCCCTCGCCCGCCGTCTCCAGGCAAATGACCGTCCAGTGGTAGCTTGCTCTTAAAACCCCTTCCACCACCGAGAGGAACTCAGGAGAGGTCAGGGCAGAGACAAAGTGGAGGTGAGGGGAGAGGGTGAGAGGATTAATATGATGCCCACCCAGGTGGAAGGACAAGAACAAGTGCATGTGGGAGTGTCACGTAGATGTGACTTGTGTATGGGGGGAGTGTTGTAAGTGGAGGTGAGCATACGATTGTGTTACTCACCAATGCCCACAAGATGTGCCCTTTCCTTGACACACATAGAGATCACATGCCCAACCCTCCTTGGATCCGGGCAGGGTCACATGACTGGTTTTGTCAGCAGATGGTGAGCAGCCACCAGGGCACCCACTTCCAGCCAAGCTGGTGAAGAGCCAGTGAACTTTCTCCACATCTTCTCTTCTCCATTTCACTTTCTCATCTTCTTCTGTTCTTTGTCCTTCCTTATCTACTGGATGATGTAGAGAAGGACGTGGCTCTGGCTCGGGGAGGGCCACACAAAAGAAGGAGCCCTGGTGCCTGAATAACTATATAGAAGCACCTGCCCTACTCACCCATGCTGGACAGCGTGCATGCACCCTAGAGTTTGGGGGTTGTTTGTTAGAGTGTAGCTTAACTAATAGGACACCCTGAGCAAATTATGTAATCTCTTTGAGCTTCATTTGTCAAGTGAGCATACTAATAAATGCCTTAGCTTTATTGGATTGTTGTATAGATTAAATGAGATACTCAAATGAAGTGCTTAGCATACTCCTTGGCACATAAGAATCACTCAGTAAATATCAGCTAGCAGTGAGGCAGCCCTAGATTGCTTTTATTGAATATCTGGCTTATTTTGTTTTGTTTTTTTTATACACTATAGTTAACATCACCATCATTATATTAGTAGTAGTAGTAATAATGTTGTCATTATAATATACTTTTATTCATTATTTAACAAATATTTATTGAACACAAACTATGTGCCAACCCCAATGAGAGGTAGTGGGGACACAGTGAAATGAGACAGATTTTCACATGTAGCTGTGGACTTTCAGTTTTGCCATGTTATTCTAAAATTTACATTCCATCTTCTGCCTCACTCTGATTTCTACTTTGGCCCTGCCCCCCTCCCGCCAGAGACTGGAATCCCTGACCACGGCTTTCCTCACTGGAGCCAGCTCTGTCTGCTGAGCACTAGCAACCAGAAAGCTGCATCCTATATAAAGAGAATTCACATTGTTTTTGTTTAACA
This sequence comes from Canis lupus baileyi, assembly GCF_048164855.1. NCBI lineage: Eukaryota > Metazoa > Chordata > Mammalia > Carnivora > Canidae > Canis > Canis lupus. The sequence continues at coordinate 57,729,822 of NC_132845.1, forward strand.
AAATCCACTGCCCTTGTTCTGGAACTGCCCCAAACTCATTTTATGATTCTGGTTTTCTGATGGGGTTAGTTACATACAGGTTCTAGCCCTTGGGGTGAACACATGACCCAAGCTGGCCAATGAGAGCTCTCAATAATCTCTGAGAACAGTACTGAGTGTATAAGCATGTGCCTTAAGCTGGGACAATAAGATGAAATCTCAGGACTTCTACAAGAATACTAACCAAGAGGGGCACCTGAGTGGCTCAGTCAGTTAAGTGTCAGACTCTTGGTTTCAGCTCAGGTCATGAACTCAGGGTTATGAGATCGAGCCCTGTTATGAGCCACGCTGCGAACCCTGCATTCAGCATGGAGTCTGCTTGGCAGTCTCTCCCTTTCCCTCTGCCCCTCCCCCACTGTTGCATGTTCTTTCTCTAAAAAAAATAAATAAAATATTTTTTTAAAAAAAGAATATTAACCAAGAGATACGCTCTTCATGCTGGGATTATTAGGCTGACCAGATATAAACTTGAAGCTCTGGAGTTGCTTGTGACCATCTTTGTGACCCATTGTGAGCTTCAGGCAAGTGTTGAGGAAGTTGCATCAAGAGAGGAAAGGACACCAGATCCTGAGGGTCTCAATTGAACATCTGGATCCAGCTATTCCTGTAATCCAGGACTTGGAATTTACAGTTAATTCAGCCAAATAAATGATTGCCCAACGTGGTTTGATTTGGCACTTGCCTCTTTGGAACCAAAGCATTGCTGAGTAATATCTGGCATTAGCTCCAGAGACTAAACGTCTAAAGCATCATTCACTCACCTAAGAAGAAATATCACCTGTCCTTTAGAGGGTGGAATGCCACTCTTGTACGAGGTCACCTCTCAGAAACAAGTTTCAACTCCTAAATTTATAGATGCTATTAAAGCCTTCCCTGTGTACTCTTCCTATAGTTAGATGAAATATCCCAGTCCCTGTCCTGCCTACCCCCAGCTTTCTCCTCCTACCTGCCAGCCCCTTTTCTTCCTGTCCTACCATGTCTTTTAGGTGACATTTTCCTATTTATGACAAGCTCACCATTTCTGTGAAAAAGATAATCTTTTTAAAGCTCCTGCTCTGTAAGTTGATGGACTGTAATCTCTGAGGAAATTTAAGAGGTGTATGTCTCCTCTCTGGTCTCCCACTCCCCGAATTTGCATAGAAATACTATTTTCTCCCCAAGACAAGAATCACTTTGCCTTAGTTTTTTTTCATTAAAGTCCACATTAATTTAATAAAATGCAGAATTTTAAATTAATGAACCACTTGCAGAATCTATACAATACAAGCCTCTCCTGTAACTATGAAATTTCTTCTATTAACAAATGTCTGGGACTCCCTTGGGAACTTAGTTGGCTAAAATTACCCTTATCAGCTCAGCTCAGTTAAGAGCAAGCAGGTCCCTTTGTTCTCATGCAGATTTGTAAACATTTACTGAGGATGTATTATGTACCAAGTCCTATACAAGGCCCCTCTACATGCATCATCTTCTGGAATCCACATGGCCACTCTAGATGTAAGTTGTGTGAGCAGAATCTATACAAGTATAACCTCAACCCTTTTACCAACTCAGCTTACCTAGGAGAGAATGCACAGACTTCTTTAGATGGTGATTACACCACATCAGGATTATATTACACTCCCAGGGGCATAAGCACAGAGTAGCTTTAAAATAAATGATAAAGTCATGTGGCTCTGTTATGCCTTCCATCCCTAATTCTTAAAATTCCCACTGTAGGAAGTAGTTGGGAGGGAGGTGATAAAGGGAAAGGCAGTTGACTCTATATGCAGACTACTTTTTAATCAGTACTTAGTTTGTTGAGTGGTAACTGTGGACCGGACGTGGTTGTTATCAGATCACTGGATCTTCACAACAAACATATCTATTTTTTTTTATAAAATAAAAATACATCCTTTATGTACAGGTTGAAAAAAAACACATCCTTTATGTACAGGTTGAAAAAAAAACCAAGGCACACAGAGTTTACATTAGCTGCCTACGTTCACCCAGGTAGTAAGTGGAGAAACAGGATTTTAACTCAGAAAATTTGCTCCAGAACCTAAATGCTTAACCACTGAACTCTTCTGCCTTCTATGTATATTATAGGTATTAGCATATCAAGCAAGTCATGTTCAGGTGGTCCATGGTAACAAGAGCTATGGAAAATATTTTTATGAAATTCGGGCCATATTCATTTATTTCTCTGGTGTCTGGTTTGTGTCAGAAACTGTGCTAGAAACCATAGATACTCTGAGCAGGGAGAGCAAACGGACAAAATGATGTGGTCCCTGAATTCGTAGAATAAGATATACAAAGGCTCTGTGGCATGTCAGAGGAACCCAAAGAAGGGCAATAAAACTAGAGAAAAGAATTAGGGAGCCAAGGCTGAAGATGGGCAAAAGCCAGATACACAGGGTCTTGTGGTTCTTCCAGCATTCTTGGTTTTATTCTAAAAACAATGGAAGGTCAGCAGAATTTAAAGCAGGGGAGTAACATGGGGAGCATTATCTTTGGTCACGTAAACACTCCTGAGCATATTGACAGTACAGTAGTCCAATGGAAAAACAAGAAGATGCAATGACAGTTTTAATACCCCACCTTCCCTGGGAGCATCTGCCTTAGATACAGTCTGGGAAGGGGTTTGTCACCATCCAATAAATGGATTCTATTGGGTAGGGTTGCCCTCAAGGTCATTCAAGGGTAAATGGGCTCCATTCTTGCATCTCATCGCTGATTGTCTGTCTTAGTGGCCAAGACCTAAAACAATCAGCTATAACCACCATCAGAAAGCCGGTTGAATTCTCACACTTGAAACAAATCCTTTATAACTGTAGAGAGTCCCTTTCTTTATAAGGAAGCTATAGACATGGAAAAGGCATGGAGCTAGCTTCTCATCATCTTCCCCAGATAAACTGGATTTCAAAGAAGAGGTGATGTTCCACTGAAAATTTATAAGATTTTTTTTTGCTAATGAAGAAGATAAGTCAAGGAGGTTCATTGCCCTATTGCAAGTCCTAAAATCCATAGGTAGCAGACTTTAGATGGATACTCAGTCTTCTTTCTCAAGTTTGGCTCTCCTATTTGTGCACCAGCTCTAACGTTGACATTGATCTTGAAGCTGGCCTTCCAACCCCATGGGGCCCTATCCCTTCCCATATCAGCAGAGGAGGCAGGAAGGTGAACACCATGAGGACAGGAAACTGTCCCTGACTTGCCCTTAGTATCCAGAACAGTGCCTCTACATAGTAGGTACTCAGTCAATTTTGATTGAATGAGTAAAGGAAATCCTCTTCACAGCATCCCTGATGGCTGACAGCTTCTGCCTGTGTACGGCAAAGTGCAAATATAACACCATCTCCTTGGTTAATGTCAAATGATCTTTTAAAAGATTTATTTTATTTATTTGGGAGAGAATGCAGGAGGAAAGGCAGGGGGAGAGAGGGAGAGAGATTGAATTATCAAGCAGATTTTGTGCTGAGCGGGGATCCCAATGCAAGACTCAGCCCCACAACCCTGAGATCATTACCTGAGCTGAAATCAAGAGTTGGTCACTTAACTGACAGAGCCACCCAGGTGCCCCATTACATGATTTTTTATAAAGCGAAAAAAATCCTTCTTCATAATGAATGCCCTTCGGAGCTGCATAGAATAAGCAAAATCCTTCCCTTTCCTGGTACAAATTCAGATATTTGAAGATATTTATTGGGGGTTTCCTTGGCCTCTCTTCCCCAATGGAATATATTTTGTTCCTTAAAATGTCCTCTATAGTGTGTGTGTGTGTGTGTGTGTGTGTTTGAATTTTTCTACTTTCCTTTGTTGAGAACATCTAGATTTCTCACTTTAAGCCATCCCCTAATCACGTCAGATTTATCTGTGTCCTCATCAATCAGCACAATGGTTGGGACATGGTAGGTTCTCAGTAAGTGTTTTATCAAGTGAGTTAGTGAATAAATGCATATCCTCCTGAGAACATGCTCCAAGTTTTCTGCTAAACTGTTATAATAGCATACTCTGAGCTGAAGACAAAATACCGCAAATTCGTCTGATTATTTAGGGGCAGAAGGATCACCTCCCTCAATTAAATGCTATGATCCTAGCAATGTGATTTAAGATACAGATGCATTTGCATTCTGTATCTGTGTACATTCATTTCATGTCAATGGGTCAGGCTGAGAGATGATGGTGCTGCTGCTAGAACTCATTCTGTCCCCGGGGAAATATGGGCAGCTCAGATCAAGACAGGAGGACCAATTCAGGACACGGGTGTAGTGGTCTTAAAGAGGTCTGCTGTGTGGGGACCAGAAAAATGCATAGTGTATGTGTTGGTAAAATATATTGACAGTGTAGTTGTGTATGACTGTCCAGCAGTGTGAGTGAAGCACAGCGATAAGGAACAGGTGGCAGTGACCGAGTGTCAGGTGAGTGAGCACCATGATGCTGCCAGGCCTGTGGAATGAGATTGCTCAAAGACCAAACTCTGAGACATGGCCCATCAGGCAAAGGTTAGGAGCGTCATAACAGGGAAGCCGTATCTGGGTACCTGGGGCTCAATCCTTGAGTGCCAGGTCTTGGGTCTGATTGGATACAAAGGGAAATTTTGGAGAAAATGGATCCTAAGACTTTGTCAGGGGGCTGATTTTCTTCCAAGCCGTATCAGTGAGTTCATAAGCTGAGCTGCTGTAATCAGGGGGACTCTAAGTAGAGCTGGTCAAACAAAATAGAAGCTTAGTTAGTTAGCATGATGCAATCCAGAAGTAGGTCGGTGGTCCAAACAGAAGAGACTTTGGGTCAATGATGTTGTCAAAGGGACCAGGTCCTCCTACCTTGTCATTCCACCCTGATCTGCATGTTCCCGATCTGCATGGTCTGAGCTTGCTCAGCGGCTTCATGTATGTATTGTACAGCCTAGAAAGATGGAGGGGAGGGCAGGCCATTTGCTTCTCAGAAACAAGACAGGGGCACCTGGGTGGCTCAGTGCTTGAGCATCTGCCTTCGGTTCAGGTTGTGGTCCTGGGGTCCTGGGCTCGAGTCCTACATTAGGCTCCTCCCTCTACCTATGTCTCTGCCTCCCATGAATAAAAAAAATCTGAAAGAAAGAAAGAAAGAAAGAAAGAAAGAAAGAAAGAAAGAAAGAAAGAAAAAAAGAAGATATTTTGGACATTACTTCATTTGCATCCAAAGGCAAGGACTCAGTCACGTGGCCACGACCCACTGCGAGGGAGGAAAGATCATATAAATTTTAGCTGAGTCTGCCAGTAGCCCATTCGGAGAATGTGTTTGGGGTGCAAGATAATCAGTAGGATCAACACCTATGGAAAGGACCATGAAGCAGGACTAGGCAGTGAGAAGTCATGCCATGATGCCTCTACTAACTCAGTGGAAAATTCTGGAGTAGGAATCACCCATCAGAGTTGGCCCATGATGGGCTGAACTGGCTAGACTTTCAAACCTCTACCTCATTTAGTCACTAGATGCAGGCTACCCCCAAGAAGGGTTGGAAACCCTGAAGGAGCAGATCAGTGAACCTGCCTGCTGACTGCCCCCCCCCCCACAGTGGGGCACTAAGCGAAGGGATTCAGGCAGTTTGTCATAGTGTCTACCCATGTGGTATGTGCCTTAAAGCAACCTCAGGAAGAAAGGATGCTGGTGGACAATGAGCAATCTTTGGTTGGAGCGTGTGGAGGGAATTCGTTTGGCGAGCACCTACTGGGTTTTAGCGGCAAACAAGCTTACAGGGCCCCTGACCTTATGGACCTACAGTGTACTGGGAAGGTTAGAAATAAGCAAGGAAACAAATAAATAATCAAGATGATTTCAAATAATGGAAAATCCTATGAAGATATTCCAACAGAACAGGGAGTGATGGTGGCAGTCATTTCAGATGGGGTATTCAGAGAAAGCTTTTCTGAGGAGGTGATGTTTGTGCTGACAGAATGATGAGGATGGGGAACAGCATTATAGGAAGAGGGAATAGCGTGTACAAAAGATAGGAACACCCTTGACTCTTTCAAGGAACAGAAATAAGTCACCATGATTTGAAGTTATTTTAGCAGAAAGGAGATATAAGCCCTACTGTCAAATAGGTTGGCAAGAGTCAGATCATGTATTATTTAGATAAAGAGCTTGGAATTCATTCTAAGTGTGATTGAAGCCATTGTAAGTGTTAAGACAAGGGGGATGACTTAACTATTTTAATCAAAATTCTAATAAATTTGCTATATTTCCATGGAACTAACTCTTTAAACCTATTTAACTCTGGGATCAATTTTCCGTACAATATAGTTAACCTGCTTCCAATTTTTGTTCTATTTTCATTTTACTGAAATTATTTTCATATGGATCCGTTTCACAGAAAAGATTTTGCTCTTATTATCGTTCCAAACTCTGGCTGTGATGAGAATGACACAGAAACTGACACATGGCCAGACCGTCCCTTTATCCACAAGTAGGAGATTTATCTTCATGCCCAAAACCAGCACCCCATAAAAATAGTTCTTCATTCCCTACTATGCCCTGACCCATTTCTCCTTGAACTTCTTTCTGCTTTTTCCTTGATCGGTTTTGGTTTCTTCTCAGGTTTCACATAAGCCAAGATTTATTTTCTTTCTTTCTTTCTTTCTTTCTTTTCTTTCTTTCTTTCTTTCTTTCTTTCTTTCTTCTTTCTTCTTTCTTCAAAATAAATCCAATTCAAAATGGCTTAATAAAAGTGGCAGTGTCTTCATTTATAACGAGTTTCAGGTATGACTGGATTGTCTTGACAGTGACTTAATGGCCAGAGTCCTGTCCCCCTGGTGATCCATATCAGTTCCATAGGTATATACGCTACCCCTAAATGACTGCAGAGATTTAAAAAAAATCTTTCCATAAGTTCTTGCAAACACCCCAAGACTGATTCTAGTTCGGGGGTCATATGGCCACCCCTACATTAATTATGTAGCCAAAAGAATGTAAGGCTCTGGTTGGCTAGTTCACTAGGGGCAGTCAACCCTTCCTTATACCAATAAAGAAGTACTTTCCCTCTAAGAAAAAGCAAGCTAGGAATAACAGAATAAAAGGGAACAGATGTTGGGCAGTGACTGCCACCGTTCCTGAGCCCATGACCCTGTTTCTATTTGCAGCTCTCCATTCTCCCTCCAGAATGGCACTTCCTCAACTGGGGCATGCATGTGGCCTTTGGGCCATGCCTGTTCCTGGGGCTGTACTTCTTCTCCTCACCCGGCACAGCATGGTCTTTGTTCTTGGACTCTAATGGAGGACCGCATCACTGGGTTGATCCGAGACCCAGAAATAAGATCCAGATGGAGCAAACCTATAGATGGAGCTGACTGCCAAAACAGCCACCTCTCAGTCCCTAGTTGGAGGGACAGTTTCTCTCTCTGCATCCCCTGTGGTGTCAAGTTGCTGAGCCAATGCTTAATTCAAAAGCTAGAATCCATTAAAAGCCAAAGCAAGGAACAGAAAAGAAATCCCCTCATTAAATCTATGTTCAGTGGGGTGTGTGCATAATTCATCCCAACACCATCAAATATAAATGTCCCAGTGTCAGGGGAATGGAGCCGGCACCACGAAAGTCTGAGCCCACTTAGGAGATATTGGAAAGAGACAAGCTTTGCGAGGACCTTCTCAGAGTGGTAATGAGATCTGGCACCAGAGTGTTTCCAGCAAGGATGCTCAATGAGGACATGCTCAGCAATGGTGCTCCCCTGCCAGCCTCTCTGTGGGCACCTGCGTGTTTATAAACTCAGCTCTGGACTCCCTCTGAGCTGGTGCTGGGCTGCCAGAGCTTCTGAAGTACATGGAATGAAGGTTCCTGGGGCTGTGGATTAGACTGGTAAATTGAGTGCAGGGAGTGTTGGCTCCTGCTGTCCCAGCTCTGCTCAGCTGCAGAAAGCATCGCTTCCAGCCTGCGGCTGTAACTCTACCCAGCTCCAGGACCACACATGACCATCGTGGGAAGTGCTGTTAGGAGCCCCTTTGCCCCTGAATCCCGTGGTGCATAGATAAGGGTCTGATGAGCTCAGAGGACGTTCTCCTACCACATGAAAACCTTAACCATCTGCCTCACCAAGACCGTATGTGCATCTGTTCTGAGCAACAGAACACATAGCCTGCTTCTTGCTGGTCCTTTCCCAGAGAGGTTGGCTCTTGCCCTTCCTGGCCAGACTGTAGTGATCATTCATAACCTCTTTCTCTTCTTTCTCCTCATCATCAATATCACCATCACAGCTATTAATTTCATATTTATCATGCACTGAGCCCTGTGTTGGAAACACTCCCTCCACATGCATCACATCATTTAAACATGCAAATCCTCCCATCTTCAGGCCTTTTGCACCAGCTTCCTAGAAGGCTCCTACCCAGCTCTTCAAAAAGTATCATCCTCCTAGCCTCCAGCTAAATACTGTCTCTGCAGATATTATTTTATCCCCTTTAACAGTGCTTACCACTCTACCACATGGTCAAGTTCATTTATTGGTGTAGTTGTTTATATGTCCCCCATGTTGGAATGTAAGCAGCTGGGGGTGGGAAGCAGGAATCCCTTCTGTCTTGTTCTATGTCATTTGATCACTGCTCAGAAGAACACTTTGAACAAACGCAGTGCTCAAAACCTGTTCATGGAATGCATCAACAACCCCATGATATAGGTGATGTCATAATCCCCATTTTTCTTATAAGGAAACTGTGGCCTAGATGGGAGATATAACTGATTAATTTCCCCTGGGTTACGTGATACCAAATTGAGGGATACATGCTGCTATTCATCACACCGGCTTCACTGATGGAGCCCCAAACCATGGTGCTGCCAAAATACTTCTTTCCATTCCTTTTCAATATCAACTTTATCTTGGGTCAAGGTTAAGTTCACCAAAACCTATTGGATTGTGACCTAGGCAGTAGTTTTGGGGAGGTCAGCTATCTCCAACCAAATTTCCCTCTCTCTGTTTTCTCATTCCATCCCAGACCAGGCTATCAGTTCATTTGTGATCATGTACTCTTTTAAAATAGTTGAGAGCAGGGGTGCCTGGGTGGCTCAGTTGGTTTAGTGTCCAGCTCTTGATTTCAGCTCAGGTTATGATCTCAGGGTCGTGAGATGGAGCCCCGTGTCGGGCTCCAGAGCTCAGCATAGAATCCACTTGAGATTCTCTCTCCCTCTGCTCCTCCCCTCCCCCACTTACATGCTCTCTGTCTCCCAAAATAAATAAATACAATCTTTACTAAACAAAATTCTTGAGAGCATCTACAATGCATGAGCCCCTGGCCTGGTGCACCCTCCTGTCTAAGTGTATAAATGGCACCAGACTCCCTGGTAGGGAAAGCTTTGGGATAGCTGGATTTCTGGTGGCCCACAAGAGGGAAAGATGTAATTGTGTCGGGAAGTAGAGGCACCATGTTTGTGTCTCTGTCACCTCTAGTCCTTGGCACTGGTTTCCTTCTCAAAAATATCAGGAAAATCAAATCGAATTATCCTGACCCAAACTCGCTCCAGCTCTTCTTCTTCCTCTCGATAAGGTGAGGAGTTCAGGCTGCAAGAGATATGGTATTCACACTGTCATTATGAGTCAGAAGTTCAGGGTAAGCGACAGTAAATATTTTATTTGGTGCCCAAGGTGGAGTTGATTAGTTAATTCCATTAGAGGTCCAAGGGAGCGCATGTGAGTCTCACTCCAATTTACAAAGTTGTTCTATGAGAAAGCCCATTCTTGTCTCAGATAGCTGGCCTGCCAAGAAGCCCCAGAGACTGTAATGATCCAGCAGGTCTGTCTCCTAGGATTTAAAGATGAGACACTCAGAGATCACTTAGCTTGTTGTAAATGGGTTTTAAGAATATACAGTATCATAAAGTGCAAGAGGAATTCATCCATCAGCCTAGAAGTCACACAGCTCCCCAGCCTCCCTGGTTCTCAGATGCTCAGCACGCTTCCTGAGAAGCCAGGACGATTGCCAAACCCTGCTAAGGATAGTAAGTGAGTGAGTTAAGAGACCGCACCTCTTTCCTTGTGCTCCTTGACTTTGGACTTCACAAGGGAGGAAGTGACTGGGTTGAGCTGGTGCCATTTGGTATGGAACTTTCACACTGGGCTGAGTCTACACTGGTAGATTCCAGATTGTCTGAGGCTGCTGGGCTCTGCCAGAAAGGCATGGCATTAGGTCAGACACTGTATTTCTCAAGGTTATTGTGAGGCTCAGTGAGGTAGCATCTGTGAGTATATTTATTTGGGCTCATAAAAACCATGCCTTAATTTTCCTAAAAACACCCTTGGACTGGATCTAGCTCCTGTCCACCAGTTCACCTCTAGCACTTCCCTCCTGCACCCTGCCATCCATCCCCATGGAGAGTATTCTCTTGTCTTGACTATGCCGTGCTGGCTTTTATTGCCATGAGCTACTCTTGTTGCCTTGGCCATTAGCCATTCTAGCACAGGACTCCACACCCACCCTCTCCCTCCACATGAGCCATTCTGTATCTTTTGGGGAAAATCCTTACATGGCACTCCCTTCAGTCTCCCCTGACTCTCCTAGACCATTTTGGATACCGCTGCTATGACTCATTCAAGTCTCTTATACCAGCTGAGTGCCTGTCAAGCTGTTCAGTCTTCTCCCTCCCTTGGGTCCTCTTCCTGGAATTAGGATTGCTAGATTTACCAAATAAAATGATTCAGAAGACCAGTTAAGCTTGGACTTCATAAACAATGAATCTTTTTTAGTATAAAAGATACCAATTACTAAAGAAGCAATTTATCGCTTACCTGAAATTCAAATTTAATGGGGCATTCTGTATTTTATCTGACAACCCTTCCTGAAATGCTTATTCACCTTCCAAGCAGCTGATAATCTCATGGCTGGAGATGGAACTCATATGTCTTAAGACTTCCAGCTGAAAGTCTTAGTGACAACTATGAAAACCTAGTTTTTCCCCCTCACACTGCTATTGACAACAAAACCAGAGGCGTGGTATTGCCACCTACTGAAATCTTTGCAATCCAGCAGATAAAACGTTAGCTCCTCCTTCAAGATATAGCTGCTCAGACTTCCAGGATGGATTTCTAGGGCCATGTTGGTTCAAGGTTTATGCGGGACAACCTCTGTCTTAGTGCTAATCTCAGCTAAAGATGTTCCGTGGCCAAGCTGCCCTGGAGATGCTTCCCAGATACCAAGCCTGCACTGGAAGGCTGGGCTGAGATCCTGCTATAGCTAGCACCCTAAGGACCCCAAACCACCATGTCCCCACGGACTGGACATCAGTTTTACAATTTTTATCTCCAAGGCGATTTTATCTCAGGAGCCCCATTGCATTTTTCTGCTACCTGGCCTTGGTGAGGAATATCTTGACAGATTTAATTAAATTTGAATTTCAGGAGGAGTGTTTGGGTTTTTGCAAAACCATTCCTCACTAGAAGACAGATTATTCTACAGATTTCTCACTTTTTCAACAGGCTGAAGCTTTGCATAACAAGAGTTCTTTAAGAATTCTGTGTTAGTGGATCCCACTACCGATATTTGTTAAATGAATGAATAGCGTGGAGAAAATACATATCTCAAACATCTACTGTGGAGCAAGAGGCTAAGTGCTTTGCATTTTTATCTCGCTGAGTCTTACAGATGCACTGTTGGATTGGGGCAAATACTACATTTTTAGAGGACAATACCGGGGTTCAAAGGTTAAGTAAATCATCTAAGTTCACATCAGCAGTGTGAGATTTTGGATTTTTGCAAAGTATAGTAGGAGAGGTATATTCCCCCCACCCTGCCCACCACCATTGATTTTGGATTTGGCTATGGGACTTATGGTGCCCAGGAGATACTTAGATATGATGCAAAGAAGGTCCCGAGTATGCACATGTTTCGGCCTGGCTCTCATGTTCTGGTCAACATGCCATGCAAACATGTGGCAAGGATTCTCTTTGACCAAACTCTACTGGGCTTTTCAACTTAGGCTTCAACTTTCGGACAGCTGGGTTCATCCCTGGATTGACCAACCTTAGCCAGAGTCCCTCCTCCTTGTCTGACAGCCTTGGGTATCTAGTCAGTCCTTCTCCCATCAGCCCCCAAGGATGTCTCATCACCATGGCTGTCCTCAGCAGGAATCCCGAGAGGCTGGCTTAGCCAGAATCACACCCCCGCCCTAACCCTTACCCTTGATGTTTCCTCTTAGTACTTTTCCATCCACTGACACCTCACCCTGTTCCTCCTCAGCTATAAATCCCTTTTCCCTTGCTGTGTTTGGGTGGATCCCAATCTGTCTCCACCACTGCTAGACCCACACCACAATGGCACCCCCCTTGAAGAAAGTTTGCCTTACTATCTTCAATAAGGGTGTGAATGTTCTTTTGCTTTGACATGTGCCTCTGGTGGCTGCTGGTATAAGGAGGACAGGATTCATGGAACAGACTGAGCTCCCCCTCTACCTCGCTCATTTGCAGCTTGAAACAGAGCTACCTAGCTGGACCCAGTCTAGGCCGGCTCTGCAGCTGACATGCAGACCTGGAAGCCACTGAGATTTCAAAATTGTTTTCTAAGCAGCGAAAGATGATTGTTATGCCTAGGAGATCACATTTCCCAGATTTCAACCCATAATATTTGAATGCATGAGTTCATGCCACCTGCACTCATTCTTGGAGCATGGCAAGCTGCACCTGTCAGAAAGTGTTGAGTCTGAAGCCCCAGGATATCAGAGGAGCCAGAAACTTGCAGAGGGAGTGAGGGCCTCTAGGAAAGTTTTAAAGCACATCTTTGGGGGGCCTCTGGGTGGCTCGATTGGTTAAGCATCTGTCTTTGGCTAAGGTGATGATCCCTGGGTGCTGGGATCAAGCCCTGTGTTGGGCAACTTGCTCAGTGGGGAGCCTGCTTCTCCTTTTCACCCCTGCCCCCCTGCTCTTCACTAACTCACTCATTCACTCTCTCAAATAAATAAATAAAATCTTTTAAAAAAATGAAGCATAGCTTTGAAATAGGAAACATGGTTGTTAATATTTATTTTTCTGAAAAAAAAAATCAAAGTCTCTCCTCTCTCTCTCCTCCTCCCTTTCCTCCTCCTCCATCTTCTTTCTCCTCTTCTTCTTCACTATTTTCTCTATTTTTCCAGGTTGATTAATTTCTCTTCAGCTACATTCAGGTGAACTAATTACTTCATCTGCTATGTCCATTCCACTGGTAGGCCTGTTCCAAGAATTATTCATCTCTGACATCATGTTTTTCATTTTCATTTCATTCTTGTATAACTTCCATCTCTGCCAAAATCTCTCATCTGTTTATTCATATTCTCTTTCTTATAGATTCTATAACATACTAATTTTAATTTTAAAGTCCCTGTCTGATCATGACAATACCTGTACCATCTCTGAGTCTCGTTTTGTTGACTGTTTTATCCTTTGATTAGGGGGCCTTTTTTTCTTGGCTTTCTTAAAAAACATGTCTCTTTTTTATTGAATGCTGAATACTATGTGTAAGAGAACAGGAAAGAGTGAAGTGAACTGTACTGATATCTGGAAATGAGCATTCCTCTTCTTCCATCAGGTCCTTTGTATTGGATGTGGAGTCAATCTCATCTATAGTGGAACTAGGTTTAATTTTATCATTGCTGTTACTGCTATGATTTGCTTCATGGTGACGCAACTTCAAATTCCTCTAGAAGCCACTACCTTGCTTAATTTGAGGCCTAGAATTCCAAAGGGTCTTCCTCAGTATCCCTCTTGCACTCTGAGCTGGTCCTCCAAACTTGCTCCAAAGAAGTCCTGCCCTACACCCAGCAGTTGACCTTTGTTGCTTACACAAGGCTAATGATAGGGCAGGGATTTTCTCAGATCTACTCTAGCCTTTGCTTTATTTAGGTAGATCTGAACACCTGATTTTCAGGAGTGGGGCTTTGTTGGCATTCCTACCCATCCTCTTATGACAGTCTTTGCCAGGTTGGGTCTAGAGCACAGACAGGTTTCCTGTCCTCCAACATTCTACTGCATGGCAGCTGAGCTGTGCCTTATATAAAGCAAGTTTTCTGCTGCTAGTACAATGGTTTAGATCTAGTGTTTATGCAGTGTGGAGGAAGGTAGATTTTTTATTCCTCTTCCAGTGGCATATGAGAGTTTCCTAGTGTCAAGGCAGAGCCTGGTGACCAGTAGGTTTTGCTATGTTCTCCCCAGAGGCACAAAACTTTGGTCTTGGATTATGGAAATTAGATGGCTTTTGTTGTTGTTGTTAGCATAGGAGTGACATTCTCTTGCAGCTTTTAACATCTTAGGGGACTACAGACCATTCTTAATACAGTCTCATGCTCATACAAATGTTATATCCCATTCTCTGAGTGTTTTGCTATCATTGGCTCTTTGACACAGCAGTTGTTTTCCCCCTTTGATTTGTCTCCAAACCATCAACCTAGTCGAGTGTGTATAAAAGACTTCCCTGAAGGTTTGAGAAGCAGATACTTTGCAGAAATACAAACAACTGAAATCTTAGCATCATCAAACCTTAGTCTAAAGTGTCCTGTCATTACCTTATAATTTTCAGGGATTTATATCACTCCCATTTTAAAATATCAAATTAAGAATTCTGCTACGTTTGTTCAGCATCTAGCTACAAACCCCACCTGCACACTCTCTTAAATCCTTGCTCTCCCATATTCTGGATCCCTTCTTTTTTTTTTTTTTCTTAAAGATTTATTTATTTATTTGAGCAGGGAGGGAAGTGGCAGAGGGAGAGAGAATCTCAATCAGACTCTGTGTTGGGCACGGAGCCTGACGTAGGGCTCCAATTTTATGACCCTAAGATCATGACCTGAGCCCAAACCAAGAGTCGGATGCTTAACTGACTGAGCCACCCAGGTGCCCCAGGTTCCTCTTATTTTAACAGAGGTGCCTGGGTTACAAATCTTGGGATGTCAGCAGCACAGCTCAGTCAGTCTTTGATTGAAGAAGAAATTTACTGGTGGCTCTGGAATTCAGTACCTTCAAGGGTGGAAAAGCTGTTTCCAAACTTTCTGAGTTGTGAGTCTTTCTGATTAGTGGATCTGTGTTCTTCTCTCTTGGCTTCATTCTCAGGTGGGCTCTGTCTCGGCTCAGGCAAAGGTGGCCACTTGTAACTTTAGACTCAGATTCTCCTTGACTTGGGATTGCAGGGAAAAGAGATGCCTTCATTACCCCTAGCTCAAGCAATGTCTAGAGTTACACACCTTACAGGCTCAGAGCTCAGTCACCTGCCTGGGCCCAGAGCCAGAGGAAACGTTCATCACTACTGAGATCATAAGCACAGAGAATGGAAGAAGGTTAGTTTCCCAGAAGGGAGACATTTAGAGAAGACACAGCAAGTTTCAGATATTATTGCAATCAATTCTCTTCTCTACAATGCAGTCAGTGAAAAGTAGTCATTACTCACCAACCATCATGAACAGCTTTAGAAATTATGAATTATTTTAGTGCTTTACTTAACTTGGCCTTTTTTGGGTATTGGGGCAAATCAAAATCTGGGTACACCCATGGGGTTATATCACACACGGGAATGTCATTTTGCAGGTAGTGTCTGAAGCTGAGGCTGTCTGGAGGATCTGCGACCTTGGGTGGAAGATATTTGCTGGTTGTAAACTCCTCTCCTGGCTGCCTCATCTGGACCTTGTGCACCGTATCTATTCACCACTGTCACCTGCGTGGGCACACAATTTACTCCTGTCTTCCCTACACTCAGGCATCCTCCCAAGATGATGTTTTGGGAAGAAATCCTTCACAGCCTCCAGCTGGTGTCTGAACTCTGATTAGGAGCCAAGTGACCTCAATTTCACAAACCTTGGATGAGACCAAGCAAATGTTCCTTATTCAGCACAGAAAGCCCTTGATACGGGAGGGCTATCTGGGGGCTGGTAGACTGGTTTGGAGCGGGGGGAGCATAAAAGAACAGCTTTTAGGGGTTTGGAAACTCAGTCTTAACAGGGTCACAAGTCACAATTGGTCTTCTGAAGCCTTTAAACAAGGTGGCCACTCATGGCTCAACACCATGAAATGAACCCGGCCCCTGAAGTTGTACAACGTGGAGGTACCACCTTTAGAGACCCCATGACTGCCCCAGTATTTTGATGGGGCAAACGACTCACTACACGCTTCCCCTAAGGAATATGCAAGAACTTAAGGTCAAAAGCAGAGGTCCAGGGTGGGTGAGAGCGCTCAAAGACAGAAGAAGTACTTGAGGAGCTAAACATCTTTGCCCCAGAGGGGAGAGACTTGGAGGGAGCCAGTTCTGAGTCCACATAGTGGAAAGATAATTCCAGAAAGGAAGTGTGATATAGGTTCTGAATGGCACCAGAGGCTGGAAACAGGAACATGGTGGTATGAGAAGTAAGAGTCAGATTTTGATTAGAAAGTCAGAAGAAGGTTTTAATTATACAGGGGACCGGGAGGGTCCTGTTGGGTGATGGGTTGCTGGTCACGTGCTCTTCCTGACCTGTGGGCCTTTGCAGAAGATCTTCCCCCTCAGGAAACCATTTCAACTCCTGACTCAACCCCCTGTGTCAACCCCTTTCCTTGTTCATACATTATTTTCCCAACCCAGTTGAGGAATCGTTTCACCTGGGGAATTTCCATCAGACATCTGTCTCCTGCTTGCTACTCCGCCTATATGAGCACCTCGTCTGTGCTATTTCAAGTCTCCTGTGATTCCTCTATCTTCACCATCACCCTTAACATCATCATCATCTTCTTCAGAAAAATTTATTATTATTACCAAGCTCATTACAAATATTATTACACTTAATGTTATTGCCTAATATAATCATGACAATTATCAATATTAAATAGTACAATTATGAGTGAGGCCCTTTGGGTGCCCGTCACTGGGACACATGGCTTTGTATGCATTGCTCACAACCAGCCTACAAGGGGAGTGTTGTCTTCATGCTCTCCCCACCCACCCACCCCCGCCCCTGAATGAGGAAACTGAGATGTGGAAATATGAATTAACTTGCCCATGGACGCCTAGTGAACAGGTAGGGAAGCCCAGAAGCTAACTTGGAGCTTTCTGATGCACTCACCACTTGGTTTTGTGGTGTCTGTTCTCATACTGTCCTCTTTGTCTCTGCTATGACCTGCTTAGTGGGGGACAAAGCACAGAGGAAGATCCTATAAGTCCTAACCAATTTTTGCTGCTGATGGAATATACCAAATGACCAAGAAAAGGGTGTCGAGTGTCCATTGTTTCAGGATACAAAGTGCTAAGAATAGGGGGGCATGAGATGATCCCCAAGTTCAGAGAAAAGGGCTTGAGCCCTGATGAGCTTCCACTGACCATACCAGGGAACAGGCCAATGGCCAGACGACAAAGGGTAGTTTCAATGGCCTGGGCTTCAGTGAGCTTCTGGAAGCTTAGTCACTTCCCTACCCTTGTCACTCTGTTGCTCCTGGCTTCTTATGCATGTGAATAAGAGGCCATATAAAATCAGGGAGAAAAAAAGAAGCCTCAAGGCACAACCTTCAGGATGAGAAGGGGCAATCAAAGAATGGAGCAGGGAGGCAGCTGGCAGCAGTCTGAGTCCTGGGGCCTGCTGGAAGGGGCAGGAAGGCAGGAGATTAGAAACGCAGGGTTCTGTGCCAGTTGAGGCAGCAGTGGTAAACAGTACAGATGTAAGAGTCCGACAGGTCATAGCGTAAACTTTGCCCTGCCACACTGAACATAATTCTTCTGCTGCTCTGAACTTGAGCATCCTCATCCTTCACATGGAGTCACAATACTTCTGCTTGCAGAATGCCAGAAGAAGGTTAAATGAGTTAATATCATAGGGCCCTTTGCTCAGTACATGGCAGATGGTAAGCTCTTAACTTCTGCTGTAATTGCTGTTTCAGTCATGAGGACCAGAGGCTGTGCCTCCTGTGACTTCTGACTTCTGGTCAGGAAGAGGGCACCCCTACAAGGCATAGGAAGAGGCAGGGTGCAAAAGGGCCATCATAGAGACTCCCACCTCTAAGGAGAGGAGAGTGGCTCAGGTGGGAGGGACTATGACAGAATGACCATGACCTTGATCAGGGCAATCACTGGCATTACACTGCAGATGGCAGTCCCAGCTCCAGATGGAAGCCAGAAAACAGGTTGAGATACCCCTACTCCAGGCTACTGGTCAAGGCCAAACACTTGAGAGATAACATCAAGAATCTAGCAGTGAACTGAGCTTGGAGAAGAAATGTCCAGAAGGGGAGGCTTGAGTGTCAAATCGGAGCTGCAGGGAGCAAGGTGAGAGTCTGTGGATGGCGGAAGACAGGGAAGGGGTGTCCACTCTGGGGGTAGTGATGAACTCTGTGGAATCCCAGCTGTGTAACTTGCTTGCTGAATGACCTCAGGCAAGTTACTTAACCTTTCTGGGCTTTGGTGTCAGCATCTATAAAATGGGAAAGGAGGCAGTAAGGTTAGCATGGCACAAAGATTCAAGGAGTGGATAAGCATTTAAGAGTCTGGCACATGAAAAAAAAAAAAAAAGAGTCTGGCACATGGTACGTGGTCAGTGTCAGCTCTTACTATCATTCAATTAACTCTGGCTCTAGGATTTTTAGGAGAGTATGGAAGGGAGTTCATCTCTGTTCACCAGGGTAGGAAAGCAGAAGGGATGGGGAGCAGAAGTCCTAGCTAAGAGCCAGGGTGGGGGTGAGGTGCCTGGAATGGGGTGGGGGTAAGGTGCCTGGAATGGGTTGGTAGGTAGGAAAGGTGGTCGGTCAGGAGGTAGGTGAGAAGCCAGGCAGAGCTGAGAAGAGAGGATCCCCATCTGTGCCATGGTCTGAATCTTGGGGGAATAACACTGTAGAATTCAAATGTCCTTCAACACACCATCTCCAGAGTTGTGCATTGATCTTAATCTTGCAGAAATAACCCATGTGGGTCTGCAGTGTGTCAGGCCCTATGTCCTAGGTACCATTGGCCAGGAGAGACATCATCCCTCCTTCATGGAACTTACTGTCCAATCAGAGGCGAGGGAGAATCTTGGCACTGAGTAGGAGTCAGCAGATGGAGAAGCCAGTGAGAGGGGATGTGGGTGAGGAGGTTTGGAGTGTCTGGAAAGCAGAGTACAACACAGATGAAGGAAACATCATGTGCAAAGGGCCCGTGGTGTGAGGGAGAATGGCACACTAAAGCGAGGAGAGAACTAGTGCCAGAAGAAGAGAAACTGGTTGCTGGGCTTCAACCAGTTGAAGAGTAGGTACCCAAGATACTTCGTTCCTGACAAGGTAACTGAGGTCAGAGGTTACATGAATGTCAAGGTCAATCATCAATTAAATGGCCAGGCTGGACTTCAGACTCAGGTATCCTGAAATCTTTGCTTTTGATCACCACTGCCTGGCCCTGTTCAGGTTTACCCAGGGTAAGTAGGCATAGCCAGCCTCCTGGACTGGTACAAGGCATGGGTGTTCCCCAGACTTTGATACATTATCCCTCCAGCCTCAGGAAGATATTGGGGTGGGAGACTGGGCGGCCGTGGGAAACCTCTGCTTGATGGGCCCTTGCCCGGAGCCTTTTACCTCTGTCTTGGAAAGTGCAATATTGAAAATCAATGGGGAGAAAGCATCTGAAAGGGGAACTAAATCAAATATCCCAATACAGAGGAGTTAATCATCCAAAATTAACCTTATAATGTCTAGTATCAAACTGATCTATAAAGAAAATCAATGAGAGCAAATCAAACCCCAAAGCCTCGCGCCCTACCCCTGCGCAGCCTGCGACCAGAGTGTGGCAATTGGGCTCTATTACCTGGAAACTATCCCTCAGCGGTTGATATATTTAGCCACGGGCTCTCAATGGATAGTTTTCATATACATTTCTCCTCCTGCATTTGCTTAACTGCCATTCTTAGAGCCTTAAATAAGATGCACTTAGCTGAAAATTGTCCTTCACCGAGGAGACACGCTGTTCCCACTGAGATGGATAATCCAGCATTGTATATTTTCATGCTCAGAGGAAAGCAGGATGCTCATCAGAGGCGCAGCTACTTCTTGGTTTTGGAGCAGCCCAGAGCAATTTCTGGGGCCCAGAAGGAGCCCTGAGAGACAGAGTAAAGGTTGAACAGAGGAGACCCCTAGAGGCAGATCCAGGAAGGTAGTTTGGCCAAGCCAGCAGCAGGGATGTTTGGGGGGTGGGGCTGGGTGGGATATGAGCCACGTGGTCTTGCCGAAGGAGGATGTCAGGAGTAGTTGGTTGGGACAGGGGCTGGGTAGCTGAACCACAGTCTCTCCAAATACTTTGAGCTGTTTTCTTTCAATCAGCAAAATGGAAATGATTTTTCTGGACAAAAGCATTGTGGCGGGGTGATTCATTGTCTATCCTCTGCACTAGGTATAAGCCCCAGGAGAGCAGAAGCCTTGTCTGTTGTGTTCCCTATGAAACTTCCAGCATCCAGAATGATCCCTAGCGCACAGCAGGCATTCTCGGTCTGTAGGCATGCACTAAAGAATGGAAACGGTTCAGCAAAGTTCAACACCTGCTTTCAAGCAAAATTGCATACAGAACAAATGGTAGTGAGCTGGCGTCGATAAGGGTGATGTGAGCAGTACGGCTGGCCTGATATAACACAGCTTGGAGCTGATGGCACTGGAACTGGAACTCAGGCCTTAGGCTCCTGTCACTATAAGCCACTGGTCTCTTCCACCTTTTAGAGCAAGCTTGCTCAGTGAGGGCTGCGAGAGATGGCGGCAATGGATAAAAATGGTCAGAGTGAATGGTGACATCTGCAAGACAGCGGTGTGGGCAGCCCCAAGCTCTGGTCCTCCAGTGTAGGCCTCAACACTCTAGCAGAAGGCTTCAGAGCCAACCTTGTTGGGACTCTGGTGAACCGTCCAAAGTGGACAGCAACCAAGTGAGCACTGACTCAAGAGCAAGTCAACTTCAAAGAAGGGTGGGAAGTTTGGGGTGTTTTTTGTCTGCTCATACCCCACCCCCTGATAAATGACCGTGTCTTAGTGTTACCAAGGTACGTGTAGCATCTTCACACACCAGCACCCTAATATTCAAAGCAGAAGCAGAGAAAGACTCGCTATCATGGGAGCAGTGAGAGGGCCTTATTCCTCTGGTTTCTTTTTCTTGAGGATTGTGACCATCACCTTGGTTCCTCACCTCCAGAGAGCTCTAGTTTCTCATTCATCCTGCAGGTCTGAGCATCAGCATGGACCTTCCCTGCAAAGCTGCTGGGATCATGCTAAACTATATCACGTGGACACTGTGTGTTTACGGTCATCTTACCAATAGGTAAACTGAGGCTCAAAAGGTTTAGTAACTTTTCCATGGTCCCACAGCTACTAATGTTGAATCCGGGATAGAAACACCAGTGTCTCTGACTCCAGAACCATGCTTTTCCCCACAAAGTTTAGAGGCTCCCTTATAAACATTGAGAAACAGTGCTTTGTGCAAGTATATTGTGTCTGCATACAAATGGAGCATTTTCCAAGAAAATGGAAGTCTGCTTAATATGAGAACATTTATTTATGGAGTCAAGAATGAGACAGTGAGTGTTTCCAGAGCAGCACTTGTTACTTCCCTGCCTTCATCCTTTGTTCTCTCTGTATGATGATTAAACTTTTAGAGAAAGAAAGACTTTCAAAAATTTCCCACAAAGTCTGATTTTGTTGAAACAACAGCAGTATCGGAAACTTTCAGCCTTGTAGACCTACAGGGTGACCACCTTGGGACCTATCCAGGGTTATGTACCAGATAGATAGACCTGAGCTCAACAACCAGCTCCCACATTTCTGACTCACAGCCAGTTTCTGAAACTCCAAGTCCTGGGCTTTCTCATTTCATTCGTTCATTCACCAAACACTAACTGGTGCCAGCCTACTCTGTTAACTTTGCTGTCACCTGTAGGCTCCTGGGGCTGCTTGTGGGGGCCGGATACAGGGAAGCAGGGAGAGCATGGAGCAGAGCCCAGTGCATGGATCTTGAGGCAAAGAGAGATGCGGATCTCTCACCCACAAAGAGCAAGTGGGAAAGCCATGGAACGTGGTGGATAAATGTGCCATCTCTGGGTCAGACTTCCTGGGTCCAGATCCTGGTTCTACCACCAATGGGATTGCAGACCCTGGGCAATGACCCTGCACTTCATTTCTTACTCTATAAAATGTGGGTGCTGAGAATAACAGTTTCCATCTTATAAAGTTGTTTTGGGGAAATGAGGTAATTCATGTAAACCACTTAGCTGTTGAGAGTTGACTCTTCATCAGGCCCTGATGATTCTTTATATCCACTATCCTATTTAAGCATCTCCCTTTAGCTGGGGTCATGATCTCAGGGTCCTGGGATCCAGCCCTGCGTTAAGCCCTGCATTGTGCATCCTGCTCAGCGGGGAGCCTGCTTCTCCCTCTTGTTCTGCGCCCCCCCCCCAGCTTGTGCTCTCTCGCCGCTCTCTCTCTGATAAACAAATAAAATCTTTAAAAAAATTATTCAAAGCCACAGAACTGTTAGGTTCAGAGCCCTGTGTGTCTGCATCTGAAAACCCAGTCCTTCCCCAACAACCAAGAGCTCTGCTGAGAAAGGGATGGGATGAGTTTTCTATGAATCTTGATGGGAATCGTGGCTCTCCTTCTGAGATGTTCATTTCCTTTTGCAATCCCATCAAGGAACATGCCCCTGAACAATGTCAGTTTTCCAGACTCTAGTTTGCACCATTCAGTTTGTCCCCTTTATGTCCATCTTCAGTTTCCTGGTATCTCGCTGAGCCCTTGTGGGACAAGTAGTAGCACTGCTGACATATTAGAAGACCTGTGGTAGCCACAGATACCTCATAGTCTTCCTTCCCTCCCCATTCTCCTCGTCTTCTATGTCCTGAACATCCTATCTCTTAAACATCTCATCCTATTGTCCCTTCCCCTCCCAAGCCCTTAGCATCCCTCACCTGTAGGTCAACAACAGTGGCCCTAACTGGTCCCCCCCCCCACCTTTAGGTTGTCATTTTTCCATCCATCATCCATAGCCACTTCTATGTGAACTTCGAAGATGCAGTTATGACTAGTCTGTCCCCGGTGTAACACCCTTCTCTGCCTTGCTATCACCTCTGACTATCAGATCCCTTCAAGGTCCGTCCTCTAAGACATGCCTGGAAATCTGACCTTTCCCTTGTATCCAAAAATCTCTGTCTTCCTTTACCTACCCAGGGGCTCAACACACTAGCTAGCAAATGGGCTCTGGGATCTCTGATTCTTAAACTTTCAAATGGGCAGCCCCTTCTGCCTTGAATAGATAGTTCAATCCTATAAGTCCATCCAATTCATTTCTTAAAATTCTAAGTGCTCAGCTGATGGCTCACATCCTCCAGGATGTCTTCCCTGATTATACTGGTTTAGGTCCTCTGCCTTTGCACTCCATGAATGCTCTGTGCTATCTCTGTCAGCTTGGTTATCCCTCCTGTGATGGTTTGGGACATTTTTCTTTCAGCAAATATTCACTGTCTTCCCATCCCACTGTGTGTAGAGAGTATAGATACCTGCCCCCATGACACTGACATATTTCAGGCAATGGGATGGGAATGGGTATGACACAGGAAAAGGGTTGACTGTGCTTGTATGGTTGGGCTTGCAGTCTTGTGCTCCTATAATCCACTGGGGGAAGAGAAGGCTCTAGGTAGCTCCTGGTCCTTCAGTCTGCCTCCGAAGTGAATACATGGGGAGCAGCCTGTAGCCAAACACAGCTGATCGGCAACCCACAGCATGAATGACCAACTGGGCCCAGCCCTAACCAGCCTGCAAACATGAGAACAAACACTTGTGGTCATAAGCCAACCTTTTATTAAACAGCATTCTGTGGCAATTGATGATAAATATTTATTTTTTACTTGTTTTCACCCTTTGAGTCTGTGAACAGCTGAAGGGCAGAGACTGTCCCTTATATGTAAATCAATCTACATACCCTGCATTCAATATATGATTTGGCACATTAAAAAATGCCCATATATGTTTGAAGGAAATGAAGGCAAGAGGAAAGGAACGTGGTGGGGGTGGGGCAGAGAGAAGCCAAGAGGAAGAAGGAAAGAAGGAAAAAAGAAAAGAATGATGGTATTCTCAGCAAAGCTCAAAAACCTTTGTTAAAACTGCTTTTTATTGGCACCTGAATTTAATGATGGAGCTCCATGCTGACAAAGCTGTCAGGAAAGATTCAGAGAGGAAGAAATGAAATGAAAAGTTACCGGGATCCCTGGGTGGCGCAGCGGTTTGGCGCCTGCCTTTGGCCCAGGGCGTGATCCTGGAGACCCGGGATCGAATCCCACGTCAGGCTCACAGTGCATGGAGCCTGCTTCTCCCTCTGCCTGTGTCTCTGCCTCTCTCTCTCTCTGTGACTATCATAAATAAATAAATTAAAAAAAAAAAAAAAGAAATGAAAAGTTACCAACATGACCATCTATCAATATGAATCCATCTCAGAAAGAATGGAAGTAGGCTACTTTGCCAGCTTAAGGTTGCCCAACTCCTACAGAGATAAAGTTACTCCTGGCAATGGCTGGACATTGATTGATACGATGACATCTTCTTCTGAAGGAGATGAAAGGGGTGCTGGAGAAGACCAGCCAAGAGATGAGGGGCTCACGGTAGCAACCACCATAGACATGACCTCCTGCATCCCCCTTACATTAGCGCCTCTGCTCATTTGGGAGGATTCTGACGTTGAGCGCCATATGCAAAGGTCAGTGGTTGTTGAAAGGAAATTGATATTGGGTAGGTTGCTGTGTTGGGAGTCACAATTTTCATTTACTGATGATTTGGCATGAACCATCTTCCCTAAGCCTTCCCATTTGTAGAAATAATTTTTATTTACTTTTTATTTTCATTTTTTCTGGCGCCTCAGAGAGCACCAGGGGAAGTTGAAATTTTGAATCCAAATGGTTTTCTGTTCCTAGAACTATACTTTCTCCAGGCCAGGAAGATGAAAATTTCTTTGGCCTTCCTTAGAGGTTCCCTAACTAATACCAAGAATCCAAGGATAATGACTCTGTCTTGAGCACTGGGGTCAGGCACTTTACATCAATTATCTCCTGTAATTCCTGGCAAGAATGCAGGAGAGTTGGGGGCGTGGGGGTGGGGGAAGAGAAAGAAGAACCAGTATTTCACAGAAGAGGAAACTAAGTCTTAGGTAAAAAACTTGCCTTTGATCATCTAGTGGGGAACTAAAATTCAAATGCAGCACTGTTGGAAGCCAGCAGTCAAGTCTATTACATTGCACCATATAACACCATTTCTCATCTCTGGCTCTGGTCCGTCCATAAGCAGGAGATGCTCTTGCCAGTCTCAACATGCCAATCCCTGACAGAGAAGACTGCAGCAAACAGAGTCGGGAAGTTTAGCATGTTCACTGTCTTCCCAAAATTAGCATGTCAAAAAATCTTTCCTTGCCTATGATAACTCTGGTCTCCAGGGAAACAGGGTTATAATACAATGCCAGTGGCAGTAGACAAAACCAGCATGCAGGTGGGTTGGTAAATGCTCCTGCTGGGTACAAGAAGAAGCGTAGCCCTAGGAACAAGGTGAGATTTTTAACCTCAGCTCCAGAGTGTGACCTGAGCAAGTCACTTGGTCTTCTTCCTCGGCCTCATTCCTTTGAAAAAATGGAAATGGGGATTTTTGCTTTGCATTTTCTATGGTACTAAAAACTAGAAACAGCATAAATGCCCAATAGGAGGAAATAGGCGACATTTTGACGTACTCGTCTCGTTTCATGGCCATTAAAAAATGGTTGGGTGAAATATGGACCTGTTTCATGTTTAACTAGGTTTCAGGCACTGTATTTTACATATATCAGCTCTTTAATTCCCCCCAAATCTACAAGGTTTTTATCAAGTCCATTTCATAGATAAGGTGAAATAATTTGCTCAAAGTCACAGCAAATATGTGAAATCAGAATTAAGACCAAGGCCATCTGCTCTGGAACTCACTCTGACCACAATATAATTACATAGAAATATGTTCTGATTTTAAACTTTAAAATGCAAGTATAAAATGGAATGATTATCCGTTAATTATTAGTATGTAAAAAACTACGACCTCAAAACATAACGGCTTCAAATAACAATTATGTTTCATGCAATCGATGGCATTTTCACAATTCTGCAAACCAGGCTGGGCTCAGTCAGATGGTTCTTCTGTGGGTCTTGCTGGTGGTCTTCTGTATGGGTATATTCACAGGGCCAGTGCAGGTAGGGACTGGTCTCAGTCTGGAGGCTGGAAAGACTGAGCTCCTCTCTCCCTGTGATTTCTCCAGCAGCATCGGCATGCTTCTTGTGTGGCTGCTCGGAGGTCCCAAGAAAGCTAATGTGGGAGCTGCCCAGATTTCTAAAGGCTTAGGCCTGGAATTGACATAGCTCCACTTGGCCACATTCTGAGACACAGGACCAGACCACACAGGGTAGAAATTCCCGAAGCATGCTGCACTGGGGGCCACCAGTGTCCTACAGGACAGTTAGGGGATAAGAATCCACCTATGCTAAAACACATTTTTAGAGGTACCCAAATGGGAAGTGTTTATCTGAGTGCAGAGAGACTGTAAGATCTCTTTCTTCTCATATTGGCCTATCTGTATTTTCCAAATTGTCTAGAGTAAATATATACAAGTTTTACATGGGTAAAAATAATTGAGGTGGGATGCCTGGGTGGCTCAGCAGTTGAGCATCTGCCTTTGGCTCAGGTCATGATCCCGGGGTCCTGGGATCAAGTCCTGCATCAGGGACCCTGCAGGGAGCCTGCTTCTCCCTCTGCCTCTCTCTCTGTCTCTCATGAATAAATAAATAAAATCTTTTTAAAAAATCGAGGTGACCTTTTGTTTCCAGGAATAAGAAAATAACTCTCAGTCTGTCTGGTCCAAGCAAAAATTGACAATGCTTATCTAGTCCTTATTATGTGCTTGCACATATTAACTCTTTTTCTTCTCCCAGAAACTATGAGGGGGTACTATATTATCCCTATCTTACAGATGCTCAAACTGAGGCATAGTAGCAGCCAGAGCTGGGAATCAAGGTCAGGCAGTCTGGCTCCAGTGTAAGGCTCTGTGCTTCAGTTTCCTCCAAGCCTTTGGATGCAAATTCTAGGAAATTAAAACCCAGGGACCTCCCCTATCACTCTAGAAAGTCCCTATAATTTTATCTGTTCTGGCTGAGTGCAGGGAAACAGAAAAATGGTGTGCAAGAGTAGACCTCAAGGTAGAAATCTCTCGACCTTGCCTAATGGCTTTCCCCCATTTACTATGAACCGTATCAGCAAACATACATATAGAGAATTTACTTCTCTATCACAACACACACCCACAAAGGTGTATCCGTGCATGTGTGGGCAAACACATGTGGATAGATATGCACATCTCCACATTGATGCATGGATCGGGACAGCTATATGCCTGACATGGTTTGCAGATCCAGGCACACACAGAGCCACATGGGAAGGCATGCGTATGCATATACACACACACACCTCAAAAGTAAACTCACCATGCGTGCACATACAACCATTTATTTGTAGGAGGCAAGTGGATATATATGCATATGCATGGATCCCCACTCTGCATTTATGCAAATCATGCATTTACTTGCTGTGTGCTCCCATGTGTGTGCAAATACCAGCATTTGTACATAAATACAGACCACACATGCAGCTATGCAAATTCCTGTCCTTGCTCACTTTTTGGATTACTGAACTCCCAGAAAATCCTCACAGAGAGACAAACTCTGAAATATTCCTTCCCTCACAGAAAAAAAAAAAGCAGAAATTTACATCTATACCTTCAGAGATGATTTTTATAGATTCACTCATTCATTCATTCATTCATTCAACAAATATATTGAATGCTGACAATGTGCTAGCCATAGCTCTGGGTGTTGGGCATTCAATACTGAATAAAACATATGAACCATTTCTTCCATCGTGTACATTACATTCCATGGTTCCCAGGCAGAAGTATGTGGGGCCACAAAGACTCGCCTGAGCTTCTAGAACACAGCTTCATGGGTATTGCCAATGGGAATTTTACTCTTCCAAGAGTGAGAGTAGCTCGCCGGGCTGAGGCAGTGTCAGATAATGGCATCAGAAACCATGGGAAGCTTGGGACCCTCACCAACAGCCCCAGGGTCATTGGTGGACATAACCCAATCTGTGGGAGGTTTGTCCATCTGGCCACAGGGTGTAGCCTAGTAAAGATGACTATGGCAGGGACGCCTGGGTGGCTCAGTGGTTGAGCATCTGCCTTTGGCTCAGGACATGATCCTGGGGTCCCAGGATGGAGTCTGGCATTGGGCTCCCTGCAGGGAGCCTGTTTCTCCCTTTGCCTATGTTTCTGCCTCTCTCTGTGTCCCTTTTGAATAAATAGTGAATGAATGAATGAGTGAATGAGTGAATGAGTGGAAGAGTTCAATACCCCTACAGCCTTGTTTTGTACCAGGCACTGTTGAAGTGCTGTATGTGAGCATCGTAGTATTTCATTGACTCCCAACGACTGCCCTTTTGAGGCAGAGAAACTGACAGAAATGTTAAGTAACTTTCCTCAGTTTCTACTAAATAGATGGATGGATAGAGGAAGAGATAGGACATAAAAAGTGATAGAGCTGAAGGCGCTAAGGAGTTTTATCTGGTCGAGATTGCACATTCCTGCCCGCTCCAGAAATACCGCGCACTGGAGTTCTGAAACACCATTTATTTTAAGATGCGCCATGGATTTATTAATAGCTTTTCAGGGGAAAGCAAACAACAGATCAAAACACGTACACAAATCTAATCACATCAAATACATACATCAGTTGTTAGCGAGGTCCCAATGCAGAAGCCTCCACGTGTGGGAAAACATGTGTCTTTGAATCAGGAGTCGGGGGTGTTATATGAGCCAACAGGAGCTTAATAAGCAACCTTGGCAGGGACCCGGTGACCGTACACCTACCTGGGCTCCTGCCTCCGCTCTCAGCCTGGGATCTGACTTGCTCAGTCTCTGCTGGCTTCAAGTCTCGCCTTTTGCTTTCTTTGTTTCCAGCTAGTTGCCTTAGAATGCCCTGCTGCTAGCTGGAGGCTCTGTAACTTTGAGCTCCCAGCCACAGCTCCCAGCAGACCAGGGCACACACCTGAAAAGGGGGAGCAGACTTAAGTCCTTCATCCACTGAATGCAACCCAGACCAGTTAGGATTTCTGATGACTGGCTTGGGTCTTGAAGCACCCCTGCGGGGGTCCTGGCTCATTCATTTGTGATGCAAATTAAGGAATGTCGAGCACTTCTCCTGGCTTGACCCCAAAATAATTATCAGAAACTTCTCCGAGCCTTTTGTTCAGAAATGGGAGAGGGGAGGGGAGGTTCTAATTCTGGGATTTATAAAATCTTTGTGAATCACTCTTGCATTGCAAAATATTCTTTTTCTTTCTATGTGGAACAGCCTTAGGGTTGAAGGATACCATTTCCTACATTTCTGAGAACTGGTCCAATTTGATTTACTCCAAAGGGCCCCAAAGGACAACCTTACTTGAAACAGAGGTACTAGCACTTGAGATACGCATGATAAAGGTTCTCTCCTTGGGCAAGCTCCGCCCAGGCTCCTCTGAGCACTCTCCAGGACGAGGCCCTGACCTTTGGGCTTCGGGGTCATCTCTGCACTAATTTTGGCAAGACTCCTGCTAAGTCAGGTTAGCCAGCATCCCCTGCCCTAGATGTGTGAGGAGGCTCCTTGCCCTCCACCTCATCCCCCGGTGACATCTGACCAGCCTGGGCTGCTGTCAGCAAGAACCCTGTGAAGTCATGTAACCAGACCCCAGTCCCCTTTCCCTTGATGTAATTTGGTTACCACTGACCCCACCCTGCTCCTTGTCTCTACATCCCTCCTTTTCCTGGTCGTATTTGGAGTTGAGTCCAATCTCTCCCCACACTGCAAAGCCCCATGCAGTGGTCCCTCTGCCTTTGGCGGTGGTCTTGAGTAAAGCCTCCCCCTCCCTACCATTCCTTAACATGTGTCATGAATAATTAAATATTTTTTTATTTAATGCACTTGATCCATTCTATATGTGCTGTATTATTTACAGTATTCTTTTTTTAAAAGATTTTATTTATTCATTTATGAGAGACATACATAGAGAAAGAGAGAGAGAGAGAGAGAGGCAGAGACACAGGCAGAGGGAGAAGCAGACTCCATGCAGGAGCCTGACGCGGTACTCGATCCCGGGACTTCAGGATCACGCCCTGGGCTGAAAGTGGCGCTAAACCGCTGAGCCACCCGGGCTGCCCAGTTACAGTATTTAGAGTTGCTCCAAAGGATGCTGTTTGGGGATACAGAAGTTGGCACATAACATGGCACCATGTTTTTTTTTCTGGAAAAGGGAATAGAGATCCATGAATTTTTGTTGAAAAGATTAAGAAACTAAAAAAAAAAAAAAAAAAAAAAAAAAGATTAAGAAACTAATCACCTTTACATTCCTGCTGTTTTTACCCCAAGCAACGTTGTGTGATGGGATGACTCCCAGTAATCTCAAACCATTGCTCACACCACTGGGAACTGTCCTGGTGTCACCCTGGATCCACTCAGCATTGCATTAGAATGGTTGCACAGGTGTTAATAGGAGCAAGACTCGATCGGTGTCACAAGCTTGAATCCCAACAAGTGGGTCAGGCTGGGAGGAGGGGTGACAGGTGTCAGACAGAGATGAGGAAGAGCCACTTGTAGAGTTGGCCAATGAGGATGACAAGATTAAAAAAATGGCAGGCAGGAGCCAGGCACTCACAAAGGACCCCATGGCCATTCCCCAGAAGGTCTTCCCTGTACCTGTTAATGTAAGATATCTTTGCATGGCAAGCTGGGAGTTGTGCCCCACTTTTTTAGGGAACCAGCTTTTATTTTATTTTTTATTTATTTTTTAAAGATTTTATTTATTTATTTGATAGTGAGACTGAGCCCTTGCAGAAGGAGAGAGGCAGAGCAAGAGGGAGAGGCAGAGGTCTGAGCAAGGAACCCGACTTGGGGCTCCATCCCAGGACCCTGAGGTCATCACCTGAGCCAAAGGCAGACACTTAATGGACAGAATCAGCCAGCCACCCAGTTCTAAACACATTGTATCCAGCAGTATAAGTGGGACTGACCATACCCCTTCTTTCTGAGCTCTTGGGGAGGCCGTGTAATGCAGAACGAGCCCAAGCAGCCAGTGTCACCCTCCACTCCACCCCTCGATGGAGTCCATCCAAGGACAGTCAGCCTTTTACAGGAATGGGGAGAGACACTCCATGGGAATGGCGAAACCAGGTAGATCCGTGTCAGCCAGAAGCTACCGGGGGACACTGCATGATCATAAAGTGGCTAAGAGTAGAGCTGGTCACAGGAAAGCACAGTAAGACATGGAGATACAGAAGGACCAAGCCCACATTGATCCACTCTTACCTGAAGCTAACCCTTATGCTGTGTGCACTCAACCACGTGCCTCTTTGTGTCATGTCTGTCTGCCCTTCCACGCTAGGAAGTCTCTGTTGTCGGGGCTCTGATTATTGTGGTGTCTTGAGGGTCTATCACGCACAATACAATTCTTCGTAGGTGTTTATTGACTAAAATAACCCATCAGTGAATTAATGAAAGAACTTCTTAAGACTGTCCCGGGAAATTTGGACAAAAAGCATGCCGGGTCAACGTATCATCCACACCTTAGACAACATGTATGAATATCCACGAAGATCCGCTGGGTGTTGCCAAGAGTCAGTGGGAGGGATATGCACTTGGGTTCTGCTTAGATGTCAGCTAACCTTTTGCTCTAATAGTCTATGTCCTGGGTGATCATATTTTCCTCCACAGAACAATGGCAATTTGGGACTACACTTGGATCTTAACAATCCCCTTTAATCCGTGTAGTTCATCCTCCAGGAGTTATTATGTAATCCCTCTTGGGGGACATAATGCCTTAATTCTGAGAAAATGCACCTGCCAACAAAAGTAATTAAGTAGAGATGCTCATGTGGATTTTCAAGCAATGTGGCTTGAGGGGGCTTTCAGTAGCCCACGGATGACTCCATAAAAGAAACCGTTCAAGCTGCCTCTGCATAAAGCTCCGTGTTGTCCGTGTGTGAGCATCTCGTCCTCCCAAACCCCTCTCCCAGGTCTTCAGGGGGTCCCCACCTTCCCCAGGTGGAGTTAGATGGGGGCTCTAGTCCATCCTCCCCTGCCAGCGGTCATGGATTTCCAAGGACTGGTTCCACGTGGCCCTGAGGACCAGTCTGCTCCACCGCTGGGTCTTCAGCTCTTAGGACCCACTCTGGCCAGCTCGGCCAGGACTTGGGACAGACGGACCCGTCGTTGCAGCCTGCTCACTCTGAATGTCACTCTTTGCCTTCACTCTTTGCTGGTTTAGCCTTCAGTGAGTGTTTCTGTTAGAACACGCATTACAGGTTGGTTACCATGTGGCAATCATACTTATGCGAGCGAGCAACTCGCACTTACCGAGTCTTTGCCTTTTGCTGGGAATTCTTCTAAGTGCTTTATTACATTAATTCGTTTCCTCCTTACACCTACCCTATGAGACAGGGACCATTCTATCATCCCCGTCCACCCATTCAATGCTCAGAAGGCAAAGCTGAGATGCAGACAGGCTGAGTGTCTTGGATAAGCTCACACAGCACACGTTCAGAGGAACAGGGGTTGGCCGGGGGTAGAACTGGTTTTAGGACCTGATTTATGAAGCACTAGGCTAGCCTGTCTCTAGGAGGTGATGGCTTTTGCTGTTAGCATTTGCCACTAGGT
This sequence comes from Canis lupus baileyi, assembly GCF_048164855.1. Taxonomy (NCBI): domain Eukaryota; kingdom Metazoa; phylum Chordata; class Mammalia; order Carnivora; family Canidae; genus Canis; species Canis lupus. Next base: position 57,762,508 of record NC_132845.1, read on the forward strand.
AGTAAGTTTGTTATAGGCAGGGACGGTACCTGCAATATAGCTTTTCACTGTGCTTTCTTCACCCGGTTTTGGCCCTTACCCAGTGGCCAGTCATTCTTAAGCAGCTAATTAAGTTCACACTTCAACACTTCCCTTAAAAGACAGATGCTCTAGGCACCCATCCTAATTGCCCTGGGGCCAGGCTCTGGGCAGCTAGGGACAGCCCCTGTTTCCCAGAGCCCACCAAAACCCCCAGGGAGCCCAAGAAACGGAGCTCGTCCCACCCCACCTGCCAGACTCAAGCTGCTTCCCCTGTCGCTCTGGCTTGCTGTTCCCCTGTCCCCATGCATCTCCACGTCGTCCTGCCTGGCAGACTTGTCTCCCATGGAGCTGTGAGTAAGAAAGACCTCTGCCTTTCATCTCGCCAAGTGCCAGTGTGCTGTGCCCGGCCATCAAAAGAATCTTTAAATTGTATGAAACACCTTCTTCATTGCTGTGAGTCTTCCAGCACCACAAACAGGACTTTAGTACCAAGCAGAAAATGCTCCTAAGTATTTTTGGAAGAGAGGGAGAGAGAGAGAGAGAGAGATAGAGATAGAGATAGAGAGAGAGAGAGAGAGAGAGAGAGAGAAAGGGAGGCAGAATTGAGGAGAGAAAGAGGAAAGGCAGGAAGACAGGAAAGAGGTGGTAGGGGAAGGGGTAGGGGGGAAAAACATGACTCCAGGAGACACAGAGCCCATCCCAGCAGCGTTCCCGCTGCCTGGCCATCTCTTCATAGACCCTGACACCCCATCCAGCGTGTGTTCACTCTACGTTTGATCAATGAAGTGCTAGAGTCTAGGTGTCCAAATTTGATTTGATGCTCAGTTTCTGGGTTCCTGATGGGAAGAAGAACATCGTGGTGGTTAAAGGTCAAGCACTGGAATCCAAATCCAGCTCTACCACCTACGAGCCTTGTGCCAAAGGACAAATTACTTCCAACTTCCCTGAACCGTGGCTTCCTTTTCATCCCTCCTTCAAAGGGCTTATGGGAACATTTAAAACCATGACGACTGTAAAGCACTGAATGTCTGGCACAAATGGCAGGCTCTGGTGTGTGTTCTGGGGGAGCCACGTGGATCTTTTGGGAAAGAAGGAACAAGGAAGCATCTCCTTTCATGTTTCAGGCTCACACACAGGAAGAAAGCAGAAGCACTTTTACAATCTGGGCACCCAACACATGCCAGGGATGGCCACATATTATTTTCCCATCCTCAGGAAGACATGTAAGTCAATAACCAGTAATTGGACATGTTAAATGACTCCTTTATAAGTCAGAATGCTATTAAGTGAGGACCCCAGGATTCAAAACTCAGAGGTATCTCCCCCTCTACCCTTGTGTGAGGTACCCAATCATGGCTGAGTCTGTTGCCCCATGGCCTCTGGGTATGGTGTCCTCATTTCTCTGGGGTGAATGGAGTGAGAGGCAGAAACACATGTTCTATCCACCACTCCCATGGAGGTTTTCTTAATAATCAGCCTCTCCGGATAATTGTTCATGGATTATTGAGAAACATTTGCTCCAGCTGCTTGCCCGAGAGAGTCTGATTTGTCCTCCACTCTGGACCCTCTCTTTATTCTCATTCTTGATTCATTGGTGTCCTGAGTTCAATAGCTGCTGCTCGATGGCTGCTCATTTGCTCATTCTGTGCAGCTGAAGGGATGAGTGGATGCTTCTTACCTGGAGCCCCCCACCAAGCGTCCCCACTCTTGGACTCCCTGAGGGCATCTGCTACCTAGCAGGTGCTAACCATGGAAAGAAGTAATAAGTGGGACTTCCAATGTCAGTTTTCATGCCTCTCAGGATGGAATCAAGAATGTCTATGTAACCTCTAGCCTTCTTCCCCTCATTACTTTGCCCATAGGCTACCTGTTGACCCAGCCCATGAGAATTAGATTAAACCCCATCTCAGTGTAGGGTGAAGAGGCAGAGGAGCCAAGTAATATAGAAGAACTAACAATGAGACAGAAATGTCCAGCCATGATCCTTCTACCAGCCAGTTTAACCGCTCTGAGCTTTATTGTCCTCATCTGTAAAATGGTAACTGTGAGAGTACCTATCTCACAAGTTTGCTGTGAGGATGACATGAGATCATGTATGTCTTTAGATAATGTGTTTATCTGGTGATACAGGGGCCTTACCAAAAAAAGGTAGATTTTTCTGATTAAATAAGAAACACAGAGGTAGGCAGTACATGACACCATCAACCTGTAAGGCTCAAGTTCTTTTATTTTTCCTGCACTGCCGTTCTTGGCATGAGTTTCTTTCCCTCCTGATCACAAGATGACTGCTGCATCCTGACCATTATATCCACATTCCAGGCAGATAGAGGGAAAGTAAGGGCAAAAGACCAGCTTTCCTGGAGGCACCATCAAGTGGACCTCCCTCCTCATCTCATTGGTTGGACTGTATCACGTGGCCTCTTTAGCCACAGGAAATCCTGGGAATATTTTTTTCTGTGTACATTGCCCATTCCGAACAAAATCACAGACCTGTTAATAAGGCCCAAGTTGGGATTGAATATGTGTGCAATCAGTAATATCAGTAGACAAAGCACTTTAGACAGTTCCTGACACAAAGTAAATGCCTAGTAGGGCTTAGCTATTATAAAGGTGAAAACAATTTATGATTTTTATGCAATCCTTGCTCCTCCTGGGACCGAAGACTGACCCTGAAGCCACAGTCCCATTTATATCTTGGCCTTGCTATTTTCCTGAGCTCCTGTCATCCGAAGATGGGGTTTTGTTTTCTTTGTCCCAGTCACTGCTCAGAATCAGCATGCTATGGTCTGAGTGTCTCCAAGAACCACTACATGCCCCCCCACCCCCAGTCCCTTCACTTGCTGCTATGCACTGCCTCCTTGTCTAATTGACCTGGACCGTCTCTGGGACTATCCAGTCACTAGCCAGGTGCATGAGTTCTCTTGGAAGTGACTAATAAAGCCTAGATAAAAAACAGAGACCCATTCCAGGGTCCCTTAAGCTTCCTATCACAGGAATCATGCAGAAGCTGGCAGGTGCTCTTCTTTGGGATGCTCTGCAGTCTCTGTTCCAGCCACATGCTTCCTTCACCAGGAAATCACCGTAATCATTAATCCCCTTAGCGAAAGATATAGAGTGTACCTGGAGAATTCACTGGGGTCTATGCTCTGTGCTTCAGACACTAAGGGAGCCAATTCCGCACCCAGAGCAATCCCCATGCAAACATTGCAACAAACATCCGTATGTCATCCATATGAGAGTTTTTTTTTCTAAGATTTTATCTATTCATTCATGAGAGACACACAGAGAGAGGCAGAGACATAGGCAGAGGGAGAAGCAGGCTCCATGCAGGGAGCCTAATGTGGGACTCGATCCCGGGACTACAGGATCACTCCCTGTGGGCTGAAGGCAGACACATTCAACCACTGAATCACCCAGGCGTCCCAGGAGTTTCTTTAAAGTATAAACCTGGGAGTGAAATTGCATGGCCATGGCGTATTCCCATCTTTACTATGCATTTCCAAATTGCCTACCAAAGTTGTTGTTCAAATTTACAGTTGTACCTGCTGTGGGCAAGATGCTGAGTTTCTCAACATCCTTACCGATACTTAATATTGTTGGACCTTTTGATGTTTTGCAATTGCAAGTTTGTAAAGTGGTTGTTTCTGTGATGTTGTATTTTGCATTTTCATGATTACTGAGAGGAGGGACATCTTTTTACATGTTTCCTAGCCAATCTCAAAGACATTGTTCATGTGGAACTATATTATCTAGTGCATCACTATTGATTTTGATCTGTGGAGGAGAAAATGCCATTTATCTATGAGACCCAGCCCTGCCTAGGGTTAGTAAAAGCATAGTTCATTTGTCAAGAAGAGCCCAATCTGCATTGGGAGCCTCTGAGCTGGGGCTCAGGAAGCAAGGTCCAGGGAAGGAGAGCCAGGCGTGAGCCAGGTTACAGAGGCAACAAAGAATCCAGAATTCTAGGGATGCCTGGGTGGCTCAGTGGTTGAGCATCTGCCTTCGGCTCAGGTCGTGATCCCGAGGTCCTGGGATCAAGTCCCACATCGGGCTTCCCCATGGGCTTCGCCCTCTGCCTGTGTCTCTACCTCTCTCTCTGTGTTTCTCATGAATAAATAAATATTTTAAAAATATATATAAGAATCCAGAATTCTAAACCAGTAGCCATTCACAGAGCAGGACTCGGATTATTCATAATGGACTGTAGCCAGGGTCCAAACAGCATTTTAGGGGACGTAAACTGAACTTACAATGAAAGGTGGCTTACAGATCAGTCTCTGGTACGAGAGAAAATTGGGGTAGGGGGTGCTAGACAACCAGGAGCGAGATTCTGTCCAAGTAGGGCAGCGCCCCTGAACTGTGGTGCTGGAGTTCACAAGGGAAAGATTGTCAGAACAGGAGATTGACACTTCTGAGGTGGGGATGGCGGGGAGATCCAGGTCTTGTGGGCTGTGCCCAGCATGGAAGGGGGGAAACATGGAAGGACCAAGATGGCCAAGCTCCTTAGTTAGATGACGGGGCGTGCAATGTAGCAGAGGTTGCCTACAGCATCAGTTCTCTCCTCTTGCTCTCATTGTGAGCCCCTACTTTAAGTAGGGTGTGACCATGTGCCCAGTGAAAATACTGCTTTTCTAAGCCTCCCTTTGTAATGATCCTTGGTCAATGAGCTGCTAGTAGAAATTACTGAGTGCAGCTTCCCAGAAACCTCTTTAACAGGGACTTACTCGGGAGGAAGAGATGTTTGCCTCTTGCTCTTTTTCATCTTGCTTGGAATGTGCCACGAGGGCTGGAGCTCCAGCAGCCGTGATGGGACTTTGAGTAGAATGTGACTAGAACACTGTGACTGTGACCGCAAATAGAAAACTGACAATCCCGAATGATTCCAGAAACCAGCAAATCAACCACGAACTACTGATATCTGGATTTTTTTTCTATGTAAAAGAATACACTTCTAAACTGTTTCTAGCGCTGTAAATGGCTTTCTGTTAGTCACAAAAGCAGGGTAAGTTATTTAAAGATAAACTGGAATCTCAGTGCCCTGGAGTGTATATTGGGGAAGGGAGATGTTAATGACAAAGCAGGGTGGATACAAAGATTCATTAAATATCAAATGATGCGTGAGCAAAGGCTGCAGTTCTTTTTCAAGGCTTTGTACCTTTAAATGTGACACCGCACTGGGTCAGATCATTAGCAGCCAAGGATTTCTAAATAGACATGATCACTTGGCTTTAGAAATTACTCCAGCCTTCCAATTCCAATTTGGGGAAATTCCAATCTTTTCATTTTGCAGATGGAGAAACTGAGTTATTGTCAGAGGATATTATTTTCCCAAGGTTACAGAGCAACATATCAGAGTCAGGTTTCCTAACTCCTTCCAGCATCTGTGCCGAGATTCTGTCCCTTGTGTCTTGTCTCCCAACCTCTAAAATAAGAATATTGGAGTGGAGTGCCTTCCAAATACCATTTCTTTATTATCCTAAGAAACCAGCCTCCTGAGTATCAAGCAAGCCCTGCATGCATATTGGGCACTGTTTCCACAGACATAACCCTCCCATTGACACAGAAATTCTGGCATTCCTTCAAGTTCATTAAAATGGGATTTTTGCAGCATTTACCTTGTGCCTGAGCAATAACCATTTTCACTCTGGGAAATTTGTTCTCAAGGAATTTCCACATCTTATTGTTGGTTGGATGTAATGAGCCCCCCCCCAAAATGTGGTGCAAAGAGCTTTCTAGTGTTTAAAATGAAAAGGGTTCCAAGCGTTTGCCCCGAACGTCTTTGGCACGTACACATGCCCTCCCCACAAGGCTGGTGGCTTTGGCGTCCCAACCCTGCTCCTGACCCACCGTGATCCTGGCATTATTCAGGTCTCCCTGGAGTATGACCTTCTGTGACCAGCTTGGAAGTGAATTTCAGTGGGACCGCTAGGGAGAGGGGGAAGGTACTGAGTCCCAAGGAAAAAAATCATTCCTGAGTTCATTTTGCACCTTCTCCTTACCGGGTCCTCCGATCATTCAAGGACTGCCGTATTTGTGCCTCTGGAGGAAGTCAGGTACTCACCCTAGAAGCCAGTTTCCATAGTTCTGGGAGATCTGCTCTCAGACCGTGCTATTTGGAAGAATCAGAGTCAAGGTCAAGAGTGAAGGGAAAGCTGCTATGGGACCCTTATGATCAGGTTCACTTGTCTCTCTTCAGTCCTTGTTGATCATCAGCTGGAAGAAAGGTGGAGGTGGGATAGGAGGGTAGTGGGAAACCCTGGACAGGAAACGATGTATATGTTGTACACTTGCCCACTGTATATAGACTCTGGCTGGACTGAGATCCATGTGGACACTAGGACCAGGCTCAGGGACCTGGATTGTAGGTAGAAAAGTCCAATAGGACCTCCTTACCTGTGAGGAGATCTTGTCCTGTCACAGATCCCAACTCAGATGCCTGGAGCCTAAGGCATCATTTTTGCTTCCTTCCTTGCTGGCAGGAAGCAAAAATGATTGGAGGTGTGGCTCTGCAGTGACCGAGACTAGAACAAACTGGGGAATGTGAGCCCTACCCCCAAATAGTCCAATGACCTGTTCCTCAAAACATCAGTCTGGCTAGATAAATTGCAGTCGCATGCAGACCATCAAATTGTGACCTCTGATGAGGTGGGGAGCTCAGGAGAAGCAGAGGCCACCTGGGTCCCCAGGCTTTGTATCTGGGGTCCTAGATCCAGCATCTGATGGGTATTGTGAGGTCAGGGGGTGAGACTCAGCACCATTCAGTCACTGGTTCATTCAGCACTTGCTGATCTGCTACTCTGTGTCAGGTCAGGTGCTGGGCACAGGGGACATGGAGGTGGACAGGGAGGGACAGAAGATGTGCAGTCAGGGAGGGCGGCTTCATTCTAGCACCTTCGGGCGGGAGCCGTGGCTGTCGATGAAGCTGGCTTAGGGATGGGAAAGGCAGGCAACAGGAGACGTCCTCCTCCGGGACCTGAGAAAGACGGATGCGGGCACTCCTGGTTGGGATTTCTGCTTTGGAGACAAACCCAGTGCTGGGCTGTGCAGCCAGGGTTAGCCAAGTGAGGGAGGCGGGCCCAATTACAGTGGCCACCGCAGGAATTTAATAAGCATGGGAACGTTTACAGAGACAGCTCCCTATTGGAGAACACGGCCTCATTTCTGAGCTTCAGAACGTTTGATGTTGGACATCTGACTCTGTTCCAAGTTCCCAGCCAGCTCTGCAGAGGGCCCACGTCCCAAGGAGCGTCCTTTGAAGGAGCCAGGGCTGTCAATGGAGTTGTACTAATTAGGCAAGCAGAGCAGCCTCAAATGCCTGTCCTCATTTGCAATTCAGTGTCTATAATGTGCCAAAAAAAAAAAAAACTTCTCTCTGTAAGATTATATCCAAGTTGGTGAGAGAGACTGCCTTGGTCACCATTTATGGGCTACCAGGCGGAGGCTAAATGTCCTGCCTGTGTCACAAAGGGGGGCATTAGGGTTTTGATCCCATTTTACAGATAAGGAAACTGGAGTTCAGGGAGATGAACTATTGACCCAACAGCCATTTGGCTGGTTAGAGACAAAGCCTTGGTTTCCATCATTCATTTGTAGCAGTGGTTCTCAGCCAGGGTGACTTTGTCCCTCAGGGAAAGTTTGACAATGTCTGTTTTTCATTGTTTTTCATTGTCACAGCCTGGGGTGGGGAATGTTCTTGGCATCTCGTGAGGAGGGGCCAGAGCTTCTGCTGAGCACCCTGCAGGGCAGAGGACAGCTGTCCACACATGGAATTATTTGGCCCCCAAGGTCAATTGTGCCAAGTCAAGATCCAGAAAGCCTGATATTGTTTGAAAGAGCAGGATTTAAATCTGCTGCTGGTCTGACAGCAACTGTGTGGTTTGGGGCAAGTCACTTAACTTCTCTGAGCCTCATTTAACATCATCTTTAAAATAGAAGGTGTGAAGAGTATGGAAGATAGCATGTGAAAGTTATTCTCTCTCTAGGTAGGTAGGTAGGTAGGTGGGTAGGTAGGTAGGTAGATAGATGATGGATGGATGGATAGATGGATAGATAGATAACATATTTCTTTTGTCTTTCTCTCTTGAACCAATGAGATACATTACTGGAAGTCAAAGACCAGGGTAAGTCTGAACTGCATGGGTCAGTTCCATAAACCACACCAATGCCTTGCATCAAGAAAGCCCGAGTGGCTCAGCGGTTTAGTGTTGCCTTCAGCCCAGGGCATGATCCTGGAGACCCAGGATCGAGTCCCATGTCAGGCTCCCGGGATGGAGCCTGCTTCTCCCTCTGCCTATGTCTCTGCCTCTCTCTGTGTGTCTCTTATGAAAAAATAAATAAAATCTTTTTAAAAAAAAGAGAAAGCCTTCAGCCTCAGTTTCAAAATCATGCAATCTTAGTGTCAGAGGGGGTCTTAGAGATCAGCATTCAACCCAGTTTACAGTAGAGACACCAAGGCTCAGAATGTATGTCACGGATCTCTATTTGTTTGCCTTTCCAGCTTATAGTTCCCCTTTCAGGAATAGTACCTTAACTCCCCTTGGGGAAACATGCTCCCCCTGTCACAGTGATGTGATTAGGGTATAAGTGACCCCATCCCTGATTCCAGGAGTAGACATATGACACTGGCCTGGCCAATCGGAATATTCCATCTCCCAATTTTGAACAATTGGTTCAAGAATGTACACATGATTCACTTGGGGTCAGTGAAAACAGATATGACTCCTGGACATGCTGACTGTGAGCTATGAGGATGGAAAACCCACAGGGAAAGTCAGTTTAGAGTCACAACAACTCAGTGTAAGCAGTACCAAGCAACAGAGAAAGAGAATATAAGAAATCTAGCCTTGGGCATGTTGTTTGAACCTCTGGATCCAGCCATGCCTGAGGCTTGACCTTTTCATTTACAAGAGAGCCCAAGGAACCTTTTTTTTTTTTTTTCTGCTTAAGGCAGTTGCAAGTGAATTTCTATTTCTTGGTAACACAAGGAACACAGATCAAAAGTCCTTGGTCTAAATCAAAGACTGGGCTATACCTGGACTAGAACTCCTCTTCCTCTGTCTAGTGTATTTTTCTCACTTTATTGAAGTGTAACATTTATGGTACATACATATCTATATATCTACATGGATATAGGGAGAGAGAATGCACAAAATAACGGTGTACAGCTCAGCCAACCTCCACAAATGACACACTTGTGTAACCAGCCCCCAGATCCTTCCTACCCCTGCTTCCAGTCACCACCCTTCCAAATGTAACCCCTTTCCCTGCTTCTAACATCGCAGTGGTAGTTTTGCCTATTGTTCGTTTGCTTTATTTTATTTTGTTCACAATTCTGCAATCTGGGCAGAAATGGGACAGCTTGTCTCTGCTCTACTGAGTCTCAGCGGGGGCCCCTCAGAGGCCAGGGGGCCGGAGTCAGTTAGAGACTCACTTACGCGCCTGGCGTCCAGCCTGGGAAGACTCGAACAGCTGGGCTCCCCTGACATCTCTGTTTGTGTGGTTTCCCCAGCCCAGCAGATTCAGACTAGCCAATTCCTTACATAGCTGTTCAGGACTCCAAAGACGGGTGTCCTGTGAACAAGTGCCAGGCTCAGAGGTCTCGAAGCTCCTCTTACCCAAGCCCGCCCACGTCCAAGGAAGAAAGCAGGACCTCAGTGGCGGTGTCAGCTCTAAGGCACCAGAAGATGTTTCCTGCTTGATATTGACATGTATATAAACAGAATAGGGACTGTGTCCTCTTTTGTGACTACTGTCTTTTGCACAAGTTTATTTATGAAATTTACTGATGATAATCTTACGATATTTTATTTTATGTCTTCTTTGCTATGGACCGAATGTGCCCCTGTCAAATTCATATGTTGAAATTCTAACCCCCAATAGGATGGCATGTGGAAGTAGAGTCTTTAGGAGGCGATTAGGTCATAAGGGTAGAGCCCTGGTGAATGGGATTAGCACCCTCATAAAAGGTACCCCAGAGGGACACCTGGGTGGCTCAGCGGTTGACGTGATCCCGGGGTCCTGGAATCGAGTCCCACAATGGGCTCCTTGCAGGGAGCCTGCTTCTCCCTCTGCCTATGTCTCTACCTCTCTCTCTGTCTCTCTCTGCTCTCTGTGTCTCTCATGAATAAATAAATAAAATCTTTTCTAAAAAAATAAAATTAAATAAATAAATAAATAAATAAATAAATAAATAAATCCCCATAGATCGCTCCTGCCATCCCTCTGCCCTGTGAGGACACAGAGGAAGATAGCTGTCTGTGAACCAGAAAATGAGCTCTTATCGGACAATGAAGCTGCTGTGCCCAACCCTTGGATTCCCAGCCTCCAGAGCTGTGAGAAGTAAATGTTTGTTGCTGAAGCCCCCCAGTCTATGGTGTTTTGTCAGCCTGAACGGCCTGAGACAGTTTTGCTGTATAGTATCCCACTGTGTGACCACACACCCCTGTATTCTTGCCTTTGCAGTGCAGTAGACATTTGGGCCTTCTGGTGGGGCCATCAGGAACAGTGCCACCATGAACATTGTAGTATGCATCGTTTGGTGCTCACAGGTACACATTTCCATGAAGATGCCAGGTGCTAGTGTGTGTGCATGTTCACCCTAGAAGATCCTGACCCTGATCTTTTCCTTTGGTGGTGGTTGTGCAAATGCACACACGTTTCCCACAGTAGTGGGAGGGCCCTGGCTGTCCTGGGTCCTCACCCACAACTGTAGCTTCTATTTTCTTTGTTTCAGCCATGCGGGTGGGTGGGACAGCCTAGGGTGTTTCTGACGGTACCAATTCTGTTTCACCTGAGACCATGCCGCATGCTTTGTAGATATTCAAAAAGTCTGCAAACAAAAGGATGCTTGCCTGGCTCTGACTTAGCCACCCTGGACTCCTGCAGGAACTGTCAGCATGAACTTTTGGAGACTGACTGTGGAGTCAGATTGACGGATGTCCCCTCACCGGGGTCATGTGGTGACACATCTATCAACATCTTTTCCGCCTTTGCTACTGATTTTTTATCCCATGGCCTGTCGTTCTGTTAAACTTAGGCCACGAGACATCTGTAGCCTCAGGGAAGGGCTTTAGAGCGGAAAAGGAGAGAAACGTGCTTTTGGAGTTTCAAAAACCAGAGCGCTGGAGCTTTTGGAAGACTACAAGACCCCAATAATTTTTTTTTTTAACCATAAACGACTAAGAACAGTAAAAGATTCAGGACTGAGGAGCAAGGATAAAGAGGGAAGATGGGATCGGGGGTGTAGTTAGCAGAATTGTAGCCCCCACAGAGATATCATGTTCTAATCCTTGGAACGTGTGCAAATATTACCTTGCATGGCACAAGGGACTCTGCAGATGCGAAATGGAGAAGTATCCTGGATAATCCAGGTGGGCCCAGTGCCATCACAGGGGACCTTACATGAGGGAGACAGGAGGGTCAGAATCCAAGAAGGAGATGTGATGATGTAACAAAGCAGAGGTCAGAGTGATGTGACTGCTGGCCTGAATGTGTGGGGAAAGGCCATGAGCCAAGGAAGAAGGTGGCTTCCAGAAGCTAGGAAATGCGAGAAAACTGAATCTTGCCTGAAGTCTTCAGGAGGCATACAACCTGTGACAGTTTGATTTTAGCCTAGTGAGGACCATTTTTGGGCCTCTGACTTCCAGAATCATAAGGTAATAAATTATAATTTGTGTTCTTGCAAGCTGGTAAGTTTGTGCTAATTTGTGGGAGCAGCGATGGCATGCTAACCCAGGGGTTGATGTAAGTAGAGCTCAGGAGAAAACCAAACAAGACTTGTAGGGTCCCGTGGAGAGGACAGAATTGGCATCCTGTGCTGCCCAATCTCCCTCTCAAGGGAAGGCTGCCAAGGCCAAGGGGAGGTAGTTCTGAGCCTGTGCCCACAGAGCCAGTATCCGTTAGGGTGTGCCTCACCCAGGGCAGTACTGAATGGACCTCCTGACATCAGCAAAGTTAGCATCCATCCATTATTCAATCCACATGCAATTTGGCTCTATCTGGACAGCCATCTTCCCCCAGCCGAGGGGGCTCATAGTCTTCATCTCTGAGGACGAGATGAGAGCTAGCCCTGGACACCTGATGGGTGTCCCTCTTCCCTAGCTGCATGCATGTCAGCAGGCGTGAGTCAATGTATTCCCTGATGCAACTGAGAGGCATTGTGACCCAAAGGAGGAAGGAGTCAGGGGGGCTTGTAATACTTTCAGGTGGCTTCATGCATCATCTCGGTATTCAAGAGAGAAAACCCAGTGGAACATTCTCAAACGATAATGGGAACAAAACAAAAAAAACATGTCAGCCTGAGCTGATCTCCAGAGTGTGTCTAGTTCCACATCTTCATCCTATGGACGGGAAGACCAGGTCTTTGAGGGGATATGACCCTTGTTGTGGAGCTGGGTGGGTGCAGGCTGGAATCTGGCCACCTCATGTCTGGAGGAGAGTGTTTTACACTTTGCTACGCTGCCCAGAGTCATATTTTAAACACACACACTTATTTTTGTTGTTGTTGTTGTTGTTGTTACTGAACTACAAGCAATGTAATATGATTATAAATCTCAGAGGCATGGACTGGCGTTTCTTTGAAGCTTTGTTTTTTCATCTAACTGATTTTAGCAAGCCCACAGTGTTTTAATATGTATTTCACCTTTATTTGATTTCATGGACAATTGGTTCTTTCACAAAGCAAAAGAAAATTAAGGAAAGAGTGTTTTCCCCTTCTTCCCAGCATGCACATTTCTTTGGGAAAGGAAGTCCATTAGAACGTAGGAGGCCGACCTGCGGGGCCCGTCTCCCCATCACTGGAGGTATTAACATGCCGGTCACATATGCTAGGGCTCTCACCAGTGCTCTCAGGGACACATCCCAGATGGCCAACACTGAAAATCTGCACTCCGAGGGGGGAGACCAGCAGGTCACTGCCACTCGGCTTCCAGAGGGCAAGAAAAACCAACCAGTAGAGCTGGAAGGATATTTCTCAACCACATGGGAGAGGTAAGATCAACAGAAAATAAGTTTGGGGAGAAAGGCAGTAATGGGCTGGAAGAAGCAAAGCACATCATCATCACCGTTCCCACCCATGACCAGAGGTTAGAAAGGTACACTGGGTACCACTCTCAGCGTAGCAGAGAGGAGCTTCTTACAGGGGAGCTGGAAGGATCTGCCCTCTGAACACTCAAAAAGAAAAGCTTTTTTCCCACCTGAATAGAATCTAAGCATGAATAATAATATAATAATAATAATTAATAATTATTATTATATAAAAAGCTCAAGTATTTGAGATTAAATAAAAGCATCCATTAACATTTATCGAACACTCACTAGGTTTGCAGATGTTCTGCTAAGAATTCTTGTGCGTTGTTTTATCTAGTCTGCTGCTTAGCTACCTTACAAGGTGGGTGCTATTATCATCTTTTACCCTGTGGATCTGGAAAGTGAGACCCAGGGGGATTAAGACACAGCGAAGGTCACCAGTCTGCAGGTAGATGATCTGGGATTTAAGTCCAAGCAGTGTGGGCCCAAAGTCCATGAACGTTGAACCATCCCTTAGGAAAGCAGGCTCTGAGGTGCTGTGGAGGCAGCAATGCCAGAAGCCAGTTCTACTCCCATACACTTATGAAATCACTCATTGGCTGAATTCAATTTGAGCTGGCGGCTGCCTCTGTTCTGTCTGCCATAGGTGTCCTCTCTCCAACTTGGTCCCTGCCCCGAGAGGCTGACCTGCATGGACTCCATCGCCAGCTCCCAAGGCTTCCAGCTTCCAGTAGAATTTGGCCAACAGAGCACACCACCTGGGAATCTGAGGGAGGGAGAGGGTGAGGCTGGAGATTCATTCACTCCCTGGCTCCTTGACTGTGGCTTCACAGGGAGGGATGGATAACCTCAGCCAAAGTTAACAGGTGACCCCTCCTCTCCATTCCCCCCCCCGCCTCAGATCTGGCGACAGCTCCTTTCTCTTGCCACTTCAGGCCCAGCTGTAGTAATGGTGCCCCACTGCTACTCTTGCCTGGGGGGAGCTGTACTGTCCCCGGTGATTTCCTTTATAGCCAGTTTGCACTTTTGTACATAGTTCCTTCATTAAACCAGATGGAATGTCCCATTGCTTCCAGCTGAGACCCTGACTGATACAGATAGTTTTCTGTCACTTACAACCAATAACCTCAATTATTCCAGGAAATAAGATACTTCGAGTGTTCCTTTATGCCAAGCATGGTGTGAAGTCCTTCACTTATTTTACCTCATTCGCTTCTCACAATAACTGCCTTGGCTCGTCATGCAGGTTTTCCAAAAATGGTTCAGTTTACCCCTCTGGCCAATGGCTCTTACACCTGCCAATGCTGAATTACTTTTGGCCTCTTCATGTAGGTGATTCCTTCTACGTGCACACTCCCATTGCTACCACACATGGCCTTTCTTGATGCATTCCTAGTCCTGTCTTAAGACACTGCTCAAGAGCTACCTCCTCCTTGAAGTTCTCCTTGCTACGTCATTCCCTCAAGAAGAGTATGTCTTCCTTCTTGGTTGAATTGCCTTGGTCATCCTCCAACCAGAGAGCTGAGTGAATTGTAAAGCAACCTCTTTCTGGGATCTCTACACTAGAATGCAAGTATCTTGCAAGTATCTTGAGGGAGCGGATTCCTTGGTCCTTAAAGCTTTAGAAAAGTGCCTGGCAGGTAGCAAGCAGCCACTTGGTGGCAAGCATTTGAGATGGGCAGGCAATCAGGAAGAAGGTAGGAAAGAAGGAAGGGAGGGAGGGAGAAATTGAAGTAACCAATAGGAACCCAGAGTTAATAATCAGTTATGGTGTCATTTATCCAAAGAGGATTTCAGGGTTTCTGGACACAAAAACATTCTTGGGGGAAGTGTAACCCATTGCTACTGCCCTAGTTGAATTTTCTTCTTGTTGAGTACAAATTCTACAACAAGAAGTCAGTCCCATGGACTCTGACTAGTGTGGTCGTTGACAGGTGTCCTCTCACATCAGCACACAGACCCTGGCCCTGTCTGTGGGGCAGAGAGGTGCCCCTCCCCCACCAAGATCACTTGCTAGAGATCCCCAGTCCTGGTCCAGCCTCCTGGATGTCCCAGATCCCACCCTGCCCTTTGAGCAAACCAGGAGAGGCTGTTGGAAGAAAGATGCCCCCCCAACCCCTCCCCCACGGCTGCCATCCATCAGCTTGGCCACACGTGGAGGACACTGCCTTCTCTCCACACCACCAAATGCCAAGCCATTGACTGCAACACTCAATTTCAACCCAGCAGAGGACCTGGCAGGCCTTTGATCAATATTTTCCACAACAGACCACTTCCCTATGATAAATGCACTAGTTGAGAAGAGGAACAGATTAACCTTTCAGCACGGGTGGCAGGCAGCAACTAGGAAAAAGATGGCTCAATTCTTTCGGGAAAAGAGGACGGGGCCTATTTTCTGAGCTCCCCGCAACCATATTTCAGCCGCGGAGAACCATGAATGAGAAGGCTCGTTCCTAAAGAGTCTCAGAAATTTCCGCCACCAAAGCAAACCAGGCCATGCATCTTCTCTGCCACCCCCTACCTGTGTTTGACTCAAAGGAAGCAAGCAGGAAGCAAAGGTAACAGAGCAGACAAAAAAAAGTATATATATATATATATATATTCTCTATATTCTCAGGGCAGCTGAAGGATGAGAGCTGGGAGGAGGGGTGGTATGAAACATGCACGCAAAGGGAAGATGAAAGTCCCTGAAAAGGGTTCTGTCCCCCTCATAAATCCTTCTCCCTGACACACAACACGGGAACAAGGTAATTCTCTGTGGTGATGGAGCTGTGACTGCATCAGAGATCCTACAGCCCCACAGACTGCAGGAGGGGCACTTGGAGAATATCAGAAAAGCTGCTCAGTGATGAAGGGCTCAGGCCAGAAGCCTGGGGAGACCAGAGGGCCCAGAGCGCAAGCCCCACAGGTGAGCGGAAGCACCCCAGGGAGACCTGGCCCAGGGAAATCATAGTGGGCACATCCATCCATTCATTCATTTAAAAATAGTTGGTTTGGGACGCCTGGGTGGCTCAGCAGTTGAGCCTCTGCCTTTGGCTCAGAGTGTGATCCCGGAGCTCCAGGATCAAGTCCCGCATTGGGCTTCCTGCATGGAGCCGTCTTCTCCCTTTGCCTGTGTCTCTGCCTCTCTTTCTCTCTCTCTGTCTTTCATGAATGAATAAATAAAATCTTTTAAAAATATATTTGGTTTGGTGCCAAATATGTGCTAGGTACTTTGGTTCAGGAGGAAAACAGTGAGATTGAGACTGTTTCCAAGTTGCTTCATTAATAATGCTTGTAGTAATGACTGACAATAATCAGGCATCCCTTTAGGCTGGGTGCTCAGCTGTATGCATTATATCATTTTATTCTCATACTATCCTTATGCTCCTTTTACAGAGGTGGAAAGCAACACTTAAAGATGTAGGTTGACTTTTCCAAGAGCACACAGTTAGTAGGTGACGGGGCTGGAAGTCAGTCCCGGGCATTGTGGGACTGCATATTACAACGGTTGCATAAAGTGTGGGGGTGCAGACGGGTTTGAGGGGGGAAGACAGATCACACTCTCAGCGCAATCAGGAAAGCTTCCTTTTGGAGGTGGCAGCTCGCTTTGTTCTAGCAGGACAGGTTGGTTTCCAACAGTTGATAGTGGAGAACACCATCCTGTCAAGTACGTGAATATCACAGGAAATGTCATGTCACTCAGACCATCATCCAAGAACCCAGGTATGATGGTCTATTTCCTATGTCAATTTGACTAAGACAAGGGGTGCTCAGATTAAATGTTATTTCAGAGTGTGTGTCTGTGAGGTGTTTCTGGATGAGATTAACATTTAAACTCTGGGTTCAGTAAAGTAGATTAGTTTCTACTATGCAGGCAGGCACCAATCATTGAGGTTCCGAATTCAACAAAAGGCAGAGAAAGAAATAATTCACTCCTTTTGCTTCCTGTCTGTCAGCTTGAGTTGAGACATCAGTCTTCTCCTGCCCTTGGACAAGGATTTATACTATTGGCTTTCTTGGTTTTCAGGCCTTCAGACTTGGACTGGATTTATGCCACCAGCTTTCTTGGGTCTCTAGCTTACAGATGGCAGATCTTAGCCTGTAGAATCATGTGAGCCAATTTTGCATAAATCTCTTCTTATAGGGGTGCCTGGGTGGCTCAGCAGTTGAGCACTGCATTTGGCCCAGGGCGTGATCCTGGAGTCCTGGGTTCGAGTCCCACATCGGGGTCCCTGTGTGGAGCTTGTTTCTCTCTCTGCCTCTCTCTCTCTATGTGTCTCTCATGAGTAAATAAATAAAATCTTTTAAAAAAAATCTCTTCCTGTATATATCCTATTGGTTTTGTTTCTCTGGAGAACCCTCACTGATACACAGGGTATGGTAGGGTGGCAGGAGGCTTCCAACACGGCCCCCAAGGCCCCTTGTGTGTAATTCCCCCCCCCTCACTGAGTGCAGGGGCACCTAGCAACCTACTTCTAATGAATAGAATATGGCGGAAATGATGGCACGCCACTTCCCAATCAGAAAGTGACAAAATCTATCACTTCCATCTTGGTTGTATTCCTTGTTTGGGTCCTTCTTGGCTTCCTTTGATGAGCCAGATAACCATGTTGTGACTCGTTCTGCAGAGACTCCCACATAGCGAGGAAATGAGGGCAGCCTATAGGTAATAAGCTGTGAGGAGCTGAGGCCTTCACTACAGAAGTTACCAAGGAACCGAATCCTGCCAACAACAATCAACAACCGTGCTAGTGAGATTGGAACAGAACCCTTCCTCCACTGAGCCTTCGGATGACTGCAGCCCTGGCCAAACCTGGATGATAATCCTATAAGGCTCCCAGAGCCAGAAGACCTGGCTAAGCCAGCCCCATAGAAACTGAGAGATTATTTACATTGTTGTTTTAAAGCCACCGAGTTTTGTATATGTGCTGCCAAAGTGAGCACAAAAGCCACCAAGTTTTGGAGTAATTTGTTATACAGCAGTAGGTAACTGCTATACACTGGTTGCAAAGGATATTTATCCTTTCTTGTCATCCTTAAAACTCAGTACAGTAGCCTTGCTGTCTCTTCATTCCAAGCTTTCTCTCCATATTCCACAGTCTCAGTTTCTGTCCAAACTCAAATCCACGGGCCCCTTTTGTGTCTGATTTCTTTGTTCATGGGAAGGCATGTATGACTTGGATGGACAGGGAAATCGACATTGTTGGCTCTTTGACACTAAGGCACCTCCTCCATTAGCTGGTGGACCAGGAAAGAGTTTGTCTTAGGGGTGAGGTGGGATCTCAGTGGAATTAAGATAATATTGAGACAGATGCCTAAAGACTGTCCTAAACTATAAACACCTCACCCATGAGATTCCCAGGGGAATTGTAAACACAAAGGTTAAAAGAAATCATGAAAGGCAAGCACTACTTCAGTATAATTTGGACATGAGCCCCAAAAGCCAGAGTGGACCATGTGGATAAACCAGCTGGAGCATGGACCATGTGGATAAACCAGCTGGAGCATGGACCGTGTGGATAAACCAGCTTAAGCCTGTCATCTTTAGGGTCCTCTGTCTCCCTCTCAGCCTAAGCACAAATGATGCCACCAGCTGGCCATCCGTATGAGACAAGAAACCTAAGGGATGAGAGTATACATATGTATACAGAGAAAAGCTGGACAGACCTTCTCCCACGTAGGACTACATTTTAGACTTTGCATTCTGTGGGAGGGAGAAAGCAGAAACGAGCATCAGAGATTTGTATTGCTTACCTTCTATTGCATCATGGCCCAGCTGCTCATAAACGTGGCCCAGCCATGGTCCTAGATGATCTGATCAGAGTAGAGGCAGCATTGCCTTTCGAGAGACAGGACCACGTGAGGAGCAAACTCAAATGCAGAGACTATAGCACATTGTGTGAAAGAGGTTGCCTGAATTTGTTTTCTATTGCTGTAACAAATTACCCAAAACTTGTGGCTAAAACAAACAAACAAACAAACAAACCCCACAAATGTATTCATTATAGTTCTGAAAGTCAGAAGTCCAACATGGTCTCACTGGTGTAAAGTCAGGGTGTCAGCAGGGCTGTGTTCCCTCTGGAGGCTCTGGGAAGGAAACTATTTCCTTGTCTTTTCCAGCTTCTAGAGGCTTCCACACCCCTTGGCTCGTGGCTTCATCCTCCATCCTCAGAATCAGCCCCTCAGGCCAAGCCCTTCTCATACAGTCATCTTTTTGGTTCTCTGTCTTCTACCTTCCCCTTCCTCTTGTAGAACCTGTGTGATTACGCTGGGCTCACCTCCAGAATGAAGATGATCTCTGCATCTCAACGTCAGCTAGTCAGCAATCTTTTTTTTTTTTTTTTGATTTTTTTATTTGTTTGAGAGAGAGAGAGAGAGAGCAAGCAGGGGGAGCAGCAGAGGAAGAAACAGACTCCTCACTGAGCAGGAGCTCGATCCCAGGATCCTGAGATCAGGAACAGAGCTGAAGGCAATTGCTTAACCAACTCAACCATCCAGGTGCCCAGCTGATAAACCATCTTGATTTTATCTTCAACTTAATACCCCTTCGCCATGTTACCAGACATAGTCACAGGCCATTATTCTATTACTTTGCCCCACCCACAAAATGGCCATTTTGGTACTTCTGACCCCACCCCTTCTCCTGGGGTGATTTTTTTTTTTTTAAGATTTTATTTATTTATCCATGAGAGACACAGAGAGAGGCAGAGTCACAGGCAGAGGGAGAAGCAGGCTCCCTGTGGGGACCCTGATGTGGGACTCAATCCCAGGACCCTGGGATCACAACCTAAACCAAAGGCAGACGCTCAACCACTGAGCCACCCAGGTGCCTCTCCCCAGGGTGATGAAGGACAAAAAGGGGAAACCTTTTCCCACACCAAGGTTAATGACTTTGATGTGCCCGAGTAAAGAGATTGATAAACAGTGACCCAACATTGGACTCAGCGCAAATGTCTCAGAATTCATGAACCAGTATTTATTTCCTCCTGTACAAAGTGGGGATGGCCACCAACCCCAAAGAATGAGTGTGAGATTTACCTGAGACAAATCTGTGTATACCTAAGTGTGAATGCACAGGTGAGCTTTTCCTCTTGAGTCTCCTCACCAGCGTCTTTCCTGTGTGAAGCTCTTTGCACACCATCACCACATTTCCCTGCCATCCGTTTCATAAGATGCTGGAAGCAAAATAATCACTTCTGTCTTTTAGTTCCAGAACATTCATTGCCTTGTGTACTCCATGCAATTTTCCAAATCACAAGCTAATTAAATACTCCAGCAAAGGGCTAAAAGTAGATTAAACATTGATGTGAGAGCATCCATCGATTGGTGCATTTCCTTGACTCCTGGTGCAGTTGCAGTGTATCAATAATATTAAATAATCTCTTAATAAAATTTCCTCCTCATGATACCACTCACCCTCCTTCATTCCTTCTGAAAATGCAATTGCATAGGAAATAAACATTCTTTCTAAATGGCTATCAATAAATGCCAAATAGGATGAGAGGGATGGGGTAAGGGAGAGACCTCTGCTGTACCCTATTTTGTGGCTGTTTGATTGTATTACAGTCAAAATAAATTCAGACAAACTAACCTAGACAGCACTAATTCAGGATGTGTGGATGTCTGTGGGTTATATTTTTCCCCTTTATTTTTAACAGGATCTGTCTGTTCAGTTCAGCAGGAATCCAAAAACATTTACTCAATGCCTAATTGCAATAGCTAACATTAATTTTTAAATAGATTTTATTTATTTATTTGAGAGAGAGAGCACAAGTAGTGGGGAGGGGGAGAGGTAGAAGGAGAAGCAGACTCCCCTCTGAGCAGCAAGCCCAAGGAGGGACTGGATCCCATGACCCTGAGATCAGACCTGAGCTGAAACCAAGACCTGGATGCTTAACTGACTGAACCACCCAGGTGCACCAAGAGCTAACATCTTTTAAGCAGCTACCCCATGCCAGGGACTGGTACTAAGCTATGTTACCCAGTGTCTCAGGTAGTTCCTTCCAACCATCCTAAGGACCAGATCCTAACATGATGCCACATTATAATGAAGATATTGAGAAATGGAGAAACCAGTTCACAACCACACAGATAGTCATTGATAGCAGTAGGATTTTATTTTTTTTATTTTTACTTTTTAAAGATTTAATTTATTTATTCATGAGACACACACACACACACACACAGAGGCAGAGACATAGGCAGAGGGAGAAGCAGGTTCCCTGCAGGGGGCCTGATGCGGTACTTGAGTCAAAGGCAGATGCTTAGCCACTGAGTCACTCAGGCATCCCAGCAGTAGGATTTTAATCCGAGCCTGTCTGATTCTGGAGCTGCATGTCTAACCATTGCTCAATGTTACCTGCTTCATGCCAGACCTTAGCCTGGGAGTCTGAGATGCAGTCGTGACTAGTAGGAGGCCTTGTCCCAGAAGAGGCTCTAACCATACTGGGCTGACATCAATATTCATGCTTCAAAAAAAAAAAAAAAAGGGATCCCTGGGTGGCGCAGCGGTTTAGCGCCTGCCTTTGGCCCAGGGCGCGATCCTGGAGACCCGGGATCGAATCCCACATCGGGCTCCCGGTGCATGGAGCCTGCTTCTCCCTCTGCCTGTGTCTCTGCCTCTCTCTCTCTCTCTCTCTGTGACTATCATAAATAAATAAATAATTTAAAAAAAAAGGAATTTTTTAGAATGAGTTGCGTGGTCCCAAATTAAAAAAATATATATGGAAGGCTATCCAATGTAAAGTAAGTGTCCCTTTCATCCTTGTTCTAGAGTCCCTAGCTATTCACTTTCTCATTATATAGCAGAAAACAACTACTCTCTTCACCCTTTTGCAAACAGGAAACACTGTCAGAACAGATGGAACATGTAAACAAGATTGAAAGGCCACACTGAGTGTCCTCTCTTCATCATGCTCTGTGGCTGCTGAGCAGAGAAAGGCCAAATTGAAAGACAGCAGCTGAACCACATGGTCAGGCCAACAAGACAGGGGAAAGCCTCCAATCCAAGCTACAAGGAAAAGAAACTGAGGGCCATTGGTCGGGCTGGACACCTGCTGGAACAAACAACTCCAGAAACTTTGCAGCTGGACACAGTTTATTTCTTGTGTAATGTAGGGGGAGGCAGGAGGATCTGTTCCACACAGTCATTCAGGGACTCGAGCTCCTTCCATCTTGTAGCTTTTTCTTCCTCTGGACCCTCGGAACCCTCTCTCTTCTGTTGCAGGCAATTTTCATTGGGGGAGTGGATGATCACATGGAACGGTTTGATGGGCATGCGGGAGGATGGCATATATCGCTTCTGCCCACATTCCCTGAGATGGATTTTAGCTTCATGGCGCTAACTATAAAGAAGGCTGGGAACTGGGACCTATGTATGTGCTGTGCCCAGGAGGAAAAGGAAGCAGGAGGAACATAGAACCATCCTACTACTTTATGAATCCTGCTCAGGGCCAAATCCTGTGAGTGCAAATAGAAGATGGAAAGTCAGGATGTGATCTATTGGTAAGGCTGCAGCTGTGGGGATACATAAACTTCCAGCTGATGGGGGATCCCTGGGTGGCTCAGCGGTTCAGCCCCTGCCTTTGGCCCAGGGCCTGATCCTGGAGTCCTGGGATCGAGTCCCACGTCGGGCTCCTGGCATGGAGCCTGCTTTTCCCTCTGCCTGTGTTTCTGCCTCTCTCTCTCTCTCTCTCTCTCTCTCTCTGTCTATCATGAATAAATAAATAAAATCTTAAAAAAAAAAAAAACAGCAACCCAGCCGAATAGGAGTCAGGACCTGGACCCCATGAAGGAAAGGAGATTGAGACAGGTGTATCCTGAGGAATTTCTTCCTCCAGGATAACTCTTGTTTCACTGCTCTTTCTTTGAGTCCAGAATGCCTCAGTGATGGACATTTCTTAAGGGGACACAACTTTCTAATGCTTGAATGTAGGGTACATAAGAAATTAGACTGTTCCTAAAAAGTAGGGCCGTGTTTATATACTCAAAATAAGGCAATGCTATAGATTAGGTAGATAGATATTGATAGTGGTGTATATTTATATAAAGTTTATATGTAATACATTGTATATATATATATATATATATATATAATTCAGAATATATATCTTCTGATACAAATTTTAGGATGTCTAGGAGTCCTAAGGGGACGATTTTGCATATTGCATGCAACTGGACTCTTAAGATCCACAAGGATGGGTTCACCTCTTGGTTTCTCTGCTTATTACCTATGTTACATTGGGCAAATTTCTTGCTTTCTCTGTGTGCTAATCACCTGTACAATAGCTTCGTTGCCTCCTATGATTGAATTCTGCAAATGGGTGTCACTATTCTCATTCTTGGTCCTCTATAGTCCATCCTCCACAAGGCAGATACAGTGATATTTTTAACTCTAGATCTGACCATGTATGTCTCCTGAGCTAGCACCTTCCTCTTTTGTGTTTATACTCTGCTGGTGTACGATGGTACAAGCCCTTTGGAAAACAGTTGGCAATTTCTTATAAATTAAACCTACACTTGCCATCTGGCTCAGCCGTCCCAATCCTAGGTGTGTTCACCCAAAAGAAATGAAAACATATGTTCATTAAAAGACCTGTATGTGAAAGTTTATCGCAGCATTATTCATAATAGTGCAAAGCTAGAAGCCACCAAAATATCTACCAAGAGATGAAGAGAAAAACTGATTATGGTATATCCATATAATGAAATGCTCCTTAACAATTACACACACACACACACACACACACACAAAGCAGTGACATGCACAATGTATGTGTATCTCAAAAACATGCGGAGTGAAAGAAGCCAGGTCCAAAAGATTACATACTGCATAATTCCATTTATCTAAAGATCTAGAAAGTGCAAGCCAATCTATGGAGACAGAAGATCTGTGGTTGCCTGGGGTGGAGGGAGGATTGATCGTGACTCTCATCACGAGGGAAATTTTCCTGGGTTGGGGGTGGTGGATTTGGAAACATTCTCTATCTTGACTTGAGAGATAGTTACAGAGGTGTAGGTGCTGACAAAATCCACTGGACTATGTACTTAAGTTGAGATCACTTGACTGTATGTAAATTACACCTGGACAAAGTTGACTTTAAAATAATAAGATGAGGGACACCTGGGTGGCTCAGTGGTTGAGTCTCTGCCTTTGGCTCACAGTGTGATCCTAGAGTCCTGGGGTCGAGGCCCACGTCGGGATCCCTGCATGGAGCCTGTTTCTCCCTCTGCCTGTGTCTCTGCACCCCCTCCCCCGTGTGTGTGTGTGTGTGTGTGTGTGTGTGTGTGTGTCTCATGAATAAATAAATAAAATCTTAAAAAAAAATAAGATCAATTCCCCTCATGAGGCTTTCCATCTCATTCAGAATGAGTTCCAAAGTCCTTACCACAGCTCCCAGGCTCAGCATGAATTCCTGTCCTGTGCTGCAAGGCCTCCTCAGGGCCCAGACTCACTGGCCTCCCTGATGATTCTCAAACACCTGCCTCCATGCTCTTGCATGTTCGGTGCCTTCCACTTGGACAGCTCCTTCCCTAGATGATGTAATGGCTGCTGCCTGCTACCCAGCTGTCTGCTCATGTGTCACCTCCTCAGAGCATCCTCTGATTCCCCCCTTTCTATCACTCACAATACCTGTACTCTATTTTAAGCTTCCCTTGTGCGGCTTATCACAACCTGAAATAATGTCTAATTAATTTCATGTCTGTTTTCCAGAGCTAGAATGAAAGTTTTCTGAGGGCAGGAATGGCTTGTTCCATCTCCATAACCTCAACACCTGTTATAGTGCCTGGTGTATAACAGTCGCAAGAAACATGTCCTTGATTTAGAAGAATATGTGTAAGTACATATACATATGTGCACATATATATATGTATTTGCATATATGCATGTATACATATAATGTAAAACACTAAGTGCTATGAAGAAAAACAAAGAGCATGAGCATAAAGAGTGATCTGTGTCTGTAAGGGGGACATATTGGATGATGTATTCAATGAAAGCATCTCTGAGAAGGTGACTTTTGAACAAAGACACAAATGTAATAGAGGAGTGAATCATGCACATATTTGAATGAGAGCATTCTGGACAGAGGGAGTAGCAAGTGCAAAGGCCCTGAGGTTGGTCTCCATTTGTGGCATTCTGTAACAGCGAGGTCAGCATATCTCATACAAAACAAGATGCATAGCCATTCACTGGCCCCCACTCGCCATCACCCACGAGGTTCCTTTTCCTTGTTGCACTTTTGATCATCTGAAATTGTATATTTATGTAATTGTGTGTACTACCTGTCTCTTTCACCAGACTGTGAGTTCCACAAAGGGAAGATCATGTCTGTTGTATTCAACAGGATATCCCCAGTGGGCAAGTGGTAGGTGGACACTCAGACATGCGATGAAAGGTATGAATTATTTAATGAAGAAATGAGAGCAGAGAGCATCTAGTTGGCACCAGACGAGAGACTCTTCGCTTCAGGTTTCCCAGTAGGAATACTGGTGATCTTCTGGAGGCAGGGGCACCTTAAAACCCAAAGGGGAGGTAGAAATCAAGACACCTCCTGGTTTTGAGTTATAAGGTTTAGCTAGATGGCAAGCAAAGTCCCTTCCCACCCACCTCAGAAGCAGAGCTGCAGTGGACACAGCCAATTCTCTCATTCCCCTTCTCTTACCTGGTTACACACACACATCACATGTCTGAGGTGTTTGGAGTAATGTCTTGATCCCCAAGGCATTTTTCAGTGTAATTCTGAGACCTCTCATTTTAGCACTGGGACCTTTCTTACCTGAAGAATTATTTTTCCTGATGGTTGAATGGGTCATGTGGGCACTGATAGACACGCGCGCGCACACGCGCATCCACACGCACATCGCTCATAATTCACCACGTAACGGATAGACCCTGTAGATACTCTGTTGTGTTGCATGCCACTTTTGTATCGTGTACAGTGCGTGCATCTTTTTAAAATTATGTACATTGTACAAAAAATGCTATTTTGTAACAAAGTTAATCGAGATTAACTTAATGATTTCTCTCATCACTGAATACTCTCCTGACCTCAAATTTTAATGCTACTTCACAGAGGTGCTCTAAGTGTATCTAAGTAATGTTCTGGTATTAAGTGTTTAGGTTTGTCATTGCGCTTCCACACAGCTGCCAAGGAAATCTCTGCCCTTATCTTTTCTTCACCAACTGTATTTCTCACCTGAGGATAAACTCTGAGAGGCTTATAACCGGGGGAACGGGGAGGGCAAACATTCTGGATGGTCTTCATGTGTTCCACAGCATTCTCTACAAACGCCGGACCCTCCATTCACCAAGACTGCATCAATTTCTCTTTCCCCCAACTTTTCCAAAATGTGTTACCTTTTTATATTTTAATTACTTCTACCAGAACCAGTGATTGAATAATTCATCTTCTGCTTGCTCACCAATACAGTAATTTTTATCAACATGATGCATGAATGAGAAAACAGATCAGAAGAATTAATGACAACATAGCAAAAGCTCCTACACGCCTCTGCATCTCGAGTTAAGCGACCCATGAATTCCCTCTTAAGTTGTCGGGCTTTTATTACTCTTGATGATTTCCTCCATATCATCATGTGATACAGACACTCACATTTATTTATTAATATCCCATATTTAGAAAATACTTATTTCCTTGAGATTAAATGGCAAAATTTAAGCTCACTTCCCCTGCACCATCTCCTTCTCTTCCTCAGGTCCCTCTGATTCACTGTTACTTATGATTCCTTATTATTACTTCATTACTCCTTATTGTTCTTCTGTTGGTTACTTTTGCTGTGAAATAACTTCAAATAATGGAAAAGTTGTAAAAATTTTTTTGAAAGAATTTCTAGGGGCGGATAGGTGGCTCAGTTGGTTAAGCATCTGCCTTCAGCTCACATCGTGATTCTAGGGGCCTGGGATCAAGCCCCAAGTCAGGCTCCCTGCTCAGCGGGGAGTCTGCTTCTCCTTCTTCCTCCTCCTCTCCCCCTGGTTTGTGCTCTCTCTCTCTCTCGTTCACACTCTCTCTTTTTAATAAATAAATAAAGTTTAAAAAACAGAATTTCCATATACCCTAAACCCAGATTCAGCAAATAACATTCTCATTGGCTCTAAATATATAGACATCAGCATAAACATATATTGATAAGCATATGTATTACTATTATTTCATAGTAGCTTCTGAACTGTTGAAAGTTGCAAATGTGTTATCACTTCTACTTTGGATTGAATTTTGTGT
This sequence comes from Canis lupus baileyi, assembly GCF_048164855.1. NCBI lineage: Eukaryota > Metazoa > Chordata > Mammalia > Carnivora > Canidae > Canis > Canis lupus. Next base: position 57,789,780 of record NC_132845.1, read on the forward strand.
TCTCTCCAAATTCATATGTTGAAATCCTTAACTGCCCCCCCCCCCCAGGTGATTATATTAGGAGGTGGGGCATTTGGGAGGTGATGGGTCATGAATGGGATTAGTGGCCTTATGAAAGAGGCCCTAGAGATCTCCCTCACCATTCCACCAGGTGAGGATACAGAGAGTGTGCAGGTCAGTAGAGGGCAGGTCACCAGAACCCAACTTCCAGCCTCCAGAACTGTGAGCAAGAAATTTCTGCTATTTTCATAACCCACCCAATCTATGATATTTTGTTATAGCCTCCTGAACAAAGATAACTTCTAAATACTTCGGTGTATATGTCCTGAAAATCAGGACATTCTCTTATGTAACCACAGTGCAATGATCAAAATCAAGACATTATACTGATTCATCACTATTCTCTCATGGACAGATCTTATTCAAATTTCACCAATTGGGGGATCCCTGGGTGGTGCAGCGGTTTGGCGCCTGCCTTTGGCCCAGGGCGTGATCCTGGGGACCCGGGATCGAATCCCACGTCGGGCTCCCGGTGCATGGAGCCTGCTTCTCCCTCTGCCTATGTCTCTGCCTCTCTCTCTCTCTCTCTCTCTCTATCATAAATAAATAAATTAATTAATTTAAAAAAATTTCACCAATTGCCCAGTCCTTTATAGCACAACCAAGGAAAATTGACTGCCTTTTAAACTTCAAACAATAAATACAGATCCCCATTTCCTGTTTCATTTGCTTTATTCATGTCACCCTGTACATCCTTTGGTAAATGTAGTGGTTTTCTTCTTGTAGGGCATGTGCAATGCTAGTTAAGTATATTCCTAGATATTTTCCTTTTTAAAAAATTCTCAGATATTTTCATTGGTTTTTGCAGGTATTATTGTGAATGGGATCTATTTATCTTTTATATTGTACCCTACTGAACCCTTGTATTAGTTCAAAACATGTTTTACCCAATTTTCTAAGTAGACAGCATATTACCTGCAGATAATAATAATTGCATCTCTTCCCTCCTGAAACTCTAACTCATTTTTTCATCTTGTCCTTTAGCGCTGGCCACAAAATTAAAACATGAATTGTTCCAATTAATTTTCTAAATGTTTTATTTGGAAAAATTATAGATTCATAGGAAATTACAAGGAAATGTGCCATGCACACTATAATCTGTCTGTCACCTTTCCTACCTGTAAGACAACAGCAAACTCGAGGAACTGGCTTCTTTGGCACAATGCACAGAATTATTCAGATTTCACTATTTATAAAAACACTATCATTCATTTACTTTTTTAAGTAAATAAAAGAAAATATAAATTAAATCGGAAACTTTTCCCAAAGATATATCAAAACATTTTATGGAGGTGTTCAATCAGCCTGAGAAATAGTCTTGAGTCAAATATATGCAGCTTTAAAAAAAAAAAAGATTTTATTTATCTGTTTGATAAAAGAGAGAGAGAGAGAGAGCACATGCAGGGGTGAGGGTTGGGTAGGGGCAGGGACAGGGGGAGAGGGAGAAGCAGACTCCCCGCTGAGCAGAGCCTGACACAGGGTTCAATCCCAGGATTGTGATGTCATGACCTGAGCTGAAGGCAGATGCTCAACCTGCTGAGCCACTCAGATGCCTCTACATGCAGCCTTTTTTGATGGGCAAATTCTGTCCAGATTAATGCTCCAGTAAACTCATCTAGCTACAGTCTAAGACAAGAAAATAAAATAGCATAACTTCCCAAACATACAAATTATTTAGAAATGGGTTAATTTTGTTGAGTAAGGTTCAAGGAAAGGAGAACAACATGGGGGTGGCATTTGGAAGAGCCTCTCCTGAACTCAGAGAGGTGAACCCCTACTTCTGCAGCAGCCTTTCTGCTCTCCTCTTTTCCATCCTTATCCTTCATTGTCGTGAAGCAGTCTACAAAGGATGCAGCTTCACCTATGAAACAATCTAGGCACAAGTATTTAATCTGAATTAAATTGAGCCTCTAATTCTATATTTCTAGTGTCTGGAACTAGAAAGGATACAGGAAGTCAAGCCAGAACGTGGGGCATTCTGCAAGGTCATATGCGAGATTCTCTTCCAAATGAGAAAACAAAACAAAACAAATGGGACCTGTTGTAGACACAAGGACCCTAACGAGACATGAGGATTAGATGTTTTGTAGTCTCTTGGATAACTTAGGGGACAGAGAAAGGATATAAGGTAGAATCTAAGAAACTATCTGAATAAAGTCAATAGTAATGTAACATGACTTGTTCATTAATTGTGACCAAAAGATCATACTAATGCAATATTAATAGTAGGGGGAACTAGGTGTGGGGTAGACAAGAACTCTATTCTATCTTCTCAGTTTTTCTGTAAATTTTAAACTATGCTAACATTTTAAAATTCATCAAAAAACAATTGGGAATGATTGGGAAAATTTTAACCAGGAATTAAATATTGGATAATAGATAATAATTATTAATTTTATTGGGTAGGGTGATGGTGTTATCAGACTAACACCCTTAATTGCCAAAAGCAATACATACATAAACTCTAAGCATTTAAAGATAAAGTGGCTTAGGGTCGGAACTTACTTTAAAATGATTCAGCCTTAGGGCGCCTGGGTGGCTCAGCAATTGAGTGCTGCTTTTGGCCAAGGGCCTGATGCCGGGGGCCCAGGGATCTTCCCACATTGGGCTCCCTGCAGGGAGCCTGCTTCTCCCTCTGCCTTTGTCTCTGCCTCTGTGTGTGTGTGTGTGTGTGTGTGTCTTTCATGATAAATAAATTTTTAAAAATAAAATAAATTTAAAAAATACAATCATTCAGCCTCACTCTTACAGCATGATTGCAAATAGGTTAAACCTATTAGGTAAAAAGTCTTTGGAGACTTTCTAATGGGTAGAACATAGAAATTAACACCAGGATCTACTTAACATCATAAAAAAAGAGACAACCAGACACATGGCCTTCACAATGAACTACAGAAGCACTACTTAGAGAACACTCTTGCTAGAAATCTTTTTTTTTAATAATAAATTTATTTTTTAATGGTGTTCAATTTGACAACATGCAGAATAACACCCAGTGCTCATCCCGTCAAGGGGCCCCCTCAGTGCCCGCCATCCAGTCATCCCCACCGCCCGCCCTCCTCCCCTTCCACCACCCCTAGTTCGTTTCCCAGAGTTAGGAGTCTTCATGTTCTGTCTCCCTTTCTGATATTTCCTATCCATTTCTTCTCCCTTCCCCTCTATTCCCTTCACTATTATTTATATTCCCCAAATGAATGAGACCATATAATGTTTGTCCTTCTCCGATTGACTTATTTCACTCAGCATAATACCCTCCAGGTCCATCCACGTCGAAGCAAATGGTGGGTATTTGTCATTTCTAATGGCTGAGTAATATTCCATTGTATACATAAACCACATCTTCTTTATCCATTCATCTTTCGATGGACACCGAGGCTCCTTCCACAGTTGGGCTATTGTGGACATTGCTGCTATAAACATTGGGGTGCAGGTGTCCCGACGTTTCACTGCATCTGTATCTTTGGGGTAAATCCCCAGCAGTGCAATTGCTGGGTCGTAGGGCAGGTCTATTTTTAACTCTTTGAGGAAGCTCCACACAGTTTTCCAGAGTGGCTGCACCAGTTCACATTCCCACCAACAGTGCAAGAGGGTTCCCTTTTCTCCGCATCCTCTCCAACATTTGTGATTTTCTGCCTTGTTAATGTCCCCCATTCTCACTGGTGTGAGGTGGTATCTCATTGTGGTTTTGATTTGTATTTCCCTGATGGCAAGTGATGCAGAGCATTTTCTCATGTGCTTGTTGGCCATGTCTTGCTAGAAATCTAACCTGAATTCCATCAAGCCTCCATAGCTCACTCCCAGTTTACAGGAGATAAAAGTGAGGATGGGGGTGGGGGTATGTATTAAATGGCATCACAGAATTAACTCAGCAAAATTCAGAATGTGGCAAATTGCACAAGAGAAATGACTTGGATTTTTCAAACAAATCAGGCAATGGCAAACAAAAAAACAAACGAAACCAAAACAGGAAGAGGAAACCCAGAGACTCCAGCAAGGTTTGGTCCAATACACTGTGGGACACCTGTTTGAATCCCACTGCAAAGACAAAGACTGAAAAAAAAATTTAAAAAAATAAATAAAAAACAAAGACAAGGACTGTAAAAACAGGCAGGAGGAAGGAACAGAAGGGGGTGGGGGAGGGCTGGGTTCAAGGGGTCAGAGCACAGACTGGGTATTTGGTAGTATTCGGAAAATGTTCATTATTATAGGTGTGATACTGTCATTGTGATTATATTTTTAAAAGAGCCTTTATCTTGAAGAGGTATAGACTGAACTCTTCACAGATCACATAATGTCTGGGATTTGCTTTGGAGCAATCCAGAACTGGGGTGTAAGAGGCGTGGGGTGATTGAGGTTACAGGTGGATGGAGATTGTCTGCAGGATTGTCCAGAATGCAGCTGGTGAGATCCATTACACCAGTGTTTCCACTTTTATATACAGTAGATATTTTACAAAATGAAATCCTTAAATAGTGGCTCAGCAAGTAAAAAAAAAAAAAAAAGCCCCCAAAAAGCCAAATATAAAAAACCTGTGAAATCCAGTTGTAGACGTATCATATTCAATTATAAAATGTAGTAAGCCTTCTAATTTTCTGCATATTTGATCATTTTTATAATAAAAAATTAAAAATGAATGACTTAAAAGAATAATAACACAAAAACCAGGGAAGCAGCCACCTTGCAGGGAGAAGGGGAGATGGAATCAGATGAGCACCTAGAGCTGCTAAGGTAAGAAAGAATTTCCATTTCTTAAAAAGGTAGTGCACAGACACATGTTTATTTCATTAATGTCTCATAAACTGTGAATGTGTCCTTGATTCACTATTCGCTTTTATGCATGACACAAAAAATTACAAAAATAAGACTTCTTTCTTTTTTTTCTTTCTTTTTTAGAAAGAGAGAGAGAAATAGAGAGAGCACAATGTATATGTGTGCTAGTGGGAGGAGGGGCAAAGGGAGAGAGAGAATCCCAAGCCATACTATGTGTGGAGCCCAAGGTGGGCCTTGATCCCCCAACCCTGAGATCATGACCCAGGCCAAATCAAGAGTGTGGAGGCCGAGAAAATTAAGGCCATTCCACTTCAAGTTCAGCGTTAGCACAAGTACAGCCATCCCAGGCCCCCGTGAATAAGAGCTGAAATTTACATTACTTCCGTTACAGGAAAAAAACAGCTTACATCTTAATGTCCTAGAATGTCCATATTAGAATGAGAACAGAGCCCAAGCCAGTGGCAGAAAGTCCCATATCAGAATGAGAACAGAGCTCAATGCCCTTGAAGGCCCCATATCAGAATGTAAACAGAACTTGAGAAATTCCTTCACCCCTTCTGGAGGTCCCCTAGACCAGCCCTTAAAACTAAGCTGAAAAGTCCCTGCTCCACTGTGTCGGGTATACTTGGACCCAAGCTTGAGCTTGTAAATAAACTCTCGTGTGTTTGCATTGGTGTCAGCTCCTCGGTGGTTTCTCGGATACGTAATCTTGGGCACAACAAAGAGTTTGATGCCCAACTGACTGAGCCACCCAGATGGTGCTTCTTCTTTTTCTTCTTTTTTTTCTCCTTCTCCTTCTCCTTCTCCTTCTTCTTTTTCTTCTTCTTCTTCCTTTTTTTTTTTTTTTTTTTTTTTTTTAGGATTAGAGAGCATTAGGGAGGGTTTGAGATGCCCCTGCAGGACTTTACCTTAGCACTGGGCTCCCAGGAAGTATCCTTTTATGTGTCTTAAAGGTATGTCTTAAATCAGGGCTGGTTTAGGGACTGGATGGGAAAGATGACTTCACACCTCTGCTTCCTTTTCTGGGAGATGAAGGAGCGTTGTTGGTGATGGCTTTTTAATCAGAATTAATCAAGAAAAGGAATAAACATCATGGACCTCACACTCTCAGATTTGTACCCACTCTTCCTTCCATCCTTTCTCTCTTCCTTCCTCCCTCTCTCCCTTCCTCCTTTCTTTTCTCCTTCCTTCCCTCCCTCCCTTCCTCCAATTTCTTCTTTCCTTCCCTCCTTTATTCCTTCCTTCTGCTCTTTCTCACCCTTTCCCTCCCTCTCTCTTTCTTTTTAAATGAACTTAAATTTCAAAGAACCCCAACTAGCTTTCTGTCTTCCTGAAAGGTTTAACCCTTATTAATTTTGAGAGAATAAGAACAATGCTTTTTTATGAATTGTGAAAATGCCATGAGGGTAGGCAGCCTCCCTTGGTGTAACTAAGTGGGGAAGACATGACCCAGAGGATGTGGCTGAAACAGGTCAGTCACAGAGGAGACAGAGAGCCAAGGGGCCGATAGCCAGGACCTGGGATGGTCCCCTGACTCCAACATGAAGGAAGGCTTACCAGAATGCTCATTTATTCTTGCTGTGTGACTCCTGACCCTGCTCTGAATGGCAATTTTCTCCCCTGTAGATTGGAGTAAATCAGGTATTGCCAACTACAGGGGACCGACCAAGAGAGCAAACATGCGAAGTGGGTGGGGGTGTGGGGCCCTGGTTAACTAGAGAGCACACACCTAATTTAACTGGGCAGTCAGGACTCAAGTGGAGCAGCAGTAAAGGCCCAATGTGACCTTTTTTATCTCAGGATAATGTAAGTTTGGCATTTGAAAGTGAAATCTCCCTATTTTCAAATGTTTGCACATCATTCAATTTAAAAAGAAAACAACAACAACCCCCCCTAAAAAGCCCCAACAAGCAAAAAGCAAAGACAAAAAAACAGCCACTGTGCGGCTCCAAACTTAAATCATCTGTGATTATAGATAGATTCCTGTGTGTAAACCACCATTTTCTGATCTCTGTATTTGATATTAGATAATACCTAAGGAACTTTCCCAATTTAAACAAATTTATGTTAACCCAATTCGATTTAGAGGTTACGAAGACATGCTTTGGAGCCAGAAGGACCTTGGTTCAGATGGTAGCTCTTCCTCTTCCTGGCTGTGTGACACTGGACAAGTCCCTCAACCTCTCTGATCTTCTGTATCCTCCCCTGGTATCATGTATTTGCCAGAATGAAAGGAGGAAATGTGCAATCAATGTCCTACATGGTGCCTAGCACAGTGGATGTGCTCAATAAACGACACTGATGATAACTCTTGGCTTTCATCAAGGTATGTTAGCTGCATACTTTTAAATCTGGATGACTCTAAGTACATAGATAATGGAAGGAACTTCTGGTTGCATGGGTTTCCAAGGATGCATAGCAGAAAATTCCATTGGGGAGCATCAGCTATGGTACAGATGGTGCAGAAAGGTGTCATGACAGCTGCTGAAGCCTATGTTCTGCCCTTGAGTTTATCTCTTGATCACAAAATCTGGGGATCTAGAGGATTTGAGGTCTTATGGATAAAAAAAAATGGAGCTGATGCCTACAACACAGCTAAGATCAATTAGATCTTTCATTTAAAAATATATTATTAAATATTTTCTTTTTTGTTGTAACTTTAGATTTACAGAATAGTCTTAAAGAAAGTAGAGGAGGTTCCTGTATACACTCATCCAGTTTCTTCTATTGTTAACATATTACATAACCGTGGTACACTTGTCACAACTAAAAGCCAACTTTAGTAGATTATTATTAACTAAATTCTAGATTCCATTTCAATGTCAACCTGATTTTCCCCCACTGATTTCCTCTTTCTGTTCCAGGATGCAGTCAAGGTATTACCTTGCTTTTAAGTCATCCCATTTCTTCAATCTTCTCTGATCTGTCTCAGTTTCTCAGTCTTTTCTTGCTTTCCATGACCTCACAGCCTCGAGATACTGGCCAGGTATCTTGTAGAATGTCCTCCATTCTGGGCTTTTTTGATGAGTTTCCCATGATCAGATTGGAGTCTGGAGCGTGAGGAAGAAGTCTATGGAGGTGAGGTGCCTCTGCTTCACATCATATCTGGGGAGGAGGGGGTTTATGGGAGCCACATGACATACTACTGATGTTAGCCTTTATCACTTGGTTAAAGTGATGTTTCCCAGACCTCTCCCCTGCCAGGTTACCATATTTCCTCTTTCCCTACTTTGTTCTTTGGGAGCAAGCCACTAAGTCACCCACCCTCTGTGGGGGACCTCAGGAAAGGAGGAAGATTAAGACCCAGTTCCTGAAACGGGGAGTATCTACATATAGTTCTGTGAGCAACTAAATTTCATCTTCTGTGGCACCACACCCCCTTTTTACAGAAGTGAAAGTGGAAGGCCAAGAAGGTTGAGCAACTTGCACAAAGTAGCTAAATTTATATGTAACAGAGCCTGGGTTCAAACTGCTGTGTCTTTGACCCTCAATGCCCCTCTTCTTTCCATTGCTCAGATACTAGACTCTACCAGTGCTGACTTGACCCTTTTTTCTGTTTTGGGTTCCTCTGTAGTATGCCATGAGTCCTTGACAAAATCATCCTTGCCATCTCCTTCAGATGGAAAATGATTTGCTTCTTTCATCCACAAAGTAAGCTAAATCACTGACACATAGAGCAGCCTGGTAAACTGCTGTGGTCCTTGTGGTCACTGAACCCGGGTAAGGCCTGAGTCATATTGTTTCCAGGTACTGGTGAAATTCTGCGGGGACAGTAATCCTCACTGCCTCTGCAATCCAGGGAGGTACAAACTGTACTCACCAAGTCCCTGGCACCCTAGAAAGTAAAATGTGCAAAGAAGGTTAGAAAATATTGCTTCTGTTACTACTTGGAATTTCATGGAAACAGCAGTGTTTCCTGGACTTTTTCCAGCTGAGGTATATTCACAACTCATTAATCCCCCCCAATACTCTAGATTTTAGATATTTTCCTGATCAGGACTCTCCTTCCTGCAGAATAAACTCCAATCCAATTGAGTCAAAATTCCAACCTAAGTTGATTCTAGCTAAAATAGAAGTTATCATTCCATCTAAGTGAGAAATCTACTTATGGTCATTTCAGGCATGGCTGGATCCAGGAGCTCCAAAGACATGGTCAGGAGTCTCCCTTTCCATTTTTAATCTCCATTCTTCCATGTTAGCTTCAGTCTCAGGCAGGCTTTCCCTATGTTGCCATGGTGTCTTCCAACTCTCTAGGCTTCTATCTGGTCAGCATAATAACACCAGCAGAAAAAAAATAAATGTCTCTGTGCTAATTGTTGTAGCCAGTCTCCATCCTGATTCTGATTGGCCAAAATATTTCAGCTGCATTATCAGTTATCTATAGGCACAAAAACAATGAGCAAGAAACAACATCAAAGCCTCAGTGGCAAATAAAACCACATTCATTTACTTCTTATGCATTTGGATTCCTTTGGGGGTTAGCTAGTGGTTCTGCTTATCTTGGGTGGTCTTGCTTCCATAACTAGAGGTTGGTTGACTACCAGTTGAGGCAATGGGGGTGACTCGGCTCCGTCCCACATGTCTCTCCCCATGAGCAGGCTGGCCCAGACATGTTCTCCTGACTATGGCAGAGGCACATGAGCAGCAAGGGGAAGCACAGCAGTCAGTACTGTGACTCACTATCACTGCTGCCACGTCCATTTGGTCAAAACACACATCAAGCCATCCCTGATGTCAAGGGTGGTGGAATCAACTCCCACATTTCTGGTGAGAGAAAGACAGTGGCATGTATGCACACAGATGTCATATGCACACACATGAAGAGCAGGTGTCACTAATGCAACCCTTCTGACCCCACAGGCCCACACGGGCTGGGATGAAACAGACATGGGCCATGTGCCCATCCCTGAATTGAGATATGAAAATCAACTTCCTCCAAGAAAATTAATGGAAGGAGGTCATTTCCACCAGGGGAATAGTGAGGTGCAAGACAACAGAAGTATGCTACAACACCCCTAAGCCCACTTTACAGATAGGCAAAGAGATTCAGCCAAGACCTGGGATCTGGGAGGGTGGCCACAGCTACAAGGTGATCAACTTGTGTTTGGAGCCAACTTTCCTCCAAGATCAATTTATTTCATGTCCCATCTCACAACCTCCTGAGAACCTTTCACTTTAGGCATGCTTTGACTTTCTTTCTTTCTTTCTTTCTTTCTTTCTTTCTTTTTTTTTTGTCCCATTTAAGCATCTTCAGAAAGTGAACATTCTTAGCTGCCTTCCATAGATTATTTCATTATTATTTCATTATTTTTGTCTTTTTTAAAGCTACAGTTGATGCACATGAAAAATCTTGCCACTTTTAAAGAAAACGCTCTTCAGCTGAACTTAGTTCATCATGGTATCAATTTAGAAAACTCAATTTTAAGTGGGGACTAGGGAGTCTTGGTGTCAGGGGTTTTGGAGATGAGGACCCCCAGTCCATAAACAAAGGTGACAGTACTCTCTCTCCTTCCCCTTGGCAAAATTTGTGCTTGGGCTATTTGGAGACATAGGCAAAGATGTGCTTTGTCACTGAGTCACCGAACCCCCAGCCTTCCTCGCCATCCTCCTGCAGATCAATCCTTCAGGACAGACAGTGGCTCTTTGAAGCTGGCAAATGCCTTCTAAAGAGACAACTTGACTTCTATTCCTATTCCTGAACCTGTGTTGAGCAGGAGCTGATACTGAAGGGTTTGGCAGCATCTAATCTCTGCAATAAATTCTCCTAAGAGCTAAAATCTCTCCTCTTGCAGGGAGCTGGAGCTTCTTGAATGGCCCATGAAGTGACCACTGGGAGGAAGGGTGGACACCACAGTGAAGTGGTGAGAAACTCTCTCCAGAGCCTGGGAAATCAGAGCCAGAGCTTGAATGTCATCAGTTTCTGAGATAAGCAGTTATGCCCTGGAAAAACTTCAACCCATAGGGCAATTCCATGAGTGGCGCAAGGAGGCCATGAGCAGCTCCATTCATACATGCTGAGAAGCAGGGCCTGTTTTGCACAGCGTGTTGATCCTGTGCTCTCCGAGAAATTGAAGAACTGATTTCTTCATCCACTCCACAAATGTTTATGGAGCACCTACTAAGCGCCAAGCACTAGAAGACCAAAATGGGCAAGGGAGAGAAGGCCCTGCCTTCGTGGAGCTGGGGTTCTTGTCATTCCCACCAGGAAGAATCCATGGGGTGTGCCTGGAAGGTCAGGACTAGGCAAGAAAAAGATTATTGAACTTGTAAGCCATTGGTGAAGTCAGCAGTCAGACAAAGGAATAATAGGTAGTGGGCAAACCAAGTTCGGCTCTGGTCACAGGGATAGAGGGAGCCTGATAATCACAGGACGGAGTCCAGGGCAAGTGATCCCTCTGTTACATGTCCAGCAAATACCTGCTAAGCATCTTCAATGAAACATTATTAGGTGTAAGGAATACAAAAGGGAGCAAGATGCCCATGACTGTGGCCCTCATAGAGATTACAATTCAGAGGGGGAATAGGTGAGAAATAAAGCAGGGTCCCCGGGGAGTGACTGAGAAAGCTCAGGGGGCTCTGGGAGCAGAATATGGTCAAGTAGGTTCCTAATGGGGTAGAAGAGCAGCAGGAACTTAGTGGGTGATGACAGCTGAGGTCAATAAAGGTGCAGGGAGTGAGGGTGGGGAGGTTGCTCCTGGCCCAAGGCCCACCCTCGGCAAAGCCTGGAAGCAGAGTACGTGTGACACATCTCCGTCTAGCTCAAAGTCTCAGCCAGCTGGATGTGGAACATACTGCAAAAGATGAGGCTGGAGAATAAAACGGGAAGGATATTTGCATGTTTGCACAGGAGTCTGGACTCCACCCCCAGGTCAATGAGAAAGGACAGGAAAGTGGGAGGGTGGTTAAACTGGTGCATGACATGGCCAGATTTAGGTGAAGAAGGATCTTATGCCCTTTGCCTGTGTGGATAAGAGAGGGCAAGATGGGAGCCGGAGAGCCAGTTAAGGAGAGGCTTAAGGCAGGAGGCCGTCACCCTGGGAGCTTGCAAGCTCCCATGTGATGCATACGGATCATGTGTCAGCAGAAGCACTGGTTTTGAACTGGCGCAGTGCAGAACTCTGGGGGAGAAGCCTCAAGGGGACTTCCCTGGAAGGAAGGAAAGGACAGGAATTAGGGGACCAAACAGTGAGGATGATATTTGGAGCTCAGCGGGCACCCCTTCGACCTGAAGGGCTTTCTTTTATTTATCTTACTGGAAATTCTGTTGGAAAAAAAAGTAGATTCAACTCTGAATGAAAACTATTTTTTCACAGGAGAATAAAAGGTTGGGGACAGGAGACCCTGAAGATTCCCTCCTGCCTTGATTCTCAGGTTCTGTGAATCAGGATCATAAAGGGAGGGTCTGCTGGGCTCCGGAGGCTGCATAGGGATATGAGCTGGGGCCCAGCGGAGAAGACCAGAAAATGTGGTCAGTGACAGCAATGCCCTAGCCCATCCTCTGCCTCCAAATGATGATAAAAAATTCACAGGAAAAAAGAGAGGATGCTCCAAGCAATTGCTTACCAGGCAAAAACTCCCAAAGCAACAATACATGCTAACAGCCCAGCGTCTGGCAATGAGATGGAAACGCCCATATTAGAAAACAGGGCAATTAGAGTTTCCAAGAAACAGTTACATAAGCTTGAGGATTTCTTTGGAATTGTTCTGAGTACAGATGAGAATGAGGGAGAGGGCACAGAGGAAGAGAAATCACCTGCTGCTTTGGCTGCCAGATTCGGCTGGCACCCACGGGGTACCTGCTGGCAAGTGCAGGCAGATTCCTATCTACTTCTATTGCACCGAGTCTACGCAGAAATACAGGGAAGTGGGCACATCGTTCTAGGGAGGTGCCATCCCTAGACCCCTGAAGGTTGGAAGGGGAGACCCCCAGCGCGCCCCAGACAGTATAGCATAGGGTTTAAAGCCCATCTTTATCCATTTTGTTGGCAGAGTAGCTTAATCTCTCTGTTTCTTCGAATACAAAATAGATTTCTAATAATAGAACCCATCTGATGGGGGGGATACAAGATTAAAGGAGTCAACGCAGTATACAAAGGTTAGGATACCGGATTACAATCCCGGTAATCATTGGTAGTTACTATTAAATGGAATGCTAAAAAGCACTGTATATTTGAAGCAGTGGTGCTCTTTCTGTTTGCAGGAGGGGGTATCTCAGTCCTGGAAGGGAAAGAATTTGCATCCTTACCTCTCCAAACAAAAGGGAGGTGAGGCCAAAAAGAGGCTGGCATTCACCAGGGTTTCCAACGGCTTCATGTGGCTGTGTGGCAAAGCCAGGCTGATTCCCCAAACACAATATGCCTGAAATTATGTTACTTTACATACCTAACCGACAGGCATGTGTTTGTTTTCCTCCCTCTGTGAAAAGAAGATTCTCATTGTCTGGAGGAAAAAAAATAATAATCTGCCAGGCGTACTGACAGAACCTTTTACAGAAAGCAAAACCCCCAACAGCTTCTCATCAAGGGCTCTTCATCCTGTTTCTAAACACTCACAGGAAAGCCAGGCTGACATTTTACACATGATTGGCTGAGAGAGCTGCTCCTGCCTCTGGGTGTGTGCGTGCATATGTGGGTGTGCACCTGGGTGTGCGCATGCCTGCACAAGAGAGGACGTGTGTGTCCACCTGCTGTATAGCTCACCCTAAACAAAGATTCAGACTTGTCTAGGTGTAAATAATGAGTTGCTGGAGATAGAAGCCCACCCTCTTGGGTGTCCTTGCAGAGACCGGTTTGCAGGTGACACGAGGAATTGGAGGACAGGTTGGAGAGAATAGCTTGGTGTCTGTTCCCCTCGCCCATGGTGGTTCCGGGGTAGAAACCACTCCTGTAAACTCCTGCCTCTGCAAGTAGTGTTGTAACCAGCTCCAAAGACTTGCTCTCACCAAAACTGACGGTGCTAAGGACCCAGCCTGCCTGGTAGGCCTTTCTCTTGCACCCAAGGTCAAACTAAAGTTCAGTGTCTCTTTTTAATCCCACCTCCAAATCCTTAGGACTAAGTGTTCTGAGGACTTATCTCACGGTAAACATCAGTTTCTCCTTCATTTTGGCAGAGTGTTTTTCTTTTTTTTCTCAAATCCATTTTTATCTGCTGCTCAATTCATAAAGCCTCAGAAGTGTAACAGAAGGACTTCAGACTTGTTACCTAGATTGTGAGTTCTTGCCTGAAGGTGGGGAAGAAGCAGAGGAACAGAAAATAGATGGAACCCAGGACATAATCTGTAGGGCTATTATTACTTTTTTAAATGAACTAACTTGTTGTCAAAAGCGGCCAAGAGATGCAGGTTCTGGATATGTGGGTTTCACTCATTCAATGCAAACTATTTTAATATTTCCTTTGGGAAAGGTCATGGGGACATACACAGAATTAAGATCTAGGCCTCACATTGTGAAAGATTAATCAAGGTTAAGGGCCAAGAAGGCAAGACAGCATTTTGTTGGCTAGAATCCCAAGCACTTCTTCCTCCCAGCTTTATAACTTGAGCAGGTGACAACCTTTCCTGTAGTTACCTTCCTCATATAGTGATTGTGACAAATTGCATAATTTAGACAAAACTGTGGGTGACACATTGTGACTGCTCACTAATCAACAGCTACTGTTACCCAGGGTTTCAGATGAAGATAAGAATGTGCATTCAGTAAGGGAAAAGATGGAAGACTTCCTGGAGGAGGTGGCATCTGAGCCGTGTCTCCAAGAGTGGCAGGGATTAGAAAGGGAGTGAGGCAAGGCTGCGCTTTTCTGGCAGTGGGCACAGGTAGGGAAACAGCATGGAGGTCAGTGAAAATGGTCTGCTTCCCTGCTTCTGGTCTTGCTCCCTCCCCAAGTCTATTTTCATCATAGTGTCTTATTGAAATACAAGTTAAATTGTGTCGATTGTCTTCTTAAAATTCTCCAGGACTACCCCATCCCTCTCTGATCTTTATGATGGCCCAGAAGGTCCTATCTTATGTTATCTTCTACTATCCCACACCCCTCACTCTATTTCTAGCCACTCTGTTTTCATTCCTGTTCCTCATACCGGCCAGCACTTTTCTTTGGGCTTTTGCACTTGCTGTTCCTTCTGCATGGAAAGGCTCCCCCAATCTCTGAGATTGATAGACTCTCACCACCATCAGCCTGAGCTCAAAGGCCACCTTCTCACTTTTCTTTTCCTGCTTTATTTTTCTCTATGGCACCACATCTGCATAATTTATTATTTATAAACTTGATCATCTTTGTCTTCTCAGGAGTCCATGTGGGAAAGGCTTCGTTGACAAACACTGTTGTAGCTTCAGCACCTAGGACAGCTCCCGGCATGTAATAGACGCTCAGTAAGAATGTGTTCAACTAATGACTGCAGGGATCATGGAGGAACTGTGACTCCCAGCCACCCTCAGGCACAGCCTTCTGATTCACCCTCCCTTATGAATCAGACCACTGAGAGCTACCTGTTTGGGGCCCCAAGTAAAGTACCTATCATGTATTTTAAGCCTTATTTTCCCTTGTTTCTTCTTTGTCTTTGTCTCAAAGGACTTCCTTCCTGAACTCATCATCCTGCCCCTTCCCTTTGGATGAGAATCTCTATTTGGACCCTATTTTCCCTATTTCACTTGAAATGCAGAAGTCCAATTAAAATTGTCTTAATCATAAATAGTAATGTATCACCTCAGATGAAGATTTACGTAGTAGATCTAGCTTTGGATCATAAATATCTGTCAAATGAATAGTTAAGTAAATGAAGGAGTGAATGAATGAGTCTGCTTACCTCCTGTGAGCTACGATATCTCAGGGATCAGTGCGGGAGTTGGAAAAGGGGCAAAGTTAGTAGACAGGGTCCCCTCCAAACCTTAGCATAGGCCAGATTGTCACATCTCCTCTCTGTTTTGCATTTTAGGGGGATATTCATAAGATTTCATTTGATAAAAGGGATCTACTGCTTTGAAACTTATGTCTTTGAAAACCATTGCTATAATGGGAAAAATCAAGTCTTTGAAATCTTGAAGACCTGGGGGTGGAATCCCACACTTTAATGGGTTTTATGCCAAAAAAAAAAATGCAAACTGACTATAATCTACAAGGACCCATGGTCTGTTCCCCATCATCTTCCAGCCTCATCCCTGGCTTCCCTCCTTTGACCACATGGCCCTTCTTCCAGGCTCTTGGGCTCCTCCAGGGTTTTGCTCCCTCACAGCCTGTGCACATGCTCACCCTGCTGGAAAGTTCTCCCTACCCCCATCTCCATGCTTTTTATCATTGGCTGTTTCCTAAGCTTTACTGGTCTGCTCAATGGCTTCTCAGAAAGGACATCTGGGACCTTCTGGCTAAAGTAAGTCTCTACCTATCATCCTCCTTCTCAGCCCCATGATTATTTGCATCTCAATTTAAATGATTTTTTTTTCAGATTTTATTACTTTTGGGGGGGGATATGCATGGGAGAGGGACAGAGGGAGAGAGAGAGAGAAGCAGACACCCTGCTCAGCAGGGAGCCCAATGTGGGACTTGATCCCAGGACCCACAGATAATGACCTGAGCTAAAGGCAGCCACTCAACCAACTGAACCACCCAAGGGCCCCCTCAACTTGAATGATTTTAAAAAGTTGTCTCATTGCCTTTTTAGTTTCCTCAACTAGAATGTGAGCCCATAAGGCGGAGATGGTGTCTGTCTTGATAGCTACTATGTCCCTGAGGCCCAGAACACTCCCCTGCATGAAGTAGTTTCCCATCAATATCTGTTGAATGAATGAGAATAGTTGTAAGGCATTGACTTTAATGAAACTGGACCTCAGTTTTCTTATCTCTGTATTGGAAGTAGTATGATCTCCATTTCAGAAAGTGGCCGAGATGCATGGAGCACATCTGGTGCTGAGGAGACACATTCACATGGGCTATTCACATGGGCTACCTTCCTGCATTTCCGCCCACTATTTGCAGAGGACCAGCCAGGTGAGCCTTGCTGGAGCTCAATTATATTCTAAATCCAGAGCCATCCTTCAGCTCTGAGGCTGATGGGGGCCTGCGATCTAGCCTGTCAGCCTCACACTGCCACACATCCGAATACACAAACTGAAAAATTAATGTCCCTGGAAGGCATTGTCTTCCTTTCCGTAGACACCGCTGACCTTCTTGCCTGTCTGCGCTGCCCTGGCACCTGGAGCACCTGCTTTGCTTGGTCTTGGCGCAGCTACAGGGATGCAGAGCAGACAGGAGAAGAAGGCATCTGGCGGGAATCTCATTAACTGGGAGTGAGAACCAGAGAGTCTGCGGTGAGAACAAAGGGCTGGGCGATCTCTGCATTCAGCTTTGCAGCCCTGAAACCCATCCGTATGGTCCCTCAGAGGACTGGATCCAAACAGGGCCCAGGTGAGAGTCGTGGGCTGGGCAGAGAGAGAGAAGGGGTTGTGGGTGAGGAAGAGAAGAGAACCATTAGATCAACACCATAATCTTAAAGATTCTTGGGAGCAACAGTCATTCATGATTTTGCATGACACCAGCAGACAGCTTCACTGCAATTCTGCAAGTGAGACAGCACAGGTAAGCTCAGTGTTTCATGACAACACCTACCTTGGCCTGGACCATTCCCAGGGCCTGGACCATTCCCAGGGACCTAGACTCATCATCCGCCTCCTCCTCTCCCAGTCGTCTGAAACTGGATTTCCAACCTGGTCTCCCAAAGTGTGGTTTACAGACCAGTGGCATCAGCATTACCTGGGCGCTAGTCAGAAGTTCAGACTTTGAGGCTCCACCCAGACTTCCTGATTGCAGGTCTGCATTCAACAGATGAGTCCCAAGCACGTGGAGATTGGAGAAGCCCTAGTCCAAGCTGTGCTGGTTAATTTTACGTGTCAACCTGACTGGGCCATGGGATGCCCAGATGGCTAGTTAAACATTATTTCAGAGTACATCTGTGAGGCTGTTTTCTGGGAGAGATTGGCATTTGATTGGTGGATTAAATAAAGCAGATGGTCCCCCCCTAGATGGGTGGGCATCGTCCAACCCATTGAGGATCTGAATAGAACAAAAAAGCAGAGGAAAGTTGAATTTGCTCTCTGCCTGATGGCATGAGCAGGAACATCAATCTTCTACTGCCCTGGGCTCTCCTGGTTCTCAGTCCTCACACTCAGGCTGGAATCCACCCCACTAGCTCCTCTCCTCTCAGGCCTTTGAACTGCACCACCAGTATTCCCAGGTCTTTAGTCTGAAGATGGCAGATTGTAGGCTTTCTCAGCTTCCATAATTGTTTGAGCCAATATCTTATAATAAATCTCTTTCTAGAGAGAAATACAGATATATATTTTAGATATAAAATATATCTAAAAATGTATTTGTAACTATATATCTCTCTATGTAAAGATTATATATATATTATATATATATATATATATAATATATATATAGTTCATTTTCTCTGGAGAACCCTAACTAATACAGCTGTGGTGTCACAACACTCTGGTGTTGTCCATTCTGATGTGGGATGTGAGAGTGTGTACGGTGTAGCGAGTTAGTGTTAGGAAATGAGCATTTGGATCCCAGCTCTGCCCTCTCAGTCTATGAGACTCTGAGCTCACTGAACCTTAGTTTACTCCTCTGCAAACATGGAGGGCAGGAGCACCCCTTCCTGGGGCTGTTAGGGGATGCAATTAGCCCTCTCAATGGGTCAAGCATTCCTCATGATACCTGTTACGTGCTGAGTGCCTGGTACCTATTAGCTGGTATTGTTACTGCTACTAAATTGTTTCTAGTAACAAAATGTCATGTTTATAAATTATTTATCTCCTTTTTTTTTTCAAAAATAGGTAAGCTTGCAGATTCAAGGAAACCTTAGAATAGGTGCACTGTAGAGGTGCCTGGGTGGGTCGGTTGGTTGGTTAAGCACCCACCTGCTGATTTCAGCTCAGGTCGTGGGCTCGAGATGCTCGGTGCAGAGTCTGCTTGGGATTCTCTGTCCCTCTCCTTCTGCCCCTCACCCCTCTCTAATTAAATAAATCAATTAATCAATCAATCAAAGCATAGGTGCACTGTCACTTACATTGTAAGGAATATTTTCCTGGAGGAGGAAGGCTTGGCCACAAAGCAGAGCAACAGGAAATGTGCATGGACCAGAGGCTCCTCTGCTTGACTCTGAGCTGATGTCCCATCAGAAGCCAGTGATATAATATTATTACAGAGCTTGTTTTTTTCTTAACTACAAAATTGTAGAATTTTGTCAAACTCTGAGTGCCACCCATGGGAGCATGCCAGACGGCTGAAAGTTCTGTTATCTGTTTTGTTCAAATAGAAGAAATAAAGCCCAGAGATGACTGATTCAGTCCAAAGCTGACTAGCCCTGAGATTGAATGAGAAGGACTGGACCATTATTGGGGAGTGGTGTGAAGGCAGAAGGGAATGGGGAAGAGGAGAGGCGGACAGGACATAGGGGGAGAGGCAGAAGGCTTAGAGATAAGGGTCCAGACACCTTTGGGTCTCAATGAAGATAGGGAATAGGCATCCACTGAAACAAGGGCTGGAATTAGAGCTTCGTTTAAAGCATGGTGCTCACTCTGGGTTATAGTACCGTCATCTGCAGAGAATTTCTTTCCTTTTTTTAAATAATAAATTTTTTTATTGGTGTTCAATTTGACAACATACAGAATAACACCCAGTGTTCATCCCGTCAAGTGCCCCCCCTCAGTGCCCGTCACCCATTCACCCCCACCCCCCGCCCTCCTCCCCTTCCACCACCCCTAGTTCGTTTCCCAGAGATAGGAGTCTTCATGTTCTGTCTCCCTTTCTGATATTTCCTACTCATTTCTTCTCCCTTCCCTTCTATTCCCTTTCACTATTATTTATATTCTCCAAATGAATGAGAACATATAATGTTTGTCTTTCTTCTATTGACTTATTTCACTCAGCATAATACCCTCCAGTTCCATCCACGTTGAAGCAAATGGTGGGTATTTGTCATTTCTAATGGCTGAGTAATATTCCATTGTATACATAAACCACATCTTCTTTATCCATTCATCTTTCGATGGACACCGAGGCTCCTTCCACAGTTGGGCTATTGTGGACATTGCTGCTAGAAACATCGGGGTGCAGGTGTCCCGGCGTTTCATTGCATCTGAATCTTTGGGGTAAATCCCCAACAGTGCAATTGCTGGGTCGTAGGGCAGGTCTATTTTTAACTCTTTGAGGAAGCTCCACACAGTTTTCCAGAGTGGCTGCACCAGTTCACATTCCCACCAACAGTGTAAGAGGGTTCCCTTTTCTCCGCATCCTCTCCAACATTTGTGGTTTCCTGCCTTGTTAATTTTCCCCATTCTCACTGGTGTGAGGTGGTATCTCATTGTGGTTTTGATTTGTATTTCCCTGATGGCACGTGATGCAGAGCATTTTCTCATGTGTGTGTTGGCCATGTCTATGTCTTCCTCTGTGAGATTTCTGTTCATGTTTTTTGCCCATTTCATGATTGGATTGTTTGTTTCTTTGGTGTTGAGTTTAATAAGTTCTAACCCCCCAGAGACCGTGAGTCAAGTGGTGGGATCCTGGGCATGAGTATCTTGCAAAAGCATCAGGGGTTGAGAGTCCATAAAGAAGGTAGGAGGAGGGCCATCTGGGTGGCTCAGTGGTTGAGCATCTGCCTTTGGCTCAAAGTGTGATCCTGGGGTCCTGGGGTCGAGACCTGCATCAGGCTCCCTGTGAGGAGCCTGTTTTTCCTTCTGCCTCTCTTTCTGTGTCTCTCTGAATAAATAAATTAAAAATCTTAAAAAAAAAGAAGGTGGGAGGAGATAAAAGGCATGAACACAAGACAGAGGACACACCCTGTGTAAAAGGTCACAATAGCCACTCATGAGTGGTCAGCTCAGCCTGTTAGTGCCTGAGAACCCAAGCTGAGTCCCAAAGAGGAGACTCAATGGAGTCTGTGTATATCAATGTTTGGGTATACACTCAAACTAGGCTACTTAAATACCCTTGATTTTTCCTAATCAAGTCAAGGAAACCTGGGGCAGGGCTGGAAAGAAGCTTTAATCCCAAGGATGCTCCCAGACAGCTCCGGGACGCAGCCAGGACAATGCCTGTCTAGTATCTGGCCTGGATATGAAATTGATTTCTCTCTTTGCATCATTTCTCTCACAGAGAGCTGTTGTTAGGACAGACTGGCATCCTCTGAAAGTGTCCTGCCAGGGGAACCTGAGTAGCTCAGGTGGTTGAGCATCTGCCTCTTGATTTCAGCTTGGGTGGTGGTCTCAGGGTCCTGGGATAGAGCTTTGTGTTGGGCTCTGTGCTCAGCATGGAGTCTGCTTGTCCCTCTCCCTCTGCTCCTCCCCCTGGCTCTTTCCCTCTCTCTGTTTCTCTCTTTCTCTCTTATTCTATCTCTAAAATAAATTAAGTATCTAAAAAAAAATAACGTGTTGCTCCATTATCAATAGGGAAGTGGCTTTTGGAAATACAGAATTTCCTCCTACAAGTGATTTTTAGCCCTCAAATAAAATAAAATCCCTAAGTGTTATGTAAACAGACCAGAATTATTATATAATATATAGAGATGCCTAAAATATATTTTTGAAATTCTATAATATAAAGAACTATATAAATATAAAATATTTAACGTATTATTTGATATTTATATTACATATTCAATATCTTATTGTTAATATATTAACAATGTATGATTATATTAATATAAGGATATTTGTTTTATATTTAAATTAATAAATTTAAATGAATTAATAAAGTATATTTATTAATACAACTAAGATATTGCTTATATTATATATATTTAATATTATAAATGTAAAACAATTTTTAAACATTCAAGCTGTGTTTAATTTTGATGAAAATTCTTGGCAGTGAACATCTTTGAGAAAACGTCTTCTCTTAGGGGTCTGACTATATCAACCACCCTCCTCCCCTACATGTATAGATAGCTCCAACCAATGAAACTGGAAACCTAGAATTTTTTTAAAAAAAGAAAAGCAATATTAGGATCATGTGCCATGGGCAAATATGACACTATAACCATTGCTATTTTAATAGGAACTCCTGGCAGACAAGGAAAAACAAATGATCCTGCTTTACAGATGAGCACAGTGAGGTACCAGAGGTGAATCGACTCATTTAAGAGTTCCACCAATCTCAAAGCCTGTACAGTGCCACCTCTTGCTTGGAGTGAAAGTTCTTTTCAATTTCAGAAAGTAGTTCGACTCTCAGGAAACATTCCATCCCTGGTCCCCCTGGATCAGCCTTGCTCCTGATGGGCACACAGGCTGCAGCCACGTTGGCAGGAGGTCAAGGTCACAGGTGCAGAAAGGTGAAGTTGCCCGCCCCCAGCCTCCGACATGGTCACCAGGTGGGTGGGGGTTCTGCATCCTGGCCCCTTCTCCATTTCTACCTTCTCCCAGCCTGGCTGAGTCTGGCAACAACTCACCTCGTGTTGATTCCCCTTAGCTGATGCTAATGACTCAGAAGGACCCACTAGGTTCCAGGGGTTGCTTGAAGTCTATCGTTCATTCATTCATCCAACAAATATTTGTGGAGCACCCACCCGCTGTCACTGTTCTGGGAACTTTTCATGTGTTCTTTCATGGAATTCTCATTTTGGAAATGCCTGGGGTGGGATAGGGACAGTTATTGGCTGTGTTTCATAGATGGGGAGACACATGCTCATGCAGCTTGTGACTTGGCTAAGGTCGTACCAGCAGGAAGCCGGAGTCACATTCAGGTCCACTGTACCTTAAGCTCCCCAGACACAATCAGTGCCCTTGATGTCTTGCCCATCCCTCCCCTCAAGGCCAAGGCTCCCTCCTTGATCCCTGGGACCACTTCACTCACAACCAGGGCGTCCTCAGGCTGAGTTTATCAGCAGATAAAGCAGCCCAGGGAACCTCCAGCCCAGTCAGAGGGAATCCAAGCCTCCTGCATTTTGAAGGATAAGTGGACCTAATCAGAACTGTCTATTGGGAGACCACTGGGCTGTAGAGGAAAACAGATGAATAAGGGTGGGGGGGGGGGGAAGGTCAAGAATAGGATGGGAAGAACAGGAGATGAGGGGCATAAAAACAGACCGGGCTGTGGGGGGAGAAAAAGAGTGGAGAGTCCAATGCAACGAAGAGAGAAGAGAAAAAAATAGAAATAAGAAGACAGGAGAAGGGCACCTGGGTGGCTCAGTGGTTGAGTGTCTGCCTTCGGCTCAGGTTGTAATCCCTGGTCCTGGGATCCAGTTCTACATTGGGCTCCCTGCAGCAAGCCTGCCTCTCCCTCTGCCTATATCTCTGCCTCTCTTTGTGTGTCTCATGAATAAATAAATAAAACCTCAAAAAAAAAAGACAGGAGGAAAATAGAGAGGCAGACAGACTCTGTTAGAAAATAGGAGAGAGCCAGGGACTAGAGAAGCAAAAGGAAAAATAACAGAAGGGGGCAGATCACAAGAGAGAAGAGAGAGAGAAAACATGCCCTCTCCCCACCTACACACACATACACCCATGGGCACACCAATGCTCCTGCGGTTTGTTTGGTTTCGTGTTGCGCTCCTTTGAAAAGATCCTGGGAACAGCCTTCCCTGAAGCACCCTGCGCATGGAGCAGGGTGCGGATGACAATCAGCCTCTCTGTAAAGGAACCAGCTCCCAAGGTAAAATTGATTTTGCGTGTTTGTTCTGACCTTGAATTTTCCCCATTGTGAACGCCAGGAGAAGCAGCCCTGGGTATATGAGGAGATGTAGACATGTCAGTGAGGCGGGCTGCATTAGAGCAGCGCCACATGTGAGATGCCACTGGCCCTGTGCCACTGTGGACCTGTGTGCCGCCTCTGCGGGACAGGGGTGTGCCTGAGGGACCACAGGCTATGATGCACCTGAGCCCAGCAGGATCACAGACCATGTTCTGAGTGAGGAGTAAGGGTCCAAGGAGAGGATGAGTATCAGAAAAGACAGAAGAGCAATGGGCAAACCAGTGGGAGACTGGCGAACACTGATATGGCATCATCTTGTCCTCGTCCGCACCATCTTCACCATCATCCCCTTACTTTGACCTCTTGCTCAGTGTTGGACACTGTAATATGCATTCTACATCATTTAATCGTTACCTCAAGCTTCTACAATTGCACAGATGCTGTTGCCATTCTCCATGTGAGGAAGTTGAGATTCCATGATCCTTCCCAAGGCCACACAGCAGGTAGCCAATACAAGGTCTTGAACCCAGACCTTCCCACATCCGTCCCTGCCACTTCTTCCCCTTGGCTACCTCAGGTTCCCCAAATACCCAGTCTGGGGCAACAATGCTGCTTGGCTTCGAGGTGATTGGAGGCTGCTATGAGGGGATGCTGGGGGCAGGCCTTAGGGCATTCCTGAAGTCTGGGGGACAGAGGGGATGCCTTTTGGATCAGTTCATTCTTAAGAGGACTCCAGATTGTGGTTTTGGAATAGGCCTAGGGGCAGGGCTGAAGTCCCAAGGACGGTGGCTCCTTCTAGGCAGGTGTTGAGGCAGCAGAGATGATGGGGAGCCAGGAGCCAACTGTACAACTGTGGTGAAAAGGTAGGCAGAGGCCGTGATCCTGGGCACACAGGAGCACTGGGATCCCACACAGGCAGCTCTGTGGTCTCTGTGGTAGCAAGACTCCATCTGATGGTCTGTCTCCAGATGGGACCCCTTGCCTGCTCAGATGGGCTCTGGAACTGGGCAGGGCTGGATCTGTAGAAGGATACTGTGGGGACCACAGGTGGCAGAACTGGAGAATGTAGGGACAAGAGAACAGAGCCAGTCAGCCCCCAAGGGAAATTGCCTCTTTGTCTAACACCAAAACCTTCAGGACTATATCTCCCTTGTGGAGTGACAATTCTATGCATTATAATCTAATGCACTATGTGTCTTGTGGGATGGCCTTGCAAGAACTGGGAAACGGGAGGAAAAGGCAGGGACTGTCTCTACAGGGCTAGGCCCCTATAGATGAGTGTGAGTCCAAAGGACTCAGG
The DNA here is from genome assembly GCF_048164855.1 of Canis lupus baileyi. Taxonomy (NCBI): domain Eukaryota; kingdom Metazoa; phylum Chordata; class Mammalia; order Carnivora; family Canidae; genus Canis; species Canis lupus. The sequence goes on from NC_132845.1 coordinate 57,814,591, forward strand.
GTAGATGAAGTGGCTTGTGTGCACAGGGAGACCTGTATGAATGTTTCTAGTTCAGGGAAGTTGAGTGTGGATGCATCTCAGGGTGAAGGAAGGATGAAATGAAGAGAATAAACCTGGAAATGGAGGTTGGGCATGGATTATATCACCTATGGGAACTTCAGGGCATGTTTAAAATGCTTAGTGCTCACACACACAAAAGTGCGTGGTGCATAGGATACTAAAGTCTAGGTAGCATCTTCACCACCACCTCCCCCTCCCCCTTTGACCAGGAAACTGCCATGAAGTTCATCCCAAGAGCTGATGAAATTGAAAAAAATAGGGATTTATCATTCCCTTAATTTGTCACATTGTTTCTCATAATCTCAAATTCTTAACCTCCATGTCTGTTTGTGATTTAGGTTATCCCTCTGTCCTCAGATCCTGTTAAACACTCCATACTTAAGCCACCCAGGTCTAAATGGAGACAGGATTTAGGAGTAATGCATTAAGAATAAGATCTAAAATCTTGGAAGTTGGAGATGATTTTAAAAGAATTTTGGAATCTCCTACCACCACCACCACCAGTGTATCCACAGAGCTAGAGATGAGGTACTAGAGAGGAAAAGGCATCTTCCTTTATATCTGGGCCACAGCCAAGATCCTACCCAGCATTAGGTAGCCCAAAAGATAATGTGAGGAAACCTTTAACAGCTCCCTAGGAGTTCTCAGGATGCACATGGATGATCATGAAGCAGATGCAGAGGAATTATTAATCTTGTCATTGCAAACTTTCTCTCTTTGGTGACCTTAAGAACATTTGACATTGTATGGGAGGAACAAGAAAGGTGCTATAGACATTTCCTGTCTCATCACCTCTCAGGGCACACGGATTTGAGGCACTAGATCCAATCGGAAGAAATGCACAAACTAGATAGAGATAAATAGCAGATGGGCATGGCATCCACCCAAGTGTTTTGAAAGAACTCAAGGGTGAAATTGGGGAAGTGTTGGCCAAACTCTGGAACAGATCTTTACACATGGCTGCTCTGCTGGGAATTGGAGGACCCCTCACCCACAGAGCAGCACCTGGGAGTCCCAGGTCTGTGAGGGGAGCATCACGCCCCTACCAGGTCATTGGGTGCTCTAGGACACAGAGAGAGAAATCAACAGAGATAAGTTACATGACCTCCTCCTTTCTCCAAGGACAATACAGCCTGATTCATTCGCTCATGTGAAGTGGGTTTTCCAAAGGAGAGTTGGCTATGTTCCACCACTGAAGACTCTTGAATCAAGAGAAATTAGTTTGGGGAATGAGGGAGAAGTTTTAATAAGGCTTTGGGACTAGCTTATGGATAAGAAAGAATCTCTATGCTTTTATCTCTATAAATGGGTAATTTGCTTTTAAGGTCATTGTAAACAGCAGAGTCCCTGCAGCCCTTTGGTGGACACTATGACAGTCCCACTTTCACCTTCCTTTAGCCACCCTTCCAGAGCCTGTGGCAGACACCTCACTGTCTCAGATCTGAACATTTTAGCATGATTTACCCACCAATAGGCTGTTCAAAGCACCTGCTAGGTGAAGCCCTCCTGCATGGGTTTTCATTTCAAGGACTTTTCAGGTTTTCTCCATTTGTTTCCAGTTTTTCTTCTATTGACATCCATCTTATCTTGTGTCCCCAGTCTGAATCTCCCAGCCAACTATTTAGTAATCTTCATCCAGCCAGTCCTGAAATATGTTTTTTGGTTCTGGGTGTGCATTCTAATATGGAGCATTGACAAAATCGAGTCTTCCAGAAAGTTATAATCAAAGTGAGGAAGAGTAGTGGATGTTGAAAGAAGTTGAAGGAAAGAGAGATTTGGCATAGACAAAGGAAAATGATACCTCTATTTGTAGAGGAGATAGTTTGGAAATGATCCACATGAGAGGAACCCAAGATCATCCAGCCATCAATTTTTATTTCAACAAAGTTTTATTGAACACCTGCTATGTGCCAACACCCTTCCAAGTATTAGGGAGATAGCAGTGAATAAGACAGAATAGACCTGGACCTCATCAAGTTTTATTCCAGTGAGGCCAAAGCAAGCAAATAAATTAGTTAATAAAACCCAAAATATATAAAGTTATAAAATTAATAAAATAAAATAAGGCACTGTAATATGAAGTGGGTGCTACTTTAGGTTGAGTGATTACAGAAGGCTTCTACAAGTTTGTACCTCTTCACCTCCTTCACCTATTTTACCCATCCCTTCATACCCCCCACAATCACTAGTTTGCTCTCTGATTTGCATCTGTTTTGGTTTGTTTATTCACTAGTTCTGTGTTTTACATTCCACATATAAGTGAAATCGAAAAGTATTTGTGTTTCTCTGTTTGAATTATTTACTTGGTGTAATGCCTTTTAGATCCATCCATATTCTCACAAATGACAAGATTTCATTCTTTTTTACAGTTGATTAATATTCCAGTATATACAAACCACGTCTTCTTTATCCATTCATCTATCAATGGACATTTGGATGGGCTTCTTCCATATCTTGGCCATTGTCAACAGTGCTGCAATAAACATAAGGGTGCATATATCTTTTTGAGTTACAGTTTTTATTTTCTTTGGGTAAATACCCAGAAGTGGATTTGCTGCATCATAAGGCTGTTCTATTTTTAAGTTTTTTTGAGGAACCCTCATGCTATTTTCCACAGTAGCTGCACTGATTTACATTCCTAGCAACAGTGTGCAAGGGTTCCCTCTTCTCCAAATCCTTGCCAACACTTGTTTTTTGTGTTCTTTGATTTTAGCCATACTGACTGGTGTGAGGTGATATCTCATGCGGCTTTGGTTTGCATTTCCCTGATAATGAGTGATATGGAACATCTTTTCATATGTCTGTTGGCCATCTGTATATATTCTTTGGTAAAATGTTTATTCAGGTCCTCTGCCTGCTTGTTTTCAAATTTCCAGTGATAAAAGTAAATAAGTCATGAGGATGAAAAGTACAGCATAGGAAATACAGTCAATAATATTTCAATAATTTTGTATGGTGACAAATGGTAACTACACTTATCATGGTGAGGATTGTGCAATGTATAGAATTGTTGGATCTCTATGTTGCACACCTGAAATTAGTAAAACCTCATATGTCAATTATACTTAGATTAAAAAAAAAAAAAGGAGGCAGTGTGCCTGGGTGGCTCAGTTGGTTAAGTGTCCAACTCTTGATTTCAGCTCAGGTCATGATCTCAGGGTTGGAGGATCAAGCCCTGCATTGGGCTCTTAGCTTAGCAGGGAGTCTGCTTGAGATTCTTTCTCCCTCTCCCTCTGCCCCTCCCCACCATGTGTGTGCCCATGCACATGCATACTCTAAATAAATAAATAAATAAATAAATAAATAAATAAATAAATACAAATAAATAAATAAATAAATATCTTTTTAAAAAATTAAGCTTCTGCAGGGAGACATCTTTTTATGAAGAACCAAAGTTCTCAATGAATCATACGAAGCCAGGAGTGGATTCCTGAGCCTTAAAATGCAGAAAATCTCTATGAGGACCAAAGTAGGACTAGATACTCACTAACTGAGCACAACCTTAGACCTGACAGCCAGGGAAGGGCTGGAGTAGTAAGGATGAAACCAGAGGTTGAGACTAGCCTTATGTGAACACTTAACCCCAAACGGCTCGCCTTGGAGGAGCCCTGAGCAAGAACCCTGGATGTATCAAACAGAGTAAGATCCAGGCAGCCCAGAACATCTCTGAGGTGGTTACCACATCACAGAATCATATCTTTCTCACTGCTGACAAACTTGTACTGAACCTCTGGGATGAAAGTTTTATCTGGGGTGGTGACAGCCTCATTAAAGGTAAGAAATGAGCCTGATGGCCAGGAATTCCACCTTCAGAGAAGTGGATGTTTTTCTCCCCTTGTTTTGGAGGAGCCAGTTTTGGGGTCCAATATAGCCCCATCCCACCCCCAGTATCATGCGATGGTCCCCTCTGCCTCTGTCCCCACAACGTTTCTTGGATGAACAAAGCCTGAGCAATTTTAGGGGGAATGCTTTTGCTCCTCCCAGTGTTGGCCAGAGATGTTGGGACAGTGTGATTTCTGAGTGATTTCCTACAGTATTTGGTTCCTCCAGGTTGGGAGGCAATAACTACCATCCCAGGAATTCTCAATAAAATTTTATTACTTGGAAAAAATGATGCAGAGAATCTTTAAAAATAGATGTTTGGCCAAAGAAAGGTCCTGAAGTTCAGTGCTCCAGTCACTCATGTGAATATCAACTTGTCCAAGACAGGTCCAGAGGGAAATAAATTCTTGATACAATTATAAAACCATGGCTAGTGGAAAGATAAAGAGATGTGGTCATGGTGTTTTAGGGGAAAATATCCCTTGGGCTTGGGGCCCAAGGACACCACTGTGTACTAGTTTTCTTCTTTTTCTTTAGAGATATTATTTGTTTATTTATTTGAGAGAGAGTGTGTGTGGGCAGAGGGGCAGAAGGAAAGGGAGAAACAGACCCCCACTGAGCAGGGAGACCAATGAAGGTCCCAGTTTCACAACCCTGAGATCATGACCTGAGCCAACGTCAGACACTTAACCAGGTGCCCCCTAAATTTTCTTCTTTATGGGAAATAAATGACATTAACAATTGTTATTATTACCTATTGTTCCTAAGCAAGCTACACTACTCTCTCTCTTTCCCTTCTAAGATACAGGCTGAATATCTAACAAAGAGAAGAAAATGCAATCGTCTATCTATTTCCTGTTAAAAAATTGTTTTTTGTTTGTTTCAGCCAGACTTGCCAGACTGTTCCATAAAAGAATAGTTACAAACATACTGTAGGTGTTCCAAATAAACAAAGAAGGTTGTTATTGGATGCCAGCATGGTATCACAATTCCTGGCCTGAGGGAAGTAGAGAAAGAGATCAAAACTCTGTGTGCTCATTCTTCTGGTATGGTCAACTGGCCATGCTCAGTCAGACAGGCTCAGCTGGGGGTCATGGGTTATACCGCTGACATTTGCCCCCTTGAACAAGAGAGTAATGGAATTTCAGAATGGGCATACAGTTGAAGAACCAACTGTCAAGGAGAAACAGTAGAGAGAGTAACTTGATACCACATTTAACAAAGAACAGAAGTAAAATCAAACCCCTTGATCACTCTTTGTCTATCAATATCCTGCAAGTTCATGTTACTCCAATCCCAAAGGGTCCAACTATGGTCTGGTATAGACGATGAAGCATTTTCCCAAAGTTGACAGACTCAAAGGTAAGACCAGGGACAGGCTTAGTGACAATCTTATCAACAACCTCTACAGAGTGTGATGAATTTTTGAAAATTCTACTGATGTCCTTAACACCTCATCAGGCAGGATCTTATGAATAGAATGTAATTAAAATTGCATCTTCTTTGACCCAATTCAAAGAAATCTTCTCCAAGGCATGCTGGAATTGTCACATGTTGAACAAGACTCTCTGGGTGCCAGGAACTGCTATTGGAAATACAGAATAAACTTGAGGGTATCAGGCAGGTGCAGGAACCCCCAAACATTAATTTGAGTCACAGTTGGCTGCACCGTATCAACCTATAAACACCTCTCCACTTTCAATTAACATTGCTCTGTCTCCTGTCTCGCTGAATATTATATTTAACTAATTTAAGAGGATTGGTAAAGAGAGTTTTCACACTTCACAGGAAAACATAATGAAATAATTATACGTCTACCTCCACAAGGCATGAGAATATTGCATAAGCAGGCTGCAAGTCTTTTCAACGAAGGCCACTTTCCTATGTCTCCTGACTGAGGGTCCTTGCCTGAGCTTTCACTTAGATGTACTTTGTGTTCACGTCTTTGTGCTCATACTTATGTTATAGAATGTTTGCTTACTTCTGGGTGATTGCATTGCTGGTATCTTTTTTGGTCACCAAGTATACTGGCTGAGGTGGGATTAGAGACATGGCAGGCTGAGACACTGGCCACATGTGTTTGTGGGTGGAAATGGAGTTGATATTGGGATCAGGAAAAAGTAATCCACAAGGTTTGTCATAGGTGTGCCTGGGGGGACAAAGCTAATGCATTAGCATCCAAGTCCTGTGTATCAGTCAGCTATTGACACAATAATGCTGTGTAACAAGCAACCTCAAAGTTCAGTGTTTTACAGCCACAAGCATTTATCTTCATAGATATGGGTTCTGCACACAAATAATTTGATGTCTCAAATAACTCCATCAGGCTGAGGATTGGCTGGTCTTGGTTCCACGCTATATATTGGGTTCAGGTTTGCTCCATGTTCTTGGCCCCGGGTTGAAAGGACAGTGACTATTCAGTGCATATTCTTCCCATGGTTATCACAGGGGCTCCAAAGACAAGCCAAGCCAGGCAATCACATTAAGGCCTCTGCTTACATCATGCCTGACACTATCTCTATGGCCAAAGAAGTCAAGCCCAGGGGCTGAGAAATATATATCCCCCTTAGTGAGAGGGATAAAGTAACACATCCAAACCTGCTGAACAATCTGATGCTTCACGACCATGAAAGGCCAATCCAGGGAGCATGGCAAATAGTGAGTGAAGAGATAGAGAGACTGATCAAATACATTCTGGAATTTAGGGAGAACTGGACAAGTAGGAAAATAAGAAGCCCAGACTTCAAGGTGGGACATGATGAGCAGACAGGCTGTCAAGTCCACAGCAGCAAAACTTCAAGATTGGCTATCATAACGCTGTCCCCCCGCCCCACTACTGGGTTTCTAAGGCCATTAAAAAAAAAAACCAAAAATCTGTATATATTTAAGGTGTACGACATGATGGCTTGATGCATGTACAGATAACAAAATGATAACTATAGTCAAACTAATTAATATCTTGAATCAGTGTTCAGAACAAAGGAATCCTAGAAGGCCAGAGGGGACAATGAACAGGCAGAGAAGGGACGAAACCCCATGCAAACCATGAAGCCCAAGAAGTCCCAACTTAACGAATAATTACCAACCTGCCTTACCATTGCTCAGGGTATGTTCAAGTTACATCAGGAGGCTGGCAGCTCTGTCCAGCAATGAAATCAGCTCCACCAAGCACAGAAGAGCCTCTCCCCTGCCCACACTTTGCACCAGTGCACCAAGGATACTATGGCCCTGGGAGATCTTTCTGAATGGACAGTCAGTGCTCAGTGGTGCAAAGTTATGTAAATAGGGGCTTACACTCACTACGTACCAGACATTGTTCTACATTTGGATGTGTTCATTCACCTAACCTTCTTCAGTAGGCCTTGGAAATTCAAGGAGATGAAGCTCAGAGGAGTTGGTAATTTGCCAAGGGTTTCACCACTAGGGAGTGGTGGGCTGGTAATCTGAGCCCTGCTCCTGACCACGGTTCCCCCCTGCCCCTAGGTAGAAAAGATGGGTGCATGAAGGGAGCAAGTGGCCTGGAATTTGCAGAAATCTGGAATGAATGACTACAGTGGAGGAGAGGCATAGATTATTCTATACCACCTATGCTTTTCAACATAAAGGAGCATAGAAACATATATATATATATATATATATATATATATATATATATATATATATATGGCACAATGGGTAGGTGGTATCCTCTCAACTCCACTTCCAAATTCCAGGTTCAGTCCTACTTAAAAAAAAAAAAAAGAAAGAAAAGAAAAGAAAAGAAAAGAAAAGAAAAGAAAAGAAAAGAAAAGAAAAGATCCTTCATAAAGTCTTAGTTAGTTAGCTATACCAGAATGTTCTTAAATACTTTATTCAGAACAGCCCCAAATTGGAAACAACTGAAATATCCCTCCACAGGAGAATGAGTAAGTATGTCAACATAGTATATTTTTACAATACCACTCAGCAACCAAAGGATCAAACTTCTGATAAATGTCATACAATATGTGAATCTCAAAACACCATGTTATTCAGAAAAAAAAAAAAAAGAAAAAACAACTCAGACCCAGATTAGTACATTAAGTATAATTTCCCCTCCTCCTGCCTTCGGACTGTCTGTATGGTTTTATCACAAACAGTGGGTCTATTTCTGGGCTCTATTCTGTTCTTCTATCTGTATGTCTGTTCTTGTCAGTAACACCACACAGTCTCGATTACTATAGTTTTCTGGTAAATCCAGAAATCATGTAGTGTGATCTTCCAATTATGTTCTTTTTAAGAGTGTTTTGACTTTTCTGGGACTTCCAGCAATGCATTTTTAACTACTGTAAGCTTTGATCACCTTTTACTTGAAATATAAAACCCTTATTAAAAGATCTTCTGGATAAAGAGGAAAAAAAATAAAATGATCACAGACTCACTCTCTCATTCTTCAGGACTAATAGAATAAATAAACAACAGCAAAAAAACCCCAAAACAAAACAGAAAGGTAATCAAAAAGAACGAATGGAAGGAGACTTTCTTAATGCCGTCATCTACAAAATGCTTCACTAAGTAAAGAAACAAAACTGTTAGAGCAGAACTCCTGACTTCTCACCACCATCCCATGCCCCAGCAGGGTCCTGGTGAAGTAACAGAAACCCATGTATTCTCAGGAATATTTCCAAAGCAATTAGATGAGTGGATAGAAGTAGGAGAGATCTGTTCCTTCTCTGGCTGTTGGGCTAGTCATCTCAGCTGCCAGGGAGAGGTGGGTGAGATGAGAGAAGCAAACAACGCACAGTGATAATTTTGATGGGGGGAAAAAGACTCACATTGCCACTTCGAACAGGGGAGCAATTTGAAGGCAGCAGGTATCCTCCAGGATACCTCCTGGGTAGAAGGGCAAATGGATCACCTCAGGGAAGAGAACAGAGTCTGGTTGTCCTGACACTGCATTTACCCCAACCTGCCCTCCACCTGCCAGCCCCCCTGACCTCAGCTACAGAGAAGTGGCTGCACCACAAAATCCCAGCCCTCAAACTGTTGCCTGGAAGGTCTGGCAAGAAAGAGGGCAGTTTCCTCCTTCATCTCTCCTAGCAAGTGGAAATGAGAATAAAACCAGAAAACGGTAAAAATACTGCAAACCTACTTTGGGGGAAGGAGAGAGACTGGAAGAAGCAGGAGATGGATGCAGGAGATAGAGGAAACCTGTCCGGAAGAAAATGCCAGAAGAAACAGGAGGAAATATCACCTGTGGCAAAGAGCCTCACCAGAACACAATGTCAGGCAAACAGGAATTCAAACACAAAACGAGTTTTCCAAAGAATGAGGCATCCGGGGAGGATCACAGTGCTGAAAAGACAAATTGAGACCAAATAATATTCATGCAGAATTGGTAATTTAGAAGCATCAAAGAATAGAATAGTTGGAGCCGAAAATTGATTTACTAACAGAGAAGCAAGTCCTGACATAATTGCATTTAAAATAGAGAAATAAGACCATGAGATTAAAGCATTTAAAGCAGGTGGTAGGGAATCAGGGAGGGCAAAGTAAGCCAATGTTAAGACCACTAAGACCCCTGAAGTAGAGAACTCAACGAATAACAAAAGGAAAAGAAATGCAAATATATTCGAGGGAAATTTTCCAGAAACCGGGAGGAAAAACAATCTGCAGAACAGAAGTATGTACTCTCTTCCAGGAAACAAAGGCATGCCACCGTACAACAGGTAAAATCAAAGTGGCTTCAGACTTTCCCACCATAGCATTAAATATCAGCAAGAAAGTAGAGCGAAAAAAAAGAAAAAAAAAAAAAAAAAAAGAAAGTAGAGCGATATAGGCTCTATCATATAGGCTTGAGGAGGAGGAACTATAATTCTGGTACCTTCCTCCGTGTCCTCGGTAGAAGGGAAATAGGGCAAACGTTCTTTAGGAAACTTTACTTCATATTTAGGGTGAAGTAGATCAGAAATGATAGCACTCCTCAGCTCACTAAAAATAATGATGTAATAGTGATGATGTTGCCAGAAGCACAGAGTGAGGAGCTTTGCTAAGGAACCTTGTAAACTCTGATCTATTGAGTTACAGACCCTGGACTCCACAGCCTGAGTGTGAGTGGCCCAGAACAAAGCATAAATTGATACGTGGTGATCAGCCCCGACTAAAGATGTCGTCATTCAAAAACTCAGCAGAGTTGGGACACGGGGTGGGGTAGACTGATGCCAACGCTTTGTCGTCTTTCTCATCTGGAGTCCCGCCATACCGTCCCAAATTAAAATACAGAGTTAAAAATAGCATTGATTCCTCCTACCTCTGCCAATATATATTTTCCTTAACCTCAGAGGGCTCTTAAAAAGAGTAATACATTTTGTGATGAAGAATGAATTTTGACAGGTCCTTCCGTTTCTCTCCAATTGTGTTTTCTTCTGTCAAACCCAGGACAATTTAATTTAGGAGCTTTTACTTCAACAGCTGATATATCATAATTGTATTTATTACAGTTCCTCTGTCTGTCTGTCTCTCTGGGTATCTGCTGGAGAGCCTTCTGGAATGAGACACACGTCGTGTTGACAATGGTTATTTTTGGGTATCAGGACTCAGAGTGATTTCTTTGACTTCTCTCTTCCTACTCTGGCACCGTTGGAATTGCTTATAATGAGTAGGCATGGTTTTAAACATGCAGTCACATTATTTTAAAAAACAAAGACCCATACCGGCATGATTCTATAAGGACACTTTGCCTGGATAAACAGAAAGCAAAACCCAACTAAGCAGAACCTAATGCCAACATCTCAAGACTTATTTCTGGGAATGCAGGACAGAGAACCCCATCAGGGTCATAAAAAGGGAAAGTCTTTCATAAGAAAATGGGAACTGAATTAAAAACAATAAATAGCTAAAATATATTGAATATCTCCACGAGCCAGACCCTATGCTAAGAACTATATACATTGATTTTCTAATTTAATTATGACCATAATCCTGTTAAAGAGCTACTGTCATAACTCATCATATTATGCACACAGAGGCCGTGGCTCGGAGGAGGGGAGTAACTTCCCAAGGCCAATTTAGAGCCACAGGGCTGATGGCTGGACTTCAAAGCTGGCTTCTCAACCTCTCTGCAGCCCACTTTGAAGAAGGTCCAGAATCTAGAATGCAGTGGGTTTGACCTGTCTGAGCTTTCTGAATTTATTCTCCCACAAATGGTCATGTGACTTACCTTTCACTGGAGCCAAGTCATGGAGGCTCGTGAAGATATTTCCAGTAGGATGATTTCCAGATGCTGCCATCCAAGGCTGGCTCCTGTCCACTCTCTCATTTCCTTTGGAGTGCACGATTATCTTCTCGGGTCCTGCTAAGCTGCTTCCGCTGGCAGGAGGCCTTGATGTCAGCTCTGAGGTGCTCTGTGTCCAGAAGTATGGTGCTGCTCTCCCACCACCCCCATGGGGAGCTATGCAAAGCCTCCACAGGTATGCACTGACCTACCATACCAAGAATATGGGGTATAATCTTTCCAGGTGCAATTTCAACAGCTGGCACCAAGAGGAGAGCCCTTTACCCTGACCATGGGAACAGTGTGCCCACAAGCCAGATTTTACCTTCCACCAGCATTTGCAAGCTTGGGCCCCAGGGGCCCAGAACTAGCCCCAAGACATGTTTTGCTGAACCTATGAGTGTTTAAATGTTTTTGTAATTGACTGCCAATATTTGAAAGATTTCGCGTAAGTATCAAGAATTCAGTTCTCATTTAAAAAATTGAAATCTGGCAAAACTGAGTCTGTATTTCTTCATAGCTACTGACGGGAGCAGAGGAGCTGTGGTCCCCTGGGGCCCCAGCTCATCTTCTTTAGATGGACACAGCCCCTACCATACTACTCCACTCACTTACCTTCCCCGCCTCATTCCTGTGGGCACCTGACACTTCAACTCTGATGAATGAGAATCATCTTGGATTTGTAAGCAGATAAGTGATCTGGCCTGATTGGAGTGGGGTCAAGGCCATCGTGCCTGGAGTGTGCAGAACATACTGGAAGGCGAAAATGAAAGTCAGAGAAACCAGTGAGCAGACTGTCCAGCAAGGAGCTCAGACTTCCAGGAAGGGAAGGCTCGAGTCATAGATCATTACAGGATCTTTGTAAGATTTTATTGTTTTATTGTTTTCTTTACCCTCCTGTTTAAATTATACCCCACAACGTCTACCTGTCTCCCTCTCCTGCTCTATTTTTCTGCTTTATGCTTATCACACCCTGACATTCTGGCTACTTCCCTTATTCATTTGTTTATTATCTGTCTTCTCCATCCAGAATATAAGCTCCATGGGGCCAGGAATTTTGTTAAACTCAGGCCCTGCTGTATTCGCAGTGCAGACAAAAGTGTCTGGTACAGAATGTTCTAAATGAAGAGATGTTTATTTCAGATGAGCAATGATATTTTAGAAACTATTTAACAATTGATATATTTAAGCATCCATAATCTCAATACTTAGAGGACAACCGACATGCCAGGAGGAGGCACCAGGTTTTCTGGCCTAACCGACATGGCCCAGGAGACTTACAGCAGGGCTCCGATCCCAATCTGGGAAGTCCCCTACTTCTCCACACCCCCGGCACGCAGTGGCAGGGGCAGTGGCAGGGGCAGGGGCAGGGGCAGGGGCAGGGGCAGGGGCAGGGGAGATGCTGGCTCTCAGAAGCCGGGCTCCCAGGAGATTCAGGGCTTGGCAGGACTCACCGCACTGCGGCCAGGGTCCCCCTGACATTTGCCCTGGACCACCCTGGACCACAGCCCCCGGAGGCCTGCGCATCCTTTGAAAGGAAGACTTAGATCAATTGTCCTTTATCTCCATTGTAATTTTTTCACTGGTTTGCTGAAGCAGTGCCAGGGCTGTAAGCCTCCCTTTGATGCTTAATTGCTTAATTATCAGTTTACTCCACCAACTTGAAGAGAGGGATTTGGACCACTTTGAAAAAGGGAGATGGGTTGGAGACTACCCAGGAAGGAAGGCTCCCCTCTGCATCTGCACCAGTTACATGCCAGGGGTGGGAGGACTTCTTACCACCCCCCCCCCAAGTCCAGAGGCCTGTCCCCTCCAGTTCCCACCCCATCAAGCCCTCTGCACCCCATGATCCCTCTTCATCAAGCCAAGTGCTCCTCCAGCAGTGGGTGCGGGGTTACCCAAGACCCTGAGGCCACCACCAAACACACCATTTCTTTTCCTTCCCAAATCATCCACATCTTTTCAGATTCTAGTTGTTGTTGTTGTTAATTCTGCTGGCATTCATTCATTCAGTTTCTCTTTCATTTATTCACCGACAGTCTTTAGGCGCTGGGGGCAAGTTAGGCACACAGAGCCAGACGGATGAAGAGACAGGGATCTGAAAATAGCATGAACATGGCAGGTAGCCTGATGGTCTGCGCAGAACGTGGAGAGGGTGTGGTCCTACAGAGCTGGTCGTAGGGGTGTGGTATGGGGCTGAGGGGCTCAGGACCACCTTTGGGAGGGGGCAGCTTTTTGTGGTGCCAGGAAGGATGGTGGGCACTCAAGATGTGACTTATCTTCTCCTGTTTTGCCCTCTGCCCCTCCCTCCCTCCCTCCCTCTCTCCCTCCCTCCCTCCTTCATCTTATTCTCTCTCTCACTCACACATACACACTCACATGCACACATGCATGCACACTATCAAAAGGTAAACTGAGGCAGATGAAAACTGAAGAGTTTCTCTGAGCATGAGTTCGTTTGCCTGATGGGAATTGGCCAGCACCAAATTGGAGGGGGTTAGGACCCTTCCACCAACAGGAGTTTGGGGCAGGGTTTTTCTAGGGAAGATGCTGAAGCAAAGCAAGGCAATTACTTGGTGATAGCTTCAAGCAGTTGCCTCCCTGGGGGAAGCCTACTTGGCCTTTTGCGGTGGGTTTGTCTTAAGGTTCACTTTTTGGGTTTAGGATTTGGTTTGGTTGCGTGGAGTGCCAAGGCATTAGAGCCCCTCAGTCCAATGGGCTTCTTGTTTAATTACCTTAGCAACACACACACACAAATATTCACACATTCACATACTCACACACCCTCATCCTCACACACACACTCACATACACACACATCCTCATACCCTCTCACACACTTACCTTCACCTACACACTTACACATCCACACACTCACACACACCCTCTCACACCATTCACACACCCTCACATACACACTTACAACATCTCACACACACCCTGACTCACACACCTACACATACTCATCCACACACTCACGCACACACACACACACACACATTCACAAGCCATCAAACAGGGATAAAAGCACATAGGCCAGACAAGATGGGCACCCCTCTCCCAGAGGCTTTGTCTACACTGGCTGGCTTCACTAGGCTCATTTTTCTTTAGGAAATTGGCATAGAGGATCCAGTTTCTCAACACCGAAGTGTGCTTCCACACACTCCGATGGTTCAGTCCAATACAGTTTTTCCTTTTCATAAGAATTACCCTCAAGATGCCCTCCAGCAATGGCCTAACCTCGAGCAGACGGGCCCTGCAAGGATGCTCACACTGTGGCCAAGTGTCAGGCTCAGATGAGCGTCTCTCCCTCTGGGCTCGCTTGAGCTGCAAGAGGCCAACCCTGGATCCAGACCCTGGAGCGCAGCCCTCTTCTCTCCCCTATCTATGTTTTACTTTTCCTTTCTCTTTTCAGCCAGTGTTTGGCAAAAGATCTATCCAACAGAGGGATCTGTGGGATGAATGAAAAACAAACACCACGAAGACGGGGAAGGAGAAAAACAGGCATCAGTGGAGACGTGAGGTGTGTGAGGGGAGGGAGCGGATGCAGAGGTTGCAGGCTACAGCCATGCCCTGTGGATGGGGACCCAGGGGAAGGAAAGACGTGTAGTCGAGAGGTCTTGGTGCTGACTCACATGGGACATTTTTCGTTATTTTCCCAATATGTGGGCAAGAAAAGATTGCAGCAAAATGAATCCTAGCCCCCAAACTTAAGAGTGCAAGAACTAAAATTAATATTATTGCCTTTAAATTAAATTATATCTCTCTCATGGCGTTAATCCTGTCCAGAGATGGGGAACTGACGAAGCTTGCTCTTCCCCAGGCTGGATCTTGCAAATGTCCTAGGGTTTGGCTCAAAGCAAACATTTGAGATGGATGGATAGGTGGATGACAGTGGACGAGGCCTCAATATTGAACATCTCCAAGGTGGATGGAGCTCTTGGAGTGCCTAGCACGTATGGTGTCCACACAGGAGTTGACACAGCTTCTCTCAGAGCACCCCACGGTGATCCTCACCCTGTCCGTAATCTTCCCGGGGTGCCTAGAGAAAGCCAGGAGATGCCCATTTTCTGGCTTCGCTTCTCAACAGGGATGTCTGCCTTGTCAGTCTCAGTAATGCCACAAAAGCCCAGAAATGGCTGGCCTCAAAAAGTTTCCATTTTCTCCTAAAGTGCCCCTAAAACACACGATCATTGAAAGGTTTAGCTTCCTCCTTATATCCAACATGATCAACAAAATCTAACAAAAATGAAGAAACAAATGAACGTGTCTATTGGTCATCCTACAGAAGGTTCACTGCAGGGTCTTGGGGCCAGTTCGTTAAGGGTCCCACCAAGACTGAATTGTCTCATATTGTCACCACGGTGCTGTCCTAGGTAGTTTGCTACAGTAAGGCCTGTGATGCAGGATGCATCCCATTTATCCACACCTGTGCTTTCCTCTGCAGGTGGACTCTGACTTGGCCTTGTGACTTGCTTTGGCCAGTGAGACATAGGTAGACATGGTGCTAGCAGAGGTTTGATGGGTGTTTGTGTACTGGGACTTGCTCCCTTGGACAACACTGCATAGGGGAGCCAGTCTAGCCCACTGGAGGGTGAAAGGCTATGTGGGGGAAAACCAAGAGGCCTCAGCCAACAGCCAGTGCCAACTAACTGCCAGATATGCAGCTGGGTCACCTTGGTTGGCTGCAGCCAAGCCGACTCTTCAGCTGAATTCAGCCACATGAGTAACCAGGCACAAAGTGGGGGCGGACAGCCCAACTGGCCCACTGAGTTTTGGGGTGATTTGTTGTATAATGGTAGATGAGCAAAATTGTCTCTGACCACACGAATATGTATGCCAACTGCTGTAGAGCTTTGTCTTTTTTTCATAGAGTTTATTTTCTTAGAGAAGTTTTAGGTTCATAATAGAATTAGAGAAAGATCCAGAGATTTCTCATATTGCCCCTGCCCCTACACATGCACGGCCTCTCCCTGATATCAGTGTCCCCCACCTGAGTGGTTCATTTTTTACAACTGACAAGCCTGTGCTGACTCATCATTATCACCCAAACTCCAGAGTTTACATTAGGCTTCACTCTTGGTGGTGTGCATTCTGTTGGTTTGGAGAAATGTATAATGACATGCATCATATAGAATCATAAAGAATTATATGTATCATATAGAATAACTTCACTGCCTCACAAATCCTTTGTGCTCCATCTACCCATCCCCTCCACCCCCTCATTCCCTGGCAACCACTGATCTTTCTACTGTCTCCATGGTTTGCCTTTTTCAGAATGTCCTACCCTGGGAGTCCCTACAGCGTGAATTTCCAACTGACTTCTACTTAGTAAATACACATAGAAAATTCCTGCACATCTGTATGGCCTGATTGCTCTTCTTATTTTAGCACTGAATAACAATGTGTTGCCTGGATGTACCACAGTTGATGTAACCATTCACCTACTGAACAGCATCCTTCGCTGCTACAAACATCCATGTGCAGGATTTTGTGTGCAAGTAGATATCAAGGAATATTTGGGTAGATATCAAGGAACACGATTGCTACATCATATGGTAAGAGTATGTTTCGTATTGTGAGGAACTGCCACATTGTCTTCCAAAGTGGCTGCACCATTATTGAATTCCCCCAGGGGGAGAGTTCCTATTGCTCCATTTCCTCACCAGCATTTGGTGTTGTCAGTTTATGGGATTTGGCCATTCTAATAGGTGTGTAGTGCTATCTCAGTGCTGTTATAATTTGCACTGCATGATGGTGTATGATGTGGAATGTCTTTTTTGTTTGTTTCAAGTTTTTATTTAAATGCCAGTTAGTTAACATACGGTGTAATATTAGTTGCATCTTTTCTTTTTTTTTAATTTTTTAAATTAATTAATTTATTTATTTATGATAGTCACAGAGAGAGAGAGAGAGAGAGAGAGAGAGAGAGAGAAGCAGAGACAAAGGCAGAAGGAGAAGCAGGCTCCATGCACCGGGAGCCCGACGTGGGATTCGATCCAGGGTCTCCAGGATCGCGCCCTGGGCCAAAGGCAGGCACCAAACCGCTGCGCCACCCAGGGATCCCAGTTGCATCTTTTCATATGCTCTTTTGCCAACTGTAAATCTTCTTTAGTGAGATGTCTGTTACTTTGGCTGATTTTCAGTCAGGTTGTTTGTTTACTTTTGTTGAATTTAAGTTTGTGTGTGTGTGTGTGTGTGTGTGTGTGTGTGTGTGTGTGTGCAGATATTTTGGATAACAGTCCTTTATCAGAGACCTGCAAATATTGTCTGTTCAAGGGGGAGCAGCGCCCCCTGGGGGCCCGCATGGGAGGCTACAGGAGGAGCTCTATTCTAGGGAGGAGGAGTTCTCCTTCCTAGAACCCACATGTATTAAGCACCTGATGTATGCGTTCCAGGAGGGGAGAGTGGCCAGATCATGAAGCACTCAAGATTTGGAATTTTAACAAGTTTATCTTCTCCCTTTGTTTGTAGTGACACTTTCTGTCGGTTGACTCAAGTCTTCAAAGTGAAACAATGTCAATCATTCTTTCCAGAACATCTGGAAACAGAGGAAAATGATTTTCAATATTTTGCCCTCTAATAGAGAAACTCCTTAGAGATGTTATCGAATGAGGTGGGCATAACGCATTCAATCTGATTTCCTTTCCCTGCGAACAGGATCATTAAGGCATCCAAATTAACTGGGTGTAATCATGAATTAAATCGAGCTCGTTTATAAGGGAAACATAGAGGCATCTTTCATCTTAATATCCTGACATGATTCTCTTGACTTGAAGGTACAATTAGGAGGAAAGAGGGGAAAAAAACCCAAAAAGCCCATAGCTTAACCCTGAGTGGAATTGGTAATAAAACACCAGTTCCCCAGTGAACTCTCTGCCTTTCCAGTCCTCCTCAGCAGAGCTCATTATTTTATTTCACTACTTGATAGGTTGAAAAATTGCCTGCAAACTGGCTAATTAGGACTAACAGTGCTTAGTAACGGGGGAGACAATTGCACTTCGAGAAATTAATGCTGAAATCGTGGGAGCTCATGATTCATCTATTAAAGTGCATTTAGACAGAGTTCCCTTCACTGTTGTGTCAGTCCAGCCATCTTTCTGGGTGGCCAGGGGACTCCAGCATTTGTGTGAGTTTGGGGCTGGTGGTGGTAAGAAACAGAAACCCATCTGGAGAAAAATAAGAGGCTCATTGTAAAGACACAGAGGCAATTCCACTTGGGACTTCTGGGGATAAATATGAATACGAGGGTCTCTGGGAATCTCCCTCTCTCTCTCTCTCTCTCTCTCTCTCTCTCTCTCTTTCTCCCTCCCACCCTTGGTCTTTCTCTATCCCTATCTATATGACCAGAGTCCCCTGTGTCACTTTCACCCTGGGTTCCATTTCTCTCTGGGCATACGCCCATCTTCCATGAGGTAACGGTGTAGGGAATTATGACCCATCCATCCATTCTTCTTCCAGATGTTTGCAGATCCTCTCCTTCTCTTGTCAGACTATATGATTTGGTTGAGGTTGTGGGGACCAATGCTAGGGATGCAACTTGTTGTCAAGACCTTAGCAAATCAGCTCTCCCTTACGTTCCCTTTGGTCTCAGAAGTTGGTTCAGGGATGGTCTCATGGTCCAACCAGAGTCAATAAGAAGCTTTTGCTGGGGAACCTTGGAAGAACACTCACTATCTTTACTGTGAGGTTCCAAAGATGGGTGACATGGGTTTTGGACCTGTTGGAGTCATCTTGCAACCATTCAATAAATCCTCTTTGGGAGTCAAGCCAAATCCTCTCCACGTGGAATAGGACAGAGCTTGGTGATGAAGAAGGAAATAGGTTACATACCATCATTTGAGACCGTGAATCAAGCAGCACCTGCTGCCCATACTATGGTTGGTTTTACAGTTGCCTGAATGAGTAAGACCCCTTTTCATTGTAAGCTAATTTGTCTTAAGTTTCCATCACTTGTGATAGAAAGAATTCCTACTGGTACCTGTGGCTTTCTTAATCCCCTCTAACCTTAAATTACAAACTTCCCAGCTCTGACCCTGATTCTGTATGGCCTGCCAGTCCAAGCACTCACCCTCACCTGACTGTAGTTTCTGTGTGTCTGACTTCATAGTCTCAGAGAGACGGATTCAATCATCCCAGTCATGGATTGGATTTCCTGATCTAACCTGAGGGTGAGGGCCATCCAGTATAATCATGATCACCCTTCAGCTGGGAGCGTGAGGGAAGAAAAATATCAAGGAAGAGTCAAAGTCATGACCAGGACATCCTTCCTGGGTTTGTTTAGCCTACTGAAGAGACAAGTTCACAGGCACCTGCCCTTCTGCATTGACCACCTGAACCTGCCCATCCAAACATCCCCATGCTTATCTCACATTGGCCTGCAGGCTCCAGTGCCAATGGGATGCTTGCCAGAATTTGAATGAGTTCCCGTGGAGCTCCCACTATGTGAAGAAGAGGAATCTTTTTTTTTATTAAGGATTTTATTTATTTATTAATGATAGATACAGAGAGAGAGAGAGAGAGAGAGAGGCAGAGACACAGGCAGAGGGAGAAGCAGGCTCCCTGCAGGGAGGTTGTCCTGGAATCACAACCTGAGCTGAAGGCAGATGCTCAACTACTGAGCAACCCAGGTTCACCAAGAAGAGGAATCTTTGATTCCTTCTGCCTGGGGAGTCCCATGTGCCTGAAGAGACTAACCCTTCATCATCTTTATGCCTGACACTGACAGATTTCAACGCCAGCAAATGGCTGGCTGGTGCACAAATTTGGGCTATTCTCCTTGGGGATCTGGCTAGGAGGAAATAAGTAGAATATTTTAAAGTTCCCCTTCATATTTTCCCATTGGGATGAGGAGGGACTGGTTTCATTAACATGTGTGCTTAGCAAATAAATATTTGCTGAATCCTGGCCTCTAGGAGAGGCTATAAAAAAATCTCTGGGATATCTGAGGGTCCTTGCTTAACAGGAACTGAGTGTCCTCAGGTAAGTTAGGTAAGATCTCTGAGCCTCAGTTTCTTTGTCTTGAAAGGAGGAGGTGATCATCCTTTGTCTCTCTACCCCCAGAATAAGGCTCATCGCCAAGAGGACAACACTGCCTGCATCGGATGATGGATTCTGAGATCTGTGGTTCTAAGGCTGTCAGAAGAAGCAGGCTTAGTTCAAGTGTGGGCTGCAGCATGTTCCTGGATCCCACCCAGGGCAGGTGCTATCCATGCCCTGCCTGTGGAGACTCTCCTCCTTCCCGCCTGGCTTTTTCCTTCAGGGTGCACCACATGACTTGGGGTTGGAGGTTGTGGACAGTGGCCCAGCTTCCTCCAGCCCCAGTGGGATGATACCCGGGTAGTTCCTCGGAGGGACCTCTGCAGGAAGGAGTCCCAGGAGCCACAGAAGCCACCTGCTCACCAGTGTGCCCCTCACAGGGTTTCTCCCTTCCCTAGCTCACTTTCTCCTCTCCTTCCCTTGTGCTTCATGGAACCAACTTCCAAACAAAACTAAACAAAACAAAAAACAAAAACACCTGCATCTGAGTCTCAGGGTCTGTTTTAGAAGAATATACCCCAAATCCTACCCAGTCTCACTTTTCTCATTATTCCTTTGTTACCTGCAGGGTCTGCAGTGACATCCCTGTTTCATTCCTAATGTTTATAACTTGTGTCCTCTCTCTTATTTTCCCCCTTTTCCATTTCACTAGATGTTTGTCAATTATGTTGATCTTTTCAAGGAACTAGTTTCTTGTTTGATCTTCCTTGTTGTTTTTCTGTTTTCAGTTTCACTGATGTCTACTCTTATCTTTATTATTTCCTCCTCTCTACTTGCTTTGGCATATTTTCTCTACATTGTCTCGTTTCTTAAGGCAAGAGCTCCAATCATTAATTTGAGACTACTTTTTATTAATGTAAGCATTAGAGGCCATGTACTCTCTATTAACCCCGTTTTACTTACTCATGCACTACAAATTTGGATAGTCGTATATTAATTTTCTTTCATTTAAATGTATTTCTGCATTTCCCTTGAGATTTCCCATTTGGCCCTGGATCATCTGGAAGTGTGGTGTTCAGTTTCTGAGTGTTTGGAGATTTTTCTGTTATCTTTCTGGTGCTATTCCCTTGCAGACAGAGAACACAGGCTGCATGATTTCAATTCTTCTAACTTTGCTTTGGTTTATTTTACAGCTTTGTGGTAGATTTCTTTGGATATATCTTGTTCGGAATTCACTTGGTGTCTTGAATCTGTACGTTTACGTCTTTTGCCAAATGTGGGGGACTTTTAGCCATCATTTCTCTGTGGTTTTTCATCCCTCCTTTGTCCTCTCTTCTAGGGCTCTGATGACCCAAGAGGTTAGATCTTTTGTTATAATCCACATGTCTCTAGGATTCTGTTCAGGGTTTTTTTCCCACCTGTTTTTCTGAGTTCAGACTGGGTAATTTCTATTTTAAGTTCACTTTCCTCTCTCTCTCCCCTCTTAATTCTGCCATGGAGCCCATCCACTGAGTTTCTATTTCATCTTTTTTTTTTTTTTTTATACTTGCAGTTTGAAATTTTCCATTTGGTTCTCCTTCATATCATATTTCTTAACTAAGAATCTCTATTTTTTCTATTTTCTGAGACCTCCTATATCTTCACTTGTTTCAACTGTGTTCATAAATCCTCACTGACGCATTTTTATGACATCTCCTTAAAATACTTGTCAGCTCATTCCAACATCTCTGTCACCTTAGTGTTGGATTGTGTCAATTGCTTTTCTTTTTTTCTTTTCCATTCAAGTCAAGATAACCTTGATTGTTGGTCTAACAAGTAATATTTGATTGCTACATGGTCATTTTTGAATATTCCACTATAGAACTCTGGATCTTATTTAAATTGTGTCTC
Organism: Canis lupus baileyi; assembly: GCF_048164855.1. Classification (NCBI taxonomy): domain Eukaryota; kingdom Metazoa; phylum Chordata; class Mammalia; order Carnivora; family Canidae; genus Canis; species Canis lupus. The sequence continues at coordinate 57,836,573 of NC_132845.1, forward strand.
TTAGCAAGTGTTTTCTGATACTATTCCAGTAAGGAAAGAGGAGGCACTACATCATTACTGCCATATGGGGGTGGAGTTCCAGATTCTACACTTGGCCCCCATTGACAGGAACCCAGTGGGGAAGAGGCTTCTCATTACTGGTGGGTAGGGGTGGGAGTTCAGGCTCCCTACTGATACCACCTTCCCTGACAGGGGGACGTGAACTCTGCTGATACAACTCTACCAGGGAGAGAACATGAACCACATTACTGCTCCTCATGCAACCTTCAGTGATGCTACCACATTGATGGCCTCATTGATGCTGAGCACTGGTGTGAGTCCTGACTCTCCATGAGGCGTCTTCAGAGGCTATCCCAGTGAGGAAGGAAATGAGTGACTCACTCCTCTGAGCAGATGTAGAAGTCTGTATTCACCACTGTCACCCCGGCAAAGGAGTTGAGTCACCTCAGTACAACATGACAAGGGTAAAAGTCTAGGCTTTCTGTGCAATCTTTGCTGATGGAAATGGGAGAATGAGCATTTCTGCATTGCCAGTTCCCCAGCACATGGTCTGGCATATATGAGGCAGAAAGAAATCCCAGAGAACTCACCACCATGTTGTTCCTTGGGTTTCAAGATCCCTGGACAGTTTGTCTTCTTCTCTCCACCTTTCAGAGTCTTCTTATATTTATTTTTTATATCATATCCAGGGGATTTAGCTGTATTTAATAGGATGAATAAGAGAAAGCATGTTCATCCACTTCATCTTACCAGAAGTGGAAGACCCTTGGTTAAATTATTTTTAATATTTATCAATAGATAATATATGCATGTGGTTCAAAATTCAAAAGACATAAAAGAGGGCAAAGCAAAAATTCTCTGCTCACTTTTATCCCCCAGCTGCTCAGTTACTATCCCCATCAGTCAAATGTTATCACCTCCTTGTATGTCTTTTCGGAGAGTTTATGCAGTTACAAGCAAATTCATAGGTAACATTTTTCTGCTTATTTTCTATAAATAGTAGAATCCTGAACAATCTGATTTGGTGCTTCTGATTTTTTTTAGCCACTTTCTTTTTACTTTTTATTTTAAAATAATTATAGATTCACGGAAGATTGGAAAGAAACGTACGGGGAAATTCTGTGCACCATTCCTTCAGCCTTCCATAGAGCTATAACAATGGCAACACTTTATACAACTACAGCACATTACCAAAACCTAGAAATGGACATTTTTACAATTCAGATTCTGTAGGTCTTACTCAGATTTTGTCTGTTATCTGTGTGTGTGTGCACACATGTGTATACATGTGTGTCATTCTTTGCAATCAGACCTCATCTGTAGCTTGTGTAACCACCACTGCCATCAAGATACTCAACTGCTCCATCAGAAGATTCTTTGGTGTTACCCCTTCACAGCCACATCCATCCTCTCATGGTCCCTGATCATTTCTAGCATTAGATTATTTCATAAACATTTACATAAATAGAATCATTCTTTTGGAAAAGGTTTTTTTAAAGAGAAGGATAGAGGAGGTGGAGGGGCAAAAGGACAGAGAGAGAGAGAGAGAGAGAGAATCTTAGGAAGGCTCCATGCCCAGCATGGAGCCCAATGTAGGCTTATGACCCTGAGATCATGCCCTGAGCTGAAATCAAGAGTCGGATGCCTATCTGACTGAGCCACCCAGGCTCGTCTGGAAAACTTTTTAAAATCACAGCATAACTTCCCTGAGAACCATCCAAGTTGTTCTATGTACTCATGGTTCATTCTTTTTTATACCAGAGTTGTATTCCGTGATATGAGTAGAGCAGAGAGTGATTAACAGTTTACCCATTAAAGGACATTTGAGTAGTTTTCAGTTTGGGACCATTATGAATAAAGCTGCTTTGAACATTTGTGTTCAAGTTCGTGAATGATAATAAGCCTTTATTTCTCCGGGAGAAATGCCCAAGAGTGCAACTGTTGGTTTATATGGTAAGTCCATTTTTAGTTTTGAAAGGAGCTGTCAAACAATTTTTCCAGAGCTATTTACATTCCCACCAGCAAGGCATGCATAATCCAGATTCTCCATATCCTTTTTCACTAATTTTTATTGATTTTATTTATTTTTTTGTAGGTGTAACTCATATACTATAAAATCCACCCTTTAAAAGCGGACAATCCAGTGTGCTTCAGTACACTCACAGGTTTGTACACCCATGGCCACTATCTAATTCCAGAACGTTTTCATCACCCCAGAAAGAAACCTGACACACGTGAGCACTCATTCCCCATGTCATGCCCCTTCTGACCGCTGGCAACCACTTTCTAAATTTCCCCAGAATCCTTCAATTTTTAACTACCCTTTCCTACATTGGAATAGAAAATCTAATTAAAAATAAGTAAAATAGTGGCACCTGGGTGGCTCAGTCAGTTAAGCGCCTGCCTTTGGCTCAGGTAGTGATCCCAGAGTTCTGGATGGAGCCCTGCATCAGGTTCCCTGCTCAGTGGGGAGTCTGCTTCTCCCTCTGTTCCTTCCCCCAGCTCATGTTTACTCTCTCTTGCTCTCTCACAAATAAATAAATAAATAAATAAATAAATAAATAAATAAATAAATAAAATCTTTAAAAAAATAAGTAAAATCATACCAAGTAGGACGTGAGCTTTAAGAGGATAAAGGGTTTTATTTCTTTATTTAGTCTATTTTGTTCAGTGATGATTTATCGGTACCTAGCACAGAATCTGGCACATAGAGTTTGCATCTCTAGGAGCACAAGTAATTGGAAAAAGAAAGATATGCATGAATACAATTCCTAGGATCATCATGTTGAACCCCAACACGGGTACAGGACAGCTGTTTCCACACCTGCTGCTGGATTTAAAAATACCCTGCAGTGGGCAGCCTGGGTGGCTCAGCGGTTTAGCGCTGCCTTCAGCCCAGGGTGTGATCCTGGAGTCCCGGGATCAAGTCCCACATCGGGCTCCCTGCATGGAGCCTGCTTCTCCCTCTGCCTGTGTCTCTGCCTCTCTCTCTCTCTCTTTCTCTCTCTCTCTTTCTCTCTGTGTGTGTGTCTGCCATGAGCAAATAAATAAAATCTTAAAAAAAAAAAAATACCCTGCAGGGGCTCCTAAAGGCACACATTTTTAGGCTCCAGCCAGATCTCCTGAAGCAAAACTTCCAGATCTGGGGTCTGAGATTATTCACTTTTAATCAACACTCCCAGTGGTTCAAGCTCTACCCCAGTACACAGGCTAGAGTTTCTAAATCATTGAGATAGGCAATAGGGCTGAATAGGTACTGAGTACAACTTAGTCCCTTGCCCGATACCCATGGATTTATGTATCCTTCTTTCTCTGGGAAAGGGAAATGTAGAAAAAATAATTCTGTCCAAAGGATGCCTTTTTTGGGGAGGTAAAGTAAGATACTAGAGAGTGGATACTCTGGTTCCAAGGATGCAGAAGTTTGAAATCAGACTCAGTTACTTACTAGCAGACTTGGACACATTGTTTGGCTTCTTTGAGCACTTCTATTTTATTTGTATTTTTATTTTTGTTCAGCAGGCAGAATAAGAGCTTCTAGCCCAGATTGCTATTGTAGTGATTAAAGGAACTAATGAGTACGTGCGCGCACACACACACACACACACACACACAACCGTATTTTAACTTTCAATCCTCTGGTTACAGAATCAGAAGCCAAGAACGTCGACACTAAAATTGTCCTAAGAATAATATCATGTCACCTGCCTCTTACAATAATCTTTTCTCTAGTGTTCTCAGCAGGAGGCTGCTCAGTCTCTGTTTGAATGCCTCCAAATGCTGGAAGCCTCACTACCGCATAAGGCATCCTGATGAAATCTACCCACTTTGGCTCCCATCACTCACTCTCATTTCTGCAGTGAGCCCCAAAGAATAAGACGAATCCCTTTCCACCTCACAAGCTTTCTGGTTAGCCAATGTCTCACCGGAAAATCACAGCTTGGCAATATATGATGAGTGGTATATCACACAATAGAATCCATTCATTGGGGCATCTTTCTTTGCTCCTAGAAGCAGCAGAGTAGCAAGTACAAATGCCTTCAGAGGCCAGGTTGGTGACGTACATGAGTGAGATCAACTAGTGAGAGACCATGGCAAAATGAAGATCCAACGCCCCTTTAAAATGAGGAGGCAGCCTTCACTCCACTCCAGCTGATCTCTCTGCATATTGAAATCTGGCTCAGTGTTTTCAGAGATGGATTTTTTTAAAACAGGTATCCGAATTCCATAGTTTTCATTTAAAATCACCTCGTTACGATAAGGGTGCATTACAAATGAGCGAAATGAGATACGTTCCCACAGTTTATTAATAGTGTGGCATTGATGTCAATTACCTGGTCTTGATAACATCCTCTGTTTGTGCAAGGTGTTATCATGGGGGAAATTGAGTCAAGGGCAGAAGGAAGGTTTGTGCACTGTTTTCGTGACTTCTTGTGCATCTAAAAATCGTTTAAAATAAATAGCTAAGAAATAAAAATAAGAAACTGCCGCTTTGTAATCACTCGTGTTTTAAATGTTGGCAAACTGACTTAATTAGAAAGCACCCATGTGTTTGCAAGTGAAATAAAACATATCTAGGGCTGCGATTCTGCAACATTCGTAGTTGAGCATCATGACCGAGTTCATGAATTTTGCAGTCAGACTTTGTGAATTTTGGCTCCAGTACTTATTAGTTCTAAGAGCACAGTAAGTTTCTGAGTGTCATTTTCCTCATCTGTTAAGCAGGAGCTCTTGCTATCTCCCTGGGGAGTTGCAGGGCTTCATGAAGTGCTGTGTTAATGTGGTGCCCAGGATATATACATTCACCCATTGGGTGAATGTAGCTGATAGTAATTTTTACTCTCAGGATGAATTCAGATGGATGGATGTTCAAATCACCACCACCTCAGGCTGGTCCAGCATTCTGTTAACAGATGCTCTGGCTGCTTCCCTCACTTCTGCTCGGAGCAGGTCTTCTATGACCATCTGATGAAACAGACTGGCTGGATCCAGAAAGCCAAGAGAAGGGCACATTGCCGTCTTGCTACTCAGAACGGCCGGAAGCCCCGTGGAACAGAGATGACATGGCTTCTCCGCTCGGAGGCATCTCCTTAAATGAAAGATGTCCTGGAGTAACGCCTGGCCTGAGCTGCCTGCCCCACCTCTGTCCCATCTCCTTATCCTGCTATTCCCTCTGCTGCACCGACAGGGACAAGGAAGAGCGATTAAGTGAGTGGCTGCTTTGAGTTTTGCTCCTGGCCTCAAATTCTTGACAGAGGTCAAGAGAAAAGGGACAGGGGAAGAGGGACCTTGCAGTGAATGAGCCAGAGGCTTTGATGAAGGCACATCTACATCATTGACATCTGGGCTTGGGGGGAACAGAAAGAAAGGGCCTGGCCAGGAGATGTTTGTTGCCAGACCCCAATGGGGCAGGTGACCTACACCATCCCAGGTTTAGTGTTCTACTCCAGTGAAGTCATGAGACTTTGGAGGAGCCAAAAAGGGGGCCCCAACCATGGCATTCAGAAAGGTGTCTTCTCTGTGTATCAGGAGGAAAATAGTGGTAATAGAGCAGCTGCTGGGAAGGAAGGAAGGAAGGAGAGAAGGAAGGAAGGAAGGAAGGAAGGAAGGAAGGAAGGAAGGAAGGAAGGAAGGACGGGAGGGAGGGAGGACGGGAGGGAGGGAGGGGAGGAAGGTAGGATTCAGACAGAAATCGTTCCAAAAATATTACTGTGTCCTGGGATCCAGTCCCGCATTGGGCTTGCTGCTCAGCGGGGAGTCTGATTCTCCCTCTGCCTTTGCCCATGCTTTAATTCTCTTTGTCTCTCTGTCTCTGTCTCTCTCAGATAAATAAAGATCTTTTTAAAAAAAATAGTGCTGGGAAAGAAAACAAAGCAAAGTGCACATGGGCAAGAAGGATGGTTCTGAGCAGGTGACAGCAGAGGCCAAATATGAACTAAGTGAGGTAGCATTAACTCCCCTGCCAGGCCCCAACGCAGGCATCTTCCCTGAAACTGAATCATACCTAGCCTCCTCATGTCATCTCCATTCTCCAATGTCAATGCTGAGCGGCTCACCCCAATCCACATGCATGTGCCTGAGGGTCCTAACGCAGGTCTCTGGGATCCCAGGCTCCCCTGTCCTCAGCTCCCTCCCAGCTACCCAGCCCTCTTTCTCTGTTTTCCTCTGGGATCCAGAGGCAGGGAGGCGATTTTCACACATTCACACATTCCACTAATTGCCAGGGCTTGCTGGAACGGCCACGAGTCATCAAAGCTGGCCTTTATGGTAGCTGAGAGATGTAGCCTGTGACCACGGGCATGGGTCTGTTCTCGGGCTGCATCTACCCCCGGCCCATGAGCTCCATGAGAACAAAGATTGCATCTGTTTTTCTTGACAGATATATCTTCAGCACCTAAGGAGTCAGGCACGCAGTGTAGATCACGGTTATGTAATGGCACGGGAAGCTGGCTGAAGGGTACGTGGGAACTCAAAGTCTCTGTCTTATCCTTGCAGCTCCTCTTTTAATGTAAAATTATTTCAAATGAAACAAAAATTAGCAATCATGCTGCCAGGCAAAGCAAATAAAGAAAAGTGGCTTCCAACAAATATGAACCCGACTTGTTTGTTCCTTCTCTTTAGGCTGCTATCATTCCTCAGCCTCCCCTCCGAAGCTCTGGGCCACTTGTTTGAGCCTCTGGATTAACTGTCTGGAATATCTGGCCATGTCTGGGTGTTGGGAACCCCTGGTGTCAGGTGCATGGAGAATTTCCTCACACCCCCAGGCTTCCCAGCAGGTGCAGGGACCTCCGCAAGGCAACCTCCGTGAGGCGACTGAGGATTCTATTACAGTGGCACTTTGTGGGGCTCACTCAACCCGTCAGGATAATTGTCTGACTTAATGTGATATCTGAGCCCTGCAGCTGTGTGAGTCTGTCCTCCCTGGGAACTCAGGCTGGCTGCTGGAGCACATTTCAGCGTCTTGAATTAACAGCAGTTTGGAAGTCTCCCTAATTAGTTACAGCGCTGCTCGAGGTGTCATTTTATTTTATTTTTTTAAAGCATTTTTTTTTTATGAGCCAAGTAACATATTGCCATGTGAGTTTCTGGAAGACAGGGAGCTATAAATAAAATGATAATTTACTTGAAGTCTATCACACAGATAGACCAAGTTCAGAAGTAAGTTTTAATTTGACTAATGAGACGAAACTTTCTCTGCAGAGTGTGGGTTGTGGGTATGGCTATCAGGGTGTGACACGGAGCGGGGCGTTCCCCCCCAAAGACTGGGGATGCAGCACAGCCTGGAGACAATCCCAAAGACTGGGGATGCGGCACAGCCCGGAGACAATAAAGGAACAAAACTTGATCTTCCTACAAGCGAGTGCGCTCGGGGTCCGGGAAGCATGAGACGGATGCAGACTCATGACCTGCCTCCTCTCTGCCTGGAATCTGTGGGTCTCTCCTTCTTGCCCCAGACCTCAATACCTCCTATAATTATGGAGAAGGACAGTGGTTAAGCTTCCACCATGGGTTTTCAGAAACATGCGAACATCTTACTGATGGGAAAGCAGCAAATGTCAGTGATCCAGAGGTGTGCGCACTGGTTAAGGGGGCTGTGCTCAGAACCCACATGGCTTGAGATCAAATCCTGCCTCCTTTATTAACAGGCTGTGTCAACTCAGGCGCACTCAACTCTAACTCAATCTCTCTGTGCCTTGCTTTCTTCACCTGTTGAACACTACATAAGCATCTTGAGTAAATTAATTGATAAACATCCAGATTGCCTAGAACTTCTAGGGAACACACAGCAAACTCTCAGTCTGTAAAGTCTTATCTAGTGCGTGTATTCTCAACAGGTGGCAAAGAAACCGTGGCTAGGACACTGGTCTGTGGGCCTCCAAAGGGACACGGCACCTGAATAGATGCGCAGTACATTTGGGGTTTTAAAATATAAATGAGGGCAGCCCCGGTGGTGCAGCAGTTTAGCGCTGCCTGCAGCCCAGGGTGTGATCCTGGAGACCCGGGATCGAGTCCCATGTCGGGCTCCCTGCGTGGAGCCTGCTTCTCCCTCTGCCTGTGTCTCTCCCTCTCTCCCTATCACTCATGAATAAATAAATAAATAAATAAATAAATAAATAAATAAATAAATAAAAAAAATTTAAAAATATATTAATGAGGGAAAGGGGGCCCATGAGAGAACAAGGTTGGGAAGCACTCAAACAGTTCCCTATAATAATAAGTTGTGTGCAAAATTGACCAGGCATGTTCCCTGTCTGATGTCAGCCGCAATAACGTCAGGTATGGGGAACAGACAGGCCAGTGTTGAAATCTGGTTCTTCTAGCCAGGAACTGTATGATCTTGGGAAGTTACTCCACTTCTCTGTATTTCTGATCTATAAAACCAAGCTCATAAAGCCATGGTGGGGATGAATAAAATTATGCACACCCAGTGCTCGGGAAAGGCCTGCCATGCAATAAACACGCAATATAGGGTAGCTATTATTGGAATTATTTTCCTCATTATTTTACCAAACAAAAAAAATAATAATAAAAGCCCTCCTAGTACACACAGGCACACGATCCATGATAGCTCAGTGGCGCCTCTGAGCCATCCCCGGGGCCGGCACTTGCTTGGGCTCTTTCTGGCTCTCTCTAATGATCCCTGGGAAATGTTGCTGTTTGCTATGCAAATATTTCACTCTTTGTCTGTAATCATAATATCACACCAAGAAGTGGACTCTGACAAGAGGAACACGCTGATGCGGGGTGTTTGCAATTGCTCGTCAGTTCCTGGCGGCTCCGTGGGAGCTGCAGAGGCAGCCTGCCAGCCGCTTGCCTCCCTGGGTGCGTATCAGGGGCCGATGCCTTATTAGTGCTGCTCCGCACGGAGCGCTTCCTCTGTGCGGTCAATTTGTGCTCGGCTGTGACGCTGTAAAGAAGGGGCCACTTTTACATAATCGATATGGAATTAAAATGATTGAAAAGTGTGACTCGCCACTCCAGGGTCCCACCAGAGCAAAAGGGATTCTGGACTTGTGCTCCGGGAAGGTAGTGGGAGGATGGAGACCACCCAGGCCACTCGTTCGTACCCAGCAGCCAGGGCCTGAGTCATGACCCCCACCAGCCATAGGGCCATCTTGGCTGCTTGCAAATCTCTCAACATTCGTGGCCAGGGATGCATCTTTTTCCTGTTCTAAGTGCCTCCCCTGGGTCTAACCTAAATCCTTCATGTTGCAGGTGGAATCCATCTCTTTCTGGGTCTTAGAGACTCCTAAGTAGAGGTCCCACTTGGTTATAGGGATTAAAAGTGGGAGCACTGGAGGCTAGCAAGTACCCCCTAGCTAGCTTGGCTCCTCCAGCCTGTCTACTCAGCCTGTCAAGGACAGGTATGGGGAGCCTACTTCCCTGGCTGTCTGTCTAGGAGTCTCCTTGAGGATGACAAGTATCCCAAGGCATCATGAGGAAGTGTTGACATGGACAGAGTCTAGACTTTGGTTCCAGCCTGGACACAGCCACTCCAGATAGCCAGCTGATGCACAGAGCATAGAAATATCCCTGTGTGCGGACAGAAGCCCTAGCAGGCTGGCACCCCCTGCTCCCATGGGCTGTATGGCTAGTCGGTCAATGTCATTTATTGTCAGGGAATCTGTGCTGTGCCACCTCCCTGCCTGGGGTACCAGTGATAAAACAACAAACAAAACAAAAATCATCAACAACGATGACACACTAAATCTCTGCTTTCATGGGGCTTACCTTCTAATGAAGGTGGACAATAAAGATGGGCTTAGGAATAAATTCTATGGAAAAGAGTAAATCAGGGTAAGGGAACAGAGAGAAGGAGAGGACATGATGGACAGGGTAGGGTAGGCTCCTCTGAGGAAGGAACACTGCACCAGAGGGACAAAAGCCTGGGGAGACAGAATTTGCTGGGTGGTTCCAGAAGAAGCCAGATGGGGCCGGAGCAGAGCCAGCAGGCAGGAGAGTGGTGGGGGGCAGGAGGCAGGGGGCAGGGGCCAATTATGTGGGGTTTGATGGTCATAGGAAGGCAACTGGACTTCATTCTAATGGAATGAGAAGCCACTGGAGCCTTGACAGCAGGTGCTTTGTATTTTTACAGGCTCACTCTGGCTGCTGAGTAGGAGATCTTTAGGGGGAGTGGGTGAATTGGAAGGGAGGCGTGTTAGGGACCTAACCCATTAATCCGGATGGCTTGGGCAGTGAGGACCAAGAGAAAGAAGGTGGGTCCTCTTTATTCACGGATTCTGTATTTGCAAATCTACCCACTTGTGAAGATTCATTCATAACTCCAAATCAATACCCGCGTCCCTTTTCCCATCTTTACTGGACATTTTTGGAGCAGCAAAACATTTGAGTCACTGACCCACCTGTTCTCAGCTGAGGCGGAACGAGGCACTGGCTCTGCATCAGGCCCCAGATGTGGAACAAGGGCTCCTCTGCTGTCTTTCAGTGTCATGTTCTTCACATCTTTGTGGATTTTGTGGGCAATATTCCTGTTTAAACTCGCCCCCCAAGGGTAGTGTTGAAAGGCTGGCTGGTGTTCCTGAGTTCGAGTTCTGATGCGCCGTATGGAGAAAAAACATGCATCAGGCAAGTTTTGTGTAGGCAAGAGTTATGGTGTGTTGGCTGTGAGTTCAATGTTAACACATCAATAATATATATTAAATTAGCTGTGTTTAAATAGACACATGCACAAAACAAAGTCCTATATCAATGAATCGATAAAAACCTCATGACCAGAAGCTCACAGGAGCCTAACCCTGTGTTTCCCCCAATAGCAACGCATTATTCAGTATTGATTAATCCAGTGTTTCTGGTGACTGACTACCACGGATAATAAGAATCGACTGTAAATGGATTTAGAATATATGTTGAAGGTAGAGGGAAACGAGGAACATTGTCTGACACTACACTTCCACATGCATTCCTCTCTCAGCAAACCCACATGGCGAGGATTATTTACCCCCATTTTACAGAGGAGAACACTGAGGCTAAGAGGTAAAAGCACACCGCTGGGATACAGGCAGAACTGAGATGCACACCCACCTCCAAATCCAGTCCTCTTTTTTTTTCCTAGGGTTGCCCTAACAGAACACCACCGGATGCCTTCAACCACAGGAATGCATTCTGGAATCCAAGATCAAAGTGCCCATAGGTTTTGTTTCTTCTGAAGTCTTTCTCCCTGGTGTGCAGATGGCCACCTTCTGTGTCCTCACATGATCTTTCCTCTGCATGCACGTGTGTGCAAATTCCTTGTGTGTCTAAATGTCCTCTTGTTTAAAGACACCAGTCAGACTGGAATAATGCCCATGCAAGTGGCCTCAGGTTCACTTGGTCACCCCTTGGAAGCTCTATCTCCAAATACATCCAGGTTCTGAGATCTTGAGGGTTAGGGTTTCAACCTTCCCCTGTGTCTTTTGGGGAAACAGCCCAAAACATTCCACCCTTCAATGCACACCCCAAATTCATGTCTTTAACACACTTGGGGATGCATTTACCTTCATGCTGACAGATCATAAGTTTTAACCCATTCTGGCATCAACTCAGTTTCAAATCTCCTCTAAATATCATCTCAATTAAGTGTGGGTGAGACTCCAGGTATGATTCATTTTGTTGTTGTTGTTGTTTTATGATTCATTTTGGACCAAACTTTCTCTCCAGTTGTGAGCCTGTGAAACCAGACAAGTTATCTGCTTTAGAAATGCAATTGAACACATATTCCTGGTTCCAAAAAAAGAGTCCAGCAAGAAGAAAGGGATCATGGATTCTAAGCAAGTCCAAAACCTAGTAGAGCAATTACATTAGCTCTTAAACCTTGAATGGAAGCCTCTTTGACTCGATGGCCTGTTCTCTAGACCTACAGAGGGGCAGCCTTGCCTTCTAGACCCACAGGGGTTAGTAGCCCCACCATGGAGGCCCTGGGTAGGGACAGCCTGGCCCTCTGGAACTCAGGGGGTGTCCCCACCCTCTGGAATGGAGACAGCCCTGACTTTGGGACCATTCTTCCCTTCAGTACAGGATAACACATGTTCCTGCCTGGATAGCCCAAGTGGTCCATCCTGTAGAAAACCCAAAAGTCTGACAGCCTTCCTTCATGTTTTCCCATCTCTGTCCCTGCCAGTCCATGCTGGCACCATTTCTGCTTAGATGGAGGATTGGGGATAAGAATCCCATTGGAAATCTTTTCATCCAGTCACATCTTTTGCATTCTCACCGGAATGGACTCTCTCTCTCTCTGCAATATAGACATGCTGAGAATGTTCCAAATCTTCAAGTCCTGGCTCCTTTTTTGTTTGATAACTTCTCCCTCAATTTCCCTTTGTCTTGTCCTGTTGTACCACAAACAGTAAGGAGAAACCAGGCCACCCCATGGACATTCTACTCATAAATGCCCTCCACAAAATCCCAGAGCTCTTCATTCACAAGTTCTACCTTCCATGAGATGCTAGAACACAATTAGGCCAAGCTCTTGGCCACTTTATGAAAAGGATCGCCTTTCCTCTTGTGCCCGGTGACTTCTCCTTGTCATCCGAAGCTTCACTGGAAGCACCTCCCTGTCCATATTCCCACCAATGATCTGTTCCTCAAGGCAAGGTGGGCTCTTTCTAACATGGGCTTCATAATTCCCTACCTCCCCCTAACCCCGGGTTCCAAAACCACATCTTTGTTGTTAGGCACCTGTTATATCAGCAGTGTGCATCTCAGTATCAAAAATCTCTATTACTTCACTGAGGTTCCCCAAACAAAATGGTTGGGTGGCTTCACCAGGTTAATTTTCTTACAGTGGTGGAGGTGGGAAGTCCAGATTCAAGAGATTGACAGATTTAGTTCTGAGACCTCTGTCCATGGCTTGCAAACGGCCGCCTTCTCACCTGATCTTCCTCCAGTGCATGTGCATCCCCAGTGTCTGCCGCCCACGCTTCCTCTTCTTGAGAGGACATCAGTCAGATTGCTCTAGGGTCCTGTTCCCATTCAGTAGCCTCTGTAAGGGAGTTGGTTCCAAATACAGTCACATTCTGTGGTCCTGGGGATTGGGACTTCAAACAGATGAATTTGGGGGTGTGCACAATTCAGCCTCTGACATTCAGCAACAGTTGGACTTCCTCTTGTTCTCTTTCTCCTCCATCGACTGCAGAATAAAAGTGCATCCAGTCTGGTAGGAGGGGTTGTCCATTTCTCTATGATGCTGTATCTGTGCTCGTTTCTACACTAAAGCCAGAACTGCAGCCCCAAGCTGCAAGGAAGAGCAAGAGGAGGGGAACAATAAAGCCGTGAAACATCTTTAGTTCTTTGACCACATAATTCTCCCCATCTTCCCCTGCCTCATTATTCTTGCTGTCATTTAATAAACTGACTCTAAAATTATGAGAGAAAGGAAACCACCACCTCCTGTCCTCTGTACTCCCTGAGGGATTATGGGATTTTACATAATTAAATAGGAGCCATGTAATTTCGCACCTGCTCGCCTCTCTTGTACATTGTATGTTGCCCCCTCACTTCTCCTCAGCTCCAATTTCAAACAGAAAACACGATTCAATGTGACAAAAATGCTTCTTCCCCAGTCTCCGCGTGGCTCCCCAGTTTCTGCTGGCATTCCTGTTTCCCCGGGGCACCTTTCCCAAGGGGCGTCTTCTGGGTCCAGCTGGGTGCACAGGGTCCTTCCACGGTGCTGCTGGACTTGAGGCCTGGACAATGGGAAGCAGGCCACTGGGGCTCAAAGATTAGCTTGGCAAAGTATCTCACTCCTCCAGGCCTCTGTTGGTTCATCTATAAAATGGATTTGAATTATTTTCTTGCCTTGTTCACATGGAAGTGTCAAGAGCCTCGTTACTGTCCAGTGCTGCAAGGTGCTCTACAAACTAGAAAGTACTACAAAAATATTATTTTATCATTGTGCTTTGGAGAAAGCCAGGCCCACAGCCCTGGGTGGTCATGGTGACAGGGGGACTCTGATGATGCCAGGGGCAGAGAAGCCTTGGTAGGCAATGCTCTGGGGCAGTCTGAACACTCCTGACCCAGTGGCCATCCTGGTGCAGAAGGTGCGGGATAATATCATAGCCAATCTCATCCTGTGTCCTACAGGTTTCTGCCTTGGTGCCTGGGTAGGAAGAACAGATGAGGCAGGCCAGATGTTCGCTAGAAAAAAATATGGAGTTGGGCGACCAGGAGAATTTGATATTCTCTTTCAAATTTCTGGTCTGGAAAACATTGAGATTTGCACCCAACAGGCAGAAGAGGACCCAGGGGAGTTTCAGTGAAAACTCTAGATTTGGCATCTGTACCTGAGCTGCGGGGCCTGCAGGCAGTGTCTCTCCCCTTGAGGATGGTCTCCAGCCAGCCAGATCAGAAGGCTCAGTCCCACCCCCCCCAGGGGCAGGCTGCAAGGGCCTGAGTGTTAATGCCCCTGCAACACACCCCAACCAGAGGAATAGAGGAAGTGAGTTAATACTCCAGATTCCTTGGGTCCTGAGAGGACAATTCTGATATTCTTTCAGAAAGTCCCCCCAGATGGATGGAGCCTGCTCAGCCATGGTTGTGTTGGTTCACTGATGTACTCACTGGCTTCCTCCTCTTTTCTGTTTCACTTCCCTTCTCCCATGATGCTTCCTGGAATCACAAGCCAAATGAACTATGTGTATCCAAATCCTTGCCTCAGGATCTGCTAGATAGATCAGCAATCTATCTTTTCTTCCAAGGGTCCTTCCTCTTTTCTCCTATGACATCACTTGAAATGCCTTTCTCCTATGACCATCACCATCATGGTCTCTCTGGCTGGTTACTAGCTGCTTTGCAGTGTGATGCTTATCACCAAATATGAGAAAGCAGGTGCCATCTGGCCAACCAAGAGCAGAGTAGCACTGGTGGCATGGCCGTCTCCCTTCTGCTGGGCACTGTAGCTCTATATAATGTAACCTGAGGCTCTCTTCTAGTTCCAGTGCACACTGAGAATATGGATGACCTTAGCTGGAGCCCATCACAGGCTGTCACAGCTGGCCCAGTGTATGTGATATTCCCAGTGGAGGGAGAGGAAGCCAGGCAGATCAGGGCAGCAGAGTCTCCGGGATGGCTGTCTGAGACAAGGGAGTCTTCCACGGTAGCAGGGTTTAGGCCTCTTGGTAAGTGTTAGCTTGACAGGGCCCATGGTGACATTATGGTCAAATCCAATTGAGTGTCTACCACAGGAAAAGTGCCATGCCTTATGTGGATTATCCCAGCCACTTTCAGGATTCTCCCATTATGTGGGGAAACTCTGAAAAACCCCTATGCCAGGCTACAGAGTCCAGATCAGTCTTTGGGAGTGGGACACAGGCAAGAGTGTTTTTTAAAGCCCCCCCCCATTGCCCCCATCCTACCCAGGCCAGTGATTCCAACATGTAACCATGATGAAGAACTGCCAGGCTAGAGTGTACACTGCTAGCTAGTCCTCAGGAAACACCTCCCCTTTGGGCAAGGCTGGTCAGGCTGGATCCGGACTATAGTTGGGGTTGTCAAGCTATTTTTGTCTGTGTGAATGACCTTCAGCTCTCTCTGTTAAGCCAGTGTCTTCTCCTGAGCAAAGCTGATTCCACTCTCCAGACTCAGATAGCCCCTCTTTTCATATGCTCTGGCATCTTAGGATAAGGGCTCTGAGGTTGGGAGCCTTCTGCATGTTGAGTTTAAGTCACCTTTTTCTGAGTGTCCCTCACTCCAGGACCTGTAAGGATAAAACCTGGAAGCTTGATAAGAGACAAACCTGTTCTCCTTGCCCATTTCACAAATGGGAAAGTGGAGACTCCTCTGCCTCTCCTATCACTGACATTTCCTTGGTGGACAACTCCCTGGCAAGCATTAAAATGACTGAAAAGCAAAAAAATGAGGTGCAAGGAAAAGAGCCACTCTTATAGGCTAAATACTTGTGTCTTCCCCACTCCCAAGTTCCTATTTTGAAGTCCGAGCCTTCAGTGTGATTATACTAGGAAGTGGAGCCTTTGGATGGTCCTCAGGACTAAATCAGATCATGAGGTTGGGGCCCCATGATGGGACTTGGTATCTTGGAAGAGTCATTGGAGAGCTCATTTTCTCTGTCCCTCCCCACCATGTGAAGACACAATTAGAATTCAGCAGTCCACAACACAGAAGTGGGTCCTCCCCAAAACTTACCCACACCAGCACCCTGATCTTGGACTACTAGCCTCCGGAACTACAAGAAATAGGTTAATTTTGTTTATAAGCCATCAGTCTATGGTATGTTGTTAGAGCATCCCAAACAGACCAAGGCAGCCACTGTTCCACAATTGCATCTATCCATCAACACCCACTTCTCCAAAATCCCCCAGATGATCCTGCACCTTTAAATTCATCCAGTTATTCTAAAAAAACATTTATTGATCCCTTAGTGCTTCATTAGTTTGTAAGGATACAAACAATTTGAGATATAGGTCCTACCTTAGAACACCTTCAGAGAAGGATGCCTGTGGCTCAGCGGTTAAGCATCTGCCTTCAGCTCAGGGAATAATCCCAGGATCTGGGATCAAGTCCCACACTGGGCTCCCTGTAAGGAGCCTACTTCTCCCTCTGCCTGTGTCTCTGCCTCTCTCTCTATGTGTTTCTCATGAATAAATAAAGGAATCTTAAAAAAAAAAAAAAGAACACCTTCAGAGAGTGTCATTGGTTTTGCTGGTGCTGTTTCCAAGGGCCATTCCTCTCCCCTCTTGTAAGCTTCCTGAACCTGCCTTCACAGCAGAAACTGGGAACACAGACACATGCTTTTCCAGACTCTCTTGCAGCTAGGATTGTGAATGTTCTGGCTAATGGGAAATAAGGGAAAAGCAGTGAGGGAACATCAGGGAACATTTTCTTCCTGATGAAAGCTTCATTCACTGTCCTACCCTTGACCCTTTCTGCTTGAGAGAGAGTTTGCTTTAAGACCAGAAGTCCCAGAGGGTAAGAGGAGACATAATCAACACACTGACAATGACGAAGCCCAGACTTGAAAAGACCTTGGGTCCTGCAACTTCACTGTTGAGCCATTGACCCACTCATGGATGGTCCCCTTCTCCTCTTCTGTTTATGATAGAAAATAAAATCCCCTGTTGTTCAGGCAACTTCACTGGGCATTTAGTTCCTTATGAACTAAAGCTTTCTTTTCTGAAACAATGATGTCAAGTAGACTTATTTCCCTCTGCCTTTTACTTGTCATGAAATTCTTGGCTAATGAAATACCCTCCCTGAGACTTAATTCGCAAAATATAAAACAGCAATAGTGATGAATCCTAGCTGGTGAGTCGGGGGGATTAGCAGAGAGAGCAAACGCACGTGTTTGGGAAATACAGCTGGTGTTTTATAGATGCTTATGACTCTTGCTTTTTTCTCACCCAAAACAGTACAGCACAGACCTTACAATCAAGCTCAGGCTTTGGAATCACCCAGACATAGATGTGAATCTGGGATCTGACAATTTGTGACCTTGTGTGAGTCATCTTACTGGAACCTCATTATCTTGATCTGCAGGGTGGGCATAGGATTATCATCTGTCTCCCTGGGATGTTGTAAAGATTGGGGAAGAAATTTCTTGGGAACATCTTGACAGAGAGGCAATATATACAAACATTCAGTGTATGTTAGCTGTTGCTTTTATGTTGAAATATGCATCTGAAGGGAAAATGAGAAAAGTGTATAAGAAGTGGTGCTATAGCTTTACCATCCCCAGTTTCCTATCCTTTCAGACAGAAGCCTTATTTTCTTTTAGTTGCCCTGGAACCACATCCTCAGCTGAGCATCTCAGACTTCATCGGCATGGACCTGCTGATGCTAAGATTGTCCTATCCTTTTGTCAGTGACTGTAATGTTGGGGGCAGTGTGACCTACCTCTCACCAATGGGAGATGTCTAATGGGTGGCTTTCAGCAAAATTTTCTGTCTCCCAGGATAGCCCCCACTGGAAGACATGCCACTCCTCTTGGTTGAGATGTTTTCACATCTGGAGATGATATGCAAACTGGCTGGGGGAGGAAGCCAGCCTCCAGGATTGCATAGAGATAAGGGGAATGACCCTGGGTCTTTGAAGATGTGGCTGATATGTTAGTCATCAATATTAAAACCCATTCTATCCAGACATGTATATAGTACATTTGAGGGGAACACATTCCTGTGTTGTTTGAGTTACTTTGAATTGATGTTTCTGTTGCCTATAGCTAAAAGCATCTTAACTGATACAGGCCTCTGGCATGTTGCTCCTGAGTGTCCAGCTCTGGACTTGGCTTATATAGGGAGCCACAGAATCACAGAATGATAGAAATCAGAGAGCTCATCTTGTTCCCATTACATAAATGAAAAGATGAAGGCCCAGAGATAGGAAGCAACTTGCCGAAGGACACACAGCTAGTAGGTGGCAAAGCCATAATGCATGCCCATATTTTCTGATCCTTAAAACCTTTTCTTCTTGTACCCATTGCCCACATCTGAGAAGAGGAAAGGCTGATATAATCTGCAAAGAAGGAAAGAGAAATGAAAGGCAAGAAGTAGAACTTCCTGCAGATCCCTTGGGAGACCGAGTCATTCCCCAGAAACCCCTTAGTGTTCACCCAGCCTCTAACTCACTAGGGTTCAGATCTCCTTTGTGTTCTCCACCCTGTGATACATATGGTGTTAAATGCCAGGCAGGGCCTGATGCATTCTCTTCTGAGACTGATGGCCCTTGGGACTAGTTGTAGGTCAGGGTGATGACAGGGCACTGATGACATGCTGCACTGCAGTCAGATCTAGCTTTTTGCTTAACTGCACCGTTCACAGCCCTGAGCAATTGGGCAGTAACTCTCAGGCACAGAGAGTGAACTGGCATTGAAATACTGATGGGAACCTCGATGCAGACTGATCCAGGAGACATCAGTGCATCTGAGATCAGCTGCCTTTTCTTCTCTCTGGCAGGTCAGGGCTGAGGACTCCTTACATGCTGAGGTTGAGCTTGAATCCAAGCGCACCGATTTCCACAAGAACAATCTCACGATAAAGAGAGAATTCCATGGCAGAGGTTCCTAGTGCTCACCTACATTTGGTCTTCTCTCCCAGGTATATGGGAGGATCACATGTCCCCACTCACACGCCCCTTGAAAGTTGGTTCATATGATTAGTTCTGGCCAATTTGTTGTGAGCAGAGTGGATCATATTTTTTCTGAATCAGAGCTTTTAATTGCTCATGTGAAATCTTCCAGCCTCTCTTCCCTGCCTTGGCCATTGTGGAAAGGTGTATGTGATAGAAATGCTATAGGATGGGAGCAACCTGGAGCTCCAAACCACTTTGTGAAGACCAAGAAGATCATGACCAGAAGCACAGTTTCCATTCTCAACCAGGAGCAGGCTCTTGTTGTGCCAGGTTGCTGCTGTGTGTCATAGCAGCATGACCCAGTCTAACTAACAACAGGAGTCTCATCGATGTTAGCAGGGCCCCCATCATTCCATAAACACTTGTTATATTTCGGAAACTGTTCTCAGTTCTATGGGCCTTACATCATTTAAATCCCCCTCTAACCCTATGAGAGAAGATTCAGGATTTTCCCAGGGATGAATACCTAAAGCTTGGTAAAGCTGTGAATTTTCATCCCCAAGCTGATCTTACTCCAGTCTGATGTGCTTTTATTGTTAAATACGGGGCAGGGGGAGGGTGGGGACCCACAGGAGAAAATATTTTATAAAATACTGAAAAAAATCAGAACAATCTGTATGTAAGGTGACCACAGTTACTTTTATACACACACATGGAAAGAGAGAGGCAGAGACAGAGAGAGAGAGAGAATAGAAGTGAACCACAATATACACAGTTGAAATCTTTAATGAGTGGTTTTATGGGAGATTTTTATTTTATTTTTATGTGCTTCTGTAACCTCTTTGGTCTTCTCCAATGAGTAAACATTTTTTTTATAACCAGAAAAAAATGCATTTTTAAACATAAGATGGTATCCAAAATAGAATATGAATTACTGATATCTGAAACATTTCAGGCTCAAGTAGACTCAAGGTCAGATGCAGAACAAATGCGCTTCGTAAGCTCCTACTATGTGTCTGACATTTTATTTTAAGGACTTTATTTTTAAGTAATTTCTACACTCAACATGGGGTTCAAACTCACAACCCAGAGATCAGGAGTCCCAAGCTCTACCCACTGAGCCAGCCAGGCCCCCCGTGTCTAACATTTTTTTATGTTTTATGTTATGGCATTTAATCCTTCCAGTGATTTTGAGAAACAAGGTTACTTTTCCCAGATTGTAGATAAGAAAGTTGGGGTTCAGAGAGGTCACATGACTTTCCCCTCATTTTCATGCCTTAATACAAGACAGTGTCAGGTGTCCCCAAGAATGATGCTTTCCTACTTTGGGCACATTGCTTCCTGTGGCGATGTTCTGCATGTTCCTCTATTCTGAATTATTTGTACAGTTCAGAAGTCTGCAACCCTGACAACCCAGCAATTGCACTATTCAGCATTTATCCAAAAGATATAAACATAGTGATTTGAATATTTATATTTATAGCAGCAATGTCCACAACAGCCAAACTATGGAAAGAGCCCAGATGTCCATCAACAGGTGAACGGATAAAGAAGATATGGTACATATATATGATGGAATATTACTCAGCCACAAAAAAGAATGAAATCCTGCCATTTGCAACAGCGTAGAGAGAATTAGAGGGTATTATGCTAAGCGAAATAAGTTAATCAGAGAAAGCCAAGTGGCATATGAGCTCACTCATGTGGAATTCAGGAAGCAAAACAGATGAACATAGGGTAAAGGAAGATAAAATAAAATAAGATAAAAGCAGAGGGGGAGACAAACCATAAGAGACTCAACTCTATCAAACTGAAGGTTGCTGTAGGGTAGGTAAAGTGGGGATGGGGTTACTGGGTGATGGGCATTAAGGAGGGCATTTGATGTAATGAGCACTGGGTGTTATAAGCAACTGATGAAACACTAAATTCTACTCCTGAAGCAAATAATACACTGTATGTTAACTAACTTGACTTTAAATAAAAAATTAAAAAAAGAAATCTGCAATGCCCAAATTTGATTAAATTGAATTGATGCATGGTTTTTAAATGTACAATTAACCTGCTGTATTAATTTCCTATTGCTACTGCCACCACAAAATACCATGAATTTAGTGGCTTAAAACAACACACTTCATGTTGGGCATGGAGCCTAATGTGATGCTTGAACTCATGACCCTGAGATCAAGACCTGAGCTGAGATCGAGTCAGATGCTTAAACAATTGAGCCACCCAGGTGCCTCAGAATACACATTTTTTAAAAATCTCACAGTTTTGAGGTTAGAAGTCTGAAATGGATGTTATTGGCTAGAATAAAAACATCAAGACTTCATTCCTCCTGCAGGTTCTCCTGAATCTGCTTCCTTGCCTTTTCCAGCTTCTAGAGTCTTCCATGTTCCTTGGTCCATTATCCTCTTTCTCCATCTTCAAAATGAGCAATGGCAGGTGAGACTCACAATACGACCTCTCTGGTCCCCACTCTCTGCCTCCCTCATCCCCATTCAAGGACCCTGGTGATTGAATTGGGTCCACCTGGATAAGTCAGGATCATCTCTTTATCTTAAGGTCATCTGGTTAACAACCTTATTTCCAACTGCAACTTTAATTCCCGCTTGCCATGTAACCTGAGGTATTCACAGTCTGGCACTGGGGCTTGGCCGTTGCTCTGCCCCCAATCCCTGCCTAGAAGTGATTGCGGTTGTGTCAACTACTAAAACCAGTTGAGCCTTTCCTCATCTTTGGGAAAGTGGGGAATAGTTGCATGACACTGGCTACCATAAACAGGCAAGAACCCTCAGCTAACTCACATTTCCTTCTACAATGGAAGTCATGTCTTGAATGGAGGCCATGTCTTGAATAACCCCTATCTTCCCCTTGAGAACACTGAAGGGAAACAGACAACAGAGCATTCTCACAGCTAAAGGTCCACATTTTGGGTTCATGCTTGCTGACCAGAGGGCTTTGGAAATGTCATTTAACTGCTCTGGCCCCCAGTGTCCTCATCAGTGAAGCAAAGAGAATGGCAACTGATTCCAGAAGAGTCAGGTGATGTAGGGCACCGTTTAGAACAGCGTCTGGCACATAGGATGCCCTTGAGCACAAGGTAGCTGTTGTTAACACGTGATAATAGCACTTCCCCCACCCAGGGCCCTGGCTACACTTACTTCAGCTGCTGCATGCCCTCCATTTGGAGCTTGACTTGTCACCCTTAGATTTGGCTCTGCACAGCCTCCTACAGCTGCTGCATGGAACTGGTTATCTCTGGGGTTGACGGTGTTGGTCTCCTCATTCTCATCATGGTGGAAGTGACTCTGGCTAAGGTGAGACAGAGCCCCTCACCCCTACTACCTTCCACCACTACATAGAATTCCTTAACTAGATCTCTTAAAGAGAAGAAAAGTTTCTCTCTGTAAGCCATTGGATCCAGGGAGCAGAATTCAGAGTGTGAATGAATCCCGAAGTCCCTACTCCCAAATAACCAGAGCATGAAGAGGAGCCAGGAGTCAATGCTGGGATTGTTACTGGGAGAGGCTACCAGGGAAGGACACTCGGGGGATGCCTTGGAAGCCCAGTGGTCACCCTCACTCCTTGGGCCCCACAGTCTTCCAGCCCTTGAGCCAACAGGAAGGGTTAAGAATCCAACTCTAAAAAAAAAGAAGAATCCAACTCTATCACCTTCGCCAAATTGGATGGAGCAGGAAGGATGTGGAGCAGAAAATCATTGCCTCTCACATCCCAAGACACAGGTCTCAATGTGACAGTAAGACATCAGAGGTGCTGTGACCTTAGTTGTCCCCAAAGCTCGACCCTTGAGCCAGAGTTGAGAGCCTTTCACCAACTTCCATGAACTTCAATGAGAAGTTTAGAAGAAGATGAAGACAGGTACAGCAATAGAGATGATGTATAGATACAGGGGTAGATGTAAAGGGAGGTATATAAACACAGGAATACATATTTCTATTTATATACATATGTATTTATTTCTTTAATTTAGAGCTAGGAAATACATCCCGGGCTAGATGAAGAAGCAACTTCTCATAGATAATGTACATTTCTTAACTTTCTCATCATATTCCAAGGACCATGTAAGGTATTTTTCTGACATCACCTCACGGAGAGCCCCAGCAGCAGCAGGGAGGTATTCCTATCCCCATCTCCTACTCAGGGCAGGGGAAACTGACATTCTGAGAAGTTAAAAAAGGTTGGCCAAGGACGCACAGGTGGTACACTGAATTTCCAAGTCATGGAATTTAGAACGAAATTAATACCTTCCTGACAAAAAGTCAATGTGTTTGCCATGGTGCCACAGAGTAGCTGAATATCCAAAGGAAGCTGTTTGATATTTGCATATCTTTAAATCTTGCTCTAAATGGTATCATTTCTTTTTAAATAGACTAAGCGACTATGAATAATTAGCAATTAATAATTATTATGCCTCATTAACTTAATAAAGGATTATGTCTTTATAGAAAATGCAGAGCTAATTGGAAAAGAAAGTTAACCCATGCATTTTCAGCTTCCGCAAGGAATATCTGCCCATCTGGAGGAGATGCCCAGAATCCAGAAACACTTTGCTCACCTGAGGCCAGGGTACTAGGCTGCTCATCTGTGACCAAATGGGATCTGAAAGGGCAGCCTTGTGAACTTAAACCAGTAAGAGCCCTGTCACTAAACAAACAGAAATCTCAGGAAACAAAACAAAATAAGAAGCACAATTACCAGCTCACCAGGGCTGGGTGGCCTGTGACCCGAAATGTGGGGAACGTGGGCAGTGTGGAAATCTCAGATTGCTGCAATTTGCAGAAACGGTGCTTGGAAAGATAAATATAGGTCAAGCAGCCCTTTAGGCTAGGGAAAAGGACAGAGATAAAATGTCATCAGAGCACTAAGCCAGGGTCACAGGTTCGGGGAGAGCAGATCCACCCACTGCTCTCCATTTTGCACACCCTGCTCTTGTCCTCTGACCAAGATGGTTGCATCAGCTCCCTGAATGGTCTCCCTGCTCTCAGTCTTTCTCCCCTCCAATCCTAATGGCAGCCACAGTGAGTCTGATCATGTGGCTTCTCTGCTTAAAAGTCTTATGTCGGCTTCCCACTGCCTTGGGATAAAGCCCAGAAGGAGGGAGCCCTGCATGACACCTCAGGATCTTCTCATCTTGCTTCTTTCTCCCAGCTGGATGCTGGATGGGTACCTTCACACTCTTCCAGATTAATGTATTATCTTTGTGGACTGTCCTTCTACCTCCCCTTCTTTCCTCAGGGTCACCTGCTTGACAAAAGGCTAGGAAGGTCTGTGGGCTCCTATGACCACTGGATTGTCCTCAAGAGCACCTGCAACTAGCTCATAAAATTGACACTCATGGAGAGCTGAAAGCCTGGTAGATGGCAGCTCCAATGTCTGTAGACAGACTTTATGCACCTCTGCATGAAGAGCACAACATGTAAATCACAGCCCAGAACTGGTGCTCAGTAAATGTTGGCTGTAACAAACCTTGTGGGACTCCCAATTCCTCACTTGCCACCTTCCTTTTGAGACCCAACCCTGCCCACTTCATCTCATCCTCTAGGTCATAATAGTGCCTCTGCTGGAGGCAGAGAGGCTCTCTGGCCAGGAGCCTCCCTCTCTTCGTTCTGTGACAGATCAAGAGTCTCGGCTACGCCTCTTGGACTGGGAGTCTCATCTCAGCCAGTGGGCATGAACTTCTCAGGTGCATAAGCACAAAAGAAGAGATTGTATTGTGGTTACAAGTGCGAACACTGTACTTAGAACCATGTCTGAATTCTGGCTCTGCTACTTTGCAACCCTATGGTGTGGGGCAAGTCATTTACACTCTGGGCTTCCATTCCCTCATTAATAAAATGAGTATAACAAGAACACTGATACTCTATGGTTTAAAATACATGCAAAGCACATAGAGCCAGTGCATGTTAAATACCCCATATATGTTAGCTACCATTGTTATGGTTTGGATGTTTTAGTGGAGGCCATTGCAAAACTGGACCCAGTGACCCAGTATGTCTGCCATTATATCTAAAAATGTAAAATTATTATCACTTTGAATAATTGTGTAACTACCACCACTTTGAGTAAGCACTTGTAAATAGATACCTGGCACAAGCAGGGTAGGAGCTATCCTGGTCATTGTGCAATGAGGAATCTGATACTCAGAAAATATCAGGAGCTTCTGTCCCAAATCACAGATGTAGACAGTGACAGAGCCCAAAGTTAAACCATGCTTGTCTGACCCCAAAGTCTGTGCACTTAATTACATTGTCTCAAGCTCCCTCTATAATCCTCACTTAAGGGAGGTCTCTCCCTCCCCTTCTCTCTGTAACACCTCTTCCTTACCTTTGCTGTGTCATTCTCATTGTCCTGTCAATCTCTGCAAAGATGGCCTCTCTTTGGGAAGCTTTCCCTAACTTTCTCAGGCTGGGTCATGTGTTTCACTTTTGTGCTTATCCCTATCCTGGGTACATCAGTCAGGACAGGCTGGGCTATGCTGCAGTAACAAGCAAGCCCAAGACCCAGCAATGTTTTACTTCTCTCTCATACTATCTTTTTAAGATTTTTTTTTACTTGAGAGAGAGTACACAGGAGGGAAAGGGAGAGACGATCTGAATTGCCGGACTGTGCTGAGTGCAGAGCCCGATGTGGGGCTCAATCCAGGACAACAAGATCATGGCCTGAGCTGAAACCAAGAGTCAGACACGTAACTTACTGAGCCACCCAGGTGCCCCTCTCTCACACTATTTGACCACCCAGCGTTGCCAGCCTTACTCCAGGGCCCAGAGGGAATGAGCAGCCTCTCTCCAGATAATTTCCAGTTGTCATGGAAGAGGGTAACAAGGGTCACAGTGTCAGGAGCCTCAGCATGGACGAGCTCATGAGGCAGAACTTGTCTAATCAACTTACATTATATTATCTGAAACAAGCCATATGGCCAAGCTAGACTTGAGGGCTCTGGAGGTGTAACTGTCCCGTACAACCCTCCTTATCGAAAACAATGTGGTGTCCCCCATCATGTTTCTCATTTCAAACCACTGATTTGTCTGTCTTCCCCACTGTGAGCTTCTCCAGGCTTTGGTCTTTATCTTCAAGATATTGCTTTACGCACCACCTGTACCAAATAGGCACCCGTCATTTGCAAAGACATGCCTGAACAGAGCTCAGACCAGCACCCTTCCTCCATCCTGACTTCTCTTACCATGTCCTACTGCATAGAGACACCTTGTGTACATGACTGTTCCAGCTTTCTTCTCTCTTGAAAACATGCCAGGCTCCTTCTCCTGCACCGGGCCTTTATACATGCTGTCCCTTTCTCCTGGAACATGCCCCTAAAATCCGCATACACCAGAGATGCCTTCTTTGACCTCCTTGTTTAAAGGAGCTCTCTACCTACAGCCCTCTCTGTCCTCACATTCTGTTTCATTTTCTCCATAAACATTATCACTATATTAAATGATATTCCTGATTCATTTACTTAATGTTGGCCTTCCTGATGAAAGTGTGCCTCCATGAGGCAGGGCTGGCATATATATATATATATTTACATCCCCCTAAATACATCTCTGCCTATTCTAGAAAATAGCATCTAGAGAAAAGTAATGCGTAACCTCAAACTTCCCTGGAATTTTTATTTTTTAGATCCTTAGCCCATCAGAATCAGCCCCGATGCCCTTCTAAAATGTATTATGACAAGCAAAATGATGGTGAATTAAATGTTTAATTAATGTTTATTATTGCCAGCATATTAGTTTCCAGTCAAATTTATGACCTGATAGATTTGCTGTCTTTATGAGTGACAGGTTGATGTCATAACACAAGGGTCTCTGGCATAAGCAGGGAACTCAGTACATTTCTGCTGTCTTGCAGCTCCTTGGGAAGGAAACAGCAAGGTACACCGGGACAGGCATGAGACCACTTGCTCATTCAATTCACGATGTCTGATTGAGGGCCTACTGCACACCAACCTATGCCCTGCTCTGCAATGCTCAGACTGGAGTGAGTGAGTGCATGCAGGTATTTATTCATTTAGCAAACATTTATTTTTGTCTCTGGTATATATGAAGTGTTGTGTTAGGTGGCAAATAAAATAGAAATGGAAATAGGAGTATGGGTCTGATTTGGACTCTGGACTCACATAAATTCATGGGTAGTGAGCAACAGTAGCAGATCTGACCCGGGTTAACCCAACCACAGGTTCACTGATCTTGATCATACATACTATTCTGTCTTTGCCATCTTTCCTCTCATTCTCTCATTCTGCACCTTGCATTTAATTAGACTTATTACTATGTATCCCAAGTCATGATGGAGAGAGGAGGACATCCAAGCAAAATGGGGGTTCTGCTGAGGTAGAAGAAGGGGGAATAATGATTTGGAGAAGGAACCAACCTGCCTGCCCCAACCTAGAGCTGGGTTATGGTGGTCACAGGATGAGTTTCAACCCTAACTCTTTCCACTTCTATGTCATGTGATATTTGGCAAGTCCCTTGCCTCTTTATGTCTTGGTTTCCTTGTATTTAAAGTGAGGTTGACTATAGTATCTACTTTTTAAGGTAGTTAAGATGAATGAGTTAATACACATGAAAGAACTTAGAATCATGTCTAGTATATAAATAAGGGGTAGACAGTGCTGTTCTATGATGGCAGCTCAGTTTAAAGAAAGAGATCTCTTCTTAGCTTCATTGCTGGAAACAGAAAATGAGTTTTTTTTATAAATTTATTTTTTATTGGTGTTCAATTTGCCAATATATAGAATAACACCCAGTGCTCATCCCATCAAGTGCCCCCCTCAGTTTTTAACCATCTTTAACCAGGGAATTGTATCTTCACAACAGTTCTCTGAGGTGGGTAATGGGATTTGCTGTCAAAGATGGAGATGCTGAAGCCCAGAGTGTTAGAAAAGCAGCATTCTGACTCCTGGTCATCTGATTGTTCTCCTGAATGATGATTCCAATTCAAGAGAAGCTGAATGTGTGCACCCCTGAGGGCTGGTCTCTTTATCCATTTTGGATGCTGTCAATTGGGAGGCTTAAGGAACAAAAAATTATTTCTCATAATTCTGGAGGCTGAGAAGTCCAAGATCAAAGCACTGGCAAATCCAGTGTCTGCTTCCTGATTCATGGGTGGCTATCTTCTGGTAAAGTCTTTACATGGTAGAAAGAGTGAAGGAGCTTCTTTGGGTACCTTTTATAAGGGCATTAATCCTATTAATGAGGGCTCCTCCTTCTCCCAAAGGGACCTCTTAATACCATTAACATGGGATTAGGTTCAATGTATCAATTTTGGAGGGAACAAATGTACAGTCTAGAGTGTTCTGCTCCCAGCCCCCTTCCCAAATTCAAGTTCTTCTTGAATACATTCATTCCATCTAAATAGCCCCAAATCTTAACTCATTCCAGCATCAGCTTTGAAGTCTAAGTCCAAAATCTCAACTAAATATCATGTAAGTCAGAGACGGGGTGAGACTACAGGTATGATCCCTTCTGAGCCAAGTTCTTCTCCAGCTGTGAATCTTTGAACCAAAGAAGTTATGTGCATCAAAAATACTATGGTGGGACAGGCATAGGATGAGCATTTCCATTCCAAAAGAGAGAAACATGAAAGGAAAAAATATAAGTGACAAGTTCCTGGTTAGTCCAAAACCTGTTGAACCAATTCCATTAGACCTTACAGCTCAAGAATAATCCTCTGGCTCAGTGCTCCAGCTTCAGTCCTGCTGCATTGGCAATATCCCCCTCATGGCCACAGAGGGTCTCTCTGCCAGAGATGGTTCTCTGTGGTGGCCTCTCCTTCATGGTGGCTGTCTTTTGGAATCAGATACCTATAGCTCCAGGAAACTTGTCTTTGAAGTCTAGGTGGAGGCAGCTGTCCCCAGGTCTATGCAGCTGTGTGCAAAGACGGTACTGCACAGATACTGCCAAAGTTCATTGCCTGAAGTCTCTGGAGGGGTGGCCAGAGCCACATCTGGGGAGGCTACGAAATGTGGCACCAATATACAGGGAACAGAACCTACAACATGATATGGTGCCAAGCAGTGGACACTGAGGTCCTACAGGCACAATCCCTCCTTTGACAGAGCCCCTGCTCGTCTCCCCCATTGGACCTTTACACTATGTGGTGGGTTTGGCATCCCTGATGATCTCTGAATTGCTTCCAGGGCCATTTTTCCATTGTCTTGGAGAATAGCTCTTGGCTTCCATTGAGGTGGTTAATTTGCTCATCAAACAGTTGTTGGCTACATCTTTACTGTTCTTTTTCCACTCTGCTTTTTCATTTTTTACAATATGACGAGCCTAAGAATGTTCCAAATCTTCAAGTTCTGCTTCCTTTTTTGTTTAAAAATTTCCCCTTTAAGTCATGTCTCTCTTTTACTCTTGGAAGTCAGGAGGAATCAACCCACATCTTCAATACTTTGCTTGGAAATATCTTCAGCTAAATATCTAATTTCATCACTTACAAGTTCTACCTTCCACAAAACACTAGAATGATTTGACTATGTTCTTTGACACTTTATAATAAGGGTCACCTCTCCTCCAGTTTCCAATAGCATGTTCCTTATTTCCCTGTGAGATCTCATCAAAATGGCCATAACCTCTGTATCTTTACCAACATTGCTTCTCAGGATTATGTAGGTATTCTCTAAGAAGACCAAAGCTTTCTTTCATTTCTTTCTGAGTTCTCATAAGAATTACCTTTAATGATCCATTCTCAGCAATGTAGGCTTTTCCAGCATATGTTTCCAGATTCCTTCAGACTCTGCCCACTACCCAGTTCCAACACTACTTTCACATTTTTAGATATTTGTTACAGCAGCAGCCTATTCCTGGTACCAATTTCTGCCTTAGTCTCCTCAGGTTGATACAACAAAAAATATCATAAATTGGGTGGTTTAAACAGCAAACATTTATTTCTCATAGTTCTGCAAGCTGGGAATTCCAAAATCAAGGTATGGATAGATTCTACATCTAGTGAGAGCCTGCTGCCTGGTTCACAGATGGCAGTTCTTACTGAGTCTTCACAGAAAGAGTAAGGGATCCCTCTGGGATCTCTTTTGTAAGGGCACTAATGCCACTGATGAGGGCTCTGCCTTTAGACCTAATCACCTGCCAAAGGCCCCATCTCCAAATATGATGACATTGAGGATTAGGATTCAGCATATAAATTTTGGATAGACGCAAACCTTTTTGTCCTTAGCAGCTAGGATGCAAGAGACATTCTTGACCAGACCTAGCTAGGCTGTGGGAGCCAGATATAATCCATTGGAACTGGGTTTTCCGAGGCCAGAGAAGGAGAAAAACTCTCCCAAGGGGATAAAGAGCAGGAAGTTCTGAGCAAGCTGCATGTGCAGAGTGAGAGAACAGGCTAGCTGGAGAATGAGGGAGAGAGAAGCCTTCGAATGTCTGCTGATTTCTGAGCAGAGGTCTGTAAAGTGTAAAAGCTATCATCACTTATCAGGAGACTTTCTCATTGCCAGGTGCTCAACTGACTATCTCCCTATATTATCTCATCCAATTATCCCAAGAGCTCTGGCCACTGGAGACTGTCATTCAAATCTTGCAGAGAAGGAGATGGGTAAGTGACAACAATGAGACATTAAGTTCAATTTCAAATACAGAGTTGCCTCTTTCCAAAATGTCTGCCTCTGAAATAATCAGGAGGATGGGGAGAGTTGCGAGCCTTCCACCTTTTCTGTCTACATGGTGAGATTCCTGCCTGACACATAGAGACATCCGTTCCCTGGCAGGAGTCACTCTGGGGGCTCTTGAATAAAATTTAAATCGGAAACAAACAGCGGAACTTCCAGATGGAGTAAGGAGTTCAGTCAACCCTCTTCCCAGTAAAACAACAATTGAGTGGGTAAAAATTATGTTTTTAAATTTATTCTCTGGAATAGAGTCTCTGGAAATTGTCCTAAGAGCATCCAGCAAATGAAGAAACATTCATTCAAGATAATCCACTAAATGTCCATAAGAATAGTGAGAGTCTGTGGCATTTAAACCATGACCCACTCCAAGACCTACCAGTGCCTACCACATTACAGAGTTGTACCCCAGGTATGTACAACCAGGAAAAGAGAGGCTCCCTCTACTTTCAACTGACAGTTTGGGGAATGTTGTAGAATTTGTCATCTCCCAAGCCCCATGATGCAAAAGCTTTATTCCAGGCTGGCATAGTTGAGAGGATCAAGCCTCTGAGCCCCCATCTGGCCCCCTACTCACGTGGGGTAAGCTCTACCCCAGGCACATCAGACAGAGAACGCTGGTTTCTAATGTCTCCTGCTCTAGCTAGCTCATGGGGCAAAGGTTCCATGCCAGAACGGACAAACCAAGAAGACTAGGTACTACCACTCCCCTCTAATTCCCACTTTTAGAGAGAGGGTGTCACTCCACTTCTGGAGAAGTGCACTGGCATGCGGCTTTTACTGAGAAATGCAGGCCATCAAGCTCCAGTGCACTGGCATGCGGCTTTTACTGAGAAATGCAGGCCATCAAGACAAAGAGATCCATAGCTTTGTCTGATAGGACTAACTTTATTTAGAATGGAGAATAGAGAACTCCATGCCTAAGGGCATTGTCAAAAACACTGGAGATTTTCATATGATCATCTCAATAGGTGCAGAAGAAGCATTTGACAAAATGCAACATCCTTTCATGATTAAAACCCTCAGCAAATTGGGTCTAGAGGGAACACACCTCAACATAATAAAGACCATATACAACAAAGTTACAGCTAACATTATTCTCAGTGAAAAATGGAAAGCTTTTCCTCCAAGATTGTAAAAAGACAAAGGTAACTTCTCTTACCACTCTTCAACATAGTACTGGAAGTCCCACTAGAGTGAACAGGCAAGACAAAGATATAAAAGGCATCTAAATTGGAAAAGAAAGAGTAAAAATAGTCATTACCTGCAGAAGATATTATCTTATATTTAGAAAATCCTAAAGACTCAATCAAAACCTGTTGGAAGTTATCAATGGATGAAGTCAGGTTGCAGGATACAAAATCAGCATACAGAAATCAGTGGTGTTTCTATATACTAACGATGAAACTTCTGGAGAAGAAATAAAACTATCCCATTCATGATAGTGTCAAACAAACAAAATACTCAGGAATAAATTTAACCAAGAAAGTGACACATCTATACAAAGGAAACTAAAAGACCTTGATGAAGGAAATTAAAGAAGATATCCCATGTATAGCTCAGAAGCATCGATATTGTTAAAATGTCCATACCACCCAAAGCAATCTACAGGGTCAATGCAATCCCTATTGCATTACCAATTACATTTTACATAGAAATGGAACAAAGCATCCTAAAATTTGTATGGAATCCAAAAGACACATAATCTGGAGACAGAAGAACAAAGCTGGAGATCTCATGGTTTCTGATTTTTAAACTATGCTATGGTATAGTTTAACTAAACTATAGTAATTAAAATAGTATGTTACTAGTTTAAAAACAGACATATAGATTATTAGAACAGAAAGATCAGAAATAACTCCCCCCATCCCCACACACAGCTAACTAAGTTTGACAAGGAAGCCAAGAATACTTTGTAGGGAAAAAATAGTCTTTCCAACATCCAAACATCCAAAATGATGTTTGGAAAGCTTAACCACATGCAGAAAAAGAAAATTGAATCCCTACCTTACTTCACTCACAAATCTTAACTTAAAATAGGTGATAGACATAAACACAAGACTGGATGCCATAACACTCTCAGAAGAAATCAAAGGGAAGAAGCTCCTTGACAGTAGCCTGGGCATTGTCTTTTTTTTTTTTTTTTTTTTTGGATATGACACCAAAAACAAAAGCAACAAAAGCAAAAGTCAACAGGTGAGATGACATCAAACAAAAAAGCTCCTGAACAGGAAAGGAAACCATCAACAAAATGAAAAGGCAACCTACCGACAGGGAGAATATAACATAAACCATATATGGGATAAGTGATTAACATCCAAAGTATAGGAAGGACTCAAAAACTCAATAGCAAAAAGGCAAACACTTCATTGAAAAAATAAGCAGAGGACCTAAATAGATGTTTTTCTGAAACAGACTTTCAAGTGACCAGCAGGTACATGAAAAGATGCTCAACATCACTCATCATGAAGGCAATGTAAACCAAAACCACAAGGAGCTATTTCCTCATACCTGTCAGAATGGCCATCAGCAGGAAGACAAGTGATAGCAAGTGTCAGCATGGATGTGGAGACAAGGGAGCCCTTGAACGCCACCGGTGGGAATGTAAATTCGCACAGCTATTATGGAAAATAATATGGAGGTACCTCAGAAATGGAAAAATAGAACTTCCACATGATCTAGCAATCCTACTTCCAGGTATACACCAGGAGAAAATGAAATCAGTGTCTGGAAGAAGTGTCTGTACTTCCATATTCATTGCAGTATTATTCAGAATGCCCAAGATATGGAAACAACCTACGTGACCATCAGAGGATGAATACATTAAGAAAATGTGATATATGGTATAGATTTATTATAGATTATAAATATATGATTTTTATGTATCACATATAATGAATATTATTAAGCCTTAAAAAAAGAAGGAAAAGAAGAAAGTCCTGCCACTTGTGAAAACATAAATGAACCCAGAGGACATTATGCTAAGTGGAGCAAGGCAGACACAGAAAATCACTTCTATGTGCAATCTCACATTTATGTGGAATCTAAAAAAGTCAGACTCAGAAAAGAAGAGAGTATAATGGTGGTTGTGGGTCTGGGAGGAAGAGAAATGGGGAGATGGTAGCCAAAGTTGACAAAGGTCCAGTTATGCAGAATGATTAAGTTCTATGGAGCAAATGAACAGCATGGTGAATACAGTCAATCCTGTATTATATATTTGAAATTTTCTGAGAGTTATCTTATGAGTTCCCACCATAAAAAAATTCTATGTGAAGTGACAGATATGTGAGTTAGCTTAACTGTAATCATCATTTCACAACACATATATATATATGTGTGTGTGTGTATATATATGTATATATATATATATATATATATCAAACATCACATAGTGCTTCTTAAATATACGTAATGTTTATTTGCTAATGACACTGAAATAAAGCTGGAAAAAATTCTAAAATTTCTTTAATAAGTTCAAACATAGTCTAAGAAAGAGCTCAAACTGTAAAATTCTTAGAAGAAAAAAGAAGTAAATCTTTATGACTTTTTAAAAGATGTTTTCTCAGAGACAATAGCAAAATCACAAGTGATAGAAAATTAGATAAACTGGCCGACATGAAAGCTAAAACATTTGTGCTGCAAATAACACCCATTGAGAACATGAAAAGGTGGAAGAAAACATTTGACATTTATACATCTAATAGGGAACTTACGTCCAAAAAAGATAAAGGATTCCTCCAAGTTAATATAAAGAAGAGTAATCCAATTAAAAATGGGCCAACGATTTGAAGATTTGAACAGGCATTTCTCCTAAGGAAGATATATAAATGGTCAATAAATACATGAAAAGAGGCAGAATGTCATTAGTTATTAGAATATGGAATTCCAAACCACAGTGAAACACCACTTCACACACACTAGGATGGCTATAATAAAACGGATGGACAATAACAAGTGTTGGCAAGGATGCAGAGATATGGGGCCTACATACAACCCCAGTGGGAGTGTAGAATGGTGCTTCCAATTATAGTCCATCAGTTCCTCAAAAAGTGAAATGATGATCTACAATTCCACCCCTAGATACATACCTGAGAGAAATGAAACAAGTACCCACACAAAAACTTGGATGCTTATGTTCAAAGCATAACAAAGCATCATAACAGCCAAAAAGATAGGAACAACCAAAATGTCCATCGACTTATTAATGGATACATAAAATTTGGTATATCCATACAGTGGAATATTATTTGGCAATAAAAAGTAATGTGTGCTACAACACTGATGACTCTCAAAAAACACTATGCTGAGTGAAAGAAGTCAATCATAAAAGACCAATATTTTATATCATTCCAGGTATGAAATTTCCATAATAGGCCAACATTTAACACAGAAATTAATTAATGATTGCTTAGGGCTGGATGGAGGGCAGGATAGGAATGGAATGGGACTCGACTGTTTATGGCTATGGGGTATCTCTTAGGGGGGATGAGATATTCTAAGCTTAGATTATTATGATGGTTGTACAGCCCTGTGAAAATACTGAAAAACACTAAATTATTCATGTTAAGTGGATGAATTATGCAGTATGTGAATTACAACCTAATAAAATGTTTTAGAAAAAAATTAGGAGCCATGATCCCATGAAAGCCCTGGATGGCTCAGACATAGGAAATTTGGTATGTTGGCAAATTGAACACCAATAAAAAATAAATTTATTATTATTTAAAAAAGGAAATTTGGTTCTCTGCCCTATGTAACCAAGTTCTTGCTGGTGAAATTGAAAGGCAGAGTGTCAAGAACAAGAATCCTGGATTTAGATCATAGAAAACTGAGATCTCCCTGCCTCTGTGAACAATCTACACTAGCTGCAGTTTCCCCATCTATAAAAGGGTGGCTCCATTGGTTAAGTTTCAGACTCTTGATTTTGGCCCAGGTCGTGATCTCAGGTCAAGGGATCAAGCACCTCATTGGGCTGCCAGCTCAGTGAGGAGTTTGCTGGAGATTTTCTCACTCCCTCTGCTCCTCCCCCTGCTTGTGCTCTCTCTCTCAAATAAATAAATATTAAAAAAATATATAAGCATATATAAGTAAGTAAATAAATAAATAAATAAATAAATAAATAAGAGTGATCACGCCTCCCTTGTTGTGTCGTTGGGAAGATAGATCACTTGTATAGAAAATGCCTAGTTCCACGTCCAGCATAGAGCATACTCTTAACAAATAGTTGGTATTATAATTATTGGTATTGTGTATAATAATTAAATGCACTCAAAGTGTTGCTGTGTAGATGAAAGGAAATAATGCCATTCAGGTGCTAAGGATTTGGTTTTTAGCTCCTGAAAAACAATATAGTGACACCTGGAGATGGGTGCTGGTCACTTGCATCTGCCTGTGCAGTGGTTTCTGTGGTGACACCTTGGCGACTTTGACCTATCTGACCTTCAGTGTGGGGTCATCCTGGTCATCTGGGTCTGAAAAGACAGGCCAAGCCCTAATAGTGCCCAAATGCCATGCTGCCACCCTCCTGTGCTATGCAGGCAGGAGAGCAGGACCAGGACACTTCAATGGTGGTTGTCAAGGTTCCATCCTACAGAAGTGCCTGACAGCAGACATCACCTGGTCTGAGTTCCTCCTGAAGCAGACTCCGGCCATAACATGAACCAGGGCTTTCTCCTCAAGCCCATCAACTTCAAGGCCAAGGGGACCACCAGCGGCTTCAAATTAGCAAGGAAAATCCAATCCATCCCAGGAAGACATCACCATGACTGCTCCCAGGACACGCAGTGAGGCCAAAAAAACAAAACAAAAAAAAGACCCCAAGAAACCAAGTGAGGTAAAGAAGAACCCCCCCCCCCCGCCCTGACCCACGTGAGGTGAAAAGGCAGCCCAGGAGAGGTGAAAACACCTCTCTCCAAACCAGGTGAGCCAAGGAGAAAGCCCCTGAGAAAGGCAGTGATACTAAGGACAGAGGTAAGAGGGTGAGAAAGACAAGGCCACAGGAGCCTTCCTCAGTGCCAAAGGGCCCAGCAAGAAGTCAAAGGTAAAAGACAGAAAGAAGGAGCCACCAAAGTACTGAGATCCCAGAAAAACAAGAGCTCAAAGTCAGAGTTTAAGACTCATAGTCATCTAGGGCAAGAATGCTATTGCTCAAGGTCCTTATAGAGGTCACTGCCCAGGTGGCTGGGGAGGGACCAAAAGCCAGGGCCACTGCTCCTCCTAAGGGCAGAGAGCCCAAGATGGTGCCTATACCACTGGCCAGGAAGATAAAGGCCTGGAAGGGCCCAGAAGGCTCACCAAGACCACCTCATCCAAAGTATCCAGGAAGGGCACCTGGGCTCATTGGGTTAAGCATCTGCCTTCAGCTCAGGTCATTATCTCAAGGTCCCAGGATTGAGCCCTGCATTGGGCTCCCTGCTCAGCAGGGACTCTGCTTCTCTCTTTCCCTCTGCTCCTCTCTCCCCCTCCTGCTCTCTCTGTCTGTCTCTCTGTCTCAAATAAATAAGTACAATTTTTAAAGAAGTGTCTAGGAAGAAGGCAGAAGCCAAGAGCTAGAGGCTGGCGGGCAGAGACACTGAATTCTGCTTGAGGTTTTATTCACCAACAAAGTATCACTCTATTTATGTCAGTTACCCTATTTCTCAATAAAGACTTTTTCCCCCCAACAAACAAACAATACTCCACTTGAGATACATTTTAGGAATGAATGAATGAATGAACAAATGAATAGCATGCCATTCTGGGCAGCTTGATTCCTCCTGGAAGCAGATATGATGTGTCAAAATGCTGACCAATGTGAGAAGGAACTCCTGACCTGGAAACCCTAGAGGGATGGTCATTGTACATTTGAGTTTTTCTTCTCATAAAAATGAACTATGAACACGACCGATGGAAAAAGAAATGTCCAGCTCTAACTTGCAACGTAAATTGTGGCAAGAAGGCAAGGTTTGGCTGTGAATATCCAAGGGGGAGGAAGCTAGAAGAGCTGATGGCCTCAAGCTGATGAGCCCTGTTCCAGATCCTTGGTGTTGGCCAAGGCGGAGGATGGCGAGGTGGTCTCAAGACCACCAAGCCCAAAGCAACACTGAAGGTCCTGAATGGCTCTGCTTATTGTGAATACGTGGGAAACCAAAGTCACGTGGGTGCTGCTGGGTAGCAAGGGAAGGAAAAGCAGGTGGATTTATTTGGCATCTTCTCTGCAGGAGCTCCCCAAAATGGGTTCTCTCACTGATGCTCACGGCAGCCCTGAAAAACTGGTATTGCTGGTCCCATTTTATAGATGAGATAATAGGGTTCCAAGGAGTAGCATAAGAAACTTGAGGGGAATCTATCTAATTGTGGAACAAACATTTCTTAGGTGCCAAGACTAACCATGCTAAAGTCTTTAGCAGCAGAAACTAATCAATTCCTTGCATCAACACTGTGGTATGTGGTGCACTTAACAGATGAGGTAACGGACGCACGGAAATGGGGAAGTAACTTGCCCCTAATCATACTGACACCCACCTGCACCAGCTTCTCGCACACTATGCTACGTAGAATCTTCCAGTTAGCTGCAATTCAGGACTCCCAACTCATTTCTATTTCTTTCCAAAGCAAAACCGTTCTGCTTCACCCTGCCCCCCTCCCATAAACAGCGTAGCTCTAACTGGTTCCAGCATCTAGAAGCAAATGATTCGAGCAGAACTGGAAAATATTCAGTGCCTCCGGGGGCTAAGCTTAGGGAAGCAGGAGAGGGCACCAAGTGGATGACACATGCCCCATGGAAAAGAGAGGTGTCACTCAGACCCAGCCACTCTTGCCATAAGGAGTTAGAGGTTGAGCGTTGCCAGGTTTTAACATGGATTCTTCCAAATTGAAAAATACTGAGTAGTCACCAGAGCACAGAGGGCGACCAGGAGGAGGAGGAAATGCTAGCTGTGTGCGGTTCCTTCATCTGTGCCGGTGGTACAGCTGTGCTCGCATTGAGCTAATCCATGGAGCTGTCTGCTTCCGATATGTGCACGTTTCTGTGTCTGTGTTACAGGTTAGAGGAAATTTTGCTTTTTTAAATCATGGAACTACGAAATGAAACAGTGTCAAACAGAGCTCTCAGGTCACCAGTTTGCCAGTGTGAGGCACTCGTTTTAAGCCTTTTGGGGATCATCTTGCCACTGAGTTGTTGGGAACTGCAAGCCCGTGCTTCTCTGTCATTCTTGGAGTTACAATCAAGGGCAGGGGATAAATCACCGGACACATAATATGAACCTCTCTCTCTACAATGGAATGGATCGTGGCTCCTGGAGGTAGCAAGCTGCCCTTCCCTGCAGGAGGAATTCAAGCAGAGGCTGGATAAGTATTGGTCAGGGATTCTGCAGGGGGTCTTGGGGAAAGTTGGTGGGCTGGGCAGCACTAAGATTCCTTCAGTCCCGAGAGCCAAAGGATCCAAGATCGTGTATTCAGTCATGTATCCGGCAAACACTTCTGAGTGCGTCCTTTGTGTCACGTATGTGCCCGGCACTGGGGATTCAGGGTGAACAAAATGATCAGAATCCCTCCCTTTAAAGACCTCGCCAACCATGGGGCAAGGGAGCAGGAGGTCAGCTCCATGGAGAGGAGAACTCCGTGGGAAGACGAAGGGGCTCTGCTTTTATCTCACACAGGCCCATTTCTGTGTAGACAGAAAAAGTGAGTAATAGTTCAGCTGAGACAGGAACAGTGACATGAGCCAGCCAGACAAAGGGAGTAGGGGCTGGCGGAAGGAGGGAAACAGAGACCCACTTGGGGAAATGGGGAAGGTTCCAGCCAGCTGAAACATAGGCCGTATGGAAGGCATTTGGGGTCCTGGTGTCTGGCTGTGTCTTCAGTCCCAGGATTTTAAGAATGTAAGATTTTAAGATCCAGGAATTCCGAGAATCTATGATTCAACCACTCTCTGTTAGGAAGATTCCCTGAATTGAGTTTCCCAGGAGTCTATGAATATACTTTCTCAGTCTCTGCCTTTCAGGTACAATGGGTCTGCATCCTCATTTTCCTGCAACCTGACCCTGGCCTGGCTTCTCTGCTAGTGTAGACAAGGCTAAAGAGAAGTATTCGGAAGCTCATTCGTATTTGCTCTGCAATCTGCTTCCCAATTAGACCTTGTGTTCTGCTCTGCTCCAGGAAAAGAGACAAAAGAAAATGCAGACAGGGACCCTACTTCCACTAATGAGTGATCTCCGTGCGCAGAGTTAATGCCAACCCCTGTTTGGCCACCAGGCCATCGCCAGCATGGGGTGAACACACAGACTAATTTGTGTGGAATAGAAACACATTTTTTACATGGTGCCTTGACACCAAGACAGGCATTTCCTCCCCACCAAACAAGCCCAATTATCGTGGTATGCTCCATGGCCTTTTCCGCGCTATGGTTACAAATTCTCTTAACTCTTTATAGCACTGAGAGAAGCAAAAGGAAGAATGGTACCCATGGAGCATCACGGGAGGGGAGAGGTTGAGTCTGGAGAGGTGAGCCATGCAGGTTGGGTGTTGGCAACCACGGTGTCTGGCTCAAGAAGCTGCTCCCCCATTGGGTCCCTCAGTGGCCCCACACGTGGTAGGTATAGTCCCCCTTGGAGGGCTTCTTATGCCAGGTAAGTGAGTAAATGTGTAGATCAGTGGCTGGCTTAGGTGTTCGTGGATCTTATGAAACAGCGGTGGACAATGCTGTACTACAGGTGCCATCTTAAGGGTTGTGGAATTATCCAATGGTGGTTAGCCACCAAAAGGTCTTTTTGTAATTTAAGATTTTATTTATTTATTCATGAGAGACACAGAGAGAGGCAGAGACATAGGCAGAGGGAGAAGTAGGCTCCCTGTGGGAGCCCAATGCAGAACTCCATCCCAGGACCCTGGGCTCAGGACCTGAGCCAAAGGCAGATGCTCGGCCACTGAGCCAACCCAGCATCCCGCCCCCAAAAGGTCTTAAATAGATAATGAGTTGAACACAGAAGAGTGGCTTTGCTGAGGTGCAGAGGATAAATTGTCGGGAAGGACAGAGAGAGGGCACAGTGTTGACAGGCAAGGTTCATGTGGGGGCAAATGAAAGTGGACATGTGGGTTGGGGCTGCCTTGGTCCACCCAGGCCCCTATAACAAAGTGCCACAGACAGAGAAGCTTCTCGGCAGCAGAAATAGGTTTCTCACATCCTGGAGGCTGGAGGTTCAAGATCAGGGTGTGGGCATGGCCTGTTACAGGGAGGAAGAGCCTCCTGGCTGCAGACTGCCATCCTTGCTCTGTGCTCTTGTGGTGGAGAGAGAGCAGGGGTGCCTTCTGGGGTCCCTTCTATCTGGCCTTCACCCCACTCACTGGGTCTCCCCCAACCCCACGACCCAACCAAGTCCCAAAGATCCCACCCCTGCCACGATCACACAGAGAGGGTAGGTGCAGATTTGGACACAGGCTGAGGGATCACATTCAGTCTACTGCAGGGACCTCATTATAGGGTTCTTGAGCCAAGTATGTCATTAATTTTACTTTTGTTCCAAGAGTCAGAAATGCCACTCAGACTGGCTCAAGCAAAATTATGCAGGCTCAGGGAATTTGAACTTGTGGGGGGGCAAAACTAGCTCCAGACTAGATTAGACTAGATGAGCTCTGGGTTGGCTAGACCCACTGGACTAGAGTCAGATGCCACCGTGATTTCTTCAGGACACGGTTCCCTCCATCACCTAGCTCTGCTTTTCTCCATCACTGCACTATCCTACATGCGCAGCAGACGTCGCTAATGCGGCGCATGTCCACCCAAGCCCACTTTTCCATCATCTTACGTGGGTGGCCATCCATGGGTCCCAGTGGAGGTGCACTACCCTGGGTTAGGGGCAGGAAATCTGACTTTTCTCTTCTCTCTTAGCCGAGACACCTCTGATCTTCATCAAATGGAAAGAGAGAGGGGAAGAGAAGATGAAGCTGATCCCTCTCTCTCCTGTCTCCACATTGGAAAAAAAGAGAAGCAATGTGTCCGGAGTTGCAGAGCTGGAGTCTGACCTGGGGTGTCTTGGGTGCCAGCTGGGAGCGTGTCCTTCTAGCATGAAGACCTCGGGAACTGCTCTGTGTCTATATCCCATCTTCACCACTTCCTAACCTAACCCTATGACCTTTGGTGGATTGCTGCATCTCCATGCATTTCATCTCCATGCAGTTGTTTCATCTGTAAAAGGGAAATAACACCTCCCGCCACCCAGGGCCACTGCAAGGGCTCAGGGAGCAATGTAAGCAAAGCACTTAGCCCAATGGGTACTTAGCACTCATAACATGGACGTTCTCTTTGTAATCTTGGTTAATAGCCCTTTTACTCCTGGACACTAATCGGGTTCTTGAATCCAGTTGAGGGAGTGAGAAAATTAAGATAACCAAGTAGTTTAGTGACAACATTATGTAAAACTGTCTCCCTGTGGATCTTTCTAAGCTAAATAGAAAACGACATTTGAATTTCCAAAAGTAACAGTAAACTCTCTTATCATTGGGGAATGAGGAGGCTGGTTAATCAAATACAGAGAAATCAGAGTTAATCAAATAAAGAGTTACTGTGTTGACTGAGTTGGAATTAGCCTCACTGAGGGAATCGGGATTCAGCAGAAACACAGCCAAAACGGCCTCGGGGGCTCCCCCTCTCCCACAAGTGTAAACACCTCAGAACCTGGTTCTGGTCATGCCCGGTGTGGCCTGAGCTCCTAACCTACAGCTCTGGCCCCCCAGGCATACACCTGACAGCTCCACGGCTTTGCCTGCGACATGCCTCCCATCCTGGAAGATCTCAGGGATGTCACGTGGCCTTTCTGCACCTCTGTGTCTTGATCTATAAACGGGCAGATTATTTCCCCACTGGAACACTGGGATGATAATGAGGTGCCGTGTGTGGGAATGTGCTGGAAGAAAGGCAGCCGGGCCAGCCACAGGTGCTCTGGAAGCTCCAGCTGGTACCCGGATGTGGGTACCTGGCAACCCCTGTAGTCCAACGGGATGATAGAGATCAGTGGCCCCCAGGTTGGGGAGGACCCTATAAGTGTCCCAAGGAAACCAGATTAGTTCTATTAAAGACCCTTCCACAGACCCCCCTGCTGACAATTCCAGACTACTTACAATACACAGAGGTAAAGCCTGATCATAGTGACTTGAGAGATTTTATTATTCCTAAGAGGGGAAACGCTATTGTTTCAGACACCTCATCAAGGAATGCATTTGAATGCAGTGGCAAGGGATCCCTGGGTGGCGCAGCGGTTTGGCGCCTGCCTTTGGCCCAGGGCGCGATCCTGGAGACCCGGGATCGAGTCCCACGTCGGGCCCCCGGTGCATGGAGCCTGCTTCTCCCTCTGCCTGTGTCTCTGCCTCTCTCTCTCTCTCTGTGACTATCATGAATAAATAAATAAAAATCTTTAAAAAAAAAAAAAAGTTGAATGCAGTGGCAACTGTTATCACCACTGAAAACTTCTCCTGTACTAGGCTGTTCTCAGTATGAACTCATTTCATCCTCACACTCTATTTTGTAGACAAGGTAAC
Organism: Canis lupus baileyi; assembly: GCF_048164855.1. Lineage (NCBI taxonomy): Eukaryota > Metazoa > Chordata > Mammalia > Carnivora > Canidae > Canis > Canis lupus. The sequence goes on from NC_132845.1 coordinate 57,879,744, forward strand.
AGAGGCACAGAGAGGTTAAGGAATTTCCCGAAGGCCACACAGTGAGAAAGTGGCTGAGCTTAAGGTCTTAACTGCTTTGGTAAATGGCTGAAACCCATTCCCATCGGGGTTCAACAGAAGTGGAACTTTTGCTCTTCTTTTTACAAGTCAGCAAAATCTTTATAAGTCAATTCTGAAACTTTTGTTTTATGAAGATTTTATTTATTCATGAGGCACACAGAGAGAGGCAAAGGGAGAGCAGGCTCCCTGTAGGGAGCCTGATGCAGGACTCGATCCCAGGACCCTGGGATCATGCCCTGAGCCGAAGGCAGACACTCAACCACTGAGCCACCCAGGCGCCCAGTTCTGAAACTTTTTGGTCACGTATATTTATACAACTCATAGCATATACAATACTAATAAATGCTCTGCAAAAAAAAAAAAATACCTGCCCTTATTACATGCAAAGTGCTGTGAGATTTTGTATAATATTCTATTTTATATTTTTATATAAATATTCTATTCTCTCTATATACATATATATAATCTCTATATATAGTCTGTGTATATTCTGTTTTCTATTTTTAAATGCTGGTTGCCATCTGCTACATAGCTTTCAAGATGCACTAATCAATCATGATTCACAGTTTGAAAAACACCACTCTAGACTCTCCATTATAAAAAGGCCAGGCCCACTCACCACTATAAAGCTAGTGCCCGGCACAGCTCTTGGCTCTCAGAGGCCTCATCAATGCCTACCCAACTGAATGTTTAAACAGGAATAAAGTTCAGAGCTGAGATTCCTGACTAATAACCCAGAGCAAGTCTAGCCCAGAGAATTTTGCTAACATTTAAAAATCAGGAAATTCACGGAAGCATCCAGATCCCCAGCTTCTGAAATAGTCAGATGTGGCAACGTGGGACAAGTGCTGTGGGTGGAGCATGCCGGTGCTTGCTAAGACAGAGCCCCCATGTGCCTCTCTTCCCAGCTCAGTCCCCAGCCTCCAGCTCCTGTACTCATCTGTCACCTACCTGGGCCCTGTAGGCATTCAGATTTGGGTCTGGTTGAAGGCTTTAATATTTAAAAGGAAAGAAGCAAATTCTCTGGGTAAATAGTGACCTTTACAACTCTTTGCCAGCCTGCATCCTCAGCCAGGATTTTCGCAGTGACCTTAAGGCATAATTGCTTGGATGCCTAGAAACATTTGAATTCGGACTTCCTTTTGTTCCGTCTATTTATCGAGTTGTGATAGGACATCCCTGCTAATGCCCCATATTTTCCTTACCTAAAGCCTTTTATGGTTTTTCTAGGAACTCCTATTCCCTTCTGGGAATCTTTAGAAGCCAGGTACCAACCAGATGCCTAGAGATAATCATTTTCTGTGACTTGGCTCTGAATGTTGTAGCTCTAGCAAGAATGGGCTATCTGAGCATGGGCTCTGGGCCAGACTGACATTTGCTAGCCGTGTGACATTGGGGCAAACCTTTTAACTCCTCTGTATATCTGTGGCTTCACCTGCAAAGTGGGAAATGGAGCATATATCACGCAGGGTTTGGGAAGGATTAAGTAAAATAATCCACATAAAGTGCTCCTTCCTGTGCCCGACAAGTATTAGTAGTTATTATATGTGGAAGCATGGGGTGTCTTGTCACAAATGCTGTGGTGTGGGGTTCCCTGGGCACAAGAGGATTTGTCAAAGACTGTCACCAGCTCGGGTTGAAGCTGGAGGGGAAGGAACTTGATTGTGTTTCAAGACCACCCTTTGTGTTCATCATTCCCCAGGGCTCTCTGGTAACCATGGCAACTGAGCATACAGGTTGCCAAGTTCAAAACAATATATTTCCAGGCAAGAAGTTTTGCTGACATCACCCATCCTCATGAGAAGGGAATGAAGGCTCGTGGGTCCACACTGTGGCCTGTGCCATCCTGAACACACAAGAGCCTTAATTCTGTTTCTTTTTTTTTTTATCTGAATTTTTTTTAAAATAATCCGAATTTAAAAATTTTTTTTTTTATTTTTTGTGATAGTCACACAGAGAGAGAGAGAGAGAGAGAGAGAGAGGCAGAGACACAGGCAGAGGGAGAAGCAGGCTCCATGCACCGGGAGCCCGACGTGGGATTCGATCCCGGGTCTCCAGGATCGCGCCCTGGGCCAAAGGCAGGTGCCAAACCGCTGCGCTACCCAGGGATCCCTCTCCTGTTTCTTTTTGCACATCTACCTAAGTAATGACATCCAGGCAAAACTAGGGTTGTTATTATTACATGACCAGCAGGATAATCCTGAGTACCACTTACTATTGCTACACTGTTGTGAACTGAGCCCGAGCTTTGGGGTCCCGTAAACTGAGATCCACTCTCAACTCAGCTACTAACTGTGTGACCACAGGCAGGTAACTTAACCTCTCTGTGCTTCAGTTTATTTCATGGGTAAAATGGGAATAGCCTAGTGCCCCTCAACATGGTTTTTAATGGAGATTACACAAGTTGGTGTGTGTAAATGCTCATGGCACAGTGCCTGGCACACAACTGGCCCAGAGTTACTGTCCATTGACTTCCTCTTCTCCACTTGTGGCTTTTCAAATCTACCCATGCACCCTTGATCCTGTGCCTTTGCTCTCTGATTCTTTTGGCGAGGACACCCCTTATGTCAAGCCTCAACTCCCTACCTATTGAAAACACACTCGGTGTCTCCTAAGGGAACAACTACACAAAGACTCGTGTACAAAGATCGTAATCACAAGAGCATTTATACTGACAAACAATTGCAAGCAATATAAATACCCAACAATAAAGGACTGATTAAAGAAAGTAAGGTACAACCGTACAATACAATATGATTCACCTGCTTTAAATGATAATGCGCATCTGTATTTATTGATACAGAATCGGTTACTATATTATACAATGAAAAGTAGATCATAAAAGAATATCCATGGGATGGCCATAGATAGGTAGGAAGGTAAGACAGCAGGTAGATACATAGATGTCAAAATATTAATAGTAATTTTCTTTCATCTAGTTTGCTTATCAGCTTCTTCTACATCTTTCGCCACAATCATGTATGCCTTGTGCAAAAAATATCTCTAATCCAATCCTGATGTTAACACTAACATAAATTCATACTTATGTTCATGGTCAAGGTTCAGGTCAAATCCCTCTTCCACCCTGGGCTCTCTTGGATGCTTCTACGTCACAGAGACTTGCCTTCTTCTTTCTTCAGAGTCTAGGCTGTCCTTTGTACCCACTTTATCCTCTGAAGACATTTGTTGTGTCCTCTCTGTCTTTTAGGAATAGGTAGAGGACAGAGGGGGCCTAGTTTGTCCCTGCAGGTGCCAGTGGATGCACAGATGCCTGAGTGAATCTGTGAAATGAATGCATCCTCCACTCTTCAAATTCTGGTGTGATGCCTCCTCCAGCCTTCTTTTCCCTTTGGCTGTAACTTGAAGGCCATGTGTTTCAGGAGGCATATCCAGATGATCTAAAAAGGCTGCCTGACCACAAGAGAACCGTGCACAACCCACTCAGTGACCTTTATTGCATTCCTCCAGCCGTGGTGTTAGGGTTTACTTGTTACTTAAGCCCAGCCTCGCCTATCCTGACTAACACAGCTCTCAGACTTCATCCAACCCCTATTTCCAATCAATAACCTTTGTAAAAATGTGCCTCTGCATTCTAAAAAATTAAATGTGGAGATCCCACTTATGGAGCCACAGGGCTCACTCCGCTGATGGGCAGGATAAATACATGTTTGTGTAGAAACATGAAGATGGCCCTCAAGGTGCTCACAGCTCCTAGCCAACCCAGCCATTGCTTCTAAAAGGCAGAAAAGTCTACCTCCTAATTAGGCATGTTCCCTGTCCTTGAGCTTTGCAAAAGGGGATCCATCCAAACCAAATCCATCACCTTCTAATGATTTCCTCTCCTGCGAAGACACCGGCATCAATTGGGCCTCAGGATGGATGTAGGCAAAACGTCGCTCCAACAAGAATCCAACCTGTCTGGCTTCTAATTGTCCATTTATTTCCCTCACAAACAATGTCGATAGCCAGATGCTGCTTTTGTGGAGCAATGTCTGCTCCCCAGGGAAGCGGGCTGAGGGAAGCAGCTGAGTGTGGCGTGAAGGTTTCCATGGTAATTACGCGCCAACCACCAGAAGGCTCTGCCCAGTGAAATCTCTCGTTAGCCACCAGCCAGCTAATTAGGAGAGCCCTTTAGCACTTGATGGTATTCCAGAACATTTCTTCCTGGTCAGTTAGGAATGGATACTGAAGGCCTTGTCCAAGCAAGGTTGGGTCCCTTTAGCCCCAAACCCCAGGGAGAGTCATGGGCATGAAGGGAGAATAATATTCCATTGGCTCAAGGAGCAGCAGTAGTTGACAGTCTTTGTTTGTTTGTTTGTTTGTTTGTTTGTTTGTTTGCATCTAGCAAACACCAAGATGAATTCATGGAAACCAGACCAGGTCAGAGGTGTGGCGGTCATTAAGGGAGGGAGTGACCCAACCGGTCCATTCTGAGGAAGACCCAGACAGTAACCGGGGGAACAGGGGACGGAGCCCTGCCTTTGGGGGAAGAGAGTGGGGTGGGGTCGGGTGGGTTCAGGAAAAGTGGTCGGGGCTGGAGAAGCATCGGGAGCTCACAGGGCCCCCTTCCTGAACAACCTGTGGAGTCACACCATGTCTCACACTCAGAAGGACCTATCTCATGCTTAGTTAAACGCTCTACTGTCACTAGCTCAAAATGTTATAACTTTGAAACAAGGGGCTCTGTATTTTCATTTCTTCACTAAGCCCCACAATATTATGTAGCCGGTCCTGGCTCTCAGGTTTCCTAAGGAGGTAAACAGAGGCAGCACGCTGTGGATATGGAGAAAGCCCCTACGCACTCAGGCACCCAGGACTCCCGTGGCCCCCAGATCCTGAATCAATGACACTGTGATGAAGCTCACCAGGACCGCTGTCTCTAGCATTCAGAATGAGATAGGCCCAAGGTTTACTTGCCCATCACTTCCCGTGCATTCTTAGGGAAATGACTCAACCCCTCTGTGCTTCAGACGCATCTGTGTCACGCAGATGCTAGTTAGCGGCTGTTTCACAGCTGATGGTGAGAAGTTGGCACATAAGTGTTGCTTAATAAATGTTACTCAATACTCTTATTATTGTCATTGATATTTTCATGATTATCATTATATTTTAATCCTCATATTGTCACACAGCTACTGGCTAAGGCTTTTGAGAAGCCCCTGAGACACTCATACTGCCTCAGAGACCTGGTGTCCTCAAGAAGACTGTGAGGGGCCAAGGCAAAGCATTGTCCTCCTCCTTCTCAATTTTTTGCTCTTTGCAGCTCCTTTGTCCTGGGCAAACTTTCCCTGTACCCCAGCTTCTGAGTTCTAACTTTAAACTTTCAAAATCTATTTTCACCCTGTAATTTTACTAAGGAAACTGGTCAGGGGGGTGCGGTGGGTGGGAATGACTTGCCCAAGGTCACTCAATGAGTCAACCACAGAACCATGACCCTGTCTTAGTCTTCCAGTGTTTTCCACCTTGTTCGGGGATTTTGTATCTGACTAGGTAATGTTCCTTCATTTCTGCCAGCCTGAGAAAAGGACTTGACTGCACTTTAAATTTTACAGAATCTGCTCTTTCTTTATAAATTCACTCAAATCCCCCAGGATATAGTTATCTCCAGGAAAATCAAGCACCTCCTGATTGAGGGCTGGTCATAGCGAGACCCTGGGCTCAATGCATCAATGGGCAGGGGAGGTGCTTATCGTAAGCAGCAGAAAACTGGATGGGAGCCTAATTGGCAAACAAAAGGAGAACAGGAGGCTGTTCAAGCATGACCCGAGCCTGGCTAGTCCTGCCAGGGAGGGGCAGCCCCAGCTGGAGGTTGAGAAAAGGAGAGACTGGGAAGAGGCACCCAACCCCAATCAGTCCTGAGAAAGGATGGCTGATGTGTAGAGCGGTTCACATTCTCAGCAGAGCATCACCATTCACTAGCTGTGTGGCTTTGAGCAGGTTACCCTCCCTCTCTGAACAGGTTATTATTATTATTATTATTATTACTATTACTATTATTATTTGTAAAATGGGTCTCAGAATGTGTACCTCTCAGGGCGGTGCATTTGAATGGAATACTCCATGGCAGGTACTTGACACAGCATGTGAGAAATGTTCAGCACCATCCTCACCGTGGTTAGTGTTGGCAAAAAGCGGTGACCTGAGCCCTTCCTAGTGGCTGAAAACCGTGAGGGCATGGAAAGGCAGCAACGATGCTCATCAAGGCAATAAAATTAATAAACAGAGGGGAAAGAGGCTATGTTTGGGCAGCCTCACCCCGGTCAAGGAAGCGTACTTGGCATTGCCATTGTTCATCTGCCATCTTCACAAGCTGTGAGGCGAGTGGGATTTTTGCCCTATTTTGTTGATGCAGAAGCCAGGCTATGCATCTGACCCAGGGGCTCACACTGGCTCCCCTCCGGGGCTGGTGGTACAAAGGCAGCCAGGGAAAGATCTGACACTGAGTCCGCAGTCCCCGGAAAGCCCGCTTCCCTTGGACAGGGACGAAGAGGACACGGCAAGGGAAAATGAGTGAACGGTGGCAGGAAAATGAATCGGGGAGTGGGGAGGAGCTGCTTGCCATTAATCATCATGAAGAATAGGTCCCGGAGAGCTGCCTTTGGCTCCACGGTGATTAATGACCTTTTTAATTTCCCTGCGCATCGTCCCAATTATGCAGGGGCGCTGGGGGAGGCCCCACCTTCCCTGGGGAAGCAGGGAGGTCTGTGCAGTGCTTTGGAGCGAGGCACTGAGGAGGGCTCTGGGGAGACCCCGAGTTGTTTTCCAAAGACCTTAGACCCAGGTAGGGGAGGGCAGGGCTTGGAGAAGCAGCAGACCTGATCCCAGAGGTTGGCAGCATGCAGAGCCGGGGAAAGACAGCGCTGGTCTCCAGAGAGGCTGGTGATGGGCACCACGCTCTGCCCTCACACTCAGTTGCAAAGCAATAGAATCCTTTTCCTACAAGCTCAATCAAATTTCTATTTTGAGCTCCCGCTCTTCCCAAACAGCAGAATCTTAATCTTGTTCTTGAGTTGTGTCTGTGTTCTAGATGTCAGGTCATGGGCTTGGGAGTCTGGGGCAAGTGGCTATTTGAGATTCTCGACTGGGTGGGCAAGTATCTTCTGGTTCATCCATCATGTGGTCCGACCCTCGGCTGTCAGTCCATGACGGCTGCTCGAGAAACCCCACAGTCCTGCTCACACCCAGCAGCTTTCGTTGTTCTGACTGCACATCAGGGAGCCACAGGGATCTTGAAAAGTGTTATCTCCAGTCCCAGATCTTTCTGAGGTCTCTGGTCTGCCACTGATGCTCTGTTGGGAATCAGGTTGCAGGGACTGCCTCTGAGCTATGTTGTCCCCTCTGTCACTACCTCTCCCCTCTCCTTGTCCCAGCCCAGGGCAAAGCACGGGGTATCAACCATCCTCTCCAGCTCCTCAGACCCATTTCACACAGCCAGGCTTCACAATCCTCCCTTCCCAAAACTTTGAGGTTCTTTTACCCCCAGGTTAGAGTCAGCAGGTTCTTTCTGTTTGCCACCTGCAGTAAGTGCAGTACTAAGTCTGTCTAGCTCCTTTAAGTGTGAGAAGCACAGGACAGCAGAGAAATAAGAGGAGAAGCAATGGTTAACATCTTATAAATATTGTCCTGCCACACGTACAAAATGCTATGGAGAGGCTCAGAAGAAGGAATGTGCACATCCTGTAGAAAAATCAATAAAATTGCTCATGCAGAGAGCAGTGTTTCTTCATTATTAAGAATACAGGCTTTAGAGTCCAACAGCTCTTGGTTCAGCCTCAAGCCGTCTCTTACCACCATGTGACCTCGAGCCAGGGGCTTCCTGTCCCTCAGCCTCAGTGGCCTCATCTGCAAAGTGGGGAGAAGCAAACCTTCCAGAGGATCAGCTGGTATGGGGCGGAAGGACTTTGCTGAGCTCTCTCTCTGTACCCACACAGAGAAGAACCCTCGAATGAGTGGGAGATGCAAGGAAAGGGAGGTGAGCGGGCAAGGGAAGGTAACTAAAATTTGGGACAGAAAAATGTAGAGGACAGACAGAGGTTGTGGCCCACAGGAAAGAGAAATCACAGGCAGAACGGAAGTTGCAGGATCTGGAATAGGAGGGGAAGATGGGCAACAGTGTTGGAACTATTGCTCCAAGACCCTTACACACCCACACAAATGTGCATGAGCACCCACACTCACACTCATTTGTACATTCACCCATACTCATACACACACACTCATAAGCACGTGTGCATACCACATGCACACCCACAAACATGGGTACTCACACACTCACATACACTCACATATGTACACTCACACATGCACATGCACAAGCATACATGTGCACCCATACATATGCGCTCATAAGCATGCATGCACACTCACATATACATGTGCACATACACACGTGCACTCGAATAGCTATACTCACACATATGCACCCTCACATGTATACTCACAAGCATGTGTGCACACACATGCACACTCAAAACATGCATGTGTACTCATACACACATGCACACTCAAACACTCATGTACACTCACACACATGTAGCACACTCATAAACTTGCTCTACCACTCTCAAATACACACTCACAGACACTCCTCAGATGCACACTTACAAACACAATCTCACAAGCACACTCAGGCCCTCCCACATTCACACAAACACACATGCACACCCACACACGTTCACACTCATGTGCACTCTCACACACACATACTCACATGCACTCATGTGGAAGAAACTTCTCAATGCATCACAAACCCACTTCTCTTTCTGGAAATTTCTCAGCAGTGGGTGAGATAAGGCCTGGGTGGGCTGAGATGAGCCTAAAGACAGGAAACGGTGAAGCAGCACGTCCCAGACTTCAAAAGTGCACATGAATTACTTGGGCATCCTGTCGGAATACAGATTCAGAGTCAGCAGCTCTGGGGTGAGACACAAGACGCCTGGTGTCCAATGAGCTCTGCAGGAGACTGATGTGCTGGTCAGCAGACCGTGCTTCGGGTGGCAGGTCTCCATGGGCTTCCGGAGGAGATGGCATCACTGCAGGGATTCAGGGGGTCCTGTTCCTTCTGAGTTCTGGGGCTCAGCTCCCATTTCCTCCCCTACAATAACCCTCCCTAAACTCTCAGTAACCTGTGAGGGCCAGGCCTTTCTGCTTTTTGCTGATTTATTAAGGAGAGGGAAATCAAGAAATCCAGTGTGTCATTTAAGCTTCAAGACTTGTTTTAGCTGCAATGAGCCAGTTTTCATACCTCCAGGGTATGGGACAGCTGTCATCCCTTCATCTCCCCTCTTCAGGTGACTCTGGCAAGATGGCCAGGGGTTACGGCCCCTCGCTCACAGATTTCCTGATTCCTGGTCTTGCCCAGTCAACACACACACACACACACACACACACCACACCACACCACACCAGCAAATATACCACTACTGTGAAAATGAATACATCTATTTTACTGACTAGACTCAAACTCAATCTTCTAGTAATGTCCTCCAAGGCCCTGAATGATCTAGAATCAGCCTTCTTCCTTTAACTCTTCTTGGATCACTTTCCACCACTTCACAGAATGCCAGCCAGACAGCAACTTTCTCTTCCTCTCAGGCAGAGTTTTCCAAACCTGGCTGCACTTCAGAGTCACTGGGAGAGTTTCTAAAATACTTGAGTTCCCAGACCAAGCCCAAGACCAATGAGGTCACAATCTCTTGGGGGCTGGGAACGAGGCATCAATAAATTCTAAATCTTCCCCAGGAGATTTCAACGTGCACTCAAGTTTGAAAATCACCGCTCTGAAGTTCAAGAGCTTTCTGCCCCCAATCCTTGCCTCCTTGCCATTTGCACACTTATCTGTCAGATTCAACCCAAATGACTCCTCTTCCATGAAGCCTTCCACTAACACCCTATTGAAAGCCATCACTTGCTTCATTTCCATCATAGAACTTATTGTAATCCACAATGCTCTTATTTATTCATGTTTGTTTACTCTCTGTTCCCTTTACCAAAGTGCTAGCCCTGTGATGCTAAGAACTGGGTCTGATTTTATTGCGACCATAACCCACCATTCACAGTGTTTGACCATTGGTCAGGTCTTATCAAATAGTTGATGAATGAATGAAAGGTCATGGAGACTTTACAGAGTAGGGCACTATATAGTGCCCTCTTTCTGGGGTCCCTCTTATAAGCCTGCCAGCTTAGCACCTCCACCCTGCTCTCCTTGGAAGTCACAGCCTTCCAAGAGGGAAGAAGTAGCTTTCTCTCTCAGTGTTTCCACCTTCCTAGAACCAGGCACACATGAAGAGCAACTCAAAGCTCCCATCTGCTGAATCTGGTAGCTCCAAATGAAGGGAGATGGTTCTGGATCCAAACAGAAGGATCCAGTTCTAACTCAGTTTCTCCACAAGCAGTAGATGTTCTCTGGGAGGCATGCATCCTCACCCAAACCAGAGCAATGCAGTAGGAGTTTTATAAGAGGAAATAAAATCTCCTGTTAGCATAACAAAGACACATAATGATTGTTCCTTCCTTCGATAAGCAATAACCTTGTCATTACTGTCCTCAGGACCACTCACCTGGGAGCGGGGTTTACATCAGTAGGGACACTATCAGCTATGCATTGCTCTCCTTTAACCTTCAGGGAGAGGTGTGACATCCCCAAATATCTCACCAGAGGCTTCTCCATTCATCCTATTAAGTCAGAATAAGAGTCCTTGAACTTTCCATTTCCTCTTTCTGAACATAAGAAAAATTGTATATTCTGGTAAGATACATTCCCAGCAGAAATGACTGGCAGTTGCAAAAATAAAATCATCTTCAGAGTATGAGTTGCTAGATATGAAGTCCCCAGTGGAGTATCTGCTCCACCATAGGTGCTCAATTAAAAAAAAAAGTAGTAGTTATTTTTACTCTTCCTTGACAACCAATATTACTGATGGTTCTAGAACTTGGCAAAAGACCTGGTATACACTAGTCATCAATGCTCACTGAATTAATAAGTGAATGAAGGATAAAGGTAGAACTTCCCTTAAAATGATATCGTAGCTTTCCCACATTGCCCAGATAGAAACACTGAGTCACTGTTCCAACACCAGGGTATGTCCCTCATCTGTGCTCATGAGCTCCAAGCCCTGGCCCCTGGCTGGTAACTCCCCGTGGCAGCCTCTCGATCTTAGGGATGCAGACATTCAGTCCTATCACCTGGGAGGATATTTACACAAGCACACAGTCATTAAAAGTAGACTCTGAAATTTATTTGCAGAAATCAATTGCTGGTACAGAAAACCAAATGCTGAATCAGAACTTGATATCCCCCCAAAGGCCAACTCTCTCAAGATGAAATTTTTTGAGCATAAAGATAAGGTACACTTGCATTCAAAATTTCACAGGCACATGTTCAGGATGGAGAAGAAATCATCCAATTGTAGCCAGGGTGAAAAAGCAATGGTGTTTACATTAGAATAGGCTCATGGGCCAAGACAGTCTTTTCTGATTGAACAAATAAGATAAAATAAATTTAGGGCAAATGCAGAGATTTGGCCCAACTCACCCTCAAAAAAAAAAAAAGTTCCCACCTCCTTATTTTTATTCTGGCTTCAAAAGGAGAGTGGTCTCAAATGGACAGAGATAATAAATGATTATAACTATTAACTGAGCAGTTACTATGTACAAGTTGCCATGCCAAAAATATCACGTTGAATATCTCACTTAAATTAACTTGTTTACTCTGTTTAGAGAAGGTGAATTGTGCAAATATCCCTGCAAGAGGGAACAGAAAACTGAGATATGACTGGTCATGATTCTAAAACGTCATACTCTAAACTGGGTCCTCCCACTGCCTGTAGAGATGAGCTTCTCTTTTATAGACAAAGGTTATTTGTCCAAATCACTGACATAGAAAGGTTTTGGCCACTGGTTTTTTTGCACCTGGTTTATTGTACCGTGTGGGACCATCTCATCAGAGGAGTCTTATCCAGCGACAGTAGCAGGGAAAGAAGAGAAAACCAAACAGCAATGTAGCCGATGTTTTCCTCAATGACTCAAGAACCATAATTGAGATCAAGAATCTTTGATCCCCCTCCCCTTAAGTGGTCCATTAATGAATAAAACTAGAGCAACCTCTTGGAGAAGTGGAATAGAAATCATGGTTAAGCAGAGATTTTAAAAACTCTTAAGGATCATTAAGAAAATAATTACATGTATCTACTAGGGATTTGCATTTCTCATTAGTTCAGCAAAGATTTATTGTTTCCTATTCTGTGCTTACTCTAGGTATTTGGGATTCATCTGTAAATGAAAGGGACAAACTCCCTTGTATTTAAGAAGCTTACACTTCAGGAAGAAGATATAGACAATAAAAAATTAAATTATATATTATGATAAAAGGTGGTACACAATATAGAAAAACAACAGAGAATGAGGAGTTCTGGTTGGGGAGAGGGGTGATATCTGAGGACATATTTGAAAAAAAAAAAAGGAGATAAGGGAGGTAGTCATGCAGACACCTGGGGAAAGAGTGTTCCAGCAGAGGAAACAGCCAGTGCAAAGACCCTGAGGCAGAAACACGTCTGGATAGAATGAAGACTAGGAAGGAGACAAAGGTAGCTGGAGTAAAGTAAGCGAGGTAAAAAGAGCAGAAGATGAAGTCCAATAGGCAATGAGGATAATATCACGCAGGTCTTGGAAAGCTGCTATGGGCACTTCAGGTTTTACTCTGAGTGAAGTGGGAGCCATTGGTGGGTTTTAAGCAGATGAGTGATTGTGATTCGATTTATGTCAACAACTCAGTAGGGAGACCAGCTAGGAGACCATAGAGGTGACCAGACCATGAAGGTAAGATATATTGGGGCTTGGAGCACAGAGCTGTCAGCAAAGCTGGTGAGAAGTGGTCAGAGTTTGCATAGATGATGGTTTATATGTTGAAGTGTGTGTGTGTGTGTGTGTGTGTGTGTGTGTGTGTGAAAGAAATAGAGAGAGAAAGATATCAGGAATTTCTCCCTCACCCTCAGGACCTATTGGCCTTGAAATACTGCTTCATGATGGAATAAATCCATAATGACTAGAGAACATATAAAAATTAAGCACCAGATTATGATCCCATGGGGTGTCCCGGGTTGGGCTCCATGCTCGGCACAAGGTCTGCATGGAATTCTCTCTCTGCTCCTCCTCTTCCACTCTCTCTCTCTCTCTAAAATAAATAAATCTTTTAAAAAATTAACCACCTGAAATATGAAGACATAACTTTGTCATTTTCTTCAGGAAAGTTTACTCATAGTTAATCTTAGTCTTTAAAACATTTCACAAGAGGTAAAGATAAGAATTTCTAAAAATAAGAGTTCAATAGTACATGTATAAAAGTCATATATATAGCTGACCCTTGAACAACATGGAGGTTCAGGGCACTGACCCTTGACATGGTAAAAAATCCACAAACTTTGACCAGAAGACTACTGATAATATAACATTTATTAGCATAACCTAGATGAAAGAAAATGTTATCATGAAAACCATAAAAAAGAGAAAATGTATTTAAGTACTGTGCTGTATTCACTAAGATAAAAATCTGCATAAAGTGGACGTAAGTGCAGTTCAAACCCGTGTTCAAGGGTTGCCTGTATCTACAAATAAGATTGTCCTTAAGCTTTTGGTCCCAGATGCTGGAAAACTAGATTGCAGTAACTGAGATGAGTATGCTGCTGGGTCTAGGAGTTTTAGGGGAAAGGTCAAGAGGTCTGGTTTGGATGTGGTAAGCTTGAGATTCAGATTGAGTGTGCATTCATATATGCAAATCCGAGTTCTGCAGACAGGTCTGAACACACCAGAGGCCAACCTGGGGCTCTCTTCTCCTGGTCTCCTGCCCAATGGCTTCAAATAACATTTTTGTGCTGTCAAAGCCCAAATCTACAGCTCAAGATCAGACCTCTTGTCTGATTCTAGATTCATCTATTCAATGATGAGATTGACACATCTACCTGGATACCAACTGAAATGATCAAGTGGAACTCTTGATTATTGCCCCAAATCTGATTCTTTGTTCAGCTTCCCCATCCCCCGGAAATAACATAGCAATCTCTCCAGGTTTTTTAAACCCCAAGCTTTAGAACCTTATTCAGCTGTCTTCTTCTCTTACTCTCCACATGTGACTCATCAAGAGTTCCATCTTACTCTCCCTCCCAAAATATACACCAAAATCTCCCAACATTCTCTGTCTTACTACACACCTCATCCAAACCACTCTCACAACTGAAGCACTGCAATAGCCTCCCTTCTTAGCTATCAGTTTTTCTGTTGTGCAACCTGCAATATATCTTCCATATAGCCACCATGGTGCCCTTCCAGAAACACAACGCATGCTCCCTCACCCCATGCCTGAATCATGTACTAGTTCCCTAGTGACCTAGGACATGTGCAGTCTCCTTACTGTGGTCTAAAAAGCCTTATAGGACCAGGTCTCTGCCTATCTACCAACCTCAATCCAAGTCACCATCCCCAACTATGACCCAGACACATAGGAGTTCTGTTCCTTGGAGTTTCTGAGCTCCTCCTAGTCTTTTTACACCTGCTGTTCCCTAGGTCAAGACTATTCTACCCACAGATCTCTGCTTGACATTGTTCATTCTCATTCTTTGGGTCTTCTAGCTGGACACTATCCCTTCAGGATGCTTTCTCCATTTGATCCAGTGTTAACTTTCCCCTTCAGGATGGCCCATCCTGTATTTTTTTTCATAGAATTCATCACTATCTTAAAATGATCCTATTTTTTTAAAGGAGACTATTTAAGTTTTAACCTGTTTGTATGTTATGAGTCCTCTCCCACATGAACACTACTTGTCTTTTTCAGCATCGTATTCTCAGTTCTTTTATTAATTAATTAATTAATTCATTCATTCATTAGAGAGAGAGAGAGAGGCAGAGACACAGGCAGAGGGAGAAGCAGGCTCCATACAGGGAGCCTGATGTGGGACTCGATCCTGGGTCTTCAGGATCACACCCTGGGCTGAAGGCAGCACTAAACTGCTGAGCCCCCCAGGCTGCCCGTACTGTCAGTTCTTAATCAGTGTTTGGCACATATTAGGCATGCTATAAATGCTTAGTCAATAAGTGAATTCTCTCTTAATGTTGATGTATTGGGAACATATTAAAAATCTCTCCAAATTATGTAGCTGATGAAGAGGTTCTGCTGGGAAATAAAGATTCAAGTGATAAGATCATATTCTATATGGTATTCCCTGCATCTCTTCAACTAAAGAAAACCTAAATTTCCATAAGAAATACCACTAGACCAGATAGGATTGGCTCCTAAAAACTTTTCATTGCACTTTTTCTTTTGGGATAATCATTTATACATGCAATTGTAAGACATAATACAGAGAGATTGTGTGCCCCTTCTATCATGTTTCCATTGACGTTAACTCATTGCAAAACTATAGCATGATATCACCCATGAGGTATTGGTGTTGACACAATTCAGGCCCCTGACTGATTTTGAAATACAGAAAGATTTTTTATTCTTATTTCTATTGTAATATTCTTCTTGTAATTCATCATTTTGAGCTCACATTGCATGTGGAGCATTTCGGGGGCTCAGTTGGTTAAGCATCTACCTTTGGCTCAGGTCATGATTGTAGGGGCTTGGAACTGAGCCCTCCCCCTGCTCAGTGCAGAGTCTGCCTTTCCCTCTTCCTTTCCCCTCCCTCCCCTGGTCATGTTCTTTCTCACTCTGCTCTCTCACTCTCTCAAATAAATAAATAAAAACTTAAAAAAAAAAAAAAAAGGAATAGGGGATGCCTGGGTGGCTCAGTGGTTTAGAGCCTGCCTTCGGCCCAGGGAGTGATCTTGGAGTCCTGGGATCGAGTCCCACGTCAGGCTCCCTGCACGGAGCCTGCTTCTCCCTCTGCCTGTGTCTCTGCCCCCCCACCCCCTCTCTCTGTCTCTCATGAATAAATAAATAAATAATCTTTTAAAAAATAAATAAATAAAAATTTTAAAAAACAATAATTGCACGTGAAGAGCTTTTAAGGCCAAAACACAACTAACTCTATGATAATGTGCACAAATTCATTGTAACTCAGAGAAATGCATAACAAAACAACCATGAGATTCCACTTTTCATCAATCAGACTAATAAAAGCAAGGAAAGACTGATAATACCCTGTGCAAGTGTGTGTTTTGGGAAACAGGCATTCCCAAATTCCTGTTAGAAGCCTTAATTGCTCTTAGGGAATTAATCTGGCCATAGCTCTTGTAATAGGAATGCATAAACCTTTTGATATCACAATCTCCATTTAAGATGATCTATGTATTTCACAGATATAAAGGTAACTACAGGAGCATGAGCATGTTTATTGGAACATCATTTGAAGTGCCAAGCATGCACACACAAATACCCTGAACACAGCCTGGATATCAATCAGCTGGAGAATGATTGGATTCATGATTTTGACCCCAACTGTGAAATATTATGCAGCTATGTAAAAATATGAGTTGATCTAATCATATATCTGCAGGAACTTCTGGTGTGATAAGTGAAAAATAAAAGGTAAGCTGTCAGGGTAGTGTACATAATATGATCCAAAGTTCAGCAGCAAAAAAAAAAAAAAACCCTCCAAATATGTATACATATTTGTACATGTGTTTTGAGCTTTAAGGAAAATTGTGGCAAGACACAAAACAGAGAGCCAGTGTTGTTTTTCCCAGGGGTGGGAGGAAAAGTTAGAAGGAGTAAGGGAAGAAATTATTGACTTCTTTAAATGCTTTTGAATTGTTTGTCTGGTTAAAGCAGGCATGCAATCTTTTTTGAGATTTACAAGAAATCTAATAAGTAGTAGAATAGAAAAAGAACAGAACAGAAGATCAAAGATGGTCTTTAAATCAAAGGAATGAATGGTGATGGTGGAATTTCAGACTCTGACAAAAGTCTCTGTACCTGGGGAGGGGCCAGGAGGAGGAGAGGGAGACACCATCCTTTGGTCTGGGGTCTGGGAGCTTGCCTTTGCCTGCCCAAATCCAGCTCCGTGGGTCCAGGGACACTAGCAAGACCAACCGCATGTCGATTGGAATTGATATGAGATGCGAGCAGCTCATTAAATGGGCCCTAGAGGCAAGCAGCTCATTAAATGGGCCCTGGTAATTGATTTCCAAGGAAGCAGATGCCTCTCTCTTGCAGGCAGCAGTGCAGGTGTTCAGGCTGCCTGGGAACCTGGGCACTGCCTTTGCAAGGAGCTCTTTGATGCGACGCTCTCTCTTGGACCAGGAGGGAGGCAGCAGGCATCCAGCTTGGCTTCATTCCCTCCACTGACTCTCTGTCCTGCACACCAGCGGGGATGCACTCTTCTGAGTGCACCACCACCACCTCCGGGCCAGATTACATTCTCCAGAAGCTCAGGGCAGGGTGTTCTAAGCAGTGCCTTGCATGGGAATTGAGGAAGAAGGACAGAAAACCTCACCTGACCCTTGAGGTGACAAGATCCTAAGGCAAATGCAGCTTTAAAAGTCACCAGCTGTACAGACATGAATGTGCAGAATAATTGAATCTTTTCTAAAAAGCCACGCCCAAGGATTTGAGAAGCTGAGAGCCTAGGCGAAATGTCTGCCTACACAGGCAATTAAATTGGATTTATTTCACACTGCAAATCTGCCCCCAAGGACTGTGCTCCCATCCAGTTCTGCTAAAGCAAAATGACATTCTCTCTGCGGAGAGGTGTTTTCTTGCCACTCAAGATTTTTTTTTTTTGCCACCCATATAGCTTTTATGGTGAAATCGTCCCCCCAAGAAAGACTTCAGTAATCTCTACATGCCTCAGTTTGCTCATCTATGTAATGGGAGTAATAATAGCCCCTACCTTGTGGGATTGTTGTAAGAATAAAATGAGTTAATAGTTGGGTGGCACTTAGAACGGGGCCTACCATACAGTAAGCACTCTATAAATGTATGTTGTTGTTGTGATGATAATGAGGAGGAGGAGGAAGAGGAGGAAGAAGTTGTGATTGCTAATTTCTCTGACAGAGCAGTTTGTTTAAAGTGAGACACTCCAGTGGTCCCTCTGTCTGTGACATAAGAACACTAGTAGTGTTCAAGACTCATTGGTGGTGTACCAAGCGAGGCACTCTGCTCTGTGTTGTATGTACATGGCCTGTTCTCATCCTCATGCAACTCTGGAGGGAAGGACTATGCTTGTCCTCCTTTTCCTCCTGAGCATCGGACAATTGAAATGTCTCCCTACCCAACACTTCCCAGCCAGTAAGGAGTAAAGCTGAGACTGTCACCGCAATCTTGCCAATTCCAGATGCTCAGGTCCCACCTACCATGACCTACAGGAACAGGTGCGCAGCACCCTGTAGGTGAAGGTTCTCACACTTGGCTTCACCAGAATATTTTCCAAAAACAGATTTCTGCATCCTACCCCATGCACATATTGAATCACAATCTCAGAATTGAGCCCAGAAATATGTGTTTTTGACAAGCTCCTTGACGAACCCTGCATAGTTAGACCAGTGGTTGAATTTAAGAGCTATCCCCAAAACAGGGTTGGGGTTTCTCTTTAATCCACTAATTGATCTCTGTAATAATAAGGATCCCCTTACCTGGGCTAGACTTTTTCATATGACTTTGGCTATCCTAAGCTGAGTCTAAAGCTCTAAAGCAAAAACTTTCTTGAATTCTATGTCTTACTTTTAATTAAACTTTTTGAGACCGAACCTTCTAGATACCTGGAAAGCTTTTCTGATCCTCATTCTCTTCCCACGTCATTATTCTGTCTCCACAGAAGCCTCAGCCAGCCTCATCTATTAAATGACCTACAGTTATGAACAATGGAAAGATAAATCTGTTTCATTCAATGGAAACATTTACCCAATGAGTCTGAGTCATCAAAGCCTCAGAAATTTTGACACATTCATTAATTTTGTTCAACTTTATTTGTTAACCATAAAAACCAGAAGCGATACAAGCTCTGAAGACTTTGCCTTTTACATGAAGATGTATTTGTTGGAAATGAGTGCTGAAATGAGCATTTCCTTCCACACAGGGATTCTTAATGCAATTACACCAAGCAAAGTAAAAGAAGAGCTTAGATATATATTACTCCATTAAAGCTATATTTATTGAGCACCTGCCACGTGAAAGGCAGTCCCCGGGGTCAAGCAGGAGACACTGAAACAGATGTGGGTTCTGGCTTGGAGAAGCTTTTATCTAGGATGGGAGATAAACAGAAAAAACTATAATACGAGGTAGGATGTGAAATGTCATGAGATGGTGAGGTGAACACTGATTGTTTTTGTCCTTCTAGAATCTATTTCCCCACCTTTGGAAAACAGCACCTATTTTATTTTACAGAACCACACCTGACCCACTGTGATTTCATGTGACATGGGAGGAATTTCAGGGCAGGAGCCCATCACAGGTTGGCCAGTCAGAGTATTCCATTCCTCTGGCCATACCAATTGGTTGAAAAAAGGGCACTTGACTCAAAGTGGACTGGTGAGCTGCAATCCTGGGATCTTGTCGGAATAATATAAAAATAGCAGCTTTCTCCTGAAGTTACTGAGCTGAAGAGATATCAACTTTAAGCTGCCAAGTCTACCCACCAACGAAAGCTAACCTCGAAGTGAAAGCAACAAAATAGGAAAGCCAGAGCCCAGATGGCATTATTTGAGCTCCTGGATCCATCTGTGCCTGAAGGATAACAATGCAATATGTGAAGAATGTTGTGCTTCAGTTACCTGAAGTTCAGTTTCTGTCACTTGTAGCTAGAACCAAATACAGCAATAATGCAGGTACTATGAAGGGTAGCCGGTGTTCAGGGGCTGCATCCAGGTGGGAGCATCAAGAAACCACTGTTTCCTGAAGTGGCGTCTCTGGAACAAGGGCAGGATGGGTTTGTGGAGGTGAAGAGCAGGGCATAACCATCACTCTGTATACCTTTCATTGGAGGTACTGCACCAATAGCCTTCCTTAGCCACTGCACCTCAGAATCATCTTAGCTCAGTGATGGTGAACATCTTCTAGAGACATCTTTGGCAGGGGGAATCATATCTCTAACTTTTCCTCCCTTTTCATCAGGTAGCTATGTACACAGTAGGTGCTTAATGAGTACTTCCTTAGTTATGCATCATGTTCCTGAGTAATAAGCTAAACTGAATCTCAGAAGATGGCATCTAGTAGTTTCCAAGTATAACTCAGGTGTTGACAGAATAAAAAAATCAGACTCTCCAATTTGATCTAGAAAGAATCAACTGCTTCATATTTATCTAAAAGTATTTGCTTCAAGGTCCCAAAATGGGGGTGCCAGTGACTCCCCCAGACTTCAGTTCTGGGGGGCAGTTTTCCCCACAATCTCTCATTACTATCATCAGTACCAATGGGAGGCATGTTCAAAGACACCTCAGGACCATCTGACCATGAAGCCATCTTGAATGGTACAGTTCTTTGTTCTGTGTGTCTATGTGCATGCGTGCTTTCCAGATTAATTTACTGTCACTTCA
Source organism: Canis lupus baileyi (assembly GCF_048164855.1). Classification (NCBI taxonomy): domain Eukaryota; kingdom Metazoa; phylum Chordata; class Mammalia; order Carnivora; family Canidae; genus Canis; species Canis lupus. The sequence continues at coordinate 57,900,270 of NC_132845.1, forward strand.
TCCAAGCATAAACTTCCCACCAACTCAAAGAATATAGAAGAATTTGGAGCACCCTAAATGGAAATTAGGCAGTGAAGCTGATAAAAATCAAATCCTGGGACCACTGAACACTAAAACATACATGTCAGTCAGGAAAGGGGGGTATTCATCAAAATCAGATCCTGGGCTTACCTGGCAATAAAACACATGTGCCACCTTGATCGGCATGGGCTCCTGAGAGCAGGTTTGCTGGCAAAGTTTTGCAGCCCTGGACAAGAAGAGGAATGGGAGGAGTAGGAGTTTGGGGTCTTAACCAAACTCGTTTCTTCTGGGAGAAGCAATTTTGTCTCACTGGGGAAGGTCCACTGGTTATGCCCCTGGCTCATTTGTAGCTAATACTCATGGAGCGGGTTTCTGGAATGCGCACCATCTCCACCATCACCACCCTTTCACATAACTTGCTCTGGTTTTCCTTACTTTGATACTCAGAATTATATGGTTTATTTGTTTTCTAGTTGTTTTAAGGGTACACAAATATTGCCTGTCTTGTTCATTGCTATATCCCCAGCACCTAGGATTGAGGTATAAGATCTAGATCCAGGGCATACTAGGTACCCAATAAATGTGTGTTAAATGATTGAATAAATGCATTATACCATGAAAAGAAAATTGTACTTGGAGTTACATGCAAGCCAAATCTTGATTATGACATTAATCCCCATGAGACTTTGGTGGAAGTAAATTCATATATCTGGGACAATTTCATTACTCATAAAATGAAATGGTTAGATCATATTTGGATATCAGAGTGTGCTTCATTTTATAGCAGTTTACCTTTCTTAATCAACTGAAATATCATGCAGAATTTGCATGTTTATGACAGATAAAAAGGGGCTGCTCTACTTGAAGTCTGGGAGTGGGAGGAAAACAGACCCCCTCCTGCCTTAGCTGTTAGCCACGTCTGTAAAACTAGAGGGTGCCCCAGAACACTGCTTTCAAACAACTGGACAAGACATGAGTACACGAAATAATAGGGTATTCTGCTTGCTTAATGCTTTGACATGGTCAAAATGATGTCAGTGAATGGGATAGAGATTGGATGCATGGAGCAAGGGCAAGTGAGAGACCCAATTATGATTTGGTTCAGACCTATCTGGCTCAAAACCCCATGTATTTCCATTCATCAGCCTGCTCAGCCCATGCATCCACTCATCTACCCATCTATCCACTCATCTTCTCATCCAGTCATCTATCTGTCCTCTTATGTATCCATCCATCCATCCACCTATCCATCCATCCATTTGTCAATTCATTTATTGAGCAACTATATTGAGTCCCAAGCACTGCCAATATAGTGCTGGATGATCATGACTAAGGTCCTGTCTTCAGTTTTAGTGGTGAAGTCAAATAAAAGATAATAGATGATAGGTAGATAGATAATAGAATAGATAGCTGATGGATAATGGATGGATAAATAAATAATTGATCAATAGATAATATGTCAGCGGTTATGTAGTGCTATGAAGAAAAATTAATAGAGCTAAGGGGCAAGGAGTAACAGGGGTGCTATATTACAAAAAGAGGTCAGGGAGGGCTTTTCAGAGGAGGTGACTTTTGAGTAGAAATCTTAAAGAATCAAGAGTATATCCTGTTAACAACTGCAAGAACAGCGCTCCAGGCAGAAGAAACTGCAAAGGCCATGAGGCAGAGTGGGGGTGGGGGTGGGGAAATCCTTCCCCTTCAAAGAACAGAGCTTGATAACATCAAGAATATGGAGGACTCATCTGTGAAAAACTTTAAGAACTCTTATCTTACAAGGATGATATTTCAATGAGAAAATCACTGCTCAGGTGTGTGTGTGTGTGTGTGTGTGTGTGTGTGTGTGTGACATATATGAAGTGCTCAAAGACCATTTGCTGAATGAGGGAGGGTGGGTTTGCTTTGGAGCTTTCCGGATTCCTTAATCATCAAGTAGCTGCTGAGCATCCATATGCAGTCTCCTTGGTCAGCCTTCCATGTCACTCTCTCATTTCACTATCCCAATTACTTAAGGAGATAAGCCCTACTGTTGTGAAGTCTGTGTGGCAGATAGGGAAAGTGAGGCAGGAAAAAAGTTAAGTCCTCATTGGACTGCAGCAGTCTGATGCCAGAGGCCATGGGTTTCATCTTGAGACCATCTTGCCTCCCCGCCCCCATCCCCGTCACCGAGCCTGGAGCTCTTGGCATGGGATCACTGTTCCCAAAGAAATTCTATAAGAGAAACAAGCAGAATAACGGAAGAGTAGCTGATCACCACATTTTCCAAAAGGGTACCTCTCTTGTGATGCCATATTAAGGAATTTCCTTTCTCCCTGCCACCTCTGAATGATCTCTTTTCAATAGATTACTCATGATTTTGGAAGCATTGAGACTCTTCATATGAGACAGGTAGGGTGAGGAAGCCCAGAAAGATGCTTGTGTGCTTGTGCACCTGGGAGATTCTGCGACATCAGCCATCCCCATGGGTAACCACACCACTGCTTCCATCATTTCTTAACATCATTTCTCCTGGAACACTTACCCTGACCACCCCCCATCCCACCACTACCCCAACTGGAATACAGACCCTTCCTTTATGTTCCCACATCCTCTCCCATATTTCTTCTTAGTCTCTATCACATTGTACTCTATTGTTCATTTACTGGCCTGTCCCACTAGCCTGAAGTCACTGGTGTTTTATTAAATGCTTTAGGTGGGGCAGAACCAGGTTCAAGACCCAGCTCTACCTCTATTAGCTGGGTAACCTGAAACAAGTAATGTATCCCTTTTCTAATCCTGTGTTTTTCTAATTGAAAGCATAAGTGATGGATACTTTATAGACTAATTACGAGTATAAAAGGGTAAAAGCACTAAACATAGTCTCAGAATATGGCTAGCATTCGATAATGACTACCTGCATTATTATCAATATCTCAATAAATTCAGAGAGTTTAAATTGCTTCTTCACTACTGTGTTTCCAGCACCTGGCACAGTAGGTGCCTAATTATTATTTATTGAGTGGTTGAATGAGTAAATAAAACTCAAAAAATAAAGAGTGAGGAAGAAAAGTGGCGTAACTCACTACTATACTCCAAGCAGAGTAGTTTAGGTACATCCCATGATTCTCACAGCAGCCCCATGAGTTGGGCTCATTGTTTTCCATTCTATAAGAGAGATGAAGTGACTTGCCCAGATCACTCAGCTAAAGGACAGAGCTTATTTTTTAAACAATCACAGAAGGATGGCCAATGTTCTTGTAGGAAGTCCATCCTGGCAAAGTACTGTGATTGTGAAAGGAAGGCAAGTCATTATAGAAAATGGAATCTGGAGGTCCATGGGTTGAAATCTGGCCAATGGATGAGATTACTTGGCTTTCTCAGTGTTTCTTTTTTTTTTTTTTTCTCAGTGTTTCAAAACAATGTTAGGCTGACTTTTAAAAAGGCAGAGATTTCCCATAAACTCTAGATTACTGGCTTCTCTTGAAAAATCAGAAGCTCTTGGAACTCTGTATTCCTGCATGGAAACAATGAGCTGGAGTTGATACAGGGATAGTGGAATTCTCCCGTGTCCCACAGTCCCCTTCTCCAGCCAGCTCATGCAACATTTGCCCATACTGACAGCCTGCTTCATTGCTCTACATTATCTTTTTGTCCTCCGTTGGCATCTAAGCTCGCCATCATGATGCAATTCAACAACTTCAGTCTACAGATGGGACATTGAAACACGGAGAGGAGAAGTGGCTTGCCTGAAGTCATACACTTGGTAGACTCTGGAATTCTAATTCCCCTTCTCCTGTGTCCTTTTCATGACTGCATCATGAGCTTATGCAGGCAGCGCACCTAGTTCAATATTCCATGCCTGCAAGTGCCCACAAATTTTATTGCTACAGGATCTATTTCCAAAAGGAATAGTTGATATCTCTTCTTAAGGGTACATACAAGGTAAAAGGAAGAAGAATCATGGCAACCACAGAATATAGCAGCTGAGAAATAAGATCCACAGAAATCAGTGTATGCCTCATTACCACTCTCAATTGGCTCCAGATCATTCAGATTGCCAGTAGGAGGTCTGACTTGGTGTTGGACCATTAGCTACCCTTCTGCTGTTATAGAATTAGGCATTGTTGGTCAACAGTATTTAATTTCCCTCTAAAAGCCTCTTTTAGTACAACTTTTTTTTTTTTTTTTTTTTTTTTTAGTTTTTATTTATTTATGATAGTCACACACAGAGAGAGAGGCAGAGACACAGGCAGAGACACAGGCAGAGGGAGAAGCAGGCTCCATGCACTGGGAGCCTGATGTGGGATTCGATCCCGGGTCTCCAGGATCGCGCCCTGGGCCAAAGGCAGGCGCTAAACCGCTGCGCCACCCAGGGATCCCTAGTACAACTTTTAGTACAAAAAGTACAACTGCTTCTGTGAGCAGCCCAACCACTGGGATATTGAGGTCTGCTTCTTGATGAGAATCAAGAGGCCAAGGACTTTGCCTTCCATGACTCAATCCAATTTCTGATATCGTATCTTTGTAGAGTCTTTAAAGCTCACCATCTTGAAGTTTAGGGACACTGAGAATTCTAGAATCACCATTTTGGGAACTCAGAATTCCAGCCACCTGGAACTACAGAGAACTTCATAGTCTTTCTAGCTTAATCTTCCAACAAGCTCAGGCATCCAGTACCATCCAGCACCAGAAAATCCCAAATTATGAGTGAGCTTTGTAGACAAAGACAAGTGACCTCATATGAAGGAAGAGAAAGACAGGAAAAGAGAAGGATGCTTTTTTTAAAAAAAGATTTTATTTATTTATCCATGAGAGACACACACAGAGAGAGGCAGAGACACAGGCAGAGGGAGAAGCAGGCTCCAAGCATGGAGCCCGATGTGGAAACCAATCCCAGGTCTCCAGGATCACGCCCTGGGCCAAAGGGATGTGCTAAACCTCTGAGCCATCCAGGCATTCCAAGAAGGATGCTTTTGAGCAGTGTGAAAGCCCTGGTTTCTCACATGGTCTCTGATGTTGCCCTACTGGGTACACGCTCTACCAGAGCTGCAATTGAAGTGGTAAGAAGCATCATATATTGGCGACCCTTGCCAGGTGTGTGTGTGTGTGTGTGTGTGTGTGTGTGTGTGTGAGAGAGAGAGAGAGAGAGAGAGAGAGAGAGAGCCAAAGCACAGTGCAATCTCTAGGACACAATCGATCCTTATACTGCTACCCAATAATGCTCCCATCTGTGAAAGGCCAGTCCGAAGGGAAGTGATTTGCTTATGCTGGGTAGAGTAAGTGAAAAACACTATGTGTTATTGTCTTAGAAAAAAAGGGAACAACAAATAGGATTTGTGAATTGAAAATCAGTGATTACACTGGCAATGCCCATAGTACAAGAAACACAAACTTGATTATCTCCAGGGACTTATTTACCTGGCGTTGTGTTTGCACTGAAGCTGATATTGTGAGTAGAGAGAGGGAGCCCCCACCCCATGTTATTTATGCTTCCAGGGCTATTTGCTCAGGATACACCTGGGTCTGTGGATGAGGTCCAAGCTCTCCAGTCTGGTCTGGCTCTTGCTTTCTTCTCTGGCCTCATCCAAAGTCATTGCTCCTTCCTGTACTTTCCAGTAACCTATACCATGTCCTCACAGATCCCTAGATGCTCCACGTTCATGTTTCTGCACTTCAGCCCATGCTGTGCCCTCTGCCTGGAATGACCCCACTTAACCACCCATATTTACAATGCATTTAAACTTGAATCCAGGTTAATGGATCCATAATCCCAGCCCCAAACTTCCAGGCAGAATTAACCACTCTTCTTTCTTCCTGATGTATTTTGGGTATCTCCTTCATAACACTTACCCCAGATTACTGAAATACTCTGTTTATGTGTCTGTCACCTACTCTCAGCTATAAGCATCTCTAGGCTGGGAATAGCTCTTGCATTTCTATATTATCCCTAGCATTGAGGACCGAGTTTAGGCACATACTTATGTATTTAGTACATATCTGCTGAATTAATGAATTATGAAATAAGTTAACAAAAATTTCAGACCCTCCTAGTAGCTTGCTATTCTGTTGATGAAAGGTTCTAATGAAGATGTCAAAGTGGCCTGTTTTGAAGTGCCTGTTCTAAGAATCACATGTCCCCCTCTTTTATAAAGTAGGACTGGAACCAGTCAGAGAAGTGGTCCACACTAGGGATGGTGTCCTAAAGGGCTACAATTTTGGAAGGTGATTGCCATCTGGATCATCCCAGAGTCAGAAGAACCAGAGCCTACACTCCCACAGGCAGTGTAAAAATGGGGCAAGATGGTGGCAGACATTGCATCTGCACAATGCCCCATCAGGGTTCTATGCCCTAATACCAAGCAGTAATGCAGTTACTTCTTCCCAATTCTGCTGAGCATTTGAACAGGAGGTAATGAACAAGAAGGGACAATCAGAAAAAGCACAGAAGTGATTAGAGAAACAAAGCTTTTGAGACTTCCAAGGAGGAACAAAGGCAGGGGAATGAGGTTATTGGTGTAAGAAGAGTTAACAGGCAGATCAGTTAAAGAATGCGTTCAGCTTCAAGCAAAAGAAAACCTAACACATGTGGCTTAAACAAGTGAGTGCTTGAGTTGCCTTAAATAACAAGAAGCCCTGGGAGCACTCGGGAGCTGGTGCTGAATGACACCAAGGACCCCGCTCTTCTGTCTTGCTGTTCTGCTATCCTTGGCACTGGACTCATCATATATGCACAAACTGGCTGCTATACCTCTTGGCATTACATCTATATGATAGTCAGGAAGGAGGCACAAAGTGAAGGATGCATGGTCAAGTCTGTTTCTTTTCCTCAAGAAAGCAAAAGCTTTTTCAGAAGACCTGCTCAGTAGAATTCCACCGAAGTACCATTGACCAGCATATGGCTATCCCCAAGTGGAGTGTGACCAGGGAGATAAAGAATTGGGCTTACCAACCCCTTTAAATGAGGAAGGCACATGAGAAGGGGTTGGAAATGGGAATAAGAATGAACCAGCCTACAGTGTGTGCACACCAATTACCTCTAAGTTTGGGAGGCATGAATCTCTCCATGGAATATTATTTCCCCCTCAGTATTGAACTTACAGCCAAGTCAAAATCCCTGGACTTGGAGTTGGGTGAGTTCCTACTATGTACCAGTCACCATGCTAAGAGTTGAGGATGCAGTGGTGAAAGTCCTTGTTCCCATTGTCTTATGGTTCCAATACAGGAATCAACAAACTAGAGCCTGTGTCAATAACTGTTTTATAAATAAAGTTTTATTGGGAAACAGGCACGCACATGTCTATGGCTGTTCTTTTGCTCCAACAGCAGAGGTAAATAATTACAATGACATAGTGTGACCCACAAAACAAAAAATAAATTACTTATCTGTCCCTTTTCAGAAAAAGATGTCCTGCCACCTGGTCCAGCAGAAGGTGTAGGCAATAATGAAATGCATTAAATGAGTGGGAAATATCAGAGAGGGTGATATAACATGAGAGACTCCTAACTCTGAGAAATGAACAAGGGGTAGTGGAAGGGGAGGTGGGCAGACGGGATGAGGTGACTGGGTGATGGGCACTGAGGGGAGCACTTGACGGGATGAGCACTGGTATTCTACTATATGTTGGCAAATCGAACTCCAAGAAAAAATATACAAACAAAAAAGAAACATGTTAATGACCCAGATAATTTCTGAGTGTGAAGCTCTATAAAGAAGATACAACAGGATGTCACAGAGAGGAATGAGCGTGAGGGCAGCAACCTCAGAATGGTCAGAAAATCGACTCTTAGAAAGTGATATTTTGACTACAACAAGTAGTAGAAGGAGGTAGACACCCTCAGAGAAGGGCACTCTGTGGAAAGAGAACAATAAACCAAGGAACAAAGATAACAAGCACTGGCCAGGGAACCCTTGTACACTGTCGATGGGAATGTGAGTTGGTACACCATAATGGAGAACAGTATGCAAGTTCCTCAAAAAATTAAAAATAGAACTTACCCTACAATCCAGCAATACTACTTCTGCATACATACTCATGTTCACTGCAGTATTATTCATAAAAGCCAAGATGTGGAAAAAACCTATGTATCCATCAAAGGATGAATGGGTAAAGAAAATGTGAGAGACAGAGAGATCCACACAGAAAGAGATATAGATATAGAATGGAATGTGATTCAGCCATAAAGAAATAAGGAAATCTTGATTTGCAACAACATAGATAAACCTGGAGGACATTATACTAAGCAAAATAAGTCAGACACTGAATGAATAAGTCAAATACTGAATGATTTCATTTACATATGGAATCTAAAAAGGTCTAGCTCATAGAACTAGAGGTTGCCAGGGACGGGGTGGAAGGAATGAGGAGATGTTGGTCAAAGGATACAATCTTTCAGTTATAAGATGAATAAGTTCTGGGGACCTAATGCACATCATGGTGACTGTAATTAATAAATAATGCATCCTACCCTTAAATTTGCCCAGATAGTAGACCTTAAGTGTTCTCACCACAAACACACAAAAGAAAGGTAAGGGCGTGAGGACAAGGAGATGTTAATTAGCTTGATTGTGGTTATCATTCCGCAATGCATATGTATATCAAGTCATCTCATTATACACCTTAAATATATACAATATTTACTTGTCAATTATACCTCAATAAAGCTGGAAAAATTAAAACTAAATAAAATATATTAAATTTAAAAATGTTTCCTCAGACAGGAAAGAGTTCCATGTGTTGTTCTAGAACCTGAATGGAGCTAGAATAGCCCGCTAGGTTGAGGGGAGAAGGCACAAGGCCAAAGGGTCTGAGAGGAAAGCAGATTTCTGACTGTTCTGGATTTTGTAGGGTTTGGGAGAGGGGTTGGGTTTTATTCTTATTGTCATGGGAAATCCTTAACACTGAGAACTGGACTGACCACTGTAGCTTCACCATACAGAATGGATCATCTGGGGCAAATAATGCAATCAAGTGATTATGTGGAGTCCAGGTATGGCAGAGGTTGGCTATGCATTTGCCAAATTCATTACCTCTTTTGGTGAGCACTAGGTGGAGCATACAGTGAGACAATATTCCCAGGACTTCTGACAGGTGTGGCCAGGTTGCTGAGGTTTAGTCAGTGACATGTCACCCCAGCCAGGCCTGACATCTAAACCCTCCCAAGATTTTCTTTCAGGCAGATGTGTACTTTAGAGGCTACATTCCAAAAACGTAGTGGGGGCCACAGCTCATTGAAGAAGTGAACCTCAAATCACCAATTGGAGAACAGCTGCCCAACCATCAGGAGCACCCACTTTGGGCTTTACATGGGGAAGAAATTAATGTTAATAATACTTGAGCCATAATATGTGTTTGGGTTTGTTTGTTCTAGCATTACCTTGACAGTAGTGGTTGATGGTTCAGATGAGGGAGGTATTTGCAGACACTTGATTGTCCAGTAGTTATGGGTGTGACAGGTTGGTTTAGAGTGGTGACAGTGAACATCCCTCTTATTCTTCACAAATTTACTCAGGAGCTAACCACTAGTCAGGACCTTACTGGCTCTTTCCAGGCTCAACTAACCCGCCTGGATACCTACACCTGCCCAGTGCTTCTGTATCTGTGCTCCCCAGAACTGCCCCGTTCCCCAGGGACTAGCAGCTTGATCCCAGTTGCCCGGGCAGCTCTAACTTGTGCATAATGATGTTCCGCACCCCATGTTTTATTTCTTGGGTTTTCAATCCTTTCATAAAAAATGCATGCTGGATGAAAGGTTTTACATACCAAACAGGCCAGAGATTTAGGGCGGCCAGCTTAGTGGTTCAAAAGTGTTCCTTTTCTTTTTTTTTATTTTTTATTTTTATTACAATTGCTCTGAAAGAAATCCCTATCGCTTGATATTAACAAATGTAGCCACTGAAGCAGATGCACATACCCAAAAACACCAGGAGAATTAATTACCTGCAGTTAGATACCTTTCATCCTTTTTTCCAAGGCAATGCTGCAAAGATGAGAGCTTCCCTGCAGTCAGTTGCTGAGGCTCCAGCCTTCTATTTTTGCAGGAGGATCCACTGGGCAATGGAGATGACAAGAAACCTTCACCAGAGAGACCCCTGGGCATACTCCTTTGGCCAGATATGTCCTGGAGTGACAGTCATCTTCTAATTTAACTAGAATCTAAATCTGAAGGAAGTCCCAGAGGCATGAGCTCTAATAGTAAAAATAATAGCACCTCACATGTGGGTAAAGATATTCACTTACAAAAAGGGCTCACATATCTCCAAGCTCCAATGGCTTCTGCATGGGAGTGAGGCACATGGCATCTGAAATTGCTGCTAGCAGAAGTCCGGTGTTAGTAACCTCACCCACCCATGTATTATGGTGGGACAGAGCCTGGCTGGGAACAGCAGGGGATGGGATTGGGACTGTGGTCACGATATTAGCTATCGTTTTTGTGTGCTTACCATGTGCCAAGCACTGTTTTTAGCACTGTACATACATTGAGTCACTTAAAGCTCTTAACATCCCAATGTCTTATTATCTTTATATTACAGAGGAGGGGACTTTTTTGGAGACTAGCTAACACTTATGGGAGAAACCGATCTAGTGGTGGTGGAGCTGGGGTATGAATCCAGAAAGTCTAGATTCAGAACCCAGGGTCTGAATTCTGATCTTTTAGGGGGGAAAATGATGGATTTAGAGTTCAGATAGTCAGAGGCTAGCCCTAATTTTGCCATGAATAAATTGTCTTAACCTGGGGACTATGGTTATGCCCTTCTTAAAAATAGCACCCTGCTTTTAACAGCGTGGTAGATGGTAGCCAAGCCCTTGGGTTGTCCCCTCCCACACAGGAGCGTAGTTTAGTCATGTGAGCTGCTCTGGACCATAGGAAGGGTGATGGGGTCATAAACTTGAAAATTGCTTGTGCACTGGGAATCACCCTCTTGCTGTTCTTGGGAATCCCATGGCAGTTATATGAATCAGTCTAGACTAGACTGCTGGGTGAGGAAATACACCTGTATCACCCCAGCTCACATGGAGATGATCCCTAGACATGCGAATGAAATTATGCTAGCTCAGCTAGTCCAAGATGAGCCAGAGATCAGCCCCGCCAATCTGGACCAGAAAAACCACCAGGCCAATACACCCAATTGCAAGAAAAAAAATTTCACATCTTTGTTGTTTCCAGCCACAAACTTGTTTTTTTTTTGGGGGGGGGGGGTTGTTATGCAGCAAAAAGCTGCCCAATACAATCAATTAGGATTAGGTTCTGCTGTGAATGACAGGTAATCCAAAACGGCGGTGATTTAAAAAAAAAAAAAGAAGAAGAAGAAGAAGTTTTGCTCTCAAGCAAGTAAAGTCAAGATCAGGTAAGAAAGAATGATGACCAACAGTGACCAGGCCCCCTTTGCTTTTCTGCTTTATCATTCTTCACCGCACTTTGTCTTCTTCCAGTTTGGCTGCTTTGGCTATAGCCATCACTTCTGCATTCTGTGCTCAGGGAGGAGACAAATAAAGACACTCTCTCTCCTCTTAAAGATGCATCACAGAAATAATATTCTTTAGTAATAATAAGTCTTTGACTTGCTTGCTATTAGCCAAAACTTAATCACAAGATCACACATAGTTGTGGGGGAAGCTGGCAGTTGTCTTTATTCTAGGAAGCCATGTGTGCAGGAATAAAATAAGGAGGCACTGTTAGTGAGGATTTATAATAATGGCTGCTGGGAGACCACCCACAGTGCCAGCTATATCTCTGCACCTACCCGTGGTTGGGAGGAACTACTTTCCTCTATCAGCTGAACATGAACTCAGCCAAGGATGAGGGAAGATGTGATCTGTGGTAGTTACAGACTAGAAAGATCAAAAGATCCTGTGAATGCAGAATCTGCACAGGAAAAGACAAAGACCCACATCTGGACAAGATGGACAGATAGATAGGATTTGGGTAAAGTGGGCAGTGGCAAGAGCAACCAGTTTGGGCAACTGGTCGGACAAAAACATCTGGCCCTTCCAGCCTTACCTCTAGCCAAGATCACCCTCTTGTCCAGCCACCTAGAGCATTCACTGGATCCACACTTACCAGGCACAGTGGAAGATCATGATCGCAAATGCCAGAAATGTGTCTTGCTCTGCTTTACCAGTATTTCTGAAGTGCAGATATTTTAGCTCTCAAGTAGTTCTAGGATTGGAATAACATATTTTATCACTTAAATATTTGCACATTTTTAAAGGCAAGGTCTAAAAGCGAGTGCTTCTCACCAAAACTTATAAATAAACAAGAATTGTCAAAACCCTTGCCTAACCGGGGTGAGCACCACAATGATAATTCACTGTGATCATTCATTCCTACTTGTGGCCCCTGGGCTGTGTGGGCGGACTCCCCACAGCATCACCCACTTAGCACTGGTAGCTGTGTGAGTGTGTGTGTGCATGCACACACATATGTGTTTAGCAGATGACCACCTTTTAGAATCCTTTGGGAATTCTTTTGTTCTATAGATGTTTCATATATTTAGATTCCAAGATGGATGGCTTCCTAATACAGAATTAAGCCTTTATGCCCTCTCTCCACCTGGGATGTTCTACTCCTTGCCTGAATCTTAAGCCAAGATTGGGTTGTTCCCCAAGACTCACTTTGGATTAACCTCCTTCTGGAGTCTTCCTCATCACCACACCTTGCTCTCACTTCCAGACACATTTAGTGTCTCTTTTCTGCCCATTCTCACAGGATCTTTTTCATAAACCTCTCTCCACTCACATTTACCACATAGTATTGGAACATAGTATGCGTCGAGTCGATTAAAAATAGATGAGTCTGGGGAAAAGGTTACTTCCAGAGACAGGGTCGTTTAGCAGTAACGGTGAGGTGAAATCCTTGTTTCCACTGATAACCATCTGTGTAACCCAAGCCTAGGCTTGTAACTGAACTCTGAGATTCAGTTTTCACATTTTTTAAATAGGAATAATCATAGCACCATCACAAATTACATATGGTGTACATAAAAGCTCTTGTGTTTTACCTAACAATCGTGTTGTGATTTTGTTAAATTAACATTTGTGAAGTAGAGTCCTGGGGTGTTGGACAGTGAGCCACTTTTCAACAAAAGCCTGCAAGGAATAGTGAAATCAAGAAGTTTATTACTCACAAATCCTGGAGGATGTGTGCAGCATGCCTCAAGAGGCCACACAGGGAAATTAATGCAGGGTGCAGGCAAAGAAAGCATGACAAGACCCAAGGCACATGCCTTCATTAGGGTTCCCAGGTGGAGAGCTTTGGAATTCCCTGGTTCCCAGGGCAGAGAGTGGTCAATTTAAACCAAAAAGAGCAAGATTTTGGTAAGCTTTGAGGGTAAGCTTATTTTTAAAAGTATGTACAGGAAAGGCCCTGGTGAGAGGAGGAGAGTGCTTAACACAAGGCAATTGGGGGAGTCATATCAGGAAGTCACATTTACATCACATTTGCTTGTGACTCTGAGGGCTGCTGTCTGGGGCACTTGCTTAAGGGAAGGGCTACTGTCAGTCCAAGGCTCCTGCAAGCCACTGGGCCTTACAAAACAGATGCCAAGGCAGCAATATTAGGGAGTACTTTAGCTAAACTCTCAACAAATAGCTTCAAATTTTGTCAGTAACAACCTTGGACAAATTTAATACATTCTTTTTTTAATATTTTATTTATTTATTCATGAGAGACACAGAGAGAGGCAGAGGTATATGCAGAGGGAGAAACAGACTCCCTGAGGGGAGCCTGATATGGAACTCTGATCCCAGGACCCTGGGATCATGACCTGAGCTGAAGGTAGATGCTCAACCACTGAGCCACTCAGACATCCCAAGTTTAATATATTCTTTTCCTGAAAACTGTGGGGTAAGTTTTATTCAGAGGAGGAAGAAGTGAGTATGATGTGCTCAAACATTTTAGAAACATCACTTAAGGGCTTTATGTTCACCACAAACAAGCATAGATGGGTATGCAAACGGATAGACAGGTGAGTGGGTGGATGGATAGATCGATGGATGAAAGGATGAATGGACAGATTAATCAACAGAATGAAATGGAGGAAAGGCGGAATAGAAGGAAGCTCAACCAAGGATGCCAATGCTAAAGCCATAGCAGTGGTTGCTGTGGTGAGGATCACTTATGAGCAATATTGAGAGGCACTAATGACTGCACTTGGTAACCAATTGAGTTTGGAGGCAAAGAGAATCAAAGAAATGACTTCAAAATTCTGGCTTAGGTGATGGAGCTTGGTGGAGCCATTCAGAGACAAAGGAAACCAGGATAAGGAGAATGCTTTCCTCAACACTGCCCATTCTCACAAACAATCCCTTTGAGCTCAGTGCCATGACTTGTAGTTGGGACAGGAATCTACCCAACTTTTGGTGTCCCTCCCTACTCTTATCCCTCCAGGATTTGCCTTAGCACCCACCTGAATGCTAGGAATCAAGGGAATTCTAGAGGATTCTTATTGAATAATACCTCAAGTGTAAGCGTGTGGGGGCAAGGTGTCACAACAAGGGGTAGAGAATCCTCTCCACTAAGTCAGGATGGCCCCTGAAAGCAAAAGTGACCAGCACATGCCCTGCCCAGCTACAACAAAGACCACATGGCCCAAGGTTCTTCTTGACAGCTCAGAGCCCACTCTGAACAGAGATACCAAGTCCTCTAGACTATGAGCATCAATCTTACATCAGGCTCTTCTGAGAGAGGCAATCCATTCCATGATTGTAAGAGAGAAAAAACATACATAGACCACTATCAAAAGGTTTCCATTAGTCCTTGACAAAATGTTTTTAAAGATCAAGACAATGCAGATACCATTTTTATAAAGTTAGATTTCTTTTTTTTAAAGATTTTGTTTTATTTATTCACGAGAAAGAGAGAGGTAGAGACATAGGCAGAGGGAGAAGCAGTCTCCAAGCAGGGAGCCCGACATGGGACTTGATCCTGGGTCTCCAGGATCACACCCTGGGCTAATGGCGGCACTAAACCACTGAGCCACCTGTGCTGCCCAGATTTTTTTAAAACTTATAGGAATGACCTGATGCCTATCTTTCCTTCATGTTTTATGTGACATTGTCCTTGCTATATGAACTAATAATAAAAAATGATAATTCTTACATCTTTTCATAATCTTTTCAGCAAAATCAAAACACGGTAATTTAATGTGACTAGTTTTATTTTTTGTTTAACTTCAATGACAGGAGTTCTTGGTCACTAACCAGATGCTGCCCTGGGCACTCCATGTATAATAATTAATTGAAGCTTCAGAACAGCCTTGTAAAGTGGTTACTATTATTATTTCTAACTTGAGTGGAGGAAACAAACCCAGCAGTGTTAGATGACTTGTCCAGATGGATCTGGGTTACAGACAGTACAGTACAGTACCTGCCAAGACTTAGCAAGCTCATTCCAGTTTATCCATTCATTTCCTCATGTATTCATTCAACTAGCACTTACCAAATCTACAGTGTGCCTGGTACTGGGATAAGCACAGCAGAGAAGACAGACAAGGTCCCTGCATTCCTGAAAGTTAGAGTATCCTCAGGAAAGACACAAACAAAGCACTTTGGCTGGGAGCTCCAATGGAGGCCAAAGACTATTGGGCCATGATAATATGCAACAGACTTTCTGGTGGGAGGACTGAATAGGTTAAAAGTTCTTTCCGCTAGAGGCTCACTTTAAAAATAGCTCTTTTTTCCCCTGCAGAAGGTGTCCCTTTGTCTTCTTATTTGAATTGGCTTTTCATAAATCTGGAATTTGTGGAGGAGCATTCCAGATCAGCTTGAAAAGAAATTGGCCAGACCAGGGAAATAGGCAAGGGTAGGCTGTGAAGGCTTCCTCTAATCAGGGAAAAAGGTGTACTTAAAGATCACATGTGAATAAGGTGGAAGTGATTTCATTTTTCTCTCTACCTACTGCCTCATACCAATTGGATTGAGTCCAACCTCAGTGTGTTGAATGGATTGTACAATAGGGAGTTGGATCATAGAATTCTTAAATTTCATTTGTTCTCAGACTTCTCTATGCATAAGAATCACTTGAGCAGGTGGATTAAAAAATACAGATTCTAACTCAGTAATTCTAAACTATCCCTCTGACATCTGTATTTTTAACAGTCTCCCAAGTCAATTCTCATGCACATCAAAGTTTGAAAACTAGTGATGTGTGTATATGTTCTCTCTTGCTTTATGCCTTCACACTGTGGGCTCATTCTCTCTCTCTCTCTCTCTCTCTCTCTCTCTCTCCCTCTCTCTCTCCCTCTCTCTTCTCTCTCTTCACCTTTCCCCATACGTGTGCTATGGTGCATTCATTTCAAGCTTAGGGGCCAGCTGGTGATCACATCGGGATTTGAGCTTAGGAGGCAGTAGAAAGGCTCACAGTTCTTTAGGATGTGCTATATTCTTTATTATTTCAGCTCTTCCTGAAATCCTTCCTTTGGGTATTGGCTATTGGATGCCATTGGGCCCCCTAAGATCAAAATGATGCCTTGTTTGCTATTGATATTGCTCTTTGTGTAATGACTTCTCAGGAGCCCAAGAGGAGGCAATGGGATTGTTAGAGCAAGTGCCAGACAGCTGTGCCCTAGTTGAATTCCATCAGAAGCCCCTATTCCTTCTAACAACACTATCCAGCCCAATTTGCCAGGTGGCTGGCACTGGGGCTGTTTTGCAGAGCCAGCCAATTCTCCTCAGGGAATTAGGAGGGAGGTCATCATCCCACAGATCAGAACTATCCATTTTGGATCTCTTCCAAGATCTCTATCATGCTGACATCTGGCATAGCTCCCCACATGGAAGAGTTAGATTTGATCTCCTAGCTCTCTCCTGGGCAAAGTCTCTTGAAAGCCTAGATCCCAATTGGCAGAAGATTCTGTTCACTTCCTGTATTATGATAATCTTTATTCCTTTATAAGGACAGGACAGGTTCATTTTAATCCAGCCAGGACTATGGATTTGAGCCAGATATTTGTAGTACAACATGGAATCCCCTACCTCACATTCTTCTCCTTTTCCTTTTTTGCTTTTATTCACAGTTGACAAGCTAACACACCACTAAGCCTGTTCTGGTTGGTGGAGTTGGGTGACTCAGAGCGTAGGAAGAATTTATACATAAACTGGCAAATAGGAATGGGGGGTATCATTGTAGAGAGAATATCTTGTTCTATTGAATTACACCACAGTGTTCACATCTGTAAAGCAAGACCAGCACTACCTAGCACAAAGTACTTAACTCAGTGTTTGGTTCATGACACACAGCAGATGGCATCCTGATGTCAAGGTTGGGATTGTTATTAAAGTTCTAGCAGATTTACCTCAAAGCCAAGAGATGAAACAGAAATAAATAGGCAAATTCTTGTACCACTCTGGCTCAGGTTTGCCCAAGAACCTGAAGAAGCATAGTTAGCAGGGAGGAAGTCTTCAGTGTTAGTAGGCAAACAGAAAACTATGGTTCAGACTTTGAAAGGAGAACTTCTAATGAAAGGAATAGATTTAAAACAACAACAACAAGATTTTATCTTGTAGTTAGAACAGAAACAGTGGGAAAGAGAAATAAAAGGGGAAAGCAGATGAGGCAGATCTTATTAGGCTCCAGTAAACAGCCTTAGCCCTGCATGTGGGAGAGGAAATGAAGGGTGAATTTGAGAGGCAGCTTTTAGTTTTGAAATCCTGGCAGGATCCACATGAAAGAAGCAGGGGAATGCCAGAGGGATGTTGAAACAGAACGTCAGAGGAAGTAGAGAGAGATCATGCTGCTGTAGGAAAAGCTATGGCCACAAGAGGTGCTTATACTCAGGTCTAAGTAAGAGACGTTTCCCAAGGCCTGAGAAATTCATAAGCTGAGAGAAGCAAAGTTGAAGCAAGCAATAGATAAAATAGGCTTTCAGGAAGTCCAAGGAGATGGCTATTTGAGAAGGATCACCCAACAGTACCCCATTTCTAAAATCTGAGGACCCGGAAGCCAGGACCCTGGAAAGAGCTCTTAGACAAGTTGGCCTTGGAATATCATGAGTTCAAGGGACAAAAGGAATTAGGGTATTTCATTTATTTTTTTAAAGATTTTATTTATGTATTCATGAAAGATACACAGAGAGAGAGAGAGAGAGAGAGAGAGAGGCAGAGACATAGGCAGAACGAGAAGCAGGCTCCATGCAGAAAGCCCGATGTGGGACTTGATCCCAGGACTCCAGGATCACACCCCTAGGCCAAAAGCAGACACTCAATTGCTGAGCCACCCATGAGTCCTGCAACTACGGTATTTTAAATACGAGAAACACTCAATATGAGAAATAAGTACCAAAAGTAAGATGTAAAATTAAAGGCATCTCTTTTTCACATTTTCAAACTTGGCTTAAATAATAACTAACTATAGCTAGTGTTTACTGGGCGTTAACTAGGTCCCAGGTGCTCTTGTAAGCCCTTATGACAGGGATGATTTCATTTCATTTTTAGGGGTATGCATTTTATACATTTCAGTAAGAAAAGCAGACAGGTGGTGAAATTTTTCTCTAGGATCTGAGAAGCATGACGTCACAATCAAGTTTTTGATTGGAAATGTTTACTTGGGTTTTAAGTTCACGAGGCTTTGGACAACTGTGAACAATTGACCCAATGTACTGAAACTGGAATTTCATTTTCTTATTTGCTCTGCTTTCCATACCTGCCTGCTGTCCTCAAATAAAGAGATTTTTTATAGTCTATGGTTGTTAACAGCAATCAGATGGAGATTGTAAGAAGCATTTGGAGTGTGTCTGAAAATATCTTTTTTTGAGGAGGAGGAGGAGGAGGAGAAGGAGGATGCTATTGTACAAGGAAATTTGTGTTCACCCTAAGATCCTGATAGTTCAAAAACTTTGTAAAGATGGAATATATGAGAGAAATGGGTTTCAAAGTATCTAACTTTAGGCAGCTAAAAAATAATATCAGCTCAAAGGGAAAATAGTAAGATTCCATCTGCCTAATATGGCAATTGAAATCTTACCAGATACCTGAGGCATCTGGCAGGTAAAATAAGCACAGCAAAATAAGAAGGTTACAAGGAGTAGGAGAGGTGACTTTGCATAATTATTTTCATTTTCAATGCTTCTCTGGAAACAGAACTGTTTGGGAAAAGGAAGACATATACAGTGTTAGCTTTAATGAAGAAATATTGAATGTATTTTATATTGCTAAGATCCTATTATATTTGGTCCATCCTATTATTTCAAGAACATTGTATAATCCTCTCTGGAGAACTTGCATGGATACATAACTGAGCATAATTTGTACAAACATACTGGACCATTAGCATTATTTTGAGATGCAGAGTAGAGTCATCTAGAAAACTTTCCCAAAACTAAAAAGAAGGAGTTAAAACTAAAATAATTCTAGGGCTCCATGTGACTCCATCTTGACATGAGATCACATTTAGGTAACAATAATTACCATTGTTCTGTAAACACACATTCTGCAAAGCAGTGTTCTACATTTATTCATCTATTATTTCATTTAATCCTTCCAGCAATCCTATGAGATAGGCACTGTTACAAAATCTGGTCCAAGTCACCTGTCATCTCCCCAATTTCATTCATGCCCTCCTAGCTTTCTGTATTGTCTATGTGTATGCCTAACTGATTCAGTAGATCTGGGATGAGGTGTTAGGTGCTTCTGCTTATAAAGCCCTAGGGTAAGAGTGGCCTCTATAATAACTGTGTTCTACTCTATAGTCACCACAGAGTGGCCTTCATTGAACTAATGAACTGGTGCACATTTAGAGACTTCTTGAGACAAAGTCACAAAAATGCAAGCATATTCATCTCATTGACGTATTTAGAGTCAACTGTAAATATTGGAGAGGAACCTCACAAAAGAGCAGGGAAGACTGTTCTGGGATTCCATCAGTCTCCTCCCCTAATTGAGGGCTGGGGGTATGGGCAACACACCTGGCTGACCACAGCCTTCATTAATAAGACCAAGCTATTCACAGAAGAATAGAACATAGGTGGAAATTTCCAGCCCTTCTTTCAAACCCCTTCCAAGAAGAGAGGATTCCTATGTGAATTAGATCCAATTAGATACAAGGTTCAAGAATGTACAGTATTTGATCAAACAGTCTTTCTTCCATGGAGCATGCTCTCTTGAATCTGACTTTCCCTTTGGGTTTGTGTCTCTGCCATGTCAACATGTTCATCTGCTGCTCTTTCTAAGAGGAAGAAGCTCACTGTCCTCCTCAGCTTTAGAAAGCCAAGCAAGAAGCAGATAGGGCTTAAGAGCAAGTGAAATCTAAGACAGCCACCTATGAATCTCAAGACATGTTCCTGGTCCCCAGTTTGAAGAGATGGTTTACCCCTATACTGGGCTTTCTCAGTTCTGTGCAGATCGGAATAATTAAGTGTTAACCATGTAGAGTCCAAACACATCCAAACGACCTGGGTATTCCCCAGCCCCACTCAACAGGAGGGCCTGGGGAATTTACCCATTTAGGAGCTGTCACCCCGAGAGCCTGAGCCACCTATGACCCTGGAAGGGGCCACTGAAGCAGCTTTACCGGTAAGGTAAGGAGTAGAATCAGGCTGGGACTAGAATCTTTGTGCCTTAGGTGTGTCCAGAACTTAGCAAGCCATTAGGCTCCCTAGCCCATGCAAATATATCAACCTGGGAATCCTGAACCCACACCAAATAGCCGACCATCTCCTTTATATGAAGGACAGTGTTCCCATGTTGCTAGGCATCAATGGATCTCCTAATTTGAATCAACTGAAAGTCCAAGCCAGGATGCTGTCAGCCAGCCTGACATTAAATATTTCAGATTGTGGTCCACACTCCTAATACTGATGTCTGCACAGTTAAATTGGGAATCAGATTTCTTTCCACTCACTCACATACAACCCCTACTACTGGCTTCCTTTACCTCTCCCCGCTCCCAGCAGTTAAAGCTGAGACCACTCAAAGACACTCAGTTCACCCAGATAGAATAATTTCCTCCAGAAAGCTGCAGATCATTCATTCCTGACTCCTCCAGCACTTGCCCTTCCTTCTCTTCGTCCCAGGCTCTGGAACCATCAAGCTGCCCAGATGGAAGGTTTCTCCTAGACGCGTCCTATAGAGTGCAGCCTCGCATGGGGAAGCTGACACAATGTCTTCAAACATTTTTAATTGCCCTGTCAAACTGACAATTATAGGACTAATTATTGAGGAGACAATACCAGATACACTGACTGAATCAAGTGTCAACTGAGTTTTTATGTAATTATGCAATTTAATGAATTGAAGGCTGCAGTAATGGACGATTGCTGGTTAATTAGGAACTCCCTTTATGCTAATAATGCCATTTATTTTCGACTCACGGTATTTATTTTCAGAGTCTAAAGCATTGGACACATCTTCCTCTGACACTGGCATGTTGAGTGTTTTTTCAGAGAGTTTGGCTGCCAATTGTGCTATTTATAGGCAGCAGACTTCTTCCATTCACTGCCTAAAGAGCTCCAACCGGCTCCTATTATATTATAAGCATCTCATTTTAGACCTAGATTTTAATAATCCTGCTGCTAGGAGCGGTTCTGTGTCTTCCTTCTCCTGAGATTTAAGAGAGAGAAACATAAGAGACTATGGCAGATGGGTCCTCAAGATGCACCCCATCAAGGTCAACTTATGAAAAGGGGCAAGAGTTATCCTTTTGTGCTTTATTCTGATTCCCTGACATGCCTTATCTCTATGGATTGTTTTCCTAGCAATGTAGAGCAGTGGTTTTCAACCAGGGGAAATTTTGGGGTCCCCAGGAGAGAGGTGGCAATGCTTAGAGATGTATCTACTTGTCCCAGCTGGGAGCTTGCTACTGGCATCTAGTGGGTAGAGGCCAGGGTTGCTCCTGAACATTCCACAGTGCCCAGGACAGCCCCACAACAAAAAATTATCTTGCCCCAAATGTCAATAGGGCTAAGATGGAGAAACGCTAGCATAGAGTATCAATAATCAAGAAGCAAGTGGATTTTCACCATGCCAGCCTCACAGAGGAAAACAAATATTTCGCAGCATCTAAAACATGATAGAACTGTCAAGAGTATGTGAAGTCAGTTCCATAAATTGTGAAACATGAGCCACCGTTACATTTGTTCTGCAACAGTATAAAAACTTAGAGGTTTTTTTTCCTCTTTATGAAAATAGAAAAGCAATGAGCACTCTCCCTTGGAAGAAGCCAGAGAGAGCCTTACCCTTTGGTCTCCAAACACCCACCAACACAGACTTGTCTGCGACAGTGTTGTTCATAGTCTGGAGCAAAAAGAGAAAACAAGAGAAGAATGTGGTCAGATTTTTGTAATGCTAAATTCAGCCAATTTTTCATATTAAGTCTGTATTTTTTCCTGCTTTTCCAGAAGACATCTTGTGTTTTTGCCTGGACAATATCCTTTTTCTTTTTCACTTTTCTTTTCATTTTTTAAATTTTTTAAAGATTTTATTCATTTTCTTGAGAGAGAGGGTGAGAGAGAGCGACAGCATGAACATAGAAGGAGAGGGAGAAGCAGACTCCCTGCTGGTCAGAGAACCCTTTACAGGGCTGGATCCCAGCACCTTGGGATCATGACATGAGTCAAAGGCAGATGCTTAACAAACTGAGCCAGGCAGGTGCCCCTCACTTTTCTTTTCTTTTTCTTTTTTTTTCTCACTTTTCTTTTTAATGAATGAATTGTCCCCCATTCATTTTCAGTTTATTGGTTCGGATGGTGTTATGCTCACTCCTACAATCCACAGCAGGTATAAGATCCATGTTATTAGCCAGTCATGAGAGACCCAGGAATCTACCTGGGACTACTGATGAGGTAAGTGGATCCTAATCTCATCTGCTGGGATGGAGCTGGCAATGATGAACACCTGCAGCTGAATGAAGTCATCTTTCTACCCCAAGATGACACTTGCCCAAAATGTGTAGTCAGCACAAGGAAGGTAAAGAAAAAGGAAGAGGGGAGGAAGAGGAAAGAGAAAGAAAAAATTTATTATATTGTATTATATCATATCACATTATATTATTTGACACATTGTTCCATCCGTTCCTATAGTCTGAAATTGCCCAACTCTTCAATATTGTGGATCAATGAATTATCTTCTGGTATGAGTGTCACTTCCTCATTCTCCTTTGGCTCATCCTCCTTTGCTGAACCCATAAATACGTTACTCCTCGGGGTTCTACCAAAAGACCTCCTCTGCCCCCACTCTTCCTGTTCTTTGGCAAGGTTCTGTCCTCACCTCTTTTGCCAGCTACCATCCATGTGTTGAGGACTCTCCATCTCATATCCTTAGGCTTAATCTCTGTCCAAATATCACCACTGCCTAAGACATCTTCCATGGAAGTCCCACCAACACACAAAGCCCACCTGACAGTTGCACCCCTTCCCTTCCATCCCCCTTTTCTTCCCCTGTAGGCTTTGTCACATGGATAGCACTGTCATCACTAAGGACCCAGTTCAGAACATGGGTGCCCTCCTCCCTGAAATATTCCCTTTTTTTGCACCTGTTTTGACTCTGCCACCACTTTGCCCTTTACTCCTTCACCTCTATCTCCCCCTTACTCCTTTATGTATTATATTCTTCATCTAATCCAAACATGCACTCTCTCCCCACCTTAATCACATTGCCAGCTCTGCTCACTATGTCTTCTTATCCCCTCTTCCTGGATGCCTATGTAGGCTCCCCAGCATGGCTTAGATGTTTCTCCATTACTCCCAGCATATATCTTTTTTCATTGAAATTATTTACTTGGATAATAACTACAGTTACCGAGCTTCCTATATATCAAGCAGTTTACCCACATTATCATTCATACTTGTGACATTTCCTCAAAGGGAGACATTATGATGATGTCCATCTGACAGATGAGGAAAATAAGATGAGAGAGCTTGAATCAGTTGCTCAAAGTTGGGATCCAGGAAAGAAGCAGGACTGGGATCTGATCCAGGCAGAGCTGGCCACAAATCCAGGCAGGTATTGACCACAACACCACCTGCTGTTCAGCCTTCTGACTTGAAAAATTGGGTCTTCGTAGAGTCTGTAACTGCCACTTGGGTTCTCACTAGCCAGGAATGCCACACATTGAGTGCCAGTGATTGCCAGGACTGGATTAATTAATTAATCAAAGAATGAAAGACTGTTTTGTTCTGTTTTTCTCCTGCAAAAGGCAGGGTTGAGTCACAGTCAACTTTCAAATTCCATGACATGGTAGTTCTAACAAACCCTATCCAGTTAATAACCTGCAAAAATAAGTGACTCATCTGTTTCTGTCCTTGTATCAGTCATTTTCCATCTAAAAACAACTTGATCATGTGCAGTTTGCACTGTCCAAGGAGAGATACAAAGTGAATCAAGCCCTTAGAAATCACTTTTTCTGCCTTCATTCCTTCCTACCTTAAAAATCTCGATCAATGAAACAGATGGTACTCAAAGTTCTAAATCACCTGGTCCTCTTCCTGCCAATACCCCATCCTGCTTTAAAAAAAAAATACATGGAGAACAAAACCCCAATATCTATGACAAAAACTGGAGAAAAGTGATGTTTGCTTTTGCTAGATTGGCACTATGTTCTTTTCTAACACTGGATTCAATGCAGATCTAATTAGCTGGGCTCAGACCAGGAAAGAGAATTTGAATTGCATGGTTTGCCCCTTTTCAGATTGCGTGGCAACAAACCCATCTGGGACGGGGGTGACAATTATGATATATTTCATGTTAATGACCTGAATGGATCCAAGCACAGAGCATGCTGGGACTTCAGCAGTAGGGTCTGTTGGGAGGTGGAGAAGCCCAAGGTGGATGAGATGGGGATTTCCAGAGATAGGTCAAACCCTAGTGCTTCTCCCAAGGACATAGACCCATGGTATACACATACACGGGCCAAGGTTCCCTACTGTCTGGGACTCTAGTCCAGCCAGTATCAAATTTTGGAAATTAGTAAATAAAGGCAGCAGGAGGCCAGGTGACAGGCGGCACTCAAATTCTAGTTTGTGTGGGGAAATCACAACTGCTATTCATTTGTAGCCCAACTTCAGCAAATGGTGAAGAGAATAGGAACCAGTCCTACACTGTAGATGAAGGGGCTGGCAAAATCCAGAGAGAATAGGAGAATCAAAGTCGGAAGGATGAAAGAACAGGGTAGTAATCCAGTCCCAGCAGAGAAGCACACATACTAAGCAAGGAAATAAGGCCAAGGTGACAGAGCAGGGGCTGAGGAAGGGAGGGCAAGGGTAGCGAGTGCCAGTGCCCATGGAGGCCAGGGAAGGATTCTATGTGAGTCAGGTAGCCCCATGGAAACTGGTGACATGGGAAGTGTGTGTCTCAATGAAGGGACCAACTGCTCTTCAGCTCTAGCCCACTGCTACCAAGTGGGAATAGGACTCTAACGTTTGCAAGTCTTCCATTTTTTCAAGAGAACCCAGAAATCCGGTGTTTTGTATGAAACCCCCACACATTTGAAATGTTGGCAACTGGTTTCACGTATTTTAAGACACTTTGTAGACCAAACAAAATTGTCTGCAGGCTAAACATGAAGCCAGAGGCTCCCTGTTAGAGTCATTGGCTGTAATGGCTTATAAGAGCTCTTGATGCTGCTCCTGGCACAGGGGGCATTGGCTCTGCAGTGACAGCCCCAGTATCAGAGGTGACACCTGCTAATAACTAAGGATTCTAATGGCTCAGCTCTTCTTGGTGTACCAGGGCCATGAGTATCGTCAGATGAGTCTTCACTGACTTCAGAAATGAAAGACAGGATGGTAAGGCTCTCACGGAGTCCTAACCCACAGAATAACCAAACGGATATTGGGGAAACTGGTACAGTGTGTGCAATGCCAGTGCAAGAAGACTTGTTCGTGACTGCCACTCAAAAATTAGTAAATAGCTGTGGCAGGTTCTGAAGGCCTCCACCCACATCCCCTTACCACTCATCTCACTCGCCACTTTTGAGCAGGCACACGGGGCCCCACTCAACACTCCCGTGTAAGCACATGGGTCACTGCTCACCACCGCTGTACAGGCATGTGGCACCTGCTTCCTAGAATCTCCTCCCAAATAAACTTCTGTGTGCCCACATTCTTGTTGCTCCTGAACCACCTCAGGCAGAAGTTCTCAAGTGTAAGGACTCTATCTTAGAGATGTGGGTTGATTAGATGGCCAATGTCAATGATTCTATGCATTACAGAGGAAGTTCTTGAGACAAGGGACTGGATACCATGCATTTTTCTCATTTTTCTGGGGATCATAAGAGTAAATCCTAGGTTTAATTCTCTCAACTCTGAAGAATCTTCTTGATGTAATGATCTGGTTAAATCTTTCTTTCTGAGGAATATCTGAGCCAGTGGCATATAGCACACTATTTTTGGGTATTTGTACCTCTGGTTTCTGAGTAAGTGAGACTGTAAGCACATCAGGGAAGATCTTGCTTGAAAGAAACTGAACTGATCTCCTCTGTAAAGAGCCAGAAATGCTGGTTAGGCAAGTAAGTCCTCTTCAAGGTGTTGAACTTTATATAATCTGCGATAGGATAAGGTTCGTCAGCTAGGACTGGTCACTGTCACCCATCACTTCCCTGGACTCAGCTGACCTGCAGAGAGGCAAGAAAGGCCCTCCAGGAAGCCAGATCCTGTCACAACTCCATCTGTTCCCTCAAAGACTGCTTAGTCATGTGTTCCGCAGAATTCGAACAAACTTAGTTTTCTGATCTCCTTCAGAGCTCATATAAGAGATTTTGGAGGTGGCAGCAGGCGACACTGAGAGTGGGTGGCCAGATCAGGGAAGAAGAGCAGAACACCCATGTGGGACAAATAAAAGACCCCAAATAATAGCATCTGGGCTACTCAATGTGGATGCAAAATCCCCATGTACTTTCCCGGCACAAGGGTAGTAAACTATAGCCTGTGAGATTGCTGTACACACTCTCACACACACTCCATACATTCGCATCACACACTACACATTATCAGAAACACTCCACATCTCTCTCTTTCTCTCTCTCTCTCTCTCTCTCTCTCACACACACACACACACACACACACACACACACACACACACAGAGTTACCCCAGTCACCTGGACCGGCTCCTACCAAACATTAAGCGGAAGACAGAGTGAGAAAAGTGCCTTCCAGCCTCAGACATAAGCTGTGACAACAGTAACAAGGGCACAGGCAAGCAGGTTGCAGGAAAATGGGTGGGAAACCAGGGACATGCTTCTACCACCCTCATGCTGGGTGCCAGTAATCAGAATCCAGATCTGAAGATCCTGTCAGGCCCAGGACATGCCAAGCAGCCATAGTAGGAGTGTCCTGCCTCTGTTTACACCACCCATGTCCCATCCCCATTCTGCAGATAGGACAGAAAGTGACACTATCTACTGTCCCCCATTCATCATGCACTCTGGCATCTCAACTCCCCCACCATACAGTCCTGCCATCTTCTCAATGCCCAATTCCTACAGGGGACATGTTTCCATGTGCACCACTTCACCAGATAGTTGAAAAGCTCCGAAATAAAATCCTTCACAAGGATTGAAAACAGGTGGTACAGACAGCACCTGACAGAAGGAAGTCTTAAGGCAGGGCCCAGGAAATGTATTGATCATAATCTTTCTGGAAGCAGAATAAGAAGAACTTTCTGTTTCCAATTATACAAAGTGAAGCAAGTGAAATGCTGGTGAGCATTGTCCATCTGCTTCTCTGTTCACCCCCCCCACACACACACACCTCTGAGGATGCACTAAACCTTCAAGAATAGGCCACATGTTCTCATCTGTCTTATCTGCTGCTACCTGAGTAAGAAAGTTGATTTCCAAGAGCAGGATCTAAGCCATGGGTGACTTCCACTTCTTTCCTCTGCTTCCCTCTTTCTAGAACATCTGTCCCTCCTGGACGGAGGATTATGCTGAGTGTATCTCTCCAAACTACCTCCTCATTCTTCTCCTTCTCCCCCTTCGGCACATCATGGTTCAAAGCCAGAGTCAGGGCCATATTGAATGTAGAAAGGAAATACAGAAGCCTGTGGCATCTGCCTGGCCCAGAAGCAGCAGTAGCTAAGCTGATTCTCATGACCCTGTGGGAATTATGCAAAGGGACAGGAGAGGACCGGAAGTACTGTAGGTATTGAGAGTGGACGGTCCTGGGAAACATAATAAGAAGGGAACATGAGGCAGGCATATGAGAGTGGACCATCTGAGGTAATGAGTTGCTTGTCACTTAAATAGTGTCAGCAGAGTTGGGGACAACTACTTGCCAAGGCGTGGTGATGATATCTGCTTTGGGTGCATCATTGTTCCCAGTCAGAGGTTCTCAAGTAGGGCCATGCACCAAAATCTTCTAAAAAGATGTGATAGGCTACACATCAGAATCTCTGGGAGTGGGACCTGAGAGTTTGTGGTATTTTATGGTTCTCAAGAAATTCCATTGTAGCTGGTCCCTTGGGTGATTCCTGAAGTTTTCTTTCTACCTGGATATTCTATGTGTTGAGTCACTGCATGCTATTGTATTCAGTTGAGCCATGTGACATTGCTTTTTGTAGGCCACATTATGTGATTCAATAAGTTTCTAGCCTTGGACATGGAGATTTCCTCCTTTGCAAAATGAAGGATGTTGGACTGGATCACTGAATATCAAACACTATTTTAGGAACGGAACTCTTTCTTCCAGCAAAATCAGAGGTCTACTATTTCCAGCACAATTTAAGAGATGATAACTTGAAAACCTTCATGGAATAAAGCACCTAGAAATGAGGGACAAATATGATAAACATCTTTTAAATGCATGCCATGCTCACAAAAGAGTATAAAGAGTCCCCAGGGCAGGACAGTACAAGTTAGGAGGGGAAATGAGAGCTGAGCTGATACCGAATTTGTCCCTGGGATGTATGGGCTGTGTGATAATCATGGAAGATGGGTTGATGCATGTTGAGATGAGGCTTTAGGCATAGGAAGGAAGGGGACTGGACCACAGATTTATGCTTAAAATATGAGAAGTCAAGGGGATACATCCCAGAGAAGACATGAATCAGAATTAAACTACCCACCAGAATAGGGAGATGACAAGGACACTTCCAGGTTCAGAATTTATCCTGGACTCCCATGCTGATCAGTGAACATTAAAACAAGCTGCTATCCCTGGACAATCTGAAAGAAATAAAAACAATACTGCTCCAGGAAGATACACCACCACATTAGACCATATAGGATTCCCACAGATAAAGCTCTGCTGATTATAAATTCCCAATCCAACAATCATGGTATGAAAAGGAAACAATGCACCATAAGCAAAAGTCAGCGGACACTAGAACCACCAAGATTATACACCCAATAATGTAAATTGGTTCAGGCATCATGGAAAACAGCATGGAGGTTCCTCAAAACATTAAAAATAGAGTTACACCAAGACTTAGCAATTCCACTTCTGGGTATATATACAAAGGAAATAAAATCACTATCTTAAAAAGACATCTACATCCCCATATTCATTGCAGCATTATTTATAATAGCCAAAACATGGAAATAACCCAAATGTCCAACGATGAATGAATAAAGAAAATGTGATACACACACACACACAGAGGAATATTATCTATCCACAAAAAGAGGAAATCCAGTCATTTCTGATAACATGGATGGACCTTTAGGGCATTATGCTAAGAGAAATAAGACAAAGAAGGGAGCCTAGATGGCTCTGTCATTAAGCATCTGCCTTCAGTTCTGGTTCAGGTCATGACCCCAGGGTCCTGGGATTGAGCCCCACATCTGGCTCCCTGCTCAGTGGGGAGTCTGCTTCTCTGCCTGCATCCCCCTACTCCTGCATGTGCTCACGCTCTCTCTCAAATAAATAAATAAAATCCTAAAGAAATAAGACAGAGAAAGACAAATACTGTATGATCTCATATGTGTAATCTAGGAAATCCAAAGTTATAGATACAGAGAACATATTGGTGACTGACAGAGGTAGGGAGTGGGAGAAATGGATGAAGGTGGTCTAGAGGTACGAACTTCTAGTTAAAAGAGAAATGGATTATGGGAAAGCAACATAAAGCATGGTGACTATAGTTTATAATACCATATCATATATTTGAAAATTGCTAAGAGTAAGAAAACAGGTACTGATTATTGCTAGTCATCATGAGACCTGCTTCAATTCCTTCCTCTGCAATATAGTCTCTATTACTTGGGGAAAGTCTCTCAAACTTTCTTGGTTTCCTCATCTGTAGAATGGGTATATATAACCCTGGGTTGTTCTGCAGATCACAGAAGGTAGCGTGTTGATGTCCTGCAGAACCTGCCAGCTCCAAAAACAACAAAGGTGAATCACAACCAGAAGGACTCTACTTTTTATGGGTGTATAAGACTTAGTTTAAGAGAGAACCATTTGCTAAGAATATATGAACATAAGTAAAATTATATTTGTACAAGTGGGAAACCATATATTTCAGCTGAATCTGAAAGACTAATTTTTTTAAGGTTGAAAAAATAATGTTAATGGTGTGAGTCATCTGTTTCCTAGCTCATCCACCCATTGTGACTCATTCTCTACACTTCTTTGCCCTGCCCCATGTATCAAGATTCCCTCTTCTAGGGACTGCCTCCCTCCTCCCCCAATCCTTTGCTCTCTGCCTTCTACTTGGGTTTGGTCAACAGAGGCTCTGCAGGGCAGGAAGAGAGCGCAGTAGGTGTTAATATATTCTTTCTCCTCTTTCTCCCTGACCCAACTCACTACAACTACACTATATGGTTCCTCCTTGACTCTAGATCTTTCCAGGCTCCAGTTTATGCCTTCCTCCATTTGTGGCTTTGACACTGGGAGGTTAAGGACTTTTCACTATGGCAAGGTGCTTGGTTACCTCAACTTCCCAGCCTTGCCTGCACATTCTTTTAAACTCCTTCCTTCTGGGATGCCTGGGTGGCTGAGTGGTTGAGCATCTGCCTTCAGGTCGTGATCCGGGGATCTTGGGATTGAGTCCCACATCGGGTACCCCGCAGGGAGCCTGCTTCTCCCTCTGCCCATGTCTCTGCCTCTCTCTCTCTCTCTCTGTCTCGTGAATAAATAAATAAAATCCTTAAAAAAATAAATAAGTGAACTCCTTCCTTCCCATCTCTGCATTCCCCCTGAATGAGCTATATGGGTCCTGCTCACCCCTGAGAGACCTGACCCTTCAGAATGAGGCTAGGTCCTTCTCCTCCAGAGAAAGGAAATCCAATTATTAGAAGAAATGCATTTATTCAGATTATTATACCTGCCTGATAAAGCTGCTTAACTTCACTGAGTCTCAGTTTTTGCCTCTGCAAAATGGTCATAAATAAATATCTCATCTTTTTTGTTCACAAAGGGAACAATCTGAACATCCTCGAAAACAATCCCAATTAAAAAGAAATGTTTCCTGCTGGGAAGGAATTACAGCCACCAAAACATGATCATCAGCCCAGTCTCGTGTCTTTATGGCTTACTACCCTGCCAAGTTCAGAGGCCAGGGAGAGGAAGAATTTGTAGCTTTTTAAAAAGAGAATATTTGAAAGACTGAAGCTTCCTAATTCTTCATTGTGGAGAGAAAATTGGGCCCTACATTATTTATTGTATTTTAAATTTACTGACAGAGGCAGTTTTGAAAACTTTGCTGTCCTTTTTGAAAATAATTAACCTACTTAAATGTTTTAAATCTTTTAAAATATTTCCTATTAAATGGTAAAATGAGGGAGGAAATAATTTTGATTGGAACAGGCTGTTCAGAGGTGAGAGGAGGGGAATCCACACCTCCCTTTTGTCCAGGATGGGGGCCAAGGGGGATAAAGGCTCATCCTGACCTTGATCTTTTTCCTGGGTCAATTTTAATCACAACTGGTGAATAGTGAGGGAGAGAGCTCCATTTTTTATGAGTTCAGTGGAAAGAAGTAGGACTCCTTAAGACCTGGATTCCAGGCGAAGCAATCCCATTGGTTGCAAATACAAAACCCAATAGAAACCAGCATGAGCAAAAAGATAACTGGTTCATTTATCCAGAATGCCCATGGGCAAAGTTGGCTTTAAGAAACCAGTCAATTGAAGAAGAAGAAGAAGAAGAAGAAGAAGAAGAAGAAGAAGGAGAAGGAGAAGGAGAAGGAGAAGGAGAAGGAGAAGGAGAAGGAGAAGGAGAAGGAGAAGGAGAAGGAGAAGGAGAAGGAGAAGGAGAAGGAGAAGAAGAAGAAGAAGAAGAAGAAGAAGAAGAAGAAGAAGAAGAAGAAGAAGAAGAAGAAGAAGAGGAAGAAGAAAAGAAGAAGAAGAAGAAAAAGAAGCAGCAGCAGCAGCAGCAGCCAGTAATCAGGGTACTTTGCTCCCCTGGCCACAGTGACTGTTTCGGAGATGTGCATATGACCTAAGAGAATGAGCCGTAATCACCTTTCCCTCCAAATGTGGCTATGGCCAGGGGCTCGCTCCTATAGGTCTTCTGGCAAGGAAAAGGGGTGCATAGTTCCCCGCCTCTCATCTCTCCACTCCTCTTCCTCTAGGGTCACACAAAGTTTTCTTCCCTAGTTACAAGGCATCAACTTTGTAGATCTTTTCCATTCTGTTGACTTTGTATAGATCCCGGTATGTGTGGACTTCTGGGAAATGGAGTGTGTCCTGAGCATTATGAGAACCCTCTGAACATCACAAAGGTATGAGTTTCACTCCACCACCATGCTCAGGTGCAAGAAATATCATCTTGTTTCCCTTTGTCCCAAGAATCAGATTAAACCTGACTCTGACCATTTGTCCAGAAGGAAGCTTCATCTCAGTTATCAGGAGGTCTTCTTGCCCAGCTCCCCAAAGGATCAAACAAAAGTCCCAGGAGGCTTACACAGTCAGGTTTCTGGGTCACACTTGTCACCTGATATCAGGACCAACTACTTAATTTGTGCAAAATGAAAATGGGGGGGTCCCTCATTCAAAGGTTATTAAGAATTTGAAGATGGTGACGAAAAGAAGTATTAGAATAAATGCTGGGTTAATAAATTGCCTCATTCGTAAAAAAAAAAAAAGGATTTTTAAGGTGGTGACTGAAATGTATTAAATGAGTTCAGGGTCTTTTAGTGAGGGGCTCTGTGTGAATGTAAAGCTCGCAGGCCCTCCAGGCTGGTCTTGCCTAAATACATATCACTTTTGCAATTCCTTATGGTCCTTTGAGGATGCCTGTCCATGTCTTGGCATCTGAGCCCAGTAACTTTGATGAACCATGTGGCCATTCTGCTCCTAAGTCAGCCACTTCCTAAGGTAACTTCAAGGAGTAAGTGCTCAGGGTTCTGATGCAACAGAACCCCCAAACCTGTTCTCACCCCAAATCTTTGGCAAATGCTCTCCCAACTGAAGTTCCTTCGTCTCCTTACATCAAGAATCCCTGCAGCTCCTAACTCTTCCTTTGGGCCAAAGAGCCCCAGGTCGCTAAGACTCAATTAAGACTCTGCTTGCACATCAATTTTGAGGAGAAGGGAGGAAGATAGTTCTCATTTTTTCTTTAACAGCAGCAAAAGCATAAAGCACATAGTACTAACTCAATACATTATCCTGCAGGGGAGTGACATGGTCAGATTTATGTCCTATAAAGATCTTTCTGGCCACAGTGTAGAAAATAGATTATGTGTGTAGGGGGAAGGGGGGTCAGGAGGGAATGTAGAAATACCAAATAAGAACCTATTTCAGAGTCCAAGAGAGAAATAACAATGGCCTGAAGTGTCAGTGCAGATGAAGGGAAGTGGACACATCCAAAAGATATTTGGAAGATCGTGGCAGATACTAATAGTTTCCTGCTCCAGTACCCGCTATCACTAGTAAAATCCCAAACATGTTCTGGTTGGCAAGGTGTGTGTTTAAAAATAATCACTTCCCAATCTTCCTTTCAGATAAGGGTCGCCACATAATTCAGTGTTGGCCAAAAAGAAAAAACAAAAAAATCAGAAGACAATGGGTGAAGTTTCTGGGCTTTTGAAAAGGAAAGAGATGTGACTGGCTTCTATTTTTGTATTTTCCCTTCATGCTTTACCCTTTGTCCTGCCTGGAATCTGAGTGCTATGTCAGGAGGTGTGGCAGCCATCTTGGTGCCAAGAGGTAATAAGCATAAAGCCAAATTCCATACACTAGGGATGGTAGAAAGACCAAGTGGAGAGAGCCTGAGATACAGATGGTGCCACAGAGCTGCTGAATAAGCCACAGGATGATTTACTCCAGATTTCTCACTACTTGAGAAAAGTAAACCTCTTTTTTGTTTGGTCAGTGTGATTAAGCTTTCTACTGCACGCTTTAAAATTCAATCTCTAATTAATCCAGATATAGACCTAATAAGACTCAGGATAAATTGTAGCAAGGGAATTCAGAAGTAGGCAGCAATGCCTCTGGAGGACCCCAGCCAAACCCACTGCACAAACTCCAGACCAACCATAAAGCAATGTTAAGCCAAATGTGAAGCTCAAAGAAGCTGTAACAGTTAACAGGGAGAAATATATTTAGGTCATAAACCTATTTCCTCCAAAATATTAAATCAACAGCAAGAGGAACCTCCACCTCTCTGGGCCAATGTGTTTATGAGCAGAGAGGGGATTCTGATCCAAAGCTCTGGCAAAGAAAGTGGATTACTCAGGAGCCTCCAGGCTGCATTTTCCTGGCGCAGAGCACAGGGTTTGAGTCATAAATTTATATCTGGGTTCTAATCCCAGCTCCATCACGCTAGTTGTGTGACCGTGAATCTGAAGTGACCCTTTGAAATGACTTCACTACTCTAGACTCTGTTTCCTTATGTATAGAATGGAGCTTGTAATAGTGACATTTCATGGCATTGTCCTGAGAATTAAAACAATTAATACATAAAAAGAAACTACCTGAATCTGGCACATATAAATTCTCATAAAAGGGACACCTGGGTGGCTCAGTGGTTGAGCGCCTTGCCTTTGGCTCAGGGCATGATCTTGGGGTCCTGGGATGGAGTCCCACATCGGGCTCCCCACAGGGAGCCTGTTCCTCTCTCTGCCTATGTCTCTGCCTCTCTCTGTGTGTCTCTCATGAATAAATACATAAAATCTTAAAAAATAAGTTCTCATAGAAATTAAGATTCCTTCCTCTATTCCTTCTTTCCACCAGTTTCTTCCCCTCCACCCTAGATTTCTCTCCCTCCTCACCTACCAGTAAAGACTGAACTACCAAGGTAGAGCTCAAGCCCTTCTAGGAATAAAATTGTCTTTATCCCATTTTACACACAAAGAAACAAGACTTAGGTAATAACAATGCAGACAAGGACCCAGATCTACTGCTTTCCAGCCTCATCCTCATCTGCATTAGCCTCGTGATGCTGCTTTTACTTGCAGGCTCCACACTGACAGTTCAGAAGGCTGGGCTCAGGGAATGGACACAGGGACAGAGCACAAGCAATGCAGAGAGGACCTGAAATCATTCGCTGGGCTCCATTCCTGTGGGATGCTGTAAACCTCTGGCTCAATGTCTATTTTTGAGGGCTGACTAATCCCGTGACACTTAGAGACTACTGGCTATCCACAATATCCATTTTTTCTTTCTTCCTATGCACCAAGCATACCACAATTCCCAGACTCCCTTGCAGTTGGTGTGGCCATATGAAAAGCTAGAGCCCATGCGATGAGAGCACACATGATGTGAACCACTTCAAGTCTGGCCCGTAAAGTCTCCCATGCTTGCTTCTCTATTCCCTTTTTTTCCCCTTCTGCTGTGTGCTGAAGCATATTTTAAGACCCTAAGGGAAGGAGGATCCATAAGATGGAAATAGTTCAAGTCTCTGAGTGGTTCTGTGAAGAAAAGCTGCCCTCCTGATCTGAACGCTCAAGCAGGACTGTTACATAAGTGAAAAATACACATCTGGTGTGCATGGATGTGTTGATCCATTACATGTTCGGGTCTATCTGTTACTGCACTACAGCCTAGTCTACCCGAACTAACACCTATCCCAAACACTGCAATAAGCTGCAGGTGTGAATCTGCTGAGGGTAATTCTAATTTAGAGACTTATTTTTTTTTTACTTTTATGATTCTGATTTTTTTATACTTTAAAAAGTGTGGTAATACATGTATATATTAAAACTATCAGAATTACAAGTCCATATGAAGTAAAAACTGAATTTTCTTTCTAACCTTAAATCCAGTTTCCCTTCCCAGAAACAACCAGTAACTAAGTTCTTGGAAACTCTTTTTAGAAATATTCTATATCTGGGGCACCTGGGTGGCTCAGGTCAGACCCCGGGGTCCTGGGATCGAGTCCCACATCGGGGTCCCTGCAGGGAGTCTGCTTCTCCCTCTGCCTGTGTCTCTACCTCTCTCTCTGTGTCTCTCATGAATAAATAAACAAAATCCTAAAAAAAAAGAAATATTCTATATCTATCTAGATCCAAATATACAACATATAATATAGATTTCCCCATCTTCTTAGTGTCTACCAAATACATTAAATTATATATATTTTTATTTTATTCACCATGATTGTGACCGTGGATTTTGGAGATCATCTTACTTCAGCATAAAAAGAATTTCTAAACGAATGCACCATAGTCCATTATGTGGGCATACAGTTTATTATTTTAACAACTTTCCTATTAAGATAAATTTATGTTGTGACGTTTAGCCAGTTTGCCAATACTTTGACATTACAAACAGTGCTAAAGTGAATATCCTGGCACATATACTTTTGCATAAAAGTCCTTTCAAGAAGTTTCTGGGTCAGACTTTCTGGGTATCATTCTGTTTTGGTATTGTGTAGTATTTTTATCAAGATATAATTGGTATATAGTGAACTTTACATATTTAGGGTGTACAGGTTGATAAGTTTGACATAGGCACACACCTGTGAAGCAAGACAAGATAATGAATAGACCTTAGACTTCCAAAAGTTTCCATCTGCCCCTTGGTGATCCCTCCAACATCCACACCCAAAGGATCACTGGTTTGTTTTCTGTCATTATCGACCAATACGCATTTTCAATAATTTCATGGAAATGGAATTATGCAGTAGGTACTCTTTTTTTGCATGCCTTTCCTCACTTAGTGCAATTGTTATATTTATCTATGTGGTTGCATATATCAGCAGCTAATTCCTTTTTATTGCCACATTCCATTATATGGATATACCACCATTGATTTATCCATTCCCATGACGGTGGACATTTGGCTTGTTTCCAGTTTATGGCTATAACAAATAAAGAATGCTCATGGAAAAGCCTTTATATGGGCATCTGGTTGTTAGGAAAAAATAGGAATGCAAAGACTGTGCAGTAAAATATGTATACCTTTTGAAGAAACTGCCAATCTGTTTACCAAAATGGTTATATCAGCAGTGTGTGAGCCTTCCAATTCCTCTGTATCTTTGCCAATAACTTATAAGTCTTTTTTAAATTTGGACATTTGATTTTTTTCCCCGATGACTAACAATGTGCATCTTTTCATGTGCTTATTTGTCATCTGTCTTCTTTGCTAACATGGGTGCTCATTACTATTAGATAATTTCTTTTCTTCTTTTGGAATTTGGGGAGAACTTACATTTTGGAAATGGTGAGTCTGGATCCTCAAACAGTGTTGTTCCTCATTTATTTAGATCTTTCACTTCTTTCTGTAACTTTTTGCACTTTTCAGTGTATAGGTCTTTTGAATTTTTAAAAAGATTTTATTTATTTATTCATGAGAGACACAAAGAGAGGGAACGAGGCAGAGACATAGACAGAGAGAGAAGCAGGCTCCTTGTGGGGAGCCCAATGTGGGACTTGATCGTAGGACCTGGAGACCACAACCTGAACCAAAGGCATATGCTCAACCACTGAGCCACCCAGGTGTGCCCCAGATCTTTTGAATCTCTTGTCAGATTTACCCCAAATCATTTCATATTTTTATGGTATTATATATAGTATTTTAAAAATTTCTGTTTCCAATTGGTTTTTTTTTAGTGTACACGGTTTTGTGCACTCACCTTGTACCTTGCCATGTATGAGTTCTCATGTCTTTCTTACAGATTCCATAGGATTTCCAACACATATTTTCACATGCAGGACGGTTTTACATCTTTCCATTTAATCTCAATGTCTTTCATTTCCTTGACTTGCCTATTGTACTGAATAGAACTCCCCAACACAATGTTGAATAGAAATGGTGGGAGTGGATATGCTTACATTTTTCCTGATCTTAAGGGAAAAGCATTCAGTCTGTCCACTAGTACGTATGATGTTGACCTTAAGTCTTGCACTGATGCTTTTTATCAGATTGAGAAAGTTTCCTCCTATTACTAAGATATTTTTTTTAAGGAATGGCTGTTGGACTTTATCAAAAGCTTTCACAACATCTATTTTGATGATTTTTTTGTATAGACTATTAATATGCTAAGTTGAATTGAGAGAATTTTTAATGTTAAACTAATTTTGCAATTCTGGAATAAACTCCATTAGGTCACCATGTATTAGTCTTTTATATATTTTTAAATTCTGTTTGCTCTCTTTTTGTTAAGAGTTTTGCATAAGAGCTCATGAGAGACATTGTTCTGTACTTTTTTAAATCATGTGATGGCTTTTTGTGTCTGGTTTTTGTATCAGGGTCATTCTGACCTTACAGAATGAGTTGGAATGTGTTTCCTCCTCCTCTGTTTTCTGTAAGATCCTGAGTGTTTGATAGAATTCACCAAATAAACCATCTGGACCTGAAGTTTTCTTTGTTTTAAGTGCAAGTTCAATTTCTTTGAGAGATATGATTATTCTGATTGGGGACTCCTGGGTAGCTCAGCGGTTAAGTGCCTGCCTTCAGCCCAGGGCATGATCCTGGAGTGCCGGGATCGAGTCTCATATCTGGCTCCCTGCATGGAGCCTGGCTCTCTAACTGCCTGTGTCTCTGGCTCTGTGTGTGTATGTGTTTCTCATGAATAAATAAATAAAATATTTTTAAAAAAATATTATTCTGATTGTAGTTTTCTCTTGAGAGCTTTGCTCATTTGTCTCTTGAAAGGAACTTTTCCGTTTTATCTGCATTGTCAAATGTATCAAAATAGCATTATTCATCTATCCTTTTACTGTCCTCTCAGGAACTATAAAGTCTACAGTGATTCCATAACTCCACCTTCTTCATTCTTGATATTGGTGATATATATCTTCTCTCACTCTGTCTAGGGCTTCAAAGTTTCTGTCAGATTTGGAATATTTGTGCTTATTATTTTTGCATACTCTTTTATCCCCTTTGGCCCTTTAGGCACCCACTCCAATTAAATGTGTATTTATTAGGTTACTGTTCTCTATTTTTTTCTAGCCCTCTTCTCTCTTTTATTTTGGAGAGTTTTTATTGCTATGTCTTCAAGTTCTTTTATCTTTTCTTCTACAAAGTCCAATCTGCTCTTAATTCCATTCACTGGGTATATACATCTATACCACAGTCACTGTGGATTTTATCTCTGGAAGTTCAATCTGAGTCTTTTTTTAGTTGCCAGATTTTGTAAATAAAAATACAAGATGCAAATTTATATTGAATTTCAGATTAATCATGAATGATTTTTAGCATGTGTATGTTATATGTGGTATTTGAAGGTATACTTACACCTAAAAAAAAATCATTCATTGTTTATCTGAAATTCAGACTTAACTAAGCATCTTGAATTTTATCTAATAACACCTCTTTCTATATCTTACATATCTCTACTTAATGCACATAATCTTTCTTCTAGCTCCTTGAATATATGGAAAATAGTTATAATAATGCTTTTAATGTCTTTTTCTGCTAATTATATCATGTGTTTCATCTATCAATTGGTTTTAATTTATTGATATTCCACCTCACTATGGTTCATGCTCTCCTACTTCTTTGCATTCTTGGTAATTTTGTTGTTGAATGCCAGACTATTATGGATTTTGTTGGGTGCTGGAAATATTTTCAATTAGCAATAATGGCACCTCAGAAAAACCTCATTGGCTACAATACTGCCACTGCGCAAAGCTGTGTGCTGAAAATATTTTTACTCCCATAAATATTCTTGTGCTTTGTTCAGGGATGCTATAAATTTACATTTGGGACAATTTGATCTTTTTTGGGGGGGAGCTTTACTTTTAAACTGTTAGGCAGGACTACTGAGTATTCTTTTTACCCAATAATTTGTAATTTTTATGAAGTTTGGCTGATGGGAACAGAAATTATACCCAGCCCTGTGGGAACTCCAGTGATGGCTCCTCGAATCTTTTCAAGTGGTTGCTTCCCCAATCTTAGAGGATTTCCTGATACACACATGTTGAAAATTAGGCAAGTGAAGACTGGAGTGGGTGATCCTCTACCCCCATATCTCCTTCTCTTTTTCTCTGTCTCCCTCTTCCTTCTCTCCATGATGCTCTCTTATCCAGTACTCTACCCTGTGAACTCCAGCTGCTTTGCTTTGGCCTTCCCAGACTCCTAAATCCATTTCTTCAACTCAGAGAGTTCACTGGACTCTGCAGGCTTATCTTCCCTGTGATATAACCTGGAATCTCCCTCTAGGTAGTAGCCTCTGTCCTCCTGCTCAGCCCTGTTCCCCCAGTTAACCCATTTGGCTTCAAAGGATCTTTGCCTATGGGAGCCTTGGGTCGCATCCAAAATGCTTTGGACAAGGTCTGCCATCCCATGGATAGGACAGGAAGCATCTCGAGTATAAGGGAGTAGCATCTAGGAAATAGCAGAATGGGGATCTTTCTCAGGGCCTCACTAGAGAACTGAGGAATTGAGAGTCTAGGA
Source organism: Canis lupus baileyi (assembly GCF_048164855.1). NCBI lineage: Eukaryota > Metazoa > Chordata > Mammalia > Carnivora > Canidae > Canis > Canis lupus. The sequence continues at coordinate 57,940,916 of NC_132845.1, forward strand.
AAGAGGTAGAAAGAATAAAATATAAGCACACCCCAGTCAAGTGAGAGTCAGAAAACATGAGACAGCTCATCTCTTGTGGGAAAGAGAATAGGAGAGTGGCTGCCAGGGAGCAGAGAGGGATGGGCAGCGGTGGAGGCTGAGGTCCAGGAGGCTCTGACACACCATATGAAATTAAATGTGGGTGTCAAGACTCTGACAGGTGATCAATATGCCTGCCAAGATGGGAGCAACAGTGTCTCCTTGCCAAAGGCCACAGGGATGGCTGGCTGGAAGATACAGGAAGGGAGAGGAAGGAGCGTCAGATGATGCCTAGAAAGCTGAGACTTCTTGTCCAATATTTATATCCAATGAGAATCCTATAGGTTTTGCCTTCCCAACACCCACCCTTCCATATCTCCTGGAAATGCCATCTTGATTTAGGGGCCCCTACTCCACTCCCATTGATGTAATTCTTCCAGTCTCTAAATGTGTGCATGCAACTCAACAGAGCTCCATTAGACCCAAACCAAGGACTTTTGCTGGAGCTATCAGAAAATAGGCATTGTTTCTAAGGGGTTGCTGAGGTGCCACATACAAGTCAGCCATTGCAGACAAACATCTTGGCACTCTGTGGTGGGAGCCTCCCTGATACCGACATCAGAACAAAGCAGAGTCAGAGGAGAAAGGCAGTTTCCCGAAGACGTTTCTGAACACCTGGATCTAGAATCCCCTAAATTTCTTATTTTTATGAGTTCTCCCTTTCAGATCAAATGTGCTTAATACTTGTAAGTAACGAGTGATGTGGACATAGTTTGGACATGTAACCCCCAGACTCAGTCCTTGAGTAGGAAACTGAGGTTTTCCAGCCAGGTGCTCCACCATCTATCTAGGATGAACTCACTCACCCTTGAAGGTGGCCTGTCATGCCAAGGAAACTTACTTACCTCATCAGGCTGGGTCCAATTCAAGGACTGAACAGAGCACGTGTCACTAGGCCTCCATCAGCTACCAAGTCGGGACTCCCCAGGGGCTTTTCCTATTGCTCTGGGTTTCAATGCATGTATTTGCAGGGCTATTTCCCCAAATTTTGCCTACAGAGATTTTTAATATAGTTGTCTATATTTGAAAAATCAATATATTTTTTGCATAACATCCAGGTGTCTGATTTTGCTTTTAAAAAATGGGAAAATAGGAACGCCTGGGTGGCTCAGCGGTTAAGTGTCTGCCTTTGGCTCAGGGTGTGATCCTGGAGCCCTGGGATCGAGTCCCGCATTGGGCTCCCTCTAGGGAGCCTGCTTTTCCCTCTGCCTATGTCTCTGCCTCTCTCTCTGTCTCTCTCTCCGCCCTCCTCTGTCTCTCATGAATAAATAAATAAAATCTTTTTTAAAAAATGGGAAAGTATGGCTTGCAGGGTCTTCCTAGAGGTAAGGAGAAGCTGCTCCTTTTATAGAGGCTGGATGTTCTCCAGTTTGCCACACTCCCTGTTGTCTTACACTCAGCCTACTTCCCTCCCCTTTTCTTGCCCTCCTGGCACCTATATGAAGTGCACATGAGACCTTTATAGTGAGAGATCTGAACCCAGGCCCTAGAGGGCTGCAGGCAGCTTATATAGAAGCAAGAAGACAGGAGGATGACTCTCTATCCAGAATGCTCTATAGCCATCAAGGTGTCCAGCAAAGGCAATAATGATTTTAAAAAATAAAACCTTCCATGAGAGAGAGATGTGTACACCTATCATCTCATCCACTCCCACCTAGGTACCCTAAATGATAGTAGAAATATCTCATGGCTCCCAAGACAAGAAGAGAAGTTTGGGATCCATTATGAACATATTTCTTGCAAGCCTCCTATTTTAGCTTAAAATTTAGTCTAAGTTTTGCATCCTACTTCTTAATATTAAAAAATTTCATAACATTGAAACTTCAGTGAAGTGAACCCTGCTCATCTTAAAACTTCCGGTATTCTCCTGACACATAGAGGTGAGACCTGGAATAGAAGTGCCCCACTTTGGGGAGTGTGCAAAAAGTAGAGAATGATAAGGAGTATAGTAGGCAGTGTGAAGATTGTGTGTGCCAGACACTATCCTGCCCCAGGACCCTTGCACTGGCTGTTCCCTCTACCCAGAAGAGTCTTACGCCAGATACTTCCACAGCTCACTTGCACCTCCAAAAGTTCTCACACAGCATCTTTCAGAAAGGCTCACCAGAACCACCCCATTTCAGTGGCATCTGTCCCTTCTCTCTCTACATCTCTTCACCCGTTTTCTCCATGATATTCATCACTTTTGATCACGTTATGAAATATTCTTATGTTTTGTATTTATTGCTCATTTCCTCCACTGAGATATAAGTTCCACAAGAACAGGCATTTTTGTCTGACTTATTCACTGTTGGGCCCTGGCTCCAAAAGTAGAAGCTGGCATATAGTAGCTGCTCAGTAAATATTTGGTAAAGGAACAAGTGAAGGGATGAACAAGTGGTGGGCATGTCCTCTCCTGGGAGCCACGCCAGCAGATTTGATAGCAGTGTTGAACATTGGTTTTGTTGAAAAAAAAAAAACCTAAAATATAAAGAAAAGTAATATTTTTGAAGTCAGAAGACTGAAGGAGAACAAGGCAAAGCTCACTTTGTTCTCCGTTGTCTGAATATTGTGGAGACTAAGCGCCATCTACTTGCAGTCACAGCCCTTCTCTCACTGGCACTGCCCTGGTCCAGACCTCCTGGCCTCACTCCTGGACCCCTGCACAGTCCCTTGACATGCCTCCATCAGCTACTCTTGCCCTGCTTCCTCCAGTTCATTCCCTATCCAAGGATGGTACCAGAATACACGCCAAATCCCCTAGGGGTTTGCAGCTTGTAGGTACAGGACTTGATGGACAAACACTGATGTTGTAGGAACTAGCAGAAGTTCACCCTCCTTCTGGGCAGAGACAGGATGCCCCTCAGCGGGGCGCCTGGTGCAGGACATGGTCTGCACCGCTGTTGCTCGGCGGCCCTGCAAACATTACATAGCAGGTCAGAATTTTTCTCCAGCAACTCAGGTGTGTAATAAATGTCACAGTACTTTATTTGTCTAAAATCAAATTAAATCTGACTTTAATCCCCTGATCCCCCCAGGCTGGAGGAAAATTCAATCTCAGTGTTATTGAAGCTTTCCTCCCACGGTGTGAACAGATTCCTGGAGGGTCTTAAGAGAAAAAGAAGCAAGTCCTTTAGAAGGCTTCTGTGGGCCTAGATCTGTGTCAGGCCAAGCTGGGCAGAGGAGGCATAAGAAATGGAAATTTCCCAGAAAAGTTAGGGGGGCTAGAATCACAGATCATGCAACCATCACGAGCTTCACCGTGAGTCATAGCTGTACTAGGAGTCTAGAGGAGGCTGGAAGAGGCTGGAGGAAGCTGGAGAAGGCTGGAGGAGGCTGGAAGAGGAGGTTGGAGGAATGCTCCCAGGTTGGAGGAGACTAGGGGAGTTTGAAGGAAGCTGGAAGAGGAGGCTGGAGGAGGCTGGAGGAGACTAGAGTAGTCTGGAGAAGGCTAAAGGAGACACGAGGAGACTAAAGGAGGCTGGAGGAAGCTGGGAGAGAAGGTTGTACCTCACTCCTGCATGTACAGACAGACACACTGCTGAGCCCCAAGTAGGTATAACATGACTCAAAAATGCCAGGGCAGCCAGGCGTCAGGACCACCAGACACCTGTGTGTTGTTCCAAGGCCATGAGTTCATTCTCACATTTTTGCATTGACACATACTCAGGGCCAGCTGTTTGACCACCCATCCATCTATCCATCCGTCCAGATTTCCAACAAACATTTTCTGGGTTCCTACTCCACACCAGGCCCCACACCACACTGGACCCGGATCTATTGCTGTCCCCATCCAAGCAGGCTACCCAGGTTAGCAGAGAAACAGACAACAAGCAAACAGCCAAGTGGATGTATTATTATAAATGAAAATAAATGCTTTCCAGGAAAAAGCAGGATGCTGTGTCAGGGGGCAAATATGGAGGTCAGGGTAGCTGTAGTGAGGTCACAGGTGAGTTGTCATGAAAAGCAAGCCAGGCCAAGAGCAGGCCAACTTCCAGGCAACCAGGCAGTTGACAAGGTTCTGCAGCAGGAAGGAGTTTGGGTTTGCCTGCATTTTTCTTGGGATGGGGCCTTCCATCCCAAGTCTTTGTTAGGTCCTCAAATTAAAGCTTGACCCCCACCAACTTTAAGAACCACAGATCAAATCTAGCCTTATTTTGCTCCTGGGGGAGGCCTATGTCACACAGTGGACCCCAGGACTTTAAATCCCTGGGGTTCAATGCTCTCCCTGTGACATCCCATTTATTCAAGCTTCACTTCATCGCTTCCTGCTTGTTCCTCTGTCCCCGCTCCCTGCCCTCACCCCTGCAGGTTCAGGTGGACACACTGCTGGGCCCCCTTTGGGTACCACATGCCAGAGCGACCCGGCGGCAGGCCCACAAGACAGAGACACAGCTTATAAAGTGTTTCCCGGCCCGGGCAGGCGCCCGTGAAATGTTTGACAGCCTAGGAGATGGATCGGCAATACGGCTCAGGCCACACTTCCAGGGCAGAATTGAAGCCATCCTTCCTGGGAACAGCCTCATAGATCAACCTGAACATGCTCATCAGCCCAGCCACACACCGCCTGGCCCCCCACCCTCCTCCTCTGGGCTCTGTCGTGGGCTGCATTCAGTGCATTCAACTGGCGGGAGATCCGCGCCCGGAACAGCAGACCCAGAGGAAGACTAAGGGCAGAGGAGATGCCACTGAACAAATCCCAGTGGGAGAGGCAGCTTACCATTTAGGATTTCGACACCAGCATCTCTGGTTTCTTGAGATACAATTAAATCATCATTTTTGTAACCCATTTAATGGAATATTCGAAGACCATGCATGTGGCGCTTTCCCCATGCCAGATTGTGCTGAATAATCTACATGCATTATTCCGTTCAACCTTCACTCCACCCTATGGGATAGACACCATTAGTCTGGTTTAGAGATGAGCTGTGCACCTCCCTCACTGCAGACATGGGCCAGAGAAGTTAAGTCATTAGCCCAAAGTCACACAGCAAACCAGTGGTGTGGCTGTGTCCTTGCATAGTGGTGGAAACACATTCTAGGTTCCTGGGTTGTCATTGAATTTGTCCTGGGACAAGGGTCCCCACAGCTGCAGTTCTCTGACCTGTAGGAGTGTCCCTCTGATTCGAGCCCCATCTTCACACGCTCCCAGGGACACCCTGTCCTGAAGAGCAGGTGAATGTTAGGAATAAGCAAGATTTCCCCACATTCCCTCTTGGCCAGTTGGAGTAGCTGCATAGGCCAGTGGAGGCATACAGACAAGGGGGCAGGGGGCAGGGTTGGGCAGGACCTCCTAGACGGAGAAATGCTCTAGCCAAGTCTAGAAGAATGAGCAGTTGTTTGAGAGGCAGATAGTGTGGAAGAAGGGTGAGCAAGATGGAAGAGAGTGTGAGCAGAGGCATGGCAGGAAGAAAGAGCGGTCCACACTCTGAGGACTAATGGTTCATGCAACAAGGTGGGGGGTCATGTTCACCTGTGAGCAACAGGAGACATTGGACGGGTAGGCATGACTTGATGAGAAGAGTCTTCAAGACAAGGGCAATGGGGAGCCAGCAAAGGTCTTAGGGAGAGGAGGGACGTGTTCAGATTTGCATTTTGAAAAGCTTCCTGTGGCAGCAATAAGGAAAGTGCATTGGAAGGAGGGGACACCAGCAGCAGGGACACCAAGGAGGAGGCTGGTACCACACCCAAGCAAAAGATAAATCTCAATTCGGCCCAGTGACCCATTGAGAGAGAGGAAAAACTGTGATGACAGCCTGTTACTTCCCAGTGAGAGGTGGAGACTGCCATCACTAAGAGTGACACAGGAGAGAGACCATGTCGTAGGGGTGGAGGAGACTGGGTTTAACTGTGCAGGAGTCGAAAGTAGCAATCAATATCTGTGTAACCTCAGATGGGAGGCCGCACTCAAAACTCAGGTGTTTGTGAGGCCTACCCTGTGCGTGACCTACGAAGGGGCCAGTGCAAGTTCGAGCTGGGCTGCTGCCAAGTGAAAACATGCAGGTCAGGGAGAGAAGGGCAATGACCAGCACCACGGGGCAGACCAGTGTTTGGTGACCAGCGGGACAGACCCAGCAGAGCAGCGGGAAGGAACTCGCAACAGGCTGGGGGAGAGCCCGCCACCCAACCCAGCTGTAGTGCCTGCGAGGAAACCGGGCAGCAGCGAGGCAGGGGGTCGGTCGGTGGTTGCACAGCAAATCCGGGCAGAGCCTGAAGCTGAGCTGGGCTGATGCGAGGGAGGTCGGCTATGTCAAACACTGCCCTTGCACTCAACCGGACAGGAGCGTGGAAGCACCCATGAACTTCAGACACTGGTAGCAGTGAGGGCCTGCGTGGCCTTGGCCAATGCAGTTTCTATGGAAGGTGGGGGCAGAGGTTTTGTCTGATGAGTGGGGAGGAGATGAAGATGTAGGGAGAATGAGAATGGCCATTCTTTCCAGGTCCAAGCAACATGGGAGTGTAGCTGGAGGAGGGGCAGGTGCTTCTCTTTAAAGCCTTCGATTTACTTTCTTTTTTTTTTTTTTTTAAGATTTTATTTATTTATTTATTCATGAGAGACACACAGAGAGAAGTAGAGACACAGGCAGAGGGAGACGCAGGCTCCATGCAGGAGCCTGATGTGGGATTCGATCTCGGAACTCCAGGATCACACCCTGGGCCAAGGGCAGACGCCCAACCACTGAGCCACCCAGGCGTCCCCAATTTACTTTATTTTTGCATAAATTCATTCTACATCATGTTACATAAATGCCTAATTGCCATCACCTGCCTGCTTCTCTTTCCTTCCCTCACACCATCTCCCAACATTAGACAACCCATATAAGGAGTGGTGGAAAGGGAGGTGGGCGGGGGGTGGGGGTGACTGGGTGACGGGCACTGAGGGGGGCACTTGATGGGATGAGCACTGGGTGTTATTCTATATGTTGGCAAATTGAACACCAATAAAAAATAAATTTATTTTTTAAAAAAACCTACCATGTTTCTTCGCCTGTGTTTCTTCCTGCTCAGAAAATCCTATCCACACACACAACAGGGTCAGTGTTCGGCTAACACTACCCACAGAGCTGGGTGTGAAATATTGAAATATGTCCATACCAGTCATTAAGTAGCGGCTGCCTCAATCCTCAATGGCCTTGTGCCCAACCCTAGACACCCACCCAGGACACCCAATGGTTGTTTGGCATTGTGACCGTCACTCATGCAAGTGTGTTTGTGTATTTGTGTTCCCACACATGCATGCACATGCATGCATCCATTCACGTGGCTCTGGGGGGGACACTGCTGGGTTTTTCTTAATAAACATGGGATCATGTTATATGTACCTCTTTCTGCCTGTTGACATTTGACCAAGCTTTGAGGAAATCCCTCCAGGTCACCGGATGTGCTACTTACTCTTTGTAAGGGCCACGTAGCAAGCCACAGCGTGGAGGTGCCACAATGCACTCAGCCACCCTTCCCTCTCCCCTGCCACATGGGCGATTAGCTAATGTTTACAGGAAATGAGCTGAGACCCAGAAGAGAAAGAAAGGAGAAACCAAAGGTGCAGAAAGAAGACTGGAGGGACTGTGAGGGACCCCCGAGAAGGCGAGGAGTGGAGAGAGGGACTCTCCATTAACAGAAGAGGAAGTGCCTTCACAGGGGGGGTCAGTGTGGCTTGGGGGAGCTGTGTCTCTTCAACTGTGCCCAATCACTCGGGCCCCCCATCAACATACTCCCCCCTCCCAGGAAGCCATAGTGAGCTTCATAAAATGAGATGATCTCCTTCTGCTCGACAGCCCCAAGGATGAGGACCCAAACACCTGGGGCGCTCGGGTGGGTCAGTTGGTTAAGCATCTGCCTTCCGCTTGAGTCATGATCCCGGGGTCCTAAGATCGAGCCTCATGTTGAGCTCCTGCTCAGCAGGGATCCTACTTCTTTCTCTTCCACTGCCCCTCCCCTCAACTTGTGCACTTTCTGTCTCTCTATCAAATAAATAAATAGTTTAAAAAAAAAAACCCAAATACATTAATGGTGGCATAGATGGCCCAGCTGCCACTTCAGGCTGCACCTCAGGTTTGCTCCCTGAGTTCCAACCACTCTGGCTTCCTTTCGGTGCTGTCAATGTGCTGTGCTTCCTCTTGCCCCAGGGCCTTTGTGCGTGCTGTCCTTACCACCCAGAATGCTCTCCAGTCCTCTGCTTCCCCTTCATCCAATCCCCTGAGAGGGTCTCAGAAGAATCATCAAAACATTGTCTGAGATTCTCTCAAGATCACATCATGAGGATGCCTGTGATTTGCATGGGGTTAATAACCTCTGACTGGAAGTGAAATAAAGTAAACCAAAACCTTCCCTTGCTTTTAAGAAAAAAAGATTGCAGACCTGTGATGAGGAAGGAGAATTATGCAGCGGTTGAAGGTCTTTTTGGTGACAGCTCTTCTTTGTTTCTGCATTACACTCGCTTGCTTTACTGATGAATGGATATAGAAATGTCTCTATAAATAGACTAAAGGAAAATCTGTCCCCTGACAATCCAAATAAGGAAAAAGAAGGCTGAAATTGGAAGTCGCCATGGGTCCCTCACTCTCTGCCCCAACAAAATGGGACCAAGCATCCCCTCCCCGCACCATCACTCCTGAACTAGCCCCTGGGGACAAATGTCACGAATGGCCAACTGCATTATTTTCCCAAAACTACTCTCATTGCTGTGGATCCCACCCCAGCACACGCGCGTGTGCACACACACACAGGCGGGGTGGCAGCTAGCATTATACCTGAAAGAAATAAAGGTAAGATACAGTACAAAATACTCTTCCCATCTTGACGTCCGGTGGTTCCTTAGGTCATTGGGAACTTACCGCCACAAATGATCTTGTCTGGAAGTCCCCGCCACCAGGAAGCCCCCGGCAGCAGAGCAAACAGCACCTGCTTGATCCCGAACCATCCTTCGAGCCTGTCCCGGCAGCCCTTCCTCGGGGGAACCCGCCTCTCGCCCCTGCTCTAGTCAGGTCTCCACTGGACACCTTCACGGCTCCCGGAACTTCTTGCTGCCACAGGCCTTGATTATATGTCCCCACTGGGAGAACATGGTTCGTGCCCGTTTCTTCTCCCCTCTGAGCTAAAAGCTCTGCGAGGGAGCCCAAGCCCTGGTGGTTTTCTCCTGCTCTCATGGGCCCAAAATTGAAACTCGGTGGGAAGAACCTGACACAGGATCCTGGAGACTAAGAACTAGGCTTACGAACCTCCTTGGCCTTCTTATTTGAGAAATAGCAGGGCCTCCTGAAGCTCACCTGTCACCGTCCTGCTCTCACTTGCTAGTCGGATTGGGAGTGTTTGCTCCTTCCAACACAGGCCTAGGCTCAGGCCTCCTGCGCCATCGACACCAACAGAGCGTTGCGGGACCTAGGGGGGCAGTACGGGCTATGGCCCTGGCTACAGCTCCTCTTCCTCCCCTCATTCCCCCTCTCTTCCTTCTCTGCTTCCCCCTCCTCCTCTTTCTCTTTTCTTCCTCCCCCTCCTCCTCTTCTCCTACTTCCTCCTGCTTTTTCCACAGTCAGGACCAGGGAGAAAGGGTAAGATGAATATTCCTAAAAACTTATATATCTCAAACTCCTTAGGTAAGAACCATTATTCACCCATTCTACAGATTTAAGAAACTGAAGTCCACCAGGCCTGGGCCCCAGACCAGGGAAGCTCAGAGCCGCCAGCCTTTGTGTCACACACAGCAGGACTCAAACCCCAGCTCTGCGACTTGCTGACAGGCTGACTCTGGGCAAAAGCTCCCACATTTCTGACAACTCTGAGCATGTTTATCCAAGGGAAAATAAAAAGAGCTTTTTAAAACTGCAACAACAAAAAAAGCCCAGGAAGGGTGTTATCCTCAAAATACCAATCTCATTATTATGCCATGGAAGGTCAAGTGAATTTTTAGAAGTACATTACGTCAGTATTCCTAGGCTTGCCAACGTACTCCTAAGAAGGTTCAAATAAGGGACGCCTGGGTGGCTCAGTGGTTGAGTGTCTGCCTTCAGCCCAGGGCATGATCCTGGAGTCCTGGGATCGAGTCCCACATCAGGCTGCCTGCATGGAGCCTGCTTCTCCCTCTGCCTGTGTCTCTGCCTCTCTCTTTCATGAATAAATAAATAAAATCTTTAAAAAGAAGAAGAAGAAGAAGAAGAAGAAGAAGAAGAAGAAGAGGAAGAGGAGGAGGAGGAGGAAGAAGAAGAAGAAGAAGGAGGTCCAAATACCACAGCACAGGCCACATGGCCTTGCACCACGGGCCCCTGCCCACCTCCAGGGCCCACTTCCCACCAGGGTCCCTGCTCTCCCTCCGTCTGTTCCCTCTTTTCCCCGGTGCTTCCTATTAGCTGAGCCCCCTTCTTAGGATGCTCCCCCTGCAGGTTTTCCTCTGTCTGGCTCACCCTCGACATCCATGACTCAGCTTCAATGTCCTGTCTTCCGAGAAGCCCTCTCTGACCACCTTGTCAAACACTCCCACCTGCTCACACGATGGTGCTTTCTCACACTGGCTTATTCTCCCTGTGGTCTATGTTACCACCTGAAACTCTCCTGCTTAAAAAAACTATTTTTTAAAGACTTTATTTATTTTTTCATGGTATACATAGAGAGAGAGAGAGGCAGAGACACAGGCAGAGGGAGAAGCAGACTCCATGCAGGGAGCCTGACGTGGGACTCCATCCCGGGACTCCAGGATCACGCCCTGGGCCAAAGGCAGGCGCTGAACCACTGAGCCACCCAGGGATCCCCAAAACTCTCCTGCTTAAACATTTATGTGGGCACTGGATGATTGTCTTTCTTTCTCCTTAGGCAGATGAAGCTAGGGCCTCCCCCGTCTTATCCAGCACTGCATCCACAGCACCTAGAACTATGCCTGACTCATAGTAGGTGCTCATTAAACATTTGTTAAAAGAACACTTGAAATGGGATAAAGAATATAGAATGTGTGACAGCGAGCTAGCGCTCCGCCTAAGACAAGCCCAGGTTGGCCAGAGGATGCTCTGGTCCTTCCTGACTGATGGGCCCCCGGGTCTTAGATTCTGCTGTTGAGTTCTGAACACAGCCATAGGCAACACATAAAATGATGGGCGTGGTTGTGTTCCGATAAAACTTTATTTACAAAAACAGGTGTCCAGGTGAATTTGGCTCACAGCTCCTGGTTTGTCAAGTCTTGGTCTGGGAGAGTGCCTGCCATGGCACCTCTTGGACAAAATGTAGGTTATGGTCCAGGGACCAGCATCCGCAAGGTTGTTGAGCCTTGGTCAAGGCACCTGACAAGGGCTGCGTCAGCAGGACCCCGGACACTAATTACAACAGAGGCATGGGCCATAAACTTTATTGCTCAGCAGGACTTTGGCCCTCCAACTTGGCTTTCTGCTGATTTTCCAAAGAGCGGTGGAGGTGGGCTCAGTGCTGTGATCACTGATGCGTCAGGGAAAGGGAGCCTGCACGTTTAATTAAATGTTATTCAAGAAATAAAATTCAGGCCCTCAGCTGACAACGCAGAATATTAAAGCATCAATTTCCTGAAGGAAACCTGCCTTAATGAGATTCTCCAAATAAATGGAAGGGGGGGAAGAAACATATTAATCCCAGCTGGTAATGTCAGCCCCATCAACCCAGAGCGATGTCTTGATGAACAAAAGCTGATGATATTGGTTTACCAGGAAAAGGTGTGCGAGAGACTGTTGAGTCCTCTGGATTCCAGAGGCACCCAGACCCTTGGAAAGAAGACCCTTCCTTCTCATGAGCCCTCAGAATGGAGAGAAGCCATAGCAAGCTGCACCCTCAGAGCCAAAGGTGACAATAATTGGAGTCAAGCTGGGAGGTCTGGAGTGGAGGGTCACGGGGCTCCGCCTTTGGTCCCAGACAAACTTTTCATTAGTGAGTTAGAAGAGTATAAAGGGGCATAGTGTCCTTATCTGTGGAAAAGTTGAAGTTAGAGTTCAATTAATTTATGAAAGTCAGGGATGCCTGGGTGGCTTAATGGTTGATGGTTTGGCTCAGGGCATGATCCTGGAGAGCCGGCTTCTCCCTCTACCTGTGTCTCTGCCTCTCTCTCTCTCTCTCTCTGTTTCTCATGAATAAATAAATAAAATCTTTTAAAAATAATTTATGAAAGGTATGAAGTGCTTAGAACAAAATAGATGCCTACCACCTGTTTTCCCATTGAAACTTTCAATCCCTTCCGCACCCCAAAACCAGTGTGAATAAGATCTATGTACTCAACTGACTACCATGTTCATGGCCCTCACCATTCTTTTCCTCCCTGCTCTGTTATTAGCTTAACGTATTTCCTTGAATTTGACTCATTCATTATCTCAAATAGATCTATTTTTTAAATGACACTTCAGATCACTACTGGAAATGAAAAACTGGTGTTGCCCCCAGCAGGAAGTAGCCATAAAGACAAATTTGATGAAAAACGTAACATTATTGTGGCTTGGTATCATTTGCCAGATGAAAACCTCGAGCCTGAGATATACTCTTTTTTTTGTCAGAGAGATGAGCAAAGATTAGAGAGGGGTTAACCGGACACTAGAACCGTAAGTGGTATCAGCCACCTGGTGATGGCCTGCCTCTGTACCCTGACCTCTGCCTTAAGTCAGCTCGAATCTCTTCCCGCTGCTTATGCTTGCAGACCCCTAACTGGCAGATATAAAGTCTCTTGATGATCAGCTCTCCCCAGTCCCCCAGTGTTGCAGGGTTGCCGGGTTCTTGTCTCACGGAGTCAAAGAATGAATCTTTTGGACAATACGGTGAAGTCAAGTGCAAGCCGGTGCAGCCACTCTGGAAAACAGTGTGGAGGTTCCTCAAGAAGTTAAAAATAGAGTCACCCGATGATCCAGCAATTGCACTGCTGGGGATTTACCCCAAAGATACTGATGTAGTGAAATGTCAGGAACACCTGCACCCCAATGTTCATAGCAGCAATGTCCACAATAGCCAAACTGTGGAAGGAGCCATGGTGTTATTCGACAGATGAGTGGATAAAGAAGATGTGGTCTATGTATACAGTGGGATGTTACTCAGCCATTAGAAACGATGAATACCCACCATTTGCTTCAACGTGGATGGAACTGGAGGGTATTAGGCTGAGTGAAGTCAGTCAGTCAGAGAAGGAAAATCATCAAAGAGTTTCACTCATATGTGGAATATAAGAAATAGTTAAAGGGATTATAAGGGAAAGGAGGGGAACTGAGTGGGGGAAATTAGAGAGGGAGACAAACCATGAGGGACTCCCAACTCTGAGAAACGAACAAAGGGTTGTGGAAGAGGAGGTGTGGGGGGGATGGGGTCACTGGGCAACGAACGGGCACTAAGGAGAGCACTTGATGGGATGAGCACTGGGTGTTATACTATATGTTGGCAAATTGAATTTAAATAGAATACTTAAAAAAGAGAGAAAGTTTCTTAAGGGAAGGGGAGAAAAGAAAGGAGAAAACAAAAGCTCTCTAGAGTGAAGAGTCCTGAACTGCTTGCAACTGAGGGCTTTTATGGTCGGTCTTTTATACAAAACTGACCAGGGAACTTGTTTATAAGATTTAAGACAAACAAGGTGGATTTGTAAATATTATGAAAAGAGCTCGCCTATATTTAGAACAAACGAGGTGGATTTATGTTCCCCTCTCTCTGGCTAAAGTCTTGTCTAGAACATTTCTCTACTCCTGGGATTTCTGGGGGCCTGGCCTCATAGCCCCCTACCTATCTCTCCCTACCAAGCCTCACCCGCCTCCCTACTCTCTGGGACCTACCCTTCTGCTTCCACAGAGAAGCTTCATCCTGGGACATGAAATGAAACGAGGCTCAGTTCCCAGCATAACCAGTTAATGGTGAGAGGCTGTTGAGGCCAGGGCAGGACCCAGCCCTTCCTGCCTCCTTCCATAGAATCACCCAGACAGGGTGCCCAGCGCACAGTGGGCACCGAGCCCATGGGTGCTGGCTGCTCTTTGACTCACTACAGCCATGTGCTGTTCTGCTGTGCAGCCCCTGCCGGCTGGGGTTTGGGAAGAAAATCTGTAGACATTTTCCCCTCTAGGTCTGCACCTAGGGACCAGAAGCGTTTCCCAGGATGGCGGCAGAGGACGTCAATCTTGATTATGGTGGGGGTCATGAGTCTGCTTGGGAGAAGTTTGATGGAATGTCCGGTAGTCACTATTAGTCTTCATTGAATACTAAATAGAAATATGAAGAATCAGAAAAGACAACCAGATTGTGAAAAATCTCCCAAATTTATTTTTGCAGTGCTGTTAAATCCATTTCTGATTAAAATAATTCATCACTTATCTATAGCAAGCAATACTGGATGGTTATCCATATGTGAATCTGTCTCAGAAATATGCATCAGCTTAAAGTGATTTTTAATAAAAATACATTATTTTTAGCCGGCAATTTGGTTCCGAGGGCTGGCTGCTGACAAAGGGAAGGGAGATGTTCTCTCTGAGTCAGTGAATGTTTTCCAGAAAATAAATTAAGGGGAAAACAAGAGAAGCAACTAGCTCCCAATGCGATACAAATTTATGGCACTTACCTTCATCTCAAATTTCAATGTTCCTAATTTTTTTGGGGGGGACAGGAGTGGGTTATGGCTGTTGTTCGGTTTTTAATAAAATCCTGACAACTCTGGCTGGTTCGTAGTTTCCTGGAAAGTGTCACAACTCAGAGGAAAATTTGAAAAATGGCCCAGAACATGCCCAGACTTAGTGAGTCTTTGGGGTGGCATTCAATTCCCCTGTACATCCCAATCTCAACCCAAAATTCCCTGCTGTCCAGGTCTCCAAACCTCCGCTTCCACCGCAGAAAATTCTCATCTTTCTCTGGAACAGTAAGCACAGTATGTTCTCTCTGAAATAAAAGAGGGGGAGACCAGAAAACATGCATATATGCCTGCATTTGCATGAAGCTAGTCTGGAAAGGTGCTCAGGGGACAAAAGGAAATGGTTGCGTGGGGGGGGGAGCAGGGAAGAGGGTGGGAAGTGCACAGGTAGAGGAAGGGGTGGGGAAGGAGGGAGATACTCACTACGTATCAGTTTTTGCCCGTAGATTCTCAAACTATGTGAATGTAACACTCGTTTATAAATGCAAAGGGGGATCCCTGGGGGGCTCAGTGGTTGAGCATCTGCCCAGGGCGTGATCCTGGAGTCCTGGGATCGAGTCCTGCATCGGGCTCCCCGCAGGGAGCCTGCTTCTCCCTCTGCCTGTGTCTCTGCCTCTCTCTATGTGTCTCTCATGAATAAACAAATTTAAAAAATCTTTTAAAAAAATGCAAGGAAAGGGGCAGCCCCAGTAGCTCAGCGGTTTAGCGCCATCTTCAGCCCAGGGCGTGATCCTGGAGACCTAGGATTGAGTCCCACATAAGGCTCCCTGTGTAGAGCCTGCTCCTCCCTCTGCCTGTGTCTCTGCCTCTCTCTCTCTTTCTGTGTCTCTCATGAATAAATAAATAAAATCTTTTAAAAAAAATGCAAGGAAAGGAAGGAGGAAAAGAGGGCAGGAGGGAGGAAAGGAAAAAGGAATTCCTAATATTCCAGGAACACATTTCCAGACCTTTGACTTGCTGTTCCCACCTCCTGGAGGACTTGCTGGACCTCACACCCACATGTCACCACCCCACCCTCCCAACCCCCCTGAGTGATTACCCAAGGAAAGCTCCTCTGTGCTCCTAATCACCTTAGTCGGAAGGCAGACTCCTTCAGGGGCAAGACTGTAGCTGCCTTGCTCTGTGTAGTAGCACCAGACTCCAGCATGATGCCCAACACATAGTAGATGCTCAATAAATGTTGGTTGAATGAATGCATGAGTAGCCATAGGAGGCTGCATAACATAATGGTGAAGAGCATGGGTGCTGGTGTCAGACAGATCTGAGTGATAGGGGCTGTGTGACTTTAAAAATGTGAACTAACCTCTCAGAGATCTAACTCCCCGCCCCCCCACCCTCCCCACCCCCCACCCAGCGCCAGGGCTTCTGGCAGAGACTCCGTAAGGTTGTTGCGGTTGTTTCAGGGGTGGCAGTTGCCACACTGTATGACAATCACCTGCCATATTCCTGCCTCCACACACCCAGACTGGACCTTCTTGAGGACAGGGACCTGTGCCTCTCCCTGTCACCTTTCTGTAGTGTTAGCCTTAGAACAGAAGCCAGAAGGCAAAGGTTTGCAGAAGGTGAAGTCTGGCAAGGGAGCAAATGAAGGAGGAGGCTTCTACCAGAGGAGGAGGAGGAAGTCAAGTAGCCGGGCAGGGGGACCCAGTCTTGCAGGTAACTGTGACCGCAGCAAGGTAAAGCCCCCCGTCCCCCCCTGGTGCTGGAAGACACCAGAAGCCAGACCTCAGCCTTGCAGCAATCCCCTTCTGGGGATTCAAAATGAGTTGAGAAGGGCGCCTGGGGGGCTCAGTCAGCTAAGCATCTGCCTTTGGCTCAGGTCATGATCCCAGCGTCCTGGGATCTAGTCCTGCATCAGGGTCCCTGCTCAGTGGGGAGTCTGCTTCTCCCTTTCCTTTTCTGCTCCCCCTGCCCCACCCGTGCACTCACCTACTCGCTCTCTCTCTCTTTTGCTCTCAAATAAATAAATAAAATATTTTCTAAAAAATGAGTTGAGAGCCAGAGCCAGAAGCTCGGCCATCATCTGGTGGGAGCCCTGCTCAGCCAGCCCTCACCCGCTCACCCCCTCCTGTGGGCTGGCACCCGGCACCTTAGCCCTCTACCCACTGGCCTCTGGGGCCCGGCCGCCCTCTCCTGGCGTGGCTTTCCTCAGGGTGCCAGCTTGCCCCAGTCCCGGCCCGTGTCCCCCCACCCCATCTCCCCACGCTCCAGTGCACTGCACTGGGCTTCGGCTTTTTACAAGTAACACACGCAGTTCCTGCCCGTTGAACCGGACCTGGCACTCTGCAGGGTGTTGTCAGGTAAGTGTTGTTTCCCCCAGTTTACAAAGGGGAAACACTGAGGGCTGAGCAA
This sequence comes from Canis lupus baileyi, assembly GCF_048164855.1. NCBI lineage: Eukaryota > Metazoa > Chordata > Mammalia > Carnivora > Canidae > Canis > Canis lupus. Next base: position 57,957,915 of record NC_132845.1, read on the forward strand.
GTTCCATGAGTCTCTCGCCGTTGCACAGCTGTTTAGAGGCCAGGACTCCGTCAAAGGTCTGTCTGGTTCTGGGGATGAGGGCTCCTAACTACACCCCAGGCCGCCCTCCCTGTGAGATCCGTGGCACAGGCTCACTGATGGTTACACCTCTATTCCACCCTGATGGCTCTTTCAGTTGCCTGTTCCGATGGGAATGCAGCATCCCAGGCAAAGCATGTCCTACAGCCTCTTTGAATGCCTCCCCAGATGGGAGGCTCACTCCCTAACTGCCTCTTCCTGTCTAGTTTCCTTTTACCATGCTGGTAGGCAGGCTGATGCTTCTTGGAGCTTTCCAGCTCAGCTGGAGTGCTCCTGCTAGCCCCACCCTGACTCCTACTCCAGAGCTCAGCCTGGCATCCACCTTAGAGGGAAGCCCCCATCCCTCATGACTTGGCATAGCGTTAGGCACATAATCAGTGCTTAACACGGCTATCTGGATGTTACCCTGGGCAGCCAGACCCCAAAGAAGGGGATCTCCCCTTGGCCCAGGCTGCATCTGATGTACCTGAACATACCTGCAGGCTCACAACTTGCCTTGGGTGGCTGGGAGGGCAGACAGCTCTCCAGATGGAGTATAAATTGCCCTGGGGGGGTGAACCCCGTTCCCATTTACCCCATTCACTCTTTCTTTCATTAAACATTCACTGCGAATATACACTGCGGGCACCGAAATCCTACATAAGGCAGGCAGTCCCTGACCTCGGAGAGATTCCTGTGGAATCAACCCTGGGCATAGAAAGGGAAGCAGACGACAGAAAGGATTGCCCATCACGCTGTGATCAATCAACGCTCGGTATCCTCCTGGTTGAATGCCGTGGACTGCGTGCTCCAGGACAAAGGGCATCTGTCCAGATCCGTCTAGGATCACCATTCTCGCCAGCAGAGAGCAGGTGCTTGCGGGAGCTCAGCGCCGATGGGGCGAAGGAATGGCCGGATGAATGAACGTCCTAGAGGTTTATACCACGTGCTGTGGGAACGTAGAGGGTAGAGGCCTGCTCCTTGGAAAAGGGAGTGTGAAACAGTGGGTTTAACCTTATGGATGGTGCGCCGGCGTGTATGGGGACTGGGGAGGCTGGAGCTGAGCAGAGGGAGCTGCCCAGAAAAGACAGAGAGACGTGGCAAAGACTGAAGTGTCTGCAAAGCTACAAGAGTTTCGGGGCGGCTGCAGAAAGCGCTCCAGTCTCGCACAAACGCACTTCACTCTGAATTTTGAGCTCGGCGCCGGGTCTGAAATAGGACCCAGGGCAGCTGTGGCTCCTGCAAGGGAAGAGGGAGGGGCTGCCTCCACTGCCCTCCTGTGTCCTCCCCTCTGTCCAGCCGGGGCTCCCAGACCTGCAGATGTGACCTTGAGCACCTGCCTCCCATGGGATGGAGACTGTCAATGCCATGTGCTAAAATCCACAGCAGCCTCCAGGGCCTGGGCAGGTGACGCGCCCTTTCCTGGGTCTGACAGATCCCTGGGCTGCTCATCGACCAGTGTGCCTACCCCACACACTGTGATTAGCCGGGGTGCCGTGACAGCCAGCTGACATTAATTATCTGTGAGTTACAGGCATCTGAGAGCACAAACAGAGGGCTGTCAGCGGAGCAAAGCAGTGTCATCATTGCTCCCGTGCTCGGCAGCCAGGACCAGGAGCAGGGACGTGGCTATGCAAGTTCAAGGAGGGGTGGGTGAGGCCAGCAGCCCTTCCCAGCAGGCGCTGGGGTTGTGCACAAACAACCTTTGGATTATTCCATCAGAAGGTCAGGCTCGCGGGGGTGAGCAGTGCATCACCCATCGCCCTGCTCTGACACCCAGTCACATCCATCACCACGTCCTGACAGTTCTGTCTCCGAGCAGTCCTCACATCTGGTTCTCTGCCTTCCCCTGCTGCCAGCCTGCTGTCGGCACCGCGTTTGCTCCTCTTTCGTCCTCCGCTCTAACCCAGGTCCTCCTGGCACACAGCAGCCGAGTCAGCCTTTCAGCATCTACGTCTAACCCTGTTGCCCCTCTGTGCAGAGTCCATACTCCTGCAAACCCAGCTTGTGGCCCAGTTGGACCCTCCCGCTACTCTTCCACCTCGGCTCCCTGCACTCCAATGCCCCCTCTACCCCCATCATGTTCACCGTCAGTGGCTTTCCCCACCAGCCCTCCTTGGCCTCTTGCCACATGGCCTTTCCACATGCTGTTCCCTCTGACTGGAATGCTCTCCCTCCATCCCCCACTTCCTTAAACCTCACATCATGCATCCCTTTCACCACAAAGCTCCCTTTGAGTCCCAAACCAAGGCAAATTCCTGGTGTCACAAGGAGGCTGCACAATGTAGAGGCCAAAGCCACGGAAGCTGGTGTCAAGCAGCCTGGGTTCAAATCCCAGTCCATCCTCTTGCTGGGCAAGAGGCCTTAACCTCTCTGAGACTCAGTTTCTCCCTCTATAAACAAAGTTGACAATAATGCCAATCCCACAGGGTTGTTTTATGGACTAAAGGAGTTAACAAAGGTAAATGGCCTCTGGAGCAGAGCCCAGCACATGAGCTCTATGCCAGCAATAGCTGGTGCTCTTCATACATTCCCTGATTCTCTGTAGCTACATCCTCAATAGTGGAACAATTTGATTAATTCTGTCTTCTTCAGTGCACTCTAGGCCAGGGTTTCTTGCCTTCCACACTATTGACATTTGGGGATGGATATGTCTTTGTCATAGGGCCCTCTGTGCATTGCAGGATGTTCAGCAGTGTCCCTGGGCTCTGATCACTAGATGCCAGTAGCATCCTCCTAATGGTGACAACCAACAATGTCTCCAGACTTTGCCCAGTTCCCTGGGGGCAGGATCATCCTGCGGGAGGCCGCTGCTCTTGTCTCTAAGAGAGCAGTGAGCACAGGGGATCCTAGTGCTATTGCTTCCTGGCACCCAGCACAGGGCCTGGCCCGAGACAGGTGCTCATTCATATTAAATGGATCAGTGAATGAGTGAGTGGATGAATGAAGGTGTAGCAAGAGACATTGGTATTATAAAGATATGAAGTCTGAAGATCTGGGGTCGAGTGGTGCTTCCACTCATCCCAGAGGGCATCGCCCAGGGCCAGTTGCTTCACTCCTGTCTTTCCATCTGTGAAATGAGGGTGGTGACATTGGTCATGAACACTCTCCCATCATGGGGATTTTATGAGGCTCATACAAGCAAATGGATGATAAAGTACTTTATAAACTGTGGGGTGCCGTACAGATGAGCAGGTTTGTGGGCGGCCCCTTGGAAACCAATAGACGTCTCTCCTATCACCACACTGCGCTGGCCCTGTCTGACATCATCTGGGCTCTGATGAGCATGGATGTATAATATATGTGGTACATAAGGAAGAGAATATATCCCTTCATCTCCCTTTTAATATTGCCATAAATATGTCTTATGGAGGAGATCATTGAGATACAGAGCGTGTAATGGTGCTGATGGAGCCCAACCAATAGGATCTCACACCTGCCACGTGGGCAGTTTCCCTGTCATTGGTTCATAATGGATGGTGTCTTGGGTAGATTGTGGCACCAAGTATATTTCGAAGGATAACAAGCCCAGAGCACTTAATTACATTGTGTTTCCAATTAAGGACAGGCACGGTGTGGTAGTGGGAGAGCTCTGCTTGAGTTTTGTGAATCCTGGCTGTGATGCTCTGTGGCTGTGTGAGGTTGAGCACATCACCTGTCATCTCTTGGGCCCCATTAACTTATCTATTAAATGGGAGCAAGGAGGTGTCATAGCATAATAAGATATTTGAAAAGGACATCTATTTTGAGGAGGAGAGAGACTAGATGGGAGAGTAGAATGACTCTGCTCTCAGTGAATTCCAAGTACCTGTCAAATGAGCTAATAGCATGTATTTGCATGAAATGACCCCTCTTAGGGGCCTGGAAACTCAATGACTTGCCTTCTAAAATAAACCCTGGCTCCTTAGGGTAGTGTGGCACAGTTGTTAGGACTTGGTGCCCTACCGATGAACTGGGAATTTGGCTCAAGCACCTTGCCCTCCCCTCTCCAAAACGTGCACTGGAGATGCTAAGCAAGTCTGTCTCCAGCAGTTGTTGTAATGGTCAAAAAGAAGAACCGAGACAATGGATAACAATTTCTTAACTCAATGCCTGGTACATGGAAGGTTCTCAGTCCGTGAAAGGAGCACCGTGTTTCAAGTCCCTTCCATCCTGGGACAGAACTTGCCTTTCCTGTCCTGCTGGAAGATCCTCAGCCTCATCCCAAGCAGACAGACACGCAAATTAAATGTGGGGGCCCTCTTAAGGGTTTAAGCTCCCCAATATTTGACCTGCTTGTGTCCAGGAGTATCTCCATGATTCAACTCCAGCCTTGATTGCTGCTTAGAGTGAAGCTAAAACACTACATGGAGACCCTAGGGGCCAGCACTGACTCCTTGGCTCCCAGGACTGGAGTCATCTCACTGAAAACCAGATTCTCCAAGACTCCTGTACCCCAGAGCCCCCGCTCCCTGGGCCTGCCTCTTCCCACCTGGAGAAGTTGCTGCTCAGCTGGAAGAATTTGTAAAACGGCATTCGAGTTCTGAAACACTATGACCTCTGTCTTTGTTCAGTTCCTACCACAATATCACACCTTCGTGGGATCAAATCTGATTAGGAATAGTGAAGAAATGCTCAAAGGAAGGCATCCCCGAGGTGCTGAGACCCTGAGATAGCGGACTCCAGGCAGCCTTCTAGTATGCAAACTACCTGCTGGAGGCAAGGACTCCTAGGGAGACTCCTGATGTTTCGGTGCCAGGACCGAAATTCAGTATAGACTACTGAGTAGGAGCCTGCTTCCTGCAGTCAGACCTGGATTCAAACAGTGACTTTGCCTATTATTAATTGTGCAATGATTATCTCTGTCTTGTTTGCCCTTACATCCCCTGTCCCGTGTGGGCACTCAGTTCCCACAACAGAGGAGGATAGTAATGGGCACCTCCCCACCAGGATGCTCTAAAGACCAGATTCGATGACACAGATAAATACGTTAGATGCATGCCTAGCCCAAGGCTGGTGCAAAAACCTGGTAACAATAATTATTTTATACAACGAGGCATCCCTGTATTTCAGAGTCTAGTGCACCAGAATCAACAGGGGAGCTCGTTAAAAAATGGAGTGTTGGTAATGTTCCCACCACAAAAAAGAAATGGCAATTGTGTGATGGGATGGAGGTGTTAGCGGCAATCATTTTGCAATATATAGATGTTATCAAACCAACACACGCAAGTCTTAACCTACACAGTGTTATACGTCAATTATATCTCCATAAGGATAGCAGGGAGATAGCTGGGGGGAAGAAGATGGGTATGAGTCTAAAAAGGTAACCCCAAGAATCCTTTGGTATGGGCACCTGGGTGGCTCAGTGGTTGAGCGTCTGCCTTTGATTCAGGTCATGATCCCAGAGTCTTGGGATCGAGTTCTGCATCAGGATCCCCTCAGGGAGCCTGCTTCTCCCTCTGCCTGTGTCTCTGCCTCTCTCTGTGTGTCTCTCATGAATAAATAAATAAAGAAAGAAAATCTTTAAAGAAAGAAAAAAATGAAGAATCCTTTGGCATAGGAACTGTTCAGTGTCTTGGCTTGGGCAATAGATACACAAACCTACACATGTAATAAAATTGGACAGAACCACATGCATACAACCCCTCCACACAAATGAGTACACAACTGGAGAAATCTGAGATCAGTGAGTTGTACCAATGTCAATCTTCTCGCTCTGATTTTTTATTCCAGTTTGCCAAATGTTACCATTGGGGAACACGGGGAAAAGCTTATGAAGGATTTCTCTGTATTATTTCTTACAATTGGATGTGGATTTAGAATTACTATTTGGAACCAGACACAGATTGCTGAACCCCACCCCCAGACTACCGGTCTCATGCAGTAGAAATTGCATTTCTTTTCTGAACGTGTTGCTTTTCCCCCAGCTTTATTGAAATATATTTGACACAGAACATTGTGTGAGTTCAAGATACCTGAGATGGTGGTTCAAGGGACATTTATATTGTGACATGATAACCACAATGAGATTAGTTTACCTTATCTATTACCTCATCTAGTTATTTTGTGTGTGTGGTGAGAATATTTAAGATCTACCCTCTCAGTAATTTTCTAGACTACAGGATTACTAACTAGAGTCACCATGCTGTACTTTAGATGCCAGAACTTACTCATCTTATAACTGGAAGTATGTACCCTTTGACCACCACTGCCCATTCCCCCCATCCCCAGCCCTGGCAACCACCTATCTACCCTCTGTTTCTAGGAGTCCAGCTTGTTTAGATTCCATGTATGAGTGAGATTGTACAGTATTTGTCTTTCTCTGTCTGACTTACTTCATTTAGCATGATATCCTCGAGGTCAGACCATGTTGTCACAAATGGCAGCCGTTGCTTCTTTTTTATGTCCACTGGGTAAATGTACATCTTTTTTGTCCAGTCCCCCATGGAACTTGCATTTCTAATGCATTCTCGGGTGATGCTGATGACACTGCTGGTGAAAGGACCAGACTAACCTGCTTTTATCAGAAAGGTACCAAGGAAGGCAGAAAATTTTGCATTCACACGATAATCCCAAAGTGAATAATCCAGGTTGGTAGGAAAATTAACTCCATAAATTCCCGCAAGGCTCTGGCTTCTTTCCATCTGTGGTTCCAGCATCCCTTCCCCTATGTGGTGAGACCTGGTCACCCATCTCCACCTTCCAAACCCAGGGAAAGAGGGAAGAGGAGAACTTCAAGACAAGCAATTTCAGGAAGCAGATGAAAAGGAAGCTGCTCCTGTGGCCCCATTCATATTCTACTGGGACAGCCACATCACAGGACCATACCTCACTGCAAGGGAGGCTGGGAAATGTAGTCAGTAGGCAGGTGGTCTTGTTCCCAGGAAGAAGGGGAGAAAAATCAGGGGTGAGGAGTTGACCTGGGGAAAGTGCCAGAACAGGGAGGGTGCATCAGAGATATGCCTTCATCCTGGAGCATCCCAGAGAAGTGAGACAATGCAGGACAGAGATGAGGGCTGAGCTCAAGAGTCGTCCAAACTGTTGGTTCATCCTCGCTTCCATTACTTTGTTAGTCTCATTCGTTTCCCTTTGCATTATTTCCTGCGGAAATAATGTCCTAAAAAGCAAATAGCTTGGGAGGTAGTTGGGTAGAGGCAAAAATTTTGCAGCTCCACTCTTCCTGGGTTCCAGGCAGGCCCCAGCCCTGCCAGTGCCTGGTCTCTGTGCCTTCCCGATCCAGGGTCTCAGGAGAGCAGGGTCCCTCAACAGCTTCAGTAAAGACTCCTGGCCTCTAGACTTGGAGCAAAACCACTAGAGATGCCCCTCCCTGGCTCTCTTCTGCCCAGTAGTTTGAAGAACAATCAGACCTCTGCCCAGCATTCATTGGTTCCACCATCTTCCACCCAGTGGCCTCCATTGTACCATCTATATGTCAAATGGTGCCAAAGTGTCTCACACACCCGTGAGTCAGCATCATTGAACTCTGAGTCAAGATGATATCAGGTGTTCTCTGAGAACCCACCACCAACTGAGCTACCCAGGCTATGCACAATTACAGAGAGTCCAGAGAAGCTCAAGGGCAGCAGGCCTGATGTATTTTCCCCTTGGGGATTTTTGTCTCAGGTTACCATATTCTTTTACAAAGGATCTGATGACTGATTCATTGATTAAAGTAAGGGTGGTGAATGTGGTAGCTTCATCTCCCCTGAAATAAAGGATACAAGAAGATATACCACAGGACCCGCTGAACCTGTTGGAAATCATGGAAAAGCTATGTTTTAATGATGATTAAGATTCTGTACCCAATTCCAGTTTGGGGGGTGGGTGGTTCTCCACACCAAGCAATACTCTAGCACCAGCTAAGTGTCCTGTGATTCAACTCAATTCTGACATCACCTGACTCGGCAGAGAGCATCAGTCTCCACAGGTGAAGGGCTCCATCTCACAAGACTGCACCCCCTTTGGATGCCAATGGCAAGTTCCAGTTGTCATTTGTGCTTCTGACTGACCAGCCATAGATCGGAGGTTCCAACCACCTTTTCCTTGGGTTTAATTTATTTGCTGAAGTATTCACAAAACTCAGAGAAACATTCTAATTTATTACCAATTTATTATAAAAGCATATAACTCAGTAACACCCAGATGGTAGCTATGCATAGGGCAAGGTATGTAGGAAGGGGCCCATGGCCTCCCATGCCATCACCACATGAGCTAGTCCCCTAGAACCTCCACGTTTTGCCAACCTAGAAGCTCTCTGATACCTGTCTTTGGGGTTTTCATGGAGGCTTTATGACATATGGCATGCTTCATTAGCTCATTGGTCATTGGCTATCGATTCCTCTCTAGCTACTCTAACCCCCTCCTCAAAAATCAGGGAGTGGAACGAAAAGCTCCAACCCTCTAATCACAGGGTTGGCTCCAACCCGCCCTCATCTTTCGATGTTTTCCAAAAGCCACTTCATTAACATAACAAGTCCTTTCTCTCTCTCATCAGAGGACATTCCAAGAGTTTTAAGAGCTCTGTGCCAGGCATAGAACCGACACCAAATACATATTTCTTATTATACAATCAAAATATCACGATGATGACACAGAAGATGATGGTCGTGGTGAGGCCAAGATGTTGTGTACCATGCTCATTGTGTGAAACCCACAGTTTACATACTGTCTTTATAAATGGTAACTCAGGGGGACACCTGGGTGGCTCAGAGGTTGAGCGGCTGCGTTTGACTCAGGGAGTGATCCCAGAGTCCTGGGATTGAGTCCTGCATTGGGCTCCCAACAGGGAGCTTGTCTTTCCCTCTGCCTTTCTCTGTGTGTGTCTCTCATGAATAAATAAATAAAATCTTTAAAAAAATGGTGACTCAGAAGTTCAAAATAAGCCAGGGTCACAAAGCTTGTAAGTGGTGGTGCCTGGACATTAATGCAGAGCGTTCCCTCTTCACCAACATGTCAAATGTCACCAACTGGTGTCCAACACTTAAATCCAACCTACCGATATTTTCTGTCTGACCTACAGAGTGCTTTAAGTTCTTTGAATTGGTAACCAATATTGAAGTATAGGATTTGGGATCGTTGTTGTTTTCATAAGACTAAAGGCATCCTAGTTTCTGGCTTCTGGAAGATTCAGAATGTCTGACATCACCAAGGCCATGATTCCCACGTGATAATGGGTATCCAAGACTGTGCACTTTTGACCCGCCTGTGGCCACCATTTTGCCAAAGTCCACACCCAGATTATTTCTCTTGTTAGGTCATAGGCTGACCCCATTAGCATTTGTGTTTTCAACCTTCCTATTTCTACAAAGGGCAGCAGCAATGTGAGCTGGTGGTCGGCCACTGGGATACCACCCAGTGACCTGCCTCTGGCCCTAGCATAGGAGACTGGCTCTGGGACCTCATTGACTTTCCAGATCCCTGAGGAGCCTGCTGAGGCTCTGGTGGAGGCTGGCTTGATAGGAGCGCAAGTAACTGGCCCAGACGTAGCCATAGTATTTCTCTTAAAAAAGCATGACATGAAGTTAGATCAAAGATGAAATTGGTTTGGGAGGGGCAGGTCTTGTGCTCTCCGCGCTGTGCTTGCTGGGAAGAAACAGTCCTCCTGGCGCTGACATGCTCCACACCAGCTCAGTGAATTCCCCCCGAAACTGTGAAATTGCATAAAAAGATCTGATCAAAGCCCCCATCGGCCGCCAAGCTATAATGACTTCTGTGATTTTTCTTAACCGGATTTTAATTTTTATGTTTATTATTTGGGGACTGATGGAGCAGAGGAAATGGTTCAGCCTCTGGATTCCACTTTTGCTCTCTCCTGTGAAGTACTTTAAGGACTTGGGAAAACTCAATTGCAAAAGAAAGGCATTTGGCTTTCAGTGTTTCATGTTTTGTTCCTGCTCCCCAGGCTTGGAGACAGCTCAGGAACTTAATTAAAATCAATGGAGAAAAAGAATTGAATAAATCACAACATGAATATCTCTGAAAGTCTGTATCACTGCACAGTGGTGTAGAGGTGGAGAAAGACATTCTGTTCTCTCTCTCCCTCTGGAAAGGGAGAAAATTAAAATTATCTCACAGTGCACTTTATGTCTTTTCTCTCTCTCTCTCTCCCCCCACCCCTTCTAAAAGCAGAAATCTGAGGGGTAGACCATCAAGAAATCAAGGGTGTGTATCTGCCTCTCATCCCCAAGAGTGGTAACTACCATGCAGAAAAGACCTCCATCCATTACTGAACATGAAGCATATGATATTTGGCTTCCTCAAGGAATCCTACAAAGTCATGGTGCTTAAGCCCCATTTTGCAAATGAGGTTAAGTAATTTCCCCCAGTCTAACTGGGCCACATGCACATCATTTACCTTGGACTTGATAAATCTGCAAACCAGTGTTTGGGCATTGTAGACCAATTATTTCCAGGGAATCTGAAGCTTGCCCAGAAAGGGACAAGAGAGGTCTCTACAGGAACCCCCATCTGCCCCCTCCTTCTGGGCACAATTATACTTAACCACTCCGTCCCTAAAAGAACTGAGTGAGTTCCTTAGGGTGCCAGAGGAAGAAATTCTCTTCCAGTCTTGAAAATGCAATTAGACCTCTACCATCCCTCATCCTCCATGAGTAGTTCTTGCCCAGATCTAATCCGAATGTTTTGGGCTGCAGGCTGATCCCATCCTTGGGTACATAGGGAAGTAAGGGATGGACCCTCTTCTGCCCTCATCTGCCTACTACCCTCCAACCTCTGCAAATTTCTGCCCTCTTGCCAAATGCAACACCCAACCCCGTGCCTGGTGCAAAGCTTGTGTTTATTGAATGTTAATTCCTTGTTGCCATTTCTTCTTTCCACTATGCCTGAGCCCTGGGGCTGCAGAGGTCACTATCTACCCTCATTCATCTCTTGGAGTTGCTTACAGTCTAGAAAGAAGGACCACCCTTCAAGACATAGCTATGAAGCAGAAAGGTAAGTGCGATCATATACTACTGAGGATCCCCAGGGAAGGATCTGCTCTGCCTTTTATGACCCCTGTCCCCCTCATGTCACTGTGCCTAGAACAAGTTGCCCTTGGGGAGAAGGCCAGATGCCATAAGTATTCTCATCTCTCATGCCATCCTCACTCCCTGCACTGAGGATCCTCAGTAAACTCTTCCTTATTCCGGAATATTCCTGCCTCCACGATTCATCTGGCCAAACTGTATTTATCTTCTATACCTCTGCTTAAATGCCACTCTCCCAGAAAAGCACTCAGTAATTTGCACCTAAAAGCTAGTGCATGTCCTTTGCTGGATGCCCAAGCTACATTGCACCCAAAGGATTCCTTCTCTAAACATGTACACATTGAATGAGTAGTCAGTGTTTGTCTCTCCTGATAGACAGTGAGCACCCCAGCAAGGTGAGGAAGATGGTATTTTGGTTAAATCTCCATGGTTAGAGAGGACAGACTGGTAGGAGAGAGTAAGTAGACAAAGCATGAATATAAAAGATATTTTGAGGGCTAGATTACCATGTGTGAATTAGCAAACTATCGCCCCAGCTATGCCATATAACAAATCACCTCAAACTCAATGGTTCATGGCAAAAAGCAGTCACTCTCATGCTCATGGGTCTCTAGGACCACTGTAGTTCAGCTGATTCAGGTGCTGCAGGTTATCTGCACTGACTCCAGCCTCTGGGTTGGCTCAGGTGGGCTCCATGTGTGTTTGTTCTAGACCCAGACTGAAGGGGTTTCAGTGCACACTTCTCATGGCATATCTACAGAGCCCCTTACAACCTTGGCCCAGAACAGACACTCTGATGCTCCCATCCCCATCCAGGCTAAGCCCCAGACTAATGGGGTGGAGAAGGGTACTCTGCCTCAACTGGGAAGAACAGCAAAGCCACGTGGCAAAGAGCACAGATACTAGTTTAATACCGGAAGGGTGTGAACAATTGCAAAGACGATCCATCCCTCACCACAAGAGCAGGCTGAGGAAGCAGGACTCAGAGCTCGTACCCAGGTTCTTATTTGTTAAGTGGCTCAAATGTGTGTCACTCTCTGAGGTGGAGAGCACACTTGAGGGGGATGTTGAGCTCAGTTTTGAGCACACTGATGTGTATAATGGCCAAGACACATCTGAATAGAAAGTCTGGCTTCCACTGGCTCCATTGGTCTATGTCTCAAAGGGAAGGTCTGGGATGAGATCTAGGAGCAACCAAAGGTTTGGGGGATGGAGAGGGTTGTGTAGGGTGACTATGGGAGGGTGGCAGATATCACCGACTGGCTGGCCTGTCCCCACCTCCTATGCAGCTAGGGGTGGTCACGTGACCCAGTTCCAGCTCATGAGATGAAAGGAAGGGTTCCCTGGAGGGCTTTCGAGAGATTTTTGCTCCACTGGTAAAATAGCAGATACATGGAGAGAGATGTTGGTGTTACTGCTTATCACTGTCCCTGCCTTAAACGCACATGGATGCCCATTGCTACAGCAACCTGTGAGATTGACAGGTATGGGAAAGAAAAGTTAACAAACTAAAGATGTTGAAAGGAAAGTGTAGAAAAAGCCTAGGTCCAAAAAAAAAAAAAAGAGCCTAGGTTTTTAATGATATCACCAGGCAACTTCTCAGACCTCCGAAGATCATTTTAGGGAAACAATGAATATCCTTATGATTTGAGCCACTGTTACTCAAGTAATCTGCCATTCACAGATGAATGTCTTCCTGAATGATACGAGGGCTGTGACTTAAACCCCGGGGAAAAACAACAGATATTTAATGGGTGGGCAAAAGAGGGGGAGTCAGGAACATAAAATAAAAGGAGAGAGATATCTAAGAATGTGGAGAAAATATCAAAATATAATCAGGCCCTGTCCTGCAAGCAATTTCATTACAACAATGCATGACAATTAGTCACTGATTTTCACTGGCAGGAAACCACTGCTGTAGACGAAAAATGTATGTTTCCCAAAATTTTGAATGCTGAAATCCAATGTGTTGGGGACTGGGAGATCGGGCCTTTGGGAAGTAATTAAGTCATCAGGATGGAGCCCCCATGAATGGGATTAGTGCTCTTATGAAAGAGACTCCAGAGGGTTCCCTTGCCCCTTTCTACCACGTGAGGACACAGGAAGAGGACCAGGTACAGATCAGGAAGTAGGTCCTCACCAGACACCAAATCTGATGGCCCCTTGATCTTAGGCTTCCCAGCCTCTGGAGGTATGAGAAGTAAATTTCTGTTGTTTACAGGCCACCCAGTATGTAGTATTCTGCTATGGCAGCCAAACCAACTATGATAAATCATTGATGTACTTAATGAGGGGAATAGGGTATTTTGGGGACATGGGAGGCTGGAAGATGGAGTGGAAGATCACAAGCACTGAGGAGTATAGTAGATACTTGAGAGCAGCATGGAATATTCACCCCTCCTCCCTCTTGGGTGGGACATCATGCCTATGCCTAATTCCTGGACTGAGACACAAGACCCAGAGATGATCAGCTGGCCCTACCAAATCCCCTCAACCACAGTATTAGTTCAGAGGTTGCCATGTACCCAAAGTTGGGATAATCAAAGTGGTATCTGGGCCATGTGTTAGGTGACAGGAAGAGATTCTCTCTCTCTCTCTCTCTCTCTCTCTGTTACAGTATTAGGGAGGAAAGTAAGAAAATATATTGCTCTTCATAAAAATGCAATAAAAGATGAAGTACAAACAGCCCCTCTGTTATGTTGAAATATTGTCATTCTGTGATTAACACTCCATGCATCAACCTAGTATTGCAGATACTCTTTTTCACACTGGACTTGAACTTGGAAGGGTGTGAGGATTAAGCCAAGTTGTCATCATGCAGATAGAGAATCTGAAAATGGATCCACCCCAGAAACAGCAAGAAGGAGGAGTGATCTTGTGACCTTATGTGAGCACCTAAATCAAGCCATATCTGAAGCCAGGACATCCTGAATTCTAGTAACATTCTCAGTTTGCACAAGAGTTGTGTAGGGTTACTACTTGCGTATCAGTTTCCTGATAAAAAGAGTGACATGGAGTGGAGGATGTGGTGATGAGTGACTGTCCTTCTTATTCAAAAGCTGGTGCTAGCAGGCAATAATTAACCCTCTCCCCAGTCCTCTCTTAGGATTGTTCTGTTAGCCACCATCACTTGGCCAGTAGCTGTCATTTCCGCCTTTCATGATGCAAAAGGATGGGAGGGGCCGCCCAGCTCCTTTAGTCCCTTTCTGTCTGAGTGCACTGGGGCCTCACACCCCTTTCCTCCATCTGGAGAAAATGAGCCACTCACCTGATTTATCACTCCTTGTTTCCATTTGCTTCTGCTTTTATCAGCTTTCAGTATGATGCTCCAATGTTCCCAAAAAGTATATCTGAGGAAAGGCACTGACTTCAGAGTAACCAGCAGATTTTGTGCTATGATGCAGTCCTGTTGAGATTATCCATGCGGGGCCCAGAGCTTTTTGCCAAGAGCTCCTAATAATTCTCTGAGCATGGCTTGCTTCAAGCTCTGAATCACAGAGGGGCAGAGGCTGCTGCTGGGGGCTAAGTGATTGTAGCTGTGCAGGTTAGAGGTTCACAGGGAGCCAGCGGATCACTGTAGTCACAGGGATGCTCCGTGTGTCATTGGTACCCTCCACCCTTCGCCCCAGGACCTTGCTCAGGAGAGAGACAGGAAGAGGTAAAGGGGCCAGAAACATAGAGATGTCCTGATGTGAGAACCTTCTGATATGCCCAGTCACCCGGTTGAGATGAACTGGAGAAGCACAGTCTGATGTTTTTAGCTTAGCAAGTGAGATCAAAGAGACCAGATATGGACGAGAGAGATTGTGTGCTACATCTATCAGGATGTGGTTAGGAACTAGGAGTCCATCTGACACCAAATACAAAACAATACACCCAGGCAGGGTCAGGGAGGGGAGATCCGGGATAATGTTAAAATATAAAGTCAGGATCACAAACTCAAATGACTCTAGGGCTATAGTGAGAAAAATAACTGGATGAACTGTTCTAGGAATAGATCACGGAGAATCAGAGAACTAAACCAAGATAAGCACCTCCTATTCAACTCAAACTAAGTAGGAATGGAGGTCAGTGTTGTCCATTTATGCTGGAAAAGCCATAAATGAATAGAACTTTTTATTTAAAGTGGAATCATTTAATTTTTAAATATTGGCAACCAATTCTATTTTTTTTTCTTTTCAAAAAACAATATGAACTTTTGATTTCTGGCTGGGCATGTAAGGAACTTAGAGACTATCACTCAGTCCCAACAACAAGTAAGAGGCTGAGCATACTGAAAAACCCACAATTCTTCTTAGATACTTCAAAGAAGTGAAGTCACAAGGTAAGTAGTTGCCTTTAAAATCAGAGAGACAGACAGGCATATACAGGGAATCCCAACTCACCAGCAGAAACCCATGGGCAGCAACCTCCATGAATCTGCACAGGAACCAGTGCTGGGGTAGGGAAATCTGAACTGCAGCTAACAAGTTGCTGGAAGCTCGGTGTGGACAATCAGCGAGAAGAAAACTGCAGTGAGGCCCCATCATTAGGCTGGGAAGAAGGGCACACCTCTGTGAGTTTTACCTACAGGAGCCCAATCTAGTTCTTGCAGAATATGGAGTAGGGGAAATCCCTTTATACTTCTGGTAGGGTGAAGGGAAAAGAAACCGTTCTGACATCACCACATTCTGTTGTTGTTGTTGTTGTTCTTCTTCTTCTTTTTTAAAGTTTAATTTATTTATTCATGAGAGACACTGAGAGAGAAGCAGAGACACAGGCAGAGGGAGAAATAGACTCCCTGCAGTGAGCCTGATGTGGTACTTGATCCCAGGACCAGGGGAAAACAACCTGAGCCAAAGGCAGACACTCAATCACTAAGCCACCTAGGTTCCCCAATGTTCTGTTCTTCTTAACAGGGCCTGCCCTCAAGAGAAGCTATATTGCTGGAGCCCAATCTGCTGTGGTTCCATCAGACCCAAACCCACCTAGAGAAGGAAAGCACCCAATTCCAGTCCCCTTTACCAGCTCTGTTCCACCCAAGGGAAAAAAACTATTGAGAAGCACTGATGAAGTTCACATTTCAGGGACACAGGCTCACCAGAAGACTGAGATCTAATCACAGCACCACAGAATGCTTCCCTTCCCTCCACGCCTTAGGACTACATTACTAAAGGCCTATTGCTGCCATTCCTTTTCCCTGGTGCATCGTATCCACCTTTAAACAAAAAATTACAAGGCATACTAAAAGGTAAAAAACAAAATTGAAGAGTCCAGATAAAATCAGAACTAGAATCTGATATGACAAGAATGTTGGAATGATCAGACCAGCGATTTTTTTAAAACTATGATGAATTTTTAAAAATTATGATGAATAAACTAAGGGCTTTAACAGGCAAATACATTATCAGTGAGGGTGACAAACATGAGAGACACCTAACTCTGGGAAATGAACAAGGGGTAGTGGAAGGGAAGGTAGGCAGGGGGTTGGGGTGACTGGATGATGAGCACTGAGAGGGGGCACTTGGCGGGATGAGCACTGGGTATTATGCTATATGTTGGCAAATTGAACTCCAATAAAAAAATTTTAAAAAAAGAAGATAGAGATCATCTAAATAAACTTTTATCTTAAGTTTAAAGAAGTGGAATCAATAATGAACAATCTTCCAAAACAGAAAGCACCAGCCCCCAGGGGGTTCACTGTTGAGTCCTACCAAACATTTAAGGAAGATATGACACCAATTAACTCTTTACAATCTCTTCCAGAAGATAGAGGCTAAGGGAATGTTTCCCAACTCATTGTATGAGGCTGGGATTACCCTAATACCCAAAGAAGACAGAGGCATTATAAGAAAAGAGAACTACAGACTGATATAACTGTCATGGACATAGAAGGAGACATGGACTTTAAGAAGACCTAAACTGAGAAAAAGCCATGAGGATGGCTATGGGAGGTGTGTTCTAAGCAGAAGAAACAAGGGCAAGATCCCCAAGGCTGGAACACATCCAAGTAAGAGCAAGAATAATGGAAGAAGAGAGCAGAGAAGCAACAGATGATGGACTTTCCCAGAGTGAAGATTCTGGATCTTACTAGGAGTGAGCTGAGAAGTCACTGGTTGTAAGTGGAGGAGCAACATGACACGGCTTGTCTTTTAATACAATAGGTATTAATCTCAGTCCATAAACTCAGAAAGGAAAGGAATATCACCTCATTTTGCTCAAGGCAACCTGACTGTGACTCTTCTCTCCCTGGAAAGAAGGCCCATCTCAATAATTACAGCATCTCTTCCTTGGTCTAAAATCATTCTTGGGGATGCCTGGGTGGGTCAGTGGTTGGGCGTCTGTGTTTAGCTCAGGGCGTGATACCGGAATCCAGGATCGAGTCCCACATCGGGCTCCCTGTGGGGAACCTGCTTCTCCTTCTACCTATGTCTCTGGTCTGTCTCTCTGTGTGTGTCTCTCGTGAATAAATAAATAAAATCTATTTAAATAAATAAATAAATAAATAAATAAATAAAGTCATTCTTGGATAAAGTGATATGCATGAGGACAGGAATGGGAAGGTCTGCCTCTAACTGAATTTCACCATGGTCATCACAAGTGTCCTTGTTGTCTGATCTGGGAGTGGTCCTGTGTCATGAACGAGGCATTGCCTGGGGCTCTGTGCCTAGAATTCTATCTTCTTATGCAGATTTCACAAACTATATTTGTCCAGGGAACTCCAGGTGCTATAACAAATAAATCCAAAATTTTAGAAGCTTCATGAAAGATAATTTGCTCACATGCTATTTCCACGGTTGTCCAGGATAGTGGGAAGTTCTCTTCCATGCAAACTTCTTGTACTTCTGCAACCCCCTAGACAATCAGAGTTCCTCTGTCCATAGGGAGAAGGGGAAACAAAAAAGAAATCTGCATCCACTTCTCAGCCACCTTAGCCGAGACTCCACATGCATTATTTCTACTTACCTTTTGCCAAGCAGAACTAATCCCACATAGAAGCAAGAGAGGCTAGAAGAGGCTGCTAATGGACACTAGAAGACAATGCAATAGGTAATGAGCTTGACCCAGGGCCAGCAGTGCCTTGATCAGGAGCCACAGGTGTAGACTGAGCATGCATGAGTTATATGAACGTCCACATGGCCAACAGAACACCGGGTTGATGAATAGCAGGTGGGATTTCAGAAAGTCTGCCTGTTGGGGAGCCTAGATGAGTCAGTTGAGCATCTGACTCTTGATTTCAGCTCAGGTCATGATCTCAGGGTCATGGAATCGAGCCTCATACTGGGCTCTGCACTCTGCACAGAGTCTTCTTGAGATTCTCTCTCTCTCTCTCTCTCCCTCTCCCTCCCTTCCTCCTTCCCCCTGCTTGCTCTCTCTCTCTCAAATGAATTAAATAAATAAATAAAATCTTTAAAAAAGAAAGCCTGCCTGCGTTTGAATTCCTCCCCTATGTCACTTATTTGTTGAGTCCACTAGGGCAAGACAGGCAACCTCTTTGAGCCTTTGTTTCTCCACTAGATCCAGTGACATATAAATCACATAGAACACTTAGTGCAGTGCCTTGTACATAAAAAACTTGCAGGAAATGGTATCTAAGATTTTTGCCACAAACTGCAGGCCCCTGGAATCTGGAATTTCTATCCTACCCAGGCCCTGCATCCATGAGTCCTGAGCCCGTTACAGGCTCTGTTCTATACCAGGAAAGCAGAGCAGACCAGTGTGATGTAAGGGATTGTTGGCAGGTGAAGGCAGAGAATGCAAATGAGTGTTTTAAATAAGATTTCAGGGATGAAAGATGAGGGTGGTAAAAAAGCATGGATGGAAGGGTAGAAAGGATGGCGAGAGGGAGCATGTTAGGTAGAGAGTTGGAAAGCGGGAAGAAATCAATTAGAGGGGAAGAGGGATGAAAAGGAGAGGACAGAGGGAGGGAGGGAGAAGAGTATTGGAAGGCAAGACAGGTGCGCTCTGACACCTCTTTGAAAATCTAGAGATTTCTCTGGCCAGAGCCAAGTGTCACTGTGCTCTGGGCCTGGTCCCAAATGCCCAGTGGTGAGTTATGGCTAACCAGCCCCAAGTGCAGCGGCAAGCCCACTGTATCCACGGCTTAATAAAGGAGTCGTCAGTTTATTGTCAAGAGCATGTGCCAATCTCATCCAAATCAATTAATTCCTTAATCATGCTGTGAATGGAGCAGGATGTGAAGCGCCCATGTGGGAGCTATGAATATTAGCCGTATTTAACTGCCAAACGCTTCTGATACCATAAAGCATCCTTGAGGTTGCACAATAAAATCCAAAGTTTAATTGGTGGGTAACAAGGCCCCAGGCAATTGTACCTTATTAATGCTGACAACAGGAATATGTATGCAAGGCCGCGACAGCCGGCTACTTAGAGCAATGCCAGCCGTGGGCCCCAGGAACAGGAAGTGATTAGTGTGGCCCAATCGCAAAAAGCTTTAGAATCTCTTTCACCAACGGATCTTTTTCAAACACGAAGATGTAAATACATCATCTCTCTCACCCAGCTAAACCCCAGGGGATGTTTTGAAAAAGGTAGAAAAGTTGAAGGTAGAGACATATGGGTGCCGACAGGTAAACATTGGAGAAAGATCAGACAGGCAGATTGGGGCCACCCTCTAAGGTTACACAGGTTGTGTACTGCACAAGGCTCCTAATGGAAGGTAAGTGAGCAGGGACTGAAATTCTGGCCTGAGCTCTGCCCACCAAGCCATGTGCTGTCTCTGGCATGAGGCTATCTCTTACCCTGAGAAGGGCAGGGTTTTCTCTAATCCAACCATCCAGAGGGTAAATTGCTTAAGCTCTTTGAAGTAATTTTTCCATTTGAAGAGATCAGACTAGATGAGAAGGTGTCTTCTGAATGTCATATTACTTAATCACATTTGGTCCATTCAGGCGTCCAACAAACATGTATCAATGTCTACTATCATCTATGCATTAGCCTAGAATCTGGAGATAAGGCATGGGTCTTCCCAAGGTGGTGGAAAGAAAGAATCCCAGGCAAATAATGACACCAGCAGTACTTTGGAGGGGAGAGTGGAAGCATTCCTGAGCTCTGGCATAGGAAGTACCTGTGGCCTTTCTTCTGTAGCCCCTCTCCTGCAGACTCCCTCAGCAAAGGCAAAGAGTAGCACATTAATAATGCATTTGTCAGATTGCTTTGTCTCTTTCTTACCTGTCACCACTGCCAAGTTGAGATCTCCTGGAAGTCACAACTAGGCCTTATGCATCTCTGGCATCCCAACATCTAGCCTAGTGTCTGACACACAGTCCAGAGTAGTGATGGTTAAATGGTTAGAATAACGTTGTTACATTCTAAACACTGTAATAAGCACTTTTATACACATGACTCCTTCATTCCTTATTTTTGCTCTGCAAGGGCTCATTGTCTCTCAGCCCCCCATCGCTCTCTAGGCCACACTGCAGTGGGTGGCACACATTTTGTATAAAGGGCCAGGATCATAAATATTTTAGGTTTGATGGCCCTTAAAATCCCTGTCACAACTACTGAACTCTGCTGCTGTAGCACGAAAGCAACCACTGACAACATGAAAACCAGTGAATGTGCCTGAAATTTATGGACACTGAAATTTAGATTTCATAGCTTTTCACATGTCATGAAATATTCTTTTCTTTTTTCTTCAACCATTGAAAAATGTAAAAACCATTTTTAAATCATGGGCCACACACAAAGAAGCAGCAGGCCAGCTTTGGCCGATGACCCCTACTTTGCCAACCTCTGTTTTACTCTGTGATTAGGGGGCTAGATGTTTGCATACTATGTTTCCCAGAATGCCTCGATGCCTGGATTTCTGTTGGTTTTTTCCAGAAGGAGGAACTGCTAGAAGATTGACAGGAAGAGAGAAGGGGCTCACTCTTGTCTAGCTTCTGTAATATCCCTCGAACAGCAGAAGATAGCTGAAGATCTAGCCACTCCCAGCACTGGTCACTCAGTGCCCCCAGAGATATAACACCAGCCAACTGGTGTCCCCCGAGATGTGAGAACCATCTGTGCAGGACTTCTTTTCCATCCACGTACCCACCTACAAGGGATCCTCTTAGGAGCTCCTACGTTCAGTAACGTTACCTCTTCTCTTTCAGTCCCCAGCACTAGGGAATAGTTGCTGCTTCCTGCATTTCCAATATTTAGGAAGCTTTGACCTTCCCTTTCTGTTTTCAGGTTCCTAACACCTGAGTTACCAACTGCCTGTATTAAATCTGAGATATCTAGTGTGATTCCTGTGTTGCTGACAAAACCCCAACTAATAATAGGTCCATTTTATAGGCAAGAAAACTGAGCCTGCAGGAAATGTGAGCCTTATCTAGGTCTGTGTAGGTAGTAAGTCAGAAATATTTGTTCAATATCACAGATGAGGGAGAAGGTAGATTTATATTGGAACCCATGACTGTCTGACCCCAAAGCCTGTACGCTCTTAGCCAGCATATGGGTTGAAAGGGAGAGTTCACCACTCATACTGCTCCCAGTAGAGCTCTGAGCACCCTGCAGGTGCTGTGTTCTGATAGCTGAATGAATAAATCAATGGATGATCTTGTCTTATCTCTGAGCTTAGCATTGGCTTGGGCATGCAATAAAGTGTAAGAGGTGAGTGTTGGAGAAAAAATAAAGAAACTAATGTGAAGTATTCCAGCTGTACATTAAAATCTCAAAAACTTAAAAACACACCCAATCCCTACTCTAGAGCAAATGGCTCAGCATCAGGCATCACTATTTTTTTATGAGTCCCTAAGCGGTTTTAACATGTGGCTGGGATGGAGAATTGCAGCTTCAGAGAAAGCTTTGCTAGGGCCCAGTCTTGCTGGAAAGATCACTAGAGCCAGGTGTGGTCATCCCTAGCAGGCGGTACCATCCACACCATCCCAGGGAGCATGATCACATCTCAAGGGGAAGGTCCCTTTATTTAGGCAGCATGAGAATCATTCCAAAGGGGCAAATCAGAATGATTCAATCACATTTTCTGGGCACCTACAATATGCTAGGAGTTGTGCTGTTAAAATTTATCTTAATGGATGCATAAGTCACTTAACATTGAGAAGCTAATAGAAACACAGACAATGGTCAGATCACAGAAGACAGTAAAACCCTGACTCACAATCTCTGGAACGGTCAGCCTAGAATAGTCAGGACATAGCTAACAACTGCCAATTTCTTTTCTTTTCTCTTTCTTTTCTTTTTCTTTCTTTTTTTCTTTCCACAGCTTCTAGTCAGAACCAACCAGAGAAAGCCAAACATGCTTCTTCCAAGGCAAGAACATTAAGACACTTCTAGTTTTCTCAGCACCAGGTTCCCCATGCCAACAACCTCCAAATGGGGCATACTGAAGCCTCTTCCATGAGGAAGCTTTCCTGCCCCTGGAAAGCCTTTGAGTCTCTGGCAAATAGGAGTGGTGGATGCTGCCTATGTTCCCTTGCTACAACAAGCTCTGTTCTCATTTGGGTGATCTTTATTTATTTCCACATTTTTTACTATAATATTTTAATTGTGCCATTTTTTAGAGGTGACATTGAAGGTTGAAAACATTAGAAAACATCCAAGGTCACACAGCTGGAAAGAGCAGAGGCAGATTTTAACCAGGGAGAAGTAGGGTAGCATTAGGAGGAGAAGTGTAGGGTAAGGTGCAGAGCATAAGCTATGATGTAAGGAGGAATGATTGAAATCCTGATTAAGAGCAAAATTAAGACCCTTGTGGACCCTGCCTGGGTCACTTAATTCTCTCTTTACCTCAGTTTCCTCAAATCTGTAATGAGATAATATTTCACAAGGAAAAGAGTTCACTGGATCCATGTAAAATCTCTGGAATAAAATTCAAACTCTGATCAAGTTAATTACCAGCACAGGAAAATTGCTTAACTGAGGACTGGGCCTCAGTATTTTCACCCATGAAACAAGGATAATTCATTTATCACAGGGTTATTAAGAGCATTAGCTATTTTTTTGAAGCACTCATGTGGCACCCACTGTGTAAGTATCAGGCCCTGCAATATGTTTTACAGGCATTGGTAACCTTAATTTTCAGGACAATGTCATGAGTTAGGCACTATTTTTATTACCTTCAGTGTATCAATGGGAAAACTGAAGGAAAAAGAAATTAGAGGGGTGCCTGGGTGGTTCAGTCATTTAAGCATCTGACTCTAGATTTCAGCTCAGGTCAGGATCCCAGGGTAGTGGGATCATCAGGCTCTATGCTCAGCACGAAGTCTGCTTCAGATGCTCTCCCTCTGCCTTTCCCTCTGCTTCACCCCCAGCTCCAGTGCTCATTTTCTCTCTCAAATAAATAAATAAATAAAATCTTCTAAGAAAGAAAGAAAGAAAGAAAGAAAGAAAGAAAGAAAGAAAGAAAGAAAGAAAGAAATTAGAAAACTCGCCCAAGGGCCCTTAGCCAAGAAAAGGTGAGTCTTGTGTTAGAACCCCAGACATCAGTACACAATTCTGCTTCTTGAATAATGAAGTATGCAAAATATCTACCTCCATGCCTGACACATGGTAACCTCAAAGGCAGGAGCAATGAGTAGTAATTGGTTGGTGTGATTGCAAAACTGTTTTCCAATACAGATTAATGCCTTCCAGGAAGCCAATATACTATAAATGATCACTCATGGTAACAGTGAGAGACAGAGAGTTAGACAGAGAGAAAGCATAAATGAGTCTTATTTAAACAAAATTGTTCAAGAGTCCAGCAGAAATATAAACTAATGAGGACAGTTTCCAGAAAAAGAAATCTAAATGGATTTTAAATAAGTGAAAGTATGCTGAATGTCATCTAATGTTTTCTGAAATTTATTTTTTAAAAGAAGATACTATTTTTCAGAAATTGTAGAAGTTAACAAGCTGATCTGGAGATGTATGTATAAATGAGGGATCCAGTATAGGCAAAACAATCTTGAAATAGAACAAATTTGGAAGACTCCTGCAACTTGATTTCAAAATTTATAATAAAACTACTGTAATCAAGAGAGTATGATATTGACATAAGGACCACTGAGCAAAGTCAGAAAAAAGCCCCACACTTAGTTGAAATTTTTTTTAACTGATGTGAGTAAGCAATCAATGGTGGAAAGAAAATACTTTTTTTTAAGATTTTATTTATCCATGAGAGACACAGAGAGATGCAGAGAGAGAGAGGCAGAGACACAGGCAGAGGGAGAAGCAGGTTTCACGCAGGGAGCCCGATGTGGGACTCGATCCTGGGTCTCCAGGATCATGCCCCAGGCTGAAGGCAGCGCCAAACCGCTGAGCCACCCGGGATGCCCCAAGAAAATCCTTTTTAACAAATAGCACTGGCACAAATGAATAAACATATAGGGGAAAAATGAACCTTGATCTCAGCCTCATACCACATATAAAAAATTGACTCAAGATGGATCACAGACTAAACTTTTTAAAAGCTAAAACTATTAAAAACATAGGAGAATAACTTCACAACTCTGGCAATGATTTTTTTGGGAAAGCAAAAGTGTTAGCCATTAAAGAAAATAAACTGTAACTGATCAATATTTTCGAATTTTTCTCAACAGGTTACATTATTTAAAAAGAGTTAAGGCACAGACTGGAAGAAAATATGTATCTGACAAAAGAATAGTATCTATAATATATAAAGAACTTCTTTATAAGAAGAATACAAATCAATTATAAAAGACAAACAACCCTGTAAAAATTCTCTAGACCTGAAGAGGTATTTTACAAAGAAGATACATGAATGGCTGATTAGCACATGAAAATATGCCCTATTGGAAACTCATTGAAACACATATTTGGACTCATTAAAACATATCAAACACTCATTAAAATAGTGAGATAAAACTTCATACCCAATGAGTGATCAAAATGTAAAAGATCTGCAATACCGACAGGGAGCAAGTGCAGCAACCAGAACTCTCATACATTGCTGCTGGAGTGTAAAAGGTACAGCTGCTTTGAAAAACAGCTATCTTAAATAGCTAAATATACACTTTCCCTATGATGCAGCAATTTTATTCCCAAACCTGTATCCAAGAGAAATGAAAACATACATCCACACAAAAAGTTGTTCAAGAATGTTATTGGCAGCATTATTTATAACAGCCCAAACTGGAAAACAACCCAAACGTCCATCAAGAAGAGAATGGATCAACAAATCTCAGTATGGTCACACGATGGAATACTACTTAGCAATGAAAATGGATGGATACCATAATAGCATGTATGAATCTCACAGATCCTAATATCAGTCAAAAGAAGTCAGACACAAGAGAGGACACACAATATAGTTCCATTTAAATGAAATTAAAGAACAAACTCGACTGTGATAAAAATTGGAGCCCAGCTTCTTGGAGCAGGAGCCAGGAGAGACAGGAAAGGGGCATGAGAAAGCCTTCAGAAGTGATGGAATGATTCTCAGTCTTCATTGGGGTGTAGGTTCCATGGGTTTATGCGTCTGTCAAAACCAATTGCACTGTACGTTAAGGTCTGTGCACATTACTGTTTGTGAATTATACCTCAATAGATTGCGAGGGTGTGAGAAAATGCACCAGCATATGTTCCTGGTGAGAGTATAAATGTGGTGCAATCTCTCTGAAGGGCAATTTTGAGAAAACCTATCAAAATGAGCAATATAGACACACACTTAACCCGGTTGTTTCACTTCTAAGAGTCATCCTACGGATATATTCACGCATGATGTAGAGACAGTCGTACCGAGATATTCTTTGCAGAATTGTTTGTGGTAGCAAAAGACTAGAAATAACATGGCAATCCATCCATAAAGGACAGGTTAAATAAATTACAGTGCTACATTTTAATAGAACACCATGTAGCTGATTAAATAATAAGGGAGATGGCTATGTACTGATATGGAATGATATTCAAGATGTATGATATATTGATATACAGAAAAAAGGTGTAGAACAGAGTTTATAATATCCTCCCATCGGTGTAAAAATAAATGTGCATGTGTAATGTATCCCAAGAGGTACATAAAAAACTGGACATGGCTGTTGCCTCTGGAAACAGAAACTGGCAGACCTGGAGACTGGAGGTTAGACTGGGGTGAGGGGGAGAATTATTTTCACCATATTACTTCTTTTATGGTCCGAGTTATTTTGTTGTCTTCTTGTAACCATATGGGTATTATGTAAATCAAGATTCTTTTTGCAGCACCTGAGTGGCTCCGTCGGTCAAGCGGCTGCCTTCGGCTCAGGTCATGATTTAAGGGTCCTGGGATGGAGCCCCTTATTGGTCTCCCTGCTCAGTGGGGAGTCTGCTTCTCCCTCTCCCTCTGCCTCTGCCTCTCACTCATGCTCTCTCTCTCTCTCTCGCAAATAAATAAATAAAATCTTTTTTTCAAAAAAAAAAAAAAGATTCTTTTTAAAAGCAAAGAAAAAGACTGATACTCATGGGACTAATCCATTTTCCCTGGCACTTGACCCAGCCCACTTTAGATCCTCTGCCCCGTGCACCCTAAAGTGTGTCTTAGCTGTGCATGTAATACGCACGCCCACCATTTCTGTCTCCATGACGGTCATCCTCAGATCTGACCTCAGCCCCACCTACTGCCTCAGCTTTGCCTTTCCACAGGACTACTGGTGCTGGCATATCAGGTGCATTTCCACCCAACACTGCCTTCTGCCACTCGGTATTTCAGTTATTGGATTTTCTAGCTTTTTATTTATCCCCAGTTTTTCCCAAGCAAAACAGATCCACCCATAGCCAGGACCATGTCTAGCCAACCAGATATATGCCCCAAAATGAGACCATGAAATATCCCTGTAATTTCCAGATGCCTTAAGACATACACACTTAAATATTTAGTAGATTATAAATGACCTAAAGCTTTAGTCCAGCTTTTAAACATAACTTCTTAATGAGCCTACGTGGACGGTTTGCCCCCAGCCTGAACACAGAGATAATTGTGCCTCTCCTGATGAATAAGAGGGTGGGCACACAGGAATTGCTGTGCAATATTAATGAAAGTGTCCTAAGGGCTTTGTACCCACTACAGGGACAGATTTGCTGCTCACAGCTTTCTCTCTGATCCTGCAGTTTGTAGGCTGCTGTACGAAGATTTGTAGGGAAGAGAATCAAAGCAACTGGTCTCAAGCCTGACTTTGCCACTGATTTTCTGTGTGGGTTTGAGCACATCATGTCCCCTCTCTGGGCCTCTGGGCCCTTCTCTGTTGCATTAGGGTAATCTCTAAGGCACTTGCAGCAACGTTCAGCTCCAGACTTCTGAGCATCTTCAATTACAATTATTTGTTAAAATATGTTTCACAACAAAAAAGGGAGAAAATAAGCAGCAAGGAATTTTTAAAAACTTTTTTAAATGGGTTTTAAAAAAAAGAAGAAATATGCAGGGAGCCTGCTTCTCCCTCTGCCTATGCCTCTGCCTCTCTCTGTGTGTGTCTCTCATGAATAAATAAATAAATAAAATCTTTAAAAAAAAATAGAATACCTAGGTGGCTCAGTGGGTGAGCATCTGCCTTTGACTCAGGGTGTGATCCCAGGGTCTCTCATGAATAAATAAATAAAATCTTCAAAAAAAAAAAAAAGAAGAAATAACAGATTTCTTTCAATCCTTGTATTCCAGCAGCATTGGGACCACCTGGGAGGTCGTTAGAAATGTAGAATCTCAGGTCTTGCTGAATCAGAATCTGAATTTTAACAAGATTCTGAAGTAATTTGTGCTGAGCTCCCTAGGGACATTAAAAAAATACTAGAGTCTTATATGAAACCAGCAGCTTTGGGAAATTGTCTTCTCCATGTCTGTGGTCCCAGTGGATGAGCTAGGTGCAAAGTAGAACTCACAACATCAAATGCCAACTGAAGTCAGGCAAGTAACATAAACTAGCAAAGGAGCCCGAGTGTGGTGCAATTAGGAGGAGTAGGGACTGGGGCTAAGTAGAAAGTGTTTGTTTCATCTTCAGTGGCCTTAAAACTGTGGCTGGATCAGAGCAGCTTGACCGTGACTCAGAATCAGTCAACTTTTGTTTTATGGGAATGCAGGGTCTATGTTACCACATCTTGTGGTTTTTAAAAAACATAAATTAACCTGAGTACTCAGCTTTCTCTGTGAAATCTCTTTTTTCCTAAGATTTTACTTATTTATTTTAGATAGAGAGAGACAGCTCAAATGGGAGAGGCAGAGAGAGAATCTGAAGCAGACTCCACACTCAGCTCAGAGCCCAAACTGGGGCTTGATCCCAGGACCATGAGATCACAATCTGAGCTAAAACCAAGAGCCAGACTGACTGCACCACCCAGGTGCCCCTATGTGAAGTCTCTTAATGATGAAAATACTACTAGGTCAAACATAACACATTGTAAAGCCAGAGGTAATAGTAATTTCTAAAGCCTTAAGCAAGAACAAACTTGATGAGTTCAAAACATAAAAAGGAGGCTCTGAGGTAGATGAAGGAAGTAGAACAAGACTGGAAATGGGGGTGGGATGGGAGGATGTGGCATCTGTTGGTGAACCAAGTGGTTAAAAGCACAGGGACAGAAGCCTATGCCTTCACTTTTCCATTTCTGTGACCCTAGATCAGTTATTCCATGCTTATGTACCTCTGCTTCCTTATCTGTAAAATGAGGTTAATGATGGCATTCACCTCAGAAGTCAACACCAAGAAGCAGTAATCAATACAATCAGGCACTTAGAATAATGGCAAGACTTAAGTAAACATTCACTAGTTGCTTATTGTCATTGCTATCATTTGCCTTTAACACTGCAAATGTCACGAGCCCTTGCTAGATGCCAACCCACACACCAGATTTTTTCAGTAGGCTTACCAGCTGTCTCCTCCTCCAACACTTTCAGACAAGGAACAGCACACGAAGATCTGTAGAGGGTTTCTTTTTGCAAGGCTTCTCCTCTGATGATGTCTCAGGCTGCTCTGACCCAGCCCCAGTCAGGCTGTTTGTGCTAAACATTCCTTTTTCCCCAGTGCTTTATTTTGTTAGTGGGCTCAGTGTTCAAGCCCTCCGTAGGCTGCCCACTATCAAGGCAAGGCCATGTCCTCATTCAACAAACATGTATCTCGTCTGAACAATGTGTTAGGCCCTGAACTAAACACAGTGGTGAACAAGATCCCTGACCCTGTGGGATTTTTCGTCCTAGTGGAACGGATGGCTAATAGCCCATAAACACACAAATACGCAAGACAGTGACATTAAATGAAAATAAACAATGATCGTTATTTTATTTTACCTTCCAAAAGCCATAAGTTTCACTGCAGTGATGAGGTCAAAACAGGACTGACATTTCAGAGAGGGCATTCCTGCTACACCTCTAGGTACGATGTTTGGAATTAATTTGCCTTGAGCAAAAGTTAAAGCTTTAGCCACGAGCTCATCTGACACTCATTCATCCATTATTCATTTATTCATTCATCTAATCATTCATTTCACAAGTTTCTCACAAGGCCAAAGAGTTGCCAGGCTTTCTACTCAACAGTAGGGAAACAGAAAGGAAGAGACATGATTCTTACCATTCTTACAGTTTCTTACTACGAGAACTTCCCAGTCTGGTTATGTGTGAAGACATATTAATAGTCATTAATAAACAACTAACTTAAGTAACTCTTAAGAGTGATTTCATCTTATAAAAAGCAGACTTGCCTGTGGGCTCTTATTCTTGGAGAAATTCAATTAACTTTAGCTTTCTCAGCTTCTTGATGCTCCAAATCTACCCAAGTTCAACTAACAGTAGTTCTGTCTAGTGAGGACAAGGCAAAACTGCAGACACAAGATCCCTTGAGAGAAAATCATCTTATCTAGGGGTACTGTCATAAATTTTTAATGCCTGAGTCGATGCTCATATAAGGATCAATATGGCTCCAAGTTGTGTTTCCTTAACTGGTCCTGGCTAATGAAAACTGGACAGAGATTGACTTAATATAAAACACTTTGTGCCACGTAATGTCTCCTTTCATGCATAACAATAATGAAAGCATCAAACACTCTACTGAGTTTACCTCCATGAGCTCATTTAATCATAGTAGCAGAGCTAGGATGCACAGATATGAATAACTTGCCTGGGCTCATGGCTAGTCAATGGTAGAAATAGGATTTCAACCCATACCTTCTGGTTTCCAAAATCCATAGTCTTAACTATCATGCTGCAGATAAGAAAATTTTGCAGTGGTTAGAATTTAAAAAGATTTTCCATCATAAAGCTGACACAATACACTCAAAGTATCTTCCCCTAATACTGTCAATACCATATTCACATTGCTAATGAAAAACTGTTTCAGCAACTCGGCATCATCTGTCTTATTTAAATTCATGTCATTAATTTGGATATATGCTGAGTGAATCTTGAAGGATAAGTAGGAACCAACCAGGCTCCAGGCATCAGGAACCATACAGGCGAATGCGATGAGACAAGAGTCAGGACATATTCATGCACCTGCAGGGACTTTCAGTGTGGCTGGAATATATGGTGTGAGGTATGGGATGGCAGAAAAGGACACTGGAGGGAGAAGTAGAAGCCAGGCTTCAGGAACAGATTTTGAGCAGGCATTAAACTCAGACCTGCTCAGATAGAAGGAAGGGGTGACACCTGGGCAACTGCCTTGAGATTCAGCCATCCTGGAGGGAAGAACCCAAGAAGAACCCAAGAATTCTTAGGGGTTATTATCCATTGCTGGCACTTGGTGAGCAGATGTGCACATAACCAGCCTCTCCACTTGACTTGGGAGGGAAAACTGCACAAGGGATCTTCTTGAAGACTTGTGTGACCTTCATGGAAATTCAAGGTTGGGACTTAGGACTTAAAATCAGGAAAGTCCTCCACCTGCGTCCCACTCTGCTCATCCACCCACATGTAGAAAATCTTGTCTCTGCTTACATTAAAGGAGCACCCATCCCCTATCTTTATCCTCTGGCCTTTTCCTGTGAGTTGTTTACTGTAACAACCACACACATCTTGAGGAGGTTGGATTTTATGTTTGTGCTACAAAGAATCTTTGAAAGGCGGGCTTTAAGGAGAAAAGATGAAAAAAAAAGAAACAGAGAGAGTATCTTGGGCTAATTTTAAACAGATTTTTGTGGCAGGAAGGGAAGCAACAAGACAATAGCAAAGATTTTGAACCCTGGCTGGTTATAGAATCACCCAGGGAAGTTTCAAAGTGTCTTGATTCCTGGGCTCACCACCCCTTCATTCTTTGTCAATTGCTCTGTGATGTTCGCGAACCCCGGAGCAGGACTAATGTGTGGCATTGGGGGATCGTTGTTATAAAGCTGTTATTCCAAAGTGGGAGAGATTCTTGGGCATGTTGAAATGGTGATGACAAAGGGTCAAGAGGCAGAGATAAATATGCAGGAGAAATGAACAGTCACCAGCCAGACCCCTGAGGGGGCAGGAGGGGTTGGTCTCAGGGGTCAGGTGGATTCCCCTCGCACCATCTTCCTCTGAAATGAGGAGGGAGGCAGGATGAAGAAGGTGTGAGTTTCTACTGGGGAGAAAAGGGAAGATGGGGGAGTTTCTCCTGCAGACTGTTAATTTGTGTCATCTTCTCCAGTAAAGCAGGTGAAAGGTTTGTTTGCTAAGAGGGAGGGGAATGGTGGCCAGGAGCCTGAAAAGAAGCAAGGCTAACTGTGGACCAGCAGGAGGCATACCCAACTGGAGGCCGGGAATTTAGGGTTCACTAGGAGATACGTTCCCTGAGGGCAGAGCCTTTCCCTGTGTCGGTAGCGGCCCCATCACCAATGTTCAGCTGGGCACACCTGATGAATGAACGTCCTGACACCAAACTGTGACATTTCTTTTGCTCAGCACCATTTGGCAGGCCAGGCAGAAAAGTCTCGGAGCAATTCGGTAAAGCTGGAGTTCAGGGTTCAAGGGTAACCCTGCAAGGCATCGAAGATGGGTCATGGAGTGTCAGACAGCCCACGCCAGAGACAGTGGGTTTTACCTTGAAAGCAACAGGTTAGAGAGACAGGGGAGAGGCAAGGATGGACCTGCATTGGCAGAAGTCCACTCAGGGCTTTCAGGAGATTATTCGGGCATAGCTTGAGGCCCTTACAATGACCCAAGTGAACGATGAGGAGTCGCACAGTCCTGGGAGATGCTGGGTGGAGCAGAGGATCAGTGTCAAGAATGCAAATTCCGCTGGAGACCCTATGGTGCCCCTCTTCATACTTCCTTTCCTGCAAGTGGCTGTCACAACAAGGCAGGCCTGTTGGGTTAGCCCAGTGTGGGGTTCTCTTTTCTGGCTTGTCTCACTGTTTTAAGAGCAGGGAGCTGCAGGTGCCTCCTGCTTCTCAGCCTGCCTTACAAATGGAGGCTCAAGTAAGGGAAGGAGAGATCTTGAATTCCTGCCTGAAAGCCTCAGCCTCCTCTTTCTAGGGTAGTCTTTTCCTGCTGCCTGGGGTTTGTTGGGTTTGAGATATGAGTAAGTGAAGGCTGAAAGCAGTGCCCAGTCCTCTCTGCTAGCCAGGCAGTATCTTTTATTGTGCTTTTTGTACATAAGAACTTTTTATACTGACAAAAAAAAAAAAAAGAATGCAAATTCCACATCATTCTAAGGGGCGGCTTTACAACAGTCAATGAGCGCCCCATCTATCGGGGTGGGGGTGGTGCTGGGCTGAGCCATCTGAGAGCATGCTCCGTGGATCCAACAGCCACTCTCTCTGTCCCCCCTCCTCGAGAGACCTCACAGTCCCAGCTGGATGGGAGCCGCCTCTCCTCCGGGCTCGCCAAACTGCCGTGCTGTGTTTAAAAGCCAAAGAGGAAAATCAGCCCCAGCCCAAGGAGGAAGCAATTTTGGCATTAAATAAAAGGAATGTTTTTATCCTGCAATGAAAACGCTGTGATCCTGGGACACAATTTGCATAAACAGACAGTTTGGCTATAAACAACCTCACCAGTAACTGGTATTTA
Source organism: Canis lupus baileyi (assembly GCF_048164855.1). NCBI lineage: Eukaryota > Metazoa > Chordata > Mammalia > Carnivora > Canidae > Canis > Canis lupus. The sequence goes on from NC_132845.1 coordinate 57,990,804, forward strand.
CATATAGAACAACTCAGTCAAAACCCAATTAAAGGCTCTGATGGATCGAGGGTTGTCAAAACATTTAAAAGGCTTCACAGCAGCCAGGCGATTTATATATCTCTGTGGGACCAGGCTTTCCTGATTTCTCCTCCAATCCACTCCTGGTCTCCTACCAGACCCAGAGACCACCCCCCCTCCAACCCACTCCCAGCCTGGCAGCCTCTGCTCTGATAGGAAGGAGACATCTCGAAGGAGCCCCCTGGTCTTGGAGAAGACTTGGCAGAGAGGAGAACAAGGTCCAGGGCAGGATGGCTGTCTTGCCTGTGGAAAGCAGGGGCAAGGGACCCATGTAGATAGAGTTTGGACACATGACGCCATCAAGAGGGTCTGCTCAGATAAGGTAAGACTTCAGGAGGACTCGGGCAGTAAAGGTGCCTGAAGTCAATCAGCACTGCTGTGGTTCTAGGTTCCAGAGCTTCTAAGCAAGTGGTTGAGGAGCGAGATAGGAAAGTAGGGCCTCCTACCCCATGGAGAGAGGGCTTGTGCTTGTCAGGGACCGAGGCCAGCCATAGATACTGAGTTAACATGATAGGGAAATGGGGGACAGCTCTAATGGGAGTTGAGAATCATAGAGCAAAAAGTTCATATGGGGCATGATGGAGGTTGGCAGGCTTCAGGAAGCAGGATGACCAGGGCTAAGCCACCACCATGCCACTGCCCTAGGCACAACTGGGGTTTGCTGAGCCTTTGGAAGACCCCAGCTCATAGGAGCTGGAAAAGCCCAGAGTTGACAAGGACAAAGGCCTATATTCTCGTGCTATAACCCTACCTGTTGTTGATGCTATTTAGGGAAAGAAACTCAGTGAGCTGCTTTTATAGCACAGGCTGTGCCTGGCATGCTTAAGGCCCAGAAGCGCAGAGCAAGCTTTGATGTATGAATGGAAGGCAAAGGGAGGAAGGAAGGAAGGAAGGAAGGAAGGAAGGAAGGAAGGAAGGAAGGAAGGAAGGAAGGAAAGGAAGGAGGGAGGGAAGGAGGGAGGGAGGGAGGGAGGAAAGGAGGGAAGAAAAAGAGAAGATAGGGAGGAGATGTTCCAAAATCTTCCAGGAGTGGCCTATGGTGGTCCCACCAAGGCCTCAGAAAGATTATAATAATAGACTATTGATTTCTGCCCCAAGTATGAAAGACAGAGAGCAACAGGGCATCTGCTGCCCTGTGCTACTCCCAAGCAAGCAATGCTGTCTTGCTGCTCTCTGGCATATTTACAACCATGGATTTTGGGGCCTTTCATTCCTCAGATTCTTAAAAATTGAGAACTTATAAGGGTGTCTGTTAGTGTCAGTTAAGTGTCTGATTCTTGATTTTAGCTCAGGTCATGATCTCAGTATCATAAGATCAAGCCCCACGTTGGTCTCTGCACTCAGGGCAGAGTCTGCTTGAGATTCTCTCTCTCTCTCTCTCTCTCTCTCTCTCTCTCTGCCCTTGCCCCTACTCATGTTCTATAAATAAATAAATAAATAAATAAATAAATAAATAAACAAATAATAAATAAATAAAACTGAGAACACACTATGTGTCAGGTGTCATGCTAAGCACTTGTGCACATGTGATCTCTTACATACTGATACATCCACCATGACCTCATACACACCCATTAATAGGAAGAGGGGCCCGACATAACAAAACAAACTCACAACCTCCAGGTCAGTGTGCTGCAACCATTACTGTGGGTGCGTCCTTTTCATAGCAATACAAAATAATCCCTAACAATAAAGCACTTGCTAATACCTAGCACAATGCAAGGTGCTTTACACTCATGATTTCTTTTAATTCCCAAGACATGCCTAAGAGGAATGCATTCTTATCCCCATTTTACAATGAGGGACAAAAGGTTGGAGACCCTTATTTCAGTTGATTTGGCTGGAAAGTAGTAGAACTAGGAGTCTGTCTGGATCCAAAGCCAGCTACATCAGACCAGGGGCTTCTGGTTCCTGGCTATGGGTCATCTCATTTTAGGGAGACCCATTTCCACTGTTGACACCCTGGTGTGGAATGGATACAGCAATGCTACCTACGTTGACTTCACTCTGTTGCGGTATCACCACCCAGTTGGAGCCTCAATACTGGCTTTCTTCCCTGAGCTTGTATCCTAACTAAATCCCCCACAGGTTCTAAATCCCCTAACCATCCTCCAAAACAAACCATGTGGCCCAGAAGACTATGGATATTGGTGGAAGAAATGAGATATCTAGGCATCTCCTTCCTTCCTTCTTCCTTTCTCCTTTTTCTTTCTTTCTTTCTTTCTTTCTTTCTTTCTTTCTTTCTTTCTTTCTTTCATTTAAAGATTTTATTTATTTATTTGAGAGAGACAGAAGAGGCCACAAAGCGAGGAAGAGCAGAGGGAGAGGGAGAAGCAGACTCTCCACTGAGCAGGAAGCCTGACGATGCAGGGCTCGATCCCAGGACCCTGAGATCATGATCTGAGCCGAAGGCAGACACTTAACCTACCGAGCTACTCAGGTGTCCCTCCTTCTTTCTTCACTGGGGCTCAAGTCCATGGCAACTTACTACTAAAAGTCAAACCAACCAACACTTATTCCTGTAAGGCCAGGAATACAAGTTCTAAGAGTAAGCTCATTACCACCAAGAACTTGGCATGTATAGATAAAAATTCAACCAGTGTTTACCGAGCATGAATTGTCAAGGAACTATAGGATAATAAAGGATTTCATTTTGTTTCACTTTGTTTCTCAAAGCGAAGCCTCAGTTTCTTCATCTGAGCATATCGTTGTGGCTCGGGGGTACATCAACAATAGCCATGGAGTCACCCCATGTTTTTACAAACTCAGAGTTGTTAGAACACAGCCAATTCCTTCATTTAAGTGTTGTCTGTGGCTGCTCTCACTGCAAGAGCTGAGCTGAGGAGTCGCAGTAGAGACTCTATGGCCAGCAAAGCCCAAAATATTTACTATCTGGCTCCTTGAGAAAAAGTTTACTGACCTCTGGTCTAGATGTCCAGAGACCTGGATGTTTCTTGGTTATGTGTTTTGTTCTGAAGGATGTAGAATTTAGAGGGCATAATAAAGTCTTTGATTTCTTTTCCCCAGCTTGAGTTGGCGTCTGCCAAAATTTCCCCATGTTCACAACCTCCTTCAGTTAGATGTTCTATTTCTTCCATCCAGGAGTCCATGGCTAAGAATGGGGAGGTGAAGGACCACTACTTTCAAAGTGGTCACCAGGAAACTCAGAGCTACAGGGTAACTGAGAAAGGGCTTGGTACTCATAAGGTAGTGAGTTCCCTGTCTCTGGAGGTATACAAGGAGATGGGACTGCTGTGAAGAGCCCCTCAGATCCCAGATCTTGGATTGTGCAGCTTCTCAAATACTGTCCTGACTCAGGTCCATATGTTCACTGCCCCTGATGGGTTCAGCAGACCCCTTTGTGTCCTCCCCACCCCACCTGAGGCCTGTCATCCTCCAGTCCCTCCTCCAACAGCATGGCAAGGGCCAGCTTTGCAGATATCAAATTCGATCTTGTCACTCCCAGGACTAAATTCCTTCAAAGGCTACACCTCGCACCCAGGCTAATATCCAAAGCCTATCTTTACGTTTATTCATCCTTTGGCCCTCCTGAATTTTCTGACCTCGTTTCCTACACATCTACCTCCCATGTTCCAACCAGATCCAACAGCTATGGGTTCCTCTCTACTTTTCCTCAGACCAATCCCTCTGCCAGATATGCCCTTCCCTCACCTTGTATATACGACAAACTCCTATGTAATCTTCAAAACCCCACTCAGATGTCTGGCCTCCTGTACAAACCTTTCCTAGATTCCCTCATTTTCAGATTAGTTTCTATTTACTCAGTTCCTATGATGTATGTCTTGATTGTAGCTTGTGACATTGTACTAGGACTTATAACATTGTACTAAAACTTATGACATTGTGCTAGAACTTACAATATTGTACTAGAGTGAGTTATTTGCAGGAATACATCCCTCCATGGGTGAAATTCCTCAAGGGAACAGAGAAGGATTAATTCATCTTCACAGGCTTAGTCCAAGGCATTGGACATGGTAGGTATTCAGTAAATGTTCCATGAATGAATTCCTGAATGAATGAATGAACTTTAACAAAGTCAAGACTCTAGGAGGTCAAGTGGCTTGATCAAGCCAGACCTTCTACCCACCTGCGGATCTCATTGTTGTAGCTCCTTAGGACCCTCTATCTTTTCCCTGGAAAACCACATTTTTGGAAATCTCTTATGCCAGGTCTTTTCCCTTCTTTTTATGAACTTTCTGAGTTTCTCCTACTACCACTGTTCTTAATCCTGAGGCAGGACATCTCAGTGGAAAGGCGAGATCTGTGGAGCCCAGTGGAACTGATGACAGTCCCAGGTCTGGCACTGGCTCCCTGTGTGGTCTTGAACAAGGAGTCTGCAGCTCCTGAGTGGTAAAATGAAGACAGTAAATCAGCCCTGCAGAGCTGCAGTGGGATCTAGTGGGTTAAAATACATTCATACACCAAGCTCCAGGCTCAGTCATTGTTCCTCTCATTGAGATTCCTGAGGATCATCTAATCTAGGCACCTATCTGGGACAGGTGGGCATTCAGCCTCTCTGAGACAACCCAACAATGGAGAATTATAGTAAAAGTAGCAACAGAGACAGCAGCATGTTTACAGACTTTTTTGTTTACAAATCCTGCTTGTAATTTCTGATCCTCACACACAAAAAAATTAGAACCATAAATTAATGTCCCCAAGTAAGGACATGGCTCTAAAGCCCAGAGAGGTCAAGGATTTGCCCAAGGTCACTCGGAGATGGGCTGTTGAGCCAGAATTTGGTCCCCAGTCTTGATTTCTAGTTTCCAGGTGACTTCCAGGTAATCAGAATGCAGTTCATTGTGTCTTTTTCTACATGCTTTTCCCTCACAACATACACGGTGGGAAGAGTAAAGACTCTGAGATCTGAGGTCCCCTAAAAATATCACTGTGCCCATCACCTCCATCCTCACCACTCTAGCTGAATGACTGTATTGATTAAGACTCTTTGTTGCAAGTGATAGAAAATACTACTCAAAATGATGTAGGGAAAGAATCATGGTTATCATCAGAGCAATAATAGCAGCTCTGTGTGGTTCATGTAACCGAAAAGAACAGACGCGGCTCTTCAGGAATGGTTCCATCCAGGCCTACCTATGCCATTAGACCTCCCTCTTCTCTTCTCATCTCAATCCTCTTTCCCTCCCCCTGCCTCTGGTTTTGGGCAGGTGCTCTCCTCCAGGAGGCCCAGACTTACACACACGACGGTCCTTGTTGTAGAGAAAGAGTTTCTCTTCTGCCATCTTTGGAGACAAAGCCCCAGAACTGAGTGCCGTGGCCCCTGGCCTGGTCAGATGGCCTTTCCATACACAAACAGTGGTTCTGGTCAGGGGATCGAAATACACCACCACCACCCCCCAACTGCCTGGGTCAGTTGCCCACTTCTGAAGCTGGAGGCAGGATAGATCCATCCCCAACTTCATGAACTGAGAAAGGAGGATGGATGATTTCCCCCTCCGCAAAGAAACTCTGGCTGCTGTTGCCAAAACCAGGGGTGGAATAGATGCCAGACAAGCAAAAACAACAGATGGCTTCTTCAGTGAGTTGTTGGTGCTTTGGTTTCTACATATAAAAACTATGGTATTAAAAATACCTACCCCTTCAGGGTTATCTCAAACTGGAAACAGAAATAAAAGGACTGTGCGACTCCTATCATGCTAGCCTAGCCCTGTGGCTTTCATCCTCTTCAAAGGCCGCCATCTGAATGCATCCCACTGCCTGCGTTCTGGTTCAGGACGCTCACCTACCCTGTTGCGACTTCATCTAACAGGGCTTTCTGTGGCCCGAGCTCTCCCCTGGCTGGTGGCACCCCCACAGTGCCCTACAGCCTGATAAATCTACCATCTCAGCAGAGTTCAGGGAGCTACGTAGCCTACAGAGCCCAGAGGTGTTTAACTTGGCTTGCATGGAACCTCATGAATTTTAAGGCCATCTGAACCGGACCATTCATCTGTTTCTTCTCCCCACAATGAACGCATTTCCACACCCTCCTTTCCTCCGATCCCTGGCCATCTGAGTTACTTACATATTTCTTTCTCAGGAAAGCTCAGAGGGAGAAAAAAAAATTCCAACATATCCAACCCTAGAATTTGAAACCTTCCTTCTATTATCTCATAAAACATCCTGTTCATATCATAATTTCAATCCGGAGAGAGGATTTGCCGTGTGAGCTCTGAGATGCATATAAATTGCCCTTCTAAACCTCTGGCTACAATAAGCAAACTTCAGAAGCTGACAGTTTACTTGATAAATATCTAATAAAGCTTAAATAATTATTGAAAGCAGACAAATGAAAGAGTAGAACGGCAAGAGGTGTTGTGGTGATAAATCACAGGGAAGGAGATAGAGCCCCAGCCATGCAGGGTGAACAGATTTCAGGGAATGGAAGAGAGAATCACAGGCAGACAGTGACTTCCAGAACAAGTTGATGAGCAAGTGGCTGGGGGAACCAGGAGATGTAGCAGATGGGCTTCTCTTCGGAGACCTTTCTCAAGGTGCTCAAGGTGTGACCTTTCTCAGATCTTCTGGAAGAGAGAGAGCCCAAGGAGAACATTAGTGCACCTATGGTCTGCCCTGACCTCCCGGCCTGTGGAGGGGCTCAGGTTCCAGATATCACACCTCCTTTATAAGCCCACCCAGCTGCAGTTCCAATCTTGAAGCTGGAAGAATTATAACCCTTCTTGGGGGTCATCCCCTGAACTTAACCTAGAGTCATCATCCCTGAGGGGCTGCAGGAAAGGATCCCAAACTCTTCATTCATTCACTTAACCATTCACTTGTTCAACAGACATTAAGCGCCAACTATGTGCTATAAACAGTGCTCTAGAAGCTGTCAGGCTAACCAGGGATGATTGTGGGGGCAGATCATTAAATAGATAGAAGCTTTGGGAGTTCATAGAAGCTGAATCTGGTCTGAGGCAAGTGTGGAAAGGGAAGACTTCCCAAAGAAAAGAGCACTTAAACTGCAATCTGGAAGATAAATAGGAGCGGGGTTGGCGGGGGGGGGGGGGGGGGGGGGGGGGGTGGAGGGGAGTGGGGGGTGGAGGGAGAAGGCTATTTCAAGCAATAGGAATAGAAAGTGCAAAGTCCCTGAGGCCCCCTGTTTTACCCCCCTCCCCACAGGAGGAGGTTCTGATGTCTGTGTTTCTAAGTCCATGACCAACTAGCTGCCATTTACTGAGGTAGGTTTTCTTGGTGCCCATTGGAAATACAAGGACACTGATTCTCAGAACTATTATGGACTCATCATTACCTGTGTGGTCATAGACTGTGCTTCTGCTTTGGACCCTAGCCTCCAAACACTCAGACCTGCCTTCCCTACCCTCTCTGAATTCTTCAACCCCAACCTAGCAAACCTCCCTAATGATACAGAACACTTCTGGGAGAAGATTTCCAGCTGGAGAGAACTCCCCTGGAGTCCCTGCTGAGTGGGCTCCCAGTTGATAGGACTCTTCTCTAATGCCTGCCTGGATGTCTGCCTATCACCACACACACACACACACACACACACACACACACACACACCAGTCCATTTGCCTAGACTTCCACTGGCACTCCGAATATACTGGGCCTTCCTGGCATCAACCTCTGCAGGGGCCTCAACCTCCTAAGGTGGCAAGAAGGAGAAGAAACTAGTTGGGAGCCCTCTTTTAAAAAAAAAAATGTATTTATTCCTAAGAGACACAGGGAGAGAGGCAGAGACACAGGCAGAGGGAGAAGCAGGCTCCCTGTGGGAAGCCTGATTTGGGACTCGAATCCCAACCCCAGGATCACGACCTGAGCCAAAGTCAGACGCTCAACCACTGAGCAACCCAGGCGCCCCAGATGGGAGCCCCTTTTTTGGCAGGGATGACCACACCAAAGACATTTTTGCATGAGAAGCACAGAAATGGCTTGGGCTCATCCTGTCTCAAAGTCACTTGAACGAGTCACCAGACTACTCAGAGCTACAGTGTTCTCTCCCATAACCTCGGCATAGCTCTGACCCATCCTGTCTGATGACAGAGCCCTAAATGCTTTGCAGACCCGCACATTTGGGTAACAATTTACAGAGAACTTTTCAAACCTCATCACCGGAGTGAGAGAGGCAGGGAATCCCTCCTCCGTTGAAGGCTAGTTAGTGACTAAGCTTGGTTTTTAAGACCAGATGTGACTAAGTCTTTCTTAGAGTGGATTCTGTGGAGCAATATAATCCCCACGTCAGAAGCTTTCCCACCCTGTTTTGGGTGTAATCTTTCTACGGAAGTGTAGAAGCCACGGAAGCACGGAAGCTGCAACTCTTTCCGTTGTAAGTAATAGAAACACAATCTAAACTAGCAAAAGCTAAAAAAAGAGTAATTGTTGTCTCAGGAAGCCAAGAAGGATACCAAAAGCTCCTGTGATCAGAGACCCACAAACACAGAGCCTTGGGAGTTCCGCCTCACATCCTCTCTCCCTACTGCCTCATCCTATGTCTTGCTCTGCTTGTTTCTAGTTTCATCCTAACAACAGACAAAGGGCACCTGGGTGGCTCAGTCAGTTAGGTGTCTGCCTTCAGCTCAGGTCATGATCTCAAGGTGCTGGGATCAAACCCCATGTCAGGTCTTTTGCTCAGCGGAGAGTCTGTTTCTCCCTCTGCCTCCTGCTATTCCCCCTACTTGTGCTCTCCGATTCTCTCTCTCTCTCTCTCTCTCTCTCTCTCTGTCAAATAAATAAATAAAAACAAAACAGCCCCAAATTCACATCCTCCCAGGGTACTCAGTTTAGCAGGTGGAGAGGACACAGTCCCATTCTATGTAGATAAACCCAGGGAGGAACTCTGATTGGCTCTGCTTGGATCATGTGCCCATTCCGAAGGGTATTCTGATGAGTCATTGGACCACCCTGGCTGCCCAGAGCATCAGGGACAGCCAAAAGCTATAGCAGTGGCTCAGGAGGAAGCAGATACAGGGGGGCAGCATGTGTTTGAGAGTGTGGTGAAATAGGAATATTGACGGGTACAATCTTTCTGTGAGAAAATTAAAAACGTGTTTTCAAAACCCCAAAAGTGTTTGTACCTTTGATCCAGGAAGTTGATTTCTATGACTCTGTTTTTTAGGAGGAAAAAAACGTAGAAAGACGTGTGTAAGAGAATTCTCATTGTAGTATTGTTCTCAGTAAGAAAAAAGAAATAACCAAAATGTGTACATTAAATACCTTTTATATATCACATTAAGTGGCATATTATTAATTTTCAGTGATCTTGATGGATGTTTACACACACTGATCTGGAAAGAAATTTGCAATATGTTAATTACTTTCAAGAATCAGCATACAAAGAATGTTTAGACAAATTTTTGGTTTTCAAGAAAAGAGCTTGTTTATTTTCATTACAAGAAAAAACCTTTTGTTAACTACCTATGGTGACAGATGTTAACTTATTAGTGATGATCTTTTTGCAATATACACAAATATCAAATTATTTTTATGCACCTAAAACTAATATAATGTTATGTGTGGATTATATCTAAATAAAAACAATAATAATAACACAACATTTACATTTCTTAAAAAATAAGTTTACTTTTAGGGGTAACAATTGGAGTGGAGTAAGAGGAAGGTGTCTTGAGGGCAGGCAAGTTCTATTTCTTGAGATGCTTGCTACTTACAAGGGTGTATTCACCTTATGAAAATTCACCAAGCTGTCCATTTATGAGATGTGAACCTTACTTTGTGTATTTTATACTTCAGTAAAAATATGTTTTTGCAAATGCATGTATTTATTTATTTTTATTGTTATTTGTGAGAGAGTGCATGGATGTGGCCAACTAGGGGGAGGGGCTGAAGGAGAGAATCTCAAGTAGACTCCCTGCTGAGCACAGAGCCCCACATGGGGCTTCATCTTATGACCCCTGAGATCATGATCTGAGGTGAACTCAAGAGCCAGACGCTTAACTGACTGAGCCACCTAGGTGCCCCACAAATGTGTGTATTTAAAGAAAAAAGTTCAGGGTAGTTACCTGTGGATGGTGAAGTTAATAGTGATTTAAAACAATTCTTTGTAGAAATCTTTATTGTCTATTTTTACAAAGTTTTTTGTACAAGTCTTTGTTGTCTGCTTTTATAGAAAGCATGCATGACTTCTTTTCACCCCCATGGACAGTAGGGGTGAAAAAATGAAGAATGAGTTCTATCAAAGAGCTCACATTTCAATAGGTACTAGGACTAGTCAGTTTGTCTATGGTCTGAAAACCTAAACTAGACACACCTACAGAAACAAGCATGATCTACCAAGACAGGCTAAAGTGCTGTAACAGACCCCAAAATATAACAGCTCAGACACAATAGACATTTCTTCCTCATACTGCCATCTAGGGAAGGTCTCTCATAATGGCAAGCATTCCGCTCCACACGGACATTCAGGGACCCAGGCTGATGATGAGCTTTCCTTCTTAAACACTACCAAGGGGTGCCTTGGTCATGCCGTGGGTTAAGCCTCCGATGCTCGGTTTCAGCTCAGGTCATGATCTCAGGGTCATGAGATCAAGCCCTGTGTCAGGCTCTGTGCTCAGCAGGGAGTCTGATGGAAATTATCTTCTTCTGCCTCTCCTGCATCCCCCCTCCAACTCCTGCTCACTCTCGTTCTCTCCCCCTCTAAAATAAATAAATATATATTTAAAAAAAAACACACATGCTACCAAGGTCTGTCTAATTATTTTCACTCTTACCATGGGAGGTGAGAAGGAGCACTGAAGCATGGCCTGTGGAGGTTTTGTGGGTCAATACTGAAAGTGGCTCACATCACACCTGTTCATACTCCACTGGAAAAGAGCTTTGCCACAGTCTCACCTAATTGCGAGGGAGACTTGGAGCTGCAGTGCCTGGATGGGCATCCATGTTCCCATCTGTGATTCCATTGCTGGAATGGATTTTAGTCCAATTCAGTAAATGCTGCAATGGAGAGTGGGGAGCAGAAGCAGGAAGGACAGGTAACAAAGAGAAAGAGAGAGAAAGCTGACCCTAGTAGACAGTTGACACAAAGTCTACTCAAAGAGGTCCAGGTACATGGCATGTGGCCTCAGTCCCCTCCAGGCCATAGTGATGCTCCGAGTTCACAGGTAGCAATGTCCTGGTTCCTGTGGAATGTCTGCTTTGGCATGAGCTCAGCAGAGGCTTTGGTTAGAATATGAAACAGAAGCACCGCCATCTCCCCAGGGCTGGAAGTCAGAGAGGGAGGTCCCCCAAGCACACACTCTATGGCAGTAAGACGGGCTGCAAGGTTGCCCTGCTCCTTGGCTCGGCTCCCAGGGGAGGCCAGGTGACTCCAGCTGGGGTAAAGCAGGAACCAAGAATCCACAGAGGCAAATGGCGTAAACGCCTCCATCAGCTCTTCTGATCAGGAGTAACAATAAAACTAAGCACTGGATTCAATGTTTTAGAAGTCACCAGATTCCACCCAGCTTTTTCTCCCACATATAAATCGTGCATGAGAGAGACCTCCACGCCTCCCTCCCTCTGCATCACTTAAGCCTTTGGGAAGTACATTCTACAAACCCAGAGTCTTTACAGCCAGAATAGTCAGGCTAAGCCCAGAGAAAATTTGGGCAGCGCCTGTGGGCAATGTGTGGGCTACAGATGCACAAAGCAAGCGTCCAGTGAATATTATCCAGAATGTATTAGCTGATAACGCATGCACCCCAAAATCAATGAGGAAATTATCTCCTTCACACAATTGGCACAAAAGAAGGACATATTCCATGTCCCTCAGGCACAACCCAGCTATTGTCAACTCTGGCATGCGAGATGATAAATGCACGGGTGATCACGCGTCCAGATTTCGATTCCGACGATTATGCACGTGGACCATTTTTTCCCTTTATGGATCCTCGACACTTAACCTACTCAATGGTTTTTATTTGCATTGATCACATTTTATGGTATGATTAAATTTGTATGGAAGAGAACCAATTAGTTTTGTTTTACACTTATTGAATGCACTTTATAGTCAGACAAATTAACTCTCCACAGTTAGGTTGATTTATCCAGTGGCAGGAGGCTTGATAGCCCATGGAGGGTCTCGTTCCCAGCTGGGGTGAGGGTGGGGGTGGAAGATGAGGGTGGGGGTGAAGCTGGTACCTCTGAGAAACGAGCTTAATGTACTGACTCTTATGGTCCAGCAGCTTACTGTGGAGTCTGGGTGAATTTCTCTCCGGAGAGTGAATACAGGGCTGTAGCTCCATGTGGATTTCAAGAACTGATCAAGGCTTTGTCTGAAGAGGAAACATTTCCTCCTACAGAATGAAAAGATCAATGGAGTAAAATTAGGTTCTAGTTCTGCTCTTTGACGGGGCGGCTGTGAGATTAGGCCAGTCATTTAAGCTGCAGTCATTTGAGCTGCAGCAAACAGATGATGAGAAAGAGGAAGAGGAGGGAGCCCATCTCCCTACATAATTTGCTGGAGGACCAAACATGAGAGTACATATGAAAATGATTTTATAAACTGTAAAACTTTATCTTCATCTTAGTTTCCCTTAAAATAAAAAAAAAAAAAAATAGGAGCAGAGCAGCATTGTGAGAACTGAGCATAATTTGGAATCAAATGCCCTGTTCTGTGAATCTCTGTTTGCTTTCCAGCTGTGTGGCTTTGTGGAAGTCACTTAGCCTCTCAAAGCTTAAATGGTCTCATTAAGTAGAGATAAGTATCACAGATCTAATGGATATTTTAGACAGCAGTGTTTTCTGGACCATAATAAAATCACAAACCCCTTATTCTCCATCCCATTACCTTGCTTCATTTTTCTCCATGGCTCCTGTATTAGTTTGTTCAGGCTGCCAGGACACAGGACCACAGGCTGGGTGATTTCAATAATAGAAATATGTTTCCTCACAGTCCTGGATGCCAGAAGTCCCAGGTCAAGGTGTGGGCAGGTTTGGTTTCTCCTGAGGGGTCTGTCCTTGGCTTATGGATGGCTGCCCTCTGGCCATGTCCTCACCTGGTTCTCTGTGTGCATGTGCCCCCTGGTTTCTCTCTGAGTGCTCAAATGTCCTCTTCTCATGAGGACACCAGTGAGGTTGTGTTAGGGCTCACACTAATGGTTCTATTTTCACTTAATTCACCCTTAAAGATCTTCTCTCCAAAGGTGGTCACATCCTGAGATAGGATTTAAGGCTCCAACATGAATTCTGGGGGGATCCAATTCAGCCCATAACACCACCTGACATTATAGTACACATTTATCTGCAGTCATAAACTCCATGAGAGACCTTGTCTCCACCCCATACACCTAATACTTAAAACAGTGCCTGGCACATAATAAGTGCTCAATAAACATCTGTTGAATGACTTAAGTGCTTACCATAATGGCAGTTCCAGCACATTCTAGTTCCATCATGAGGACACCCACTGATAGCTGGGCTGCAATAAATCATCCCTGAAGATTTTCCTAACTATTGCCACTTCCCATGATTAGCTTCTGTTGCACTTGCCCTGGGATCCCAGGATTCAAAGAAAACCCTATCACATGCGTATTTAATACTTTATTCCCAAACTCATGAAGCCTTGAGCTTCAGGGTTGGAAGGAAATGAATATGTCATCAGATTCTATTTAAAAACGAGTGAAGGAAACCCTTTTATAGTGTTCCTTGCTAATCTTCTCCATGACCAACGCCAGGAACTAGGAGCCCTTTACCCCTGGAAGCAGCCAGTTTTGTGATTAGAACGTGTTCTTTGGGGTGCACAATGAAGCAAAACACAAGGATGTTCTTTTTAGAATGGGTTATAATAGTTAACGGAAACAAATATCTCTAAGTAGGCAAACAGATGGCAAATTGGTTTATCTGTGTGGTAGTAAAAGTTCTCAGTAATTCAAATAAATTCATTAGGTCTACGGGAAACTAAATGAAGTCTCAAAACACAATATTGATATATATAATATGATACTATATACAAACGTGTTTATTAACTTATATATGTGGATATTCATTTTATTTTTTTAAAGATTTTATTTATTTACTCATGAGAGACACAGACAGGCAGAGACATAGGCAGAGGGAGAAGCAGATTCCCTATGGGGAGCCTGATGTGGGATCCGATCCCAGGACTCCAGGATCAGAACCTGAGCCAAAGGCAGATGCTCAACCACTGAACCCCACAGGCACCCCAGATATTTACTTTAAAATAATGTATCTTGCGTTTAGAAAAGATACAAAACCTTGCATGGGATGGATACACAGCAACTGCAGAGCATTGGTGTGGCCAGTGAGAGGGGCCATCAGGAGGGCCAGGGGAGGGGCATCTTTAACTCTACCTGCAACATTTATTTTTTTAACAGAGAAGCCTGAAGCAAATATGGCAAAATGTCCACATCTTTTGCACCTTGGTGGCAGGCACATCATATAATTATTTTCCCCTGAACTTTTCTGATGTTTGAAACATGTCTTAACTTCTTTTTAAAGTATTTCAGTGACCAGGGGCAAGTATCATCTTTAACTGAACTAACGTGAGACCCTACATCCAGCCACTGGTCCTGGTTCTGACCTCTGGAGCCATCCAGAATAGATGTTCTTCTTCTTATCCACCATCTCTATTGCCTTCCTAGGTAGGACAAACACGCCAGGTGACCTCACCGCCAGCCTTGTGGCCAATACTGCAGCTGAATCGCATCTGGACAGACAGACTCCTGCCTCTCCCTTCCTTACTGAGTCAATCCAGAAGTATAGAGTACCTGCCAAATGAATATCAGGACTCTTCCCCCTCTGAGCTCACCGTCTGGTGAGAGAAACATATATGCAACCGGATAAATATGGTGTGATGTTCTAACCAGACAGCTGGCACACAGAGATTGAAATTAGAGGAGTATATGACTAACCCCCCTCCAGCCAAATGGTCTGAAGGCTGGAGATGCTTAGCTGGAAAAAGTAACCCCCAAGGGGGCCAGGGCTGGAAGTGTGCATCCCACCGAGAGGCTCAGTCACCTGGCTACCTGCAGGGGGGAGGGGGGAGGAGGGGATGTAATCCAGCAGTGTTCCCAGGAAGAAGAAGGAGGAGGAGGAGGAGGAGGAAGAGGAGGAGGGGGGGGAGGAGGGGGAGAGAAGAAGAAGAAGAAGGAGGAGGAGAGAAGAAGAAGAAGAAGGAGAAGGAGGAGGAGAAGAAGAAGAAGGAGAAGAAGAAGGAGAAGAAATAATAATAATCATCATCATAATCATCATCTCAGGAAATTTTCTTCCAGTCTCTGCCACAGGAACTGAACAGAAAGGGGCAGACAGGCAGGTGTCCGTAAAAACCGCTAAAGGTGGCCACAAGCACCATGGGTAGAGTTGTCCTCCCGTGGGTGGGGATTCATTCAGAGGCGGGCGCACAGGGAATTGGGAGATGCAGCCCCTTCCTCGTGGAAAGCTCACTCCAGGAAAAGAGCAGAGCCTGGGAGAAGTGGGGGGAGGGCAGCTTGGGGTCCAAAGTGGGGCCGCGCAGGTACCACCAAGGGGCTGGCACTCGAAGGACAGGCCCAGACAGGAGGTGGCCCACATGTGCCAGGCCCAAGAACAGCAAGGATTTTTTTTAAGATTTTATTTATTTACTCATGAGAGACAGAGAGAGGCAGAGACATAGGCAGAGGGAGAAGCAGGCTCCTTGCAGGGAGCCCAATGTGGGACTCGATCCCAAGACCCCGGGATCATGCCCTGAGCCAAAGACAGATGCTCAACGACTGAGCCACCCAGGTGCCTGAATAGTAGGAATTTAAACAGGCTACTATTCAGACAGCTGGAAAAACAGATTCTGAAGAGCAAAACAGGCAAGGATCTAAGGCCAGAAAGTATGTAGCACTTTATCCAGAGGGTGAAAACTTTCATATAGAAAACTGTACTCCTAGAGGCAGAACCCTTGATGACCAAGAGGCATTGCCTGCCTGTCGGGAATCATTGGCATTCATTGAGCACCCACCACACGTTCCAGGCACAGACCCAGGGAACGTAAGTGCATTATCTCATTTAGTTTTCATAATATCTCCAGAAATCAGACAAATGCCATTTGACAACGAAACCAGACAAATGCTATGACAAATGCCATTTGATAGGTGGGAGAAATGAAATATTTTTAAAGATTATTTATTTATTTATTTATTTATTTGAGAAAGAGAGTGATCGAGAGAGAGAGAGCATGAGCGGGGGTGGGGGGTACAGAGGGAGAGTGAGAAGCAGACTGGCCGCTGAGCAGGGAGCCCAGCTCAGGGCTCCATCCCGGGACCCTGGGATCATGACCTGAGCTGAAGACAGATGCTTAACTCCCAGCCACCCAGGTCCCCCAAGAAATGAGATATCAAAAGTGACTAAGTCACTTGCCCGAGGTCACAGATTTGGCATTTGACAGTCAAACATGGAGTCTGACTTGGTAACAATATGCACCCTTGCCTTAACCAAGAACATCCCTGGGAGCAACACACACTTCACTTTCTTGCCACAACGTCTATCCGTTGACCTTGACATTCACCCTCTCAGATTCTGTTACTGTTCCTCGTACTTGTGTTAATGATGTGCTCACCGCATCCCCATGACAAGCCCAGGGGGTGACATAACTCCCCTTCTCTTGGACATGATGAAAATAAAGCCCAGAGGCAGTGATGATGCACCCAAGTCCCTCAACGAACTGGCGACGCCCTTTGACGGTGGGGTTCTCGCTTCCTCCAGCGGTGGACTTTTGGCCATAACAATGTTTCAAAAACTGTGCCCTCCCCACCCCCACTGATAGAGTCTGAGACCACTTGGGGGAAATGGGGAGGTAACACTATAATCACATCATTTTAAGATAAAATTTCCCATCCTCCTTCTCCAGAAATCTAAACGATGGTCCAGGAACTGATCTCCAAAGAAAACCATCTGCCTGGAGCTAAATATGAAGTTTCTTATGTACTGTGCCAAAGCCTTTTTCAGGCTCTGGGGGAATAACACTTTGATATGTTAATCAATGTGTACCTTTTTTTCATTCCTAGAAATGCCAGTCGCCCGATGATGTTTCCTCCATTCACAGAACATTAGGGTGGCCAATATTCCGCCCTAGAGAAGGGATGTCTCAGCTCCAATGACTCAAAGCACAATGACCAGAAAAGTTGAAGAATCCTAAGTGAATGTATAGTAAGGTGAGCATCTCAGAAACATAAAAAGACACACTCCCAGATGAAACAAATGCTTGCCAGACTTGCGGGAATGAGGAGAATTCAAGGGCAAGAGACTGACTTTGGGGAGTGAATGAGAAGGAGCCATGTGCTCTCTCCCCAAGGCCAAGTTCAGAGTCATGGTGCAGAGCATTGCAGAACCCCAAGTCTTCTGTACGGGACTCCAAAGAAGAGAGGACCCATGCTCTCCCTTTCAGGATGAGTCCCAGAATGTGACAGGACCCCAGAGCTCCCTGCACCAAGCCCGGGGGGTGCAGAAAACCAATCTTGTGCAGTCTGAGAAGGAAGCACTTGAGCCCCTGCATAGAATGAGAACCTCAGAATGTCCCCTTAGAGAGAAGGTGACAAGAAAGGGTGAGAACTCTCAGAGTCTTGTAGCTGGGCACAAAGGAAGACACAGCAGTGACCCGTATGGATAGAAGATAAGACCAGATGGGACCACCCGTAGCACAGAGGTGGCCAACTGAGAGTGACGGCAACACCCTCCTCTGCCCCCACTTCCCACTGACCTTCACTGAGGTCTTGGCTCTCCAAAATCAGACAAGACCCTAGGAGATGAGAGAACACCCACCCGCCTGATGCTCCATTTCTACCATCTGAGTCAAGCTCAATGACATGATTGTTTAAACTCTAATTCTTACATTGCTGAGATCGTGAGATAAGATTTATACCCACTACATAGCTGGGATGTCCCTTCTTGGTCCCTGAACCTCGCAGGGCCTGGTTCCCACCTCCCCCAGCCATACCAGCCTGGGCTGAGCAGAGGCTGGATTTCTGGGGAAGTTGACGCTGCAGCCCTGCTCTCGTGCCTCCGGCTGCCGGGGCTATTTGTCTGCTGGTGACAATGACAAATGGCTCCATCAGGTGGGCGGTGGAGGGATAGGGCCCTGGAGGGGGTGAGCAGAGGGGCTTTCTGCAGAAGAAGGGTCCTCCTGGGTCTGCTCTGTCTCAGGCAGAGAGAGTGAATGTCAATCCTGAGGGGTCACTTCTGTCCCTGGCAGGGTCCCTGGGATCCCTTCTCTC
The DNA here is from genome assembly GCF_048164855.1 of Canis lupus baileyi. Lineage (NCBI taxonomy): Eukaryota > Metazoa > Chordata > Mammalia > Carnivora > Canidae > Canis > Canis lupus. Next base: position 58,009,034 of record NC_132845.1, read on the forward strand.
TTAGAGTCCCCTAGCCCTCACTTTCACCTTCACCTGGGGAAACCAGATGCATTTCTGAGCCCCACTCCCCATCAGCTTAGCTTCAAGTGAGACTTGTATCTTCCACTCCTCCCTTCCTGCCTCTTGCAAGCCCATCAGCCCTACTACCCCTAAATCAAGGGTCCTACTGTCCCCTTGAGGACAGACAGGGAGCACTATAGTCACAATGATGACCAACATTTTTAGTGTTTGAGGCATGCCAGGTCACGTGCTAAGCACCGTGTGTCCTTCTTTGACCCTCACTACATCCCTCAGAGGTAGATACTCTCATTGGCCACATCTTATAGATAAAGTGACAGAGGCTCTGAGAGGCGGGATCACATGGTTCCAATGGGGTAAAAAGATTATTATTGGGACCCAAAGCCCATACCTTAACCACAATCCACCATAGAAAGGCTGCAGGTACAGGTATGCAAGATCATGTCAGGGACACTGTCACCAGGCTGTGACAGCAAAATGATTCTATGTCCCACCCATAGAACAGCTGCCTTTCCTGGGTAGGCCAGGCAAGGGAATGGGATGAAGCTGGTCTGAAGACTGGAATCTGTGCTTATGGCTAAAAGGATCTGGAAACCATCCAGTCTGGCAAGTCATTCTTCTCTGCCCATGTGTTCCAGCTGCCAAAACGTCTTGCAGAATGCCGGAGCCCCGCCTTCCATCAGGCTGCCTCGTCTAGGCAGCTGGAAGACTCTGCAGGTGATTGCCTGGATCGGGAGTTAATGCAGCTGCATTACCATCTATGTCTCTCATGCTTAAAGAAGCATAGGGAAGAATTTTCTCTGTGTCTTCTTAAATACTTTGCATGAAAGAGACTTCTGTCATAGCCAGAGAATTGGGCACTGACCCTCAGTATCCAGGTAGCATGTCCTCGAGCTAGAACTCAGAGAACCTGGATACTGCTCTATCGGAAACAGCTGGGCAGGTGGGGATGTTAACCTGAAATAAAATGAACCAGGTTGTAGAACTGTGGGTGTCCTCATCACCATTTTAGTGTCAATGATTTAACTAAAACCTTGAAACACCGAGGATTTTTAACTCTTCCAGTTATAAGTTGTAGACACCCAACTCAAACAGGTTAAAACAAAGAAACAAACAAAAATAGGGGGGAAAGGAAGCAAAGGAGGAGAAGGGGAACTAAGTCATATAACTGAAAGGTTCATACAGGTTTTGGGTGTGGCTGGATCCAGGAGCTTTAATAACTTCATCAGAACTCTATCTTCTTGTCCCTTGTATCTCTTTCTCTTGTGTTGTCTTCACTCCCTAGCAGAAACTATTCTCAGGAGGACCAAGCAACCAATGATTCAGATTCATATCCTAAGAGTTCAGCAACCCTAATGGGAAGACTGCTTCTCTTTCCCAATAGCTCCTGCCAAAGGTCCAGGGCCGATTCATTGGTGTAGTTTGGAGCTCTGGGTTTCTGGAGCCCAAGCAAGGTCTTCTCAACTGGAAGACAGACAGTGAGTGACAAGAGTTGGATTCCTCTCGTGAGGGAGAGTAGATACCCCCTGGGTAGCCCACTCCACAGAGGAGGGTGAAGCAGAGGACCGGAAGTGACTGAATTTCTCCCTAAGCCAGGAGTCGTGTGATATGCTAACCCACAAAGCTGTGCAGTATGACCATGAACTAGCTTTTATCTTCCCAATATTTCTGTTGTCCTCGAGGAAACCAAGACTCCAAGAGGGAGGATAGTTTGACCTCCACAGCATGACCTCAGGTTCAAGCTCACATGTGGCTGATTCCACCAGCACTGTTCCAAAGCTGATGGAGAATCTAACTTCAAAGGGTCCTAGCTCCAGAAGAAACACTATTTCGTTGGGTCCCTTTGCACCAATTACTATTCTCTGAGCTTTACTTTCGGCAGCTGTGAAATGACAACACTGTCCTAAATCAGGGCTGTGAACCAGCAGAGTCTTCCAGGCAGGACACAGTTTTCAGAAAGCCTGGAGGATAGCCCTTCTTTTCAGCCAGCACTACCAGCACCAGAAGTGACATGCAGCTTCGCCTGCGTCCAAAGGCCATGATCATTCGCAAATGACCTTGGGCACTCAGTTTAAACAATCAAAATGTGGATAATGCAGTGTGGCCTCAGTACGTTGGGTGCATTATCTCATTTAATCTTGCCCTTTGCCTAGTTATGTAACATCACAAATGTACAGAAAAGAACGTGTCAGACACATGTGTGATCTTTTCTGAGATTAAACAGATGTTAGCATTTCACCATATTGCTTTAAAATTCTTTTTAAAGAAACAAAATGTTAGAGACACTGGTAAACATGTCCTCATCAATACCCTGTATTTTTCTCTGTAGTTCCATCTTCCTCCAGAAGTGCCTTCAATATCGGATTGGCATGAATAAACTACAACTATGTTTACATTCATTCCATTTTGTATATAAACATAAACTATATTTATTATATATGTATGTTCATGTATACATGCACGTATATATATATATTTTGTTTGTTTGTGTGTTATCAATTTTACATGCAGCATCCTTTTAAAACTTGCTCGATCCTCAAACTTAGTTTTCTTAATTTATCCATATCCATATGGATCTGGTACATTCATTTAAACTGTAGTATCATATTCTTTTGCGAATAAACTATAATTTATTTACCATTCCCCAACCGAGAGAATATTGGTTGTTTTTACATTCTTGTAATGACAAACTACTATAATAAGAATCTTTGTATAGTTCTCCTTGGGCACATACTGGAGAGTTTCTCCAGCGCAAACACCCAGAAATGGAATCGGTAGGTAATAACATGAGTGTATCCGACTTTACTAGGTAATGCCAAATTGCTGTCCACAAAGTGGCTTTACCAATTTATACTCCCACCAGAAAGATGAATTTCCACTTCTTCATATCCTCACCAACACTTGTGTTACCAGATTTATTGATTTTGTCAGTCTGACAAGTACAAACTGTTATTTCACTGCTACATTTTGAATAGACCCAAGAGTGGCATTGAGAATATTTTTATAGTTGATTGGATATCAGGTTTTCTTTTCCAATTATTTTTTCACATACTTTATCATTATTGGATTGTTTCTTAAGGATTTCTGAGGGTTCTTAATACATCCTACATGCTAATAATCCCTTACTAATTATATGACTGGCAACCATCTTCCCTCACACTGTCTGTTCCCAAGGTTTTATATGTATTTTGTCATACAGAAGTTTTAGTTTAATGTACTGGTGTCTATCAATATCTTCCTTATATTCTCCTTTGTGACTTAGGTTTTTCCTAAGTCACAAATTTCTTTGAGAAATTTTTTCTACTGAATCTCATAAAAAGATTCTCCCAGGTTTTCTTCTAACAGTTGTATTTCTGTTATGCTGTTCACATATATAGTTTGACTATATCTAGAATTTTTTTTCCATAACGTTAGGCATCTACTTTGAATCCATTTCTATATGGATAGCAAATCAGCCCAGCACTAATGGTTCCTATTTTATCATGTCATATACCAAACTCTCTAATTACAAGAAGGTCTGTGTCTAGATGGGTTTGTAACATTGTTCTAACTACTGGGTGAATTCCCAGGCCTATACCAGGGTTTTCACTGTGTGGCTTTCCCAGCTACTATGTTTCTGTGTCTCAGCTCCAAACTTCCACACTCAGCTTTGTGATGTTGGGGTTGGGACCCCGTGATCCCCAGTTCTTCCCCAGTTCTATTTGTCAGTTGCTTCTGTTAGGCATCAGGAATGGGCTCTCTTATTGAGAGACTGGGATAAGAATAAGAGGCTCGCTCCTTCTGTCTGCTTGTGGTCCCCGTGATGATCACACACTTCCTCAGCCCAGGAGCAGTGGTTCTTCTCTGTAGCAGTGGCTTAATCATTGGCAGTTCTCCCCACACTTGAAAACAGCCTCACCACACCCTCTTCACGACACCAGCACCAATGAGCTGTGCTCCCTCCTCAGAGCTCGGAGTCAGTCATGTGGAGTCCTACTCTCAGCATTGACTTTCAATAATTCCATTTTCCTTTGTCCCTCTGTTCCTGAGTCAGTAGTTAGCTCCTGTAGCAGCCTCTGTGATGGCTTTGTGTCCTTTACAGCGTTTTATTTACCTAATCAATTTTATACCCAGTTGACACTTCTTTATATTAAACTCTCCCTGTTATAGCAACTGGTGTGGTATCTCTCTCTTGACAGGACCCTTACTGATACCGCAACTTTACAGTAAATTTTGATGCCAAAGAAGGAAATGTTCTATTTTTCTTCTTGAAAATGTTCTTATATATTCTTGGCTCTTACTTTCCCACGTGAGCTTTATAGGCCCGATTGTGAAGTTCCACCAACATAATAATATTAATATTAAGCATTTGAATATTTACATAGCAATTACATAAATTTATGTCTAAATCTCAACTAAGATTTTTCCGATCCATGAACACAACATGATTTTCCCATTTCTTCAGGTCTTCTTCTATGTTTTTCATTAAGATACTCTATTTTTCTTCATAAAGTTTATATACATCCTCTGCTAGATATACTTCTAATTAATTTAGGGGTTTTGTTGTTATGGTACATTAAATCTCTTAAATTGCTGTTTTTAATTGTTTCTGGCTAGTGTTTAAGAAGGCAATTGATTTTCTTCTGTGTATTGATCTTGTATCCAGCAACTTGATGAACTCCTGTATTTGTTTTTAATATGACTGTATATCCTGTAGAATGTTTCTATGTAGTTATATCAACTGTGAATATTGACTGCCTTGTTTCTTTTTTTTTTTTTTACAACTGCTACAGCTTTCTTTGTATGCATGTGTATAGGTCTGTGTATATGTGTCTTATTACACTACTGTCATGCCCTCAGCTCAACATTGAAAAGAAACACTTTCTTTTCTAGCCAAGATGGATTTACAAGACCTGAATCTACCTTCTCACTTGAAACATCAAAAAAAAAAAAAGTTATTTAAAAAAATATGAAAAAATAGTTCTCAAGAATATTGGGTATTAGGCAAGGAAGGTCAGTGAACTCTGAAAGATAGGGAAAAAAAGGAGATAAGCTCTGAGATTGCTCCAGGTTACTGCCCAAAGAAAGTTTCCAGCACAGGGAGGGTGACCCCACACAGAGTGAAGTCCACCTGAAGTAAGGGGATAAGTCTGAAATTCCAGGAAGGCCAAGATAGCTAGAGTTCACAGGATAGAATGCCAAAGAGGAAAATACCATTCAGAGGGAGAACTCCTTGGGGATCTGCAGAAAGTCCCCACTGAGTCCTTAGCTGAACACTGATCACCTCCAGGAATGAAATCTTGCCATTTGCAATGACATAGGTGGATAATTGAGTATAATTCTAAGTGAAAGAAGCCAGTCAGAGAAAGACAAATACCATATGATCTCACGATATGTGGAATTTAAGAAACAAAACAAATGAGCAAAGGGAAAAAGAGAGAGAAAGAGAGACATATTGGAGGGGAAGTGGGTAGGGCAATGGGTGAAATAGGTGATGGGGATTAAGGAGTGCACTTGTGATGAAAACTGGGTGTTGTCTGAAAGTGTTGAATCACTATATTGTACACCTGAAACTAATATAACACTGTATGCTAACTATACTGGAATTTAAAAAAAGAATATGAGAGAAATCCCGGAAGTTAAGTAAAGAACCACTGTAAAGGATTAAAGTGCATAAGACTCAGGAATCACACAAGGCCAGGAAATAATAATGCTTCTCCCCACCAGTCATAGTGGAAAAGTCCTAATTCGTAGTGCACTCGTTTGAGTATTAGAAGGATTTTGCCTCAGCAGTGGGGTGAAATTATCCCTAGACTAAATACTGCTCTGGTTCCACCTAACAAAGCTCAAATGCAAGACCCCAAAGGATCAAAAATGTTTCAAGCAATATAATTGCAGGCAAGAGCAAAGCTTAGAAGTAGTCATAAGAATAAAAACTACCTAGTACGCAGCAAAGTGAAATTAAAATTTGGCATTCAATAAAAAATTACCAACCATACAAATACACAAGAAAACATAACCTATTAATCAAAAGTGATGCAGAGGAGCGCCTGAGTTGACTCAGTTGGTTGGGCATCCAGCTCTTGATTTCAGCTCAGGTGGTGATCTCAGGGTCAATGGGATCAAGTCACGTGTTGAGCTCTGCAGTCAGTAGGGAGTCTGCTTGAGATTCTCTCTCTTCTTCTCCCTTTACACCTCCTCCCTCCACATGTGAGCTCTCTTTCTCGCTTAAATAAATAAATATATCTCTAAAAAAAATAATGGCTGAAATTTAAATGTGTACAAAATATTTGGATAGAAATTTTACCAAAGAAAACAGATATGCAAACAGCCAGTCAACATATGGAAGGATGCTCAACATCATTAACAATCAAGAAAATAAAGTTCAAACCACAATGGGATACTATTTCTATCCACCAGGATAGAAATAATAACAAATGCGATACCAACAGGTATTGGCAAGGATGTGAAAGCAGTGGTGATGGGACTATAAAATGATCTGGCTCCTTTTGAAGAAAGATTGGCAAGTCCTCAAATATTTAAAAACAAATTTAACATGAGACACCACAATCCCACTCCTAGGTATCTACCCAAGAGAAATAAAATGGATATCTGGATAAAGATTTGCACATGAAGGTTCATCATGGCATTATTCATAAGAGCCTAAAACTTAAAAAACCCAATTGTCCCATCAACTAATAAATGGATACCACTCAGAAATAAAAAGGAATGAACTACTGATACCAGCAGCAACATGAATGAACCTCAAAGACATTATGCTAATTGAAGACAGCCAGACTCAAACAACACATACTGTATGACTTCATTTGTATGAAATTGTAAAAAAAAAAAAAAAAAAAAGGCAAGTCTATAGAGTCAGAAAGTAGACCAGTGGTTACTTGGGGCTAGGAGTGGGAAGAGGAAATGCCTACAAATAGGCAGAGAGAATCTTTATTGGTGATGAAGTATTCTAAAACTACATGGTGGTAATTATTGCACAACTCTGTAAATTTTCTTAAGGTGTGCAATTCTTTACTCAGAATGGGTGAATTTAATGATTTAGAAATTATACCTCAATAAAGTCATTTTAAAAGAGATTGATAAAAGAATGAAAATAAACTGAGAAAATATTTGCGAATCACATACCTGATTTTTTTAAAACACTTGCATCCAGAATATGTAATAAGGAAAGAAATGGAATATCAGTCAGCCATAAAAAAAAAGAACTTGCCATATGAGACAATGCAGATGGACCCAGGGGTTATGATGCTAAGTGAAATACCATATTATCTCACTTATATGTGGAGTCTATAAAACAAAACAAATACGAAAAAGCAGAAACAGACCCATGAACAAATGGCAACCACTGGTGGTTGCCAAGGAGGATGGGGTGGGGGATGGGCAAAATGGGTGAAAGGGAGTGGGAGACGCAGGCTTCTAGTTATGGAATGAATAAGTCATGGGGACGAATGGCACAGCATCAGGAATATAGTCAATAATACCGTAATCGGGTATAGTGACAGAGGTAGTTCCCACTGTATTGAGCACAGAACAATGTATAGAGTTGTAGACTCACTATGTTGTGCAACCTAATATAACATTGTGTGTCAACTCTACTCCAAAAATTTAAAACAACTAGTAATAATATTAAACCAAATATTTGAAGAGATACTTTACCAAAGAAGATACAGGAAAAAAAAAAAAAGAAGAAGATACAGCGATGCAAATAAACACATGGAAAGATGTTCAAAGTGGTTAATGATCAGAAAAATGCTAAATTAAACCCCAATGAAATCCCAGTATTCGCCTATTAGAATGTCTAAAATTTTCAAAACTGACCACGCCAAGTGTTGGCAAGGGTGTCGTACAACTGGAAGTCTCATACACCGCTGTGGATGGAAGAATGTTAAAGGGTTATAAGCACAGCCCCAAACAGTTTGGCCATTCCTAAAGAGTTAGATGTGCATCTACCCTATGATTTTACCCCCAGGGATTTCAGCAAGAGAAAAGAAAGCAAAATGTCTATGCAAGGACTTGTATACAAATGTTCACAGTGGCCTTAGTTGGAATGGTCAGACACTGGACACAGCACAAATATTGATCAACAGACAAGAGAATTAGCAGACTGTAGTATAACCATACAATGGATATGCTCAGCCATCAAAGGAGTGAAGTATAATACATTATACAAGATGGGAACATGGGGCGACAGGGTGGCTCAGTTGGTTAAGCATCTGCCTTCGGGTCAGGTTATGATCCCAGGGTCCTGGGATTGAGTCCTGCATTGAGCTCCTTGCTCAGGGGGGAGCCTGCTTCTCCTTCTATACCTCCCTCTGCTCATGCTCATTCTCTCTCTCTCTCTCTCACTCTCTCTCTCTTACTCTTTCTCAAAAATAAATAAATAAATACATCTTTTTAAAAAAAATAAGATGGGAACATATTAAGATGGATATTTGAGTGAAAGAAGCAGATGAAAAGACACACATTGTAATATTTTGTTAGTATTAAATTCTTAAAAGTGAGCTGCAAATTCATAGCAACAGAAGCAGATGGGTGGTCACTGGGGGATGACAGGCTCTGGCAGGCAAGGAGGGGCAGGAGAGAGCCTTCCAGGGGTAATTGACATGTTCATTATCTTGATTGTGATGACAGCTTCATGGATTCATACGTGGTCAAAACTTACCAAATTCACACATTAAATGTGTGCAATTCACTAAATATCATGCTTCAACAAAGCTGGATTTGTTCTTTTTTTTAAATAGACATATGGTAGAGAAACAGACGTGAATGTATACTTGTTGCCCATTCAAAGAAAATGTTGCTTACATTTCATCATGTATGTTTGTTTTTGGATTTTGGTAGCTGATGGTTTTGGATGAAAACTATTACATCTCATACATTTCTTCTAAAAGAAAAAACCCACTAGAGGCACCGAGCTGTTCAGTGGGTTAACTACCTGCCTTCAGTTCAGATTATGATCTCAGGGTCCTGAGATCCAGTCCTGCCTTGGGCTCCCTGCTGGTGGGAGTCTGCTTCTCCCTCTGCCTCTGCCCCTCCCCCTGCTCATGCAATCACTCTTAAATAAATAAATATCTTTTTTAAAAATAAAATAAAATAGACATTTTTAAAAACCTCACTTTATTGAGTTATGACTGCTATGTAAAAAGTTGTATATATTTAACATATACAACTGGATGAGTTTTGGGGTAAGTAAACACTGAGAAACCATCACTACCTAGCTAACAGTACTGTATCATATACTTAAAATTTGCCATGAGAGTAGATATTTATGTTAGGTGTTCTTACCACAAAATAATAATAGCAATAAAGAGGGCAGAAGAAAACTTTGGGAGGTGATGGATATTGTCGTGTTCCTCTTGTTATAATTCCTTCCGTTCCCCTTTTCCCCCCAATGGGTATTTTAGGTACTTCAGATGACTCCTTTCTCCAAGTGTACCTAAGGGACTTCTTGTGTTTAACCTTGAAACTGAACACCTTTTTAACCACTATTGAGAGAAATGTCAGGGAGAAGAAGGAAATGTTTCTTCAATCCCGAAGGAGCTTCGGGGGAAAACACACACACACACACACACACACACACACACACACACACAAACACACAAAACCAGGCAGTATTCCTGCATCATAAAGCTCCTTCGAAAGTGAGATGGTGAGAATATTAACAAATTCATCAGCTCTTACTCTCCTAGTGAACATGGAGAACAGTGCGTACATAAATAATCCTGTTCTGTTTCCTGTTACTATAAAACCGTACGTGGGAATAGCCGCACAAAGGAATGTATTAAGTCACTTCGTCATCAGCTATGGCTGCCATGCTGGTGAAATATCACCCATAACCCTAAAATGTCTCCAGCTCTAAGCAGTGTTTCCTGCTTTATAATTTGTGGCCCAGGAAGCAGAATTTAAATCGATATCTCTACCACAAAGTGCAAATCTTAGGAAGTTTCCAGGTGAAACAGCATAAGGACTTTAGAATCCCCTGCTTCATGCATATGGTCATACAAGTATAAATATATGTTATTACTTATATATTTGTATAAATTTATATCACAAATACCACGTTGGCTTCTTCCTTCAACCTAAGAATTTGAGAGTCTTTTCTCTGGAGAATAACAACATCAACATGAATGTACTCATCAAGTTAAGGAGGTTTCTTCTGTTTCCATTTGCTAAAAGCTTTCTTTTAATCATGAATATGTCTTGAATGTCTTTAAATACATTTTGCTGAATCCATTGGAAGGTTCATATAGTTTTCTCTGGATGAGTAACTAGAGTTTTAATTTGTAAACGATTTTTATGCTGCTGGGAAAAAAAATTCCCTACTTGGCCATGATGCATCTTTTTAAAGATTTTATTTACTCATGAGAGACACAGAGAGAGGCAGACATGGGCAGAGGGAGAATCAGGCTCCCTGCAGGGAGCCCGATGTGGGACCCGATCCCAGGACGCCACGATCACACCCTGAGCCGAAGGCCCGGGCTCGACCACTGTGCCACCCAGGCACACAGCCATGATATATTTTTAGGACAAGTTGCTATGTTTTGTTTGGTGATCTTTCTTTTAAGATTTTTATTCTTAAGTATAATTTGAATATTTGATTACCTTCCTTTACTACTCTTTTTATTTTATTATCCTTGTCTGATTCTCATTTCTAGTGGAGTCTTCTAGTAGCCTCATAAAAAGGATTGGAGAACTGCCCCCTTTTTTCCCTTTTTTGCATTAAATAGGAATTGTTCTTTCCTTAAATGTTTGGTAAAACACACTGAAGTTTTGAAATTTTGTTTTCTAAGCGATGAATTTAAGACAGAATTTTCTCCCTGCTTAGCTGTATCATCTCATGAGTTTTGATGTAAAAGAGTTTGTCATTCAGCTATACATATTTTCTAGTTTCCATTGTGATGTTTTATTTGACACATGAATTATCTACTCTTATATTGTTAAGTTCTAAAACAAATTTTTCTTGGTTTCTAACATTATCATATTGTGGTTAAAGCATATAATGCTTGTTAGTACTTACTTAGATTTGCTGTGTGGCTGAATCATAGTTCAGTATTTTGGAAAAGATTTTTTATGTTCCCTAAATATTACGTGATAAGTTCTATATATGTTCATTAGCCAGAATCCTGCTACCTCTGTTACTTGAATTTTCCATAACTTTCTGATTTTTTGCCTGTTTCACCTATCAGTTACTTAGAGAAGTGTATTAAGCCCTCCATTCGGATTGTGGATTTGTATACTTCCTTACCCTTATAAATTTGTCAATACTTACTTTATATGTTTTGAAACTACCTACTTAAGCTATACAAGTCCTGGAATGTTGTATCTTCCTAATAAATCACTCCTGTTATCGTTCTGTATCAACCCTTTTTATCATTAACAATATATTTCTCTTTTGTTAATAATAAGTTTCTCGGGCACCTGAGTGGCTTAATGGCTGAGCATCTGATCCCAGGAGGAGCTTGCTTCTCCCTCTGCCTGTGTCTCTGCGTCTCTCTGTGTTTCTCACGATTACATAAATAAATAAAATCTTAAAAATAAATAATAATAAATTTCTCTTCAGAAATAGTTTTATGTTAATAAAGAATTTCTTTCTAATTAGTATGTATTTTTAAACTGATGTTATCAAAGTAGGGGTGAGCAAGCTGTAGCCTAAGGGCCAAATCCCCCCACTGCTTGCTTTTGTAAATAAAGTTTTATTGGAACACAGATAAACCCATACATTTACATATTGTCTATGGCTGCTTTCAAGCAACAACAGTAGAGTGGAACAGTTGCAATAGGCCAGTTGATGGCCAGCAAAGCCCTAAAATATGTATTATGTGGTTCTTATAGAGAAAATTTCTTGACCACAATAATCCAATATTGACTAGACCCAAGTAAATACTTGTATGTGTGAGATAGGAAGCAATGCCAAGGGCTGCTGTGTACCCAACACCTAGTTTGAGAAATAGAACATCGCCAGCATCTTTGAGGGTATCCATAGGTCCCTCCCTGATCTGAGCTCAGTCCCTCTCCCTCATCCCTTTCCTGCTTATCATGTGTGCTTATCCATTGTTTTTCTTTGTAATTTTACCATATTTGCATCCACAAACAATATGTTGTTTAATTTTTCATGGGCTTTGAACTCTGAGTAAGTAGAATCATGGTGTATTATTCATTGACAATTTGCTTTGCTTGCTCAATGTATTATGTTTTTGAGATTCATCCTGGTTTCATATACTTGTGGTTCATTTTCACTGCTGTTGAGAATCTCAGTGTATGTACCAAAATGTATTTTTTCCATTCCAGAGTGGATAAGTATTTCTAGTACTTTTCTATTATTAAAAAGTGTTGCTTCCTACCTGTGTCTCATGCTGCATACTGGCAAGCATTTCTCCAGCATATATACCCAGAGTTTTGAGGGATTGCCTGGCCATAGGTAGGGATTATCTTCACCTTTACTAGACAAAGGCAAATTGCTCTCCATAGTGGTTACATATTTTATTCCCCCACCAAAAAAAGTATAAAATTTGCCATCAGGCCATAGCCTCACCAATAAATAATACTGGCTTTTTTTTTTTTTTTGGTTGACTAGGCAGTATGATGTATCTTATGGTTGTTTTAATTTTCATTTCCAGAATATGCATGGAGTCGAACATCTTTACATATGTTTAATGACATTTATTCTCTACGTCTGTGATAGCCTTTATATGTTGCGTGTCCATTTCTCAATTTGATTGTTAGTCTTATTCGCCTTAACTTGAAGACCCTCTCTATTTTGCTTGATACTCATCATTTACCACTTTTGTTGCTGCAAATACCTTTTTCCACATTGCGGCTTATGCTCTAACTCCACTTTTCTCATTGTCATTTTTTAACAGGATTTTTTTATAGAGCCAAATTTATTCATCTTTCCTTTTATGATTTATACTTCCTGCAGATTGTTTTTAAAATATTGTTCCTTGATGCATTGTCATAAATATATACTCCAGTACTGTCTTCTCAAAGATTTTATGTTTGTCTTTCACATAAATCTTGAAAGCACCTGAAATTGACTTTTGCAGGTAGTGTGAGGTGGAGATACAACCACATCATCCCCTCAGTATCACCAGATTTAATTAGCAGAGCTTTATCATGATTTTAACCCATATGGCTTGTCTACTAACCCTTAATATGAGGTAAGCTTCACTTCATTTCTCTTCTTTATGGGTATCTTGTTCTGAGCCCTTTAGTCTTCCATAAAAATGTAGTATTTTTATGTCTTTTGCCCATTTCATGATTGGATTGTTTGTTTCTTTGGTGTTGAGTTTAATAAGTTCTTTATAGATCTTGGAAACTAGCCCTTTATCTGATATGTCATTTGCAAATATCTTCTCCCATTCTGTAGGTTGTCTTTGAGTTTTGTTGACTGTATCCTTTGCTGTGCAAAAGCTTCTTAATTCTGTTGGAATCTTAATAAGAATAGCATTGACTCTTTAGAGCAACTTGGGAAGAAATGACAGCTTTATGAAATTGAGTCTTCTCCGGGAACATAAAATAGTTCACTATGTTTCCTTTAACTTCTTTCAGTAACATTTTATAATTTTCTCCTTACAGGTTTCTCAAAATCTTTAGATTTAGATACCTTTATATGTACTATTACAAATGGTATATATTTTATTATGCTTCCTCTCTACTGATAGCTGGTGACCAGAAATGCAATTTCTTTTTGTATATTACATTTTTGTGCAAGCATTGTGCTAAATTTTCTTATTAATTCTAATAATTTAGCTGTAGGTCCTTTTGAGTTTTCTATATAAATAATCATATATTAAATTATTTTCTTCATCTCTATCTTCATAGCTTTTACTACTTTTCTCACATTGCTGTGCCGACGAGGGCTTCCAATGCAATGTTGAATAAAAGTAGTGACAATAGATACCACTTTCCTGTTCCTAATCTTAAAAGGAATGCTTTCTTCAATTTTCTGTCAAATGCAATGTCTGTTAAAGGATTTTTTTACATCAGTCTAAGGAAATTTTCCTTTATTTTTCTTTTGCTAAAAATTTTTATCAGTTTTTTTTTTACATATGTTGAAATTATTACAAGCTATTTCTCTTTTAATCCGTTAATGGGGGAAATTGCACTAATTGACTTTCTAATGTGATCCAAACTTACATCCCTGGAATACACCCAAATTGGACATTATGTGTTCTCTGCTTAATGAATTGTTGGGTTCTATTTCTGGTAAAACTTTTTTGGGGCTTTTTCTATGTTCATCAGTGAGATTTACCAGAAATCTTACTTCCTTATATTGTCCTTGTTTGATTTTAGTGTCAATGTTTTGTCTCATAAAATGAGGGTGGAATGTTCCCCTCTCATTGTTTGCAAAAATTTTCAATACTGCGGTTTTATTTTCTCAGCTTGAATATTCTCAGTTCAAATTTGAATCTCAAGCGTATATGAGGAACAGAAGGCCCATAGTTTTGAAGATGTACGGGGATGTTTACTACTCAGAGGTCAGGCAGAAATTGACAAATTGCCTTTACTGCCAGGTGGATTTTTCCTGTCTACTCTTTCTTAGAGGATGCAGCCTTTTAAAGGGATATTTTTTCCTGTGGGTGGGATATTAGTTCTAACAGCCCACACTGTGTGACGGAAAACCTCATCATTTGTCCTCAGTGGGTATTAAAACACACCGCCCCTGATGGCTAGGACTGACATTCCACCCAAGATGGTTACACTGCCCGCTTACAGACTTATTCTTCTACTTTTTAATCAATGAAAGACCCCTTTTCTTTTTCTGCAAATTTATCTATGCATTTAAAATTACAACTATTTCCAGCATTTCTAGATGTTTCTGGTGAGAAGGTTGTTAGGTTTTTCTAACCAGTTACATTGTCAGAGCCACAAGCACTCCCTCGGTGATTCTTTACTATAACTTTGTAATAAAGGATTATAATCCCAAATTTACAGAGTAGGGAAGTAAATTCAAAGAGCTCAATGCCTTATCCAAAGTTATGATGCTAGCGAATATCAGAACCAGGATTTCAGGGGGAAAAAAAAAAAACACAAAACAAGACCAGCATTTGAACCAAGGTATGCCTTGAGCCAGAGTCTGTGTTTTCCATCCTTCGTGAGCTGCTTCTAGTCCAGGATTACCCACTTTTTTATTTTTACCCATTTACCAGCAAATTGTGGAAGGGCCACAGTTCTGTGATATAGCCACTCACCTAATCACAGATGTAGACTGAAGAGGAAATTCTTTTTATTTTTTTCAAGTCCCTATACAAAGGAATCTGGTCTTCTTGTTCATCAACTGGTTAAACAACAATATTTTTTAAAAAGAGTAATTTTGCACAAGCAAAATTAATAAGCAAAATAAAAACCAAGAAAATAAAATTACAACAAATACAACAAAGTGCTAATATTCAATATACAAATTACTCATAAAACTCAATAAGAGAAAAGCCAGCCAAACGGGAAAATGAACAAAACAGATAAGCAGAAAATTCACAAAATAAAAAATATGAATGTGCAACTTCAGTACTAATTTTTTTTTTATGCCAGGGACCTAAATGTAAGATCTAAATCTATCAAACTCTTGGAAGCAGACCTAGGAGTAAATCTTCCTGACTTTGACTTAGGCAATAGCTTCCCAGCTATGACACCAAAAGCACAAGAGACAAAAGAAAACCATAAGATAAATTGGACTTCATGAAAATTTAAAATCGCGCTACAAAGGGTAACATCAGCAAAGTGAAAAGACAATTCACAATTTGAAAGAAAATACTGACAATCATATATCTGATGAGAAGCTTGTACCCAAAATATATAAATAACTTCTACAAGTCAAAAATAAGAAGACAAAAAGCCCAATTTAAAAATTGGCAAAGAATCTGGTGGTCCTTCTTCAAATAAGATACACAAATGACCAACCAACACAGGAAGATACAGATGGTCCATATCATTAGCCATGAGGTAAGGACAAATCAAGACCGTGATGAACCACCATTCTGCACTCATTGGGTTGACTTGTCATCAAGAAGACAAGACAATTAAGTGTTGACAAGGATGTGGAGAATTAGGAGCCCTTAGTCATGGCTGGTAGGAGTGTAAGAGTGTAGCTGCTCTGGAAAAGCCTAGAGGTCCTCCAAAAATTTGAACCTATAAGGCTACCACATGACCTAACAATCCCATTCACTGGCGTAGACCCAAGAGAAATGAAAATATACCTGCCCTACGACCCAGCAATTGCACTGCTGGGGATTTACCCCAAAGATACAGATGCAGTGAAACGCCGGGACACCTGCACCCCAATGTTTATAGCAGCAATGGCCACGATAGCCAAACTGTGGAAGGAGCCTCGGTGTCCAACGAAAGATGAATGGATAAAGAAGATGTGGTTTATGTATACAATGGAATATTACTCAGCTATTAGAAATGACAAATACCCACCATTTGCTTCAACGTGGATGGAACTGGAGGGTATTATGCTGAGTGAAGTAAGCCAGTCAGAGAAGGACAAACATTATATGTTCTCATTCCTTTGGGGAATATAAATAATAGTGAAAGGGAATATAAGGGAAGGGGGAAGAAATGTGTGGGAAATATCAGAAAGGGAGACAGAACGTAAAGACTGCTAACTCTGGGAAACGAACTAGGGGTGTTGGAAGGGGAGGAGGGCGGGGGGTGGGAGTGAATGGGTGACGGGCACTGGGTGTTATTCTGTATGTTAGTAAATTGAACACCAATAAAAAAAAATAATATATAGAAAGCACTTAACACAGAGCCTGGCACATAATAAATACTCAATGATAAAAAAAAAAAAAGAAAAAAAAAAAAAGAAAACATACTTCCACAGAAAAATATATCTATGAATGTTCACAGTGGCACTATTCATAACAGGCAAAAAGTGGAAACAACCCAGATGTCCACCAACTAATGAACGAGTCAACAAAATGTGTTGTGTTCACATGATAGAATATTTATTCAGCTATAAGCAAAAGTAGTGAAGGACAGATTCATGCTACGATATGGATGAACCTTGAACGCATGACACTCAGTGAAAAAAGTCCAGTCACAAAAGGCCATCTATGGTATGAGTCTGGAATACGTATTAAATGAGATTTATATGAAATATTCAGGATTGGCAAATCTTGAGATGCAGTAAATGGATCAGTGCTTTTAGGAGGAGAGGAAATGAAGAGTGACTCCGGTGGGCTCAGGGATTCTTTCTGACAGGATGAAAATGTTCTAAAATGAGATTGGAGCAATGGTTGTACAACCTTTAGAAAATACTAAAAACATTGAATGGTGCATGTTAAATGAGTAAATCATGTAGTATGTGAAATATATCTCAAAAGCTATTTATAAAAAGAAGCAAAGAAAAACGGACCACTTTACTTTGGCTATCAGGTTGGCTTTCTTTCTTTCTTTCTTTCTTTCTTTCTTTCTTTCTTTCTTTCTTTTAACAAATGATGCTAACATCATGCCTTGGCCAGGGTGCAAGCAAATAAGTACTACTGGAAGTATAAATTGATGCATACTTTCTGGAAAACAGTTTCAAACATATATCAAAATCCTGAAAATATGAATAACCTTTGCTCCAGCCATTCGCCCTCTAGGAAATATAGCTTAAGGAAGTATCTAGAGATATATGCAAAGCTTTATACATAACAGTGCTAATTGCACTGTTATTTTTAATAGCAAAACAAGAAAACTAGAGGCATCCTAAAAATCCAACAATGAGGAAATAAAGACATTATTATACATATATACATAAATACTACCCATCCATTAAAAATTATGTTGTAAAAGGCAATAGCAAGGAGAAATCATCACAACTTTTCATAATAAATGAAAGACCAGGCTACAAAGTAATATGTAGAGAATAATTTCAATATTGTAAAACAAAATTACTGAAAATATATACTTTAAAATATTAACAGCGATTTTCATAATGTGACAGGATAATGGAAGATCATTTTTATTTTCTTCTTTTTTCTGCATTGTTCTAATTTTCCGTAGAGAACATGTACTAGGCTTCTCCTGACAGGGAAAGTAGAATTTTAATGTGTTTCGGATTTTCCGCTTACTTGGCCCATCCTCTCATCTAAGGTACAGTGACTGATGGGTTGTAAGAATTGAAGCTCAAGAATCTCTGAGTTAATTTCTGTGATGCTTCCCATCCCTAAGATTACAACTGTGATACTCTATCCTTAGACGATTTCTTTCTGCAATCCACCTAAGGCGTTCACAAAGACAGATTCTTCCCATTTTCTTGTAGACTCCGTGGCCCCCCACTCGCCAAGAAGGACAAGCTACGGTCTTGAAAAATAAGGTTATTCAGCAGTCGGGTGGGGAGGTTGTGGAGGACAGAACATTGCAAGATGAGACCAGGCGAACCCTGCAGAGACCTGGAAACGATTTTTCTCTCCCAAAATATAATTAATCAATTATGTCCAAAGAAGTGGAATCAATATTTTTATAAATGAGATGTTCATACGCCAAGAAGGGATTGTTGCAATGGTCACATCATCTTTCACCTGCTAATCCAATGTAAATTATGGGCCCTTTAGCTGATGTCTTCGGCATTTGCCAACTGAACTTTTTTCCACTTTGGCATTCTGTTCACGAATTTCCAATTCTTCTACCCGGCCCCCGGCAGATGCAATGTGCCAGGGTCTCTTAATAAGCAATACACCACTAATAACGAAACCTTGTATTCACTGGCTGCCTTCCTCTCCCGGGCCTTGGTAATATCTTTGCATTGATCTTCCCAGCATCCTCTAGGACACAGGGAAATGATGTGTGATTGGGAGCACTGGCAAGGCTTAGATAAATTGCAGCTTGATTGAATCTTTTTAATGCAAGAAACATTTATTAAGTGCCTACTATGCACTGCAACTACTCCAAGCACTGGAGTCACAAAGATAAATCCCATAGTCACTGCCCTTCGGGGCTCACAATTTAGTGGAGGAGGCAGGAACGGGGATAAGTCGTGGCCTTACATCATCGGAGGCTCTGGGTTGTAGATCAGAGCATGGCATTATGGGAGCATGGAGATTGAACAATGATCTCTTCCTGTAGAGAAGAGGCTCCGTTCCCCACAGTTCTCAAGGGTGAGGAACTGCTCAGCCCTCCCATAAGGGTAAGAAGGTGTTCTGGTAATAGAAGGGAAATCGAGAAAAAGGGGTATCACCTTCAAGGAATACAATTAAGGAAGGCTCCAGAAAGGTGGAAATAGTACAGAACAGGCTGCCCTCATGTACCCCCTTTATAGACATCTGTCGTTTTGCCTATTTTGCACCCACCCCTCCTTCATCTGGTATACTCTAACTTGCCTGTGGGGCTCCATCCTTTCCATCTCCCAGTCTGGTGAGGCTGATGGCATGCAACACCATCATGGATTACACAGCTTGATAGGGAACTGCCACCCTCATTCTGGTCAAGGTCAGTGCCTCAGGCAGGGGCACATGATCCAGTTTAGCTCTGGAGAAGTGAGTCTGGGATTTTTGATAAAAGGCACTGTCTCTATGTTGGTTATATATAAATAAAACTGGAGAAAAATTTTAATTACAAATGTAAAATTAAAAAGTAAGAGAAGAAACAACAAGTGTTGGCAAGGATGCAGAGAAAAAGGAACACTCGTGCACTGCTGGTGTGAATGTAAACTGGTACAGCCACTCTGGAAAACAGAGTGGAGGTTCCTCAAGAAGTAAAAAATAGAACTACCCCACTGTCCAGCAGTCATTACTAGATATTTACCCACAGGATACAAAAACACTAATTCAAAGGCATGCATGCACCTGTATGTTTATTTTCATTTTTTTTAAGATTTTATTTAGTCATTCATGAGAGGCACAGAGAGAGGCAGAAACATGGGCAGAGGGAGAAGCAGGCTCCCCACAGGGAAGCTGATGTGGGACTTGATTCTAGGATCCCAGGATCACACCCTGAGCTAAAGGCAGATGCTCAACTGCTGAGCCACCCGGTGTCCCGCACCTCTATTTATCGCAGCATTATCTACAATAGCCAAGTTACGGAAGCAGGCCAAGTGTCCATCAACAGATGAATGGATAAAGAAGAGGTGGTATATATATACATATATATATATATAATGGAATATTACTCAGCAGTAAAAAAGAATTAAATCTTGCCATTTGCAATAACATGGGTGGAGCTAGAAGGTATTACACTAAGCAAAATATGTCAGCCAGAGAAAGAAAAATATATGATTTCACTCATATGTGGAATTTTAAAAACAAACTAAAAATTGAGCAAAGAAAAAAAGAGAGAGAGACAAACCAAGAAACAGAGAACAGACTAATGGTCACCAGAGAGAAGGTGGGCAGGGGAATGATGGAAATAGATGATGGGGTTTGGAGGGCATTTGTCATAAGCACAGGGTGATGTATGGAAGTGATGTACACCTGAAACTAATATAACACTGTATGCTAACTACACTGAAATTAAAATAAAAACTTAGTTTTTAAAAATAGTAAAAAAAAAAAAAAGTAAAAGAAAAAAGGCCTCCATCTGTGGTTACTAAGCTAGTAGATTGAAAACCTAGAGCTTGCCAGCACCTTGGGAGAGCCTGAGAAGGAACCAATACAGAAAACAATAAAGTTGAGAAGGGGACAGAATAGCAACCCTAGTGACTTCATTTTGTGAACAACAAAAACCTCTTTTGCTTCAGTTTGCTTTTTGTTTTTAATTACTTACCACTGTACAAGTATTAGTGAACTGATACACCATTCCAGGATTTTGAGAATTAGGCCTATAGAAACAAGGAAAGTCGTAAAGAGAGCCTCCGGATGACTTCAAGTGAGGAAGCTGTCACCTAGAGGTGGTAGGGGCACCAGATCACACATAAGTTAGTTGCAGGGCCTGGAAAGAATTAGGTCTTGTGATCTGGGACAAGTACCCAATGTTGTACAGCACTGTGCCCTACAGATGGTAAGAACAGCTACAGCAATAATAGTACCTAACACCACATGCCAGACACTGTTAGGAGCCCTTTACAGATGTTAACCTAAAATCCTCCGAAAGGTAGGAATCACTGAGAGAAGTAAGGAATTTGTGGAACATTTCCAACTCTCTGAGCTCACCATCCACAAGAGCAAGCTAGGATAGGGGCTAGAGGTGAACTCAAGGTCAATGCAGGATGTCCTAGGGTCCCACAGGTAGAAGGAGACCTAATGGTGATGCTGAGCATGCCTCGGGTGATCAGAGTCTCAGGACTCTATCAGAGACTCACGAGTCACTTTAGGGGGTAGAGGAAGGGGTCCATGGAGGATATCAGGCCTCTAGTCAAAATGATCTGGGCTTATATCCTAGTGAAGGAAACAAAGGCAGAATTGTAGTCAGGGGGCTAAGACTCACAAGTGATCTTAGCCACTGCTAGCTCATTGCCACGGGTAACCTTAAGTGCTGCTGCCCTGGCCCAGCCCCTGGGAATGAACTGGCTTGCCCATTGCATTATGGGTAATCTATGCATTATGCACTGTTATTGCCCACCGCCCATTGCAGGGCTTTGAAAACCCCTAGAAGGCCCCCATCACCCAGCTCTCATGCTGGTCAGGCTGCCTGCCTTTGCCAGCAGCTTCTTCTCCTCAACTCAACCTTCACAGGTTACCATAACAACTCATTTAGCTTTGTGTCCCAATCTGCCTCCTGCCTCTTGATTGAAAACATATTTTAAACTCACCTTTTGACACTCCAATATTCTCTTTCAGATAAGGACTTAGACATTTGCCCACTTGTCCTGTGATGGCAAAGTGAATCTCCTATATCTTTTGAAAGTGCAGAATCAATGAATGTGTAAATGAGCCTCCATGGTGTTTAGCAAGGGTCTGATACTTAATGATTCTGTAAAACATTTGTCATCTTGAATGAACTACTAGATAGAGTGGGTGGGTGGGTGGATGGATGGATAGATGGATGGATGATGGATGGATGGATGTGTAGCTGGACATTAAGTAGATGTAACCATGGGTGGATGGATGGATGACAGATGGCTGGATGGATGGAAGGGTGGGTGAATGAATAGGTAGATGGAAGGATGGGTGGATGGATGGATGTATGGATGGATGGGTGGATGGATAGGTAGATGGTAGGATAGATAGCTGGATGGGTAGACGAATGGATGGATGAATAAATAGTTGTGCGGAAGCATGAATGGATAGGTGGTGTATGGATAGATGAAAGGCAAGAATCTTTGCCATTGTTTTACTTTTTAAGATTTCTGGCAGAGTGCACCTCTTTCTTTTTTTTTCAAGAAATACACTGTATATCCTCATAGAGTTTAAAGACCAGCAAGGGAGACAGAAAAAACATAAATAATTATCCCAATAAGTAATTAATTTCAACCACATCAGTACTTAATGGAACTTCTAGGTGCTAAGGGAACATATAATAGCAGTCCAAAAAATCAACTAAGCCCTCCCCAAAGATAGTTCAGTAAGCCAAGACCCAAAGTGCCACTAGGAGCTGGCCTAGGAAAGAGGAATAAGGTTGGGGGGAAATAGGTGGGAGTTTCAAGCAAAAGTGGTTCAGGCTGAAGAGATGCCAAATAGCATGCGAGAGGCCTGAAAGAGCATGGTTTCATAGATTGAATGAAAGAACAAGGTAGCAAGAGCTGAGGGAAGCTTAAATGTCAAGAGAAGACAGTGGAAAGGTAAGTAGGACTCTAGGTCATGAAGCAATTTTAATGCCAGGTTAAGGATTTCGGACTTGCTTCTGCCTGAGACAGTGAGCAGTTGAAGGCTCTAGCATAATCAGACCATGAGCATGCTGTCTGGAATAGTAATGAAGTCAAGAGAATGGTGTCCATTGTGTTTCCTTCCATCCATTGCCTCTGACAAGGTGAGCAATGAAAGCAAGGTTTCTTGATCATTTTTGTGTTTGATTCTCATCAGCTTCACAGGGTTACAGTTTGGCCAAGGTGTAGTTGTTGATATAATCTCTGCCCTCCCTTTAAGTAAATGACTGCTGGCGTATTTGGAAGACCCTTGTTTCCATGCTCCTCAACACATTGAGTGCTTACTCTATGCTCGGCACTTACTAAAAGCTCTACATGTATTATCTCATTTAATACCCCCAGTATTTTAGGGTAATATTTGATGTGTTACCGACTTTACGGATGAGATGGTGGTTGAGAGATACCATGTCACTATGCACAGTCACACAAACCCAGGTATATTTTTAAAACATAGGCTCTTTTAGCTAAGCTACATGGACTATGGCCTTCCCTTTGTGCCTTAAACACTGCTCAAGAGAAATAATTTTCCTAGCCACTGTTTTTGCCAGACATAGGGTTCAGAGAGCTGTTTATTAACACTGGAAAGGCATATGTCAATGGAAATGGCCTACAAGTTTCTAAAGAGGCCCTGACTCTATAGGCCTAATTTAAATTCTTTGAACTAACCATATACTCAGCCTGGGCCTGATGCCTGACCTTGTTGGATGTCACCATTTATTTGGCTGTGGTGTTTAATCAAGCCATTAATTCTCCATATGTATTTGCCCCTACTTGGACACAGAACCTTTTGCTGTAGAGAGAGTCCAATATCAGACCCCAGTCCTTATCCAAGGTAATTCTCACCCACAAATAAGGGCTGGCATCTCCCCTGCATCACTGCCCCACCTTCATATGAATGGCTGGGATGTGTCCTACCCTAATGATAAAGGTCATCAGGAGGGCTAGCCTCATGATGATGCTGCATAGACTACACCCAAACTTGTCCTGTTTATGCACCAATCTGATTTTATACACCAGGGAAGTGGCCTTCTGCTCCTACTACACTACCATAGGAATGCTGCAGAATGGAAAGGACCCCCATCTTGTCCTCCTTGGTGATGATGGTATCTCTCCTGCCAGATAAGGATTCAGCAAATATTCCCCTCATCCTCCTTGAACTCAAGTAGTAGCTGTGCCTGTAATCACTGGGAAGATCTGACACTTCCCTTCTCTAAGCTTCTCAGATGAAGATACAAGATGAGCCTTTTCCATATTCATCCACAAGTGTCTCACCAAGTAACTAGGGAAGTTAGCAGTCTCCCCATTTCAAATATCTAGAAAATAGAGCTGCATACAAGAAAATTTCACCTACCTGTGTCTACTTCCATTTTCAGCCTACAAAATTTCCTGAGCTCTCAAGGAATTGTCCAATAGTATCAATTTTCTCTGTATACCTGATGAAAACTGCAACATTTATGTTTGCTTGTCCAGCATCCATATAACACATCCTCCTTCCCCACTGCCTAGAAGGTTTTGTTTAAAATCCTACCTCTTCCACATGAATCCACAGGACCCTTGGGAAGCTTACTTCATCCCCAGCTCCAGGCATAGAGTCTAACTCATTGTCAGCCAACCATTTTCACACTTTCCTGTGCTGACTGTGGGCCCATGACTTAAGTTGGCCAATCAAAGGGAATGGCTGCAGTGATACTTGGAAGAGTGGTTTTGCTCTCTTCTGCTAGATATGAAGAGAGAAGTATGTAGTCCACATGGCCACCAGCAGCTGTCAGATGAAGCCTGACCAATGGAGAACAGAAAAGAGAGACACTAAAAATGTCATTGTTTCCTGACCTAAGAAATCTCCCTATTATTGTGGCAATTGGGACTGGAAGGTTGTTGTGGGGTTTTTTTTCTGGTTATTTGGAGGTGCCAGCATCTCACTGATAATTCTCAAACTTCTATCTCCAGCTCACAGCTGTCTCCTGAGTTCTGGACTCTCCAGATGGCATCATTCCTATCAGCATAAAACATGTTGAAATAGCTCTTGTGTCAACTGAAACTAGCTAGACTGCAGATCTCAGCTTCCTACAGGAAGACTCCTTGAAAGTGCTATCAGTACTCATCACATCCGACTCTAGATTCATTCCCTTCTACATCCTCTCCAATGGACCATCTCAAACTTTGCCTACACCAACCACCACCTCCATCTTGCCACATCTTCTGATTCCACTGCTCTGCAAGATGTGGCTCAGTTGGTCACCCTCTTCTTCCTGTAATACTTCTTTCATGATGCTTCTAAGACATCATTCTCCTGCATTTCCCCCTGCCCCAGGCCTCTCCATCTTGTCTTCTTGGTGGCTTTGTCTCCTACTTCTTAATGTGACACAAAAAGCCCCAAGCATTTCTTCTTAGATCTCTTCTCTGGCTACACTCTCTCCCAAAGTGATCTGACCAAGCCCTATGTAAATATTACCGACAAGCTGATAATTCCCAACTTCCCCTCTGAAGTCCAGACTTTTTAATCTCCACCTGGATCCTTCACACCTAATTTAACCAAAAGGGGAGCTGAGCTGACACCCACACCTGCTTCTCTGGCAGATATCCCCGTCTCAGCAAATGGCCCCTTCACTCTGCTGTTGGGGCAGAAAAGCCAAGACCCATCCTTTACTCGTCTTTTCCTTCCACCCCATGTGCCACACAACACAAAGAAAGCCCTGTTGGCTTGACCGTGAACCATGTTCTGAATCTGCCTGCTTCCCATCACCTCCACTGCTGCTTCCAAACCACCAGCAATACCTTCTATACCAGAATCTCTGCTTCCTTTCTTCTCCCAGCAGCCAGAGTAATCTTCCAAAGAGGTTAAGAAGTAAATAAATAAATAGTAATCCTATCATCCACCTACTCAAAACCATCAATGACCACCCATCGCACTCAGAATTAAAACCCATGGTTGAGGGGCTGGTGCTGCTTCCTGGTCTCTGGCCTCCCTTCAAGCCCATGGCTGCCTCACTGTCTCTCACTACCATGCCAAGGGTCTTCCTGCTGCCCTTCCTGCCATCACTCCAGACCTATTTCCATCTTGGGTCTCTCTGCCTGGAACACTTCTTTCCCAGATGTCAGCGTGGCTGGCTCCCTCCCTTCATGCAAGTCTTAACTCAGACGCCACATCCTTCAAGATGACTTAGCCAGCTCCAGCTCAGCCCCTCAAGCTCCATCCCCTCCCCCTGCCTTAGTTTCCTTCCTTGCATTTGTTGCTACCTGACATTGTGTTATAATTCACTTGTCTGCTCTCTGCCGCTGGAGTGGGAGTCCCATGAGGCAGAGACGTAATCCAATGGGACCCTTGTTATCTACAACAGAACCAGACTCATGACACACATGTTACAATATCATGGAATCAACACCCAACTTACTAAGGAGGCTCTCTGCTCAGATGAGCTAGCCCCCTGGTGACCCAAATTCAGTACGTCCCAAACTAACTCTGACTCGCCCCGTTACTGCTCTGCCCACAGCCCCTACATCCCTTCTATAATTGTGTTCATACCATTGGCCTGTGCCTTCCACTCCCGACAGCCAGCACACATGTTGCTTTGCCAGAGGGCTGCACCCAGGCTACAGGAAGCCACTTTTTCTGCACGCACAAGGGGCCAGAAGTGCTCAGGATTTGTCTCCACTAGGGGCTGTCTTTAACCAATGATTGACACATGCAAGTCTTGGACCTGCACTATTGATGGCTCTGAAATGTGACCTTCACTGTCTTCAGGTCTGAGGCTCAGTTACCCTGGACTTTGCCACCACACCATTGCTTGCCTCCTTCCCTGCCACGTCCTATTTTCCCACTTCTCTCCCATTTTTTCTTCCTTTTAGAGATTTTATTTACTTATCCATGAGAGATACACAGAGAGAGACAGAGACATAGGCAGAGGGAGAAGCAGGCTCCCTGCAGGGAACCAAATGCGAGACTCGATCCCAGGACCCCAGGATCATGACCTGAGCTAAAGGCAGATGCTCAACTGCTAAGCCACCCAGGTGTCCCTGGGAATCACTTCCTAATAAAACACTGAGTATGCATCATCTTCTCAAAAGCAGCCTCTGCTTCCCAAACCTGTTCCTTCCATTTCCCCAACTCAGGGATGAAACCTCTGTCCATTCAGTGATTCAAGCAGAAAGCCAAACTTGCTCCACCCTCCTTCTCCAACTGATCCTACCCAACACACCCCCTTTTCCTGACAGTTGTCCCTTCTCGTCCACTTGTCTCCATCCCTGCTCCCACTGCCCCCTCAGCCTGGCCCCAAACGTGTTCCTGGCTTATCAAAGCCTGATGGAATGAAAAAAACCTGCAGACTGCTCTTTCTCACCTTGCTAACCAGAGCAATCACAGCATAGCACTTAAAATTGTCCACCAGGACCAGGTCCATGAGATCACCTCCTGCTTCCTTAACTACACGACCTAACACCAACAAGTGTACTTATAGTTCATTGCAGGTGGCTTCTTTGCATTTTGTTACAATAGAGTCCTCCTCTGCTTGAAGAGAACCCGTCAAATACCTGCATTACCCAGGCACTGACTAGGCACTGGTGAGATGGTAATAAAAGGCACAGCTCTGTGGAGAACATAGACATGCAAATACTTTAAACAATTAGTTAAAATGCCACACTAGCTAATTCTGGGATCCACTTAGACCAGAACTATGTCATGTCCATCTTTAAATCCCCTCGCATCGTGCCTAAAACACAGAGGCTTATAATGAATGGATGGACTTGGCCTGGTAAGTCAAGTATAAGTATTTCCAGAAGTGACACTTTTGCTGCGCTTTGCAAAATGACAAGGGAAGAAAAGGACTTGCCAGGTAGATGTCAGACAATGTGCAAAGGCATGGGGAAATGAAAGAATGGGGTGTTTTAAGGAAAGAGAAATTGCACCAAATATCTGGAGAATCACATGCATAATGAAGAGTAGCTAGGTTGGAATAGAACCAGGAGTGAAGGAATGTGACTACAAAGTTCATGAGTCTGGACTGAATCTTAAGATAAGACGGAGCCAGGGAAAGTTTTTGAGCTTCACTACTGGGTCAGAGCCCAGGGAAGTAAAAGTGTTAGACTGTCCCAGTCTCCTGTCATAGAAATGATTCTTTAAAATTCCACTGTTTGGGCAGCTCCAGTCGCTCAGCAGTTTAGTGCCGCCTTCAGCCCAGGGCGTGATCCTGGAGATCTGGGATCAAGTCCCTCATCGGGCTCCCTGCATGGATCCTGCTTCTCCCTCTGCCTGTGTCTCTGCCTCTCTCTCTCTCTCTCTCTCTCTCTCTCTCTCTGTCTCTCATGAATAAATAAATAAATAAAATCTTTAAAAAAATTCCACTGGTTGTTCATGCTCTTCTAGCCTAAATATCTGTACTCCGAGTTCCATGTAGGCACTGTTCTGATGGTGCCAAATCTTGCATACTTAGAAACCCATCATGGAAAGCTGTCACCAAGGTTGGCAATCACTAAGGGAAGTCATCATTTGGCCAACTGTTTAGTCCAAATGGACGAAAAATGGGTTCTGCTATCAGATCATACCAAACCAAGATACTCAGCATTGGGAGACACATTTGTGCTTGTGTGTATGTGTGTGCACCCATCGACATATGCATGTGACTGTGTACTTGGTTCTGTGTGTGCCAAGGATGGGTTTGGGGTATTTGAGTGCATACGATGTGAAATTGCATGCATGTGCATTTCGCTGGGCGGGTTGAACTTTTTGAATGTGTGTGTGCTTGTGCATGAATGTTTAGTACGTGCATGTTTGCATGTGGACCTGTGCGTGTTCACATATTTGTGCCTGCGTGTGCATGTGCCCATGTTGGAGAGGCATGTCTGTATGTGCAAGTCTCCACAGGTGACATGCAGATCTTCAGCCTGGCATGTTTTGTTTGCAAGGTGCGCAGAGCCTGCTTTCTGCCAGAGCCAGCCTCGTCCCTTCCTGCTGCACGGCTCCCCATTGCTCATTAACGCAGTCTGCATTGGTTACGCCCCTGGCAATGGGCCTCTGTAGAGAGTGTTAAATATCGCAACTGTTTATTGCTTAATATTTTTCATGCTAATGGCAGACTAATTCACAGGGATTCAGGGCAGTGTATAAAACACCTTCTGCTGACTGCTCATTTCATGCCAAGGAAGGACTTGGCAACCAGCAGCCCCTGCCCCAGGCCTCTTTGACTCCACATGTGATGCCATACCACCCCCGATTTGGTCTTCCCTGAATTAATTTGCAGCCAAGCTGAGTCCACAGCAAACAGCAATATTTGCATTTCTCTGCTGAGTGGGTGGTGGGGAGAGGGAAGCTGCGGCGAAAGCCTGAGAGGTCAGCGCACTTGGCCCTGGAGAAATCAATTTTAAGAGGAGAAAAAGGAGATAGTACCAGAAGAGATTCTGGAAATGACCCAGATCAAACCATGTCCATGTTTTGCTTGGCCATAATCCGGGACCATGGCCATGGCAAAAGCCTGCTTGACAATGAGCAGTAAAAAAGCATGTGCCTTTCACACAGGAAACTTGCAAGGGCCACAGCTTATTTTCTGGGCATTTACTCTTTGCTGGCAGGGCACCAAGCTTTTGTCTAAGAATTTTCTCATTGAATCTTCAACATTAACACTTCTAGGCAAATAGTCACGTCTTCTTTTCACTGATAAAGAACCTGAAGTTCCAGACAGTTTAAATGACACTGGCAGTCAGAGCCAATCAACTAATTAATGACAAAATTAGGCGTCCGGCCCTGGGCTTCCTGACTCCATATTCCAAGCCCATTACTAATGTTCTGCACTTCAGAGATTGTACATCTGAGCCCCAAATGATCCCACAGATGTGTTCTGTTTGGCTCCGAGAGTGGGTTTTTTTTTATACATTTGTTAATTGCCAATTGTCAAAAATTGGAAGATTTCTTATAAAAATCAAGTTCTGACCTCTCTTTAAAAATCGAATTATCTGGTGACTCTATTCCTGCTAGGCAACTACTAGCTGGAGCAGTTTCAGCTGCCTCTTCTAGATGATGGGCGTGCGCTGCTTTGCCACCCTCCTCACCACTCTCTATGATCGCATGCCCAGCCCTCTTTAGTTATTTCTATTACTGGTCCAATACTTGCCAACCCCATTACATCTTTTCTGCTGAGAAAATATCACTCCTTTTTTTTTCAAGGAGGAAAAGAATCCTATAAATGATTCTTTAGGTTCACCTTGTTGGACATTTGCTTATAGACTATTCTATGGTCAGGCCAATGTTGCCAACAAGACAGGTGGTACAAACCAGAAAAGTGGAGCGGTGGTAAGTAACTTTTCGAGGTGCAGGCAAGAGCAATTTATGAGAAAAAAATCTGCACATTTATGTATATATTTATAGCTTATGATATTTCCTACATTCAAAATGGAAAGCATATAATGAACTCTCATGTTGATACGTAGGTATTTTAAGGACTTAGATCACCTAGTAATTAAACTGAAGTTAAAATGGCTTATGTGTGGGCCCATTTAAAAAGCAGCAACATGGGGAATCTTAATAACCTTTCACTCTGAAAAATTGAGGTAGTCCTTTGGGGAAATCAGTAGGCACCAAGTGACCAAGGGTGGCGGGGTTGGTCAGAAAACCATAACCACAGCATGGCCTCCTATCAGTCAAAGGTAAAAGATCACTGCATGGCAAGACAATGGATTTCGTGAGCTCGATCCTGATGAGCATCTTGTGAGAAAAGACCAGGTCTGCAGCCGCAGCCTCTGAGACTGAGGATATCCCCAGGGGCCTGTGGCTGGAGGCTGGGAGACCCAAATGCCCGCAGAGTCGCACTGTAACGGCCAGAGTCGCTACTCAGCCCAGCCATCGTTGTCGTGCAGAATTGTGACCCTACCGATGCCAGCTCCTCAAAAGAAGCCAGAATCCTGCTCTTTCTATGAAATCCCCAAATGGTTATATGCTAACAAATAAAGTGCTCTTTGAGGAGTCTCTTGCTGATCTCTGGAAGAAATAGTAATCATCCCTACTGTGTGCCAGGCACTCTTCTCAGGGTTTTGTAGGTATTAACTCATTTAATCTTGTGAATAACCTTGTGCAATAGGCACTCTTTTTTTTTTAAGATTTTATTTATTTATTCATGAGAGACACAGAGACAGAGGCAGAGGCAGAGGGAGAAGCAGACTCCCTGCAGAGAGCCTGATGTGGGACTCAATCCCAGGACCCCGGGATCACGACGTGAGCCAAAGGCAGATGCTCAACCACCGAGCCACTCAAGTATCCCAACAGGCACTCTTATTGGCATCCCTTTCGGACAATGCAGGAAACTAAGGCACAGAGAGCTTAAGTCACATAGCTAGAAAATAGCAGAGCTGGAACAGGCATCAGAGGGCTCTGGGTCCTAGCTCTGGCTCCTAATCACTCCTCTGTGCTTCCCCAGTGAATGTTCCCATCACCTCTTTGAGGTACGCCTGGTAACTGCCCCCATTTCATAGCAGGAGATACTGAGGCCAGGGAGGAACAGCCCCCTGCCCGAGGTACATTCTAGACCCCTCCCTTGTTTGTACAAGGCAAGGGGGGTGTGGTGGTTAGGAGTGAGGAAAAGATTGGCGAAGGGCCCAAATGTCATCTTTTTTCCTGATGAAAGAAAGGCTATCTAGCTGTCAGACCATAAGCAGCAACCTTTATGTTTACTAAGCACAAAGGGCAATTAAGTGAAAAAATAAATATTCTCGGGCCTCTGTCGATGGGCCTTGCAGGTCTGCGATCTAGGGGGCTGATTGACAGGACACATTACATTCAGGAGTGGACCGGCCGCTGGCATTTCCTTGATGCAGCACTCAGGCACCAGGGTCCCTGTCTCAAAGCACCCCTGCTGCTCTCTGGGCTCAGGGATCCCCAAGGCAGGGGTGCCATGGAGCCACAGAGGGGAGGGCAGGTGTGATGCTTGGCTGAGACAGGAGGTGACAGCCACGTTCCCGGTGAAAATAAAAATCTCAATCCCGAGGGCACCGGGAGAGTAGGTGCACTTGGCAGTCCATCCTCTGCAGGGAGGAGAGCCTCTGGTCTTCCTTGACTCGTTGGCTAGCCTTCACTCGGGATGGTCCTCCTTGGCGTCTCAATTGTCCCATTTCACCATCAGGATGGCCTCCCCTGTTGGCACAACCAGTCCCTGTTTTTAGCACTGCTCTGCAGATGGAGCCTGTTTATCTCTCACGTTTCCTTTCTTGAGGGTGGGCATCGGGGATGTGAGACATTGGTACCCAGGGGTTGGAATTCGATTCTGTTCACAGACTCAATTGATCAATTGGGGCTGACCTCTGCCTCCATCTGGAGAGGCAACATAAAACTCAGAGTTAGAGGAGCCTGGCCTCACATTCTTGGTGTCTGCACAAATGAGTATCTGACCCCCAGCGGGCCGCCTACTGTGCTATGTTCAGCTTTCTCCTCTATAAACTGGAGGGACTCTGGTGGAGCCACAAGAAGTCAATGAGATCAAGTGTGTAAAGTGCCCAGCAGCACGCCAAGCACGTGGGGTTCTCGATAGCTGTCAGTTCCTAATCACCTAGTTACTGTTGCTGCTGCTGCTGGAAATGATGTTGATGACAACAAGAATGAAGGTGACATCCTCCAGACATCTCCTACCACAGTCTCAGAGGGAAGATGTGATCTGGTGGGTCCCTGGCACCTGCTGTTTTGTATTTTCTCAGTAAGGCAGATGGACAATAAGGCCATCTTTGGTCAGTGGGGGCATAAGGGGTCCAGATAGGGCTTGAAGAGTGGAGTTGGGGGAGCACAGGGGCCTGAGCAGGCACCAGGTCCCTTTACTGGTGCCCCTGGAGAGCCAGAGTTACTGGGGCATCACCTAAAGTGATCACTCTTCCTGGACTGTTCTTCACATGTGACATTGATGTGGATGGATATGCTACCCTGGACCAAACTGGTCACACCCAGCCCTCTGCCCTTCAAATGCTACAGACCTTCATGGTGGTGTGGAAATCCACCTAGCCGTGACCCAGCCACTCCACTGTCTTGGGTCTAAAGACCAAGAGGCAAGATTTCTATGACTCAAGAAGAAGAACATTCAGGTCCCCAAGTCTGAACATCCAGGTATGTTTTGCCTGGCTGAGCCTCCCTGGCTGAGCTGGTCCTACTGGTCATGGGATTGCTCTAGATTCAGGAGGGATGTGGGAAAGCCAGTACTTCTAAATCATGACTGTAGATTCCGTGGTGTCTTTTTGTCCTGGAAAGAAGTAATGAAAAATCTAACGTCACTGCCCAGAGTTTGCTCCAAAGAGACCATCGTGCTTAGTGATACTACAATAGAAGTCTGGAGACCTGAGTTTGAATGTCTGCCATCACCTGGATGACCAGGGCAAGTCACTTCCGTCCACTCCTTTGTGCTTGAAATGGGTAAAGGTCCCAGCTCAGACCATCTCACTAGGTTGTAGTGAAAACCAAATGAGATAAACGGGGTGCAGGACCTCTGAGATGCATAAAGTGCTGGGAAAGCACTTGCTTTATTAATAGCCTGTCTGTTCTCTCTGACAGTTTCTTAAGGAGGAGCAAGAAGCCCATTAAGGAGAACTCCTCCCCCTGCCCCAGCAGCCAAGCACAGTCCTTAAAATCCCTGTACTCATATCTAGCCAACATACAGTAACACTTAAGGAAAAAATATGATAATGATAATGAGGAGGAGACAGATGGTATGAAGAACAAGGGGTGACAGAACATAACTATCAGGATGTTTTCAGCATCAAGTAATTGACTTAAAGTGGCTTAAACAATACAATTCATAATCTTGTGCAATTGTGTAGTGGAGGAAGAGGATGGCTTTCAGGTCCAGTATGATCCAGGACTCAACAATACCACCAATGTGTTTCCCATCTTCCCACTCCACCATTTATATCGTGTGGGACTTTATGCTGCCCGCCCTCCTCAGGGACTCAAGATGGTGCCCATGGCTCTAAGCTTCACACCCAGTACATTGTCAGAGCAAAAATGGAGGAAATGCACAAAACAATGTAGGAAAAAGAAAAAGGGGCCACCTCTTCCTGTCTCCCTTTCTTTTTTTAAGATCTTATTTATTTATTCATGAGAGACACAGAGAGAGAGAGGCAGAGACATGGGCAGAAGGAAAAGCAGGCTCCCTGAGGGGAACCTGATGTGGGACTCAACCCCAGGACCCCAGGATCATGCCCTGAACCAAATGTAGATGCTCAACCACTGAACCACCCAGGTGCACCCCTGTACCCCTTTCAGGGAGTAAGATTTTACCAAGAGGAACTCCAGAACTTTCTCCTAACTGGACTCTTGCTCCCTGCCAAGGGAAAAAGAATTTCTATTGCTGGGAATACAGTCCTGTCCAGTACAATAGCCTCCAGTCATATGCAACTACTTTTTAAGTGGAAATATAATTCACATATCATTAAATAGCCCTTTAGAAATGTTTGATTTGGTGGATTTTCATATATTCGCAATGTTGTGCAATGATCACTACTAATTCCAGAACATTTTCATCATCCTAAACAGAAACACTGTACTTATTCCCTCCTCCCCTTAGCTCCTGACAACCACTTGTCTACTTTCTGTATCTATGGGTTTGCCTAGAATTATATCATATGTGATCTTTCACGTCTCGCTTTTTTTTTTTTTTTTACTGGCATGATGTTTTCAAGGTCCATCAATGTTGTAGCATGAATCTGTACCTCATTTCTCTTTGTGGATGACTAATATTCTATGGTGTGGACATACCAGAGTTTCAGTGTGCTGCATTTATTGGTTGAAAGACAATTGGGCTGTTTCTGTTTGGGGGCTATTATGAATCATACCTAGGAGTGGAATTGCTGGATCATATGGGTCCTCTATACTTAACTCTTGGAGGAACTGCCAGGCTGTTTTCTGAAGGGGCTATATCATTTCACATTTCCTGCTGGCGATGTAGGAGGGTTTTAATTTCTCCATATCCTTGCTGACACTTGCCTCTCTTTTTTTTATTATTGCCAGCATGTAACTTTTTAAATTTTAAATTGGTATTAATTAAACTGAAATAAAATTTAAAATTCAGTTTCTCAGTGGGACTAGCCACATTTCCAGTGCCCTATAGCCACATGTGACTACTGGCTACTTTTCCAC
This sequence comes from Canis lupus baileyi, assembly GCF_048164855.1. NCBI lineage: Eukaryota > Metazoa > Chordata > Mammalia > Carnivora > Canidae > Canis > Canis lupus. The sequence continues at coordinate 58,043,869 of NC_132845.1, forward strand.
ATTGCAAAGCAAAGAGCATGGTCCTTATCGCAGGAACTTTTGTTGGATTAGCCCTAGTAAAGGCCAGTCAACATCTTCCCACTGGAGCTGGAGATCAGGTCAACTTCCCCTACTGCACTATTTCCAGCTTTTAGGGAAGGGGGAAGGAGGAAATGAACAGCAGGAGGCAACCAGTTGTCTTCTTCATTAACATTTTACATAGGCCTTCATCATGTATTTTTTAAAAATTCTGCTTGCACATCCTTCTCTACTCTCATTCTTACAACATGCATATATTATCTGCCCTATTTTGAAGATGAGGAAATTGGATCTCGAAGAAATTCAGTGCCTTGGAGAAGGTTGTAGTTAATAAGTGGAAGGACCAGGAAGAGGTCCTCTCGTGGCTTCATATATCATACAAAAGGCCACTGTTGTGGAGGTAAAGCCCTTGGTTTAGGAAAAATGAATTTAATTCTGGCCTTTCCTACCCCAACTCCCACATCACCCATCTTCCTCACAAAGCCAGCACATTCAATTCCTAAGAACTCTCTGAAAGGCATCCAATGCTCTGCAGGGGACAAACTTAGAGAACATGAGACTAGGTCACTCAACTCCAAACTCATTTATTTGTCTAAAGATCCATTCACCCAAAAACTCACCCCTGGATGTGGATGTCAACAAGATGGCAGACTAGAAAACCCAGTCTCCTTTCCCCCATGGGAGTAACAAACAAAGAACTACAGACTAATTACAATAACCTTATAGGAGCCCTAGACCAAAGATTGATAGCAACAAGTGAACACTCAATCAAAAAATAAAATAAAATAACCCAATTCAAAATGGAAGAAAATTTCATTCAATTTTTCCTCACTTACAGCAAGGTGCAGTCTAGAGGAAGGAGCTCAATCCCAGTTTCCCTCACTCAAGCCAGAAATAAAAATGGAAATTGCAACACTTCTCCCTGCCTGTGCGCTGCCCGTGGGATTGGTTTCTGTCTTACTGACTTGAACTCAGACAGGAATGGTGGAAAACTTTGGATCTCAGGTTAGACACTACAGAAGACAATGGTGTGCATGAAAACTGAAGGGGGCTACAGACCTATGGGCACCTTAGGGCAAGAAATTATAAGCAGAGGAATATGATAGGACATCCAAAGCCCTGAGAAGAAACTAGGGTAAAACATTTTAGGAAATTAAAGCATTTAAAAGCAGCCAGGGGAAAATCAGGGGAGCAGAGGAGAGGAGGGAAGAACACAAATCGAGACACAACACATTGCCCAGAAAGAAACCTGAGAACAACTTAAGCCATCACCACAGGCTGATCTCAAGGGTCAGGAACCACTAACTAGTAAAACTCTTCATGTCAGTGTGCACAGATTGCAAAAGAGAACTTTTTTCAGATGCTCAAATTTGAGCAAAAAAACCGCAAAGCTTACAAAAACCAAACAAAACAAAAAACCCACAAAAATGTGGAAATATGATTCATTCAAAGGGAAAAAATAAATATTCCGGGGCACCTGGCTGCCTCACTTGGTAGAGCATGTGACTCTTGATCTCAGGGTTGTGAGTCCAAGCCCCACACTGGGTGTAGATTTAAAACTCTAAAATAAATAATTTTTAAAAAGATAAATATCCAAAAATAGACTCTGAACGTATATATGAACACATGTATCAACTAGATCAACACTTTTAAACAACTATCTTAAATATGCTCATACACCAAGACCAAGTGGAATTTATTTCTTGAATGCAAGGATGGTTCAATATATTAAAATCCGTCATTGTGATACAGTATATTAATATATGGAGGGGAGAACCTACATGGTCATTTCAACTGATGCAGAAAAAACCTGACAAAATTCAATTTCTTTTCATGATAAAAACACTCAACAAACTAGGATTAGAAGCAAACTACCTCCATATAATAAAGTCCATCTATGAAACATTCATAGCCAACCTCATACTCAGCAGTGAAAGACTAAAGATTTTCTTCTAAGATCAAGAACAAAACAAGAATGCCATTTCCACCATTTTTACTCTGCATAGCACTGAAAGTACCAGCTAGGACAATTATGCAAGAATAAGAAATAAAATACATACAAATTGGAAAGGAAGAAGTAAAATTATCTCTGTTCACTGAGCACATGGTCTTATATATAGAAAACCCTAAAGAGGGCACACACACACACACACAAAAAAAAAAAAACCTGTTAGAATTAATAAATGAATTCAGCAAACTTGCAGGATAAAATCAACACATAATAATCAGTTGGAATTTTGTACATGAACAGTAAATAATCTGCTAAGGAAATTTAAAAAACTTTGTTTATAATACCATCAAAAATAATAAAATAGGATAGTAGACCAAATCAAAAGTTTTAGAATTCACCAAAGATATGCTTTGTTTTTCTTTTTCATTAAATAATTTTAGGCATCACATTATAGATATTACATTTGGGGCATCTGTGTGAATAAAGGTGGGCTTTTTATTTTTTACCTTTAGAGATGTGGCAGTGATAGAAATCTTGCCTGAGACCATGAATTTTTTGTAATAGCCAGATGTCTATTCAACTCAGCACTCTAAATCTATAAACCTCAGCTATGATCCAAACAAGATTGAATGGAAGTAATAATTGACAATATTTCACTAACCTCTATCATGTATGCACTGCCACTTCCTTTAATTTATTTTTCATGCATAATCATTCATCTATACAGTAAAAACAAATCTGTTACACAAAAATACAAATTCACTTTTCATCAAGTGGCAAATCCCATGTGTTTTTGTCTTTAAAAAGAAAAAGAGTCCTTTTTTCTAAAAAAAAAAAAAAAGAGAAATCATTTTCTAAATTTTATTATTTTCATTTTGTATACTACTTTATTTTACACTTTAAATTCTGACTCACAGTCGGAGAAGGACAAACATTATATGTTCTCATTCATTTGGGGAATATAAATAATAGTGAAAGGGAAAAGAAGGGAAGGGGGAAGAAATGTGTGGGAAATATCAGAAAGGGAGACAGAACGTAAAGACTGCTAACTCTGGGAAACGAACTAGGGGTGGTAGAAGGGGAGGAGGGCGGGGGGTGGGAGTGAATGGGTGACGGGCACTGGGTGTTATTCTGTATGTTAGTAAATTGAACACCAATAAAAAAATAAAAAAGAAAAAAGAAAAAAGAAAAAAAAGAAAAAAAAAAGAGTGCCTGCAATTGAAAAAAAAAATAAAAAAAAAATAAATAAATTCTGACTCAATATCATATGATTATTATTATTATATTAAGTCTGTATATTTATTTTTAAAAATTTTTAGAGAAAGAGTATAGCAGCAGGAGAGGGGCAGAGGAAGTATGAAAAAGAAAATCTTAAATAGGCTCCACATTTAGGGAAGAGCCTGCCTCTGGGCTCAACCTCACAACCCTGAGGTCATGGATCATGACCTGAGCTGAATCAACTGAGCCACCCAGACACTCTTGTATATTTTTTATCTTTAATGGCAACATGACACACAATTTTATTACACACACACACACACACACACACACGCACACACTTTTATAAAGATTTCTCAATTTCAATCATACGATACATCCTTAATTTCTAATTTTGTGTTATTATTGATATCAAAGTTCTAACACCATTGTAAAAACTTGGACTTAGTTTATATTCTTAGGTTATTTTCTTAGGTAAAATTGTATCTAATATGGCATTATTTGGTATAAGATATGAAAATGTATGACTCCATGAAGTATTTTATATTGCCTCCATCCCTCAAAATAGTCAAATTACACTTTTTCTATTTTAATAAATTAGAATAGTATTCATCCTTTCAAGAAAAAAGAATAAAATAGGAATAAACTTAACGAAGGAGGCAAAAGTTTTGAAAACTACAAGATGCTGAAGAAAATTAAAGAGGACACAAATAAATGGGAAGACATCCCATGTTCATGGATTGGAAGACTTAATATTATTAAGATGTAAATAATATCCAAAGTAATCTATATACTCAATACAATCCTTATTAAAATCCCAACATTTTTTGCAAATATAAAAAAAATCCATCCTGAAGTTTGTATGAATTCACAAGAGATCTCAAATAGCCAAAGCATCTTGAAAACAAGAACAAAATTGGAAGTCTCACATTCCCTGATTTCAAGCTCACTACAAAACCACAGTAATCAAAACACTGTAGTACTGGCATAAGGACAGATATATAGACCAATAGATTAGAATAAAAAGCCCAGAAATAAACCCTCACATATACGGCCAAATTATTTCAACAAGTGTGCCATTTAAGGGAGGAAAGGGCAATCTTTTCAGTAAATGACATAGGGAAAACTGGATATCCATATTTTAAAAATAAAGAATCTGGATCCTTGCTTACACTATATACAAAAAAAAAAAGTGTATCATAAAACTCTTATTGAGTGGAAAAAATCAGAGAGGGTGACAAAGCATGGGAGACTCCTAACTCTGGGAAATGAACAGGGGAGGGGAGTAGAAGGGAGTTAGGCAGGAGGATGGGTGACTGGGTGATGGGCACTGAGGGGAGCACTCAATGGGATGAGCACTGGGTGTTATACTATATGTTGGCAAATCGAACTCCAATAAAAAAATATGCAAAAATAATAAATAAATAAATAAATAAATAAATAAATAAATAAAACTCTAGAAGAAAACAGAGGGAGAAATTTTCATGATATTGGATTTGGTAATGATTTCTTTCTTGCAAGTGACACCAAAACACAGGCAATAAAAGAAAAAAATAGGCAAACTGAACTTTATCAGAATTTATAACTTGGTGCATCAAAGGGCCCTATCATGAGTGAAAATACAAGCCATGGGAAGCCAGAAAGGATTTGCACTTTATATATCTGGGAAATGATCGATTTCCAGAATAGGCCAAGAACTTGAAATAGACATTCTCCAAATAAGATATACAAATGGTTAACAAGCACACAAAAATGTGCCTAACATCATTAATCATTAGGAAGATGTAAATAAAAACCACCATAAGATACCATCTTACGCCCATTAGCATGGCTACAATCAAAGAATCAGAAAATAATAAGTTAGTGAGGATGTGAAGAAATTGAAAGCCTTAAGTATCACTGGTGGGAATGTAAAGTGAATAACCCTTGTGGTATTTGGTACAATGATCCTCCAAAATATTAAACCCGGAATTACCAGATGATCTAGCAATTCCACTTCTGGGTATGAACCCAAAAGAACTGAGAGCAAGGATATGAACAGATATTTAAACCTCCACATTCACAGAAACTTTATTAACCACATCCAAAACGTGAAAGTAACACAAGTGTCCACCGACAGATGAATGGTTAAACAAAATGTGGTGTATACATTCAGTGCGGTATTAGCCTTAAGAAGGAAAGTAACTGACACATGCTACCATGTAGATAGATTTTGAGGATGTTATGCTGAGTGAAATAAGATAGGCACAAAAGGACAAAAATACTGTATGCTTCCTCTTTATGAGGTTTCTACGATAATGAAATTCATAGAGCCAAAGAGTAGAATAGTGGTTTCCAGGGGCTCAAGGAAGGAGAGAAAGGGGCATGAATGTTTAATGGAGACACAGTTGAGGGTGATGAAAAGGTTCTAGAGATGGATGGTGGTGGTCATACAACACTGTGAATGCAGTTAATGTCACAGAAGTGCACACCTCAAAATGGTGAAAATAGTTAAATTTATGTTATATATATTAATCACATTTTTAAATATCTAGCCCCCTAAGAGTTCTTTTGCATCCATTCCATCATGCTATAAAGGCAAATATAAAGTACTCAAAAGCAGATAAAAGGAGAGGGAGGGAATGCACCCACATGGATTCAAGAGAATCCTGCCTTTCATAAAAGTGTAGAAAAACCAATACTCAGCAGATAAGAGAGACATTTAGATATATTGGTTTAAAATATCCTTAACATGTTGAAAAATGATGAACAAAAAGGAAACATAGGGGCAGCCCCGGTGGTGTAGCGGTTTAGCGCCGCCTACAGCCCAGGGTGTGATCCTGGAGACCCGGGATTGAGTCCCACATCAGGCTCCCTGCATGGTGCCTGCTTCTCCCTCTGCCTGTGTCTCTGCCTCTCTCTCTCTAGCTGTGTCTCTATGAATAAATAAATAAAATCTTTAAAAAAAAAAAAAAAGGAAACATAGGCAGATACAGATATTCCAGAGGCTGGTGTATTTTAGGCCCACTAATCATTAGAGTAATTGATCGTTAGAGAAACTGATGTCTTGTGATAGACCCCACCAGGCCCACTCTTGACGATGCTCCTGCCCAAAAGTGGGGCAGCCAGGGAATGTGGGGGAAGGAGGTGAAACATGTGCTGTGGCCAAGTCCAGTGAAAACAGCTACAGGAGGAGAGACAAAGGGTCAAGGATGTTGGACTCACCTGAACCACGGACATGGCTTCCATCTGAGTGAGGATGCTGCTAATGAGCACAAGGTGACACAACCATACTGCAGAAACAGAAGACCAGCCTGTTTTTCCCTTTGCCTGGAACCCTTACTCACCGAGGCCTTCCACACTGAGGCCACCCTGACACTTCTTACCTTCTTCTGAAAATCAGCTCAAACATGAGATTAACCCATGATCCAGGATGAGTTAGGGACCCCCCCTCCTTGCTATTGCAACAGCATTAAGGTCACTGTCATATTGTATGCCAGAGTCTGTTGCAGCTGTTAACCTAGCCCTCTCCACCCCTCTGAGCTTCTTGAGTACAGAAATAACATGCTTTTCATTCTTGCACTCCCAGTGTCTGGTACTGAGTCTGGCACCAGATACACACATGGTAAATGTTTGATGATGGAGGGACGTCTAGGTGGCTCAGCAGTTGAGTGTCTGTCTTCGACTCAGGGCGTGATCCCCTGGTCCAGGGATCAAATCCCACATCAGGCTCCCTGCACAGGCCTGCTTCTCCCTCTGACTGTCTCTGTCTCTGTATCTGTCTCTGTCTCTCTCTCATAAATAAATAAAAATCTTTTTTAAAAAATGTTTGATGATGGAATCGATGAGTAAAACAAACGTCATCTGTGTATGTGCCTCAATACCCCCATTTGTTAACCTAGGAAAGCAGACCAGATAATAACCACTGTGGCATCCTGCGATTCTATGAATCTGTGTTTGGTTGATAGAGCCATTAACGGCGTTAGAAATGGATTGTTATTAGCTCCTGTGAGTCAGGCGGGAGGGGATGGGGATAAAAGAGGGGAAATACCCATACTTCTCTTCTTCAGACAGAACTTTTACCAAAAAGAGGAATTACTGACTCATGATCCAAAGTTTCAGGGCTGGTTTAAGGCAGGACAGAATGCAGGGGCTCAAATGGTATGGCTAGGACTCTGATTTCTCCATGTCTCAGCTCACTTCTGGATGCTGCTTAAATTCTTAGTCAAGTTCTGGCTTTGGTGGGCTAGATGGCAGCCCGAACTCTTAGGTGCCTGTCCTCCATTGTTAAAATCAGTGGGAGAGCATGATCGACACCCTCAATAATGGTTCTTGACTCTGACTGGTCTAACCTGGCTTAGGTGCCCATCTCTGAGTCAGTTGCTGAGGCCAAGGACATGCAGTGGGACTGGCAAAGGCATGGATCATGTGACTCCCCCTGAGATGTGGATTCCAGAGCCACCATGCTTGCTGGGGACAAAAAAAAAATGAGATGTGGCTCCTCTAATGAACCCCAGAATCTGTTGGTGCAGGATGGGGATACCATGTAGACCACCAGGTTTCTACACTCTCACTCTGGTCCCTGAGCTCTTCCTAGCCAGGATGTGGATAATAGAAATCCCATCTCCATCAGCAGTTCTGGAATTAACCTTGCTGCTCCAAATCTATCCCCCAGAAGGAGAGCAACCCCATATACCCTTGAGTTCCTAGAATCTCAAGATTTTTCTGATTGATCCCTGCACCCTCCTCCCCATGTCTGTGTTGTTAAATCCTGCTCTGGCATCAAGCCAGGAGCTTCCGATGCAACTCCCTGCTATCCCCATCTCACAGTGGCTTATTCTGATCTCCCATCTGCGTATCTGTCTGCCTGGAATGGTCCAGTCACCTAGAATAATGGTGCTGCCCCAGCTCACTTAAAGACCACTTTCTGGATTTACCCCAATGCCCAGCCCAGTTGACCTTTGGACATTAGATGTTGAGTGATGGTCACCACCCTGAAAGCCAATAAAAAGCATATTTATTTGTCCTCAATAAGCCTCACTGGTTCCTACTGCCTCCTTCTGACCAGCTGGGCCACCAGGCGACAAGAATACATAGGAGCACATTACTGCCGCATATCCGATGGGACATCCTCTGGCTTCCACTGACATTCATTCATTCAACAATATGGCTTAAGTGCCTTTTGTGTGCTAACTGCTGTGCTAAGGGCTGGGAACACAACACTGAACAAGTCTGATATGGTCCCTGCTTCCTAAGAATTTTTCAGGTTAGAGACGGAAGTGGATATTTACCAAACAACTATGCAAATGATTGTTTAATTTCAGCTGTGCCCAGTACTCGAAAAGAAAGTTACAGGTTGTAAAAGAACATACAACTTGGCCTAAAAGATCTCCCTGAGGAAATTATATGAAGCTAGAACCTTAAGGTCAAGTAGGACTTAGCCAGGCAAAGAAGAGGAAGATGAGTGAGACCGAAGAAGCAGCTTGTGTAAAGGTTCTGGGGTTGAAAGATGATGCAGATTCAGTGGCCCTGCAAGCCAGGAGAAGAGGACCAGGCTGGGAGGTGCACTTAAGTCTGTTATCTTCCAGAGATGTGAAGTTTTAAAATTTCTACATCTCCTTTCATTAGAAATGGAAAATCTCTGTAAAGCAGCCAAGACTGATTTTTTTCCCCACCCTTTCTTTCTTATTCTCATACAATTCAGACTTCAAACAGCCATTCTCCACACTGCCTCAGGGCACCTAACCTGGAGCATCCCTGAAAGTCTGCCAATTACAGCAGTCCACTTATTAATTCCTCCACCGATAGGGTATCCCTAAGAAGCAGCCAGGCGCCTGGGGGGACTGAGAAGTTGGCTCTTAAAGCACACTCTCTTCCGGGCGCTGTCCTTGTGCTGAATCCACGGGTGTGATCTTGCTGCTCCCAAGCACTTAATAATGCAAGGTCTGAACGTCTCTCCCATTTAAGGGGGAGGGAGAAAAGGTTCTGTTAAAACACACGCGCACGCACGCACACACACACACACCCTGCCACTCAAACTCTCTCCAAACATGCTGTCACAGGGGCTCTGTCCCTCTCTCTGCCGATGCGATTTGAACGCTGTCACAGCACCAGCCAGATCCCCCGCCCCGCTTGGCTGCCTCGGCGACCTCCATTATTTATGACGGGGCGTGAAATTGATTGTGGTTGAAAGATCCACACTGGAATCAAATGAACTCTTCAATTATTGCTGCACAAATAAATCTCTGTTTCCAGAGTTCCCCGAGGGAGCAGGCATCTAACCCCGGGTTCAAGGTAATAGATATTTCTAGATGGCAAAGTACAGGTGACTCTATTGTAATGATTGTCAAGTGATAAGATTCCCAGGGTCAAGCGATTCTTTCTCTTCCTTTCAGGCCCCCCTCCTTTGAACAATTCCGAAGGAAGCATATTCCAACAGTCTTCCCATTGTGCATCTACACGGCTTTTCCCCGGCTGCTGGGTGCATGACAGATCTTTCTGTGCTGCGGGCTCTGGTCATTTCCAACCCTTTTCACAGGAAATATGCAGTGAGTGTTAATGGGGTTATAGAAAGATTAATGGAGCTTTCAGGGTGTTCGGGCTTGGCTGGTATTTCTTCCACAGAAAGCCATCAGCTCAGGAAAATTTAATGATGAGACTTAACCCATTAAGACAACAAAAAGACAACTTCCACCCATCTTGGGCTTAATCTTATTTTCCTTCCTGATAATGCAGAGCCTTCCTGGAGAGGGAAGAGAAGCAGAGAGCCCAAAGGCTCTGTCAAAGGCTTACTGTGGCCCACCAAACGTGGAGCTGGGTTTTTCACAAACATCAAGTATCAAAAACTGGCCATCACGGGCTGCGTTTGGCCCACAGGGGCCTTCTGGTTGGTTCACCCAGTGTTTGGGGGAGATAAGAATTGGTCGATTTCACACACGACATCTGGCTTTCCTTGAAATGAACTGGACCACACCTGCATTGCATGTGGCCCCCCAGTGGGCAGGGACAGAGGGGTATCGCCCCCTGTAGGTAGCCAAGGGCAAACATCTTCAGAGCATCCTTAGGCCCTACTGGGCCCCAGTTCATTAATTCACCTGCCTGGACACTGAACATTTGAATGTGCGGTCCCTGACATCTCCTAGCTCATCGCCTTGTCACCACTACCAACATCTCCCCTCAGTAGCTGTGACCACATGCTGTCCCAGCACAGTACAGTGATGGCAGAGGTGAATCTGTCTCGTGTAGAGGCCTCATGACAGCTTCTGGCTTTACAGATAGACAGGATAGACAATATCTCAAGTCTAGCTAAAAAAAATAAGATAATGTAACATAAATAAAATAAAAATAATAAAATAAAGTAAATCCTTTCTTTAAGATTTATTTATTCATGAGAGATAGAGAGGCAGAGACTCAGGCAGAGAGAGAAGCAGGGTCCCTGCAGGGAGCCCAGTGTGGACTCGATCCCAACCCCGGGATCACGCCCGGAGCAGAAGGCAGATGCTCAACCGCTAAGCCATGCAGGTGTCACAAATCCTTAATTTTTATTTCCATTGCAACATTGTATAATCCCCTCCCAATTTTGACCTCTCATGTCACTCTCATGGTCCCCATATTATGGAACAGTTTGAGGCTGCTGGGAGAAGCCAGAAGACTGGGAAGGAACTGGGTCCTTGAGACATTGACCACCTGTGTGCCTGCCAGGGGCCCAGGGGACCAAGTAAATTATCTGCGGAGATAGAAGAACCAATGCCGTCACTGATCTTCTCCCTCAATTGAGAGGTGCAGCCCTTGCCGCTCACATCTGGGAATCTCACCACCTTCTTGTAGAATCCTGGTGTTGCATGCTATGCGGTGCCTGGTACCCAAGGAGGAGACGGTAAAGTCTCTAGCTGTGTCCAGGTGATCTTAATGTCTTATGACCAAAGAATCCACTTGAATCTCTCCCTGTGTTTATTACCAATAGAGTCGACTATTAACTGTGTCCCACAGGCCCAGTGGTTTTACTGTTGCCTTGATGTCATGCCAAGCCTCGATTTCAGAAACAAGAACATGGTGAAATCAAGTCAGTTTACGTTCCGGAAGTAAATGCACCATGAAGCCATGTACCATATCCTTCGCACAAAATTTAAATTGGCTAATATGAAGCAGACCAAGCTGGGGGTCACTCTGAGCCCTCAGGGCCCTGAAATGACCTTGTGGGGACAGTAGACCCTTTTCCTGCCGCTTGATCTTGGTCACCTACATTTCCTAGAAACCCTGGCTGAGTTCATAGCTCCACGAGACTATAAAAGAACATAGTTCTTACATCACCTTCCCCCACCTCTCTCACAGGACCTCAAAAACATTGTAGAAGGCCAGGAAGAGAAGAGATACCATAGTCCATCTCTGCATTGGGATACCCCAAGATCTCCAGCTCAAGCCCAGAATGGCCCATGAGTATCACTGCAGACACCAAGAATTTACCTGTCTCCAAACAATGAAACGTACAACCCCAAGGGTATGTTCATGACAGAAGGCAATCAGTATGTTTGCTTCCCTATGGATTTGACTAAAATATATTTAGTACAGTTGACCCATGAACAACACAGGTTTGAACCACACGGGTCCACGTACATGCACATTTTTTTTCTAGTCAATAAACCAATAGCACTGTAAATGTATTTTCTCTTCCTTACAATTTTTTTTCTATTTAACACTTCCTTCTCTCTAGCTTACTTTATTGTAAGAATATAGTATAGAATGTATATAACATATAAAATACATGTTCATCTACTATTTATGTTATTGGTAAAGCTTCTGGTCAATACTAGGCTATTAATAGTTAAGCTTAGGGGGACTCAGAAGTTACAGTGTGGGTTTTTAGCTGTGCAGGGGGTTGGCGCCCCTAACCCCCACATTGTTCCAGGGTCGACCGCGTATGCAGCACATGTTCATATTCTATAGCTTTCTCCTCCAAACCAAGAAGTTCCCACCCTCGTTCCTCTCCTACCAGCTACAAGTCTTCCCCAACATGGATGGGCAACAATGAAGGAAACTCTTCCACTGATTGTCCAACTTTTTTTATGCCTCATTCCACCTCTCCTCTCTCCAACTACTTATGAGGACATTAACACCTGTTCAGAATGCTCTTAATTATATTTCTTAATGATTTTTCTTCTGGAATTGGGTGATTTATTTCATCATCTACCACACTTCAACAAATATTCACCAACTTCTACTCCATAACATTCTGTCAGATTGTTAACTACAACACTAACTAGCTGTGTGACTGTGGGCAAGTTACTCACCTTCTCTGTACTTAATTACCTCCTGTGAAAAATGGGAATTAAAATAGTGACTGTATCAGAATGTGGTTATGAGTATTAAATATATTACCAGAACAGTGCTGAGCATACCTATACTCTTAATGTCTTATGACATTAAGACCATCTATAGGCACTTGTGTTTTTATAATCTTGCCCTGCAGACATTCCCAGTTAAGTGAGGAAGAGGTGGGACAGAGAGGAACTGGGGGAGCCTGGCATCCAACCCATCACTGAAGGGAGAGTGGCAGATTCTGGAAATGGCAGATCCCTATGGAAATGACACCCAAATCAAATCCTTAAAAGTGTATAGGGATTAGTCAGGGGAATAGAGCTGGGAAGTGCATTCCTGGCAGAGGGAATGGCCTCTGCAAAAGCACAGAGACTCAGAGAGGTGTGGAGCTTGGGATGGTTAATTGTGTCACCTTGACTGACCCCAGTGTGCCCATGTCAAACACTACTTCTAGGTATGCCTGTGGCAGTGTTTCTGGATGAGATTATGCATTTGAATCTCAGTAAAGTAGATGGTCCCTCCCAATGCAGGTAGGTGGGAGTCAATTCATGAAATAGAACAAAAGGTGGAGGGAGGAAGAATTTGCTCCTTTTTTTCCTGCCTTACTGTTGAGCAGGGACATCTCATCTCATCTTCTCCTGATCTTGGACTGAGATTTACACCATTGGCTCCCCCAGTTCTCAGGCTTCCTGACTTGGACTGAATTACACTGCCAGTCTTCCTGGGTCTCCAGCTTGCAGATGACAGATTGTGGGACATCTCAGCCTCCATAAACACATGAGCCAATTCCTCATATGAAATTTCTCTCTTTCTCTTACTCTACATAGATGATAGACAGATGGATAGATAAAGATATATGATAGATAGATAGAAAGATAGATAGATGACAGATGGGTAAATAGATGATGGATGCATAGACAGATGATAGATGGATGGATAGATAGATGACAGATGGGTAGATAGATAATGGATAAAGATGGATGATAGATAGATATAGATAGGTAGATAGATAGATAGATAGATAGATAGATAGATAGATAGATAGAGATGGATAGATAGATGATAGATGGGTAAATAGACAGACTTCAACAACTTCCATTTTGACCTCAAACTTTCTAGCTAAGTTTTTTTTTTTTTTTTTCCTGCTTATCTCTTAACTCAGGCAAAAGACTCTGCACACAAAGAATCTTGTGATGGGAACTGAAACTACCCCTTCAAGCAGTAAGGACCATCCTGAGCCAACAAGACTCCACCCATGATTGACCCTAGACAATAATTTGACTTTCACTGCCCACCTTTGTCCCACATTTTCCTTATATAAACCTGGAAGTACTTCCGGCACTTGGAGACAGTCTTTGAGATGCTAGTCCACTGTCTTCCTGGGACTGGCCTCACTGAAAAAAAAAAATGTGTTTCTTTGCCCACCCCTCAGCTCTCTGCTTTTGGATTTTGCCAGTGGTAAATGGCCAGACCTGGTCTGTTTGGGTCTCCCAGAACCAGATGTTCTTGCAGCCCTGCACCCCATCTACAGACCGACTAGAATTACAAAGTGCGACCTAGCAGAGCTAGGTTGAGGGGAATGTGGAGACAAGAGTCTGGATATCCTGCAGGGGCCAGATCATGAGGGCCTTTTCACCATGCTACATAGTTCGGCTCTACTCCTGAGGATAAGCGGGGGCTTTTGGAGGGAGCTGGACTGGTCTCTGACCTGCCTGTAGTGTGAAGAGGCTGGGAGGAAGCATGCTGGAGTCAGGAAGGCCAGGTGTCAAGCTGGGCCGGCTCCCAGGTGGAGGTGACAAGGATTGAGTAATGCAGATGTAGAGCCACTGACTTGCTCTCAGGCCTTAGCAATATTTCTACAATTCTGGCAATTTTAATTCTTTGGAAAATACTCCCTTGCAATTCCTCTCTTGTGGTCAGAAACACCAAGGGAGGGGCTGAGGCATGCTGAAAAGCAGAGGTTCAGAATCCCGGCCTGTGACTATACATATAGCGATGCCTGCTTTACAGATGGGGAAACTGAGGCACGGTCCAATAAAATGACTTGCCAGAGCTCACACAGTTGTTAAAGTGAGGAGCTCAGAGGAGAAATGCCTGATTATCTGTTCCTGCTCAAGAGTTAGCGTTGAATGAAGGTATTTCTACTGTCTTCAAGCCTCAGTGAACCCTCTCAACCATCCCGTGAGGTCTCAATAGTCTTTCTCTACCATGGATGGGAAACCTGAGGCTACAATCACAGGGAATTTTAGCATGGAGACACAAGTAATACTCTAATATTCAGGCTCACAGCCAGTGTCCATCATCCAGCGTTCAGTGTGTAGAATGCATGTGAACTCACCTAATCCTCCCCAAAACCCTCAGAAAAGAAAACCAAGGACAGAGGGTAGGTCGCTAATCTGAAGCTCCATGGCAAGTGCCAGCAGTGGGCCTTGAACCCAGGTGGTCAGACCCAGAAGCCTGTATTCTTCATGGCTCTGCTGGTGGACTTTCACATGGTGATGGAAGCAGCCGGGCCGTGAGGGCTGATCCACTCTCCTGCACAGGGTTTCCCAGCTGTGCGGACTTGGGACATCATTACCAACTTCACTGGCATGTTTTTGGCCAACCAGCCCCAAGTGGTTGGCTTGGGGTACTAGGCACTTCCCTGGAAGATTCTGAAGAGCATTCAGAGTCCAAATCACGGAGCTGGAGATGTCAGCTCAGGTAGGAAATGCCTGTCTAGCTTATAGACAAAGACAAGTGTGTCTTATATTTCAAATGTGGAACCTGAAGCCAGATGGTGATAGGATTTGCACTGGATCCCCAGGCCCGTGCACCCTCTTTATTCTACAAGCCCGTTCATTCATTTGCCTATGTGATTCCAAGCCCTCATTAGTTTGTCACAGTGCCATGCCAGTTATTCATGCTATTAGCCAATATTTCTGGTTTTCTCCCTCAAAGGACCAAATACATTGAACTTCTCCAACTCCTTCAACTTAAATGGAGCCATGGGGCATGTCCAATGGACCATGAACAGAAGTGACTCACAACTGCTGGGCAGAAGGGTTTAAGATCCAGGGTGAAATTGCCACATTTCCTTCCCCTTCCCTGGCGACTGGCAACAGCCCAAGTTCGTTGTAGGGAGCTCCATCAGTCACCCTGGATGCCAGAGTGAGAATGACATGGAGCCCAGCCCTAGCTTGACCCCTGATGGACCGACCCATAGTGTGAGCAAGACACCAACCCTTGTCATCATAAACTACATTGTAAGGCTTCAAGCTGGCCTGCGACGACAGCCCAGCCTCTCCTGATGGACACAGCGGGTATGATGCGAGGAATACAAGATGGCGCTGCCCTCAAAGTAATCACAGACCAGTGAATGGGAAAATGAGTATACAAATAACAGTCACTCCGGTCAGACTTCAGAGGATCTATCTCAATTACTACACATTCCTACCCCAAAGCACTCACTCACTCATGTGACACACACAGCCATGGGGAGCTGGCTGGAGGGGTCATGGAGATGTGAGTGTAGTTCTCTGATGAGAAGAACGGGTTCTCCTCCAAACGCAGTTTCTTGAAAGCCCCATCATGAGAATGTGTGGCCCATCTGGAAAATTCATTATTCTCTAGCCGAGTGATATGGCCCTATTTATCCTGGAGTCAAGAATCGCCCTGTGGGCAGCTGTGTAAACTCCAAGGGAAATGGGATATCGATTTGCAATCTCTTAGATACACACAGACACACACAGACACACACACACACACACACACACACACACACAGCCTCCTTCGAAGCAGTGGCTTCTAACCACTTTGTCACCAACACTTTCTTATTCTTTTATTCTTTTTCTCCTTTGGAGCCATATTTGGAAAGACATTTTCTCCAAACCAACTGGTATATGTGAAATGATAGTTTCTTCTTTCCAGCTGGGTAATATCCTCTTTTTCTGAATGTCCCAGAGTTTTAACTCACAGTCCTTATTCACTGACTCGTCATTATGATGATCAGTTTTGGTGATTCACAAACTTTGATGCTTTATAAGCACTCTAGGGTCCCAGCCCCAGAGATTCTAACTGGCTATGTCAGAGCTGGTGCCTGGGAATCTGCATTTTGGCAAAACCACACAGGTCACTCTGGGGCTGGTAGTTGGTGAGCCAAATGGAAGAAGTGCTGGTTTTAATGCTGCTGCAGAAAGGCTTTGTGCATTCCCAACTCTGGTGGCTGCCAAGGGCCTGAAGACATCCACTGGCTCCTCTCAGCCCCACTGGCAAGACTATGCTCAGATCCCCATCAACTCTCTGTAGTGCCACCAGGTAGGCTCCTGAATTATCTCCCTGTCTCTAGCTCCCCATCCCCAGTCCATCTCCTGGCAATAGCCACACATCCAACATGGGACTCTAACCACCAAGCCTCCTTGAGAGCCCTGTTGTCTACCACAAGCCCTCACTGAGCACTTAGGCTAGGCAGGCAAAATGCTGAGCCCTTCACATCTGATGTCATATCTAGTATCCACAAATCCCTATGACATAGGGGCTACTTTTAGTCTTACTCATAGGAAAGGAAACTGAGAAGCAGGTAGTTTCAGTAACAGTCCTTCACTTGATATTTATAAGAGGGGGCCTTGAGCCCAAAACCCCCTTGCCTTCTCTTTCCGTCATGGCTCCAACCTGGCTCCATCCCATACTTGAGGAGGCTTCGTCATGCACACGTATGGACACTCCAGCTTGCACATCAAAGCTTCATCCGTGTCTCCTCAAGACCACACAGCCTTGGCCATTGCTCATCAGTGAGAATGGGCACACGAGCTGCATGGTGCATCCTCAGGGGATGGTCTTGGCAGAGGGGTTTTTGCAGGCTCCTGGAGTCGGTTAGAGGATGCTTGGACAGGAATCACTGGTGGCATGGTCTAGAATGAGGCAGCTTGGGTTCTGGGCAGGCACATCCCCTGGGCCCTACTGACTGCTCTCCCCCCACAAAGGCATAGCCAGAGGATGGCCACAGAAGGCCCTCTACGATCCTCTCTGCCAGATCCAAAGGTACTGCTGAGAAGCTGTCACAATGGCAAGGTAACCATGGGAGCCCAGCCTGAGTCCAAGGCCCATGACCTCAATTAACACTTCACTCTTCTTCCTCCCTCCATGTTCAGACAGCTTAATATGTAGTTTGCAATCTGGTCCAGGCTGCCCCGAGCAGCTTCCTGCCTGGGCCCTCCCTTTTCCATAGGCAGATCCTCCTTCTCTGTTTCAGACCCAAGCTATGATTTTCCAACTCTAAGATATGCCATGCTCTCTCATCTCCCTCTGGCTTTGTGAGCTCTGGTTCATACATTTGAAATGTCCTTCTTTTACTTTTCATCTGGACAGTTTCTATTTACTTAAAGCTCAGATCAGGGACACCTGGGTGGCTCAGCAGTTGAGCATCTGCCTTCAGCTCAGGGTGTGATTCTGGGATCTGGGATTGAGTCCCGCATCGGGCTCCCTGTGAAGAGCCTGCTTCTCCCTCTGCCTATGTCTCTGCTTCTCTCTGTGTGTCTCTTATGAATAAATAAATAAAATCTTAAAAAAAAAAAGCTCAGATCAGATGTCCTCTGTAAAGCCTTCTCCACTTCTTCTCTAGCTACCGTGGGGCAGGATTTTAACCCCTTTTTTATGATCACCATCACACGAAACACAGATTACACTCTTCATGAACCTGAGCCCCTCTGTAACCACAGAAGCCAGCACAAAGTCTAGAATGTTCAGTGCTAAGTAAATGTTTCTTACAAGAGTCATGATAACACTGGTGGCAATCATTCTTCGCTGCTTCCTAAACCCAAATAGTTTTCAAGAGATAAAAACCTATCCCTCATGGAAAACTCAAAGAGTATATATCCTAAGCAGGAACAATGTTCATCATTAGCAACAACAACAAAAAGATAAAGTACATTTATTTGACATGAGAAAATGAAATGAAAACAGAATACTACAGGTAAGAAGAGAATGCTCACCTTTAAAACTATATACTTAAAATACATAAGTGTACTCAAATAAAAATACATAACATTATATGTACCAAAATATTAAGTGTCATTCCCCTCTGGTGCAGGGTCTCATTTATGTCCTGCTTTAATGAGCAGTTAGATTGTTTTGTATTAAGGATATTTATTTTGTCTTAAAAATAAAAGTACATTCTTAAAAGTAAGTGGCACAGAACTGGAAACCTCCCAGGAGTGCCAGATTTATTGGAAGGTGTGAGTGCCTCCCTGGGTCAGTGCTTTGAAAATGCCACTCCTCATCCTTATGCAGCAGCCCTGACCACCATCGGATGAATGGATAAAGAAAATAAGGCATCTATAGACAATGGAATATTATTTGATCATTAAAAAAGAATGAAATCTTGCCATTTGTAACAACATGGATGGATTTTGAAGGCATTACACTAAGTGAAGTAAGCCAGATAAAGACAAATACTGAATGATCTCACCTATATGTGGAATCTTTAAAAAAAAAACGCTCGTAGATATAGAGAACAAATTGATAGATTGATGGCTGCCAGAGGCAAGGAGTGAGTAAAATGGGTGATGAGAGTCAAAAGGCACAAATTTTCAGTTATAAGATAAATAAGTCCTGGAATGTAATATACAGCATGGTGACCATCATTAATCATCCTGGACTAAAGATTTGGAAGTTGCTAAGAGAGGAGATCTTAAAAGTTCTTATTATGAGAGGCATCTGAGTGGCTCACTCAGTAAAACATCTGACTCTTGATTTGGGGCCAGGTCATGATCTCAGGGTTGTGAGACAGCCCCACATGGGCTCACTGTAGAGTCAGCTTGGGATTCTCTCTCCCTCTCTCTCTCTGCCCCTTCCCTCCCATTGATGATTATTTGCTCTCTTTCTTTAAAAAAAAAAATTCTCATCATAAGAAAAAAAAATCTGTAACTATGTGTGGTGGTGGATGTTGACTAGATTTATTGTGGTGACCCATCTGCAATGTACACAAATATCAAATCATTATGCTCGACACCTGAAGCCAATACTATAATGAATGTTAACTCTATCTCAATAAAAAGTATATAAGCCCTCATCATTGTTCTGTTCTCCAGCTGCAATCTCATCAGTGTAGAGTAGAACGGGGTCATGTGTTTTCTATTTCTTTTAAGGCAAGTGTGAGTCATGGTTATAGTCTTACGAGCACAATGACATCATCATCATTATTGGCCGATACTGGCTTTGAGCTCCACAGCAAAATCTTCAATCCTGTTACCTGTGAATTGTCCCTTCTCCATCTCTCTCATATCCACCAGGTGAGTCAAGAATGTTTTGAACCCAAATCTTGCCCTTATGCGCACGCTCGTCAGATCTCATTTGGACAGCTGTAATGTGGCTTTCCATTTTGAAACCCAGGCTGAACCACCAGGAAGCAGAAGCGCTGAGGTGTACATTTTGGGGATTATGCTAGTGAACCTGGATCCCCTCACCCCAGAAAAGCCAACACTGATTCTTTCTTTCATTAGCAATCTGTATTTGGTCAAGCACTTACCTATGGCCCCATCTGGGAGGGGGACTTACAAATAGCTGGGAACCTCTGACTATATTCCAAAGCCAGAGTAAGTGCAACATGGCTGCCTTCACTGGCCACTTACCTTTCTCTGCCTCTCCCAAGGACCCAACTGTTGATGATCACTATAGACAGCTGATTCCCGACCTTCCACCCAACACTACTTAAAGAAATCCACATTTGACTCCCAAAGAAAAGAGGAAAACAAATATTTAAGGTTCAAAATATCTGACAGTGATCCTATGGAAAGGTGATAGACCATAATGGTGAGGAGCATGAGCTTTGGAGCAAATGCTGGATTTGACTCCTGGCTCTTGTACCTGTCCAGCTATGTGACCCTTGACTACCCACAAACCTCCCTGAGCCTTCACATCCACAACTGCAGAGAAGAAATAGTAATACTATGTTAGGGGTAATTGCGAGGTCAAGAGGTTGATGACATAAACACGTCAGACACTTGTCTTAGGCTGAGTTCCTCAGGAATAGAGCCTGAGATGGGGAGGGGGGGAAATGGAATGAGGGCATAAAGAAAAGCAAGCATGTGGTCTCAACCCAAGACTTTCAGTCTGATCCCACAGGGAGCTCTGAAGCACAAATTGAACCAAAAAGCTAGTCCCAGATTGAGATAAAGAGGCCAACCTGGGTCAGTCGGTCACTAACTGCTGACAGGGGCAAATGAGAGGCTCTTATTCAGCCAGAAAAGGTGGATCCCATTTGGCCAAGCGAGGTGGCTCCTACTTGGCCAGGTGGGGTGGCTCCCATTCAGCCAGCTGATACGGCACTCATTCATCCAGGTGAAGTGGCTCCCATTCAGCCTGATGACATGGCTCACATTCAGCCAGGTGAGGTGGCTGCTATTCAGCCAGGTGACGTGGTTCCCATTAAGCCAGGAGGGGTGACTGCTATTCAGCCAAGGTGGCAGCTGTGGGCTGTTAGCAGCCAGCACTCACAGCAGCTGGAGGGGGTTTGTACAGACAGTGGAAGGTTCTTGGCAAGGCACCAAGTTCATCCACTACAAAACAGAGCCTGGCAAGTATAAGTGTTCGTTTGATGGTGGCTACTATTATTATTTTAAATTGTTCTCACAATTTTGGGCTGAGCCAGTTTCACGTCCTGTAACAAAAACCGTGACACATCTTCGGCATCTGTTTTTGGCCCCAAGACCTAAGGCAGTAAAGACCCGGTCTGCAGTGATAACATAATGACAGGAAGAAATTTTCCCTCCTCTGATGTGGAAACCAAATGCCCTGGATTGCCCAACATCAGAAACCTCAGAAAACCCTAACAGGATGTTTTGACATATATAGTTCAGGCTTCAGACAACCGCTTCCCAGTGGAGATACTAACTGTGTAAAGAAGGGAAGGGTTAGGAAGTCAAAATGACAGGACAGATCAATTTGAAAAGCTTAACGTGTAAAGCTTGCTATGCAGAGCAATTATACTGAAATGACAGTTTCTCCAAGCAAATTCTCTCGGCCCTTCTGGGGCTGCAGGAAACTGAGGTATTTTCCCCGAATCACTAGGAAAATAGCCCAGTGCCACCTGCGCCCATCACCTCTGGGGCCCAGACTTCGGCAGAGCAAACAGCTGTAAATGCAGGGTGGAGCTGCAGGCTGCAAGAAGAAGGCACCTGAGCTCTCTGTGCTCTTCTGTCCCGTGTCCATGCACCCAGGCCACCTCGGTGCCGATGACCCCTGAGCAGAAGCCCCGGTTAGGACCCTCCCATTAATTCTAGCCTCAGATATCCAAGAGTCCTACTGGATATCCAGTAGGCGTCTCAAAGTCAACATGACCAAGCAGACCTCCTGAGGTCTCCTCAGCTTCGTCCTCCCCAATTCCCCCATCTCTATATAGGGCAACTCAGTTTTCTCAATTGCTCTGGCCCCAAAGAACATCACCACCTCTCTCATTCTCTTGCACGGCACATACCTAACTGGTCAGCAAGTTCTGCTTGCTCGACCTTCAAAATACACCCAGAGTCCAACCACATCTTCTGTCATTTTCCCTTACCAGGATTCTGCAACAGACCCCCGCCTTGGGTCTCCCCATCACTGTTCCTGCTCCCCCCGAGTCTGTTCCTAACACAGTGATCACAGGAATGGAGTTAAACTCTGTTGGGTCAGGTGACACCTCTGTGCAAAGTCCTTTGATGGCTCCCCATCTCACTCAGAGTAAAAGTCGAATTCCTGGGACGCCTGGGTAGCTCAGTGGTTGAGCATTCGCCTTTGGCTCAGGTCGTGAACCCAGGATCCAGGATCGAGTCTTGCATCAGGCTCCAGCAGGGAACCTCCTTCTCCTTCTGCCTATGTCTCTGCCTCTCTCTGTGTGTCTCTCATGAATACATAAATAAATCTTTTTTAAAAAATCTGAATTCCTGACAGCGTCCCCTGGGACCCTGCATGCTCCTGTTCCCCTTTTCCCCTCTGATTTTTTGTTGTTCTATTCTTCTCCTTGTGCTCTGCATTCCAAACACACCAGACTCCATGCTCTTCTTTGACCAAGCCAACCATGTGCTCGCCTCAAAGCTTTGTCTTTGTTGTGTCCTCTGTTGGGGGTGCTCTTTCTCAGACACTGGTGTGGCTGGCTCCCTTGGAGCCACTTATAAATGCCACCTTCTCCAGGAGGTGCTCCCTGCCACCCTATTTAAAATGTGCACCCAGGGCACCGGGGTGGCTCAGTGGTTGAGCATCTACCTTTGGCCTAGGGTGTGATCCCAGGATCCCGAATCGAGTCCTACATTGGGCTCCTCGCATGGAGCCTGCTTCTCCCTCTGCCTGCGTCTCTGCCTCTCTCTGTGTCTCTCATGAATAAATAAATAAAATCTTAAAAAATAAAATAAAATGCATCCGCACCCCTGCACTGCTTCCAATCTGCCTTTTCTGCTTTGCTAATTCTGTAAATAAATAACTTGTCATCACCTCGAATACTTCCTACTTCACCTACTTACTTTGTTTCCTACCTTCCCTGCTAGACCACCAGCTCCAGGAAGGCCTGTCTCTGGATCTGTTTAAATTCACTGCTGTATCCCCAACAGCGTCCAGTAAGTAGTCAATGCTAGATAAATACTTCCTAAATAAATGGAGGAATAAACTCACTTAAACATTTCTTGCAAAATTGATTCCCTTTTCAACATGCATAAATTCATTTGTAAAGGAAATGTATATCTAGACCGTAAACGAACCTGCATCAACAGTCGTAGAGAGAAGTTATCCGGAAAAAGAAATTCAGTGCAAAGACAATGCTGATATTAAATCTAGCTAGATATTATAAATGGCCCAAGTCTCTAAGCCTGAGGCATAATCTCTTTTCTAAAAAAGGGATCAGCAAGTGTTTAAAGGCACGCTAGCACCAAACTCCGACTGTTTTTTAACTAATCAAAAGAGTCAATAAAGAATTGAAAGATAAATAGCTTTCTAACTCTTTGATTCACTGTTAACTGGTGTTGGGTCTGTGTATCATCTCCTCTACCACCTATAAATACTGAGCGTCCCACACTTCTGGAAGCAATGAAATGGATATTAATGACCTTCAATTTCCTGAGCATACATTCCTCCCACAATTTCCCCCATCTCTATATAGGACAACTTAATTTTCTCAATCGCTTGGGTCAAAAGTAGCATCATCTCCCTCATTTTCTTACATAATGCATATCCAATCTATCACCAAATCCTGTTCTCCCTACCTTCAAAATATACCCAGACTCTGACCATATATTACCAAGTGCCATATCCTTTTCTACATTGATTGGTGGGAAGGTCCTAAGGCTGGCTGCACATGGATGTGCCCTGAAGACATTCACAGTGTGGTCGAAAGATAGAGTGTGTGTGCAACTGATGTGCATATAACAAGTTGAAAGTCATAGACTCAACAAGGAGTGCTAGATCACGTGCAATGGGGACCTGTGGCTCACTTGGTTAACGTTCAGCAAACATGTTTACCCGCATATGTGTAGCTTCCCTGTGAGAAGGAAGTGCTTCCTTGCGTGCTGCTGTCAGTGGCTTGCTTTGTCCAGTAAGATGTGAATGGAAGCAACAGTTTGTGAATTCAGAGTCAGGGCCTTCAGAAACATGGCACAATTTGGCTCGCCCTCTGAGAGTGGCCAACCTCTTTCAAGGGAAGGACATGGCTCAATTGGCCACAGCGGTCACAGCCTGAAATGCGTGGAGCAGAGCTGACCCCCAAACCTGCAGATACATGGGCAAGAAACAAATGCTTATTTTTATATGTTGCCAAGTTTTGGGATTGTTTGTTATGCAGCGTTGTTGTAGTGAGAGCTGATTAAGATAGAAACTTACAGGAAGGAGAGGCGACTTCGACTAGAAATCAGTCAGGGGTATTTCCCAGTCAGGGCGGCATTGCAGGTGGATTTCAGACCATACTCAGTGTTCACAGCAATCTCACTGGGCTGCATACCAGTAGGGTCTGAGAAGAAAATAGCCCCAGAGAAGCCTATGCCAGGGATGTGAAAATGCCTCTGAAAACCCTTATGACCTCATAGCCCATAGAGCATAAAGCCAGAAAGAAGGAAGAAAAGAAGGCTGATGAGAGTTTCCTCCTGAGTATTTGGTTGTCAGTGTTTGCTCTTAGGTGATCTGTTCCTTTGTGTATCTGGGGGGAAACTGCCTCTTCTTCCTCTGCCTGTCCTTCAGGTATAGGGTGTTGTCTTCTGTCCTCATGCTCCCCACTCTTCCCAGGAAATCTGCTGCTGCCCTCACCCTCACCCCACTCTGCAAGTCACTGTCCCCCAACACCATTTTTTCATGTCATGATCGCTCTCTGAGATGCCCTTGCTTATGGCTGTTGACCTGTTAGTTGCCTGTTGTCCACACCAAGAACATACCTTCAGAAAGTAGAACCCTCTCTTTATGGTTCACACCTGCATCTCCAGTGCCTAGAATAATACCTAGCACACAACTGGTGCTCAGTAAGTGTGTGTTAAGTGAACAGGTAGCCATAGA
Source organism: Canis lupus baileyi (assembly GCF_048164855.1). Taxonomy (NCBI): domain Eukaryota; kingdom Metazoa; phylum Chordata; class Mammalia; order Carnivora; family Canidae; genus Canis; species Canis lupus. The sequence continues at coordinate 58,068,830 of NC_132845.1, forward strand.
GAGAGGGTCCCACGAGGCTCACCAAGGCAAAGCTTAATCAAAAACTACGTGGCTCACCGTCCCTGGGTCTGTCCCTTTCTGTCCAGCCCCACTTAATATAAGGGCACATGTGAGGCATGAGGTCTGCACCAGCCCCTGGGATGGGGAGGAAGGCCGTGGAGAATTAAAGAATTCTGTACAGAACGTCCAAGTCAAAAAAATCTGTTATGACCACTGGGGTTCAACATATTACTTGCTTTTTCTTTTTAGCTGCACAATTTCACATCTCAGTGAATTTGCAGGGGGGTGTCAGAGCAGTCAACAACAGTGACTCCTGGCCTTGGCCCATCTCCCACCCACTCCCACTGCACGCCAGATTCTCAGCCTTCCCGGCTCACCCACCAGCTCCTCAAGGACACTAACCATCAATACTGGACCCCAGGGAACATTTCTTTTGCTGGTGCAGCCGGGATTTCCTCCCTGAGAGGAAAACATAAAGATTAACTAGGTGAGGAAATTTTTCCCTTGGCTCTGGAGCTGGAGACATTTGTCTCATACAGCACATATTCTCCAGGAGACAGGCTAAATTAAAATACTAATGGACTGCTGTATTTAAAATATATTTACCAATGATTAACAGCTCGGTGGGTGATATATGTTTCAATAATTTCTTATTACAACGTGGGAAAACCTCAATAAATATTCTCAGGGTAATTAGCGGGTGTTTATTTAACATTCAGCCGTGTTTTCCCCGCACACCCAAAAGGGTGTCATTGTGACAGCCAGGCCCCTCCCATGTACAGAGGGGGACCCGGACCCGAGGAGACACCGGCCTTGACAGAAGAGAGGGCCTAGCCCTTGGGAGCCAGTCCTCCTGCAGACATGTCTGGTTTCGGCCACAGTACTGCTGAGTAGGTTTTAGAGGATTATTCATTGTTAGCATTAAAAAAGAGGGCATATAAAAGTTTTGACTTGCTGCTTTTCTGACATTTCTGAAAATCTGGATACAACAAGCTTCCCTCCAGAGCCACTCGCAGTGGGACCCGAGCGGGCAATCCTCTCCAATCTGACATCCACTGCGCCACATTTTTCATTTAAGGATCAGCCCAGGTCCCGTAGATATTTAAGTTTGCAACACTGTCACACTCTGAGCAGTCTGTCATTGGGCCGCCCCAAGGGTGATGTCCCAATTCAGTACAAATTCCATAAGCAGAGATGCTCACAGAGGAATAGGGAGAGGGGGTACCACTGCTCAGACTTCTGGGAGGTGGACAAACTGGACCAGGCCACCCAAGGCGTCTTTCTCTCTCCCCAGCCACATCCTAGAGCCTCTCTTCCCTTGACCCACAAATCAAGAAGTAGAGGGCACTGGTTGGTGTGCAGCCAAGACTCAAAGCCAAGGGTGTCTGGATCAAAACCCAGTGCCATTAATCACATCTCCATGGCCTAGAACAGCTAGATGCCTCCCTCATATCTACACACACACACACATACACGCACAAATACACGTGTATACACACATACATGCACATATACATACACACATACGCATATAGACATGAATTCATATACATTCATACATATAATACACATATACACATGTGCACGTGTGTACACATATACACACATGCATGTGTATACGTACACATACATACACGTGCATACACACATATGCTCACATATACACGCACACATTCACATATGTACGTGCACATATATGTGCATGTGAATGCATACATGATACACATGTGCATACACACATGTGCGTACATACATATATGCACGCGCACACACATCCTAAACCCAGATTTTGTCCAGGGCAGCAATGTCCTCGGCTAAACCGTTATCCCAGTGCCTCCTTTGTACGAATGCCAACTGGACCCAGTTCTGACCAGTGGGTCCTAGGTGCCAATCCCTTCCCCAGTAACCAGGCCAATTCTTCCTGGGACGAAACCCTCCACCAGAGGAATGTGGGCACCCTGCTGTGTGCCACCTCCCAGCCTGACCAAAGGTCCCCATGCCATGCTCTCGCTCTTCGTTCACCTAAGCTGAGAACCCAGAGGAGTGCAGAGCCTTAAAGTGGACGAGATGTGGGTTCCTGAAAATGGAATGGAGCAGAGGCCCTGTGCTAGCCCCATACTGGCCCATGATGTGAGAAAGAAATCTTTCTGTTGCATTAAAGCCACTGGCATTTGGAAACTCTTACCACAGCCTGCCTATCCAGTCGAACATACCCATTTGTCTCTCTTACCAAAGTGAGGGGAGTAGACAGTTTTCTGAAGATCTTCTCTTCTGCCCTGTGCTGAGCTCCACAGGTGCAGCCTCCCAGTGTGGGAAAGCCATCTTCTGTCGATTCCTTGAATACGGATCCACCCGCCAAAAAGGGAGATGCAGCCGCTCCCCCACGTTAGAAGATAGAAGCATTCACCTTGGATTAGCCTTCATAGAGCCACTTTCCTGGCTAACATGGGTCAGGACCCAGGAGGCAAGCCAGAAACACTGACTCTGTTGCTCTTAGCCTCAAATTGCAAAGTCCTGAATCTCATTTCTAACCTGAAGGCTACCCTGAGCTTTCCCTCCTTCAGGGGCTAATCCTTGACCCCATTCCTCCTCTAACCAAGGAGGGATTGCCATTAAATTTCGCAATCTGGGGTTGTCCCTGTGCTAACAGCTGGGTTTTCTCAACCTCTTCACTTCCAAGGAAATAAATATGCTCTGATGCACTTTGCAGGAGCATCACTATTGACCCAAGGGTGAATGTGTCTGACTTGGATGAATAACTTCATCTCTCCTTAGGGAAATCCCTGGGAACAGGCCCCATTCAGGGCAGATGGCAGGTGGCACTCCCCACCTGAGACTCATCCTGAGGGCCTCAAACTGGAGGCAAAGACTGGAAATGCCCAGCTGGGGAAGCCCAACATCTATGCTACCTCCATGTCATCATCCCAACCCAAATGGGACCACCTCTCCCCTCTTTCATGCAGGCCAGCCCCAAAAGGGAGCAGAGTAAAAGAGGATCTAGAAGAACTCTGGTCATCAATGGGGCCCCAGAGAGGAAGTGAGAGACTAAATTCATGTCCAGGCTGTCATTCCAAGAATGGGGGGAGTCTTGTCCAGGGAATGGCACAGAACATACGCCCAGTGGATAGAAGGAGAGTGCTGCACCCTCAGTCCGTCAGACTTGTCCTACACCACAAAGCACCCATCCAGAACTACTTGCCTTGGGCCACCTTGAATTGCTTACCAGCCTCCACCCATCCTAGCTCTCAGAAAGTGACTCGGTGATCATCTTTCTTGGTCCCTACCCAGATTCTGTCCAATTGTGGCATCACCTTCCCCCTCAGACCTAACTTAAGGTCTTCTTGCCCAGTGCTTCACTATCCTCTTCATCTGCTTTTAGCCACCCTGGAAAATATCCCAGGCCTATTCCAGCCCTGAGACCTTACAGTGCTTCCCAGAATGGATCCCAAGAGCCAGCAAATGCAAAGCCACCTCCATGATGGGTGAAGAATTCACTAATTCACCCAGCTTATCCCTGGGACCTCAGTTTCCAATGTCTCTGACAAACCAGGCCTCAGGAGAGAAGCAGACATGTCTTCTTTTAGGTATTTGCTTAACAGGACGACAAAGATTCTCAAGTGATCCTTGGCCAAAAAAACACTTTTGTAGAGACCTTGCCCTTGTAGGGTAACTCAAACAGCAAAACCTCTAAGGGACTCACCTTCCCTTCAATTGCCTTGGCCTCTATGAGGGTGAAGAGACACCCCAAGGGGATAGTGCTTTGTGCCATCAGCAAGCAGAGTGCAATCAAGCAAGAACCTGGAGACCCAAGCAAAGAAGGATTCCAGGCGAAGAGCAGCTGACCCCAGCAGGTCAGTCCTATAAGAGACAGCTTAGCTCTAGAAGTAGGTTGGATCTAGACTGTGGGGATGAACTTTAACCTCCAGAATGAGGAGTATAGACTTTTTATTTTCTGAAGGTGCTCAGAGATTTTGAACGTGTCCTACCATCCTGCTGCCCTGATCAAGAAAAGATCCTTCTAGCCCTCCCTTTCCAGAGGAATGACCCCCAGGTCCCACCAGAACCATTCTCTGGACCTCTCATCTTCTCTAACACCAATTTGTCATGCAGAGCTCAGGAAGGGCCAGGGAGGACCAAGACCCAGGGGCCCTGGGGCACTTCATCAGCCCCAGTTTCCCTCCTGCCTGAGGACTGGAGACAGCAGAGGCTTTGGAGCCAGGTGGGTCAGGGGAGTCCCAGCACAGTGACTTCTTGGCCACATGACACCTCAGTTTCTCCATCTTTAAAATAAAATCAGCGATGTCTCTAACCCAGAAGACAGTTACAAGGGTTGGAGGAGGAAACAGATAAATGTGGTCAGCGCAGATGTGTGCAAACCACCTTGACATGGGAGGCTCTGGAGAAATATCAACCTCCCTGTGTACCCCTGTCCCTGTCTCTAGGCGTTCTCCCCACATCCCGCATCCTGCATCCTGCGTCCAGGCCTGCTTCAGGCCCACTGATCCCACAGCTGGGCTTCTCTGGTGCCCCTCTCAGCCCTGAGCCTCATGCTGCCATCTCTCTGGGTCATTCTGAGTCATGTTCCTGTCCCTTCAGCTGGCTCACAGCTTCCTTTCTGCCTGGTTTCATCTTGGCCCTAGAAAGTGTCTGCCTGTCCATCTGTCTCTATCACCATTCCCTCCCTCTGCTTCTCTCGTCTCTCTGTCACTGGCTTTCTTTTCATCTCTCTCTTTATCTCTGTCTCTGTGTCTTCCTTGTTCTTAACCCCCTCAAATCCCTCTCTGTCCTCCTCTCTGTGTGGCTCCCGGTGGCCCCCGCCCCTACCCCCCATGCCCCTCGCCCCTCTGTGGCCTTCACAGGTCACCTCTCCGTGTGTGTGCATCTTCTTTCCCTGGATCCCTGCCCTCCCCCACTCCCCTCACCCATCTTCCACCCCTCCCTCATCACTCAAAATCCCATCTCTGGGGGAATGGAGGGGAGGAGCTCAGTGGCCAGGGCAGAAGATAGTGTATTATTTCTCTGCAGAATGGCTGTAAATCCCTGCAGAGAGAGACCTGCCTTAGCAGGTCTCGGTGGCTGGGAATGCACAAATACAGGACGGGGGCAGGGACTGGGGCACCAGGGACCCCAACCCTGGGCTGAGGGGCCTCTGTAGCTCTTTTCACATTTCCTTCCCAGCACCTTCTGCTCAGCTCAGCCCAGTCACAAATAAACAGTGTTCATGGAGCCTGTGGGGACACTGAGGCATGCACTGATCAAATCTGGGACCTCGAAAAGATCCCGGCTGTTAATTTCACTCTCAGCTGTGGTCTGGGCTGCCCTCCACATTTCTGGACTCACAAAGTCTCAGGCATGCATTACCATGACTATTTACAATTTTTTATTAAGATTTTATTTATTTATTCATAAGAGACACAGAGAGGGAGAGGCAGAGACACAGGCATAGGGAGAAGCAGGCTCCATGCAGGGAGCCGGATGGGGGACTTAATCCTGAGACTCCAGGATCACGCCCTGAGCTGAATGCAGGCGCTTAACTGCTGAGCCACCCAGGCGTCCCCAAACTATTTACAAATCTAAAGCCCTATTCCCTGGAAGGATTTCCCCCCACCTGGTTCTCTAGTTTGCCCATCGCTTCTCTCTCACCAAGAACAACTGGCAACCCCTTCTCACCGTTTCTTTAACCTCCTTCTCTGCTGAGAGGAAGGCGTTGGGCTGGGTGAGTGTGTTGGGCCCAGGATTTACCCAAGGCACCTCGTGGCTGCCCGCTGTGTCACTGTCTGTCTGAGGCACAGTGGGCCCTGGGGCAACCAGACCACTCCTCAGAGAGATGGAAACACAACAGTTCCAAGCAGAGAGAGGGGTCACCGATCATCCACAAGTTAGATTGGGCCAACGGCAGTGCTTTTACATCTGCTTGCACTGTGTTTTCAAATCTTTTTAACTAGTCGCCAACTGTTTAAAAATTGGAAAGTTTCACATTAAGATTTACTTGTTAGGCTTCTGCTTTCAGAGCAGTCAGCCAAAACAAGGAGTCTCTCACCCCCAAAAAAGGAGAAAGCTCTGGATAAGCCACAAAATCGTCATCTTGGTTGAAACTATTAGAGCTGAGGCTGCCCCGCATTCAAGTAGCTTGAAATCTGAGGAAAGAGAGGCCACTCCAGGGACAGGGGAGGTCAGGAAGAAGGACAGGAAGCCCCTGGTTCAAGGGGAAGTGGTGGCCTCCATCCCAGTGAGACTGAGGGACTCAGCTCAGTTTAAAGAGCTGCTCAAGGTCAAATGTGGGCTCTGATCCCCAGGACTCCCTAGAAGCCCCAGAGCGAAAAGAGTTTGGCCCCACTGAGAGGCTCTTTCCCCCCAAGCTCACAGGAAGGGCAGCAGACAAGGTGGAAATAAGAAAGGAGCTTCAAGCTCAGCAGGGCAGGCCTGGAGAGAAGGACCTACACCCTGTGGGAAGGCTGGAAACACCCCCACCCCAATCCCCACCTTCCATGCTCAGATCCTCCACCCACACAGAGTGAAAGCCCTAAGGCATAGGGGGAGGGACAGCAAACCCTCTGCCTCCCAGGGCCCAAGTGAGGACCCTCTGTCCTCCTCCACCAGGGAAGGGAGCAAAGAATAACCCTTCCACCTAAGAGGGATGGGCAGTGTCAGTGTCAGCCAGAATCAGGCCAAGAATTCTCATCAGAACTGCCTTCACATGCAGAATCCCTCTCAAGCCCTGGCAGTCACAAAGCCCCCATCCCCCGCCCTTTAACTTGCTCCCCGACTGCATTTCTCAAATTTCCAACACCCTACTTTCTCTGTACCAGTGACAGGAGTACTCACTAACTGCTGTGACAACCCTAAAGTATCAGAGGGCTAACACAACCACACGATCATTTCTCCCACACATCATACAGTCTGATGCTGGTAAAGTAGCTGTTTCAAAGTCAAACAGCCAGTAAGTGGCAGAGCTGGAACAGCCCAGCCCAGAGCTCCTGCCCCTAATTACTGCATTAGTGTCAACCTCTAGTAAGGTTCTGTTGTGTTTGTTTGGTCTGGTTGGGGCGATCGGCTCTACCAGCATATGGGGCTGCATGTGATGGGGGATAGCCAGTGGTCTCCCAAATGGATGCGTGTCAAGGCCTGAGGCACCCCTACCCCAGAGCAAGGAGATGTCCTGTTTGCCCTTAAGCTTTCCAACCATGGAGCACAATGCAAAGTTTTGAGAGGCTTGCGAAACAACAAGATTTGGACAAGGGCTTGATCAGGGATGTATGCCCAAGACCATGTGCAGAAATCCCATCTTGGAGCATATTAAAGGCTGTTTGTCTCAAACCAGGAGACCCCAGCTTCAGGTGGAGCTTTCTGGAGCTACGTCACATCTTCTATAGAGTTCCTGACTCCCCACTCCTTGAGTGGACAAAGATGTATTAACGGCTAAGCTAATAGACCTGTTAGCCATGCATATGGTAGGTGCTCAATAAATACATATTTAAGAAAATCTTCCTACTGGAAACAGTGGCAAATAACTGAATAAAGGAACGAGTGATCAGCATGTAGAATATATAAGCTGCCTCTTCTCTGCAAGCCTGTGTTGAGGTGGGCTGAATGTGTCTCCAGCACCAGATAGAGACCCTCTGGCCCCAACAAACAGCTTCTAAGCACCTTTACTCCCTCAGCACATCTAAGTGGTCTTGATCAGGGATTCTAAATGAAAAGAACTCATCAAACCAAGTAGACATGAGTGACAGGTTAGTGGCAGAAGAGGGTTTTGAATATGTCAGGAGCCAGAGGCTTGCGTGTAAATCCTAAGGGCCAGATAACACTCCTTTTTCCCATCTCCTCATTCATAAAGTGTGTGGGGGGTGGGGGGAGGGAATGACGGTATCTGCCTCATGCAGTTGCCATAAATATTAGCTGAGTTCATATTAAATGTGAGTTAAATGTTTAGAACGGTACCCAGGAAATGAAAAAATTATGCGGATGTGTTTTTGACTATCAAAAATCTGACTTCAGAAAACCTAGCTGAAAATGGCCATTTTTTTTTTTTTTCTGCTTGGCAATGAAATACCGTTCATTCATCCAGGGCCACAAAATGCTCCAGCTCCTGCCACAAACCTGCTTTGAGAAGCCACAGAGACAGCACAGGATAAAACATTGAGATCCCAGCTCCAAAATGTCAACTTCTGGGCAGTCTAGACAAACATCTTGGTCTTACTAATCCCCAGGAGTCTGCTTTCCCATCTTCATCCCAACAGACAAGAAGGTCCACCCATGGTCCCTTATGCTGCAGCCCTGAAGGAAGTATACTTCATGGGTCTTCCAGGACCTTGGAGAACTGCCCTAAAACTATAAAGTGCTGAGATCAATGCCTTTTAGGAGCCTCTAGGGAGAATACTCTGGAGTCCCCAGAAAGTCAGTGCCCCTTTCCCATCCACCACGGCAGTCTCCTTATCCACTCCATGCCTCCTCCATGAACCCAGAGCCCTGATAGGTTAAACAGCCACGGCTCCTGTGAGACCCAGAGATGCAGAGGCCATTTGTCCAGATGCATGGGGCTGAGAATCCGAGAGAGGAGAATGTCAGGCAAGATCAATAAAGCTCAGAATGGATTGGAGAAATGAGGTTTGAGATTTAGCGTACATGCTTAGCCAAAGCCCTGGAGACCAGGATGGATAACAGGTGATGAATGCCGCAGTTGGCATTGTGGCAGCCCCAGGAGAGAGGGCAGGGAAGCCAGCCAAGAGGGGGGATCAGGAGGACAATAAAGAACCTTGGGCTGGGAACAACAGGACGTGGGTTCCAGTGTGAGGTCACCACTAATTCCCCATCTCTGGACAGAGTTCAGGCTCTGGAAATAAAGCTCTAGTTTCAAATCCTGGCTCTACCGCTTACCAGCAGTGTGACATTGGGAAAAATCACTTCCCTTCTCTGGTTTTCATGTGTTTCCTCTGAAAAAGTGGGGGTTAGGCATAGTACTTGTGTCATGGGACCTTTGTGAGGATTAAATAAATCAGTAAGTGGAAAGCATTGGGAAGAGTGTCAGGTGCACAGCAAGCACCCAATAAATATTAGCTAATGTTATCAATAACAAAGAGCAGGTGGAGAGGCTGGTTGTTCTGGGAGGGATACAGCCAGCCCCGCGGACAGCTATTCCTATGCTTTCAACTTGGAATTCAAAGCACATATCACAGAATGGCTCCTAAGCGCCGGTCACTTCCTTCATCCAGTACTCAACGAAGCAAGAATCACCTGTACCAAAATTAGGTCAACGTTTGGCTCTGTCATACTCATTGAGGAAAAGCACAGTGCACACAAAATAACAGGCAGGGGACTTCATGAGTAATTCAAAATCCTTTTCCAAAATGTGGGCTCTCCACTATTTCCTGTTCACATGCTGGCTAGGGAATCTAATCTCCACACAGAAAGCAATGGTCCATGTTTCACTCACCTGCCAAATCTGTAATGGCAACTCCCTGGGATGTTAGGTGGAGGGTGATTTTAAGATGTGGTGAGGAGGAGATCTGAGATCAACTGGCAATGCCTGCCGTGGGCATTGGTGGAACAGGGGACACGTAATGCCATCCCTGGTTGAGTTTGCCTCCAAGGGGCTTCCACTTTGGAAAATCTAGGAGCTCGTGAAAGTCATCAGTGAGCTGGAGGGTAAAAAGGCAGAATCAGAGAAATGGCTAACTAAGGGTCTGCTTTTTAGTGACAGGGTCCAACCGATAGAGCCATCTCTGGGATGAAGTCCCTTCTCCTACGGCCAAAGGGATCTATGAAATCATCTCAGCACAGAGAAAGTGGATGACGGATCTGCCACTTACATGCTGTGTGATTTTGAGCAAGCCTTTTCCTCTCTGAGCCTCAGTTTCTGCATCTATAAGATGAAATGGATAGAATTTAAAATTTAAGGAAGGGGTCAGATACTTATACTATTAGTATACTTGCTTCTGATGACACAGGAGAATGGGTTGGATTGGGGTGACATTGCCCTGAAGAGGGAGCCAAGTGTCCGCAGGGGGACACGAAAACTGGGGACATTGCAGGAGCTCTGTGGCTGTAATCAACATGCCCAACGGTCTATTTGAATTGCCTGGATTTCTCAGAGGCGTCTGCAGTATGATACATCCAAAGTGAAGTTCTGATTCACAATATCTGCCAAAACTACTCCTACCACATATAAGTCAAGGTAACCATTTCTCACCCAGATATTCAATCCAAAGACCTTGAGAGAACCTTTGATTGCTCTCTCTGTCACAACTGCCCATCAGCAAACCCTCCTGGGTCTACCTCCAAGGATAGCCTGAAGCTACCTCTCTGCCTTCTGTCCCACACCTGGGGTCTCCTAGTCTTCTCTCCTACTCCTCTTCCTACAATCTCTTCTTCCCACAGACCCACAACGGTCTTACTCTGATCGTGCCACCCTTGTTTAAAATCCCCCTGGTGAATTCTATTACACTCAGGGTAAAATAATTTAAATCTCCGACTATGGACTGCAAAACCATGCCGCCCACCTCACCAGGTAGTATTTAGCTCCTAGGAGAAGAAACATTTCTCGGGAGAAAAATAGAATCTCTATGGACAGGAGAAAGGCCTGGCATTTCGTGACTTTTTCAAAATATTTTCAATAGCAACTTGAAGGCTGTTTTGCTCATCTGACATTTATCTTCATTTGGCGTGGGAATGGTTGAAAGACATGGAGGGTGGGGGCAGGGGAGGGCATTGCTTATGAATGTTGGGTGGCGGCAAAAGAAACCTCTTAGGAATCCATCACAGACAGTAGCTGTGGCCACTCGGCTTGATGAAATCTGCCCCATCTGCTTTGATTTATTCAGCCGGGCTGCCCCCTGGTAGCTTGATTCATTTGAAGGATAATTATCCACTGTGTTATAAACGCCAGTCCCTTGTCCCCAGGACGTTGGTGTCAAGGAGGTTAGACAAGTGACAAGTGACAAAGCATGTCCGATCATTGCTCACACCCGGGAGAGGTGGCTAGCTGTGGTCGGGTCACTGGGCCCTGGGCATGTGCGCAGGGCTCGGCTCTGTCTACCTGTGCTGCTGATGGCAGTCCTTCTCCTGGCTCCCGCACTTCAGAAGTGCACACCTCGTGTCCAGTCTGCTCCTCCCCAAAGTGACATCTTCCAGGGCGGTGCTGTGGAAGGTGCTCAGGCCCATGCAGCACAAGCCCACCTGGGGGTAGCAGGTCACTGTTGCCGGGTTTGTGCCCAATGTTCTGTTTGTCTCTCAAGATTCACTCTACCTGTTTCTACCTTCTCTGGGCCCAGGAGGCTAACTTCTAGCCTCAGTTACATCCTCAGTTAGCCTGCAACTTCTAGCCTCAGTTGCATCAGTTAGCTCCTTCGCAATCCAGCTTTAGGCTTAGTGTGGTGCCGATAGTTGCTGAGAGATCAGGAGGGAGAGGTCAGAGAGTTCCTTCTTCCCAGGAGGCCACAGATTGAAGTAGTTTTGCTTCTTCTAATCAAACCCACAGGTCCTCTGGGTGGCTCTCCTGCTTGCCTCCAGCTCCTTCTGGACTCTGCCCTGTCAGGCCAACAGGTGGTGATGGCTCCGCTTGCTGCTAGACTCAGAGAACATTGCCATCTTGGGCTGCTTGCTCTTAACCTTGCCCAGGCCACTGTATGGAGTCCCTTCTATAAACTGCCCTCTAGTGCCTCTTGTAGTGTACAGTGTGCTTCCTGGCAGCACTTGGAGTAACACTGGGCTGTACCTTGAAGGCCCATGACTCCTCTGCTCAAGGATACAGGATGTCTTGGAGCAAGACATTTTCCAACAAATCTTTACCAAGCCATGCCATTTACGGGCACTGTGCGGAGCTGCTGTGATGTAGCCACAAATAAACACAAGAGGAAAGCTCCTTGTCCAGAAGGGAGACTGGTGAGTAGTCAAGGAGCCAAGGGCTACAGAGGAGGAGGAGGAGGAGGAGGAGACAACTACTAGATGAGAGCTGAAAGTAGATTTGGAAGAGTCTCAGGCAGAGGGAAGCCACAGGTGGCGCTGGAGGTGAGAGTATAATCTGGAAATCTAGAAGTCAGTCCAGCTGCAGAGTGAGACTGCAGATGCTGGGATTCAAGTGATACTAACTGTACTCAAGCTAGTTTAAAATGGAAGGAGAAACTATTTGGTTCATGCAACTGGGAAGTTCAACATAGAACTGACTCCAGGTATAGCTGGATCCAGGGCTTCAAATAAAATTGTCCTCTCTAGCATCAAATGCACCTGGGTTGTAGCCCACCTCTGACCATGAATAACTGTGCAACCTTAGACAAGTAACTCAAACTCTCTGAGCTCAAACTCTCAGAGAATAAGAAATGGGTCATAAGGTCTTTGTGAGAATAAGTTAGAGAAACCACTTAGCACTGTGGCTGTAGCTTTAATACTGATCATTGTTGTATTGCTATTGGTGGCATTATTTTAGAGGAACACTGAGCCATGACCACCCAGTCCCCCTCCTACCAAATGCTTGTATTTCTGACTCTTGCTTCTTTACTGAAGCTGTAGATTGGTGGGATCAGGAGGAAATATTTATTTAAACCAGAGACTCTCCACTGGTTGCACACTTAGAATTACCCAGGGAGCTTTGTGAATCCTTATACCCAGATGGGAAGTGGGACCCAAGCCTCAGAGTGTAAGTCCTTGAGGTGTCCAGGGTGCGCTGAGAATTGTTATTGACATGTTGTTCCTGCCGGCCGATTTGCATATATAAATCATCAAAGCCTTCAACAGATTTTGGAGACAGATGTGAATCTGCCCTCATTTACTCTAGAAGGAAACTGAGGCACAGAGTGGAGAAGAGACATAACGGATAGACTTAGTGATTGTCATTTCAGAAACAAGGACGCTAAAGCCTGCCCCAACAGTGGCTATGTGATGGAACACATGGCATTTGTGCAGGAATCACATGGTGGCCACCATCCAGGTGGCCAGGAGCTCCCTGTTGGTAACAGCAGCTTCAGTGGAGGCACATGGCATTACAAGAGCTCCCAGGGATTTCCACTGTGCAGCCCAGGGAGGAAAACAAAGAGCTGGCTTTCATCTGCCTTTGCCCTGGAACCCGAGCCAGGCCAGGCCCTCCCTGCTCTGTGTGTCAGTTTTGAAATCTAGCCAAGTGAAAGGGTATATGCAATGGAGGATTCTGGAACAGGAAAAAGAACATTAGTAATGAAATCTACATAAAGTCTATAGGTTATTTAATAACAACATCCCAAGGTTAACATCTGTTTTGATAAACACACCACGGTAAGATAAGACGTGAACATCACAACCACATCCCCCAGGAAATCATGCTGAAGCCCCCAACCCCCTGCACCTCAGAATGTGACTGTATTTGGAGGTGGGGTCATCGAGGAGGTGATTCGACTAAACTGAGGTATTAGGGTGGCCCTAACCCCATTTGACTGGCATCCTTACAAGAAGAGAAGAGGACACAGGGAAAGACATTAGGGATGTGCACTCTCTGAGAGAAGGCCATCACAGGCCACGGGGAGGGGCCTCGGGAGAAACCAACCCGGCCAGCACCCTGTTCTTGGACTTCCAGCCTCCAGAAGCCTGAGAACACAAATCCCTGCTCTTCACGTCCCCTCAGGCTGTGGTACCTCATCTGGCAGGCTGGCAGACTAGTACAGCTTCCTAGGCATCCTCCTGCCCACGAGGGCTCCTGAAGGAAAGGGGAGAAAAAGAGGAAGAGGAGGGGTCAGGAGGAAGAGAGGGAAGAAGCAGAGAAGGAGATGAAGGCAATGAAAGGGAAACAAGAGAAGTTTCCAGAAAAAAAAGAAGAGGAGCCCTGTGTTTGAGTCCCGCCCAGGACCAGCTATACAGGTCATGAAAACATTGACAACCTTCCCTAATAGTTGGTGAACAGCTGCCCCAAGTGGCCCCCAGCCAGCCTGTTCCCAACAAGACCCTCCAGCTCTCCTCCAATCCACAGGGCTTCCTGACACAGTCTTCCAGCCGCCGTTGTCCTGGGAGGACGGAGACATTCAGGCCAGTAATAAATATTGAGATCCTCATCCTGTCCCCTTACTCCTTACCCATAACTCCATGTGGCCTCAGGTAGCCTGACTTCCTGGTCCCCTGTTTCTTCATTTCTAAAATCTTAGACTTTTTTCTGAGAGTTCAGAGAATTTGCACAGGGAAAGGTCTCAGTACTGGTGGCTGAGGGGGTCCTATCTCTACTGCCTATTAGGAGTCTTGACTGTAGTTGTGGTCACTAGGGGACAGTTACAGTTGACAACTTACCTGTGCCTCCTGGCTGCTGTGTTGCTGACACACCTGTCATAACCAGGAGGAGCTGGGGTAAGGAGTGGTCTCTTGGGTGGACAGACCAGCCCTACGGACAGTGTGCCTGGACCCCACAAGAGCATATCCACTGACCTCACCCAGCACCACCAGGGTCTAGGGACCTCAGGTTCCAGCGAGGCTCCCCAAGGGGGCCTGATGATGTGATGGGGACTCACTCTGGGAGTCGCAGGGCTGGATTTGGTAGGCTGAGGTCAAGCCAGAATAAAGAACACAGGCCAGGAAAGCTGAGACCTTGGCCAAGAATGGGGAGACAGATGTTTAGGGGAAGCCAGCTGGAGTTCCTCAGATCCTCAAGATTGGGTGTTGGGGCTGCAGGGCTGGGCCAGCCCCCTTTCTTGATAATGACTTACAAGCACCTACTAGGTGCAGGTGCTGAGCTAGCTGGTCTGCAGTCACGAGTAGCTCAACCTCATCTCAGTCGGGTCTTGCCAAAGCCCTGTAAACCAAAGTCCATTTCACAGACACAGAAAATTGAGGATGTGGAATAAACATTAACTTGTTCAAGGCCAAGTAGAATACATGATGTAATCCAAAAGGTGACATCCTGTTCAATAAATGTTTAGACACCATCAAAAAAAAAAAGTCAAGTAGAAAAGCCAAGATGGAGATCCAAGTCTCTGTGACTCCTACACCCATGCTGCCCCATGAAATTCTAAAATCTTCCTTCACTGGGGCTGGTCTGCTTCAAGGTATGGGCTGCCCACTGGGTAGCTGGGCAGGAGCAGGCCAGGCAGGGTGAGGCTGGTGGCCCTGGTGTCTGTGCCCACACCTGGAGGCTGGTTGTCCATCTCTCCCAGGGTCTCAGACCAGATGGGAGGAGGGGGAGGAAAACCAGTGAGTGGCCACATATATGGGGCCCTGACCGCTGGCGACAGGTGGGGTAACAAACACCATGGCAGTGTGACCATGTCAACAGTAATCGCTTCCGCCACACTGCTTGCTGGGCTGCAACATGACTAACAGGGCTGCAGGTGGTGTGACAAGTTGGAGAATGAAGATTGAGAAGCACAGTGGAGGAAGCTCAGTGCCCAGAAGTAATTACTTCCTGAAGTGAGAGAAGAAGAGAAGTCACGCCCACACACTGTAGCTGGAACACATACCACCCCTCCTCCTCCTCCTCATCCACAGGCACCTCTTACAGCCTGGGGGTGCCTGAGCCCCTGCCATTCTTTGAGGCTCCTGACATATTAAAAAATAAAAGAATGCCCCCAAAAAACCTCACAAGTCATGGCACATCTCTAGTGAACATATTAACATTTTAAAACCCTCAGGAGAAAAAAAAAAGGCAAAGCAATGTAATTATACTTTTCATAAGATAATTATGGGAGTTCTAAAATATTATCAATTCCGTGTTCCCTATGGGCAGTGGGGTCCGGGTTTGGGACAGAAATTTAAAGTTTGAGAATAAATGGCTTCTTTCGAACCTGTTGGTGGATCTCTGAACATAATGGTATGTAAGTCTTATTTGGATGTGATGTCAGGAATCTAAACTATGTGTACATGTGTGTACATTTGTGACTCTACACACACGCATGCGCAGCACTTATACGCCAGGTAGGGCACACGATAGAGCTTTGTCGACAGTCATGCATTTAACTCTCAAAAACCTTAGGAGTAGGTACTGCTATCAACCCTATTTTCCAGATGAGGATACGGAGGCAAAGAAGGGCTGATGACTTGCCCAAGGTTACACAGCTACTGAGTGGCACAGCTGGGATTTGAGCTGGGGGCATCTGGCTAGAGAGTGCGTGTTTGTAACCACCACGATAGATGCATCTCTAAGTCTTCGGAAAAGGTGGAGTGTGGGCCACAGGGACCTCCTGATCTTCCTCCTCCACCAGAGGAACACAGAGGTCCTGCAGGTCAAAACTATTCCCCCAGAATAAAGGGGAAAGGAGGGAAAATGAGTGGGAGATATCAGAAAGGGAGACAGAACATGAGAGACTCCTAACTCTGGGAAACGAACAAGAGGTGGTGGAAAGGGAGGTGGGCAGGGGGTGGGGGTGATGGGCACTGAGGGGAGGGCACTTGATGGGATGAGCACTGGGTGTTATGCTAAATGTTGGCAAATTGAACTATAAATCAATCAATCAATCAATCAATCAATCAATCAAACCAAAACTATTCCCCCAGAGCATGGCTGCATTATTTTGGCATGTCCATCAGCAGCAGACCCTGCAACACCTGTCTGCCCTCCTCAGCTGAGCACTGCCCGGTCCCTAGGCCTGGAGACAGTGCATCTCAAGCTTCACCAGGGCTCCCCACTCCTGCAATACGCCCCTCACCCCAAAAGCTCTGGCTGTTTGCTTCCAGGGGATTCACCGTGCTGAACCAAGAACCGTGCATTCCTGTTCACCCACTGGATCCGTCTTTTGACATTAGCACTGACAAAAACTAATGGGGGCTGGGGCGCCTGGTTAGCTCAGTCGGAAGAGCATGCAATTCTTAATCTCTGGGTCATGAATTCAGCCCCATGTTGGGCACAGAGATTACGTACATAAACTAACAAACTTAAAAAGGAAAAAAAGAACTAATCAGGTCTGTGACAGCGCCTCCCAGCTTGGGCTCCACTCACAGGGTCCCCACTGGCCTCCCCACCTTTCTTCACATGCCTAGCTCAAATACCTTCCCCAGAGAGCTCTTTCTCCCCTGGTTATGTTCACTATCATCCTGTTTAATTTTCTCCATGATACTGAATCTAAAATGTCCCAATCTATTCAATTACCTCTTGGCACACTGACAGTCAGTCTCCATCCAGCAGAAGTTAAATTCAAACGTAAAAAAGCTACATCCCTAGCACCTAATGGTTGGCACATTCTGTTTCTTGAGGGCTCGATAAATGTTTGTTGAAGAAGAGAAGACTGAGGACCCAGCCTCAGCAACATTTCCGGGGAAGAGGAGGAGATGGTTATTCTATAAGTTAACATTCTCCAACAAGTTGTAAGTTACCATGTGGATACAACTATTATTAAGACCTCGGCACAAAAAGCTGGTAGAGCAATCAGTATGGACATAGGAGTGGGTCTGCTTCACACAGATTGAACTAGAAGCGGTCAGACTATGAGAGAGTGGTCCATTTGCTCACTCCCCACCAAATAATAGCCTAAGCCCAGGTCCCTGCTGTCTCCCGCTATCCTCAGGCTGGCCCAGGCTGGACTTTTGCCCACATACCCAGCAGTGGGAGGGCACCAAAGAGCAAAGGGAAGGGAGGGCCACCACTTTTGCTGCTCCAAAAGAGTCGTAGGAGAGGAAGCTGCTCTCCCCTGAACACCTAATGTGTGCCAGGCTTTTTAGTTCAGAGGTCTGTGTCTTCAGGACCTCGGGGTTTTATCTCCATAACAATTATAATGCCTGTTGTACAGATGAGAAAAGCAAGCTCAGAGAGACCCTATAATGCACCCAATGTTCACAGCAAAGGAGATGAGTGACTCAGGCCTGCCTGGTGCCCCAAAGCTTCATCACGTGGCAGGGACGGGTGCAGGCTGGTTTAGTGCTCCCTTCTTGCTATGTGATTGTATTCATTTCCTATCTCTGCTAGAACAATTACCACAAACTGAATGACTTCAAACACAATATTGTTATTTTATAGTTCTGCAGGTCTGAAGTCCTGAAACAGAGGTGGCTGTATTCCCACGGGAGGTCCTAGAAGAGCCTTTTGCTCTGCCTCTTTCTTATAAGGATCCTGGGATGACACTGGACCCAGCAGATAGTCCAGGATAATTTCCCATCTCAAAATCCTTAATCTCAACACAAAATCCTTCATGTGTTCCCAGGGTTAGGATGTGTGCACCTGTGGAGGACCATCATGCCATCTGCCACAATGACTTGGAAGATCTGTCCCCCCGATCCCCATCATGGAGAGGAGGGCAAATGTTGATCCTATAATATGAGAAAAAGTATCTGCGCCCGAGAGTCAGATGAAGTGCTGAGGGCAGCTACGGGGGGAGCCTCGTGCGGTGCTTACACGGTGTGTGCAAGGGGCGAAGGGCCAGTCCAAGCTCTCTCTACCTCTCTATGGTTAACTCACCCAACGGCCAGAACGGCTTTCTCAGGTAAGCCCTGTCTTTACACCGCTTTATAGACGAGGGGAACTGAGGTGCAAAGCAGCCAAGCGTCTTGCCCAACCCAGCTGGTAAGTGGTGGGGCTGAGCTTCCAACCCAGGCCCAGCATCTTGAGCACTCTGCCTTGCAGCAGGACCCTCAGCCAGGTCCTGGCTCCTCCTCCCCACCACCGCCACCTGCATACAGCATCCAACTTTTAGGAACTCCTTCCTGACATGACTCAGCTTCCGTTTCTTGAGGACTTATGATGTGCCAGGCTCTGGGGCTCTAAAGTCCCTTGAGCGCATTCTCTCCGAATCCTCAAACAATCCTGGATAGAGACCTCCCTGCTTTGTAGTGCCAGGATAATAAGAGGACCAGAGGGGTGAAAGGGGTGAGAAAGACAAAATCGAACCCTTGAACTTTCAAATCCAGGCTGTTACCACCACGGAGCCCTCTACAGCTGGGGATGGTGGCAGGGTGGGAGGAGGATGCCAAGCCTCCAGACAGGCCCCCTCCCCCCAGTCCAGCAGGTCTGTGGAGCCATCACCTCCCTGCCCAGAGCCCGCTTTGCCCTTCAGCAGTGGCCCAGGGGCGGGGGAGGCAGCGTCAATAATGTATGACATCCGAGAGATAAAGCGTGTCCATAAATGCTGCTGGCAGAAGCTCATCAATGGTGCATGGGGGTTTTATGTTTCCCAGCTCGGATGAAGGCAGTTCCTGCCTTGCCTTGGGCCAGCATAAAGATGTGACCTGCAAAGGTTACATTTATCTCCAGAGACAGTCCCCCACCCCGGGCGCTGGGGCTGGCACTGCCAGTGACATGTCAGCAGCATCCCCCCTATGTCCTCCTCCCACCCAGCTCAGCGGAGCCCAGCTCAGGGCCATGGGAGTTGCTCCAGCTGGGTCCTACACCACCCCCTCCCGTGATTTAAATCTCTGCCCAAGAGGCTTCAGTCTCTGAGGTGGAGCCCCGTGACTCTAGATTTAAGGATCCCTCGGGGACTGAATGGGGATCCTTGGACATTCAGAATGCAGGTCCTAACCCATACTTACCTTCATTTATTCATTCACTTCTTCATTTGTTCATTCCCCAAAAATGCATCGAGCAACTGCTTGGTGCCAGACCCTGCTCTAGGTGCTGGCAAGGAATGGCAACCAAGACAGAGACTTCCTCTTAGAGAACATTCGAGAAATGAAGTACACAGCATGAAGAGCTTCGTGCCGATTCCCATATGTGGCATTGAGGAGCAGAGATGGGGCACCCCCATTCAAGGTCACAGTTTGAGTCACAGAGCTGGTTGTTTTCTTTTAAAGTTTCCTGACTTGAAACCCCCATAATGGATGACAGCCATGTCTGGAAACCAGAAAGATGCCTTGAATGTAAATCTCAGGAGGGGACATCTGAACTCGGCAAGAGTCCTGGCCCATAGTAGGTGCTCAAGAAAATATTTACAGAAGGAAGGGTCCAAGGAAGGGAAAGAGGGAAGAAGGGAGGAGGCTTAATTTCAGAGGTGATCATGTTTTCTGCTGAAAGAGACAGCGAAGCTGACAGTTTTATTGTTCAATTGTTTCGTATGGATTTTGAATAAAAAATAAATTGGCTTCTTTTAAAGAGGACAATCCTGAAAGCCTGGGAGACTGGTGGTGAATCATGCATGACTCCCTTTGGCTTTCTTCCTGGCAGTGGGAACTCCCTGTTTGCAGCCACAAGGTCTTAATGCTCAATGGGGGTGGGATGACCCCCTGCCTGCCCTTCCCCAGGCCTGGCCCTGGGGCCCCAGAGGAAGGAAAACAGTCTCCTGGGGGAGCTCCTCTACCCCTTCTTGCTGCTTCACTGTTTGCAAGTAAGAGCCTGTTGAGTGCATGGTGCCTCTGACTATGTGATCTGCCTCAGACCAGGTACCTGCTACCTCCAACCCACTCTGGGATGGGCAAGTCTCTTTCTCATCCATAAAATGGGAATAAGAGAATGTGCCTCCCAGGACTTCTATAAGGATTAAATGAGATACCCGTGGCATGTGTGGCACAGATCCAGCCTCAAATTAGGTCCAAAGCACGAGTTAAAGGGTTCTCAGAGGTGTGAAGGCGACTCTCTTCACCAAGGAGAGAATAAGAAGGATTAAGTTGTTTTTAAAAAAATTCAATAGAATAAATTTAAAGATCTAATTGGCTTTATTTGGTGATTCATGAATTGGGTAGCATCCCATCTAGCAGGTAGGAAGGAGCCCTGAAGATGAGCTGGACAGGCTGGCAGGCTTTAGTAAGCAGAAGGAGGTGGGGCGAGAAAGTTGTTCCGGCGAAGAGCTGATTGTTCCAAGTCAGGTCACCTTCCTTTGGGGGATCACGGGGCCTATCAGGGGAATACCCCCTAGTGCTGACTGTAAAATTCGAGACTGACCCCTTAGGGGTACACTCCCGAGAGAGGCTTAAAGTTTAGTTGGGTTAGGGATTAAGTCTGATTGGGTGATGTGAGTTTAGCACGAGTGACTTCATTTTGGGCACAACGTCCCTTTTTTTTTTTTAACAAAATAAAGGAATGAAAGTTGGTTGGGGGCAAACCTGGAGAAACTGGCTCAACTTGAAAACAGGCAGGCGACGGAAGCCTTTCCCATAAAGACCCATTTGTCTTTTGTGAGGGAGGGAGGTCAAAAGGGAGCCTCTAAGAAAGGGCAAAGAGTAGAAGGAGAAACCCAGAAATCAGTTAGGATTCTTTTCGCTGTCCTTTGGAGAAATCAACTTAAAACAATTTCTTTGAGGGGAATGGATTGACTCAGGTAACTTTGAGGTCCGGCTTCAAGCATAGCTGTATCCAGATACCAAAGAGTGGTGTCAGGAAGTGTCTCAGTGCTGTTGTTACACTTGGGCAAGCTTCTCCCCTCCCAATGTAGCTGCAGTGGGCAGCTCCAGTGTAAAGAGAACCTCTTTTCCAATAGGTCCAGCAGAAGTCCCAGTGCTGGCTTTAACTGGCCCATCTCAGCTCGTATGCCCATCCCTGAACCAATCACTGTAGCCAGGATGGGTGGCACATGCTAACTGTTCAAGTATGGGTCACTCATCAACTTTGAGGCTAGAAGATCGCAGCAGCCCCCCACCCCGGGAACCAGTAGGATCAAGAGTGGAAAGGACAATTTCCCACAGGAAGATCAGGGTACTGTTTCAGAAGATGGAGACCTGGCCGCTGGGCAGGCAACAATGGCAGAAGGCTTCTGGGGATGCAGTGGGGATGGTTTGCTTGGTCCTGACTCGATCCCACCACTACCTGCTTTCATTTCCATCTCGAGCCATATAACACCAGCTCTGACCTGGGGGATCCAAGCTGCTCGCCCACCTCCCATCCACGTGTGGAGGAGTCACTCATCAGTCTCCCCTTCTGTGTCTGGAAGACAAGTTCCCCCATTGCCCATCACATAGCCAATGGCTTATATAAACTAATTCAATGCTTGTCACCCCTGCCCCCATTGTTAATCTTGGGCCCTCTGGCTTCATCTGGTTTAGCTCTGGGACTGTGCTTCTGAAGCTCTTCTTGCTCTTCCCTCCACTTCAGACTGAAGCTGGTTCTTCAGACTGGATGATGTTTGACCTTGGCATTCTCTAAAATGTGACCTGGACTCTCCCCTATGGCACTTCCTGACCACATGGAAAATCATTTCTCCCAAACAGGCACGGAGACCCCAGGTCTACCAGACATGACACCCTCACCCACTCCCAGAGAGGAAGAGCTCCTGTGAGATAACAGAAAACATATAGATTGGTCTCTGCCCTGGTTCCAGACACAGAGCTCCTAAAACTCTTGGAATTTCCTATGACAAAGGGCATTAAAGGTGTCTTTTGTTATGTTTGTGAGGTGGCTTTTGAACCTCACCTAAGGATAGGGGTTGGTTGCCAGGACAATCAATCCTGTGACTAGGGGGCTGGAACTTTTAGGCATAGCCCCTGCTTCCTGGGAGCCCAGAAAAACTGGAGGTTGAAATGATCACCAATGGCCAATGATTTAATCAAGTGACTATACAATGAAGCTTCCATGAAAATCCAAAAAGACTGGCTCAGAGAGCTTCAAGGTTGGTGACCATGTGGAGATTTGGGGAGATTGGTCCTCCTGAGGAGGGCATGGAACCTATGTCCCTTCTCCCATGCCTTGCCCTATGTGTCCCTTCCATCTGGCTGTTCCTGAGTTACATCCTTAAAATATATATATTTTTTTTTAATTTATTTGAGAGAGAGAGAACATAAGTCAGGTGAGGGGCAGAGGGAGAAGCAGGTTCCCCGCTGAGCAGGGAGCACAATGAGGGGCTCAATCCCAGGACTCAGGGATCATCACCTGAGCCGAAGGCAGACCCTTAATCAATTGGGCCACCCAGGTGCCCCCAAAGTTATATGCCCTTTTATTTTATTTTTAAAATTGATTGATTGATTTCAGTGAGAGAGTGAGAAGGCGGGAAGGGAAGGGGAAGAGGGAGAGAAAACCTCAAGGAGATTTGGTGCTGAGCAGGGAGCCCAACATGGGGCACATTCTCATGACCCTGAGATCAGACCTGAGTCAAAATCAAGAGTCAGGTGCTTAACTGACTGAGCCACCCAGGCACCCCAAGTTATATTCTTTTATAATAATCCCTTAACGTATGGGATCTGATGCTATTTCCAAATGGTGTCAGAATTGAGTTGGATTGTCAGTCACCCAGCTAGTGTCCCGAGAATTGCTTGTTGGAGGTATGGGGCACTCCCTACATATGGTGAAACTGGTTCCCAGATCTATGTTAGCCCCTGGTGACCAGAATAAGTTCAGCTGCTCCCAGACTCCAGGAAACACACTTAAACAGAGACAGCTCTAAGTCATTACTTTTTGCCTTTTTCCCTTTGCCACTTGAGACATCCTCACCCAACTATAGAAATGTTTCTGACAGGCATATGTATTCATTACAATAAAGCTAGGTGATGGAACAAATAAACCTCAAAACTTCAGTGGCTCACTATACACTGAACTTTTTTCTTTTTTTTTTTTTTTTTTTTTTTTTTTTTTTTTAAATTTTTTTTTATTTATTTATGATAGTCACAGAGAGAGAGAGAGAGAGAGAGAGAGAGAGAGGCAGAGACACAGACAGAGGGAGAAGCAGGCTCCATGCACCGGGAGCCCGATGTGGGATTCGATCCCGGGTCTCCAGGATCGCGCCCTGGGCCAAAGGCAGGCGCCAAACCGCTGCGCCACCCACGGATCCCTACACTGAACTTTTTTCTCCCAAATGTGCATGTTCCCAGCCAATTGCTGACATTGCTTTCAGGGAATCAGCAACCCAGGCTCCTTCCACCTTGTGGCTCCATTTTGTGGCTCCAGCACCCCTTTGGTCCTCAGAGCCTTCTACATCTCCCTAGACAGTGAGTTCAACTTACTTCCTAGAGGTCCCAGACCAAAAGTGACCATTAATGGGTCTGCTCACATTCCATTGGTGACTCTAGTCATGTGATCACACTTGGGAGCAAGGGAGACTTGGAAATGAAGCAGCTGTGGTGACAGTCCCCACATTAGGGAACAAACAATTCTGCAAGGTATCTGGCTATCTCTGCCACAGCGTAATCTTATCATTTTATCATTAGTTGCTAACCGCAGGTAAATTGCTTTTTAAATTGATTTATGTTGTGTGGAGTCTCCATGTATTAACATCCACATTTCGGTTCCTCAGTTATGATCACTGTGTTAACCAAAAATGTGTGGCCTGCAGCAAATCAGGGCATTGCCAAGTTTCAACTTGTTGGAAGCTTGTTGAGATTCAGAATGGTTAGATCCTGAGGCATAGCCACAGGAAAGGATTCTCACAGTGATGCTGGGTCATAAGGGATTTAGATTTTACATGGCACACAAGAGGCTTTATTTGACATAAGTCAGCATCCATAATATCCCTTTAAAACTCCCCAAACCCAGTCTCCCCCTTAGAAAATCTGGTAAAAAGTGACATTTTTTAGTATATTTACACAGACTGCCCAGTGGGGATGAAGCAAGATTGTGCCCACACATAATGATCAGACAATGCCAATTGGATCTACCTCCTATTCAGTCTGTGACCTTGAACATATTACCCAGCCACTTTGAGCTTCTGGTTCCTCATCTGAAAGATTAGAATAACAATATTACCTATCTCCCAAGAGTATTGTGATCACCCAATGCCTTTACAGTGTTTGGCACAGGGCCTGCCACATAGCAAGCATTCAATAACTATTAGCTGTTACTGAGCTTCACCTTAGGAAGGAGTAATGTCTACTGATTTAAACTCCCTGGCTTTGGAACACGTTGGTTCAGGATGTGTTGGAGGATGCACCTTTTGGGAGCACTAGGTGATTCGATTTTGGAAGTCCTGGAGTGAGAAAGGCCAGGGGGCCCTGAGGCTGCCAGTGGCCCACTCTAAGGAGCCCAATCACCTGGCAGTGCGAAATGGTCATCTTGACCTCAGTGGGGTCTGTACTAGCCTTCGCGTGAGGACAGGGCAGGGACAAGACTCTGCAGGACCCGAACTAAGCACTGAGCCTATAGGCCACGTAGGAGAAGAACCATCGTAACTTATGCACCTGTGCCAGCCCCTTCTGACCACACACAATTGTGCAGGGGTGCGTGCACACACATGCACACACACATACACACATGCTACAAGCCCTGTTGTATCAGCTGCACTTCTGGAAATTTTCCCACAGGAAATCACTGGATTGGTGCACAAATATTTATGAAGAGGGATACTGATAAGGATGGAAAACTGGAAACAACCTAGCTATCCAACAACAGGGGATCCATTATACAACATTATACAACAAATGGGAAGCCCACAGCATCCATTAAAAAGGATGGGGCAGATTTCTATTGAGATGGGAAAACATTCCTGATGCCTCATTTAGTGGAAAATCAGACTGAAATAAGCTTCCTGATTAAAAAAGCACAGAGCCTCTGCCATGTACCAAGAACTATACCAAAGACTTTACATATATTAACCCACTTTAATCCTCACACTAACCCCGAGACCCAGAAACTGCATGATGATAACGCCTACCAGTGAAAAGCAGAGTCTAGGTCCCTGATGGGTTCTTTGAGCTGTGCACTAGCCCCAGAATGCCTATATAGTTTCCTTGTTCCAAATAAACAGACAAACCCCAACCTCCCTAAGCCAGAGTCAGTGAGGTTTTCTGTTCATTGCAGCCAGACACAATCCTAATTCATACAATCTGTCAATGGCAAGGATGGGATCTAACCACGCCCTGCAAAGGTGGCAGTACAGAGTCAAAAGTAGAGAACATGTGAGATCAGACTTCTCTCTGGGCTGCACTGATCCACTGGATTCTTCTCCAGGCAGATGATCCCTGCTCTCCTCATTGCCTGGCACAAACACCTGTCGTGGCCATCACTGGCTCCAGCTGGGCCAGCTGGGCTGCCCCCATGATTAGGCAGCGGAGCCCAGGGGAGCCAGGATGCTCCCCAGGGTCACTCCTCCCTGAGCTCATGGCTCAGGCAGGTTCATCTCCGGAAAGACACTTTGCATCTCTTCTGCTCATTGCAATTCAGTCACGTCAGAGCAGCCCACAGGACCTGAATGCAATTTTCTCATTGAATTATGCTAAATCCTTCAGGGAAGGAGGCGAAATTATTTAAAACCTATAAAAACTAAAGCAACATTCTGGCTCTATATTTTAACTTTCTGATCATTATTTAGAGTTAACCTTTTCTGCTGCTAAATCACAAACCCATTTTGCTGTATATCAGGCAGCATGGGCCATAAGGCATGGAAAAAAAAAAATATCCAGGCAAAGAGTATACCTGGGGATTGCTTCCTGGGCTCAGGCAGATAATAGAAATCGAGGTGGCATTTTGCTCTTACAAATCAAAAGTATCAGGAGGTGATTCATTGAAGCAGCAGAAAAATGAATTGTAGCCGCGTTGTTATAAATATTAGAGCAATAGATTAGGGCTGAGGTGTGTTTCTGTGGAATAATACACTGACTGGCCAGACGAAAAGTCACGGAGCAGGCAGGTGAGGGACTGAATCCGGTGCCTGGGATCTCGGGAAATCATTTCTTCCCTCTGAGCCTCAATCGCCTCATATATAAAACGACAAATATATCTATAACTCATTCAATTATGAAGTTAGTACTGGTTTTTATCACCATTTCTGAAGTGGACAAAACAAGGCACAGAGATGCCCCGTGACTTGCCTCTGCAGGGAAAAGTGGCCCGATATCCGGCTGTGGCTTCAGGGACAGAACTGCTCTGCAGGGTAAGTAAAAATAATGAACATAAATTGCTCAAGACAGTGCTCATTAGCATGTTGTGGTGCTCAATAAATGCTGGATAAACAATTTGTATAAATTTGTTTTTATAGGGGCACCTGGGTGGCTCAGTTAAGTGTCTGACTCTTGATTTCGGCTTGGGTCATGATCTCACGGGTCATAGGATGGAGCCCCATGTCAGGCTCTGAGCTCAGTGCTGAGTCTCCCTCTGCCCCTCCTTCCGGTGGCTCGTGTGTGTGTGTGTGTGTGTGTGTGTGTGTGTGTGCACTCTCTCAAATGCATAAATTTTTTTTAGAATTGTATTTGTAATCAAATACATATGTTTGTATAAGGAAGTTGTGCCAATAATCTTATCAGTAGATAAGCCTAATTCCCATTTATCATATGTCCAGAGCACCTACAGCAAAACCCCCAAATCAGTCAGATGCCCCTTATTTGATGTTCTTATAGCACCCTGTATTTTTCCTTTGTGGCATTTTAATACAATTAATTATTCGTGTGATCAGCTGGTTCATACGCAACTTCTGCTCCAGCCCCATGAGTCCCAAAATCATGGCAACAGGTGTCTCCCACTCACATCCACAGCATCTAGCACAGCACCCAGTATGAGTATTCATTCACCCATTCGACAATGTCAGTCAGGTGTTTGCCATCTGCCAGGCAGCGTTCTAGGCACTGGAAACAAGCCCCCCCCCTCCTTGAGTCCAGAGAGGGCATCCAGACAGTAAGTAAGCAAACTAGTGAGGACTTGGTATATCAGTGCTGGCCTAGCCCGTCTGGGCTGCAACCAGAAAATATTGTTGACTTAGTGGTTTAAAGAACAAACATTTACTTGTCATCACTCTGGAGGCTGGGTGTCCAAGCTCAAAGTACCAGCAGATCTGGTGTCTTCGGAGCCCCCTCTGCCTGGTTTGCAAATGACTATCTTTTCAGTGTATCCCCCACACGGCAGAGAGCAAGAAGGAGAGAGACCCTATGTCTCCTACTCTGTGTATAAGGGCATTAATCCCACGATGAAGACCCCACCCTCACGGCCTAACTACTTCCCAAAGGCCTCACCTCTTAATACCATCCCATTGAAGGTTAATATCTCAACATACAAATCTGTGGGGATATGACATTCTGTTATAACAAGGGGTGGAAGTGAGGGAAGAACCACACCAGGGTGGGGAAGGGGCATTATTTTATGGAGCATGCAGAGGAGTTCTCTATTAGTAAGATGGATGGGATGGGGTGTGAAAATTTCTGTGGAAAGAGCTTTTCAGGCAGAGGCAAATGCCAAATGGAAAGGCCCTGAGGTGGAAACATGCTTGGATGCTGGCGTCGAGTGGGTCTAGTTCTGGGAGTGAAGATGATGAGGACATGGGGCACAGATGGGGGTGGTTAACAGATGGATGAGCATGTAAAAGAAGTGACAAGAGACAGGGACGATCCCCATGTTCTTCTCCACATTCCCAGACAAACATCAAGTGACCTACACAACTCGGGGTTCGTCAACTTGGCAACACTGATGAGCTCCAAGCAGCTAACACAAAATCTCACGGTCTCTGGACTAACAAAGAGGGGCGGGGCATGGCCACAGTCTCCCAGTTTCCAAAAGGCTGTCATTGAATTGGTTTGGGATCATTCCAGGGGCAAGGCTGGGACCAACAGCTCACTCTCCCATGGAGGCAGAAGACAGGGACAAATATTCAAAAGTCACAGTAGCCAGATATCTTTTTCTGGAAAGATGTGATAGACATGCTGTCCCCTTTCCTTCAGTGAAGCACAAGCAGAACCCTGGATATGGTTCAGACGACAAACCTCAGAAGCCTGTAAGGTAGAGATAAGGACTAGTCAGAAAACTTGGGACCCAAGGGGAAACACGAGGGTGAGTTTGTTGGGTTTTCCTTCCCTCTCACCCCACCCTGCACAGATCTCTTCCTTGCTTGGAACCTGAGAATGCAGCAATCTGGAAAAACGAACAACCACAAACAAAAATAAGCACTGACAAAAGCCTAATCTGTCCAGTTAGAAGACAAGGGAAGGGGCAGCCTAGCACAACAGGAAACTTCCAGGCAGTAACCAGGCTACTGCAGCCAAACACTACAGAACAAAAACCCGTGGCCATACCACCACCCACACCAGCAAATACCAAGGGGAGAGCCCACCTCTCCATGCTTGTGAGGCAGTAACAAGCCTCTGATCTCACACCAAGCCTCCCATTGGAGTGAGATCAGAGAAGTCAGAACAGGGAACAACCAAGCTGCTAAGTCGACCTCAGTATTCTACTTTCTAAAATATTGTTGAAGATAAAGCACACTCATTAAGCATAGCATTTGTGCCTAAATTAAAATTGCTACAATATAAGCAAGGTACATCTGCCTGGTGACTGAACAACAACAACAACAAAAAATACTAATATCTGATAGTAAACAGCAGAAAGAACCCAAAGATCCCAAGCAATCAGGAGGCTAAGGTGATTGGTTCAGGGATATGCATACAGGCCACACAGTCCAGGAACAGGTCAAAGACTTTCCTTCCAGCTTTAGAGCAGAAGTTTTATGCCGCTCCAGGGAAAGAAAGTCAGTCTGAGATGGAACCAACACGGAGAAAACAGAGCTCAGTGAGGGAGAGAGACTGAATTGAGTGACAGCCTTTAGGACCTGGATCAAGCCAAATCTGAAGCTATTCTGTCTCTTCTACTACCTGAATTAACAAACTCCTTTTACATTTAAGTTGCTTTGGCTTCTTTGTTTTTTGCATCTGGCAACCAAGGTCCTAACTGACAGAAACAGGTGTTACATGAGCTCCTCACGCACTGCAGATGTGCAAGCAGAGGTGGAATGGTAGTCTGGGTAGGATATGATAGCAGCATTTCAGCCTTAACAGGAGGTTGGACAACAGGTCCTCTCTAAGGTACTTGCCTATTCAAGGGACCTTCTTGGTGAAGTTCTAGGACTCTTTGTTAAGTAGTTAGGCCTAATGCCAAAATTAACCAGAAGGATGAATCAGCCCAGTGATCACTGGCTTATCTAGGCCCTTCTCTGAGATCCTGTCTGGTGACTCCTCACTATGGACTGCAACGTCCTGTGTGATCTGGCCATTGCTCATCTCTCTGACCTCACCTCATCCCACTCTACCCAAAACTCCCTCTCCTCCTCATCACTCCTTAAACAGAAGCATGTTCCTACCTCAGGGCCTTTGCACATGTTCCCTCTGCCTGAAATGTTCCTCCTCCAGACCTTTCCATGGCTAGTTCCTTCTCAGCTCAGCTCAGAAGAGGTCCCCTCTTCAGAGAAGTTCAGTCATCCCTGATTGTCAAATCTAAATTGCTTACCCCTACCCTTGTGCCAGGGACTCTCTGAACCATTCCCATGTCTTATTTCTTTCATAGCATTTTTAGTCTGAAATTACCTGAAATTTCTCTTGTTAATTATCTACATCTCCCAGATAGAATGTAATCTCCATGAGAGCTATGACTCCATCTGTTGCGTTCACTGATATATCCTTGGAGTACTGATTACTGCCTGGTAGAAGGAACCAAGTAAAGAAAGAAGCAATAGAGAGAAAATAGAAACAAGGGACAGATACCAAAAGCTAGGATCGGGAACTGCCATCCACGAGGACTTTCTATCCCCTGGAGACCCCCTAAGCAACCTCCAGGGATTCCAAGGTCCCTGGTGGCCACGCAGGGAATCAGCTCATCAGCACGCTTAACATCCCCATTCCCTCTCTTATTTTTCTGCTCCCTCATTCCTGCTTCCTGGAATCACCTCCTCAACTGAGTAACTGCACCCAAATCTTTGTCTAAGGCCCTGTGTTCAAGGCCACCTAAATGAAGACAGACTTAGCCAGTTCCACCCAAATACATGTAGAAATGTTCATCACAGCCTTGCTCATGGCAACTTGGGACAGGAGCTAAGGTAGGTGCCCAACACCAAGGGAACAGATACTATGAGGGAGTCAGATATTGTAAAATAAAGGAAAAGCCACAGGGGAAGGTTCTGATACATAAAGTTAAAGGAAAATATAATGGGATATTGCTGTCATAATTAAAAAAAGAAAACAGGGGCTTAGGCAGTTAAGCATCTGACTCTTGGTTTTGGCTCAGGTCATGATCTCGGGGTCATGAGATTAAGCTCTACATTGGGCTTCACAGTCAGCGTTGAGTCTGCTTCAGATTCTCTCCTTCCCTCTCCTTTGCCCCTCCTTCCTCCTGCTCTCTTTCTGTCTCTAAATATATGAATAAAATCTTAAAAAAAAAAGAGGGGTGCCTGGGTGGCTTCATCAGTCAAGGGTCTGCCTTTGACTCAGGTCATGATCACAGGGTCCTAGTCAAGCATCAGGCTCCCTGCTCAGTGGGAGCCTGCTTCTCCCTCTGCCCCTCCCCACACTGTGTTCTCTCTCCTGAACACACACACTCTCAGTCTCTCTCTCTCTCTCAAATAAAATCTTAAACACACAGACACAAATACACACACACACACATACTGACTTAAAACCAGCATGATATATTTCTCCAAAATACATACTTATTTAAGAACACATTTAAAATGCATTAGAGTGGCTGCCTCTGGGGGAGCAGTGACATGGAACAAGAAATAGGAGAAAACGTCTATGGCACTTCAACATACATTGTGTGTCAGCACCACGCAACCTGAGAAGTGTGGTTTATTCACTTCGGTTCAACTGAGGTCCAAAAATACAAATAAAAAATCATGTCACCCCAAATCCATCCTCTCTTCACCTAAACAGCTTCCATTCATAACAGCTTCAGAGCCCAGGGCATGACCTACCCGACTCAGACAGCATCTTCACTATGTGCCCCCAAGAGCGTCCAGCACCTCTCCCTCTGCACATCCATGCCCAGGACCATTTCCCATTTATTCTCGTCATTCCTAGTCCGTCTCTGTCTCCTCCATTCCATTCTGGCTTTAGGACAGCAACAAATACATTTCCTCTCTCCCTTCTTGCCCCACCCCCTGCTTATATCCCAACACCTGATGTAGCATTTGGTACTCTGCAGATTGCAGACTGCATGGCTGAGTGAGTCAAGACGTTCATGAGAAATCCAGTCTTCAGAGCCATATGCATGCACACCAGAGTCACACTGGCTTGTGTCACACAGATCAGACAACATGTACACTCAGAAAGCACATCACAGAGCCAGGCCACACGACACACACTAATGACATGGAAGCACACATCAAATGTGCCCAGATGTGCACACACGCAGAGGCCTGCACCCCACAAAGGCACAGGGCTCCAGCTTCCATTCACTGCCAACTAACTCCAGCCTGACCCCTGCTCCCGCATCACCTGGACCTTCCCCGGAAGCATCCACACACACCCCTCCCTGGGCAATGGAAAGCCCCCACTTCCAAAGGCAAACTGCATTTTTTATCCACTGGTTTTTCCCTGTTAAAATGTCTTGTCCAGCTCAGGCCCATACCCAGATTTGCTCTGGAAGTCCCATACTTCCCTCATGAGAATGTGCCCACAAAGCTTCCAGCTTAGCTGGCAAAACGAATCAAGCTGCCTCCAGCCCGCCCACCCCTTCAAAGCCTGGCCTCTTGGGGGTGGGATGGGGGGGCAGATTTGGCAGGATAAACAGATAAAAGGCAGACTGCTTTGTCCTTTCAGAAAACAAAAACAAAGGGAGCAGTCAAGGAAGGGAAAGCAGATAACACTAGAGGCGTCTAGAGAAAGGTTTTCACGAAAACCATGGTCCAGAGAACTGTATGCTCTCCTGCCCTCGGAAAAAGAACCCGTGTGCTGTTATTGGAGGTAACCAAAGTTTTAATTAGCGCCCAAACCCTGAAGAGTAGGTCCCAAAAGGCAGGAGCTGATCTGCTTGGCATTGCATGGGGCCTGAAAACACAAAGGGCACTCAGTGAATATCTGTGTTTTGGACAATCAGAAGCAGACAAGACAAAAGCCTGTGGGCACACACACCTTGTCATCAGCATTAAGTAAATGTCAACTATGATAAAGCAAGGGCTTTATATTTGTTATCTCATTTAATCTTCACAACTCTGTGTGAAGGATCAGAGAAGTTTATTCACTTGTCAGAGAACACACAGCTAGCAGGAAGCAGGTGCCAGTTTGGAAACCAGATCTTTTATTCATTCATTCATTCATTCATTCATTCATTCATTTGGTTTTTTTTTTTTTTTGCTTCTAATACTTGCTGAGCACCGACTATGTTTCAGGCTCTGTGGTGGCTCATAGAACAAAATATTGAACAAAAAAGAATATTCCTTAAGGTAGTCTTCAGAATGGGAAAAGATGTTTACAAATGATATATCTGATAAAGGGTTAGTATCCAAAATCTATAAATAACTTCTCAAACTCAACACCCAAAAGACAAATAATATAGTTAAGAAATGGGCAGAAGACATGAATATACATATTTCCAAAGAAGACAAACAAATCGCTAACAGATACAGGAAAAGATGTGCAACATCACTCAGCATCGGAGAAATACAAATCAAAGCCACTGTGAGATACTACCTCACACCTGTCCAAATGGCTAAAATTAACACCACGGGAAACAAGTGTGGGTGAGGATGTGAAGAAAGGAGAACCCTCTTACACTGTTGTGGGAATGCAAACTGGTGCAGCCACTCTGGAGAACAGTATGGAGCTTCCTCAAAAAATTAAAAATAGAACTACCCTAAGACTCAGCAATGGCACTACTAGGTATTTGCCCAAAGGATAAAAATGCAGTGATCTGAAGAGGTACTTGCTCCCCAGTGTTTATAGCAGCAATGTCCACAATAGGCAAAACATGGAAAGAGTCCAGATGTCCATCAACTGATGAATGGATAAAGAAAATGTGATACACACAACACACAATGGAATATTATTCAGCCATAAAGAAGAATGAAATCGTGCCATATGCGGTTGACATGAATGGAGCTAAAGTATATTATGCTAAGCAAAATAAATCAGCCAGAGAAAGACAAATACCGCATGATCTCACTCATATGTGGAATTTAAGAAACAAAACAAATGAACACAGGGGAAAAAAGAGAGAGAAACCATAAAATGGATTCTTAACTATAGAGAACAAACTGAGGGTTGCTGGAGGGGAGGTGGGTGAGGGTACAGGTTAAATGAGTGATGGTGATTAAGGAGGGCACTTGTGATGAGCACTGTGTAAAAATATACATATATGTATATATATTCCCCTGTGATCTAAATGAAAGTGGTATTTAAAGAACTGGAAATATGTGAAAAGAGTTACTAAAATTTAGTAGGTAGACCAGAGGTATTTGGGGATTGACTGTATATAGAGGAGGACAAGTATGAAGTGACAATGTGGCGGGGGTAACTTGTCCTATTATTGTTATTATTACTAGGAAATATGTAACACTTGCTATGTGTCAGGTACTGTCCTGTGTTAACTCATTTACTGAGTTAATTTACTCTCGGGAAGCCTCTCGGCCTATACCACTGTTGTGCCAACACACAGAAAAATAAGGCTGAGTGACTTGCCCAAGGCCACCAGCTTGGTAAGTGCTGTGGCTGCAGATCCCACGTGCCACATAGCCATGGATAACACTACATACACTCAGAGAACTTCTCTTTCCCAATCCCAGATCTGTCTACCCCAGATAGGTTGAGAAGGAGCGAAAGGAAGGCAAGCCAATGGGAATCATCCTTGCCTATTTTCTCTGCTCCAGCAAAGTGTCCAAGACATCCCAGGATCCAGGACACCTGAGGTTGGCCTTGATCTGGCCTAGATGCAGACCACACTATTTTTGCTGTCTGCTTAAGGGTTTAAGGCGATGGCTACTTCCAGGCAGGACAAAGTGGAAGGTCTTGGAGTTAATGTGCTTAACTCCTTGGGGAAGCTCCATGGTGCTAACCCATAACTACTTGTCCCTGAGACTAAAATTGCCATCAAGAGTTACAGATAGAGAGCAGCCCCGGTGGCCCAGTGGTTTAGCGCCTGCCTTCGGCCCAGGGCCTGATCCTGGAGACCTGGGATCGAGTCCCACGTCGGGCTCCCTGAATGGAGCCTGCTTCTCCCTCTGCCTGTGTCTCTGCCTCTGCCTGTGTCTGCTTCTCCCTCTGCCTGTGTCTCTGCCTGTGTGTGTGTGTGTGTCTGTCATGAATAAATAAATAAAATCTTTTTTTAAAAAAAGTTACAGACAGAAACAATCCCTTTACTTATTAATAACACTGCTTTCACTAACCAATGTCATTCACATTGATACTCAAAGTATGGTTCTGAGATCTTGTTAGAAATGCAGAATCTAGGCCCCACTCCAGACCTACTCAAGTGGAATCTGCATTTTAAACAAGATTCCCAAGTGACTGTCCGCACATCAAAGTTTGAGAAACACTAGTCTAGGCCACACTTTGGACCTCAGGCTCAATCCAGGGATTTGACACCATCCTCAGAGAAATCCCATCTCATTATCCATTAGCCTCACTACGTTTGAATATTCAAACTATTTCCCCAATACACCATTCAAACAATTTGGCCTATTTGTGAATAAAGTGTTGACAGCAATCAAGACCACCCAATGGTCTCTCTAAACCCTCCTGTGGAGTATGTCAGGTTTTTTTACATTTCCTATGGGGACCGCTGAAGAAATTCCTTATATCTTCCAGGATGAGAGACAAGAGAGCATTCAAAGAAGAGGAAATTGCGTTCAGTGATATGAAACCAATCCAGTGAATGTGTGCCCAATGGTCTTTCCAACAGTCACCCATGATCTTTGAAAAAGAAATAAGATGGTGGAGGTAGAAAGCAGACAGGCTGTGTGGGAACAAAGCAGAGAATGCAGAGCCCTTTTCCAGAAGCAAAAGTGACCAGGCAAGGTTGAAAAAAGAAGTAGTGATAGGGTCATTTGAGACCTCTTGCCATTGCTTTTTTATTCTTATGTTTGTTTTTTAAGATGGAGAGACTTGAGGATCCCTGAGAGTAGATTGGACAACCCCTATGAAGACCAATGTGGTTTCAGCTGGAAGCATTATAAGTGCATGTGCTCAGGCACCAAGCAATTATACTTCCAGGAATGCATACAACAGAGGTGCCCGGCACGTGTGAGAAATGATGTGTATGCCCCAACATAGGCACAGCAGCCTCCTCTGAACCTGTGGAAGATTGGACAACCCAAGTGTCCATCAGTAGGGTACTGGTTCCATCAACTATGGAAAATCCATCTAATGTGATGCCATATGGCCGTAAAAGGGCTGGGGAACTTCTTTGTGTGCTGATATGAAATGATCTCCCAAGACACACGAAGTGAAGAAAGGGAAGATACCCAACAGTGTGTAATGGGATCACAAACGTAAGGACTGGTTTGTGTGCCGAAGGTTCTCTGGAGACATACATGGCAAGTTTGGGAGTCTCCTGGAGGGAAATTGGGTTGTAATGACAGGGTAAGAGGAGGACTTGCACTTTTGAACCTTCTGCTTCTATCTCTATATTAATCAACTATTGCTGTAAAGTCAAAGATCACAAAATCTCAGACTGGGCTTCGCCAGGCTGGACTGTGGGCTACAGGTTGGATATGGGTGGTGGGCTGGGTCTGCTCCACACATCTCTGTCTCCTGGCTCCCTAGGCATGATGACAAATAAAGAACAAAAGGAAAAAAAAAAGGACAGCACACACACAGCTACTCTCGAGACTTATGCTCAGAACTGACTTGTCACTTCTGCCAAAGCGAGCCCCAGAGTCAAAGGGCAGAGATGCACACTCTATCCCCAGGGCAAGGAGCTTCTGAGGTGCCTGGCAAAGGGCACAGGCATAGGAAGAGGTCCCACAAAGATATATTACCTGTCCAAAAATATGTATTTTTTAAATGGCAAAAGATGATATGTAGGCAAAGGCACACACACACACACTCTAGTACCAATGAAGAGGAACCAACAGAGAGAGTAGAGGGGCCTGACCACACCCAAGAAGAGATCCTCTAGAAGTAGAGGCCTGAGAGGGGGAGCGGATGCATCCAGAGCCCGGCTGGAGAGCATGGGGCAGCCCAAAGGACATCATGAGGAAGAATGCATGAAGGAATGGGTATAGGCACAGGAAAGCTCATTCTCCACGCAGCAGCCAGTGTGCCCTTTTAGAAGTATCAACTAGATCATATGACTTTCCTGCTCAAGACCCTCTACTGTCCCTAGAGAAAACCCAGAGTTCTCACTACTGTCTTCAAGGCACAGTGCAGTCTGCTCCTGCCCCTCTGATCTCTTCTCCCCCACTCTCCTCACTGACTGTGCTCTGGCCACACAGGCCCCCTTTATTCCAGCCCCAGGGCCTTTGCACTGGCTGCTTCCTTCCTTAGAACACCCTTCCCCAGCTCTTCTCAAGGTTGGCCTTTCAGTGGTGTTCAGAGCTCACTGTCATAGTCACATCTCTGTAAATGGACTTTCCCAGAGTGAGCACACACGTGTACACAACCAGGCATGCCTCTCTCTCTTCTCTGTTCCATTGTCTTTCCAGCACTCATCACTGCCTGAATCAACCATGTAAATGAATTCACTTGCTCACTTGTTCATTATGGCCCCCTCCATTCACACACAAGCTGTATGGTGTCAAGGACTCTATCCTACTCATCACTGAGCAGCAGCATCTAACACAGTGCCAGGAACACAGTAGGTGCTCATTTAAAAAAATAAATTAAGTATGAATGAATGAAAGGAGGTAGGAAGTTGAAAGACTCTCCTGACAATTTCTATCATCTCTATGAGCTAGGAGATCAGATCATTTGCTAGGAGGGAGGGAGATGTCATCTGTTACAGGGAAAGAGAAGCTAAAGAGGTCATTGGGCGTATATAGGAAATATGAAGGATGCAGCTGAGGCTGGAGACTGTGAGATTGTAGCCACATCGTTCAAACAGCGTCTGTGGGTTCTTCTCCCTGCCTGTACAATGAAAAATAAGAAGGAAAGTCTGAGATCCTGCAATCAGATCTCCAGGAAGATACATGATAGATGGATTGCTGTCATGACTCCAGTCATCTCTGCCTCCTTCTATCCACGCCCTTTGGCACTGCCCTCCCACTGGACACTGAGATTGACCCCTGGACTTGCTTTGGCCAATAGGATTCCAGCAAACTCGGCACAAGCTGAGAATTTTTTAAATGTTTGTATATTTTGATTCCCTCTCTTGCCACTCTGCTTCTGCCATGACAACATGTCCAGCCTAGCTAAGGCCATCCTAGATCAACCAGTCCCCAGCGGATCCACCAGCTGACTGGAGATGCATGAGCTCCGACCCCCGCCCAGGACGGCCAACCTCACCAACTGGCCCACAGACTCATAAGGAGCCATAGAGGGTTGTTGTTTTAAGTCATAAACTTTGGGTCGGTTTGTTGTGTGGCATTATAAGGACAATATGTAACTGATAGAGGGTACGGCATAAGGACAAGGCCATGAAGTAACTAAGACTATTGGCCAAGTGAGTGGATGACCCTAAGTAATGTCATA
The DNA here is from genome assembly GCF_048164855.1 of Canis lupus baileyi. Classification (NCBI taxonomy): domain Eukaryota; kingdom Metazoa; phylum Chordata; class Mammalia; order Carnivora; family Canidae; genus Canis; species Canis lupus. Next base: position 58,106,867 of record NC_132845.1, read on the forward strand.
CCACCACTTTCTACTGTATCACTCAGAGAAGGTCACCCAAAGGCTTAGAAAAGACTGGCCCCAAGTGTTTGAGGCTGGTGGAAAACTCTATGAATACAGAGTTCAGTTCAGGCAGATCTCCCCAACTATGGTCCATAAACCCCAGGTTTGGCTGGTGAGAGAACAGACAACAAAGGCTCTGGACAATGTGACAGGAAGACAGTTGGGACATCATCCCATCTAATCCCAGCAGCAACCTCAGGTGGTAGATGTTTTGTCCCCATTGTACAGATGGAGTAACTGAGGCTCAGAAGGAGATGCTGCTCGCCTGGAGTCCCACAGTTCTTGAGTGGGAAAGCAGGCATTGGCCAGTCCAGGCGGCTTCCAGCACACGGGCTCCTGAGACAGAAGGCCCATGGAGCAGGACACCCCCAGCCCTGTCCTCTCTCCATGCCACTTCCTAGCACCCAGCCCCACTCTTCCTTGCCCTAACTGGTCTGCTGAGCATTCAGCCTGGTAGACCATCCCCTCTGTTTAAAATCTCTTCGACAGATGGAAGGAAACTTGGCAATTACCTCTGCACACAGCTTTAAGTACACATACCGGCCAATCTTTACAGATTTAATTGTCTATAAAATTACTCTGTGTGCAATTCCCATATGGATCTTCAGGGCCTGGCCTGCTTCTCAGCCAGTGCTCTCTCCCAGGCGGGGGCACAGCTCCTGATTAGGAGCCATCAGCTCTGTGGGGTCAACACAAAATGAGGCTGCTTACCACATGTGTGACTCCGAGGGGTGACAGACCAACCTGGGGTCTCGGTTTCCTCATCTGTGAATGGCAATAGCCACAGTATTTGCCACAGGGCTGGAAAAGTGAAAAGCAACACAGGTAAAACTCTTAGTACTGTGCCTCACACAGTGCAGCAGCTACTACATTTAAAGATCTTAACCCATGCTTTCCCCTTCTATCTTCTGGAGCCCTTTGTCTCTGCATTCCTCAGCCCTGCTACTTAGGTACGCATGCACAGACTCAGGGGACAGGTGGCTCTGAGGAAGAAATGAGATGCAAGAAATGAGAGAGGCTTTAAAGCTTCCAAACACTGAGCCCTGCCAAATTCAAGGTATAAGGTTCATACCATAAGGAGCAGACTGGAAAAGGAAGAAATGAAGAGCCAGGGTACCAGTGAGGAGCCATCCATCCTCCAGAAGATAACAGAAAACTGAGCTCGAGCTAGCTAAAACCTCAGCGGGACTTCAATGGTCCAGGTGATGGACGAGGCCAGCAGGAGAGCTGTGTCAGAGGTGGCAGCATCATCCCAGATGGCCAACTGCCCTCCCTGTCGTCGAGGGGAGCTGCTCCAAACCAAGGCTGGAACCTTCCATGGAGACAAGGCAGCTATTGGGAGGCTTCCAGGACGGCCTTCTCACAAGGAGGCAGGCAGGCATCATGTCCAGGTAGCTTCTCCCACAACCCTCCAGCCAACATCTCTCATCTCATTGGTCCAAAACGGGTCACCTGTCCACCCCTGAACCAATCCCTGGGGGAATGGCTCCCAATCTGTATGAGATTGGATAAATCCAAGGAGAGCTCATCCCTGGGACTGTGGGTCTCTCCCCTCCAATCACTGAGGGGCTACTGGGGTCAAAGTGGAGCTTTTTAATTAGTGAGTTTATGTAAAAAAGTTTACGCTACAGGGCCTAGACTAGAAAAAAAAAAAAGAGCTTACTAGATATTATATTATCCATCCTAAATTACCCCTACTCTGAACAACTTTTGTGGGACACACTTTATTCATTCACTAGTTCTTTATAAGGAAGTTCCTGTGGGGCTTTCATGGTCAAGGCAGCTGTCATTGTCTCTTCTAGAAGACGGCACCCAGAAGGCAACACAGCTCTCCAGGAGGTCTGACCAGCACAGAGCATTGGGGACCTATCATCTCTGGTCATGATAACAACAGGTAGCTAACATGATTGAGGGGTACATTGATCTACATAAGAGCCCTCTGACAGTAAGCCCTATTAATTGCCCCCATTTTACAGAAGATGAAACAGAGGCACAGAAAGTAGCAGTAACTTGCCCAAGATTACACAGCTAATCAGTAGAAGACTGGGATTTAATCCAAATAGGCTTGTTCAAGCTTGTATGCTCTACTGCCTCTCCTTCTGTGGTGCCACGGAAGTTCACAGAAGACTTGACAGGAGTAGTCATTCATTCGTTTGGCAAACACTTATTGACTGTGGCATGCCAGACCATCTATGATACATTTACAATTCATTCATCCACTTTTTCAACAAGCATTTCTGAATGCCTGCTCTGTACCAAGCACTGTATTTAGTGCCAGGAGACACAGGGGTAAAGAGCCCTGACCTAGCCCTCACCTTCATGAAATGCACAATCTACATTTTCTTGCTGGTAGTGCCGAGCACACAGTCAGCTAAAAGCTCAGGACTGTCATGTAGAGTTGTACGGCGTGCACACTGCACAATGGCACCCAGCAGATGGGGTGAATGAGGGCTGAAATCCTCACCTCACCAAATCGTGTGCTCTGGCACTCAGCGGAATCCATCCCCAAAGGCATTTTTTCTGTCAAGAAAGTTGCCTTGGACCTGCCAAGCCATGGTCTAGCAGTGCCACATCCACCCAGCAGGGGGCTCTTGCTCTAATTTACACAAACGCAATATGTAGAATAACCTGACCTTGTCAAAGCTGCTCCCACTCCCACCTTCTGTCTTAGCAAGTCAGGGTTTTGCTTGAGTTGGTTGCTTGTTTTCCGGAAGACCTGCTGCTAAACTATGCCTTTGGTTCCACTATGTGTCCGTTAGAGCATGTTTGACTTGAACCCATGACTTAACATGTGCTGCATTTCATCTCCAAAGAGCTGGTCCTCTCGCGGCGTACCCGGTTGTGAACTCTTCTTCATGAGGTTTTGCATCTTAAGATGCCCATCACTCACTCAGGAGCCTCAGGGCGAACCAGGAACACCCACTTCGGAGGTACAAAACTCTTCCCCTGAGAGGGAGACAGAACATAAAGACTCCTAACTCTGGGAAACGAACTAGGGGTGGTGGAAGGGGAGGAGGGTGGGGGGTGGGGGTGAATGGGTGATGGGCACTGAGGGGGGCACTTGACGGGATGAGCACTGGGTGTTATTCTGTATGTTGGCAAATTGAACACCAATAAAAAATAAATTTATTATTAAAAAACTCTTCCCCTATAACTACAATTGAGTATCCATCAGCCCAGAGAATCCCAGGCCTGTCTACGTCCACCCCAATCCCAAGCAGAGTTGAAGCAGCAGAGACCAGTGTTGCCACTGGATGCAAGCACTGCCCAGGGCCCCATGGCAGGGGCTGTCAACCCTGCACATGTCTGCTTTCAGCTGCCTTCACCATTTCCAGGCACCCCGGCTCCTGACGTGCTTCATCCCGACAGCCAGCACCTGCCCTGTTCTCAGGAGGCCCGCCTGCAGGCTGCTGGAACCACTCTGTCTGCATGCATGAAGGGCCAGAAGTGGCTGGGGGCTATATCCCACCTGCCCCTCGGAAGCCCTTAACCAATGACTTGTGGTGGGGGAATAAATACTCTCCTGGCTGGCTCCAGTGAGAAGGTGTCACCCACATGTCTCTAGGGCCGCCCTGTGGAACTGAGCCTGAGGTCCACTGCGTGGGGTGGACCTTGCCTGACCACTTTGGCCCCGGCCTTCTACCTTTCTGTGTCATTTCTCTCCCCTTCTGACTTTCCCTGGGAATGCTTCCCAGTAAAAATCTTAACACACAAAGCTTCGTCTGGGGATATGATTCAGGGAAATTGAACCTAGAAATGGCCCAGGCCATGCATGCTGGGCCCCCCTTTGTCCCTGCCCCTTTCAAAGCTTGCTCCAGAATTTCAGGAGATGTATGTCAAGTACCACTTGGGGCCAGGCCTGAGCCATTTACCTAAATCCGATGGTCCCCTATGGAATCGATTGCTCACATTTTTTCCCCAGACCTCCATGAAAAATGATTTGCAAAGCTCTCTCTCTCCTTCCTCTCTCTCTCTCTCCCTCTTTTTCTTTCTCTCTCTCTCTCTCTCTCTCTCTCTCTCTCGTTAAAGTTGGGTGATGGTGTTCAAGGACTCCCCGAGATGTTTCTCTAACTGACAGCTTTATGGGACAATAGCCACTGATGTTATATGTGTCCTCAGATAGGCAGGTCTTTTTATACTGTGTGTGTCCCCATAAAAATGATTGGTTTTAAGTTGTTATTCTAATATTGCTGTGATTGTAACATTGGAGCCGACAGTCTCCAAAGGAGATGCGTATCGAAGCCTGATGAATAGAAGTGGGGAGCTTCCATCTGTCTGTGCGGCAGCAGGATGAGGCTGATAGGCCACTGTCCACCGGTGGGCCGGGGTTCGAAGCTGGTTATTTTGAGGTTGTTATAAAGATGATGATTAATAAGTGATAGCATCATAAATAATCAAAACTGCCTCCCAGACTGGATCCACCCAGAAGTGGCTCACTGTGGCCAGAGAAGGAGGGAGATGAACAGCATCCAGAAGAAGTGCAGAGAGAAAAACACAGATACACACAGAAGGACATGCTGGGGGTGGGGGAGGGACGAAGCAATGAGTTCAGAAAGAGGCAGGGACACAGGGACACGGGGGAATAGTGGGAATAGGGACACAGGGAGACCCGTGGACAAAAGCCCAGGGCTGACACAGGGACACAGAGCACCCCAGACACAGCAGACACACACACAGAGGCAGAGACACGAGCAGACTTGGAGACAAGAAACAGATGAGACGTCGAGGCAGAGAAGCAAGGTCAGCACAGACGGGGAGATGGGGGCAGAGGTGAAAGAAGCGGAGAACAGTGAGCAGGAGGAAGCGACACAGGGTGATGGATCAGAAGGCATGGGGAAGCCACGCTGACAGGCAGAAGTAGGCAGCAGATTTCAGAGGTGGCGGAGGAGGGGAGGAGGGAAAGCAGACTGCAGGCAAACGGGGCGGGCGGCAGGGGAGCTCCCTGGCCAGGCAGAGTGGGGACAGCCTGAGGGTTGGAGTCAGGCAGCCTGGCCCCAAGCCTGGTTGTACCACCTCGGGCATGCTACTCAGCCTTTCTGTGCCTCAGTTTCCCCATCTGTAACCTGGGGCACCCACTCAGCCCTCACCAGTGGTCCCCAAGCCCCTCAGCACGCCTCTGGGACCCCTCTTCTGTGGGGTTCACGCCCTCGTGTGAAACCCTGAGGACCTTCGTGGACCCCAGGGCTGGTAACCAGCTTCTACCAAACTAGATATGGCAAACCTGCTGGGATGTCACTTCTGAAATTCGGTCACCAAGGCCTGGACTAATCCCATCCCCGGAGCTCTGACTGCAGCAGAGAAGACCACCCTATGTAGCCCTAGGGAGAGGCCCCGTGGCAAGGACCCGAAGCTGCCAGCAGCCACAGGAGTGAGCTCAGGTGGGGATCCCAGACTGTGGCCCTGGAGGCACCCTCAGCTCAGTTGGACTCTGATTCCTGACCCACAAACTAAGGTGCTTGTTGTTTGCAGCCTCTGCGGTGGGTGGAAGGGGCAGTAATTTGTTCTGCAGCCACCAGTAGCTGACGTAGACTTTGGTACCTAGGAGCGGAGTTCCGCTGTAACAGGCGTGTGGGAATGGCCGGTGGGGGCGGGGGGACAAGCAGAAGGCGGGTGCTGAGCGGGCACTGCGGGGTGTGTTGGAGGGAGCCTACGTTGCCTTGGACGGGCCTCGGAAGTCTGGACAGGGAGGACACAGCGAGGGGTCAGGAGGACATGAGCATGGGATCGGAAGGGGTCACAGAACACCGGGCAGCATCCCTGCCCGGGGGAACACGGAAAGTGGGAAGTGGGCCCATGACCGGGGTGCTGGGCAGAGCTTCAGAAGGCGCCCCCTGGCTTCCCCCTGCTGCTCTAGTGAAGTGCCACAGCGCCTTCTCTCACGGTGCCCCGCACGACGGGCCTGCCAATGACGTCCCTGCCTATTGCTGCCATCACGATTCACCACAAACTTAGCGGCTTAAAGGATGCAAATTTATTACCTCTGGTTCTGGAGATCAGAGGCTAACATGGGTCTCACTGGGCTAACATCACGGCCTCGGCAGGCGTGCACTCTCTGGGGGAGAATCCGCTTCCTCCAAGTCCTTGCCTTTGAGGTTCCTAGAGTCGACCTGCTCTTGGTGGCGCAGCAGCTTCCAGTGCCTCTCTCTCTGACCTCTCCACCTCCCATCATCACATCGTCCCTAACTCTGCCACCCACCATCCTGCCTCCTCCTGGAAGGACCTTGTGACTGCACCCGGCCCGCCCAGATACTCAGGATGATCTCCCCAACTCAAGGTCCTCAGCTCAATGACGCCTGCCTTCCTGCCACATGAGGAAACACAGATTGGAATATGGATGTCCTGGCGGGGGCAGGGGGCTGTCACTCTGTCTGGTACACCCATCTTCGAGCATTTACCCTGGTTGAGACCTTACCCAGAATCCAGTCGTAGAGACTGTGCACACAGAGCTCGACACAGCCTCTTACTAACATGTCACATAACCTTTCCAAGCAGTTTCCTCATCCGGAGGCCAGAATGCTAGCTCCTACAGGCTTTGCCCTTTGTCAGTTATGTTTGCCCGGGGATCACCAGTGCCTAGGAGAGTCTGGCATCACATCCGGGGCCTAATAGAGACTTACTAAATAAGAAACAGTACCTACTGCATAAGGCCGTCATGAGGATTTCAAAAGATCAATGACACCGAGTGCACAGCGCCAGGACTGAGGGCAGGGGCCTCCACCTGTCAGCCTGGATCATTACTAGCTGGGGCAGGGAGAGACCAACAGACAGCAGACAGATGGACCAACAGAGGCCTCCAAGCAGCAGAAGGTGGAGCAGAAACAGTGGAGAAGGTGAGGGAAAGAAGCAGGAGACCAGCTCACCTGGTCTCTCACATCATCCACTCAGCAAGGTGACTGCCTGGAGGCAGAGTCAGCAAGTCAGGAATAATTTGTTCAGATAAGACCCCCATCCTAGAAGCAGGAAGGGGCAAGCAGAGACAGAGATCTCCTGCAGGGCTTGATACTGGGGAGGGAGAGGCTGAAAGGCTGTCAGCTAGAGGCAAAAAGAGAGAAGCTTCTAGGTCCTAGATTTGCCCCATATGAAAGATCCTATGATTTGTGAACACTCACTAGGTACACTGGGTGTTGTGCTATGTGCCTGCTATATACATAAAATCTCCTTTATTCCTCTCAACAACCCTGTGGGGTGGGAAGTACTCTTATCACTGCCCTTTCACAGATGAGGACAGGAAAGACAGAAATGTTAAGTAACCTGGCCAAGGTCACACAGCCAATAAGTGCTGGAGGGATATTCAATCCTAGGCAGATTGGCTCCAGAAACCTTGCTTGGACTTCACAAGGAACTGCATTGCTGTCACAAGGTGACACAACATTGCTGTTCCTTGTGAAGCCCAGAAGTTCTTAACCCACAGCTCATAAAAAGCTTTCAATAGGTTCACATCCTCCAAAGTTACATATAAAATCACAGTGACCTGCAGAGGTGTACCTGCACATATGCCTATACCTGGGGCAGCAGTCTACATCTTGTATCAGATTCTCTGAGAGAATAAACCTCTGAGAGGTTTATTGCTCAAAGAAAGGTCACACACTGATCTAATGTAGCTCACTTCTCCTCATACCCATTTTACAGAAGAAGAAACTGTTCCCCGAAGAGATCATGCCTGGCCCAAGATCATTTAGCAAATGAGTCTTGGAACCCCTGGGCCATGTCCAGGACTCTCCCTCCCCAGAGCTCCCCAGGGGATGGGGAGGTGACCTCTCTGGGCCCCGCCCATTATCCTGTGCTGATGGATGCAGTGGGACACCATATTCAACCCCAAATCCCTATCCCTATGCTGCCCATCACCGCCCAACAAAGAACCCACTGGGTTCCTTCAACAGAATACTCAGGTTGAGGAAGTGGGGGCAGGGCTCAGGAATAAAGGGGGTGGGGGCTCCTGGGTTCACCCTCCCACCGCCAGATGAAGAAACTAGCTCAGGGATGAGAGCTAAATTGATCATGAACTGATCATCTTAACCTCACAAGTGACCAGCTGAACCCAGTCAGAAAAATATCACCAGGACTTTGCCTTGCCGAGACCACCTCCTCCTCAGGTCCCCCAAGTGTTTTGTTTTGTTTTTTAAGATTTATTTATTTACTTATTTATTTGTTTGTGAGAGAGAGAGAGAGAACACAGAGGGAGAGGGAGAAGCAGACCCCTACTGGGCAGGGAATCCAACATGGGGCTCAATCCCAGGACCCCAGGATCAAGACCTAAGCCAAAAGCAGATGCTTAACTGACTGAGCCACCCAGGTGCCCCTTACCCCACTGTTTCTAAGCCAAGCTAGGGAACTGCTGAAGGAAATGAGGTCTTGGAGTTAGCCAAGGGCCAAATCATGTGGGGTCCTGTAGACCATGGTAAGGAGTTCAGATTGTATTCCCAGCACCACGGGAAGCCATGGGAGTATTATCAGCAGAGTGTCCTAGGTGCACTTATGTTTTAATGGATGTCTTTCTGTTGGATGGTAAATAGACTGGAGGGGAGAAGAGGTGGAGTCAGGAACACTAGCTAGAAGGCTATTGCAGTGTCCACATGAACCAAGGATGGGAGAGGGGAGAGGGGTGGTACACCCAGAAGATGCTGAGCAGACAAGATCACAGGTCCACTGGTCTCACTGTATCTCCGTGTATTGGTTAGCGGCTGCCAGGAGAGTGTTGTGTAACAAGCCTCACTTATACCAGTGGCTTAATATGATCACTTCTCTCACTCACAGGGTTGCAGGTTGCCCACAGAAGCTCTGCTCCTTGCATCTCAGACTGAGGCCCAAACTCAAGGGCATGTGACTGGGTGAGGAAAGCTTCTCCCATGTCATAAGGCAGAAGCTCCCAGAGTGGCAAACAGAATCCCTGCTGCTGCTTAAGGCCTGGGCTCAGAACTCCCATGTGGTCCCATCAACTTACAATCTAGTGACCAAAACAAGCCAAGCCTTTGAGCAAGCCTGACATGGAGGGGCGGGGTGGGAATATCTTCTGAACAACCAACTAATCCACCACCATCCTGCAGATACTCCTTGGTGCTCTAGCTACTCTCCACTCCTCACTATCCTGCTCCAGGTGGTCCCTTCCCGAAGCAACCAGACCTTCCTGCTCAGGGAGTACCAAATGCTAAGCACTTCTGTGATATATGCTTTCTGTAGAGTATCTGTCTTAATCCTCACAGCCATTCTAGGAAGAAAGGACATTGGTCTTTCTCCATTTTACAGATGAGAAACAGGTTCAGAATGGTGACACAGTTCATCCAAGTAAGCCAGGAAGTATCAGAACCCTAAAGGCCAACTCCAGAGTCTGGCATCTTAACTAACCATGCTCTTTGCCTCCCTAGACCTGAGGCACAAGTTGGGATTCACCTTGGATGATCCAGAGTCCACACACCCCAGAAGGGGAAGTGTGGCTTTCAGCTGACTGCATTTAGGCAAATCACTTCCCACTCAGCCTCCTCACCTGTGAGATGGACACACGCACACTTTGCTTACATAGATGTGAAGGTTAGAGCCTAGGTATGCCACACACCTAGCACATGGTAGGCTCTCCACGGAAGTAGGAGACAGTCCCCCACAGGCAGTATGTGCCAGGGAGGCAAAGATCTCCTTCCAGATAACTATGTCTGTTGCCTCTACACCCTGCTCTCTGCTCGCCACCTCTCCAAAAACGTCACAGTTGACCCACAGCTGGAGAGGACTGTGCCAACAGTCAACAGTGCCCATTTTCTGAGACCCTTGTCTGTTAAGCAGACAGAGAAACAGCCAGCGGAGCATTTCAAGTCCATTTGACAAATGCAATTAATTTTTTCTGCATTAAATTGTCTTTTCCTGACTGTCCATATGAACACCCAGGTAGGCAGAAAGAGAAAGGGACAGAATGAAAGGCTATTAATGGCACTCCTTGGCCAGTGATGGGGTGTTCTGAGGGTAAACTCCAAGCAGTCCCCTCTTTGCACTGGAAACCAGGCTGGGGCCCATCAACGTGGCACTTGGGCTGAGGAAATTTCAGGGCTCTCACGTGCATGGGCATGTCCACGGGGATGCAGTGGCACGTATTGGCCCACCTGCCCACGGTTCTCTGAGCTTCCCCCTGCATCTGTAGGGAAGTATCAGATCCTACGGCTATGGCATCCTACTCTGTGCCTCAAGTGCTCAAGCTGCAGGCACATCTCCGATCGAGGTCCTGAGCCAGGCCTGATCACATTGGAAGTGCATCTCACGGTGGACAGAGATAGAAGGAGACTTGCTGCCCCAGAATCTCAGAAAACGGGCACTGTTGACTGTTGACTCGGTCCTCTCCAGCTGTGGGCCAACTGTGACGTTTTTGGAGAGGTGGCGAGCAGAGAGCAGGGTGTAGAGGAACAGACATAGTTATCTGGAAGGAGACCCTTGCCTCCCTGGCACATACTGCCTGTGGGGGACTGTCTCCTACTTCCGTGGAGAGCCTACCATGTGCTAGGTGGGTGGCATACCTAGGCTCTAACCTTCACATCTATGTAAGGAAAGTGTGCATGTCTCCATCTCACAGGTGAGATGTGCCTGGAGGAGGCTCCGACAGCTTACACCCAGGGCCCCCACCTCTCTAAACCCTGGCCTAATCCACCAAGCTGTGCTTCTCTCTGAGGAGCTGCCCAGGATCCTTTTCTGGCACCTCCTTGGCCATTCCCTGGCTTTCTCAACACAGCTATGCCATGAGCCACTCATGATTCCCAAAACCAGCAAGACTGGAATGATCCCCAAAACCAGCAAGCCTACCAACAAATCTCTTCCCCAGAAACAGTCCTCTGCCCAGAGCCATGTCGTACCACATGACCCTGATAGGCACACCCACAAGCCAACTGAAGTGGGTTACTTGGGACTCTGTGCACTCAGGTGAAATCCTGGGCTCCAAAGACAGACCTCCTACTCAAACTGGCTGAAGCAAAATGCAAGTGTATGAGTTCATGGGGACAAAAATCCTAGGAGAGTAGAGCTGAGGCTTAAGCTGAATCCAGAGGCTCAAAAAACAAAAATTTATCAAGACTCCATCTTAACTCTGCTTCCCCCTAGATCGGCTTTATTCTTCAGTGTCGTGGATGACCTCTAGCACTGCTTGGCTATCCTACCACCATTGCAACTGAGCACAAAAAGAATGTCTCTCTCCCAAAAGTCTCTCTCCCAAAAGTCCTAGCAAAAGCTCCAAGGTGAGGACCTTACCTAGCTCATCCTTACCTAGCTTATATGACCATCCTAGAAAACAAAATCACAGTGGCCAGGGGCTAGAAGGTGGTGACTGACTATGCCTGGGTCACAGGCTCACTCCTGGAGCTGGGGCATGGGGGGAGGGGAAGAGTCCTGCCTCAGTCGCATGGACTCAGGGACGAGGGGTCAGGGAGGCATTCTCCAATAGCAAATCAAGGAGCTGCTACTAGAAGAGTGGGTAGATGCTGAACAGACCCCAACAGACATTCTGGATGTCTCTCAGGGACGGGGACTCCACATCCATCAATGCAGGCTCATCGCGTGGATAGAGATATAAGACAGGAATCTGTAAGGCAATGATCCGTCCACAGAGAGCAGGAAAAATGAAAAAGGAAGTAGGGAGCAAAGAGACAAGAAACCAAGTCCTCCCTAGCTCAGTGAATATTTCCAACTCCTCAGTCCCTTGTGAGGCTAGACTGCTAACATTCCCATTAAGTCCAGGAGGAAAGAGATTGTGGCCAGCACATGTTTTTCTTCAAGGAGCAACAATCCCTTTCCCTTTGTGGAAGCACTTCTGCCCCTCCTGGTTCATGGGGTTCAACTTAGGCTGGCCCTCCCTCCGTCCCACCAAAGCCAACAGGGAACACATGACCCAGCCTAGCCAACCATCTCACTCCATGTCTCTTCTGGGGGAGTGATTGGTTCAGAGACAGGCACACGAGCAAAGTCAAGCCCCTAGGACTCCATTTCTAGGACCTTTGTTGGAATCTCTGGGGCAAGGATGGTCTCTCTAGGAAGGACGGCTGGGATGAGGGCTGGTGTCACCTTAAAGCCATGAGGGAGCCTGAAGGAGAAGCCAGCAGAGAGGGAACCAGACGAGGCAGGTGGAAACATATTCTGAAGACATTGCTCAAGCTTCTAGATCCAGCTATGCCTGCAGACAGACTCCATCCCCTGGAGCTTTTGGCTATGCAGAGCAATGAATACCCCTTTCTTGCTTCATACTTTAAAATTGGACTCTCTGGCACTGGTAATCCAGAGGGTGCTGATTAATGGACTCTCCCTCAGGCCAACCTCCTCCCTTCAGTACCTACTGTTCGCTTAGTTACCCAGGAGGAAGCAAATAGAAATCAGATGGAGCAGTAGGAGCCTGAGGAAGGTGTCTCCCAGGAGATCCTCAGTGGCAGGTCCTAAGTGCCACCAGCTTATCTATAAGATCCAACCTAACCCATCCCAGACAAATCTGCCCGAGATACAACATGGCCCTACAGCTCTGCCTGGCCCATCCGGTGGGCTTTGGAGAGAAATCTCCCACCCATGGCCCTGGACAAAGCCTCCCTGGGCCTGGTACTCAGGTCTCCTTTTTTCAATCACTCCATGAGTGAGGACAGGGTTAAGACCCTAGGGCACTGCCTGATTCCTGTCTCTTTGTAGAGGAGTTACAGAAGGATAGTGGTCCCAGGTTCTCCTCCTGCTGGTGCCATGTGACATTCCATAGACAACCCAAACCCAGCTCATGGTCGGCCTGACTCATGGGCCCAGCAGCCATCTGAACTCTGCTCCTGCTGCATTCCTCGCTCCCCATGGGAGCTCTGGGAACCAGACTGCTAGAGTAAACGAGAGTGTCTGTTGTGCCCTTCGTTGAGGTAGCAAGGTGAATGTGATGCAAAGAGCACAAGCTTTTTTTTTTTTCCACATATTTTTTTATTGGAGTTCAATTGGCCAACATATAGTAACACCCAGTGCTCATCCCGTTAAGTGCCCCCCCTCAGTACAAGCTTTGAAGTCAGATCTGGGACTCCAGGCAAGTCATTCACTCTCCCTGACACTTAGCTCCCTCATTTGTGAAATGGAGAAGTGATGTCTATCTTGTAGGAGTATGTAAGGAATAAGTGGGAGAAACACACCTAGCCCAGGGCCTTGTGTAGAGTGGGCTCTGAGTAAATTCATGTTGCATAGAAGGAAGGAAGGCAGGATAGAAGGAAGAAGTGCAGGAGGGAGAGAGGGACCAAACTAGCATTAGATTTAGCATATTACAGATGCTCAGCCCTCTCTCATCCCCTCCTACTCTATCTCCCATTTTGCCCCCTAACAACCCAACCACTTCCTATAGTATTCCCCGATATTGTCTGGTCCAGTCCTGACTCCACACTTGTAGCCATCAGCCCTTGTCATAGATTACTCTGCAGCCACACCCCCCAGCTCACCTACCAGAGCCACAGCTATACTGCTGCCAGAGAGAAAGTGAAGCATCCAGCCTGGTGGTTCCAAGCCACAAGAATCCCAGAGCAAACCTTCAGATGCAGCTTTGCCATAGGCCTTCTCCTTGTCCATCCTGGAAATCTGGAGCAGATCAGCTGCACGTGCAGCCTGGCACATCTCTTGAGCACCACCCACCTGAGACATCAGGCAGCAGGAGCAGGTGCTTCTGTTTACAGAACACCTATTTTATGCCAGGTTGCAAACTGGTACAAACTCACTCCAGCCCACAGATGTGTTCTGTTTGGCCTGACAGGTGTTTAAATATTTGAATAATTTACCAATATCTAAATAACAGAAAATCCGACATCAAAATCTCTTTTAACACAATCTAGACATCTGGACCCACATAGCTGGGTATGACTGGCATGGACTCCCATTTTCCAGTCTCTGCTACAGGGGTCCTTTCAAGCATTTGGGGTAGGATTTCTGATATAATAATAATAAATTCCAACATATAAATTAGAAAGGAAGAAATGAAACTAACTCCCTGTTTGCAGATGACATAATTATCCATGTGGAAAATTCTAAGGAATCTATACACATTTTCTCTCTCTCTCTCTCTCTCTCTCTCTCTCTTTCTCTCTTTCTAAGAACTTAAAAATGAGTTCAGCAAGGTCATGGGTTTATAAGACCAACATACAAAGATCAATTGCATCTCTATATACTAGCAATAAACAAGTAGAATCTGAAATTAAATACCATCTACAATTGCTTAGAAAAATAAAACACTACGCATAAATCCAGCAAAATATTATGAGGATTCTATGCTGAAAACTACAAAATGTTGATGAAAGAAATCAAAGAAGATCTAAATAAATGGAGAAATATACCGTGTTCATGGATTGGAAGACTCAACATAGTAAAGATATCCACTCTCCCCAAGTTGATATACAGGTTTAGCATAATTCCTATCAAAATCTCAGCAAGATTTTTTTTGTAGATATAAGCAAGCTTATTCTAAAATGCATACGAAAAGGCAAAGAAAGTAGAATTTGAACATTTTGAAAAAGAACAAAGTAGGAGGAGCCATACTCCCCATTTTCAAGACTTACTATACAGAAATCAAGACAGTGTGTGATTACTAGAGGGACAGACGGAGAGATCAATGGAATAGAAAATCCAGAAATAGCCACACGCAAGTATGGCCAACTGGTTTTTGACAAAGATGCAAAAGCAGTTCAATGGAGGAAGGATGGTTTTTTTCAATAAATGGAGCAGGAGCATTTGGATAGTCATAATGAAAAATAACATTATGTTTCTCATTCATTTGGGGAATATAAATAATAGTGAAAGGGAATATAAGGGAAGGGAGAAGAAATGTGTGGGAAATATCAGAAAGGGAGACAGAACATGAAGACTCCTAACTCTGGGAAACGAACTAGGGGTGGTGGACGGGGAGGAGGGCGGGGGGTGGGGGTGAATGGGTGACGAGCACTGAGGGGGGCACTTGACGGGATGAGCACTGGGTGTTATTCTGTATGTTGGCAAATTGAAAACCAATAAAAAATAAATTTATTATTAAAAAAAGAAAAATAATAATGAATTTAATGATAGAAGGGATTGCTCTGTTGCTCTGGTTTTTTTTTTTAAGATTTATTTATTTATTTATTTATTTATTTATTTATTTATTTGAGAGAGAGATAGCATGGGGGTGGGGGCAAAGGGAGAGACAGTCTCAAGTAGACTTGGTACCGAGCATGGAGCCCTAAATGGGGCTTGATCTCACAACCCCAAGATCACAACCTGAGCCAAAACCGAGAGTCAGACACTTAACTGACTGAGCCATCCAGGCCCACCTCACTCTGTTTTGTACACAGCTCTATGCCAGGCACCTGGAGGAGTATTTGACACATAGTAAGTCCTTACTATTTGCCAAATGATGAATAGTTATAAAAGCACTGTATTCCAGGGACAGGTGTTGTTATCTCTGTATGATAACTTTGGAGGGATATGTGAAGCACCGAGAGATCAGAAAACTTGTCCTATAACTCACCGCATATAAGAGGTAGAGCCAATACAGAACATTCATGATTTAATGTGATCCTCCATTGATCCCCTACTGCCCCCTTTCTGCCAATGGAAGAAAAGTTCACAGAGAAGGCATAGATTTTAGAAGCCGCACAGCTAGCAGGAGTGGGAATTTTAGCAGAGCCAAAATTCAATCAAGAATCTGTCTGACACCAGGACACCTGCCACTACTTTCCAAAGCCTTTCCGGGTGCGGTTTCTCAGACCACCACGCCGAGCCGTGCTGTCCCTCTGCGCAAACCCCGCCTTTCCCAGTCTGCGCTCAGAGCCTGTTGGCATATGTGGCTTAAACACCAGGGCTCCCAGTGGGGCGCAGTTCACGGAGCCAGCTCATTTATTCATTAATTTGCTTTCCATATTTCCAAACAGAAAGCAGCCGTTCCAGGCAAGGCAAATCAATACTGTGCTCCGTGATTCATCTTCATTCGTACCACATCCCTGCGTGCTATCCCCGGCGCTTTTCACCCAGCCTCCTCCTGATGGGTTCCTAGATGCTGACGAATAGGATTCTCGGAGGCAGCCACGCCACATTAGCAGATTAAATCATTAATATCTGCATCGGTCATTTTTACGAGCCTCCCTTACCCCAAACTCCTCACCACCCTCGTGTTGAGTACCCTGTTAGTGATACGGCAGGCACCGTAAAGATGAAATTGCCACTCCTGAGATTTTATTGGCTGCAAGCTTGGAGTTATTGATTTTTTCCTTCCCCTGCTTTTCTGAAATCAGGTGCCCTGCCCAGAGTTGCAGAAATTATTGAGATGGGGGATGAATATGGACTTGATGGTGCCACCGGCTCTGTTTGCCACCGACTTTTCTGGTCTTCCCACAAAGGGGGAAAAGGTGGTCTCTTCACATTCCTTCTGTAGATCCAGTTCAAAGTTGACCATTTACTCTTTGCTGACCCCTGCTAAGCATTGTCCAAGCAATGCTCACTGGGCCTCCCAGCACCCCGAAGAGGGGGAAATTACCATTAGCTCTTTCTCTGGGGTTCTGGAATCTCCCTCAGATTACAGGGACTTGAAATCAGGTGTGTCTAATTCGGGTGGCTGTGCTCTTGACAGCACCCACCCTGCCCTGCTCCAAGAGAAGCCACAGGTACAAAGAGAATAGATGTTCAGTGGGATGGATGGAATGTTTGTGTCCTCCCCATCCCCAAATTCATGTGTCAAAGCCCTAAGCCCTAACATGATGGTATTGGAAAGCTGGGCATTGGGGTGGTCATTAGGACAGATGGATCATGAAAATTAGAGACAACGAATGAGATCAGTGTCCTTTTTATTTTTTTCTGTTTGAGTTTTCTTTTTTTTTAATAATAAATTTGTTTTTGTTGGTGTTCAATTTGCCAACATACAGAATAACACCCAGTGCTCATACCGTCAAATGCCCCCCTCAGTGCCCATCACCCATTCACCCCCACCCCCTGCCCTCCTCCCTTTCACCACCCCTAGTTTGTTTCCCAGAGTTAGGAGTCTTTATGTTCTGAGACATAAACATTTCTGATATTTCCTACCCACTTCTTCTCCCTTCCCTTCTATTCCCTTTCACTATTATTTATATTCCCCAAATGAATGAGACCATATAATGTTTGTCCTTCTCCAATTGACTTATTTCACTCAGCATAATACCCTCCAGGTCCATCCACGTTGAAGCAAATGGTAGATCAGTGTCCTTATAAGAAGAAGAAGCCACCAGAGCATGTGCTCTCCATCCCCCTCTCCCCAACTACATGAGGACGCTGTGAGAAGCTGGCCATCTGCAAGCCAGGAGGCGAGCCTCCCCAAGAACCTGACTATGCTGCCACCTTGAGCTTGGACTTCCCAGCTGCCAAAACTGGGAGAAACAAATCGGTGTTGAAGCCACTCAGTCTACGGAATTTTGTTATAGCAGTAAGAGGAGACTAAGACATCATCAGAAGCGCCACTCTGTGAGGGAGTGAGGCGACAGGTCAGCCCAGGGAGGCAGGAAGGTCAAGGGGCAAGATGCTGGAAAATCAGAGTGCCCTGTGGGTCTGCAAGTGCTCCCTTCCACTGCCCTGATGCGAGTCCACCCACATGAACTTTCTCAACCCTCAAAGCAGGAGAGAATTGAATGCATTCCCTCTTAAGTTCCAGAAGGTTTAACTTTATCTCCGAAGGAGCAGACAATAAATATTTTAGGATTTGCGGGCCATCCAGCTCTTTGACAATGTCTCGGGCTCTGCCACTGTAGCACAAAAGTGGCCACAGACAATAGGTAGATGAATGGGCATGGCTGCATTCCCATCACATTTTATTCACAAAAAGAGGCAGCAGACCAGATGTAGCCTGCGGGCCATAACCTCCTGTCCTGGAGGATGGGGTTTTTAGGAGCAAGAGTGGTGTGATTTCTAGACCCGTGATGTTGACCTGCCTTGCATCATGCAGTGGGACCATGAAGTAGGACCTGTCAGCACGAGGAGGGGAGGAGCAACGTGGCCAGATGAGATGCAAAACCTCTTTTGTGGAGTGGAAGCCAAGCCAGAGTCAGCCAGGGTAACAGAGCAGAAAACAAGTCTCATGGTAATAATAAAATAAAAACCCTAAGTCCTTACAGCAGTCTGCAGAGTGCTCGTGATATTCTCTCCTGAGCACTAGCCTCTGGTCTCCTCTCCTGCCACCCTCCTCCCTGTCTGTGCAGGCTGGTATTGGCCACACTGGCCTCCTTGCTCTTCCTCAAACATCCAAGCTTGCTCTCACCTCAGGGTCTTTGCACTTGCTGTTCCCTCTGCCTGGACCACAACCACTGGGCTAGGCTGCTGGAGGATCAGACATAGGGAACACTGAGAAGCTGTCTCAGCTGAGGCCATGCTAGACTGGCTAGCCCCGGGCCAACCTACCAGCTGAACATGAATGAGTCTGTTCAAGGTCAGCCACACCTGGTCCAGACCAGAATGACACAACCAAACTGTGGACATAAGAAATAACAAGTGTTCACAGCTTTTTGCCATGTCTTCATTTTGGAGCTCCTCCTTACACACCAATAGCTAACTAACTAGCACAGAGCCCATGCCGCCAACTTGCTGTACCAATAATACGAGCATTGGTCCTCCAAGTTATTCATCAGGAACATGAAAGCATCATAAAAATTTTACTCCTTCCCTTACTTGACTTTCAGCAATATTCAGCAGTGCAGTTCACCCCCTTTTTCTGAAACTTCTTCCCCTTGGCTTTTATGACACCAGAGTCATGTGGTTCTCTGGCTTCTTCTCTCCATTCCCTGTTTGATCTGACTCCAGAGTTGGAACTCACTGCCTTTCACCAATGGTTGGCTAACTAGATTCTCAGGAGCTCTGGGGTTTGGTGGGTACAAAGCATCAGGGAACAAGGAAAAGCTAAGCAGAGTCAGCACCCTGTACTTTTGGTTTATCTCCTTGACTGCATGTGTTCCCCCAGGAGTCAGGAGCCCTTATTTCCTCTCCTTATCCACAGCCTTCATCCAGAACCATGCACTTCAACTAATCTTGAACTTGGCTATCAACCTCTTATTGACTTCCCTGGTTCCCAACCCTGGTTCCTGTCCAAGGCCTTCTGCTTAGCCCTTGAATTTGAGACTCTCTGTACCACCACCACCTTTCATCTCTGTCCTCTGACTTCTTTCCAAAATCTCCAGCCAGACACACCAGTTAGACAAGGCCTCTTCAGACTGATCTGTTCCTCTGACTGACATGGCTCCTCTCAGATCCAGGACCCAGTGGTTGACAAATGGTTCACCCTACCCTGTGAGTGGGCCTGGTGTGGGGGGGGGGGTCCATGGTGATGTTTAATACTCATTAATAACTTGGCAGCTGATTTAGTCTTCCTCTCCATCCCCAAGCCCTTCGGGACTTTGACATCCAGTGTGAATGAACCAGTTTCCATTTTCACCTCCTTGGAGGTAAAGTCCAATGGATCTCCCTTTCTATCTGCTTCAGCGATCCACATCCATGATTATGATGTGCTCAAGCTTGAGCTTGAACTCCAACCTCCTCCTTATAAACCACAACTTCCTATCATTTCAGCCAAGTCCTACACTTATATTCGTATTCATAACCCCTTCCATCTCTTCCTGGCCCACTCTCCATCACTGATCTCCTCTCTTCCTCTCTTCCTTCCATTCAGTCATGACAAACTATTTTCAGTCTGGAAAAAATGAAATCCCTCAGTAGCAGATGCTTTGGTACCCTACCCATATCCCTTCAGTTTTTATTGTTGGCATTAAGTCGTCGATCCAACGTCCAATACCATCACCCTTGTCTTTTCACACAAGAACTTTATCTGGTTGCCAGAGCCCATGCTCCTCATGCACCTGTCAGGCCACCTGCCTGGGAACTGAAGCTTCCTCAACCCATGAGGTTCAGCCCTCAACCAATGACTGATGAGAACTGGAGGATAAATACCCCAGCTCCCTCACCATTCAGACAATAATTCAGTGCATGTTCTGTACCGTCTTCCAGAGTTACCCAGTGAGATTAAGCTCCATTTTCTCTCAGTGATTACTTGTTCACTGGACACACCCTTTATTGACTTCCTTACCTTTTATGTCTCACTTCTTCACTCCCCTACTAGTGTTTCCTGGGATCACCTCCAAAATAAACTTCTTACACTTAATCCTGTCTTGTGTCTGCTCAATCCAACATCTCCTCTGGGTGCTACTGGATCTCTTGCTTCTCTGTCTCGGATCAGCATGTATATATACTCATCTCTCTGCCATTTAATCTGCAATGCATTCCAGTCTGGTTTCCACCCTCAGTGTCTCATCAAAACTGTTTTTTCTTGAATGTATAGAACTGCCTTCCATTTTATTTGGCCCCAGTACAACTTTCCACGTGTTGCCCCACTCTTCTTAGAATTCTCTCTTCTTGGCTTCATGACATCACCCTCTCCACCATTCTCCATCAAGTTCTTTCTCAGCTCCTCGAAACTTCAACTACCCTCTAAACGTTGAGATTCCTAAAGACTCCACCACTCTTCACTTTCTTCTCTTATTGTGAGGTTACACACTCTCCTTGGATGACACCTTCCAATAGGAATCACAGTTGACTTCCCAGTTGCTCTGTCCACATAGGGCACAATTCCAAGTGTCAGACCTCAGCTCCAACTACCAATCAAATCCCTCCACAATGTCCTGAACACAAATCATCCTTTCCTTACCCCTCCCTGATTAATGTCACAACTACCCACCCAGTCACCCAAGTCACTTGGAGCCATCCTAAACTGCTTCCCCCCCTTCACCCAGGGTGCACGTTTCACCACCCAATCCTGTCACTACACAACCCAACCCCTCCTGAATATCTCCCTTCTCCATGCCCAGGTCATGATCCCCTAGGCCCAGGCCACATCATCTCCTGTTCAGGTCACTGTCATAGCCTCTTTACCAGCTTCTCTGGCTCCAGTGATTCCAGCCCCACCCATCATCTACACTGCTGGCAGAGTAATTCCTTCTGAAGTACAAATATGAGCTCCTTCTTCCCTTGCCTTCAACCCTTCAGTGATGTCAGTGCTCACAAGTAAGGTTCAAACCCCTTCACAGGTTTCCAGCTCCCTCCAGGATCTAGCCCCTGCCTACCTCTCCAGCCTCACCTCCCACTGCTTTGCATGCTTTAGCCTAGTGACTCCCAACCCTGACTGAACACTACCATCACCTGAAGAGCTTTAAAAAAGTTGCCAAAGCCTGACCCTACCCCCCAGAAACTGATTGACATGGTCAGAGATGAGGTGCAGGCATTGGTATTTTTCAAAGCCTCCACATGATTCTAACATGCACCCAGAGCTGAGAAGCAGTGTCCTAACCACAATGAATGGCTTAAAGTTCTCCACACTTCCTGTATTCTCCCAAGCCTTTTGCCCATCTGCATCATCTTCCTCTCTCTCTGCTTCACATGGCTGACACCTACTTATCCCTTAAAGCTCAGCTCCAGGGAAGCTTCCTGACCTCTAGGTTCCCAGTCTGAGCTAGGAGCTGTCCTCTGAGCTCTCACAGTACCCTCTGCTTTAGCCTGTCCACATTGAGTATTTACTACATTTTTTTTTTAAATATTTTTTTCTTTATTTATTTATGATAGTCACACAGAGAGAGAGAGAGAGAGAGAGGCAGAGACATAGGCAGAGGGAGAAGCAGGCTCCATGCACCGGGAGCCCGACGTGGGATTCGATCCCGGGTCTCCAGGATCGCGCCCTGGGCCAAAGGCAGGCGCCAAACCGCTGCGCCACCCAGGGATCCCGAGTATTTACTACATTGAGTATGAACTGTCTCCAGCACCCCATCACCCCAACACCAGGACTTAGCAGTTAGTAGACTATTAGTAGACTCAAAACATGTTGGTTGAATAAATTTATGAATGGGCCCCATTCCCTTCTGGCCATTGGGACAGGAAATTTATTTTCATTTCACTCTTCCCTCGTCCTCTCCTAGTTCGATGCCAAAGCATATAGCACATGCTCAGTAAATATTTGTCAAGTGAACCAGTGAGTATAAGACACAAGAGACAAGCATCCACCCTGTCCTCATTTTCACAGGAGAGCTCTGGGGAGCAGAGACAAATCAGACTGAACTTCCTACAGTTTTACTAAAATGAAATTTGCCAAAGACGTCCTGAAAAATGGATTTAATTAGGTCCGTTAATAGGGGAGTCATTGGTAGCTAAGATTTAAAGCTGAGGCTGGAAAAGGTATCGATGATTTTACCATTTTAAATTATATAGGAGGTTATTTCTTACTCCCGCCTTAATTAGAAAAATGCATCTCGATGGAATCTCAGATTTGGAGGGAAATAAAGCCAAAGGTAGAGGCAAGATCTGATACTTCATCAAAATGGAGCATCAGGTATCACAGCAGACCTCAAACTGACTCCGCCTAGGTGCTCAACCTGGGCGAAGGGGCTTCATGGCACTGCAGAGCCGGGTCTCATTACACTAATGATTGTCAGTACAACCTGATGTGGCTTTTAATTGCAAGAAACATCCAGGAGAGGGACAGGTGCAGTGGTCTCTAATGACAGCAGGAAATTCCACATTGGTTTTCAGAGCCTCATGGGTTTCCTGCATTCCATTCTTCCATTAGGCAGTCCTAGAGGTCTGAGTTCTCACTGGTTCCGCAATCAAATCCTGGAAGGGACACGCCCTTACTCTTGAGCTTACCACCAGCAGAAATACTCAGTCACTCCCAGATTATGGAGCTGAGTAAAAGCAGCTCAGTGTGGGACTCTGGCTTTCTTTCTTCAGATGCAAAGAACTTTGAATTCCCTTTGGAAGACTTCCCTGGGGATCCAGGAAATGTCTTGATACATAATAGGGCATCATTCATTCTACAAATCTTTACTAAATTTAAGTAGGTGACAGGTGCTGTTCTAGGGCAGAACTGGGACTAGAGTAAGGCAAGTGAGGTACTCAACTCAAGTGAAAAATTTAAGAGAGTGATTTAAAAAAACCCTCAGCAATCAGGATAACCAGTATTTTATGCAACATTATTAAAAATAAAAAATGAATGCAAAAGTATCTATAATGAACAAAATAGCAAAATTGATCAAAACTCTCCCTCACATCAGTGCCAGGATGAGTGGGAGACAAACAATGAACCAAGTAACCGAGTCAAATACACAGGGCTGGTGAACGGTCTTAGGGAGGCAAAGAGCAGACAAGGGGTAATTCCATTATCAACATCTCAAAACCCCCTCCCCACCCCAAGCTCTCTACTACCCAGTGTAGAAGAAGGAACAGGGACTCCTGGATCACTCCAAGGAGGGCTCCCAGTCCCGTGACCCACTTGCACTAGGTCTTAGGGGAAGTCACTTGCTTTCTGGGCTTCCTTCTTGCACTCCATTATCTCACGCATGGAAAAGCAGAAGTTTGTAACAACAAAGACATTTGTGAGCAGTCACTCTACAGGGAGCCCAGTGTCAAGCCCATCATGTCCATTCCCTCTTGTCGCCCTCACCTCAGGGCAGCAACAGTGGGGATTTCTATCATGTGGCCCGTTGACACCTGACGCTGAGCAGCCTGACCACGGGAGAGTGACGGTTCGAGGTTCTCCAGGCCAAGTTCACAGCTGTAACGCTGGGCACCTCAGACGGAAGCCAGGTCCTGTGCCTAAGTGACCCGGAGCAAGTCTCTGGATCTTTTGGAGCCTTGCTGTCCTCATCCACAAACTGGGGATACTCGGGCAGCTCCCCTCCCAGGACTACTGAAGCCAGGCATCTGGCATGGGGTGGGTGCCCCTCAAGGCTGAGTGCCCCTCGGCCCTGCCCCTGCCCGGGCTGCAGTGCCCGTCTCCAGGGCGACGGGGCAGCATCAGCAGGTGAAGTTCAAATGCAGCCCATTTCCTCTTTTCCTGACAGCCTATTTCATGGATCACAGAGACGCAAGCACAGCTGCTTATTCAAGGAGGAAAGAATGAATTCATTTTCATTCCTTAATACCCGATGTGACCTATTCTCGGTTGATCTCTCCTTTCCAAGGCTGCAGCCCTTCCTGCGGACTTTCAATTTGGCCAGAAACAGAAAATGGGCAGTAATGACAGAGGATCCTTCCCAGAGAATGCTGGGAGCCGAATCACCACCGTGCTGGTAGTAAGTCCAAATGAAAGATATTATGTCACCTCGTTTGAATTAACAGATGCACTATAGTCCTCGACCATTAAAAATGAACCAATCTGCTGGAATGCTTCCAAGTGCTCAGTGTTCAGTGCCCCTAGAAGGTGCTCAGCTCTAGCGGGGCTTTCTATCCTCATTTTCTGCCAATAATTCCTCCTTTCTGCGAACGTGGAGGAATAATTTGATGAAAATGAAGCTGGCCCTTCAGTGGTGGCCCCTTTCCAAGGACAGCCCCGGCTGTGCTAACTTGGGGCCAACCCCTTGCTGGTGCACTCTGCCTGTGAGCCACCCAATGTTGGGCAGGGGGGCTGTTAATTGAGAAGAACCAGGGAGCCAGAGGGCAGGCAGCCAGGGCCCATCTTCAGACTAGGTGATGTTTTCTCCTCCAGGAGTTCAGGGGGCTCCCCATCTGTACCCCAAAAGCCCAGGGAGAGAGGCAGTTGGCAGCATTGCCTCCCTTTACCATTAGGGAAACCGAGGCACCAGAATCCAGCATGCCCAGAGGCAATGGCTCCGTGCCAGTGCCATCTGCCACTCCCTATATCCCTGGGCATGCAGCCACACACACTTTCTACACCCATCCTCCCATGATATAAGTGGCCTCTCCCTCAAGCTCTGCCCTCCACTTGCTTCATGGCTCAGGCACTGCTTCTCCTGCAAACCTGTAATTCCTGGGTGCCTCTCACAGTAGACTGGGATCCAGAAGACTGGGTCAAATCCCAGCTCTGCTATATGCCAGCCATGTGGCCTTAGGACATCTCCTTCTCCCCTGAGACTCAGTTTCCTTATCTGTAACTTGGGACTTCATAAGCCTGGGCTGCTCCCCAAAGCTTCCTCCATCCTGACACCCCACTCCAGCAACCAGAATCCCACCCAACACGCATTCAAATCCCTCTGGCTTTAGGACACAGCACCTGCTTAAGGTATAACGCCCCCTGCCCCGCCCTGTCATTTCATTCACCCCCGATATGAGCAAGTCTACCTTGCCTTCTGTTGATGACAAAGAGGTTTTTTTAACAGAACAGAATAAGAATAGTAATTAAACATAATGAACTCTCCAAGTATCCATCACTGCTCTAGATGCTTTACCTTTACCCATTCAGCAAAACTTTCTGGAACACAAGAGCCTCTTGCAGGCTCTGGGAACTCAGCAGTGTCCGAACACACACTCCCTGACCTCAAGAATATCAAGAGCATTTACTGGCCCTCTTGCATGAAAGAGGAACCCAGGCTGAGGAGGTTTGGATAACTTGATCAGGTGGCACAGCGTGTAGGAGACAGGGCCTGGGTGGAATCCATGTCTGTGTGACCCCAGAGCCCACACCACAGAGCCCTCGCCAGAGCCACCACACCAGCAAGGACTTGTGGGTAGTTCAGAGCCTGGGGGCTGGCATGCCAGGGCATCTGAGAACAGACTTCCCACCACCTTACATCTCTCCAGACAGTTATCGAGCCTGAGCGTGCCTGAGAATATCTGAGGAGGAATCTCTTCACAAAACTGTGGGCCTGACAGATCAAATAGGTTTTCTGGGGTCATTTCGACTATATGTGACTTCAGGTTAGGATGGCCAACTCGTCCCAGGTTTCTCAGTACTGTTGAGTTTAAAACAGAAAGTCCCACATCCCAGAAACCCTCTCAGTAAAGTGCTGAATGGAGACATTGATTCGCACAGACTGGTTACTGCACTGTGTTCTGTGCTCAGTGGCCTCTGCTAGCCAGAGAGGGGACCCCCCCCCCCACTCCCTACCTGGTGCAGGGGACCCTGCTGTCTCCTTGATGGTCTCCTGAGACCCACTCCAGTCGGTACTTATGTGCCACCTGAGGCTGACGAGGCAAACATCCGCCTGGCATCCAGCTCTGGGGGTGCTGACCTCTCCATGTCCTGCAGCCTGAAGCCCCCAGAGAATGAGGCACGGCATCCTCTAAGAAGGCTTTCAGGCCCAAATCGTGGCCCTGCTATCCAAGATTCTGGTGGCCAGGGCCTATTTTACCTCATCTCTCTGGGCTTCCATTTCCAAGCAGGTCCTACCACGACCTTGGAGGCGTACAAGGGAGCATAAGGAGTACTGATACTTAGTGCTTCCTGAGTGCTGACTTGCCTCGCAGAATCATCACTACAACCTACGGAACAATCACCCTGCAGACAAGACAACTCTGGCAGACATGCTCCCATCCATGTCCTCTTGACCCTCTGGGGTCAGCCTCAGGTACAGACAGTGCTGAGTGACGGCTTCTTATCCAAGCACTGCGTCTGCCACCCTCCTCCCTCTGTCCCTCTCTGCCTCAGGGCTTCCTCAGGCACCCCAGAGGCTTGCTCAGGGAGCCAATGGCTAAACCTCCAGGCTGAGCCTGAGATGTGCTCCACGCAGCATCTGATGGACCCAGAAACAGAGACCCAAGCCTACTGGCACCTTCTCTATGACACCGCCTTCACTGGCTTTCCTTCCTTCCTTCTCTGTCTTGCTGCCCCATCTCTTCACGGGGCTTCCTGGGACCACTTCCCAAATGGACTACTGGATCCAAGTCCATGCCTTAGGGCTGCTTTGGAGGGAACTCAAACCAAGGCAGGAAGGTTAGGTCACTTGCCCAGGATCACAGCTGATAAGCGGCACATCTTGGATTTGAACTCCCACCTCTGGCTTCAGACACTGAGTGCTCGGTTCAGGTGCTGTACAGTTCTCACGTTTGTTCTTGGGAATATGCGTGTGCCCCTCTTCATCCTTAGGCAGCCTCTCCCCCTTCACACCAAGAACACAAGACAATTTTTTTGCCACAGATCCCAGGAACTGGGTGAAGAGCCCTGGGCTTTCAGTGCCCCCAGCCTCCCCCCATTTCCTGCCCCCACCCCCCACCCCACCCATGTGGGGCAACTCTGTGACCTCATCTTCGGCTAAAGCTGAACATTCTGAATGGCCATGTTTTATGACCAAGTAATGCACGCTGAAGATATCCCAGTGGTTCGGCCCATCCCTAAGCTGAACCTCACAGAAACATTCAGATAGACGATGAGGCCCAGGGGTTGGGGAGAGGTGTCTGCTCTATTCATTATGTGCAATTAAAACAAGCTGAAGCTTTCACAGTCTGTTTGGGAGGAGACTTCTCAGAAATCCGTAAGGGAAATATCATGTGAGAGACACACACAGAGGCACGCTTATTGTGAGGGAAAAGGGGGAAATGACCTAAATGTTCAACAGTTAGAATGGATGAATTATGACACTCATCAATAGGATACTCTATGGTAGTGAAAATGAACTTAAGCCACGCAGGTAGCACAGATGAATCACACACAATATTGAACATAAATTGTAGGGATCCCTGGGTGGCGCAGCGGTTTGGCGCCTGCCTTTGGCCCAGGGCGCGATCCTGGAGACCCGGGATCAAATCCCACATCAGACTCCCGGTGCATGGAGCCTGCTTCTCCCTCTGCCTGTGTCTCTGCCTCTCTCTCTCTCTCTCTCTCTCTCTCTCTCTCTCTCTGTGACTATCATAAATAAATTTAAAAAATTTAAAAAAAATAAAATAAATAAATTGTTGAAGCGTACCTAAAGAATGCCATTTATATCAAGATTGATAGCATGTAGAACAATTCCATGTTGGTTCAGGGGTACATCCTTTTCAGTGCACACCAAGTTCAATGGTGAGCATGAGATTCTGGATTGCCACAGAGAAATGCCATGGGGAGCAGTAAATGGGTTTGGAGTTTATCAGTATTGTCTTCTTTCTTGAGTGATGAGCACAAGGATGACAAGGATGTTTTCATCCTATTCTTCCCTTTTCATTTTTGTATGTCTTAAATAATTTTAACAGCTTGGGGAGGGGGGAATCAATCATGTGACCCACCCAGAGGAAGAATTACCTTTCTTCCTGGCAGATCACCTCTCCAGGCCATGGTTAAGCTGGCTCTCCCTGTCTTGCTCTCCAGAGAAAGTAGAAAAGTCCAAGATCCTGCCATCGGGAATCCACCGTTCAAGGGCCAAGTTGCACCTGAGTAGGGAGATGCCCACCATGTCAGGCCCCCAGAAATGCCTCCCCCTCTCCCCATGACAAGCACTGCCCAGCAGCCAAGTCATATAGTCGGGAGCTGGGCTTTGGGGCAGATGGAGAATGGAGTGAGGTGAAATGAGACCATGCATGCCAACATCCAGCTCAGTGCCCAATGTGCAACATGTCCTCCCTCTGTGGTCCTTCTACGGCCCTAGCACTGGTCCAGGGAGGTCCCTGTGCTTACCTGCCTGCGCTGACTCTGTCTCTTGGTGGAGCACTCATCTCACTGTCCAGGGAGCACATGACTGTAAAGGCAATAAATGCAGGTCTTCATCCACATGGAGCCAGATGATGGGGGCTCCTGGAAAGAGAACAAGGCATCTATCAGAGGATCACAGGGGAGGCTCTGGGATAAGAGCCCTCTGCGTGAAGAACCTCAGGGGAGAGTGGATGCTCCTGGAGGGTGATGCTGAGGGCCAGAGGGTTTTGTGGTTTCAAAAGTGTGCACATTTACTACACTTAGATGTGTCTTCATGTGGCTATACTTACCTATGTATATATACATACAGATATATATTATAAATTCATCTACACATATTCCTATGTATTCATATATAAACACATATACTGTGAATGTATTTGCACACATATACATCCGTACTTACATATATATTCATATATGTGTTTATATATACTTGTGTATGCATTTATGTATTTTTTCACAACAACACCTATATTCCATCTTGAAGTAGAAGGTTCCATGAGTGCTGGGCAGCAGCGATGTGTGCTGGAAGCTCTGGGCAGACCCTGTCCAGGTGCTTCCTGTCCTCAGAGCGTCCCTCCGGGGAGTGCTTTAACCAGTGTTGCTCCATTTCCAAGGCCAGGAAGCTGGGGTTCAGAGAGGTTAGGTTGGCCACAGGATGCCGCAGATGGAGGACACGGGATGTGATCTGCAGGATGCCAGAGCCCCAAGATGGAGAGGGATGTTCTGCTATTCACAGAGCCCTGTCCAGGCTACCCTCCCATCCACTTCCTGCCCCAGGGGCCTGTGGCCCCAACCCACACTTGGACTGTGGGGTCTACCAGGGAGAGACTTCTTCCTGGCTGTCTCTGGAGGGTCTCACAGGGCACTTTGCATTTATTTCCTCGCAGTTCATGTTTGTGGAGGATGTAACCTTCACCATTCATTTGGGACATCTTTAAGCATGACTCTAAAGTGGGGAAGCTGAGACTCAAGCTCATGTTCATCTGACTTCTAAGTCACTAGGCTCTGCCCCTGTCTGGGTCATTACCAAGCTACACATCACTCCATGTGCTTCAGAAGGAAGCTGAGCTGTTTCTAGAAGACCATCTTGCCCCATAATCCAGAGGCTCCTGGACTCCACACCTGGCCTTGACCCTGCTTTTCCTCTAACCCCCACATCCCGTCCCTCAATGAGCCCTGATACTTGCCTTTCAAATACACCCCAGATCCCAGCACTGCTGCCCAGCTCTCCTACCGCTCTGGTCTGGGCCCTTCCTGTTGTTCCTGGGACTCCTGTGCTATAGCCTGACTAGCTCTCAGACGCACCATGCCTGTCCCAACTACCCCACCACCACCACAGCAGCCTGTTCAAACTCCAGTTCACCTATCAATGCTGAAAAGTCTCCACTGTCTTCCAACTCACTGGAGCCACAGATCCCAGCCTCCCCATGGCTGCCTCTATGACCTCTTCTCCTGGGGCCAGCTGGCTCTGCCTGAGGGACAGTGGCCCGGGATGGTCACAGGCACATAAAGACACATACATCACACACATGTACACACACAGCCTCAATCTCTGTCCTTGTGCCCCTGCTCTACTTGCCTTCTCACATTTATGATCACACAACAGATACTTGTTTACATCTGTCTACCCATCTCTGAGGTCAGAGCCTCACCCACTGCCTGACACAGAGCAGGCACTCAGTAAGTATTGGTGGAAGGGAAGGAGAAACAGGATGTCAGGAAATATTTGTTGAATGAATGAATGAAAATCAGAAAAACATCTGAGTTAGAAGTCATCCCAGTGTGTCATACTCAGAGAACTAATGCCTGACTTAGCCAGGGCTTCTGCTGGAATATTAGGGATAAATATAAAGGGGGTTGCATTTCTGGGCTACTGAAGCTCTTTCTCATCCCCATCAGGGCACACGGATGCTGAGATGCTGAGGGTAGACGCTGGGGCAGGAAGGCAGCCCAGAAGCCCCGGCAGACACCTTCAGAAATAAAGCTCAGTCCAATGAAATGCATTGGCAGTGTCTGAGCACGTGGCACATAGGTGTGTAAAGCTCACTCTGCTGTGGTAACAAATCCCCCATCTTGGTGGCTTAGCACAGACATCTCTTCTTGCCCACTGACATTACAAATACATTTGGTGGGGCGCAGGGGTTCTCTATGTACACAGCTACTCGGGGACTCAGGCTCCAGCCATTGGGAGGCCCCGCCATGTTCGGTGCTTGGCTTCCCAGGGCCCTGCAGAAAGGGAAGAGAGGGCAGCCCGGGTGGCTCAGCAGTTTGGCATTGCCTTTGGCCCAGGGCATGATCCTGGACACCCGGGATCAAGTCCCATGTCAGGTTCCCTGCATGGAGCCTGCTTCTCCTTCTGCCTGTCTCTCTCTCTCTCTCTCTCTCTCTCTCTCTTTCTCTCATGAATAAATAAAAAAAGAAGAAGAAGAAGAAGAAGAAGAAGAAGAAGAAGAAGAAGAAGAAGAAGAAGAAGAAGAAGAAGAAGAAGAAAGAAGAAGAAAGGGGAGAGAGAGGCAGATGTACATGAGGTGTTTCTATCTCAGGCCTAGAAGGGTGACATGTGTTTCTACAGGCCTAGGAGAAATGGGATGGTTTGCTGAACACAGAGCATTGTCTGTCATATCAGGAAAGGGCCAGTCTCCAGAATGTACAGATCACGGGGTCTGTCACCAGGTTTCCTGTCTGAGCCTTGCCCGGGATGCAGGCTGAGGTCCTGTGGGTCCATCATCTGTATGAAGTATCTGAAAGTCTTGAGGGAAAGGGAATTTGGAGAAAGAGGTTGGAATGTGTGTGTGGGCACAGGAGAGGTTTCGAGGTGGGGCAAACAGCAAGAAAGACTGGAAATCAGAGAGGTAGCTGATACCTGGCCCACAGAAAGAGAAAGGGCCTTGTGGAGAAGCACCCTCCAACCCACTTCTCCCCTGACATGGGAGTGTTGAGGCTCTGGGACCATGCACTTAGAAGGGTGCTGCTCTGTTTGGCCCTCAAGCACTTGCTCCCTGAGGGTATCTTGAAACAGCGTCTCGGCAGGTCAGCTCTGGTCTGACCCCTAGCCTGGACAGGGACAAGGGCACCGCCCTCAGGTGGCTTCAGGTGTACATAGGAATGAGAGGACTGGACCCAAGAATGAAAAGCTCACCTAATATGCCTTCCCAAGACTTCACAAGCAACCAAGAGAGACTTCCAGAAGGAGAGTGTTGGGTCAAGCCACAGCTATTTTTTTTAATTTATTTTTTATTGGTGTTCAATTTACTAACATACAGAATAACCCCCAGTGCCGTCACCCATTCACTCCCACCCTCCACCCTCCTCCCCTTCTACCACCCCTAGTTCGTTTCCCAGAGTTAGCAGTCTTTACGTTCTGTCTCCCTTTCTGATATTTCCCACACATTTCTTCTCCCTTCCCTTATATTCCCTTTCACTATTATTTATATTCCCCAAATGAATGAGAACATATAATGTTTGTGCTTCTCCGACTGACTTACTTCACTCAGCATAATACCCTCCAGTTCCATCCACGTTGAAGCAAATGGTGGGTATTTGTCATTTCTAATAGCTGAGGAATATTCCATTGTATACATAAACCACATCTTCTTTATCCATTCATCTTTCGATGGACACCGAGGCTCCTTCCACAGTTTGGCTATTGTGGCCATTGCTGCTATAAACATCGGGGTGCAGGTGTCCCGGCGTTTCATTGCATCTGTATCTTTGGGGTAAATCCCCAACAGTGCAATTGCTGGGTCGTAGGGCAGGTCTATTTTTAACTGCTTGAGGAACCTCCACACAGTTTTCCAGAGTGGCTGCACCAGTTCACATTCCCACCAACAGTGTAAGAGGGTTCCCTTTTCTCCGCATCCTCTCCAACATTTGTGGTTTCCTGCCTTGTTAATTTTCCCCATTCTCACTGGTGTGAGGTGGTATCTCATTGTGGTTTTGATTTGTATTTCCCTGATGGCAAGTGATGCAGAGCATTTTCTCATATGCATGTTGGCCATGTCTATGTCTTCCTCTGTGAGATTTCTCTTCATGTCTTCTGCCCATTTCATGACTGGATTGTTTGTTTCTTTGGTGTTGAGTTTAATAAGTTCTTTATAGATCTTGGAAACTAGCCCTTTATCTGATATGTCATTTGCAAATATCTTCTCCCATTCTGTAGGTTGTCTTTGAGTTTTGTTGACTGTATCCTTTGCTGTGCAAAAGCTTCTTATCTTGATGAAGTCCCAATAGTTCATTTTTGCTTTTGTTTCTTTTGCCTTCGTGGATGTATCTTGCAAGAAGTTACTATGGCCGAGTTCAAAAAGGGTGTTGCCTGTGTTCTCCTCTAGGATTTTGATGGAATCTTGTCTCACCTTTAGATCTTTCATCCATTTTGAGTTTATCTTTGTGTATGGTGCAAGGGAGTGGTCTAGTTTCATTCTTCTGCATGTGGATGTCCAATTTTCCCAGCACCATTTATTGAAGAGACTGTCTTTCTTCCAATGGATAGTCTTTCCTCCTTTATCGAATATTAGTTGACCATAAAGTTCAGGGTCCAAGCCACAGCTATTGACACAGTCCGGCCATATCCATGGGCTACTACTGACTCTGGTGTTACATAAGCCAGAGAGTAGGGGTGGGGTTCTGGTCTCGGCACAAACCCCCAGGTGTTCACTCCACTCCCCTGGCCCACTGTGCACTGTGACTGGGGTAGGTGGGATGGGGACAGGAGTGAGTCACAGTATACTCCCCATTAATTCCCAGCACTGGGGCACCTGCCCTGCTTTGTATTCATGTAGGGGCAGAGCCAGTCCTGAGCCTCAGCCTACGTGCCTGGTGCCCAACCCTGCCTCTCTCCTGCCAGCCCCCTAAAGCTAGACCTGGTCCCTGCTTCTCACAACAGTTCAGTCCCACCACACTACCTCCTCTGGCATCACTGCTAAGCCACCATGTCTGTCCCTTCCCTTCTGACCCCTAGCAGCTATGAGAAGCCCCTCATATCTCCCAGAAGGATCAGGATTTCCACAGCAAAAGAGATGCCTCCGTGTACAGCAGAGGGAAGCTGAATGGCCCCAGGCAACAGGAAAGGAATTCATAATAAAGACGACAGTGATAATTAACACAGACGCACTGATGACTGCCAAGGGGCTGAGTGGCACACTCTCCAAGGAGGGCCTTCCTCCTCCCCACACACTGCATCCCAAACAGAGCCAGCCAGCCCTCTCTAGACCTATACAGTCAGGCTAAGCACCAGGGCCAGCTGTCTCCCAAATGCTAAGACAACAGTTCAGTTGTTATGCTTCTTGCTCTTTTGCGGATCATGGCTACCCTTAAGAATC
Source organism: Canis lupus baileyi (assembly GCF_048164855.1). NCBI lineage: Eukaryota > Metazoa > Chordata > Mammalia > Carnivora > Canidae > Canis > Canis lupus. Next base: position 58,140,554 of record NC_132845.1, read on the forward strand.
TGACAAAAGCTGTGACTCCTTCCTGGTGGGAAAGCATATATGTAGCTCATCACAAATTCTGCTTACAATTTCAATGAATTCCCCAAGCCCTTAAAACCCAACTATGAACCCTTTAGGGGACAATGAATTTTATTTTGACTCATCCAGTAATTCAGCAGAAATCTATTCAGCATCTACTAATAAGTACCCTGTCAGGTGTTCTCATCTACAATGCTACTTAGCCAGAGTAGCACACAGAATCACCAACGAGAAGCACACCAGGCAGAACCTAGCCTCCTGGCACGGTAGTGCTCCGTGCTGGCTGCACATTGGAATCACCTAGAGAGCATTTTAAAATTCTGGTGCAAAGCCTCACCCAGATCAATTAACTCAGAACCTCTGTAAGTGGGATTCAGGCATTTGTGGACCATCCTGATGTAGAGCCAGGGTAGAGAACCATGGTCCTAGAAAATCCAAACGTGTTTTTTAAAAGTTCCCTAGGTGGTTGGGATGCACACCCCAGAGCAGTTCATTCATTCATCCATTCAGCAAATGTCTAATGAGCATCTACTATGTGTCAGGCAGTATGCTGGGCATCGGAGTCACAGCAGACAATAAGAGATCAAAATCTTTGCCCTCACTAAGATATCTAGCAGAGGGAACTGGCAGGATGTAACCGACACATAAAAAGACTTGCAAACTGTGTTTGATGCCACGAGGCACATAAATTAGGAAGTGACACAAAAAAATTATAGAGGGACCTTGTTGTAGAGGCCAGGGAAACTTCCTGGGGGACACTTGAGGTGAAGCTTGAAGGCCAAGGGGCTGAGGGAAGAGCATTCCAGGTGGTAGGAATAGCCAGTGCAAAGGCCCTATAGCCAGCCAGAGCTCAGAATAAGAAAACAGCCAGTGTGACCCCCATTGAGGTGAGGAAGGAGTAGGGTGTGATGTGGGACCAGGCTGAGAGAGAGGAGCCAGACAAGCCGGGGCCTTGGAGGTCTGGCACAGAGTATAGGATAAACTCCTGACTGTCATATTCTCTCTGTCCTCCCAAAGTTCTCAGCATGGAACAAGAGGCTCGGAAGAAGTGGCATCCTAAAGAAATACAGCTCAGAAGGGGCTCAGCTGGGATGCACACCCAGGCCTCCTGACATGACAAAGCCGAGGTCATAGGCCTTGCATGCAGTGTCCCCAGCAAGGTGGTTCTCGCCACACTCTCTGGCCCTAAGCCCCTTCCTGCCCACCTCCAGCCCCAGCCACTGTTGTAACTGGTGCCAGGTCAGCATTGTTCTCCCTCCCACCCCACCCCGCCTCATAAACCCATCACCATGGGAACCGGGCCAGCCAATCAGAACACTCCCCTTTGAAAGGCCACCCTATAAATTGAGCCTCCTCTCCCCAGATAAGCCAGACACACCACTCACAGGCCTCCCAGGGCCTCCTCCCCCTGGATAAACCAGATCAGTTGCCCCCCACCTTCCTCCAGGGTAGAAACGGGGAGTCTGCTGCCTGGAATGCTCAGGGCCAAGCTCCAAGCCTCTTGCCCCCCAGCGTAGAGTCCCAGCCACCCACTTGGCCACACCATGACACAGGAGCAACTCAGAAGCCCCTGAGAGTTTCAGGGGGTAGCCTAAGAAACCCATGGAGCAGTGAGAGCGGCTTGCTGAGCCTGCAACAGTCCAGCTTGGGGAAATGCAGTGACAGTGACATCAGCCTGTTGAGCAGCGGATATGCAGGGGATGAGGAGAACAGTGAGGTCAGCCTGTTGGGCAGCACTCCAATCTTGAGGTTGCAGAGAAGGCTCCTCACCCAGGCCGGCAGCGCCCTGACCAGCCAGCTGTGCGCTGTTTACTCGCCCAGCCAGATAGGGAACCGGCTAGCCAGCCAAGCCCACAGCGTCAAGCAGACTGGAGGGGAAAAGTGAGACCAGCCTGCCCAGCAGCAGGGACAGCAGCCTGACCAGCATGAGCTTCATCAGCCTGGGCAGCAGTGCCCTAAACTACCGGGTGAGTAGTGGGCTGCTCAGCTCCGTCAGCAGCCTTCCCACCAGCCAGGCCAGCAGCTGCCAGAACATCCCAGTGGACGGCAATGTGCAAAGTGGTGTGCAAAGTAACACCAGTCCTCAGGAGGACAAGGCTGGGGGCAAGGTCAAAGCTGGCGACCAGGTTGCCAAGGGGGAGCAGCCTGCCCAGATGTGTATGCCTTTATGAGCAGGCCCACTGGCCACCAGGTTCTTGAAAAATACAGACGTGAGGACCCAGCCAACCTAGACTTCACCCAGAGTGGTTATTGCCAATACAAATGCCTTTAAAAAAGTATACACTGACAGTTCGGAACCATGGAGAAGCCTCATTTGTAGCAGGGTCCCGTGTAGCGAGAACTATTGATGATGAGCACCATCCACACTGACAATCAGCAATCGACGGTGAGACCATCTCTACTGAGAAGCACTGTTGAGGACATCTGTATGAAGAGCCATCGATGCTAGGCCTACGTGCATCAACCTCCCTTGGCCATACCATTGTGAGCCCCAGTGACCAACCATCCCTGACAGAAACCATCAATGACAAAACCATCTGTATTGAGAAACATCGAGGTGGGACCACCGGTGCCAAAACTCATTGGTGGGGACAATTGTGATCAGCAGCAAACCAACTCTATTTAGAACCATCTGAAGTTAGAAACTCCCATGAAGAAACCATGCTAAGCGATGAACACCATCTATAACCAATAGCAACCGTGATCAGCTCCGAAGAAGCAAGCACCAGCCACAGCCGGAACTGTCCGTGTCGAGAGCCAGCTGAAGGAAGCACCAACCGCGGGGAACCGCAGCCTTGGGGTTGCTGGATCCCTGTCAAGCTCGGTCAGATGTGCTGCCCACAAGAGCCAGCAGCATTCGGAGAGGACACTCATGACGGCTGTGTTCCGGGAACCCCATCCCTGAAGAGCATCCTCCAAGAGAGCTTTTCCCTTTCATTTTGAGCAGTGTTTCCAGGTAGCTTCAGCCCAGAAACTTCCCAGAAGCAAACGCTCCCCAGTGCCCCTTATCTATCTCTATGTGCATCTCAGAGGAGGAAGAGACAAGAAGGGAGGCCAGAGATCGTCTTTGTGGAGACGGTTGGACAGTGCTTCCTATGGCAAGACAATGCCATGATCAATCCTAAATGGTGACAGAAACCAACCCAGCCAAGAATGGCCGGGATGAGTCAGCTCTGGACCATTTAGCGAACGTGTCCTAGTTGGGTGGGAAGACTGAGGCCTCTGTCTGCCCTTTCTCAGGACAATGAAACCCTTCCCTGGGGGCTGACCACACAGACCCTGGGGAGTGAGGGTGTCCACTGAGGACTGGAAGTCAGAACAGTCAACAAAAACGTCCACTAGGTTCCAGAAAGAAAGCAGAGGGGGCACCAAAGACAATAAAAGGTGTCTGGAGAGGCTGAGTGTGTGTATGTGTGTGTGTTCCCGGCCGAGTCAGCAGCGAATTGCAAACACACCAAAGAACTATGTTGAGAGGAGGGCTTAGCTGCCAGCTTTGCTACCTTCCAGCTGGTGATCTGGGGCAAAATGCTTAACATTTATGAGCTTGGTTTCCTCACCTAGAATATGGGAACAATAACCCCTATTTCATGCATAGGTAGGATGGTTATGTGAAAATGTATATTAAGTATCTTCTATGCCGTACTAAATGTTTAGACCCTTCCCTTTCCTCGTTTATAAAATGGGCATGGCAGTTTCTGCCTTGCTTCACTCACAGGCACACAAGGATCAGGACTGCTAACATGGACAATGTATTGACCAAAACAAAAAAACCAAAAAACAAAACAAAACAAAACAAACACAAAAAGCAATAGAACCATAGCATCTGCTTAGGAGTCAGGATGGATCGGCAGATGGTTCGATAGGTTTCAGCCATCAACCCAGCTCTCTCGGTTGGAGAGCACCACGTGTCCTCCTCGTCTAGGCCAAGTCGTTCAGCAGGAGCAGAGCACTCATGACCTAGGCAGACCAGAGAAGCTCCCGGCAGGCTCTGGGGCTGCCTCACCTCCTCACATCCCCATCGCTGCCCTGCTCTCCTTTCTCAGAGGTGGGCAGAGGGTGCACAGAGGCAAAGCTGTAGGGACAGCAAAGCTGAGCACTGCACACTGGAGCCCTCAGCCTGGAGGCCACAGACTCCTTGGACATAGCGTGGCCAAAACGAGCTCACCACCTTCCCCTGACCGCTGCCTCCTGCCTCCCTTCTCAGCAAACGGCATCATCCCCCTCCATTGTTCAAGCAGGGACCCTTGTCACAATGGAGCCTGCCCCTGCCTCAGCCCCTGGTCCCATCAGTCCCTAGCATCTCCCCTCCCCCACTGCTGACCCCCTAATCCAGGCTGTCCTCTTCCCTGCCCCCCAGACCAGTGGTTCCCAGCCCCAGCTGCACAGCAGGACCACCTTGGGAACAATTACAAGATACAGATGCCCGGGCATCAGAAGTGTTTAAAGCTCCCCAGGTGATGATAATGTGTAGCCAGGGCTGGGAAGCACCGTTGCCCTTGCTCTATTCCCCCTCAAATGCCCTTTAGCCCCCTGGAGCCTAAAACTGACATAGGTATGGAGCTCTGGCACACTGGAGAACATGCACCCTGTCTAAACACAAGCCAGAAATCCAGAATTCTATGTAAAATCTCCTGATTTTTCAATATTAGTCACTAATTCTAATTCTTTTCAAAAAGAGGGAGGAGTCAATGAACATTTCTGAAGGTAGTTGCAGGACCACACACTCAAAGGCTTCTGCTCCTGAACAGAGAACGCAGAGATCTTTCTGACACAAAAATCTACCTATATTCCTTAACTGCTTAAAAACTTATGAATCCTCCTACTGTCCAAAGGGTCTGACACAGTATTCAAGGATCTTCAACAAACTGACCTAAATACATTTCCCTTCCTGGACTCCTGCTACTTCCTTCAAAACCTCGATATATACCACCTCAAACCTGTTGGAATTCACACGCAGTAAATTTACCCTTTTTTGCATACGGTTCTATGATTTTTGACAAGCATGCACATGATGGTCAGGCATCTGCCACCACACCCTGAATACCAAATAAGTTTCATCACACCCCCAAAATCTCCCTCTTGCCCCTTTTGGCCAGTTCCTCCCACCCCAGCACTGCTGACTAGTTTCCTGTCCATATGGTTTTCCAGAATGTCACACACGTGGAATCACACAGTACATAGGAGCCTTATAAGCCTGCCACCTTCACTTAGCCATTTAAACAGCCACATTGTCTGTTTAGTGCTGAATAATGTTCCACAGTCCATCAGTTCTCTGGTTGAGAGGCATTTGGGTTGTTTCCCAATCGAGGAGGTTACGAAGCGAGTAATAAACATTAACGTACAGGTTTCTGTATGAACATAAGTTTAGCATTTCATTTGGGTGAATACCCACAGGTGGGACTGCTGGCTGGTACGTAAGTGCGTACCACATTGTAAGAACCTGCCAAGTCACTTTCTGAAAGTAGCTTTACTTACAGTTGTCAGCACTTTGTCTTTGTCAGGGTTTGGGTTTTTCATTTTGCTCTCAGTCTCTATTCATTGTCTTAACAATAAGGAGTAGTTTGTCTCAGTCTCCCATTATTAACTCAGTTTTATACATGGGGAAACTGAGGCACACAGAGGCCAATTCTGTGTACATGTGTGGTGGGGCTGGGATTTGAACCCAGGCAGTCTAGCCCCAGAGTCCATGATCTTAACCATTAATTGCTCTACCTTGCCCTCCTTGCTTTGGGCATTTAGGGCCATGGCATACCCAGGCGACAGGCCTCCCCCACATGCAGAGCCCCCAGCCAGCTGTGCTTCGAGCCCCTTAAGCATGGCAGCTCTCATTGTATGTGTCTGCCTCCCTGACAGGTGTCACTCCCTTACTCTTCCTTTATCATCAATGCCCCTTGCTCATCAGTGGCAACAATGGTTGCAAAATGAATGAATGAATGAATGAATGGTAGAGACAGTGAGTGAAGGATAAACAGCTGAATCAGAAGAAGAAAGCTGGGTCCTCCAAGGTCTGCACTCTAGCAACTACATCCCACTGTCCGAAAACAAATGTGGCTCAGGATTCAAAAATTAAACACCGTTCCATGTGCACGCCTGCACCCTCGGCACAGCTCCAGCCTTCTCTCACTGTCTGCCCAGCAGCTATGTCTCAACTCAGCTCTCTCCCACCCCAGCACGGGGGACACAGCAAGCACTTGAAGCAAGGACCATTTTTCAAGTGGGTATGGTGATTTTTTCTTTCCTGTCCACTAGCTTGGCGTTCAGGGTGCAGCGGGGTTGGAATGATGGGTTGGCTGCAGGCGCTGGCTCCTGAATTATTAACTGGGCCGGGGAGAGAGTTGCTTACAAATGCTGTCCATCCAGCAGCCCAGGCAACTCACAGACTTCAAACAGTCCTGGAGCAGGGAGGCGGGAAGGGGAGGGCCTCGCTCGGCTGGTGGGCCTCACACACTGACCAGATCTGAAGCCTCCCTTCCTGAGCACTCCCTTGGCCTCCATCTCCCGGCCCAGCCTGGAAGAAGTTTATTTTTCTTGAGTTTTTCACACCATGGGGCCTGCCCTGTTGGAGTCAAGCACTGGACCTCTCCTCCCCTGTCCACTGCAAAACTGTGAGCGAAATGAATTGAGTCTAGTGATTAAGGTTCATTCTGAGCCAGGAGCCTGGTGGGTAAGCCAGACTCTTAGTCTGTGGCTCATTGTGGGGAGAGAGCAGAGCAGGGTGTCTAGAAACAGAGCCTGAGATGGGGGTTCTTGTAAGGTTTATGGAAAGGGTGTTTCAAGGAGAAGCACAGTAAGAGACACAGGATGGGGCTGGAGATTGGCCTCAGACAGACCCCGTGGGGGGCTCTGGAGCATCTACTGAAGCTTGGAGTAGGTCCTACCATCAGCCAAAGGGAGGCAGGCCCTTTGTACCTCCACACCCTCACCAAACATAACCTCCTGGGTGGAACAGCTCCAGTCCAAACAGGCAACTCTCCAGAGAAGGGAAAGCTGTGAGCCATTAGTGGCCATGTGGGGCCGGCGGTCCAAACTGGTACAGTGTCTCCAAAGAGTGATCAGGACCCCAGCTCCTCTGGATCTCCATTCCACCCTCCATAGGATGAAGTCTGCATCCTCATGGTCCAATGTGGCTGCCCAAACTCCACCAATACATCTCCATTCAACACATCAAGGAGAGCAGGGGGAAGAAGGAGAGAAGAAAGGCTTGACCTTCTTTTGTGAGGAGACTCCCCAAAAGTCTCATACAACACAGCTACATGGAGCTGAGGAAGTCCAGTCTTTATTCTAGGAAGCAATGTGTAGGAATAAAAACTGGCTTTCTGTTACTAATAATGGCGGAAGGAACAGATATTAGGTAAGTACTGCCTCCCATCCATTCTCCCCTCAGAAGCTAAAGGGATCTTTTTAAACCTCTAAAAAGAATCACTCTTTTACCTAAAATCTTCATGGTAGTGGGCAAAAATGACCCTAATGTTTAGCAACTCCTTGCATGGAGAGGAAGAGTCTACTTTTTCATCCCCTCAACCTGGGCTGATCTCGTGATTTGCTCTGACCAACAGGAAGTGATGCTCTGCACTTTTGGATCTAGGCCCTAGGAGGCCTGTGGCTTTTGTTCACACACTTTACACTCTCCAACCATCCTATCACCAGGCCTGGGCTACCCTGTCACCTGAGGAGAGTCTCCAGCAACCACCCCCGCCATCCTTACCGAGGCCATCATAAACCAGCCAGCCCCACATGACCCACCAGCTGAGCACAGACGCTTGAACAAGTCCACCTACGATTAGCCGGGCCTGACTCAGACCAGAGGAGCCACCAACTGAGCCCAGAACAAATTTTTGCCCTACAGGCCAGCCCCAGCTAAATAAGATGTAGTTGCTTAAAATTATTACGTTTGGGGATAGTTTGTTACACAGCCAAAGCTAACTGATAATGCTCTGCTGACCTTCCCCTGCTCTCAGGGTAAAGAACAAAATTCCCGCCACCACCATCAAGGGTCTGACCTTTGCTCACCATTCCAGCCTCATCACAAAACTCATTCCTCTCTGTGAGGCCTTCAGTTCCACAGACCCACCGACCCAGGACCTTTGCAGCAGCAAGTCCTCTATCTAGAATATGCTCTGCCCCTTCACCTGGTTACTGACTACTCTTCCTGCAGAGCTCAGCTCCCATGTCACTTCCCTGGGGAAGGCTGTCCTGCTCCCACCACCCCACCAGTCTCCCCAGGACACACTCTCAGGCCACCACGTCCCTCTCTTTTACAGCACGTAGTGCTGGTTGTCACTTACACTTCCTTGTGTGATTCTTGGATTAAAATCTGCCTCGCCTATAAGTCTCCCACTCCATAGGAGCAGGGACTGGGTCGATTTTGCTCACTGCTGTGTCCTTGGAGCCTAGAATAATTGCTTTTCACAGTGGGTGTATCATTGTGTCTCCAGCATCTTTAGAAGCATGCTCTGCACACAGTAGGTGCTCAATACCTACTTCACAATGAATGGGTTGAATCAGCATTGCTGGGGAAACTGGTCAAACCTTGGTTGTAATATTAGTTCTCAAAATATGAAAGGTGACAATACGGGAAGCAACAGAGGTTGAAAGTCGCACATTCATCAAATTTGTCAAGGTCATAAATGTGACTGTTGACAAGAGTTACCTTGTGGGCTCATCTGAGTCTCTCCTCAATGGATGTCAGTTGGACTTTGTGAAAACTTGCCTAGAATCCTTTTCTTCCTGATGAAAATCCTTCGCTTCCATATCACATTAACCCCAGTGTGGGCACAGGGTGGCCTCAAGCCAATCCTAGACTGGGCAGTGATTTTGAGGACAGACTCTGGATGCAGAATCCCTGGGCACCAGTCTTCGCTCCGACACATGCAAGGAACATGTGCCTTCACCTTCTGGATCCTCAGGGTCATCCATCATCATCATCTGTAAAAGGGATGAAAGCAGGTCCTCCGAGGGATGGTAAAGGGTAAACTCATTTGTGTAAAGCCCTGTGGGGCCCGGCGCACAGAGTAGGCCCTCAATAAACCTCAATGACAGTTGTCATTGCAATGAGCCCAAGGGCCTGCGTGACTCTCCTCACAGGCAGCTCCCTCCCCACTCAAGCTGCACTGCTGTCACTTGGCTGCTCTTTCTGCCCAGCCCCTCCCTGCCCTGGCCCCAGGTACCCACCCATGGCCTGGCACAATGCGGATGGAGGTGAATGTTTGCTGAAGACAGGAGAAACTGAAGAGGGATGAATGAATGAATGAATGAATGAACTCCGCATTCACTGGCTAAGGCGTCCGCCAGGCGGCAGGGAAGCAGGGCAGAACAGGGCACCACTTCCACCTGCAAGTTGCTCCGAGCTGGGGCCAGAAATCAGAAGTGCCCGCCCACAGATGTCACTTAAGGACCCGAATTGCTGGCTCCCTGAGACCGGCAGCCCCAGCCTCCATCCCCACCTGCCAGCACACCCTGAGGCTGACCACCTCCGCTCCAAACTCATTTCTGGCTTGGTCCATGTAGAGTTTACAACACTGGGTGAACTGTGCAGAGAGTTTAGCAGCACAGCAGAGCAGAGGATAGAGCCCGAGAGGGCAGGGGCCTCACTCAGCCTGCAGCCAGGGGAACAAAGAAGCAGGGCACAGACTCTGTTCCCACACAGGACCATGCAGGCGACAATGGGTAGGTCAGTCCCCTTCCTTGGCTTTAGTTTGCCCTGAAGGTACGTGAAGGAGCTCTAGCAGACAAATGGCTTTTATGCATTTTTTTAAAAGTCCTTGAATCCATTCCTCCTGCAACCCAAATGAAAGTAGACACATGCACAGGTATGAGCAGAGCTCACTTGGGAGAAGGCTGGGCAGCCAGGCAGGGCTTGAGCCAACTAGACCTCTACATCCCACACGTGTCCCCTTGGTGGGAACCCAGGCCACAGGAATCTGGGAAGAACAACAGAAAAGATGGTTCTGACATTTGGGACTCTGAAGTCCCCCAGGGCTCAAACCCACAAGGGTCAGGCCAGACGAGTAACAGGCATGAGTGCCCCATGAGCCAGATTTACTGGTCAGAGCATCTTAGACTGTACTCCTTCAAGCCGACCCATGTGGTATACACATCAAACAATGATTTTCTTACTTCCATCAAGAAATGTGTGCTCTCGGGGCACCTGGGTGGCTCAGTGGTTGAGCATCTGCCTTGGGCTCAGGCAGTGATCCTGGGGTCCTGGGATTGAGTCTCACATCGGGCTCCCCACGGGGAACCTGTTTCTCTCTCTGCCTATGTCTCTGCCTGTCTCTCAAGAATAAATAAATAAAATCTTTAGAAAAAAAAGAAATATGTGCTCATTTTTCTTGAAATATGTGGCTCTTTTTGTCATCTCTCGTTTTTCTGTGTTTGATGGAGAGGTGGATACCAAGAAATAGTTTACATTCTTCCTCACTTTGTAGGAGAAAACCAGCATTGCAACTGGCAGAGAGTGATGGAAGCCACTCCCCAGAACAGGGAGGTGACAGGGAGTAGAGGGGACCATCCACAGGGCAGAGGCCGCTCAGTGTCCGCCAGTGGCTGCCTTGAAGGAAGGGGATCACCATGTCTGCTACCTCTAGAAAATAAGAATCTCAGACTTTTTTATGAGAAATCTGATTTTTAAATATTGATTTTTTTCCCCCAAACAAAACACTGCTCCAACAAAACATACCACAGTTCCGGATTTGCCGCAGGAGCCACCAGTTTGAGACTTCCACTCTAAGTCTGGTCTAGGAAGCCAGTGTTCCTTGGGGACTGACTGCCTTCCTACCCTGAACTTGGCAAGATCAAGTCTGAGCTAACTGCAACTGGGGGGCACGGCAGGGGGATGTCCATCTTGGGAACCCACACAAATTCCCTCCGCCTGCCACAGAGATCAGATGTAATGTATGAACTGAGACAGGAACGCAGCTTGAGATTGGATGGACCATAGAAACAGAAAGAATAAATTTTTTCAAAAATAGTGACAGGCAATCTGTTTGATCAGGCTGAGAAGGGTTTACACCAACAGTCTGAGGGTTTACACCAAAAAACACGCACCGCCAAGTGCTCTGCCCACCACTCCCAGGATCTTTCTAAAACAAATCAATGGAGTTCCCAGCACCCTGCTTACACCTTTGCTGGCTCTCCCTTGCCCTCAGAATCAAGTCCAGGCAAGTGCCTTAACTTGACCTTAATGCCTTACAGGGTCCAGCCTCTTATCCGGGCCCCTCCCCTACATGCCCCATGTCCCCTTGCTGTCCCCACAAAAGTACTTTTCCTTCTCTCTCTACTGGAGATTTACACAAATTTCCTCTCTAACCTGGAATACCCTCCTCCTTCCCTTCTTTTCCTACCCAACTCTCTCCATAGGACTCAGGTCAGGTGTTGCCTCCTCCAGAAAGCCTTCCCTGATCACACCTCAGGCTGAATTTAGATGTCACTCCTGCACCCACTACCTCTGCTTCACTCTATCTTTGTCCAGGTCACTGTGAATTCCACTTCCCTGTGCAGTTTCTCCACTGGGGAAACAAAACCCCCTATGTTTAGCACCCAGCAGGCACTCAGCAAACCTGTGAAGGAAGGAAGGAGGGAGACCTGAAATGGAATAAACCTGATCCTGTAAATGCTTTGGGAGATTGCTCTTTCTGGGAATGGAGGCCTCCAGTGGGTACTCAAAGTCCCTTGCATCACTTGGACCTCAAAGAATCCTAGTCTGTTCAAGGTTGGTAGGACTGCTTCTCAGAGAAGGACACAATTTATCTGTGGTCGCACAGCAACATGTGGGCAAAACTGCAATGCAAATTCAAATCAGAACTCTGTTGTGTTGTTGCCTTTTATTTACTTCCCCAGTTGCCCCTTTCCCCTCTGCCAAGGGCTCAGGGAAAAGTCAAGGTGATGGAGCCAGTGGCGGGGGTGGGGAGCACAGACACAGAAGGTATTTTCTCTTCTAGATCTTTGTGGGCATTAACTCTGTGAATTATTCATCAGAAAATCTGCTTGAGGTAGTGTCTTAGTCTTAATTTTCAATTCCCCTAATGCTGGCCAATTCTGTGCTGAAAACCTTTCAATTATTAATGTTTCTAAAACAATATTTGTTTTCTCGGCATCTAGCAACAACCAAGGCCTCCTACGAGTGATCCTGCCCCTAAAATTCCCACAGAGAGGTTTGTCTTGCTGAGGAAGCATTTCAGAGGGGTCAGGAGTGTGTCAGGGCACCGGCACCGCAGCCAGACAAAGACCATTAAGCCCATGCAGAGACAGGTATCAGGAACTCCCAGAACAAAAGAAACGATAAAAATAGCAAAATTTTTTATGATTACTATGTACTGGCATCTTATGCGCCAAGGGTAAAGCTAAACAATTTACTTCTACTTATTTAACTCTTGGTTTGCTTTTGAAATACAAATAACTCCTTTAAATTGAAAACAAGTCTTAAAACTGCACATAGAGTCAAACCCCTTCTGTTCTAAAAATCCTGAGGAGTATTTCTAGGTAAGGCGGAAGTATTTCCAGATGAACAAGACTAGATCTGCTTAGACTTGATTCTCTAACCAAATTATAGAGAATGGGAGGAAAAAATGGTTATTTACAGAAAACTATTATCTGCACATGTACTCAGAGGCACACACTCAGTTGCGGAAGACACTGAAGTATATATAGGGGCACCTGGGTGGCTCAGCCGATTAAGCGTCTGCCTTCGCCCCAGGTCATGATCCCAGGGTCCTGAGATCCAGCCCCTCATTGGGCTCTGCTTGACGAGGAGACTGCTTCTCCCTCTCCCTCTGCTCCTCCCCCTCCCTCTGCTTCTCCCCCTGCTCATGCTCTCTCTCATTCTCTCACTCACTCTCTCTCTCTCAAATGAATGAATGCAATCTTTTTTAAAAAGTATATGCTAGCATCTCAGAAGCAATCCTCAGAGAGCTTAGCTTATTTTCTTGGATTTTAAGAGGCCTAAGATCCTTCTTCATCCTCGATCTTGGGAGCCAGATAGTGCATCCCTTGTCTGGCACCAGCAATCTGATGCCCTACAACAAGGGGTCCGTGCGCAGCATATTGAGTGTTATCACAGGGGAGGGTGGGGCCACTTCTGTGAAGAAGTTCAGGGACCTCCGTGAAAAGTTAGCTGTACTTGGCTCACTCGTCTCTATGGTGACAGCCTCTTCCTCTCTACCAACATCACAACTTAATATTTCTGTTCCCAGGTTTCTGCCCTTGGAGAAAATCTCACTAGGTCTTTTGCACAACTGGTTACACCAGGGTCCCCAGGATGACTGAGATCTCGGCGTACAGGTGCATATTGAGCAGAAGACATCTTTCCTGTACAGCTTCACTCGGATTCTGGAATTCGAAGTTCAGCATCTAAATCCATTAACTTTGGGATGCCTGGGTGGCTCAGCGGTTGAGCACCTGCCTTTGGCTCAGCATGATCCTGGGGTCCTGGGATTGAGTCCCACATTAGGATCCCCTGCAGGGAGTCTGTTTCTCCCTCTGCCTATGTCTTTGCCTCTCTGTGTGTGTCTCAAATTAATAAATAAATAAAATCTTTAAAAATTAAATAAATAAATCCATTAACTTCATGTCATAGGCTGAAAACTTTTCTTTCTTTCTTTTTTTTTTTTTTTTTTTTTTTTGGTAAAGCTTTTACTTATTTGAGAAAGAGAGCACAAGCAGGGGGAGGCGCAGAGTCAGAGCAGGGCCCTGATGTGGGGCTGTATCCCAGGACCCTGAGATCATGACCTGAGCTGAAGGGAGACACTTAACCAGGAGCCCCTGAAACCTTTTCTTGAAATGGAGCTTCCAATACCAGTGCCAAGGTGTCTGCATCAGCCTCAGCTCTTAGCATAATGATGTCTTCATTGCCCACACAGTTTTATATGTTGCACAGAGTGGTGGGGTTCATGCCCATGGCCAAGTCACTGTCACAGCCTGACGTGTGGAAACCTTGGGACCGCAGGATGAGCTACGCCAGGGAGGCATGGGACGAGTCAACGCTGGGCAGGTTCATGCTGCTCAAGCTGATGTCCCAGCTGGCCTCGATGCTGAGGTCCTTAAGAGACTCCAGCACCTTCTTCAGGATGGAGCCCTGGACTAGGCACACTTGGAACATGGTGGCCGAGTCACAAGGATGAGGCTATGGGTGGAGAAAAGGAGGAAGGGGTAGCCAGCTGAGGTGTCACAGGATGACAGCAAACGGGGAACCCAGTGCTGAGATCCTGTGACCCAGGAAGGTCACAACCTACTTATGTAACTTACAAAAACTCACTGCAGTAAGGCTCATCAGTCCCATTTTATGATGAGGAAAAAGACCCAGAGAGACACAGTCTTTGCCTGTGCTTCCTCAGCTCCTCAATGAGGAGAACAGAAGTTGGACCCAAGTCTATGTGACTTCACAGCCAGTACACTCTCCACCTCGACAGTATGGCACCACCAGGGATTTTAGTTGCATACAAGGAAGAACTTTCTGGAAGTAAATGATGTTATTCTCAAAGAGCACTTGGAATAAGCCGTGGCTGGGAGATACGAACGGGAAGAAATTCTGAATGGAGAAGCTGTATCAGGGACAACATCTGTATTTCTGGCTTGGGCAACTGGGTAGGTGACTATGCCATTCCTCAGATGAGGAAGATCCCAAGGCAGATATGGAGGAGGCAGGGAGGATGGTGGACTTAGTCCCAGACAAGCCAAGTATTAATTGCCAGGGGAGCACCCAATGTAGCTGTTAGAAACCGTGGTGGCCCACTGTGCTAGATCGGGGCCCCTGGACACAGATTGGGAGGCAGGCTCAGTGGGACGGATGGAGTTCTCTGCGGGGAGAGGCACCAGAAGGAAGTGAGGAAGGCAGGATCTGGTGGAGGGACAAGCTGGCCTATGGTGTGGTTACAAGTGAGGCTGCTGACTGTCCCACACTGAGCTCTGGAGCTGAATGGCTCCTCAGAGTTGCCCTGAATAGAAACAAAGGGACCAGACCTTCACACACCCAGCCAGCCTATTACTGGCCATGGCTGCCTCTGGGAGGGGCATCCACTCGGGTGAGGTCAAGCGGAGATTTGGGATTTTTGTTCAGGGCATTGGCCCGGAAGATTGATCTAGGTGATATCCCTGCCCCCTTTCCAGTGTGCGTCCAGTTGTGGCTCCAAGGAAGGCTGTAGACTGTGACCATGAGTATTAGACACCCTAGCTCTCATAACCTCACCTGTGTCCCATAAGCACTGACACTCTAGCATGCTCCCTGCATCCCAGCCCTGCCTGCTGTGTCCATGGAGCAGCTCTTTCTAATCTATTTTTTATAAAAAGAGCTGGATTTTCCACTGATGCAAATATGCAAAGCAATTAGAGTTGCATGTTACCACCATTCTTGTTTAGTGGCCAATCTCTAAGGCATTTGGGGTGATCTCCTCTTCACCAGGGCCATAGACATGCACTCAGGGCCTTCTAGGGTCAGGGGCTGTCTCCCAAGAGCTGGACAAGTTCACTTCTGCAAGGATCTCTCACCCTTCATACCTGATTCATTAGCAAGCCCTGCTGGATCTATCTCCAAAGTCCATCCAAGATGCCATTGCTCACAGCCTCCTCTCCCAGCCTGGTCCAAGCCACCAGAATCTGTCACCCGACTCACTGCAGCAGCCCCTCTGGTCTCTGTACTTCCAGCCAACTCTGGCCCCTCCATAGTGTCTTCTCAGCATGGCAGCTAGACTGACATGTTAAACCACTTTGCTACATTCCCCCTCTGCTCTAACTCCTCTTTGCTCTTCCACCTCTCTGATAAAAAGTCCATATGGTGGCCTTTCTGAGCTCATTTCTACTTCCCTCCTGCTTATTCATGATGCTCTGTCACATTCGCGTCCCCAGGACTCCTGTCTCAGGGCCTTTGCACTTGCTGTTCCCCCACCCCAGGGTACTTCCTTTTTTTTTTAAGATTTTATTTCTTTGACAGAGAGAGCTCAAGAGAGCAAAAGCAGAGGGAGAGGAGTAGCAAACTCCCCATGGAGCAGGGAGCTGGATGAGCAACTTGATCCCAGGACCCTGAGATCATGACCTGAGCCAAAGGCAGACACTAAACCAACTGAGCCACTCAGGCGTCCCCATCCTGGGATACTTTTTATATCCTTACTTCTTTCAGATCACACAAATATCACCTTCTCAGAGGGGGGCGGGGCAAGATGGTGGAAGAGTAGGGTCCCCAAGTCACCTCTCCCCACCAACTTACCTAGATAACTTTCAAATCATCCTGAAAACCTACGAATTCAACCTGAAATTTAAAGAGAGAACAGCTGGAACGCTAAAAAGAGAAGAGTTTGCGCTTCTAACAAGTACAACTAGTTTTTAGCCACTCTGCACTGACAAAAATGACTAGAAAGAAGAACTCACCACAAAAGAAAGAATCAGAAATAGTACTCTTTCCCACAGAATTACAAAATTTGGATTACAATTTGATGTCAGAAAGCCAATTCAGAAGCACAATTATAAAGCTACTGGTGGCTCTGGAAAAAAGCATAAAGGATTCAAGAGACTTCATGACTGCAGAATTTAGATCTAATCAGGCCGAAATTAAAAATCAATTAAATGAGATGCAATCCAAACTGGAGGTCCTAACGACAAGGGTTAACAAGGTAGAAGAACGAGTGAGTGACATAGAAGACAAGTTGACAGCAAGTAAGGAAGCTGAGGAAAAAAGCGAAAAACAATTAAAAGACCATGAGGAAAGGTTAAGGGAAATAAATGACAGCCTCAGAAGGAAAAATCTACGTTTAACTGGGATTCCAGAGGGCGCTGAGAGGGACAGAGGACCAGAAAGTGCATTTCAACAAATCATAGCTGAGAACTTCCCTAACTTGGGGAGGGAAACAAGGCATTCAGATCCAGGAGATAGAGAGATGCCCCCCTAAAATCAATAAAAATCTGTTCAACACCTCAACATTTAATAGTGAAACTTGCAAATTCCAAAGATAAAGAGAAAATCCTTAAAGCAGCAAGAGACAAGAGATCCCTAACTTATATGAGGAGAAATATTAGATTAACAGCAGACCTCTCCACGGAGACCTGGCAGGCCAGAAAGGGCTGGCAGGATATATTCAGGGTCCTAAATGAGAAGAACATGCAACCAAGAATACTCTATCCAGCAAGGCTCTCATTCAGAATAGAAGGAGAGATAAAGAGCTTCCAAGATAGGCAGAAACTGAAAGAATATGTGACCACCAAACCAGCTCTGCAAGAAATATTAAGGGGGACTCTGTAAAAGAAAGAGGAAGCCCAAAGAAACAGTCCACAAAAACAGGAACTGAATAGGTATTATGATGACACTAAATTCATATCTTTCAATAGTAACTCTGAATGTGAATGGGCTTAATGATCCCATCAAAAGACACAGGGTTTCAGACTGAATAAAAAAGCAAGACCCATCTATCTGCTGTCTACAAGAGACTCATTTTTGACCTAAGAACACCTACACCTTGAAAATAAAAGGTTGGAGAACCAACTTACCATACAAATGGTCCTCAAAAGAAAGCAGGGGTAGCAATCCTCATATCAGATAAATTAAAGTTTATCCCAAAGAATGTAGTAAAAGATGAAGAGGGACACTATATCATACTTAAAGGATCTATCCAACAAGAGGACCTAACAATCATGAATATTTATGCACCTAATGTGGGAGCTGCCAAGTATATCAATCAATTAATAACCAAAGTAAAGACATACTTAGATAATAATACACTTATACTAGGAGACTTCAACACGGTGCTTTCTATAAATGATAGATTTTCTAAGCTCAACATCTCCAAAGAAACAAGAGCTTTAAATGATACACTGGATGGATTTTACAGATATTTACAGAACTTTACATGCAAACACAACTGAATACACATTCTTCTCAAGTGCACATGGAACTTTCTCCAGAATATACCACATACTGGGTCACAAATCAGGTCTTAGCTGATACCAAAAGACTGGGATTGTCCCCTGCTATTTTCAGACCATAATGTTATGAAACTAGAACTAAATCACAAGAAGAAATTTGGAAGAAATTCAAACACATGGAGGTTAAAGACCATCTTGCTAAAAGATGAATGGGTCAACCAGAAAATTAGAGAAGAAATAAAAAGATGCATGGAAACTAACAAGAATGAAGATACACCCGTTCAAAATCTTTGGGATACAGCTAAAGCAGTCCTGAGAGGGAAATACATCGCAATACAAGCATCCATCCAAAAACTGGAAAAAATTCAAATACAAAAGCTAACCTTGCACCTAAAGGAACGGGAGAAAGAACAGCAAATAAAACCTACACCCAGCAGAAGAAGAGTTAATAAAGATTCGAGCAGAACTCAATGAAATAGAGACCAGAAGAACTGTGGAATAGATCAACGAAACCAGGAGTTGGTTCTTTGAAAGAATTAATAAAATAGGGATCCCTGGGTGGCGCAGCGGTTTGGCACCTGCCTTTGGCCCAGAGCATGATCCTGGAGACCCGGGATCAAATCCCACATCGGGCTCCCGGTGCATGGAGCCTGCTTCTCCCTCTGCCTGTGTCTCTGCCTCTCTCTCTCTCTCTCTCTCTCTCTCTCTCTCTGTGATTATCATAAATAAATTTAAAAAATTAAAAAAAAGAATTAATAAGATAGATAAACCATTAGCCAGCCTTATTAAAACAAAAGAGAAAAGACTCAAATTAATAAAATCACAAATGAAAAAGGAGAAATCACCACCAATACCAAGGACATACAAACGATTTAAAAACATATCATGATATGTTTTATGGCAGCTACATGCCAATAAATTAGGCAATCTAGAAGAAATGGATGCATTTCTGGAAAACCACAAACTACTAAAACTGGAACAGGAAGAAACAGAAAACCTGAACAGGCCGATAACCAGGGAGGAAATTGAAGCAGTCATCAAAAACCTCCCAAGACACAAAAGTCCAGGACCAGATGGCTTCCCAGGGGAATTCTATCAAACGTTTAAAGATGAAACAATACCTATTCTACTAAAGCTTTTCTGAAAGATAGAAAGAGATGGAATACTTCCAAACTTGTTCTATGAATCCAGCATCACCTTAGTTCCAAAACCAAACAAAGACCCCACGAAAAAGGAGAATTACAGACCAATATCCCTGATGAACACGGATGCAAAAATACTCAACAAGATACTAGCCAATAGGATCCAACAGTACATGAAGAAGATTATTCACCATAACCAAGTGGGATTTATCCCTGGGATGCAAAGCTGGTTCAACACTTGTAAAGCAATCAGTGTGATAGATCATATCAACAAGAGAAAAATACAAGAACCATATGATCCTCTCATTAGATGCAGAGAAAGCATTTGACAAAATACAGCATCCGTTCCTGATCAAAACTCTTCAGAGTGTAGGGATAGAGGGAACATTCCTCAGCATCTTAAAAGCCATCTATGAAAAGCCCACAGCAAATATCATTCTCAATGGGGAAATACTGGGAGCCTTTCCCCTAAGATCAGGAATGCGACAGGGATGTCCACTCTCACCACTGCTATTCAACATAGTACTAGAAGTCCTAGCCTCAGCCATCAGGCAACAAAAAGAAATAAAGGGCATTCAAATTGGCAAAGAAGAAGTCAAACTCTCCCTCTTCCCAGATGACACAATACTGTACATAGAAAACCCAAAGACTCCACCCCAAGATTGCTAGAACTCATACAGCAATTTGGCAGTGTGGCAGGATACAAAATCAATGCCCAGAAATCAGTGGCATTTCTATACACTAACAATGAGACTGAAGAAAGAGAAATTAAGGAGTCAATCCCATTTACAATTGCACCCAAAAGCATAAGATACCTAGGAATAAACCTTACCAAAGAGGTAAAAGATCTATACCCTAAAAACTACAGAACACTTCTGAAAGAAATTGAGGAAGACGCAAAGAGATGGAAAGGTATTCCATGCTCATGAATTGGAAGAATATTGTGAAAATGTCAATGTTACCCAGGGCAATTTACACATTTAATGCAATCCGTATCAAAATAGCATGGCCTTTCTTCAGAGAGTTGGAACAAGTAATCTTAAGATTTGTGTGGAATCAGAAAAGACCCCGAATAGCCAGGGGAATATTAAAAAAGAAAACCAGAGCCAGGGGCATCACAATGCCAGATTTCAGGTTGTACTACAAAGCTGTGACCATCAAGACAGTGTGGTACTGGCACAAAAACAGACACATAGATCAATGGAACAGAATAGAAAATAGAAATGGGCCCTCATCTCTATGATCAATTAATATTCAACAAAGCAGGAAAGACCATCCACTGGAAAAATGACAGTCTCTTCAATAAATGGTGTTGGGAAAATTGGACAGCCATGTGCAGAAGAATGAAACTAGACCATTCTCTTATACTATACACAAAGATAAACTCAAAATGGATGAAATATCTAAATGTGAGACAAGAATCCATCAAAATCCTAGAGGATAACACAGGCAACACCCTTTATGAACTTGGCCACAGCGACTTCTTGCAAGATACATCTATGAAGGCAAGGGAAACAAAAGCAAAAATGAATTATTGGGACTTAAGATAAAAAGCTTCTGCACAGCAAAAGAAACAGTCAACAAAAATAAAAGACAACCCACAGAATGGTTGAAGATATTTGCAAATGACATATCAGATAAAGGGCTAGTTTCCAAGATCTGTAAAGAACTTATTAAACTCAACAGCAAAGAAACAAAAAAACCCAATGATGAAATGGGCAAAAGACATGAACAGAAATCTCACAGAGGAAGACACAGACATGGCCAACAATGAGAAACATTGTTTCAGAGCACATGAGAAAATGCTCTGCATCATTTGCCATCAGGGAAATACAAATCAAAACCACAATGAGATACCACCTCACACCAGTGAGAATGGTGAAAATTAACAAGACAGGAAACCACAAATGTTGGAGAGGATGTGGAGAAAGGGGAACCCTCTTGCACTGTTGGTGAGAATGTGAACTGGTGCAGTCATTCTGGAAAACTGTGTGGAGGTTCCTCAGAGTTAAAAATAGAGCTGCCCTATAACCCAGGAATGGCACTGCTGGGGATTTACCCCAAAGATACAGATGCAGATACTCGAAAAACCGAGCTCCCTGCACCACCTCTCAGTATTTATAGCAGCAATGTCCACAATAGCCAAACTGTGGAAGGAACCTTGGTATCCATCAAAAGATGAATGGATAAAGGAGATGTGGTCTATATATACAATGGAATATTACTCAGTCATTAGAAATGACAAATACCCACCATTTGCTTCGACGTGGATGGAACTGGAGGGTATTGTGCTGAGTGAAGTAAGTCAATCGGAGAAGGACAAACATTACATGGTCTCATTCATTCAGAGCATGTAAAAAATAGTGAAAGGGAATAAAGGGGAAAAGAGAGAAAATGAGTGGGAAATATCAGTGAGGGTGATGGAACATGAGAGACTCCTAACTCTGGGAAATGAACACGGGGTGGTGGAAGGGAGGTGGGAGGGGGATTGGGGTGACTGGGTGATGGGCACTGAGGGGGACACTTGACGGGATGAGCCCTGGGTGATATGCTGTATGTTGGCAAATTGAATTCCAATACAAACAATAATTTTAAAAATAAATAAAAAATAAAAAAGTATCACCTTCTCAAAGAGGCCCTCCCTGACCACTCTGTTTTATTTTTTTTAAGATTTTATTTTTAAGTAATCTCTACCTCCAGCGTGGGGCTTGAACTCACAACCCAAAATCAAGAGTCGTGCGCTCCACCGACTAAGCCA
The DNA here is from genome assembly GCF_048164855.1 of Canis lupus baileyi. Taxonomy (NCBI): domain Eukaryota; kingdom Metazoa; phylum Chordata; class Mammalia; order Carnivora; family Canidae; genus Canis; species Canis lupus. The sequence continues at coordinate 58,162,316 of NC_132845.1, forward strand.
GCCAGGGCCCCAGTGACCACTCTATGTTAAACTACATCCTTTCACTTCTTCCATCCTGTAGCCCTGGTTCAGTTTCTCCTCTTCCTGAAGTGACATCTGACATCTAGAATTTCCTCATTTATTTTATCCATTGTGGTCTTTCCCACTAACTGTGCAGGCACAGAGATTTAGGATTTTTGTTCAGTGACTAGAATGCTACCTCGTGCTAATTAGTGGGAGAGCTCAATAGGTGTTGATTACAGAATTGCAGAAATAAGTAACAGGTCGTGCTCAGCCCTTGTCTTAGTCTCAGGCTCAGGCTGCCATAACAAAATACCACAGAGTGGTTGGCTTAAAAGCAGAAATGTACTTTCTCACCGTTCTGGATACTGGAAGTCTGAGATCAGGGTGCTGGCATAGCCAGTTCTGGTGAGAGCCCTCTTCCTGGCCCACAGACGGCCACCTTCTTGCTGTGTGTTCACATGGCCTTTTCTTGGTGGGTGCTCACAGTGCTCTTGCTCTTTCTGTAAAGCCACTAATCCTATCAGATTAAGGTTCCATGCTTATGACTTCATTTTATGCCTTCCAGAAGCCTTATCTCCAAATACAGTCATATTGGATTTAGGGCTTCAACATATGCATTTGCAGGGCTGGGATCCAATTCAGTCCACAGCAGCTCTAATCTCTTTTCTCTTCGTATCATCCCTCAGAGGTGGGTATTATCCTCACTTTACAGATGATGAAAGTAAATCTCCAAGAAGCCATATGCCCAAGCCAAGAGCACCCAGCTCAGAAGCGGCAGAGGAAGGGTTCAAAACAGCATTGGTTTCTCTCCATCCTGCCACATCCCCTGGCACCTGCTGTTCCCTCTGCTGGGAATGCTCTTCCCATGGCCAGCGCCCTCTCCAGCCCAATGATCACCTTCTCAAAGGGACCCTGCCTATATGTAGCAGCTACCTCCTGCTTATCACCTATTGTCACTTTGTTCCCTTCATTTCCTTCACTTCCCATGGGACATTCTGAAGCTACCTTCTGCCTACCTGTCCCAGTATAGGCAAAATGGTGGAGACCCAGGAAAGGCGCTGTTTGGAAGGCAAGGAAGTCACTAGAGACAACCTCAGGCTTAAGGCAACAGTGACCTCTCAAGGGATGCTCACAAATGCATAGAAGAATCAATTTGCCAAATGATCAATTTACAAGGTAATTAATTCCCTAAATCTTTGTTTCTGTTCTATTTATGAACTTTTAGCAATTTGTGTCACCAGTTTTGGCAGCCTTTGAGGATTTTTCAAAGTCCTACTGTAGCCAGAAAGAGCAGCTATCCCTGCATCGGCCCCAAGTGCTTCTGCCCTCAAAACAGCTGAAAATGTGCTCCCTGGGCTGTTATGGCCACATCCCTGGAGCAGGGCACCAGAGGGAAGAGGCCTGTTGACCAACACTCAGGCAGCTAGACTCACAAACACATGGTCCCCCAGCCAAAGGACCACTTGCCATCCCAGGTGGGGTGGTTTAAAAGGCCACATGTACCAGAACTCGAACCAGGGTAAGGCAACTGAGGCATTTGCCTCATGAATAATATTTAGGGGGCTCAAAAAAACCTTCAAAAATCACAATGAACATTTTTAAAAAGATTTATGTATTTATTTATTTATTTAAGAAAGAGAGAGCACAAGCAGGGGGAGAGGCTGGGGGAGAAAGATAATCAGATTCCCCAATAAGCAGAGAGCCCAATGCAGCTTGATCCTAGAGCCCTGAGATCATGACCTGAGCCAAAATCAAAAATCAGATGCTTAACCAACTGAGCCACCCAGGGGTCCCTCATAACAAACATTTTTTTTTTTAGATTTTATTCATTTATTTGACAAAGAGATAGAGAGAGCCAGAGAGTACAAGTTGGAGGAGGGGCAGAGGAGGAGGGAGGATGAGGCTCCTCACTAAGTAGGGAGCCTGATGTGGGGCTCAGTCCTGGGGTCCTGGGATCATAACCTGAGCCGAAGGCAGACACTTAACAAACTGAGCTACTTGGTGCCCCCATAACAAACATTTTAATGCATTATTTCCAAAAATCAAAATTAATGCAAAAATTATATGAGGAACAAAATAAACATTTTTGATGAAGATAAGGCCAGTCACAGTGCTGCGGCAAGCCATACCAGAGCATAAGACAAAAGGAAAAGTCAATAATACTGAGATGATCTTTATTTAAAATGTTTGAATTCTGTTCATCCTGGATATTGTTTTGCAATAACTTTGATTTTTAAAAATATACATTGAGGGCGGCCCGGGTGGCTCAGCGGTTTAGCACTGCCTTCAGCCCAGGGTGTGATCCTGTAGTCCTGGCATCAAGTCCCACACGGGCTCCCTGCATAGAGCCTGCTTCTCCCTCTGCCTGTGTCTCTGCCTCTGTGTGTGTGTGTGTGTGTGTGTGTGTGTGTGTGTGTGTGTGTGTGTCTCATGAATAAAAAATAAAATCTTTTTTAAAAAATAAAATAAAAATAAAAATACACATTGAAATATTATCAACATATGCTTCCAGGAAGATGGAGTAGGTATCCTTTTCCCTATTCCTCCTACTTAGCTCTATTGAAAAGCCCCAGCCATTTTATATAAAACAATCTTGAGACTCAGAAAGGTGGAAAAGAGGAGGCAGAATGGCTAAGGACATTGGAACCCAAGGCGCAACATGACAGTGAGTTCTCTGGGTTTGCCTCATATATCCCAGACTTAGGGCTGAAGAAGCCAAGAATGCAGAAACATCATCAGTCACAGACCAAAAGCCCCAACAGAAGATGGTTCTTTCTAGCCAAAGGAATGTAAAAGGGTTAGCTAACAAGGCAGAAAATGTGTGGACAATAACCACTCTAGTGCATCCAAGCACCACAGAAAAGTTCTAGGCCTGCCCCCCACCCCATGCCAGCAAGGCTTATTGGAGAGCCTAGACTGCTACACTCAACAGGCTGGAACAAGACGCCAAAGTCTTCCAAGGTCCAGTGGGGAAACTTACCCCACAAGGGGGTGAAGAGCTCTGCATCACATCAGTATCAATGGAGACCATGTGGAGAATCTGAACTTCAACCAGACAGTAATTAGACACCTCTCATTACCCCTGAGTCAGACATTTCACTACTGGCCAATAATAATGATGACACCATGCCCATGGTGTCATGAAGGCCAAGTGGGCACCAAAGATGAGGCACTTCAAACATTCTCATCTAGCAAGACATCCATGGAGATCTAGTGAGGAGGTGGACTCCCAACTCTTCCCAGAAGTAACAAGGAGACTCCCACATGAGTATCAACAGATGTCAAATGGGTAACCTGAACTCCTATCCCCACCTGGCAGTAATGAGGTTAGGACCCTCTCACCCCCTGTCAGAGAAATGTCAGAGGAAGCCAGCTAAAACAGAAGGTTTAAATAAGATTCAGATTCTCAGAACATAATACAAAAATGTCCAGGGTTCAATCAAAAATCACTTGTAGAAGTACCTGCCTGGCTCAGTCAGTAGAGCATGTAACTCTTGATCTCAGGATTGTGAGTTCAAGCCCCAAGTTGGGCATAGAGCCTACTTTAAGGACAACCACTTATCATACCAAGAAAGAGCTCAACTTGAAAGAAAAAAAAGACAATCAATAGATGCCAATACTGATATGACAGACATGTATGATTATCCAACAAAGATTTTGGAGCAGTAATCACAAAAATGCTTCCAAGAGCAATTTTTAAAAATCACTTAAAATGAAGGAGTAAATAGAAAGTCTTGGCAAAGAAATAAAGTCTTAGAGAAGATACAGAATATATAAGGAGAACCAATTGGAAATTCTAGAACTGAAAATACTATAAATGAAAGAACTCAATGGGTGGGCTCAACTGCAGAAAAGAGGAAATTGAGGAAAGAATCAGTGAACTTGCAGACAGAACAATAGAAATTATCCAATCTGAACAACAGAGAGAAAACAGACTTTATAAACTTGAATAGGGATGCTGGCTGGCTCAGTCAGTGGAGCATGCCACTCTTGATCTCAGGATCGTTGAGTTTGAGCCTTGCATTGGGTATAGAGATTACTTAAATAAAATAAAATCTTAAAAAATAAGTAACATTGAAAAGAGCCTCAAGAATCTCTGGGATTGTAACAAAGCTCTAACACTGGAGTCCCAGAAGAGGAGAAAGAGGGTGGGACTGAAAAGGGCTTAGAGATGTGAAACTTAACAAAATTGACAAAGGACAGAAACCCACAGATGCGTGAAGCTCAGCAAAATATGATAAAACCAAAGAAATCCACACAAAAACTTATCATATTGAACTTCTAAAAACCAAAGAAAAAGAAAAAAATGGAAGTCAGTGAGAGAAACTATACTTAACCTATGGAGAAAACAATTTGAAAGACCGTGGATTTCTCATCAGAAGCCACAAAGGATAGGAGAGAGTAGCATTTTTTCAAGTGCCATAAGAAAAGAACTATCAACCCAAAATTCTAAATTCAGCAAAAATATCCTTCAGGAATGAGGGGAAATCAAGACATCCTCAGATAAAGGAAAACTAAAAGCATTTGTCACCAGCTGGCCTACTTTAAAAGAACAATGAAAGCAAATTCTTTAAACAGAAGGAAATGATTAAAGAAGGAACCATGGAATGTCAAGGAGGAAGAAAGAACAATAAAGAGTAAATAAAAGAGATATGAGTAAATGCAGTATGTTTACACCTCCCCTTGAGTTTTCTCAATTCTGTTTGATGGTTTATTCAAAAAACTATAATGCTATCTGATGTGTTTCTAAATGTATGTAGAAGAAATATTTAAAATAATATTGTAAAGAGATGTAAAGAAAGGAAAAGCTTCTATACTTCACTTAAACTGATGAATACTGGCGCTGGTAGACTGTTTAAAATAATGTATATATAATGTATCCAGGAAAACCACTAAAAAAAGGCATACAATATAAACTCAAAAACACTATAAATTAATCAAAATGGAACTCTAAAAATTATTCAAGTAACCCACAGGAAGGCAAGTAAAAGAAAACAGAGAACAAACATAAAACAAAAAAAAAAAAAATAAAAAGGCAAACTTAACCCCTAAAATTACATTAAATATAAGTAGTCAAAAATACATCAATTAAAAGACTGAGATTGGCAGAGTGGCCTAACTACATGCTCTTTACAAGAAGCTCCCTTCAAATGTAACAATATATGTAGATTAAAAATAAAAAGATGGTGGGGCACCTGGGTGGTGCAGTTGGTTAAGCATCGACTCTTGGCTTCAGCTCAAGTCATGATCTCAGCATCCTGAGATCAATCCCCACATCAGGCTCCATGCTCAGTGCAGCATCTGCTTGAGTTTCTCTCTCCCTATCCCTCTGTGCCCCCACAAATAAATAAATATTTTTTAAAAAAGTAAAAGGTTGGAGAGATATGTATCCTGAAAACCTAACCAAGAAAACAAGATATATTAATGTCAGATAAAATAGACTCCAAAGCAAAAATAATTATCAGAGACAGAAAGGAACACCATATAAAGATAAAAAAAAATCCATTTACCAAGAAGACATTATAATCCCAAATTTGTATGTAGCAAACAATAGAGCTGCAAAATATGTGCAGCAAAAACTGACAGAACTGAAAGAAGAAAGAGACAAATACATAAACACAGCTGGAGATATCAACACCTCTCTTAACAACTCATAAAACAATGGTCAGAAAATCAGGAAAGATATAGAAGAACTCAACACCATCAACCAGCAGGATTTAGTTGACATTTACGGAACACTCCACCCAATATCAGCATAATACATATTCTTTTCAAGGGCTCACAAAACATATATCCAAACAGACTGCATCCTAGAATAGAAAACAAACTTCAATAAATTTAAAAGAATTTAAATCATATAGTATGTGTTCTCTATCAAACTAGAAATGGATAACTGAAAGAGAACAATAAAACCTCCAATATTTCGAAGCTAACCAATACACTTTTAAATAACTTATGAGTCAAAGGGGAAGTTTCAAGGGAAATTAAAAATACATCAAAATGAAAAAAAATACATCGAAATGAATGAAAATGAAAATACAACATAACCAAATTTTTGGACACAGATAAATGTTGACATAGAATTTATAGCTGAAATAAATGCTTACATGAGAAAAGAGTAAAACTCTCAAATAATAATCTCAGCTACCATCTCAAGAACCTAGAAAAAAATAAGCCTACAAGAAAGCAGAAGAAAGATAAAAACAAAAATCAGCAAAACTAAAAATAGAAAAACAGTAGAAAAAAAATCAATGAAACAGAAATCTGGTTCTTTGAAAAAAATCAATAAATTGACAAATTTCTTGGAAGACTGACAAAAACAAAAAGGAGGAAGACACAAAAAAAAAAAAAAAAAAAAGGAGGAAGACACAAATTCTGATATCAGGAATGAAGCAGAGATATTACTACAGACCCCGCAGGCATCCAAAGGACAATAATAAAGGAATACTACAAACAACATACACAATCTACACACACACATTTGATAACTTAAATGAAATGAACCAGCTCCTTGAAAAACACAAATGACCCCAACTCACCCAATATGAAACCAGTAATTTGGATAGTCCTCTAACTGGTAAGAAAAGTGAATCTGTCATTTGAAACTCGCAAAAGTCTCCAGGCCCGGAGGGTTTCACTGGAGAATTCTATCAAATATTTAAAGAAAAGTAACAATTCTACAGAATCTCTTCCAGAAAATAGAAGAGGCTGGCACTTCCAATTCACTTTATGAAGCTACTATTTCACTGATGCTACAGACCCATAGCGAAGATGTGACAGGAAAGGGAGATGAACTGTATGCCAAGGAACAAATGAGCCCTGTAGGCCCCTGGATCCAGCTCAGTCCCACTGGGGACCAGCAGAGGAACCAAACAGAACTGCTCCAGGAGACAGAGTTGGCCCACTGGAGGACAGGGAACCTGAGGAACTCCCATCCCCCCTGGACGAAGTAGCTCCCCCAGGTGTGGTAGCTCCCCTGTGCATCTGGGTGGTATGTGCACACAGCTCAGTGACCTTTGGAAGCTTTGGAGCAGCGCTGTCTCATAGGACTTTTACAATGATGGAAGTATTCTGTTATCTCTACAGTCTGATTTGGTACCCACTCACCCCATGTGGCTACTTAGCACTTGAAATATAGCTAATATGACTGAGAAATTCAATTTTTACTTAATTTTAATGACCTTAAATTTACATAGTCAGAGGTGCCTGGGTGGCTCAGGAGGTTAATCATCATGATCCTAGGGTCCTGGGATTGAGCTCCACTTTGAGCTCCCTGCTCAGTGAGGAGTCCACGTCTCCTTCTCCTTCTGCTGCTCCTCCTTCTTGTGTTCTCTCACTCACATGCTCTCTCTCTCTCTCTCAAATAAATAAAATCTTTTTAAAAAATTAAAAATTACATAGTCAGATGTGGTCACAGCTGCTATATAGCACAGTGCACTCACAATATAGGCGCTAGCGGGAGCAGAGCTGTCTGCCGTCGCTGTACTGAATGTGTCCACCACAGAGGGAGAATCAACAGAACCTGGTATCAGATTAGGAATAGGGGGTGAGTGGCTCCAAGCAGGGTGTGCTGGAGAGGGCCATAGGTTATACAGGTGACATTTTGCGGGACTGAGCTAACCAGTGCCATGGGGCACAGTTTGGACCCTTACATCTGCTGCCAGCAAAGGTCCAGAAGAGCAGCAAATGGTCCCCTTACTACTCTTCCAAGACTAAGCCTCCTTTGCAAATGGTAAAGCAACTAATTCTGTAGGAGGCAGTTTAAGATGAGAAATATTAGTGTATTTGGGGTTTCTCATTTGTTTCACAGTGTTCTAAAAGTGAACATAATTACAGCAGCATTTCTTTCAGAAAAGCAAAGGTCCCCACCTGAAGAAAGTGATTCAGGGATTCAGGTAGACCATGTTGATGACACACTTAGCAGTACTCTTGTAGTGCCTACCTGCTGACACATTATCATTTTTTTCTTGATAGTCAGACATACTCAGTTGTTACTCAGTCTGACTCCTCTGAAACTGTTGCCAACAGCCCAATTAAATAGTTAGCTAAATATATTAGTGGCACATTCCTGTGTATTTTGGCCCTAATGAGGTTTATAGGAAATGCATTTTCCAGACTGCAAGGGCTCCAAAGGTGGAAACTGCTGGTGGTTTGGTTCTCCTTGGCCACAGGCACTGGCCCCAGGCCAGCCATCCCTGAGAAAGAGCCTCTTGATAAACCAAGGTGCCAGAGCTACAGCAAAGGGAGTTAGGGAGCTGGCTCAGTTTCCCTGGGGGGAATAATCAGTCTTTGGTCTGCTATAGCTGCTACAACACCAGAGACTGAGTGGCTTTAACATGGAAATGTATTTTCTAGAAGTTCTGAGGGCTAGAAGTCTGAGATCAAAAAGATCCAAGTGTCAGAAAGTATGGTTGCATGCCTACCCAAGGCTAGTCTTGTACAGATGCATTCTTCTAAACAGTGGTGATCCAAATCTTCTCTTTAGAAGGATAGTTATTTAGTCAGACATCTCAAGCTTATGCGACTAATGTTTACTGAGCACCTACTATCTCCCAGACACTGAGCTCAGTGTTGCAGCTCTTGTGGTAAACAAGAGCCTCCTGCTCTCAGAGTCTAGAAGGTCCAAGAGAAAGCACTGGATACCGTGTGAATACATCAGAGCATCACCAGTCAGGACCTGGAGAGCCCTAGAAGGCTTCTCCAAGGAAGTAACATTCCAGCTGAGTGACAATAAATGATTACAGGTCATTTCTCCAGGTGAAGGAAGTAAAGATGGTAGTGGGGGGCTGTGTTCCCCAGCAGTGGGACCTTGAGGTAAGAGACCAGGGCACATCAGAAGTATAGAAAGGGGGGCGCCTAGGTGGCTCAGCGGTTGAGCATCTGCCTTCAGCCCAGGGCATGATCCTGGGGTCCCAGGATTGAGTCAGACATCGGGTCCCTGCATGGAGCCTGCTTCTCTCTCTGCCTATGTCTCTGCCTCTCTCTCTCTCTCTCTCTCTCTCTCTCTCTGTGTGTGTGTGTCTCTCATGAATAAATAAATAAAATCTTAAAAAAAAAAAGAAGTATAGAAAGGTCACCACATCTAGAGCAAAGTCCTTCCTTCTCAGCCCACAAAGGCACCAGGGCTTCGTAGGCACCCACCCCTTTAGCCACAAGAGGTTAAGACAACTAGAATGAGCAGTGTCCTCTCACATCAGAGAGGTTGATGGAATCTTCCCAGACAGGACCTTGCTAATCTGAACCTGCGGGTGGCCTCTTGAAGCCTATGGTGACTCTCAAAACACCTGCTTTGAAGGGCGAGTGTGGTCTGCTGATTGACTTTTATAAAGCCAAGGAAGAGGCAGCACTTTGACGTGACCACATCTTCAGTGGCATCCCACAACTCCAAGATGCAGTCCTGAGTTGGGAAGTTCCTATACAGTACAGTGAGAAAGATCTGGGCACTGGAATCGGAAGGACCCAGATTTGAGTCCTGCTTCTGCCTCTTCTGGAAGTATGACTTAGGAAAGTTGCTCACCGTTCTGAGCCTCAGCTTCTCCAAATACAAAATGAGAATTTATCCCCAAATGCTGATTGGCTGCCTGTTGTGTGGCAGGTGCTGTGCTGGGTGGCCTGTCATTTGGTGATAAACCCAACAGACACAGGTCACTTTCAGTCCTAGCAGGACAGACAATCAACCCACAGACAATGATCACATGTGATTAGAACAATGATGGAAACACACAGCGTGTCAGGATTGAGAGAAGGGGTGGGGGTGGGGGATCTATTTACATAAGGAATCAGGGAAGGCTTCTTGGGTGGAGGTGACATTTGAGCCAAGACCAGAAGATGAAAAATAGTGCCTAACTCCCGGGGGGTTGTGAGAACTACACAAAATAGTGTCCCTAAACCACCTAGCACAGTGCCTAGCACATAGGCAGAACTCAAACTAATATTGGCTTTATTATCAGCCACTAAAACGTACACTCCTTTATAGCTAGGAGCAAGTCTAAGTTTGTAGGAATTGTGCCTGGCACATGCAAAGAGTTGACTAAATTAACGAGTTTCATATTTTCTCATGTTATTGTGTTGCTCACTGCTAAAGTCTTCACCTCTTCTTCATTTTGAAGGACAGTTTGGCTGAGAGTTGTATCTACAGTCAACAATCATGCACGGAACCCTTAAAATTCATTAAAAGGATAGATCTCATGTTAAGCGTTCTTATCACAATAAAATAAAAAGCGTTTATTGAGTTCATTTGTAATACTAATAGTAATAGAAGTAGCAGTGAGAGTAATATTTGTTAAGTAGTATTAGTCATAGGGGTAGTAATATTAGCAGCAGTAGCAATAAAGAAAGAATATTAGCAATTCATGCCATGGGCAACGCTCTTGGTGAGGGCACTGTGTCACAATGGAAAAGAAGATTTTGAGCCAGGCAGAGTTACACTTGAATCCTGGCCCAGCTAAATGGTTGCTGTGAAGCCGCTGGATCTCCTTTCCCTAAGCCTCAGTTTTCACGTCTATATGATGGGGATAACACTGTATGTCTCCCAGGGAGGCTGTAGGGACAGGGGAGGTATAGGTGTGGTGACTGGGACAGAGGAGGCCCACACTAAATGGTGGCTCTCGAGACAATATGCATGCCATCCCAGGTAACTCAGCCCCACACACCTGACACTCCACCCCCTTCTTTGGGGATAGATGGAGAAGCAACATGAGTTTTCTGTGTGTGGACGGGGGCTTGCAGCTGCCAACAGCTTAAGCTCACCGGGGAGGCACTATGTATCCGGGCTGGGGTGCCTCAGTTTGTTCATCACTCCCAACCGACCTGGTCTGGAAACAGATCCCTTGGGAAATTACTGCATTAAACCAAACTAGGTAAAAGTTCTTGACTGAAATTCCAGCAGGTACAGAAATGATTTTGACATAATTGTCAAAAAACTCATATATATCAATCAACAAGAAGAAGTAAAATGGACAAAGCAGAGAAAAGGCAACTCATCCACAGAAAAGAGTAAAGATGACTAATAGATGAAAACCCAGCAAAGTATCATGGGACTAGAATTTGAAACCATGGCAAACCCTTTCAGATCTACCAAATGGGCAAGAAAACCCTGCAGATTGAAAGTATCCAGGGGCACATGGGTGGCTCAGTCAGTTAAGTGTCTGCCTTCAGCTCAGGTCATGATTCCGGGGTCGTGGGATCAAGCCCCGCATCTGGCTCCCTGCTCAGCAGGGAGTCTGTGTCTCCCTCTCCCTCTGCTTCTCCCTGCTGCTCAAGCTCTCTCCCTCTCAAATGAATAAATAAAATTTTAAAAATATTTTTAAAAAAGAAGAAAGTATCCAGGCTTGGTAAGAGTGTGGAGAAATGGGTATTTACATGTAGTGTTACCAGAAATGAAAACTGGTACATTTAGGGAGTACAAGTTAACAGTGCCTACTGCAATTTTTTTTTTTTCTTGAGAGAGAGAACATGAGTTGGAGGCAGCAAAAGGAGGGAGAATTTCAAGCAGACTCTCTGCTGAGTGCTGAGCCCAGCCCAAGGCAGGGCCCAACCTCAGGACCCTGAGATCACGACCTGAGCCAGAATCAAGAGCCTGATGCTCAACTGACTGAGCCACCTAGGTGCCTCTTTTATTTATTTTATTTTTAAAATTTATTTAATTAATTTATGTATTTGTTTGCTTTTGGCCTACTGCAATTTTAAAAGATTATATTCTTTTAGCCACTGCTAAGTATCCTGGAGAACTACTCATATTCAGGCCAAGGAGGCATAAATGGGGGTGGTCACTGCAAGTATCACCTGTTGAAAATCTGGAAGCAATCTAAATGTCTATAGATTCAGAAATGACTACTTTAAAATAATACAATCATATTATAGAATACTATAGAGCAGATTAAAAAAAATGAGCTAGATCTAGATGAATGACCATAGACAGAGGAAACCCAAGACATTAAGTGACGTCAGAGTGTTGCAGAATAATAAGCACAGTATAATCCTATTTGTATTGGAACAAACTGAAGAAAACATGTACAGTATTCCTATAGGAATGTGTGTATAGGTGTGTGTGCACAAATACATGGAAAACGGTTGAAAGAAAAGGCATTTAACTGATAAGAGTTGTTACATCTGGAAAGAAAGGGGGATGGAGGGCAGCCCTGGTGGTTCAACAGTTTAGCGCCACCTTCAGCCTCAGGCGTGATCCTGGAGACCCAAGATCAAGTCCCACGTCAGGCTCCCTGCATGGAGCCTGCTTCTCCCTCCCTCTCTCTCTCTCTCTCTCTCTCTCTCTCTCTCTTTCTGTCTCTCATGAAAAAATAGATAAATAAAATCTTAAAGAAAAGAAAGGGGGATGGATGGAGGGGGATTTCAAGCAGAACTTTAGTATTAGCCATACTTGAATTTTTTTCAACACTGTATCCATGTAAGAAAAGATTTCTACATCATATAAAACAAATCAACAAAGTACTATTGTTCAAATTATATTAAGAATTCCTATGAATTGGTAATAAGACAAAACCCATCAGGAAAAAAAAAAAAAAAAGCAGGAGACATCAACAGGAATTTTCCAGAAAAGGAAATTCAAACAACCAATAAACATATAAAAGATGCTTGATCTCATTTGTCATCATAAAATGCAAATTCAAGCCACAATGAGGTGTCAATCCCCACCAAACAGATGAGCAAAAATTTTAAAGTATTAGTAAATGCAGGCAAGTGGAATAACATGAGTTCTGGTACACTGCTGGTAGGGTGTAAATTGGTCCAACCACTTTTGAAACCAGGTTGGAGTTCTGCTCTCAAGTTTTAGGTAAGAAAACCCCATGATCCAACAGTCTTAACCCAAGGCACATACCTGAATAAACCTGTGAACACATCTGCCAGAATGTTCATAATACCCCCAAACAAAAAGCCATCCACATGTCCATCTAACAGACTAAAGAATCTGTGGTCAGTTCATGCAACAGTACACCAGGCAGCAGCAAAAATGAATACAACATTAGCACAAAATTCAGGATGGTGGTAATTTTTGGAAAGAGGGTGAAAGTGTCATTGAGAAAGAGCATCATGGAGGTTCCATCCGTAATGTTGTTTCTCAACCTGGGTGTTTATTTTACTGTCATTTTTTTAAACCTGTGTGTGTGCTTTATATGCTCTTTTCAGTAATTGAAAATAAGAAAAAGTTATGAAAAGAAGAGAGAGAACAGAGCATCCTCGGACGGCCATCCCAGGTGTGTCCCTGCACCCAGGAGAGGTCACAGGCTTTTCTGACTCACTCCTGGGTCCCTGTAGAGAAGACCTCAGGCTTCTCCTCTTGAACACTCCAAGGGTCGGCATGGCCATGCGCACAGAGGCCAGCTAGGACAGGCTGCACCCCCTATTCCATTCTCTGCTCGAACCTTGCCCGTTGTGGGTTTGGAGGGAAGGAGGATGCCCACTGTCTCCCCCAAGTCATCATTGCTCTGAAAGGCCAGCAGACATAGGGGACCCAGCAGACTCAACCACTGTGCCTCACAAAGACTGGAGAGAGGGTGTCAGCAGATCAACATCGCTGGTCAGGCTAGGCCAATGGGTCTGGACCTCCCTGCCTGCTCTGACCACCAACACCCACATGGCTGATGACCTCCTTATGAGTGCCTTGGACAGTGACCTCCACACTGGGGCCCTGCACAGTGACCTCCACACCGGGGCCCTGCAAGTGACCTCCACACCGGGGCCCTGCACAGTGACCTCCACACCGGGGCCCCGCACAGTGACCCCCACACCGGGGCCCCGCACAGTGACCCCCACACCGGGGCCCCGCACAGTGACCTCCACACCGGGGCCCTGCACAGTGACCCCCACACCGGGGCCCTGCACAGTGACCCCCACACCGGGGCCCTGCACAGTGCCCTCCACACCTGGGCCCTGCAAGTGACCTCCACACCGGGGCCCTGCACAGTGACCCCCACACCGGGGCCCTGCACAGTGCCCTCCACACCTGGGCCCTGCAAGTGACCTCCACACCGGGGCCCTGCACAGTGACCCCCACACCGGGGCCCTGCACAGTGACCTCCACACCGGGGCCCTGCACAGTGACCGCCACACCAGAGCCCTGGGACCCAGGGACATATCCAGCCCATGATCAGAGAAGCACCGACTGAGGGCAGCCCCTGAGCCAACCTCAGAAGGCAGGAATGGGACCAGGGTCCAGGTGTCCCCCCAGATCCCAGCCCCTCCCCGGAGCCCGGCGCTGTCCCCGACACACAGGCCGGCCCCGGCGCCCACTGGCTGCGCTCGCCTGGACTCCACCCACTGAACCCCGTGAACCTCTGGATAAAGGCGGAGGACAGGAAAGGCTTCAGTCCCCAGGTGGGCGCGGGGAGCAGCCAGAGCCGCCGGGAGGGCTGCCCTGTGCCGAAGCGCAAAGTAGAGGAGGACGCTCACCTCGGAAGTCCGCTCCTCCGCGCTGCCTCTACCCCGCCTTCCGCAGGCGCCAAGACCTCCGCGGGCTCGGCTGTCCCCGGCGCGGCTCCTCCCGGTAACCCACCGGCTCCGCGAAGGACCGCCACCGCCGACCCCGAGCGGCCGCGAGTCCGAATTCAAATCGCAGGAGAAGATCTGATTGGCCAACTCCCGCCCAAGCCACTTAGTGATAGGTGGTGGGCCAGCCTATAGGCCCGCAGCTCTCGGGTCACGTGGTCGCGGTGGGCCCAATCAGCCGCGGCGGGTGAGAGAGGGGGTGGAGTCATCTGCACGCGGTGCAGGTTGAAGGTGTGGCAAGGGCTGCGAGGAGCTTTTTGCAGGAAAGGGGCCCGTGGCCGGTGACAGTTAACATCTCTAGTCCCGAGGGTCCTAAGGAACCTGCCTGCTGGAGTCTGAGCGAGAGAATCAGGGACATGACAAGAACTAACAGTGAAACCGGAGAGTCAGCAATCCAATCCTGCCTCTGCACCAGCTGGCTGTGTGACCTTGGGCACGTTACTAGATGTCTCTGAGGGGCCCCTGGGTGGCTGCGGTTGAGCCTCTGCCTTTGGCTCAGATCGTGATCCCAGGGTCCTGGGATGGAGTCCTGCATCCAGCTCCCTGCAGGGAGCCTGCTTCTCCCTCTGCCTGTGTCTCTGCCTCTGTGTGTCTCATGAATAAATAAATAAAATCTTTTTTAAAAATAACAAAATAAATGTCTCTGAGCCTTCATTTCTTCAGCTGAGTAATGTGATTCATAATAGAACCTACTTTGTAGGGTTGTGAGGATTCAGTGTGATGGATTCAGGATTCAGGATTCAGTGTGATGGGACACCATGTAAAGCGTTAGCACAGCTCCCAGAACAAAGTAAATGTTCAATAAATGGCAGTGTGCTCTTTTGAACAGAGGAACCTCATCAGCAGACACCTGGCCACATTATTTGATGCAGGTTTGCCTAAAGTCATTTACCTTGAACTTTTTGGATAAATAAACTCCCTTTTGTTTGCACAAGATGTGTTAACTGGTTCTATATCGCCTGCAGGCAAAAAGTGTCCTGAGAAAAATAACGATTAAAAGGTTTCTCTCTCTCTCTCTCTCTCTCTCTCCCTCTCCCTTGCTTTCACATCAGCTTTCTTGCAGAGGAAGAAATCAGTGTATACACAGCCAGTTATGGAGGATTGCATGTCACCCACAGTCTGCTTTATCTGTGCTTCTGATCATAGGCCAGATGTGTTCCAAAATGAGGTGCTTACATGGATGCTGTTTGCCATGGGGGTGGGGCAGGGAGGTTGAGAACTATTGGTCTAGACTGTGTTGATCTGGTGACACCCTCTCTCAGGAATGAAATGACACAGGGAGATCCACCTACCCAAACCTGCCTTTTTTTCAGCCAGGCCACAGCTCAGCTCCTAAGGATGTGTCCAAAGTACTAGAGTCTCCACAAGTGGCACACACACACACACACACACACACACATATTCTCTGAGATCCCTGGGCATTTAGACAGTGTCAATCTAGAGTCAGAGAATGGGATTCAGCTTAGGTTGTATGGACTCTTCTACATGAGAACTTCATTTTTACACAGTCTTATTATAGTTTTCATGTAATTACCCATTCTTCTTCCAAATGCTAACCTCCTCTGAGCTAGGTTTTGTGTTGGGCATAGGGGGCACAGAATGAATGGCCACCATCCTGTAGAATGAAAGCTCACAGCCCAGCAGGGAAATCAGCCATGGAAATAAGCATATGATATGGTAGGTGTCAGAGGAGAACAACAGATACAGCCTACATTTCCAGAAGCAAATGCCAGGACTCATGGTCTCAGAAGTACAGCTTCTCTCATGGGCACGTGATCAAGGACATGGAGACTGTGAGGGACAAAGCATGGCCAGCAATGAGAGTGGTTACAGACAAGGTCCTGGCGAGAAATGGGGGTGTGGTCAGTGTGACAGTCAATAGGGTTTTTCAGAAATATATCTGTCTCTCAACCTTCTGGTTATGTGGTAGGATTGCATTTCCTTTTACATGAGCTGTGGCCGCAGGACTTGGGTTAGCCATGATATATGAGCAAAAGTGATAGATGTTGCTATTGAGTGGACAATTTTGGGTGTCCCAGATGGTGGGTGCTCTGTCCACCAGGTCCCTGCATGAAGGGGGGCTTGTGAGGAGCAGAGTGAAACCTTTGTGGTCACAAGCCACTGAGACTGAGATGTGGGGATGTTTGTTACTGCCGCATGACATGGCCTGCCCTAACTGAAACAGTCAGAGACGGGGACAACCCGGAGCAGGGATGAGAACAGGAAAGGACTGGAATTAGTAGATTCTACCCCCTTTACAGCGTCTCCCTTTCTGGGTCTGATCCCACAGTGTTGCTGTCTGAGCCACGACCACAGTCCAGGCCCCCAACACTAAGGAAGACAGACAGAAAAAGACACCAGTAGTCTTCATCTTCATTCCAGGAATTTCATTTGATTTCCCTGGAAGGGGCCTGGGGAGCCCTCTCTCTTGCTTTTTACTACATGTTGAGAATTCCTCATTCATTCCGTGTAGGCTGCATTTATCCCGAACTCTATCAGCTCCACTGAGCAGCCATAAACCAGAAGCTGTCAGAAAGAGAATCTGCAGAGAAGAAAGTCAAAGCCAGGTTCCTGGGCCACAGAAGGGACCCCTGAGAATGGGACCCCCAGGATGGTGCCAGTTACCCAACATGAGCAGGCTGTGCAGGGGCCCCAGGCTTCCTGCGGTGGCAAGTCTGCCTGCTGGGATCCACAGGGACTATATTTCTGTAAATATAAGATGCCATCGATTGAAGGGTGCATCTTTATGTACCACTAAGAAAGAAAAAACACCGCCAATTAAACCAAGACATGATGCTTTATTATCACTTAGAATTTTTATTTTATATCTATTGAAAGGGCTCATTTAGACTTATTTAGACATAGATTTTTATCTTATATCACTATCATGCACAGATAAAATAGAAAATATTAGCAAAATAAATTGGTTAAGTTATCCTAAAACATCTTCACATTCAGAGTTCAACTCTTGTGAATCTCTTTTCAACTCAGACTCATTGATGTTTGCATTTTTCACACAATATCATCTTCTGGGACTTCAAGAGTGTAGGTGATGTGACATTTCTTAAAAGAGCATGCCACTTTGTCCCAGAGATTCTGTTTCAAGTAGATGCTCACTCTTCAAGTTTTGATGCTGGCACTTCTTTTCTAAATCTTGCCAGAAGTTATCAGGCAACTGTGTCACTGTCACGAAGCCAACGATGATTGTGAGACATTGCTGATTATAAGACAAAATCTGATTTCGGAAAGGCTAAAATGTGTGTGGAGGGGGAAATGTGTGGCTTTGGATCAACAGAATCTGCACCCACCCTTACTGATCCTGCTTCTAAAGTAATAGATAAAAGCGTCTTTGGTCAGAAAGGTGTGGGTTCAAATCCCAGCCACTCCACCTCCTAGCTTTCCGATGTATTCACCAAGGTGGGCTGGCATCTGCCATAGTAACAAACAACCCCCAAATCTCAGTAGCTTACCACAATAAAAGTTAGTTTTATGCCAAACTACTCAAGGTCAGGGTGACTTGGCAGGGTGGCCGTCCCCCCTCAACAAAGGCTAACCACCACCTCAACAAAAGCCAGTCCACTGCCACCTGGGTGGGTGGGTGGGTGGGTGGGTAGGACAAGAAGACTCCATGATTACAGAAAGGCTTTCCCAGCTCCAGCCCGGAACAGGCACCCATCACTTCCACCCGCATTTCACTGGCCAGAACCAGTCTGATGGCCCTGCTCAACGGCAAGGAGCTCAAAAATGTGCTTTTCTGTGTACTCAGGAAAGAGAAAAAAACCAAAGTAGGCATGGCAATAGCAAAGTCCAGCACAGTGACGCTAGGCAATTTGCTAAAACCCTCTGAGCCTTCATTTCTTATCAAAAGGAGGGTTATGAATGTGTCTATTTCTTTGTGCTGCTATGAAGGATGATGCATGGGACATGCTTTGCTTTGCTTTGCGTGGCACATGGTAAGCACTCGGTGAATGCTGGCTGTGATGTATCATGACCTCCTAAAAGCACACAAAACTCCCTTCCCACCTAGAAACAACTAATGTCACTCCCCATGGCATCTCTACTCTCAGATGAAAGAGTCCCAGCAACCTCATCTCCTTCTCATGATTTTCAGACTCCTCTCCATGCAGGTCTCTCCCCAGAAGAAACCTTCATAAGAACTAATCACTTCTCTCTATCTCTGCCATCTGATCAAGGCACCTCTGAACACTTGCTGTGTGACCCTTGCCAAGTGTGCAGCCCTCTCTGGGCCTTAGCTTCCTCATCCATAAAGTAAAGAGTCATAGCACAGCTCCTCACTCTCATTCTGGCCCACTGGTGTCAGGTACACAGGTTGGGGGAGGGGAGTGCAGTTGGGGGGTTGGCATGTTGCCAAGCTCTTGTTTTTCAAGACAAGGTGAAAATCCCCATTTTTTGTGTGAAATCTGCCAGCTTTTTAATGTTGACAGATATTTCTTAGGAAGAAAATTAACTCTATGTGCACCAAACAAAATGTGTCAACGTGTTGGTGGTGGAGGAGCTTTGGCAAGCTTACAGGGTCTGTCTACACGTTGGGTCTGTGAGAGGCTGGAAGTAGTACATTTTCCCTTTGAATAGGTGTTCTTGGGCCCATGCACCTTACTATTTCCCCTCTCAGGAGAGGAGATGCCACACCTAGGACGTGGTCTTTCCCAGAAAGGTCACTGGACAGCTGATCCTGGGGAAATAGGAGGTTGAGGGATTGGATTTGCTGGTGACTATGGCAGCTGGTTTTATCATAACCAAGTCCTGGGGCACCTGGGTGGCTCAGCTGGTTAAGCATCCGCCTTTGGCTCAGGTCATGATCCCAGGGTCCTGGGATCGAGTGCTCCATCAGGCTCCCTGCTCAGTGGAGAGTCTGCTTCTCCCTCTGCCTCTGCCCCTCCCCATCCCTCATGCTGTCTCTCTCTCTCTTGAATAAATAAAAAAAATCTTTAAAAACAACAACAACAAAACAATCCCTAACAACAGAAACATCAGTGACTATATCAGGGCCTACTCTAGGCGAAGCTTGGGACACTCAAAAGAATCAAATCCAGGCTTTGCCCCAGAGGAGCTCCCACACATGAGAGAGCAGACAGGAAAACAGGTCACTGCCATAGCAGATTTGGGGATGCAGAGGAAGGGATGTGGCCTGCCTGGAGAATGTGGCCAGCGAAGGCTGCCCAGGGAAGGGGCACCTGCCCAGGAAGTAACGCATCTTCCAGGCAGGGGGACTGTGTGTGCAAGTGTGTGCAAGGTCTGCAGGCATGCTTGTGCTTGGTTCCTTGAGTGGAGAGCAGTGCTGTCGAGAGGCCGGAGTTCTTGGGAACCAGGAAGCAGGAGGAGGGGAGACAGGTGAAGGAGGAAGGTAGTTAAGCCCCCACTCCCCAACCTCACCCCCCGTTCACCTGGCACAGAGCCTGGCACTAATTGGCATCCATCAAACAGTCTTCCCAGCAGGTCTCCACTCAGCTACCTGTTATAATCACCTACAGAGCTTGTAGAATGTACCTGTGTCCGGGCTCCACCAGAGTTTGTGCGGAGGCCCAGGAATCAGCACTGTTTTAAATGTTTATTTATTTATTTATTTATTTATTTATTTATTTATTTATTTATTTTTGTAAGTAATCTCTACAACCAATGTGGGGCTCAAACTCACAACCCTGAGACCAGGAGTTGGATGCTCCCCAGACTAGCCAGCCCGGTGCCTTCTTGGCTGTGTTTTAAAAGATCCCTCAGGGAACACCTGGGTGGCTTAGTTGGTTAAGCATCTGTCTTTGGCTCAGGTCATGATCCCACAGTCCTGGGATTTAGCCCCACATCTGGCCCCTTGCTCAGCAGAGAGCCTGCTCCTCCTTCTCCCTGTACTGTTCCCCTGCTTGTGCTCTCTCTCTCTCTCTGTTCAAATAAGTAAATAAAATATTTTTAAAAATAAAAAATAAAATAAAAGCTCCCCCAGGTGTGTCTAGGGCGCAGCAGGAGCAGAGAAGCAGAGCATGGTGCTGCTCCCCACATGGGGTGCTCGCTGGGTGCCAGGCTTTGCACAAGATTCCTCTGTGGATGGTCACTACATCCTCACAGTGGCCCTGTCAGTGAAGCTGGCCCTGGCGTCCCCACTGCCCAGATGCAGGAGGGGCGAGACAGAAAAGTTATCAACTTGCCCAGAAAAAGTTGTTTGGCGGTGGAGTCTGCAGTTAGTCCTACTCCAGAATCCAGAAAGAAGACAGGGAGAGAGGGAAGAATTTGGAGAGATGGATGGGTGGATGGATGGATGGATGGATGGATGGATGGATGGATGAGTGGATGGATGGATGGATGGATGAGTGGATGGATGGATGGATGGATGGATGGATGGATGGATGGATGAGTAGGTGGATGGATGGATGGATGGATGGATGGATGGATGGATGGATGAGTGGATGGATGGATGGATGGATGAGTGGATGGATGGATGGATGGATGAGTAGGTGGATGGATGGATGGATGGATGGATGGATGGATGAGTGGATGGATGGATGGATGGATGGATGAACAGAAGAACAGATGGGTGGTGGGTGGGCAGGCGGAAAGAAGGAAGGAAGAAGGGAGGAAGGGAAGAAAAGTCAGGGAGAGAGAGCGCGCGGAATAGTAGGGTGGGAAGGGGTTGAAGGGGTTGAAGGAATGAAGGGAGAGAGGAGGAGTCAATGAATGAGGGAGAGACGAACGGGGACGAAGGGGCCGCGAGCTGCTGCCCTGGGCGAGCTCTGTTCCCCGGGGACCAGAGCCGCCCGAGCTGAGGTGGGCGGGAAGAGGGTCTCGGGCCGCCGCCCTCCAGCCCCTGCCGCCGCCGCTCTGGCCGCCGCCCGCCCCCCCCGCCCGGCCCGGACGTGCTCGGCATCGGCATCCGCGACGGGAGCGGGCGCCCGGCATCCGCGGGGCCTTGCTGCACCCTGGCGGCGGCGCGGCGCACTGCAGCACGGTCCCCGGGGCCCGGCCCCGCCCCCCGGCCCCGGCCCCGCCCCCCGGCCCGGCCCGCCCCCGCCCCCCGCCCCGCCCCCGCGTTCCCTAGCAACCCGCCCCGCTCCGGGGCCCGCGCTCCCGCCGCCGCGCGCCGGCTGCAAACTTTAGCATCCCCGGCTCTGGCATCCGCTGGAGGGAAGAGCGCGAGGAGCGTCTCCCGTGGCTTCTCCCGCAAAGGTTTTCTCTCTCTCGCCTCCGTGAAAAAAAGGATAACGAGATGGGGGTGGGAGCAGGAAATGGTTTAAGTTAATTTAAACTGTCTGCCGCGGGCAACAATCCAGAGAAGGTTTTTCCCTGTTTTTCAGAGTATGGAGGGAAGCTCTTTGCTGCAGCCCAGCGGCCGCTGGTAGACCTTGGAGAGTCGAGGCGGAGGCACCGCGGGGAAAGGGGTCCCGGGGAGCAGCAGCGCCTGGCCTGGCGGTGGGGAGGCGGGGGCGCTGGGGCCTGGCCCCTTGAAAGGACATGGGTAATACTGACAGGGCTTGCCCTTGGCCAGGCACCCGGGAAGCCACGACGTGGGTAATATTTATCCCCACCTGGCAGTTAGGAAACAAGCCCAGAGGAGCTGAGGACACAGCCAGGACGTGCCCATGCCCGGGTGTTAAAGCCATGAAGGTCCATCCGGAGCTCACTGTCTACAGGGCTCCGCTGCAAGTGGCTGCTGTGACGGCTCCCATCCTACAAATAAGGACACCGAGGCCCCGAGAGGCTTATCCGAGGCCACTTGTCTACGCTGTGCCGCCCACACCCTTATCCCACCCTCACACCTGAAATCCTCCCCAGAACTCTGGGAGCTCATAGAACCTCAGAGCTGGTGGAGTGCTGGGATCCAGTGTCCCCAAATGACCCAAAAGGGTTCAGTCCCAACCTGATGACACAGGCTGTGCGCAGGGCACTGTGCCGGGCATCAGGGGGCTGGCCTGAGCCCACACAATCCCTCCCCACCCATCTCCTACCTCCCTCCTCCATGTCCAGAGGCATGGCAGGGACACGTGGGGTTTCATTTCACCCCACCACCCATTCCTGAGATCAGTAGACAATTTACAGAGTGTCTGCAGATGCCAGGCACAGCGCTGGACAGCGAGGGGACGGTGGCTGACAGTTACTTAGTGATGAAGGCAGGCAACAAACCTGCCGACCAGGGAATGCAAGAGGATTCTAGATGCTTGGAAGTGCTGTAATAAATGAAATGGAAACAAGGTGACTCATTTCCGGGGTGGAATAGGGGACTTGTTGTCACTGCTCTTCTTTAACTCACCTTTACCAGCAGATCTATTGCCTACGTCTGCACCTGTCGCCCCAGCCAGGTGTGACAGCTCTGGTACTTGCTGACTAAGGGAGCTCAGAGAGGGCTGGGGAGTCTCCGGCCAGGGGTTTGCACTCGACACTGGTTTTGGAACAGAAATCACAGTGATGGTCAAGGTGCCCGGAACCCTGTTCTGTTCCATTGCATACCTCATCTCCGTCAATCCATGCAAGAGCCTTTCAGAGAGATGCTATTACTACCTCCATTTCACAGATATGGAAACCAAGGTCATACCTCTCTTGGAGGAGAGCCAAGACTTGAACAAAGACGCCCTGATTTCAGCTCCACGCTTCTAACGACTGCACTCTGCAGTCCGACCGACACCCAGCTGGCCTCAGACTCAGTGCGTTAGGGAAGGAAGAAGAGGTGGGCGTGTTACCTTGAGCAAGTCACTCCCCTGGCTGCGCCCCTATTTCCTGAGGCCTGCAAAACAGGAGTGAAGCAGGATGCTCACCTTGGCTGGGATATTTATTTTGGAAATAAAAGGAGATAATCCAAGTAACAAAGCCTGAGATTCAGGAATGGATTTTTTTTTAATTAAAAGATGAATAAATGAATGAAGGAGCTTTATAAATGTTAGTTTCCTTCCTTGTTCCCCAATTCTGTAATAATAATAGTTAAAACAACCCAAATAACTTCTGCTGGGCTCTACCCAAATTCCTGCATGCCATGGATGGCCACGTTGGTGATATGCTTGCAGCCTGTCTCAAGGGCAGATCTCACTGGGCAGCACAAGCCCCAGCTTGTGGCTACCATGTAAGGCAAGAGACCCCATCAAAGTCCTTCTGCTCAGGGTACTCATGAATCAGACCCAGGTCCAAATCTCCATCTGCACCTACCTGCTGTGTGACCTTGGGCAGATGTCTTAACCTCTCTGATGTGTGAATGCTTCACTTGCTATAAAAACACCTGCCACACAGAGTTGCCCTATCATCCAAGGATGTCATTCAAGTCTCCTTTCCCCATGAAGTGGTGAGGGTGGACAAAGGGGACGCATCCAGAGGGTGTCACACATAGCTGTGCACTTCCCGATCTTTAAGTCGCCCATGATTCTCTTCCTCGAGCTCCTTCCTCACGAGGCCTTACCCCTCCACCCGTCCTCCACCAGCAACTCCTGTCCACTTCAGGTCAGGGCATAACCCTGAGCCCAAGCTCTCCTGTCCACCCTCCCTGCACCCTCCCTGGTCCCAGCTACTGTCCTCACCACCCTGACAACAAGAACAGCCTTCAAAGTGCTCTCCCTGCCCTGCCCTGCCCTGCCCCTCCCCACCTACCCACTCTCCAGAGAACAGCCGGAGAAGTCGGTGGGCTTCCAAGTCAGGTCACTCCCCAGCTTCCACCCCTGGTGGCTTCTCACTGAACTCAGAAAAACATGCACTCGGCTGCCACTGCTTCCACTGCTGTGCTGGGTATTATTCCCTGTCCGTCCTCCAGATCACTCTCCACCCCTGTCTACCTGATTGGTGCCCCAGAGGCAGACCTGAAGGCACTACATCGCCTTTGCTCTCTGGCTTCTGGAGGGTTCGGCCAATAGCGGGTGCCAGCAGATCAGGGGGCAGGAGGAGAGAGAGGTGAGGGCATGACCCCCCAGCTTCCTCTCTGATTGGCCCGGGGGTTGGCAGGGGCCAGGTCTCTCTGATGGAAGCTGCAGGTGGCCTCCTGTAGGTACAATAATGCCTGGGTTCCCCTAACTGTTCTTCCCCGGCCCCATCAGGATTAGGGGGTGACCACCAGGGTGCTACGGCTGCTGATCCCAGGGTGTTTGTCACTTTGTGTTAATACCCTTCAGCCCTACCCAGATCTCTGTAACCAGTCCCTTTACCAAATTCCCCAGAGCGTGCCTGGACAGCGACTGATACTAAGACCCCTGTGATCTAGCCACTGAGACCCTCCATCCTCTTCCTACTCTGTGCTACCCTGTGGCCTCATCTGGCTTCTTTCTGTCCCTTCAGCACATCCAGCTTATGGCTTCCTCAGTGCCACCATACCTGCTGTTCCATCCAGCTCATGACACAGTGCCCAGATTTTTTGCACAGCTGTTCTCTCAGCCCAAATGTCACTGTTGTGGAAGGCTTTCCCCAACCACCTGTCACACACACTCTGTTGTTCACTCCAAACACTTGGACACTCAAGATGTATACGTTTTTCCCACACCAACGACCAATTCTCCAACTCCCTAGACACCATCTGGGTGTCCTACAATTCAGTCCAATTCTGGTGCTAACCACCCACAGTTAGTGCACTCACAGGTTAGGGGCACAGTCCCACGAGACTCCCCCACTCCAGGCACCAGTCACAGGTCCTGGGCCTCCCATACTTCAACAGACAGTCAATGAATCAGGGGTTCCCACAACCCCTCCTTGGGTTTGATCATTTGCTAGAATGACTCACAGAACCCAGGAAAACATTTTCCTTACTAGACTACTGGTTTCTTATAAAAGGCTATAACTCAGGAACAGCCAGATGGAAGAGATATATACTGTGAGGTATTGCGGGGGGGGGCAGGCATGGAGCTTCCAAGCCCTCTCTAGGTGTGTTCCGCCCCCTCCAGCACCTTGATGTGCTCACTAACTTGGAAGCTCTCCAGACCCCATTGTTTAGGGCTTTTATGGAGGTTCCATTACACAGGCACGATTGATTAAATCATTAGCTATTGGTGATTAAAGTCCATCTCCTGGGAGGTCAGGGGATAGGGCTGAAAAGTTCCAACCGTGTAGTTAGGACTTGCTTTTTCTGTCAACCAGCCCCCATTGAAGCTACCAGGGTCCCCCCTCCAGCCACTCATCGGCGTACAAAAGACATCTTTCCCCCTCCAGAAAGTCCAAGGGTCTTAGACGTTCTTACATCAGAAACTACAAATAAGATGGAATGTTACAACCAATGATACTCCTATTACCCCAATACTCAGTACAAGGGTTTTAAGAGCTCTGTGCTAGGGACTGGGTACAGAAACCCCATATATATACACGTAATATCATCCTGATTAATCTCCTTCACTGGACTTGCACCAATCCGAAATGTGTCCTGTTAAAAAGAAAACCACAGCCCCAACATGGCATCGTTTAAGCCATCTGAGCAAACCAAGACTTAATACCTAACCTAACTGCATGTTCAAACCGCCAGGAGTGTAACCTTTAACCACCCAACATGGAATTTCCAAATCAGTATTAAGAATTTATTGAGAGGCTCCCCCTAGGGGAACAACCTTGCCTAAACAGTGCATTCCTTGCTCACCCCCGCTTGCTAGATGGGACACCTCTCGATTAATTAATCCTTGAATAAAGCCAATCAGATCTTCACATTTACTCGGTTGAATTTTTTCTTTTTTAACAGTCCCCTCATTTATTCATCGGCTTGGGAGTTTTGTCTATTTTCCACCTATAGAATTGTTAGTTCTGCAAAGGACAGGGTTTTTTTGTTGTTGTTGTTCACAGCTGTAGCACCAGCACCTCCTGCCACACCTGGAACAGAGGAGAAACTCGGTAAATATTTATAGAATTAATACAAGAGCTGTCTGTTCACTTAGAAGGAGGGACTGAGGACACTCACTCTGAAGCCCTTAAAGGCAAAGGGAGCACTTGAGTGTCTTTTAAAGGACAGAATCGTGGTTTTATTGCCTCCAGCCTCTCAGGGCCCCAGAACTCTCCACGAATCCTCTCAGGGCCCCAGATGTGCTTCCTGTAGAAGTAGCTGGGTACTGATAGAAGAGTCTGAACTCAAGAGTCAGACACATCTGGGTTGAATCCTGGCTCTGCTCTACCCTTCACTTCCCTGGTCCTCTGTTTCACTATGTACTGAGAAAGGGGTCATTGTGAAGATGGACAAGACTACTGTATGTGTAAGGCTTCTGGCGCTGCCCTGTCCGTATACCACGAGTGGGGAAGAATTGGATGGGAAGCAAAGAGAATGTGATGTCCCTGTGTCCCCAAGAAAGGGGGCCTGGCTGAGCCCCAGCTGGGGGAAGTAGGCAGATCTGTGGGTTCACCGCTTGGGGTACAATAGATTGAACACACCCCACGGATGTGTTGGAAGCAAAGAATTCTTTATGACGTGTCACAAGTAAGGAGACAGGGAGATGGATCTCAAAGCACCATCTCCCTGTGGGGTTAGTACAGGACGCTTTTATTCAGTGCATTTGGGAGTGGGGGCAGGGAGCTTTCATATACATGAAGGAACTTACGCATATTCTGTGATTTAGGCACTTTGGTTCAACTGTACATGGCTAGCATGTCAACCTGCTAGAGTGTGTACTGCATGTTCAAAAGTTGGCAGAGAGATCCCTGGGTGGCGCAGCGGTTTGGCGCCTGCCTTTGGCCCAGGGCGCAATCCTGGAGACCCAGGATCGAGTCCCACGTCGGGCTCCTGGTGCATGGAGCCTGCTTCTCCCTCTGCCTGTGTCTCTGCCTCTCTCTCTCTCTCTCTCTCTCTCTCTCTCTCTCTGTGTGTGACTATCATAAATAAATAAAATTTTTTTTAAAAAGTTGGCAGAAAAATCCCCTTTAGGAGGAGATATTATATTGCAATGAGCTAAAGGTAACTTCAGGGTAATTAAGGGGGCTTCTGCACGGGTCCTGAGCTCCAGTCTGGCTCAAACTGGCTCACATCAGGGGCTATTAGGTGACACACATAGCGAACATCTCCTGGGCTGGAACTGTTGGTTCTGCTAAACAAAATACATTCTTTCCCTGCTTTTATCCTTTCCCCTGCTCCTTCCTGCTGA
The DNA here is from genome assembly GCF_048164855.1 of Canis lupus baileyi. Lineage (NCBI taxonomy): Eukaryota > Metazoa > Chordata > Mammalia > Carnivora > Canidae > Canis > Canis lupus. Next base: position 58,189,846 of record NC_132845.1, read on the forward strand.
CAGCTTTCAGCCCTGTGAGGGAGGACCTCCTGGGGCATCCCGGCTGACACCACCATTCCTGGGCAGAGTCTGAGGGCCCGGGTCGGTGGCGCATCCAGGCTGAGAAAGGTCTATGGAGCCCTCCACATACAAGCACAGAGAGAAGCAGAACAGATACCAGGCACCCAGAGCAACAAGAGCACTGCTAAAGGACCTCAGAAAGCCTTAGAAAGGCTCACTGGCTTCCCTGTGGCTTCTCACTAAGTGTAGAATGGGGCACCCACCTGCTGCCCACCACCCAGAAGTTAACACAAGAGGGTGGTGAGAAGCAGTCCTCACATTTGGATGGAAGCCATGTATATGCCACAGCAGAACACGTGCCCCTGCCTCAAGGTCTTATGGAGAAGCTCAGAGGATGATGAGTTTCCCTCATCAACCCCTTGGTCCCCCCTGTACCACCCCCCAACAGAATATAAAGGCAATCGCAGGGCAAAGAAGAAACTCAAAATTGAGTGAGGCTTGTTTCCCACCACCCAGAAGAATGGAGCTCAAATGATAAGTTATGACAGAGTAAATGAATCAAGAAAGTAGCATTTCTTGGACACCTGTGTCTTGGACTGAGACTCACTCTCACCATTGCCCCACAGGGTATGTGTCTTTCCCTGAAAGAGATCGTCTGGGAAGGAAAAATCTTGAGGGGTCCTGGGATTCTGAAAGGCTGTCCCAGGTCAGGGACAGCAATCCCGTGGGACTCTAGGTGAGGACAAGTAGCAATGGCCATATGTGGAAGTGTTGTCTGATGAGTCCCAAGAAGCTCCTCACTGGCACAGTTGCCCAGTGTGGGAAGGATCCGCTTTGAGAGGAAGCGAGCTTCCTGTCCTGGCAGGTGTGCAAGTAGATCCTCTCAGAGGTGTGGAGAGGTGACTCCTGCTGGGGAGCTGGCCTGACTAAAATAATGCAGAGGTCTCTCTGAAGCTTAATAGACTACGAGTCTGTAAGTAAAGCCCAGAGTGACAGGAAGTAATCAGAGCCAGGATGTTAGTGGGATGTATGGGGAAGAGAGGAAGATGAGGGGAAAGTGGAATAGAGAGGAAGAAGAAAATAAGGAGTCCATCTAGGAAGGTGATATGATTCTGGTAGTCTGATACTGATGAAGGGTTCTTCAAAGATAGTATTTCCCCAAAGGTGGGCCACGCATCTACAACAGTCAGGACAGCGTATGCCTGCTGCAGAACAAATAAACCCCTGACCTCAGTGCCCTAACACAATATGGTTCTTTCTCACTCATGCAAAATCTGGATGGCCCTGCAGCTCTGATTTCTGGAAATACATGGCCTCCAAGAGACAGAGAGATAGAAGAGGAACACCAGAATTTAACTGTCACAACCAAAAGTGGCTCTCGACACTGCCACTCATGGGGCATTGGCCAGAACTAGTCACACAACCCCAACCATCTGGTCTCAGACTGGTGATAATATGCCTTTCACGGCTCTCTGACACTGCTAATCTCCGTTATCAATAAATAAATCTGCTGGCCTCCGATTCAGAGCCTACAGGAGAAGACAGAAATTTTACTGAACCTACAAAACAGTGTCTGTTCCCAAAACGTTCCTTCTCTTTTTTCTTTAAGATTTTATTTATTTATTCATGAGAGACACACAGAGAGGGGAAGAGACACAGGCAGAGGAAAAAGTAGGCTCCATGCAGGGAGCCCAATGTGGGGCTCGATCCCAGGACCCCAGGATCACGCCCTGGGCTGAAGGAAGATACTCAACCACTGAGCCACCCAGGTGCCCCAACGTGTTCCTTCTCATGATCATTCCCTATATATGGTAAATGATGCCAATTTTCCATGTGGGATGGCAAAGTAAACTTTCCTTTTCAAGAAATTTATTTATTTTTTAAAAATTGATTCTATTTAAAGAAGAATATTCTATTCTAAGTCAAAATGTGCAGCACATACATTAATATTTATTTTAGAAGAGGTAATACATACTTCAAAATTCAAAAAGTATTACAGTATAGCTAACTGAAAACTCAACTCCATCCTAGCCACACAATTCCCCTTCCTGTCAATACTTTTTATGAATGATTTCGTGGATACTTCCACTCTTGCACACAACACTGTGATGAACTTCGCTGTGTGTACTCCATTTGGCATGTAAATGGGTACCTAAAGGGCAAAACCCTAGAAAGAAAATTCTGGAGCTCCAGGTGTGTGCATGCACAGTACCCATGGTTCAGTTTGGTGCATGGCTGCCATGTTAGTGGGACAGGTTTTCAGCAAAGCCCCAATCAGGGCAATTTGGACCATACACAATTTCACTCATTTGCTCAATACACCTTGATAAGCACCTACCCTGAGTCGGCCCTGTGCTGGGAACAAATAATAGAAAGATGAATTTGACTCAATCTTGACCCCAAAGAGTTCATGATCTAATGGAGAAGACAGATGCACAAGCCAATTGCTGTAGTTATCTACTGCAGTGTGGTTGACCACTCCAAAACTTAGAGGTACAGAGCAACGACGAGTATGTTGACAAATTCTGTGGGTCAGGGATTTGGAAAGGGCAGAGCCAGGATGGTTTTTCTCTGCTCCCTGATATCTGAGGCCTCATCTGGGGTAACTTGAGTGATGGGGACAGAAAGATCCATTCCCGCATTGGCTTCTTCAAACGAAGCTCTCATGCCCATGCTGGCAGAGTAGAAGAACAGGCTTAGCTGAGACTGTCAACCAGAGCCTTTAACATGTGGCCTCTTAATCAGGGCAGTCATGGGGTCATCAGACTTCCTACAAGGTGGCTCAGGCTCTTAGAACAATTGTTCTAGTGATCACAGCAGAAGCTGCATGGCCATGGTTGACTCAGCCTTGGAAGCCATACATCATCATTTGCACTGCAAGCCAGCCATAATACAAGCAGGGAGATGAGGGTTTTAAAGCAGCCACTACTGATCCTAATACAGGATACGCGTTGTAGTAGAGGCAGGTCCAGCTGTACAGGGAGCCCAGTGCAGGAGTGACAGCTTCATTCCTTCTGAGAGCAATAAGAAGAGATTCAGGGAAAGCCATTGAAGGGAGGTGACACAAACTGAGGATTGAAAAGTAAGAGCAAAGTTACCAAAGCCTAAAATGGAGTGGGAGGAAAAAGGGAGGGTCAGGCAAAGGGGATTGTGTGTACAATGATTTATGAGTGCTTTGAAAGGTATGTGCATGAAAAGGTGAGGAGTAAAAGAAGCCAGGCTACAGAGTTGTGACCTAGAGTGGAGATCTTAGCTCTACCACTTGCTGGATGTGTAACAAGTGAGCCCCAGCTTCCTCACCTATAAAAAACCCCAGAGTTCTTCACGATTATTATTATTATTTTTTAAAGATTTTTTTAAAGATTTTTATTTATTTATTCATGAGAGACACAGAGAGAGAGGCAGAGACACAGGCAGAGGGAGAAGCAGGCTCCATGCAGGGAGCCCAACGTGGGACTCGATCCCAGGACTCCAGGATCAGACCCTGGGCCGAAGGCAGGCGCTAAACCCCTGAGCCACCTGGGGATCCCCCCTTCAGATTATTATAAGGAATAACTGAGATAAGACAGGGCCTGATATAAAAGCGTGGAAGGCATGTTCACTGTTGACATCATTATGAAATTTTGGCCGCACATTGGAGTCATCTAGGGAGCTTTAACAAAAGCAGTAATGTAACAAAAGTACAAAACTTATTATATTCTTAAGATTATAAAACATTGTTGAAGGAAATTAGAGAAGACCTAAAGAAATAAGAAGATGTTCCCATGTTCATAGATCAGAAGACTTAGTAGAGCTGCCACCTTGGCAAGACTTCCCAAACTGATCTAGTTTCAACTCAATCCCTATCAATATCCCAGCTGACTCAGTGCATATGGTAAATCAAGGAATCCAGAATACAATCTCCAATCTTACATTCTTGAAAAAGAAGACAAAGTTGGAGGAGTCACACTTCCCTCTTTCAAAACTTATTACAGAAGCCATGGTAATCAAGACAGTGTAGGATTGACCTTGTACCTCCATGGAACAGAACTGAGAATCCGGAAATAAGATCCTATGTCTACAGCCAGTTGATTTGGGCTGAGAGTCTATTAAATGGAGAAATAATAGTCCTTCTAACAAATGGTCCTGGGACAACTGGATATCCACATCCAAAAAAGTCAACAAAGTTGAACCTCCTCCTCCTTACATCACATGCAAAATTTACTCAAAATGGATCAAAGACCTAACTGTCAGAGCTAAAACTATTTAAATACTTTGAAGAAACATAACAGAAAATCTTGGTGGTCTTTTATTTGGATCTGAGATGTGATGCAACATCACAAGCAACAAAAGAAAAACTAGAAGAATCAGACTTCATCAAAATTAAAAACATTGTACCTCTAAGGACACCATTAAAAAAAAGGAAAGGGGCACCTGGCTGGCTCAGTCAGTGGAGCAGGTGACTCTTGATCTCAGTGTTATGAGTTCAAGCCCCATGTTGGGTGTAGAGATAATTTTAAAAATAAAAAAAAATCTAAAAAAATTTTTAATTAAAAAAGGAGAAGGACCACTCACAGAAGGGGAGGAAGAGGATGCCAATTACATAGCTGACTTATACCTACAATCTATAAAGAATGCTCACAACTCAATAATAAAAACATAAATAACCTAACTTTAAAATGGGCTAGGAATCTGAATAGACACTTCTTCAAAGAAGATAGACAAAGGGCCAAGAAGCCCATGAAAAGAGTCTCAATATTATCCATGAGGGAAAGGCAGGTCAACACCACCAGGAGAGACTGCCTCACCCCCACCAAGAAGGCTAGAAACCAAAAGATAGTAACACATGTTGGTGAGAATGTGAAGAGGTAGGGACCCTCTCACTCTGCCAGAAGGAATGTAGGACGGTGCAGCCACTTAGGGAAATATTCTTCAAATGTTAAACATAGAGGAGTGCCTGGGTTGCGCAGTTGGTTGAGTATCCAATGGTTTCAGCTCAGGTTATGATCTCAGGGTCATGAGATAGAGCCCCACATTAAGCTCCATGTTCAGCACAGAGCCCGCTTGAGATTCTCTCTCTCCCTCTCTCTTTGTCCCTCCTGCACATGCTCTCTCTCTCTCTCTCTCTCAAATAAATAAATCTTTAAAAAATGCTGAACATAGAGTCACCATGTGATCTGGCAATTCCACTCTGAGATGTCTACCTAAGAGAAATGAAAACATACGTCCCCACAAAATTCCCATAGGGAAATGTTTAGAGCAGCATTATTCATAAGAGCCAAAGAGTAGAAACAGCCCAAATTTCCATCAACTGATGAAGGAACAGATAAAATGTGGTATACCCATATAATAAAATATTACTCAACAACAACAACAACAATAAAATGAAGTACTGATCCATCCTACAATGAGGATGAATCTTGAAAACATGATGCTTAGTGAAAGAATCCAGGCTTAAAGGACCACATATCATATGTTCCCATTGATGTGAAATTTCTAGAATAGGAAAATTTACAGAGATCGAAGATAGATTACTTGTGACCTGTGGCTGGTTGGTGGAGGGGGGACAAGTGAAGATGGGGAGGATTAGAAAGTGACTGCTAAGGGGTAATGAAAATGTGGTAATGAAAGTGCTTTAATTTAACTTTTTAAAGATTTTATCTTTAAGTGATCTCGGCATCCAACGGGGCTTGAACTCACAACCCCAATATCAAGAGTCGCCTGCTCCATTGACTGAACCAGCCAGGGACCCCAAAAATGCTTTTAAATTGATAGGGGTGGCTCAGCAGTCAGGCTCCTGCCTTAGGTCCCAGGTCGTGATCCCCGGATGACGAGTTCCCTGCATGGAGCCTGCTTCTCCCTCTGCCTATGTCTCTGCCTCTCTCTCTATCTATCTCTATGTCTGTGTGTGTGTGTGTGTGTGTGTGTGTGTTTCTCATGAATAAATAAATCTTTAAAAAATAAAATAAAATAAACTGATAGTGGTAAACATCCCTCCCTCTTTTTTCTCTTTCGTATCTCTAAGAAATGATGGATATTAACTAAATTTATCATGATGGTCATTTCACAGAATATGTAAACCAAGTCATTTCTCTGTACACTGTAAACGTACACAGTGCTGCATGTCAGTTATATCTCAATGACACGGAAAAAAATGGTGGTAATGTATGCACCACTCTGGGGATATTCAAAGGTACTGAGTTCTTCAAACAGAGAGAGAGAGAAAAGGAAGAAAAAAGTGAGAAGAGAAAATCTTATGCATAAGCCCTACTCCAGGAGAGTCTGCTTCCAATTGTTCTGGAGGGTGGCCTGGGCATCAGAATTTGAAGGCAGCAGGGGATGCCACCGTGCAGCTGGTTGAAAGCCACTGAGCAAGAGAAATGGGAGCCTGAGATTGGAGAGAGGTGAACAGAGAGGGGCCAGCAGAGCCCAACGATGCATTATGTGAACAAATGTGGGTCAGGATGTCACCAAGGGGCGAGCGACGTTGTGTGTGGAGGTAAAGTGGGACCACTGTGGGCAGGCGAGACGGCAGGTTCCCCACCAAACACATCCTCGGGTGAGGGGGGGGACACAAGTGGCCAAATCCACCCAGGCTCTGCTTACCAATCCCTGAGCCCACAGAGCTCAAGTCTGGCCCCCTTGTGAAGCAGCCAAGGGGGGCTGGGAGTTGGGGTAGACCTTTCCAAGAGCCTGCATATAGTGAATTGACACCTCACTTTGAAATCGCACATCTATTTTATCTGGGTGCCTAATTGGAATCTCGATTTTAACATCCTGTTACACAAGGCTGTTGTACAGATAACAAGACCGAATTATATTCATTACCATCCGGTGAGCGCAGTTATGCTTTGCAAGCAACCTTCGTTGTCACATTTAATCCTTCAGCATTTCTGAGAGATGAGCGACTACTGGTATGATCTCCATTTCACAGATGAAGAAATTGAGGCTTGGTGAGGTAAGTGGCTTGGCCAAAGGCACCTGGTAGGCAGTGGCAGCACAGAGATTCGAACCCAAGTCGGACGACGCCAAGCCTTTGCTATGAAGACATGAAACCCTCTCTGTCCTAAAGTCCTTCCATAACCGAGTCAGGAGACTGAAGTCCCCTGACGCCGAGTGTCCACCGACTGGTCAGCAGGGGTAGTGATAAAGCCAGCATCGGTACCCAGGTCCCCGTGGCAACCACAACCCTGCAGGTCTGTGGGGCACCCAGTACACAGTAGGGACGTGATGATGTCAGCAGCCCCCCGCAACCCACAAGAGAATGACCCAGTTAAATGAACCTAGTGGCTTTCCTTCCAAGGAGCCCCCACTCCTCTGGCAGATCCCGCAGGCATATCCACAGTTTCTGAGGAGTGACACATCCCGCCCTCCCCATTTTCATAAGCGCCCCTGAAAAAAGCCCTCTCTGTTTTCTGCCTCACTCACTCTCCTTGGAAAGATCCGCTTTGATCCTCCCTCCCCTCTGCTCCCAGCTTGGCTCTCCTCTCTCACTCCAGACATATTATTCACGGTGAACTCATTTGTCCAGAATGCAGATGTAATATGTAATTCCCCGAGAATTCAAATGTAATTTAAAGCTATTTTCCGATATCTAATTTGCCTTTTATTTATTTAGGGCAATATTTCAGCAGGAGCCTCTCAGCTAAAGTGCCGGTGTTTGTTTACAGTGCCAGGGCCCCGCAACGGCAGGAAGCCACCCGCCCCAGACACAGACGTTACCGATTAAAAAAGTAATTACAACATTGAACACAGCCTTAAATAAAAGCGAAAATGCAAGAGACGGGGAAGGCTGCAAAAACATAAATTGGGAACAATGCTGTTTTCCCCAGACGTTTTGTAATATTTGCAGCCTGCCTGGTACTGGCACCCTGCCCTGGCTGCAGGAGACACAAGCGGAGCCACTAGCAGGGAGGGATGGGGTGGCTCCACCCTGTAAAGAGGTGGGAAGAGGTTTCTAATTGTCAGAAATCATTTGTCTGCCTGCAACGTCCTCAGTTTAATGTAATGCTCTTATACTACAGATTAGTGTACTACAGTGTACTCTACTCTAACAAGTGACCAAAAATCAACAGGCAACTCAAACTGACCTAAAGAGAAAATTGGTATGTTCAGGCTCATGAAAGACCGTCAGAAGCTTTGGCTGCAGGCGTAGTTGGATCAAGGTGCTCAAAAAATCTTTAAGAATCTCCCTATCTCTTGGCATTGCTCTCTGCAGAGTTGACTTCAATTCCAGAAGCTTCAAGCTTCCATCTTGCCAGCTTAGCATTCCCAACCGAAAGAGGATGCTTCTCTTTCCGTAGTTCTAGCCAGAATCTCAGGTTGGGCTTTCATCAGCCCTCCCTGGGTCATGTGCTGATCCTTGAATCAATCACTTCAGCCAAGGAGTTTCAGTCCTCTGACCAGACCTGGGTCAGATTCCCACCCCTTGAGGACAGAAGTAGGACCAGTTTGGCATAAACCACATGGACTAAGAACAAGGGAGGGGCGGATCCCAAAAAGAAAATTGAGGTTCTATGAGGGTTGAAGGCACAATCAGGCAAATATAATTGATTTCCACCACAGATAGAATTTCTGTCTGTTTCCAATACATGTCATCTTCCTACATTGGCTCTAGACCACAGTTTTTACCTTGTGAGTGATTCAGGGAACTCTGTGCTCCATGGTAGGACTGCCGTGTAGAACATCAACTTGTGGCTTCCCCACCTCGACTTTAAAGAAGTAAGTAAGCCCTGTGCAGCCAGTTACAGCGGAGCATGACTAGGAACAGGCGACATTTTGTAATCACTAAGGATGGCCTGCAGCAGAAGGGCAGATAGGAAGCAATTGGCTCTTCAAGCGGGTGTCCTTCAAGATGGATACAGCAAGAGCCTTGAGGTTTGAAAGAGTCAAATAATTGCTAATAATTAGGTCCAAAAGTTTATCTGGTAATCAGATCACAGGGGAAGCAGGAGGTAATAATAATATTTAAGGGGTTCATTGGGCACCTGGGTGGCGCAGTCGGTTGAGCATCTGACTCTTGGTTTTAGCTCAGGTTGTGATCTTAGGGTCGTGAGACTGAGCTCTGCCTCAGGCCCCATGCTCAGCATGGAATCTGAGATTCTCTCTCTCCCTCTGTCCCTCCCCATTGTCCGCTCAATCTCTCTCTCATTCTCTCTCTCTCTCTCTCATTAAATCTTAGGGGCCCCTGGATGGCTCAGTTAGTTAAGCACCTGCCTTCAGCTCAGGTCATGACACAGGTCCTGCGATCGAGCCCTGTGTCAGGCTTCCTGCTCATCAGGGAGTCTGCTTCTCTCTCTCTTTCCCTCTGCCCCTTCCCACCACTTGTTCACTCTCTCTATCTCTCTTTCTCAGATAAATAAATAAATTTTTTTAAATAAATAAATAAATAAATCTTAAAATATTTTTAAAATTAAGTGCTCTCAGGGCCAGGTTATACCCTAAAGGTGACAGTATATGTGAACTTGCCATAGACATGTGACCCTGGGGTCAAATAAGTGGAACCCTTGGCCAGATGTAGCACTAAAGAAATCACATCACCCTTTACCAGTAGACATCCAGAAACTGGACTTGGCACAGGCACAGGACAGAGCATCCACGAGTCCGTGTGGAACTGAGCCTGAACAGCGGCCCCCTCGGGACCAGGAAGCAGCTGTAGCAGTGAACCAACCAGACTCCTGCTCTTGCTGGGTCTGCAAGGGAGGTGGACAGGCAGCGTTTGGAACTAAGAAATCCCCTCAGGTTCAGAGGTCATTCAGGGTCGGGGTGGAGGGTGGCAGGGGAAAAACCTTGAAAGAAAGGCTATAAACGTCCTCCTAACAAGGCAGGTCGGTGCCTAAGCTCTCTGCCTCATCGATGCCCCAAGCTGGTGGAACAGTTCTTGCGGATGACATAGGAACAAATGGGAGAGCAGATCTCCACTGCCCTGCCTGGTACACAGTAAATGCTGTTGTTGTTGCCTGCCGTGCGCCGTGACCATCTCTTACTCAAACACCAGCTCGTTCCGTTCAATCTTTCCCAAAACTCTGTGAGGTCATTAGCCTTATTATTACTCATCCTCCCATCATAGATGAGAAAATGGAGCTTCAGAGAGATGAGGTGATATGCCCAAAGTCCATCATGCCAGAACAGGGCCTAGAACACAGATTTCTCACTTTTTCCTCTAACCCTTTCATCAACAAAAAGGCTTTCCATGGGCACCTGGGTGGCTCAGTTGGTTAAGCACCTGCCTTCGGCTTAAGTCATGATCCAGGGTCCTGGGATCCAGTCCTGAATTAGGCTCCCTGCTCAGCAGAGAGTCTGCTTCTTCCTCTACTGGTTCTCTCTCTCTCTCTCTCTCTCTCTCTCAAATAAAAATCTTTTTAAAAATTGCTTTTTGTTTTCAAAGGCCGTGGACAAACGGAGATAAGAAACTTGCATTTATTGACCACCTACTACGGCCAGGCACGGTGTTCAGCGTTATCACACATTTGTTCATTCCGTCTTCCCCTGCCAGGCCCCTGTGTTATCATTCCGGCCTCCCCCCCCTTTCAGTAATAGACAGTGGAGGCTCAAAGTGGTAAGGCACTTTTCTCTGCATCACTTGACCTGTTTGGGGGCTCTGAAGGGATTCAGCATCTCTAAGAAGGAACCTAGAAATTCTCTAGGAAAGGTGCTCTCTGCTCACTAGAGTGCCATCCTCACGTCTGCTCTCTGAGACATCACTGGGGTGCTCTTCTCTTCCCAGGAGAGCCAGTCTATGCCTCTGCACACTCCACAGCCCTCAGGGCCCCCCAGATCTGCTACCTGGGTCCAGCCAAGAGAGGGATGTCTGAGCTAAAATAGCAATGTCAAGGATTCCATGATAAAGAGAGAGACAAAGAGACAGAGCCCAGGGGAACTCAGAGGAAACACAGAAGGACAAGGAGGGGAGGCAAGGGGAGGACAGAAAGGGGGCAGGGAGAAGGGGGGGGGCGGGGGGCGGGGGGACGAAGAGGAGGAGTGGCCATGGCAGCGGAAGTAGCAGAGGGGAAGGGGCAGGAGTTTGGTTACAAACATAATTTTCATAATAAAGGAAAAATGAAAGTTCTTCATTCAATATACTTAGTCCGTAGTCCCGTACCCATCTCTGTACTAAGCATTGCAAATATGGATGAAGTCCACATTCTCAAGCAATTGTAAAATGATGCATAACTACTGTTCTAATGTGGAGAAACCAGATTTCCCCCACTGAGAGGTCTGATAAGCCTTCACTGAAGGGCATCAAGAGTGTAGAACAACTTTCTTGCAGACAAGGGGAAAGAAAGCCTTCAGACAAAGGGAACAGCATACGTGAAGACCCAGGAACAGAAGAGTGCATGACGTTCAGGACAAGCAAGGAGCAAGTTAAGGCGGCAGAGGAGAACAGGACAGAGCTGGAAATAAGGCAGGGCTAGATCCTAGAAATGGAAGCTTTATCTTGATGACGAGTGTCTAAAATTGTCATTAAAGGATCCCCGAGAATTTGCCAATATACACATAGGGATTTATGAATGCTTAGTAAGAACTTTAAAAACTTTGGTGTGGGATCCCTGGGTGGCGCAGCGGTTTGGCGCCTGCCTTTGGCCCAGGGCGCGATCCGGGAGACCCTGGATCGAATCCCACGTCGGGCTCCTGGTGCATGGAGCCTGCTTCTCCCTCTGCCTGTGTCTCTGCCTCTCTCTCTCTGTGTGACTATCATAAATAAAAAATAAATAAATAAATAAATAAACCTTTGGTGTGTTCACGAAATACCAGCACGTTCTAGATCATCTCCCTGACAACCAGCATGGAATGTCAGTGACTATGTGATGTTTTTGTCTGGGATCACTTTGGGGTCTAGTAAGAATGTTTTAATTGTCTGGAGACAAGGGGGAAAGAAAAGAGGTAGAGCTGATACACAAATGATGTGTCTGTGCCACAGACACATGATAAAGGCCAATGGGTGGGTGGCTTGCTATGACAATGAAGGTTCTTAGAAAAAAGAGGTAGGAGGATTGAGTCTCCACACCACCCAAAGTAATAAAGGCAGTAGAACTCAAAAAAACCTGTGCTAGAACAGCAATTCATTTTTAGTAAGTGACAGATTAGCTTCACCAAGACAACATCATCTATCATGTTAAGGAAATAACACTAATTTGAATTTTATCACTTTTATTTGTACATAGCTTCTAGTTTACATTAGTCTTAAAGCTGTTTATGAATTTCTTTTGTCATTGATTCTAAAACATAATTTTTGTCACTTTTTGACTGAAATTGGGATCCATCTCAAAATCTATAGCCTCTTACAAGCACAACTGACAGCACTTTTTCCCTCTAATGCTACATAAAATAACTATGCATCCTACAACATATGGTGGATTAGAGTCACACGTAGAATAAGTTGATACCTGGTTTTATTTGTAAACAACAGAGTAACATTAAAATAAAGAATATTTAAGCCAACATGAGGTCCATAGAATATTCTCTATATAATAGTTTATGTAGTAGTCAAGTTGGAATACTGATGATGAGGAAGAAACCATAAGAAAAAGGTTTTTTTTAAGAAGCTGGAATTTTTTAAAGATTTTATTTATTTATTCATGAGAGACACAGAGAGAGAGAGAGAGAGAGAGAGGCAGAGACACAGGCAGAGGGAGAAGCTCCATGCAGGGAGCCTGATGTGGGACTCGATCCCGGGACTGCAGGATCACGCCCTGGGCCGAAGGCAGGGGCTCAACTGCTGAGCCACCCAGGTGTCCCAAGAAAAAGTTTTAATCAACAGAAGTCAGATTTCCATATTAGGAAGACATTCTAGCACCACATTGGATAGAAATAGGTTTTTCAGGAGATTAACTGAGAAATTATGAGATTATATATATGGAAAAAATACATATATATATATATGTAAGGATGATGACATAACTTGAAGAGATGTGCAAGAGGCAGAATCAATGGAATTTAGTGATTGGTTAGATGTGGAAGGGTGAGGATGTAGGGAAAGAGAAAGAGGGTTGGGAAGGCCCAAAGAGGATGCTGGGTTTCTGGATGGGATGAAGTAGCATCTCCAAGATACAAAACAATACTTAAGATTGAGATGGTACAGTTGAGGCAGTGGTGATGGTGATAGGGACAGTGGTGTTGCAGGCTGTGATGGTGATAGTGGTGGTGATGATGATAATAGGGATGATGGAGATGATAGAAGTGATGGCGATGGAAGTGATAGTGGCAGTGATGGTGGAGATGATGGTGATGGTGATAATGGTGGTGGTGGTGGTGATGATAGTTATGGTGTCAGTGGTGGCGATTGGTGGTGGTGGTTGTGGTAATGGTAGCGATGGTGGTGATGGTGGTAATGCTGATGGAGGTGGTGATGGTGGTGATGATAGTGATGGTTTTGGTGATGGTGGTGATAACGGTGATGATAGTGATGGTGGTAGTGATACTAGTGGTCGTATTGGTGACAGTGGTGGTGATGGTGATGATGGTGATGGTGATGGTAGCATTGGTGGTGGAGATGATGATGGTGATGGTTTTGGTGATGGGGGTGATGATGGTGATGGTGGTGGTAAAACTGGTTTTAAGTAGTGATAATGGTAGTGGTGGTGGCGGTAGTGATAATAAAGATTAATGTAGTAGAATTATAATAATGATGCTATACCAGGAGGCTTAGAAGTAAAAGTGGCAACACTGGGGACTGGCTCCACAGCTGCCCCATGTTGACATCAAGCATCTACTGGCAAGGAGCCAACCTTCTCCAGGCCTCATCCATGATATGGAAATCACTTCTCTCTCCTCCTATCATGACGGTAGGCACCCACCTCACTCTCTAATCACACAATGGGAAATGAAATAGGAATGCTGGAATCAATGGATTCCCCCCACAGCAGGGAATAACCATTATTTACCCATAAAAATATTTTGAGGGTTATTAGCATGTAAACTGTGATTAATTAAATTCACAAACATTGTTTCTGAGACATGTAAATGAGCTGGTTCCTGCTGGGTGGTACTGAGGCTTCACTCTCCTGGTGGCTGCTAAAGGAGACAGTGGGGGGAAGCACGTAACACATCTGCTCCAGAAACTTTGGGGGAAACAATAGGGTCCATCTGAAAGGTGGTTTATCCCTGAGCTCTTCCACATTCATCCTTCTAGGTCAGGTCTTACACAGTTAAGAGGATAAGTTGGGATGCTGGTGTCCCCATGTAGGAATTTATTCACATCATGGGTCCTGAAGGTACCCAAATATTATGGAGCTTGAAGGAACCAGAAAGGAGAAAACAACTGTCTTTTGGTTCATTCTACCCACTCTGCCCAGGAAAGGACCAAGACTAGCTCAAGGTTACATTGACTCCTTTCCAGGGCTTTCCATATGCCACCCTAAATTCTTATAGAGTTTCCATGAGATCAATCAGACCTTGAATCACACACCCAAAGGAAGTTGGCCGGGATCAGTAGCCAGAAGAAGACACAAGGGAAGGTGGAGGGGACCAGATTGAGTTGTGCTGTAATGACCTCCAGATCCAAAGGGTTGGTCCACTGTCTCTGTCTTTCAAGCCTCCAGTGATCCAACCAGCTGAATCTCTAGACATTGGTGCCACAATGGGCCCATGAGGGTTTCAATTACCCAACAATGTGTCCAAGCCCCCATTGCCTACCCTGGTGCAGACCATCTTCAACAAGGGATGTTCTCCCTACAACCTCCCCCATGAGCCCAGCCTTCATTTCTCCAACCCCAGTAGTGCCCACCTCAGCACAGACACCTGCTCCCAGTGGGTTGCTGGGAGAAGGGAAGAAGTGTGCATGCCTGGATGGAAGTCCCAATGACAAGTGCAGTTCAAAGACATGCCCTCTCCTACTAAAACCCAAATCCAGTTGTAGGTAGCACTCACCTCCTCTCAGCCAGATGCTGTGTTGTACATTTGCACTCACAGCCCTATAAGTGACCTTTACTCAGGTTTTCCATTTGAGGGAATGGGGTCAGCTGTGCCTTGAGGACACCAACTGTACCAGGTACCGTCGACAAGACCGGCAAATCCACCATACAGTCCATGGACAGCTACCAGTATAACGAGACAAAACTCAGAGAGTCTCACTTTCCCCCAGAATGCTTCCTTACTCATTGAGGGCATCCTTTCGCCCAGTGTCCTGGGGCCTGGTTGCCAATCCAATGAATCCTCTCTGCCCCTTTTCTTCTGGATGACCATGACATTGTTTCAAGTGAGGCAATTTGGAAGTTCTCAGATGTAACCCCTTTGAAGAATGCAAAAGGGTCTTTCTGGGGAGAGGGGGATAAACAGCCTCGGGTAGGATCAGGAGGGAGAGACGGAGGACTACGCTCGAGGTTGGGACAAAGGAATCAGGGAAAAGAGAGCCTGGCCCAGAAAGTGTCCCAGAGACATAACTCCCTAAGTCCTGGGAACTCCAGCAATTCCAACTCAGCCCCCAGCCCCATCCCAGGAGGCCTGCAGATCAGGGCCCCCAAATACCCAGAAATAGCAGACACCAGCCACCCAGTAACCCACCTGGGATGGCATCTAGGCAACTCCAAGGTCTGGAAGGTCACGTTCAAAGGGGCCCAATAATAACTACGGAGAGGACTGATAATTAACAGAATCAGAAACAAGGCAGAACAGCAGCAGGACAATTTAGATCTCTTTTGTGTCTCCCAACATCATTCCACGCAGAACGAGCCTAGAACAATCTCTGGTTCCTTTTGATCTCTTAAAAGGACTGGATCTCTGCTATTTCCCCACATTATTCCTGCCCAGGGTTTCAGAGTCCTCTTAGGGAACCCAGACCCATGACTTCATAAATAACCTTTAGGGAACCTGGGATCTTCACAGAGTCAATACTGACATTGCACTTGGCTGGGCTGGTGCCATGGATGGTGGCAATGGTTCCAAAACCTGATGGGCATCCAGATCCGCCTAGGAATGTTCTTTCCTTGCAATTAACAAGACAGGTACACAAAAGAGATATTAGTGATAATGAATTGAAGCAGTATCAGAGGGCATATAGCTAAAATATAATTTTTCCACCTAACTCAGCCATGCTGTCCCCATTTGTAGTCCCCACAGGTGACCACCGTAACAATTTTAGGGATGCCCCTTCTAGAGTCATGTATATGCAAGCAGACATGAATAGACCCTTCCAACATCCCCTCCCCCCTTCAAATGGACACACACCATAAAGACGTTCATCATCCTGCTTTTTACACTTAATATTTATGGGAGGAGATGCCATAACAATGTCTGTAAATCTGTCTCATAATTTTGAACAGCCATGGATAATCGTAATTTATTTAACCAGTCTCCTTCTGACTGGCCTTACTAAGTGCATTGTTTTTCCTCCTCGCAACTACCTCATGAGACACACGTGTTATTCCTGTCAGACAGGTCAACATATTTCAAAGGCCAAGTGCTTGTACCACCCAAAATGCTTTGAATAGGAGTCCCATGATTTTGTGATTTAAAAGAAGAAATAGGTCTTTGGTCTTTGTCCCTGTTTCTGGCACAGAGCTCCTAACACCTGTGGAGTCCCCCAAGTGGTAGGAGCAATAAAGGTGTCTTGATATTCATAGCAAACTCCCTTCCACCACACCTGACTCCTTGTTCATGAGGTGACTTTTGGAAAGCACCTAAGGATGGGGGCTGCTTGCCAGGGAAACCAGCCCTGTGATTAGAGGGACTATCAATGCTACCCACCCTTGTGCCCCAAGGAGGGGAAAAGGGGCTGGAGATTGAATTAATCACCAATGGTCACAATTTAATCAACCACCCTATGTGATGAAGCCTCCATAAGAACCCAGAGGAGAGCTTCTGAACATGTGGAGATGCAAGGAGATGGAGGCCCAGATAGGGCTTGGAAGCTCTGTGCCCTATCCCCATACCGTACCCTATGCATTTCTTCCATCTGGCTGTTCCTGAGTTACATCCTCTTACAATAACCTGGTGATCTAGTAAGTAAAATGTTTCTCTGAGTTCCATGAGCTGTTTTAGCAAATTAGCCAAACCCAAGGATGGGTTGATGGGAACATCTGATGTATAGCCAGTCAGAAACACAGGTGACAGACTGCACTTGCGATTGGTGTTTGAAGTGGAGGCAGTCTGGTGGGACTGAGCCCTTAACCTGTGGGGTCTGATGCCATCTCTGGGTAGATGGTATCAAGATTGACCTGAATCGTAGGATGAACAGCTGGTGCGTCAGAGAATTGCTTGGTGTGAGAAAAAAAAAAAAAAAAAAAAAAAACCTCACCCCATGGAACTGGTGTCAGAATTGTAAATCCTCAATCTTGGCCTCACAGTAGAATTACCCGGGGAGCTAGGCTGCCCCTTGCAGGCTTTGGTCGGAGTGGCCCCCTTTTGGGGCTCAGCTCCTCGAGCCTATGTAAGGCCTAGCCAGGCCTTGTTTTTATTTTGTATTAAAATTGCTATTTCTGCTGGAGGCTGCTGCCTCTGGGCTATTTCTCAGGACATTAATTTTTATGGCCCTCCTATGCCACTGCTTCTCGAGGTGGCATCTGACTCCACTCAGGAGACCTGGGGACATAGCAGCTGCAGCAACAATAACTGGCAGTTAACACTTCAGGACCCCCACAGGGCTGCCCTTCCCAGCTGGGATGGGAAACTTTGGGTTCAGTCCCCTAGATTGGGATTTAGAGCTGGACATGTAGGTGAGCGGAGAGAACAGAGACAGAGGGCTGTGTCCTCATCTCCAACTATACAAAGCCGACTTGTATGAATCGGCTCAAGAGCATTTTCAATCAGATAAATTAATGCATAAATCACTTATTATTAAAACACTATTATCAATAAAAAGAGTTTCTATTTTTGAGTGCCTACTGGGTGCCAAAAGGAAACATAGAGACATCATCTCTGGTTCTCTCTGAAACCTACAGGGAGGTTTTATGATGAAGAAACCATAGCCCAGAGAATTAAGTGCCTTTGTCCACGTGTTTCAGTCAGTATAGGCTAGGTTATGCTATAGTAACAAACACTCCCAAAAAATCTCAGTGGTATAAAATGACAGAGAGCAGAAGATTAACTCTTGCTCAAGCTACATGTTCATCAAGGGTTGGCAGTGACTCCTCCATGTCTTCTTTCATGGACACTGTACTCTATCACCAGGATAGCCCCATAAAAGATGAAGGAGGACCTATTCCCCATGATGGGCTAGTAAATTTTTTAACTTGGTGCTCTGAGGGAAGAAATGAATGTGTGTGTGTATATATATATATATATATATATATATATATATATATATATGTATTTATGGACACACATACATATACATATATGCACAAATATGTAATACAAAGAGTCCTGGGATTGAGCCCTACATCAGGCTCCCTGCTTGGTGGGAAGTCTGCTTCTCCCTCTCCCTCTGCCCTTTCCCCTGCTCATGCTCTCTCTCAATAAATAAAATATATAAATAATAATAAATATTTAATTTATTTAAAATTATAGTATATATTTATATATTATAATTATATAATTATATTTTTATATAATTTTAATATGTTTACATATAATATATATTTAAATATAGATATAAATAATATATTTAATATGTGCATATATAAATTTAATATATTTACATATAAATATGCAATTATATAATCTATATTAATTGTAATTAAATAAAATATTAAAAATTATTTAATTAAATATTAAAATAAAAGTAAAAATCTTTTTAGAAAAAGATTTAGGTAAAATGTAGTAAAACAATTCAGAAGCAATGTGACTAGCATATTACCGCGGGTTTTTTTTTTTAAGATTTTATTTATTTATTTATTTATTTATTTGATAGAGAGAGCGCAAGAGCATGAGTATGGGGAGGGACAGCAAAAGGGGGAGAGAATCCTCAAGCAGACTCCCGAGTGAGCACAGAGCTGGCCCCAGGGCTGTGTCCCATGACCCGAGGGTCTTGACCTGAGCTTCAAGGGAGAGTCAGACACTTAACCTACTGAGCCATTCAGGTGCCCTTATTACCTTTGGTTTTGTTTTGTTTAAGATTTTATTTATTTATTCATGAGAGACACAGACAGAGGCAGAGACACAGGCAGAGGGAGAAGCAGGCTCCATGGAGGGAACCCAATGCAAGACTCGATCCCAGGACCCCGGGATCATGCCCTGAGCCGAAGGCAGACAGAACGCTCAACCACTAAGCCACCCAGGTGCTCCTTACCGTTTTTTTTAAATAAAACACATTTAATTATAACTTAATATTTAAAAACTAGCTCATAACATTCCTGAACGCTCAATCACCAGCGCTTGCCACTGCTAGTCCCCGGCAGCTGGGAGCACTACGTTCAGCCCTCGGCTGGGATCCCGCTCCAGGAATGGCTCAGAGCTGCAGAGCTCCATCTCACCCTGGCTCACATCTCCTCTCTGGGGCTAACTGCCACCCCAAGAGTGGCTAATGTGGGCGTATAAAGGCTCAGACCTGTGCCCCAGCTTGGGACCTCTCTGACGGACTAACCCAGCTTCTTAGCTCAGGAGTCTGACATCTCCTCTGCCCTCTCCTGCATCTTTCCACTCCCCTTTGAGAGTGGATCCTGAGATCCTGGTAAACTTCATGCATGTAAATATCCATCTCAGAGTCTGTTTCCCAGGGGGCCCAAGCTTCATGCTGGGGTCAATGGTTGATGGAAGATTTTATTTATTTATTCATGAAAGACAGAGAGAGAGAGGCAGAGACACAGGCAGAGGGAGATGCAGACTCCACGCAGGAAGCCTGATGCGGGACTGGATCCCAGGACCCCGGGATCGCGACCTGAGCTGAAGGCAGACACTCAACCAGTGAGACACCCAGGTGTCCCTCACCTGGAACATTTTTATTGGTTGTCATAGCACAAGGAAAGAGGGATCTCTCAAGGGTCTCACTTCTGCTCACAACCCATTAGTCTGAGCTAGTCCCATGATCCTACTTGACCATCCTACCCCATTCCACAAAAATGGGAGATCCAGAATGTTTGGCCCAACAGCACTTGTGGTTGCCACTGCATAGTCCCAAAGCTGGGAAACAGCCACTCCAGGATACAAATCCAGGTCTATCTCATCACAGTCTGTGCTCTTTCCTCTGAGCCATTTGAGGATTGAGACTCCTTTCTAGGTCCTGAGAATATGAAGATGAATAATGTAAGCTCCACTCTGAAGCACCCACAACACTAAAGTTGATATACAGTCTTGTCAGGTCAGAAATCTACATGCAGGGCGCCTGGGTGGCTCAGCAACTGAGCATCTGCCTTCGGCTCCGGGCATGATCCTGGGGTCCTGGTATCCAGTTCTGCATACCTCAGAGGGAGGGCTCCTCAGAGGGAGCCCGCTTCTCCCTCTGCCTTTGTCTCTGCCTCTCTGTGTCTCTCGTGAATAAATAAATAAAATCTTAAAAAAAAAAAAAAAAGAAATCTACATGGAGACAGAATCTTAGCATCCCCAGGAGACCCCCGAGAGCCCAGCAGTCTGGGGCAGCAAATGCACTCCATCCTTCCTTCTCACGTCCACTGCAGACATCACCAATGAATCATGACACTTCCTCCCACTGAGCCTGAGCTCTGTGTGGCCAGATCTTCATTCCTGACCTTGGACAGACATTACCAATTGATCAGAGGCAGTGCATAATTTAAAACTAGTTGCCTTTTTGAAAGGCGCTTGGGTGGTTCAGTTGGTTAAGCATCTGCCTCTTGGTTTTGGCTCAGGTCATGATCTCAGGGTCATGAGGTTGAGACCTGCTTGGGCTCCACACTCAACTCAGAGTCTGCTTGAGATTCTCTCTCTCTCTCTCTGCCTCACCCTACCCATTCTCTCTCTCTCTCTCTCTCCTTAAATAAATAAATATTTTTTAAAAAATATAAAATGAAACTAGTTGCCATTCTGGAACTATCCATTTTCACTGCAAGGAAAATGAGGCTAGAGAAGAGAAATTCATGAACTGCATACGCAGTAAGTTGGTATGGCCATATGGACACTGAAGCAAAGACATACGTGTGGAGGAAATGGGGGACAGACTGCCTGAAGCATCCCAAGTGCTCAGTGCTAGGGGGCAGAAAGTTAGCTTCAGCCCAGAGCATTCTCCAAGAACCCACCCTGATTGGTCAATGACAACTCTCATAGCAAAACTAGTATTTACCGAGTACGGGGCATGTTTCAAGCACCAGGCCCAGCGGTAAGTCCCTCAAACACATTTATCACTTCTCATCCTTACAACATCCTGAGTTGGTTGCAAGCCATAGGTGGCGTGACATCAGTCGATTTCATAGACAGAGAAACTGACACTCAGGAAGTGATGACACTCATCTCTCTGAGTATTTATTACATGGCAGGTGACCCTCACAACAGCCCTGTGAATGGGCTAGTCTCACCCCCATTTTACAGATAGGAAAGTCAGAGCTTAGTGAGGTTGTGTCCATTGGCTCAAGATGACAGTGAGGGGACCGGAATCCAGACAGTCTCACCTACCATCTACGTTTATGATGATGAATGGTGAGAAATAGAGAGGTAGGATTTGACCCCCTCCTCCATTGGCCTGATGCCATCAACCACTAAGCTTTACCAACAGCGCCCACTGTCCATCTCAGGGTGTTGCTGGGAGGGGCTCAGAGCTGAGTCTGGGACTCTGGGACCATGCAGTCTGCAGAACAGGGCAGGACAACACAGTAGAATGGCCCACCCCAGGCAAGAGGTGACCTGCCAATCAGAAGCCATGATCAGGGCGCCTGGGTGGCTCAGTTGGTTAAGTGTCTGCCTTTGGCTCAGGTCATGATCCCAGAGCCCTGGAATCGAGCCCCACCATTGTGCTCCCTGCTCAGTAGGGAGTCTGCTTCTCCTCCCTCTGCCCCTCCCCTCCTCGCTCATTCTCCCTGTCTCTGTCTCCCTGTCTCTTTCTCTCTCTCTCTCAAATAAAAAAATACATTAAAAAAAAAAAAGCCATGCTCAAGGGGGCTCTGCATCCCCACAGCCATGTGCAATGCCTGGCATGGGTTAGGCACCATTAAATACTTGCTGAGCGGTGTTGTTTTAGCTTTACTCTTACGGCACAGAAAACCATCCCAAAATATAGTGGTCCAAAACAACCATCACTTGCTTTAGCTCATGACCGGGTAGGTTTGCTGGGCTGCTCACTGGAGCAGGAGGGTCTAAGGTGGCCCCTTGCGTGCCAGCAGGCTGCTTCTGGGCCCACCAGCTGGGCCAGTGTTCTACTGGGTATCTCATCACCCAGGAGGCTGGTCTGGCCTTTTTCACAGAGGGGTCTCGGGGCTGCAAGAGAAGACTAATGTCAACATGCCAGCCGGCTCTGCAGGTATTGTGGAACCAAGCTCAGATCCAAGACTCAGAGAACTAGACTTCACTCCTTACGGGGAGAAGCCCAGTACAAAGCGACCACATGAAGGGATAGGAAGATTTTGTGGCTGCTTTTCTTGCAATGTACCACAGCGATTAAGTGAATAGATGGATAAATCCAAAGGCAGAGGGGGACCAACATAAAGGCATGTCCAGCTTAAGACCCTGAATGGTGTCCGACCTGGGAACCTGTTGCAGCGAGGAGCTGGAGGCAGAGCAAAGCCTCTCAGATGGGATTAAATGGCTGGCAGAGGACACAGCAGGAGCCCGGAAGCCAAGCTGACCCAGGAGCCTGGAATTCTGACAAACTGGTCCCCAAGCTGGCCCCGGGAGGAGAGACAGGCTTGTGTGGCCGGCAGCAGGCCTCTGTGTCCCCGCCCCCACGTCCCCTTCCCCCTCAAGTCTGCATGCCCACCTCCTGCCCAAGCCAGCCCTCTGCCCACCTGAGCACTCTTCCAAATCCCCGACCGTGCCTCTTGCGGTGCACCGCGCCGGGGAACGTAATTGCTGTAGTGATTACTTACAGCCATTACATTAAGTTTTAAAATGCTCCCTTCAAATTGAACAATGTTTTTTCAAAGTCAACAGCTGGCTCACAGCTTGAATGCAACCGTTAGGATAAATTAAATAAAAAGGGTAATAAAATCACAGTCTAAATTTAATTTCTGAAGAGTGCATAGCCTCCAAAGGAGAAAAAAAAAAAGGCATTTTAAAAAATGCCTTTAAAATACAGCCAGAAAAGCAGAAGTTAATTCACTCCCTGATTGTGTCAGCTCCTGGGCACGCCGGAGCACTGAACTACCTGGGTGCCCTGGCGTGGACGAAGGCTCTAGCTCACTCCTGGGGCTGGGCTGCACAGCACCCAGGGTCCCCCGTGGGGAGGGGCTATCAGACAGGGCGCTTGTCCACGCAGAGGTCCCCACGAACAGGCTGAAAAAGAACCCATGATGTCCCTTGAAGCGAAACAACAACCATGATGTCCCAGACTGGCCTCCATCCCCGTGCATGTTTGTTCCCATTACTTGCGGCTTACCGGGAGCTGCGGCCGGGATGGCAGGAGCTTCTTTGCTTTCCCTTGTGTGTGGGCTGCAAGATTCAGCCCCCCGAAACCCTCTGCCTCTGAACAGTAGCCAGATAGGCCACCTCAAAATATTCCACTCCGGCTTAAGGATGATTCCGAGTGAAATGCAATTGAAGAAAACCAGGAAGGAGGCGAAAAGCTCTCTGCCTGCCCCCTACGCACCTGAAAGGGAACATAAATTTATAAAGGTGCCTCCCCTACCCCACCCCCAGAAAGGACACAAGTTCATCACTGGAGGCAACTCTAGACTCTTATCAGTCCAGCGAATCAACGGCAAACCTCACTAATTAGCCCCTACCTTCCCTGTAGTGACCTTCCCACAATCTGCTGCCCTGGAAACTCGAAGTCCTCTCTTCCTTCGTCCTGCTACTTGTCTATGTTAGGAGGCGAGGCGCGCCCCAGCTCTAACCACCCTCCGAATTACCCAGAGCGGCAAGTATTCATGAACTCCTGGTTGTCTTTTTCTTCTCAATCAGGCTTTTAGGGTCTAATGCAGGGGCTCCATCCAGGAAACTAAGATGGGTAGAGGGAAAAGGATTTTTTTTTTTTCCTTTCCTACACCTTGAAGGCAACTGACCTAAAAAGACTGGTTCAACACTTCCCCGGGTGGGGGTGTGGGGTTAGGACGTACATCCCAGGCTTTAGAGTCAGCCTGGACTTGAATCCCACCTCCGCCACTTATTTGCCATATGACCCCGGACAGTGATCAGCTCACTCCTCAGAGCCTCTGTCGTCTCCTCTGTAAAAAGAGAACTCATTCGTTCTTTCATACAATGAATAACTATTTACTGAGCACCTAGGCTGAGCCAGGTGCTCACAGGAACCCAGGGAAATATATCCTAGTGGACAATGCAGACAACCAACACGGTCAGGAAGCAGTATATAGAAAATGTGAATAGAGATTTGGGAAAAATTAGATAGGGAAAGGAGGGAGAGGGTATGACAGTTTTAGGGTGTTTGGGGAAGACCCCATGAAGAAGGGACCATTGGAATACAGGCCTGAGGATGAGGTGAGAAACAGCCGCTTGGATGTTGGGTGAAGAGCATTCAGGCAGAGGAAACAGACATGCAAAGGTCCTGAGGCAGGAGTGCCTGAAGTGGTTGGGAGCAGCATGGAACATAATAAGGGGGGAGAGTGCCAGGAGATGAAGTCGGAGCTAACAATAAGATCCAATTCCAAGGGCTGGTTGATTCATCCAGCTAACATTTGCTGAGCATATAATCTACACCTCAGACAGGAGGGTTACGGTGAGGATTCAGTCAGACATAGCAAGGGCAGCTCCTGGAGGAAAGTTCCCAGTGAGTGTTCAGTTCCCCACTGTTACTGCAGACAGTGCACCCCCTGCGTCCTGGCCAGGTGGAGGTGGGCACGCTGTTCGGGACAGCCTGGGTTCTGGCTCTGCTTTCTCCCCCTGGGTGCTCCTGCTCCGGGGAGCCACCTGGTGCGGCCTCAGCTTCAGGAATCGCTCACTTATAGCAGGCTGTGCACACGTGTGTGCATGCGTGCGTGCATGTGCGTGCGTGAGATCGGTCTCTTCCCGGCCAATCTGCAGCCCACCTGCAAGGTCACTATCCTGTCCTCTCTTGCTCCCACCCAGCCTGGGCACCCCGTGCCAGTCACCACCCAGGTCAGCCAGCAGGGGGCGCTCGACGTCCCCCCTTTCTCCTCCCTCCTCCCATCCACACATGCACATTCACAGCCGGCCCTCTCCATCCTCTCTCAGTTCTCACTCCTGAAAGCCCTGGTCCTGGGACTGGCATGGTTGAGAGGTAACCTGGGCTTTCCTGCTCGTTAAGGACCATCCCCCACCGCCCCCTACCCCTCCCCTCTGCAGGGGGAGTCCAGACTGGGTCACACAGTCCAGTCCTACAGAAGCAGTGGGGCAAATGCTTCTTTTCCACTACTGTGCCCTAAGAGGGTCTTTCCAGACCCGACAGCTATGTCCTTACACAAAGAGCAACAAACGCATCCCACGTTTGCAATGGGAGAAGAAGTGGGTGATGCTTCTGGGGGTTCTTGGCCCCACCTTGGACTGCAGGACGGAAAAGACACCCGGGGGAAACTTCTCGAGGGTTTTGGTGCATGTGGGTCGCAGAGGCACGTTAAAATGCAGACCCTGCCTGCCTCGGTAGTTCTGGTGGGGGGCCTGAGAATGGGCATTTCCAGGAAGTCCCTGCACATGCTGGTGCGGCCTGCTTCTTGGCCACACTGAGCGGTAAGGGCAGGAGCTCGGCCATCCTTGTGGCTGCCACGGTGTCCCCTTTCTCTCCCTCTCATGACAGATGACGGGCATTCACCAAAGCACCATTTATGAGATGCAGAAGATCTGAAACACCCCAAAGCTTTGTGTAGAAAAGACTAGTCGGGGCATCCCGGATAGCTCAGTGGTTCAGCGCCACCTTCAGCCCAGGGCATAATCCTGGAGACCCGGGATCAAGTCCCATGTCAGGCTCCCTGCATGGAGCCTGCTTCTCCCTCTGCCTGTGTCTCTGCCTCTCTCTCTCTCTGATGAATAAAAATAAAAATCTTTAAAAAAGAAAAAGAAAGAAAAGACTAGTCAGCTAAACCCCGGAGTAGCCACACAGTGGGTATGGTGCCGTAAATGTTCAACAGCCAGCTGTCCGAGGAGGAAAGCCCTAGCTTGCAGAGCTTGCCCATTTCTGTTGTGCAAATACTTCCACCATGGCCAATGTCAAGCTACCTGCATGTGGCCAAGTGGCTCACAAAATTTTTGTCAGTTTAAGAATCCATTCTCCAGAGGGATCCCTGGGTGGCTCAGCGGTTGAACGCCTGCCTTTGGCCCAGCGTGTGATCCTGGAGTCCCGGGATCGAGTCCCGCGTCAGGCTCCCTGCATGGATCCTGCTTCTCCCTCTGCCTGTGTCTCTGCCTCTCTCTCTCTCTCTCTCTCTCTCTCTTTCTCTCATGAATAAATAAATAAATAAAAGCTTAAAAAAAAAAAAAGAATCCATTCTCCAGGACACCTGGGTGGCTCAGTCGGTTGAGTCTCTGCCTTCAGTTCAGGTCATGATCCCAGGGTCCTGGGATGGAGCCCCGCATCGGACTCTGCCCCTCCTCCTGTTCGTGTGTGCACACTCCCTGACAAATAAATAAATAAAGTCATTAAAGAAAAAAAAAAAGAATCCATTCTTCAGAGCCAGTATGGTGGATTCTAGTATGCTCTCCACTGTATAGCTGTAAAATAATATCTATCATAAAGAGGAAACTCTCTGTGTACAGATATGGGAAGGGCTCCTGAATATACCGGTAAGGGGAAAACCAAAGATATCAAACAGCATGTACAGTTTGCTACCTTTTGTGTAATCAAGGAAGAGGCCTACAAGTACACACACACATACACACACACACACACACACACACACACATACACGATGCTTGTATTTGCATAAAGAATGGCTGGAAAAAAATAAAGGGGATAAATGTCACCTAAGGGAAGACAGAGACTACAATGGGTGAGTAAAGGGATTGATGCTTTTTTATACATCTTTCTTATATTATCTTTATTTCTGAACTACGTAAATACAGCATCGGATCTGCTCAAAAAAACCAAATTAAGAAAGAAGGCATATCAAAAAAGCAAGCAAGGGAATTTGACATTCTAATTGGGGCCACAGGTGTAAGTTGCTCTGTAAACTCCTGAACGTGCAAGATAGGTCCCACTTCTTTACATTTCTAAATCAAGTCTTATCTCCATTATTAATGTAGGTGAGTAAGTTCGATGGTGCTCAATTTCAGGACACATCTCCTTTCTGTGGATCTTACAAGCGTCTCAGGGTTTGGGCCTGAATGATTGGAAAGAAAGATGCAGTCGCCAGTTGGTGTGATCACATCCTCACACTTACTACTTGTGGCTGAAGAGCAAGGGGACCAAGAATAGACTATAGCTTATTGCTCAAATGTAGATACTGGCTCTGCCTTTCACAGGCGGTGTGACTTTGCGTTGCTAAACCTCTCTGTGCCGCAGTGTCCTCATCTGTAAAAGGAAGGGTAACAAGACCTATGACTTTGTGTATGTAACACAGTGAGACCAGTGCCTGGCACTAATGAATATTTCTTATTAACATCATCAGCATCATGCACAGCGCCCCCGTCCAGTGTCCATCTGCCGTTTTGGATGGGTGACGGGCACTTTTCAGGTTCCCCTCCATTGATGCAAGCCTGTTTGGGGCACTGGAGACAACATCCTAAGGCTGCAGGGTTGAGTCCAGCCTTCAGAGTCTTCACGGAGCCACTCCCACCCAGGACCTGCCACTTGGGGGATCCACTGCAAGGGGGTTCATAGCCACCCCTCCACCACCTTCAACATCTCCCCCCACCTAATCCCCGAGACCAAAATGCCCCTTCTCCTCCAACACCAGCCCCCTTCACCTCTCCTCACCCCTCTCGTCCATGAGCCAGCTAAATTCCTCTCAAAGGAGCCTCAAATCTCCAGCATCCTTACTTACCACTGCCCCAGAGCGTCCTGAAGCTCCTGTTAAAAATGCAGAGTCCTGGGCCCACCTCAAAACTGGTGTGTAGAACCCGGGAGTCTGCATTTTCAGCCAGCACCCTGCATGCTGCCCTCCTGCACTTGTAGCAAGGTCCCAGGAGAATGGGAGAAAAGTTCCTTTATTCCCTTCTGATGAGCCTAAAGCAGTGAGAAAAAAGACAGCGATTAATTTTTCAATAATTCACACGGCTCCATACAGCTAAATTTGAATCAACAGTGATTTTTGGTAAAAGTGAATCATCCCTCCACGTTGGCATTTTAACTACTTTTAATACCAAATGATTATGGCCAAACCTCACCTCTCGCCTTACAGACCTCTTGCCACAAATGTGGGAGGCCAGGAGAAGGGTCTGAACTTTTTAACCCTCAGAAAACTTTCTGCCCACCAAACTTCATCCAGCACTCTGAAACAGGATGTCACACTTGATGCAAATTTGTATTATGTGACTTGGAAATCAGGCGATTTAAAAATATTAATAAAGACTCGCCGTATGCTCAGATTTTGAAATAATGCAGATCTTGCTTTACATTTATCCCTCTGGGAAATTTAGTCTTGAATAATGCATAACTTCAGGAACGAATCCCTTGCATAAATCTGATAAAAGCTGATCTGCTCTGATGGGGAGCGGTGCGGGGGTTGTAGAGACCCATCACTTAACCCTTCCCTCCCCATGCCTCCCACTGGAACCTGTGGCCTGGGTGCTGTTTGGGTATTCATTTAGCTTTTCAGCGAAGATTTCTTGAACCAGTCACTCTGCTGAGACCTGCACACCCATCCACTCAATGCACAACTGTTAAGCACCTACTGTGTACCCACAGCGTAGTGTGGGTGCATGGTGATGAATGGAATATTCATCCTACCCTCATGGAGTTTACACTCAGGTCCAGTCCTGCCAAGAGCCTGAGAAGGCAGCATTTTTTTTTTTAAGATTTTACTGATTTATGTGAGACAGAGCACAAGTAGTGGGGAGAGACAGAGGGAGAGGGAGAAGCAGACTCCCTGCTGAGCAGGGATCCCCAGTGCAGAGCTCGATCCCAGGACCCTGAGATCACGAGCTGAGCCAAAGGCAGATGCTTAACTGACTGAGCCACCCAGGTGCCCCAGAAGACAGCATTATTAATGTTCCCACGTCAAGATGAAGGAACTAAGGATCAGCTTGAGATCCCATAGCAAGGAAGTTATGCAGAAGCCACATTGGGAAGCAGGTTGTCGATTCCAAACCATCCCAAAACCATTTGCTTGAGGAGGAGGAAGATGTTTGGGAATTCAGATCCTGGCCAGACACCACCACACCATCTCAACCACTCTGCTGGGGGAGTCACCATGGCCGTGGTCACACTCGCTAAGCACGTGCTTACGTCCCTGCAAGGGCATTGGGGAAGGCATTTGGTGACTCTCTCCGTCAGATATAGATATATATTTGAGTTCTGATATCAGAAGGCAAAGTGGATGTTGGGCAGGCAACCCACATCCTGTGCCTGCCGCCGAATGGAGGCTTGAGGGGTCTGGAAGAAGGATCAAGATGTTCCAGTTGAACAAGAGCTGGAAAAAGGCAAAGACTCCACATAGTTAAACATTCAGAGGCAGGAGAAGGCGTCTGTTGTCTCTGGGGACCCAGAGACAGAAGACAAGGTGCTGGCAGTGGAGAACAGGACAGAAGGCTGTGGGCAGCTGCTGTGAGGAAGCATCGCACATTCCCGGCGGCCAGGACCTCAGATGGAAGGGAGAGGCCTGCGTGTCTTTTCACACATGCATGGACTTTGCATATGGACGGGCCATCCCCACGTGGGTGTGTTTTGCGCTTCCCGTGAGTTAAACCTTTTATTCATAAAAGCATGGGATTTTCTGTTTCAGAAAAGTCTAGATTCTATGAAACATTACATTTCACTTTGCTTCTGTAAAACCGACCCAAAGGCTTTCTTCTCATTTTCAATTTTGCATATGTTTAGACCCCTGGATGCTCTAAGGCTGGCCTGCACTGGGCGCTGGTGCTTGGGAGGCGGGGCATGTCCCTTGCGTGCCACTGGCACGTGGCAGGTGCTGAGCATGGGACCCTGCAAATCTGCAGCTCCCCGGGCCTACTTGCCTGATTAGTGGTGACTCAGATTTACCTGCTCTTACCAGAACTTTCGGCCTCAAGAGTCCCATTTATCCACCAGCAGTATTTATGAGATTCCCCAGAGGGTACCCACATGTACTCACAAATCCATCTGAGCCCGCCGGGAGTGGCAACCATCTCACCAGGCACCAAAGCCCCCTGCAGCCCAGACCTCCAGATGTCACTACTGTGTGCTCTGTGGTGGGGACAGAGACGTAGAGGAGGAAAACTAGGTTTTTAAAATTCACTGTTATATCAGAGCTACTTGAGGTCAGCGTGTGCCAGGACAAAACAGCTCTTTCTGTTTTGACTTAGAGCTGTCTTCAGCCCTGGACCAAGACAGGCGCCCACGGGGTGGGGCCCCCTCAAAAAGACCAGAGTGGCCTTTCTGGTTTCAGCCATAGAATCTTCTTGAATGCAGTAGATCCCTGGGGATATCTAACTAACTCATAACAAATTCCCCGTCCCAGGAACTGCCAAAGGGAGGGGACTCGGCAGGAATGTTTGTTCAATGTAACTCTACTCCCTGGACACCTGACTGTGCCAATCAGATGTATTTCTTGCAAGAATTTGGGTGCTGGGCCAAGAGACATGGGGTCTATTTCTATGAGAGCTAGAGCTTCTCATAAACCTGACCCACATGAACAAAAAATCTGAGAAAACGTTATCTGTGCACAGGGATAAAGAGAAGCATTGGTGAGAGGTAGAGAGAAAGAGCGTGCTGAGGCTTTTCCATTCTCCGGCTTTTGGCCTATCCAGCCCCTGTCTTCCGTGAAGGGCTTCTGCAACCCCTGTGCCAGGTGGGGTTCTCTGTTCCCGACAAACAGGCTCGTTTAGGTGATAGAGGCATCCTCCAGCTTATCTTCACCAAAGCTTCAGAAGAGCCAGAGAATCAGAGCGGGAGGCCACAAAGCTGGGAATGACCCTGCCAGGATAGCACTACAAAGACCCCAGGGCTACCACTCACGCCACCAGAGCCGGGCCCACGCCAGGCCCACTCCCTCCCTCTGACCTGATGGGTGGTGCACTCCTAATGGCACTCCTGGCTTCCATTCTGCCACGAAGACAGACGACTTCCCAAAGGTGTCTAAAAGAAACCACAAGACAAATGTTCCCCACATCCCTGTAGTAATGTCTCTTTTTACTCCTGTTGGCTCTCTATTGCTCTTATCATATAAGCTGCTTGGCCTGCAGGCCCTGCTCTGCCCAATGGAGCAGCTGGACAAGTCTGGCTCAGTCCCAGAGTTGGGACAGAGGGGACACAAGCAAAGTGCTCAGGATGCAGGATTTAAGGAGGTGCTCACTCTCAGGCTCATGGAAGTGCAGAGCCGGCACCTGAGGGCAGGGGCTTCCTTATATCCTGTGTCCTGGGGGCCTCCTTTGCCTCTGTCAGAAACCAGGCCTGCTTCTCTGCCACCCTTGGGGGGTTTGCTCTCTAGAAGTTTCTCTGTCTTCAGGCTCGTGGAATGGATGACACTCCTACTGGTGTTACTGGTACACATCAAACATGCCTGAATCTACTGGAACCCCAATACACTTGTTCAATTGATTGATTTGTGGATGGCGCAACAGGAAACATATGCTGCACGCCAACCTCGCGCCAAGCCCGCAGCTATGTGAGGCGGTCACCGCGTTACCCCCCTACTTGACAACCTCTGAGGCACAGAAAGACTAAGAGACTTGCAAGAGGTCACACAGCTAGAACGTAGCAGAGCCAGGAGTGGCTGCACCCAAATCTCTCCACTGCCTCTGTCAAGCCCCCTTCAGGGAGCATGGCTGCCTGACAGCACAGGAACAGGGAAGTGACAATGTGTCACTCACTCAAGGTGTGTCAGGATGGATGTGGGCTACCAAACCCTCAGCCCCTGAGTCCTGTCTTTTTTTTTTTTTTGAGATTTTATTTATTTATTCATGAGAGACACAGAGAGAGAGTCAGACACATAGGCAGAGGCAGATGCAAGCTCCCCGCGGGGAGCCCCATGTGGGACTCCATATCAGGACCCAGGATCACAACCTGAGCCAAAGGCAGACGCTCAACCACTGAGCCAGCTAGGAGTCCCTCCAGTCCTTATTTTTATCATTAGTAGCATCCCCATCAGTGCTGGTCCTGACCATGACTATGGAGGAACAACTCTGTGCTGGCTTTGGTGGGGGGAACTCATGTATCCTCAGTACAAGAAGAGCTACACGCAGAAGAGGAGTTACTACCTCTATTTTATAGTCAGGGAAACCAAGGCTCCCAAAATTCAAGGAAGTTGCCCACGATCACACAGCAAGGAGGAAGTAGACTGCCTCCAAGTACAACAGGGGTACAGGTCCAGGGGTAGAGACCTCTCTCAGCCCTTGGCCACTGTAGGGCTCCTTGAAGCCATGTCAGAGCAGAAAGGGACAGGGTGCAGAGAGCCAGGAAGAGCCCACCAAGCATATCCAACCCACCAAGCACAGGCTCTTGAGAGAAATTGAAATCAGCTTCCTTCTGACTGGTCATGTAGGGCAAACCCGGTCATTTTGGCACCTCTTAACTCTCTGTGACCTGATTCAGAGGTTAAGATTGTTTTCCTCAGAATCCCCATACAGTCCCCAAAAGACAACAGCCTTCCAGAGGCCTTGTAAAGCTTGGTAATGGGAAGCAGATTTCTTCTATCGTCTGCTTTCAGCCAAGTGACATGTAATTAAGATTTATAAAACCCTCCTAATATGTGATAATAATGGGAATAATAATTATATTGGGCCTGGGAAACATTGAAGTCCACTAAGTTGGTCAGACAGGCATGAAGAAGCCTAGATAAGATGAAAGGGGGAGAAGATGCCCTCTGGTTTCCCCCAGGCAGAGCCAACAGGAAATCTGTGGAGAGATCAGGCTAGGGGATGATGGGAGGAAAAGCGGGAGCAGATTCTGGGACACAGTTTGTATTGGATGAGCTCACAAGTTTGCAAGATGCTATTCTGCTCAAAGCAACTATTTAGGCAGGGGTAGCAATTAATATGGCATTAGTGAGTTTCCACTAATAACTGATGATGTTAGTAACGATGGTGAACATGAATCACAGTCCTCTTCTTAATCATGTTCATATCCTGGCATTTAACACAAGCTTATAATACAGGAAAGACTCATAAGATATCTGTGACTTGTACTGAATTACAAGTGGTGGTGGTGACAAGAATATTGGTGATGGTGGCAGTGAAGACACTGTGGTGGCGGTGATGATGGTGATGGTAGTGGTGGTGGTGGTGGTGGTGATGATGGTGGTGATGGTGATGATGGTGATGATGGTGGTGGTGCTTGCAGTGACAAGGACAGTTGGGTAGTAATGGCAGTGGTGGACTACGGTAAGAGATGATGGTGAACAGGCTCACAGAATAGGGGTGATGATGACAGTACTGATAGGATTGATAACAGTGACAGTAGTGGTGGTGATGATGATTTTGCAACGATGGCAGACATGGTAACACTAAGGGTTTGGTGATGGTGGCAGTAGTTTGGTGACAGCGGTGTATGATGCTGGTGGTAGGACCTTGGGTGATGATCATCATCATGGTCATAATATAACAAGGACAGTGGGTTGATGTTGATAATGGTGGAGTGTGGTGAACAGGGATGGTGATAATAAGGTAGTGGTGGTGGTTGTGACAATGATAATGAAGGAAGATAAGGGGTATGGTGAAGTGAAAGGAGGAAGAACCCCAAAGCATTAATGTCATCAGCCTTGTTGACAGAGATTTAGTTCCATTTCCCACTCTTTGGTCCCTGGAGCTCATTGTCCCCCATGCTAGGGAACCCTCTGCCTACCACCACTTCAGCTGGAATGCACAACCTTGACATCTGCCCAGTCAAATGCCCTTCTCAGGGGAAGTATTGGTTTTCACAAATGTACAAATGCCCTCCCTGCCTCCATGGTCTGAATCACCAAGTAGATTCCCAAGAGAGTAGAGACAGCAGCATGATGTGGTAGTTAAGAATGTTGATAGTTGGGCTATCAACACATTATGGAAATGACCCAAGTGTCTATCAATAGACAAATGGATAAAGAAAATGTTATATATATATATATATATATATATATATATATATATATATATAATTACACAAAATGGAATATTACTAAGAGTGGGATATATAGGCTGCTCCTTATGGAATGAATAAGTCATGAGGATGAAAGTTACAGCACAGAGAATATAGTCAATGGTATTGTAATAGTGTCACATGGTGACAGGTGGTAGCTACACTTGTATAATGTATTTGTCAAATCACTGTGCTATACACCTGAAACTAACATGACATTGTGCGTCAACTATACTTCAGTTTTTTAAAAGTCACATAGCAAGATAAAAAACATATTATCAAAAATATTACATTGGCAAAAAAAAAGAATCTGAGCTTTGGAGTTGACTTGAATTTGAATTCTCAATTGTGCTGTGTGGCCTCAGATAAGTTACTTAACCTCTCTGAGCCTTCATCCCTTCATATGTACATGAACATATGTACAATGTATGTACAATGAAATTCATAACAGCACATACCTCCCAGGATTGTTGTGAAAATGATGGGAGATGATGCTGTAAAACACACGGCCCACCCAGCACTCAGTGCCCTGTGAGGGATTCAGTAACGTTAGTTGGCATAACTATTACTCACAATGCTATTAGACAAGTAGAAGGGTCTGGTCCCCAGGGTTCTATGGGATAGGGGCTGGAATTAAGAGGCTCCCTCTCCATGGGGCACATGGGTGGCTCAGTTTAGCACCTGACTCTTGATTTCGGCTCAGAACATGATGTCAGGGTCTTGGGATCAAGCCCTACATCGGGCTCCCCACTCAGCATGGAGTCTGCTGGAGATTCTTTTTCACCCTCTCCTTCTGCCCCTCCTCCCACTCACAAGCTCTATCTCTCTCAAAATAAAATATATAAAATCTTAGAAAAAAAAAAAAAAAAGAGGCTCCCTCTACCAGACTCTGCATGTTCTCCAGTGCCATCTGTCTCAACAGGAGAGGAGAGCATCCTGCTTTTGGAACATCTGCTGCAGAGGTCATGATGGAAACCACACCTAACTGAGATGCTCCTGGCCGGGGATGGCTGAGATAGGGTCTTTCCCGGAGAAGCCTAGGGGTATAATTTAAGTTTTTTTCCTTGCATGTATAGCTTCCACATGTTATGACAGTCCTCTGGTAATGTTGTGATCTGTTGAGTCAATTTTTATTCCTCTCCTATTTAAGCTAGCTGGAGTGGCTGATACAATTGGGCTCCTTGGCTTACAGCTATCTCTTCTGAGCAGACACTGCCCTTGCTCAAACGACACAACTTTATCTATGCCCCTAATTCTCTCTAAGGCACAGCCCTGGGCAGCTTAGTCTGGAGAGCCTGCCCTCCCAAGCCCCTGAGGACTGAGCACCAGCCACCACTTCACTCATTTACCCAACCACATTTATCAAGAGTCCACCATGCATCAAGTATCCCACAGCCCCCTGGGAAATGTTATCAGTGGGGAATGTGGGACCCATGCTGGGGTAGGAACAGAAATGAAAATGGTGGTCCTAATATCATCTAACATTCCTTCAGCCCTTCCTAGACAGCAGATGTTATTCTAAGCTCTTTAATTCTCTTATATCCCACAACCACCTTACCAGATAGATAGACAGACGATATTCCCATTTTACAGATGAGAACATTGAGACACTACAGGTGGAGCCACTTGCCCAAAGTCTTACGACTTTTATGTGGCAGGCCAGGACTTGACATCAAGTGGCCTAGCCCGATTTCAGCTCTTTGCCACTCTACTATACTGTCTTTTGAAGGTTATTTAGGAGCACTTTACAGGGGCACCCAACCCCATCTTGGAGGGCAAAGGAAGGAGGGAAGTTTGCCTGGAAGCAGTTCAGAGGCCTGAAAGATTAGTGGGAGACAGTAGGGTGAAGAAACACAGAACAAATGTTCTTGGCAGAATAGTTAGGAGCAGCTTGCACAAAGACTTGAGGGCTAAAATACAATCTATGTAGGTTTAAAAGAAAGAAGAAAAAAAAAAGACTTGAGGGTGAGAGAAAGCCTGGATCAAGCTCAGTCCATTTTTCTGCATTGTTCCAAACGCAATTGTTTATGGAGAGTGTAAGAATATGGAGAATGGGAGGAAGTGATCATTCTTTGTTTGCTTACAATGTAGCAGACATGGCGTGAGTCAGGATAGGCAACACCAGCTGCTATAACAAAGAAACCACAACATAGTAGAGGCTTACGCAATCCGCTTTTATTCTTGCTCATGGAGCATCCCACGTGGAGGTTCCTGGCAGCCATGCAGCCACTTTCTATGCGGTCACTTAGGGCTGCCAGGTCTTTGTGCATCATGGCTTGGCCATCATCTAGAGCAAGGGTCAGCAAATTTCCTTGTAAAAGCACAAGAGTACATTTTTTTTGGCTTTATGCGTCATACAGTCTGCCACAATTGCTTAACTCTGCCGTTACAGCACGGATGCACAGCTATAAAAGATACAGAAATGAATTGCCATGGCCATGTGCCAATAAAACTTTACTGATAAAAACAGGCAGCAGAAAAAAAAAAAAAAAAAACAGGCAGCAGGCAGGATGTAGCTCACGGGCTGTAGTTGGCCAGTCTTTGTTCTAAGGTATCAGAGCCATCCACTGGAGCTTTCCATGCAGCCAGCAGACAAGGGGCAGAGTCACAAGGATCTCACGGGAGAGGCTGTAATTGGCTGGTTTGGAAATGATGACGTCACGAGCGGTCAAACTCCACGAGCCACAGCAAGCGGGACTGAGAAATGCAGGCCATGTACCCAGGGGGAAAAGCACAGGGATTTTGGTGAAAGTACAGCCGCCTCTGCCACACACACTTCGCATGTATCCTTCATTCACTAAGTGGCAGGGAGGGAGGGAGAAAGTATCAGTGGTCCCAGTACACAGCTGTGTTTGCCGAGGCCCCAAGAGGGCGAGGGACTGGCTAGGGTCACAGAGCCAGTGGCAGAGACCTGTCTGCATTAAACCTGCAAAAGCAGAGTTTTGAGGGAGAAAAGGCAGAGACCAGGAACTCAGCCTTGGGGGAGGGCAACATTGGGAAAAAAAAACAAAACAGAACTGGGACGCCTGGGTGGCTCAGTGGTTGAGCATCTGCCTTTGGCTCAGGTCATATCCCGGGGTCCTGGGATGGAGTCCCGCATTGGGCTCCCTGCAGGGAGCCTATTTCTCCCTTTGTCTATGTATCTGCCTCTCTCTGTATGTTTCTCAGGAATAAATAATAAAATCTTAAAAAAAAATAAACTTCACAATGGAGAATGGGTTTGGGCTCAAATATGCTCAAACCAAAACCCAGATGTCAGCCCTGATTTTGTCCTTTCCCTAAGCTGGGACAGCTTTCCCCAAGCTTCACACCTAAGGGGACACTGCCCCAGTCTCTCCTGGCTACCACATTCTGCCACAGAATCCTGGGGAGTCACAGAAGCCCTAATGCAAACCTTGCCTTCTGAGTCCCTACAAAGAGAGATTTCCCAGGACAGGAGGGCTGAACACATTTCATTTAATAGTAGTGTTAGCTTGACTTGGAAATATTAGACACATGGTATGTGGATCTCTGTGCTCTTGGCCCTGCCCTGCCAACGGTGGGGGGGGCTGTGCTCACCTTCCTGCTCCAACACCACTTCTTAGCCTTGGCAGGTTCCATCACTCTATGCCTAAAATATTTCCCAAATCTACCCACTTCATCCCAACAACTGGTCCTGTGCTAGTCTACACCATCTTCACCTCTGCCTGGGCTGGGGCAATGAGTGTCCCAAGGAGCCTCCCTGTTTCTCCTGCAACCCCTCACTGCCCTTTGTCCACACAGCAGCCAGACCCAATACCGCAGAGTGCAACTGGAACCCGGTTACTCCTGTGCTTGACATCCTCCAGTGGCTGCCTTGTTCTTAATAGATCATCCAGATTCCTTGTCACAGCCACATCCCACGTTCATCTCCTGTTCACCTCCTGCTCATCCTCTACCTTTCCTCAAGCTCTTGCTACTCTTTCACTAAGCTAAACCTGTTCCTACCCCAGGGCCTTTGCACTTGCTATCCCTCTTCTGGGACCATTTTTCCCCTGATATCCATATCTTGTGGCTTCAAATGCTGCTTGCCCAGGGATGCCCTCCCTAACTGAAGACTTCTGTCATCTCATTCCCTTTAAAGCATGGTCACAATCTAAAGGGATCCAGTATATTCTTTGTCTAATTTCCTATTGTCAGTCTCCCCCCAGGGGCATGTCAGCTCCAAGAACGCAAGGGTCACATTTGTCCTCTTTATCCTCCAAAATGGACCTTGCACATTTTATCGCCAGGGTT
This sequence comes from Canis lupus baileyi, assembly GCF_048164855.1. NCBI lineage: Eukaryota > Metazoa > Chordata > Mammalia > Carnivora > Canidae > Canis > Canis lupus. Next base: position 58,228,151 of record NC_132845.1, read on the forward strand.
GGGAAAAGCCTACACATACTGATTACAGGGACTTTGGTGAGTGGGAGGCTTCCGGGTTCATCATCAACCATCTTCCATCTTCAGTGACACTTCGAGGAGCATCCCACCCAGGATGACCAACTGTCCCAGTTTGCCCAGGATCATCTCAGTCATCAAAGTCCTGCATCCATCCTGGGACAGACCTTAGTCCCAGGAAAACCAAAACAGCTGGTCACCCCAAGTGCAGGACAGCAGTTAGGAGCACAGACACGGGAGCCAGGCCACCCGGCATCCGCTGAACCCCAGCTCTGTCAATCACTAGCTGAGGGACCCTGAGCAATTTACTTAGGGCTTTGTGCCTCGGTTTTCCCATTTGTAAAATGGAGACAGTAATAGTATCAACCTTGTAGGGTTGTAGTGGGGACTTAATCGTGTTAACATTTGTAAAGCACCACATGAAGCAATAGGTAAGGTACAATGCACCAGGTACACAGTAAATCTTCTTTTGAAGAAATAATCTGCAGGCCCCAACCTCTCCCCTCATCTGGAGGGAAACGCCCAATGAATAACCAAAGTCACAAGCTTGCAGCCATTCCCCTCTCACCGAGAGTAATAGCCCCGAAGTGGCACTTACCGGTCCTGCAAAATGACTCGTTTAAATGCCAACTGCCGCACGTCACCTTCGCTGGCCGAAAGTTATTCTACTTGATAATAGCCCAGAAATTATGACACTGTACTGTTCTACACGGAAGGATGGACCAGGGCCACTGGTAAGTTCTGGCACCTGCCGGTCTCAGCAGAGCAGATGATGGAGAGAAAAGTCCAGGTCGGGAGCAGGCCCTCGTTCCACCGGCACCTTTCTGTGCCGCTCCTCCGCCGAGATACGAACCAAATACATCAGACCTTTCCTGCTCCAGGCCCACCTACCTGCTCGGCTGGTGCGAGGCCCCCCTAGAAGGGTGTCGAGGTCAACCCCAGTCCAACCCTAAAGGCCTCCTCCCAGTTAGACCCTGGATCCCTTCCCTCCTTAAGTAAGGAAGAGATCTTAGCTGGTCCATTCTCACTGACAATCGATAACCATAAAAGTTATCGAAATGAAAACGACCTGAGATTTTCAGAAAGTACGTACACTCTGACCTCACCCCCATACACGTGAATCAGAACCTCCTAGGGTAGGGACCCAGAAATGGGCCTTTTTAAAAGCTCCCCAGGTGACCGATGTGCAGTCCTAGGCAAGAACTCCCAATGCAGATTTTGATTCCAATTGAATGAACACGTAGAGGGCTGCCCGGGCTGGCTGTGTAATCCCATTTTAATCTCGCAGAGACCCTGGCAAGATAGGTATCATCCTGGGGCGCCTGAGTGGTTTAGTCGGTTAAGTGGGCGACTCTTGGTTTCAGCTCAGGTCGTGATCTTGGGATGATGGGATCGAGCCCCATGTTGGGCTCTGTGCGAAGTAGGGAGTCTGCTTGAGATTCTTTCCTCCTTTCCCTCCCCCTCTGCTCCTCCCCCTGCTCACGTCCACTCTCTCTCTCAAAATAAATAAAATCTTAAAAAAAAAAAAAGATAGGCATCATCCTATTACAATAAACTGAGGCTCAGAGTTGCACAATGCCACGCAGTGAAAAATGGCTGTGAAGGCCTTAAAACCCCATCTTTGGGCTCCAGGTCTCACCTCTGGCCACAGTCCCTCGAATGTGGCTTCCTGTTCCTGATTGGCAATATTCACCTCACTGTTCTTTGCCTTCCTTGCCTTTCCACAGGAAGCCAGGCACCATTGTGCTTAGGAGCCAGGAGGCCTGGGATTGAACCCCAGTCCAGCTGCTGCCTGACTTTGTTCATAACATCCCCTTCTGGGGCTTCAGTGGTATTCATGCAGGAAAGGGTCTCGGCAGGGTTTGCCTCCAAATCAGCAAATCCCATCTCCGGTTTCCCCTGAGCTCACAGAGAAACTACATCTCCCAGCTTCCCTTGCAGTTAGGTGTGATCACTTAACTGAGCCCAGCCAGTGAAAGTGAGCAGAAGTGATGTCATGGCTTCCAGACCCCGCCCAGTAAGGCCTCCCAGGTGAGCTGCACCTTTCATCCCCAGCCCGCTGACTGGACAGAGTGGATCCAATTCCATCATCGGTAAAGTGAGGGTGACGAGGAGGCTGCAGGGAGCCACTGTGAGGCTGGAGCAGTGACAGATGCCCCGAGCTTCGGATAATGCATGGTGACCGCTGCACAGTTGTGAAGTATTACAGTAGGTCCCCCACTTCCCCGGGGGTGTTACGTCCCAGACCCCTGCAGATGCCAGAAACCCCAGGTAACACCCAACCCTGCATATACTACCTTTTTTCCTGTACACACACACCTGTAATAAAGTCTGACTTATAAAGTAGACACAGTAAGCGATTAGTGATGATCACTAATAATAAAATAGAACAATCCTAACCATCCACTGTACTGTAAGTTGTGTGACTGTGGTCTCTCGCTCTCTCTCAAACTCTCAGTGTCCCATTCTACCCTTTGTCTTCTTGTGATGATGTGAGATGTTCAAATGCCCACGTGATGAGATAAAGGGACGTGGGTGTCTGTGAGGCTGCATTAGACTACTACTGGTGATCCTCTGACGAAAGGGCAGGAGGCGGATCTTCTGCTCCTGGACAGTGGTTCGACTGCAGGTGACACCCACAGAAGGCAAAACCGCAGATAAGGGGAGGGACTGCTGTTCTGTTATTCTCACCACCTAAGACAGGAGAAGAGCCAGATGTAGGCGATCCCCGCTCCGCCCCACCCACCCTTTTCCCCTCAGACATGTCACCTCCCCAAGGTCAGCGATGCAAGTAGGGGGGAGGGGGTTGGGCTTCATAGGAAAGAAAATGAACCTTTCTTTTCTTCTTCTTCTTTAAAAGGAAATGATAGGGACGCCTGGGTGGCTCAGTGGTTGAGCGTCTGCCTTCAGCTCAGGGTGTGATTTTGGGGTCCCAGGATCGAGTCCCACGTCGAGCTCCCTGCATGGAGCCTGCTTCTCCCTCTGCCTGTGTCTCTGCCTCTCTCTCTATGTCTCTTATAAATAAATAAATAAAATCTTTAAAGAAAAAAATAAGGAAATGATAGATCCTACCTAATAAGATTGTGAGAACTAATACCATTCTCTAAATGGGTGCTTCTCAAAGACTGCTCCCCTGACCAGCAGCATAAACATTACCTGGGAACTTGCTAGAAAGACAAATTCTAGGGCCCCACTCGAGACCTGCTGAGTTAGAAACTGTGAGGCTGGGCCAGGCCATCTGTGTTCTAAGAGCTTTGAACACCAGATGATTCCGATGTCTGCAGGAGTTTGAGAATATAAAGGACCCCCCAACTGTGCCTGTCCTATGTGAAAACCGTCCTAAGAATGGTATTTTTGTTTCTGGCGGGGACCGACTGGACCTTGAAGAATGAGTAATGTGTGGCACCAGCCTTTCCTTTCACCCACAAATTGGGTTGCTCAGGAAATTTATCAGTTGTTAAAACATGTTTCTTAACCCACTGACTCTCTCTGACTCTGTTTTGCTGTGCCTGGTCAGCACCAAAGCAAATTCAGGCCTCCCTGGATTGCCTGCTCCTTTCCGGGGTCGGGCCTGGGTCTCAGGCCAAGATGTCAGTCAGTCTGGGCAGGGTGTGGGGGATCTGTCCCCATGGGTTACCCCTGAGGTGCCCGCCTTCCTGTCCACATGACCCCTTCAGAAGCAGAAGCGCTCATAACGTGCTGGGGACCCTAGGAACTGCACGAGGCTGCCTCTGGCACCTTCATCCGGAGCTTGGAGCTCAAGATCTCAGATGCCCACAGGGGCTGGGCTAGTCAGGAGAAGGACCCAAGCCAACTGGCTGTGACCCAGCAGCAAGGAGGGGGTGCTGTGGGGAAGCAGCCAGTTCTTGCCAGGCCCCCAGGGGCAGCCTCGTGGGAGCACAGACCCAGTGCTGGCCCCATGTCGTCTTCAAGACAAACTACAAATCTGAATCTGAATTTTCAAGAGAAATTTGAAATATACAACCTCAAACCTTGGCAACTTAAAAAAAAAAAAAAAAAGCATGGATCAAACCAAGGGGGCCCAAGTTGGGGTCTCTGGTCTTAGAGGCAGCCTCTTCTCCAGCGCCTCACCATCTCCCCAGGGACAGAGGGAGATGCAGGGCAGTAGAGTCCAGCACTTGATAACGCTCAGGCCTAACAGCACTCCCCTTCCCGCACCCCAACCCCCAGCCAAGTGCAGTCTCTCTGCAGTCTGTGGAGGGGGTCCCGTTCTCCCCACACTCTTGCTCCAAGATGTTTCATGGCGCCTCAAATCCCCTGCAGCTTCTAAGTTCTCCTAAAAGACAAGAAAAGCCAAAAAAGACTTATGAGCTATTTCTTCCTCCCCTTCTGCTATATTTCTCCCCTGAGGCAGCAGCTGCTTGCTTTGATGAGAAGGGAAAGGGGGGAACTGGAGAAAGGAGAAACAACAAAAAAGATAAAGTCATGTATCAAAATGGGATGTTGCTTCGTGCACAAAAGCAGATGGGAGGGGCCAGGGAGGGGAGCGGGCGGCCCCACCTGGAATTGGGGCCTCTCCTCCTGCAGCGGCTCCTCTCTCTGGGACAGGGGCAGGGCCCGGGTTACTGGATGAGATGGGGTGGTCAGGGGAGGCCTCCCGGAGGAGGTGACGTTTGAGCTGACACCTACAGGATAAAGGAGCCAGCTTGGAACCGTTTGGAGAGAAGGCATTCCAGGAAGAGGGAATACATAGCAAGGGCAAGGCGCCAAGGGATGTTCAAAGGCAGCAAGGAGGCCGGTGTGGCCAAGCAGGAGGGGGAGGAGCCAGAGCTGCTCTCAGGACCAGGGTGGCCGCAGGGGGGAGTCCGGGGTTGGGAGAAGCTCTCTTGAAGGGTGGTAAGCAAGACAACCACATGATTGACAGTTGTAGATCACCCTGGCTGCTGTGGGAGAACAAACTGTAGGAGGGGTGAGTTGCAGCGGATGCGGATGCCCCGGTGGGAGAGGTGCTTGGCTCAGGCCACCTTACTCGGGAAGGAACTGGAGACTGGAGCTTGCATGCGAGGCGTATTTTGGAGGTGCTGCTGGTCAGACTCACTGGTGTTGGGCAAGGAAAGAAAAGAGGGCATCTGGATGAAGCCTTCTTTTTTGCCTCGAGCATTGCTGACTGTCCACTTGGGCCATTCAGTCATCTCTTTACCCTGCAATGATTTATTGAACACCTACTATGTGCCAGGCTCTGGCAATACCCTGGGAAGCTACGGAGATCAAGAATACAGGGCTGCTGTCCTCAAGGAGCCACCTTAAGTGACCTGCGCTTTCTGTGGCCCCTCTCCCTCCAAACTGCAGAGAAGGGAGGGTTAAGAGGGGGCAATGTGCCCTCCCCACCAAATGAAATACCCCTTCATGGAGTCAGCAGATCTCTACGGAGCACCTACTGTGTGCCAAGCACAGTTCAGCAGTAAACAAGACAGGCAAGGTCCTTGCTGTCATGAGCACCTAACTTAAGCTGACCTGCGAAACATCACAGCTTAGCCCAGCCAACTTAAATGTCCTCAGAACACTTACATTAGCCTGCAGTTGTGCAGAAGCATCCAACGTGAAGCCTAGTTTATAAATAAGTGTCGAGGGACACCTGGGTGGCCCAGCAGTTGAGCATCTGCCTTTGGCTCAGGGAGTGATCCCGGAGTACCAGGATCAAGTCCCCCATCGGGCTCCCTGCATGGAGCCTGCTTCTCCCTCTGCCTGTGTCTCTGCCTCTCTCTCTGTCTCTCATGAATAAATAAATAAAATTTTAATAAATAAATAAATAAATAAGCGTCGAACAGCTCATGTAATCGAATACTGTCCTGAAAGCGGCAAACAGAATGGTGGTATGGGGACAGGACGATTGTGAGTGCCGGGGGTCGACCCTGGCAATGGCGTGGCTGGTTGCCCCTGCCCTATATGAGGATGTGGACCGTGCATCCACCAGCCCAGGGAAAAGATCCACACTGAAAATTCCAAGTATGGTTTCTACCAAATACATATTGCTTTTACATCCCAGTAAAGCTGAAGAATCCCAAGTTGGGCCATTGAACATCGGGGGCATCTGTGGTAGGTTCTGAGCAGCAACATGAGAGCACAGGTTGTGAGAAGGTGAGAGAGGCCAGTGGAGAGAAGCCCAGAGAGGGAGAGCTCCAGGCAGGGGAAGCTGGAGCCTCAGAGGCTCTGAGGAGAGGAGCCCCCAGCATGTTCCAGGAGCAGCAAGGAGCCGCAAGGAGCTGAGGTGACTGGAGGCAGGAGAGCAGGACGGAGGGAGGGCAGAGGACTAACAGGGCTCCCATCTGTAGGGCCTTGTGGACCACGGGAAAGATTTTGGGTTTCACCCTGAGTGCAATGCACACTCATCAGGGGATCCAGCTCACCAGGGGCCGTCCCTTCAGCTACCCTGCCATCCTCCCACACGCATCCCAGAGTCCCCCAGAGGGCCCGACACCGCCACCCACCATCACGGGCTTCTTCGACTCACCCAGCAAGGCTGCTGCCTCTGGGCGGGCAGCGTACGTGATTTACAAGTCCCTCCCCGGGATTGTGTATTTGGGGGCATCTGTTCCATTTTTGTTGCTTCTGGCCAGGGCTTTGGTACTCCTTCACAGATCAAATCACTGCCTCCCTTCCCGGCTAATTCAAACAGCTGGTTACCGCTCACCAATTCCCTGGCTCTAATTGCCAAGGGAAGAATTATAAATAAATGTGTACAAGCAGACAGATGCTGTCATTTAAAAAATCGATCCATCTAGCAAAAATGCCCCACTTAGGACTGAAGTGGCATACTGCAGAGCATGTGTCTTGGTGGCATTTTTAATGAAATCAGAAAAACAATGGTGGAGCTCACTAATGGATTCCAAAGGAGCGATATGGCCAAGGACAGAGGGAGGGACACTGTGGCTTCAACGTCCAGGAGCCAGAGCCATAAAAGGGATGCAGTGTTCCTCTGTTGTTCCACGTGTACTTCTTTCCTTTGTGACTTCTTCCAGCCTCCCCCTGCCTCTTCCTCCTGGTACGACATCAAGTCAGACTCACTCAGCATAATTTTGTGGGTCTTAGAAGCAGTTGGCAACCTTCACATTGTGGCTCCTGGGAACCTCAAACCAGAGTGAGGTGTCATGGTCGTTGCTGGGTGCACAGCTAGGACATCCCCTAGCTTTCCTGGTAGCCAGGTTTGTACCAAGAGGCTGCTGGAACCAGAACAGAAGTGACCACTGCCAGGTCTGACCCATAAAGATCTCCCACATGAGATCGGCCAGCATCTTTCCCACCCATGGACTGATGGAAGAAGACTTGGGAGGGCGGAGCCTCAGCTGGAAGGACTGTGGGTCCCTGAATGAGTATGTGGAGCAGAGCTGTTTGCATTGAGGTGAGACGAGAGAGAGAGAGAGAGAGAGAGACAGAGAGAGAGAAATAAATTTACTGTCTCAGGCCAATATTTGGGGGAAGTTTTTACTGTAAAAATCCTACCCTGGCTAATACACTATGCATCTCAGAATTCATTCTTTCACTCATTCATTCACTGAGCAGCTAATAAAAATAATACCATTTTTCAGATGGCAAAACTGAGGCTCAGAAGGCTAAAGAACCTGCTAAAAGACAAACAGCTGATAAAAAGAGTAACAGTGATCGCTTATTGAACACTCACTATGTGCCAAACCCTGTGCTACATGCCTCACATGTGGTATCTTCTTTATTCCTCAAAAATTCTCATAGATGTTTTTATTAGCCCTATTTTACAAAGGAGGGAAGTAAGGCTTAGAGATATGAGTCAATTTGCTCAAGACAGGGAGGAAAAAAGAGAGAAGGAAGGAGGGAAAGAGGAGGAGGGGAAGGAAGGAGGGCACGAGGGAGGAAGGAAGGAGGGAGGAAGGAAGTACAATTCACACTAGGGACACGTGAGTGGCTCAGCGGCTGAGCATCTGCCTTTGGCTCAGGGTGTGATCCTGGGGTCCGGGAATTGAGTCCCACATCAGGCTCCCTGTGAGGAGCCTGCTTCACCTTCTGCCTGTGTCTCTGCCTCTCCCTCTCTCTGTGTCTCTCGTGAATAAATAAATAAAAATCTTTTAAAAAGAAAAGAGAGTATGATTCACACTAGAAAGCTAATACTGCCTGTTCTTTCAATACCAAGAAGGAGTTTCTAATAATAAGCTAATCACTTTGCATCTTGAAATACCAGCTTACCTCCAATTAGGCCAGCCATAGAGAACTGGAGAGCTACGCTCACACACACACACACACACACACACACACACCTTAAAGGTTAAAACCATTACATCAAAATAAAACATATGGTCACCCAAATCTGCATTTATTACATCTAATTGGAAGAGACACAATCAAGTACGTGAATATTTTAGCAGTTTCCAACATGCAAATCACCATGCCAAGGCCCAATTACTCACTAATCAGCACACACATGCCCAGCTTTTGGTGCACTGAGTTGGAATAACACTCCGTCGTTTCCCTCTTGGCTGCAGTGTTTGGGTGTTTTCTCACTGAGAGTCATTTGTCATTTGCTGGTGCCTTTAAATGGGACCCCATGAGCAGAAAGCCTTGAAGAGCCCCCTCTCACCAAGTTTATAAGCTTGAGTTATGTCTAGAGAATACTATAGGCAAAGGCAAGCTATTTGGCTCTAAAATTCAATCGAAAATTCAGATCTTTTCATGTAATCTCTTACTAATAGGCTTTAATGAAGAGGTTTTGATGGCTGTTATTTAAGCCACAGGACATACAGGGAACAAATGGGAATTAACAGAAATTTACTTTCTGGCCAATTCCAATAAAGACCAGAGTTCCCATGCTGACAGCAAGACAAAAACACAGTGGCAGTATTTGCCCAAATGCTACTTATTTGCATCTTCCCACTGAGGATTTTCACCATGTCTGAATACCCCCTAGAAAATTACTCACCTATTTTTCTTTGAAGCACTCATTTTTTTGGGGGGGTAAATTTTGCATCATTATGTAAATGAAAAATCCAGTTTCACTCACCCTATTTAAAAGTCATATTAGTCAAGAAAGATTAGGCACTGAAGCAATAATAGTTGATCCCAAGAGTTTAAGGGCTTAACACAGTATAAACGATGTGGGTTGACAGAGGGCCCCACTCAGCCAGTGAGAGCCTCAGCAGAGGGAGTCATGCCATCCTACAACAGGAAATGACAGAGCTGGAGCGTCCCTCGTGGGCTTTCAAATCTTCCACACATAGCCCATTGACCACAAATAGTCACATAGCCCTGCCTACCTGAAAGGGGACTGGGAAATACGGGGGCACATGCATACTACTAAGCAGTAAATGTCTCTGCAGCAGAGAGTAGCTCCCAAGCAAGTAAAATAAAAACAGAACAATATGATTAAGTTCCATCTAGAAGGCTGTGCTATGACAGTGCTCAGAGCCAGAATGTTATAAAAGAAAAGAAATGAGCAAGCATTATAAATGCACTAAAGATGTTTACAGCACCAAGCTGAGACCTTCTCCTTGACCCCAATGAAAGGACTAGGAGAGACATGACAAGGCAATGGCCGTCTCTCAAGGGAACCCAGTGTTATGTAGGGTGTGTCCCTGTATCATCTGAAACCATCTTCAAGCAAAATCAAACCATGGAAAAAGTTCTTTGAAGCAAAATAGAAACCAGATGGAGATGAAGGATGTTTTAAGTAAGATAAGAATCCTTGGGTGTGCAAGAGCATCACTCATGTGCCAGGTGGTACTTTCCAAAGACGATGACACCGGTTGATTGCATCTTATAAGCTCTGACAATGTGACAATGACAAACTTCTACCAAGAAGGTAGAGGAATCTACATCCTCTCCCCCTCGATGTTGAGATTATAATCCCCCATGATTATGACAGAATTAGACTCCATGACTTCCAAGGCTATGTCAGAAAGGTATTACACCCCAGCAGCAATGAGCACACTTGGCACCCAGATGCTGGTCTCTAATACCATTCTCCAATAAAAGGAACCAGGGCTCCTTGGAGAAATGGCTGCTACTGGTACTGGGGCATGAAATAAATGTGACAAACCTGGATTATCTTAGAGCATCAGAAGGTAAGGAAGTGCTTGTGTTTGCACACGTGCACGCGCACCCACGCACATACACTGAATAATTGGGGGATGAAAAGGTCATGGAGCCATCCTGAAGAGCTCTCCAATGGCCAAAGCTGGAAAAACAAATAACAGAATAAATAACATACTATTGGATGATAACCCAAAGTAGAAAATAAATAACCACAAGTCAACACTGATATAAATCAATGATTGCATAAATAAATAAATAGGGAAGAATAGACAAACTTGTCATGTAGAATTCCAAGAAACTTATGTAGATGCTCTGCTCTCAAGGAGGCAGGCTGCACAGAGCTAGTGTTCCTTCCAAAAACTATCGTGTGGAAAGGAGGAGGAAGAATAATTTTATGGTGGGGACACCCAACAAACACCACTGCAGCCAAGTGACCAAGATCAACATCAACAGGGATCAGTCACGCTAATGGTATGTAGCCCTGACATGACATGTTCAGAATGGCCCTTCACCTCTGCAGTCTTTCTCCTCAAAACCCATCCCCCCAGCCCAATCACGAGAAAAACACGAGAAAGATCCTAACTGAGGGACATTCTACAAAAGTCCCTCACTGGCACTCCTGGAAATAGTCAAAGTCATTGAAACAAGGAAAGTAGGAGAAGCTGTCACAGCCCAAGGGCAAGAAGGACACGTGACAATTTAACGTGATAATGGTATCCTGGATGCCATGTTCTACCCTAGGACGGAGAAAGGATATAAGGTAAAAACCAAGAAAAGCTGAATAAAAGGCGAGCTTTAGTTATAAAGTTATAAATGTATCCACATTGGTTTATTAATTGCGACAAATGTACCACATGAACATAAGTTAATAGGGGAAGTGGGTGTGGGGTATCTGGGAACTGTATTGTCTCAGCAATTTTTCTGTAGATCTAAAACTATTCTAAATCAAGTTTTTGTGTGTGGGTTTTTTTTTTTTTTAAGAGGTACAGCTTCCTCTTGGTACTCTCTCTCTCTCTCTCTCAGGGCACAGCCCTAAGGGGCCCTGAGCTGACACGTGCAAGTCCCCCCTCCTTGGCACCATCCTGTTGAAGAGACCATGCAGAGAGACCACGCAAAGCTAGAGATGCCCAAAGAGCCTCAGCTGCTCCAGGCCCTGCAGTCTGTCACAACTGTTAGTCTTCCGCACCCAGGGGCCAGATGTGTGCAAGGGGGCCTTTCAGATGTCCCCGGCTCCCGGCCTTCTAGCTGCTCCAGCACAGCACCCAACAGAGCGGTCCCCACCAAGCTCTGCTCAAATTGTAGATTCGTGCAGAAAACAAATGTTTTATGAAGTCGCTAAATGCTGTGATGGTTTGTCACGGGGCATTAAGCTAAATGGAACAATTGGTCTGCAAAACTGACTTTGGTCATTGATTGCCTCCCTCTACATACCTGTCCTTACCTCTGCTCGGTGCCGGGCAGTGGAAGCAGATTCACAAGAATTGGGCCCCGCTCTTGAAGAACTCTCATTGGAGTGTAAGAAACAGAGCCCCGTGAGACAAAAAACAAATAACAATGCTGGATCCAGGCCAACGGGGTGGATGCAGAGTTTCAGAGACACAGAGAAGGGAATGAATGAGTCTGAGGGATCCCGGGGATGCGAGAAAAGATGAGAAAGAACAACATTTTTGAGCACCTGGTACATTTCACTGTTCTAAACGGGTTAAAACATTTATATGAACCAATCTTTCCGATCAACACCAGGATGTCATTATAACCACTTGAGAGATAGGGAAACGGAGTCACAAAGACATGAGGGGATTGCTTAGGGCCTGTTGAGCGGCTGAGATAGATGTGAAGGTTCTCTCAGTTTTCCTTAAAAAGAGAAAAGAAAGATTGGGCAGCCCCGGTGGCTTAGCAGTTTAGTGATGCCTTCAGCCCAGGGCGTGATCCTGGAGTTCCGGGATCGAGTCCCACGTCGGGCTCCCTGCATGGAGCTTGCTTCTCCCTCTGCCTGTGTCTCTGCTCCCCCGCTCATGAATAAATAAATAATATATTAAAAAAAAAAGATTATGTATTTGAGAGGGAAACTGTGTGTGTAGGAGCAGGGGGAGAGGCAGAGGGAGGGGGGGAAGCAGACTCCCTGCTGAGCAGGGAGCCCAACACAGGGCTCAATCCCTGGACTCCAGGATCATGACCCGAGCCAAAGGTAGACGCTTAACCGACTGAGCCACCCAGGCGCCCCTTGGTTTTCCTATCTATAAAATGAAGCCACTGAATAAGATGCATGCCAGGGATCATTCTGCTCTGAGGCTTGGGTTGCCTGCCCAGCATCTGTTCCCTTTCTTCCAGGAAAAGCCATTCAACTTCTAAGAGGAGAACTGCCTAACCTCCACTCCCAGTCAAGAGGGGAAACACACAGTCTCAGCCAGTCACAGTATCACACCCACCTTCACAGCGATTGGCTCGGGCAAAAGCAAAGAGACTCACGCCAGGCCAATAAGAGTCTCCTCCGCTGGAGAAGGAATTCTTAGGAATTTCTTAGGAAAATCCACTCGCCCTGGAGTTGCCAAACCTAGGATGTAAACTTGGAGCTGTCAGGGGTTATCATAAGAAGAAAGTCTTCCTGGAAATAAAACCAGTTCAGAGGAAAAGCGAGGCCAAGCGATGGTGCACTATCATCTGAGCACCTAGGTGCAGCCCTGCCTGAAGCTGGCCAGATCAATCCTTGGAATTTTCCATCCTATGAGTCAATAAATGTGATCATTTGAGTTGAATTTCTGCAATTGATAACAGAAAGATGTCAGATGCAATTCAGTGACAATGATTTGTGCTAGGGTTTGTGTCCGTATTTTTATTCCCCTTATTGATGTTAAGTTCATAAAATATGCCTTTTTCACCTTTGTAGCTTCACTCCCACACCTACCACTGTCTAACAGTGCCTGGCACACAGGAAGGCTCAGGAAAGTATTTGTGGAGTTGCACTGATGGGCATCACCGATTACTTTCACCCCAGGCTCCTCTGGCTCTTCCGCTAGATGGAAGCCCCCCGGAGGTCTGAGGTACCTGAGCTTCGGTCTGATTCCTAAGGCACATGGGGCTCTGAGTAATCACAGTGGTTTCCTGCAGGTTCTTCAATGGGCCAGGACTAGAGGCCTGGAACATGGGCATGATAGCACATCAACACAGCAGTTTAAAAGCTTGGGCTTTGAAATCAGACTTATTGGGACCCTATCTTTCTCTGCATGTTACAGAAGCTTTAGTATCAATGCTTCAGGACCAGAGGTGAAGATGAGACAATGCAGACATAAATCACCCAGCTCAAGGTAAACCCTCAAGAAATGGCAACTATCTCGATTGCCAAAAGCAATCCTAATCCTAATCGTCTCCCCACCCCCAACCCCACCCCAAGGTCCCCATGGAAAATCGCATAAGCGTGAGGACGGATGGACTGTTCTACTCTTCCTCCTGCCTCATCCCCAGAAGCAGTAGCACACCAGGCTGGGAGCAGCTCCCAGGAACCTCCCGCAGCTGGGGGCCAGCAGGGCAGAGGCTAGGCTGCTCCTGGCTAGGCTTAGATGTCCCTGCAGCAGGGTCCAGGGTGGTCCAGGGTCTGCAGTGATCTGTAAGGATCAGAACCCAGGCTGTTCCCCCTGGAAACAGCCCAGACTGTCAAGCTTCCTCCTTCTCCTACTTTCATTCTGGACCGAAATTCCTGCAGGAAGAAGAGAAGCAGAGGCTCCAAGGTCCTAGACCCATTCAGATGATGGCAGAAGGAGCCTGGTGGATACTGGAGATGGAAGAGCAGGGGGCGAGGCCTGGAGACAGCAAACCCAGGATGGAAGAACTTGCCTCCCCAGGCATCCCAGTACCACCGGTGGGAGCACCCACACTTGGGAACTTTGCTGTAAGTCACTACCATGGCCTCTTCTGCCCTGCTGACCCCTTCATTCCCCTCTCCAGCAGATGGGCTGTTTTCTTTGCCTAGAACACCCTTCCCCATGGCAAGGTATCTGATTTAACTCTTCTTCCCATTATTTAGTGGGGATGTAAATGGCTTGGTGGAGACAGCTTGTCTCTGCCTCGTAATGTCCAGGGTTCAGCTGGAGAGACTCCAATGGCTGAGGTTACAATCTTCTGGAGGCTTGTTCCCTCAATGCTCGGTGCCTGGACTGGGATGATTCAAACACTAGGCCTTGGGGGCGGGGGGTGGTCAGACTTCTCACAGGATGGCCCCAGGCTTCTGAGAGTTCCAGGGAACCAAGCAGAAGCTGTCTCATTTTCTGTGACCCAGCTTCAAAGTTCCATAGCATCCCTCCTGCCCTGTTCTATCAGCCAAAGTGGGCACAAGCCCACAGACTCACCAGAAGAGGCACACGCTGCCCTTCTGCATGGGAGGAGTGCCAAGGGTCTGTGGCCATTCTTTAAAACTTCCACACTCTTCCATACCCTTGATCTGAACCTGTGACACGCGCTTGTGTCACCTATGATGACACCTGCCGTGACACTCTTCACAGTGACCGCTATTTATCACACCTCTGTCTGGTGACTCCTCTAGCCTGTGGGCAGCGAAAACCTGACTCAGACCATGTCTGTCCCGGGCCCCGAATTCTCCACAAGCTCCCACTTCACTCACAGTAAAAGCCTAAGTCCTAATGACAGCCAGAGCAGCCCTGCAGTTTGGCCCCCATTTATGTCTCTGACTGTATGGGTTCCCACGCCCCCATGGCTCCTGGGACTCCAGCCGCCCCAGCCCCTGAGCTATTCCTTCTGCCTTGAAACTCTCTTCCTGCACATGAACACAGGACTTGGTCTCTCACTTCCTTCAAGTGTCTGCTCAGGGGTCACCTTATCAGGGAAGTCTTTGCTGCAAAAAACAGCAACCCCGTCCTAAATACACCTGGCATCTAGAGTTCACCTGGTTCTCCTTCCTCTGCTTTATTTATAAATGACACACATGCACACACAAGCCTCTTGTAAAACAACTTAGAGTTCCTCTCACCAAGTGGTGGACTCCCTTTCCTTACCCATCTTGAATCTGACTCACCGTATGACTGACTTTGGCCAATAGAATGTGACCTAATTTAGCAATAGAAGTGCTTTATGCCACTTAAGAGTCTATGTCTCAAGAGACTCACAGTTCCCATTCCTGCTCATGGAATCCCACCACTGTCATATGAACAAGCCCAGGCTAGCCTGCTTGTGGTGAGTGACCACTAGTCCCATTATCCTCATTGCCCTGGCCAACCACAGGTGACCACCAGACATGAGATAAGGCCATCTTCATAGGAGCAAGCCCTACCAAGACCGAGTCAGACTCAGACTATCAATCAAACCATCCAGAAGCTCTGTAGTCTTATTGTTTTAAGGTATCCAGTTTGGGGATTGTTTGTTATGCAGCTTTATTTGCAGTAATGGATAACTGATACAGGCACTTGGCCCAATGCCTGCATGCAATATGTGCTCGATAAATCGTTGCAACACAAATGAATCAATGAACGAAAAAGAAGAAAATGTTTGTCTTGTTGGTCACGATCACTCCAAAACCGAGCACAGTGCTTGGCGTGTACTGTGGAATGGATGAGGAGAGGGTGACCGGTCCTATTATCCAGCCAAAGCAACCAAACGAAATGCTTTGGCTTTCCAGGACTTGGGAAAAAGATCTCCTGGGGCCCATGGAAGAAGGGAAGGAAGTAGTGTTTAGTCTATAATGGAGCAATGCTAGAGTCCATCCTGACCAGGATCTTTGGGCTGGCTGTGCCCTGGGCAGTGGTCTGTGTGAGAATCCAAAGAAATAATGGTGGAGGAGGGTTTGCACAACAGCAAGAGAGGACCCAGCCTGGCCATGAGGCTCTGGGTCTCTCCCTCAGGTCGGCTTTACGCAGGTTCCAGAACCCTCTACCACCTGCCCCTCCCACTGTTCCTGACACCCGTGAGCCCCAGAGCTGCCACTCTCAAAATGTAGTTACCATCTGCCTCTGAGTTGTCCAGGAAGCTAGCGAAAATGCAGAATCCTGGGCTTGACTCCAAAACGGTTATACCGAAAACTCCACGGGTGGCGGCCAAGAGCCTGGATTTCAAGAAGCTCCACACTATTCTAGGGGACCAGTCCTAATACGTTGGAACATAGGGATCCTGGAACAGACTGGGGAATAGAGGCTGGAGACGGGTAGCTGCCCTATCAGTCCTCACCACCACAGGAGAGATAGGTTCTCATACCCACTTCATGGAGGAGGACATTAAGGCTCAGAGAGGCACTAAGTGTTTCAGGCCGCCTGGCTTCCTATCAGCCACATTGTGCTTTCAACCCACCCACCCTGCCCCCCGCCAGCAACATCCACTCAACAAAACACTTTGGTTTTTATCTTCCTCTTCTTTTAAGGTCATTTCAGGCTCACTAGCTCCTTGCTGAGGTGGTAATGGCTTATGGAGAATGAAGGCACCAAATGGGTAAGCGACCAGCTTTAGGTTCCTCCAGTGAGTGGAAGATTCAGTACAGGGGAGGTTTTCACACCATCTTTAAGCAACTGGAGTTGATTAAATGTCTCTTCTGCAGCCAAGCTAAATGATGTTTTCCAGCTTAGAGTTTTGTTTGTATGTGTGTGTTTTAAATAAATTTGGTAATTAAGCCACAAATGTTCCCAGCACACTTGGATATATTTAAATTACAGGCTGCTGATCAAACGGAGAAAATTCACAAACATGGACATACACGGTGCCTTTTGTCGGTTCCCCCGCCCTCCTGCAGCACTCAAAGGGTTCCAGTCTGCTTGGTGGCCAATTCCAAGGCTGCCAGGGACAAGGGGAGGTGGGGGGGAGGAGGGAGGATCGGCAATGACACGACAGGAAGTGAAGTCCCATGGTGAAAGACTGTGGTTCTTTTCTTTTACAAAAACATTTCATTGGAGTCTATAATTTATCTCAACAAGGCGGTTTTGAAAACACAAGTTGGCAAAAGGGATGTTTGTCTCTGCCCACTCACTGTGACGGGCCAGGGCCCCATCGCAGATCACTCTGAAGAGAGAACCAGGGGGTCTTGTGTTCACATCTCTCTTGGCCCTTTGCTGTGGGGTCCGTTTGGGGTCCTAGAGGCCTAGTGTCCACCCTCCTGTAGTCTCTGCCCACCCACTGTCTAACAACAAATAAACTGGAAGGGGTAAGGACAGACTTACGTGTGAGAATGATCGCTAGGGGAGAGGAGTCTACTGATCTAGAGAGAAAGCTGTGACCATAAGGTCTGTGAGTGTCTTCAGGGTCAGGCAAAAAGATTTTTTTCCTTTTCTTTTAGAGGCTGCAGAAGAGAACTAGGAAATGGGATGGTAAGGTGGCATAATGGGACAGGAGGTCAGATCACATTTTGCTTTGTTCTCAGGAGGGACTGTCTGCTGGGGGCGGGGCGGGGGGCAGAGTTCTGGGGCTGGAGGAAGGAGTTAATTTAACCAAAAGTAGTTAAGAAGCATTTTGCTCTAATTAGTTACTGGGGACAAGCAGTTGGGCTAATCACTTACAAGGCAAAGAATGGGAATTTGGAGGGTCCGTGTCTGGCCTTGTCATAGGTAAACACCATGGGGAGTCTGTGAGTTTTCCCTAAGTCCCATGGAAAAGGGGATTCCTTGCAGCAAGCTGTTTTCTGGAACACAAAAGAGTGAGGGGAATTCCTCCAACCTTCCCTGTTTTCTAAGAACGTAGGGGCTCAGGCAAAACTCAGCATTGTTACCATCCAATTGGAGGTGAAAATTATGATAATAGTTCATCTCTAAGTTTAGTATTTTTTAAAAGATTTTTAAAATTTATTTTATTTGAGAGAGACAAAGAGTGAGAGCAGTGAGAGGGGCAGAGGCAGAGGGAGAGAAAAAATTTTTTTTTAAGATTTTATTTATTTATTCATGAGAGACCTAGAGACAGAGGCAGAGACACAGGCAGAAGGAGAAGCAGGCTCCATGCAGGGGGAGCCCGATGCAGGACTGGATCCCAGGACCCCATGATCATGACCTGAGCCAGAGGCAGACAGATGCTCAACTGAGCCACCCAGGTGCCCTGGAGAGACAGTCTCAAGCAGACTCGGCACTCAATGCAGAGCCCGAGGTGGGGCTCAATCTGATGACCTTGAGATCATGATCTGAGCTAAAACCAAGGGTTGGACACCCAACCGCCTGAGCACCCAGGCACCCCATAAGCTTAATTTTATTTTAAAGATCTTATTTATTTATTCATGAGAGATACAAAGAGAGAGAGACAGAGAGAGAAGCAGGCTCCATGCAGAGAGCCTGATGTGGGACTCGATCCCAGGACTTCAGGATTATGCTGTGGGCCGAAGGCAGGCGCTAAACCCCTGAGCCACCCAGGGATCCCCTAAGCTTAATATTTTTAAAGTGCTTTGAAACTGCAAGGTTTGTTGTAAATGCTCAACAAACATTTGTCAATCTCGGTTCTGATTCCTTTCTCTGACTAGGCCTTGACCTGGGACACTGTCCTCAGTTTGTTGAGTCCAATTTTTTTAAAAAATTTATTCATGAGAGACACAGAGAGAAAGAGGCAGGGACACAGGCAGAGGGAGAAGCAGGCTCCATGCGGGGACCTTGATGCGGGACTCGATCCTGGTACTTCAGGATCATGACCTGAGCTGAAGGCAGACACTCAATTGCTGAGTCCCCCAGGTGCCCCTGTTGAGTCCAATCTTTTCAAGGCTCCTGTTGGGTCAGCTCAGCAAATCCTGCCCCCAACCGTTCACATCTGATCTAATTCCTTATCCTCTACCCTTGCTGTCCAATGACGCTGGCCCGGGCCATCGATTTAGCAGAATTCCCCTTACCCTGAGGCTGTCTCTCAGTAATTCCCCATCCACTGACCCTGCTTGCTCCTTGGCTATAAATCTGCACCTGTCTCCGCATACGTGGAGTTGCGCTTCTCTGCCACAACCCGCCCCTGCAGGGGGACGCAGTCTGCCCTGCCATCTTTGACAGGTGTCATGAATATTTTTTTTGAGGCCAGGAAATAAATTCCCTTCTCTTCCCCCCTCGGACCGCAGGCCCAGGACGAGCAGAACTTTCCGCTGCTTCTGTTCAAGGCCTCAAAGGGCCTGAGTCCCTGGAAGCCACAGGCCGAGCGCTGGAAACCCAAAGTCTCCGTGGTGCCCACCCCCTCGGGGTCGGGGTCAGGGTCAAGGTCAAGGTCAGGGCCGTGGCGGCAAGAGTGAGGAGTCCGGCTTCCCCACTGGAGCCCAGGGCCTTCTCACTGCCACGGGCCGCAGATGCAGCACTTGCGGGTTCAAACGGAGGATCTGGGACTTTCTCAAAGCACCAGGATTTGGGGCTCTGTAAGCCGCTGGGCACGGGCTGACCTCTCTGCAAACCAGGAACACGAATCACCTTAGTTGCACGGCTTAGATGCAACGGCGGGCGCGAAGCTGACGAGCTCAGAAGTTATCAGAGCTGAGGAGCTCGCAGGTGACCCCAGGAGGGAGGCGAGACCGGAGAGAAGGCCCGCACCCGCGGGTCTCGGAAACACTACGGGCCGGGGGCGGGGCCGGGGGCGGGGCCGGGGGCGGGGCCGAGGGCGAGGGCGGGGCCGCGGCATCCACAGCTCGGCGCTCGGCTAGGCACCCCGTGCTGCTCAGACGAGCACCGAGTGATCGATGCCCCGGCAAGCCTGACTACCGGGCGGAGGAGAGGGCCGGAGAGTTCCGACCAAACCGAACAAGTGGTCGCCAGCCTGCGGGCAACTCGGCACCGCCCGTACTCGAGACAGGTGAGCGTGAGCAGCTCCAGAGGGCGGACGGCTCTGGCTCTTCAGAAGCGGAGGGGAGGACCGCGCAGGCGCAGTGTTAAAGACGAAGGGGGATGGGGCGGGGCGGGAAAGACGGCCTCGCGCGTGCGCCTTGGAGAGCCCCGGGGCCGCTCTGTCAAGTAGCGTCTCTGGGGCGTGAGTGGGAAGGGAAAACAGAGTCGGCGCATGCGCCGTGACAACGCCGCTGTGGGGCTCTCCAGCTTTCCCGCGCTGCGTGGGGGAGGGGAGTGTAGGCCCCGCGCGTGCGTGATGCTCACCTTTCGCCTGTCGTTTCGTTTTGCGCATGCGTGAGGCCTTCCGTGTCGGGGGGGGGCTCGTGTGCGCCTGCGCAGTTCCCGGGGCCAGGGGACGGTCCCCGTCGTTGCAACGCTAATGCGCCTGCGCGAGTGTTTATTTCCTCGGCAGGTATCTTATCTCCCTGCGGTTGCTTTCGGGCCGAATCTACTTGGTCGTCGGCCTGGAGCGGGGCGGGCTGCACACCCGGGGGTGGGCCGCGAGCAGTGGCGGCCCGGGGAGGGAAGGGGCCTGAGGCCTCGGGTGCCCGGTTGCTGTGGCGCACCTGGAGGGCAGGGATTTCTGGGTCGGTAGGTGTTAACGCCGCGCGCAGGTGTCCCGCGGAGGTAGGTCGGTGTGCCCAGCAGCCCCGAGGTCGGGGAGGCAGCCGTGGGGCCGCGCCGACCCCCGACCCCTTGGGAGGCCGCGGGAGGTACCCCGGCGCAGGTGTGTAAGGCCGGCCAGGTGTTCGCAGACCTCTCGGGAAAGCTTCCCGAAGCTCCCCGGAAGCTCCTGGGGTCTTCAGCACGACTTTCGCGGCCGAATGGTGCCGCAATAAAATGGGAGAGATTTCAGAGCCTGTCCCCAGGAAGCCGGATAGAGGCTGCTAGTCTGGAAGGCACCCGGGGAAGGCTGCTCGTGACCGGCGCGCCGCCCTCCCCTCGCCCTCGCCCTCGCCCTCGGGGCGGTTGGGGTCAGCCCGAGGCCTGGGTGAGCCCTCCGGGCCGGGGTGGCGCTCTCTGACACGGCGCGCCCGACGCCCGCTGCGAGGCCTGCCGAGGTTCCCCGAGAAGCCACTTAGGGGACTACCCCGGGAGCCAGCTGCTGTAGGTTGGTTGGTTGGTTGGTTGGTTTTTAATATTATGCTTATTTATTCATGAGAGACACAGAGGCAGAGAAGCAGGCTCCACGCAGGGAGCCCGACGCGGGACTCGATCCCGGGACTCCAGGATCACGCCCTGGGCCCAAGGCAGACGCTCAACCGCTGAGCCACCCGGGGATCCCTGCTGTAGGTTTTTAAAGATAATTTAAGAGAGAATTCTGGGATGGGACGGGTGACCTCAGGAGGCTTTATTTTGCAACCAGCGGAACCCACTCGGGCTGTCCGCCAACGGAAGGCCGGCTTACTTGGGTGATGTGCTCCATGCAGATGGTGGATTTAGGAAGTGGGTGCAGGCTTCGTAGAGCCTCTGCTCATCTCCTTTGTGTTTCATACAACAGACAAGAAGCCTTTTATAATGTTCGCTTTAGGCGGATTTACAAAGGTTAGTTCGTACAACCTTTACGTGACCCCCATGTCAAGAGTATCGCTTCATGTATCAACAGGAAGACTTTTTATAAGAAGCCAAGACACACTTGGCAGGATGAGCACTGGGTGTTATGCTATATGTTGGCAAATTGAACTCCAATAAAATATATATATATATATTAAAAAGAAGAAGAAGAAGAAGAAGCCAAGACACAGCCCACCAAGAGAAGCTATTCTATGGGACCTGTACCTGACCTCCCCCTGAAAGCTGTTCCATGTTGGCACTCAAAAGTCCGTTTACAAAGGCAGGACACAAAGACCACTCCGGCTGTTTCTGTACCTGACACCTGACCCTTACTTCAAAAAAAAAGTCTATAACCAACATGAGGTCTCCAGGCTAATACCTGTTGGAGTTTAGGAGACTGACTTTAATGTGATGATATAAGGCCCCTCAAGCTTTTTCATATGGCCTGTAATTAGGGTGAGCATACCTCTCAGTTGGCCCGGAATAACCCTAGCTTCTGACTTGTCCAGTCCTAAATTGTAAATACTTAGGCAATATTAAATAAATACTGAAATTTACGTATATGTGAAAGAAAGCTACTAATAGCACTCCAGATGCTCAGCTTGTGTAAAATGAAAATTCCTGCTTACAGAAGTGAAAGTTCCAAGCAATGAAAAACAGCATTGAAGGGACACCTGAGTGGCTCAGTGGTTGAGCGTCTGCCTCTGGCTCAGGTCATGATCCTGGGGTCCTGAGGTCGAATCCCACATCAGGCTCCCCGCACAGAGCCTGCTTCTCCCTCTGCCTGTGTCTCTGCTTTTCGGTGTCTCTCATGAATAAATAAATACAAATCTTTTAAAAAAGAAGACATTGGAGAAAATCGTGAGAATAAAAGATTTTACAAGAGAAAAATGTATGCCAAACCAAAAAGAGGCCTATATTTAACGTCCTGGTTTGTCAGAAATATTCTATAGTTAACCCTCCTGTATCTGACTGCCAGAAGAATGTTTGGACAACCTCTCCTTATGCCCTTTCGTCTTTTGTGGAACTCTAGGAGGCCAAATTGAAGACCAATCTGCAATACCACTCTGAAATACTGTTTCACAGTCTATTCTTGACCCCCTCCCCTGGAAGACTGTTTAGTGTAACCTTTTATAGAAAGCAATTCGGTGAGGAATTCTGGGAAGCCAATCAATAAAGCCAGGCCACAAGGCTGCTCTGGCTGATGCCTTTCTCTGGAAAACTAATATAATTATCAAGAAGCTTTATTTGTCAGACTGATACATGGGGGATGTCAGGCCGATTTGTAAAGCCAGGACTTGAGGCCGTTGAGATGGGTTTCATGTAGCCTATACGTGACATTCAGTGGGGGGCTGGTTGTGTGCTGGCCGCTGCGTGTAGCCCATGTGAGACCACCTGCTCAAGAAGATAGTTTCCTACAGTCAGCAAAAGGGTGTTTGACCCAGGCAGCAAAGGCCCTTTGTCCCATAAGGCCGCTTCCCATGGTAACAGGAGCTAACGGGAGGGTTAATTAGTAGAACATAACCTGGTTCTTGGTGCTCCGAAGACACCACGGGAGATAGGTTGGTTTGTAAAACTAAGACAAAGCCTGGGTTTCACCTGACCCCCAGACACGGGCCGAAAGTATAAGGAAGCCTGTGTTTGAAACCGTTCGTGAGTCTACTTTGGAAGGCTGACATAGTAGGATGTGGCTCCTCCACCAATGGCTGCTTGATACGGCAACTCTTTAGAAGGCTAAATAATGAGAAGTTCTGAGAAGCCGTAAGATTAGAATTACTGTTAAGATTACTCAGATAATGACCAGCATACCACCTTCTCATGCAAAGTTGCTTCTGCTGCCAACACAAGGCCCTCTGGGAGGCTAGTGGTTTGTTGTTTTTTGTTTTTTCCTAAGATTTTATTTTTGAGTCATCTCTGCATCCAACGTGGGGCTCAGACTCATAGCCACAAGGTCATAGCCCACGCTCCACCGACTGAGCCGGCCAGGCGCCCCATGGAGGCTCGTATTTTAAGGTCAATCATGAGGCCCCTTGGGAGGCCATGCTGGAGGCTCATACAGAGTCAATCCGAAAAAAAAACATTTAAAAAACAACCTCAGAGCTATCCTGAAGCATCTCCACCTCTGGAAAACTCTGTCACATAGTGTCACCATAAGTATCTCCAAAGACCTTTTTATAAGGCTATTATTCACTGAGGAACTCTGGATTAGAAATTAGTTCCTAAAGCTGTGTTATGTGGCTAAGAGGAGACCGTTTTGTACAGCCTACCTGAGGCTCTCTCCCAGAAGGCTATCTGACATGACCATCTGTAGGAGGCCCTCTCCAAGGCCAGTTTGCAGAGTAGCCCATAGGTTCCCTGGGGAGGCTGGTTTACGGAGACCAAACGAGACCGCCTTGGGAATCCAGTTTGCAGAGCAGCACACCAGGCCACCTGGAGAGGCTCGCTCTGTAAGGCCTCTGTGGGCTCTGTGAAGGGCTGTTTTAGAAGGTCACCCTGAGAGGTCACTTTACAAAGTCTGTAATCTGCATCCCAGGGAACCAGTTTATATAGCCCATTTAAAATCCTCTGGGACGCCAATTTTTAAGGCCACTAAGAGACCAGTTTAGAAAGCTGGTATGTAAGGCCCCAGTGGAAGCCATTTTTATAGTAAGGCAAATAAGTGGTCTTCTGGGAATTTTTTTTTTTTTTATAGACATTTGAGAGAAGCCAAGATATGAGGTCTTTTGAATACTCGAGATTTCTCAAGATTGCTTCCTAAGACATGTGAGTGGCTCCCAGGAGGGGATGAGCCGTGAAGCCACCAGGGAGGCCAGTTGATGGGCACCCATGCAGTTTTGGGGTGGGTAGCAGATAAGGCCATGCTGGAAGGTAGGACTGTGAAGCTCTCCCAAGAAGGCTGTTAGACCAACACAAAGACGTTTACAAATCCAGGAGGCTAGAGATAGAAATCATCCTGGCCAGGCTCTCCGTCCCATCATTCATGGGGTCAGCGGGGAAGGATACCCCTTGCGCGCCAAGGCCCGAGCTAGGAGATAAAGGTCCAAAAACGATTCAGCCCTCACCCCAAAAGCTGAAGGGTGTTCTGGTAAACGCTGCCACGTACTAGGCTGCTTAGTCTCCCAAATCTTAACTGTTCGTATCTGTAAAACCACACATCATGAGATTAGGAGGAATGTTTAGGTGACGGACATAAAACACGGAGCATTGACAAGGCACATAGTAAAGTCACCTCATTTGTCCCTGGACAAAATAAGACAGGGTTGTAGGGGAAATGATCACATACTTTCCTATCCACCTTACGCTGTGAGGTACAAATCAAATGAGAGGAAGAGGCAAGGTGGGGGAGCCATGGAATAGACGGAGTGAGAAGAGCTCTACATTATTGCTACAACTTTAGGACAGGCCCCAGAAGAGGTACTTCAGAAATAATGACACACAAGAAAGATGGGTCCTCTCCTGTCGTGAAGTGATGCGATTTTCTCATCTGTTAAGTGGCAGTAATCCCTCCATTACAGAGTCTTCTTGAGGGCTGAGCACCCCAATTCCCAGCTTTGTCACAGGCTGGCTGGAGATGGCACGGCACCATTCCTTTACCTATATAAGATCATGGAAGTGGGGGCCAGACGGCCTGAGTTTTACATCTCTTCATCACCTCTTCCTGGCCAAGTGCCTTGGGCAAGTCATTTAACTTCTCTGCTGTAGCTCCCTTATCTGTCAAGTGGAGATAAGGATACTTTCTTAGGGTTTCTGGAAGAATTAAAAAGTGCCTGGAGCACAACTGCCTTACGGTAACTAGTCTGTAAGTATGTTCTTGGCTGCACGGGGTCGGGGTCGTTGCGAGGTTTCGTGAGATAATCATGTAATACTCCCATTATTCTATCTGTTGTTCCTCGTGAGCTGGGGAGGAATGAGCTGAAATGGAGCCGAGAGGTAGGGAAGGGGCTGTCCGGCCTACCTTTAGGGACCACACCTCTAGCATTCATTCATGTGTCTTCACTTCACTACCTACTGCCGACTTCCTCATACACGGTGCTAAAGGAAGCCATGTATTTCCTCTCGCTCTGTTGTGTGGGTAACAGATGAGTGCCAGGGTGTCAGGGAAGTCTGGATAGGGGAGTTTATTAGTTATCTACTGCAGCATGTAACACATCACCATGAAGTTAGTGGCTTAAAACAACACATTTATTATCTTAGTTTCTTTGGGTCAAGAGTCTGGGTGTGGCTTAGAGGGGCCGTCTGTGTCAGGATCTCACAAGGCTCCACTTAGGGTGTCAGGACAGAGTTCTTATGCGAAGGCCCAATTAGACAAGGATCTAAACCCCTGTAGTGGTTGGAACAGTTCAGTTCCTGGGGGCTGTTGGGCCAAGGGCCTCAGTTCCTGGCTCGCTGTTGGCCCTGAGCCACCATCATCTGTTTGCCACGTGGACATGTCCAGCATGGCCGCTTGCTTCATCGGTGCACGCCAGCCAGGAAGGCAGTAGGGAGAGTCTGCTCGCCCTGGAAGTTACAATCTCATGTAACCTGATCGAGGGGCATCCCATCACCTTTGCCATCTTAGGCCAAAAAACAAAACCAAAACATAAAAAATGACTACACATATCAAACTTGGACATCTGTTGGTTAGAAGAAAATCATGGTTTTCTATTGCTGCTCTGACAAATTACCACAGCCTTGGTGGCTTGCAGTTCTCTAGGTTAGAAGGTCAACACAGGACTGCCTGGGCTAAAATCAAGGTCTTGGCAGGACAGCACTCCCTTCTGGAAGCTCCAGGGGAGAATCCCGTTTCCTTGCCTCGTCCAGCTTCTAGAGGGTTCCACATTCCTTGGTGTGTGACCCCCTCCCTCCATCTTCAAAGCCGGCAACACAGCATCTCTCTGATCCTTCTGCAATCACCTCTCCCTCTGACTCTGACTTTAGACAGGAAAGATTCTTTCAAGGACTGCTATATTAAATTGGTGGGCCCACCCACAAGATCCCAGACAATCTTCCCATGCCAAGGTCCTTATTCCTAATGGCATCTGCAAAGACCATTATTCTGTGTACTCACTCTGTTATAGGTCCTGTCAGCACCCAGGAGGAGGGAATTGGATAAGGGTGTTAATAACAACAGGAGGCAGGGACCTCTGGGGATTGCAGCTCTCCCCCTCGCAGGGCGTGATGCACCTGATACGGCTTCATCATAGGCACGTCTCCATTTGCCTTCACCATCCACCAGGGGATATTGGGTGTCGATGACTTATGTGGGCCTACTAGGGTCCTCTCACTTAACCAAAGACGCCAACCCTGGCTGACATAAGGAAGAAGACACTAATCAGAAGGCCACTGGGGCCGCAGAATGAATGGAACCTGGAAGGATGCCCTTGGGAGAGAACAAGAAGGAAAGTGGCCCTGGACCCTAGGAGTCAGGGGCGCTCACCGTGAGGCCTTAGCAAGGACACCCTGGTCCGGAAGCGGCCAGTGGGAGACAATGAAGAGACCAGCTGTCTCCAGTCCAGTTGATCTGCCTAAAGTTCACATTCAGGGGAGGCCATTCAGTGGCCCAGCTTTGCGCACGTACTCACCACTTGGCAGCACCCCTCCTGACCAACCTCAGTGGGCAAGATGAAACTCCGAGGAAACGGAGGTGTGTTAAGAAAGAGAAAAGGATTTTGAGCCACAAAACTCAGAAATACCCTCTGCGGTCTGCGCATCCATTTCTTCAACAATAGGAGTGTCTGCATCAGAGCCAGCCACCTGCTCTAACACACATCAACCATTTAGCGGCAAAACGATACAAGTTCTTTTTGGCTCCTGAGCCTGTTCCAGCAGGGGTGTATTTTGCCTGGTTGGGTGGCTTCCATGGCTCTGTCATCCCCTACGGCCCCCAAATCCTTCACTTCCCACCAGTGTGTAGGGAAAGCTTAGAGAATCTTATAGGAGGTGTGCAGGGGCCAGGCCTGGATGTGGCTCCATTGCTGACATTGGTCACACCTAATTGCAAGGAAGACTTGGAAATGTAGTCTTGTGTGCCCAGGAAGAAGATGAAATGGATTTCGGTGAGCTTGAAGGAAGCATTTGTTTTTGTAAATAAAGTTTTATTGGAACGCAGCCATGCCTGTTCGTTTACATACCATACACGCTACAGTTGCAGAGCAGTACCAGCAGTGACTACTGCCCGCCAGGCCTGAAATGTGGATTCTCTGGCTCTCCACGGGAGAAGTCCTTGACCCCTAGCATAGCACAGCCTCCGCAAAAAGCACGATGGTCCCTATTTCTTGGCATCAAATGAGATAGGGGATATAACAACTGCTGGTATACCTAGCACGTAGTAGCACAGGTGAATCATCAGTTGTGAGCAATTATGAACCTGTGAGAACCTAATCACATATTAGCTCTTCTGCATTAGGACTTGCCTGCCATCCATATATTTTCCCACCAAAAGCACCTTTCCTTTCTTTGTAGGTTTTATGTATTTCCAGGTTTCTTCCTGTGAAGTTAAGATCTCATTCCTTCAGTAGCCTTAATTGAGTGCCTATTATGAGCTGGGCTCTAGGGAAATATAGAGAAATAAGACCTGTTCTTGCCGTGGAGAAGCTCACCAGCTAGCATTGGAGAGACGGACATATAGGCCAGTATTCATAGTACATTGGGACAAGAGCTGTTAAGATAAGTCAAGAGCCATCCGAACACACGATACTGTCAGAGTCCTGGCAGGCTTCCCAAAGGGCATCATATAGAGTGGGCCTTAAAGGTTGGGTAGGAGTTTGCCAGAGAGGCAGGGTGTTGGAGGCATTCCAGACAAGGACAGTACATGTTCCTCCCTGAACACTTATCCAGTGCCCACGGCAAGTCTGATACTGTACCCCAATGTCGTGGTGACTCCAGACAGACGAGGGCCCTGCCTGCAGTTTATACCTGGCAGAGGCCACTGTAGAATCATGACACATGAGATGCTGTCACAAAGGACACGTAATGGGAAGCCATGGGAGCCCGGAAGGGAGGAAGTCTGGTCTCTCTTTTTGGAAAATAACTTTATATATTTTTTATTTTTTTATCACTTTATTAAAATTATTTTTTTCATCATGATAAGTGCACACTTTAATCCCCATCACCTATTTCACTTATCCCTCCCTGCACTCCCCTCTGGTAACCATCAGTTTGTTCTCTATAGTTAAGAGTCTGTTTCTTGGTTTCTTTCTCTCCTTTGTTCGTTTGCTTTGTTTATTAAATACCACATATGAGTGAGGTCATACAGTATTTGTCTTTCTCTGACTGACATATTTCACTTAGCAATGTATTCTCTAGCTCCATCCATGTCATCGCAAGTGACAAGATTTCATTTTTTATGGTTGAATAATATTCCATCACATACATGCGCACGCACACATGCACACATATGTGCATACACACACTATATCTTCTTTATCCACTCATCAGTTGATGGACACGTGAGCTGCTTCCACAGTTCCCCTATTGTAAATAATGCTGCAGTAAACATGGGGGTGCAAGTATCCCTTTGATTTAGCATTTTTGTGTTTTGGGGGGTCGATACTCAGTAGTGGGATTGCTGGGTTGTAGAATAGTTCTATTTTTAATTTTGAGGAACCTCCAAGCTCCTTTCCAGGGTGGCTGCACCAGTTTGCATTCCCACCAAGATGGGAATGAAAGAGGGTTCCCCTTTCTCCGCATCCTCACCAACACCTGTTGTTTCTTATGTTGTTGATTTTAGCCATTCTGACAGGTGTGAGGTGAAATCTCATTATAGTTTTGATTTGTATTTCCCTGATGATGAGTGATGTTGAACATCCTTTTCGCATGTCTGTTGGTCATCCATATGTCTTCTTTGGAGAAATATATCTGTTCATGTCTTCTGAGCATTTTTTAATTGGATTGTTTGTTTTGTGAGTGTTGAGTTGTATTGGTTCTTTATATGTTTTGGATACTAACTAACCCTTTATCAGTTATATCATTTGCAAATAGCTTCTCTCATTCAGTAGATTGCCTTTTAAGTATCTATTTTTTAATGCTCGGTGGTTGACATTTTGGCCAGTGAATGTCATCATAGAGCCAGCTCCCCCTCCCCATCCCCTGCCCCAGTTTGATTTTATGAAGATCTACAAATGTGTATATTTAGGTGTGCAAGATGATTTGTTGCTCTAACTGTTCTTTCTTCTCCCACCACCTTCATCTGACTAGACTGGTAGAGGGCCCCATGGCTGAAGACACCCAAGAGCCCCTGGCAGGAGCCGGTGCCCTCCGGGAGGCCCTCCGGGCGCTCCTGCCCCCCACTAAAGAGGAGCTGGCCCTGGAACTTGGGGAGAACGTGGAGCGCAGCGTGGTGCAGCTGCTGCAGGAGGCCGCCGAGCTCTTCTGCGGGGGCCGCCGGAGTGAGTGCCTGCAGGCTAGCGAGGCCATCCTGGACTACTCCTGGGAGAGACTCAACACCGGGCCATGGCGGGACGTGCACAAGGACTGGCGCCGCGTCTATGCCTTCGGCTGCCTCCTGAAGGCTGTGTGTTTGTGTGAGGAGCCCGGGGACACCACCGCAGTGGCCGCGGCCCTGAAAGTCTGTGACATGGGCCTGCTGATGGGTGCGGCCATTCTTGGGGACATCCTCATTAAAGTCGCTGCCATCCTCCAGGCGCACCTCCGCTCGGGAAAGAGGCCTGGCCCAGGCCCAGCCCAGGAGCCACCCAGCATGAAGGTATCTGGGTGAGATTGCCACTCACCACACCTCAGGTGCCCCCCGCCCCCAGCCCCATTTTTTCTAGAAGGAAGGAGTCACCTGTCCCCAGGGGTGAGCCTTCATGGCATGTTTACCTCTGGCTGAAAATAACATCTCCATCGATTTAGAAATGGAAAGGCTTGGTCTGTTTTTTCAATTCTTGCCCCCACTTTCTACAAAAGCAGTGCCCCTTTCAGGAGAGAGGGCGGGTGGAAGCCCTGTGGCCAAGAGCAGCAGCTCGAGGTGCTCGTGCGGGCCAGAGCTGCAGGCAGCCTTTGTGGTCAGCTGGCTGAAGCGTCACCTGTGTCTCAGGCTGCCTGGCTCTCTGTGCTGCTGAGTTGGGGCGAGCTACTTCCTGCAGCTGCCTTCTGGCACCGTGGCTGATCGGTCCCGGCCTTGAGGTCCTGGCGTAGGTGGCTCCTGATGTCTGGGGCCGACGAAGAATAGCCCGCAGAGCTGAGGGTGGGTGCAGACAGGGCCTCGGGTCCCATGCGTGCAGCCCTCACCTACGAACCCCTGGGTGTATCTGTTCCCCGGGAGGAAATAGGGCTGTTACACAGGCATGTGGGGAAATGTTCAACCTCCTCTGTGGTTAAACAAAAAAAAAAAAAAGGCGAGAACAGCGAGGTAGCCATTTTTGGCTATGAGGTCAGCAGACGACGTTTTCCTTACCACCCAGTGCTGCCGAGGATGCCAGGGGGGCCGCCGGCGTAGTGTGTTGGTTGACCTTTCAGGAGCAGGGTGGACATGCAGATCCAGGGGCAAGTGCCTGTGTCCTCAGACCCAGGGGCTCCCTTCCCCTTGCCACATCTGTCCCAAGGGAACATGGAAGTGGCCCCGTACCCAAGACGGAGCTCGTGGGGTCAGTGGCCTTGGGGTGCGTGTGTAGCTAATGGGGGGGAGCTCACGCTCTGGACTCTGTCTGTCTGGCTTCATGTTCCCAGCAGCTCCCCAGTGTCTAGGCCCCTCTGTGCCTTCTCCATCCCCACCCCCCATTCCCAAGTCTGTAAGGGGGGTTTACTTAGCGACTCTATGGAGCACCAGCGGTGGCCCAGATGTGCCAGGCGCTGAGGGTACAACACAGAAGGGCTCCTCCTGGAGCCTCAGTTCTAGGAGGCTGTAGAGGAACGTCATCTCCCTGTGGTGAGAAAGGTGAGGGAGGTGGCTTTGCTCACATAGGGTGGGCAGGGAGGGCCTCTTTGATGAGGGCAGGTGTGAAAACCAAAGCAGGGGGAATACCAACGCTGAGAACAGGCAAGTGCAAGGCCTCATTTCTGGCCCGCGGGGGCAGAGGAAGCAGACACCCACCCCCGCCAGTGATCCTGGGTACTCTACATGAGAGGTCCCGTCTCCCAATAGCATAACAGATGAGGAAACTGAGGCCCGAGAGAGTGACTTGCTCATGTCACTCAGCTGGGAGGAGGGTGAGCATGTTCTGGTGCAGCCACTCACACGACCTGGACTGGACGGCACAGAGTCTTGACCTGTGGCTCAGCTGCTTAACCTGTGCATTCCTGCTGGGGCATCAGCAGCCACACGCGTCACAGGCACTCACAGTCCTGGGAAAGGGTCCTCTTACAGCAAGTGGCATTTGGGGTGGTAACTTTTCCCTTCTTGTGGAGTTTCAGCAAAAGCCGTCTGTTCTTTTTACAATGGAGCACGTCAGATGAACTAGTAAAGGAAGAAACCTGGATGTCGCCGGGGAGGACTCGGAGAAGGCAGCGCAGGGACAGTGCTAACAAGTGGTAACTGCCACGATCAATGACAGATTAGGCCAGCCTCCTGTGGACGCAGATGCCCAGCCCGACGCCTCCAATGTTAACTTTTCTGCACTCTTTACCATTGTGTTTTGATTTAAACAGAAAGCAAGGTATGACCCTGTTTCGGTTCCAGACATGACGTCAGAGAGAACGGTCCCCCGGCTTCACTGTCCATCCCTCGAGCATTTCAGGAAGTACTTTTTGGTTCCTGGGAGGCCTGTGATCTTGGAAGGCGTGGCGGACCAGTGGCCGTGCATGAAGAGGTGGAGGTGGGTGGCTCTGAGTATGGGAGCTCCCTCTGCCTATTCCAGCCCCCACCTCCACCCCCACACCCCCGGCCCCGAGACTCTCCAATTCCGCCTCCCTGCATCCCAAGGAAATGCAGCCTCGAGCTCACTTCCCGACTGGTCCCAGCGGGAACTGCCAAGGGTTAACCAGGGATTGCAGGTGCAGTGCCCCAAGCTCGTGCCAGGGGTTGTAGGATCCGCACCTTCCACAGCTCACTTGCTCTAAACAGGTGTGCTCACCTGGCACTGTGGCATTAGGTCTGTTAATGCCATTTTTTGGGATTTGAGGGGTTCCATGTACTCGCCCAGGGGCCCTGAGGTCAAGAGCAGAAGTGAGAACCCAAGACACATCCTATCCCCTCTCAGCGGGGCTCCTGGGCTTGCTCCCTCCTCACCTCTGCTCCTGGTTCCCCCTCAGATGCATGGTGATGAGAGCAGGTCAGGCCGCTGGACAGGGGCCATAATGCCACAGCTGGGGAGATGAGCAGGGGCCTCTGAGACGGTTGATCAGGTCCCCTGTCTCTGGTGGGGTGTGGAGGGAGTGCTTCCCGCTGAGGCCATGTGAAGAGTTCTGGCTGCCGGGGCCAGTGCCCCATAAACGTTCATTATGTGATTTACTGCGGACCAGCGCCAGGGTAGGCACCTGCCATGCTTTCTCTTTCTCTGATTCCCGTCCTAAGAGACAGGTACTGTCATCACCTTCTTTTACAAATGGGGTAAACAAGAACTTCC
Source organism: Canis lupus baileyi (assembly GCF_048164855.1). NCBI lineage: Eukaryota > Metazoa > Chordata > Mammalia > Carnivora > Canidae > Canis > Canis lupus. The sequence continues at coordinate 58,260,978 of NC_132845.1, forward strand.
CAAAGGTCCCTGGGCAGGGCCAGGGCCAGGCCGCCCAAGTTCAGAACCCAGGCACTTCAGCACCCCCGCCGTGCTGTCTGCCGTTTTGCTCAAAGAAGGTCTCTCAGCTCTGAGACAGGGTGAGCAGTGAGAACTGCGGGGCCGTTGGCCAGCAGGGAGATAGAACCTCCCAGCAAGAACCTTGGCAGATGGCCTCCCTGGGTCTCTCTGCAAAGCCACGTGGCACCGGTGGGCACATCACCCCACATGTCCGTGCCCAGTGCCGTGGCCAGCAGAGTGGGGGTCATAGCAGCCCTTCCCTGTGGGGTTGTGTGGGGACGAGAGGAGGCCAGTGTGAAGCACATGTGGCGGGTGCCCGGCAGGTCGCAGCAAAAGCGACCATGCTGACCATCCATTTTCGTCTCCTAGTTTGGAGTATATCCAAGAAATCGCCGGCTGCCGGACTGTGCCGGTGGAAGTTGGCTCCAGGTACACGGACGAGGAGTGGTCCCAGACGCTCATGACGGTCAACGAGTTCATCAGCAGACACATCAGGAGTGAGGTACGTGGTCGTGCCTCCCCTCCTGCAGTGCTCGCGGTGGGGAGCACACAGGACCCTGGGGCGCTGCAGGGGTCAGCAGGGGTCAGAGGGCTCGGTGGGGGCTCAGGGCGAGAAAGGCCAGCCGCGCGGCAGACAGAACACTGGCTCATTTCAGGTCCTTCTATTTATTATTTTTTTTGGTAGAATTCAGTGGGGTTTTTTAATGTCTTTATAAGACACTGTAGTGCCGCCAGCCCCACTATCTAATCCCAGAACATTCTCCTCAGTCCCGAGGCCATGAGCAGTCGCTCCCTCTTGCGCTGCCCCCCTGTCCGCAGACACCCGCTAATCGCTGTTTCTGGACAATTCTGGTGTATACACAGAATTGGATGATATGTGGCCTTCTGTGTCTGGCCGCCTCCGGCACCATGCCCTCAGGGTTCGTCCACGCCATCACACGTGTCAGGACTCGGTTCCCTGCTGCGGCTGGGGAGCATCCCCTTGGGTGGGCTCAGCACACTTTGTTCATGCGGCAGCTGACGGCCGTTCGGGTGGCGCGCACTGGCTGCCGTGAAGAGCGCCGCTGGGAACGCTCCTGTACCACTTTTTGTGTGGACGTGTGTTTTCATTTCTCTCAGGTGTATACTAGATGTGGAATCACTGGGTCACACGGTGACTCTGCGTTTAACCGTTTTTGAGGAATCGCCAGACTGTTTTCAAAAGCAGCTGTGCTGTGTTATCATTTGAGATTCTTTTTTTTTTTTTTTAAGATTTTATGAGCACTGGGTGTTACATTATATGTTGGCGAATTGAATGTAAATTCAAAAAAACACTAAAGAGTAAAGAGAAAGAGAGCACGAGCAGGGGAGAGGAGCAGAGGGAGAGAAAGAAGCAGACTCCCCGCTGAGCAGGGAGCCCCATGTGGGGCTTGATCCCAGGACCCTGGGACCATGACCTGAGCTGAAGGCAGATGCTTAACTGACTGAGCCACCCACCCAGGCGCCCCTTATCATTTCAGATTCTTAACAGTAAGAGCAGGGGGTGGCTTCCCTTTCCTGAGGTCCTGGAGGCAGAGAATGTAGCCTTTCTGCCCTGGAGTTCCCAAACCATTCCTCTGGGCTCAGAAGGGAAGCCCGCACGTGGCACACAGACCCTTTAAGGGGAGGGTGTCCACCCAGCATCCGCGGTCCCGGCCACCCTTCCTGGCCCAGAGAGCAGAGTCCTTCCCGAGGTTGGGGAATTTCGAATCAGTGGACTCTTCCACACACTCCCCACGTAGGAGGCAGCCCCAGGCCCCAGGCCCAGCCTCTGGAGAGTTCTGATCCGGTTTCATCGTGGGTCTGCTGCAGTCGAAGGGTCCGGATGGTGACCCTGCTGGCTGACAGTTTCTCCCATTGGCCTTCTCCGCATTGTAACTGCAAGCTCCTGAGGGACCCCCACACACACCCCCACCATTACTCTGCCTGCCCCCATCATTTCCACTCTTAAGTGTCCGGCCTCCTCTGCCGGGGCCCAGGGCGGTTCTCTGGGCTGCGGCCTCCTCTGGCAGTGCTCACAGACATCTGCCATTACTGTGTCTCCTGCCCTCCACACCCACTCCTGCTCACTCCGCCGTCACCTGGGGGCCTGGAGAAGGGAGCTGTGCCCCAGAGCACACCTGCTGCAGCGGCCTCACTCCATCTCCCTCTGCTGGAAAGAAGCCTAGTGCCTGGAGCAGAGGCCAGAAGCAGAGGTGCAGTTTGTCAAGTAGGCAGGAAGGCAGGCTTTGGATTCAGGTACAAAAGTGTTAACTCCAGAGATGCATGGTGGCTCAGTGGTTGAGTGTCTGCCTTTGGCTCAGGACATGATCCCAGGGTCCTGGGATCGAGCCCCACATCTGGCTCCCTGCATGAAGCCTGCTTCTCTCTCTGTGTGTCTCTCATGAATAAATAAAATCTTAAAAAAAAAAAAAAAAAAAAAGCGTTGACCCCAGCACTGTGTCGTTGGCTGTGTGGCCTGGGGTGGTCATCTAACCTCTCAACGCCCAGTGCCCTGACTGTGGGTGAGTCAGGGTTAGTTGGGATTACTTAGAGGTTACTAATGCCTTCCTCAGAGGGTCGTGGCGAGAGTAAAACACAAAGCTCTAAGCGCAGCGTGGTTAGTGCCCCATTAACCTGACTTAGTGTCTTTGGGCCAGAACATCCGCAACAGCAGAGATCACACAGATCCGGCCCTGCCCACCGGGTCTGGCATGTTGTGACTTCCACGGTGGTCAGCAAGAGAAGGGAATGAGGGAGAGGGCTGGAAGCACAGAGTCTCAAGGGATCCTGGGGAGGAGCCTCAGAGCCCGTGGGAGCCAGGCTGTGGCTGGGGGCGTGGCGGCCAGCCCCCCGGGGGCTCTACCCACACCGACCCTTCCAGAGCCCACACGCACCTCCCAAGAAGCCCAGTTAGTAAAGCTGGATCTTGTCATCCATCTGATGGATGTTCACCAAGTGACCATCTCCCAGGAGTACAGGCTAGGCCGTAGGCAGTGGGCACTCACGGTTTTGCTGGGAAGACAGTACGTGCTGAATTTTGGGAAAAGAAGCTGGCTGAAGCTATTAGAATTTGAACTGTACACACTCCGTGACTCAGTGGTTCTACTTTTGGGGGACTAGAATATTAGGCTGTTTGTGGGAACACTGGCAAAATAACCTGACTGTCCACAGCAGGGGGAGCGGGGCAGTTGAATTAATGGGGGTCCTGGCTATAAAACACGAATCCATAAAAAAGATGATGCAGATCTGTGTGTGCTCACCTGAGGAGACATTCGTGAGGTTGTCGTTAAATGAAACAAAGACTTCAGAGTAACACACATAAGATGATTCCATTTTTATTGAAAAAAGAAATCCTCGTGTGCGCGCAGCCTCTTCATTTCCAGGGGGAGCCTGAGCCCGGGGCAGTCCCTACAGAGGCGGCCCCAGACCCCGAGTCTCCCCGAGCCCCAGCCCCACCCGAGACGGGTCACAGAGGGGACCAAGCGAACCCACTGGAGGGCTGTGGCCGTGGCTGCCTGCGGCTGGGGCGCGCCCGGCTCTGAGAGCCCCTGAGCAGTAGTCCCCGGGGCGTGTCCCTCCACGACTAACCAGGCTTCTCTGTCACTTCTGGTTTCCCTTCTGCGGATTAGCCCAAGGACGTCGGGTACCTGGCGCAGCACCAGCTCTTTGACCAGGTGAGTCTGAGACCGTGCCCCGTCCTTGACCCACCCACCCTCTCCCGCCCTCTGGGCTCAGAGCCCAGGGAGGGAGGCAGGAGAGGCTGGCAGCCTCGTTGGCCACCCCCAGGTGTGGTGCGCGTGTCCTCCGCCCCAGCGGGCAGCAGGAGAGCAGATGCGGCTGCCAGGTGGCCAGTGACAGACCAGGCGTGCCAACCCCAGGGCCCGAGCCTGGGGTGGGGGGATGAGGAAGCCATGGCTTGGACGGAGGTGGCCCCTGCGAGGGGCGGGGGGAACCAGAAGTCTGAGTGGGTGTGGTCAGAGCTGAGGAATGGGTCCCAGGGAGCCACGCGAGGGTGGCAGGCTCTGCCCCGACCCGGCAAGAGCAGGCCGCTGCCTCCCCTGCCCTGGAGTTCTCCGGGGGTCCCGGCACTGCCCTCACCCCATGTCAGTCACCCACCTGTGAGGCTGTCTCCAGGCTCCATTCCCCCAGGTGCCCAGCCCCGGTGGGCCAGATTGAAGACCCTCAGGACAGGCTGGCTGGAGAGCGGGGCTCAGGGGGCTCCAAGCAGGGTAGAGAGGCAGAGCGAGGCCCAAGGGGCCAGAGGCGCCTCTCGCACCGAGGCCCGGGCACTGGCCTAGTCCACCTGCCTGGAAGGGTGCATTCAGGAGAGCGGAGCGAGAAGGGGGGGGGGCTGGGGCCCACCTGGGCAAGCCTGGAAGGCCAGACCAAGGGCTCTGATTCAGCTGCAGGGCAGCAGGGAGCCTGGGAGGTTCTGAGCAGGAGGGTCCCGGGAAGAGGAGGTATCCCAGGAGATCCCTCAGGGGAGCCTGGGAGAGCGTCCAGGGTCCAGAAGTCCTGCATCGGCTCTTTCTCGCTCACCTGTAGGCCCTAAGAAGGGGGCACCCCAGCGTGGCCTCCCAGTGCCCCGGGAGCTGATGGAAATGCAGGATCACTCTCAGCCCCCACCTGGTAACAGCGCGGGTCACCCAGGGCCCTGAGCACCTGGGGGCTGGGGTGTGCTCACTCACAACACGGTCAGGGGACCCCAGGGGCTGGCTGGCGGGAAGTGAGAAAGTCAGGACGCGCCATCACGTACACAGGGACCTTTGCTCTGGTGGGGACAGGAGGAAGTACCCCCAGAAGATGGGCGGTGCTTGCGGGCGGGAAGGCGCGTGGGCTCTCTCCTCTCTGCAGTTCGCAGAGCAAGGCACACTCATCATAATGAGAAGAAACAGACTGTTTTTAAACGCAGACCCAACGAGGGAACAAAGTGAAGAACCATCGCCTTCTGCATTTTCAGAGCTGCCTGGTTAGGCGGAGACAACCTGAGGGCTTATCCCGGGGAGATCGTCGAACAGTCTGGCCTTCTGTCCACCCCCTCCCCGTCCCCCTCACTTCACTCTATCCGTGGATCGAGGGCTGCAACACCCCCACCCCTGGGCCTGGGCTGCCTCGCGGGCCCCTCTGCACCATGTTCTGGGCCCGGTGGGGGGTGGGGGGCAGGATAAGGAAGAGTTGTCCTACCCCCACCCCAGAGCTGGTGAGGGGCATGTCCAGGAGAACAGAGGCAGTGCGTGGAGGGGGCTGCGCGGGGAGGAGGGTCCTTGCGAGCCCAGGGCAGGGAAGGCGTCTCCAGGAGGCGACGGAGAGGGCCTGAAAGGCGAGCAGTCTCCAGCCGTGGAGCGGATAGTTTGCCCATTTTTTTTTATTGGGTTGTTTATCTCCTTCTGAGTGTCACGAGTTCTCCGTGTACGTTCTGGGTCTAAGCTAGTTGTCACTGTAAGCGCCATATCTGATGCGAGTCTAAACAGAGCCAAGAGGGGGCCGAGAGGGGGCCGTGCCAGCTAGGGGAGCAGCGGGGCTGGGCCCAGAGCCTGGCGGGGAGGGATGCAGCAGGTGGGGCTGAAGAGGCAGGACACGCGCTGGGCAGCTGGGAGGGTTGGGGTGTTTCTCAGGTGGCCGAGGCCCCATCCTGGAGGGGAAGGGAAGGTGGGCAGCTGTGGACGCGAGGGGACCTCCAGGAGGCTGCTGCCAGAATCGGCGGGGAGCTGATGCCCGTGGAAGCTGACAGGCTCCAGACAGGTGCCAGCAGCTGGCACACCTGGATGCAGGTGGCTAGGCGAGTTGAGGGAAAAGTAGCTGTCAAGGAACACTCTAGATTTGAGACTGAGCGCCCGCTCAGGGGAGCCGGGGATCCAAGAGGGACTCTGCTGGTGCCTGGGCCAGGCCAGACACCACAGTGGGGCTCAGCAGGGCAGCACGTGGCCGGGGCCAGGACGGGGCTCATACCCCAAAGGGGGAAGATCTGGGGGGATGGGGCACGACTGTGCCAGGTCTGCCCCGGGGCGGGGGGCCTACTCTCACTGCCTGTCCTGGCAGGGGACCCTGCACACCAGAACTAAAGGGGCCGGAGCCAGGCCGGGCTGGGCCTCTGGAATTAGGGCTTGGAGATCCCGCCTCCTGCCCTCTCTGAAGGAAAGGGGGAGTCTATGGGAGCAGGCCCCGACTGTGCCATCCCACGTGCGTGGCCAGCCTGCCCCCTGACCTCAGTCACACCCCCCAGGGGTCCCGCGAAGCCTCCATGTCCTAGAGCAGCCATTTTCGACTTGACTAGACCAAGAGGAAGCCGTCTTAGAAGTGGAAGGCCAAGTGCCCCATTGTTTTTAAGACGAACCAAGCCCTTGAAGACATTTTCCTTTGGACGGCCACCTGGGTCTTCACCTCAGCTCCCCAGAGGGGTGCTTTCACCTCTGCTGCCCAGACCACCACCTGGCAGGCCCTGCACTGCTTTCTGGGGCCTTCTTGCCTCCACCAAGCTCAATGGCTCCCACCCAAAACCTCTTACTGCCTTTCCTTCCAGGGCCCCCCATCATGGAAGAGTTTGGCCACCACACTAGGCTTCCCTTTAATTATCAGTCATGTCCAGGAAGCATTCCTTCTCTTGGGGGGGGCGGGGGGCTGAATCCTTGGCCAGTGGCTCTGATTACACCATTTGATCAACCAGTCCCATTTCAGAGATCCTGATGTCATCAGGGACCAGTCAGCTTCTGAGCATTCCATGGTGAGGTGAGGTGAGGGGCTCAGATGCAGTCCCAGCTAGAAGCAGGTGTGCAGTGTCACTGAGCCTGGTGGTGGTGGAGAAGCAGGAGGTTCCCAGAGGCCTTTGGGACCGGCCACCCCCACCCCCCCCACACTGGCCAACAGGACAGGGGACCCCCAGATTGGGAACTTGTAGGTTACCCCCAGAGCAGTGGACATAGCAGCATTTCTGTATGTCTGCACAGGCTGTTTGAGACAGAAGAGCCTGAGGCCCCTGCCATTCCTAGGGATCGATCAGTGGCTTCTCAGCATCCTGGACTCAGAGCCACTATTATTGAAAGGGTGGCCAGGGTCTTCCTGCAGCCGCCCGGGCAGAGCAGGGAAACGTCACTCTCAAAATACCTGAGGAAAGTAGCAGAGGGGTCCCCGCCTTGGCACCCATTAGGGACCAGACTTGGGTTTCTGTGGCATTTCCCCGAGCCTCCGAGCCACCTGCCCCAGCTGCAGGCAGCCTTGGAGGTCTGGGGCTGCAGGGGGCTGTGGCGGCCTGGCCTCCGCGGGAGCGAGCCGGCATCCGCCGGTGAGGAAAGCGCTCCCTGGCTAGCCTTCAGGAGGCCACGGGCCGGGGTGTCCGGACCCCAGCCAGCCCTGGGCAGGGTGCGGCCCCCTTTGCCGGGTGCAGCCCCAGCCAGGGAGGACGCAGGGCTAGAAGAAAACTCTAGGGGGGCCACTGCTTGCTGCTCGAAAGCACCTCTTGTCAGCCGGCCGGGGACAGTGGCCGGGGCGGGGGAGCCGGCAGCCCCTTCCTGTATCTAATTCATTTCTACGCACCATCTGGCTTTTGCCCTTTGATTACTTACGTACCAGGATCCTTATTGTTTTTGTTATTTTGTATGAGCACATTAACCCTCACGGACCACAGTTCAAGTTTCTCCCTTTACTGGTCTTTGTATTAATGAACGTATTTAAAATGTGTGCGCAGTGGCTGCTTTCTCGTTAGTCAATTTTGGAAAATCTTCCTTCCCAGAGATTTGATAGCCAATTCCATTTTCTTTCTGGTTTTTCTTTTCATTTGGTTTTCAAAAACATTGCACTCTTCAGAACATCGCGAGCTGGTGTTTTTAAGTGCAGAACAGTACTATCAGGTTTTTCGAAAAGAAAACAAAAATAAAATGCATAGGCAGAGAAACAAGTCTGGAAAGAAAATTATATGTAACTCTTAACTAATAATTATATATTTCTTTTTTTTTTTAACATTGTATTTATGTGTGAGAGAGAGAGCTTACATTAGGGGAGGAGCAGAGGGAGAGGGACAAAGAGACACTGCTGAGCACAGAGCCCAACACAGGGCCCGATCTCACGACCCTGAGATCATGACGTAAATCAAGAGTCAGACGCTCAACCGACTGAGCACCCAGGCGCCCCTGTATATTTATTTTTTCAATTGGTTTGTAAATTCCCCTACAGTAAAATGCAGATGCAGTCGTGGTGTTACCCAAAAAGGCAGTGTGTTTGGCCCTCCTGGGAGATGGCCTGTTGAGTGCTGGCTGGTGTGTCCCCCCAGCCCTGGCTCAGCCTCCACGTGTGCTTGGACACCCACAGATCCCGGAGCTGAGGCAGGACATCAGCATCCCCGACTACTGCTGCCTGGGCGACGGGGCGGAGGAAGAGATCACCATTAATGCCTGGTTTGGCCCCCAAGGCACTGTGTCCCCCCTTCATCAGGACCCTCAGCAGAACTTCCTGGTCCAGGTGGGAGATGCTCCAGAACATCAGCCTTTGCCTCCTCCTGCCCAGCCCCGTGAGGCCTGGCCACGTTATCCGTGTTTAAATTCCAGAGAGGGATGTGGGCAAAAATGAAAACACAGGGATGGCACCTGGCCCCTGGCCCCTGTGGGGCCCTCCCTCCGGCTGGGGCTGCTTCCAGATGTGGTTCTGGGACCAGGAGCCCCTGGGATCCTGGCCGTGTCCCTAGGGCAGAGCAGGGCCGGGCGCCGTCTCAGGGCGGAGCGGGCATCCCCACGCTGCCTGCCTTCGCCTCAACCAGGTGGGCATCCCCGTCCCAGAGTCTCTCCCCAGATAGGGCACGGCTTCTCGGCCACCGGATGGTGTGTCCTGAGACCCAGAGAATTTAACAGACGGGAACATTCTTCCAGCCCAGAGGCTCTAGAGAGAGGCTGTGAGCTGGGCCCAGGAGCCACTGCTTGGCGTCAACGCCAGTCCTGGCACCTGTCAGCTCGGTGACCGTGGCCACTCGGCCAGCCTCGCTGGTTACTGATCCGTGATGTATGTGGAGGCTGAACCTAGTCCCGGCCTAGAATGCGCGCCGCAGGGATGGGGCAGTCTGGGCACGGGGAACAGCATGTGGGCAGGCGAGGAGAGGCGCGGGCGGATGGTGGGTCCCGGGACCTGCCCTCGGTGGAGGAGGCAGCAGAGTGACGAGTCCCCGTCCCCCAGGTGATGGGCAGGAAGTACATCCGCCTGTACTCCCCGCAGGAGTCCGAGGCTTTATATCCACACGAGACGCACCTTCTTCATAACACGAGCCAGGTGGGTACATGGGACCCTGCGTGACGCTGCACATTCACCCCCTCCCGCCAGCATGCCCCGCCCCTCCCTGGGTCTCGGGAGGGTGGGCAGGAGACAGCTCGTGTTTTCCTCAGGTTGACGTGGAGAATCCTGACCTGGACAAGTTCCCCAGGTTTGCCGAGGCCCCGTCCCTGTCCTGCATCCTGTCTCCCGGGGAGATTCTGTTTATCCCGCTTCAGTACTGGCATTACGTGCGGGCTCTGGACTTGAGTTTCTCCGTCAGCTTCTGGTGGTCGTAGCCACAGTGCAAGGATGACACGCCAGCAGCAGCTGTGGCTTCACGCGTCCCCAGCTCCGCAGCTGGCCTGGCGCCAGGTCCCAGCATTGAGACCAGCCCACCCTGGCCTGTGCCGAAGCCTGTGCTGGAGACCAAGCTGGGCGGACACGGGCGGGGGGCCCCGCAAGGTGCACGCTTCAGGCCAGGGGCCGGCAGCAGAGCCAGGTGGGCGAGCCCCCAGAAGGACGCTGCAGGCCGACACCCCATGGAGACCATGGCACCGAGGCCTGAAGTGCTGCGGTCACAGGCAGCAGCATGTGCAGTGACAGAGCTGGGATCTGGGCTTGGCTCCCTGGACTCCAACCCAGCCCCTCGGCTTACTTGCCGTGACGGTTGGGACAGGTACCTCATCGGGTCATGGTGTGGAATACAGGGCAGCTGGAGCGCCCGCCAGGACGTTCGAGAGGTGGTGCGTGGACAGCCCCCGCAGGTCCATGAACGTAGCTGTCTGATGTTAAGAATTCTTACGATTGCTACCGACTAGTCTGTCCTGACTGGGTCTGACAGGACACCCCAACACGCAAACTCTGGAGAGATGGTGCTGGGCAAGGGAAGGGTCCTGTGGGCTCGCTCAGCCCAGCCCAGCCAACGGCGGGAAGTCCAGGGAGGTTTAGTTGTTATCATACACCCACGGCCTGACACTTTCCAAGTGTGCACCCTCCCAGTAGCCAGTTCCTGAATCATGAAACCACCATCAGCAGCACCCAGGAACCCCCGTCGTGCCCCTCAGTCTCACTGGTCCCCCTCTTGCAGATAGCCTTGCCCCCAGGGGAGCAGATGGCCCTGCAGTCAGCACCAGGGCCCACAGGCTCGCTCCGGAGCTCCAGGAGCCAATGAGGTGCAGCTCCCGCAGCAGGGGCCTGGCCACTCAGGTGGACGGGCCTGGCAGACACGCGGACCCTGGGTAACCGGGTGGGGTGGGAGGCACCGGTGGGCAGCTGGAACTCTTAGCTGCTCGTTTGAGCTTTATCACTTGGGCTCCCGGGTTTGGAGCAGGCAGATGGGGGCAGGGCGGGGGGCGGGTGGAGCCTGTAGGATGGCTGGAACTCACGCGGGGTGAGGGCTCCCAGGGCACAGGCCGAGGCCGAGGCCAGCTATTCGGGAAGTGGAGGGAGGGCTCTCTGTGGAGACCGCTGGTTCCCCCACCTGGCGTCATTAATAGCTCTCTGCCAAATTTTTCAGATGAAGAACGTACACCAAATTATTGATGCCGCTGAAGGCAGTGGGTCATAAAAAAGAAAATAGTGTCCGGCACACCGGCCATCAGGAAAGGCGGCCACCTGGCTCTGCAGGAGCCCTTAAGTCAGGGGCCTGCCTGCACCACAGCCCTCCCCCCCCCGAGGGTGGCCGTGGGGCTCCGGTCTCCCAACTGCCAGGCCCCACGTCTGCTCCGAGCCACCGTTCTCATCTGTAACATCATGCTTCTGAGGTTAGGGACCAGATGACACGGGCATTAAAACCTGATACAGAGGCCTGGCCGTCTCCAACAAATGTCCCTTGTAAAGTGGCAAAAGACCAAATCTTTAGGTGCCCTCTGGACAGGGGTCCGAGGCTGTCAGCTACAGCAGCTGCCGAGGGCTGGCCTCAGCCCTGTGGAGGGTAGGCTCAAGGCCACTCAAAGGAAGAGTGCCCGCCAGCTCTTCACAGAGCCAAGGAGGGGCGAGCACAAGGCCAGCTCAGCCCCCCACTCCCCACCCGAGCTGCAGAGGCCTGCTCAGGGTCTGCCCCGACAGGCACACGTGGCCTTGAGCAGATGTGGCCCTGCCCTGGCAGGTCACGCGGTCTCCTAGAGTCTGGAGAGGAGGGTGGCAGTGAATTCATGCAAATGGTGGTGAGGGCTGTGAAGGGACAGGGACAGATGTGACTAACCACAGATGGCATCTGAGTAAGCCAGAAGGACCAGGAGGCCAGCACTGCCCACGAACAGGTGCAGCAGCCCTGGGGCAGGAAGGCCTTGGCCCTGGGGAGAGGAAGGAGCCCGAGCAGCCGGAGCGAGGGGGCCTGGAGGGGGCCTGGACTGAGCCAGGGGTGGGAGGAGCGGGGGACAAGCGAGGGTGCTGAGCCAAGGAGACAGCCTGTGAGACGGGCCGGAGGGGAAGCCTGGAAAGGGAACAGCCACGAGTGTCACCTGTCCTGTCAGTTCCTGGAGTGACCGTGTCAGCAGGGGGAGCAGGGGGTGAAGACAGGCTGTGCAGGGAGGCCAACAATGGCCTGATCCCAAAAGCCTGGGGCACCAGACAAGGTCTTCAGAATTGTGAAGGTTTGGTTGGGCGGTGTCAAGGAGTCCTCCAGAAGTTCACGTTGGGATCCATGCAGGGGAGATGCAAGCCTTGGGTGGGGAGGGGCCAGGGGCCAGTGCTCAGAGCTTGTGGAGTCATAGGACTCAACCGGACCTGCATGGTACGACCCTGCCCCTCCTTGACAGCCAAACCACCAGGCCAGGCAGGCAGGAAGCAGGCTGTGGGGAACCCCCCCGCCCCCTGGCCCTCCCAAACCCCCAGTTCCAAGGTACCATCTTTTCTCAACTGGTTTTCCTGCCTTCCCATCATCCCTGCAGGCTGCCAAGAAAGCCCTTCTCTGGTTGCCTGCCTGACACTACTGACCTCCCCATGCAGTCGGGGGGCGCCCATGGGGTTCTATCAGTGGGCTGCTGTTTGCCTCCTGAGGGCAGCCCGGGGATCCCACGCTGGCTCCCAGAAGCTCCAGTTGGCAGCAGTCTCACCGTCCGGAAGCTGGGCAATGAGGAGACCCACCTGAGGCTGGGAAGGTGAGCCTCCCATCAGCAGGTGTCATTTGTCCACCGTGTCCTGTATGCTAGTCGCCCCTGTGCACTGCGCTTGTGGAACAGACCAGGGCAGAGCATCCCTGCCTGCATAGGTGGAGGCCACACTGTCCATTTGGTGCCAAGTTCATTCTCCACCTGCCTGATAAGAGCATGTCCAGTTATCTTTGGGAGATAACTCTGTGGCTCAGAGGCAAGCCCTGATTTGCTAGTGCCAACTGGGCCATCCTGTCCCCACCTCCGGAAGTATCCAGAGTGGAGCTATGACCATGAGGTGTCTGCTGGGGCACTAGTGTGCGAGGCCTGGAAGTATGGCTAGCAGGAAGAAAGTGGCTGGATTTTTCTGGGAGACCGTCTAGTAGGCCCCACGCACAAGGCCGGCTCATGAAAATACAGCAGAGGCAGCAAAGTGGATGCTTGGTGACATCACGGGACCCACCGGGTCAAGCTTCTCCGGAAGGATGCCTTCTGGCCAAGTCCTTCCCTGTTTTAGCCAGTCTGGGTTAGGTTTTCGGTCATGACTGAAAGGGGGGATAATCAGGGTGGAAGAGACGGAGACAGGAACCAGAAGGCAAGTGTGATGAGCAGGGAAGTGTGGGCAAATGGGGACCGAGGGCTGGAAGCGGGACAAGATCCAAAGAGCAGCCAGACACAGACAATGGCGGGAAACAAGAAGGGAAAGTTCCTGAGCAGAGGGCACAGTGTGTGCAGGGGCTCCAAGGCCAGGAACAGAGGGCCCTTCCGAACTGAGGGAAATGCCACGTGGGAACAGCGGGCACAGCCGGCCTCCTGGATCCCGGGTCTACACCTGAGCCCCTGGGCAGCAGGAGCCACACCACGCTGACGTGTCAGGGGCAGGTCGCGTTGGTGGGAGAACCTGGAGCGGGGGGGCCGGCTGCCCCAGGAGCAGACCTAGCGGAGGGGGCAGGGGCACAGGATTCGGTGGCTGGTTTGACGCAGGACAGACAGGGAGGAAGCTGCAGCTAGGACAGCAGATGGCAAGGCAGCCCGTCGCCATGCAGGGGTGGAGGGCCCCAGGAGGAGAGCGCCCTCCAGCCCAGCCCGCCAGCCTCCTGCCCGCTCAGGCAAGCTGCCTCTTGGGCCACAGGAGGCTCCAGACTGCAGGGACCTGGGGACGGCTGGGCTGGCCTGCGCTGATGGGACAAGTGACCCAAGCCAGGGGGTTCTCAGTTACCAGGGAGCCCAGGAGAGGACGGGCCACCACGTGAAGCCTCCCAGGGCGGTGCACGACCACAGACCAAGGAAGCAGTGACTCATTAGTAACTTTTATTCTGAACCTGCTGACGAGTGAACACAGAGCAGACGGGATGCTAGTCCCGCTAGTCACGCTGATGCTAGTCCTCCCAACAGGGCTCACCTGCCATCCCCCAAAGGCAGCAAGCCTGGGCCAGCTAGTGCTGCCTGGACCGCAAGGACTTTCTGTTGGCCTTGGAGGTACTAGCCTCCCGCTCCTTCTCGGGGTCGAAGACTTCTGTACATGGAAAAGGCCAGAAGGTACCATGAGTGGCAGTGCTGGGCGCGCACACAGCAGCAGCCGCGTCCACTGCCACGTCGCCTGCCGTGGGCTCTGTGCTCGTCCCTCCCTGCTGATCTACCCCCACACCGCAGCCAGGAAGGGAGGGTCACCTCACATCCTGAGATGGCTGTTGAGGCAGGCGGGGGGGGGGGGGGGGGGGGGAGGGCTTGTTTAGACCAGAGCCGCACGTGCCATGGGAGTTCTACTGGGTTCTAAGCCATTGCAAGTGTGCAAGCAGGAAGGCCTCCACTTACTGGGTTCGGGTCCTGCTCACACAGACCTGCAGGCACGGAGCCCTCATCTGAGCGCTCCCTGTCCCCAGGTGTCCCCTCAGTCCTGCCACCCAGCACCCCCCCCCCCAGAGGCCAGGGGTCAGCCCCCGAGCACCGCAGGGACACGAACCTGGTATCTCGTGAGGCCAGTAGTCATTACAGTGGGGGCAGCGTGGCTCTGAATTGGACTGGAAATACTTGGCCACGCAAGGTAAATGCATCCTGATCCCACAGGTCTCGCAGCTTTGACCCTGAAACCAGAAAGGCGACGGCTGTGGAACCTTAGATGCACCTCCATGGTCACAAACCAGCAAATGGCCAGGAGAATGCCCAACAGGCTCCACAGTTTTGTCTTCCAGGCCCCCAATGAATAATGATAATCCCAAAGCCCTCAGCTCAAGGGCTTTTAGGAATTTTTATTACAGAATTCTGAGAAATGAATGTAGGTGGAGGACACTGAAAGCTCTGCCAGCCAGCGCACAGTGGCGCAGACCTCGCAGGGGCCGTGTGCACAGCTACAGCCTTCAGGAAGGCCGCCAGGCAACGTGGGTCAGAGGCTTTAAGAAAACGTGTGAGCCCCTCCAGTAATTCCACTTCTAGGAATCTGGCCCAGGGAACCAACCCCAGGTGCCCAGAAGCACGTGTGCAAAGAGGCTCATCGAGGCACAGCTGAAGACCGTGGAAAGGTAAGAATCAGAAGGAAGAACCCTAGACGTCCCGTGCTGGCCCGGCGGCAGCAAAGCCTCGCCAAGTAGGCAGCACAGAACCAAACACCAGAGGTCAACACGCCCAGATGTTCACGCCACTGCCAAGGTGACGCAGGCTACACACAGACCTCTGAGAGCCCCTGGACTAGAACCAAGGCCCCGCGGGGAGAAAGGACAGGCCTTTGCTTGGTCATCCTCAGACACTTCCCAGGGGATGCCCTATGTCTGCCCGTGCCAGAGGCAGAGGCTCAGGATGAGTTCTAGAAGGTGACCCGCCGCCGGCACGGTACCTGGATGAGGAGGCTGTGGCAGATGTTGCAGATCTTCACGGCATCGGGGTACGTCTCCCGGATGTACTGCTCCATCTCCAGGATGGCCCGGCTGTGCAGGGTGAACTCCCCTTCCTTCTGCAGGGCAGAACGGGAAGTGGCGACGTCTGAGCCCCTGGCAAGCCAGGGCCTTCCCACCCAGCAGGCCCACGGTCCACGGAGCTGCAGAGGGGGCAGCCCTCACGCCGCTGGTTTTCACCAGTCCCCACCCGCAGGTGTCCACGCTGGCCCCTGGGCAGAGCCACAAGCCACGAAAACCTGGGCCAAGACTGAAAGAGAATGAGGTGAGGCTCCGCACACCCCTGCCTCGGCACCTCCCTTGTGCCACACAGGCGTGAACCACGAGTGTGCCAGCAGCCCCCGAGCAAGGACAGCCCTCGCTCCCCTACAGGGAGGATGCGGAGCCGGGAGAGGGAGGCGGCCTCCCACGGGGTGAGCTGGGCACATCCCCTGCCCTCATGCGCACCCCTCCCTCTCCTTCCCCAGCCAGCACTCCAGCCTTCAGCTCCGGGGTCATTGCCTCAGTTGGGGAAAAGCTGTCCTGCGAGCGTGTTTCCTTTCCACCTGTACCTCGACTTCGGCAAGCTGCCTGCCCAATCTCTGGCTCCTCCCCAGGCCGCGGGCCCCGGGACAGCGCCAGGCCCGGTTCTGCTCTTGTGTCCCCAAGCCTAGTGCGGGGCTCAGCACTGGGCAATCCCGTGATAAACCTCCCAGGGCAGGTGGACTCGGCCCTGCACTGAGACCACAGGGTGAATGCCCAGGCCCCCGTGAACAAGTTCTACTCGTGCTACACACCTACTGTGTGCCCAGAACTGGCCAGTGCTCATAGTTCATGACCCTGCTCAGTCCTATGGGGCCCTGTTGCAGATGAGGTGCCCTGGTCCCCCAAAGAAAAGCCAGACTCCCAAGATCTCCCAGGCCTCACAGCTATCCTTTGAGCTCAGGCCCCGCAGCAGGATGGCCCCTGCTGTGTGGAGTGTGGCTGTCAGCAGAGGCCCCCACGCTGAGGACCCGCACCCTCACTGCAGCCAGCCCACCTAGGGGCCTCCCCCGGTCCCAGATGCCCACCTGCCAGCCCCCACCACCGGGACACCTTCACATCTGTGCCCTGGATGTGCACCCACAGCAGGGTGCTCAGGGCTGCTGAGTGGCAGGGTGGGGAGCTCTGGGGGGTGGACCAATGGGCGATCATGGAGAATATTTATCTTCTCATCCTCCCATGAGGAGCAAATACTTCTTGTATGTGTTTGAGTTCATTTTAATTAAGTTCTATCCCTCCGGGTCATCCCCTCCCTACCCAGCCATCCCCCAGCAGCACTGGCGGAGTGTCTGCAGGGGCGGCAAGGTGCAGGGAGAGGTTGTTAAAACACTTGGTCTGGGGCAGAGCTCAGTCGGTTGTAACCTGAGCTACCCAAGAATGCTCCCTTGTGCCAAACCTGCCCTGGAGGGGAAGAGAGCCTGTGACACGGCCACTGTTAGGAGCTGTGGTCACCCTGGCCCAGGCCTGGATGGGGGACACCACCCATGCCACGGAGCCACAGGTGCCCAGCTAAACACCAGAGCTGAGGGGCTGACGTCAGGGCACAGCGGAGAACCCAAGACTGTGGTAGGTCCCACCACCCCTGCCCTCAGCCCTGCAACTGTCTTCCTCTGGCCAGGGAAGCACCGGAGGCCCTGAGGCCTGCTGGTCACACTGCAGGGATGGCCCGCCCCTCGGGAGCAAGTACTCAGTGCCACCGCTCGGTGACCAGAGGCAGGCTGTCCCGGGGAGGGTAGTGAAGAAGTGCCTCACCGTGAGCTGCAGCCTCCAGCCACGGGAAAGACCGCCGAACGAGGAAGTAGAGGGTGACCTGAGCCCACCGCGTGCAGACACAGGCACTCAGGGGCACGGCTGAGGTCAGAGGCCAGCTCAGGGCTTGTCTGCCTTGGGCTTCCTGGTGGTACCTTTCGTGGGAAAAGCCCAGAAACATCTGCTCTGCTCCAGTCAGCAGAAGCAGCCACGGGGGGTCTAGAAACGTGAACATGAGTGCTGTCTGGTCCCTTTTAGAGATCCACAGCTCCTCCCCAGCATCTGCCCCCAAGTCCTCTCTGCACCTGGGGGCCATGTCGAAGCAAAAGGCCCATGGACCCCGGGCCCTGACTGATGTAACATTGACAATAACCACCACAAGGATGGCAATTCCTTTGGGAGCCCAGCACTGGGCACTGGACGTCTGCCGTCCCTTCCCCCCGCCTCCCACCAGGAGGTGACACTGTTCCTCCCCTCCTACAGAAGAGGAGCTCTAGGTTCCCTGACCAGGAACTGGGCCGGGTCCGATGCCAGAGCCATGCTCTCACCCACAGCGCCCCACATCTGTGGACCAGAGTGCCAAACCGGGTGCAGTCCCTGCTCTGCACTTCTGGCCAGGGTGCCCTGGCCACATGACACGAGCGAGTGGGAGGCTCCAAGTCCTTCTCATAGGGTCCCGATGGGCATTAAAGCAGACAAGAGGCCTGATAGGGCCTAGCTCAACAGATAACAACTGGATACAATATGGTTTTAGAGAAAAACTGTTCTCTGTTCTAAATGTGCCGGGCTGGGGAAACCACACTACCTCGATCAGCCATTTGTTCTGTACAAACTTCTGCAGCACCTGCTCTGCTTCCTTCTTCCTCATCTTCTTGCCTTTAAGTTGATCGACCAAGTTCAAAATATTTGTGGAAGATGCAAAGCCAGTTTCTGAGTCAATAATCAGTTCCAACTGGAAGAAACAGCAGGTACCATGTTCATCTATCAAACCGCCAAAAAACAACATTTGAGCAAGAACACCAATCCTGGCGGGGGCAGGAGGCTGTGAAACTGCTCGCAATGAGCGGCAGCACTGGGCCCTGGGACGCTCCTTCAGGAAGACAGCTTTGTAACGAGCACCAAAAGCCATAACCACGGTCAGTCCTTTAGACTCAGTGTTCACCCTGAGATATTGTGCCAAATGAATGACCTTAACACCCCTAAATCAAGAATCCTCTCTTGCCCCCACCTCCCTGAAGGTAGAGAAGCTGGGGAATGAATGAATAACAAGGCAGCACCCTCCTACTCAGGTGGTAGGACTCACACGGACAGGACCTCACAGGTGAAGGGCAGGCTGGAGGCAGGAAGGGCAAGACAGCAAAGCCAGGGTGAACCAGGAGGCAGGCTTGCTCGGAAGCTGCAGAGACAGTGTGGAGCCCAGGCCAGGAGGGCCCAGCGGGCTGGTCCCGACACTGCTCACAGGGCTGCTGGGAAGATAGACTTCCTGCCCGCACAGGGCCAGCTAGCATCCCAGTGCCTGGTTCTCAACCTTGGCTGTCACTTGTCACCAGAGGCTTGGAAAGGAATGATTCTAGGAGGAGTCATCAGAGACCTGGATTGGCCAGGTGTGGATGAGGCCCCAATGTCTCAACTATTTTTACCCTCCGGTTATTAGAATATGCATCCAGGGCTGAGAACCACTGTCACGGCCAGGTGCTCACCAGGTGAGTGACAAGGCTGAACAGTTCTGATGCTGGGGAGGCAGGGCAGTGCCTCTCAAGTGTGAATGGGGAAACATGCCATTGGGGCACCTCATTAAAATGCAGACCTGGATTCAACAGTCTGGGGTGTGGGGCGGAGGGGAGGGGGGGAACTGGGATTTGGCCTTTCTAGCAACTTCCCTGGTGCTGCTGCTGCTGCTTCTGGGGGTCTGGACCCTGCTGGGAGCAGCAGGAGGAGCACTTGTTCACCTGCATTGCACAACCAGAGGCATGGTGCACAACCAATCCGGGTTTAAACCTAGAGAAGTTCTTCCTTCCTGGGCAGCCCTGGCGCCCTCCTGCCATCGTGGTGAGCTGCTCAGTGACCCACCCCCTGCAGATGGCAGCAGTGGTGACTCTCCAAGATCTTGGTTTCCATTTATAATGATGGAAGACAGCAAATCTCCCCTAAGAAGCCCAGCCCATAAACAGGAACTACTGTACTTACAGCCTTTCTAAACAGATCCAGCTCATTCTCTGCAAAATCTGAGGCCATTTTGGAAACAGAAGTTGTTGCAAGATTCACCTAAAAAAGAGGTCAGCATGGCAGTCAGGCTGGGCCCCTCGCTGGTCAGCTAGTAGAGCACCTCTCACCAGCCACTGAGCACTAGTGTGCAGGTGCTGCTGGCCACAGGGCTGGATTTGTGAACAGTCACATGTTACAGACTTAAGTCTCTAACTCAGTCAGCACGTCTGAATCTCAGATTTTCAGAACGTGTAGTATCTTCCAAACCCAGATACATCTGGGGAACTTACCTGCATGCTTCATGGAGCCTCACATGCAAAAGTAACTGACAAGGCCAGCAGTAAACAAATCAGATTCACCCATTTAATCCAGCGTTCCCATAACTACTTGACTCCACAACCCTTTTCCCGGGGAAGGGTGTGGGAGTCCTGGCCAGCGCCTGTCTCTGGGTGGGGCTGGCTGGGGGAGCCTGGTCTCCTCAGATGGGCCTACAGTGGTGCTCTAGCCCGGGCCGGGGGCCTGTCTGCTCCGCCTGCCTGTTTCGCCCCTTGTTCCCTGGCCAGGAGGGACACTGGAACAACAGGAGGCCTGACTGGCTCTCAATCCCTAGTGCCCCACATTTTTTTCCTTCTCACAGCTTCTATGCCTTATGAAAAATGAGAAACCACTCTCCTCCTTTTAATCCTAATATTCCACACTTTTGAGGTGACTGCTTGCGTTGAACTGTCAACAGACCAAACAAAGCCTAGTGCACGCTGCCCTGTCTCGGGCAGAGGCTCGGTGTGGGGCAGTGACGTGCACACGGAGGTGACAGCCCCCAGCCCTGATCATGGCACAGGACGCCGACAGTGGCTCTGGTGGCCCGGGCTGCGTCTGCGTCCCCCTGCAGGGCAGCTGCGGCAGGGGCGCCTCTGCTCCGCACAGACGCCGCAAGAGGGCGCCAGCAGGCACTCACCAGCGCGTACACGGGTCTCCCGTCGTCTTCGGTGGCTCCTTTCTTGATCTCAATATACAAGGATTCCAGGACGCTGTTAATGTTGTTGATAAAGTCTTCCAGCTCCTCCACGGCGGCAGTGCCTGGAGAGAAATGAGCCGGGGCGGGGGTGGAGGGCACCAAGGAAGTGTGGTGCTCGGAGTCTCTCCATCCACCTGAGCCCATGACACCAAGGCCAGAAGCAGGTGGAGGCCCAGCCCCTTGGTGAATGCCAATCATGTGGCTTCCTTCCTCGAGTCATCAGACCCCCGGAGAATGGTTTCTGAGCCCACCCAGCTCTTCCTGTCCTTGCTGTCCCCTGCCACCTCCTATGCCCCTCTGCAGGCTTCCCCCTCACAGCCTCACCTGTGCCCGATCCATCTCTATTCCTTCTTCCCTTTCTCCACCATCCAGACACATACTGAACACCCCCATGCCAGCCTTCGTGCTGGGCCGGGGGCAAGGGGTGGTGGGCGGGTCAGGGGGCGGCAGTGAAGGCTAAACGACCTGGGTAAGAGATCAGCGAGCACTGAGCACCCCCGCCCCCCCAGGGAGGCCCTGCACTGAGCACTTTCCAGGCATTAGTCCATCCTGCCAGCAGGCCTCTGAGGCAGGCACGAGCGTCCTCTGGTGTGGGGATGAGGCCCGGATGCACAGGGAGCTGACTTGCCTGCTATGAACCCCTGGGGCACAGTGAGCAGCAGGGAGCCTGGCAGCACAGCCATGACCTGAGCTCCAACCTGTATGCTAGCCCGCCTCCAGGCTGCCTGGAGCTGCACAAGGAAGGCCCCACCACTGTCCTGGGGCTGCCAATCCATACAGCAGAGGTATGCGATCAGCATCCCCATGCTGCAGGGGCTGCAGTGAATGGACCACCACCGGCTGGGGACAGAAAGCCATCAGGGAGCCAGTGAGGCTGCGGCAGGAGGCCCTGCAGCCCAGAGGGAGGGGGCAATGGGGAGCCTTTCCGAGTTGGAAACAGAGAAAGCAGCTTTGTGTCTTAGATTTACCCCCTCTGTGTACTGTGATACTTTTTTAAATAAAAAGTGTTTATTACTGTTTTTACTTACTAAAGTACTTTCAACAAATTTGAGAAGCAGCAGGCATACAGACAATATGATACCCTTAATGTTAAAGGCAATGATAAAACCAACAAAACAATACTTCAGGAGAAAGGCCTGGAAGAACGACCCAGCAAGCTGATGGCTCAGGCCACTGCCAAGAGGGAAACACAGACGAGGGGACGACACTTCAAAGCTCCTGTATACCTACAGACTGAAGGTTAA
This sequence comes from Canis lupus baileyi, assembly GCF_048164855.1. Taxonomy (NCBI): domain Eukaryota; kingdom Metazoa; phylum Chordata; class Mammalia; order Carnivora; family Canidae; genus Canis; species Canis lupus. The sequence continues at coordinate 58,282,462 of NC_132845.1, forward strand.
AAACAATAACCGGTTACACTGGTGGCACCAACGGTCACAGCCATGTGGACCACACAAGGAGACCGTCCTGACACAAGCAAGGGAGGACACGAGGTGGCCCGGAACAGCTGATGACCATGACAACAGTACTAATGTGCAAATCACAGCAGGGATCCAATCTTCCTTTTTAAGTAAACTTGTTTAAGTTTAAAAAAAAAAAAAAACACTTTAAATAAAACATCAGTAGTAGTGAGTAGGCGGTGCGTGGACATGGCGCGAAGAGCGAGAGCGCCGACAGCTGCGGAGAGCCCGGGGCAGAGGCCGGGCGGGACTCCAGCCCCCGCACCTGCACCTTCGCTCGGGCTCTTCCTTTCCGAAATGCCTTCTTCCTCCTCCTCACCCCCGTTTCTACCTACTACTCATCACGGAAGCCAGCTTGAATAGCACTTTTTTTCCATGAAATGTTCTCCGCAGCTCCCAGCACGCGGTGCCTTTGCTGTTCCTCTTCCACACAGACGTGCGCACGCAGCATGTGGGCCGGGGCTCGTGCAGCATGGCCAGGAGGCTTCTCCTGCCGCCAAGCCCCAACCCTGGGAAGCTGGGGGCACTGCTCACTGACTTGGGGGCGGGGGGAGACAGGGCTCTTCGTGGGCAGGAGCTGCTCCGTCCACCCAGTTACATGACACAATGGCAAGTCCCACCTCCCTCTGAAAGTGATAATACACACTTTCCATTGAAAAGGCCACTCCTGGGTGTCGCTCAGAAAAAGGTACCCTGTGGGCAGATCACAAACACTCTAATACATCGGACTTTCCAGATACCTCATCTGCATGGAGGTGAGCTAATAGCCACTCGGCACTTTCCCCTCTCCCACTCCCTCTGGCGTTTTGTCCAGTCTCATTTTTCAGAAATAATGAATATTTTCACTTTACCAAAAAAAAAAAAAAAAATCAAAAACAAAAACAAAAACAAAAAACCCACTTCCTACTGCAGTCCTCATTTGCAGAAACCAGCCACCTGCTCCCCTGCTCACGTTCTCTGGCCTCACCCTCTCCGACCACACTGCTTCCTATGTCAAGGGCAAGTCCTCGTCCCTGCCAACTGCTGACACCCTGCGTGTTTCTCACACCCTGTGCCATACTACCTCCTTCTTAATCACTACCTAAGAATAAACTTCTCTTGCGTTCAGTAACACCCCCCACCTGACTTGAGTTTTGGGGGGCAACAGCATGGTGCTGTGTAGCCAGCCCAGTCCCACCCGCCTCTCTGGGGGACCCCAGGTGAGTCTCTCCCTTCCTCTCATCTCTGAAGGCCACCCACTGCCTCACCTTCAACTTCATGTGTCTGAAACCCATCTCTCTGACCCTCTCTCTAAAGCCACTCTTCACTCCGACCCCCCTAGCCTCCCACTCCCCTGGCATCCTGGACATGTCTCCCCTCCCATGCAAGCCTCTTGGACCAGACCAGCTGAGGGGAGGTTCCCGTGGCCTGGCCTCCTACGGCTTGTCAAGCACTGCCTTTCCCAATCACTCGGTCGGATTACCAAATCTGGCCACCCCACTACCGGAGTCATCTGGTAATGTTTGCTGAGATCCAAACAGGATCTCAGTTTTGTTTTTGTTTTTTGGGTTTTTTTTTTTTTTTATTGTCTTTCCCCTATGTGTGTGATCTGGGGAGAATAATTCCAGGAACCCATATCCAGAGAACCAGAAGGCAGGAAGCTGAAGGGACCAGATCTCAGGTCAGCCAGGAGTGGTCCAAGACCCATCAGACAGATACCCTCAATCTAGGAAGGGACAAAGGGAGGGCTGGAGGTGGTTCCAGCTCAGCCACCAGAAGGTGGGAAGGTGGGAAGATGGCTTTGGCCATAAGGTCGTCCTGTGCCCTGGTGTCCTCGGGGTCCTGCCCACTCCCCAGGCTGGCCCTTAGCTGCCAACCAGTCCTGTGTATCCCTGTCCCAACACCCTTCCCACGTGGTTCTTTTAAAGTCAGCCAGAACTGGGGCCACCTGCTTGCTACCAAGATCCCTGATAGGCCCATCAAGTGTCACGGGTACACCAGACCAGCGCGCTTCCCGACCTCCCATCCTCTGATGCACTATTTTCACTGCTGTGCCCCCTCTCCCTGCCCTGTTCCTGAAGCCCTCATGGAGCAGCTATAGTCTGCAGATCTGTACAAACAGCCCAGGCTAAAGGAGTGTCCCTGGATCCTATTGGCCCCAACATCCTGTGAATTTATGGTCATGTCAAAGTGCATGAGATAAAGGACAGACCCACACACTTCTGAGGCAATTATGTCCAGTCTTAGTCCCACCATTTTGATGACTTAAGAGAATTAATTAATAACTTCACTCTTCCCTTCAGAATCCCAAACCCACTGAGAAAAAAAGGCCTCAGCTACGTATCAAAGTAACCAGTTTTTTTGCAGTTGAGCTGGATCAGAGGCTGGGTCTTTCAATACCATGGACCTGCAGTCAGCACCATGGGTGACCAGTTCTAAGAAGTGACGAGCATGGTCCTGGTCCCACCACCACTGTCTCTTCTGAGAGCAGGGTACCACCCAAACCAGGGCATGGGGTACCATGTCCAAACCAAGCCAAGGCCTATGGATTTTAGGTGCCTCCTGGATCCTTTCTACTTGGGAGCAGGGTGTCCCTCGGCCTTCCTTGTGGGTTGTGGCAAAGTTGCTCTGGTTGAGCTAGAAACAGGGAGCCTACAAATGTGTGGCTATCATTCATTCGCCTGAGTGTGTGCTGGGCACTGCTCACTAGCTTGCTTCACTTCATCACTACAGGAGCTCTAGAACGCACGTCATGAATATCATCTTTATACACAAGAAGCTTGGGGAGGTCCGAGAACTTACCCAGTGTTCCCATAGTTTAGCAGGGGTGCCCAGGCCTGCGTGACACCACATCCCAAGCTCTGGCACACAAAGCCACAGAGCCTCCACAGAGCAGAGCAAGTGTTCCCTGTGAACACACCCTGCCATGTGCGGGGCTGAAACACCAAGGTCCTGGGGAGGACAGGATAGCTCTTTCTTTAGTGGGAAATGCCTTCCAACGGGACAATTAAAAAGGGGGGACTCGGGGCAGTGCATAGGCTGGGGTGGCACCAAACAAAAGGGAACACCATTCCTCTGATGAGCGGGGCTGCTTCAATTTGAGAGATTGCTTTTTCTGGCCACTTCTATATATATATATATGATTTCCCTTTCTTGTAAAATTAGATTTTAGCTTAACCAACAAACCTCTTCTCACTCATCAGGGTTCCTGCTTCCCATCAGGCTACTAGAACCTAGGGCTCACTGCACACTCGGGCGGCAGGCACTCAGGAAGTCTGCTGCCCTAACTTCTGAGCAACAGTTTTGTTCCAAACTAGGTACTATAGATAGAAAATGCTATTTTTGGGCAGAGGAAATAACAGCAAAAAATAAGACCCCAAGGGACCAAACCACTTGTGGGCCAAGTCGCCCTCTCCTCTGCTGGGGCCGGCCGGGTGGTCCATCTGAGCGCAGCGCTAAGGACAAGGCAGGGCCAGCGCTAGACCACACACGGGTGCTGGAGCACACTGGGCCGAGAACATGCCCCCTGGGCTGGGAAAGGCTGGCAGGCGGAGACACAGAGAGGCATTTAAGGGGTCACATCTCAGCTTGTGACCTTCACATCAACCGCCTGGGAAAAGGCCTCTCTGGACACTCAGCTATATGGGAGAAAGATGGGAACTGACAACAATGCCATTTCCAAAGTCTGGCTAGTGAATGCCGCAAGAGCAGGGAGGGGAGGAGCAGTCTTTCATGTGGCAAATATATTCTATAAGTAATTCTCTGTGTCTGTGCATCAATTGTTCACCATGTACCCTGCTCCTACTCCCTTGTGGTCTCAGCAGGGCCTCGTCAACAACCACTGAGCCGAGCTAGGATACAGCATGGTCCAGGGGTTTCCACAGAGGACCCAAAGGGTCAGAGAGCTTAAAGGCTTACCCAAGATCCCAGGGCCAGTGAATGACAAACAGAAAAAAAAAAAAAAAAAAAGACAAACAGCAGACTGGAAATCCGATGTCTGGCCTTTAGTGTTTGGTACAGTGACAAAAGGACTCGAGCATTCATTAAAACAAAGTTTTGCTTAGATGTGCAACAATATCTGAGAATTACTTCACAATAATATGGGTCAGGTATGTGGGAGATGTGTAGGTCAAATAAGATTAGTGAGGAGCTGCCATTTTTTACTGGGCAATGGGCTTCACTGCATTATTCTATTTTTCTGTCTGACTTTCCCCAGTTAAGGGTAAAAAAAAAAAAAAAAGTGTCAATCCTCAAGAACGATGTAATCTGATGCCTTCACCCTCAGGTCTCTAAATCTGAAAAGAGAAATGACAGTGCTCCTAGACAAGGTAGGCGAGCTCAGAGTTCTGACCGTACAAGGGAAACAGGCTTTTTAATAACGGACTGTTCTTATATCTGTTGCTTAGAGAGCTGTTTCTAAGTACACAGAAACCTTTTTTCCCCCTTTTTTTTTTTTAATAGAACTTTAGTTAGAAAGCCTGCTCTTTGGACCTTCCTTCAAATGGCAGCAGAGAAAACTTATTTTACACTACTTGGCACAGTTCCCTGCACCTTGGCCACAGGGTACCAAGGACCCTAAGACCTAGAACACCATTGCTGGGGTGGTGATGGGTCGTGTGCCTACTGTCTCTGTATGTCCGGGAACCCACCCATCAGCCAGGCCCCTCGCCAGAGCTCTGTTGGTCAGTGCTCCCGTGGGCAACAGAGCAGCGCTGCCTCCTTGTCAAGAAGGTGCTGGGGCATCCTGAATTACAATGTGAGTCATCACAGAAGATGAAGCCACTTTCAGCAGAACTTGACTGTTGATACTATTAATGTGCATTTCACTTCATCTCAGCCTTTGAAAACAGGTGGGCCACCTACCATTGAGATGAGAAGCAGCCCCCACCCTGCCTCCCCCACCCCTGGAAAGTTCAGGGAGCAGATGAAGGGGCTCTGCAGAGAACTGGCCACCCACATGCTAAAAACCCAGTAGCTCTTTTATCCCTGGTGTGTGAGCTTCCTCTTCCCCTGGTTTCATCTGAACAAAGCCTGTTGCTCCTGACAGAATCAGATGCCCATAGAGGCCAGGCAAGGTGAGTGGAGCAGGGGGACAAGAGCAGATGCAGGGGGTGAAATGGAGAACACCCGCCCCATCGAGAGCAGCAGGACTACTCTGCTTCAACCACATACTCAATCTTTGGATTTTAATGAGAAATCTGGTTGGTTTTTGTTTTTAATATGGTAATTAATTTTTAAAACATTGTAGGGCAAACAAACTGTGCCCATCAGCTAGAAACCATTGACAGGCCCAGTCTGCAAATTCTGATGTGGGCTGGGACCCTGCCATACAGAGACAAGATGATTAATGGGGCCACTCTGTTCCCTGACCTGCCAGATAAGAGACTGCGGGTTGGGCTGTGAAAAACTCAGAACAGACTGTGTCACACTCACTCTTCTGAGAGACTGGCTACAGACATACCTCAGAGATAGCACGGGCTTTGTTCCAAACCACCACAATCAAGTATCACTGCAATAAGGCAAGTCAAATAATTTTTTTTTTTTTTTTGCTTCCTAGTGCATATAAAAGTTACACTTGAACTACACGGTTAACTAATAAATATACAATGGCACTATGTCTGAAAACACCATGCACATACCTTCACTTAAAAATACATTATTGCTAAAAATGCTAACCAACATCTGAGCTTTCAGCAAGTTGTAATCACTGATCACACATCACCATAACATATAATAATACAAAAGTTTGAAATATTGCCAAGAATTACCAAAATGGGACACAGAGACACGAAGTATGCCATTGGCAAAGACACCAACAGACTTGCCTGATGCAAGGTTGCCACAAACCTTTGATTTGTTTAAAAAAAAAAAAAATGCAACATCTAGAAAGCATGATAAAGCAAACTGCGAGAAAAAGAGGTCTACACACCAGGAACAGACCACATGTAAGAACAGGACTATGACCCACAATCTGCAGCTGCCAGCACAGAGAAGCAGCCTCTTCTCCACGCTAACCAGCCCAGGGAGCCAGCCTACCCCCTAGAAGCCAGACTTGTAGGAAGTCAGCCCCCTACCTCTAGCATCCAGGCCAGGAAGGCAGCCAAAAACCTCCAAAATAACTGGCTCAAGATGACCAGGACTTGATCTGTAACTGACAGCTTCCCTCATTTTTCTGTTCCTGCTTCCAAACTAGGACCAACCAGAGGAAGCCAAATACGCTCCCCTCAACTGACCGAGGGATGTCCTGCTTCTAGTTAACCAGCCTCCGGCCTGCAGTCAGGGCACACCTGATGCCTTCCATTCTCTCTCGCTCCTCGGCCTGCCATTGAGTCTCTGCCAAAACACAAGTGAGGGGGCCACCTCCCTCGCCACAGCGAGCTCTGAATAAACAGCCCCTGTCTACTCCCATTTGGGTGGTCTCTGTTGAGGTCCACATGCAAGACTTAGCTCAGTGCCCCGTTCCCGGCAGGCATTAGCAAGGTGGCTGAATGGTGTGCACAGGCCTATGGTGCTGTGAGGGGAGACTCTGGATACTTTGTCCACTTCTCCACAGCCCTCACCTCATCCCTGGAGTGTGGACCAGCTTCCCACAGTCTCCTGGGAGACCTACTGCAGCCCTCTACCCCAGGCCCCCATACACAGCCAGAACAGGGCCAGGTCCTGGCACCGCTTCTCCACACCCCCAATGGGGGCTCCATCACCCTTAGCCACACTCAGCTACACTCCTTCATGATCCCAATGTGCGCGCCCCCTCCTCTACACTCGCACCACGTGGGCCTCCTGCCTGCCCACAAGGAACGCCACAAGGAACTTGTGACTTCCTTCCATTAGGAAATAGAGACCACGCCAGAAATTCAGCCCTATGGTCTATATCATGCTCTTTATCAGCACTATGAATCTTCTATAGTCACTACCCTCACGCCCTATCCCCAGGATGCGGGGTCAGATGACAGGGCAAGAGTCATCTGACAGAGGAAGGAAGGGGCAGCAGGTAGCATGTACTGAACACGCACCAAGAAGCACCCTGCACCAGGCACCTAATACAAGTTTCCCTGGTTAACCCTCACGACTTTTCCATGAAGTAGGTAAGATTTCCTTTCTAGAACAGAAAGCTGAGACTCAGAAACTAAAAGAACTTCCCCCAAGTCTCTGACTGGAACCTCTATCTGGAAAAAAGAAAAAAAAAAAAAAAAAAAAGGCTTCCCTGCTCTTGCCAGAGGCCTCTGTGACAATCCTGTTGAAGAATTCATCCCTGGCCCTCCAGTGGCCACACGTAACCTCCCTTGTGTTTGAGATCCAGGACAAAATGCAATCCAAAACCAATGATGTGCACACTTAGAAGGGCGTGGAGCACACAGAAGTCCTGGCTTAGGACATCTGTGCGGGCCACTGTGGGCTCGTCCCACCCTGAGGGCTGCACTGCACACGGTCAAGAGTGGGCGGGGATATGGACCCAGAGGCCTTCAGGAGCCAGGGACGTGAAAGCCACATTCACTTTCTTGTAGTTAAGGAGCTTGCTGAACCCAGACAGTCCTGTCAAAGCAGGCAACAGACACCTGTTGTGGAATTCATCAAGTTACATTGTACACATTACTTTTCAAGCTAATTTTCTGCCAATTTTCAGTTATGATCATATCCCTAATCCCCCTTGATTAACTGGGAGGGCAGACAGCCTGGCATGGTGGCAAGCTTATTAACTGTTCCTCACAGCCAAAGGGGAAACAGGCACAATGAAATCATTAAAAACAGGGGGCAAGTTTATTGGGAGCTGGCTTCTAATGACCACAGAGTCCTCCCTTAAAAGAGCACTTACAAATATGACCACATGCTGGAGGGAACACAAAAACGTCAACTATATCGCTGTGACTCACTACCAACGCGCCACCTAATGAGGTGCAGGGGTCCTGACGGGGGCAGACCTCCCCTGTAACTCAGCATGAGAAAAACAGAGCCATGGTGAAGCTAGGTAAAAGGTTTGACAGAAATGGAAAATACCTGTCAAACCCCAACGTTCCTCTCACACTGTGCTCACGAATCTATTTTTGGAACGTGCATTTCGGTTAACTGGTTTTTTGCTTGAACACCGTATTATTTACTCTGCTTACGGAAATCAAACCAACTCTTCATTTGTTTTTAGCTAAAATTTGAGATATTTTACCTAATTTGTCCTTAGGGCCGTAGATAATTTTAAAACCCACTAAAATTAACACATAATAATAAACATCATTAATCACGAAATGTGAGTGCTGGGAATATAGAAAAGGACCACACAGCAAGCTGGCAACCATGAAAAAAATACATGATCTTAGGGAAGAAACCCCACTGGATGCTAAGTCTAGTGCGTATAAGTGGGATGACTTTGTCTCAGAGAACCTCCCTGCAAAATACTTCTTAATCACACAGGAAAGAGCAACTTTACAGCGCAGACACCTGGCAGACACCATGTTAAACCAAAATTGTATACCACCAGCTAGGATGCAGAGAACACCACTTCTTGTATTACTTCTGCAAAAATAAAAAGCATAACCATAACGGACTCAGAAGGAACAGCAAACAAACCTGAACTGAAGGACAGCCTACAGCCATGCTGTCCAATACAGCAGCCACCAGGCCCATGGCAACCTGGCACATGCAATGTGGCGGGTCCAAATTTAGATACATCCCAAGTGTAAAATACAGCCTGCATTTCAAAGATGTGCTATTAGAAGACAGAAAGTATCTCATTAATAATTTTTGATATTGATTAATAATGATAATAAGAATATTTTTTGATATTGGGCAGCCCAGGCAGCTCAGCAGTTTAGCGCTTACCTTCAGCCCAGGGCGTGATCCTGGAGTCCCAGGATCAAGTCCCATGTCGGGCTCCCTGAATGGAGCCTGCTTCTGTCTCTGCCTGTGTCTCTATCTCCCTTTCTCTGTGTCTCTCATGAATAAATAAATAAATAAAATATTTAATAAAAATAGTTTTTGATATTCATTACATGGCGAAATGATGTTACTTGGGATATAAATTATACCTGTTTCTTTCTACCTCTTTTAACATGGCCACCAGAAAACTTTAATTACATATGTGGCTCACATGAAACTTCTATCAGCTCTGTTCTACTAAATAATCAACCCATAATCTTCAAAAATGTCAAGGTCACAAAAGTCAAGGAAAAGGCTGAGGAGTACTTCCCAGTCGAAGGCACCTAAAGAAAGAAATGTACATAACCACAATGCAACACATGTCCCAGCGATGGATCCTTTGCTACAGGAGACAATACTGGGACAAATGGAACTCCAGTGGGCTCTGTGGATGAGAGGACAGGGAGACATAAACATTAATGTCCTGATCTGAATGGTTATCTCATGATGATTTAGGAGAATGTCTTTGCTAGAAGGGCATGTTCCCTAAAGAATTTAGGGGTGATAGAACTTCCAGTAGGTAGCTCTCAAATGATCTGGGGAGAAATAGATCCTTGTACTATTCTTATAGCTTTCCTATGAGTTTCAACCAAAAGACAGAAGATCAGACCCAAAACATTTTAATGAGGCCAGGAACTCGAATTGTTGCCATATGGTGACCCTCTGCCTCTGTTCAGTAACGCCACATAAGAAATGAAACAGAGGTGCCAACCAAGAGTCAGGCTCTTGGCCAACACCATCCCATGACAAAATCAGGCTTACACACCTCCTCTTCAAGGGCCTTGGGCCACTTGTGAAGGCTTCAGAATTCAAGTTTCCAATTCATTCTGTTTTCTAGGAAACTGAACCAAAGAAACTATCCATAACTACCTGATTACTACATAACTACTTCCCAACTCTTTTGTGAGTTGGACTTCAAGGAAGGCGTTCCTCCAGGTAAACCCTGGATACAGGACAGAAAGGATCTATTTCCTGGATGCTACATCTATTTTCTTAGAGACCCACACAGATAATGCAGGGCCCCTCACCACACCCAGAAAATGAGCTCTATTGCGTGAACCTGATTATCCCCTACATTTTGCCATCTTGGGCACTTAGAGGCCTTAAGCACATGTTACACATTACATTTGTAATCTTCACAAATAACCCAAGGTGCCAGATATCTCCAGCCCCACCTCATAGCTAGGAAAATGGAAGCTCTGAGGTTTAGCAATTTGACCAAGGCAATGGAGCTACCAAGCAGCAAAGTAGCTTTAAATTCAGATTTTTTTTTTGTTTTTAAGAGCAGCACTGGGGGGCACCTAGGTAGCTCAGTGGTTTAGCGTCTGCTCAACCCTCCCCTATGCCATCCTTTTTGTCACTCCACCCAAGTGCACGCTGTCTAGGAGTGTATGTTAGCAGATTCTTAGAGGACATAAACTCCTTTGCCTCGCTTCTTCCATTCAGCATATAATCACTTTGAGATTCATTCATGTAAGAGCCTGTAGCACCAGCTCATTCTTTTTTACTGCTAAGTAGTATTCCATCAGAAAGATCATATCACGGCATGTTTATCGGTTTGCCTGTTGATAGACAGCTAGGTGTTTCCAGTTTGTGGCCATATAGGCAAACCTACTCTGATCATTTATGTACTAGCCTTTGTGTGGACATAGATCTTCATTTCTCGAGTCTAAAAACAACTATTTGAAACAGAAATAGCTGTGTCATGCAAGTGTTCATGTTTTTTCAAAATGACTATACCATTTTAGATTCAAACAGATAGAGTTCCAGTTCCACTACTTTCTCGTCAATACTTGGTATGCAATCTTTTCAATTTTAGCCATTCTGGTGGGCATGTAGTGTACCTCACTGTGGTTTTAGTTTGCCATTTCCTTAATGAAGCTGGGCACTTTTCACGTACTTTGCAATCAATCTAACTTCTTTGGTGAAGTGTCTATCTGTTCAAGTCTTTTGCCCATTTTTTTCAGTTATATATTTTTTAACTGTTGAATTGGGGAGTTCTCTACATATTTTGGATACAAATACTTTATTGGTTATATGATTTGCAAATATTTTCTCCCAGCATTTTGCTTGTCTTTTTATCCCCTAAACAGTATTTTTTTTTTTTTTTTAAGATTTTACTTATTTGAGAAAGAGAGAGGGAGCACAAGCCAGGGGAAGAGGCAGAGAGAGGGAGAAGTGGACTCCCCACTGAGCAGGGAAGCTCGTCCCAGGACCCTGGGATCATGACCTGAGCCAAAGGTAGACATTTAACCTACTGAGCCACCCAGGTGCCCCTAAACAGTATATTTTAAAGAGAAGTTTTTCATTCTGAAGTCCAATTTATCAACTTGTACTCTTAAGATCACATCTTTGTGTTATATCCAAGAAATCTTTGTCTAACTTAAAGTCACAAAGATTTTCTCCTACATTTTCTTCTAAAATTGTTATAGTTCCAGGTTTTATGTTGAGATCTATGATTCATTTTGAATTAATTTTTTTTTATTGTACAAAGCATGGATCAAGATTCATTTTTTAAAATATGGTATATCTAGGGTACCTGGCTGGGTCTGGTCAGTGGAGCACATGACTCTTAATCTTGGGGTTGTAAGTACAAGCTCTTTGTTGAGTGTAGAGATTGCTCAAAAATAAAATCTTTAAAAAACAAAATTAAAAAATAAAAATTTAAAAATACAATACAATACAATAAAAATAAAATATGCAGTATCCAATTATTCCAGCATCATTTTTTGAAAAGATTATCTCCATTGAATTGCCTTTACATTAGCTGTCCATCTATTTTGGGTTTATTTCTAGATTCCGTTCTATTCCACTGATCTTTGAGTTTATCTTTATGCCAATACCACACTGTCTTGATAGGGTAGCTATATAATATGTCTTAAGATCAGGTTACTCTTAACTTTAATTACTCACTGTTAGTCCTCCAAGTTTGATTGTCTTTTTCCAAAATAGTTTTGGTTTTCTAGGTCCTTCACCTTTCCACATGAATTTCAGAATCAGTTTGTCAATTTCTATAAAAAGCCCTGCTGGGACTTAATTGGGATTCAGTTAAATCTTTAGATCAATTTGAGAATAGATATCTTAATAATATTGAGTTTTCCAGCCTATGAGCATGGTTATCATTTATTTAGGTCTTCTTCGACCTCTCTCAACATCTTTTGTACATTTCAGTGTACAGGGCTTAGAATGTTTTATCACATTTCTTAAAAAAAAAAAAAAAAAAGATTTTATTTATTTGTTCATGAGAGACAGAAACATAGGCATAAGGAGAAGCAGGCTCCCTATGGGGAGCCTGATGCAGGACTCGATCCCAAGACCCCGGGATCTTGACCTGAGCCAAAGGCAGAGGCTCAACCACTGAGCCACCCAGGTGCCCCATCACATTTATTTCTAAGTATTTCATATTTTTTATGCTATTATGAATAGTGCTTTTCAAATTTTCAATTTTAATGAGAGGACTCATTGTAAGCATCAAAAATACTTGGATTTCTGGATATTGATCTGTATCCTGCTACTTTATTGAACCCACTTATTAGTTCTAGTAGCTTTTTTGAAGATCCATCAGATTTTCTACATAGATGATCCTGTCTTTCAACAGACAGTTTTACTTTTTCCTTTCCAAACTGAAAGCCTTTTATTTTTTTCTTGCCTAAGTGCACTGGCTAGAACACAAACGATTAGAATGGATATTCTTATCTTGCACCTGATATTAGGGTAAAGTGTTCAGTCTTCACAATGAAGTATGATGCCAGCTATAGGCTTTCCATAGACCCTCTCTATCAGGTTAAAGAATCTCCCTTCTTTTGTTACTTTGCTGAGGGCTTTTATCAAGAATAGATGTTAGATTTTTTAATTCTGTACAAACAGTTGTTGAGTACTCTCTACTGCTCTAAGCCCCAAGTTCCTATAAATCTGCTTCTCCCCTGATCCTTAAGATCTCTAGTTTCCTGTATGAAACTTCTGCTGCGTCATGCCAAGAGATATATTAGATTTTATCAAATGCTTTTTCTGCACTACTGAGATGACCATATGGTTTTTCTTTTTGTTTGTTAAGATGTAAATCACATGGATTGATTTTTCAAATATTAAACCAACCCTGCATTCTTGGGCTAAACCCCACTTTAGTCATATTATACCATCCTTTCTATATATTGCTGGAGTAGATTTGCTAAAATTGTGTTTATAATTTTAGCATCTATATTCACAAAGGATCTTGGTCTTTAGATTTCTCTCCTTGCAATATCTTTGTCTGGTTCTGGTATCAGGATAATGCAGGCCTCAAAGAATGAGTTGGGAAATGCTCCCTTCTCTTCAATCTTCTGGAGGAATGTGGGTGGAACTGGTACCATTCTTTCCTTAAATATTGGTAGAACTCCCTAGCAAAGCTGCTGTTCCTGGAACCGTACTATTCTCAGCCCCCTGCCCCGTGAACATCAGGCACTGCTTCTCTCTTAATCCTTTCAAATGTATCTTTGCCTGGCCTCAGGCAGCAACCTGTGTATCTGCTCTTAGATGGATCCCTGCCAGGGAGTGGGGGGAGGTAGCTGACTCCACCTCTCTGGGCACCTCTTCCTGCCCCCACCCTACCCCCACCCCACTCTGACCTGCAAACACTTTGGTCTCCTTGAGCTCTCATCCTCCATCCCCTCAGCTCAGTCTGTTTAGTACTACCTGGGTTTCCCCTACGCCATGGCCTGAAAACTCTCAGGGCACTGAGCTGAGGCAATTGTAGTGCTCATTTTGTTTTTGCCTATGGTATAAAAAATATACTTGGGGGAAAAAAAGAGGGAATACTTGGTTGTCATTCCTGGTTCCTGGCACAGAACTCCTAAAACCCTTGGAATTTCCTGAGTGACAAGGGTGACAGAAGTGTTTTGTTCTAATGAGGCAACTCTTGGCAGGTCCCTAAAGAACTTCAGGATGGGAGTCGGTTGCCAGAAAAAACGAGCTTTGATTAGAAGCTTGGAACTGTCAGCCCCATCCCCAACTCTGGGAAGAGCAGAGGGACTACATACGGAGTTAATCACCAATGGCCCATGATTCAGTCAAATCACACAAGTAATGATAGCTCCATAAAAACCTCCAAATGATGGCTTTTGGAGATCCACTAGATGAACACATCAAAGTATTTAATGGAGAATGGAGCATTCCAAAGTATTTAATGGAAAGTGGAGCATCTAGAAAGGGTGTGGGAGTTGCATGCCACCCCTGCCCCCTAAGCCCTGCCCTATGCATTCTTCCCATTTGGCTGTTCCTGAGCTCTATCCTTTATATTAGGCCAGCAAACATAAGTGTTTTCCTGGGTTCTGTGAACCATTCTACCAAATTACTGAACTTGAGGGGTGGACCATAGGACTTGACCTTATAGCTGGTTGGTCAGAAGTACTGAGGCCTGGACTTGAGACTGGCATCTGAAGTGGGGCAGCCTGGTAGGGCTGAACCCCTTTAACCATGAGATCTGACCCTCACTCCAGGTAAACAGTGTCAGAACTGAGCTGAACCACTGGACATCCAGTGAACATCCAGAGAACTGGGGAGGAAGTACTGGAAAAGACAACACATATTTGGTGTCAGGAAAGGAAAAAAAAACTTTCACTCCCTATCTCTCAAGGATTCACTGTCCTTCACTGACTAATGTCCTTTGTTTCATTTATTTTTAATTGTTTCATACAGGAAGGTAAACTGCTCCCTGTTGCTCTACCTTGGTCAAAAGTAGAAATCCTCAAACACAGGTCTTCTTAACCACCACTCCCTAGGCTTCCTGTGCCTAGTTCCATTAAAGGAGGCTTATACTAGAATCATATGATTCTGCATCTGCATGATTCATGAAACCCAAGGTGAAGCAAGAGCTTTGTCTCTGTGTCACCAGTCCCTAGCACAGGGACCTGGCCTCCATGATGCCACAGCAAGAGGTGCTAGATGATCACACACATGTACACAAGATCCAGCTCACAACCCCAGGTGCCCTCAGAGGGCACATAGGCCCTCCATGCCACTTAGAAAGCCCAGACCCAAGGCTTTACACCAGCCCATCACAACAAAATATAAACTCTCCCTAACCCAGATAACTGGGGAATTTGCTTCTAGTTTAATGATGGTAAGACCTGGAACCAGAGCCCAGAATAGGAAGCATGTTTGATAAGTTGGACAAAAGACCATGGGAAACTACAATCAGAATAACTCACAGATTCAATTACTCCTGTTTCATAATTATCTTAGAAGCTGAATATTTTTCCAGCTGGTAAAAGGGGACTTTCCAGGGCATCTTTTCAAAAGACAGATTAATGATGTTTATATTTATTTAATTTGAGATCATTTCTTTCCATCATCTCTCATTTTAAAATCTCTGAAATAACATTAATGCTTGAGAGAAAGCTTTTTTTTTTTTAAATGAAGGGTGTAGGGAAAAGCAAACTACAGCTCTATCCCATTTAGCCCAGCCATAAGCATATCTTGATATCTTTCTTTATGCACAGATACGGCACATAAAGTGTGAATAATAAATTAATTCCTAGATATATTCTACAGGACTTTCCTAAATTAGGTCATAACAACTTTAAAGGTCAAACAGAGGCAAAAACACTTTCATTCTTAGTACTAAGGCACCATGTGGCTCCCTGCAGTGAGCTATGAAACTTCCCCATTAGCATTAAAGCCCACATTTAGGACTTACAAGAGAAACTGAAGGGGAGGAGGAAGGGATAAAAGACTAAGAAAAACATTCTTATGCCCTTCACCAGAGCATTCTGAGGGGGAGGGTGGAAATCCTGTTGTGCTTTTTTAAGGAGTGAGAGAGGCTGGCTTGGCAGGTGTAACATTCCCTTCCCCTAATAGAGGCCCTCACCAAAGACCTCTATCCACCCCAACACAGGCAAGTAGGACAGACATGTTTTTACCAGAAAAATAGTTTTCCAGCACAACACTAATTATGTCCCTTTCCCGTCTCAAGTCCTTTCAGACGTCCACACTGTACTCAGAATTAAGTACATAAGAAACCCCATTACTCTGGTGCACATACTATGGGTTCTTCCTGATTTATAGACTCACATACCACAAAGACGCATCTGTTCCCACACATCATATGTTCCTATCTGGGGTTTCCCAAAGTATGTCAAGTGGAGGTCAACGAGGTTTAGATAAATGGGATTAAATGGAGTTCAACAGGTTTCCTTACTGTCGGATCCCTGCAGGCATTTCATTTGTTAGCGTGTACCAGCCAGCTCCCAGAATTTCATGTGGCATACCTCAAGGGGCCAGTCTCTCCAAAACTGCCTCTGCCCTAACCCGTAAGCTCTCATCTTCCTTCTGCACGTCTTGGGAGAATATGTGTCTCTGTACCCACCAGCTCGCCCTTCCTGCTCCCATCCACCCTTCACCTCTCTCAGATCTGGCTTCTGCCTCCCCCATGCCACATTCGGCACTTCTCCATATATGGCCCCTCTTCTCATGGGCCTTCACCCCTAAACCCAGTGCCCCATGCACACCTTTCCTCACACCTCCTGGCTGGCTCACCTCTCTGTGCTTTCCACTCTTGTTTTGGAAACAGAAAATACACTCAGAAAGACAAAAGCACAGAATATAACCACCTGTATTCCCATTAATCAGAAGTGATGATCATCAGACTATACTATGAATGTCATGTTTACTTCAAGTCTTCTTTTCTTTAATAAAAGAGCAAAATAGAATAAAGATGAGTGTCCTTTGATTTCTCCCCAAAGGCAAGCACCTCACAAGTGTGTTACATAGCCTTCTGGTCCACTCTTACTTTTTTTACATGCAGATGTTAAGTATTTATAAGTTGGGGCACGTGGGTGGCTCAGTAGGTTAAACTACTGCCTTCAGCTTGGGTCATGATCTCAGGGTCCTGGGATCCAGCTCCGCATGGCATTGGGCTCCCTGCTCAGCAGGGAGTCTCCTTCTCCCTCTCCCTTTACCCCGCCCCTGCTCATACGCACTCTCTCTTTCTCTCTCTCAAATAAATGAAATCTTTAAAAAATTTGTTATGTTTTACAAAAAGCGTAACACAGTGACATCGTACAATAAGTATAATTTATCCACTTTCTTTTTCATTCAACAGGATCTACCCATACTGACACTCCACTCAACCTGAGCTACCAATATTGATTTTACTGACCTGCCAGCAATGATCCTACTGTTTCTACTGTGACTTCCAGTTAATGAAAACTCAGCCAGGTCTGGTCGCTGAGTGCTCTGTGTGTATTATCTTACATCCCATCTCAGCAACCCACTGAGAAGATGCTCCAAATTCCCAGCTGGCCCAGGACAGGGTGGCATTATCTCTGGGTTTGGCTGAGTCCAAGGCCACGCTCTGACCCCCTGTGCTAAGCTGCCCTCTAACCACTGACAGCTAAATGAGCACCTTCCCCAGGGTCAGGCACTTTGTATGTATCTTGTCTCTTAATCCTCTGAACCTATGGTGTCAAGGATGATTAATTATCCTCATGTGAGAGATGAAGAAGTTCAGGCTAGAGAAGATGCTGGAGCCTTGGTGTGAACCACAATTAAACAGCTTCAAAGTCCAAATTCCTACCCACTGGGCTAACTATTAGATTTACTAAAAAAAGTAAATAAATAAAAAGTAAAGTCAAAGCCGAGATGAGAAGCACAGGCTGGTGTGAGAGTATGGGAGAGACCTGACCACCCAGGTTGTTTTATCCCAGTGTCTTAGTCCCTGATCGCACAGCTCCAGGGCATCCTGGGAACGGGGAAATGATACTCACGGTCATGGACTCGATAGCAGTGCTTCTGCAGGCGCCGAACGTCCCACTCCTCCAGCACTCCATGAGTCATCAGCAACTGGAGGAATCGCCGGTGAACATCAGTCATGACACCCGCTCTTCTAGTACCACCCTGCATGTGCGAAGGAGCTAAGAAAAGAAGCAAACAAAACCCATTCACCTCTGAGCGCTCCGAAAGCCAGGTTCTATATTTTGTACTAACTTACATTCACAACTAGCCATTTGTTATAGTTTTTAGACTCAAGAGCATCCTGCCGAATAGCCCAAAAATGAAAAGGACACCAGTCAGGGGCAAGCCAACTAGTACCAGCAGTTACTAAAGAGTAACGTGGGTCCCAGAGCCAGCCAGCACGCCTGGACCCAGCCTACCCTACCATCTAAATGAGTAAAATTGGAGAACCTGTCCTCCCTGTGCTTCAGTTTCTGATCTATGAGACTAACGACAGAACCGTGCTCCACAGAATTACTCTATTCGGTGAGTTAACACATAACAGATTTTACTTATTTATTCATGAGAGACACAGAGGGAGAGAGAGGCAGAGACACAGGCAGAGGGAGAAGCAGGCTCCCTGCAGGGAGCCTGATATGGGACTCGATCCCAGGTCTCCAGGATCACACCCTGAGCCAAAGGCAGATGCTCGACCACTGAGCCACCCAGGTGCCCCAGTGAGTTAACACATAATAAAAGCCTGGTAACAAGCTAAACACGAGGTGAGTGCTAGCCATATTTACTCCTAGATAGTTCTGGGTCTGAACCTTGGTTCAGCCACCAAGCAGATCTATGGCCTTGGAGAAAAGCAGCTGAGGCTCCATTTTCTCACGCTAAACTTAGAACAGCGCTCACTGCCCAGAGGATGCCTCGAGTAAAGGCGTATTCAGTGCTAGTTTCCTTCTCATTTCCCAAACCACTAATGAAACAACTGTCACTGTGGGGTGCTTTTTCAATCTCTTGCTCTCTACTAAAGCATTATCTTTCCACAAACCACAAAGATCAGAGCTGATAAAAGCATTACACAAGTCCTGATCAAAAAGCCTGTTCTCGCCACGGAGAGGTGGTACCACACGGAGGCAAAGAGCGTGGGTTTAAAAATCGGCAGGTGGTATTGAGACCAGACCTGCTTGATCTCAAGGATCATCAAAGCCGTGCAGGAAAAATACAGCTTCCTGCACTCCCTCCACCACCTGCCACCCACCGCCCACCGTTCCTGGAGGTTCTGGTGATGGCAGAGGGGCCTGGAATTCTGAGGTTTTAACATTCACTTCAGGTGATGCCATGATCTGGCAAGAAAGTCGCTGTTCCCTTAGGCAAATACAGAGTAAAAACATTTCTAGCCGACAAGCTTCATCACCCTAGGCCTCAGTCTTTTCAGCCATAAAATGGGGACAACGAAATGTATGTTTAAGGCAGAAGATGCCATTTAAGTGAGATGTGGCTACCAAAGCTTTGCCAAGGACCTGGCACATAGGAGAGACACAGAAGGCTAGCTGCTGCTTACTGTTCTTCTGAAACAGCACATCAACTGGACCCCAGGGGTAGGAAGACGCACCAGACCAGGGCCAGATTCTCAGACTGCCTGCCTGCTAGCTATCCCTTGAGAACAGCTCAGCGGTAACTCAGACTTAACAGGCCCTAAGTTGAACTCATCTTCACCTTCCCCCATCCTCAACTCTTTTCTTTGCCTGAGTACTAGTCTCGAATCT
This sequence comes from Canis lupus baileyi, assembly GCF_048164855.1. Lineage (NCBI taxonomy): Eukaryota > Metazoa > Chordata > Mammalia > Carnivora > Canidae > Canis > Canis lupus. The sequence continues at coordinate 58,301,868 of NC_132845.1, forward strand.
TCCTGTTACAGGGGGGAGGGGGAATGCAGTCTACGCAGTTACACAAACGCCACAGGCCTAAGCGTCCAACTCTGATCCTCCTTCCTCTCACCCTCAGACCCATCTGGTCACCATGTCCTGCCAAACTTATTTCTATCACTAGAGGCAGCAAAATTAAATCCAACAGCAAATTAAATCCAAAAAAAGTTAAAGAAAGTGAACAATAAAGAGCAGAAAATAATAAAATTAATGTACACCTGAGATCAACAAAACCCAAAGTATTTTTTTTTTTTAAAGTTCTATTTATCCATCCATGAGAGACATGGAGACAGAGAGGCAGAGACACAGGCAGAGAGTGAAGCAGGCTCCATGCAGGGAGCCCGATGCAGGACTCGATCCTAGTAGCCTGCGATCACACCCCAAGCCGAAGGCAGACGCCCAACCACTGAACCACCCAGGCATCCCAAACCAAAAGTATTCTTTGAAAAAGAACATAATAAAAGCCACCAAACTCTGACAAGATTTTCTGAGAGAGAAGACTGACAAATAAACACTGTTTGGAATGAAAAAGGAGAACTAATTGAGGACACAAACATTAAAAAAGGCATAAAGGGATCCCTGGGTGGCGCAGCGGTTTGGCGCCTGCCTTTGGCCCAGGGCGCGATCCTGGAGACCCAGGATCGAATCCCATATCAGGCTCCCGGTGCATGGAGCCTGCTTCTCCCTCTGCCTGTGTCTCTGCCTCTCTCTCTGTGACTATCATAAGTAAATAAATAAAAATTAAAAAATAAAAAAATAAAAAAGGCATAAAAACAATAATCTGAAGTTGTAAATACACGCAAAGTTATAGGAAATCCACTCAAAACCAACTACAGAATTATCTGGAAATCAACAAGTTTTATAACCACTGAAAACCTTCTGTGGGAAGTCCAACTTCCCACAAAGATAACTTCAGATCCAGATGGATTTATCAAGAAGCCCTACCAAGCCTTCTGGAAGCAAGTGATTTCAAATTTCACAGAACTATCCCAGGGCTGCAAAAGAGCAAACCCTCTTCAAACAATTTGATAAGGCTGACATAAGTTGGGCATTAAAACCTAACAGAAGCTTTAAAAGAAAGGAAAATGAAAAGGCCTGTATCTTTCAGGTATGCAACTTCAATGGTCCGAAGCAAAACATTAATTGCATCTAGCAAAACAGAAAGGCTAGTATATGATAACCAAGTCGGGTTTATCCCCTCAATAGTTTAACAACTGAAAATCAATCGAATGTCACCTGTCAATAATATCTCAATAAAGCTGGGGGGAAAAATCAATCAGTGTGAGTCACCACATTAACAAAATACGGGAGAAAGTCTACAATCATCTTAATAGATTCAGAAACTATGATTGTTAAATTTGACAGTCGCATATACTAAAAACTCTTAACAAACTTAGAATTGAAGGAAATTTCCTTTATCTACTAAATGATAGCTACGAAAACCTACAGTAAACATAATACTTAAAAATGGAATATTGAGGGGCAGCCCCGGTGGCTCAGCGGTTTAGCACCGCCTTCCGCCCAGGGTGTGATCCTGGAGACCCGGGATCGAGTCTCACGTCGGGCTCCCTGCCTGGAGCCTGCTTCTCCCTCTGCCTGTGTCTCTGCCTCTCTCTCTCTCTCTCTCTGTGCATGTGTGTGTTTCTCATGAATAAATAAAATCTTTTTTAAAAAATGGAATATTGAAAGCAATCACTTTCAAATCCAAACTGATCCAATGCAACTGAACTCATGCAATTCCAATCAAAATCCAACAGGCTCAGGGATCCCTGGGTGGCTCAGCGGTTTGGAGCCTTCCTTTGGCCCAGGGCGTGATTCTGGAGTCCCGAGATCAAGTCCCACATCGGGGTCTCTGAATGGAGCCTGCTTCTCTCTCTGCCTCTCTTTCTCTCTGTCTCTTGTGAATAAATAAAATCTTAAAAAAAAAAAAATCCAACAGGCTCTGTGTGTGTGTGCGTGTGTGTGTGTGATATTTGACAAAATGATCCCAAAATTTACATGGAACACACAAAGGCCAAACAGCAAAGCCATTCTGGGAGAAGATAAAGGCAGAAAGACTTGTCCTACCAGGTAATGACTTATTTTAAAGCTAGAGTAATGAATAATAGATGATAATGGTATAAACATGGACCAAGTAAGACCAGTGGGACAGAACAGAGAACCCAGATAAGAAACACATGTGGATATGGATACTTGACACGTTGGAGAAATGGAACTCCAGATCAAAACAGCTTTTTAAAAAAGGTGCCAGAAAAAAAAAAAAAGTGCCAGAACAATAGATACAATAGATTACCCTTATGTGAAAAAACTGGAGAATTGAACCTTCACCTCATTATGCACAAAATATTTTTGAAGATTAAGGTTATATGAAAGGAAATGCTACAAAACTTTTGGACAACAATATAGGCAGATAGCTTTTATAAGCCAAAGGCAGGGGTTTCTTTAAAAGATATAATAATAATAATAACGCAAAAAGTACAAACCATAAAGGAATATACAGGTAAATTCAACTTTTAAAATTAAGAACCTCTGTTCACTGAAAATACTTGAGCGGGGGGGAAGGAGAGAGAGAGAGAGAAGACAAGCTACAAACTGGGAAGCATCTGAAACATGCTGAACCCATGAAAGATTCATACTCAGAATATGTAATGAACTCCTACAAATCAGTTAGAGGAAGACAACTGCAAAAAAAAAAAATAAGCAACTGAAATTTCCAAAGAAGATATACAAATGATTAATAAATATATTAAAAGATACACAGTCTTGAGGTCATCAGGCTAACGAGTATCCAAACTACAGTGACAAATCTCTTACTCATCACCAGATAAGGCAAAGATTCTGAAGAATGGCCTGGGCTAAAACTCATCCACTGCTGGTGGAGTGTAAACTCTTATGAACCGTGTCAGACAATTTGATTTTACTGGCGAATTTGGGTATGCCCAGAAATGCGGTATTTGATTTTTCACTTACAGAAACTACCCACATCTGCCCAAGGAAATATGTGTATAAAAGCACCATGTGGTAGCAAAAATCTGGCAACAGTAGCAATGGCAACCAGTTGAAAAATGCCTAGCAAAGCATTTATATTCAAACCATGGAATTCCAAATAGCGACGAAGCAATGAAGGTGACATAGAGCTACTCAAATCACCGTGGATGCATCTCACATACGGGAATGTTATGTGCAAAAGTAAAGTCACACTAATTATATGTGAGGATTCTCCATCAAATTCAAAACCTAACGAAACCATATACAGTAGTCATTTTACAGATACATAGTAAAACCCATAAAGGAAAAACAAGGGAATGAGTAACAGTACTCCGGGCAGTGCTCATCTTTAGTGAGGGGAAGAAAGGATTCAGCGGGAGCTTTCAGCATAAGATAATGTTCTATTTCTTAACCTGATGGGGAGTATACGTGTGTTCCTTATTTTTATTCTTCGAACTTACATTTGCAAACATTTTTATAGGTATGTTACATATCTTGATTAAAAAAAGAAGAAATGATGTAAATATGTTACGTAACACCCAAAATAAATGCTAAAAAGGACCAACTCTAGGGACGCCTGGGTAGCTCACTGGTTGAGTGTGTCTGCCTTTGGCTCAGGGTGTGATCGTGGGGTCCCAGGATCGAGTCCTGCATCAGGGTCCCCTTGGGAAGCCTGCTTCTCCCTCTGCCTGTGTCTCTGCCTCTTTCTTTAAGATTTTATTTATTTATGCATGAGAGACATAGAGAGAGAGAGAGGCAGAGATACAAGCAGAGGGAGAAGCAGGCTCCATGCAAGGAGCTCGATGTGGGACTCGATCTGAGGTCTCCAGGATCACGCCCTGGGCCAAAGGCCGTGCTAAACCGCTGAGCCATCGGGGCTGCCCTCTGCCTCTCTTTCTATCTGTGTCTCTCCTGAATAAATAAATTAAAAATCTTGGCAGTGGGGAGGACCAACTCTGGAACAGCACAGAAGTCAATAATCTTGGGGAAAAAAAAAAAAAAAAGGAGAGGGACACAGTACAGATAGGCCTGTTTACACACAGAAGGCGATTGTCTGAAGATGGACTGGGTGGTAGAGATTAACCATGAACTGCCTACCCCTCCAAAAAAAAAAAAAATTTAAAAACAGAAATGTCTGTGCAATAAGCAGATCTCAAGCACCACCACGTGAGCCACACGCGAGGCAGAGGGGGGAGTGCTTCACTGCGCTCTCATTCCATCCTCCTGGGAACCTGAGGATCGTCACATCCATGCCCCCATTTTACAGATGCGGCAAGACTGGAGGCACCAGGAGATGCACGGAGTCAGTGATGGGCAGGAGGGTGGCGATGCAAAAGCAGAGTTCAGGAACCCTAGCACCGCCACCGCCACACACACACACACACACACACACACCCCAGGTAAGCGAGGCATAGCAGGGAACAAGCAAATCGAGATCCCTCACCTGCAGGGACTCCTCACCTACAATTCTCCGATCTAAGGAAGATCTAAAGGCCTCCAACCTTGGAAGCCTGAAGACCTGATCTGACCTATAAGGTGAGGCTATCTCTGGGCCATTCTTGACCTCCTTTGGGGGCAAATGTGCACGGATTCATGTATGTGGTGACAAGATGCAGCCCGGACCCCAAAGACCATGGGGAATAGGAATATATCATATCCCTTTGGAAAAATCCGAAACACCGGGGCATCTGCACACGTCTAGCCTCGGGGCTCTCTACGGGTCCCAGGACCGCGACCGAGAGCAGGGCGCAGGTAACCGCCAGGTGCTCCGGCAAGGCCGTATTTTCCGTATTCGGTGCAGGCATCCGTCTTTTGCTTCCGTCCCCCAAGAGCGGGGTCAAACCGAGGTCAGCACCCAACGCTACGACCCGCCGGCGTCGGGGGGCGTCGGGGGGCGCCGGGGGGGCGCCGGGGGCACCAGGTCCCAGCCCGCCGGCCTTCCTGCCCGTCTCTGGGCCTGTCGGCATCAGCCAACGAGGAGCCCCCCGGGCCCCCGGAGCCGCGCTCCGGCACCCACGCGGGCCGCCCCGGGGCCTGACGCCCACCTTCCGTCCTCCGTCGCCTCTCTGCGCGGCCCTCTTCCATCCCCGACAGCCTCGCGGGCGCGCGCGCGGCTCACCCTCCGCCGCACCCGGGCGCAGCCCCCGCCGCCCGCCGCCGACGCCGAAAGGCGGGCTTGGCACGCCCCCTCCGGGGCGGGGCCAGCGCGGGCGCGGCTCTCCTATTGGCGGCAGCCGCACGCTCGTCCCGCCCACCGGGTGACGCACTTCCTGCTCGCCGTTGCCGTGGCGCCGAGGAGCCGGGGGGGTAGGCGGCGACTTCCGCGCGTCTCCCGCCACTCTCCGGACCTCACCGGGCGGGGCCGCGGGCGGGCCACCTTCTGCCTCCAGCCCCGCCACTGCAGCCTGCGACCTAGGAGGAGGAAGGGGCACGCCTGCAACGGGACCTTCTCCCCAGCAGCCGCGGTTTCCGCGGACACAAGCCAGTGCCCCATCCTGGGCCTCAGTTTCCCCATCCGTGCAAACGACGCCGTGGCCTCGGGGTCGGCCGCGAGGGCTCCGCCGTCCTGCAACTTGAGCTGGAATCCTGGCTCTGCCAGATCTTGAGCAAGTCACTGAGCTGCTGCGCCCAGCCTCAGTTTCTTCTTCTGGTACATGGGGCTGATCAGAGTCGCCATGGAATAATAGGGTGTTCGTGGGGTTTCAAGGAAATGACGCACGCTGGAAGTGCTGATTAGCTGTCAGCTACTCGTCTTACCTAGGGATTGTTGGGAGAAGCCAATGAAGTTGTGAATGGGCTATTGGAGAGCACTCGTTTTACAAACGCTTGCATCCCAGTGCCTGACCTGGGAGCTGGAGCCGGATGCAGCCGAGCAGGGAAACAAGCAGAAAGTGCAAGCATCTAGCTCTGTGATGATAGCTTCAAATCCCTACTTACTTGCCCGTTGCACACCTGTGATCTTGGGCAGCAACTTCTCAACTTCTCTGGACCTCAGTTTACCTGTCTGCTGAGTGAGGAAAGCAGTAGCCTCTGATAGTTTTTATTTTTTTAATGAAGATTTTATTTATTTATTCATGAGAGACACAGAGAGAGAGACAGAGACACAGGCAGAGGGAGAAGCAGGCTCCCTGCAGGGACCCTGATGTGTGACTCGATCCCAGGACCCTGGGATCATGACCTGAGCGGAAGTGGTGGCTCAACCACTGAGCCACCCAGGTGCCCTGGTGTGGTAAAGAGCTTAAGCTTGGGAGCTGGACCATCTGGATTCGGATGCTGCCTCTTAAACTCAATATATCTGAGACCCAGGACAAAATACTGAAGCTCTCCACCTCAGTTTGCTCATCCATAGAGCAGGGATCATAATAGCACACCGTTGATAGGATTGCTGTAAGATTAAATTAGTTAATATATGCAAAGCACTTAAAAGTACCTGGCACATAGTGAGGCCTCAGTAAGTGTGAGTTATCTTTACTGATAAAGAACTTTATAAAATGCCTTGGGGGCAGTCAGAGAGAAGAAGAGCTCTGAGGAGACCATCTATGTTTTGTTTGTCCTGCATAGTTTTGTAGAATTTTGAATTCGCTATCAATATTTAAAGCTGAGGTATTTCCCATAAAACCCGAAGGTATCTGACAGCTCTTGAAAAATGGGGCAGCCTGGCCACGATAGGCCACATTCCCCTATGGTAGCCCTTCTTTAAACCTTGGTAGAGAGACACCTGGGGGGCTCAGTGGTTGAGCATCTGCCTTCCGCTCAGGTCATGATCCCAGGGTCCTGGGATCGAGTCACACATCAGGGTCCCTGCAGGGAGCCTGCTTCTCCCTCTGCCTGTGTCTCTGCCTCTCTCTGTGTGTCTTTCATGAATAAATAAAATATTAAAAAAAAAAAAAACCACTTGGAAACTGTGCTCCTTTGTGATGACACATGTGCTTCCCAGGGTGCAGAGAAATAAAAACAGAGGCCCATGGATGAAAAACACGGGGAACACTAACATTTCAGGATCAAAGGGCCAAGAAAGGAGGTAGAAAGAGAGGGATCCAAGACCAAGTGGTATCAGAGGCAAATAGGTGGGAGAGACTATTGAGTGGTAGGGTGTGGTCTGAATTGTCAGTGCTCTGGAGAGATCAAGACAGATGTGCCACCGCTGTAGAATGTGATGGCCATAAAGAACCCATAGAAACAGGAGGAAGCTAGATTGGCCTCCAAGAGAAGTGAATGCATGGAAGCTGAGAGAGTGGGGAGGGGGCGCTGACTACTTCTAGGAAGGGTGGTTTGGGAAAAGGAGATACAAAGACTGGAGTAGCGGGAATAACCAATAGAATAAAAACAGGGAGACAGGAAAGAATGGGGTCTGGAGACAGGATTACTCTTACCCTAGAAAGGAATAGAGACATTTCTGAAACAGAAGGAAAGGATGTAAAAATGGATGGATAAAGATTCACCCTGATGTTTTCTGTTTTCTCCATGAAGTAGCAAATTCTCATTCTTCTAGGCAAAGGATCTGGGAGGTGCTCAGGGATTTGAGGGGAATCAAAGGTTTGGAATGGATGCCAAAGAGAATGGAAAAGCGAGGTGCCTGCTGAGATTGAAACGATAAATGTGTAGAGAGGATAGTGACTCCTGATCCCCCGCCATCTCCCATCTCCATAGCAGGGGCCCCAGAGCAGAAGCCCTGTCTGGACTCATCTCGGGGTGGGTCTTGGCCAAACAAAGGCAGCTGACCTTAGAGGTCAAAGCAACTGCAGAGTGCTGGTGGGAAGGTCAGTCTTCAAAGTCATCCACCACAGTATGGGCAGATAGACATAGGAGAGATGGGGAGTGCTGAGAACTTAACACGGCGGGGTACAGCAAGCAGAGGTCTCAGTGAGGCAGATTATAGGTGACTGTCCTGCCTCAGCTTGCCTCCACCCCCAGAAGGCAGCCCACTCTCTGGCCGGCTCAGTGAGCATCTGTTAGGGCCTTCAGTGCACCAGACATCGGGCTGTTTGCTACAAGGCAACTCTGCCAGTTCAGATATTCTTCTGAAAGTTGACCCTGAAAAGTATAGAATTTGCATGGACATAAATTCACTGTACATAAGGCAGGTGGCCCAGGCCTTGGCTAGAGAGGAAGCATGGGGCCAAACCATAGCTGAGGGGGATCAGGCTTTTACCTGAAGACCATTGAAGCTATTGGAGAGGAAATGATGAGATCAAGTTTGTATTTTAGAAAAAGAACATCAGCACATCTGTTCTTTTCAAACATACTTGGAACATTTACAGAAATTGACTGTGAACTGGCCACAAAGGAAGTCTCAATAAATTCCAAAGAATCTATAGACCACATTCGTGAACCACAGTGAAGTAAAATGAAGAATCAACAAAAACACAGCCAGAAAGAAACCCAAACCACTTGTAAACCTTTAATTAGTTACTGAAAATGCTTCTGAGGAGAGGGTCCTGAAGGCAGGATGATCTCTGTTTTATCATGTACTGCTTTTACTTATGAAAAAGAAAACTAAACATGACAAGCACATGTTTGAATTTTATTTCTCAAGTTGGGTGTTCATTGTATTCGTTTTTATACCTCTGTGTATGTTGAATGATTTTACGTTTTTAAATGAAAAAGAACATACATTTGGAAACCGAAAAATACATACATATTAAAAAGAAAACCAATATGGAAATTACAAAATATTTAGAGATGAATGTCAAAAAACACCCAATATAATGAAATGTGTGGGATCCAACTAAAACAAATAATTAGAGGGGGATTTGTAGCCTTATGTGTACTTATTACAAAACCAGAAAAATAAGTGTTCAATGTAAGAGGTAGATAAATAAACACTAAATAACCTGGAGAAAACAGAAAGAAGGGAATAATGAAGCAAAAGGCAAAATGAGTAAAACAAAAAGGAAAATGTAATTGATTATGGACACCAGAAACTGGTGTTTATTAAAGACTAATCCAACAGACAAACTTTTTGCAAGATTTATCCAAAAAATGATCCAAATAATATTATAAATGGCTAAAGAAACATACTGGATTGAGTATAAAAATTTTATAAAGCTTAAGATGAATGACTTTATGCCAATACATTTGAAAATCTAGATAAAAGAGGCAATTCTTGACAAAAATACAAATTACAAAACTTGGCCCTAGAAAAGTAGACCAATAATCATCAGTAAATTGAAAAAGCAATGGATCTGTTCCAACTCCTAAAATGCCCAGGCTGAGATAGTTTTACTAGAGTGATACAAGTAAATGTAAAAAACAAACTATATTATGTAAACTGCACCAGAATATGAACAAGACAGAGAAGTCTATCCAAAAGCCATATGAAAAAAAAAAAAAGTCATATGAGGCTAGACTAATCTTGAACCAAAACAAAAACAGCAGAATTTAAAAAAAAATCAGGTCCATGTATAAGCATGGATGCAAAAATCTAGTCTCTTATGATGAGTGATATTGAACATCTTTTCATGTGTCCGTTGGACATCTGTACGTCTTCTTTAGAAAAATGCTGTTCAGGTCCTCTGCTCGTTTTTAATGGGATTTGGGGTTATTTGTTTTGTTTGGTGCTGAGTTGTATACGTTCATCATGTATTTTGGATACTAATCAGGGAAATGCAAATCAAAACCACCAGGTATCACCTTACACCTGTCAGAATCGCTAAAATCAAAAAGACAAGAAATAACAAGTGTTGGCAAAGATGTGGAGAAAAAGGAACCCTGGTGCACAGTTGGTGGGAATTGCTGCAGCCGCTGTGGAACACAGCATGAAGATTCCTCAAAAACTTAAAAATAGAAATACCATACCATCAAATAATTCCATTATTGGGTATTTACCCAAAGAAAACAAAAGCACTAATTTAAAAAGATATAGATGCATCCCTATGTTTATTGCAGCATTATTTGCAATAGCCGAGATATGGAAGCAATCTAAACGTTCATTGACAGACAAATGGATAAAGTCATGATGTGTATGTTTATATGAATATGAATATTATGCAGCCATTTAAAAAAAAAAGGATGAGATCTTGCCATTTGCAACAACATGGATAGACCTAAAGGCTATTATGCTAACTAAGTGAAATAAGCCTGACTGAGAAAGACAAATAGTATATAATTTCCCTCATATGTGGAATCTAAAAAAAAATAAAACAAATGAATAAACAAAAAGCAGAATCAGACCTATAATTACAGAGAACAAACTGATGGTTGCTGGAGGGAAGGGGAAGGGGGCAAAATGTGTGAAGGGAAGTAGGAGGTACAGGCTTCCAGTAGAATGGAATGAATAAGTCACAAGAAGAAAAGGCACAGTGGGGCGGCTAAGTTTGTTAACCTTTGGCTCAGGTCATGATCCCAGGGTCCTGGGATCCACCCAGCAAGGAGCTCCTTACTCAGCAGGAGCCTGCTTCTCTCTCTCCCCCTTCCTCATCCCCTCCCCTGGCTCATGCACTCTCTCACTCTCTCTCTCCCCTCTCTCAAATCAATAAATAAAATCTTTTTAAAAAAATAAAATAAAAGGCACAACATAGGCAGTATAGCCAATGATCTTGTAACAACACTGCATAGTAACTGATGGTAGCTATACTCATGAGCACAGCATAATATACAGAGATGTCCAATCACAATGTTGTACACCTGAAACTAATGACACATTGTATATCAACAATACTCCAATTATATGTACAAAAAAATAGACTGTCTCTTCCAGAAGAGAAAATTCAAATGGTTAAAAAAAAATAGTGGGGAAAGATGCCCAACCTTATAATTAATTGGAAATACAAACAACAAAAAGATACCAGTTTTCCCCCATAAGAAAGACAAAATGTTGCTGAGGGTGAGGGAGGGGAAACCAACATCCTTATGCATATCTGGCGGAGTTGTAAATATTATAGCTGCTCTGGAGAGCAATTTGGTGTTATGAAAATTGAAAAAGCTCATCTGGCAACTCCACTTCTAGGACTTTTTAACTGGAGAAAATCTCCCTTGTGCTCTTTGAGAGGTTTGCTCAACGATGTTGCCAATAGAAGGAACGACAAGAGAATGTCCTAACTATCCATTAACAAGGAAATGAAAAAGCAAAATGTTCATGTGGGATAGATGATCATGTAACATTAAGAGGAATGAATTCACTCACAAGTACCTATATGGATGAGTCTTAAAAGCATAGAGTGAAGTGGGGGGAAAAAACAAGATGCAAAGTTGATGCATCTTTGGATTACTCTTTGTGTAAAATTGGAGAAAAGCAAAATGACAATATTATACATTTCCTGTGGATGAATCTATGCATACAAAAGTATCTTCTTATTAAGGATTGGAAACACTGTCACAAAACTGACAGGTGAGGAGCTCTAGGAAAGGGAAAAGGGGGGGGGTGGAATGGGGATAAAGAAATTCTTGAGGCTTATCCATAATGTTTGAATTTTAAAATAACAAAATTATATACTTCTATAGTGTTCGTCTAATTTTCTAGTAGAGGCAAATATGCCTAAGTGCCAACAGTGGGAAAGGGGATGACTGTTGTTTTGTTCACTTTTACCGTTCTTTAAAAACAATTTCGAATAGGAAGGGTGAACGGATGAAAACAAATGAAAGGTGTATTTTTGTTTTTTTTCTAGAAATACGTGGCCATCAGTGGAAAGGGAGAGAGGCAAGATCAGGTTTCCCTGGAGCCCGGACCAGACCCTTTCCACCTTTCCATGTTGGTCCTCTTTTACATCTATATACTCACATATTTTTTGGATTCATTACATTTTAGGTTGGATCCAGTAGAGGTGATGGGTGTGAGCCAGCAGGGCAGAAAGGGAACGCGATTCCCCTCTACTCATCCTTCATCCTGGAGGGTTGGTGACAGGCCCCAAAGGTCAATTTTAAAAACGATTCCTGCTTAAAGTCCAGGAAGACTCAGACACGGGATTGAGAAATATGCCCAAAGCCAGAGGCAGTGTAGATTGTTCAATCTTTCTAAAGGGCAATTTGGCTGTGCTCATCTAGAGTGCACACATATCATGTTCTTTGACCTTGTAACTCCACTTCTGGGAATCCATCAGAGGAAATAATCAGAGACACACACAAAGGTTAATGAGCAAAAAAGAAAATTATGTCAGAGCCTTAATTTTATCAGGGAAGAATGGCAACAACTAGAATGTCTCCAAATAGCTAAAGAGAGGAATGGTCAGAAAAACAAAAATGCTGCAGAATATTATGTATCCTAAAAAACCATGTTTTGAAAACACAGTTGAGGTCACGGGGGGAAAAAAGTCATAATGCAGAATATATATTTTTTTAAGATTTTATTTTTTTAATTTTTTTAAATTTATTTATGATAGTCACAGAGAGAGAGAGAGAGAGAGGCAGAGACACAGGCAGAGGGAGAAGCAGGCTCCATGCACCGGGAGCCCGACGTGGGATTCGATCCCGGGTCTCCAGGATCGCGCCTTGGGCCAAAGGCAGGCGCCAAACCGCTGCGCCACCCAGGGATCCCAATAATGCAGAATATTTTAAGAAAGAGAGAAAACTAGAAGAATACCTATACCAAAATATTATCAGTGGTTATCCCTGATTCTATTATAGGTTAATTATTTTCTTGTTGCTTTCTTCTATTTTTCAACTTTTCTCCAAAAGCATTTTTTTATTTCATAATCCTAAGGAATATTATTTTTCAAAATAAATGGAGACTGTGATCATAAAGATTTTTGGTATTTTTTCATTAAAGCCATATATTTCAAGTATCTGAGAATTGTTTTATATAAATGAATTTATATATAATTAGATTACTCCTTCAAGCTACTTACTTACTACTTACTTACTACTCCTTGTAGTTCGTATACTATAGTTTTAAAAACTATACTTATCTGCTACCGTGAGCAAACAGTGACTTTTTGTGATGAGTACCGGGATTTATCTTTGAGGATAATTACTATGCCTCCATGCCTTTACAAAAATGCACATTGTTAATTATAAAAATGAAAAGCTCATGCTTTTTCACCTCCTTTCCTCTATCAAACCACCAGCAGTCCTACTCTCTTCTTATACTTGCCTTCTTTTAATGTCCCTTAGCCTGAGCAAATAAATGCCCAGTCTTGTTGGAAAATTGGCCAAAAATTAATAAGCAAAGATAAATATCAGTAAAGTGTGCAAGTTTTACTTATTTACTTTTTAAAGATTTTATTTATTTATTCATGAGAGACACAGGCAGAGGGAGAAGCAGGCTCCATGCAGAGGGAACCTGATGCGGGGCTCCATCCCAGGACCCCAGGATCATGACCTGAGCTGAAGGCAGATGCTCAACCACTGAGCCACCCAGGCACTTTGCAGTTTTAGTATAAATTCGTTACATTTATTTCTTCTTGGACGCTGTTTTGTTTTAAACTATTTTCTAAAGAGATAGCAGGCTGCCAGAGGAGGTTTCCAGACAAGATGCAAGGTCATAGTAATCTTCTAATCCACTGACAAAGAAAGTGAATCAAAGGTTGAATTCAGGGCAAGCAGATCAAAACCCCAAATCCAATGTGGTCCCACAGAGGCCTTTTAAGCTCTAAAAACTGTAGTGACCCTTTGCATCACACAGGGACATCCCACACTTGCTCCTCCAAGGGTGGTTGGTGAACTAGAAGCATCACATCCCCCAGGAGCTTGAGAGATCTCTAGCAAGACAAGTCTGAGGCACCGGCTGACCTACTGGAGCAGAATCTGCATTTCAACAAGATCCACAGGTGAATGACATGCATGTGAAAGTTTGAGAAGCATCAATTTCGAACATACTTATATTTATTCACCTATCCCATTTCCCATGCTCTTAATGCTTACTCCAACAAAAATATTTTCTGTCTTTCTCTCTCATTGGGAGCAGGTTGTAAATTGTTTGTGTTTAACATGCATTTCTTTTAAAATGAACAAAAGCAGAGAATCCTCTCTTCTCTGTGGTTCTCCACTGGTTCAGCAGCTTTCTGGGGAACTTTTCATTTTTTATTTAAAAAAACATTTTTAAATAGGCTACACGCTCGGCCTTGAGAGCATGAGAGCTCTAGCTCAGCTTAGACCTGAGCTAAGATCATGAGTCGTTGCTTAACCAACTGAACCATCCAGGTGCCCCACTTTCTTTTCTTATTTGAAAATTATGAATTCCTTTAGGAACAACAGACAAATAGCTCCAGGTGGCTGCTTCTCCCTTTGTCTACAATAGGATGTTAAACATCAGGATTGGGGGTGGGTGGGATGGGGACACAAAACTAACAGCCCTACATAAAGTATCTTTCTTTATGAAGAGCTCAGGGAATACTGTCATTGTTCTGATGTTTCTAAAGTATTTTACTCATTGGCATTTTATAAAATTTTTTTGATGTTATGACAACCAGTTATAATATGAGAAATATATATGAACTATGATATATAGAGATATATATGACTTATATGATATAATGATAGGTAGTATGATATATATGATATAAGGGGTATCATATGATATATATCATGTATGTATAGCATATATATCATACATATATATAATCATAAAATAGAAGTGTCATCATATTTTCAAATCTCTTAATTAAAACTCAGTTGTACCCCCAGTAACTAAAAAGTGTATAATCACTTATTCCTTACAATCCCAGTGCAGCTCTTTCTGTCCATGGGTCCCGTCCCCATACTATAATAAAAGCACCTTTTTTCAAGAAAAAAAAAAAACAAAAAAAACACAAAAACCAAAAACCAAAACCAAAAAATCTCACTTGCAAATGGTTTTGGAAACCAAGGTTGAAAAGAAAGCACCTAGTTGACTCACCAAATTTTTCATTTTCATTTATTTTTTTGCCTTCATCCTAGTGAATGATCAAGAGCATTAGAAGGTACACAGTAGTGTGGTAGGATGCAAAGATGAGCCTTAGTCCTTATACTCAGGTTGATTTTTAAAATGGCTGGTAAAAAAAAAAGTGAGATAGGTACATGTTAATAAGTATAGTCAAAGAAGAAAGTGCTAAGTAGTCTTAGAATTTACAAAATTAAAATAGCTTAAAATAGTTAAGCTATTTTAGGTGCCAGAGACTAACGCTGGATAACTTTTTTATATATATATATAATTCCTAAGAGACACAGAGAGAGAGGCAGAGACACAGGCAGAGGGAGAGGCAGGCTCCTTGTGGGGAGCCTCATGTGGGACTCGATCCCAGGACCCCAGGATCATGACCTGAGCCAAAGGCAGACGCTCAACCACTGAGCCACCCAGGCATCTTGACCCTGGATAACTTAAGGAAGAAGAAGGAAGACAAGGAGGAAGAGGAGGAGGAGGGGAGGAGGAGGGGAAGGGGAGGGGAGGAGGAGGGGAGGAAGAAGGAGAAGGAAAAGGAGAAGGGGAGGAGGAGGGAGGAGAAGAGGAAGAAGAAACAGAAGAGGGGGTTGGGGAAGGGTGGGGAAGGGAGGGGGGAAGGAGGAGGAGGAAGAAGAAGGAGAAGGAGAAGAAGAAAAGAAAAAAGTTTATTGGAAGGATATTGGGAATCTATTATTCAAGATAGTCAAGGTCATGGTACTGTAACAAACATCCCCCACTTGTTACTTCTAGGGCATGCCACAGATCCTGTGTGGATCAGCAGAGGCTCTGCTCTGCACTTGGGACTCAGATGAAGAGGCTCCCCAACCTTACAGCCACATCACCTAAACATGAAGCCTCCTCAGTGACCAAGCAAGGGTCTCTAGAGCCTGGAGGTTGGTACAGGGGCTTTTTACTGCCTCAGCTTGAAAGTGACATGTGTCATTTCTATCTATTGTCATCAGTCAGAACTAGTCACATGGTCTGCCCTCACTGCAGGGAGCTGGGAAACATAAAGGGACAAGTGGGATACCTGGTGAGCTCACTGTCTCTGGTACAGGGAGATTCATACTCCAGGGAAGAGCTAAAGCATCACCTCTTGTGCTGAACAGGGATCAGAGCACCTGAGGAGCCCTGGCCAGCAGGAGACGCGGTTGGGCCGTCACTCGTTTGCAGTTCTTCCTGTCTCCCATCTCAGAATTTGCTCTGGAGGAAGAAAACAGCTGATTGGCTTGGTCCAGTTTTATGAGTCACCCAGGACAGAGGTAAGTGGACAAGTTGATTGATGGTTCCACCAAAAAGGAGGGACCATGCATCCAAGCAAAATTGGTGAGCTGTTGCTACAGAAAGGGAGGTGAATGCAGGTGGGCCAACATCCTCAACTATTGGGGCTTGATGTAACAGAGGCTTTAGAGGAGAGGTGGCATTCAAGGTGAGCCTTGAAGGAAGAGATACATTTGATGAGGAGCAAAAATAATGTGGGCAGAGGGTAATATAAGCGAAGCGTGTACACAAAAGAATGGCAGTCATGTACAAAAAAGAGAAAATAAGTTAAATGTGACCAGAAAAAGTGATTTTCAGTTACTTGTTCACCTCAAATGACCTGGCTTATCTTTGCTTCACTTGGACACAAGTGGGTGGGGGATTGGTTGGAATGGTTCAACCTCTAACGTGAATTTGAGGCCTTGGTCTTCTGTGTTGGCTGAGATTCTCATCTCTCCTCCACATGACCTCCCCTCCCTGTGGTTAGCTGACACTGCCTCGCAGTATGAGGGTCTTGGTACAGGTGAATTGCTAATTAGGACAACTGAGGACGCAAAGGTTGAACCTGCTAGGTCGCCTTGGTGCAGACTGGAAGAGCATCAGACCCTTTGCTAGTATCTAGGACGTAAGCTATTTCATGGGACCAGTGCCAATTCAGCGAGGGGGCTGTGCAAAATCATGACTGCTGGGAGACAGGAAAGCCTTGGGGCCATTTCCAGAGACCAGCTGTCAAAGAGGATGTCCCTGTGGTTAGGTGTCCCACCCCCAGCTCCAGCATGAGGTATGCAGTGGGAAGTGGGTAGTGTTGTAGGAAAGAGAAGTTGGGGGCTGGGTTGTAGAGTCTAGGAGTTTATGCCACCCCAGACAGCTTAAACTTCTAAAACATAAATGAAAATGATGGCAGTGGGGGAAGGGCACAGAGGTCTTTCCCTTCATGCACCTCTTTCCACATTTGCCCCTTTTGTGTTATTAGCCAATATGCCAATTGCCACCCCTTGCTCGCAACGAATTAGCCAATTGCCACCCCTTGCTCGCAACGAATCTGGGAAAGTAAGAATCTGTTCAGGGGGCATGGAATTGCTTTTGATTCATTCTCTGGGTATGGGCCATTGCAGGCTGAATGAAGTGGGAGGGAAGAAGAAGTACAATGGTACTGGGGGGAGGGGGAGGTGATATACAGAGGTAGCCACCAGCAACACAAAGCAGGGAAGGTTGTAGCTTTAGGTCATATGACAGGGAGTTAGAGCTGGACCAGGGAGGAGGCAACAGGGAGGAAAACAGGCCAAATATGAACATGGATACACAAGTGGAGTGGGACAATGATGGCAGCTCATGTTTATCTTTCATGAGAGAGAAAGGGAAAGAGACAGAGACAGAGACTGAAAGGGAAGTCAAAGATGAGGACATAGTTTCTAGCTTGCTTAACTGGATGTTGAGGCCATTAACCCAGACTGAGAACACGGAGAAGAAGTGAGGTTGGAGAGAGAATGACTTTGGTCTTAAGCATTTTGAGTTAGGGATCTGAAAGCTAGCTCAGGGGGAAATGCCCACAAGGTGTGGGCCATGAAACACTAGGATGGGGAGGATAGACAGGGTCAGATGGAGAGATTGGGGGTTATCAGCCTAGAGCTGGAGGGTGGTGACCTCTTATCTGTGGTTTTGGTTACTCTCAGTCAAATTCAGTCCAGAAACAATCTTCCTGGTATTATCAGGTCAGTCGTAACCTCATGCTGCATCACAGTGCCTAGTCATTCCCCTTACTTCGTCTAATCATGTAGACATTTTACTATCTCGTATCCTCACAAGAAGGAGGATAAGATAAGTATAGGATAAACTTTTTTTAAAATTTTTATTTATTTATGATAGTCACAGAGAGAGAGAGAGAGGCAGAGACACAGGCAGAGGGAGAAGCAGGCTCCATGCACCGGGAGCCCGACGTGGGATTCGATCCTGGGTCTGCAGGATCACGCCCTCGGCCAAAGGCAGGCGCCAAACCACTGCGCCACCCAGGGATCCCAAGATAAGTATAGGATAATGAGATATTTTGAAAGGGAGACCACATCCACATAACTTTTTTTACAGTGCATTTTTACAATCATTCTACTTTATTAGTAGTTATACTGTTCACCTTCTATGTGCCTAATTTATAAATTAAACTTTATCACAGGTAAATACGTATTGGAAAAATACATGGTATATATATATATATATATATATATATATAAGGTTCGATACTACTTGGAGTTTCGGGCATCCACTGGTTATCTTAGAACAAATCCCCTCAAATAAGAGGAGGATTACTGTAGTCAAAACCATGTTAACAAATTATGTCTCTGCTTCTGCAAGATCCAAAAGAATGCACATCTAAATACTCACAGAGGTTCCTTCTGGGAAGAGGGATGGGCAGAGAGGAGGTAGGTCCAAGGGAGATGTTCACTGACATTATATACCTCCACATTGCCGAAGCTTTGATAATGGGCACATATCCGATGAGGAGAAAGTACAGTTACAAATGAGCTGAACGACGGGCACTTGGGTGGGTCAGTCAGTTAAGTGTCTGACTCTTGATTTCAACTCAGGCTATGGTCTCAGGGTTGCAGGATCAAGCCTCACATCAGGACCTGCACTAGGCCTGGGGTCTCCTTGGGTTTCTCTCTCTCTCTCTCTCCCTCTGTCCCTCCCCCTACTAACATGTGCACTCTCTCTAAATAAGTAAATAAATAAAATCTTTATTAAAAAAAAAAAGAAATGAGCTGAACAAAAAAGGAGAATGCTAGAGGAACAAGATGAGGATGTGGTGAATGCTTCCATCTAGAGGAAAATGAGAAGGAAGAGGGGAAAGTATTTAGAGAATTAGAGGGTCAGGATTGAACCCTGGAAACACAATGAGTGGCTGCCAAGGTGAAGGAAGACCGAATGAGAGCCTGAAAAAGACAGGTTTGTGTTTAGTGAAACCTCACTGCTGACCCTAGACAGTGCAGGTAGTGTGCAGATGAAAAACAATCACATACTTGTGATGGGGTTCGGGGAAGGCTGCTCTGAAATACGCTACTTTGGCATATTGCTTATTTGGAATGCAAGTTATTTAAGAAACAGTCAGTGCCAGAAGGACACTCTGACTCTCCCCTGTCTCTTTGACCATCCCTTGCCCACCCCCATGTGGAGAGCACCCTCCCTGCATCCAGAGGGCAGAAGCACCCTTAATTCCCAGAGATCAGGAATTCCTGGCCGAGAAGGCTGTAGAAACAACCCTTGTTACTTTTTCATTAATTTGCTCACCATGAGCCCAAAGTGCTTTGTGTTGTTAGCTCTCTGCAAATGTATAATGCCTTTGTCTAAAGAGTCTAAAAAAGCTGCTTGCTTGGGTCACCTCTTGGAATCTTAGGTTTTTATGAGCCCCTATGTGTGGCTTATAAAATTAAGTTTGTTTTTCTCCTGTTCATCTGTCTTACGCTAATTTAATTACCAGGCTCAGCTGAAGAACCTAGAAGTGAAGATGGAAAAAGATTTTCCTCCCCTACACACAGAAATGTGAGCATGTGTGAGCACACGAGAGCTCAAGAAAAGCAGGGAAATGGTATTTCTTGGCTACAGCTCCTTAAAAGACCAGCCCTATCCTTGCAATGTATTATCCTATCATTTCCCTTTTTGCCTTGTTTTTGCCCCACCATAGGACCACCAAAACCAAGAAGCATCACATGAACCTGTGTAAGGTGCACACTGGTTATCCCTACAACATCCTGCATCACCATGGGACCGGTAGTTGTGGTGGTAAAAATATGTTGTGCATTCGTCTTTCCCACGAAATTTTTTCTAGCCACAAAATTAACCAGAAACAAGAGAAGCATAACCCCTGCCCCTCCTTTTTCTCAGCATCAGAGAGACAGAGCCTTGACACAACAGAACGAATAACGTACCACAACTAAGTCAGAAATACCACTGAAAGAGGTTAGCAGGGAAGTGTTTCCTTGCCAGCCAACAGCCCACTGGCCCAATGTTCCAATTTAGGTTACAGGATGCTCCAGACTAAAGGAACAAGGTGGTGTGATAAGACTGAGCAAAAACAAAGCAGAGGAATTTGGATAATTCACTTGTGAGTGACTCCTCTTTGGTATTTTTATTTGCTGTGTGTTTACTGGCTTTGCTATGAACACACTGCAGTGCCAGTGACGCCAACACACATGCTCGTGGGCCAAGAAGCATTACCCATCTATGACCTCAGCTGGCAGCCAGCTCTCGTACTACTGTGAATCTGGGTGAGACGGGGGGGGCTGGACATTAAAAACCCACTCATCAGGGCCTCCAGAAGTCCAGGATTTCCACTCTGACTTTGCCACTTTATTTCAATAATCACTGAGTATAAATTTCTGTAATAATATATGTAATGAAATAGTTTCAGCTGCTCATACCAGAACACCCAACTAAAAGTGGCTTTCATAACGAGGACATTTCAGATCTAATTTGCCAAAGTGTTCTCAGGTAGGAGGTTCCAAGGTTGGGGCAGCAACTCAACAATGTCATAAAGGCCCCTGACTCTTCCATCCTCCCACTCTGACATCTTCCACGTGTTGACTTTTCTAGTTAGTTCCACCCTCATGGTCACAAGACGGCTGCCACAGCTCCAAGCATCGCCTCTCTCCGTATCAATGTCCAGCTTCTCTTTCCATTTCCCTGTCTGTATGAGAGGGAAAGCTCTTTCCCAGAAGCCTCTCACACACTCCCATTCTAGTCGTGTGGCCTAAGATTGGGTCACATGCTCATGCCCAGCTGGCAAGCAAGGCTGGGAAGATGAGTACTTTACATTTTCGGTCTCTGTAGTGGGAGAAAAGAGCTGGGAATGACTGTTAGGTAGGCTACCAAACAACCACTGCAGGTAAGAATAATGAGAATGAAAAGCAATCATAGCAACTAATATCAACTGAGTCATTAGGTGCTAATATCAACTGAGTCATGACTATCAATTAGTCATGAGTACCTGTCAGGCACTATTTTAAAGGATCTACCTGTATTACTTTGGTTCCTCCCAGCTACACTACCATGAGATTGTATTATTGCCGCCCCTACTTTATAGGCAGGGAAACTGAAGTTCCGACAGGTCAAAAAACTTGCCATTGTCACCATCAGAAAGCCCACTCTTGGCCTTTCGGAGAGCGAGTTCAACATGATAGTATTTGACCCCCAAAGGCCCACAGCTCAGAGAAAGGTCCAGGCAGGGAAACAAATCACGGTAATGTGGTGAGGTCAGTGCTAATCCATGTGTAACAGAGTGTGAGTTAGTAAGAAATCGTCTGGCATCAGCATCCCTTGCCCCCTTCCCTATGGCTTGCCTAGGGACACTGTGTTTCCAGTGAAATTTCCCAGGGAGGAAGGGAACAGGAGCGCTGGTACATTGGGGTGAGGGTGGGGATGAGAGGGGGGAGATGGGCAGAAGCATGGAGCCTCAGGAGGGGAGGGTTCCCCAAACCCAGGGGCAGGGATGAAGGGATTTTGGGGCTGCCTGACAAAGCCATGCTGCCTTGCGGTGCCCAGGGAGGTGACAGGATGCTGGTGGAACCACATAATGTGAGGAAGGGAGTGCCTGAGCAGGGAAGGAGCAGTGAGGACACCCGCCCTCCTTCTGGGGGCAGGCAAAATCAGACAATAGCCACTCAGTGGTGTCTTTTGCTGATCAGAGCCCAGAGGGCTCTCTGCATAAGCATTAGCACTGCAAAATATAACACTTCCACCCTTTGTGTCCCTCCAGCAGTTCCTGAGAATTATTATTATACTCTGGAGCATGAGGACTTGGCATGGGGCTTTGTTTTATTTGGAACAAAAATTCCTATGGTATTTCGTATATCCAGAGAGAAAGCCAGCCTGACCTCATAGCTGCATACACAGATAGGTGAAAATGCAGAAAAAGGAATCACTGCCACTGTCATAAGGAGAAAGTATCTGGGTAAGTCTCCACAGATGAGGTGTAGCAGGGTACTGAAGGATGAATAGGAGTTCACCAGGAGGGCAAGAGAGGGAAAGAGTCCATGCAAAGGCAAAGAAGTATGAAAGATTTGATTCCCCCTCCAAACTGAGTATTCTGAGCACTGGGTAAATGGCACAGAGATCAGGAGATGGTTCCCGTAAAGAAGACAACTGGAGTACTATCTGAACTTCAAGAGCATGGAAAGGTGAAGCCCTTAAAATGAGTCTGAATAAGAAGCTTCCAAAGTTGCACTTTCAAGCAGCAGACTCTTTTCTTATTCATGAACCCCTTTGCAAAAGTTGAAATTAAATGCAACTCCAGGGATGCCTGGGTGGCTCAGTGGTTGAGTATCTGCCTTTGGTTCAGGTTGTGACCCCAGGGTCCTGAGATCGAGTCCTGCCTCAGGCCCCCTGCAGGGAGCCTGCTTTTCCCTCTGCCTATGTCTCTGCCTCTCTCTTTTGTGTCTCTCATGAATAAATAAAATCATAAAATCATAAATAAATAAATAATGCACCTAACTAAATAAATACGTAAACGCAACTAATTAACTAAATAAATGCAACTCAAATATAATAGGAATAAATTTTTCCCTGACTGCAATTGTCTTGAATGCAAGAAGTATGATTTTACTAATAATTTAAATTAAGCCTCACCCCGTGTGCTCAGTGACCAGCTGGTGAGAAAGCTCCTCTCTGCCACAATGGGAGAACCGTCTTCTATCCAGAGTCACATGAACATCCAAGGTCTGATCCAGTCCAGATGGTTGAGGAGGGCTTTTTCATCCACACAGGGGACGACTCTTTCTCTGGTTCAGCTTCCCTGGGGACACCAGACAGCCATTTCCCTCTGGGCTGGGCACCAGCCCCAGCGGCTCCCCAGGACCTCCGACTAATCCTGGTTCTAGAGTGGGGAGTTGGCCCAGCCCAGCCCATGTCTGGGGACCCTGATCTCCCCAGGCTCTCTCAGATTAAAGTTCAAGTGCTTAACTCGGTCTAAAGCAGTGTTCTCCAAACTGAAGTTCATGGCCTATTGATGACTTACAAAATCAATGCATTGGGCCAGGACCTATAATGCTTTAATTTTATATTTATCATTATTTAAAGATTGGAAATGGGTATTTTTAATTTAATGAACTGTTAGTTTGTTTTGGTCATGCAGACATTTACTTATTTTTAGCAACCACCCGACATCTTTTCAATGTTTTTATGCCAAACATCTGGTTAGGAACATTTTCGAACATACTAAAATGTTGTAAGAATTGTATGATGAATACCTATATTCCCATCAACCAGATTTCACCATTAGTATATATTTTTAATATTTTTAGATTAAGGTATGATTCACATACAGCAAGATTCACCTATTTTAGAATACAGTTTTTTTTTAAGATTTATTTATTTATTTATGACAGACAGAGAGAGAGAGAGAGAGAGAGGCAGAGACACAGGAGGATGGAGAAGCAGGCTCCATGCTGGGAGCCCGACGTGGGACTCAATCCCGGGACTCCAGAATCGTGCCCTGGGCCAAAGGCAGGCGCTAAACCGCTGAGCCACCCAGGGATTCCCTAGAATACAGTTCTTTAAAAAAAAAAAAAAAGGATTTGGTTTATTTATTCATGAGAGACAGAGAGAGAGAGGCAGAGACATAGGGAGAGGGAGAAGCAGGCTCCCCAAGGGGAGCCAATGCAGGACTCCATCCCAGGACCCCAGGATCATGCCCTGAGCCAAAGGCAGATGCTCAAGCACTAAGCCACCCAGGTGCCTGTAGTGTACAGTTCTATGAATTTTGACAAATATAGTCAAGTAGCTACCACCCCAATCAAGATACAGACTTGATTCCTTTATTCCAAAAAATTCTCCCCTGCCCCTTTGCAGTGACCCTTCTTCCCCGCCCTGGACCCTGGAAACCACTAGTCTATTTTTCCTCCCTATAGCCCCTCATAGAAAGAGTCATACAGTAGGTAGCATGTCAAGTCTGGCTTCTTTCAGGATGCATAGCACTTTGGAGATTTTTCCATAGCATGTGTATCAGAGGATTATTCCTTTTTATTGCTGAGCAGTGTTCCGTTGTGTGGATATACTAAGGTTTGTTTATCCATTCAGCACCAGCTGAGTATATTTGGGATGTTTCTATTTTCTGGCAATTACAAATAGAGTCATTGTATGGAAACGTGTAGACAGGTTTTTCCTGTAAATGTGTTTTTCATTTCTCTGGAGTAAATACCCAGCAGTAGGAGAGTAGGTCATAGGATAAAATATGTTTTACTTTATAAGAAACTGCCAAACTATTTTCTGAATGACCATATCATTTTGCTCTCCCGCCAGGAATTGTATGAGAGTTCCAGGTGTTTCACCTCTCATGATCACTTGGTATTGTCGGTATACTGAAAAAATTGAGCCATTCTAATATGTGGTGAGGTATCTCATTGTGGTTTTAATTTGTAATTCCCAGATGACTAAAGACATTGAGCATCTTTTCATGTGCTCATTTGTCACATGTCTATATTTATTGGTGAAACGCCTGTTCAAGTGTTTTGCCCCTTTAAAAAAGTTGAGTCATTTTCTTATTGAGTTTTGAGAATTCTCGATATATTATGGATTCAAGTCCTTTATTAGATATATAACTTGCAAATATTTTCTCACATTCTATGGCTTATCTTTTTAATCCCTTGGTAGCGTCTTTTGAAGAGCAGAAGTGTTTAATTTGGGTGAAGTGCAATTTATTAAATTTTTCATTTATATCTTCATTAACATTTTTTAAGTTTATTGAGATGCAATCCACAAATCATTCTGCACCTGGGTGGCTCAGTCAGTTAAATGTCCAACTCTTGATTTTGGCTCAGGTCATGATCTTGGGGCCAGGAGACTGAGCTCCAAATGGGGCTCGGTGTTCAGCAGGGAATCTGCTTAAGATTCTCTCTCTTCCTCTCCCTCTGCCCCTCCCCACCCATGCTCTCACATGTGCACATGCTCTCTCTTGCTAAAATAAATAAATCTTAAAAAAAATAAATTATACAATTCACTCATTAAAAATGTACAATTCAATTGCTTTAGTGTACTCACAGATGTATGCAACCTTCACCACAATCAATTTTAGAGCATTTTCATCCTCCCAGAGTAACCTTGCACCCCTTAACCATCAATCTCCTACTCTGGCCTTCCCACCTCCAGCCCTGGGTAACACTAGTCTGCTTTCTTTCTCTATGAATTTGCCTCCTGTGGACATTTCATATGAACAGAACACACAACATGTGGTCCTTTGCAAATGGCTTCTTTCACTTAGTATTGTGTTTTCCAGGTTCATCCATGTTATGGTAGGTATCAGCATTTCATTCCTTTTTATTCCCAAATAATATTCTCTTGAATGGATATGCCACATTTTACTTATCCACCATCAGCTGATGAACATCTGGGTCATTTTCACCCTTTGGCTATTACCCATAACACTGCTATGAACATTTGTGTACAAGTTTTCATACAGACACCTACTTTAATTTCTCTTGCGTTATGAGCCTAGGAATGAAATTGTTGAATCCTAAACCACCTGCCTGTTTTCCAAAGTGGTTGCACCATTTACATCCCCATCAGCTGCATACAAGGTTGCAATTTCTCTATGTTCTCACCAACATTTGCATTTCTCTGTCTTTTTGATAATAGCTGCCCTGGTGGCTACAAAACAGTATCTCCTGCTGGTTTTTATTTGCATCTTCCTGATGACGAGTATTTTTTCATTTGCTTGTAGGCCATTTGTGTATCTTTTTTGGAGAACTGTCTGTTCAGATCCTTTGCTATTTTAAAATTGGATCATCTGTATTGTTATCACTGAAGTGTAATTGTTGCTTACATATTGGAGAGACAAGTCTCTTATCAGATATATGATCGGCAAAAATGTTCTTCGATTCTGTGGATTGTCTTTCCACTGCCTTGATGGAGTCCTCTAAGCCACAAAAGCTTTTCAATTTGATGATGTCAGGATTCCTTATTTTTTTCTTTTGCTGGTTGTATTTTTTTGTGTGTCGTAAATGAGAAACCATTGCATAATCCAAGGCCAGGAAAATTTACATCTACATCTTCTCCTAAGAGTTTTATATTTTAGCTAGAGGTCCTTGATCCATTTTGAGTTAATTTTTATATATGATGTGAGGTAGGGACCCAGTTTCATTCTTTTGTAGGTGGATATCCAGTTATTCCAGCATCGTGTATTGAAAAGGCTAGTCTTCCTTCATTGAGTTGTCTTGACGTGCGTTAGTATTTTTATTATATTTTCTTTATCATGTCTGTCAAACTTTCCATCACTCTATCAATTTCAAAGTAGTGACTTGCAGACACCACAGTACTTCCTCCTAACACTTCAGCATGTATCTCATCAACTACAGTTCAATTTTTGTCCACAGTTTTTTTTCTTTCTGATGTAGAATTTGCACACAATGAAGTGCACAAATCTTAAGTGAACTATTTGGAGAGTTTTGACAAATGCATTCACCTGTGCAATGCAAATCCCTTATCAAGATATATAACATCAACACCACCCGAGAAAGTTCCCTCACATACATTTATTTTTATGCATTTGTTTTTGACAGATGCATGCCCCCATGTAACCACCACCTCAATCAAGATATAGAAAATTTCCATCTCTTGAGAAAGTTCTCTTTCACTTCTTTGCAGTTAATCTTGCCCCACCCAGTCTGCACCCCAGACAGCCAATGATGTCATTTATACCACTAGAGATTAGTTTTTCCTGTTATAGGATTTTATAGGAAAGAAATCATAGATGTAGACTATTTTGTGATCAGCTTAATTCACCCCTGACCAATATTTTAAAACAACCATCAGAATGAATGCTATGTTACAGGGTGAAATATTCCTTTGCTGACCTTTGCTTCAGATACACACACACACACACACACACACACACACGTGTATGTGTATATGATTGTACAGGGCCAAAACAGAAAATGCATTTCTTACCGTGGGCTATAATAAAAAATATTTAAAAGTTTTCTACCTGTCTTGTTATTCTCCCTGGACCCTGTTCTTCCCTGATTTCTTTTTTTTTTTTTTAATGTTTTATCTATTTATTTATTTATTTATTTTATTTATTTGTGATAGCCACACAGAGAGAGAGAGAGAGAGAGAGAGAGAGAGAGAGAGGCAGAGACACAGGCAGAGGGAGAAGCAGGCTCCATGCACCGGGAGCCCGACGTGGGATTCGATCTCAGGTCCCCAGGATCGCGCCCTGGGCCAAAGGCAGGCGCCAAACCGCTGTGCCACCCAGGGATCCCCTTCCCTGATTTCATATCAAATACCCAGTGATCAGTCTCAACTGCAAACCTTTACAAATTTTGTTCTTTCCCTTGGGTCACTCTCCCCACCTCATCCTACTCACCCTCAAACTGGAGAACTATTCATCCATCAGATGCCCACTTGGTTGGCCTTTCTCTAGAAAATGTTCTCTGTTTGCATGCTTTCTTCTCAGAACTGGTATAATATTGTACTCTAATTGATTACCTGGTGACTCTTTCCCTCAGCTGACCACAAATTCCCTGGGGTTCAGGCACCATATCTCATTCACCTTTGTAGTCCTTAGTTTCTGGGATGTGATGACTCATAACAGGCATCAATAAATGTTCACTGAATAAATAAATGAATAAACCTTGGGGTTCAGGATGACAGAGTATTAAATAAACCACCCTGATTATTTTCCAAGAACCTTCCCATTCCTGCTTATTTTATTGTCTTGTGTATCTCTGATTTCTTAACCATCATGTTTTTATAACCTCCTTCAACCACCCTAAGACCTAAGCCTTTCAGTTTTCTTCTCTACACACCCAATGCTAATCCTTTCATCATTGTTACTTCCTCCCAGATGTGTTGAGGCAACAACTGTGTTTTTGAGGATGACATAATATCCTTATCTTTGTGGCCTTTGCTCCAGAACCCTCCCGCATCTTGCCAAAGTTATATTAATTCTCTGACTGTGGGTGTGTATGGAGGTGTCTATGGTGTACGTGCCCATGCATGTGGAGAAATGTTCACCAAAATGTCACCAGGGGCTACCTCTGAGATTTCAGGTGATTTTAACTTAATTTTTTAAGCTTTTCTATATGGCTTCAACTTTCTAATTAAGAATTGCATCAATTACCTACTGCTACAGTAATGCTGCCAAAAGCCCTCAGTGGCCTGTAACAGAACCATTTATTGCTCATGTTGCAATGGTTGGCCAGGTGGCTCTGCTGATCTTGGCTGGGCTCTTTCATGTCTGGGCATAGTCTGGCCTGACCTCGGCTTGGCAGTTTGAGGCAACTCTGCTCCACATTATCTCTTACCCTGTGGGTGAACCTAGCTTCAAGGTGTCCTCATGGCAATGGCAGAAATGCAAATAAGGCCAATTATGGAAGTGACTCTCAAGCTTCTGCCTCCCATCACATCTGCTAACATCCCATTGGCCAGAACAAGACATGTGGTAGAGCTTAAAGTAGAGTAGTAAAGCTACTTTCAAGGGATTTGCATCTTTCAAGCAAGATGGCTGTCAGAGCTCCAGCCCCATATCCTCCAAGTGGTTCAGGTGAGACACCTGTGGAAAGGACAGGTGGCTTTCTATTTCAGCAGCCCCAGAGTCTCATTGGCTCCAATGAGTCACATGCCTGTCTCTTACCAATTCACTAAGGGTAAGGGACCACAGTGTTCTGATTGGCCACTCCTGAGTCACTTGTCCATTTTTGGACCAGGGTAGAGTCAATTCTACCTCATTCATATTGACTGAGATCCAGGGAGGGTGGTTCATTGGAGGAATATTAAGGATGCTACAGGAAGTAGCTGACTTAGGTTAGGTAGCCCCAGAAGTTCCTGAGACAGGGACTGGAGCACAATTTACATGTGCAGGAGGCCCAGAAAGCACTGTGAGAGAGTGGGGAGGAAGCAGAGCCAGTGAGGGATCATTCATGAGCAAGTTAATGCTGGGGGACCAGGGCTCCACCTCTCTGGAACCTCTGGGAGACTGCAGAGCATGCCTTTAAGTTGTCCCTGCCACGTGCCTTGAGAAGCAAGGAGACTGAGCAACTCCAATTCCAAATCACCATTGACTGAGACCTGCTCTGTGAGCTCTAACTCTGACACTTCTGCTTGTCCTCTGCACAGGCTAAGCTGTCTCCTGAGTCCAGAGAATGTCCTTGGGCAGAGTTGCTGGTGCCGGCAGCCAGAAGTTGGGCTGGTAAGTGCTAAGAGGGTATGGGTGAGCCACTGACAGCATCCACTGTGGTGGGAAAAAGAGGTCACAGGTTAGGACATTGACACATTTTGGTCTGGGTCCTGCCCTCGAGGCAAGAATCCCAGAGAGGAAATATGGCAGTGGTTAAAGGCACAGGCTGTGGAGTAGGGGAGATACAGGGTGTGATCTGCTTTCTTCACTTGCTAGCTGTGAGACCTTGGGCAAGTTACTTAACCTCTCCAGGCCTCAGTTTCCTCAACTATAGAATGGAATATACAGGGTTGTTCAAAGATTCATTGAGATAATTGATTACATGGCACTGGGCACATGGTAAATTTCCAAGAATTGAGAGCAACAAGGCTGAATTCAGTCTGAAGGAACGGCATTTCCAGAAGCATCTTCAAGTGTCCTGAGACAAGAAGGTAGAAGAACCAGCCAGGGGTAAGCTGAGTTAAAGACATGGGCAGTACTAAAGGACCTGTGGAGGATGTCACCTAGATGAAGAAGCACTGATTGTGCCAGAGTCTATGAGAAGACCCAAGAAGAAAGTCTGGACCCAGAAGGCCACTCCTTTTAAGAAATATACTCTAGGAATGCACACACATGGGCTTGTCTGCTGTTCAAAGGATCTGGTGCTCTACAGCCTTCTTTTTGCAAAACAGCCAGAGGGTAGGAGCAGGGTGCCACCTTGTTGACAGCCTTGCCATGGTGCCATGAAAGGTTTGCCATATGTCCTTCCACTGGAGTCTAACCAGTACCAAGATTTCTTCACCACAGGCTGAGCACCTAGCAGAGCACTATCAGAGTTAAGATTGAAAATCCAACAGACTGGCTTGAGAAAATAACCAAAACATAGATAGGGTACAAGATTTTGCTGGCTTCAGGCCTGGCTGGATCCAGAAGCTCAGACAGTAACATCAGGACCTAATTTCACCCTCTGTTTCTCCACCCCATGACTCCCTTCTGTGGGTTTCCATTTATAGAAAGGACCTCACCTAGTGGTTTTAAGATGGCACCCAACAGCAACGAAGTTAAAATCCACACTGTCTACACTCACATCCAGTGCAAAAGGGTATCCGTGTTCTTGTCCAAACAGCCCATCAAAACCTTGAAGTTCACCCTGATTGGACACTCGCTGAGGGCACTCAGGTCACATGCTTGCCCCTGACCAAGCTTTGTGGACTTGATGGTCAGTGGTACCACGAACACTGAATGACAGAGGCCTGGACCACATGGCCCCATCCTAGGCTGGAGTCCCTTGCATGTATGAGGATGGAAAGTTGAGGATGGGTAGATCCCCAGACACCAAGCACGCTATTGCCTTACAACAAGGCGACAAGTGTGTGTGGGAGAGGAGACAAGCCACTCACATCCACTACAAACATATCCATAGCTCCCACGCCTTTGGCCAAATAGCCGCAGAAGCAGAGCCAAGCCAGCTGATGGGTCTGGGAACACTGAAAACCTCACAGAAAAGCACCCAATGTAGAGCCACATTGTGCCAAGAACTTGTTTCCATGTTCTTTCAGTTTCGGGCTTCAGGCTCTCCCTGGCTACTTCCTGCCAGGAAGTCATGGTTAACTCCCTGAATCTCTCCAGGGCTCAGACCCCTCAACCACCTCACTGTTCATCCATTCATGCATTCATTCATTCAGCTGGCCCTCTGTGGGTGCTTGGAGTACAAGCACAGTGCCTGCCACATAATAGGTGCTCATTTAACATTGGTTCAAGGAATAAATGGACAAGACAAAGTCATAGCCTCCAAATGCTCATCGTCTAATAACAAACAAAAATTATAAACACATCCTCTGTCTGGGGCTCGAGAATTCTCCACTTGAAAAGACATGAGGCCTTTAAGGAAGAGGATGCTTTCCCAGCCTGAGGAAACAAGGAAGCCCACAGCTAGCCCAGGAATAGTGGTGCAAAGCTGACAGGGAAGAAAGACACATTATTAATCACCTATTAGAGGCTGGATATTTTATATTTGCCTTTACACTCTTGGAAAAGATTAGAATTTACTCACAAGGAAATAGAAGGATGCTGCTACTTGCTCTCCCCTCCACTGGGCCCTAACTCTCACTTGAATTATTGTGACAGCCAGCTTCATCTCCCTCAGGTTCACCATCCACACAGCTCCCAGGGAGAGAGGTCATTCCAAAAGCCAACATTGGGCCTCTCATGCCTTGATTTGGAATTCACTGATGCTCCACTCACCCGAGGCTGGTGTTCAAGACCTTTTATAATATGGCCCAAGCTGCATTGCTTACCTCAGCCCAGCTTCCCAGGTTGTACCTGTAGGCCTCTAACCCTTGTTCACACTGCCCATTGTGACTCAGAAGCCATCTTCCCTTCCACCTCCATCAGAATGCTCTTCTGCATTCAACTGCAGTTGTCTCCTCTTCAAAGATGCCCTCAGGACCTCTTTCAGAGACCCCCTCCCCATACGCTGTACTCCCCATGCTTTCTGTTTGCATGGTTTTATCCCTGACCACAGTCTAATTATGTCCAATTTGATCACTATTTCTTGAGCCATCATTGCTATGAGCTACAGATCCACCTCAGGGGAAGATAAACAGGTGTAAGGCTGGGACCCC
Organism: Canis lupus baileyi; assembly: GCF_048164855.1. Lineage (NCBI taxonomy): Eukaryota > Metazoa > Chordata > Mammalia > Carnivora > Canidae > Canis > Canis lupus. The sequence continues at coordinate 58,333,687 of NC_132845.1, forward strand.
ACCCTACGGGGAGCCCACCATCTATCTGGTGGTAGGGTCTTCTGAGACCTGTGGTCAAGTCACTTTCTATAGGTCAGAAGCCTGTTTCCTTTAACTGAGTGGTTCTAAAGTGGGGGCCACTTTTACTCCCCCTACCCCAACAAGGGGGCATTTATTTGGCAACGTTTGGGGACATTATGATTGTCACAACTGGGAGAATGTTTCTGGAATCCAGTGAGTAGGGGCCAATGATGCTGCTAAACACCCTACAATGCACAGGGCAGACTCCCGTGGCAAGGGGTTATCCAACTCAAAAACGTCATTGGGCCGAGATTGAGAAACTCTGATTTAACCCTTAAGCAATGGGGAGCTATTAATTAAATTAATAGGGATTAATTTAGTTAAGGGATTCTTAACTAAGAGATTCAGAGAGAGAGAGAGAAAGAGAGATTCAACTTTGTGAACTTCGACAGATGAGTCAGCAGTGGCCTGGAAGAAGACATTCTGAGAACAGGGTAGTAATTCAAGACTTCTTCCCTTTCCCCCAGGAAATCGATGAGATAAGTAAGTAAGCAGGAGTCTATTGTTCTTTAACCAGAAACACTATACCTCATGTACATTCCTCCCAGACGGTAAATAATAACCATTCCAACAAGCGAAGTGAGTGTGTAGTATCTGTTATGTTCCTGGGAAAAGCCTCTCTCTTCTGAGAAAATGCATGCTGGCTCAGTACTCACAGCAGTGAGATCTTGAGCAAGTTATCCTTTCTGTTCCTATTTTCTGATCTGTAAAAAGGAGCTAATAATAGTACCCAACTCCTAGAGTTTTTGTAATTAGCATATTAGCCTAAAACAGGGTCTGGTACACAGTGCCACACTAGGATACAAGTATTAGCTCTTAGCTCCTTCCTGTCATTGGCACCAGCACCATTATCATCCCCACTGTCATGTCGACATCAGCATCTCCACCACCATGTCACAACATCCTCCACATACCCAACATCACCATCATCATCACCATCATCACCACCATCACCATCATCACCACCATCATCATTGTCATTACCGTCATTAACACCATCATCACCACCACCATCATCACCACTGCCATCATCATCACCATCGTCGTTCTTTCTCTAAACAGTCTCCTATTTATGGAGACTGCCTTACCTGTGATATGATTGGATATCATTCTGCCCCAAGGGAGATAGCGGAAAGGATCAACTCTCAGCTTCTTTGACACAGCGTGTTGGCTTTGTCCACAGAGCTTGGCTCAGGGTTGTTGGCTATCCCTCTGTCTTCACCTGCCAAAACTGAGGGAGCCACACTAGCACATAGGTTTCAGATGGCTCTAACTCTTGAAATAATCTCACTGGGTCTGTTCTGTTAAACTGCAACAAAACAAAACAACCCCCTCCCTCCAAATCCAAGCAACAGAAGCATAAACAGAGGCTCAAGTTTCTCCCATTAATCGGAGACTGGAGGTTGACCACAGCTGGTGTGATTCATGTGCTCAAAGATGTCAGGGAAATATTTCTTACCTTACAAGAATTCCAGATACTGGCTGTTGCTGGTGTCCAGTTGTTCATAGATGTCAGGGCTCGCACAATGCAGTTGTCTTGGCCTTTTGCCATGGTGACAGAGTTTCTGTGGTCACAGCAGGAAGACCACCTCTATTAGGAATATTAAAATTTTCCCAGAGGCATCCTCACCCCAATCCCTGACCCCCGTGGACTTACATTTGTATTTCATTGGCAGAACTGGATCATTCAGCTACTCCTAGAACAAAGGAGGGGGAATCTGGAATAGGATTGCCATGATTGGCCAAAACAAATCACCATCCATTGCCTCACTCAGCGTACTGCACTGCCCCCAGATAAGGTCTGGGTTCTGTTGGCAAGAAAGAATGTGGGAGGTGAGTATCATGGTTATACAGTAATTCAAGGTATACTATGACTGCATAACAAACTATCCCCAAACTTAGTGGCATTTTTTTTTTTTTTTTTTTTTTTTTTGGCTCATGAATCTGTAATCTGGCAGGGTTCAGTGGGACAGCTTGTCTCTGCTACTTGGTGACAGGTTAAAACACTACCAATGTTTATTTTATGTATGATTTTGTGATTTTGTTGGAGTTCAGTGAGATTGATTCATCTCTGTTCCCTTTGGTGTCAGCTGGTATGACTCTGGAACTACAGGCTGGAGCTGACCATTTGATGGCTCACTCATCTCACATCTAGACCTGGGCTGGAAAGCTCCCAACAGCTGGGGCTTCTTGGGTTTCTCTCTCTGTCTCTACATGGACTGTCCATGTGCTCTCTCCAGTGTAGATGGACTTCTTGCATGTCAGCTCAGGGATCCCAAGGTGTGAGTTGAGAGAAAGAGAGGGAGGGAGAGAGGGAGGGATGGAGGGAAGTAGAGGAGAATGGAAGGAGAGGGAAAGAGAGAGAGAAAGAATTCCAAATGGATGCTGTTTCTCCTTTTTAAGCATAATCTTAGAAGTCACTGCATCATTTCTACTAGATCTTATTCATTAGAAGAGACCTACTGAGGCCAGGTCATATGTAGGAGAGGGGAATTAGACCCCTTCTTTTTGTGAGAGGGTAAATAATTGGACATGTTTCAATGCCACATCTACCTACCAATGACAGAGAGCTAAAAACAGAAACAAAAACACAGCCCCCCCCCAAAAAAATGAAAACAAAGAACAGACCGTAAAGCACTGGATGGAGAATTAAGAGGACAGCTGACAAATTCTTTGAAATGCTTTTTCTCTTCAGATCCTAAAACTTATACCATTTTGCTTTTAGGAGAATCAGAGTGGATTTTGCTCAGAAAAGGAAGTCACTCCTCATTTTAGAGGCAGGGCAACCCTGCTGTGTTTACTCTTTTCACGTAACTCATCAGCTTTGCCATCTCCTAGCTTCCAACCTCCACTGCAAGCAGCTCTTTGCTTGAGGGCTTGTCTCCAAGTGGTTGGAGCCTGGCTCTGCTCCCCTTCCCATCCTCCCTGTCCCACTTCCACCCCCACAGCTCTGAGCCAACCACTGAGAGGAGTAGGTGTATAAATACCCCAGATCTCTCCCCTTTAGTGAGATGACTTTCTGGGCCATGTTCTCCCCTTATCTCCCAGAGTTCTGCAGCAGAGCTGAGACTTAGTTGACCACAGAGATTACCTGCGCAGCGATGCAAACTCTGTTCCCTCTTTCCCTTCCCAGGTGTACTTTCCCATACCTCTTTTGGTTTTCCTGGGACCACTGACCAGGTAAACTGCTTGCATTAGAATCCTAATCTCAGAGTCTGCTTCTGAGGAAAACAAACTAAGACAACTAGGTTTTGTGTGTGTGTGTGTGTGTGTGTGTGTGTGTGTGTGTGTTTTTTTAATTTATGATAGTCACAGAGAGAGAGAGAGAGAGAGAGAGAGAGAGAGGCAGAGACATAGGCAGAGGGAGAAGCAGGCTCCATGCACGGGGAGCCTGACGTGGGATTCAATCCCGGGTCTCCAGGATCGCGCCCTGGGCCAAAGGCAGGCGCTAAACCGCTGCGCCACCCAGGGATCCTGACAACTAGGTTTAAAACATAGTTGTCTGTCCAAGTCCAAGACACCTGAAGCTCCAAGTCTAAGACAGGACTTGGAATTTCAGCTCTGGCATGGAAAGAGCTTGAAAGTCATCATTGCCATTCCCACAACAAGAGAAAGGCTAAACAAAGTGAAGATTGAGGACTTTTCTTAGACCTTTCAAGGAATGGAGGCCACAGGGCATGGTGCCATCCCAAAATCTGGAGAGACAAGGTGAACACAAAGATTCACAGCTAAGATCAGCTTACTGGATGCAGAAAGCACAAAAACTAATAACTGGTAGGAATAGTTAAGTGATAATTTGTTTTTTTTTTTTAAGATTTTATTTATTTTTTCATGAGAGACACACACAGAGAGAGAGAGAGGCAGAGACACAGGCAGAGGGAGAAGCAGGCTCCATGCAGGGAGCCCGATGTGGGATTCGATCCCAGGACTCCAGGATCACACCCCGGGCTGCTGGCGGTGCTAAACCGCTGCACCATCAGGGCTGCCCTTAAGTGATAATTTGATAAATTGCAGGAGGCTGATAGTGAACCAGCTTAGGAGATGAAAACTGGGGCCCAGCCTTAAGAGGACCACATAAGTTTTTGTTTTGCTTTGTTTTGTTTTGTTTTTTTTAAAGACTGTATTTATTTATTCATGAGAGACATAGAGAGAGGTAGAGACATAGGTAGAGGGGGAAACAGGCTCTCCGCAAGGAGCCTGATGCGGGACTCCATCCCAAGACCCCGTGATTATGACATGAGCCAGAGGCAGATGCTCAACGACTGAGCCACTTAGGGGTCCCAGGAGGATCCCATACTTTCATAAATTTTACCTCGAGGAGCCTACCACATTCTCACAGTTACTATTAGAGGGGGAAAAAAAATTCCCTCACACATTAGAGTGGGGGGTGGGGGCAAGTAACCATTCTGAAATACGCAGAAAGCATTCTCCATAACAAAGGACTGCCCTTTAAGGGAACTACTTTTCAGAGGCACATCTGAGTTGAGGGAAGGGAAATTAGGTCAATTCTAGACCCAGTTAGCCTTGCTGTGTCTAGTAAAGCAAGAAAAAAAAGTCTAGGAAATGCTTCTGCAGGTCACAGACCAGGAACTCACACCCACTAGAAAACTGAGTTGTTTTTTTTTTTTTTTTGAGATTATGTATTTATTTATTCATGAGAGACACAGAGAGAGAGGCAGAGACACAGGCAGAGGGAGAAGCAGGCTCCATGCAGGGAGCCCGATGTGGGACTCGATCCCCGGTCTCCAGGATCATGCCCTGGGCCGAAGGCAGGCAATCAACCGCTGAGCCACCCAGGTGTACTGAAAATTGAGATTTAATTATGTTATTACAGATGGCTTCTCCTCTCCAACACCTCACTGCCACATCGACAGGGCTCCGGTATAAAAGTGAAGCACGACTTTGAGAGAACTGAAAGACAGGCATTCTATTTAAGAAGGAATTCTTAGTAAAACCCCAAGACCACAGAGGGTTAAAAAAAAAGAAAAAAAAGAGGAAACTAGAGAAAACTAAAGCCTCTGGCATCTATAGCTACCGCAAATATTAAACACAGCCCAGCTCCTAGACAGATTAACATGAAACCTCACATTGGCAGCCTAATTATCTCAGTTCATATTATGCAACATATCGTGCCTGGCTTTCAAGAAAAATTTACAAGATATGCTAAAAGGCAAGAAAAAACACAGTCTGAAAAGATAAAGCAACCATAGGAACCAAACTCAGTTATGGTTCAAAATTCAAGACTTATCAAACAGGAAGAAATTAAAAGTAACTACCAATTAACATGTTAAAGGACCTCACAGAAAAAGTAGACAACATGCAAGCAGAGAAATTGACACTGTAAGAAAGAATCAGAAAGGAATGTTAGGAAAAAATACATGCTATACTGGATATGAATACTAGCCTTGATGGACACATAAGTTGACTGGACATAGCCCAGTGAGCCTGAGGGTGTTTCAACAGAAATTTTCCAAACTGATATCTAGAGAGAGAAAAGAATAGAAAAAAAGAAAGAGGAACAAAATATTCAAGAACTGTGGGACAATCACAAAAGGTACAGCATATGCATAATGGAAAAACCAGAAGGAGGAGAAAATGAGAAAGGAACAGAAGAAATATTTGAAGTGATAATGGCTGAAAAATTTCCAAATTAATGACAAATACTAAATAACAGATCCAGGAAGCTTAAAGAACACCAAGCAAGATAAATATCAAAGGATCTGTATTTAGGCATATCATATTCAAACTACAGAAAACCAAAGGCAAAGAAAATATCTTGAAAGGAGGAAATGAGGAAGAAAAAAATTCTTATCAATAAAGAAATAGACTTCTTGTCAAAACCAGTCAAGCAAAAGGAGAATGGAGTGAAAAATTTAAGTATTGAAGGAAAAAACCACCAACCTGGAATTCAGCATCTAGTAAAATTATCTCTCAAAAGTGAAGAAGAGGTAAAGACTTTCTCAAACAAACAAAAACCAAGGAAATCTGTTGCCAATAGATGTACCTTCCACGAAATGTTAAAAGAAGTTCTTTGGAGAGAAATAAAATAATGCCAGAAACTCAGATCTACATAAAGAAGAGTGTCAGAGAAGAAATAAATTAAGGAAAATTAAAAATTAAATCGTAAAAAAATCTTAATCGACCTAATAGATAACTATTCAAAGTAATAATAGTATCAGGTGACTATAACATATGGATAAGTGAAATAATTGGCAACAATGTTACAGGGGATTGGAGGAAGGTATTGGGAACACTTTGTTAGAAGGTACCTGTACTACTTGTAACACAATATAGCCTTGTTTGAAAGTGAATTTAGATAAAGTTGTAAATATATATTGCAAATTCTATGACAACCATTAAAGTTTGTAAAAAATAAGTATAATTGATATGATTAAGGGAGGAGAGAAAATGTAATCATATAAAATGTTCAGTGAAGACCAGAGAAAGCAGAAAAGCACTATTTTTTAAGAAACAAGATATAAGTGCAATGAATATGAAACTTATGAAATAAGTTTTCAATATGGTAGATATTAGCCCAGTTATATAGATAAGCACTGTAAATGTGAATGGACTAAATACATCAACTAAAATACAGAGACTGTCAGAGTAGATTAAAAAACAAGATCCAACTGCACTTTGTCCATAAGAAACCAATTTCAAATGGATACATTCACTGAGATGAAAACTAATGGAATAAAGAAAGCTATATCCATGCTAACATTAATCAAAAGAAAGCTGTAGCAATATTAACTTCAGATAAAGCAGACTTCAAAACAAAGAATATCGGCAGGGATAAAATGGGATATTAATAAAAGGGTCCATTCTCCAAAAACACATAACAATCTTTAATGTGAATGCATCTAACAACTGAGTGACAAAATACATAAGGCAAAAACTGATAGATCTGTAAGGAGAAATAGACAAATCCACTATTACTTGGGTAATACTAATACCCATTGGATACTAATAATATTGGAGGTTGGAGACTTCAACCCCTCTTTCAGTAACTGACAGATCTATTAAGCAAAAATCAGTAAGTATTATGGCCAAATCAAACAGCACTATCATCAATTGGATCTAACTGCATTCACAGAATACTTCATTTAACCACAGAAGATTATACTTTCATCTCAAGCTCACATGGAACATTCACCAAGGCAGGCCACATTCTGGACCATAAAACAAACTTCAACAAATTTAAAAGATTAGAAATCATATAAAGTATATACTTAGTCTACAACAGAAGTAACCAGAAATGAGAAACAGAAAGAGAGCATGGCACTGGGTAGCTCTGTTGGTTAATTGTTCAACTCTTGATTTTGCCTCAGGTCATGATCTCAGCATCCTGAGCTTGAGCCCCACATCAGGCTCCATGCTGGGTGTGGAGCCTGCTCAGGATTCTCTCTCTCCCTCTCCCTTTGCTCCCACCCCCCTTAAAACAAGTAGAAAGAGAGCTGGAAAATCCCAAAATATTTGGAGAATACAAGCACATTTCTAAATAACACATAGATCAAAGAAGAAATCACAGGGGAAATTTAAAAAGTATTTTTAAATAAACAAAATAAAAACATAACTTCTCAAAATTTGTGAGGTGTGATAAAAGAAGTGCTTCAAGGGAAATCTATAGCATTGGAAATCTATAGCATATATTAGGGCAGCCTGGGTGGCTCAGCGGTTTAGTGCCGCCTGCAGCCCAGGGTGTGATCCTGGAGACCTGGGATCGAGTCTCGTATCAGGCTCCCTGCATGGAGCATGGAGCCTGCTTCTCCCTCTGCCTCTCTCTCTGTCTGTGTCTCTCATGAATAAGTAAATAAAATCTTAAAAAAAAAAAAAAGAACGTAGATATTAGAAATCATGAAAACTCTAAAATCAGTGCCCTAAGAGATGGCAAATAAACATATAACAAGATGCTCAACATAATATGTCCTTTAGGGAATTGTAAATTAAAATAACAATGATATATACCATTACACATCTACCAGACTGGCTAAGATCCAAGAATGCTGATGATACCAAGTGCTGGCAAGAATGCAAACATGCAGGAACTCTCACTGATTGCTGGTGAGAATGTGAAAGGCTACAGACACTTTGGAAGAGTGTTTGAAAGTTTCTTATAAAACGGAATGTTCTCTGACCATATGATCCAGCAATGGGACTCCATCAGTATTTACCCAAAGGAGTTGAAAACATGCCCATGCAAAACTTGCACACAAGTGCTTATGGCAGCTTTATTCCTTTTTAAAAAAATTTTTTTAAAAGATTTTATTTATTTATTCATGAGGGACACACACACACACACACACACACACACACACACACAGACAGGCAGAGACACAGGCAGAGGGAGAAGTAGGTTCCATGTAAGGAGCCTGATGCCTGATTCGGATCCCTAACGGTTTTATTTCTAATTGCCCCAAACTGAAAGCAATTGAGGAGCCCTGTAATAAGTGAATCAATAAACTGTGGTATAGGGATCCCTGGGTGGCGCAGCGGTTTGGCGCCTGCCTTTGGCCCAGGGCGTGATCCTGGAGACCCGGGATCGAGTCCCACATCGGGCTCCCGGTGCACGGAGCCTGCTTCTCCCTGTGCCTGTGTCTCTGCCTCTCTCTCTCTCTCTCTCTCTCTCTCTCTGTGTGCTATCATAAATAAATAAATTAAAAAAAAAAAACTGTGGTATATCCAGATGATGGAATTCACTAAAAAAAAAAAAAAAGAAAGAAAAAAAAAAGAAAGCGCTACGAGCCATAAAAGGACACAGGAATCCTAAAATAATATGGCTAAGTGACAGAAACCAGTCTTAAGAGACTGTCTGCAGCCTGCAAACACCTATATAACATTCTGAAAAAGGGTAAACTATAGGGACAGTAAAATAGATCAGTGGCTTCCAGGGTTCACTGTTGCTGCGTTGGTGGATACAAATCATTGTGCATTTGTCAAAATGTAATTTTGTCCAAACTATCTCCGAATGAACCATAATGTAAGCAAACTGCAGACTTGAGTTAATCATAATGTATAAATGTGGGTCACTGACTGTAACAAATATACCACATTAAGGCAAGACGTGCCTAATGGGGGAAATCATGCTCAGGGGAGGGGGTGTACGGGAGCTCTCTGTACTACCCATTTTTCTGTAAATCGACACCTGTTGTCAAGCGATTTTATTTTCATTACTTTTTTTTTTTTTTAAGTTTGGTTTTTTTTTTTTTTTTTTAATGATAGGCACACAGTGAGAGAGAGAGAGAGGCAGAGACATAGGCAGAGGGAGAAGCAGGCTCCATGCACCGGGAGCCCGACGCGGGATTCGATCCCTGGGCCAAAGGCAGGCGCTAAACCACTGCGCCACCCAGGGATCCCCTCATTACTTTTTTAAAGGCTTAAAACAAATCTGTTATGACGTCATGTGAGCTGAACTTATATGGAAGCACCCTGGGAACCCCCTGGGTTAAGGGGACTGAATTTTTATTATTTGGGGGCCTCCGGGCTCCCTTCCCATGCCTGACACAGAGCAGCCACTGATCAGTTCTGGACAGTATGGGCAGGTAAATTTGAATACTGAAACTGTATTCGAGATGACAGAGTTCACATTTACTGCCTATGGGGCCTCAGGACAATGCCCCGTTCTCCTTAACTTCTATTTTGACATCATTTTGGATTTATAGAAAGATAGCAAGAAGAGCACAGAGAATTCCTGTGTTCCCTTCCCCTGGCTTCTCCAAAGTCTTCTCATTGGACCACATGGCTCTGCCGTTCCCCGTCTCTCTAGTAACTGTCCTCACCCTCAATTTACAACCAAGCAAACAGCCCGAGGGAAAGGTCTCTTTCTGATCTTTTTTTTTTTTTTTTAAGATTTTATTTATTCATGAGAGACACAGAAAGAGAGAGAGGCAGAGACCCAGGCAGAGGGAGAAGCAGGCTCCATGCAGGGAGCCCAACGTGGGACTCGATCCTGGGTCTCTGGGATCATGCTCTGGGCCAAAGGCAGACACTCAACCGCTGAGCCACCGAGGCATCCCTCTGATCTTTGTTCTGATAAGAACAATGATTACCATTCGCTGTGCACCTACTATGTGCTGGGCACCAGGCACTGTTGCAAGCCCTGTGCCTGGCATTCCACCCTCCATGATCCCACTTCGTGCATGTGAAAGCAAAGGCACAGCGACAGTGACCCCCCAGCCCTTACCCAAAGTCCCAAAGTCCCACAGTCGGTTAAGTAGTGGACTTGGTGTGTGGACGCAGGTGGTCTGGTGGCAGAGTGAGGGTGGGGGCCGGTTTAGGAGTCAGGGAGGGCAGACAGTGCAGGCTCCCCATTCCCAAAGGGAGACCCAGGTCTCCGTGTGAGACACCAACATGGGGCAAAAGAAATTTCATCTGTACAAGGGGAAGCTTGGTGGTGTCAGCGCTCTACTGCCCAGGTTCAAACACCAACTGTGTGGGAGCAGGAGTGTGAGTGTGTAAAGGGAGTGGGCACATACAAGTAGAGCTGACCCTTGACTAACACAGTCGGAACTGTGTGCGTCCACCTACATGCGGATTTTTTTCAATAACTATAGTCCAGTACTGTAAATGTATTTTCTCTCTTTTGTGACTTTCTAACATTTTCTATCCTCTAGCTTACTTTATTCCTTCTTTAAAGATTGCATTTATTGGGGTGCCTGGTGGTGTAGTTGGTTGAGCATCAGAATCTTGGTTTTGACTCAGGTCATGAACTCAAGGGCAAGAGATTGAGCCCTGAGTAGGGCTCCATGCTGAGCACTGAGGGTAGGGATAGTAAACAGATCAGTGGCTTCCAGGGTTCATGTTGCTATATTGGTGGAGAGAAGTTATTATGCATTTGTGTGCTCTCTCTCTCTTACTTATTATTTTTAAAAATACTTTATTTATTTGAGACAAAGAGGAAGAGCATGCACATTACTAACGAGTGGGGGCAGAGGGAGAGGGAGAAGTAGACTCCCCATGGAGCAGGAAGCCCAACTCGGGGCTCTATCCAAGGACCTTGAGATCAAGACCTTAGCCAAAGGCAGTGGTTTAACTAACTGAGCCACCGAGGCACCCCCTCTCTCATTTATTTTGAGAAAGAGAGTGTGCACACCCAAGTGAGGAGAAGGAGGAAGAGGCAGAGGGAGAGAGAAAGAACCTCAAGCAGACTCCATGCCAAGTGGGGAAGCCCAAGTTGGGGATCCATCTCATGACTTTGAGATCATGACCTGAGCTGAAATCAAGAATCGGATGCTGGGATCCCTGGGTGGCGCAGCGGTTTGGTGTCTGCCTTTGGCCCAGGGCGCGATCCTGGAGACCCTGGATCGAATCCCATGTCGGGCTCCCGGTGCATGGAGCCTGCTTCTCCCTCTGCCTGTGTCTCTGCCTCTCTCTCTCTCTGTGTGACTATCATAAAAAAAAAAAAAAAAAAATCGGATGCTTAATCAACTGAGCCACCCATGCGCCTCTAGCTTACTTTCTTGTAAAAATACAGTATATGATACATAGGACATGCAAAATATGGGCAATCAACTGTTTACGTTGTCAGTAAGGCATCTCATCAACAGTAGGCTATTATTAGTTACATTTTCGGGCAAAGGTTATACATGGATTTTCCACTGTCAAGGGGTCAGCACCCCAACCCCCACGCATGTCGTTCAAGGGTCAGTCATACACAAGTTGAAGTCCCCATGTGTGGGTGTGAATGAGGGTGGCAGTGTGAGTGTGCATCAGTGTGAACACGTGGAGCATGTGGATGAGTGTAAGTCTGAGAACATATGGGTGGACGAATGTGCATGGATAAGTATGAACGTGTGCAGGTGCGTGTGCGTGGATGGGTGAGTACGTGAGTGGGAATGTGAGTGAGTGGGTGTAAGGACGGGTGTGAATGTGTATGCAAGCTTTTCTAGGCAGGAATAAACCTTCGTCAGTGAAGCAATGACTGTAGCCGCCCCGTGGCTCTTTGCGGAATTCGCGGAATTCGTGTGAAATGCGGAATTCCCATCTGACCTGTTGGAATTGGCTGCCTGTCTGGTCAGGCTCCCTCTCCTTGCGGAGCCTGCTCTGCCTGCTGCCTGGGGAGGCCCGCCCAAGTGTTCATTACACCCAACTTCTCGAGTTTCTCGATTGTCAGGGCCCCAGCCAGACACCCCCCCCCCCCACCGGCCTAGGAAAGTGGGCGATGGGTCTCTCTCCAGTCCCCAGCTCAGGGCCTGGCACACAGAGGCACCAACACGTAGATGCTGAATAATTACAGGCTTTCTCACCCCCAGGTGTTTCCTCAACCCTGATCTCTCTGCCTGAATGCCTTTCCTTTTTCCCTCACTCTCCTGCACTGACCTTTGCGGGGGGCCATCAGAGGCCACCTCCTCCGGGAAGCCATCCCTGACTTCCAGAGACTGTCTACTGTCTACTCTCACATACTTCATACTTGAGTTATCTGGTCTCAGAGAGCAGGGCCCATGTTTATTTCATATCTTCGTATCTGTGTCCTCAGCACTTGTCACAGGGTTAGGCCCGCAGCAGGGCTGAGAAAGAGTGAGTGCACGAAGAATAATGGAAGAGGATGCAGGTACTGTGTCCCCTCCCCCAGGAAGCCAATCCTAACTCACCAGAAGCTTCCCTGCTTCCCTGGCTCATGCCTCCACCACAGCAACTCCACTGGGCTGTCCTTAGCTCTGAGGACTTTGTCTCTACTCTAAGACCAGGCTAAGATGGGGTCAAATCACTCTCTGGGTGTCCAGCGCTACCTGGCCTGAGTGTGCACATCTCTTACCTCACCTCTTTCCATTCTCCCCTCAAGGCTCTCCAGCCAGCTATCAGATAATTCCTCACACATGCCACCCCAGGGCCTTTGCACATGCTGTCCCCTCTCTGTTGTCTTCCCCCATACTCTCTTAGGGTTCAGCTCAAATATCCTTGCATCAGGGACACCATTCAACCACTGTCTGCCCCCCCCCTCCGGTCCCACCCCCACTGGCCTTAAAGGCCTCTCTCTGTTTTACTTTCTTCTTGGGACCTCTTGGGACCTGAGATACTTGATTCACTTAGTGTTCTTCCCCACCGTCTGGTTCCCTTGGGGGCTTTTACGGTGTCCAGCGGTGAGTGCTCAACGGCGCCTGGGCTCAAATCCCACACCTGCTGGGTGATTCTCAGCACGTTTGCCCTCCGTGCCTCAGTTTCCCCACCTGTAAAATGAGTGCTAGTGATCTAGCTCCCTCGCAGGGTGGCTGTGCGGATCAAAGGGATGAGTAGGTGCGGAGCCCAAGCGGGGCCTGCGGGACTGCACGAGCCCGACAGGAGGGTTGTCTGCCTGCATTCTTGCGGCGCCCGGCATAGGGGAGGCGCTCGGCAAACACTCGGTGGCGGCGGGCACCCCGGGGCACTTAGCAGGAGCGGGGGGCGAGGGGGGGGGGTGGAGGAGAGCCGCCAGCCGCCAGCCCCGCTGCACCTGCCCCTCCGCGGGGCGCGGCGAGGGGTCCCGGGGCGCGGCCGGGGCGCGGGGCGGGCGGCAGAGGGCGCGCGCGGGGCAGGGGCGGGGCGGGGCGGGGCGGGGGCAGGGGCAGAGGCGGGGGCGGGGCGCAGGAAGCCGGGGCGGGCCGGCGGGCGCTCAGGAAAACCCCGCGCGGCGCGGGCAGGACGGGCCACCCGGGGGTCCCCCACTTCCCGCTCGGGCGCCGGCGCGGCGAATGGACCCGGGGCGCGCAGGTAGGTCGCGGAGCCCGCGCGCGCGGGGACCCCCGGGGGCGCCCCGACCCCATCATCGGGGGCTGCTCCGAGCCCGCCCCTCCCCGCGCCTCGAGCGGCCTCCGGGTCACCCCGTGGGCGTGGGCGTGGGGGTGGGGTGGGGTGGGGGTAGCGGGCGCGCCCCCGGGGACCCCCGGCGCGCGCCCCCAGACTCGCGCTGGCCGGGAGGCACCAGCGGGGCCGGCCCCTCGGGGACCTGGGGTGAGGCGAGGCGAGGCTCGTGGTCTCCGCGATCACCCCCTGCCCTGCGCGCAGGAAGCGGGTGAGGACCGGGCCTGGGGCGGGGCGGGGCGGGGGCGGGGGCGGGGAGTTCCGAAAACTGACCTTGGTGACCAGCTCGAGGCGGCGTCTGGGAAGCCGGACCCTGCGGTCCCTTTCTGTCCTTATTTCAATGCCGGATGGTCCCAGTAACAGTAGCGATCAAATACCCCTGGACTCAGGTGGTCCAGGTTACGTCCGGAACTCTGAAACTGCTCTGAGTTAAATCGCGAGACCCCCGTTTCGGTGGGTGCGACGGCGTGTGGATCGTTCCATTTTTCAGATGAGGACGCTGAGGCCCCCGTCCCCCCCTCCCCCCCTCCCCGGCGCTTTAAACCGTTTGCCCGAGGTGACTCCCGCCTGCAGATGTGCAGCAGGTTTCAGACCCGGGCGGTCTGTCGCCAGAGCCTGTCGTCTTCCACCTGTCCCTAGTATTTGTCAAACTACCTCATCCCATCAACGAATTATCCGGGGGGTTTTATTAAAAGGCAGCTTCCCAGGCTGCCTTCAGTGAGATTCAGATTCAGTAAAAACAGGAATCTAGATCTTAACACACTCGTGCGCACGCAATCAGGATTTCTTAGACTGGGGGCCAGGCAAACACGGTGTCCCTGCTGCTGTTGCAGGTGGCTCCCCGGCCACCCTCTCCGCTGTTCTTCCTTAGCTCTCTGTGAGGTTCCACCCCTGCAGCTGCTCAGGTGAGGGTGGCCTTTTAGAAGCCTGGGCGTTTGCTGGGACATTGGTGCCTTTATTAAAATCCTAAAGTCTGATGGGGGAGACTGAGGGTGAGGTATACATTTGTCTAGGGTGCCCCTGGTGTACCCCCCCGCCACACACAGGGCATTCCAGAGTCCTGCAAAGGCCCTTTGAGCGCAGCTCACTTGCCCCATGGCTGCAGGTGAGGATGCTGAGGTGTGGAATGGGAGGCAACCAGCCCTAGTCATCCGTTCATTCCTTGGCACCCACGGGGCTCCTACTGGGCACTGCTCCAGCGTGCTGGGGAAGGGGGGGCAAAGCCAGACACGGATGGGAAGGCGGGTCTGGCCACATTGTGGAAGCCCTCGAATGTCATGCTGAGGAGTGTGGCCCAGTGCACCTCACCTTTGCCTGAGCCCCTGAAAACACAACGCAGATTCCTGGGCCTCACCCAGGACCTCCGGAGCCAAATCTGGAGGGAGGCCATGGGAAAGCAGCAAGGAGGAAAAACCGCTAGTGTGTCAGTCACCCTGGTTACCACACACCCAGTTACCAGCAGGTCTGGGATGACCTGAAGATTTCCAAATTCTGGGCAGTGATTCAGTAACTGATGTGTTTTATATGTACGATTTTAGGGTTGCAGAAAGCCCAGACAGGGGCAGGGAGGTGGTGCCCTAAGACAGCTGGTTTCCTGCTGCTCTGATTTGGAAATGGAGCTGAAAGGCACTGTCAGAGAAGTGGGGCGAGAGCCTGTCCCGGATCCCTCTCTCCCTATGTCCCTGTCTCTCTGCCCCACAGGACAGAGGAGGGAGGTTGGGGTCAAGTGGCCCCACTGCCCTCAGCTGCCTTTGGGGGTTCCTGGGAGTGAGGTAGGGACAGAAGCTCCCGTGCCAGTGCTTCACGTTTGTCAAGTTGGACTTTTCATGAGGGTTGAGGACATGATGTTTTATTAGATACTTAACACAATTTCCAACATGCAGTCCAGCGCAATGAACATAATTGTTTTTACCCATTAAGAAGTACAGCTTGGTGGTTAAGAGCATGGACTCTGGAGCCAGATTGCCCAGGTTCACACGCTGGATTTACAGTTTTCTAATTTCTCAGGACCTCAGTCTCCCTGTTTATGAAATTACAGTGACTACTTTGTACCACTGGAATGGTGATTAAATGAATGAATAAATGTCAAGCATCAGACAGTGCCTGGCGATGCATGACCACTATGTGTTTGTTAAATAAATAAATGAACCACGTTGGATGGGCTTTAATCAACCCATTTTGCCAGGCAGGACACAGATCCAGAGATGTGTGCAGTGGCCTTGCCTGAGGCGGTGTATCTAGGAGTGACAGGGAGGGATTTGAATCTGCTTTTCTTCCCAGCCTGTGTACTCTCCCACTGTGCCGGTTTGCTCGGGTTAGCAAGAGGGGCATCCTTCTGAGCGTTCCTCATTACCCAGGACATGCCTAGTCACACTTGGCCAGAATCCCCTTGGCTAGGCTAGAAGAGAGCCCAGTGGCTTGCCATCCCTCGTATGAACTTGACCTTGCAAGAGTGTGGAAGCCCAGCGGAGCCTGAAGGGTCTTGCAGTGGCTATGCCATCCCGTGTCCCTGTGGTGTGACTTCCAGTAAGTCACTCTGCTTCCCTGAGCCTGAGGCAGAGAGAAGAGCACAAGCTTGCAGACAGGGGCCCCGGGTTCAAATATGAACTTGCTATTTCCTCTCTGTGTGATCTTGAGCAAATTGCTGAACCCCACCCCCAAAGCCACTAAAATGGGCATGGGGGGGGGGGTGTTCCTGAGATAATTTTTGTAGGCGCCTTGCCCACGGCTCAGGGATTGCTGTTTTTCTTCTTTCTAGGATAATCACTTTTCCATACCCAGCACCTGGCTTGCTCATTCATTTCTTCAAATATTTGTCAAGCACCTGTATGTTCTAGGAGCTACTTATAGAGCAGTGGAAAAGCCTTTGCTCTTCTGGAGTTTCTTCTTCTTTTTTTTTTCTTTAAGATTTTATTTATTTATTCACGAGAGACACAGAATGAGAGAGGCAGAAACATAGGCAGAGGGAGAAGCAGGCCCCCTGCGGGGAGCCTGATGCAGGGACTCGATCCTGGGACTCCGGATATCACGACCTGACCCCAAGGCAGAGGCTCAACCGCTGAGCCACCCAGGTGTCCCTGGAGTCTCAATTCTAGTTGAGAAGACAGGTGATACACAAGCAAACAACTCTAGACAGGTCTACAGTCCTTATTTCTAATTCTGAAATCTGCAAGCTCTAAAAACCGAAAGTTTTTCCCTAACTCGATTGGAAGCGAGACTGAGGTGAACTAATCACGAGGCTCTTTGGTGTGTTTGTTTATCCTCCCTGGCACGAATGCTTGTGTGTCTTGGTGCAGAGGAATTAATGTGAGCGATCCAGGGAATGCTGGGCCCGTGGGGGGTAGGGTGGTTATGGCGGGTGGGACTTTATACCAGATGACCCTTCCATAATACGAGCTCCTGTGAATTCTGAGACATGCCTGGCCCCTAGGATTTCACATGAGACAATAGGGCCCTGCAGTGTCCCATCAGGACCAGGAGGAAAATGTAAAGCAGGGTGAGGGTGGACATTTAGGAAGATGTGGGGCAGGGGCCTGGGGAAGAACAGGCCCAGTGGAGGGAACCCCAGGGAAGGTCTTGTCCACCCCCACCAACCCCACTTCCTGGCCCACTGCTTGTCCCTGGCTCTGGGCACACAGATCTGTCTAAAACACGCATGTCTTTGCCTTTCCAAGAAGTGGCCATGCCTCTAAGATTTCAGGTTTGGCTCTGACTGACTCATTTCCACCCTAGGGGCCCATATCGCGTTCTCGAGGTTGCTTTAGAGATCCAGGAGCTTGGCTCAAGCAGGAGAGGATCACCAGCTGGGCTAGCCTCTGAGTCCCCGCCCACCTCCCCCGCCACAGGGACAGAGGGAGGAAGTGGGTCCATGTGAGGGGAAGACAGCTTGGCCTCCTGGGTTTGGTGGAACGCTTCCTAAAGGGGAAGGACTGTATTTCTGGGCAGCGGGTTTAAAAAGGGGCTGATTATGCACCTAGAAGGTACAGGCACGTACATGTCTTGAGTGTCAGCACCAGGCTTGCACTCACTCAGCAAACGTGTCAGGGACAGGGATGCAAGTCACAGCAGTGACACAGATGCAAGAGCCCTCGTGGAGCTGACAGTCTAGTGAGGGAGGTGACTTTTGAGCTAAGACCCGAGGTAAAAAGACATGTGGATGTCTGGGGAAATGGGAGAGTGATTCTGGCAGAGGGAACAGCAGGTGCAAAGGCCCTGAGGTGCGAACAAGCTTGGTGTGTCTGACCCACAAGGAAGCTGATGTGGTCGGACCTGAGCACGACAGAGAGCGGGGAGGAACATAGGTCAGGGGCCTAAACAGAAGCCAGATGCCTGCAGCAGCTCATTCAGCTTGTAAAGTAAGCTTACGAAGAAACAGGCACAGAATGGTTTAGTGACTTGTCCGGGGCCACACGGATGGCAGAGTGGGGCTGTGAACCTGGCAGCTCCAGGATCCTGTGTCCTTTGCACGGTGTTTGAACACACGCTGGGGATGTGGTGGGGCAGGGTGGTGTTC
This sequence comes from Canis lupus baileyi, assembly GCF_048164855.1. Lineage (NCBI taxonomy): Eukaryota > Metazoa > Chordata > Mammalia > Carnivora > Canidae > Canis > Canis lupus. Next base: position 58,352,033 of record NC_132845.1, read on the forward strand.
CAGACGGTGCAATCATCGTATGGATCATTTTACAGATTTTTTTTTTTTTTAACCAGCGAGCACCTTCCCGGCCACAGGCGGTGAGGACACACCAAAGCGCAAGGGGGTGCGGAAGAGGATGAGTGGAGGGCCCTCTGCCCATCGGGCACTGTGCCGGTGGGGGCGGGGAGGGGGGTAGATGCGGGGGTAGATTTCCCCGAGGAGGAAACCGAGGCTCAGGGTGGGAGCTGATCTGAGAGATACAACCCCAAAGAGGCAGAGGGTGGATTCAAACCCGAGGCTGCTGACCTGGGGCCTCTGCCTTTAGCTGCTCTTCTGGGGGCCTCCAGCTCGAGGAGTGGAGTCGCAACGGACCGTGCGTGTTGGTCAGAAATGAGGCAGCGCAGTTACCAAGAGCCATTTGGGCGAACGGGGGAAGCCCTGAGGTTTTCCTGAAGGAGCCAGAGGGTTCTCTGCCTCTTCAAAAGAGGAAACGGAACTTCTCTGGAGAGGAGAGACACCAGATCCCTGGACGGGGTAGGCCTCCTGCAAGCCCATGGAGCCGCGGCCTCTTGACGGTCTTGCCTCCGGAGATGGAGCGTAGGCCCTCCACAAGCTGCATTTTCACAGCTGGGCGGCCTGAACTTGGGAGAAGATCTCTTCCTGAGATCTAGCCAAATTAACTGTCCAGTAACATTCCCATCCTGGCTCTGGTTCTGCCCCTTGGAAGTAGTAACAGGCCCCCTCCAACCTGAGCCCAACATTTCTCTTGCGCGGAATACATAGTCATACTTCTTGCCGTCATTCTTCCTGACTCCAGGGATTGTAAAGAGTTCAGTCTGGCTTTGGACATGATCCAGTTGGTCAAAGTCAAATCTGTTGCCTCCTCCTCCCCAACTCCCCGCCGCCAAAGTCGGCCCAGTCATAGGGGAGGGAGACTAGCACCTCCTTGGATTTGGAGCCCATACCTCTGTTGATACAACCCGCAGTCATATTTCTGAGTGGCCACATCCCCCTTGGAGCTCACATTGGGCTTGCCAGCTAAAACCTTCAGATCTCTCTTCTCCATTGCTGTCCATCAAAGTTTCTTTTATTCTGAGACTCCTTGTTTGAGGCTGACACTTGTTTTTAGCCTTTCTAGTTTTTCTAATAAATCTGCTTCAGGCTAAGTGCCTATATATATATATATTTTTTTTTTTTTTTCTTTGAGTACTCCTTTGGCTTCACTCCGTGGATCTAGTTACACAATGTCATTCACTGCTAAAATAGTATACAATTTCCATTTTGATGACGAGTGTTATGCACTTCATTTCTTTTTAGGGTGTATGGATTTTTTTAAGGTAATCTTTGTATTGTTGGAGTCTAAATTTATTGCATTACGGTCAGTATTTATGACTTGTGTCCTATCGATGATGGAGACTTTGTCGAGGTCCTTGTAAGAGTCTCTGGTCAGTTTTTCTGTATGTTTCTGTTCTGTATTTGAAAGGATGTATATTTTCTGTTGGGTATAAAGTTTTAGAAATCTGTTAGATCAAGCTTGATCATGACATCATTCATATTTTCTGTTTTTGTGTGTTTTTCTCTATCGGATTTATCTCCTGCTCTAATAGAGGATCTGTTCATGTCTCCTTGGCCTTTTCTTCTTGTTGTTTTTGCTTTATTTTCAAAATCATATTGTTCGGTGCAATATAAATAGAATATATGAGTAGGAGAAGGGTTCATGATTTTTGTACTTTCTTGGCAAATTGCTCCTTTTATCATAAAATAGCCACCTTTCTCCCTTTTAATACTTTGCTGCCTTGAATTCCATTTTATTTATTATTCATATTCCTGTACTTGTTCCCTTTATGACCATTTTTCTTAACTTTTCTTTGACCCTACCTAGTCTTACAACCACATAAATTGAAAAAAAAAAACAAAAACAAAAACCGTACATCTCAGTCTCAGTTGTGCAGCCCATTTGCCCAGCCATCTGGAGGCAGGTCCTTTTGCCTATTTGGCCTTTATTTTCTTCATCCATAAAATGGGACTATGACTCACTTTGCCTCTCCTCTCCGGAAAGTAACTGGAATCATGGCTGTGAAAGATCCTGCTGCCATCCCTGTGCGCAGGCTCGTCCCTGGGTGTGAATGTGAGCTGGCATTCCAGGCGGTGAGAAGGGCGTGAGCCAAGGCAGGCCTGGGAGGGGGGACCGCACCCAGAGGGCGAAGGTGGACTTCACTGTGGCTGCCCCTGGTTGGCTGCCTCCTCTGTTCAAACAGGTGCATTGAGGTGGCCTGAAGGAACTTCCAGGCTGGAAAAGGACAGGGAAGAAGGCACAGGTCTTACTCAGGAGACTGGCAGGGATGTTGGGACAGAGGGGCAGCCAGGGGAAGGGCTGAGGAAAGAGCAGGATGTGTCCTATGGGGCTATGGCATTGAGAGGGCAGTCTGTGGCGCACCTGGGGACGGGGTGGGCAGGGCTGGGAGAGCACAGGGTGGGCAGGGGAACATCCTCCCTTACGAAGGAGGAAGGCACGGGGCTTGCAGAATTTTGAGGCTCCTCATGTGACCCCATGATGCTGCTCAGCCACAAAGAGCAGGTGATGGGGGGGGGGTCTTCAGGCCCACTCCCTTCTCATCACCATAGCAACCGCATCCCCATAATGAGCAAGAGGTAACAGGGACAGAAGGGAGGGGGCATTTGACAAGGCTGCCTTTTGCCTTTGGGGGTGCCTGTGCCCAGGCTGCGGGGTCTCACCTGTTGCTCCTCGCGCCTCATTGGTGGCATCTCAGGACGCCCACCCACCCTGGAGCACATCAGCTGGTGGTTGGAAGCCAAAGGGGGACCACAAGGACGCCTGGGTGGCTCCGGGGTCGACCATCTGCCTTCGGCTCAGGTGTGATTTTGAAGTCCTGGGATCGAGTCCCGCATCAGGCCCCCCCGCAAGGAGCCTGCTTCTCTTTCTGCCTGTGTCTCTGCCTCTCTCTCTCTCTCTGTGCCTTTTATGAATAAATAAATAAAATCTTTTAAAACAACAACAACAACAACAAAAAACCTAAAGAGGGACCACAAACTGGAACTGTTTTCCAGATGTTAAAAGTCAGGAAAATAAGCATAGAGATCTGGATTTCTAGCTGCTTTTTGAACCGTCAAGAGACCTAGCAATGCCCAGGCTTTTGCTGAAGTGGCAAAAAGCAGCTGAAGCAGAGTGGCGGCTGGCCTTTGTCTGGCCTATGTGCACCTCATTGTCATGTGTCAAGGGTCTGTCATTGTCATGCGTCTAAGTTCCCTTAGATGCTTGAGTTGACTCTGGGGGGGAGGGTGGCTGTGAGCAGTGAGTGCAGACGCTGCTAAGCAGAGGCTCAGCGGCCCCAGGAAAGGCGCAGGGTGGTCGGAAGTGCTGTCTGCAGTGGACTGCAGGGTCTTTGGGGACCCTAGCAGCCTTGAGCCCAATGGCAGCCTCTCTGCATCTTTTCAGTCTTTCTCCCTTTCCTCCTTAGCGTGGCTTCTGTGCAGACAGGTGCACAGCTTTGTGCGTTTTCCCGCAGTGTGTACATGCGTGCAGAACCCAGCCTAGCAACAGAGCTTGGCCAGCCCCCCAGAAGCTTCCCTCCTGCCCGCCCCCCAAACCAGGGGCATTTCCCTGACTTCTGACTCCAAGTTTGGTTTGTCTCCTTTGGAACTTCACAGAAATGGAGTCAGTTTTGCCCTTGGGAGCCCAGCTTCCTTCCTCTGGTGTGCGCCCCTGAGACTGACCATGGCTGTCATGTACTCAGAGTCTCAGAACATTTCCTTGGTGCTCGAAGATGAGCTTGTGCCACCCGCTCCACCCACGCTGCCCCAGGGCCTCCTCTGCCCCGCCATGGTCTCCTTGTCTCCTGCACCACCTGTGAGAAAAGTAGTTCTGCCCTCACTTCACAGATGAAGAGACAGAGGCCCTGAGAGGACCCCCAGCTTACCCAAGGCCTGTCGAACAGCCAGGGCCCAGAGTTATGCTTGTGTGTCTCAAGTGCTCCGGGGTCCCTGCCCATGTGAGTGGCCCCACACGTCTGGGTGTCCCTGACCATGCCAGGGATGATATGGGGCGGGGGGGTGGGCAGACAGCAGGAAGAGCTCCAGGCAGAGACCCCTTCCCCAAATGCCCGTCTGCAGACAGAAGGTGAACAGGGAGCTTCCCTGTGGTGACATGCTGCCAGCTTTGGGTTGGCCCCAGGGCCAAAGTCCTGGTCAGTGTTGAGACAAGCTAACCCATGAGGGCTGGGCAGGCAAGGCCAGAAGCCAAGTTCTAGCTCAGTCACTTCCTGCCTGGTCACCTTGGGTGATTTCTGAATGCCTCAGTTTCCCTCTCTGCAGGGTTGAGGAGTGTTTGACCACCTCTCCTACCCGGGGCTTGCCAGGAGGAACAGACGTGTATGGAAGGAGTGAGCTTGTGGCTGCTTCCTCATGCCAGGCTCTGGGCCGCGGACTCCAGCTCCGGAAGGCCCGGGTTCCGATCCAGACCCACCGCTTCCTAGCCACACGTCCTGGGGCAGGTTCCTGAACCCCTGCGTCTGCAGTGGGGGTGCTGCTGCACCTGCCATGTTCCTCGGGTTGCTAGCAGGGCTAAGCGAGTTGGTGAAGTTAAAGTGCAGAGTCGAGTCTGGGAGGACCAGTCGAGTCTGGGAGGTGGGGCTGGAACCCAGGGGCAGAAGAGCCCAGAGCATGGTCTCTAATGGCTGGAGGAACTGGGGACACGCAGGGGCATTGGCGGTGACTTTGGAGGACCTCAGGAAGCAGGGCCGCGGAGAGCCGAGCCTGTCTCTTAAGACAGCCAAAATCAAATCAGTGTCCTGGGGCCAGATCCCATAATCGCAGTAATGCCCCAATTACCAGCTCTCTGCGGGCAGTCCCTTCCCCCCTCCCCCCCGGGTGGCCACCATCTAAGGAGATTCTGAGCTGGAATTGGTCAGTGTTTATCCAGCTGAGGGGGTGGGTAATTCTAACTTGGGGGGCTGTGACCCGCTTTCATCAGGGCCTGCTGCCCAGGCCTCCCGGCCTCCAGCACATACCCCCGGCCCCTCCGCTGTGTGCTGAGCACTGTACTAGGGCCCGGGGCCCCAGCGGCGGATGGAGTGGACACAGCCTCCGGCCTTGTGGGAGCTGGCGTCCGGGGGCCCTTGGACAATGCACAGGACACGTGTGCATGTGGTAAACCACAAGGACTAAGTGCCGAACAGAGAAATGGGCTTGCAAGTGACAGGGATCAGCTGCTGCTCCCAACCACACTGTGTCTGGACGTGGGCCTCCTCCCCCGGGGCCTCCAGGACCTTCTGAGGAGAGGCATGGCTTCCAGGCTCCTCGGTGGGGGCCCCCAGCACCCCCTGCAGGGTTCCCTTTGGCAGCTGGGACTCAGTGCAGATACTGCCAACATGAGTGTCCGCACTGCCGTAAAGTGGCCAGCCTGTCCCCGAGACCATGCCCCCTCCAGGGGGTCTGGCCTAGCCATCACCCGCGAAGGAGGTCTGTGGTCGGAGTCTCCAGCGCCCCCTTGGCCCTCTCAGACAAGGCTCCCCCTCTGCACAGCCCCCTGGGCCTCACACACAGCTGGTGACCTTGTGGCCTGTGTGTGGCCCGAGCCTGCCTTCTGAGCTCCAGGCCAGGAGAATACACGTGCACAGCACGGCGGGGCGTGGGATCTTCCTGGCACCCCATGCACCCACTGCCCGACCCCGGGCCCCCTCCCCTCCCGGGCCCCACCGCCAGCGTCAGCAAGTCCAGCACCCCTCCCTCCCACGCAGGGCTGAGTCCGCCCCCCTGCCCCCGGCGCCTGCCCTCCTCACCCGGCCGCCCGGGTCTCGAACCCACAGCCCGTGTCCACACACGAGTTGGAGTGGACTTTCTGGCAGGGGCAGCAGCTCCTCTCCTGCGTGACTCCTCCTCTTCCCTGGCTCCCTGTTGCCCTGGGGATGGTCGGAGTCTGAAATCCCGTGCTGTGCCCTCTGTCCATCGCCACCGCCAAGGGCCTGGCTTGCGGGGTGGGAGACGGGCCATGCCCTCCGTCCTCCCCGGTGTTCACTCACTCCTTGTTCATCCCTTCCCCCTGCCTTGCCTTCCCCAAGACTCAGCAGGATCAAGTATGGGCTCGTCGTTGTAGTCCTCTCACAGGGAGGACTCCAGGCATCTAGGACACTGCCTGGTATTAGGGGAGCCCTGCATACGTGTAGAAATAGGAATGAATAAGAAGACACGGGGTTGTTTATTGAGGGGGTGGGGGGCTCTGTGCTGGATCCTGGGCTTAGCATTCTGCTTTCAGAGGATGGGACGTTGCCTGTCCTCACGGAGCCCACAGAGCCACGCTCCCCTGGGGGGTTCTCGTTCATCCCTCCGGGGTCCCCAGACCCTCTGGGGACCACTGACCCTCCAGGGGCAGCGTGGATCTTCCCCGATGGCTGCCTCCAAACAGCCTCTTACCTTTCCTGATGCTGCTTCCCAGACTGCCCCCACGGGCCTCTTTCTCACGCGGGGCCCTCCCACGCTCTGCATCACCCTGACGCACCGCAGCTCCAGCCTCCCTCCTGGTGGCTCAGGAACAGAGGAGAATCATTCTCCACCCCGATTCATCCTCTTCCCAAAGTCCATTCTGTCAGCAGATCCTGTTGTCTCTAGCTTCAGCGGATCTGGAATGCAGCCCGCTCTTGCTGATCCGTCCTGGCACCTGCTGCCTGGACCACTGCTTCTGCCCTTGACCCCACGGGCCTTTCAGACCATGCAGCCAGAGGGATGGTTTGAAAAGTCTCATCGGGTCACATCTGTGCTCACGAACCTCCAGGAACTTCTCTTTTGAAGTATTTGTCAAAGGGGAAAAGGTAGAAATGAGTGAGTGAGTGAATTAATGAATGAATGGATGGCTTTTTCCGCGTCTGCAGTAGCTGGTGCATATTTGGGGGGTCAGGAAACACAACAGGGACACACGTGGGAGGAGCAAGAGCACACAGTAGGTCCACGGGCAGCCTGCTGGGCTCTGCCGGCCGAGGCTGCTGATCCTCACCCCCCGTGGGAGTGGGCCCTCCCCTCGCTGGGCCAGGCCATTCTGGGGCCCGGGCCTGGCCTGCCTCGCCAGCTGGGTGGGGCTGCTGATGCGGCTGCTGCTTCTGGGAACCCCAGCCAGGCAGCAGTTCTGGGAAGGCTGCTGCTCGGGGGAGAAGTGTGTGCCTGGCCTCCCGCCAGAGCGGCCCAGCTGTCCTGGAGGACACAGGAAGCTCCAGGCCGGCTTTAGACTGGAGTTTCAGGGGCCAGAAGCTCCCCTGGGGAGGCCACCGCAGCCCCCCGCTGTCACGGGCTTCCTCTTCACGGGCGCTTGTCATGGGTCTGGCTGCATCCTGTCTGCCCGTCCAGCCCCCCCTTCAAGCCAGTCTGCGGTCAAGAGGGAAGAGGAGCAGGGAGCAGGAGGCCTTGTGCCCCTTTAGGCTCAGGAGGAGCCTGTGCGGTCACTTCCCGGCTGCTGCTGGCCTCTGGCCTTTCAAGACGTGCCACTCACGTCCTCCCAAATAGAAAGAGTAAGTTAAGTGCATCTCCCTGCCGGCAAGGAGGGCTTCCCCACTCCGGGCACTTCTGACCTCTCGCTGGCTCAGACTTTTCACCGATTGCAGCTTCCTTCCTCCGTGACCTTGGCTTTGTCGCTTGCCATCTCTCAACCTCAGTTTTGGACGATGCCATCACATCCCAGGGTGGCAAGGGCCGCATTTCAAGGGGCTGCAGGATAAGTGGTTGGGCACGTTGGGTTCTGCAGTGAGGCTGCCTGGGTTCAAATCCTACCTCTGTACCTTCGGTGTGGCATGGTCGCCTCATCTGGAAAATCAGGGTCTTAATGACACCTGCTCTGCCCCACAGGGTTGTGCGCATAGCAATTAACCATAAGCAAAAGCTTGGTACGCCCCGTTTAGAAGTAGATTCTGGAATTTGTTATTCTTGACTTTTAACCAGTCGCTCATTTAATAGATGTTTCTATTAAATACGTATACGTATTTGTAATACGTATATGTAAGCGTATGCCGTGGATGTGTCAGGCACTCTTCGGGTCCTGGGGACAAAGCAATGACCATAGAGCTCTGCCCTCATGGGGTTTGCATTCTCATTGCAGGGGGACAAACAGTATGTATATAGACAATTTATTTATTTATTTTTAAATTTATTTTAAAATATTTTATTTATTTATTCATGAGAGACACAGGGAGAGAGGCAGAGACACAGGCAGAGGGAGAAGCAGGCTCCATGCAGGGAGCTTGACATGGGACTCGATCTAGGGACCCCAGGATCATGGCCTGGGCAAAAGGGAGGCGCCCAACCGCTGAGCCACCCAGGCGTCCCTAGACAATTTAAATGTTATAGGTGATCTTTTACCTTTCCAACATCATGAACTAGCAGCTGAATGAGAGGGGCTGTTTTGTATTTTGCCAAGATGGAATATATTTTGAGTGAATCCCTTAGGTCCTTTGTCTTTCTTTCCTTTCTTTTTTTTTTTTTTTTAAAGATTTTTTTCATTTATTCATGAGAGAGAGAGAGAGAGAGGCAGAGACACAGGCAGAGGGAGAAGCAGGCTCCACGCAGGGAGCCCGATGCGGGACTCAATCCTAGGACTCTAGGACCACGCCCCAGGCCAAAGGCAGGCACCAAACCGCTGAGCCACCCAGGGATACCCTGTCTATTTTTCTTAAAGGGATGTTTTGTTTGTCTCATTGACTTGTTAGACCTCTTTATATATGAAGGCCATTAAGCCTTTGCAGTGTAGATTGTTATCTTTCTCTGGTCTTTGCTTGCTTCTTCTTCTTCTTCTTCTTCTTCTTCTTCTTCTTCTTCTTCTTGTCCTCCTCCTCCTCCTTCTTCAATGGTGTATTTTGATCAGGGGAAGTTGAAAACATTTTTGTAGTCAGATCTTTCAATCTTTGCCATCTACATCCTGAAATAAAATAAACATTCACACGTGTAACCTCAGTGATATGATTAGAGATGGTGATAAGTATGTGACAGAAGTAAACAGGGTGCTGTGATAAGCAGCAGCAGGGGGAACCGTCATTAGTGGGGGGCTCCTGGGTGTAAAGTCTCTGAGCGTGTCAAGGTGCTCAGAGGCCAGTGGGACCAAAGGCTTGAGGAGGTAGGAGGGAATAGTAGACAGGTTAACAGCCAGATCACCAGGGGGCTTGCATTTTCTCTTTTTTTTTATATATTTTATTTATTTATTCATGAGACAGAGAGAGAGAGAGAGGGGGGCAGAGACACAGGTAGAGGGAGAAGCAGGCTCCATGCAGGGAGCCCAATGTGGGACTCGATCCCGGGTCTCCAGGATCAGGCCCTGGGCTGAAGGCAGCGCTAAACCACTGAGCCACCCGGGCTGCCCAAGTTTTGCATTGTCTTATACTTTTTAAGATCGTTGTACACTCCACATGCAGTTGTAAGAAATAATATACAGTCAGGTTCCCCCAAGAGTATCGTCTTGCAAAACTGCCGTACAATAGCACAGCCAGGGTATTGATGTTACCCACTGAGCTTGCTCAGCGTGCACCCGTCTTACTTGTACGCCTTCACGCATCTTTGTGCATGCGGGTGAGCACGTGTGCGTATTTGGTTCTGTGCAGCTCTGTCACATGCTCGGGTTTGTGTCTCCAGCGCAGCAACCACTATACCAGGATCCCTCTGTTGCCCTTTTATAGCCACATGGACCTGCCTTCCTACCCGCCAACCATGAATCTGTTCTCCATTTCTATAATTTTGCCATTTCAAGAATGTTACATAAATGGAATCACGCAGGGTGCGCCCTTGTGGATTGGCTGTTTTCACTCTCGGGCTTGGATTTTATTCTGAGTCGGAGATGCTCCTCTGGTGAGCTCCAGGCATCTGTCTGTGCCCCTGGGTGAAGACACCCTTCAGGAGCCAGAGGCCGACGCAGGGCGTGAGCAAGCAGTTCCGATGTAACAATGACTTTGCCTGCAGTGTGGAGAAGAAATGAAGTGAGTCATGTCTGCAATGTCTACTAACTTCCCCCCCCCGCCCCACCCCATCATTCTGAGAGCCCCAGACTGGGTTCTTGGGAAATCTTGTCACTGTTCAAACCCTTAAAAACTGCTCCTTGCCTAGCTAGAAAGGAAGCCTTTGACCTGGAGTCCTTACTTCAGCTGTGGGGGGATCTATGAACCCCTAAATTGGAATGCACAATGTAACGTGTGCACTTTCCTAGAAGGAAGATTTGGAGCTTGCATCAGATTTCAGACAGCTCAGTGACCTCCAAAACATTAAGGACTGTGGCTTCTAGACAGAGATAGCGGTTAAGAGCTGAGGCCCCGGAGCCAGACTGCCCCCATTCAAATCTCACAATGGCCACAGCTTGGCAACGTCAGGCAAATCACTTAACCGTTCTGTGCCTTGGTTGCCTCATCTGAAAATGGGGGAAGTAATAGGACTTACTTCATAGTGCTCTCTTGAGTATTGAATGAGTTAATACAAGCGCAGTATTTAGAAGAGACTTGGCATGCGGTGAATATCCTACGTTCGTTGAGTGAATGATGAGCGTGTAGGGTTTAGAGGGGCAGAGCCTTTTGGTAAAGCCTTTCTAGGCCCTCTGGGATTTTCAGGCCCTCTCTGTGTTGGTTATCATCCTCTAGACAAGCTTCATTCAGATCAGCAGGGTTTCTTCTGATGGGATACACAGGTGTGATTGGGCACTGTCATCTCCCTTGTCCTGGCTCTTGTATCTCTGTTAATATGACTTTCACTGGCTTTTTTTTTTTTTTTTTTTTTTTTTTTAAGCTGTTGCTTCACCTCTGGCTTATGGGGAGTTTGTAGACAGCAAAAGCCATAGGTCTTTTCTGCAGTTCCTGGTCCTGTGCTGGGACAGCTGATGTTTGAAGTTAACAAGCAGGAGGGCCAGCTCCTCCTGGCTTATTTCATTCACCTACTTGGATCCATTCTGTAGTTCTAGGAGAAGGTGAAGGCACTGGTACTTTGGAATGCTCTTTGGGCTCCGAAGCCAACAGTCCTGGGTTCTGACTCTAGCTCTCCCCTCTGGCCAGCTGTGGGACCTGACGGGCAAGTTACTTGACCTCTGTGGCCTCGATGCCCCCGGGTGGAAGGTGGGAATAGCAGCCCATCCTGCAGGGTTCTCGGGCCCATTCAATAAGGTAATGTGCCTCATGCACTTAGCTAACTGCCAAGCACAGTGTAAGTACTTGACAGGCAGGATTTTGTTTATACAAATCTTTGGCTCGGCCTGAGGAAACTTTCTAGTCATCAGTTCTGTTCAGCCGTGACCTGGAGATGAGCGTCCGTCCGTGGAGGAGTGCAAACAGACCCTGGACTGCAGCCTGTCAGAGAGAGAATCTGTGCAGAGCATCGCTGTTTGGGTTGGCAGTACAGTCAGGGGTTGCCTGCCAACTCCAGTGGGTCAGGAATCCCATGATTGAGAGTGTGAACTTGAAATCATTTTCTCTTGCTATAGGCTTGACCCAAGCTCTTGGTAATTACTCTTTTTAACTCCTCCGTTCCTATGATATTCAGGGAGGCTCTTCTGTTGCTGCACGTTGTGGACTATACCCCTGAATGCCCCACCTGCTTGTCTGTGAAGCCAGCTGGTGTGTGTGTGTGTGTGTGCGCGCCCGTGTATGCGGTGATGAGCATACACATGCACATATTTGGATGTGCCCTCTGCAACAGATCAAGGATAGCCACCCTGACTGCCCCAGGTCTGATGTTTAGTCTCCCCTGATGGGATGGCTTGACTTTATCATAACAGCCCTTCTGCTGTGTGACCTTGTCCTCTCTCTTTCTCTTTATTCAAAGTCAAGGCTAAAGCGATACCTTTGCCGTTTCTGCTGCAGGATGCTGCAGGCATGTGTGAGCTTATCAGAAGAAAAATTACTGGGACTTTGTAGAGGGCACTGGTGTCATGAGTTCACAACCACACTCCCTCCCCTCCTTCCTGGCTCTTCACTGTGACTCTTCAAAGGAAGCCAGTTGGGGCTTTGGGGAGAGTTTCCAGCCCCGTGCTGAGCCCATCAGAGGCCCCACATCATGTCCAAAATGACTTTATTCCACAGACATTAACTGAGCAGCTGCTCCGTGCCAGGCACTACCGCAGGTACTAGGAGCTGGGCAGTGAACTCGGCAGTGAACAGAGCAGGAACCCCACAGAAGCAATGCTGTGTTCTCAGGGCATAGATTCAGAAGGCACATGACCTTGATTCGTCCCATTCCTGGTGATGTTAACTTTGCCCACTTGGTGAAGGTGGTGCCTGCTGGATTTCTGTACATAAAGTTATATACAATTATATATATGTATATAAAGTATTATATACGAGGCATAGGACATTGTAAGTTTTTATAAAAGATTTTATTTGTTTATTCATGACAGACACAGAGAGAGGCAGAGACACAGGCAGAGGGAGAAGCAGGCTCCATGCAGGGAGCCTGACGTGGGACTCGATCTCGGGACCCCAGGATCACACCCTGAGCTGAAGGCAGACGCTCAACCACTGAGCCACCCAGGTGTCCCGAACATTGTAAAGTTAGGTATTTTGACTCATTCATTAATACCAGTTTTATGGGCAGATGCTTAGAGGTTGCCATGGTGACATAGAACTGCCCCTTCCCCACTCATCCACCTAAAGCAGGACAGGCCCCTGGGCCCCTGTAACTCCAAGGGGTACAGTCGGTCACTATGTATTTATTGTGATGCTCCAGCTGTGCCCTTTTGAGCCAGTGGGCAGAGTTAGCTCCTGCGTCTTTTTGGACAAGACTCCCCCCCCCCCGTCCTCGGAGCACGTCCTTACTTTCTGACACGAGGATGCCATGTACTTTCCCTGATCGTGGGATCAGCCATTTCTTCAAGGAGTCCTGCTTCCATTCAGCGTGGAACGGTGCTAGCAGCCGAGACCTGGACGTGGGGATGGCACGACAATCAGGTGCAATGCATGACCCTAGACCAGGTCCTGGACTTACAAAGAGCATTGTGAAGGCAGTTGGCAAGGTGGAACTGGGGGCTGTGATCCGATGGCAAGAAGGCTTCTGTGTTGATTTTCTGATTTTGATGGTTGCATTGTGGCAATGAACATTCTCCGGTGTAGGAGAATGAATGTCCTTGTGTTCTTTTTTTTTTTTTTTTTTTGTGTCCTTGTGTTCTGTAAGATATGCCAGAGTATTATGGGGTAATTTACTTGTTGTGGGCAAATGAATAAATGAGAGACAAAGAGATTGAGAAGGACAGCACCAAGAAAGGTATGGAGGTGGGAGTGGGTTTGGCGTGTTCAGGGCAGCAGGAAGTGGAGATGCGCAGGTGCTGGGGCCAGGTGGAGAGGGGGGCGGGGCCCACCTGGGGGAGGTCTTGCAAGTGGAACAAAGTCGCCCCAAGAGCTTCCAACAGGGGCAGAAAGCCCTTTCTGTGCTCCAGACGCTGTGCAGAGTGCTGAGGGTCCGCAGCTGACTTCCTTTTTTGCAGTACCCCTGAGAGACCGAGCTCACTATCATTTCCACGCTGCAGATAAGGAAGCCAACGCTGTGCAAGATAGGGGGCTGCCTTCGCAGCACGGGGATACCAAGCAGCAGAAGGAAGCCTGGAAGCCGAGATAGAGACCCACGGGGGGATGGAGAGAGCAAGTGCTCTCAGTATTGCCAGGAACGTACCTCAGTGCATTGCTTTTCAGAGGGCATTTGGCATTATGCACCGGGGTGTTGAGACGTACACACTCCTTGACCCAGTGGGATTCCAGTTCTGAGCATTTTCCTTAACAAAAGTGACCAGTGACTACTTGGACCGTGAGTGTGTCATAGTCCCTGTTTGAGGACTCTGTGTGTCCCAGGACCCCAGTCGGATGGGGGCCCGTTATTAGGTCCGCTTTACAGAGTCAGAAACCGAGGCACAGACCAGTTTGCTCGGGGCTCACAACGATTAAGTGACAAGAGCAAGTGTTTAAATTTCAGGAAACCAAAAAAATAAAATAAAATAAAAAATAAATTAATTTCAGGAAACCTTGACACACAGCCATTACCAGTAGGGGTGTTGAGAGGTATTTCGTGGCATAGAAATAAACATGTTCTGAAACAGAAGACCTTGTACCAGCCCATTCTGTCAAACTAGATTTGCAAAGAAAAGACTACACACAGATGCAAAAAAGTCACCAGTGGTGTTTTCCCAGGTGATGGAATTATAGACATTCTTTTTGCTTATTTGCGTGTCTCTCTTATCTAAATTTTCCACAGCTATCAAATGTGGCTTTTGTAATATGAGAAAAGATCAATAACATACCTTAAAAAAAAAAAAGAAAGAAAAAAGAAGGGGCACCTGGGTGGCTCAGTTGGTTGAGTGTCAGACTCTTGATTTCAGCTCAGAGCAGGTTGTGAGATAGAGCCTGGTGTGGGGCTCTGCACTCAGTGGGAAGTCTGCTTTTCTCCCTCTCCCTCTGCCCACCCCCCAAAATAAATAAATAGATCTTAAAAAAAAAAAGAAAGAAATTGCTTAGGGCAAGGAACAGAGAAATGTGAGCCAATGGTTCTCCAAGGATGGGCACATACGAGACGCTGCGTACAATAACAAAGCAATAACAATAATAAACAAAGGCTAAAAATCTGATGGTGGACACAGAGGGATATTAGTAATTTGATGCTTTAGATCTACAGTGGTATGGAATGATATTTAATGGTATATTAAGTGTTAAAATTTAAGTTTTAATAGGCAGAGGGTGCTGCTATTTCGGTAAATAAAATTCGTATTGATCTCCCTATTCGTATAGACAAACCTGAAAGAATTGATATGAATGTGTACAGGGGTTATTGCTAGGCCTTGTGATTTTGGGGGATTTGAACTGATTTCTTTTTGGGTGTCTGTACTTTCTGATTTTTATTCCCCATGTGTTATGGAATGCCATTAACATTGTAGGGGCAGTGCACAATTCCATTTACATGTAACACAAAACACAGAGGTCACCTATGGGGTTAGAAGTCAGAGTGGTGGGGTGATGACCCGAGGGGAATGACAGTGAAGCACAAAACCCCAGGAACATATAGCAAGAGACATATATTTAGCTCAGGTTGGGTTGGGGGGCAGCCTAGCTGGGCCTGGCTGAGCTCGCACCCGTGGTCAGCCTTGGGTCAGCTACACAGCTCTGTTGAGCTGCAGAACTCAGGCACGTGACTTGGAGGTGGCTGCCTGTTGCCTAATGCGGAATGGCCCTGCAGGACTGTTACATGTCACCACCCCCCAGCAGGCTAGCATGGGCATGTTCTCAAGGCGGTGGTTGTGCAAAAGCAGGCTTCTGCAGTGTATCTCTTTTGCTAATATTCTGCTGGCCAGAGCTGGTCACATGGTTGAGCCCATAATCCAAGGACAGGGGAAAAAGCCTTGCCCAGAGTGGTGGTGGTAGTGGCCGTGGTGGGGGCATGGACAGGTTACATAGATCCAGGAGGAGTGTGAAGAATTGGGGCCTTTGATGTAAGTCTAACACACTCAACAGCATCATTTTTACTGCGTGAATACACCACTATTTATTTGACGAGCTCTATAAGGCTCAACAGATTAACATCCCCAAAGTATATTTCAAGGACTTGTAAATCGTTTAGGGGTTCAATTGAGGTTTTAACCTCCCCCCCCACACACACACAAATGAAGATTGAGTAGGGAAATTAATTAGTAAGTGTTGGGTTAAATGAAAAATAAATTGGACTCATCAGAGCCTTTACATGCAAAAGTGCATTATGAACTTTCAAAAGTCCAAGGAGTTGCTTAAATTTAGCAGGTCATGGAGGTTTTTTTTTTTTTTCAAGAAGTGTCTCTCGGGACAGGCATTCTGTGGCTCATTCTGGGCTTTGTGCATCTGTGTTATGTTTCATGATTATAGAGATACATAGATTGATTGGTCAATAGACAGATATAGCTAGAGCTCTGGTGAATACAGAGGGCTCATTGTTGGCACTAACCTGGCTCACTTTCTCTCAGCAGGTGTCCTAGGATCTCCCAATGGGGCGGCTTTGCTCTGGGCTCACATTCCCTGTGAGCTGCCTGGTCCTGGTGTGGGTGGCCAGCTCTGGTAAGTCACCACCTCCCATTCATTCATTCATTCATTTGGTCACTCATTCAGCAAGTGTTTATTGGCCATTTAGATGCGCAGCTCCTAGGATAATCAGTGAACGAAACAAAGATTCCAGGCCCCAAGGAGGTTACACTCTAGTGGGAGGGGACAGCTAATGACAAATGGTTGTAATTATAAATAAATCGTAAAGAGGTTAGAAAGTGATAGAAAAAGCGCAGAACAAAAGAAAAAAAGAAAAAAAGCTCAGAACAGTAGGGGGCATGGATTTGGGGGAGGGGGTATCAGAAGAAGTGAGTTTTGGACAAGAGGGGAGTTTGAGATGTTTATTAGGATTCTGAGTCACTGCCTAATATGGTCAGTCCTTCATCCAGCAGACAAATGCCGACTGGCACCGGCTGCGGCGGGGCTGGTGCTGGGCACCAGAGCAGGAAGGCACCTGCCCGTGTGCAGGGCTGGGCAGTCGAGAGCCAGAGCGAGGGCTCTCACATGACGTAGCAGACCCACTGCACATCCTGCCAGCTTCACGCACAGCTCTGCCACTGACCGGCTGGACGAAATACCCCGACCTTTCATCCTGCCCTTGATATTGGCCGGGCCGAACCCAACCGGCAGCCAGAGGTCGAGGGCACCTGGATGGCAAGACCTTGAGGGTCAACCTCCTGAGTGCAGAGAGGGGTGGAAGATAGATGGGATCGAGGAGCAGGCAAATGGCTAACAGCCCCTCCTCCGCCTGCTCACATGGCTCTGGGGCCGATGCCTGTGGTGGCAGAACAGACTAGAAATTCCTTAGATGAGACACTTACTTTAATTTGGCCAAGGGCACGTAGTGGAGTTTCCATAAGGTAAAGGTAGACCCTGCCGCCTGGGGGTGTTCTGTGGCTTCAGGAATCTGCCCCATGCCAGTGGGGAACCTCCAGAGCCCCATCCTGCCCCCAGCTCCATGAAGACTGGCACACAACAGCGCCTGGGACTGTGGTCTCCTTTGTGATGGGCTCCTCGGTCCCATCCGGGCTGGTTTCTGACTCCTCCCACTGGTGCGTGACCCCTTGCTTGTCTGCCTCTGGCTGCTCAGAGTGCTCCTGTGTCTCCCCAGGGAGTGTGAAGGTCCTGCATGAGCCCAGCTGCTTCTCCGACTACATCAGCACCTCTGTCTGTCAGTGGAAGATGGACCATCCCACCAACTGCAGTGCCGAGCTCCGCCTGTCCTACCAGCTGGACTTTATGGGGTCTGAGTAAGTTTGGGGTGGAGCTGGGACTTGGGGGAAGCTGTGCCTGGACGATTGGGGATAGTGTGTTAGTGCTAGATTCACTGTGATGTGTGGTGGACCATGGAACCTTGGGTATGTTGCTCCAGGTGGGTCACTGGGATAGTCCAGAGCACCTGGAGAATGCTTCCAGGTGGTGCTCAGGACGTGATTGGGCACGCAGTTACAAGGGCACACTGGCACGTGGGGCACACCAGAATCTAGGTACAGTGACAGAGGCCTTCCACGATGTATTAAGCTAGACCGGCTGTGCTTTGAAACGTGATACACTGGCCTAGACCAGGGATCTGCAAACTCTGGCCCGAGGCCCACATCTGGCCCACCACCTGCTTTTGTAAATGAAGTTCTACTGGCACACGACCATGCCCCCTCATTTCTGTGTTGTCTGTGGCTGCTTTTGTGCTACAGCAGCAGAGGTGAGTAGTTGGGACACAAACAGTATGGCCCCCAAAGCCCCAAATATTTACCCTCTGGCCCATTGCAGAAAAGGTTCACTGACCCCATGAGACATGGGGCAGCATGCCACAGTCCACTGTGTGCTGGGATAAACCATGCTACCCAGAGGTACACTGGGACACACACACACACACACACACTGTTACAAATTCTTTGGTGCCTTTGTTTCTTCCCTTTCACTGGCTTTCAGAGGTGAGCCAAGTTCCGGGATCAAGACCATGGCCAGGGTCGTGTAAAAGTCTGGGGGGTGTGTGGCAAGTGGCTGTGGCCAGCAAGGAAAGCAGTGCTGGTCTGTTGTCCTCTACACCCCAGCACCCAGATCTGGTCCTGCAGGCAGGGCAGTTGGGAAGCTGGAAGAGCATGCGTTCCCTGAGGCATATTCCAGGGACACCCAGGGGTCCCAGCCAGCCTGAACGTGGCAATCTGACACACCACCCTTGTCTGCAGAAACCACACGTGTGTCCCTGAGAACCGAGAAGACTCAGTGTGCGTGTGCAGCATGCCGATAGATGACGCGGTGGAAGCGGATGTCTATCAGCTGGACCTGTGGGCTGGGCAGCAGCTGCTATGGAGCGGCTCTTTCCAGCCCAGCAAGCATGGTGAGTGGGGCAGGGTGGGGCAGGGGTGCGGGGGTGCGGTTCCCGGACCCCAGCTCAGCTCTGGGGCAGGGGAGGCAGGCTCCAGTTGGGGGAGTGAGCTGCAAGCAATCTCCTGCATAGTCCCAGACATGATGAGATTTTTGTTCCTTTCCGAGCCTCAGTCCTCCCATCTCTGAAATGGGGCTGGGCTCCCTAGCACATCAGGTCCCCTTCAGCTTTGATAGTTCAACCACCTGAATTCAAGTGCCCAGACTGGAGTCTTGAGATGAGGCATGCTTATCAGAAGGCATGCTTGCTCCAGACCAAAAACGGAGCTGGGACCTGTCCTTCCACCCTCTGTCGCCTAGTCAGCTGCCGCTCCTTCAGACAGTCTGGGCCATGGAAGGCTGACGTGATCCTGGTAGCCAGAATCCAACTCACCGTGATTCTGCTGCACTGTAGTGACAGGAGTTTAAAACACCATTTATTGCTCTGTGACCTTGGGCAAGTCACGTTACCTCTCTGAGCCTCATTTCTCAGAAGAGAGTTATCCTCATTGTGCAATTGAATATAATACAGAGAAGGCAAGTAACCTGGCTAAGGTCACACAGCTACTAAGCTGCAGAGGAGTATTCTCATGACTATCCGTGGAGCTCATGGCCTCAGCAGTTCTCAAAGAGCCCATTTGTACCGCCCATGGTCAGTGGGTTGTTTAAATGGACCCGTGAATGAACCCATGAATTAAAATAATTTCTGCATGTGTGCATTGATTTAATTTTTTATTATTTTTTATTTTTTAAAGAAAGATTTTATTTATTCATGAGAGAGAGAGAGAGAGGCAGAGACACAGGCAGAGGGAGAAGCAGGCTCCATGCGGGGAGCCTGACGTGGGACTCGATCCTGGGTCTCCAGGATCACGCCCTGGGCTAAAGGCAGGTTCTTAACCGCTGAGCCACCCAGGGATCCCCTGCATTGATTTTAATACATATTACATACCTGTGATCTTCTGGACAGGATTGCTTAAAAGAAGACTACATTTAAGAAAACACATGAATCAAAATAAAAAGGGTAATAACATAGTACATAGATGTGGCCAAAAGTGTGAAGGACAAAGGTGAAAAAGGCACATTTTGGGTTCCTTTGGCTTATGTTTTGCATTCACTGTAGAAAGCTGGTTAATAACCACGATTGCTAGGTAGAATTTTAGCAACACTGTAGTCGGTATTATGATGGTCATTCTCTATTGAGACTAAATCCACATGGGATCCCATAAATGTGCTACAGCAGCATGGTTGTCTAAAAATCTAGAGATTTATTTAATTACTTGAGAAAGAGAGAGCAGGGGAGAGGAACAGAAGGGGGTAGTCGAGAATCCTCACTGAGCATGGAGCCGCATACTCTGACCCTGAGATCCTGACCTGAGCTGAAATTGAGAGTTGGGGGGTTCACTGACTGAGCCACCCAGGCATCCCCACAGTCAACCTACTAAGTGACCTGTGTCCCGTGGGCTGTCCCTCTCCACACCCGGACAAGCGCCTCACTGGGCACCACTTCTCCACAGTGAAGCCCAGGACCCCCGGCAACCTCACAGTTTACCCCAACATCTCCCACACGTGGCTGCTGATGTGGACAAACCCGTACCCTACTGAGAATCACCTGCACTCTGAGCTCACCTACATGGTCAACGTTTCGAATGACAACGACCCCGAGGACGTGAGTGTGTGCACTGGGTGGTTTCTCTACCAACTCCTGGGACTCAGGCAGGAGGAGACTTTTCCATCACAGTGAGGAGTGCGGGGCATTGACAGGTTTTAGAAAGGGACAACTGATGGACAGTAGACTCTCCAGTAAATGCTAGCAGGGGCTGGCTGTCCACAGTGGCTGGCTTGGCTCCCTTCTGTTTTACTTTCGGGTGGGGGTGGAGTTTATTTCCTGCCACCTCCGTTTCTCCCTCACACATTCCCAGGGGAGGGACAGCATCTGAACCCCCAGAGCCCCAGCATCCCACAGAGCTGGGTTCTCATACCTGCTTCCACCCGTCAGCTGTGTGACCCTGGCCGTGTCATGTAACCCCCTTGTACCTCAGTTGTCTCATCTGTAATATGGGGATAACGAGAGTACCCACTCCACTGGCTACTGAGAGTGCCACGTGTGTGACCCAGACAGGTTCCCCTGCCAGTCACTCATTGTGTGTCTGAAACGTTGTTCTCCTTTTCTCCCGAGCGCCACTAGGCCTTGGAAAGCCCCGTCGGCCTTGCCCTCCCACACCTTGGTCTAGAACTCGCTATGTCAGACTCACCCAGGGCCTCCTCCGAGGCACACCCTGTTATCTAGGGACCCGGGCTGGCCTGGCTCCTGCTGCCAGGAGCAGGCTCCACACGTCGTACACCCCCGCATCAGCTGCTATCTTCCTACCTCAGCCAGGGAGTGGGTGGGTGTTGATTGACACCTCTCAGATGCTCAGGTGTGGTTTCCCCCCTGGCACGGGGCCACGGCGTGTGGTGGGAGCGGGAATGGAGCAGCCAGGTTCTCGCAGCCGAGGCTTAGAAAGCATTGGGAGGGGCTGCACAGTTGCCAAAGAGAGAGGCAGGCTCCATTTTGTAGCTAAATCCCCTTCCCATGTTCCGGGAAGTGCAAGGCTTATTAAGAGCAGAGGCTGGAGGGGAGAGAGGGGTGTGACCTGTAGAGTGCAAAGAAAGCTTCCTTATTTGCTTATCGTGGCTGGCTTTAGGTCCAGGAATCTATCCCTCCCTTGGCTCTGCTTTATTCTGTACTGGCTTCATTTTTAGACGCTCTTCCCTCAGGTAGTGGCACCAGCAACTCCATTCTACATGCTAGTGACATGCAAAGCCACAGTGGGAAAAGTCTTTCTTTTCCGGGAGTTCCAGTAAATTTTGGGGGGCCGATCCTCAGTTGCCTGGCTTGGATGACATGCAAATCTCTGAACCTGGCCCAGGCTGTGGGCAGGAAAGAGGGTGCTGATGTTGTGCTCTGATTGGCTAGAGGTGAGTCACATGGCCACCTCTGGAGCTGCAGGTGGGGTCAGCTCCACCCAAGCCACATGGGTGGAGAATGAGGGAGAGGTGGGTCCCCAGAGGAAAGTCCGGGGAAGGAGAAACAGGGATAGGGCTGGCTGAGACACAGGTGCAGAACCTGGCCGCGGACTCCAGCCAGCAGGTAGAATTAATCAGCGTGCCCAAGCTATGGCTGTTGTCACGTACATGCCCAGGGCCTCAGAATTCTGGGTGCAGCTCCTCTTGTTGGTGGGGTAGAGGCTACTGAGACACCCCTCACCCATCTCTGCTTGCCCCAGCAACCGACCCAACCTATAGAATTTCCCTCATTGGTCATTGGCCGGAGCTGGTCACATGCTCCTTCCTGACCAATCACAGGCTAGGGAATGGCGTGGCCGTGATTGGCCTCGACCAATGAGGATTAACCCTGGAGCTGGAGACAGAAGCTTACCTGCTCTGAGCTTTGGGTACCTGACCCCAGCCTCCTAGATGCTGGGTGCGTGTCCAGCTCTGTTTGCTACCATATTGCAGACACCAGCTGTGGCTCAAGACTGGATGGGACCAATTTTTTTTTTTTAATTTAAGTATAATTAACATGCAATATTAGTGTCAGGTGTACAACAGAGATTTGACATTTGTACACATTTCAAAATGATCACCGCAATAAGTCTAGTTACCAAACTGTCACCATACAGAGTGAATAGGATATTAGTAGCCGTATTCCCCATGCTGTGCGTTCAATGGATGCGATCAGTTCTGAGAAGACATCTTAGACATTTGCTGTGGGGTTTGGAGGATGGCGTTAATCATGGCTCTGGATGATTTCGTTTTGGCCTGAGCATTGAAGGGTGTATAAGAGTTTTCTAGATAGGGAAGGAAGGGTAGGCTGCGTGGAACCACATAAGCGAAGACTTGGAGATACGAAGATTCGTGGCATCTGAGGATTATGGGGATGTGGTGGTGTGTGCAGCGTCATGAATGCCACAGCCTAATGATTGATCCTAATGGTTACCATTTTTTGCATGCCTGAAATGTGCTGGGCTCAGAATGTATCACTGTCGGTTGTGAAAGCCCTGCACGCAGAAGGGTGCTGGCCTCTCCGTTTTAGTGACAAGGAAACTGAGGCATGAAGAGATAGACTGACTCGCCCAGGGTTGCTGGAATTGGCAGAGCTGGGGTTGGGAGCCAGGTTTTGAACTCCAGAGTCTGTGTTGTTTCTCCTGCCTTGGATCTTTCCCTCGGAGGTGTCCTCCCAAATACCTGGCCTCTTTGTTGAAAAACAAGCCACAAGTAGTTCCTTGGAAGCTCGGATTTCTCTTATGTTTCTTAGCAAAACATTTCCCAATCCACTTCTTCTCTTCAGGGTGTATGATTCCTTTGGAGAACTAGGTCCAGCTGTTGTATCCTGCTTACTCATATTTAGAAAGAAAAGAAGGCTGTAAGTGCCTCGTTTTCCTGCCTTCATTTCCTCCCACAACCCCCTTCCCAACCTCAGCTTCCCTGGGAAGCTCCAGCTGCCTTCCAGTCTCTACAGCAACCTGTTGGGGTTTTGTGCAAAACCTCCCCTCGGCTCACTTCACACCAGACCATTTCTCTAAATGCACATCCAGCCTTCGAGCAGAAGCAGAGCTGCAGAGGGACGGACCTTGCTGGGAGAAGAGCCCTGGGCGTAGGATTCAGGTTGCTCCTGTGACATCAGAATTGATCTTGATCACAGATTTTATTTCATTTTTTAAAATTTTCTTTTTAATACGAGTAATACATGTAGTAAAAAATTCAAATGGTATGAAAGGACTTGGGATGGTAAATATGTTTCTGTTGTGACCCCAACCTCCAGTTCTTTATCCCAGAGGCTGACTCCTGCTCCCATCTCCTTCCAGGAGGGGAAGGAAGGCCAGGCTAGTGCCAGCAGAGGTCTGGGAGGCATGTGTGTCCTCCCCAGAGAGTGTATGCATGTACATGGAAACGTGTGTTCATTCCTCGCTGTGTCACTTTTCTCTCACTATATAACACAATCACCACAAATGTAGCTGCTTTAAACAGCATGCATTTTATTGAGCTACCGTTTCTAGGGACCAGGAGTCTGAATGTGGCTTACCTGGGGCCTTAGCTTAGGCTCTCCCACAGGCACAGTCAAGAACTCGGCTGTGGCTGTGGTCTCATCTGAGGCTCGACCAGGGAAAGATCACTCCTGAGTGCCAGCTGTGATGTTGGCAGCATTGTTTCTTATGGGCTGCTGGACTGTGGGCCACAGCTTCTCGTTGGCCGTGGGTGGGAGGCTGCCCTCAGTTCCTTCCCTATTGACTTCTCAAAACCAGCAGAGGATAGAGCATCCTCTAGCCAGTGGGAATTACAGCCTTATCTGATAAGACCCCATTCATGTGGTCCCTACCTACCCATCACTTTTGCTTCATTCTGTTGATAGGAACAGGTCACAAGCCCTACCCACACTCAAGAAGAGGGGTTTATGCAGGGGCATGATGCAAGGTGGGATCACGTGGCCATCCTAGAGTCTGTCTGTTTTGTTTTGTTTTTGTTTTTTGGCATAAAAGGTGGCAAACAACACAGACTAATTTTCATTTACCCTTTTCACTGGATAACAGGTCTTAGAAGTCCCTTTCCAGCAGTTGGAGCAGGGCTGAGATTCTAGACTAGAACTCAGGTTTGAGTATGAAGGCTCCAGAGAGCCCATGGAGGAGAGAGAGGAACTTGGTGACCTTTCTGTGCTGTAGAAGGGTCACTGTCATGCTTCCTGCATGCTGGGCCCTGTCCTCCATGCTTACCTGTATTAACCCTCACAACAACCCTAGGAGGTGAGGTACAGGCTTTTATTATCAGCATTTAGCTGAAGAAGGATATTGAGGTCTAGAGAGGTTACATCACTTGCCTAGGGTCACACAGCTAGAAGATGGCAGTAGGGACTCTTACCCTCATTTTACAGATGAGAATACTGAAACTCAGCTTGTCCCAGTAATGTTGCACAGGTAATCGGGGAGCTGGTGGAGGGGGTGCAGGCTGAGGGCCAGTTCCCTGACTCATCTCGCTTGACTCTGGTCACAGTTGGAGAGGTGGCAAACAAAGCCCCGAATTGGAGGAATAGCCAAATGTCCAGGCTGGTGGCTCTTAAACACTGTGGGGCCAACGGAGGAGACAGCAGCCCTGGTGGCAGCTGGTACTTCTTTCCCCCAATCTGGTGCACTAATGTGTCCCTTTCCTCTCCCAGTTTAAAGTCTATAATGTGACCTACATGGGGCCCACCCTCCGCTTGGCAGCCAGCACCCTCAAGTCTGGAGCTTCCTACAGCGCACGTGTGAGGGCCTGGGCTCAGACCTACAACAGCACCTGGAGTGATTGGAGCCCCAGCACCACGTGGCTTAACTGTGAGTATCCACAGGGGGCTGTGAGTCGGTAGGACACGGGCTCCTCACTTTTATCCTGTGGCCAGACACCTCCTCTGGCTGAGCATCCGTGTTTTGCATTCCCATAGCAGAGAGTGGCTCTAACTGTGGGTTAATGGGATTACTGACTGACCTGGTGTACTGGTCAGGGCAGGTAGGGCAGGCTGCGGTAACAAATGAGCCCGCAAGTTCTGTGACTCTTCGCTGTAGGAATGTATTTCTTGGTCATGTAACCGTCCAGCGTGAACTCAGCTGGTTTTGCAGGGATGGGGGAGGGGGGCTCCTCCCTGTGGTTCCATCATTCCCTTAGGGACAAAGATTCCTAACCTTTTCATATCATGGACCCCTTTGGCTGTGAACCCCAGAATACTATTTTTAAATGTAAAAAATAAAATACATAGGATGATGAGGGAAACTAATTTTATTGAGATGAGGTCATAAAAGTATTTCAAAATATATTTGTTATCTAGGAATATGGGCTTCTTTATTAACACTGTAAAAACAAGATCTCATGGTGCTTCTCATAGATTCTGTAATTTCAAAGTAGGTGAACGTAAATGCTATTTTGCTGGTTTCTGTTGGTGCCCAGTGGCACACATAGCTGCAAGGGATTCTAGGACATATAGTCCCTCACTCTGTAGCTACATCCCCCAGCTGCTCTTTGCAACACTCTTACTCCTGGTTTTTTTGCACTAGAAACATTGAATTATGTTATATAAAATGAAGTCTTACAAGGGGACCTTCCCTAGTTTATGCAGCAGCTCAGCGATGTCACCCCAGAGACTTGTCTTCTTTCCTCTGCCCTCCTAACCATGGTAGCACTTTATCCTTTGACTTGTTACTCCAATGCCCCAAGTTGACTGCTGGAGGCACCCTCATGCCTTTCAGAAATGAAAGGCTACCACAAGCAAGTGCACCTTGTGCATTTCTTTCTTTTATCAGGAAGCAAAAATCTTACCAGAAGCTTCCCTAGCAGACTTCCCCTTGCAATCCTATTGGCTGGGACTGTCATAGAGCCTCTCCCAGCTGGAAACTCAGATGTACTCTGGAAAGGAGAAGAGGAGGGGCATCTGGGTGGCTCAGTGGTTGAGTGTCTGCCTTCAGCTCAGGTCGTGATCCTAGGGTCCTGGAATTGAGTCCTGCATCAGGATGCCCGCGGGGAGCTTGCTTCTCCCTCTGCCTATGTCCCTGCCTCTCATTCTCTGTCTATCATGAATAAATGGATAAAATCTTTAAAAAAAGAGAAAAAAAGAAGAGGATAATCATGATTGGCCCAAACCTCAGGGTGGGCACACTGCTCCCTGGTAAGGAAGGGGGAGGTAGCTGTAGGGGAAGGGACTGCCTCAGACATCATCTATACCATGGAAGAGGAGTAAGAGCTGTTGTCAACATTACTGAGAGAAGGGGTCTTCAAAGGGCGGGGCACAGTGGCCGTTGGTGGGTACCGCAACCAAACCCTGCCCCGCCATGTCCCTCTGGGTGTTGCTCATTTGTCTTGTGGATGTCTCTTGACCCATCTGTCTTACACTGTGGGCTGCAAGCTCCATAGGTGGGATCTACTCTGTGTCTAGACCTCTGGTGCCCCACAGAGCACCAGGCACACAGTAAGCGCTGGGCAGAGTTTTGCCACATTGATTTGATTCTACCATTGACCCGGGGAAGGGAAGAGAAAGGGAGAGAATGGCTTGTGTGGAACATACACAAGGGGCTGGACACTTCATTATTTCCACATATATGTATTGAGCCCCGACTGCCTGCCTGGCTCAGGGCTAGACCCTGGGGTATCAGCCGTGAACAAAACAGACAGAAGCCCCTGATCTTCTGGGATTGACATTCTCCGGGGGATACAGAAAAGAAACAAGCAGACAGAAAAATAAATCCGATAGATCTCCATCCAGTTGACAGCCAGTCTGGGGAGAAGAAGCAGAGTGAGGCATGGAGGGTTAGGAGGGGGGCAGCAGGAGAGAGGGCACGAGGGAACTTTCTGGAGCAGGTGACAGTGAAGTAAATGAGAAGGAGCCAGGTGTGCACGGTCGGCAACAGCATAAGCTTCTGGATGTGCAGACACCATTCTGAGTGCTCCGTGTGTTACGTCCTGTAATCCCCACAACAACCCTATAACATGGGGGTACGTTAACCCCCGGGTACAGACGAGGAAGTCGAGGTGCAGAGAAGCTGGGTCGCCAGCAAGGATATGACCTGGTCAGGCCCCAAACTCAGGGAGTCCAGCTCCAGAGTCACCACTCTTGACCTCTGGGCGTCAGGAAAGAGAGCAGCAGGTTCAAGATCCCAGGGTGGCACCGAGCTTTGGAGGAGCAGGGGACCGCGAGGAGGCCGTGTGACAAGGGCTCTCAGTAGGAGGGGATGAGGCGGGAGGGCTCGGTGGCGGCCAGCTCATGCAGGGTCTCGGACGACCCTTCCTCAAGGCCTCGGTCTCCGGCTCCGGGAAGCAGAGGGCAGGTGGTACCCGGCGCGCTGCAGGCTCACGGCTTCCCTCCCATTCCAGACTACGAGCCCTGGGAGCAGCACCTGCCACTTGGCGTCAGCATCTCCTGCCTCGTCATCCTGGCCATCTGCCTGTCCTGCTACTTCAGTATCATCAAGTGAGTCCTGGGCTTCGCCACAGGATGCCACCGAGCCGGCCGCCCCGGGGCGTGCAGTGGCGGGGAGTCTCCCTCTGACCTGCCAGCTTTCCGTCCCTGCGTGCAACAAGAAGTATTTATCGCGCAGCTACTATGCGCAGGGCACTGAGGCGACAGCTGAGAGCAAGGCTGACGAGGACCCTGTGCTCCTTGGGGGGAGAGGGAAGACGCCAGGTCAGCCAGTAACCACAGCTGGTTTCCACAGGGATCCATGCACTGAAGGGCACCTCCCAGGGCGAAGGGAGGAAATGTTCGGGGTGCTGCATTGGGGAGGGGAGGCCAGGCAAGCCCGTCTGAGCTGAGAGGCCTGACGGGGGAGAGTGAGCTGGGCCAGAAGGGAGATGGGTCACCCTGGGGACCCAGGTGTGGTCCACACACTCGAGGCACGTGGCAGTAGACAGGAATTCTAGACAGCAGCCCTGACGGAGTCTGGAAATCTGGGTTCAGATCCTGGCCTTGGAACTCAGTGACTTTGTGGCCGATGAGAGGCTGACCCTCTGTCCATCTCAGGTCCCTCCTTTGCAGGTTGAAGGAGCATATTTCAGGAGCCCAAGAGTCCCGAGAGAGTCCTGGATCCCAGTGGGCAGGGCGGGTAGAAGGAGCCTTGTTTCCAACGAGCTCAGGCGCTTGGAATCGGGCTGTGCCTCAGCCTCAGTCCTCCCATCTCTGAAATGGGTCTGGCGAGGCCGGACGTACCCTGGCTGGGCGTTGACTGAGGCACGGTGTCGTGCACTTTGGTGGCCACGCGGGCTCCCCTCTTCGTGTCTTGTCATGATGGCTCTGCGGGACCCCGGGCTGGCCTCCCCTTCTCTGAGCCTCCGTTTGCCCCCTCGCCTGTCCCTCCCTCTCCCCAGGCGTCTCTGTGGCTCCTGCTCCACCTTCAGTTGCCGCTCAGAAGTCGCCTCCTCAGAGAGACTTTCTGGGGTCACACTCTCCATTCTTCTCTATGCCCCGTCTTTCTTTTATTCGTGACACTTACGTGGCTCTGGCTGGTGTTTGTTTCTTCTAGAAGGTCAGTTCTGCAAGGGCAGGGACTTTTGTCTGTCTTGTTCACTGTTCTGTTCCTGATGCCTGACCCAGTGGAGTGGGCAGAGGCCAGTCAGAGGTGATCTGAGAACCCCCTGTCCCAGCGCTGACACTCTGGGGCTCCAGACAGACCCGGGTGGAGAGAGGGACTGTTTTACTCTGGGTATCCTCCGAGACATGGGGAAACCCACAATTCTCTCTCTGCCACTTGGGCTTGCCCTCATTCCCTAGGACTTGTTTCCACCAAGGACAGAGGTGGCCATGTCAGGAACCCCATCCTGGGTAGCAGGATGCTGGAGCACGAACCTGGCTGTTCTGCCCACAGCCCAGCTGTCCTGTCCCTTCTGGGCCTCGGTCTCTTCCTCTGTAGAATGAGGTTAGGGCAAGACGTCTAAACCATTCAGTGTGGTCTCTGACCCCATCACAGAAGGAACATCAACTTGGCCACGGTGTCCAATGCCTCTTCCTTTTCTTTTTCAGGATTAAGAAAGGATGGTGGGATCAGATTCCCAACCCAGCCCACAGCCCCCTCGTGGCCATAGTCATCCAGGACTCACAGGTAAGAGTGTGGGCTGGTGAGGATGCTCTGGACTACGTGCTTCATGAGATAGATCTCAAAGCAGCTCGGATGTTAAGGATCTCCGTTGGCTTTTGAAACTGCACATGTGAAGTCAGGAAGGTTCCAGGGTTTCAGCAGCTTTGTGTGGTCATTAGGAGCCCAAAGGCCTTTGCTTCCCGCCCCTTGGATCCCGTGGCTACTCTTTCAGCCAGGATGGGCTCCTCTGAGTTGGTCGCTTGGTTTCTTACCTCCCTTGGGAGGAGGTGACCTCATGGGTCACCTCCACATCATCTCCTGGAGAGATGCCTGTACCAGGGCAGGAAGTCAAAAGGGGAGGGCGAGGGGCACGGGCTTCCTGTGTCTTCCCCTTATGAGCAGAAAACTGCCCTCAGTGCACCAGCAGGTCTCTCCTCAGTTCTCACTGGTCTGAATCGTAACACATGCCCGTTCCTAAAGCATTCGCTGGTAAGGGAGTGGGAATACCTTGAGACCAGCCAGGTGGCCCCCTCAAGCTAGGGGTGGGTCAGTTTCTCCAACATGATGGCCATGTGGGATTTCCCTGGGTCATAGCAGGATTCTCGGGTGGGCGGGAGGGTGGGTGGGGGGAAGGGGAGGATACTGGCCTCTGTATCCTCAGGTCTCTGGAGTGGCTCTGGAGTCCAGAGGTGCTGGCTTTGAACCCCAGCTCTGCCACTTACTTACAGTGTGGACTTGGGCATGTTGCTTAGCTTCTCTGAGTCTCAGTTTCCTCATGTGGGTTGTAGTAGTGCTTACCTACCTGATGTTGGAATTCATCTAGATGGTTACATATAAAATATAGATTACAGGGTCCTGCACACAGTAAATGCTATCTGTATCAGTTAGCTTTGCTGTGTAACAAAACAGCCCACAATTTAGAGAGTCCAAACAACCACCACTGATTGAGCACTTGCTTCTGCAGGGGGGCAGTTTGGGCTCCATGCAGAGGTGTAGGGTAGAGGGATCTGGGCTGGGCCCCTTCCCAGTGGCCTCACTCACAGATCCAGAAGCCGGCTGACTCTCACCTGGAGCATGGAGGTGACTAAGCTGTGTCTGTCATCCTTGAGCGGGCTGGCCCACTGTCACTTCCATGGCATTCTCTTGGTCAAAGGGGGTCACACAGGGAGGCCAGATTCAAGAGATAGGAGGGACTTCAGAGTACTATGGCCATTTTTACCTTCAGCCCCAGGAACTTAGTACTAGGGCAGTCTCATTGATTCCCAGGATGCCAAGGCCCAGAGAGCTGAAGTGACCAAGTCAGACCTCCACCCGGTGTGATGTGAAGCCTTACCGTCTTTTTGTAGCAAACCCTCACTGAACATTGCTGTGTCCCAGGCTGGGCTGCAAGGCCTCTCCACCCTGTTTCATTGGCTGTCTCTGTATTTATTTTAGGTGTCGCTCTGGGGGAAGCGGTCCCGAGGCCAGGAACCAGCCAAGTGCCCGTATGTATATGAACCTAGGTCACTGCCTACATGGATTTGGAAGGGGTTGGAATTGGGGCAGTGGGCCCATCCTAAGAGTGGGATCACACCCCACCTCCACGTCTGCCTTTTCCTCCTTAGCATTCAGCACTTGTTCTGTGACATTGAGCTTTGAGGGGTGGCAGGAGGAACAGTGGGCTGGGTAGGTGGGCATGATGGCTGAGCCTCCTGAGTTTCACGGCGGGGGGCAGGGGGATTAGGGTTGGAAGTGCATCGTCTGTCCTGAGCAAAGCTCATAGAGACTACAACCTGGGCAACTATGCCAGGGGTTCAAGTGTTGGCATAATTACAGACTGGTTGGCCAAGAGCTGCCGTCTTGAATCCTTGAGTATCTGATCATCGCCTGGCCTGTTAGCACCTCCATCACCTCTAGCTCCTGTGTCGAGGATGATATTTAAAATACTTATCAAGAGTTGATAGCTGGCCCAGCAGGGGGCTCCAGGACACTGCCTCAGCCTAGTACTCCACCGCCACAGTCATTACTTCTGCGGTTGTATTGATAAATATTCTAAATTGAAAACTATTTTAAATATTATCATCCCCGACAGAGACTTTTCTTTATTCAACAGACTGGGTTTGTATTGGGTGACAGGTTATGTGCAGCCTCCAGAAATCCCAGAATAAAACACAGGCCCTGCCCTTAAGCACTTCCCAGTGTAGTGGTGAAGATAGGCTGATAGATTATTGATTTATAAAGTCAAGAGTCAAGATTATTGATTATAAAGTCTGCAGTAGATAGACATCAGTCCAGGCTGACGTCAAGCCCAGCTTTGAGGGATGAATAGGAATTTTTCAAGCGCAGACACTGAATCCTGACCGAACTTCTCTCTGCTTCTGCAGACACTGGAAGACTTGTCTTACCAAGCTCCTGCCCTGTCTACTGGAGCATGGCCTGGGCAGGGAGGAGGAGTCCCCCAAGACTGCCAAAAATGGGCCTCTCCAAGGTCCTGGAAAACCCGCGTGGTGCCCTGTGGAGGTCAGCAAGACGATCCTCTGGCCGGAGAGCATCAGCGTGGTGCAATGTGTGGAGCTCTCTGAGGCCCCGGTGGACAATGAAGAGGAGGAGGAGGTGGAGGAAGATAAAAGAAGCCTCTGCCCATCGCTGGAGGGCAGCGGGGGCAGCTTCCAGGAGGGCAGAGAGGGCATCGTGGCCCGGCTGACGGAAAGCCTCTTCCTGGACCTTCTCGGCGGTGAGAATGGGGGCTTTTGCCCGCAGGGCCTGGAGGAGTCATGCCTTCCGCCCCCCTCGGGGAGTGTGGGCGCTCAGATGCCCTGGGCTCAGTTCCCGAGGGCCGGGCCCCGGGTGGCGGCGCCCGAGGGCCCGGAGCAGCCTCGCCGCCCCGAGTCCGCTCTTCAGGCCTCCCCGACCCAGAGCGCAGGCAGCTCGGCTTTCCCAGAGCCGCCCCCTGTCGTCACAGACAACCCCGCGTACCGCAGCTTCGGCAGCTTTCTGGGCCAGTCCTCCGATCCCGGCGACGGTGACTCCGACCCAGAGCTGGCCGATCGCCCCGGGGAAGCGGACCCCGGCATCCCCTCTGCCCCCCAGCCCCCGGAGCCACCTGCCGCCCTCCAGCCTGAGCCAGAAAGCTGGGAGCAGATCCTGCGCCAGAGTGTCCTCCAGCACCGGGCAGCCCCGGCCCCCGGCCCGGGCCCCGGCAGCGGCTACCGGGAGTTCACGTGCGCCGTGAAGCAGGGCAGCGCCCCCGACGCCGGGGGGCCGGGCTTCGGCCCTTCTGGGGAAGCGGGGTACAAGGCCTTCTGCAGTCTGCTCCCTGGCGGTGCCACCTGCCCGGGGACATCTGGGGGTGAGGCCGGCAGTGGGGAGGGGGGCTACAAGCCCTTCCAGAGCCTCACTCCTGGCTGCCCTGGGGCCCCCACCCCAGTCCCTGTCCCCCTGTTCACCTTTGGACTGGACACGGAGCCACCTGGCAGCCCTCAGGACTCGCTCGGCGCAGGCAGCTCCCCAGAGCACCTGGGTGTGGAGCCGGCAGGGAAGGAGGAGGACAGCCGTAAGACCCTGCTGGCCCCAGAGCAGGCCACAGACCCCCTCAGGGACGACCTGGCCAGTAGCATCGTCTACTCAGCCCTCACCTGCCACTTGTGTGGCCACCTGAAGCAGTGGCACGACCAGGAGGAGCGTGGCAAGGCCCACATAGTGCCCAGCCCCTGCTGTGGCTGCTGCTGTGGAGACAGGTCCTCACTCCTGCTGAGCCCCCTGAGGGCCCCGAACGTCCTGCCAGGTGGGGTTCTGCTGGAGGCCAGCCTCTCTCCGGCCTCCCTGGTACCCTCGGGGGTCTCAAAGGAGGGCAAATCCTCTCCGTTCTCCCAGCCTGCCTCCAGCAGTGCTCAGAGCTCAAGCCAGACCCCCAAAAAGCTGGCCGTGCTTTCCACAGAGCCCACATGCATGAGCGCTTCTTAGATGCATCCTCTGGTTGCTGATGTCTGCAGGTGAGGGCTGGGCCTTAGCCATGCCTGTGACACGCCTCCCCCTGGAAGGGGGCCAGGCTGCCAGATTTACAAAAGACTTGGAAAACCCTGGCATGAAGTTGTGAGGCGGTCTGACACGGGGGTGCAGAGACTGGACCTCCCCCTGCATCTCCCTGCCTTGGCCCGGGACTGTCACCTCCCATGGGAGTGGATGGCCTGGGGCAGAGGCACCTTCAGGGATGAGGAGCTCCTTGGGCACCTCGGCTTGGCCACGTCATCGGCCCACAGCTTGTCCAGTGTGCTGTCCCTGTCATGGCCCCCAGGCGTGCTTTGTCCATCTAATCGCCGGGTGACTTGTGTCTTGCCCAGTTCTGGGATGCGCTCCTGCTATCCCATGGATTGGGCACTGAGCCTAGAAACCAAGCAAGCCAACAGGTACATGCCTTGGGAAATTGAAGTCCAGGAAGGGTGGTAATTTGCCCAGAGGTGCCCATCTGTCTGTCAACAGACCTTCCTTAGGTTGACACTGGGGGCAGACCTGGGCCGTGGCGGGGCAGCTTTGTCATGTGCTGGTATCAAACACAAAAGTACACAGAAGATTGTGATCACCAAGCCATGACGAGTTGCTGGCGGCTTCCTCACACCCTAAGACTGGGGGCTCCTGTGAAGCACGGGATCCCCAGAATAAACACAGCCAGCTACCTTGGGGCCACTCTGCGCCCCCGTGGATGCTTGCCCGCAGCCACGGAGAGGCGGGACGCAGAGAGTGGTTCCCGTCCAGTGACCCGGCCGAGCTGGGCGTTCTGGGCGGTCCACACCGGGCACACTTAGCCTGCACATTGACCTACCCCTCAGGTTGAGTAATGTTTGTTTGCGTCTCAAAGATTATTTTATCACCTGGTATTTGTCTATGCTGAGGAGGGTGGAACGAGAGGGTGTGGAGTTTTATATAAATAAAGGCTGTTTATCTCCTCCCCCTTCCTCCCCCACATTTATTAAACAGACACACTGCCAGACCTGGTTGTGAGCCCTTTATCTCTGTTCATTCACTGAATCTTGCCGTCCAGAGGAAATGAGGTCTAAAAGGTTAAATAACCTTCTCCTATTTGGGTCCCCACCCCCATCCCCGAGACAGGGATTCAAGTGCAGGTAGCTGCTTTAGGGGGTGATTCCAGGACACCTTGCTTGGGAGTCAAGCAAGGTCAGGAGGCGGTAAAGGGCGTGTTACCCAACGGGGCTAGCCTGGGCAGCTGACCTTCACCCCACCCAGAGCCTTGGATGGCCTTGCAATGGCGCAGGCCTGAAGGTATCCCTGCAGAGGTAGGGGGCTGGGGCGTTTGTCCACCGCTGCTCTCTGGTCCAGGGCTGCCTCCAGAGGCATCAATTCTCCAGCACTTCAGCTGCTCCAGGAAATAAGTCACCAGGCTGAGAGTTAATATCTGGGCAGCCTTTGGCGCATCAAGGAGACGTGGACGGAGTACTGTCCGCAAGTGCTACACTTGGCCAAGGTCACACAGCGAGTTAGGGCGGGCCTGTCTGTAGCTGAACCCAGGCAGCGTCCCCATTAGCTAGGGTGCCTGGACAAGTGATCCATGCTCGACGTCCAGGCAGACGGTATGAGGATGCAGGCAGGGGATTTAAGCTCTGGGATAGTTCTGGTCTCTGCGTAGCTACCCTGATGGCCACACGTGGAAAGTAAGGGGCTTAGAGGTTCAAGGTTCCTTTCTGTTCGGGTGTTCTACACAATGCACTAGAAGCCATGGGGGACTCGCTACCTCACATGCAGCCTGGTGTTTGTTAGAAATCCTTCCTTTGTGCTGAGCCCAAATCTATCCCTTTCGATGCCCAAGCCGACCTCTCACCCCACAATTTACAGATGGGAGAACTTAGCGTGAGAGAGGAAAAGGGACTTGTCCAAGGTCACGCTGTGAATGACAGCCTGAACTTTTTGCCTATAGGAGCTCCTTATGAAAAGGCATATGTAAAAATTTGGAATCAAAAGAACTACTTAGGGCCAAGCAATATGCTAAGTGCTGTATATCTGCTACGTCACAGCTCTAGTAGGCGGGTTCGATTCTCCCAATTTTATAGATAAGGAAGCAGGCCCAGAGAGGGTGAAGGTTAGCTTAGGACCACACAGTGAGGACATCCTGGAGCAGGACTTGAACCCAGGTCAGACGTGGAGGGCTCCCAGCCACCACAGAATGTATGCCACCTACGTGAGTGTCAGCCCTAAATCCATCTTGCCTGAGTGTTGTCTCAGAAAATCACATTTTAAAAGTAAGCAGCAAACAGAGAAAACATGTTTTCATGTTTTGAGTTTTGTGTGAGTGGTGGAGGGGCGGTTGGGCTGGAAGTCCAACAACAGAACTGAAGTTGATCACCTTGTCGTCTCCCCAGGGTCTTAAGAGAAGGGGACCCAAGTGGTCAGCTGAGGCTCCTATTACAGAGTTGTCTGGGCTTTGGGAAGTGGGAATGGAGAATTAGACTCCTCCCATTTCTTAAGTGGATTTAAACCCACCCTCCTAGGTTCAGGGAAGCTGGGGAAAGGCCACTGTTTTTGCTTCCCTAAATCCTCTTCCCCAGCTTAACACAAGGAAGGAGGAAGCAGAAGGCAGGAAAGCTGCACCTGCCACCGGTATTTACTGAGCACCTACTGTGTGCTCAGCACTGTGCCAGATACTGAAGGCTCTCACTGAGTGAGACGAGGTCCCTTCCTCCCTGGATCTTACAGTTCATTGTAGGAGACAGACATTAAATAGACAAAGGAGAAGGTTACACTGGGGGGTATTATGGAGAAAAGAGGAGTCTGAGGTAGGGGGAACTAACAAGGGAGGTCTTTAAGGAGATGACATTTAAGCTGAGTCTGCCATGACCGGAAGAAGCCAGGAAGTGCTGGAGGAAGAGCATTCTGAACAGAGGGGAGAGCAAGTGCAAAGGCCCTGAGGCATAATGAATTCAACACAGTCACAGTTCCAAAAGATCAGCTACAGCGCAGTGAGCCAGGGACAGTGGTGGGAGATAAGCTCAGGCAGGATGGGAGCTGGAGAGAGGAATTTACATCTTGGTTCAACTGCACATTAACCCATAGGCTGAGGGGATCCCTGGGTGGCGCAGCGGTTTAGTGCCTGCCTTTGGCCCAGGGCGCGATCCTGGAGACCCGGGATCGAGTCCCACGTCGGGCTCCCAGTGCATGGAGCCTGCTTCTCCCTCTGCCTGTGTCTCTGCCTCTCTCTCTCTCTCACTGTGACTATCATAAATAAATAAAAATTTAAAAAAAATTAAAAAAAAAAACCCATAGGCTGAGAAACACGGTCTGATGGAAACCAGCCACCAATCTTTAATCTCTCCAATCCCCAAAAGAAGCCGCCCAGCCGGAGCCAGAGAGGGGAAGTGAAGCCACTGGAAGTGTTCCTCCATCCAGCAGGGCTCCCTCCCACCTTGCAGAAGTGGGGGACTCAGGTTCCTCCTGACAGCAGTGACTGGCTACAGTTTAAAATCCTCGTTGCTGGGACGCCTGGGTGGCTCAGTGGTTGAGCGTCTGCTTTTGACTCAGAGAGTGATCCCGGGGCCCCGGGATCGAGTCCCACGTCGGGCTCCCTGCATGGAGCCCGCTTCTCCCTCTGCCTGTGTCTCTGCCTCTCTCTCTCTCTCTGTCTCTCATGAATAAATAAAAAAATCTTTAAAAATAAAATAAAAGCCTCATTGCTGATATTTTCACTCGGGTGTGAAGTGACTTCACCCAGGGAATGGCTAGCTGCCAGGGACCTTCTTGGAATTTCTTCAACAAAGAACTTTTTTTTTTTAATTTTTATTTATTTATGATAGGCACACAGTGAGAGAGAGAGAGGCGCAGAGACACAGGCAGAGGGAGAAGCGGGCTCCATGCACCGGGAGCCTGACGTGGGATTCGATCCCGGGTCTCCAGGATCGCGCCCTGGGCCAAAGGCAGGTGCCAAACCGCTGCGCCACCCAGGGATCCCAACAAAGAACTTTCTAAAATCTCCTTAAAATCTTGTCCTTGGCCTCCCCGTTCTCCAAATTAGGCAAGGAACCCCAAGGTTTTTGGGGTGTGGAGCCCCAGGCCCCTTCTCTGCCGTATCCCCTTTATCCTGTCCATCCCTTGGCTTTCTCATTTGTCAAACAGGAAGAGTAATTAAACCCGCATCCTCGGGGCATTCTGGAGATAGGCTCCCTCATCATCATCATCACCGCCATCATCTCTTGGCGCTCTGGCTTATTATGCCCACCCCTTCACTGGTCAGGAGTTCTCCACCTGGCAACTCACCCCTTCACTCCAGCGTTTATTAACTATACCCTGAGAGTCAGTTTGTTGTTAAAGAAAACACAAAAATTCAAATTACCAGCATGGATCAAAGTTTTGTTTTAGATTTGCAGGAAGAAGGAAGGAGAAAGACAAAATATTGGCTCAAAGGACAATTTTAGGAAAGGGATTTTGTAACAAGACAAAGGAATGTCCAGAACAGCACCGTCCAACAGAACTTTTTTGCTACAATGGGAGGGTTTCACGCTGTCCAGTACAGTCCACGTGTGTGGCTGGGAAGCGCTTGAAATGCGGCTAGTGTGACTGAGGAACCGATCCTTAAACTTTATTTTTTTAAGATTGATTGATTGATTTATGATAGACACAGAGAGAGAGAGAGAGGCAGAGACACAGGCAGAGGGAGAAGCAGGCTCTATGCCAGGAGCCCAATGCGGGACTCGATCCTGGGACTGCAGGATGGCGCCCTGGGCCAAAGGCAGGTGCTAAACCGCTAAGCCGCTAAACCACCCGGGGATCTCCCATCCTTAAACTTTATTGACGACATTTAAATGCAAATAGCCATCTGTGACTAGCGATTATAGTATTGGGCAGTGCAGGTTGCTAGAGCATTTTCTTCCCACATACCTTTGTCCATTGTCTCAGTGTGGACCTGGGAAGATGGAAGAGGGGACAGGATGGGCGGCACAGATGTTTGCCCCAAGGGGGGCCCGGGGAGCCAGGATCTGGCGAATCAGGTGGGCCCAGCCCAAGAGTGTCCCCACCCCAGGACTGCCCCCTCGGGAGCTGGAGGTGGGCGTAGGTGTGGGCGGGGCGAGATGCTGGCAGCGGGAGTTTCCCAGCATGCCCCGCGGGGCTGGACCAGAGGTGCGCAGAGCAGGAGGGCGCTGGGCCAAGCAGACCCGGGTGGCCCGCTGATGCGGATGCATTGATTTCGGGTCTCCCAGCCCCTTCCCCGCACACCTCCAGCCTCGATTTTACAAGGATTTCCCCCGTTCCCCGGGGAGGGGGAATGCCTCTGCTTTATTTTACTTTTTACACAAAAGCCCTGCTTACCATTTGCTTGTTTGTTTGTTTGTTTGCATTTGATCACTAAATTGGCACGTGCCGGCCTTCTCCGATTCAGAGAAAACATAAAGTTATAAAGAGGAAAGTGAAAACCACCGGAAATCCCATCCCCCGCCAGCTCCTGGCACCATGTGGGCGGTCACAAAATGAATGTTTGTTTTTGAAGGTGTAGCTCTGTGAACATCCTGTTGAATAAACTTTCTGACATTATTTTCCCACGAAAGTTATTAATCAAAAAACGAAAAGGCCAGCAAGAAGTTTTGAGCCACTGCAAGGGAGGCGTGAGGTCAGCGGAACCCCACAGCAGGGCTATGACGTGGGGGGGACTTGCCCATGACGAGCCCTGATTCCTGACCACTCTCCGCCACTCGCTGCCGGTATTTGCGTACCCCTCTGACAGCTCCCAGGACACGGAGGCTCGGGGCGCCTGGGTGGCTCAGTGGTTGAGCGGCTGCCTTCGCCTCAGGTCCTGATCCCGGGGTCCTGGGATCGAGTCCCGCATCTGGGTCCCTGCATGGAGCCTGCTTCTCCCTCTGCCTGTGTCTCTGCCTCTCTCTGTGTTTCTCAAGAATAAACAAAATCTTTAAAAAACAAAAACCACTGAGGCTCTGAGAAGCAAGGGCTCTGCACTCATCCTGCCTCATTTGGACCTGCCTGTGCCAATTCGGGGCTGTGTGGCAGTGGTCAAAATACTTGACCACTCTGGGCCTCAGTTTCCACCCCATCAAAGACCGGTAAGAGAGTTAGCAGGCAGCCCACAGTGACGGGATGAGGAGCAGGTGTCATGATCGGTGCCCAGCGCTCGGGTGGTGCCTAAGACAGCTGATCACCCTTTGCCACCCCTTGCCACGTGTTGATTGCACCCGGGACCAGTAGGGGGACTGGCTGCATCGGACTGGCTGCAGGCTCGCTCTTTGGTCCCTGCTGCCCCCTAGTGGCCCGCTGCGACCCCGGGGGGCCTACCTCTGTCCTGGAGACTCAAGTCTAGGGTGGAGCGACGCCCAGAAAAGTTGGCCCAGGAGATCCCACTGTCCCCAGCCCCGCCTCTCTGTCATCTCTGCCTTTCTCCCCCATACCCTTCAGCACCTTGCAAAAAGGGTCTGGCACGCTTTAGGAGCTCAGAATGCGGTAAGGACCAGCTGTGTGGCTCAGGGCCCGTCACATAACCTCTCTGTGCTTGCTTCCTCCTCCGTAAAATGAGAACGATACTACTACCGCCCTCAGGGACCAGTTGTTAAAAATTAAATATGCTTATTTGTGTAAGCCTTAGGATGGTGTCTGCACATAGTTAAGTGCTTGTCCAAGGGCTTGCTCGCATTCTTCCTATTATACTGACGGGGTCGGTGTGGGTGTTGTGGGAATGAAGGCATAAAACACAATTAAAGGAAATAATGACGTTCTAAATTGAATGCTATACTTTATCGCAAAAAGGTCAGACTAGCACAACAGAAATCCAGGGGAGAAATGGTCCCAATGGCATCATCGCACCAATGCAAGTTTGTATCTGTCCACACATCAATTCTAGATGTTGTTCGGATGCAGAGTCAGTGCCTATATCTTTGCAGAGGTGTGGACCACGTGGGTGTCCACGTATCTATCCATCCGTACACATTATATATTTTTTCTCCCTCCCAGCCTCGCTATTTTACTGCAGGCTCTTCCTCCCTCCTGCTCACATTCTTGCATACCTTCCCCATCTCTCAGGGTCTTGCCCACACTCTGCCTCTCTCCTCCCCATGGACCCGTGTCATCAAGCTCTCAATAGATCTTTCCAGAGAAAGAGGACGAGATAAGGGCGGGGGGGGGGTGGCCTGGGAAGGTTAGAAGGACCCTAACTCACCTCGTCCCATGGATATAATAGCACCACATCGGTGTCGATAACCCAGAGCATGAGACTGGATAGAGATGCAGAAGGAGGGACTGATAGTAAGCCAAACTTCTTTTTTTTTTTTTTTTAAGATTTTTATTTACTTATTCATGAGAGACACACCCAGAGAGAGAGAGAGAGAGAGAGAGAGAGAGAGAGAGAGAGAGGCAGAGACACAGGCAGAGGGAGAAGCAGGCTCCATGCAGGGAGCCCGATGTGGGACTTGATCCCTGGTCTCCAGGATCACACCCTGGGCTGAAGGCGGTGCTAAACCGCTGAGCCACGCGGGCTGCCCCAACCTCTGGATTCTTAAATAAACCATAAACTTGCTTTCATGTAAGCCATTGCAGAGCTTCTTTTACAGCCATAAAATAGTCTTAAAGATTGTGGTAGGTAGAATAATGAGGCTTCAAAGATATTCACATCATAATCCCTGGAAACTGTGAACATGTTATGTTACATTGCAAGGGGAAGTCAAGGTTGAAAGTGGAATCGAGATTGCTGATGGACTGATTTTACAATGGGAATATTGTCCTGGATTATTCAGATGGCTCCAAGGCTCATCTGATCACAAGTTGTCCTTATAAATGAAAAGCAATTGTAGGAGAGTTAGCGTCAGAGAGAAATTTGAAGATACTATGCTGCTGGCTTTCAAGGTGGAAGAAACGGGACTTTGGGTGACTGCTAAAAGCTGGAAAAATCAAGGAACAGATTCTTCCCCAGAGTCTCCAGTGTCCTGCTGACACTTTGATTTTTAGCTCAGTGAGACCAATTTCAGTCTTCTGACCTCCAAGACTCTGAGATAACACATTTCTGTTTCAAGCCACTAGATCTGTAGCAACTTGTTATGGCAGCAATAGGGAACTAGTGTATGGAAATTTCCATGTGTCTTTTTGGGTTGAGAACACATCCCCAGGGGCAGCCTGGGTGGCTCAGCGGTTTAGCGCCACCTTCAGCCTGGGCCGTGATCCTGGAGACCCGGGATCCTGTCCCACATCGGGCTCCCAGCGTGGAGCCTACTTCTCCCTCGGCCTGTGTCTCTGTCTCTCTCTCTCTCTCTGTCTCTCATGAATAAATGAATAAAATCTTAAAAAAAAAAAAAAGAAAGAAAAGAAAACACATCCCCATCCTCTGTCTCATGGTTGGCACTCAGTCTCCACTTCCAAAGGATTCCGTCAAATGTCTGTCCACCCTTACATCCACAGGCATCCATCATCTCTTCTTGAAGTGAATGTAGAGCAGGGAAGTCTTCAGAACTTGCCACCAGTACTGTAGTGTTCAGAATTCAAAGCTCTAGGGTTTCCATCTTGAGATCCTTAATAATTTCATTTTTGAATATGTGTTTTGCAAAGAAAGTCCAATGGGACTTTGGAGCATGCACCAAGGGCTTGGAGTCTCAGCTCATATGTGGTGCCACCCCCCACCACCTGCCCGCTTCTCTGGATCAGGTGCTTGGCCACCTGCTCCTCCACCCCCTGGCACTCTGGACCCTGCTCAGTCTCCCCCTTTCCACCCCTACCCAGCATTGGTGCAGCCTTCTGCCCTTGGATGGGGCCTGGGTGCAGTCACAAAGGAGGGTTGCAGTCAGCTGCTCATTTCATGGGATCCTGGGCTGGAGCATGGTGCTGGCCATCCATGCCCAAGGTGTGTGTGTTGGGTGGCCAGAAGCCACAATCAGCCAAGCCAGCAAGTCAAGCCTCTGGCCCACTCCCCATCTGGGTACCAAGAGTCCCCATTTGGATTCTTAGTGCTTTTTGAACTAAAAGACTTGCACTTCCATTTTGCTCTGAGCCCTTCAAATTATGTAGCTGTTCCTGAAATGGGGTCATTCCTTGTCTCCAAGGTTGAGCTCACCACTCTCTCTGGATCCCAAAACACCATCATCCCCCTGCGTTCTCAGCTTCTTCCGTCTGCAAGCTTCTTCCCATCACTGTGTGTCTCTGTTCAACTCCCCTCCATCTGCAAACAATCAGGGGTTCCCTCCGCCTCTCCTACTTCTCCCTCTTTCTCTCTCTCCTTCCCTCCCCAGCCACATTCTTGAAAGCTGTCTCCTCTGTCTCCACTTCCTCCCTGCACACCCACTCCTCAACCCTCTGTGCAGAAGCTGCCAGCACTTCTGCCATGAAACTGCTCTCTCTGAGGCCAGCCACCACGTCCACATCCGTTTAAACCATACTTTTCTGTCCTCCTTGGTTCTCCTGCTACTGGCTGCTTGCTCCTGCTCAGTCTCCTTTCTTAGGGTCTTCTCCTCTGCTCCCTCTCTCTCTTTTTTTAAAAGATTTTATTTATTTATTCATGAAAGACACAGAGAAAGAGAGAGGCAGAGGGAGAAGCAGGCTCCATGCAGGAAGCCGATGTGGGACTTGACCCCGGGACTCCAGGATCACGCCCTGGGCCAAAGGCACATGCTCAACCGCTGAGCCACCCAGGCATCCCCTCTCTCTATTTTTTTTAAGAGAGGGAGTGGGGGGGCAGCCTGGGTGGCTCAGTGGTTTAGTGCTGCCTTCAGCCCAGGGCGTGATCCTGGAGACCTGACCCAGGATCAAGCCCACGTCAGGCTCCCTGTGAGGAGCCTGCTTCTCCCTCTGCCTGTGTCTCTGCCTCTCTCTCTCTCCTCTCTGTTTCTCATGAATAAATAAATAAAATCTTAAAGAGAGAGAGAGAGCAAGAGAGAGTGGGATGGAACAGAGGGAGAGGGACAGAGAGAATCTTAAGCAGGCTCCATGCTGGCCAGGGA
Source organism: Canis lupus baileyi (assembly GCF_048164855.1). Taxonomy (NCBI): domain Eukaryota; kingdom Metazoa; phylum Chordata; class Mammalia; order Carnivora; family Canidae; genus Canis; species Canis lupus. Next base: position 58,394,861 of record NC_132845.1, read on the forward strand.
GCCTGACACAGGACTTGATCTCACAACCCCGAGATCACGACCTGAACCAAAATCAAGAATCGGGCACTTAACCAATGGAGGCACCCCTCCTCTGCCCTACCTTAAATATTGGGAGTCTTCAGCACCCCCTGCACACCTACACACACACACACACTCCATGGACAATCTCTTCTGTTTCCATTGTTTGGGAGGAAAACTTTTCTTATACCCTTCAAAGGTTCTTGGGCTGGTTTAAGAATTTGTTTTTTAAGATTTTATTTATTTATTCATGACAGAGAGAGAGAGAGAGAGAGGCAGAGGGAGAGGGAGAAGCAGGCTCCATACAGGGAGCCTGATGTGGGACTTGATCCCGGGTCTCCAGGATCACACCTCGGGCCGAAGTGAAGGTGGCGCTAAATCGCTGGGCCACCGAGGCTGCCCTGGTTTAAGAATTAAATTGATATGAGAAAGATTAACAGGAGGAAAAAAATCCCGGGGTTTAATTAGGTACACATGGAGATCCAATAATAAAATTGAGACCTAAGAAATGACTCAAAATATGAAACTTTTATATGTTTTAGACAAAGAAACATAAATCTGTGAGGAATTGACAGGACAAAGAAAACATGTTCGGGAGCTTTGATTAGTAAAGAGATCTAAACAAAATTTGGGTTGGGTCAATAAATTAGTAAAAGTAACAAGGTTTGTTTACACAGGCTCTTGGCCCTGAATTTCCCACTTCTGGTGTTATCACAGGAAGGGGACCTTTCACATCGAAGATTTATTTCCTGCTTTCAGAGGGACAGAGAAGCGGTCACAGTGTCCTTTTTGTATGGGCTGTCTTAGATGACCTTAGCTCAACATAAGGCATATGCCAAAGTGACACATTTTGGGGCAGCCACCCCTGAACCCCATTACCACAGAGAGTTAACTACAACGTTCAGTAAATCTGAACTGGAGTTTCGTAAGGCAGGGACTGTGTGGCCCAGCACCTAGCATAGTGGCTGGCACATAGAATGTGCTTGATAAACATTTGTTCATTCGAATGAATGGTGTCTTCTAAATATATCTCCCCAACCCTGGTCTCTTACCTGAACTCCAAACCCATATATCTGTCTTACTTTTCATCTCCCACCCAGACACTTCACACATCCTGTCTAGTACACATTACTATCTAATGTGACATATGACATATTATTAAGTCCTTTCTTACCAGGTCTCCCACATCTCCCCCACTAGAAGATAGGGTCTCCACGGGGACAGAGATTTTTGTTTGGTTGGTTCACTGCTGTATCCACTGCTGTGGTACACAGTAGGTGCTCAATAAATACTTTCTGAGCAGATGAATGGGTCTCCACACAGATGTCCCCACACGTCAGAATCAGTACATCCCAAACTGAGCTCTTCATCACTCTCCCCAAACCTCCTCCTTCTGGGTCTCCACTGCTAAAGCCGGGCAGTGGGCATCACCCCGGGCTGCCCATTTCCTCCCTCCCTACTGAGATTCAGGCATGCGTGCCCCTTTGCTGCTCACACTGCCTCCTGGCTCCCGTTAGGCAAAAGTGTGGGTCACATATACTCAGGACAACTCAAGTATAGGACATTTACCCAGGGGAACCCAGGTGAGGAAACACAAACCTGGAAGCCCTAAGATGATTTGAGGTGGCACATGGGTATGGCATAAAAGAGCAACAAACCCAGAAAGCAATTCCTTTTTCGTTTCTCTTTCTCTTCTTCTGACTAGCCTTCCATAGGCTACAGTATCTCCCTAAGATTGAATAACTCAGTTTTGGTTTCATTGTTTTTGTTTTTACAGTTCCCTTCTATTTATGATAAAGGATTCTTGTTTTTCTATTCGTGATGTTGACAGTATTTCTTTTTTATAATAAAATGATTTAAGTAAAACCGGTAGGTCAATAGGAAAACAAGTTTAAGTACATAATGGTGGAGGAAAAGAGGTAAGCGTGAAAGATAGAACCTGTGGCAGTGTGCACAGGGGACACAATTTTGGAAGAACCTGGTCCACAGGTCAGAGTTCAAAGCCCTTTGTAACCTAGATCCTGACTCCTTTACACCCTAGACACCATGACCTGCCACCCCTGGATACCATGACTTGTTGCCCTTGGACACTCTGACCTGTTACCCCTGGACAACGTGACCTGGTCATCCCTAGGCACCTTGACCTGAGCACCTAGAATCTATGAGCTGGTATGATACTGTGATTAATGATAAAAAAAAAAAAACCCAGGTTGTGATGTCTCTGGGGGCCTGGTCATGGTATCTGGGGATGGCCAGGTCATATTGATGAGTGGTCCCCAGGTCTTCATGTTTAGAGGGGTCCAGGTATGATTCTGACACTAATTTTGATGTGTGTGTGTGTGTGTGTGTGTGTGTGTGTGTATCTCCACACCACCAAGCAGTTAACTCAGTTCTAACACTACCCACCTGGAGAGGCATCAGTTCCCACAGCCTGAGGGCTCAGCTCTACAAGGTTGCTCCACCCCACTTCAGACCCCAATCTCAAGTCTGAGTTGTCACCAGAGGTTTGGTGTTTGTTCAACAGCTCCTAAAACTCTTGGAATTTCCTAAGTGATTAGAGCAATATGTGTCTTTTGTTAACGTTGATGAGGTGACCTTTGGGAAGTCCCTAGATCACCTAAGGAAGGGGGCTGGCTGCCAGGGGAACCAGCCATGTGATTAGGCTGGAAGGTGTCCTTTCTACCTCTTTGACCTTTGGGGGAGGGAGAGGCGCTGGAGACTGAGTTCAGTCACCAAAGGTCAATGATTTCATCAATCACGGCTATTTCCCAAAGCCTCCATAAAAACCAGAAAGGGCGACGTTGTGAGGGCCTCTTGGGTTGGTAAACATGGAGAGGCTGGGACAATGGTGAGCTCTAGCGAAGCCTGGAAGCTGAGCCCTTTCTCCGTATCTTGACCTAGAACCCGAAACCTGGCTGTTCCTGCGTTATATCCCTTCATAATAAACTAAACTTAGAGGTGGTTGCCGTGTCTAGTAAATAACATGTTTCACTGAGTTCTGTGAGCCGCCCTAGCGAATTAATCACACCCAAGGAGGGGATGCTGGAACCTCTGGTGACAACTCAGATTTGAGATTGGTGTCTGAAGTGGGGTGGAGCAACCTTGTAGGGCTGAGCCCTCAGCCTGTGGGATCTGATGCCTCTCCAGGTGGGTGTAGTGTTAGTGCTTGGTGGTGGGGAGATACACACACACACACACATCGAAACTAGTGTCAGAATCATACCTGGACCCCTTTAGACATGAAGACCTGGGGACCACTCATCAATATGACCTGGCCATCCCCAGACACCATGACCCGGCCACCCAGAGACACCACGACCTGGGCATTCTCTAATTATCATGACCTGTTCCCCCTTAGATCCCATGACCTGGCCACTGTACCCAGACCACACTGTGCATTTGCAACCCCCCAAGCCTTTACTCATGCCCTTCTCTCTACCAGGTGTGCCCTCCCCACTTCTCCATCCAGGAGCAAAGGGACTCTGATTCCGTCTGCCCAGCATCTGCTGCTCCCTCTTCTGAAAATGGCCTCTGGTCTTCCTTGGGGACAATCTCTCCCTACCCTTAGTTCATGTTGCCTGCATGGACTTGATCTCACTCCCAGCTTTCCAACAAGATACATGCCTCAGGCTTGGCCAGTCAGAACATTCCTTCCCCAATCTACAGAGTATTGGTTCAGGGACAGACATATGATTAAATCTGACCAATGGGAGTCTTTAATGACATGATCTTTGGGACCATTAGAAAAAAGACCTGTTCTTTCCTTAGGGCTTCCTAAACTGGTAGGTTATAGGCTTGGATTTCTGAATTTTTTTTTTTTTAATCCCACCAGAGTCTCACTCAGCCTAAGAAAGAAGCCAACACAGAATAAAGTAGATCCACGAGGTTGGGCCTTCCAGTCTGAAGGAATCATTTGAGTACCTTGATCCATTCGTGCCTGCAGCTATATTCTCAAACTTAAAAAAAAAATTTTTTTTTTATGAGCCAGTGAGCTCATTTAGAAAAACCAGTTTCTGTCACTTACAACCACAAGGCTCTTGATTGAAAAAGCTTATTTTTTAAAATTGAGATTGAATTCACATCATTTACATCAAAATTCCCCATTTTAATCATTTAAAAATATATAATGTAGTGGGTTTTAGTATATTCACAATGTTGTACGCCCGTCACCACTATCTAATTCCATTACCACCCCCGGCCTCCTCACAAAAAAAACCCCTAACCCATCAGCAGTCCCTCCCAATTTCCCCTCCCCTATCCCCCCAGTAATTAATGAAATCTCATCCTTTAATGACGAGTTTCAGTGGACATTTCTCTGTGAGCCTGTCCCTAAACACAGGACAGAATTTTCTCTCTTTACCACACATCCCTCTATTAACGCTTATTGTAATTGTCAGTTTTATTTTTTGTATTTGATAATGGAATATTTCAAACATACAGGAAGTCACTGTTGATAATGGAATATTTCAAACACACAGGAAGTCTCTCCTACCAGACACGTTGAGGACAGGGTCTAGAATCTATTTCCTCTTGTGTCTCCCAGCCCCTGACCCAGGGCCTGGCCCAGACGAGATGTTCAGCGGAGGCACAAAACATAACAAAGAGTGAACAAGGGCTCACTCTAAACTTCCCAGACCCCCGCCAGGCCAAGACGTGAAGATGCTGACCAGCGTTTGCTGACCGGCTGATTGACGTCTCCAGTGAACACTTCCACCGTGGAAGCCCCTGTTTACGTGTGATGGGGGTGGGGTGGGGATGATGCTTTAGCTGAACAGATCACCTCCCACGCACTGACATTTAATTAACCCCAAATTAAAGTTACAGGTGGTTGCCGTGTCTGGGTACCCCCCCAAAATTTCCCCAAGCTGCACCCACTTCAGATGCTTAGAGGTGGCATATGGGGAGGCAGAGTGAACCAGTGACCGTGGGCATGTTGGCTTACCTTCTCTCAGTCTCAGCTGTCCCATATGTACAAAGGGGTTAAAAATAGCAAGTACCTTGTAGGGTCATCTGAAGATTAAACAAACGAAGACTTATATGGTACTTAGTCCCAGCTCGTTTAACAAGCCTGTTAGACAGGATGCGTTGGCTGGTTTAACCAAGAAGTGCGTGAGATCAATAAAGCCACTGCACATGCTATTTCCTTTGCATGGAAAGAACTCCTTTCTACCCCTCACTCACTCTATTATTACATTTCAGCTTAGATGTCACCTCCTCCAGGAAGTCCTCCGGCTCCCCAGACCTTGGTAAGGTGCCTCTCCTCTGGGCTCCTCAGCAGCCGAGCTTTCCCGTCTGCACAGGTAGGGATGGTCTGAGGCACCCCGGGATGCCCAGTGTCCAGCACAGGGCGACGGCTGAGTTCATGAAAGGACAAAGCAGAACACCCATTAAAGGATGAGCAAGAGTTTTTTGTTTTATTCTCATCCCTGGCCCTTCTAACTGGACTCCCGCCCTGCCCTGGGCACCAGGGCTCTGGCTCTGTCCTCCATGTGTCCCCAGAAAGAGAAGGTTGTGGATCAGGGGTGTGCCCAGGCTGGCTCCCACCAGCTCCCGGGGGTCGACTGTGTGCATCTCTCAGCTCTGCGTGTGGTGGCATCGGGTTGCTAGCTTGAAATTGGCCATGGTGGCAGTTTGTACACCATAGAGAGCAGTAATGCCACGTACGGGGTTTTTGGGTTTTGCTCCTCAATGGCTGGCTGAGCAGCCCACTGCCAGCTGTGATTGGGTGCCCCCAGAGACTGCAAATTTTGATCTGCCCAGGACATGCTTCTCCTTCCTTCTCCACCACTGTCCAGTTCGGTGCATGGAGCTCCCTCTGCCTGGGCCAATCTTCCCTGCTCCCCCCACAGCTGAGTACAGCTCCCGTGTGGCCCTCGACCTCTTTGTAGGACAAACCCTGGGCTTACTTACTCCTGTCCCTCTTTCCCTGCCTCGCTGCACCCAGCCCAGGGTGCCAGCTGCAGCTGTCAGTACATACTTGTTGATTGACTGATGGACAGTTTTTGACAAACATTTTTGTGAGTTTGACCTTTCCTCCGTGTCAATGCGGGGAAACCACAGCAGCCTGAACTTTCAGTAAAGGGGAGCCTCTTTGAGGAAGGGAGTCTTTGCAGAAAGTCAGCACAGCTGCCTGGAAATCGAGTCATCGCTGCCCTTCCTCCCTCTGTGTGCAGCCTCTTGGAAGAACGCAGGTGGCTCTGGGCCACGGCTCCCTCAGGTGGAAGGTAGGGGAAGAGAAGGAGGTGCAGGACTTTGGGTGGAGGTTCTTGATGGGGCAGGAGGCCCCGAGAAGGCTGGGGCAGGGCTGGGGGCCTTGCACACTCGTGTGCACACATGCCAGCATGCATGGGGGTGTGCCTATTTCTGCAAATGTATATGGTATTAGTCACTTGGGTCATGGTTTGGTTTCAGATGGGTTGATGGAGGCTCACGGACCCTTGGAACACAGCAGATGCTAAAAACTGTCCCCTGTACTCCATTCACCTCTTGCCAAGATCAAGGTTGTGCCCCGTGGCGTGGACTCACATGTGTGCAAGTGCACATCAGGAGAAGGCCTCCTGATGCATCAGGCTCAGCTCTGCACCTGACATATAGGAAACACTTTACAGCCAGGACCTACCTGATGTGGCCCTGGTGTGTACACAGCATATCCATGGATGCGGGGTTCCCGCTAAAGTACACACACAGAGGGGGTAGCAGCAATGTTTTCTTCACTGCTATCTCCCCAGCACAGTGTCTGGCACATAGTAGGTGCTCAATAAATATTTTCTCATATGCAAGTGTACACACACAAATATGCCTGTGCTTGCATGACAATATGTGTGTACTTGCACATCTGCGAGCTCGCTTTCTATGCAGGCGTGCAAACAGGGTCGTGCATGCTTGTGTGTGTGAACATGCTTGAAGAGTGTGCGTGAGCCAGCAGGGGAAGTCCTCACTGGCCTCTGTGACCCTGCATGCCGACTCTCATGCTAGTGGGACTCTATGCTTCTGAGCGTGTGCCATGTGTGTACATGAGTGCATGAGCCAGGGTGTGATTTCAGGTCACACATGTGTCTTTGTGAGATATATTCACACAGGATCACACGGGACATTTGTAATAAAGATCACCACGTACTGGTTAACAGCTCGGGCTCTGGAGCCCAACTATCCAGGTGAGAATTCTGGTTTCATTTCTTCCTATTTGCACAACGACAGACAAGTAACTTAAATTCTTTGTGCCTCTGTTTCTTTATCTGTGAGGCAGGGATAAAAATCACATCTGCCTCCTATTGCTGATTCGGGGACTCAGTAAGAGGCTAGCACCTGGCACGCAGCAAATGTTCAAACATGCCATCTGTTGCTGCTTCTATTTGTGTGTCGTGTACACCTGTATATGCACATCTGTGTCCCCAACATACCCCCAACCCTGGCCCTAGAGAAATAAGGACCCTGTCTGCTGGGCACCAAGATTCACATGTGAATTACTGGGAAATAAGCAGGCTCCTGCACTAAGATGGTCAGGGTCGGGGGCAGGGGGCATCACAGCCCCTTCCCCTCGGCCGCCCTTCCTCCCCACTCACCAAGGAGAACCTGGTCTGTCCTTGGTCACCTGACTCCAGTCTCCCAGCCTGGACAGGCCAGTCCTTGCCAAGCCAGCTCACTGGGGTCTGAAGAGTCAGAAATGAGATGATGGGTGACAAACTTACTTCAAAGAACAGGCAGTCCCAGGATGTATCCACCGTCAGCCCCTTTGGGGGTCAGATTCCCATAAATGTCTATAAAACTGAAAGAGCCTGGTGCCTTTGAAGCGTCTAAAATAAGCTATAATGTGCATGAAGGAAATTTGGCTCCTAGGAAAGTGAGTGATTCAAGACGATGGGACCCTGGGAGGGACAGAAGGACAGGAAGTGACCCCTAGCCTAGTGACCCCTAGGCTAATTGACTCACATCGTGTTTCTTGAGTGCCAGGACTGTTCTAGGCCTTGGGGGATATGAGACAGGTCCCTGCCCATGTGCACCGTGAGATCAAGTATATGAGCACCAAGAAGCCCAGAGGAGAGACAACTCCCCCAGACTGGGGGCATCACGGAGAGCTTCCTGTAGGAGGCAGACATCTCTGTTGAAATCTGAAGGACCAGCACTAGTTTTCTAGGAAACAGCCCGACCTGGCTGGAGCCAATAACAAGAGGTGGGTGAGGTGCGGGGTGAAGCCGTGGGGAAAAGCAGAGTCCTAGAGTCCTGTGAACCACACATGGCAGTTGACATTGAAAGAGCCTTGTCACTCAAAGGCCAGCCTGACTCTACTTCCTGGGGTGAGTCTGAAGTGGGGGTGAAGTGTGGCTGCCTGCCAAGAGCGGGGTCTTGAAATAGCCATTCAATCACTCAAAAGATGTTTTTAGTGAGCACCTACTACATGCCAGGCCCTGCTCTAGGGTTTGGGGGTTCTACAGTGAACAGAATGGACAGATCCCTGCCCTTGTGAAGCTGACATGTGGGGGACAGACAGCCGAGAGACGTGCACGCACACAGTGTGACGTGGGGTGGCAGTGGGTGGGTCACGGAACAGGCAAGCAGGGTGAAGAACAGAGGGGGTGCTCAGGGAAGGCCTGGCCCAGGAGGGGACATTTTGCACACAGACTTGAATGAAGAAAGGGAAGGAGCCATGCAGCTCTCTGGAGGGGTGAGCGGGAAGGGGAGTGTTCCAGGTGGAGGGAACAGCCAGTGCAAAGGCCCTGGGAAGGGAACCGTGTGACAGGGGAGCAGGAAGGTCAGAGGGCTGCAGGGGAGAGCACAAGGGTGGGTTCTGAGGACGTGGGGCCAGGAGGGGCTCGCTGACCACAGTGAGGACTCTGTGTTTATTCTAGAATGACAAGAAGGTTTTGGAGGTTTCGTTCTAGAACGATCGCTGCAGTGAGAGGAGAACAGGATGCTTTCAGAGGCCCAGAGATGGGAGTGGGGAATTAGCAGCCTGCTGTTATCGTCCAGGTGAGGGATGCTGGTGGCCATCACCATGGATTCTGAGCCTGCTTTGAGGGTAGAACGGGCAGGCTTCCTGAGGGTGGGTCTAGGGTCATGAGACAGAGAGGGAGGCAAGGATGAGCCAGCGCCGTGGCCGTGCTGGAGACCCAGCCTCTCTGGCCTGACCCCGGAGGCAGATGGCATCGTATCACCGAGGCACAAAATCCTGCCCTCTGCCGTATGCTGAGCCCCTGCCCTGCCAGCACGGTGGCCTCACTGCATCCCCATTATCATGTGGGGCTCCCCAGGCCCGCTCAGCAGGTGGGGTTGTAGCGGCTCAGAGGGGCCTCGCCCAGGGTCATGCAGCCCTAAGGGCTGGGGTCCTGCGACCCTCCACCACAACACCGAGTCAGCGGTCTCCTCCAGGGGATGCTTGGCAATGTCTGGAGACACGTCGGCTGTGGGCAGAGCCCCGGATGCTGCTCAACATCCCACCATGCACAGGACAGCCCCTACAGCAAAGCATCATCCAGCTCAGAGGTCGACGGTACAGAGATGGAGAAATCCGGGTCCCCCAACCTTCCAGGGCCTTCTCAGAGACAGCTCCTCCACCTCCGGGCTTGGCCTGCCTGAAAAGGAAGTGAGCCTGTGCCAAGGTGACAGTGGGAGCCGGCGGCCGTGGTGGCATTTTTTCCCCATGACAGAGGCTGGTTCCTGGAAAACTGAACAAGGCATCCTTGTGGCTTTTCTTCTCCTTTTCAGTCAGCCCAAGCATCTGAGCCACGACCCCGCATCTGCAGAGGGTCTCCAAGGGCCAGACATGGGCCACCCAGCAACCTGCTGAGAGCCCTCCCGGCTTCCCCCGCCCACGGAGTGGGGTCCTGGTCCCACTCCTCTGCAGGCAAGCTCCTCGGCGCCCTGGGCACCACTGGCCCCTCCACCTATAGCCTCACCACTTCCTTCTTGCTGGTGGCTCTTCTGCCCAGTCCACCTGCAGCTCTTCCCCGCAACAGGCCGTGCGAATAGGCCGTGCGATCACACCAAGTCTCTAGCTCCCCCGCGGCGGGCTTGGGGCTTTGCTGGTCCTCTCCAGGCTTTGCTTCCTTCCTCTTTCACTCTGTTTTTATCCTGATGATTTCCCTTATTTTACTTTCTTCTCTGTTTATCTTGCTGCTCTTTTTCTTACTTCTTGAGACCGGTGTTCAGGATACCCCTTTTGTTTTTCTTCTTTCCTCATTTGCAGATTCTAAGGCTATAAATTTCCCTCGAAGTATTATTTTACCTGCACTCACTAGTTTTGATATGCACTTTTTATGTCGTTCAGCTCAAAATTGTTTTCTAACTTTTCCACTGTGGTTTCTCTCGTCGTCTTTTGGGTTATTTAAAAGCATATTTCTTGGTCTCCCCACTCTTGTTTTTGACAAGTTTTGGAATGGCCACTTATATCTTTCCAAAATGATGAACTGCTCTTCATCCTTCCAGGTCCAGTTTGAGTGATCCCTCCACTGTGAAGCCTTCCCTGGACATTCCCTCCACACCTCTCCAGGCATATAATTAATAATTACCTCCTGTCTGCTCCCATGGCACTTTGTACATACCATCATTGGTGTAACACTGATGTATCTGTCAAGACTTTTTCACTTTCAAGTGAAAGAAAACAAATCCAAACTCGCTGAAACCAAAAGGGAACTTATTGCCTCATTTCACTAAAAAGTCTGGCTTTCAGACACAGCTGGATCAAGGGTCCTGATGCCTGATGATTCAATTCATGCCACGAGTCACTTCCTCTATGTTGGTTCCATTCCATTCTGAGGCAAGTTCCCCCTACTTTAAAGATATCTAAAGTAGCTTCAGATAGCATATCCTCTCTGCTCTGAGGCCAGTCTTTGCCTCAATCATCCCATCAAAGGTTTCATGGGTTCTCTTTGGTTCTGATTGCATCATGAACTCTGACTGGATGGATTAAAATGGCCTGAGAGATATAGCAGATTGGCTCAGGGCAAGGTCATGCTCAAGAAATTGAGCATGGAGGAGGGGCGATATCCCATAAAAAAAAAATCAGGATATAATCCTAGCATGTCCAATGCTGGACAGCCAAAAACAAGGCAATGCTACTATTCCCAACAGCAACAGCTAAAAGTCACTCTTAATCTGCCACACGCTGTTATCCCAAGTGTCTTATTTTAGTCCTGTGTGTCCCTTCCCCACTGGACTTGAGATCTTAACAGGAAAGAGAAGTCCTGCTCTGTTTACTGAGAAAGATCAGAGGCCACAGAGGAGGTGGGGGATGGGCAACTCCTCCTCCACCCCCATGGAGGCTGGCACCCCAAGGCCAGGGCCCTGGCCCCACGATGGCCCCAGGATCCCCTGGAGGCAGCTCAGCAGAGGCACCTGATGTGTGCAGCAGTCATTCTCTGTCTTAGTCAGCTCGGGCTGCTGTAACAAAACACCACAGACAGGGCGGCTTGAACAGCAGACACTTCTTTCTCAGGGTGCTGCAGGCAGGAAAGTCCAAGACGAGCTGCTGGCTGATTCAGTTCCTGGAGAGAACCCGTGCCCTTGCTTGCAGATGGCCACGTCTTGCTGTGTCTTCACATGGCTGTTTCCTCCGCGTCTGTGGGGAAAGAGCGTGCATGCTCCCTGGCATCTCTTTTAACAAGGACATGAATCCACTTTTTTTTTTTTTTTTAAGATTTTATGTATTTATTCATGAGAGACACAAAGAGAGAGGCAGAGACATAGACAGAGGGAGAAGCAAGCCCCATGTAGGGAGCCGGATGTGGGACTTGATCCTGGGAACCTAGGATCACAACTTGGGCTGAAGGTAGATGCTCAACCACTGAGCCACCCAGATGCCCCACGAATCTACTTCTTAATGACTTCCTTAGTGGGTCCATCTCCAAATGTGGTTATACTCAGGTGAGGGCTTCCACCTAGGAATTTTCGGGAGGAAATGGACATTTAGTCCACGGGGCTGGCCTTCCAGGATAAACCCTCCCACATCTTTCCAGAAATCAGAGTCACAGACACTCAGCATGAAAGAAGCCTTCATGGCCCTGTGGTCCAACCACACAGTCAATTAATCCAACCATATACCCACATCAACAGGTGGCCAAGCTTTGGTTTGCATACCACCAGAGACAGGAAGCTCACTATCCCTCAGTGAGGCAACTCTGACTGTACTGGGCTGAACCTAAAGGTCAGCTCTCATGTCTCCCATCCCGGATATTCTCTTCTTCAAGCTAGATACCTTGGCTAGTTTGTGGTTTTCAGACCCTCTCCGTGCCTTCTTGTTCCCCTTTCTGAATATACCTCAGTTTGCCAGTGCTCTTAAAATGAAGGCGTAGGGGTGCCTGGATGACTCAGTTAAGCGTCCAGCTCTTGGTTTGGGCTCAGGTAGTGATTTCAGGGTCATAGGATTGAGCCCCATACTGGGCTCTGTGCTCAGTGGGAAGTCTGCTTGGGATTCTTTTCCTCTCCCTCTGCCACTTATCCCTCTTGAGAGCTCTCTCTCTCTCTCAAGTAAATAAATTAATGTTTTTGAAAAAAAATGAAGGCCCAGAACTGGACATAGGCTGGTGTGGCCATTGCAGTGAGGATAACTTGTTCTGGGCACTACACCTCTACGAATGCAGCCCTAGGAAGCTTCAAGTTTCTTTGGGCTGCGACAACACTCTTGAGTCTGAGAAAAGCCCCCAAGCACATGTTGCCTTGGTGATTCTAATCCTCATACATGTGGAATTGACCATTTGACCTAAAGTAAAGGCCACAGCACTCATCCTAGGTCAGTGTCTTTGGAAGGACCCCCTACTCGCATCTCCATAGATGTTTAATGCCTTCCCCACTTGCTGTGCCCTTTCCCCAGCGCACAGGCACATTGTGACCTTCTTTTTGTTAATTTCCAAAATTGAATAGCTTGATTATTGTTCTTAGATTCTAGAAGTGATATATCACTTTAAAAATCAATACAGAAAAGTACAAAAAAATTAGAAATAAAAACTCCTGTGACCTACAAGTAGCCCTGTTAACCCGGGGAGCTACACTGTCCACGTTCCAATCCTGCCTCCAATTACTTCCATGATCTACGGGCATGGAAGAGTTGCTTCATCTCCTGCTCCACTGCTTCCTCCTATCTAAAATGTGGGTGCTGAAACGTGGGTATGATAACTTCACACAGTGCCTGCTGATGTAAAGCCTGATGGTAACCTCCTTAAAAATGTAAACAATCGGGATCCCTGAGTGGCGCAGCGGTTTGGAGCCTGCCTTTGGCCCAGGGTGCAATCCTGGAGACCTGGGATTGAATCCCGCGTCGGGCTCCCGGTGCATGGAGCCTGCTTCTCCCTCTGCCTGTGTCTCTGCCTCTCTCTCTCTCTCTGTGTGACTATCATAAATAAATAAATAATTTTTTAAAATGTAAACAATCTTGTTATCTTTGTTATTAATAATTGTATTAGCCAGGGCTCTGTTTCTCTGGAGAGTCCTTACTAATACAGATAAATTTGTCCCAGTCTGCTCAGGCTGTCATGTCAAAATGCCACAGACTGGTGGCTTACATAGCAGAAATGTATGTCCTCATGGTCCATTACTGGTGAGGGTCCTCTTCCTTCCCCATGTGATGGAGCAAGCAAGCCTTGGTGTCTCTTCTGGTTTTTAAAGATACAGTCCTATTGCATCAGGGCTCTACCTTTATGATCTTATTTAAGTACCTCTGAAAGGCCCTGTCTCCAGATAGTATCACACTGGGCTTCAACATACAAGTTTTGGGGGATGGTAGGGAGCGGGGGCGGGAGACACAGTTCTGTCCAGAGCAGTAATATTAGTATATGTAGTGGCTATTGTCTTTGCACAGAATGACCTTGCGCTGCACTGCCTTCTTTTTGTGATAGCCACAGAGGTAACTGGCATTTACCCGGAGTCTCCCGCCCTCTGACCACAGGGACTGGTCCAGGGATTGTCAGGTTACTCACGCTGAGCCACCATTGACCCTCGGATCTGTGTGCAGATTGGCTCATGAGGCAATCTAAATCAACCAAATAATCCCCTGGGATTTTTTTTCTGTCTGGAGTCTGTGGGAACCACTGTTTTCCTCTCCCACTGCAGAGTGGGTGAGCTGGGAGTTCTGCTCAGCCCGTGCAGCATCCCGGAGCAGCTCCACTTTCTCTGCAGTAAATTCCCACTTTTGCCAAGCTTGCTTAATCTGGTTTTCTGGAACCACAGCTGAAATAATCATGTTAGTCATGGGCATTGAGTCATAAAATGTATTTTACTTTATTTTCTGGGATATGACAGCAATTTTGAGTTGCCTGCCCAGTATGGGTTTTATCCTTTTTTTCCTCAGTTGTAAACTCTGACAGCTGTCTATCCATTGGTCTGGATTAGAACTACATCGCCACTCACTTCTGTGTCTACAGTCCCATGTGCATCTAAATTCACATCTGCTAGTATGGGTTCAAATGTGGGTTCAGTTGCACATATAGACCGTGGCCTGTATGTGCTGACCGTAGCCTAAATAAGAGAAATTCCTCTCCCATGTCGCAATGTCAAGGTAGGTGTCCAAGGCTGAGTGGTGTCCCCCAGGGACCTAAGCTCACTGCTCTGCCCTCCCTAGGATTTGCCTTTGTCCACATTCTGAGATGGCCATCACCATGCCTTTGATTCAGGTAGCAGGAAAATGTGCCTTACTTATTTTATTTATCTTATCTTATTATTTTATTTTATTTTTAAATTATTTTCTAGTGGTTTTAAACAACCGTTTTCTCACATGGATTCTATGGGTGGGCATTTGGACAGGACACAGCAGGGATGGTTTGTCTCTGCTCCATAGTGCCTGGGACCTCAGCTGGGAAGATTTGAAGGCTGGAGGTGGATTAACAGCTGGAGGCTGGAATCATCTGACAGTTCATTCACCTGCCTGTCTGGCACCTGGGTGGGAACAACTCAAGACCAGAACAGCTGACCAGGGCACCTGCCATGACTTCTCTGTGCGGCTTGGCTTCCTCATAGAATGGCTACCTCAGGGCATAGACTTCTTGCATGGCAGCTCATACCAAGCAAGTATTCCAGTTTGTTGTTCATTGAGAGAGGGGAGAGGTCAGGTATTTTCACAGAGATAAATAAGCTAATCCCAAATTTTTTTGTGAAAATGCAAAAGACGCTGAAGAGACAAAACAATTCTAGAAAAACAGAACAAAGCTGGATGACTTTCATTTCCCAATTTCAAAACTTACTAAGACAATGTACTAGCATAAAGCAATGAAACAGAACAGAGAGTCCAGAAATAAACCTATACATTTAGAGCCAATTAATTTTCAAAATATGTGCCCAGGTAACTCAGTGGGGGAGCAGATAATCTTTTCAACATATCATACTTGGACAATTGGATAGCCATAAGCAAAAAGATAAATTCAGATCATTATCTCACACCATACACAAAAATTAACTCAAAATGAATCAAAGTTCTGAACATAAGAACTAAATCTTATAGAAGAAAACATAAAAGAGATCTTTGTTACCTCAAGTTAGGCACAGTGTTCTTAGTTATGGCACCAGAAGTACAATTCACACACACACACACAAATTGGTAAATTGAAAAAAATAGTTGGTAAATTGGACTCCAACACAACTTGAAAGTAGAGAACGCCAACAATTAGTCTTTCCACTGAAGCAGCCATTAAGCTGGCAAAAACAATCAGAATCAACTTTTTTGGCACTCTGGAATCTGATCAAAGCCATACAGCAACAAAAGGGTGCTTAATGAAGAAAGAGACTGCTAATCTTTGGTTAAAAAAAGAAAAGTGTTGTGACATTTTTGCTCATCTATCTACTGTCTCTCATTCCCCAGATCATTGATGGCTGTGGGAACAGTAGCTACATTCTTGGTGCCACTTGCTGGTATCAGACAGGGCGATATAGACCTTGTTTTCAAAGAATTATAGTTATGTATTTTGTTCTGTCTGGTAGTTTCCTGAAGCATCAGTTCAGGCATTTGTTTTGTTCCCATTGAAATTCTCTCAGGACTGGAGTCGCTTCCTAGATAGTATATGTTGAAATAATTTAGAGACATACACTACCCAACTGGGGCATGGGATAATGGACAGAGAAAACAGCAGATAGACCAAAAAGCCTGGAAAGGAAGAGTCTGTGGAGGAAGACACAAGGTCTTTGAAGGGCTTCCATATATACCAAGGAATCTGGAGTACAATGCATATGCCCAGGGCTGAATGCATGCACAGATAAAAACAATTTAAGAGGACCCTAGGTTTATGCCCCTAGCTGATCTTTGAGCTTTTCACAAAAAGGTAAACAGCTAAGGACAAAACTGACACAGTCATCTTGGCTAAATATTGAAGAAATGCCCCAGTTCAGAGCCAATCTATAAAGACTGAGAAAATATGTTTTTATTTTGTTTTCATTTTGGCTCCAAGAGGTTATGGACATCTCTATCAGATTACTGGCTGACTGCTAAAATAATGGAACAGAGACTTCAGTGAACATACATGACAAGGAATACAGTATTTGCAAAAATAGATTGGAAAAGTCACTAAACAAATGGGACAGAGGGCAGGGGAGAATCTGACTTCCAGAGTTATCACATTATAATATTCAAGATGTCTAGTTTTCTACAAAAACAAATAAGGCATACAAAGAAACAGGAAAACATGGTGCATTCATTAGGAAAAAAAAAATGGAGAAAACTGTCCCTAAGGAAGTCCAGACATTGAATTTAATAGACAAAGATTTGGGCAGCCTGGGTGGTTCAGTGGTTTAGCACCATTTTCGGCCCAGGGCCTGATCCTGGAGACCTGGGATCGAGTCCTACGTTGGGCTCCCGGCATGGAGCCTCCTCCGTCTGTCTGTGTCTCTGCCTCTCTCTCTCTCTCTCTCTCATTGTGTGTGTCATGAATAAATAAATAAAATCTTAAAAAAAATAGACAAAGATTTTAAGCCAGTTGTCTTAACTATGCTCAAAGGGCTAAAGAAAGCCATGGATGAAGTACTAAGGAAAACCAGAATGATGTATGAACAAATAGGAAATATCAATAAAGAGATAGAAATTATATAAAGGAATCAAATAGGAAATCTGCAGCTGTAAAATAAATACTGAAATAAAAATTTTACCATAGGAGTTCAACATCAGATTTAATGCAGGTAGAGGAAAGAATCGGTGAGTGGAGGATAACAAATTGAAATTACCCAGTTGGAAGTGCATAAAGCAAAAAGAGTGGAGAAAATTTTTTTTTTTAAGTGGAGAAAAATTAACAGAACCTAAGGAACTTGCAGGATACTATTAAATATATCAACATATGCATTATAGGAGTCTCATAAGCAGAGGAGAGAAAGGGCCAGAAAAAAAATATTTGAAGAAACAGTGGCCCCAAACTTCCCATGTGATGAAAAACATGAATCTACATATATACATAGCTAAGCAAACTTCAACTAGGATAAATGCAGAAAAGTTTATATCAAAACACATTATAATCAAACTGTTGCAGAATAAAGACAGAATCTTAAAAGCAGAAAAGTGACTCATTACATACAAGGGGGGTATTCAATAAGATAAATAGCCAATTTCTCATGAGAAGTCATAGAAGCCAGGAAATGGTAGGATGTAATAATTAAAGCACTGAAAGAAAAACTGTCAACCAAGAATTCTATATCTGGCAAACTATCCAAATTATTCTAAGATAAGCAATAGTTGAGGAAGTTTATTGCTAGTAGATCTGCCTTATGATAAATGCTAAAGGGAGTGTTTCAGGCTAAAATAAAAAAGATGCTGGAAAGTTACTCAAAGCTATATGAATAAGAAAAGAAAAAAGAAAAGAAAAGAAAGGAAAAGAATACCAGTAAAGGTAAATACACAAAAAAATGTGAAATCCAGTAGTATTATATTTTTGCTTTGTAACTCCTCTTTTTGTTTCCCACAAGACTTAAAAGATACACCCATATACAATAATTATAAATCAATATTAATGGGCACATATATATAAAAATGTAATTTGTGACAACGTAAAAGGGTGGAGAACAGAGCTGTATAGGAGCAGAGTTTCTGTATGCTATTGAATCCAATTGGTATCAATTCAAAGTAGATTATTATAAATTTAGTACTTTAATTCTAATCCCCAGGGAAACCACTGAGAAAATAGCTAAGATATATACAGAAAAGGAAATGAGGAGAGACTCAAAATGGCATACTAGGAAAAAAATCAAACATAAAAGAAAAAGTAACAGAATTGAGAAATAAAAAAAGATGTAATATATAAAACAATGACAAAATGGCAGAAGTTAATCCCTCCTTATCAGTGAACACATTAAATATAAATGGCTTAAATGCATAGGTCAAAATACAAAAACAGACAGAATGGATAAAAAACATGGTCCAACTTTATGTTGTCTACAGGAGACTCACTTTATATACAAAGGCACAAATAGGATGAAAGTGAAGGGATGGAAGAAGATATTCAAATAGTAACCAGAAGAGAGCTGGAATGGACATAGTAATATCAGTAAAATAGGCTTTAAGTCAAATTTTTATGAGAGACAAAGGACATTACATGTTGATAGAAGTGTCAATTTATCAAAAAGATGTAATAATATAAATATATATGCACTAACCAACAGAACCCCAAATAAATAAAGCAAATGTTCATAGAACTGAATAGGAAAATAGACATTTACAGTAATAGTTGAAGACTTCAGTACCCCACTTTCAATACTAGATAGAACATCTAGACAGAAAGATAATAAGGAAACAGAGGATTTGAACAATGCTACACACCAACTAGACTGCACAGACATATATAGAACATGCCATGCAACCACAGGAGTGACCTTCAAGTGCACATGAAACATCCTCTGTGATAGATCATATATTAGGCCACAAAACAAGTCTCAATAAATTTTAAAAGATTACATTTATACTGAATATCTTCTTGACCACAATGGAATGAAGTTTGATATCAATAACAGAAGGAAAACTATGAATTTCACATATATGTGCAAATTAGACAACACACTCTTAAACAACCGATGAATAAAAGAAGAAATAACAAGAAAATTAAAAAATATTTAAAGATGAATGAAAATGAAAACACAACATACCAAAATGTATGGGATACAGTGGAAACAGAGCTAAGAGGGAAATTTGTAGCTGTAAATGCCTTCATCAAAAAACAAGAAAGACTACAATCAGTAATGTAACTGTACACCTTAAAGAACTAGAAAAAGAGTAACAAATTTAGCCCAATGCTAGCAGAGGGAAGGAAATAATAAAGATCAGAGTAAGACAAATGAAATTAAAAATAGAAAAACAATAGAGTGGACCACACAACCAAGAGTTATTTCTTGAAAAAAATCAACAAAATTGGCAATCCTTTAGCTGGACTGAGAAAAATCAAAAGAAAGAGAGAGAGAAGAAGAAGAAGAAGAAGAAGAAGAAGAAGAAGAAGAAGAAGAAGGAGGAGGAGGAGGAGGAGGAGGAGGAGGAGGAGGAGGAGGAGGAGAAAGAAATGCAGGTATTGAAATGGAAGTAATAGGAACATCATTACCAATCTTATAGAAATAAAAAGGGTTATAAGAGAATACTATAAACAATTATATGCCAACAAATTAGATAACCTAGATGAAATAGACAACTAGAAAGTCAAAATTACTAAAACTGACTCAAGAAGAAATGGAAAATCTAAACAGACATATAACAAGTAGAGTATTAAATCAGTAATCAAAAGTCTCCTAATGACAATAAAAGTCCAGATTCAGATGACTTCACTTGTAAGTTCTATTCAACATTTAAAGAAGAATTAACTCCAATCCTTCTCAAATTCTTCCCCAAAACAGAAGAGGAGGGAACATTTCCTAAATCATTCTGTGATACCAAAGCCAGATAAAGACACTAGAAGAAAATAAAACTATGGATCATACTAGAAAATGAAACAAATAAAATTAATTTAAATAGAAAGAAAGAAAGAAAGAAAGAAGAAAGAAAGAAAGAGAAAGAAAGAAAGAAAAGAAAAAAGAAAGAAGAAAGAAAGAAAGAAAGAAAGAAAGAAAGAAAGAAAGAAAGAAAGAGGGATGCCTGGGTGGCTCAGTGGTTGAGCGTCTGCCTTTGGCCCCGGGCATGATCCTGGAGTCCCAGGATAGAGTCCCATATCAGGCTCCCTGCATGAAGCCTGCTTCTCTGCCTATATCTCTGCCTCTCTGTGTGTGTGTCTCTCATGAATAAATAAATAAAATCTAAAAAAAAAAAAAGATTTTATTTATAAAAAAGAAAAAGAAAAAGAAAGAAAGAAAGAAAAAGAAAGAAAGAAAGAAAGAAAAAAGAAGAGAGGGAGGAAGGAAGGAAGGAGGGAAGGAGGGAGGGAAAAAAGAAGGAAGGATGGACAGATGAACAAACACTATGGACAAATATCCTTTATGAATATAAATGCAAAAAATCTCAAGAAAATATTAGCAAACTGAATCCTATTGCATGTTAAAAGGATCATATACCATGACCAAACAGGACTAAGCTCAGATATGCAAGGGAGGTTCAATATAAGAAAATGAGTCAATGTAGCACACTACACCAAAAAAATTAAGGGAAAAAGCTACATGATCATCTCAATTGACACAGAAAAAGCGCTTGACAAAATTCAACTCTGCAATTAGGAAAGAAGAAATATCTCCAACATGATTGTTATTATATATGAAAAAAACACAGCTGGGACACCTGGGTGGCTCAGTGGTTTAACGCCTGCCTTCCCCCCAGGGCGTGATCCTGGAGACCCGGGATCAAGTCCCACATCGGGCTCCCTGCATGGAGCCTGCTTCTCCCTCTGCCTGTGTCTCTGCCTGCCTCTCTCTGTGTCTCTCGTGAATAAATAAAAATAAAATCTTAAAAAAAAAAACCCACCACCACCAACAAACAACAAAAAACACAGCTAACATCACACTCAGTAGATGAAAGATTGAAAGCCTTCCTCCTAAGACCAGGAGCAAGGATACCCACTTGTACCACTGCTATTCAACACTGTACTGAATAGTCAGAGCAATTCAGCAAGAAAAAGAAATTGTGAAGGAAGAAGTAAAACTACCTCTATTTATGACAACATAATACTATATCTAGAAAATACTCAAGGATCCACAAAGAAATTATTAGGGCTAATAAATTAAATAAGCAAAAGTCAGGGTGCAAGCTCAACATACAAAAATTGGTTGTTTTTCTGTACACTAGAACAATATGAAAAGAAAATTAAGAAAACAATTCCATATGCAATAGCTTCAGAAAGAATAAGATAGTTAGGAATAGATTTAACCAAGGAAGTGAAAGGCATATACATTGAAAACTACGAAATATTGCTGAAAGAAACTAAGGATCTAAATAAATCAATGAAAGAATATCCCATGTTCATGGGATGGAAGAATTAACATTGTTAAGGTAAAACAAAAACAAAAACAAAAAGCATTGTTAAGGTAGCAATAGTCCTCAGAGCAACTTGTGGATTGAATGACATTCCTACCAAAATCCCAAGAGCCTTTTATTGGCTCAGAAATGGAAAAGTTGATCCTAAAATTCGTACGGAATTGTAAGGGACTCAGAACAACCAAAACGGCCTTTAAAAGAACAGAGTTGGAGGACTCAAACTCCCAATTTCAAAACTTACTGCAAATCTACAGGAATCAAAACTGTGTGATACTGACATAGGGTAGAAGTAGAGATTGGGGTGCGTGGATGTCTCAGTCGGTTAAGCAACCAACCCTTGATTTCGGCTCAGGTCATGATCCCAGGGTCCTAGGATTGAGCCCCACCTCAGACTCTGTGCTCAGAAAGGATTCTGCTTATAGATTCTCCTTCTGCCTTTCCTTCTTCCTCTGCCCTGCCCCCACTCACACACATTCTCTCTCTCTCTCTCTCTCTTTCTCTCTCTCTCTCAAATAAGTAAATAAATCTTTTTTTTTTTAAAAAGAAATAAAGATCAATGGATAGATTGAGTTGAATTGAGAGTCCAGAAATAAATCTATGTATAGATGGTCAATGATTTTTGACAACGATGCCAAGACAATTCAATGGGGAAAGAACAGTCTCTCCAGCAAATGATACTGGAACGGGATATCTACACCTAAAAGAATTAATTTGGACCCTTATCTCACATCTTATCCAAAAATTAATATCAAATGGATCAGAGACTGAAATATAAGAGCTAACACAATAAAACTCTCAGAAAAAGACATGGGGGTAAATCTTCATGACCTTAGATTTAGTGATGGATTCTAGATATGACACTGAAGCATGAGC
This sequence comes from Canis lupus baileyi, assembly GCF_048164855.1. Lineage (NCBI taxonomy): Eukaryota > Metazoa > Chordata > Mammalia > Carnivora > Canidae > Canis > Canis lupus. The sequence goes on from NC_132845.1 coordinate 58,417,089, forward strand.
AGCAAAGAAAAAGGAAATAAATTGCACTTCATAAAAATATAAAACTTTTGTGCATCAAGGGACATTATCAATAAAGTGAGGTGAACCACAGAATGAGAGAAAATATTTGCAAATTACGTATCTGATAAGGGTCAGTATTTAGAATATATAAAGAGCTCTTACAATTCAACAACAAAATGACAAACAACCTGTCTTAGTCCATTCAGGATGCTATAACAAAATACGGTTGATTAAACAACAACAAACTGATTTCACACAGTTCTGAAGATTGAGAAGAGGAAGATCAGTAGATTTGACAGCTGGTGAGAGCCCACTTCTGGTTTATAGACCACTTCATTCTCAGTTGGTGGAAGAGGTAAGTTATCTCTCTGGGGTCTCTTTTATAAGGGTACTAATCCCATTCATGAGCACTCTGCCCTTATGATGGAATCATCTCTCATAGGCCCCACCTCCATTACCATCACGTTAGGGGTTAGATTTTCACAATGTGATTGGGGGTGTGTGTGACCCAAATATTCAGTCTATAGCACAACCCATTTTAAAAATGGGCAAAGGATGGGGTGCCTGGGAGCACTCAGTTGCTTAAGCATCCAACTCTTGATTTCAGCTCAGGTCATGATATCAGGGTTGTGAGATGGAACCCTGCATACAACTCTATGCTGAGTGTGCAGCTTGCTTAGGACTCTTATCCCTCTGCCCCCCTACTACTTGCACGTGTTTTCTCTCTCTAAAAAAAATAAATAAATAAAATAAAAAATAAAATAAATTAAAATTAAAATAAATGGGCAAAGAACTTGAATAGACATTTCTCCAAAAGAATATACAAGTGACTACCAAGTACATGAACAGATGCATGTTCACATGATTAGCTATTAGGAAAATGCAAAGCAAAACCACAGTGAGATATCATTTCATGCCCACTAGGATGTCTATAGTAAAAAAAAAAAAGTGTTGCTAAGGATGTAGAGAAATTGAAATTCTCATACACTGCTGGTAACAATATAAAATAGTACAGCTGCTTTGGAAAACAGACCATCAGCTCTCAATGAATTACACATAGAATTGTCATAAGACCCAGCTATCCAATCCAGGGTATATACCCAAAAGATTTGGAAATGCATGTCTGCGCAAAGATTTGCATGGAGATGTCCAAAGCAGTATTATTTATGATGAAGACAAAGTAAACATGTCCATCAGCTGATGAATGGATAAACCAAAAGTGTGTCATCGATTGGATATATTTTTCCAATTTTATTACATGACATCACATTACAATAATATTATTGCAATGGAATAATAATACAGCAGCACAAATGAATGAAATGCGTGCTACAATGTGGATGAACCTCAATAAATAAAAGACATCAGGCACAAAAGGTCACAAACATGATTCAATTTATGTGAAATACTCAGGAAAGTGAAAGGAAATCAGTACAGACAGAAAGGAGATTAGTTGGGCCAGGAGGGAGAATGGGATTGATTACAAACGGACACAAGGCATCTTTCGGGAAATGTTCTAAAATTGGGTTGTGGTGATGATTGCACAACTTACTAAAAATCATTGAATTGTGCATGTTCAGCGGCTGGAATTTATGCCATGTAAATTATTCCTTTAATAAAGCTGTTAAAATAAGAATAAAAAAGAGGAAATGAGCTGAAGGAGGGGTTGTCTCAATTATTTTTTTCCCCAGTAGGTCTTTGGTTGAAATGCAAATTTAACCACTTCCTCTCCATTGACCAGCTCTGAATAGTGGGGGCTGAGGGGGAGGGTGTTGAGAGATCCTATTGCATCTTCCTTCCGGGACCTTGGGGGATAAACTTGTGAGATGTGCACAGACCCTAAGGGCCCCTTCAAGGGACCCTTCCCTCGACATGGATCAGTTTCTGAGGGGGTTCATGGTCACCTCCCTGGGCATGACAGATGTTCAATTTCTACCTCCAAAAGCATCTACTTTTTTTTTTTTTTTAAGATTTTATTTATTCATGAGAGACACAGAGAGAGGCAGAGACATAGGCAGAGGGAGAAGGAGGCTCCCTGTGGGGGAAGCCTGATGAAGGACTCGATCCCAGGACCCCGGGATCAGTCCCTGAGCCAAAGGCAGGCACACTCAACCACTGAGCCACCCAGGCGTCCCCAAGCATCTACTTTTTAAACAGAAGGGGTTAAGTGGCCCCTGGTACACCCCATCCACTTCCTAAGTCATGGCCTGAGCACTCTTTTGAAAACGTAAATTGTATTAAGCCACATCTCTGATGGAAACCTTAGGTGACTTCCAATATCCCTTGGAACCAAATCTACCTTCCTTGCTGTCCTGGCGGTTCCATGCCATGTGCACGATGTGACTTCTGGCCCACCTCCTTGTATTCTTTTGCTTGCTCACTCCATTCTACAGCACTGTTGTCAAGTTCCCAGAGCCAGCTGCATCCCTCAGCATCTTTGTATTTGCAGTGCCTTCTGCCTAAAATGTTTCCAGTGTGGCTGGGTCCAGCCTGTCATCCAGCATGCCCCTACATGTTCCTATCTTGACCAGTTTTCTATGACACTTAGTACAATTTGCATTTTGTTTGTTATTAGTTCTTTTCATCTGTCTCTCTCCATTAGAATACAGGCTGCATGAGGGCTGTGGCTAGTGTATATTTCTGAGGGGTACCCCCAGTACAGAGCCAAGGGCTTGCTCAGTACTGGTGGGCAGAAGGCAGGGAGGGAGGAATGGCTGGCTGGCTGGGCAAGTGGATAGAAAGGTGGATGAGTGGGTAGGTGGGTGAGTGGGTGGGTGGAGATAAGGGCAGGGAGGCCAGCAGGCACATAAGAGGGAGGCAGGAGGGATCAAATACCCTCGGGTTAACATACGTCCGGAAGCAGTGTAGTGAGCAGATCAAAATATATGCTCTGAAGTCTTGAGTTCAAATCCCAGCTCTGTCACTCACTAGCTGTGTGACATTGGACAAGTCATTTGCCCTCCCTGAGCCTCAATTTCCTTCTCTGTAAAATAGGGATGATGACGATGATGAGATATTTTTAAAAAAAGATTTATTTATTTATTATTTTAGAGAAAGAGAGAGGGAGTGAGTGGGGGGAGGGGCAGAGGGAGAGAGAGAGAGAGAGAGAGAATCTCAAGCAGACACCACACTCAGTGCAGGACTTGGGACTCAATCTCATGACCTTGAGCTGAAACCAAAAGTCAGATGCTTAACTGACTGCACCATCCAGGTACCCCAATGATGAGTTTTAAGTGAGATGACGCATCTTTAAAGTCCTTAAAAACCCTGGCACAAGGGCTGGCTCAGTTGGTGGAGCGTGTGGCTCTTGATCTCAGGGTTGCCTATTTGAGCTCCATGTTGGGTATAGAGATCACTTTAAAAAAATAAAAAGAAAAATATAAAAAGAAAACAATGCTGGCTGGCACAGAGCAAACTCTCAGCAAATATTAGGCTCCTTTGTACTGTTCCTTTTCTTGATCTTTCAACCGCTCAGAGTACTGATGCATGGTACCATAAAACTCACCCTGAAGATCAAGAGAAAGAAAAGAAAAACAAAAACTGGCTTCCTCCCAACATTGGTTCTCCAGAGAACATGAGATATTTCAGCCGTGGGGAAGAGAATTTCTATAGGGCAAACATCCTTCAAATCAACCACAGGGGAATTTGTACCAAGTTCCTCAAAAACAGCTAGAAAAAGAAAAAAAAAATAGAAGAAATAAATAGCAAGATGCTTTCTCTTTTTCTTTGGAGCGGTCATGTGGGTTCACTGCAAATTGTTTCCCAAAAATGAGTCAGCTGGGAAGAGATGGCATGCGCGTTTGAACCAACCCGTGTCATCCCGACACCACAAAGTAGCCCCCATCTAAGCTGGTTACATTTTGTCCTGGTTTGGGCCCATTTTCACAACCTGGTGCAGACTTAGGAATTAGATACACCCAGATTCAAATCCCCACCAAGACACTTCTTAGCTTGCGTGACATTTCACTTCTCAGAGCCTGGTTTTCTCCATCTATAAAATGCGAATAGTCGTGTTTGCCTCATGAGGTCTGTGGGATAAAATGAGATCATGTGGGTGCTTTAAAAATGCAAGATAGTGGGCAGCTCCGGTGGCCCAACAGTTTGGTGCTGCCTTCAGCCCAGGGTGTGGTCCTGGGGACCTGGGATCGAGTCCCACGTCAGGCTCCCTGCATGGAGGCTGCTTCTCCCTCTGCGTATCTCTGCCTCTTTCTCTCTCTCTCTCTGTCATGAATAAATAAATAAATAATCTTAAAAAAAAAATAGTGACAGTAGTGATGGTAGTTAACTTCTCTTGCCCTCCCTCTGAGGCTGCTGGGCATGAGGTTGCTGAGTTCTCTCTCCTGATTTCTCAAACATCTGTGAGAGAGAGAGAGACAGCTGACCCTTTCACGGGATCCCTCTGGCTCATCAGCAAGATGGAAACTCTCTTGAAAATTTCTTTTCTCTATTTTTTTCCTGAGTTCCCATGTGTTCATAATGGTGGCCACCCTCTCTTGGTTGGCCAGGCGGCCCACTTGACGGGCAAAATGAGGCATTCAGAGAGGTGTTGTCACCTGCCCAAGGGACTGTCTTCTCAAGGGTGTGGAGACAGGGTCCTGCTCCCTGCAGTGGTGGAGCAGGAAGCTAGATTCAAAGGGAGCAGGGTCAGAGGAGTCTGGGAGAGGATTCCGAACTCAGACCCCTCCTGGGCCAGGCAGGCAGTGTGCGTGAGGGAAGCGTGGGACCCTGGCGAGTCTCTGGCCCTGGGCCCTTGGTCTTCTCTCTGAACTGAGAGTTGGCCTCTCAGGACCACCGGGCTCCATGGGTCACTCACACCACCCCTGGACCCCTCAGAGCCTTGCTGTCCACATCTGTGAGCCCTGCCAGCCTCCAAGGTCACAGCCACCAGGCCTGGGGGGATGATGTCAGCCATCCACAAGAGGCTGATCTCACCCTGATGGCCCCAAATGTCTTTCTAGCAGGTGACCTTTGGTGATCGGAGGGCTCTGCGGCGGCCCGGCCCCCTCCCACCTCTTTCTCACTCCTCAGGGGAGGGGCCGGCAGCCCTGTGGGTGGGGCCTGTGGGGAGCTGCTCACCACATCCTCCTCTTCCTCCCCACCAGGCACACGCGGCCTGAGGGGCCTGGGTGGCAGCCACACTGTGCCGAGTGACCCGCGGGCTCCGGTCTGACTGTTTGCCTGCTTCTTCCTGAGTGTGCCTGACAGCTGCACAGCTGTCTGTCTGTCTGGCTGTCTGCCTGCCTGCCTGCCTGCCTGTCTCTCTGCGCGTCTGCCTGGCTGGCCACCTGCCTCTCTGCTTGATTTCCTCTGTCTTGTCTGCTGTGTGTCCCCTCCCTGGTGCAGCCGATTGGTCCCCACCCCAGTCCCTACCTTCTGTCCGTGGGTGACCTCTCTGGGATGTGACCGTCCGTTGCCTGTGCCCCACAGCTGGCTCCCTCTGTGTTCCGCCTGCTGGGAGCCCGGCTGCCATCCATCGGGCTGACAGGTTGTCTGCTTGTCTGGCTGGTGACTCGGGGCAGGCTGTGGATCCCCACCCCCTAGCCCTGCCTGTTCCCTCTAACTCCTGCTCCCCTCGCCAAGCTGAGCCTCGCTGCCACCCCCTGGGAGCCCACTGGATTGCCCGGAGCAAACAGAATGGATTTCTGAGGGAGAAGCTGGAACAGCAGGTAACGGCTCCAGACACTCTTCTCCGAGGGAGCCTGGCACCTTCTTTGCCAGAGTGGGAGGACATCGAGGGGTTTCGCGCCCTCGTCATAGCTGAGACCGTGAGAGCAGCAGAGTTGGGGCTGGAGTCTCCTGTTCAGCGCAGCTCAGGATGACCACACTGTCTCTCTGCGGGTCTGCCGGAAGCCGGGAGGCAGGGGCATGGCTGAGATGACCCCAGGAGCTGGCTGTGCAAACCAGCCTCCAAAAGGCAAGGGTTGGGGAAAGAAAGCCCAGCCCAAGCCCAACACCTTAGTCACTGTGGTTCTGGACTCCTGAACAGGGCAGAGTGGGCACGGGCGACACCATGTGATGGTGTGGCACTTCCAGGGGGGCTATTTTGGAGGAGGAGGGGAAGAGATTTTGTGCCAGGTTCCGTGTTTTAGCTTCTCTAGGTCATCTAACCCCTCAAAACGGCTTGCTCTACCCATTTCACAGAGAAAGAATGGGGGCTGGCTCTGAGAGGTAGAGTGATTTTCCCAAGGTGACTCACCAGTGTGTAGCAGGGGGGGCAGGTGACTCGAGGCTGGTCCTGTCCTCCACACTGTCTCCTCACGAAAGCCCAGGGCATGGGCCCCCTGGAGGCGAGGGGAGCGAGGGGACTGGGGGAGGCTGAGCCTGGAAGCATGGGTTGAATTTTGACACACAGAAAGGGGGGAGGAGCAGGCACTTTCCTGGCCAAGCAGCCAGGTGACTGAAGGCCTCCGGTGGGGACGCCGGACTTGGAGCCGGAGCAGCGGATCCAGGGCAGGCGGCATTAAAACGTCAGGGGCTGCTCCTGGAAGGACATCTGCCTTCCCCTGGGGGAAAGCGTGGGGGTTTTAGAAGCACATGGTGAAGTGGGGAAAACCTGGCGGGTTCAAAAGCCAGCCATGCGACTCCCTAGCTGGGTGAGCGTGAGCGTGTCTCTGTGCTGCGTCCAGCCTCGTGGAGTCTGTTTTCTCCTCTGTAAAATGGGGATGAAGGCAGTTCCATCTTCGTGGGACTAGTTGTGAGGATTGGAGGGAGGAAAAATATGAAAACTGCGGGCTGGAGACCTGCCCAGGAAGGCGGCTCGTAACTGTGAGGAACCTGGGAGCCTACGGCAGAGAAGGGCTGGAGTTCCAAGAGTGGAAGAGGGTGCAGGGAGAACCTGAGGTCCTCCCTCCCTCGGCCTCTGTCGTGCTGGTCCTCCCAGCGCCAGGGCTCAGCCCGCTGTTGGCACCCGAGGGTCTCCCACAATGTCACAGGTGAGGCCGGGAGCCTCATTCAGCCCATTTCACAGACAAGATGGTTGAGGATCCCAGGTCACCTGTGGCCGTAGTTACCTGCTCCCAGGTTACCTGCTCCCCGGATTACCTGCTCCCTTTGGTGAGCTCAGCGGAAGCTCTGGTCTGGCGCACTCCACACCTGACAGGGTGTCTGGATCCTCAGCAGACAGCCCCACAGGGGAGGAAGCTAAACCAAACTAGTGTTAGGAGGAGAATGAACTCCAGGGCCGGGAGAGGTGGGGTGAACGAGACGGAGGCTGAGCCCTGGCCTCCCCACCTGCCCAGCGAGGGCTGAGGGCTGGAGACCTAAAAGGCTCGTGGGCAGTGGGGTGGGGGGAGGCCGGTGGAAGAGGTGGGACATCAGAGGCTTTGGGAGGCCCCACTTCTGTCCCTGGAGCCTAATAAATAAATGGATAAAAGGAAGAGGGCAACTGTGATTCCAGGGAGGAGAGCCAGTGCCTTCGGAGTCCCCGCAGGCCGGAGGGACGGCTGGGAGGCCCCTGTGCCGCGTGGGGGGTACGGGGCTTTGGCATCAGCCAGGACGGAGCAGACACCCAGCTGCACCCCGTGGTACCTGCGTGACCTGGGGTAAGCCACGTGGCCCCCCCTCAACCTCCCTTTCCCCATCTGTAACATCCATTTCAAGGCTTTATTCTCCAGGTGTGTCTTTGAGCATGTGCTGTGCAGCAGGCACTGTCCCAGGTCCTGGGGATTCAGGGGGCGCGGATGGCGCAGGGAGGAGGGGAAGGGGCCTGAGCTGGAGGCAGCCGTGAGGACAGGAGGAAGAAACACCCCAGGGAGGAGGGTCTTCTGCTCTCACAGCCCCTTCCTCGCCCGCCCGCCTCTCCAGACTTTGCCCTCTAGTGCACCCTGAAATGTGCGGGAGGGGCCAGAGGGAGCAGAGCGGGACCTCACCCCACCCTCCGGCTCACAGGTGCCCCCGCCTCCACTCCTTGCCCTGGCGCAGGGCCAAAGGGACTTTTTACGACAGCTCATATGCAAGATCTGAGTAAACTTGGAACTTCTGAAACATCCTGAGAATATTCCCCAGGCTGCAGGCAGGGGCCCCACTGATACCCTCCAGTGCCCAACCTGCTGGTCCCCACAGCCCCCAGGAAGGGTCTGGCCACCTTAGTGGTTCCCCAGAGAGGTGGGGCAAGGACACCAACCTGGCTCCCTGCTCAGGCTCTGGTCCTTCCTCACTGGGTGACCATAGGCAGGGTGTTGGGCCCCTCTGGGCTTCTCTTTCTCAAATGCCGAGAAGGTTTAAGGATGTAGATGGGGACCAGGACCTGCAGAGCTTCTCCAGTACAATCCATAACACTCAGCATACTTTGGCCAGGGTGAAGGCAGGCTGGTGGGGTCCTGCTGCGCAGGGTGGGGGGCAGTTAGAGGGCCGGCCACCAGCCCTGTCCCAGCCACTTGCCTGGCAGCTGCAAGTATCCGTTCTTTCTCTGCCTTCCACCCAGCCTGTCCTGGTCTGGAGGAAAGGGGGCAGGAGGGAGGGGTGGCTATAGGAGCTGAGAGGGGTGACACAGGCTGGACGAGATTGCCCAGCACGGTGGAGATCGCAGGGCAGATAGAGAAGGCACAGGCAGGGAGCCGTTGCCGGGAGTGGAGCATGCTTCTCCGCTTGGAGAGGTTGCTCAGGCTGAGAGAAGTGTCATAGGGAAAGCCTGTTCGGGGCTAGGACAGGCTTCGTGGGCGAGGATCCCAGCCCGCCTGGGAGGGAGACACAGACAGGTGTCACCGGCTGAGGTTGGGATAGGACCTTGCTCTCGTGTTCAGCTCCTACTGACTAAGCTGTGACCCCAAGGTCCTGGCACACCTGGGCGCAGACACCCACAACCTACCCCTTGCCACTGGCAGGAAAAAAAAAAACCACTTGTAAAAAGCAACTCATGTTCCCCATACACCCACGATGTGCCTGCCTCACACTCCCTCAGCCCGGCCAGGGCATCACCGCATTCTATAGGCGAGGAAGACTGAGCTCCAAACAAAGGAAGAGATATGCCTAAGGGTCCTCTAAGGGTTACCGGCAGAGGCTCCTTTCTGATCTAGGGCTGCCAGGCTGGTTGTCCCCCAGCCCGAGAGCTCTGCTTGGCTGAGAAGTTTCTGTGTGGCCCTGGGCAGCCCACTGTCCCTCTCTGAAAGTTCTTTGTTGCTAATCTGATGACAGGAGTCATGACTGCTCAGAGCCTGGGAGCCAAGGGTGTTGCTTGGGGTGGAAGGAAGTTCCTGGGGGCTGTGATGGAGCTGATGGGGAAACTGAGATCTCTCGGGGGGCTGCCTGCGGGTCTGCTCTTTGTATGACTGGACACAGCAATTCTTCACCTTGTTCGTTCATTCGCCATTGCCCCAGCTACTTGTTGAGCACCTGCTGTGCTCCAGACCCCACTCCACGTGCTAGAGATACTTTCTTTTGTAAACAAAACGGAGAATTTCCCAGCTTCTGGGAGCTTATGCTCCATGACGGAGACAGGTCATAAACCCAAAAACAGAAACACTTACTAAACTAATTCTAATATTACACCCATGAGGAAGGAAACAAAGAGATGTGTGGGCCAGAGAACAGCAGGGGACACCCATATGAGACGGTGACAATGGCCCCTTTGAAGGGGTGACATAAAAGTTAAAACCGGAGGATGAGGAAGCAAAGAAGCAGGAGAAAAACTGTGCTGGACAGAGGGAATGGCATGTGCAAAGGCCCTGGGGTGGGGGTGGGGGGAATTTGGAGTGAATTTAGAGTGCTGGAGCTTTTAATCCTTGTCAGGCACATTGAGATCCTCAATTCACCAAATTTCATAAAGAGGAGTCAAAAAGAGTAACATTTAATTTTAGGGTGTATAGTCCATGTGGGTTTTAACGTTGGGGGTAGGCTTCAAAGCCCATTATGATAGAATGTATTCCCTTTTATTTTTATCATGGAACAAAAGTGATGAGCATCAAAAAAAAAATTTTTTTTTAAAAGGTGGTGAGCATCCTCTGGGTGTCAGGCACTGGTTATAACCGCTGGCGATTCAGCGGTAACCAAGACACACACGGTCCCCGCCGGACTGTTGCTCAAAATGTCACTGAAAGCACCCTGAGCAGTGTGTGCTCTGGTGGAGGGATGGACCCCGGAGGAAAGAGTGACTCATGCGCTTTGGAGAGGTTTGAAGATTGACAGAGGAGGCCACATTTGAACTGGATTTCAAACCTGAATTTTTCTAATTCACGAGTGGGAGGCTGACAGGCTGCCACGGACCGTGGCGACTTCTGGTGGCTGAAAGAGCACGTGCTAAGGTGTGGAAGCGGGGTGAACGGGGGACGCTGGGGAAGCTGTCGGGAACCTGGTCTACCTGGAGCCCACGATGGGTACCAGGGGCCAGAGGGAGTGCTGGGGAGCAGATCCTGAAATGTCTTGAATACCGGGCAAGGACTTTGGGGTCTTTTCTGGGGGGCCACGGGAAGCCACAGCTGCAGCACAGACTGGGCAGAGGTGGCCCAGCTGGACGCTGGGGAGAGGCCGGCAGGAGGGCAGGTGGACAGAAGTCCTTAAAGACCAGGGATGAACTGGGAGCCCCTTCTCCTGTGTTCCCTTTCGGGAAGTCCCTCAGTCTTGACACTTCCCCTTCTGGCGACCTGTTGGCTCTTGTTTCTGGCACGGCTGGGGAGTCCCTCTTCACCCACCTCATTTCTTTTGGGTCCCTATGGGAAACGGGCCATTTTGCTCTTACCGCACTCCTCCCTTACCTTTCACTTTCAAGCCCCAGTCCCCGCCCCAGCCCCAGCCCCAGCCCCACTGGAGGTGCCGGCTGACCCGCCACACACTCAGCAATCTGTTCCTGAATCATCAGTGAGGGAAAGAAGACCCAGGGTGACCAAAGCTTGGGTTCTTTCCAGTTTGGGGTGGTTGTAAACAATGATGCCCTGAATGCCCCGGCGCACATCTGATTGTGTACAGATGTTTGTGTTTCTTTTTGATGCGCAGCCTGGAGGTGGGATTCTCTTCAGCAGAATTGTTCCAAAGTGGTTTTACCAAATGGCACACACACCAGAACACTGAGCAGGGATGGAGAGTTTGGATTACTCTGTGTCCTTTATGAGCACAGAATTGTCTTTTTCCTCTTAGCCTTTCTGGGGTGATGTGTTGTGGTATCACACAGAGATGTAAATTTGCATTTTTCTTGATGAGTCATGGTTTTAAGCACCTTTTACTATCCTTATTGGCCATTTGGATGTCTTTGGTGAAATGTCTCTTTAATAAATAAGCCTTTTGACCTTTTTTTCAAAATTGAGTATTGTGTTGTTTATTGTTGTTTTGTAGGAGTTCTTTATACATGCTGGATATCTATATCTTACATATATATATGAATTACATGCATAACATATTTTAGGGGCACCTGGATGGCTCAGTGGTTGAGCATCTGCCTTCGGCCCAGGGCGTGATCCCAGGGTCCTGGGATCAAGTCCCACATTGGGCTCCCCGCAGAGAGCCTGCTTCTCCTTCTGCCTGTGTCTCTCTGTGTCTCTCATGAATAAATAATAAATAAAATATTTTTTAAAATAGCATCTATTTTATAATTTTATATATATTACATGTATTACATTATATGTAACTATATAAAATATAAGAATTGTATATAATTGTATAAAAGAAACATACAGGTATAGATATAGAGATACAGATATAATCTCTTCTCATTTCAGTTTCTTTTCCATCCTCTTAATGAAATCTTTGGTGAACAAATATTCTTAATTTTAATAAGGTTCAATTTATCAGTCTTTTTCTTTATAGCTCAAGCTTTCTGTGCGCTGTTTAGGAAGTGTTGTCTGCCCTAAGGTCGTGAAAAGATTATCTTCTGTTTTCTTCTAGAAGTTTTATTGTTTTACTTCTGACACTAGGTCTACAAAATATCTGGAGTTTATGTGTGATGTGAAGTGGAGGGTCAAGATTTATTTTTTTCCTGTATGACTATCCTACTGTCATTTTTTAAAAATCATGCTTTCCTCATGACTTTGCAGTTGTGTCTTTGTTGAAAATCAAGTAACTATAATCGTGAGTCTATTTCTGGCCTCTGTTCTTTTCCATTGGCCAGTTGATTTTTCCTTGCAACAGTACCATATTCTTCTTCATGATTGTCTAAACTCTTCTCGGTTCTTTGCAATTCTATATAAATCTTCACACTAGCTTGTCAATTTCCACCAAAGGAAATCCTGCTGGGAATTTGCTTGAAGCTTGAGATTTCACTGAAACTTTAGTTCTATTTGGGGAGAACAAACATCTTTAAAATATGAAATTTTCTAATTCATGAACATGTATGTTCCTCCATTTATTTGTCTCTTTAAACATTTACCTTACTGGTATCTTGTAGGTTTCTGTGTAGAGGTGCATCTTTCATTAGAGTTCTTTAGAGTATTTGATTTTTTATGCTAATACAAATTGTATAATTTTTAAAATTTCATCTTTGTTCTTGGTATATAGAAATACAACAGATTTTCTTCACGGTTTATTAACTTTGTTAACACACCTTTTCAAGCTCAAGTTCTAGATATAGGAAGAAATAGCTGCCAAACCCAGTTCACCTCAACTGACTACCAGTTGGGGTCTTCCAGCCTTTGCTTTTATAATGTCTATAGACCCCTTCATCTGCTAATCTCATGAGTTCGAGGCACAGCATTCGAGCTGTGGACTTCATAAACTAGCAGATAGTATTTTCTTCTCTTAACAAGCTTCCTAAGGACAATGTAGAACAGTACAGTATTGTTAAGCATGTGCATGTTGTTGTACTGCCGATCTCTGAAACTTTCACAACTGAAATTTCATACCCATTGAACAACTCATTACCCCCTCCCTCTATCCTCTGAAAAACCACCATTCTACTTTCTGTTTCTGTGAGTTTGATGACTTCAGATATGTCATGTAAGTGGAATCATACAGCATTTGTCTTTTAGTGATTGGCTTATTTCACTTAGCATAAAGTCCTCGAAGTTCATTCATGTTGTAGCATTCTTTCTTTTTAAGGCTAAATAACATTCTACTGTATGTATGTGCCGGATTTTCTTTATTCATTCATCGGCTGGTGAGTGTAGGTTGCTTACAATCTCGACAGTTGTGACATGCTGCAGTGAACACTGGTGTGCAAATATCTTTGAGATCCTGTTTTCAATTCTCTTGGATATCTACCCAACATCTAGCATCCCTGGATAACATGGTAGTTCTCTTTTTACTTTTTTGTTTAAAGATTTTATTTATTTATCCATGAGACACACAGGGAGAGAGAGAGGGACAGAGACACAGGCAGAGGGAGAAGCAGGCTCCATGCCAGGAGCCCGATGTGGGACTCGATCCCGGGTCTCCAGGAACACACCCTGGGCCAAAGGCGGCGTTAAACTGCTGAGCCACCCAGGCTGCCCTCTTTTCATTTTTTTGAGGAAGCTCTATACTGTCTCCTATTGTGTCTGCACCATTTAGTAATTCCACAAATAGTGTATAGTGGGTACAGTTTTTCTACATTCTCACCAATACAATATCTATCCTCATAGGTGTGAAGTAATAGCTCATTGTGGTTTTGATTTGCATTTTCCTAATGATTAGTGATGTTGAGTGTCTTTTCACATACTTATTGGCCGCTTTCAAGACCTTTACCTATTTTTTAATCTATTTATTTTAATTTTAATTTAATCAATTAATTAACACATAGTATATTATTAGTTTCAGGGGTAGAGTTTAGTGATTTATCAGTTGCATATAACACCCAGTGCTCATTTTATCAAGTGCTCTCCTTAATGCCCATCACCCAATTACCCCTCCCCCAACCTACCTCTGTTCCAGTAACCCTCAGTTTGTTTCCTATAGTTCAGAGCCTCTTGTGGTTTGTCTCTCTCTGATTTTGTCTTATTTTATTTTTCCTTCCCTTTCTCTATGTTCAACTGTTTTGTTTCTTAAATTCCACATATGAGTAAAATCATAATGATAATTTTCTTTCTGATTGACTTACTTTGTTGAGCCTAATACCCTCCAGTCCATCCACATCATGGAATATTACTCACCCATCAAAAGGAATGAAATATACATATATATATAAATCACATCTTCTTCATCTACTCATTTGTCCATGGACAGCTGGGCTCTCCTTTACCTATTCTTCAGTCAACTGAAGAATTTGTTACATTCTATTGTTGTTGTTTTTTTTGTTATACTCTATTGCTATTTGTTTCATTTTGTTACAGAATTGCAGGAGTTCTTCATATCTACTGAATATATTCAGTATAGGTTTGCAAAGTATAGGTTTGCAAAGATTTCCTATCATTTTGTAGGTTGTCTTTTACCCTATTGATTGGTTCCTATGCTGTGCAGAGGGTCTTAATGTAACTCTGTCGATGGTTGCTTTATTGTCTGTGCTTTTGGTGTCATATCCAAGAAAGAATTGCCAAGCCCAATGTTCTGAACTTTTCCCTTATGTTTTCTTCTAGAAGTCTTATAGTTTCAAGTCTTATATTTACATCTTGAATCCATTTTAAGTTAATTTTTGTGTATGATGTAAGAGTCCATGCCCACTTTTTTGCACGTTCATATCCAGGTGTCCCAACACCATCTGTTGAAGAGACTGTCCTTTCTTCACTAACCAAGTATGCAAAGATTTATTACTGGGCTCTCTATTTTGTTCCATTGGTCTCTATGCCTGTTTTTATGCCAATACCCACTCTGTCTGTCTTTGTGCCAATATCTATATGTCTGTCTTTATGTCAATGCCTACTGTGATTACTGTAGCAGGATAATGTGTCTTGAAATTAGGAAATGTGAGGCTTGTAGCTTTGTTTCTCATTGTCAAAGATTTCTTTGGTTATTCAGAGTCCTTTGAGATTCCATATGAATTTTAGTATGGTTTTCTCCTATTTCTGCAAAAACAAAATGCCATTGAGATCCTGACAGAGACTACATTGAATGTGCAGATTGCTTTTTACATCTTAATAATATTAAGTGTTCCAATTCATGAACATGGGATGTCTTTCCATTTACTTGTGCCTTCTTTTAATTTCTTTTAGCAATGTTTTGTAGTTTTCAGAGTGTAAGTCTTTCATTTCCTTGGTTAAGTTTATTCCTAAGTATTTTATTCTTTGTGATGCTATTATAAATGATATTATTTTAATTCCCTTTGGAATTGTTCATTGTTAACATGTAAAAATGCAACTAATTTTGTCGATTTTATATCATTCTACTTTGCTGAGTTTATTAGCCTAATAGTTGTGTGTGTGTGTGTGTGTATGTAATCTTTAGGGTTTTCTCTATATAAAATCATGTCAGCTTTGAACAGAGATAATATTACTTCTTCCTTTCCAATTTGACTGCCTTTTACTAATTTTTTTATTGCCTAATTTCTATGACTAGGATGTATAGTACTATGTTAGATAGAAGTGGTGGGAGTGGGCACTTTTGCTTCATTCCTGATCTTAAAGGAAAAGCTATCTGTTTCTTACCAATGAGTAAGAGGTTAGCTGTAGGCTTTTATATATGATCTTTATTGTGTTGAGGTGATTTCCTTCTATTTCTAGTTTGCTAAATGTCTTTATCATGAAAAGATGTTGAATTTTGTCAAGTGCCTTTTCTGCATCCATTGAAAGGATCACATGATTTGTGTGTGTGTGTGTGTGTGTGTGTGTCTTTGGTCTGTTGATGTGGTATATTTTTGGATACTGAACCATCCTTGTATCCCAGGGACAAATCCCACTTGGTCATGGTGTATAATCATTTTAATGTGCTGTTGGATTCAGTTTATTAGTGTCTTGTCAAGGATTTTTGCATCAGTACTCACCAGGAATATTGGTTTGGAGTTTTCGTTGTCTGGTTTTGGTATCAGGGTAATGGTGCCCTCATAAAATGAGTTTGGAAATGTTCTCTTATCTTCAGCTTTTCTGGAAGGGTTTGAGGAGGATTGGCATTAATTCATCTTTAAACATTTGGTAGAATTCACCAGTGAAGTCATCTGGTCTTATCGAATCAATTTGCTCACTATAAATATGTTCAGATTTTCTATTTCTTCAAAATCAGTGTTGTTAGGTCATATGTTTCTAGACATTTATCCATTTCTTCTCCATTATTGAGTTTGTTGATGTATAATTATTCTTTATAATCACTTTATTTCTGTGGCATCAGTTGTGTCTTCTCTTTTCTGACTTTGATTATTTGAATCTTCTCTTATTTTTTTAGTCTAGCTGAGGGTTTGTCAATTTTGTTGATCTTCAGAAATACAATAGACTTTTTATATTGGTCTCGTATTCAGCGTCCTTGCTTAACAATTATTATTCTAATAGTTTGTTAAGTTTCTGGAATTTTCTAGGTGCTCAATCCTTATATCATTCCAATCCTTATAATTTTCTAATCTTTATAAATTTATTTGTTTTTCTTGCCTTATTGCATTGACTAAGACCTCCAGTATAAGACATTCTTGTCTTTTTCCTGCCTTCAGGATAATAGTGTTGCTGTAGCATTCAGTATTTGACCATTATGGATAATGTTAATTGTGCATATTGTGTGCATGTGTATGTGTGTGCTTTTTATCAGATCAAAGAAGATTACTTCTATTTCTGGTTTTCTGAGAGTGTTTTAAAGATTGTGAATGGGAGTTACAGTTTATGAAATGTGTTTTCTGAACCTATTAAATTATCATATAAGTTTCTTTTTTAATTTGTTAATGTGATGAAATAGATTACTGATTACAAATGCCAACCTAACCCTGTATTCCTGAAATAAACCTCATGTGATAATGATGTCTATCTATTTTTGTATATATTATTACATTTGATTTGTTAATATTTTGTTTAGGATCTTTGTATGTATATTTATGGGAGAGATTGATCTCTAATTTTACTTTCTTTTAATGTCAAGTTTTGGTGATACAAAGCTATGTCTTTTATTCCAGTGTTTAGTTCACTTACATTTGACAAAAGTACTGATGTGTTTGAGGTTAAGTCTACCATCTTACTATTTGTTTTCCTTTTGTCTATTATTTCTTTCTTTTTTCTTGTTTCCTTTTTTGAAGAGTAAAATTTTAAGAATTATCATTCTGTTTCCTATCTGTTATATTTTCTTTTTTAATTCTTTTAGCGCTTTCCTTGAGATTACAATATGGATACTTTTTTAAAAGATTTTATTTATTTATTCATGAGAAACACAAAGAGAGAGAGAGAGAGTGAGAGAGAGAGAGAGAAGCAGAGATATAGGCAGAGGGAGAAGCAGACTCCATGCAGGGAGCCTGATGTGGAACTCGATCCCAGGACTACAGGATCACACCCTGGGCTGAAGGCAGGCACTAAACCGCTGAGCCACCCAGGGACCTCATACAATGTGCATACTTAATTTTTTTTTAGTCTATCCTATATTGGTAGACTTATATTGAGTCTACCTTATATTTATAATTTCCCAGACAATACAGTGACCTTTAACTTTATTCATTCCTTTTTACTTTTGGGGTGTCATGGTAAGGTATTTTAATTTTGCATATGCTTTAAATTTCGTAAGACATCATCCTTATTATTATTTTAAGCAATTATTATTATTTTACATTTATAATATTCTCTATTGCTTTTTATTCCTTCCTATATTACCTTGCTTCTCATCTGGTGTTATTTTTCTTTTGCCCAAAAGACTCACTTTAATATATCTTTTGATGTAGTCTAGTAACAAATTCTCTCAGGTTTTTTCTTCTCTTTTCTTTTCTTTTTGAAAAATATCCTTATTTCGCTTTTACTTTAAAAATTATAATTAAGATCTAATTTACATACCATCCAATTGCATCAGTACTCACCTTTTAAAAGTATACAGCTAAGTGGTTTTTAGTATATTTACAAAGTTGTGCAACCATCACCACTGTTAACTGCAGAACATTTTCATATAAATGGAGGCATACAATATGTAGATTTTGTGTCTGGCTTCTTTACCTTAGCATAAATTTTTAAGATTCATCTGTGTTGAAGCATATATCAGTACTTAAACTAATCTGATGGCTGAATAATATTCTTTTCTATGGATACTCTATGTTTTGTCCTTTCAATTGGTGGATATTGGGCTGCTTCCAGTTTGGGGCTATTATGATTAATGCTGTTATGAATTTTCACACGCAGAGGTGCTTTTTTAATGGACATATATTTTGAATTATTTTCACTGTATACCTATGAATCAAATTGCTTGGTCATGTGATAACACTGTATTAACTTTTTGGGAAACTGCAAAACTATTTCCCATAGCAAATGCACCATTTCACATTCCAATCAGCAATATATAAGGACTCCAGAACTCTACATTTTCAACCACTTTTAATTTTTCGTTTTTAAAATAGTCATCTAGTAAGTTTGAAGTGATCTTTGTCTGCATTTCTCTATGAGTAATGATGATAGCACCTTCCCATGTGTTCATTGGTCATTCATTAGTGTAACTTCTTTGGAGAAATTTCTATTCAAGTATTTTGCACATTTAAAAATTGGGTTGTCTTTTAGATCTTGAGTTGTAATAATTCTTCATATATTCTGATACTAGACCCCTTACAAATATACAATTTAAAATATTTTTACTTATTCTGTATATTGCCTTTTCACTTTCTTGGTAATGTCTTTTGATGTGTACAAAAGTTTTAAATTTTGAAATAGATCCAGTGTATCTATATTTTTCTTTGGTACCTGTGCTTTTGGTGTCCTATATAAGATATCTACTGTGTGATGTAAGGTCACAAAGAGTTCGATCTGTGTTTTATTTTTAAAGTTTAATGTTTCTACCTCTCACAGCTAGGTCTTTGAGCCATTTTGAGTTAACTTTTGTGTGTGAGATAGGAGTCCAATTCCATTCTGTTTCATGTGGATATCCAATTGTCCCAGCACCATTTGTTTTAAAGACAATCTCCCCTCCATCAAATTATCTTGGCACCCTTATCAAATATCAATTTAACATAAATGTATAAGTTTCTTCCTGAACTTTGAATTTGATTTCATTGATCTATACATAGGTTAGTATCACACTGTGTTGATTAGTGTAGCTTTGAAGTAGGCTTTGAAATGGAGAAATCTGAGTCCTTCAAGTTTGTTCTTCTTTTTCAAGATACTTGTCTATTCTGGCCTCTTACATCTCCATTTGAATTTTAGGATCAGCTTTTTAACTTCTGGAAAAGAGCCAGCTGGCCTTTTGATAGGGATTACTTTGAATCTGTAGATCATTTGGGGAAGACAACAATATTGGGTCTTCCAATCCATGAACCCATGGGATAGGCTTCCATTTATTTGGGCCTTCTATCATTCTTTCAATAATGTTTAGTAATTTTCAGTGTGTGTGTCTTACACTTTTGTTAAATTTCTATTTTATTTTATTATTCTATTTTATTTATTTTATTCTTTTTGATATTATGGTAAAAGAAATTGCTTTCTTAATTACACATTCAGACTGTTCATTATTGTACAAAGATACAATTGATTTTGCATATTCATCTTGCACCCTACAACCTTGCTAAACTCACTTATTAGGCCTAATAGTTTTTGTTTGTTTGTTTGTTTGTTTGTTTTGTTTCAGTTTGGCTTTTTGGTGTGGATTCTTTAGAATGTATATACAAGATCATATCATCTGCGAACAGAAATGCTTTACTTCTTCCTTTCCAATCAGGATGACTTTTATTTCTTTTTCTTGATGAATTGTTTTGGCTAGAACCTCTAGTACAATGTTTAATAAAAATGAGAGTGGACATCTTTGTCTTGTTTATGATCTTAAAGGAAAATCTTTCTGTGTATAATGTTAACTGTGGAATTTTAGTAGATCTGTTTTCATATTGAGTTTGCCTTATTTTTTGAGGGATATTTTTTCTGGATATAAAATTCTAAGTTGGCTTTTAAGTATAATCTTACTTTAATTTTTAAAATAGTTTTTCTATGATGTGTGTAGGTGTGTGCGTTGCTTTTTGTTGTATTTGTCTTTCTTAGGTTTGTAGGACTTCTTGAATCTGTGGATTAATATATTTTTCTGGTTTTGAAAAATTCTTAAGCAATACTTCTGTTATTGCTTTTGAATTGATCTCTCTCCCCTATGTCCTAATATATATATATATATTTTTATATATAAAATATTATATATAATATATAATATATATATTTTTTTGCTCTTTTCTGTATTTTTATTTCTTTATATTTTTATAAGATTTTATTTATTTATTTATTTATTTATTTATTTATTTATTTATTCATGAGAGACACACAGAGAAAGGTAGAGATATAGGCAGAGGGAGAAGCAGGTTCCCTGTGGGGAGCCTGGTGGGGGACTCGATCCTGGCACTCCAGGATCATACCCTGAGCTGAAGGCAGGTGCTCAACCACTGAGCCACCCAGGTGTCCCTCTTTTCTGCATTTTTAAACATTTTTTTTTCCTTTGTATGCTTTAATCTGAGTATTTTCTATTCCAGCTCAGCAATCCTCTCTTTTAATGTTACAAATCCATTGCTAAATCCATTCATTTCTTACATATTTCGATTATTGAATTTTTTAGTTTTAGAGTTTCTACTTTTAAATAGATTCCATACTTCTGGTGGAATTCTTCAACATAGTCATCTGAGTATTTTTAAATCATGTTACGTAACACCACTTTCTGAATCACACATGTGTCTATTTTACTCTTGATTTTTGGTCATTAGATTCTGTTTTCTGGTGTGCCTTGTCAATTTAATTGAATGCTCAACATTGTGCATGAAAAATATAGAAGCCCTGGGTGAAGCTAACTTTTTCCAGATAGGTTCTGATTTTCTTTTAGCAAACATATAGCAAATAGGCAGATCATCTTGATGCATTTATGGCTAAAATGTTTCTGATTTTTCCTTATTCCCAAGGTACATCCTTTCCTAAATACCTGGGTATTTACCAGGGCCTAGTTTTCTTGCCAGGGCTTGAACTCTGATTCTTCCCTCACTGCTGTGAAACAACCAAAATCTCTTTAGTTTTTAAGCCCATTGCCAGATTCTTTCTGCTAGGTTTCTTGGTATGGGACTCGTTTGCAATGACTTGACACATGATTTGAGGGGAAATTGCATGCAGAATTTCAGTACATTTTCTTTTCTCTGGAACCTTGGCTTCTAAAATACTATCTAACTTTATTGCTCTCTCATACCCTCTGTTTTTTTTTTCCCTACTTAGTAGTTTTCAACTACTAGTAGGGGTTTCAGTCTGATACCAGCTACTGCACCATAGCCAGAGGTGGAAATCCCCCTTCACATTTTATTTTACAAACATAAGATTAATTGACATTTAAAATTTTATGAAATAGTTTGGTCATATAAAAAATATTTAAATATATATTATTATATTTTGAATAATATAATCAACACCCATGGTAGCTTTGCTCAGTTTCACCAAACTGTTGAAACACCTGACACATCCCCTCCTTTTCTACTCTATTCAAAGTTCGATATTTTTTATCATCCCTTTAAGTTTCTCTGTATTTCCAGGACACATGTATGTTCACCTAAACAATATCTAGAGCTGTTTTACACAGTGTTAAGTGTGACATAGATGGTATTACTATGCATGTATTCTTATTTTATTTTCACTATTTTGTTTGTGAGAGTCATTTGCTGTGTGAAACTATGATTCATTTTCACATTGAGTGATTACATCACAATTGATCTTTCCATTCCCTTGTTGATGGATATTTAGGTTGTTTCCAATTTTTACTATTAAAATCAATGCTGTGTATGCTTCTTGTACATACATGCCAGAGTTTCATCAGTAGTGTATGTAGGAGTAAAATGGCTACGTCTTAATACAAACACCTGCTCAAATTTATTAGACCATGTCAAACTATTTCCCAGACCACTAATTTACATTTCCATCAGCCATGAATGAGAGTTCCCATTACATTATGTCTTCAGCAACATGTGATATTGTCAGACTTTTAGTTTTTGCCAATCGAGTAAAATTAAAATGGCATGTCATTGTGGTTTTAATTTGCATTTCTTTGTTGGCTGTGAGTTAAGTACTTTATGTTCTACGTATCACCCACTTTAATCTGACTTCAGAGCTCCAAGCTTCTTCACTTCCCAAGAATCTCCTGAAATTTGGCTTTTAGTCTGAACTACCGCAACACCTAAGATCATTCCTTGGCACCGGAGCCTGGCAGATAAATACCTCTGGACAGCTCCATTCCATCCAGGACTGTGTTGGAGCGCTTTACATACAATGATGTATTTGGTGCTTCTAACAAATCTGCAGCAAAGAATCATGACCCCCATTATATAGATGAGAACATAGAGAACCAGAAGTGTTAGGAACTTGCCCAGGGATACACAACTGGGACCAGGAAGACTCTAAGCCAGGTGCTCTTCACTCCTCTGTAGGAGATTGTAGAGGTAGGTGCTGCCACAGGAGGTCCCATAGCAGGTAGGCCCTTAGGAAAATTACCCTGCCCTTCACTCAGAAAAAACATCTGGTGGTTTGGTGTGCACCTGGGGAGAAAGTGCTGTTGCCCTCAGGAATCAGCCGTAATGTGAAGACCCACAAAGGGACAGATTCAGGGCAGGGAGAGCAATGGGACGGGGAGGAGTTCCGGCTCGGTGTCTTTACCATTCAAGGGTGCTGTTCCCTGAATTGAGTGGCTTATTTTAGACAGTGTTAAATATCTCTGCACCCCCTAATGAAAGAGTTCGACCTTTTTCAACCTTCTTTCAATCCTCTAATGCCAGTGAGAATCTCAGTTTGGTATTCATTTGCCTTAAACACTTGATACTCTTTAATCCCCCTTTTAAAGAAAGGCAAACTGGATTTGCCAACTTCCCAGTTGTATGTGGGAGATAGCATCTTATTCAAATTCGATTATTGTCTTCTGTTGCCTTTTATTTCATTTTACAGTTAACAAATCGTTTTTGTTTAAGAAACACATAACATCTACAATTATGTTGGGCACTGTTCTCAGTGCTTTACACATACTGACTAATTTACTTTTCCCAAAGACCCCCTGAGGTGGGCACTATTACTAGTACGTCCATTTTACAGAAGGGGACTCTGAGGCCCAGGAAGTTTAAGTAAATTTCCCTGAGGTCACACAGCCTGGAAATGGCAGTGTCGGGATTTGAGCTGAGGCAGGTTGGCCCCGAGTCTACAATTAACCATTGTGATGTACACAGTCTTTCTGTTTCATACTAGTTCCCTGTTGGTTGTATCTTTTCTTTTGAGACATGTTTATGGGAGCAAACCTGGGAGGCAAGGTAACGATAAATAGCAAGTAGATAATAGCATGAGTAAAAACCTTGAAGGCAGTAAGTGGCAGGAATTCTGGAACATTCCACCGTGGCTTCATGGATGCAAGGGTAGAGCAAGAGATTGTGAAGACTGATTAAGAGGGATGGGAGGGGGGAAGGTGTTCAAGGGGAAGACTCAGCACAAGAATTTGCCTCATGCAAAGGCAGAGAGGCATGACAGGGCCTCAGGTGCTAAGGGGATGCTGAGTAATTCAGAGCAGCTGGCCAGTAACTGCAAGAACCCAGCACCCTCGTATAGCACTTTCCGGTTCGCAGAGCACTGTCACATCTGCTTTCCACTGACCCTTCATAACTGACAGGTGCAGTGGGCAGGACTGTCCCCATTTTAGAAGTGATAACCAATGTCAGAGAGAGGAAATACCAGAAAAAAAAAGCTATTATTGTTCCAAGTTACTCTGGCTTCCAATTCTGGGCCCTTGGCTCCATTCCACTGTATCAGGTATCTTTGATGGCAAGCAACAGAAATGTAGTTCACATGGTTGAGCAAAATAAAGTGGGTGTTTGTTTTAGTTTTGGTTTTTGGCTCATGTAAATGAAACGTCCAGGTGTGGACATCAGATACGGCTGGATCCAGGTCCTCGAATAATGCCATGGGGATTCTGGGTCTGTATTTTTCAACTTTCGAGAAAATCTCAGGCAGGCTCTCCCTAAATGGTGACAAAGATGGCTACTAGCTTCCAGCAGGCAGCCAAAAAAGTCCCTCTTTACTGGAGTTTTAGGGAAAATCCCCAGACTGCTCTCACTCACTTTGCTTGGGTTGATGTCCATCCCTGATCCATTCCATGTGGCCAGGCTGGTGGGGTGCTGTCTTGGCCAAGGCTGAGTCAGGTGCCCACCTGTGGAACTGAGGTTCTAGTCCTCTCCACACAGACCACACAGGGACAGCTCCAGTTGGAGAAGCTCTTCATAAGAGAGGAAGAGGTGCCAGGCAGACAGAAGTAGCAGTTGCATCCCTTCTATCATCAGGCACCTGCGTGTCATCTGTGCAGAGCTGAGGAGTTTGGAGGGGTGGAGAGCTTTGAATCTGGGCAAGGGAGGTGGTGCTTTATCCTGTGGTCCAGATGGAGCTTCGGGGGAGTGACACAGATAGAGCTATGCCAGGCCTTGTACTGGGGCTGGGGGCAGAGGTGTGGACATGCCAGTGAGGGGCAGATATGAACCCCACCTCTTGTGACAGGAAGTGAATCCTCGAAGTGTGATAACAGGGCTCCTCCAGGGCTGAGGCCAGGCAAGATCAGTGTTCCTTAAAGTCAATTTAAAAGGTTTTTGCCCCAACATTATTTTAGTAGTGATGTTACTCATTTTAAGGTGTATTGGGAAAAAAATACACAGTATAGATACTATTGCTTGGAATGAGAGTGGAGTTAGATCTTTTTATTTTTTTTAAAGATTTTATTCATTTATTTATGAGAGACACACACACACACAGAGAGAGAGAGGAGAGAGAGAGAGAGAGAGAGAGAGGGACATAGGCAGAGGGAGACGCAGGCTCCATGCAGGGAGCCCGATGTGGGACTCGATCCTGGGTCTCCAGGATCAGGCCCTGGGCCAAAGGCTGCGCTAAACTGGTGAGCCACCCAGGCTGCCCCAGAGGTAGGTTTTTTTAATGAGCTTATTTATAGAAAACATTAAATAAATAATAGTACACCATGATCTACAAATATGGCCAACATTTTGGAAGTGAGAAATTTAGGGACCTCTTGGCTAGATGATTCTGGGGCCCCTCTATTTCTGGTGCTCTAAATTCTCTATCCATCACAGCTCTTTGTTGAGTGTTTATGTGTCAGGGGCTATGCTCAGGGTTTTCTGCAAAATGCTTCCTTGAACTCTCACAAAAATCTGGGAAGCAGGGTTTACCATCTCCACGGGGCTCAGAGAGGGGAAGTGATGGGCCCAGAGCAACACAGCTGGTGATCAGAACTCTGGGTGTGCTTCACCACTGCTTCCTTGGTGACTTGTTTGGGAACTCAGAGGGAGCTCTCAGTGTGGCCACAGTAGGGTCTGGGGGAACCCAGGTGTGTGTATGTTGTGGGGGTCTTCCCACTGTGGGCTCAGGGACGGTGTCTGGGAGAAGCCATGCCTGTGACTTGATTCCTGCATGGGTCATTCCCTTAGGCTCCAGTTCCAGTTCCAATCCTGTAACCAGGAGCCAGTCTGTAACCAGGGTGGGGCTCCTGGGCCTGGGGAGTTGGATACCCCCCCTCTAAGTGGCACCTCCCCCAAGCAGACACAGAACTGGGGTACAGTGGGCAAAGTGCCAACAAGAGTCTGGTGTGGCCACCCTGGTGGGTCACACCTTTGCCAAAGGCACCAGCATCTGTTCCTCCCCGGTAGGTCCGTGGTCTTCTCCAAAGAGGCCTCTCCTGCATCTCATCCAGATCAGGAAGTCAGGCTCGCCTCCACGGGGTCCCGCCGGGGCTCCCCATATGCTTTCCAGTGCGCTCACTAACCTGGGCCAGATATCGGGCTAACCTTAGTATTCATGGGGTCTTCATTGTGGGCTAACCTTGGATCTGTTATTCAATAAGAAGCCAGTCTGCCGGGCTAACGTCAACACAGGTGTTTTGTGGAAAGGACTCAAGATCTCTGCTTCTCAAATACCACTTTCCATACCAGCTTCCCCTCCCTGCCTCCTTGCCTCTCTCCTTTTTTTTTCAGATGGGTAAATGCCCATGTTTCGTCTCATGCACAGCTCTACATCCACAGGCTTCCAGGGACAGGAGAGCAGCTAGCTCCTCCCTCTTTAAACTCACCTCTCAGGCCACCTGGTGGCTCAGTGGTTGAGCTACTGCCTTCAGCTCAGGGCGTGATCCCAGGGTCCCGGGATCAAGTCCCACATCAGGATCAAGTCCCACATCAGGCTCCCCCGCAGGGAGCCTTCTTCTCCCTCTGCCTGTGTCTCTGCTTCTCTTTCTGTGTCTCTCATGAATAAATAAACAAACAAATTCACCTCTTATTTGGGACTGTGTTAGGAGACAGGAAGAAGGTGGGAGAAACAGGGTCCAGGGGAAAATCAGCCATTTCTAAGGGGCAGGAATCCTTGGGAGCATCCAAGGGCTCCAACTCTTGTTTTTCCAAGAATTTGAGGCAAGTCTTCCAAGGGAGGGAGAGGACCAGAGGGGAGGCTGTTCGGAGGCCCGGGTCTCCCCTCTCCCTGCGCGTCTCTTCCAGGACCCGAGAGTCAGCATGCTGTGTGGCGGGGCGGCCGCTCTGTTCCTGCTGATGCTCCAGGGAGGTGAGTAGCTGCCCCAGGTCTGCGGGCGGGGAGGAGGCCAGGCTGGCCTGCAGGCTCTGGGTCAGGGCCAGGGCCCGCAGGGCGGGGGGCTGCAGCCTCTGTGCACGTGGGCTGGACTGGCCAGTGCCCCATCAACTAGAACCCGTCCCACCCGGGAGCCCCGTTAGCCAGCAGTGGCTCATGTGAGTCCCACGTGGACCAGACCACGAGCTGGGGGCTTCACGGCTCACTCACTGCGGGGACGAGACTGGAACCTCCATTTCCACAGCTCTCGGCCTGGCCTGGCTCCCAGCCCTCAGAGGGAGGAAGTCCTGCCTTTGGTCTAACCTCAATTTCTCTTTGTGCAATGACTCTCCTAGGAGATGTTTGTCAATAATCACAGAATCCCCAGCAGGCCCTGGGGGGGGGAGGGGGTGGGGGAGAGGGAGACAAAAGTAGCCAAACCTTGGAAGGCACCCCCAGGGCACCAGAGGATGAAGTTAGAAGCCCCAGCTGGGAAAGGCCAGGCGTTGGACTAGGGTGCCCAGCCAGGGCTCAGAGGCCTGGGAAGCCTTCCCGGAGGAGGCCGGACGCAGCACACAAGCTCATGGGGGTTGCACTGGGAGCAGGGGTCCCTCGGCCGCTGCTCTGCTGACTCTGCAGTTCTCTCTGGTTTTTACCGAAAGGCCCAGAGCCTCAAATAGCTTCTTCAGGAAGCAGATGTCTGGCTCTTTTATTTTCCCCTTCTGCGCGGCCAGCACTCGGTCCTGGGTCACCCTCCAGGGCGCCACCCCCGCGGGCACAGACAACAAGCCCCTGCTGCACTGGGCGCTGAGCGTCACTCACTCCGCGCCCCCCATGGCCCCGTGTGGCCCGTGCCTCAGTGACACCGGGTGCTCACTTGAGGACACCACGGCTCAGGAAGGGTAAGGGACAGGCCACGGACCCACGGCCAGGCAGTGGCGGAGCTGGAATCCCAAACCTGCTTCATCCCCCTGGCTTAGCCACCTTGCGCTGCCGCTGGTATTGAGGGAGCGCCCTGTGCAGGGTCCCCACCCGCATGCTGTCACCTGTGTATCTCCCTCCAGGGAGACCAGTTCCCCCCGGGGGAAGCCTCCTCCTAGCGCAGGACTCATTGCCACAACTCAGATTCCTTGGTGGTGGCTGCAGGGAGACCTGTGTTGAGGAGGATTCTGAGGGTCCCCCAAAGGAGGGAGTGCCGTGATGGATTAGTGGTGTTTGCTGTGCGCACGGATGTCAACGAGTAGCACAGCTGAGATTTTCCTTTCCTGGGTGAGAGTCTCAGGAGCCCAGCCCCAGAGTGACCGGAGGTGTGGCCCAGGCTCAGAGCCTCCAGGTTCTTGTCTATAAAACGGTGGCGGCAGCCGGCTAAGGACATTTCCAGCAATGGTCCTCTTGGTTCTGAATCCAGCTTCTGACCTAAAGTGAGGCACAGGAAGGGAACACAGCACCACCGCTTGGATCTTCATTAGTCAGGAGAAAATAGGAAAAAGCCACTAAGGATGACTTCACTTAAAAAGGGGAACAGATTTCTGGTAAATAGTTGAAGGGGAGTGGGGGAGAAATCTCAGCGTTGGTACCTGATCTTACAGAACAAAATGAAGCTAAAACTTGTTAAACTTATTTTGTCGAACATTGACACAAACTTAGATTTATGGTTGCACCCCCTACTTCTAGAACAACAGAAAGCATTAATGTTGAGGGTGGGAGGGCATTAAGTCTCCCAACATAATGGCCTGAGTGAGCACTCCCGGTGTCACCTGGCGGTAGTGGTGCTGGCCAGTACACTAATACAGATTTTTCAGCAAAAGTTTTAGAGGGCTTCTTGGTTTAGGGATGTTTTCTTACTCCCTCCATGCACTTCTGGCCTCCCTGAGGTCCGTGTCCTGGCTCGGCCAGCTGCTGTGAAGCAGAGGGCCCCAGCCTTGTCAGGGCTTGGGGCATTTTCAGCAGTGCCTCTGATGGCTTCTTGAATCCCTGGGGGGGGGGGGGGGGTGCAGATTCACCCTGCAGCTGGGGAGTTCAGGACCTGCCACCAAGGGGGACACTGGTCAGGAGGGACGCAGAGCTGGTGGTCACATGCTGGCTTTGGTGGGGGGAGAGTGCTGAGGTGGGGACCCGCTTAGTTCCTTAGATTTCACATTCATAGTGTCCTGTCTCTGTAGCCAGCCTTGAAACATGGGGGTCACACCAGGAATTCCCAGGTGGCAGGGACACCCTTCCCCGAGCCCACATCTTAGCTGCCCCTGGGTTGCCAAACTCGGCCTGGCCCTGGAACCCCTGCCTCCTCTCACCCTCCAGCCCCCGAGGAGGGGAAGGGGTGAGGCACCACGAAGCCTCTGGCCAGCCCCCCACCACGGCCTCTCTCTCCCCTCATCTTCCAGCCTGGGGTTGCCTAGACCTCGTCTGCTACACCGATTACTTCCAGACAGTCACCTGCACCCTGGAGACAGGGACCGTCCACCCCAGCAACCTCACCCTCACCTGGTAAGTGGCTGGCCCTCACCAGCCCTGGGATGCTGCTCAGGGTGGCCGCTGGGGGGCTGGGGCAAAGCAGGACCAACCACAGAAGGCCACAGACCGCGTTGGACCTTCGAGGTGCCCGGCAGACAGTTTAGCAATAAACATAATAGCTGCCACTTCCTGAGGGTTCTCAGGCTTGTTCACCATCAGCATTTGGTTTTGCCCCAGGAGAGGCTGTGAGCTGGACTTGCCCTGCCCGTCTTACACCCCCCTCCCCGCCCCGGCTCACGGCCCTTGTCTAGAGCATCAGCTGAGAGGCCACGGGGCAGTTCTGTCAGCTCCAAAGGCCATACTCTCCTGCCCACATAGCCCTAACTGTGGCTTTTTTTTTTTTTTAAGATTGATTTATTCATTTTAGAGAAGGGTTAGGGGGGACAGGGGCAGAAGGAGCCAAGCAGACTCTGTGCTGAGTGTGGAGCCCAACACGGGGCTCGATCCCACGACTCTGAGATCATGACCCGATCTGAAACCGACTGAGCCAACCAGGTGCCCCAGCCCTACCTGTGGTTTTGAGACCCATGGACAGCCAGACTCCTTCCCGTATGATTTGTTTTTTGAGCATTCAGTACATCCCAGGCGCCTTGCTATGTGCTTCCTAGGAACGATCACTTCCCTTCCTCGCAATTATTACTGTCATTTTACAAATGGGGACATTGGGGTTCAGAGAGGTTGTGCCACTCGCCCAAGCTCACACAGCCAGTGAATGGTGGAACTGGATTGAAACACAGGCAGCCTGATTCCAAAATCCACAGGCCCCTTTTAGTCTATTGTTAAAGAACAGGGACGTGAGGCTTTACTCAAGACCACTGCCAGGGGCACAAGGCCCACTGCATGGGGCTTTGCAGTCAGGGGAGAGATTGGGCTCAACCTCAAATATGACCAAGAAAAAGGGGGGATGTAGAGCCAAGGGGGAGGGTGGAGTCAGTGGATGGGAGTTACCAAGAGGACACGTCAAGGGGAAGGGGGGGGTCTGGCTACATGTCACAGTGTTTTTTTTTTTTTTTTTTTTTAAGATTTATTTATTTATTCATGAGAGACACAGAAAGAGAGGCAGAGACATAGGCAGAGGGAGAAGCAGGTCCCTATGGGGACCCGGATGCAGGACTTGATCCCAGGACCCTGGGATCACAACCTGAGCAAAAGGCTGATGCTCAGCCACTGGGCCACCCAGGTGCTCCAGTTCTTGCTGACGGCAGCCCAGGTTGGTCAGACGTCATCGGGGGATGAGGTGGAGGGCGAGGAGCCTCCTCACACATCCAGGGCAGGGGACTCTGGCTAACGACTTAGCAGGAGTCTTGTCAAAATTAGTGCAGAGATGACCCGGAAGCCCAAAGGTCAGGGCCTCGTCTAGGAGAGTGCTCAGAGGAGCCTGCACAGAACTTAACCAAGGAGAGAACCTTTATTCACTGAGGCTGCTCAGGATAAAGGATAGCTGGCTTTCCTCTCTCATCACTAGTTCATTCATACATTCATTCGGAACATGGTTATTGACCCCCTGCTAGACACCTGCTGGCACTGGGGGCAGACCAGTGAGGTCCCAGGAGCTCTACAGTGGGGGGTGCCTGGGGAGACAGATAATAGACACATAAGCAGCCATCAAGATCCTTTCTGATGACGATGAGTGCTATAAAGAACAGGAACATGAAAAAAAAAAAAAAAAGAACAGGAACATGGGCCACGGGGTCCTGAGCAAGTGACACGGGGGCGGGTGGTCAGGGCAGGCCTCTCTGGATGAGAAGGAGGCAGCCAGTGAGCTGGGGCAGAGCATTCCAGGCAGAGGGCACTGCCTGTGCGAAGTCCCTGGGGGCGGGGAAGGGAAGAGCTGATGAGTTTGAGGAATATCGAGGAAGTCAGTGTGGCCAGAGTGGAGTGAGTCAGTGTGGGAGGGAATAACAAGCAAAGAAGGTGAGAGGAAGGCTGAGGGCAGATTTCACTGTGGGTGGTGAGCAGTCACTGGAGGGTTTTAGGCGTGGGAGTGACGCAGAGTTTTTAAAGGGCCCCTTGGCTCCTATGCAAGAGGCTTGCATTGATTGAGCGGAAGTTTCTGTTCTAACAAATATTTAGCAGAGAACAGAGTCTACATGTCCATATTGGCCTTGGAGGGTAGTCATGTTGAGAGTCTGAAAGTGTAGGTAGAGAAATAAATACTTGCTGAACTCCTATCCATACTTCAAAACCCATCACTTAACACCCAGTGGGAATGAAAAGGCCAGAGCATTGCCCCAACCCCATACCAACAGCCTCCCTAGAATTTCACGTGGTGCAGGGGATGAGGTTCATTTGGCTCTCATCTTGGCCTTCAACCCAGGTACTCCACTAGGTATTCATTGGATGTTGGATGGAAGGAGGGAGGAAGGAGACCTGAAATGCTTAGCATCCTTCCTACAGGACAGTGATCCAGTTGATGGAATTGACAAGGACAGATTTAGGCTCAGTCTAGGCAAGAATGGCCCAAATTTCCAAAGTTGAGAGTTTTTATCTTATGTGAGGTAGTGAGTTCCCGGTTCCTTGGAGGCATGCAAGCCAAGCCTGGACGCAACCCATCAGGGATGCTTCGGGGGGCAGAGGGGAATACCTTCCCTGGAAAAGTGCTGGTAGACTGAGTGACCCCCGCCTCCAGCCTCCCAGTCTCACCTCCAATTCCTCCCAGCCCCGAGATTCTGGGTTTCTGCCCTGGCCGCGTGCGCTGAGCCCCACCGGCCTCCAGCCGTGACTGGCTGCTCTGTCCTTGAAGGCAAGACCCATATGGAGAACTGGAGGATGAAGTCACCTCCTGCAGCCTCCAGCGGTCCACCCACAACGCCACGCACGCAAAGTACATGTGCCACATGGATGTGTTCCACTTCATGGCCGACGACATTTTCAGTGTCAACGTGACAGACCAGCCTGGCAATTACTCCCAGGAGTGCGGCAGCTTTGTCCTGGCTAAGAGCAGTGAGTATCCTGTGGACCCCAGAGCAGAGGGGAACCCAGGTGGGGGCTGAGCCCCGTGCTCCCGGGCCAGCCGTCCCCCATCATCAGAAGTGACCTGTCCCGTGTGCTGGCTTCCCCCTAGCATTAGTTCTGTAGATGCACGACTACGGAGCGGTGGGTTGATAACTAGATTTGGGCCTTAACCAGAGAGAGGCCACAGAGGCGTGAAACGGAGCTGGCCTGGGGCCCCGGAGCCGGCTGGCTGTGGCCCTGGACTGGCTCACGATTTGTAGAGTGAGGGCCCTTCTGGGCTCCTGCCCCCAGTGTGAGGCAAGGTGGGGAGGCCACGTCACAAGAGAAAACCTCCCCTGGGATTTTTCCTGCTTCTTAGCTTGCCAATGAGGCCTAGAATTTCCCTCCAGCCTGGAGGGAGGAGGGCTGGCCAGTGGAAGCGGTTGTTTCTGTGGGTCCAGTGCCAGGAGGGGGCAGGGAAGGGCACAGGAAGCAGCTGTGAACGTGTGTATGTGTGTGCGCACACATGTGCCCAAAGTGGAGTGTCCAGGGAGGGGGTGAGACGCCCGTGCCCAGAGGCATGCAAGCAGACGGCTAAGAGAGGCCTGCCCCTGGGGAGGCTCAGCCTCTGAGGTCTGGGACTTTGTGTCCCCAGATTCCCAGCGGTGGGGCAAGAAGATAAGAGGGCATCTGTCACTCATACTCTGGGGGGCCAGGGTTGTGCCACTTGGCACACAGAGGGTGTGAGCAAAGCTTCACGCATACCCAGACACACCCAGTCTCCTACACATGCACACACATGCATAAATACACCCTCAGAGGTACAGATGTCCTGCCGACTCCAGGCCTAGACAGCACAGACAGATGCTCACATTTTCTCTCGGACCCATGCAGGTGCGTGCACACACAGGTGCACACATGCTCACTTGGCCATTTGGGTCCAGGTGTGGCAAGCGCAAGGAGCAGGGGTGCCCTCCTGCCTCTGGGTGAGCCCGGTGAGGGGGAGCAGAATCCCCGCCCCTCCCCTGCAGAGCAGAGTGCAGGGCAGAGAAGGAGCTGCCTTGACACTGCACAGGTGGCTCCAAGTCACATGGTTGCCCTCCCCCCCCACCTCCTGCCCTCCCTGCGGGGATATGAGGCGCCCTTGCCCAGATGTGGCCCCGCCCCCTTCCTCCTCCTGGGCACTGGGCCTCCCTGGGCTGAGCACCTGCCTCTCACGATGCCTGCCGGGCTCCACAAACGTCTGGCTTCCTCCACCAGTTGGTTCACACCACCCAGCTCAGGCCACAGGGGGAAACTGAGAGCTCGCCCAGCCTGGGAAGACAGAGAGGGTTTAAGAACGAGTCCTGTCCAAAAGGACCCGTGGCTCAAAGGCAACGAAGCTTTAGAGTTCCTTTTTGCGAAACCCCTGAAAGGTTCATTGGTTGATTTAATAAGCATTTCTCCAGGGCCTGGTGTGTGCCCGCTCTGTCCTGGGAGCTGTGGGCGCAGCGCTGACCCAGAAGAACAAATCCTCGGCCCCAAGCAGCTAAGATCCCAGAGAAGGGGCAGAGGGGGAACAGGAGCACACGGGGAAATGCGGAAAATGTTAGATGTTGGCAAATAAGGTGGAAGAAGGAGAGGGTGGGATTGGGGGGGCCAAGAACCTGTCACTTCTCTCTCCTCGAAGGGACCTCCTGCTACTGAGCTGGTCCCCGAGAATTGTCACCCCATGAAAGAGGAGCTGGTACCCTTTTACAAGAGAGGAAATGGAGACATATAACATGTCGTATCCTATTCACGAAACAAGTTTGGGATAGAGCAGAACGGGAGGCCTGACTTTGACCTTTGCCTGGGAAGCACCCAGGAGGGTGTGGTGATGTGACTCAGGCCTCCGCTCTTGCACTTTCCAGAAGTCTGGGAGAACCCTCACACCAAGTCACACGTGGCCAGTGAGGAGGGTCGGAGTGCTCTGCTCTGCAGACCCTGCAGAGAGCTCAGGAGGGCTGGCGTTTGTCGTTAGCATTAATTAATATTAAGGAAAGCTCATTAGCATTTATGCTAATCAGCACCTTTTGGCTTCTGGGGGAAGCTGCCTCTGAAAGAAAATGATGTCATTGTTTAGAACAGAAATGCAGAAACAGTGCCTCTGGCCTACATGTTGCTTAGCCAGTTTTTCGATTAGTAGCTAAATTTATTGGTTTTTTAAAATATTTTTAATTAATTAATTTATTTGAAAGAGCATGCACACGACAGAGAGAGAGAGAGAGAGAGAGCAGAAGAGGTGGGGAGGGGCAGAGGCAGAGGGAGAAGCAGACTCCCCCCTGAGCAGGGAGCCGGATGCGGG
The DNA here is from genome assembly GCF_048164855.1 of Canis lupus baileyi. Classification (NCBI taxonomy): domain Eukaryota; kingdom Metazoa; phylum Chordata; class Mammalia; order Carnivora; family Canidae; genus Canis; species Canis lupus. The sequence goes on from NC_132845.1 coordinate 58,451,313, forward strand.
GTTCCATCCCAGGACCCTAGGATCGTGACCTGAGCTGAAGGCAGATGCTTCACCCACTGAGCCACCCAGGCACCCCTCGAGCTAACTTTAATGTTTGAGAGAGCTTCTCCCTATTTGGGATTCCAGGTTGCTCTTCTCTGGCCACCCTGGTCTGCTGTCCCGCCCAGCCTGAGTGGTGGCATCCCTTTTACGCGTCCTCAGACCCCAAACCTGCTTCACCCACTTCTGTTACACCCCCCAGCCCTGCCCCTGTAGGGCTGCAGGTCCAGTGTGGTCTCAACTTCTCATTTCTCCGATGAGCCAACCGAGGCTTGGAGAAGGCGGCTACCTCGCCCAGAGTCCCTCCCGGGTTCTGATCCAGGGGGTCGGGGCGTAGGGGCATTTCCTGCCACCACATCCTTCTCAGCGGCTGCCCCATCTCACTCCTTATCTTTCTGGCTTTTTCCTTCAAGTCAAGCCATCCCCCCCTTTCAACGTGACTGTGACCTTCTCGGGACATTATAACATCTCCTGGAGCTCCAGTTACAATTCCTACGCGCTGAAGGGCAAGCTGCAGTATGAGCTACGGTACAGGAAGCAGGGGCGCTCCTGGGCTCTGGTGAGGCTCGGGGAGACCTGGTGGGGAGGGGGTGAGAGACGGCGTGCAGTGCTGAGCATCCGGGGCGCTGGTGGTGCGGAGGGGGGGTTGGAGACACGGGTGAGCTGGTGACTCAGAGTGGAGAATGGAACCAAGGATCCACGGAGGGTGGAAGCCCCCCGCCCCCCTGCACCTTCCCTAGCTGTCCACCCTCCCACGCCTGGGGGTAGGAGGCCCCTTAAAAGTCTTTCCTTCCTGCCCCTGGTTCCTGGATCAGCTTGCCAGAGAGGAAGGGGGTGTCACTTCCTCAGATTCCACCTGGAGTCCAGAACAGTCGCAGTAGACCAAGTTTCAGAAATGGGGCGATCTGGAGCCTTCCCACCTGCCTTAGAACGGTCACAGGTGAAGAGCTCCAGGTGAAGACGGTCCAGTGTTAGAGGGACCACTGTTTCCAAGCTGAAGGCTTCTAGAAGCCTCCTTGTTGTTTTTTTTTTTTTTTTAAGATTTTATTTATTCATAAGAGACAGAGAGGGAGAGAGAGAGAGAGGCAGAGACACAGGCAGAGGGAGAAGCAGGCTCCCCGCAGGGAGCCTGATGTGGGACTCGATCCTGGGACTCCAGGATTTCACCCTGGACCAAAGGCAGGCGCTAAAGCGCTGAGCCACCCAGGGATCCCCAGCCTCCTGTTTAGAGCAGTGGAGAGTTCCCCAATGGCCTCCAATTCAGAACAGTCGTGGCCAAAGACTTCTAGAATGATCCATCCTTCAGGGCGGGCCCAGTTGAAGCATTTCATACATGCGGCTGTTTGGAATGTCCCCTGTGGAAGACTTCCAGAGGTATCCACGGCTGAGATGCCTGCGGTCGAAGGCTTCCAGAAATGCCCGCTCTTGAGAAGGTGCACAGAGGGACAGTCCACAAAGTGTCCGCTGTCTGGAATGCTGCCGGTTAAAGATTCCCAGGAGGGGCCATCCTGCTCCCGGGACCATCCAGGTCCTCGCAGGGCAGGGCCCCAGCCGGGACAGTGAGGGGAGAGCTGGGGTCGGTCAGAGAGAAACGAGGTTCAGGCGGCGCCCGTGGCTCTGAACCGCCCACACCCGAGTGGCCGCGACTCAAGCTGAGCCTGGGTCCTGTGGCAGGGGACGCTCGGCCCCTTCGTGGTGCTTCTGCTGGAGGCGGGGCTGGCCTGGCTGGTCCTGACCCGTGCGTCCTCTCCCTGTGCCGGCAGAGCCCGGGGAGAAAGCTGATCTCCGTGGACTCGAGAAGCGTCTCTCTCCTCCCCTTGGAGTTCCAGGGTGACTCGAGCTACGAGCTCCAGGTGCGCGCAGGGCCCCAGCCCGGCTCCAACTTCCAGGGGACCTGGAGCGAGTGGAGTGACTCCGTCACCTTTCACACCCAGCCGGAAGGTAGGCGTGACTCCCGGCGGGCGCTTGCTGCTCCTCCTAACTCTGTGCACGACCATCTCCATTTTGCGGGTGGGAACACGGAGGCCCAGAGGGTTGGAGTGTCGCTTGCCTGGGGTGGGGGTGGGAGCAGGAACCCAGACCACCTCACTGCAAGGCACCTGCCCGGACCCCGTGCCCACTGCACCCGCCCCACGTGGCGTCTGGTTAGAGGTTGGTTCCACGTTACCCAGTGTCTGTTCCCTCCCAGAGATAAAGGGAAGCCAGCACACGTACCTGCTCTACCTCCTCCTGGTCATCATACTCCCCATCCTCGTCTTCTTAGGCCTGAAGATCCACCTGCCTTGGAGGTGAGGCCAGGGAGGCAGGGAGGCAGGGAGCGGGTGGGGCTGGGCCACAAGCCTCTCTGGGGCTGCCCAGGGTTGGGGGAACACAACCTGGCGTCGAGACACTGATAATGGGAAACAGCTCCTGTTTACCCAACCTCATGAGCAGGACATCTGGTACTCCCCTCCCCTGGGCGACAGGGGAAGGCCAAGGGCTGCGGAGCTTTCAGAGAGCTTGCCCGAGGCCGCGCGGCTCTGAAGTGAGGCAGTAGATTTTGAGCCCGTGCTCAGGACAGGGACCTGGGCTATGATCTTGTCCAGCGAATTTTATGCTTTGCGTCCCAAGGGGCACGGGGTGGGGGCGGTGGTGGTGGCAAAGGGTTGGTGTGATCGTCCACACCCTGCCACCCCCGCCCTTCTGCTCCAACCAGGGCTCTTGCTTTCATCCATTTATATACCGGGTTTCTGCTGAATGTTGCCACTGATTAAAATGATAACCTAAAGCTCCCCTGGAGGCAAGCGCTGCAGTGAGGGTTTGCTGAGCCCTGGGAGGGGGGTGTGTGGGGTGGGGTGGGTGAAGGGGAGGGGAGGGGATCAGCACAATTTGTTCATCTTCATTCAGAGGTTTTGGCAAAGACGGAGGCAGAGAGGCTAGAGGGGGACGGAGAGCGATCCGAATGATAATGAGTATCACGGGGCGCTGTCGCGCTGTCGCGCTGTCGAGGTCCTGGGGTGCTGTGCAGACGCCCCGTGGAACTGGCTGTCTGCTCATCCTCAGTTGTAGAGGAGGAAGTTGAGGCTCAGCACGGAACAGGCAGCCAAGCACTCAACCCCCAGGCACCCTCACCAGACTTGCTGCCCCCATTTTAGGGATGTGGAAACTGAGGCCCTGGGGCAGAGGGGTGGGAGGGAGGTGCATGGGTGAGCTTTGGGAGGGGCCGAGTCTCCTGCAGGACAAAGCTGGGGAGCCCCTGAGCTGGGGGGGTGCAGGCTGCTCCCCCTGCGGGGACGGTGAGGGCTCACCTGGTCTCCGCCCCCCAGGCTGTGGAAGAAGGTGTGGGGGCAGGTGCCCAGCCCGCAGAAGTTCTTCCAGCCCCTCTACGTGGGCCACAGCGGGGACTTCAAGGTGAGTGCCCGCCCGCCCCTGCTGCGCCCGCGGAGCCTCTGCCCTCTGGGAGCTGAGCTCCACCGCCCCAGGACCCCAGCCGCACCCTGCAGGCCCCAGCCTGGCCTCCGTCTCCGCACCTGCAAAGTGCAGGAAATAATCCGGGTGGGGGCAGAACTGGCATAAGAATGACACAGAATCAGGCAGCGTCTCCCAACCGGGATGTCGTTTGGGGGAGGGGGCGGGCCGGGTGGTGGCCGGAGCCACACACCGGCCTCCTGGTCCTTTGTCAGAAGCCCTGGGAGGGAGGTAGAGACGGAGCAGGTTCTGGGAAGGGTGTGGATGGCCCCACCTGCAAACTACGCCCCTGCCGAGCCCCAACCACCCATCACCCGCCGGCACCCACGGTTGTCTGTGCCCATTTACCGCTCAACACCCACCCAGCGTGGGAGGGCCCGCCGCAGAGAGGATGTGGTGACTGGTGGGGCCAGGGGAGGGGGCAGCCCGCCCACTCCAGCCGAGCCTGGATGTCAGGAAACGCGGACCAGAGCCCGGCTGAGCTCCTGCTGTCTGCCCGGCGCTGCACCTGCACCGAGCGCCCTCTGCCTTCTGCCCCTTCCACCCTGATTGCCCCCCGCCCCCCAGGGAGGGGCTGCTCCATCATCCACAGGGCACCCTGGGGAGACGGAGGCTCAGAGCGGGGAGCAGGGGAGCAGCCTGGACCCCCCCTCCCCGGGAGAGAGACTTTCCTGCTTCCTCTGTACCGTTTCGGAAGCTCAGAGACCACAACGATCTGGTGTTTACTTCCCCGATGCTCACGGAACGGGTGCCCGGCACGCTGCGGGGAGCGTCAGAGATGTGAACGCATCTGCTCCTCACTACAGCCTGTGGAGTGGGCGCTGCTGGCAGATGGGGGGCCTCATCGGGGTCCTGAGATGTTTTCTTTTTTTTTTTTATTTAAAGATTTTATTTATTTATTCATGAGAGACACAGGCAGAGGGAGAAGCAGCTCCATGCAGGGAGCTCAATGCGGGACTCGATCCCAGGACCCCGGGATCGCGCCCTGAGCTGAAGGCAGATGCTCGACCACTGAGCCACCCAGACGTCCCCACCCTCAGATATTTTCTGAGGCACTAGGCTCAAAACGAGGGGGATTCTGGTTCTTAGGGGGTTTCACTGCCTGAGACTGTCAGATGGGGACCTGTGTCATGAGTGGGACCCCTGGCCAGCGAGGGCGTGGGGGCCGCTGTCGCCTCACATCCCTTACCCACCAAGCACCCGGAGGCCTTTCTAAGTGGCTTGTCACTGATTGACTCCTCGTGTTCATTTGGTTAATAAACATTTATTGGGTACCTACAAACTGAGGCACCCTGTGAGCCTCCAGGGATGACTGTGACCAGAAGGATTAGTTGAGGCTACTGCCCCTGCCAAGTGTCCACTCTTGTGGGGACACCAGCAGGAGGATGTTAGTTTTCAAGGACTGTCCCAGAGGAAATGAAACAGGGGGCCAGTGGTGGTTCTGTCACCCAGAGCTCAGGCCCTCCCGCCCCCTATGTCCCTATAAGCTCAGGAAGCTTGGCCCCCGACCCAGGCCCTATGCAGACCCCAGGCCACCGAGCATGGATTGTCGGACAGGCTACGGAGGGCTGTGGCTCCTCCTGCAGGTGGACAGAGGGACAGTGGTGAGGAGCGTCCCTGGATAGGGGCGCACCACGGTTCTGACCCCTGGCACTCTCTTTTTCCCCTCGTGGTGTCTCTGTGTCTGTCCATACCCTCCTTGCACCCATCCCGTCATGACCGTCCCCCCTTCCTCCCTCACAGAAATGGGTGGGTGCACGCTTCACCGCCTCCAGCCTGGAGCTGGGCCCCCGGAGCCCCGAGGCGCTCTCCTCCCTGGAGCTGTACTACTGCTGCCCTGCGCAGAGCGCCAGCAAGGGGCTGGAGTCCACGCAGCTGCCGGAGCCCACGGACCTGCTGGAAGCCGACGGGGGGCCCGAGCTGGGGGGCTTCTGGGTCCCAGCCCCCTCCACTGCCGGCAGCGTGGGTGGCTCAGCTTATAGCCAGGAGAGGGACCGGCCATACGGCGTTGTGTCCATTGACACGGTGACCGTGGCAGACACAGAAGGGCCGTGTGCGTGGTCCTGCACCTGTGGGGCTGACGGCTACCCAGCCCTGAACTTGGACGCCAGCCTGGAGCCCGGCTCCGGCACTGAGGATCCGCTCTTGGACACAGGGACTACGGTCCTATCCTGTGGCTGCGTCTCAACCGGTGGCCTCGCCGGGCTGGGAGGCCCCCCGGGCAGCCTCCTCGACAGGCTACAGCTGCCCCTGGAGGACGAGGCAGGTTGGACGCCGGGGCCGCCCTGGAGCGGCAGGCCACCCCGAGGGGTGTCGGACAGTGAAGCGGGCTCGCCTCCCGCCGGCCTGGACATGGACACTTTCGACAGTGGCTTCGCGGGCTCGGACTGTGGCAGCCCTGTGGAGTGTGACTTCACCAGCGCTGGGGATGAAGGGCCCCCCAGGAGCTACCTCCGCCAGTGGGTGGTCATGGCCCCTCCACCCGAGGGACCAGGGCCCCAGGCCAGCGAGTGAGGCTGACGGGCTGTCCAGAGCTGGTTGAGCCACTGGGCCCTGAGCCAGAGATGGGGTCCCTGGGGCCGTGCGGTGAAGATAGGGCCCCTGAGCCTGGTTGACAGTGTGCATGTGTGACCCAGGTGCACACCGGTGTGTCTGTGTGTGTGAGCAACACATGTGCCCGTGGACATGGAGCATGCCCGTGGTGATACCATGTGCCCAAGGCCACCCGCGTCTGTGCCTACAGGAGCTCCCTGTGTGCACGAATGTGAGAAGTGTGCGTTACTGGCACTGTGTGCACACGATGCCTGCCTCCCTCCTTTCCAGACAGGGGGCAGCCCCCAGGTCACATGCTGAGAGGCTGGTCCAGTGTTGCCCACAGGGCCTGCATAGACCAGGGCACCACCTGCGATGGGCACCAGTCCCAGCCCTGCAGATCCTGCCTCCAGGAGCTTTTTCATTCCTCAGGGGGAGGGGAAGAGGTTGGGGTGAGTTCACTGTGACCCTGGGTTGCAGAAAGGTTTGTGGGGGCCTGTGGACCTAGGCTTGGATCCCAACTGAGCCAACTTGGGCAAGCCGCTTCCCCTCTCTGGGCTGGAGTTTCCTGTCTGGACTCGGTGTTGGGGTGGCAGGTGGCATGACGCACCTTGGGGAGAAATTGGCGAGGTCACCCACTGTACAGGCTGCAGCAGAGCAGACCCTCAATAAATGCAGCTTCCTTCCTTCTGGGGCCCAGATCAAGGCTTGTGCTGGAGGTGGGCGGGGGTGAGAAACCAGCCTGGGCTTGGGCGCCCGCCAGTGGGCTGCCCGTCCTGCAGATGGGCACCCCGGGGGGTTTCCAGGCTTCAAGTCAGCCCGTCTCTTAGGAACAGCCCCCACCAGCCAAGATTTCTTTTTCTGGTTCCTGTTGCTCACTTGGTTATTCCCTCTATGCACCCAATAAATACTTCTCGGGTACAAGTACGTGCCCAGACCCTGTGCGGGGTTCTGAGGTACGTTGGGTGGGGGGAAGAGACCTCCTTTGGCACTCGTGGTGGGGGAGGGGCAGGAAGGAATCAGCGGCGATGACCCCACGCTCAGTGCCTTAGGCATCTTATTTGCTCATCCCCAGGAATTAGGGGGCAGTTAAGTTTCTGTTGAAGATTTTTTTTAAGATTTTATTTATTTCAGAGAGAGAGAGACAGAGATAGCGAGATAGAGCACAAGAAGGGGCAGTGGCAGAAGGAGAGAAAAGGGAGAAGCAGGCTCCATCCCAGGGCTCTGGGGCAGACATTTAACCAACTGAGCCACCCAGGCGCCCCTTGTTGACTTCCCAGAGAGTCTGTTCAAATGTGAATTAAAAGCTAAGAAAATACATCTTAGCCACATTTGAAGGTGCCTAACCGAACACCAGCTTTGGACAGGAGCTAGACCTCAGTGCTAACAGGTTGCATGCAGCTCCTACTTAAAAAAACAAAACAAAACAAAACAAGAACCTAGACTGTCTTCCCTATCAGCGTGCTCACCTTCACAGGCATTTGTTTTCAAGACCAGGAAGCAGGGTCAAGGAGGCAGAGAGTCCGATTGAGCCAGCCCTCGCTCTTGGAGCCCCAGGGGGCATCCCCACCCTGGCCTGGAACTGCCTGGGCCCATCTCTCCCAGGAGGCCAGGCTGCCAGGCAGGACCTGAAGGAGAAAGCTCTGGTTTGTCTCTCCTCTTGGGTGAGTCTGAGCTACAAGTTGGTGGAAGTCAGTCCTGCCAAAAGCCTCACTGTGATTCATCTGTAAAATGGGGTGGTTGGGGGAAGTCCCTGAGAGAGTCCTTGGTGCTGAAAGTTCTAGAACATTGATGGTTTCAACTGTGGGGCTGTTGACTTGGGACCAGAGTGAGGCTCAGATGGGAGCTCGAGTCTGACACGGGAGCTCTTGCACAAGTGAGCAGCTCTCACCATCCCCCACCGTCACCCTGGGGACACTTGGGCCAAGGTGTGCTGTGGTTTCCACATCCTCTTGGGGGCAGTGGGTTCCAGAGGCCACCTGAACCGCCGGCTCCCTGGGGGAAGGAGCTCAGCTCTTCCGTGCACGGGGCTCTGGGCCAGGGCACTGGGGAAGGGACACCCGGGACGCTGATGCCAGGCCTGGGGCTTGGTGGGGGGCTCTGGCCTGGACCAGACATGAGTACCCATCACTTCCATCTCTGCAGGGGACTCAGCTCATCTGCAGGGTGCAAAACGGAGGCAAGAGCTGGCCTTCCTGGGAGGGTGGATTAGCAGGAGGTGGTGGGTGGATGACAGAGGGACCGGTGGTTGCATTGGTGGGCGGACAGATGGATAGATGGAGAATGAAAGGTGAGAAGGGAGAGCGCTGATGGACGGGTGGAAACAGCTGCTAGATACCAAGCTCGTAAGTCAAACAGATGCTCCGTGAGGGCAACAACATCCCCTATTTTGTTCACTGCCCTCCCTCCAGCCCGGCACGTAGAAGGCACTCAAGCCCTATTTGTAGTGTGTTGTGTGTGCTTTCCTTCCACGGCGTAGACACTTCCACCATGGCCCATTCCAAGCTACCAACCTGACAACTCGAAGTGTGATTGGGAGGAGATGTGTGTCATCAGCTCTCCTGGCTAATCCAGACAGCCCCAGCATGCCACTCATGGGAGCCCCGAGGGGCATCAGGAGGGGCTGGTGGGCTTCAGGGAGGAGGTGGTGTTTGTTGGGACCTTGAAAAAGGAATCAGAGTTGTTAGCTGCACCAGCTCTTTGGGCAGAAGGAAGAACTTGAGCTGGGCCTGGAGGTGTGACAGAGGGGAGAGCCTGGAGATGGGGAAGGTGGCTCTTTGGCCCCCCAGAGTCCAGGCTAGAATTGCTAATGAGTCTCCTAAGAGTCAGGAGGATTGTTAGCAACGCCAGGTGCATGGAAGCCACGTTCTACTCCTGGGCCAGCTCTCTCCCATCTGCAGGGGCTGAGAGGGCAGGGCTGTCCCTGTGACAAATGAAGTGAAGGGGCACAACGGGCAGGGGCTTGCTTGCCTGAGGTCATGTACCAGATTAAAGATGAACATGAACATGAACTCTAGTCTCCTGACACCAAATGCAGCTCTTCCTCCCCTTGCTCTGCCGAAAGGGACCAAGGTTAAGAGGGAACAAAGTCTTAGCAAACGCCCATGAGGTGCCTGCTGCTTCTGTCCGTGCAGCATCGTTGTGGGGCAGCTGGGAGTGGCCGACAGAGCATTCTGTGCACGCCTCCCCCCCTCCCCCCCACTGGTTCTGAGACCTACACATGACCTGAACCGGTCCATGCGCTCTTTCTGCTGGGACTGCTCAGTGGTAGGGATGGACTAGCCTGGGGTTGTGGGCACCAGGAAAGAACAGCTCACCTGGGAGGAGGCCAACATATAAGAATGCAGAGCTGAGAATGGAGATAGATTTCTGGTAATATCTCTTGAGCTCCTGGATCCAGCCATGCCTGAAACTATATCCCCCTGGACTTTTGAGGTACGAGTGTGGAAGTCATTATGCTGTTCACCAAATATTTGCAGCTCTTCGTCTTCTGTCTCCCCTCTCCCCCTGGGATTAGCCAGGGAGTTGTCAGCAGAAGTGCTAAGTCTCACTTCTGAACCAGAACAGGTACCTGACCGTTGTGATGTCCTCTGGAGTGTTGTTCCTCTCTGCCACTGGGCACTGTGACAGATGAGCTGGTGGCTGCTCCATCAGCCTGGGTCCTGGCGTGAGGCAATGCAGAGAGCAGAGCCTCTGGTTTACCCAAGATGGACGTGTATCATGACCAAGAGATAAATCCCTGTTGTAACCCACGGAGGGCTGGGGGCTGTTTGTTAGCCCCGCATAACCCAGCCTGTCCTGACTGGGCTGATGAGCTGCGAGTTTCCCCTTTTTAAGTGGGTCCGAGATGGGTTTGTGTCACCTGCGGCGGGAAGTGTTTCCCCTTTTAAGTGGGTCCGAGATGGGTTTGTGTCACCTGCAGCGGGAAGTGTCCTAGCATAAGGAGGACTCTCCTCCCAACCTGAGGAAGGACCACATTCAAAGGGGCTAGGGGACCAGGCTCCATCCCTTCTCATGAATGACCTTGGGCGGCCGGCCGCCTGATGTCTCTGAGCCTCAATTTCCTCCTCCTAAAGTGGGGGCAGCCACCAGCCCCTGGGCTTGCTGGGAGGAACTCTGTGTCTCGGAGGAATGGCTCACCCAGGTTGAGGCCCACACAAGGAAGCAGAGCTGGGTGTCTTCCTCTAGGATCCCCTGTTGGAGGGGAAGCCTCTTCTGCTCTCCCACTTGGGACTGGGTGTGGGGACTGGCCGCTGGCACCATGTGTGGCACATTTCCAGGGCAGCCGCCCAGGAGCACCGTCAGAGAATCAGGGACAGGAAAGACAGAGCAGTGAACACATGCAACCTGCCTCCTGGGAGCCCATCACACCTGGAGAACAGGAGGAAGAGGTAACAGTCAGGAAACATCAAGCCACGAAAGGATAACAAGAGGAGTCAGTGCTGCAGGACCTCCGCGGGGCCCCTCATTCAAAACCACCACGCCCCACTCACTTAGTTTTGTTTTTTTCTCCCTCATAATATTAAGCTCTAACTTAGGTCTCTTACGGATTTGTCGGGTTTACTGTCGATCCCGCTAGCACGGGGGTTTTGTCTGTTTTATTTGCTGCTGTGTCTCAGAGCCCAGAACAGTGCCTGGCACATAGCCGGTGCTCAGCAGATGCTGGATGGATGGACGTGTGAGTCAATCAGTAATAAGGCAGCAGGCAGAGAGGAAGGAGGGGACTGGGCCCAGGAGGGAGCCACCTGCCCCGGACCTGGAAATGCCTGATAATGGGACACAGAGATGAAGACCGGGGCCTCCTTGCAAGTCTATATGTGGAGCAAAGGGCCCTCTCCCGTTGCTCACACCACGGGGCAGGAAGGGGTCTTTCCCCCATCCCTAGTGGCAATGGATCTGAGGGGTTTTCTTTTAACATTGGTGGCCCCAGGGAAGAAACCTTCTCATTCTGCAGTTTAAGGGGTCTCCTCCTAGGGTAACGCCAGCTGCTCACCCCAGAGCAAACCCCACCTCTGGCAAGTGGCGTGAGGGGGAAGGCTTTGGGGCTGCAGGGCCTGAGCTGGCCTGCCAGCACATCCACCCACCCGCTTCCAGCTTGCAGAAGTGACTTACTTTCTCTCTCTGTGCCTCAGTTCCTTCAAACACAAATGGGCATACTGAGCGGCGCGGCAGGAGTTAATCTGTGTAAAGGGCCAAGAATGGTGTCGGGCACACGGCAAGTGCTCAGAGAGCGTTGTTATTGCTTTATCGTCATTTCTGTGGACGAGTCCACCGCTCCCCCCGGCCCAGTCCCAGCAAGCTTTTCCTGATCTCAACAGCGAAGCTGGACAGGTTGCTGCGGACACCGGGAGAGCAAGAATGAACCAGCCGCGAACAGAGCCGTTGGGCTGCTGCTGCCACCTGCTGGTGACCGCTCGAACCTGGCCGAGGCGTCCCCGCGGCAGCGCCCTCCAGCTCTGTGCTCTAGACTCTCATCTGCCAAGGGCTGCGTCAGGTGGCTTATACGGGTGGCCCTAGACAGTGGTCAGAGCGACCCCCTGCAGCGGGAGTATGGTGATGAGGACACAAGGCGAACTGACAGGCTCCTATTTTAATTCAACAAGGGCTGACTTCTGGTTGGGTGGCTGGATGTGCACAGGGCACTGGGCGGTGGGGGTGGGGAGATGTCAGTAAGCAGGGAGGTCACGCGTGCACACACAGACGGGCAGCGCGTATACACACATACAGGTCTGTACACAGATCCACATCCACACATACCCCCACACCTACGTGCACAACTGGAAAATCCCTGGCAGAAGCGGGTCGAGGGCCCAAGGGAAGGCTGGGGAGTCAGGGGAAGTCAGAGGGTGGAGACCACTCTCAGCCCAGGCCAGAAAGGAGGCAGGAAGGGGAGCAGGGGGACCTGGAGGAGGCCCAGCAGCAGGCAGGAGGGTGCAAGATCTGAGAGGACGCAAGACAGGAGGGAGGCAGAGGCTCAGAAGGCAGAGGAGGATGCTGAGCGGGGTGGGGGGAACCAGGAACAGTGGTGTCCACCGTCAGGGAAAGGAGGGAATAAATTCAAGCATCTGTGCTGACACACCTGCTGGTGAGGGGGAGGTGGCTCTCCATGTGCTGATGCATGCACGCCAGGGACACTGCTGGGGGAGCCCAGGGAGCTTCATCAGTGGGACATTTGATGTAAAAATGGCATCAGGCCCATGTTTCCTTACATTACATGTGTGTAAATGCAAAGAAAAAGGTCTTAAGGGGAAAGGAGCCTGGAGGTTTAAGTCTTACCTGTACTAAGCGTTTTAAAGAGAATGCATTACCACGTCACTGATGTAAGTTGAAAGGAAGAAGAACCAAAAGACTTGGCTGGGAATGCCCAGGTGGCTCAGCGGTTTAGCGCCTGCCTTCAGCCCGGGGCGTGGTACTGGGGCCCCAGGATCGAGTCCCGTGTCGGTCTCCCTGCATGGAGCCTGTTTCTCCCTCTGCCTGTGTCTCTGTGTCTCTCATGAATAAATAAACAAATCTTTAGGAATAAAGAGAAAGAGTTGGCGGGAGGAACAGGACACGAAGCACAGAGCCACAGGTGTCCAGGCCCTATAGTTCCAGCCTCCTGTGAGTGGCAAGCTAGGGTGAATGGGGTGTGCGCCTCTGCGGTTGGTGTCCCTGCTCATTCTCCCTGCCTTTTGTTTGGGATTCAGTCTAAATGTGAATTCTTTCCCACCCTTCATACACACTTGTTTTCCAGATGGGTGGTTAGACAGATGGATGGACGGATGGATGGACAGACAGATGGATAGACGATGGGTGGTGGGTGAATGGATGGGTGGATGGATGGGTGGATGGACAAACAGACGTGGACAGATGCACAGGTGGGCAGAAGGAGGGAGAGAACAGGTCCCCCTTGCACAGAATGGCTGCTGTGGAATGTGGAGCCATGATCACAGAAGCCCATCTGTCCACTGAAGGACTGCCCCCCTCGTCCCTATGTCCCAATCTCTAGAACACAGGCCCAAACCAACCCTCATGTGCAGGGACAGACCAGATCAACCGTGCCTGCGCTTGGTATTCTTCAGTGCCTCTGGTCCTCCTGTGAGGGCGATAGTCCCTCCCCATTTTTCAGATGGGAAAAGCAAGGATCGGAGATGTGAGTTGTTGAGACTGGGTGCCCGTAACCCTACCTTTCTTCCACTGCTTGACAGGTTCCCAAACAATTGGCATCTGTAAAGTATTTTCTGTTCATAAAGCAGAGAACACTCCTTCTTCTATCTGATCTCAACACCCCCCAACCCCAACTCTAGTCTTTTTATACTTGAGTAAAAATGAGAGAGAGAAAAAAAATAATGTAAGACTTGGCCAGGTCGTGGCTGTGCTGGGGCTCACTCTCAGACTCTCCATCATGTGTTCCATCCTGCCCCCCACCACCCCAGAGTCTGGTCTCGGGACAGAAACACGGGGCCCTGAGGTCAAACATGCGCAGGCGGGCTGCTTTTGTTGGGGGTAGAAGCTGGTGGGCATGAGGCTGGGCCAGGGCAGACCTGACGGTGGAGGGGGCACGTCCCACAATCCCCACCCCCTACTGCCCTGTGTGGTGTTGCTGGATCTCTCCAGGTTTTAAGAAGTTAGAAGTTTGAATTTTTAAAATATGTGAAATGTCCAAATTTTTTTTTTTAATTTTTATTTATTTATGATAGTCACAGAGAGAGAGAGAGAGGCGCAGAGACACAGGCAGAGGGAGAAGCAGGCTCCATGCACCGGGAGCCCGATGTGGGATTCGATCCCGGGTCTCCAGGATCGCGCCCTGGGCCAAAGGCAGGCGCCAAACCGCTGCACCACCCAGGGATCCCGAAATGTCCAATTTTTAAAAAGTGTCGGCAGCTAACATACATATAGGAAAGTAAGAAGAGAAGAAAGAAAAGAAGGGAGGGATGAAGAGAAAGACACACAGAGAGAGGGAGGGAGGGAAGAAAAAGAAGGGGAGTGGGGGGAGGGGAGGGCTAAAGAGAACTTCCATTGCCCAACCCAGATCATTGTGACCCCGGGGACCTGCTGGCCTGGCCCTGCGTGGCACACCCACACGAGCTTCTCCGTGGAGACACAGGCCTGGGCCCCGCGGCGGAGGAGGAAGGGCTGTGGAGCAGAGGCGGGCAGTGCGGCTGTGCCCAGGGCGGGCTGGCCCCCTCTTCCTGTGGTTTTACTGGGAGCACGGATTCCTTTCAGCCATCCTGCAGCTGAAAGCAGGGACTCCCTCAGGGGATCAGCGATTCTTTAGGAAAACACACCAAACTAAATGCATTTTACTTCACTTTAATTACAAAATAAATAAATACATGCAAGGTATTTGTTTAAAGAGAAAAGAAGTGAAAAGAACAAACCAACCCCAGGCCCGCATGGCTGCTCCACTCCAGCCAGCGGGAAAGATGCCCACCCCCCGCTGGAGGACTGACGGGTGTCTTGCCAGGTAAACAAGGGAGCCCCAGGCTCCCCTCTGGGTGCCTCAGTTCCAGCCTCAGGGGCAGATGTCCTGCCTGGAGAGCAGTCAGTCCCGGTTGGGGCCCTGGGTGGCAAGACACATGGCCCCTGTTCTGACACACCCTACATGAGGCCCTGCCACTTGGGGCCCTTGGGCTTCCTGCCATGGTGGCAAGAATCTGTAATGCGAGGGGTGAGCCATGCAAGCTCACAACCCCTCATGGGCCAAAGGATGACAACGCTGAGGTCCATCTGGAAGGCACAGGGGCCCCAGGCAGGCAGCTCTGTTCCCAACGGTGGAGGCCCTTGGAGGCCAAGCCTGCTAGAGCCTCTCAAACTCACCACAACCCCAGTTCCACAGAGAAGGCAGGCAGCGATGAGAGAGTGGGATCCATGCCTGCAGCCACGGCTAAGAGGCCCTGGGAATGAGAGAGGGAGAGGGAGAGCAGGGACCCAAGCCTTCCTTACAAAGCTCCCAGTGGGAACGGGTAGGGCCCTCAGTCCGGGAAGGACCCCGGAACAGGCGGACAGGTGGCCCTCTTCTAAGTTCCAGGCCAGAGGCTTGGCACAGACCTGTCTCTGTGCACCGGGCGGGGTGCAGCACACGAGCCCCCTGGGGTCACTCCCTCCGCAGGAAGGGGTCGTGGTGACCGCACGTGCCTCATAAGTGGACCCACTTGTTCCAGTTGATCTCATGGGGGAACACACGTCCCAGCCGCAGGGTGCAGTCCAGCGTGGGCTCGTAGAACACGGTGGGGCTCTCGCTCGGGCTGGAGGGCTCCTGGGCCTCCAGGACCCGGGGCTTGGAGAAGAGAGAGACGGCTGTGGGCCTTCTCAGCGAGCACTTCTTAATGCAGCCTAGGGATTCCAGGCCCTAGAGAAAGGGAACACTCAGGGTGACGGGCACACTCGTAGCCTGCGTCCTCTGTCCCACCCTGGCAGCTGCAGGAAGCCCAGGACGAGGGCGGGGGCTGCGGGGCCCAGGGGAGAGTGCTGAGGTGCAGGGTGGGAGCCAGTCAGTGCTAACAGGGCAGAAGCGGGAAGACAGGTGTGGGGCTCATTGTGGTCGGCCTGGCAGCCTCGGGGGACAGGGAGCTCACCCCTCTGGGCAAGTCTGAGCGGGGAGATGAAGGAACTAAGGGATTCATGGGAGCTGCCCGGCTCTCTGGGGCTAAGCCTGTGGCACCCTCAGGCCGAAGCTAGGAATTTTCTGACAGTCTGCCCCCCAAGCCCTGAGGCTGAACCTGAGGCTGAAGCAGGGGCCGAGGAGGAGGGAGCGGAGGAGGGAGCCGCGGTGGGAGGCCTGCCCCAGCCCAGGCCAGCCCAGCTGCACCTGGAGCAGCTCCAGCACGGCGACGGGCTGCAGGACGCCCTGGTAGTGCTGCAGCAGGCAGCTCTCGGGAATGCCGGGCCTGCTCATGATGTGATAGAGCAAGGCCTCCATCATGCCCTTGCACACTGGTATGTTCAGGTGGCCGTCCACGATGCGCCACGGGCGGGCGATGAACGAGATGCTCTCGCAGTCCCTGCAGGGGCGGCATGTGGGGGGCAGGCTCGGTCCCCCACTCCAGAGATGGGATGCCGAGCTCTGGGCAGTCGGCACCTGGCCCGCGTCTTGGGGCTGGGGGCCGGTTACCTTCTGCTCGTCCACTTCTTCCTTCCCATCCGGAATGACGGGTCCCAACCCCAGGGCCCAGGGTCACCGGCTCAGGAGACCCGCTCACACTCAGCCTTAATCAAGGCCGTGATGTGCCAACGTCCCCCACAGGACCCCTTGCTGGCAGGGGAGGGAGAAGAGCTGATTTCTGGATTTACCAGCTCCAGCTGGGACCCAGGGCAACGGCTGACTCCTCATCAGGCCAAGCTCACAGAGGTGTGCACGTAGAAGCTCTACTTCTGTATCTTATACAGCAGTCCCCATCTTATCCCCAGTGACTGGTCTGCCACGGGGTCCAGGCACGGGAGGGGCCCAGGACCAGCTGGACACCTGGCTCTGACCACTGTGATGGGGCCCTGGGAGGGGCCGGTGGAGGGACACATGCACATGTGTAGGAGGCGCCCCTGCACCAGGAAGGCTCCCATGAAGCCCATGGTTCCAGATGGACCCCCACACAAGTCTGCACCTCTGGCCCTCACTCACAATCTGCAAGTAGCTCCTGCCTTGTTCCCCCAGCCAGTGGGACAACCAAAGTCCCACACGTTTCCAGGTCCCCAGGCCAAGAACCACTGCACCCGACTGTGGAAGATCTCCCTGTGATGCTCCCTACTGGGACCCTGGGGATAGATTCCCACCCTCACACCCGCACCCCGCCGCCTGGATCTGGGTACACACTCACTTTTCCCATGTCGTCTGGGAGACGCTACCAGCCACAGAACTCTCGGCCAAACCTGACAGAGAGGCAAAGGACACGAGACCTAAGAGGTGGGAGCCCATATCTTTCGACACGTACTCCTGGCTCTGGGGCTAAAGCCACGAACAATGGGACAGCAAGCCCCTTCCTCACAGAGCCCCAGCCCCCTCCCCCGCAACAGGCCCCTGGGGCTGAAGCCAGTGCGCCTAGAACAAAACAGGGCTGCGTCCAGGTGTGCAAGGGTCGGGGCGGGGGGCTTGTTCCCAGGGCCCCGGGGGGGGGGGCAAGTGAGCACCTCCTCTTCCACCCAGGAGCCCTGGCCACAGAGCTGTGTGGATAAACCCCTAAGGAAAACACCCCCAAGGAAACAAAGACAGCTCTAGAAACCACGTGAAGAGGCCAGTGTTGAGCAGAGGTAGGAGCATTCATGCCGCAGGAGAGGAACACGGCAGGTTTCCATTCCTGCACGCCTGCCAATCCCGACAGGAGGTGCGATGCCCCCTGCTCCGGCTGCTGTGCCCTTACACAAGTGCCTTCAGCCAACAGTGCTTTCCAGAACCCATGCTTGTCATTCACAGGCCTGCTCAGGCGTCCCTGAAGCCCTCTAGTGGAAACAGTTAAGTGGAAATAGGCAAGACCTGTGAGGCTAGGTGAGGCTGGAGTGAACAGCCTTGTGTGGCCAGTGGCAGGTTCCCAGTGTCGGCCTGAGGATAGAGGACAGAGGATGGGCAGGTGGGGCGAGGGGGAGAAGGGAACAAGGTTTGCTCGGTACCTCTGGGGTCTTCGGATCCTTCTGGGAACTGGTCCTGACAGCTCAGCTGCTCCTGGCCTGGAAGCCTGGGTTCCCCAGTATCCTCTTGGTCCTCCTGCCCGGCTTCTGGTGCTCCCAGGGGAAGCTCCTCCACATAGGCGTCTCTGGGAGCTGCCGGCAGAGCAGACGCCAGGGGTTCTGGCTCCTCTTCTGCTATGGGCCGGGGGCTGGGGGCCAAGCGCACATCCTGGAGCGTGGGCCTCTTGGCAGGGGGCTTCAGGGTGCTCTCAGGGTCAGGACCGCTGCCCTGACTGGCCACATCACTGCTCGTCCAGCTGGCACGCCTTTTGGTGCTCTGGGGGCCCTGGGAGTGCCTCTCAGAGGGGCTGTCCTTTCTGGCAGGCCTGTCTTGGGGTCGGGCCCGGGGGTCTTCTCTTGGTGGGTACACATGTTCCTCTTTGCCTTTCGGCCGCACCGAGTGCAACAGCCAGGGCCGGGCAGAGCCCATGGCCACCAAGCGAGTTGTGTTGCCACCTACTTCCAGGACCTGGTGATGCTCCAAGAGATCCTAGGAAGAGTGGGAGACACACGGGGTCTGTGCACCAATGCAGGGGGCCTCATGGGGGTGCACTGCCAACTCTCTTTTCATTCCTACATTAAAAACCCATAAGTCAGGCTTTGAGAAATTTGCCCCAGTTCACATCCTGGAACTGGGACTCCTCGCCAGGTCACGCAGTTCTGGGGAGGGTTCGCTGTAAGCATTCGCCACCCGGACTGGGCAGCAGGGAACACAGGGAGCTACCCAACCCGTCCTGGCTTGCTTTCCAGGGCTCCAGAGGCACCTCTGGTTATGGGAGTGATGGAACACCACTACATGGACAGTAGTGACAACCCTACTCATGTCCTGTGCTCATGAACACTTGTCTGGTAACCAGAAACGTTGGTATCTGTTCTCCTCCTCCTCCACGAACACTGCAGGGCAGGCAGTTCTGTGACATTACTAATAAGTGACATGTATTCCACTGCTTCCAACTATGGACAATGCTCAGGAAGGTGAGTCGGGTCCCCAGGCACTCAATTTAAAGGGTCCATCTGTTACGACGTTCTCTGGGTTCAAGGGTCCCCAGTGAAAGTGGACCCAGGTGGGGACAGTGGGGAGACCTGAGGGGCCAGGTGCAGGATATCTGGGAGTCAGAGGCCCTACTTGGCTCCGTCCCAGTGCTGAGGAAATGGGGCCCAGTGTGCCAAACCTTCAAACATTCCAGAAAAGCTGGGTTTTATGCACAATTCCCTGTTTTTAATCTTGGCAACGAATTTAATTATGCTATGTGCCCCAAACCAAGCCCTCTGCAGGGTGCATCTGGCCAGTGAGCTGTAACTTCTGTGTGGGTTACCCCATGTGACCTGAGAACACGGCTCACCTGGACGTAGTCCGTGAAGGTCCTGGTGCGCTCAGCATCTGTCCTCTCAAAGGCGGAGAACCATTTGCTCAGCTCCACTCTGTCCACCCCAAAGCACCCTGTGGCTGCAATGACCCCGTGGACTTCCAAGACGGCACACACGTCTCCAGGCTCATAGCCGCACAGCTCCACCTGGTGGACAAACTCTTCCAGGCTGCAGGGATCCTCCTGGCTCTTAATCAGCCTGGTGAAGGAGTCAGGGAGGCTGGAGATGCCCATGGGCAGCTCTTCCAGACAAGGGACTGTGAAGACGAGGAGGGCCACTATCAGCCAGGCTGGAGCACAAGCAACATCAAGACAGGACGTGCTCTAACACCAACCAACCACGCCCCAACAGTGAGGGGTCACCTTCTGGGAAGATAGGGTGTGGCCCCCTGGTGGTGGGGATTCTCGGGGGCGCCAGGACTGTTCTCTTGCTCAAGATTCAAACTGAAGGGCAAGATAATGGGACTGGAGTCTGAGAAGCACTGCCCGGAGCTCTAGACAGGGGTCCTGAATTTGGGCTGCCCTAGGCCTTGCCTTGCTGGTGCTTGTGTGTCAGGACACCCTGGAACCCTGCTCTATGCTCCCCATGTTAACTTCCAGTAGCCAGGGCTGGTATGTGCTGCCTCCTGTAAAACCTGGCTCTGCTAAGATCATGGTCACAGGCTTGGCCCGAGTCAAACTCCAGGCAGAGCACAGAATAACTGGGGTTTTGAAACAGAAAGTAAACAAAACACCATGTACCTCAGCAGGGGAAGGAGTTTGGGAAGGCAGAGGCAGGAAGGGAGGGAGTGGGAAGGGGGGAAGAGAAGCACAGGGATGGCAAGGGGCCCGGATATCCTTACTTGAGGAAGAGAGAGGAGAGACCTTCTCACTTTCGGGGTATGGGAAAGCAAGGCTTAAGTAAGATATTTAGAGTTTCAGAGGTAATTCATAGACAAGTTAAAAAAGAGTGTAAAGAATGGAAATAAAGGAGATGAAGATAATGAACGTAAGCCAAAGACTTGTCTTTCAAGACAAGAGGTCAAAAGTCATACTTCAAAAGCCCCGGAGGGAACCAGCAACAGCGGACAGGCTGCCCTGGTGAGCAGGCCAGGGCCGGCGGGGGGTGGGGGGGCCAGACGCTTCCCCTTACATGCCCACCCCTGATGGTGGCACACTTCTGCACATGGCAGTGGGGCAAGGACCAGAAGACCAAGGCCTGGGAGGGGAGGGGCTTGGGTTCCATCCCAGCCCCAGTCCAGCCCCAGTCTGCAGGGGCCAGTGGCTTGGGGCGCCGATGGCAGGGGGCGACACTCACCGGTGGGCCAGAGCCGGGTGGGTGTGGGGGTGCGGCGGAGCCGGAACTTCACCTGGCAGGAGTTCACCACAATGCTGTCGTTGGGGTTGAGGTTGCGGGTGCTGACGATGCCTGGTGCGCAGTAGCCCCGCATCAGCAGGTAGTTGGTGTGGGAAGCCTGGCGGGCTTTCACCTCGATGGCCCGGCGCTTGCCCCCCGAGCCTTCGTCCAAGTCTTCCTCCTCATCGTCATCCTCGTCTAAGCCCCCGTCCTTCCCCAAACTAGGAGAAAAAAACACTGCGGTCCGGCTTCAGCAATGGCCTGTGGTCGCTATGGACTCTCTCCTGCCACCCCAGGCATTTGGCTGTGAAGGGCAGCGCGGACTGCTGCTCCAGACTCACCTCCTCTGATCACCTTCACCCCTGTTCACGTACCTATGCTTTTGCAACGGCTGTTCCTTTTGCCTGGAAACACTTCCCAGTTTCTATACAAAAAAATGTCTGCTTTTCCACTAAATCCCAGCTTAGCTATTAAGCCCTTCAGGAACCTCTGCCAAAGCCGCCTTCCGGCCTTACCCCTCCTCTGGCTCCCCCTGCTCCTGAAGGCACAAGCACGAAGCATTGGACTGGACACAGTGCTGAAGTCCCTAGCCCTCAGATCTGTGAGGTCCTGTCCTGAGAACTCCCAGTGGCACTGCTGACACCCTGCCATCTTATGTCCTAGATGCCACATGGTGCCAGACACGACACAGGCAGATACAGCACATGTTTGTTGAATGAATAAACACTAGAGGTGCCTGGATGCTCAGTTGGTTAAGCGTCTGCTTTCAGCTCAGGTCATGACCCTGGGGTCCTGGGATCGAGCCCTGCATCGGGCTCCCTGCTCAGGGGGAGTCTGCTTCTCCCTCTCCCTCCGCCCCTCCCCGTTTGTGCTCTCTCTCTCTCAAATAAATAAAATATTAAAAAAAAAAAAAAAGAAAAAAGAAAAAAGACCCGATGACAGAACAAATAAAACTGCAGACACTACAGGACACACAGTGCCCGAGGCCCCCAGCGGTGCCTGCTGACACCTCCGCCCTCACCTCTTCATGACCTCGTTCTCCACCATGGAGCTGTCCACCACGACAATCTGTTCCGGGATCTGCACATCCACGGAAATGAGGCCCAAGGAGAAAAGCGTCAGGGCGGCCACACAGTGTCCTCCAGGGCTATCCAGAGAAAATGCTACCAGGTCATTGGAAGACTTGCTATTATCTTCGTCTTTGAAGGAGAAGGTATCAGGCTGGTCCAACTTGCCGGCAGCCAGGATTTTACTGAAAAACTGGAATGATTCTGTGCAAACGGTGCTTGGAAATCTCCACATAAAAATCCTGCGTGGACAAAAAGGTGGTAAGGTCCAAACTGAGGACAGATTGTGGGAGGCCTTCCTGTGGAAGGGCTACGGGCCCTGCAGATCTTTGCGTTCAAATCTGTCCATCCCAGCTTCCCCCGAAGCCTTCTTTTCTGCCTCAAGTGGCGCCACGTTTCAATCTAACTGTGCATGTCCTCCCTGCTCACCTGAGCACCTTCACGGCAGGGCCGTGTCTTTGCACCTAGCCTTAATATGTGGTGCCTCACAGGCATTTTCTACAGACAGAAGCCAAGCTGGGGAAGACGAGTGCATTTTTTGTGATGATCATCTTTAGCCAAGGCAAGCCCTGAACCTGTGTAGAGATGACAGGACCTGTGTGTGTTGATGTCACTGTCTCTGTGAGGCGACTGCAGAGTTCAGCCCTGGCTTCTGTCCAAGAGTGTGACTTCCCACAATCCTGTAACTGGGTCTGGGCCCCAGGGGGGTACCCAGGACTACCGGACGTGAATGCCACCCCCTGGCTTATAGACAAGAATGTCGCAGGGGAGAAATGGTTAAGGTCAAGGTCAAACGGCCTTGTCGGACCTAGACTCACATCTTTTTTTTTTTTTTTTAAGACTCACATCTTGTGCTTCCCAGCCCATAGCTTATAGCAGGCTATGTCCCAGGGAGGCCAAGAAGACCAAGCCTCACTTGGGAGGGGCCTCTGAGAAAGGTGCCAGTGTCTGGAGTCACAGGCAAAGGGATACATAAGCCTACCCACCCCCCCACCCTTCACCCCCCATTTTGCTGTTCTGTTTCTGACCACAGCTTCGGTGTAGATCTGAGGACTGACAAGGAGGCAGCCAGCCAAGGCCAAACTCCTGGAACACTTTTCACAGACTTGCCCTCCGTGTGGTCAAGCAGACTGGTGGCATAAAATGCCAAGCAGGTAACAGAGGCCGGCCATGCCAGCTGCTGGCGTGAGGCCACGCTGTGAGGAGTGCACCTGTTGGGGGCGCTATGGAGAGTGGCAGCATCCCAAACCACCACTCAAGACAGCTGGTGCCTGCAGAAGGCATCTGGAAAATACGGAATGGCTTCGAACTGAAGCATGTAAGCCTGCAAGCCACGGCTTGCTGTGGCTCTGAGCTGTGAGAACGGCCAGTGAGGCCTGACCAGGACTCTGTGTCTTTCGCTGGGCTAATTAGCATGTTAGAAACTCTATTTTTCCCAATCTGATAGGAGAAGGGAAACACAGTACCTGTAGAATAGTAAATGTCCTGACACAAACCACCTCGAACCCTGCCCTTATTTCTGAGCAGGCAGCACAGATGTTGATGAAGACATTGGTTCCAGAAGCTGTGCACTGCACCTGCAGCCTGGGAGGCTGAGCCCTACGCTCTCTGAGGAAGAGCGACATCCCGTTGCTTGCACTCCCACGCGCTACTCTTTGCAGCAAAGGTGTGGCCCGGCCTCTGATCTGGAGCCCTGCCTTGCCCCAGCCCCAGCCCCAGCCGAAGGGCTCACCTGTAGTAGGTCTGGGACAACTGGTAGGACATCGGCACGAAGGGCAGAGCCCGGTTTTTCTTTGGGCCCAGCATGTGGTTGACACGGCGCCGGTTGACCAAGCTCCTTTTTTGACATTCCATGAAGACCCTCACGAGAATGTGGTCCTTATACTCGCGGTACAGGCGGAAAGTCTGCAACAAAGCAAGTCCATGGGTGAGCAAGGCTCTCCAGCAGCTGGGGGTGGGGGAGGAGCAGAATATGTGAGTGCACAAAAGCTATAGCTGATCATGTGCACAGGAGGGACTGATGGGGGCAAGGGGCTGGGAGGCTGGAGCAGACTCCTGGGGGTGCGGGCAGGAGGGCCTGGAGGAAGCCAGCAATCCGACCATCAACCTCCACCCCCACATCACAGGTCAGACACCACAGAGGACAGGCAGCTGGCGACATGGGATGGCTTGGCACCCCACGCCTGTGTCTTTGGATAAAAGGGCAGTGGGAGTCAATGCAGAATCACCTCTGCTACCATTTGCGTCCCTAGCCCTCGCCCAGCCCATCAGTAGGCCTGATTGGCTGTGCCTGCATAAAATGCTCCCAAACACATCTGCTTTATGCTGCCTACACCATTGCTCCTCACTGTAGCCTCCAGCTAACTGCTCTCCTACGTCCCCATGTGCCACCGGCCCCCAACCTGTCCTTTAGCCACCCAGCCAAAGTAAGCCTCGGGTGCTTCTATCAGCCCACACACTGCCCCCCTCTGTAGATGGAACATCCAGTCCTTGCTACGCCTGACAAGGACTCCGGGGAGTGGGACCCTGCCCACCACTCTGGCCTCACCGGCCTCCTTACTTTTTCTGAAAAAGCCAAGGCCTCCCCACCATGGAGGCCTTACATTTGCAGTTCCCATTACTTGGAAAGTACCTTCCCTCAATTTTTGTAAGGCTGACTCCTCAACATTTAGCTCTCAGCTCAAATATATCCCCTCAAAAAGCAAATCCTCCTCCATCTTGCTCCTCTGCAGTCAACTGTATTATAGGAACCTGTTTTATTTTCTCCATCGTAACTCTCTACCTGAAATGACCTCATTCGCTTACTCATTGTTTCTCTCCCACAAGAAAGGAAGTCCCACAGAAACACAGATGCAATGGTCTACCCCTGCCACAGCAGTGGCACATGGCACCCAGCACCTAGCACAAATGTAGAAGGCAATGTCTGGCCCGTCGCAGAGGCTCCTCCTGCTGGTCGTACCACCCTGGCTCCATGGCTCAGATTGGACTCTGCCCAGAGGAAGAGCAGCTCCAAGTACTGTGGGGCCAGCAGAGTCCCAATGATTCCAGTTTCTGAAAAGCACTGGCTCAGACAGCCTACCCAAGAGTGAATGTCTAGCATCTACCACACCATAGGAAGGTTCCTGCTAGACCTGTCTCCTCAAAAGCGCTGGCCAGGAAAACATGTGGTCATGGTCTGAGAATTTTAGGCTTGGAAGGTTCTCTGCTGCGTTGGCCCCAGAGCCATGGACAGCAGAGAAGACAGAGGTATATTGACTTCAAGGGATCTTCTGAGCCTATACCACTTGGCAGGGCTGGGGCCCAAGAACAGAGCAAGGCCTTGTCCTTGAGTTCAGTGACCTCACCACTGCGCTACTGCAGAGGGACATGGGATAGGGAGCCAAAGTGGTGGTCAGACGGGGTGCTGGGGCAGCACAGCGTGTTCTCCTGGAGCTGGAAGGGGTCTGGGCACACACTGGGTCTTGTCAGTAGGAGGCCTGCACACCATCATGATTTCTCTCTTGAGAGCTTCCACATCACAGTGGTGCACAGGCCTAAAGGAGGAAGCACTGGCAGGGGCAGAGGGAAAAGAGGCTGGAGAGGGACTATCCTACATCATTCCTTCCCTGCTGAAGGAATGTGGAAGCTGGGATCCAGCTTCGTGGAAAGCCTTGTGTCTTCAGCTCTTCTCTAAGATGACAAGATGGGCATATTCCCCCAACAACTGCAGGCGTGGCCCAGGCATGCTCAGACATGTACAGAGTGAGTGACTGTGGTCCAGCCCACCAGATTTCCACCCACTGCCCTGCAGTGCATCTCCTGGAAACTTGGGGCTGCAGGGAGCCTAGTGGGATCCTATATATGGCCTGACCTTGTCCCTGATGGCCTTCCAGTGCTCAGTGCCAGGTGGGGAGGTCACTAAAGAAGCATCCTGCCACCTGCTGTGGCCTGGGTGCTCTCTTATGCAACTTCCCACACCCCTGGGGGTCAAGGAGAGTGATGAGGCCAGTGACCGCGCCCCCCCTCACCAGAGCTCAGACATCAGCTGGAAATGGAACTGGAGGAAGGATAAGCAGCAGCATGATGCAGGGGGCGAGGCACTGGCAGAGATGCCAGAGACCTGGCTTTTGCCATTAACTTTGGGGCTGAGCTTTCTCTTGTGACAAGCAGTCGGACTGATCTCCAGGTCCTGTCTGACTCGAATCCCGGCTGGGCAGGACAGCCAAAAGGTCCCTACATGGTCACGGGTAAAGTTGAAAATTGGGATTTTTATGGGCAATGCTGGCAGTAAGTTAAAAAAAAAAATTTTTTTTTTTAAACAAGCTCAGGTCCAACAGAATAGAGCTAGGCGCCAGACTAGGGGCTGTCTCTGTGGGACCTCTGCCGGACCCCACCCTGTTCCAATCTTGTTCTCTGGCACGTTCAGGCTCACATAGGCTTTGGGCATGGAGAGGAGGGGGCAAGGCACCACTATCAGCCTCCCGCCCTGAACATGCACACTTCGCGTGAGCAAGCCAGGTCCAAATGCTCCAGGATACCAAGGGTAGCAAGAGTGGGATGACTGGGGACCCTCCCGCTAGACTGGGCCCAGATGTCATCACTGCTGGACAAGCAACTGTACCTCATGGTGACAAATTTAAAGATGACACATACACACTCAGTCTTGGGTTGGCAGAGGCCTGGCCACTGCTGTACAAGGCCGCAGGCTAGGGTGCTGCTCTGAAGCACGAGGGTCACACCTGGCTACCGACTTCCCTTAGATTGCTCCATTTCCCCCTAGTCCTCCTCACCTCCTTTGTGGCCAAAATAATCAGCAGCACCTGAAGAACAGAGGCAGTGCCCCAGCTGGGTCTACACCTTGCCACCTCCCCCAGGGTGCTCTGCGGACCCCTTGTACCAGAGTGCTTGGGGATCCGCAGCATATGTGTCAGGCTCTGCGATCTCTGGGGCTGGGGCTGGGGGCCTGTGGGCTAAACGATGTGATCATTAGAAATAAGGGAGGCATGGGTACCGGTGAGGGGGGAGTGCAGGCCCTCCTCAGCACCTGTCTGCTGGGGCCCTGGAGCCACACAGACACAGGTTTGAGGGAGAGTGGGGTGAGACCTTGGGCACCTGCTTCTTCACGCTCTGAAATGCAAGTTCCTGTGTCTGTCACTTCCCCAGGCTGAGGACAGGGTTAATGGGAACTGCCTTCCTCCCTCCCACCCTCACTCGGCCAAGATAAGGCAGCAATACATTCTGATAGTTGTGACGCGTTCTTAGGGGAGAGATAAGCCCAGGACCCACAGAAAGGGAGTTTTCCCGCTCTGTGATCTCTAGTGATCAAAACAGCTCAACATGTGTAAGTTCTGACTGAAGATAAGCCGTATGGGTCATTCACTCCCTCAGCTCTGCCACAGCTCACTTCCTCTTCTGCCTCCTTTTCTGCATTAACATGAGACTCTGAACCTCAGCCTGGGAGGGATTTTTGGAGGTCACTGGATCCTGTCCCCACACTTGGAAGATGAAAGAAGGGTCAGGGTGGGAGGCTCAGGGGAGATCATTCCCCATCCCCACAAGACTGCACAGCTAAGAAGTGAGAGCGTCCTTCAGCTCCCGCCTCTGATGGCCCAAGCCCCACGGCGCTGCTGTGAAGCTGCCACTGGATCCCCGCCGCCCACCTGGAATGACCGGCAGGACTCCATCTGGCTTTCCGAGAGGGCCAGTGTGCTCTGGATCAGGTTCTGGAGCACCAGGAAGTGGATGTCATCCACGCTGAAAGACAGTGGGGTGGGCAGCAGAGCACATGAGGCCGTGGGCTGTGGGTACTGCTCACACTTGGCGGATGTGGTTCTCATTTAGAAAAAGCATCTGAGCCCACAAAAGTGACCCGAGTGCCCAAGCTATTCACAAACCAGAACAAAACAAATGGTGGTTTTACAAATTGGTCAATTTTTGCAGGGAAAAACATTTGCATTTAGTGGATAAGGGGTGCCATACCCTGGAAACAGGTTTGTCAACTGAAAAAATGTCGTTAGTGCTGAGAGTTTTTCAGCCTATCTACCCAGCTGTGAGATCAAGAGTTGCATACTTTATTGACTGTCCCAGCCACACGGTCCATCTTAAAAAGTTTTTCTCCAAAGAAACTTCTCACTGAAATACAGAGCTAAAACCGAACTGAATATTGGTTATCCAATGAGGAAAAAGATAGCTGAGCTTTCTAACCAGAGCTTTGTGTGGAAAGTCATGGGCTGGGAATTCAAATCCTTTCCTCAACGGGCCTTAAGGCTAGGCCACTGATAGGTGAGGCTAGGGTTGGCAAGGTTCTCTTGGAAATGGCCAGATAATAAAGATTTTGGGGTCTTCATGGGCTGTGTGGTCTCTGTTGTAACCACTCAATCCTGATGCTATAGGATGGAAGTGGCACAGATGACACATGGGTCAGGCATGGTTATGCTCTAGTACAAATTTATTTTCAAAGACGGCAGGGTGGCCCTGGGTGGCACCCATGCTGGGCCACAGGCAGCCCGATCAACCAGCTGAGGGAAAGTCAGTTGGTAAATCAGTGCTTACCTATTAAGTTCATCCTCTTTCCTGGTTAGATCCTTTTCATCTCCAATCGCCAAAACTCGGTATCTATGTAAGGAATGAAAAGACGAGTGTGTCAGTGGAACACGGCAGACCTCTAGTAACCAAGTAGATGCTTGCCCAACATGGCCATTTACTGGCTAAAGTGTTGGAGGAAATGTAAAACTCATTAAAATTCAAACACGTACGTGTCAATTACAATGAGAAAATACCATGTTCTGCTCATCAAATGAGCGTGTTGTTAAAATGAGGGCTGAGGAAATACAAAATGATCATTTACTGACAATTAGGAAACAATACAGGAAAGTGTTTATTGGCAGAGAGCTGCTGTTAATTGTTAAGGGAAGGGGATCTAAAATTGTGGGTTCAGTCTGATTAAAAACAAGCATGAGAAAGAGGTCTAGAAGAAAGTATTCAGAAAAGAGCGGTTGGGGATCCCCGGGTGGCTCAGCGGTTTAGCACCTGCCTTCGGCCCAGGGTGTGATCCTGGAGTCCCGGGATCGAGTCCCGCGTCAGGCTCCCTACATGGAGCCTGCTTCTCCCTCTGCCTGTGTCTCTGCCTCTCTCTCTTTCTCTCTGTGTCTCTCATGAATAAATAAAAAATCTTTTTTTCTTTTTATAAATAAAAAATCTTAAAAAAAAAAAAAGAGAGCAGTTGTATTAGGTAGCAGATTATTTCCCCATCTGCATTTTTGAGCTTCAAGTAATGCTGCTTCCTTGTACTCTAACCAAACAAATACAAGAGAAGTCCCAATGTGCTAGCCATCATGCTACACAGCCAGCCAGGCAAATAGATTTGAGAAATCATAGAACTCACTTTTAAAAACACATGGCTATTTACTTGTAAGACATTTCTTTGTTTTCTATAATTCTAAAATCAAAATTCATCTTGGCAACAGTAAATTCTTAAAATTTAGGAATAAGGAAAAAAAGCACCTTTTCATAATATGAACTATTTTTAAAGCAGTTGAATCTATTTCTTTTTGTCTGGCCTGCCAGGATGTTCAAGATCAAGTTTAGTGTTAAATCGTTACAACTGGATGGAACTTCTTTCCTCCAGATGATTCATGAACTTTTTAAAATAATCTTTATTTTAACTGTATTTTTTTATAACTAAAAGTTGCCCTATAAATTTACTGAGACTAGGTGGGGCTATAAGTCACAAATAGGTAAACGGGTCATTTGAATCACTTACTGAACATAAACCATATCATTTGGGAGTTCTAGCGAACAGTCTGCTGCAAACACACACACACACACACACACACACACACACACACACACACAAAACAAAAAACAGAACCAAGTGTCAACTCCGAGAAGGACTACATATCGCTCCCTAGGCCTGGCATATGCGGGTACAACATGAATTATTTGTTGGATGACTCAAAGAAGGAGATCTCTGACTGACATGTAGAGGGCTAACTACAACTGTATTGTATGGTTCCCAAACAGGAACCAATTGATGAAAGTCACCTCTACAGGAAGAGATGCAGAAATCCAGTGGCCAGAGGGACCATCTCGATGAGGGTGGTAAAAGAGGATTCATATTTGGATTAAGCAGTGGCAACAAGCCTGGTTCACAGAACTCAAGCTTTTAACATCTCTTGGTTTCTATGCTCAAACCAAGTGTGTTCTTCCTGGAAAGAGATGAGGCTCTGAAGTCAGACCCACCACAGAAGTTCAAATTCTGGCCCTGTGGCTCACAAGCACCATGGCTTTGGGTGAGCTACTTCTATCTTGGAGTTTCTTCATATGTCAAGTGAGCAATCTTGGCAAGAGCACACCAATCACTTGTGGAGGCCTGGATTAGGCCAGCAGCAGGGCCTCTATGGGAGAAGGAACGGGAGTGCCCGGCAGGGTGCTCGGGATGGTGGTGGCCTCCCCATTTTCATGTCTCTTGTGAGAGAAGGTGAGGTGGCTCAAGGTCAGGGGACACAGCAGGGTTAGCTCCAAGGCCATGGAACTACCGACACAGGGAAATGCCTGTGGCCAGTGACTTTTCCTCTTGCTCCATGAGGATCACACAGAAGTTTCCCAGAAGAACCTTACCTGGCAAACAGCTCCTGGAGTGTGTCTGGGATTTCAAGGTTGGGATCCTTTAGAGCAGAACTGAACTTCTCTTTGAGCTTCTCCACAAATTCTTTAAACTCACTGGCACAAACCTTTCAACGTGGGAGAATGAGATGTTAAAGCCCTTTCTCTCCCTGAGGAGAAGTTTCACTGACACATCAAGGAAAATCTTGTAATAAACTCCCATAGCAGTGACTTCCCAGAAACACGGACTGAGAAGCATGGCCTCCTCTGCCTCCCTGCCTCCCCAGCCCGATGAGTCCACCTGGGAAGAAGTGACAGACACTCACCACTCTGCCCAGGGATTTGGGGCAAGAAACATGCTGCTGGCCCTCACTCCTGCACCACCATCTCTCTCCCAAGCCCCAGAAGGGAGGACAGTGTGTTGCACACTGTCCCCACAGCCTCTTGCCACTGCACACCTCTCTACCCAGATAACTCAGAAAAACTCACATCCTGTCCTATCTGCTAGCTTTCCAGGGAGTCTAGCTGCTTGAAATTTCTGAAGAGCTGCCCTATTTCTTTAATGAAATATGCTCAAGGCCCTGCAGAATTGCAAAGTGGCATGCCAAATTCTAACAATCTCTAAGATCTGGTGCTACAGCCTCATCAAATGAGGGCCAAAGCCAAAGAACTGACGAGCTGATTTCCCAGACTCACAGGAAAAATATCTGTATTTGCAAGTCAGGCAGAGACGCCGTGGGACCCAGAGGACCAGAGAGGAATGTACACAGTCCGGCCTTCGGGGCACACTGAGCCCAATGACCATGCAGGGCCTACCTTTGGGTCTTCGTAGTCACATTTTCGATTCATGAATTCTCCAACAAGGGCCTTATCCTGGTACACCTCAGCGAGGCAAACTCTGCAAAAAGAGAGGACGAATGTGAGGTCTGGGGTTGTAATAATGTCTGCGTTCAGAACCATCTGAAGACTCCTGTTCTAATACGTCTGCCTGTGGCTAACTGCGAGGTATGAGTTACTTACACACCTGCTGGGTGATTACAGCTCTTAATAATGAAGGATTACAGGTCAGCCAACCCTGATTCAAGTCAGGTCTGTCATTGCTCACGCTTCACACCTTTGGCTTCTCTGAGCTTCCATTCTCCGCATGTAGACTGAAAACAGTGACTCCTGCCTGCTTGCCTGCTCTCACAGGTATCTAGCCAGGACCAAACGAGATGCTCTATGTGAAAATGTACTATAAATTTTAAATTGGGCAGCCCGGGTGGCTCAGCGGTTTAGCGCCTCCTTCAGCCCAGGACGTGATCCTGGAGACTCGGGATGGAGTCCCACGTCGGGCTCCCTGCATGGAGCCTGCTTCTCCCTCTGCCTGTGTCTCTGCCTCTCTCTCTCTGTGTCTCTAATGACTAAATTAAAAAAAAATCTTAAAAAAAATTTTTAATTATCATATAGGCCCTGGTGTTCGTTATTAGTCAAAAGAACTACTTGTCTACTGCAGACATCTTTGTCTCTCCATGACATAAGGATAGCCTGACTTGCCCAAAAAGAAATGGAGGGAGAGGCAGCCAGTGTCTGTAGGGCTCCTATGAACCAGGTGCTTCCACCTTCCTGAAGAGCTTACAAGCTCCATTTTAGAGCTCAGTGAGGTGTAGGGGCTCCCAAAGTGACATGTCTGCCAGGGGCTGAGGCAGGTGGGCCAGGGGTGGTTATTATTGGTAGTATTGTCCTGCTCAGAGGTGAGGGAATGGCCTCCAAGTGGATACATGCCCTGTGCAAGGTTCTACAGCTCATGTTCCCTTCCCCTGACTGATGCTGCAGGACACAAGAAAGAGCATCAGGCGGGGCCAGGAAGCCCAAGTTCCAGAACTTATTCCACTGCCAACGCACTGTCACCCTAGCCAACCCACATCCTCTCTCTGGGCCTGTTTCCACTCTGAAAGAAGAGGACTTTGGAGCAGGTGATCAGAGCCCTTAGATAGAAAAGTCTAAGATTCTATGCACCAGAGCCAGTGGTCCCCAAAGGAAGGCCCCTTGCTATGTCTAACCCGCTGGCTCCTGCAGACATTTGGAGACATGTCTGGCTGTCATGGCTGGGAGTGGGGTGCTAGTGGCGACTAGTGGGTAGAGGCAGGGCTGCTGCTAAATATCCCACAGTGCACAGAATGGCCCCGCCACAAAGAATTTTCTGGCATCAAATGTCAATAGTGCTGAGGTTGAGAATTCCTGGCTGGAGAAGTTTTCTCTGCAATCAAGGGCTGGGCTGTTCCTCTCTACAACCTGGTTGACGGCACGTAGGCCAAGGCTCAGAATCAAGCCAGAGCTAAGCTCTTTTACTGACCCATGGCATGAACAACCAATTGGGTGAAGTGGTCCTTTCCAACCCTGTCATGTGTCCCCTCCATGCCCCCTTGGATGCTCCCTGTTGTCTTATAGGGTTGGTGATGGCACTGTGCCCTGGCCATGTGAGAAACAGATGGGCAAGCAGCCTTGCTGGCCACTGACAAACCCCAAGGAGGATGCTTTGTGACTCCCAGCCAGCTGCCATCCCCACTCGTACCAAGCCACATCAGGAGACACGGAGGGGACACCTAGTTCTACTGGGGACAGTGTTCTTTGGTGCAATGACCCTGGTCCTGTCTAACTTCTTCCTGGAGTTAGCTATGTGATGGGCCATTGACACAGAGAGGTAAACAGCTGCTCTGAGCACTAAAAATGGTAGTGAAACTCAGCAGATGCCTCGGCCCTCACCACACACTTCTAATGTAATGTATTCAACGAACCACCTAGCCTGAATGGCCTGTTTCTTCCTGGGTAGCAAAGAACAGTACCTACTTCTTGAGGCTGGCCTGCAGTCTACATGACACCAGATATGGGGAAGGACGCAGAAGCAGGTCTGGCCCTGGAAAAATCATGGACCCCAACACTGCAAACAGGCTATAGGTGAGCCAGGGGACAGCTCACTGCTCTCTCTGGATTTTCTAGTGGACTCTTAAGCAAAAGGGATGGCAGAAGAGTAAAGAATGAACTAGACACATGGGAGGAACCTTGGCCTAAAGTTAGAAAAGTTCATATGAGGCTTACTTATAGTTCAGATAGGCTTGTGGGTTTTTGACTATGTAGCGAGCTCTTCGTCCAACTGAATGAGATGTCTTATCCAGAGACTCTTCAAAAGTAGAGTGCAAGATGTCCCGCACAACTTGCCAGGGGACAAATGGGCCCTTTACCTGGATCAAACACAAGCCAAGATGGAAAATCAGAATCCTCAGAGTCTGCATTATGGGTCCTTAATGTGAAGGAAGGGGGAGGGTATATTCCGTGGTAGCTCTTTCCACAGCGGGTACTCCAAACTGGCCCCTCATGTGTTTACTCATTCACATTTACAGTGCACTGATGATGTGCCTGGCATAAGTGAGGTGCTGGGCAAAGAATAAGCCAGATCCTCAATGTCTAGTGGGTAAGAGTGTCTTCTAGAAAGTAACAGGTGCTCGGGGAATGTTGAGTAATACTGTCTGGAGTGGAGGTTATGCGTACATTGATGTATTTAGTTAGATACTTTTAAAGGTTTAAGTACATGTTATGTATGCTCAGAAACATCCTGTAGGTTAGTAGAATTAGCCTCATTAGAGACTCAGGAGAACATTTTGGCCAAAACACACAGGAAGGCAGAGTCTAGACAGGAAAGGGGCTTGATGACAAGCTTATTTTCTGAGAGCCCCCCAGAATGAGGTGGCCCAAGGATCTGGTCTAAATGTAAGCAGATGAGTGGAGGGTCTGCTGTCCCTGAACCATGCAGGGCTCTGCTGGCCTCTCTGGCTGCATGGAGGGTGGGTGGCAGAAGGCACATCCCTCTTGTCAGTGTTGTGATGAAAACCCATTGCAGAGGCAAGGAACAAATATTAAGAACAGCAACACATCATTTCCAGCTTGTTCCTGGGAGAAGGGATCGGGCTGGAATTTAGTAGGGAATGGGGGTGGTGGTGGTGGTGGTGGTGAGAGCATCTGGGCAAAGTGGTCAAGAAAAAAGGGATCCAATGAGCTAGGCAGAGAGCATCCAGGGCTGCCTCTCTTGGCTGGTATGCTTTAGGACAGGGTGTACAAACTGGGCTTGGATGGAGCTGCCCTAACCATGCTCCCCGGTGGCATGACTACCTAGAAGGAGCCTGGCACTAGATGGTGACAGCTCATTCTCTGGTGGCTTTCATGAATCAGCTTGATCAGACACTTGCCGACCTGGATTGCTCTCCCCATGCCTTGCTGCAAACTCAGAAGATCTAAACAGTGCAAAATGGTGGGAACAGACAGCCTAGGAGTCAGTGAGGCTGCTCTGGGGAACGTAGTGAGGAAGTGAACTCAGGCTCGGGCTGTGGGACCTTCTTGGAGGCAATGACATCAGAGGAAAGAGGAAGAATTTGCTAGCTAGGAAGCTAGGTCCTCCCCAGCCGCCAGGGTTCAGGGACACAGGCCAGAGGGACAGGTGAGTGTGGGGGCCTGGGGCATGGAAGGCGTGGGCCAGGCCAAGGCCACCATCACCATTCCACATCAACTGGGTGCACAGTGACAGAGCGATGGCCATGTAGTAGGCACCATGCTAGGGGCTTGGAAAACAAATGAGAAGTCTCTCTCCCTTGCAAGGAGCAGTCGCTCCAATGAGCCAAGAAGAGTCAGAAGCAAAAGAAGCAGCATGAAAAGTCCATGCCCGAGGGATGCAGCAAGAACACAGTAATTCCTTCCAATTGGCAGGATCACCGAAGCCTTTCCAGAGAGGATAAGCAGTTGTGAGAGATAAATAGAGGAGTTTTTCAGGCAGATGAGGATGGGAGAAGGGGAGCAGAAAGTATCAGACTCCTGGTGAAGAGAGAGAGAACAACTCGGGGCTGGTTAGCTTGTAGACAGGCAAAGATTTGTATGTGTTAGCTGAAGGCTGGAAAGAAATGTGCAAAAATGAGAGTATTCATTTGTAGGATCCTGGGAAATGTTCTTCCCAATGGCCA
Source organism: Canis lupus baileyi (assembly GCF_048164855.1). Taxonomy (NCBI): domain Eukaryota; kingdom Metazoa; phylum Chordata; class Mammalia; order Carnivora; family Canidae; genus Canis; species Canis lupus. The sequence goes on from NC_132845.1 coordinate 58,486,309, forward strand.
AAGAAAACAGATAAGTGGAATGTCCCAGGGACCACAAGCCTCCATGGGCGGGTCTTATGGGGAAGAGGACAACCCATGGGAGGGAAAGCCACGTGGCAGGGCTGTGGGCAGGGAAGGAAGAGGGACCTGGTGGGCCAAATACCTTGGTGTTGAGGACATTGCTGGCAATGCGGCAGAGCATGAGCAGCCCATCTTCCTGTATGGACCAGGTGACGCGCAGTCGGGTCATCCTTTGCAGGGCGCTCTGGTCGGCCTCGTCGTGGTAACGCAGGCTCCTGTTTTTCTCTTGGGGGGACTCTTCTAAGAATATCAGGGGGAGAAAGAGAAGGAGCCTCTAACAATTGGTTTGGAGCTGTCCCCCTGGAGAGGGGAAGGGTTCCTACTCAGCTAGTGAGATCTGACCAAGGGTATCCATTATCAGAATTGTATTGTGTCAGAAGCCAGATAAACTAACCACAAAAGATTTGGGCCTGGATAGATTTTTTTTTTTAGCTCCTTTAGTCGTGTCTCTTTGATGTGGACAGGCTGGGCAGCCTGAATGCAGCCTCTTGTGAGTTATCTGCCAATCTTCAATCCTTCCCACTGTGGTGCTAGGTGCTTTGAAAGCATATGGAGCATGCTTGGGGCCCCCACCATTCTCTTGCACAGTAACATCAGAGATGCTGCAGAAAATCTGGGGCACCACAGGGGGAATAAGGCATATCCTACAGGGCTGCCTCAAGGATTAAACCAGATTGGGTATAAAACACCCAGTGCGGTGCCAGTCACCAACATTGCGGAATATTTACTGTGTGCCAAGCACTGGTTTAAGCTTTTTACGTACCACAACTACTTTGTGGAGCACCTGGCTGGCACAGTTGGCTGAATGTCCAACTCTCAGTTTCAGCTCAGGTCATGATCTTGGGGTCGTGGGATTGAGCCCCTCATTGGGGCTCAATTGGGGCTCAATTTAATATAGACTCTGCTTGGGATTCTCTCCCTTTCCCTCTCCTTCTGCCCCTCTCCCCCTTGAATGCACTCTTGCTTGCTCTTGATCTCTCTCTAAAATGAATAAATATAAACTTAAAGAAAAGAAATACCGCTTTTCACTAGCCCTATAAGGAAGAGGCAGTTATAATCCCCATTTTGTAGTTGAGGAATCTGAAACACAGCAAAGTACAGCAGTTTGCCCAAAGTCACACAGCCCAGTCAGTAGCAGACATAGGATCTGAACCGTGAGCTCTTACTCACTAGCTTTTTTCAACATCTCCTCCCCTCAGGGAGATACTCATGGTAGTTTCACAAGGTAAACACCATATGCTACTGCCAATTCCAAGAGACTGTTTGTTTAGGAAGTTTTTCCAAATTAAGGCAGAAGAAAAGTAGGGTAAGAACATTTGGGATGCCAAGGGACACCACCACTGTATTTTGCCTTGTTACAAATTCAGGTCTTTGTGAGCCAAATCGATCTCACGCATATCTGGATAGGCTGAGCTAAGGGGGCCTTTCCAACAGACACAAGGCTATTTGTCATGAACACCAGCCAAATAAACCACTGAAAACAGGTTCCCGTTTAAACATTCTGTTCTCGTCTGAAAGCGCTAGAGCTATCAGATCACTGTTGTAACACACACTTAGAGGATGCAACGTGGTCAAAGAAACAGATGCTGGTCTCCTCACTGTCCTCCCACTGTCCTTTGCTATAAAGACTTGCTCAGGTGAAGAATCCAAAATGGCAGTGAACACACCTAAGGGGTTCTTCGAAGAGATTCTGCAGGCTTGACCCCCTCCCACCTTTCCTCCAATTTACAAATACGACATGACTTTGAACTGTGGCCCGATTAACATAAGGCAGATATTAAAAGCCAAACCAAAAGAATAATAGGATTTTGGCTAAATTTGGTAAAGATTTCTGCTAAAGATTTTTCAATTTTTCCAGTTGAGGTTAAGTTAGAAAATTCAATGAGGGAGGTTACTGAGATGGCACATAAGGAGCTTGAGGAGCTTTGTTCACCAGTTTCATGTGGAGACTAAATTGGCAACCACACAGAATTGGCCCTACATATCGCAGGAAAACAGAAACCCAAGTCTGAGGGCAGAGCTCATGCTGGCCGCAGTGACAGTACTGCATGTCTCCGAGCTGGGACATACACAGACAAGGCCTAGCAGATACAAGTGATCATCACAAAACCTTTTTTCTTTTTCTTGATCTTCTTTCCGAGGTCCTTCCTCAGCCGTTTCCGTTTCTGGCTTCTCCCACCCCTCACTCTTCGGTTCCTGTCCAGCGTGGGCTCTTGGCCAATCTCAAACTGTTCTTCCCAGTCAGCACACAGCTCAGATCCTGGTCTGGCTTCCCCCCAGATATTCAATCTGCCACTACCTAGAAATAACCACAGCAGGTGAGTGTCTCAGGATAAGCCCCACAAAAGCTAGAAGCCAAATGGAACGTGCTTGAGCTGGCCTCCCGTCTGCTTCTGGGGTGAACTCCCTGCACACATACCTCCAGCACCGAGTGGTAATGGGCGCTTGGACAGAAACGTCTGGAGCCTCACCATGAGCCCATTTTCAGAAGTAGTGTTCTCCTAAAAGGCAAGTACATTGCTGGAATAAAGTGGGGACTCCGCTGAATCCCCAGGAGCCCAGAGCATTAAATGCAGGGAGGTGTTCGGGTCTCTGCTGGAGAGGCCGAGGGCGGATGGGCTGCTTCTGTGCAAACGCTTGCTTCTCACACATGGCACTCCCTCATGTGTGACCTCTGTCTCATGGACTTTCTGTTCCTACTTTAAAACGGAACACCTGTTCATATCACAGAATCAGTTAGAATCCACTGGAAAAAAATAGGCTAGACCAGACTGATATACCTACAATACATACGTAAATAAATACTGGGGCCTCTGGTCAGCTTTGGTTTTACCAGTTCAGAATCAGTGAGCCAGCTGGGAAAGGGTGAGAGGGATGGGTACCTATGGTAGCCCCCCCCCCGGGGGGACCACACGCGGGCATGGGTGGTCCTTGCTCCCCAGAAGCCTACCTTCTTGGCCTTGCTGATGATGTAGCTGGTCCAGATCCAGTTGCGCTTTAGGTGCCCATAGAAACTGGAATCGAGCCCAGCGGCTCCCAGCCCATCCCCAGGGATGAAGCCTTCATCCACTACCTCACGGCTCCCCCTGAGAGGCAGGAGGTAAACAGAAAGAGTTCTTCTTGGGAACTGAAAAGAGAGCCCGTGACATGGGTGAGGGTGCTTTTTCTCACTAATTTTTGCCTTTTTGGTAATAATACCTAATAGAAGCAAAGCACTTGTCAAAACCCCAGATATTGATATAAATTCCCAGTTTTTTAACTTTGGCAACTTTTTTTTTAAACAATATGGTCCACAGCCATCAATTTGCACCTTGGCCTCAGAGACCTGGGCACTCCTGGCCTGACATCCAAAGCCAGAGCCAATGGATGAGAATAGCCCTAGCCCTACACTTGGGGACGGTGTGTGGAGGGGCCAGGACACACGTGTTGTACTCCATCATGGCACACTTGCGCTCCAGGTTGTGCTTGTCGATGGCACATTCCTGCTCCTTCCGCAGACTGCCCTCCTCATCAACGCCGTGATCCTGGGTGCTGTTCTTCCTGACACGTGGGTAGCGTACCACACCTAGGAAATGAAACACAAGCTTCTCTGATGACAGTATACTGCTACAGCTCTGTGACTCCACTTCCCAACCAGGGGACAGGGTCTGAAACTGGAAGAAGCTCTTCATACGCATGCATCATAATAGATGTCAGATGGTTCAACACTGGTGCATGAGCATGAGGGAAGGATTTGTGCTCTGGATGAACCCCGCTAAGCTGGGACGGCAGGTTGCCAACAGCAGAACCAAACAGGAATTGTGAGCACAGGAACCCCGAAGGTTCCTTCTTCGGGGGAAACCTACAGAACTCCCATGTGCCAGCACGGAGGGAGTGGTAAACAGAAATGAGGCACTTGGCCGTGGCTGCAGGGTCAGGGTCAGCAGGGATCTGGACAGACAGCTCATTGCAGTGTCAATTTCCCCAGGCCCCATGGGGTCTGGGAGGCAGCCAGATGTTTCCTGCATGCCCAAGAGGGGCATTAACATAGTTGAAAAATTACGTTCTGTTAATCCACAATAAAGAAAATTGCGTTTCTTGCAAGAGAATATAAACTACTACACTAAATTGTTGCTTGAGCCAGGCAAAGGAAGGTTACGGTGATTTGCAGGCTACCAAAGACAGTCTTCTAACACACTCAACTGCAGACCTGGGTCTGGGTGGGGGCAAAGGGGCAGTGGGGAGAGCCCATGCCCCACACCTCTCAGCTGGTGTTTACAGAAGACACTGTGTTCAAGCTTTGTTTCAGCCCAGAAGTTGGTGGTGTTCCCAGCTTAGAAATGAAGAGGCAAACCTCAGAGGTATTCAGGGGGCCCAAGGTCATGCATCTGAAAGGCCGGATGGTCCTAGGACTTAAGGCAATGCTTCTCCTGTGCACCATCTAGCTGTGTGCTCGAAATGCAGATTTAGACCATCTCCATGCCTGCTGAACCTAAAGCACTGGACAGGGCCCGATAATCTGCATTTTAGCAGGCTTCCCAGATGCTTCTAGTACACTCATGCTCAGTGAGCCCCTGCTTTAAAGGATGCTCACGTCTTAATATATGGTGCTTTTCCTCAGTCCTTGGGGCAGAACCTCCTCAAATGTTTGTTGAACGAAGGGACAATCAATGCCTGATTAATGGACTCTGAGCCTCCCCTATTTCTGCTCATGAACACTTAAAAGGGATGGAAATTCACCAGTTGTCAAGCCTCAACAACTCTGGTGCAAATAACATACTGGTTCACAAATTTTTATCTGGGTATAAAATGCAGGGGAATTAGGGCACTCTAAAAATCTGAAATGGTTAAAAGCCTAGCTCACTGAATTCCAGAGGACTCTATGAAACACACAGTTCTAAAATCTGTCTGGACCCATTACATTAAAGGTTCTAAATACAAGGGCTCATTACCCTGCCAGCACTAAACAATTCTATGAAATAAATGTGGGACTCCTGCTTTGCAAAATGCAAAGTGCAGTACTGATCTTTTGGCTCTGTGACAGGGAAGGGAGAAGGGCTCCTCTCCCAGGTGCATATTAGATGTACCATCCCTTCTCTTAGCAGAAGTGGCAAGAAGACACCAGATGGAAACTGGCTTAGAGGACAGAGCGCTGATATATGGCCTCCACCAACTCTCCACCTAGTCAATCAGCATTTACAGGATGTCGACGGTGTACCAGGCACTCTGAGACACTAGGGGGATGAAGCCACATTTCCTGTGCCCAAGAAATCCTCAGAAGGAAATCAGAAGACAGTATGAAGATGCTGGGAAGGCTCTCTTGAAGAGGTGATGCTTGATGCAGGTGTGGCCAGTGCCAGGTGAACACAGGTCACAGTTTAGTCCAGGGACAAGAAGACGACCAAGCAAAGGCCTTATCCCCAAACCCAACTCTTTCCACCCGCTGGTCAAATCTGCTCATTTCTTCCTCCAAGTATCTCCCCCACCAAAACCAACAACAGCAACAAAAAAAAAAAAATAAAACCAAAACACAAAACCCCAGAACAAAATACCTCCCAAGCTGCCCACCCCCCTTCACAGTCACCAGAGGACATCTCTCTTTGGGACAAGCGTCACAACCCTGCTTCTGCTCTTGGCCCCTCCATTCCCCACCTGGCAGGCATGACGAACTTTGAAAACCTGCAGAGATCTTGTCACTTCTTCCCTATGGTTCCCATGGCTTCTCCCTGCTTAGAATAAACCCCGTACCAAGCCCAGCCAAGCCCCCAGAGTTCTGGCTGCCCCCCATTTCACTTCTCCAATGGCACCTGTCATTCTCCCCACCACACCAGCCTCCTCTGCTTCTCCAACAGCACTCTCGCTGTTGCTGTGCCTGCAGGGCTCTCCCCTAGCTCTGAGCTCTACTGACTCGGGCTTGGCCCCCGCCTTTTGAGCTCAGTCCGTCTTCAGAAAGGCTGCTCCTGACCACCCCAGTAAAACACCCTCCACTCACGCCCCTGTATACATCCTCTAGGGCACTGGGCACACTCCGGATCTGGAGTGAAGGCAGGCCCAGGAGATGACAAACACCTACTGAATGTATGAAGCAAAAAAAGACCAAGACCAAGCAGAGTGTCCTGGGTTAAACGGGAGGCGCTGTGCGGGGTGGGGGTTGGGGGATTGGGATGGTGTCTGGGATCCCTCATTTGGAGCTCACCATCTTCCTTTCTAAGGGAGCCTCAAGGACACGCTAGGTCTCTGGGGAGCAGTCTGAAACCAGCAGCCACTACTAGTTTCTTCTTGCCCTGAAGCCCAGTGCTGGCAGGAAAGCAGGGGATGGTGGGGCCTGGCACAGACAGATAGTACCTAAAGGGGTGTTGAGACAGACACACTGCAGGTCGAACCAGTAGTTCTCCACATCCTGCATGGAGTTCAGGACATACAGACGCCTTTCAAAGGGCCGGCTGCTGTGGGCCAGGTTGTAATGTGGGTCACAGATGGTGGTGTCAACAATGACTGCATTCTTCTTCAAGAAAACGAAGACCTAGAGACATGGAGATGGGGTGAGGAGAGGAGCTCAGAACAACTGCCAGGTCAGCTGTCTGGAAACTGCTGAGCCATCGGGATCCTCATTCATTCAGGCGTGAGAGACATTACCTGATCTTTATCCTGGAACTTTTCTGTGGGGCCAAACTGCAGCAGCCCCATGTGGCACAGCCTCTGGAGGTTCTCCACCACGGAAAAGATATAACGTCTGGAAAACAGAGAGGTCCCAGTCACCATAAGCTTGGCTGTGGTCAGAGGGTCTGCGTCTGGGTTAAGGGATGCAACTCGCGTATGGTTCCCCCTTCAACCTTGTGGGTCCTGGAGGACTGGCCTTGGGCCTGCCCTGGGTGGAGACCCAGAAGCCCCTTCCCCCCACCCACCCAAGGCAATGGAGCAACAGAGCATCAATCCTACAAAGGAGGGTTGATTTAGAAAGTACAAGTAGCAAAAGAGAAAAACCACCCCAACACTTGCAGGCTTTATCAGCAGATTGTACTTTAAAAGAACCCTGAAGTTAGTAATAAAATTTATCAGCCTGCACCTCATTCCTCCTATGCTTTATCCAGAAGGCTTGCAGGGCTGCTGAATTAACAAAAACCTCATGTCAGTGCGATCTGGCAGGCAGAACGCTTTCCTCTTCCTGGTGAACGATCATTCAGAACCCTAACTTGGAGGAGCCTGCCAGGACCCTTGGCCAGTCTGTGTCAGTTCTGGGGAACTCACCTCTTGTACAGAAGTTGCTGCCGGATGGACCTGGGCAGAAAGCGGATCAGCGTGTGCTTCTTCAGAGGGTCATTCAGAAACTCCTCAAGGTTGTCTACCTAAGGGGTCATTTTCAGGATCAGCTCATCCACAAGGCCAAGGTCCATTTTAAGAATTGTGAAAACACACACGCTACTCTTTTCTGGGCAACAGTGTCTCTGAACCCACTTTCTCCTTTTCCGTATTTGCCAAATTTCTAAAAACATACTTTATTGTTACAATTATTTGTGTCTTTCAATCTATCTGATTGATCTAACTGTAAGAACAAGTCTATCAAGTATTTCCCTTGACCCACCAGACAACCATTCATCTAGCTCTATCTATCCATCCTGTCTATCCTCCCTCCCTCCCTATCCATCCATCCTTCCTTCTTCTCATCCATCCACCCATTCATCTACCCATCTACTCACCTACCTACCCATCCCATCTATTCATCTATCCCATCATCTCTCTCCATCATCTATCCTTCCTTCCTTCCTTCAATCCATCCACTCAACCATCTATCCATCCATCCATTTATCCATCCATCTAATCTGTCTATCCTCCCCTCTTTCCCTCCCTTCTTCCTTCCATCCATCTATCCTCCCACCTATCCTTCCATCCATGCATCTATGTATCCAGACAAATGTAAGTCTGGAAGTATTTTCCCTTGATTGGGTGAATGCAGGTTCTCTGGCCTGGAGCTGGGGGACTGGCCTCCACAAGAGGCCCAGGAGTCATTAGTACCTTGTAACTGACTTGCACAATCTGAACAAAGATGGAGAGGGGCAGGCAGAGGAGAATGTCACTGACGAGAGCCCAGCCGAAGCCAAACTCGTTGTGGATTGGGATGGGAGGGACATAGCGTTTCCAGGAGGCTTCTTCCACATAAACTAGGAGAGAATCAGAGTCAGTGCTGCCGGCAGGGTCCCAGTCACAATGGTGCCATGACATTATCCCAGGAGGTCCTGATTCCCTCTCGCCACCAACTCAGGCAGAACCCCACTTGACAGGCAGGAGACCCACAGATTCAGGGAGTCTGGGTTATAAATTATTTGGATCAGGACACCATAGGGATGCAGCCGATTCAGATGATAAGAATAAGGAAGCATCATGATTCCCCTCCGGACACCACTGTGGCCTGCCTGCCTGCCTCAGAAGCACCTTACCTTTCTCCGTGGGGAGCTCCACTTCGGTCTCCATGAGGGTTATTTCTTGGTAGTCCTTGCGTGGGGCATCAGAGGAGGCTTCCAGGTCACTTCGGGAGGGCAGGACTCTCACCCTGCTTGGTTCCTGCCTCCCTATTCTTCTTGAACTGCCGGGGCCTGGCTTGTCCCCCGGGTAGGTGACAGGATGCCCGTAGATTAGGTACCACAGAAACGTGTGTATTGCCCGCAGGCGAGGCATTTTGGGCAGAAACCCTAGAGAACGGCCGAGTCCTGGAACTGAGGTGAGAGCGGGAAGGGCAATCCTTAAGAACTCCCAGATTCACTTCAGTTCAAGCCACTTGAAGACTACAAAGTGCCACTATGTCCCAGGTGCCAGGGATATAGCAAACCTTCTTATTCTCATGGAACTTACCTTCCAAGGCAAAGGGCAGACGATAACAAGATACCTAACACTGAATATCAGATGAATTAGCTGGAGCAGAAAACAGAGTGAGGAAGGGGGAGGAAGACTGTTAATTCCATCTAGAGGAAAAGTGAAGTCCCCAAGGTGGTGGGAAAGGGGGCATGCAGGCACCTGGGGACGTGTACCCCGGAGCAAATGCAAGGTGCCAGAGATGTGCATGTGCCTGGCAGGCCTGGTGGATTGCCAGGCTGCCACAGTGACAGGTGCAGCAAGGGAGGAGGAGGGAGCAGCACAGAAGCTGGAGCGTGTTGGAGAAGGGAGCCACTGTAGAGGGCCTGACAGACCTCCACATGGGCCCCCTGGCTTGATAGGGCTGTGCAAAATATCCCTGAATTAGGTTCTTTGAAAGCATCTTCTTTGTTGACACAAATGAAGTATTCCTTGGCTTTCCCCAGGAGAGAAGACAGGTCAAAGAACAAGGAGCCATAGAAGCAGCAGGGCCAGGGCAAGTGGCCAGAAGGCTGTCTTCCATCGCCATGCCCCCCTGAAGAACACACTCATCGTCTTGTCTGTGCAACCTTGGGTGCTGTTGAGCTGCACCTGCTCCTGCCTGGATCTCTCCCTCAGGCTGCACTTCCTAACCACGAGAGCCTGAAGGCAGGCCATGCTGTTGTGACTGGGTGCATAGAGACTGGGTGCATCACACAAATTGCTCTTTTACCTGGGATCGCAGGTCTGCTGTGCTGTGTGCCACACCAGGACATGATTTGTGCCTGCCAAGTCACCTCTGCCCTCCTCTGCCAACATGCATGGCTGTGGCCAGGGGAGGAACAAAGTCCCCCTGGCCATCTGTACTTGCCCCGCACACGTTCATGTCAGGGCAGCCCGGTGGGGGCCCAAGGAGGCAACCCCGTCAGATAACAGACTCTGAGAAAATTATACAAGCATTCAAACTCCTCAGTGACTATATCAGAAGCTTTGAGGTCAGGAGAGACAGAGGTTTTCTATGGCTGAGAGGATATTCCAGCCAAAGGATACTGAGCAGAGGAATTCATCTTTGTGACTAATTCCTTGCATTAGGATCCAGCCCAGTTTCATCTGAGTCTCCTGACAGCCTTGTGAGGTATGCTGGGCAAGAATCATGCCCACTGTGCAAATGGGGACTTTGAAGCCAGCGGAGGTCATGTGACCAGCCCCACGTGACCCAGCTAGTGATTCTTTGGACTACAGCCCAGTGCTACAAGGTAGAACAGCAAGTCACTCAAACATCATCATACAGACAACCAATGACACATCACCGGACGTTGATGAGGAGCTGCTTCTTTACCTACGACAGGGTTATAGTTTTTCAGCTGGGTGATGCCCATTTTCTCATCAGTTTTCTTCACCCGTCCGCTTTCTGGTTTAGAGGAAGCATTTGGCTCAGAGTCTCCTGATCCACTCGGACCCTCTTTTCCTTCACTTTCTTCTTCAACTTCTTGAGGTGCTGGAGGCTGGGGTACTTTAATCCTGTAGTTCAAATACAAGATTGATATCATGTTGGAATGAGGACTCGGAGAAAGGAAAGGGTGTGCCTTGGTGAATCAGATGAAGCCACTTGGCCCTAGAGTTTCAACTTCACTTGCCTGGAGAAACCAAGCAGATGATGTGAATGAATAAAATGCATCAGTCACTAGATAATTTGGGGGAGACAGGGGCTGCAGTAACCCGCAGAGTATACATGCCCACCTACAGGGCAGTTGCTATCTTGTAAGGCAGCCCAATGGGCTGGGTCTTCTAACACTTTCAGAAATGCCAGAGATCGGGGGCACCTGGGGGTGGCTCAGTGTGTTAAGCGTCCAACTCGTGACTTCGGTTGAGGTCATGACCCAGGGTCACGAGATCAAGCCCCACGTCAGGTTCTGTGCCCAGTGGGGAGTCTCCTGGAGATTCTCCTTCTCTTTTTCCCTCTGCCTCTACCCCTGCCCACTCTCTCTCAAAAATAAACAAATCCTAAAAAAAAACATAATTAAAAATAAATAAAGTGCCAAAGATCAGGAACTAATATGAAATCAATCAGTAACTGGTTCGAAGTACATAAGCTCTGCAATCTGCAAGGAGCCCTGTGCCTGCCCATTGGCCACCTCCAGTTTAAGCCCAGCTAAGAATTTCTCCCACTCCTGAGTTTTCTCAGTCTGTGAGATGGTTTACAAACAAAATTAGAGAAGACCGCAGAAAGGCAACTAGACTCATTTTGAGCCATTAGGAGACTGGGTGAGCTTCACACTTCACAGGGCCCATGATTCAGAGAGCTCTGTCGACACCATTAGGCAGAGGAGAATGAAGAATATTAGGACTTTTTTTCTCCTTAAAAATCCAGAAACTAGGGGCACCTGGGTGGCTCAGTCAGTTAAATGTCTACTTTCGGCTAAGATCATGATCCTGGGGATGGAGCCCCATGTCAGGCTCCCTGATGGCCTGAGCTGAGCACCAAAGGCAGGGAGTGAGGGAGCCTGGTTCTCCCTCTGCCTCTGGTTGTGCTTCCTCCCTCTCAAAAAAATAAAATCTTAAAAAAAAAAAAAAAATCTAGAAATTGCTCCTAAACCAGTGAATCCACTGATCTCACAGTAGTATAAACAAAAGGTGTGTGTGGAAACTGATACAGATGGAGATATGAAGACCCAGGCGGTTTCCTTGCGGATTCCTATGGGGTACTGCCACTTGCCTGTTTGCTGTGCTGGAATTGGAGATCCGGAAACGGACCTGCTCAATGGCACTTCTCACCAGAGGGTCATTCTGGTCCATGGACGGGTGCACAACCAGATCCACCTATGGAGGGAGAGGTCAGAGAGTCCCAAAAGGGCAGGGGAGGAGCTGAGGGAGAGCTAGCTCTAGAACACGGTACCTCGGAGCAACCCTGCTGATACTTTTCATGAACATTTCCAAGAGATGTCTGAGACTGAAGCAAAAAAGCATTACTGAACAGTTGGCCATTACAATTTCTGGCATCAAAATCCCTTGAGTTGACTGCGAAAGTTCTGCCATTGGTAATGTGCTGCTCTGTGCTGCTCTGCTCAGGTGAGGAATTTCTGCCCTGGAAACAGTCCCCTCGCTGGGCTGTCCTGGCCCCCTAGTCTCCACAGCTACCTAGTGGCACATTCCTGACACCCCACTGCAGCTATCTGGGAATTTCCCACAGTTGCTCATGAATCCTGAGGGCTTCCATCTGGAAAAGGTAAGCAGCTTTCCTTAATCTCCCTTCGCTGAGAGTGCCATCATGGGACTCCTGCCAGGCGCGCTTCGAAACCAACTGGCAGAGGATTTAGAGCTGCTTTTGTTATTTTACCTCTTCCAAGGTACTGAAGCTGAACAGTTAGGGGGGTTACCATTTCACGAGCATTATCCAGGGTGACAAACGGAATAGCTTGGTGGAGGTGAGCAGAGGTGTATGGGTGTGGTGCCTGGGTGACAGATGGCAGATGCTGTGATCATGGCCCCTGGAGAGCCAGGCTTTTCTTCTGTCTTTGCCGCTAGCAGGACAGGGCAAGGTAGCGTTTTCTAAACTTGTGACTCTGACCAGCAGGCTTCATGCAGAGAATGGCCCAAGGGGTAGGGCCAATCATAGGGAATGGACATTTGTGATATGGGGACAATATCCTCCTCTCACACCTTGCCAACTCTTTTGGAATTTTGTGAGGCTCAAATGAGATGCAGTTAGGCAACACCTTGGAGCACTTAAAAGCACAGTGCAAATACAATACATTCCCATCTCCCCACTGGCCACAGCTGAATAGCCAGCCAGCGCACTGCCCAAAGGCCCAGTGGGCAGGGCAGGATGCAGGAGCAAAGGCCAAAGCGGATGCTGCCATATGGCAGCTCTAGTCAACATACCTTCAGGGCATCAGCAGGCAGCCTGCCAGCAGCACGGGCTCTGCGAGCCGGAGAAAATGCTGGTGAGCCACTTAAGCTTATTCTGAAGGCAGATGCACAAAAGTGCAGTCCTTCCCAGCTGGACACACAGGCTACTAGAGCTGAAGTGCTAGTGGCACTCTGTGGCAAGAGACCCAGGGCTGGTGCCTTCATTTTTGAGGTCATGCGATTGTTGGTGCTTATGCATGGCACTCTGTTCCCCACCCTCCCCAACACCTCTCCCACCAGACCGCCTAGTGGACACTAGGCTAGACTGGAGGAGCTGGACATAGCTGGACAGCAGATCCCTGTGCTACTCCTGTGGGAGATTTCCTTGCCTTCATTCACTACCGTCCCAAGAAGGAGGCCCACCCCCGAAATAACTCCTCTGTGTGACAACAGATATCTAAGGGGCAGCTGCTGAGGGGTGAGGGCTTTTGTCCTTGATGACAGAGCTCAGCACAAAGACCCCCTGCCTGCTGCAGGAGAGGATGGCAAGCTGGTGGGGGTAGGGGTAAAAGGAGAAGGGCAAGGTCAAGGGGACTCAGCAGCAGATATAAAAACTGATAGAGCTGCCAACCTGGAAGGGCTGAAATAGTGTAAGTCATTTCTCATGCTGCTGTTTTTCAAACTTCAAATGTCTCAAAAAAATAAGATAAAGTAAAAAAGCAGAAATGACCTTGTCAGCTTATTAAAGAAGCAACACATCAAAGCATAGCTTTCTTAAGGCAGAGATTTACAATGCAGCCAGAAAAAAAGGTCAGGCAATTACTAGTGTCTGTCCCCAAAGTACCTGCCTTCTGGTCCCAGGGGCCCAGCAGGGCTCTCTCCAATGATTCCAACCCTGTAAAATGTAGGCCTCCGACTATGTGCAGAGCTGCAGAGCTCCAGTTGCTATGGGAATGGGCCCAAACTTTAAATTTTACAGAAACAGATAAACTGAAGGCAGAAGATCTGCTGGTGTGCACTCAGATTATGCCAGCAGTGCGTTTTACCTGAATCACCACCATCACTTCCTCAGGAACGGTTCCCTATGGAACAGATCCCTATGGAAACTCCTTTTGCTGCCCTACTCTACACCTTCCACCTGTTAACACGTGGCTGAATTTCTGCCAGTGCTGCTCTGCAGAACCGCAATGTCTCCTACTCGCCTTCTTGTCACTCAGGGCAGGCCTGGGGCTGAACACCTGCTGTAAGGCCTGTGCATGCTGCTCTGAGATCCAAGCGACTTATTCCTCTTTTCGGATTCCAGCCTCCCACGGAAAGCTGGCATGGCCCCTGCTTCCCAGATGAGGAGGCACAATGGGAAATGGGAGTTACTGGCAGCAAAGGAACAAGTGAAATCAGATGAGGACAAGAGGAACCAGACAAGAAAGCTTCTAATAGTGTGAAGCTGGTGTGGTGGGCATTAGGAGAGCCATGCATACCTTCTTCTTGATGCCATCCTGAATAACTGTAGTCCGATACACTCTCAGGAGACCCTCCTCAGAGAGGTTCCGCACCAAGCGGACGATGGACTTCTTACAGCACTTGGTAGACACGCCTTCTTGCTTCTCCTGATCCATGATCATTTTCTGAATCCTGGGGTGTCACAAAATAAGTTATATACCCAATCTCAACACAGAAGGCCTTTTTCAACCCAGGCAGCTGAGAGCTACCTAGTGGTACCCAGTGGAAATGGGAGGAGAACTAAAAGGGGAACTCGTCATTGAATGGCTGACTTCTAGAGACACTACAGATCATCTCTCTTGGCGATAAATGAAGTAGCTAAAGACAAGCTGCCACTCACAAGCAGCTTCACATTCTGAGCCTTTTACCGGAAGTAAAGGGAGTACGTGATTCCTAAAGGGACAGTGAGTGCCGTGATGGGAGATCCATCTCTACGCTAGTTTTAACTCCCAGACACAGGGATGGTCCACTATACGGCTGTTGACACTCTCAGGTCTGCAGCTCTTTCTGATTCCTCTCATGTCTTACTGTCTAGAACTTACTGAGTCACTACGTGATGTTTCCAGACCACCGATCACCGGATGGCAGGGCCAGAAGGACATTAGGAGTGTCCAACCAAACCCCTCACTGCACAGATAAGGGGATGCAGGCAGCATTGTCTGCACATGGTCTCCCCAACCCCTAGTTAGAGAACTGGGGTGAGGCTCCTTCTAATTGAGCGGCTTTGACGCTGGGTGCCAGGAAGATGCCGCCTAGGAGGCGGTGGTGACAGTGGGTTAGAAGGACCCCACTGAAGTGCAGAGGTTCACCCCAAATACACAAGTAAGTCCTACCTGCATCTCTGTATTTTTGCTTTCACATCAGACTGCGTTTGAACAAAAGCCTCCATGTGGAAGTAAAAGCTGTTTACGAGCTGATGCATATTGGCTGCCTAAGTTTCTTCTCCAAGGCAAGAGAGGTGCCCTGCACTTTCCTGACTTCCACTTCTTCCCCAGTCACTCTCCCTGTTTAGTGCTTCTATGTTCCTCAATGTCTACACTTTCCGAATTGCTAGAACAAGTGCTAAACCCTTCCTACCACACAGCGATGCCGTGAGAATCTATACAGCAGAGGAAGACTCAGAGGTCTCTTGGTCATTTCTGTGGCTTGTGATAATGACCTGGCCTGAAATGTACTGTTAGTACAAGACAGACAGATGGCTCCTTACGTGAATAAGCTCTCGATTAAGCGTAGGTTGGTAACAGCTTCTATGATCAGGTTCCTGCGTTTGAGCAACCGGTAAGTTTCGTGGGGTTTGTCTTGGCCTGGGCCATGCTTCCCTGCTTTCTGCGAACTGCTGCTCTCCTAGAATGGGGGACAGAGAGAATAAGAACACAATGGGCTCAATAAAGTCAGGGGGCCACCTTTCCCCCGGGTGTGTCTTGCCTCTTTAGGCAATTTCCATGCCCATGTTTCAAGAAGGAAAGTCAAGAGGGCTATCTCTCTCTCTGGGAATACAGGATAGAAGCAGAGATGGGCTTCTGGGGTCAGGTGGTTGTCCCTAGGTGCATTAAGATGTGTGCCAAATGAAAGACAAAGGGAGAAGAGAGCGAAGAGTGCTCTCTCCCATTCCTGCCAAAATGCCCATGGTTCTCTTCATAGCTCCTGTCTTCTAAGAGCTTCTGTGAAACTGTTACATCTGCCCTTGGATCCCGTCTGTTAAAGCCCCTGTGTGTCCCCTGAGGGAAGGGAAATCCTGACTCCAGTACAGTCCTTGCAAATCACGTGCCACAAATGGGCACCCTGTGGTGGCCTAGGCCCTCCTTTGCTGGATGCCCTCCTCACTTGGAGAGGTGCTTTCAGGAGAACGAGAATGAGCTTGAGGAGGCTACTTACAGCTGGTCGTCAGGACAGCCAGCCCCAGGTCACTTCCCTGCTGGGCTGGGGCTTAGGAAGACACACAGTTCTTTCCTGAAAGGGGACCAGCTCAAAAGCATTCAAGATTCATGGAAGGGCCCAGGAGAAAGACCTCTGTGCTCTCCTGCACTATACAGCAAACATTTTGGAGGGCAGCCGAGTGACGGGGATGCTAGAGTACAAGGTGAAGAAACATGTTTTGCCAATGGCCCTCCAGATGTGGCGTTCATGGCATCTTCTCAGCACGATGCAGAAAGAAGATCAGCATTCTGCAGTTACTTTGGGAACAGATTTCTAAGAGGAAGAGAAAGAGCTGAGCCAGGCAACAAGCAAAGGAATCCTAGGGCCTGGAGGGAACATGTGTGCCGCTGGAGACAGGTGAGCATAATCCAAAGGTACAAAGAGGGTGAGGGTGTGAGCAGGGCAGGCAGGCCCTCTAGAACCTGCTGGGACCCACCTGCTGGTAGGCCCAGCTTCTTCAGTGACACAGTACCAACCATGACTTGAGAAGTTATGGCATCCAAAGACTAGGAAGGAGCTCAAAGTTTCTAGAAAAATCCACAGAAAACCTTTGGACCCCATGCCACCCCCCCCCCCATTGCTTCTATTGTAGGGGTGGTACCAAAAGCACAGGCCTCCACACCAAAAAGGGAGAAGCAAGGCAGGAGGAGCTTCACACGTATGGGATCTTATCCTCACTTTGCATTCACTGAGCAGGCAAGTGGCTCGTTCCCTAGGGGCCTCCCCTGTCTCGTCCTGACATCCATCTCACAGGGGTGTTGTGAGGCTGTTGTGAGGCCTCAATGAAAGAGCAGGAACAGCATCTAAAGCTGCCCCAATCACAACTGTGCCCTGTGCTGAGTGCCTCATCCTCTGACGGCATGCTTCTAAGTGCAGGAGGTGCCACTGGCGGTTTCTGAGGCATGTTCAAGTGACACAGGACAGCATAAAGGGAACCAAATCACATAATGAGAACGGTACTCCTGTGTCAATTCCTTTTTAATCCTTCTAATTACACTGATGAAAAGCATTTGATTCTATTGGGTCTTGAATGCTGTGACACTCAACAGTATCTGGCCAGAATGTACTGAACAGTTTCAGGTTTGTCTGTTTTGTAATCACCTCCCTTTCACAGCAGATGATACTGGCCTTTCATCTAAGGTGGGGCTTCTCAACATTAGCACCACTGACATTTGGGGCTGGATAATTCTCTCCCGTGGGCTGTCCCTGCACATTCTAGGAGATTAAGCAGCACCCCTGGCCTCCACCTACTAGACACCAGTGGTCCCCTGTCCCCTAGTTGTGACCAGCAAAAATGTTTCCTCCAGACACTGCCAGATGTCCCCTGGGAGGCTAAATCGGCCTAGAGTGGGAATAACCACTAATCTAAACAAATTTTCCCTACAACATCAACTTAAGTAAAAAGAGCAAGTTGTTGAGAATTAAAAGACTATGTAAACAATGCTGATGCTTTCTGGCTGGGCAGAAAGGTGGTATGTGGAGGAGCACTAGCCCACTGTCTGGCACAGAGCACTCAGCACACAGTACTCTTACCATTATTGATTTTGTTGTTGTTGCTGGGATTCTTACGCACAGAACTGAGAAGGCCAAGGTCCTTGCCATAGGCCCTTGCCAGAGAAAAGGCACTCCCCACTGTGAGCACTCACCTTTGTGTTTTCATGCCTGACCTCTTCAATCACGGTCATGTCACCATTACTATTCCTCATGCGGTGGGAGCCAAAGGACATGCTGGAGGTGCTGGTGTCCTGCATGGAGGTGCTGGTGTCCTGGAGGCTGTCCCTGCCGGCAGAGCTCTGGCAGGCTTTCTCCTCAGCCCCTCCTAGGGAGGAAGGCAGCTGCTTCTTCAGTGGGTGGGGGTTTACGACCTTCCAGCCACCTGCAGTGGGGGGGCGGGCGGAGCATGAATGAATTGTGGCCTCATCAGGGGACAGAGAGGAGGGCACTAACACTCAGCAGCCAGACCAGACCCACACAGGCCCAGGGTTTCATTTGGTCAGTTTGAGGACTAGGGTGGAGGGCCAAGTGAGCAGTGTCCTGCCCCAAAACTCCACTTAGCTAGACACCAGATTTGCAAACTGGTCATAAGCTCCACCCAGCGCATGTTTTAAAAAGTCTGTAATTAACCTAAAGCCTCAAAGGCTCCTCAGATCACTAGAGGGAAGGGGACAGTGGAAGTTTACTGGATCTCATTCCTTTACTAGTAAAAACACAACAAAATGAACTGAACGTTTGCCAAGGAGATCAGACTTGCAAGCAGCCAAGAGACAGACGTGACTGTTTCCTCCAAACTAATGATTATGTGATCACGTGACACCAACAGGTCCCCAGTTAGGACAGCACAAAGAGATCCTCAAGTGTCTGCTGAATGAACGGGCTATTTTCTCAAGATCCCCAGAGCAAGGTGGGATTGGCAGAGCTTAGATCGAGGGCAACACCCTCTGCCAGCCTTGCCCACCTTCCCTCCAGCCCCCAGAGCACTACCTACCCTTTGCTGACATGGAGTGATGAGGCTGTGTCCTGAGACTGGAGTTCAAGCTGGCTTTCCCGTCACTCTGGGATGCTCTCCCTTTCTTCTTGCCACTGCTCTCCTCCTCACTGTCTGACTCAGAAAGGAAGGTGTCTTCCCCTTCAGGCACGAGTGATTCCTCCTGAATGGAGGCCAGGCTCACTGTGGTCAGCAGCTGGCTCCGGGCTTTCTCCCTCTTGTACTGCCGGCTTAGATCGCTCTCTTCCGCAAACACGCAGGAGATGTACTTGGTGGTCCGCTGCCGCCCTTCATCTTCCATGAACCCCTGGAGGGGGGAATGAGATGTGTTTAATCACATTTGGAGGGTGCTGCAACTCTCAGGTATGCAGGTGAGCTGGGGGCTGTGGTGTCTGCATCCTAATCTTTCCTGCACCTCTTGCCACCACCCGGGCTCTGTGTCAGCCCCACTGGTGTTCCCTCACTGTCCTGTCTGGTCACCTCTCACATGCTGCTTCCACAGGCCTGTCGGAGATGGGTTTTCAAACTGCCATCCTGAATGTGTGTCTGTTCTATGGGACTGTGAGCTCCTTGAGGGTTGGGTCCTCACTTGGTCCTTCCCCATCTCATTTGTGCCTGGCACAAGACTAGGCCCACAGGCAATGGTTAGTGAGCAGTGAGTGTTAACTGTGTAGGATTCTAGGATTTAGAACTGTTGCCACGGACTGGAGGTCACCAGCTCCATGCAGCCACTGCCTTAGGGACAGAGGATGGGACCATCATCAACCCACACTTCTTATCTTCCAGAACAGGGGAAAGCCACTCTCTTGGCTCTTAATGGCAGGAAGAACAACATCTTCTATGTGTCAAGTTCATGCCAAGGCACATGCCAAGCACTCTGCAATCATTAGCTCAACTGTAATCCTGCCTTCCAACAAAACGGCCAAAATGTTGGCAAGAAGAGAGGGAAGGATATGGGCTGGAAGGAATGTAGGCATGAATGCCGAAAGGAGACCTGCAGACACGTACAGTTGGCCAGTCCACTGTCCCCAGGAGCCAGGCAAGTGATGAGAGAGAAAGAGGCCTGAGTAGGGGCCCAGGCCCCTGGGCAGCACCTGCTTTGGCTGAAGGGACAGTGAGAGGCTAGCCAGCTTCCTTGGAGGCCCCACACAGTTGTGTGCCCCCTGTAGCCACATCTCCTGCTGACTTTTCAGTGCGGAAGACTCATTCAGTTTTTGAAAAGTGAAAACCAAGGAAAACCAGCATCAAGGAGACATGACATGCCTGTGGGCAGCCACCTGCGACTGAGGCCTGAGTGGCTGAGACAGCCCTTGGCTATCACGCTGTGCGCAGACCCAGAGACAATGGAGCCTGCAGATGACTCATGATGTTACCTTGACAACCTTGAATCTCTGAAGAAGGCGACACAGCATTCTTGCTTCCAGCTTTCCCACATTCATAGCCACTCGGATTTCAGCTTGGGAAATTCCTTTCGTGCCTCTGCGCTCAACTGTGGGAAATAATATAATGTGTAAACCTCAGCCCCTGAAAAGGAGCCCTCCCACTCTAAACAAATCCACTCCTGCCACCCCCGTTAAGCAGACTCCATCAATATGGCGAAACCAACATGCAGAAAAAAATCAGTGTTTCCTCTCCCTCCCCTACCAAGAACCTCTGAACATTCCTTCCAAAAGCTAATTCTTCAGGCTGCCTCCTCCCTGTTAGAACAGTAAGTGGCAAGTGACAGGCTGCGGATGTACTCAGCTCCGCTGACAGTGCTTTTGCCCAGCAGCAGGGAGCTAGCTCTTTCATGTGGACTTTTCCAGATACATGAAACGGATTCTTTTTCTTTTTTGTTTTTAATAGTTTTTAGTTAAGAACTTTTCTCATTTCCCCGCTGTCTCAGCAGACGCAGAGGCATTCTGAACACCAATCTGGCAGTGTCCCATACAGATGCCTGCCGGCGGGCTAGGGGAAAGAGTGTGCTGGGCCCTGCGGTAAGCAAGCAGCAGACACCTGTGCTCTATTATCTGCTCCGTCTACTCTGTCAGCTCCTGCCCTGCTACATGCTGTCACCACTCAGTGCTGCTACTGTAGGTGCATCAAAGAAGCCCTTTTGAATTTACTCAAAGGCTCCGGGACTAGGAACTCTAGGATGGAGCCTGGTGGGCGTGGGGGCAGATATAGCAGGGGGTCTCCCCAGGAAAGTGCACAAGCCACAGGACAGGCTTTGCAGCAAAGCTCTCTTGTTCAGAAATAGATTCCCCTTTATTGCTGCATCACACACTTGAGGCTGCCAGGTACAAGCCATCTGGTAAAGGAGGTCTTACAGTGTTGTATGGGCATAAAAATAAACATCAGAATGAAAGGGGGGGGGGGGTAACTGGGTGGCTCAGTTGGTTAAGAGTCTGACTCTTGATTTTAGCCCAGGTCATGATGTCAGGGTTGTGAGATCAAGGCCCATGTTGGGCTCTACACTGGCACGGAGCCTGCTTAAGATACTCTCCCTCTGCCTCTCCTTCACCAGGGGCACATGTGCACTCTCTCTCAAAAAAAAGAATCAAAAGAGAGGACCAGGATGTATCACTATATTGAACCAGTAACATGCTCATAGTAGGCACAAAAGGGTTAAGGGTAGCTTTTCCCAAACTGTGTTCGGAGGAACCCATTTGGAGTGATATTAAAAGCTGATAAAGGGCAGCCCAGGTGGCTCAGCAGTTCAGTGCCACCTTCAGCCCAGGGCCTGATCCTGGAGACCCGGGATCGAGTCCCATGTTGGGCTCCCTGCATGGAGCCTGCTTCTCCCTCTGCCTGTGTCTGCCTCTCTCTCTCTTTCTGTGTCTCTCATGAATAAACAAAATCTTAAAAAAAAAAAAAAAAAAAAACCTGATAAAAAAATGCCAAAAAGCCCCTCAAAAGGCTATGTTGATTCACCAGCGTGGCTTCGTACCAGCTGCTGACTCGCAGCCCGTGGCCACTGCACTCCCTCTTCTGTCCTCTTCCCCACAGGGACCTGCAGCCACTCTGTCTATGGCTCTGGGTCACTGCTGTCTTACATGAATCCCAGGGGGTCTAGGGAAAAGGCGAGGAGTGGGGAGACGAGACTACAGGCCTGCAGTAACTCCAGATCAATTTCAGAAGATGGGAGGTGGTTCTCGAATCTTTGCATTTTAGTATTAACTGATTAGTATTAATCAGTTTTTGAGTGCTTTCCACAGGGGAGGCCCTACACCAATGTTCTGATTCTACTCCTCACTCAGTCCCTCTCATGGGCTAGGGTGTGCATCATCCCAGCTTACAGATGTGGGAGCCAAGGCTCAGGGACCTTGCTAATGTCCTACAGGGTGACTACTCACACTCAGATCTGACCCAAAGCCTGACCTTCCAAGGGAACCAGAGTCTCAACAACATAGCCCTCTCCTTCGACACGTGGGCAGCACATCTCTGGGCCCCCAGTGCTCAGGAGCCCCATGTCAGCAGGCGCGCGCACATAGGACCTACTGAGTTCATAGGTCTGCGTGAGCATGTCCCGCTCGTACACGATGTCCACCGGGGGCACTGCCTTAGAGATGACCTCCTCGTCCTCGTCATCGTCCTGGTCATGGTCATCCTCGACCTTCCGTTTAAATTCCTTCAGCAGCCGGAGGCAGCGTACCATGACATCCGTCCCTAGGAATGCAATGTGGCATATTTTCCAGCAATGAGCAGAACACTGCTGAAGGGGGTGGGGCACAGCTGAGATAGGGACCGGGAGAACAGGCGTACACACAGCATCGAGTTCAGAACGTTTGAAACGGCACATCTTGGGGCACGACACCTGAACATGTCCTCCATATAACCACTTTTTGTTTCCCACAAAATTAGTAAACAAGGAAATGCAAATGAGAGGAATAATGAGGCACTGTGTCAGTCCTATTAAATAAACAGCAGCCTTCTCCTGCTCGAGACAAGCTCTGCGACAGGAGGAAGCGGGCCTGTCTGTCCACGCCAGCTCCCCAGCACCCAGCACAGTTCCTGGCGCACAAGCAGTATTGCCGAAAGGGCGAAAGGCAATTTTTCTCCTTTTAAGGGGAGCTTGACTGCCAAGAAGTTGTATCACAACTGTTGTATACAACTGTTGTATTACAACAGTGTAAACGTGTTCTAGAACCCTATGAGGGCATTGCTGGAAACCTTTCACCAATGATTTCTAGAGTGGGAATTTATTCCAAGAAAACTCCAGAAAGAGGCAAAAGCTGCCAGTATGAAGGGGTCCACACAGCACTCTGTATGCTAGCTTTTCTGAAGCACACAAACAATGATGCAGGACTAAGTGGTGGTGCACTGACAACAACCATTCTGTGGGCTAACGCAGGTCTTCAGGCAATCACAATCCGCCCATCACACTCAACCCACGGAAGCACAATATGAGAAAGATAACCAGCCTGTGCTGTGGCTGTACCAAAAGAAAGATACAAAACAAAGCAAAAACATCTCAGCACCTTACTAGTGCAAACCCACCCATTTGATCCTGACAATCCTAGAAAGCATTTTACAGATGGAGAAACTGAGGTACAGAGGAGGCCATGACTGGCCCAAGCTCTCTGGAGCTTGTAAGCAACAGGGGCAAAGGTGCTCAGGTAGGGTCACAGGTCTCCACTGAAGACGAAAGGACCTTGCACTAGGAGGTCCTATGACATACAAGTGTGGTGGCACAATAATGACCCCGCGAGGATGTCCATGCCCTGATATCCGCAACCTGTGACTACAAGGACATACAGGTGTGATTATGTTAAGGGATGATCTTATCCTGGAGTCTGGGTGGGCCCAATGTCACAGAACCCTTAGGAAGGGAGGCAGGAAGATCAGAGTGAAAGACTAGAAGGTGCTAGGCCGCTGGCTTTGAAGGTGGAGGAGGAGAGCTCGAGCCAAGGAATGCAGGGGGCCTGTAGGAACTGGAAATGGCCAGGAACGGATTCTCTCCTGGGGCCCGCAGAAGGAACAAAGCCCTGCCGTCATCGTGATTTTAGCCCTATGACATCCATTCCAGGCTGCCAGAATTGTAAAGCAATAAAGTGGTGCTGCCTGCAGTCACTAAGTCTGCAGTAATTGTTATCGCAGGGACACAGATGGTTTCTCCAACAGGACACCAAGGTGCCTAATCCTAGGTACCAAGGCAAGGGGAGCCATAATAAAGCTGGTCTCTGCTATCCAACGCCTCTTGTATAGGAGCTGTGGCCAGAGGGCCTTCCCTCACACCGAGCATTGCAGACTGGCCTCTGAGCCAGGTCAGGTGCAACACCCCAACTGGGGCAGGGGATCTCGTGGAGGACACAGCGTGTGGCTTGTAGGTGAAATTCACAAGCAGTAATGCATGTCGGGGCCCTGAGCTCATCAGGCTTACCCTCAGGGCAGGGTCTGGCCAAGCCTGATCTACCAGAACCCTCCTGGAGGGCAGGCCTGGGGCAAATGGTCACAAAAGTGGGGGCAGCCTGGGAAGTCTTCAGGCACCAGCCTGGTGCTGACTTGCCGGCACTCCTCCCAGTGACAGAAAATCCCATTCGCCGAAAATCCCATTTCTGATTTTTCAACAGAAGAAACGTGAAGTCACAACACTAGCTTCCTCATGCCTTGGCTCCCCCCATACCTGCCGGGCCCTCTCCAGTTATCCTGCTTCCCACAGCTTTGCCCTTTGCTCAGGGTGCCTGCCCCACCCTCTCCTTCCATTCCTCCCTCCCTAGATGGGAGCCTAAGAAATCAGAAGGAGGGGCATGGCAAGGAGGGGGACCCTTGGACCCATCTGTATGGGTGAAAATTATTTCGAGGCTTGAGTGACCAGAATTGATGTTTCACTGGGGTTTCCTACTAGCAGCCGAGGACCAAGGTACCTACAGCCCGCACACCCAGCACAAAGGCAGAACACCAAACACCAACTCATTCCCCACTGGGTCTTCCCCCGTTCGCTCTACCCCAGCCCCTCCCAACTCTCTCAACCCCCAACTCGCCTCTCAGTGCCCACAGAGCGACCTACTGCTCCTAATATTACCATTGCTCGAATGCATGCAGTGTCCCAGACACCAATCAAAGCTCTCAATGTGTTATAGAAGCTGGTTCTCACCATGGCCTAAGTTGCTGGTGGCCACTATCCTGTTTCACACTTGAGAACCCCAGGAGCTAAGGCATTTGCCCAAACTCCTATTCCTCAGCAAGGGAGGAGCTGGGATTTACCAGTCTGGCTTCCGAGCCCAGGTCCCAAACCTTGAACTACATATGGCCCCTAATTCAAAGGCATCCATGTGACCGAGCATAGTGGGTGACCTGGGGCCAGGGATGCTGGCTTCTGTGGGAGAGGTGACCCGGTGCAGCACCTAGGGGAGGCAGGCCAGCACGTATCAGCAACAGCCCGGCAATATTTCTTCCATCCCGTCTTAACTGATTAACTTGGTTAATCAGCCAAGGAGAGATACACAGAGCAGTGTTCAACATCAGCACAGATGAGGAAGAGAAAAGCTACTATATACTCATGTGTCCAAAGGGCGAGGAAGGAAATGCCCTCTGGGCCTCCCTAGCTTCTGCTCCTCATGACATCAAGTTGGCACCTGTGCTCACCTCTGCTTGGACAGCACTCGATGCTTGTGCCCCCCACCCCCAGCCTTGTCCAAATGACCCCCCACTGTTGCCTCTGCTGCCAGCCAGGGTGGCCAGACGTTCGGAGGAGCATCGGGGCAAAACCTGGGCTCCAGGGTCAGGCAAACACAGGTCATCTAAGCTCCACAACCTCCCATTTCTGAGACTCTGAGGAAACGACTTGGTAGAGCTTTTTGTGTTCAGCTCAGCAGAACGTCTGATGTTCTCCACCTCACACATCAGTGGTTAGATGCTGGAGACAATACACTGAGGCTGGCACGCAGCAGTTGACCCTAACAGCCAGCACTTGCGGTGGGCCGGCACCATGGCATGTACGTTATGTGAGGTGACCCATCAGATCTAACAATCTGAGGCTGGGGGGCCCCTGTAATCCCCGTGACACAGGTGAGTCCCCAGCATCCTTTCAGCGGTGGGTTTGGCTCAGGAGTCTCAGACCGGGCTCAGCATGAGGTAGTTGTGCTTCCAGAAGGCCAGGTAGGACACACATCCAGATGGCTGCCAGTGAGGTTTGGGGCCATGGGGTCTGCAGCTCTGCCCATCCCATGCAGCATGGCTGATTTCTCTGCCATGAATCCCAGCAGCAAGGACTTTCTCCTGGATCCATCAGATGAATAAACCCTGGATCATTTACCCAAGCTGTGTCTGTCTCTGGTCTTTCTCAAAACACTGATCATGGAAACAGGTCCGTTTCCCCGTGCCGTGTCAAATGCACCTTTACTGTGTTAAACCTTGTGTTAGAGAGGTAGCGTGCATGGTGGTTAAGAACCTGGGCTCCTGTGCCAGAGCCGGTGTGCAAACCTAAATGAGCTGGTTGACTTCCCTCAGCCTTGACTGACTTGCCTAGAAACTAAGGAGGAGGTCTAGCCTCATGAGGTTATAGGGAGAACTTTAAGAGATAAGGTAGGTGGAGGAGGCAACACTGTGTAGTCGGTGGCTTAGGACTCCAAGAAGCCACTTGGAATTAGTTTCACCAGCCTTCTATGCCTTTTCCATAGCTCTGGTTTAACCAGTCTTGGAATTCCAACTTTTATTACTGAAATCCCTCCAGCTTATGTTTGGCTATGTTTAAGGCAATTTTAAGGAGCCTGTACCAGACCACAAGTCAGCAAAAGCCAAAGCAGAGGGGATGGAATGAGATCCTGGTCAGCAGGCATGTGCAGGGTGAACAGAGCCGACTGGTCCATGGGAGCTGGCACCTCAGTGACCTCAGTGACCCCTTCTCAGATGAATCACCTGGCAATGGCAACCACGGGGCCCTGGGTGCAGGGCTTCCTTTCCAGGAAGAAAAGGCAAGGAGAGACAGAACCAGCCAGATTGCTGCACACGTTCTCAGGCATCTTAAAGATATGGTGCGCTAATGTCCACAGTTCCACACAAACCAAGCAGAGTTCTTTTGTGTCAAAGGTCCAGGAAGGGCTCGCCTTGGCGTGAAGCAAGAATGGCTTACTGAAGGTATCCTGAAGACCCAGAAAGGAGGAAGGGCAGGAGTGAACCCTTCCGAAACACCCCTAGGCGCACCAGGTACTGTGTTAGATGGTTTCAGAAGCAAATTATCATGTGGATTCTGCAAGCTGCTGCTGCTGTTTAATGAAAAAGCAAAATAGGCTCAGGGGCAGTGAGGTGCTGGACCTCTTATACTGGGCAACCTTACTGGCTTGGAAATTTCTATCGGAAAACACTGTCCCCTATAAAGGGAAATCCTGAGCTGCTGTGAAGTGGCCCCCACAGCCTATGTTTCTCACATTCCCAACCTAACAGAGAGGTGCTCTCAACGTGATGAACCCAGGAAAGAACAAAAATAAGACGAGAACAAATGAGCATCATAACAGATTTGCTCCTGCAAAGTCATCAACAGAGGTAGAGTCCTACTGGTCAACCAGGGAGAAGTTATGTAAACTCTCCCTTCCTGCCACACACACACACACACCCCTATGGACGTGCCTAGGATGGTCAGTGCTGGGGTGTCATTCGGGGAGTCTAGAAACTGAAATGAGAAGCCAGCCCACAGAGGTAGGAGGTCCTAAGGAGGTAACTTCCAGACATACAGAATTCAGGGCTGTGCTCCGGAATGAAGGAGGGTGCCCACAGCCCATACCCTAGGGTGATAGAACAGGTTAGAAATATGGGCTCTGGGGACCCCCGGGTGGCATAGTTGGGGTTAAATGGCTGACTCTTGGTTAGGGCTTAGGTCATGATCTCAGGGTTAAGAAATGGAGCCCCGCATCGGGCTCTGCGCTCAGCAGAATCTGCTAAGTTTTCTTTTTCCTTCTCCCTCAGCCCCTCCCTGCTCTCTCTCTAAAATAAACACACACACACACACATACACACACACAAAAAAAAAGGAAGGAAGGAAGGAAGGAAGGAAGGAAGGAAGGAAGGAAGGAGAAAGAAAGGAAAGAAAGAGAAAGAAAGAAAGAAAGAAAGAAAGAAAGAGAAGAAAGAAAAGAAAGAAAAGAAAAGAAAAGAAAAGAAAAGAAAAGAAAAGAAAAGAAAAGAAAAGAAAAGAAAGAAAAGAAAAAGACACGTGGGCTCTGGAGTGTCTCTGGTGATAACCTGCCTCTGCCACCTACCAGCTGGATGGCAGAGTGACAAGACCACTCTATGCCTCAGGTCGTTCAGCTACAAAATGGGGACAGAAGAGTATCATCCTCAGAGTGCTCAGGACTGTGTCTGGCAAACAAGTAGTGCTCAATAGGTAGCGCTCACTCCTGCTCTTTTTACAATGATCATTACTGCAACCTTAGCAAAACTCAGCTTCTGAGGATCAAGGACCATGTCACAACCTGGGCTGAAAATATCATATTGCTTGGGGCCTTTAATTCAATTTCAAGCATTTGATCTTGCCCTGCAAAGGGTGGTGTCTGAGAGAGAGGACAGGGTGGGGTGGGGTAGGTAGGGGTGGTGGGCAGTCTGCTTGGGTTTCCCAAGCTTCCCACAAGCTAGGGGTTGAGTTCTGGCTCTGTCGTGGCAACCTGCTAACCACTCTGAGCCTCGGGTTCCTCCTCTGTAAAATGGGCATCATTCTAACAGCATGGCTGGACTCACCTGCTGGGAGGGACCAGAGGAGTGACTGCGGGTAAGGGGCTCAGCCTCACAAACTAAGCATACTTCATGCTCCATGATTACAGAGCAAGGAGCCAGCATCCACAGTGCTGGGAAATGATGCAGCATGTGGGGCGAGGCAGGCGAAGGCAGAAACAGGGGACCTGGGGGTGGGATGCTAGAGGACACACCAGAAACGTCCAGGCAGAAGGGATGTAGGCAGAGGAAGGCGAGGGATGCTGGAAGGGCGGGGATGAAGGAGAAGGCTGATTATAGAAGATTTAGAGGCCAAACAATGGATATTGTTTTTTATTTTGTAGACATGACTTAAAGTTATTTCTGTGGTGGATGTGGAAGATGGACTAGAGAGAAGGCCAGCAGGAGCCCACATCTTCCTACTCTGCTGCCCCTGTCCTAAGCTAGCCCCACCTTCAGCCCCGGCCCTGACTCAGGCCCCAGGCACTCACTCCCCAACCCCAGCCCCTTCCTTCTCTCAGGGAGGAAGCAGACGGCCGATTAGAGGCTCACACCTTCTGTGCTCAAACCTCCACACCTGTCCTTCCTCTATGACCTGAGGCAAGGGATCTGTGCTTTGGTTTTCTTATCAGCAAAGAGAGCCCACATAATGGGACGACCCAAAGGAGCACAGTAAAGCACTAACACTTGGCACACAGCCTGGCATATTATCCAGATGGCTTTTCCACCTCTCTCCTGGCTCCACGATAGGACAACAAAATGACATAATCTCCCCTGAGGCCTTCCTCCTTTTCATGGCCTAAAATAAGCCCGTGGAGTCTAAGGTTCCCCTTGCTAACTGTACAAGATAACAATGGTACTGACCATCATGTACATACAAGAGGGCTCACAGGCTTTAGGGTGCTGGAGAAATGCTCTCAGCCATAGTTCCAGAGCCCCCATTAAATACCCAGCCCAATCCTTGGGGTGAGTTAGTGACTGACTTGTTTAGGACCCCGGGAGTTCTTAGAGACCCACAGAAGGAAACGGCTGGTATAAACCATGCTGTGACTAGCATGGCAGCAACGAACCTTTCTTGAGGGCACTGAGCCAGACGCCGGTTAAGAATGGAACGGCACCCAGCACAGACACATCTGTCACTTTACTGGCACCCTGCCAACCTGTGGCCAGCTGGGCACCTGTGCAGCCACATACTCACAAGTCCCTGCACTGGCCTCTTCCAAGCCCCAAGGGCAACCTCGCCAGCTCTTCCCCACATCAGACCTGTGTGGCACATCGACTGCCACTGGCCCCCATCTGACTGCAGAATGCTCCCCTGGCCCCACTCCCTTTCTGCCTGCTGCCAGCCTCCACTGCCCACAGCATGGCTGGGACTGGCATGTTCCCTCCTAGTCACCACAAGGAGAAGACTATCTCCCAACAAGGGTGCTGTCCCAAGTGCTGAGCCCCCTTGGGAGCCAGAGGGCTGCCTGGAGCCCTGGCTTGACATTACTCAAAGCCTGGAATTATGCCATTGAGGATCTTACTCCTGATTCTACCCTCTTAGATGCTTGGCTCTAAATCGTTTTCTGCCATATTAAAATGTCCAT
This sequence comes from Canis lupus baileyi, assembly GCF_048164855.1. Classification (NCBI taxonomy): domain Eukaryota; kingdom Metazoa; phylum Chordata; class Mammalia; order Carnivora; family Canidae; genus Canis; species Canis lupus. Next base: position 58,516,138 of record NC_132845.1, read on the forward strand.
TTCCTTTATTTATCTCAAATATTAACGAGAGGAATTACCCTTCATTTTTTAGCTGGCATCCTTTAACCAACTTTGCCACTTTTGACTTAGAGATCTTGCTATTTTTAACTGATTCTACTGGGTTTCCCCCGTGCCACTAATTTTCTAGGCTTTAGCTCAGCTCTGATGATCTTTTTCTATTCTTTTCATGTTTATGTTCACCCTTTATCCTTTTTGTGTTTCCGATCTTCATTCTTTTTAATTCTCCTTTCCTGGTTTCAAAGCTCTTTTAAACCTTTATTTTATTGCATTTTAATCCTTCTCGATATGGCTCATTTCTCGTTTTCCTTAGCTTGTATACTTTAATCCTACTATAATTTCTCAAATGTCACTTTTTGCCATTTTAATGATCTTAATTTAGTTTGCTGTACCCTATTACAAGTGTTTCTTGGTTTTACTTTTTAACAGCTTTACTGACTTATAATTCACTTTCCCTACCATTGTGCACAACACACATCAGCAGTGGTTTAGTGTATTCTCAGGTAGGTGTGCCTGTCACCAATCCATTTTTGAAATCTTTCCTGCCTCAGACCTTGTACCTGGCACCCTGGGTGCCCCCATCACAGCCCTGAGCACTCCCTAATCTACTTCCAGATTCCCCACTCTGGATTTTCCTCTAAGTGGAATTATACAGCAATGGCCTTTTGTGACTGGGTTCTTTCTCCATTGGAACGGTCTTGGCACCCTTGCTGAAAAAATCAGTTGACTACGGACATATGGGTGTATGTCTGGACTCTCAATTCTACTTCTTGATCTGTCCATCCTTGTGCTGGTACCATACTAGCTTAATTATTGTTGCTTTGTAGTGGTTTCAAAATTAGTAAGTTTGAGTCTTCCTACAGTACTTAATTCTCGTTTCCCAGGATTGTTTTAACTTTCTGGGTACCCTGCAATTCCATATGGACTTTGGAATCAGCTTGCGAAACGTCTACACTGATGTCAGTTGAGATTCTCCTAGTTTGGAGAGTGCTGCCATCTTAACTACATTAAATCTCCAGATCCATGAATAAGGGATTATTCCCATTTGCTTAGATCTTAAATCTGCCAACAATGTTTTGTAGTTCTTTGACTACACATTTTATACTTGTTTTGCTTGAATGTATTATTCCTAAATATGTTATTCTTTTTGATGCTAATGGGAGAATTGTTTTCTTAATTTTGTTTTTGGATTGTTACAAGTGTATAAAAAATACAACTGATTTTTTTGTATTGACCTTGTGTCCTGCTATCTTGCTGAATTTGTTTTTTATATTGTAAGGGTCATGAGTTAATAGCTACGGTTAAAGTCTACAGCATAAATAGGACAATACAGGTACTTGGACCCCTTGCTCATCCTTTTCAGTGCTGGACACACTGGACTGATCCTGGACAACCTGCTGACTGACTGCCTCCATCATGAGCCTCAGGGAACACTTACTTCTGTCACTTGCTTCCAGTTGGCCCTCATTTTCAGAAAAATCACAAAGTTGACTTCAATTTCTTTTCCCTTCAGCTCTCAGCCCAAATGAATAAACACTGTATGACCAGTAAATATTTGAAGAACATAATCCAAATTTTGCAAAACAGATCAGTTCAGGGTGACTGTTTTCATTACCAAGGATTTTTTTTTTTTTCCCTTTTTGCAAAGCAGATCACTGCGGCTTCTTCCTATAATGTACTTGAAATATGCCTAAATCCAAACTCTTTATTTACAGCTTTTAGAAACAACTCATATATATATCCATGCACACCTGTAAATTTACATGAAATAATCCATCATCTTTATTTATTATTTAAGTCTTGTCTGCTTCATAATGCCTTAGAGGGAAGGTTTATGTTAATTCTGTAAACTGGGATGTTAAAACACAAGGCAAAAAAAAAAAAAAAAAAAAAAAAGACTAAAGCTGTGCCTTCATCCCGTCTCTCCTGCACAAGGAGAGGAACTAACATGGTACCTAATTAAATTTGCTAAGCTTTTGCTTAGCACCTACTCTGTTCCAAGCAGACACTGCAAAGGCCTCAAGGATAAAAGTATGTGAGGGGCACGGCTACCACTCTCAAGGAGCTCCCAACCTAGTTGGAAAAAAGTCACACAGATAAATACCTGAGTCACAGTGTGACATGGGGAGTGAGGGGAATCCAGTTGATGAGCCTGAGCAGCAGGAGGTGGGTAATAAGATCACCACAGAATGAGAGGAGCCTCCTGAACAGTCAGAATGGGCTCTCTGTGCTTGTGTGTGACAATCTAAAAATTCTGATGGTCACTGTCTTAGAGGCTTGCTCACTTGACCCCACATAAGGAGTTAAAGCCATCACTAGCATCAGTACCCAGTCTTGGTGGGCTTCTCTTCCCAGCCCAAGGCCTCAGGAAAATGTGGACAACTCACCGTGTGACACAGACACATCTGCAAGAATCAGGCCAATGACACACCAGAGTGAAGCTGGCTATGGGCCACACAGCAGGAAGCAGGGCATCCCTGGGGGATGGGGGGTGGGCCCTGTGGAAAGGGGGCAGCATCTCTCTGCCTGGCTGATGGCTAATAAAGAAACACAGTTTGATGTTGCCTAATTTCATTTTCTGCAGGGAAGTTGAAAGGCTGACTTTTTAGGTGTAATTTCTGATTCTTAAATGCCCAGCAATGAATTCAGTGAAACAAACACCGAGAGCCAAGCAAAATACATTGCTACACGTGACCATTCCTGGTCTGTGGCCCCTGCTCTGTATACACTGTCTTCTGTAAACCCCATGACACTCTGGAAGGTTGCATTATTATCCCCAGATCATCCTGCTGAGGCGGAGAGAGGCCAAAACTTGCAGGTTACCCCCACAGGAAGTGACCCAGGGCTGTCAAATCAAAGTTGCAAGAGGCTAGCTTGAATTTCCAGGGGCCTCAAGCTTGGGAGAAGCTGTGCTCCATGGCTGCCTGCCCAGCAAGAAAGGCTCTTTAAGGATGTTTCCTGCTTAGTTTCTCTTTACTTTAAAAATATCATTCCAGTCTGTTTATTTTTAATGTCTTCCTTCCAATAAATCAGGAAATAAAAATGCTTAACAGGCCCACAGGTCAGTGCTATTTTAAGTATTCAGAGAAGTCCCCAGGATACCTCTCGGTTCCTGGGACTTTTCTGCCTGCCACAGGACCCAGCGCTACTTCCTGGTTTTCTTTCTACTGAAAAGGCTGATGTCACCTACTCTTTCCAAAGGGATTCAAGGCATTTGACCAGTCACTCGTGCACTCAGCACTGAAGGGACTCAGAGGTCCCCCAAGGGGCCTCACCCTGGGCTCCTTCATTGGTTTATTCACCTGTTGTATGATAATATTGGTGTTACTCTGTTGCAAGACGTTGCTCAAACACAGGAAGCCAGACATGTTGGGCAGTGACTTATGAGCTCAGCGAGGAGATAAGAGACAGACCCCTCAGACTGGCAGTTTACTGTCACTCGACAAACACGACTGACTGCCTCCTGGCCACATAGAGCTACTCGTTGGGGAGGGTGTGTTTTGTCCTCCATCAGTACACTCTCTCCTAAGCTGTGGTAATGAAGTCAGCCTCCACAGGTTACTTGTTCTGCTCTTAAAGTCAAGCATACAGGCCCTGACCTTTTTTCTTATATACCTTTTGGTTTTCTTTGGCATTAATAATGTCATTTTCCCCCCATTGGCTTGGTTTTGTTTACTGGTCACTAATTCACACAGACTCTCTGCCGATACACAACCTTCTCAAAACACATTCACACTCACTAGGGAACTGATCCTTTGCATGGACTTGCGTCCCTCCAGAGCCCTCATCCCCTGTTCCCATGTGGACAGGTTGCCCTGGTGCCTGTCAGTGATTTCCCTTCGGCATCTTCCCACATTTTTCCTGGTCTCCCCCGCGACCCAGACCCCATTTTCCCACCTCTTGTTTCAGCCTGCCGTTTGATGGTGCACATCATCCTGCAGCTTCCTGAAAGGGAACACGAGAGATGGGAGATGAATGGTTTCAGATCTGCATGTACGAAAATGTCCTTACTTTCACAGTGGATCGATGTGAAAGCTGAATAGGGAGCTCCAGATGGAAAGTCCATTCCCTGCAGAATGAAAGCTCCAAAGCCACCGGGCTTCAGGTACTACCGGCAAGTCTGTGGTCTCCTCTCTGGAGGCTCCTTTGCTCCAGGTTTCCCACGTCCCAGGACACTGTGTTTTGGTGTGGATTTTGGTATGTTCTTCATGCTAGGCACCTGCTGGGTCTCTTGCTCTAGAACTTACATCCTGCAGATTTGGGAGAAGCGCTTGTATCATTTCTCATCGTCTCCTCCTCTCTTCCTCTGCACACATTCTGTCTCTCCCCCGAGCCCCTCATATTTTCAACTTAGCGGTTTTTCACCTTACATGAGTTTTTTATTTTTCTCAGCATTATCTCACTACCTTCCCTTCTGCTACATCTTTTATTGCAATAGTCATATTTATTCTATTTCCAAGAGCTCTTTTTGATTTTCTGCATGTCCCTCCTTTAGAGCTTCTTGCTGTGTTTTCATGGATGTGATGTCTTCTCTCTGCCAGTTCTTTTAGGTTTTCCTCTGTTCTTCATTTTGTTTCTATTTCCTACATTTGTTTGTTCCTGTTACACTCCTATTAGAGTTCCCAAATGTTTGGTGAAGCATTAAATTGCTGCCCAAAGCCTGTGTTTTGGGTGTTGCATAGAAAAAGGATTGGGAATCATCGTGTAGGCTTCCATGTAGGGTGAGCAGGCAGGGGTCAGCTGTTTTCTTGGGATATCCCTAAATTTCAGTATCTAGAAGGCTTTTCTCTCCGACTGTTTGGTTTCTGCAAAAAAAGAAGCCTCCAGGGGCGCCTGGGTGGCTCAGTGGTTGAGTGTCTGCCTTTGGCTCAGGTTGTGATCCTGGGATTGAGTCCCGCATCGGGCTCCCTGCAGGTAACCTGCTTCTTCCTCTGTCTATGTCTCTGCCTCTATCTCCCATGAATAAATAGATAACATCTTTAAAAAAGAAAAGAAAAAAGAAGCCTCCAGTCTCTGACCTAGGGGAGAAGTCTGGCTGTCAATGTGCAGGAGCCAAATTTGGAACCACAGTGATAGTTACCCTCACCTTTTAGTGTCCCATTTTCAGCACACCACTGTGTCCCGAGCTGGGTCTGTGGGTCCAGAAACCCTCCAATGCATCTTATCTTGAGATAAATCCAGAATTTTGTGGGAAAGGGCTTCCTACTTGGTTATGCAAAGTTGTGAAGAGGACTTGGGGGAACAGAAGCTTCTCACACACACTGCCAACCAGTCCTCTTGTTTCTGGTGCTATCCAAACTTGTGCTTGAAGGTACCTGGAATCTCCACATTTTTAGTTTATTTCGGGTTTTGAGGCATCAATTCTTGGCTTGTGCCCTTCTCTGTCATTGAGCTTCCCCAGGCTGCTCAGTCCATCACTATGTATCCATCTCTCTTGAGCACCAGAATACTGTTGATGACTCTGCTGTCATCCTGTCCTAGTCTCTTTGTACCTGCAGGTTTATTCCTTTTATATCCCTTGTCATCACTACAGAAGAGTTTGGGAAGAGTGCAGATAAATGCATATATCTCATCTATCATCTTCTACTGAAAGCTCTGACCCTTAGCTTTTTAAATGACTTCGGTTGGTTAGAAACAGCACGGTGTAAACATCAAGAATAGAGAAAAATAAAGGACTAAGGAAGGTTTTTGAAGTTTTATAGTCTATGGTCCTTAGTTTAACTTTCTTGGAAGGTTCAAATCCCACATCTGCCACTTAAACTGATTGCTCAACCTTATGTCAATTACTTAGCATCTCTTAATTTTCTTACATGTGAAAGGTGATACTACCACCGATCTTGCAAGGACTACAGAATGAGATCATGTAACACAGCTTCAGTACTTTCAAAATGCTGGAATGAACAGTGGCTGAGTGTAAGAAGACAAACTTGTTTTGGACACCACGGAGTGGAGATGTTGGAGGGACATCTACATAGAGATGTGTGCAGGCAGTTAGGTTAACTTTCATTCAGCGAACATTTCCTGAGCACTTTTGCTATTAGGAGATCCTAAGTGAGGCACTGGGGAATGGAGATTTGGACAAATGTGAAGTCACCCCACTGTAAGGCTGAATGTGGGAAGGGAAAAGTGAAAGCCGTCTGTGCGGCCAAGGGGACAGAGGCTAAGACCACCTTTACCTTTCTTTGTCTTACAGGGTCCACACTCAGGGTGGATCTCTTGCAAGGGGAGAGATACCACCTTCGCAAGGCCAGCGTTCAGCATGTACTGGTACAGCCGCTTAAATGTCCTCTCACACAGACCCTGCAAAAAAAAAATACAATTTAAGAGCTGCTATCAGATAAAAGCAAGGTGTTTGCAACCATTAAAATCATGTCAGTGGACATAAGTTCAGGAGCTGAGTTAACCGATTACCTTGAAAAAGGAAACGCAAGGGCTAATGAGGAAAAGCTCCAAGCTATGCTGTCAAGGGAACAAAACAAGGTCCAGGGCACTAAATAAATGATTCTATAAATAGTTTTGATTATGAGAGGAAAGAGATTTATTTGCTCAAAGATCCTGAAAGGATATGGGGGTGGGGGGGAGTGAGGCAAATGTGGGCAGAGCCAAAAGGTGGCTTCTCTCCGTATACTTTTTCAGTGTTTGGTTTTCTAACTAAGGAAGTATACTACACACACACACACACACACACACACACACACAACCTACCCACCACAGGCAATGAACAAAGAGGAAAAAATTTAGTGAAGAAAAATTTTAATTGAGGTTATCAATGAAGTTTCCACAAAGTGAGAAGAGTGTGCACCCTACCACTACTCACAGTTCTGCGAGGCAATATGGCCAAAATGACCCTACATGTTCCTAACTGCAAGGGTCACCAATGAGGAGCTTCCAGCGTAGGCCACATTTTTCCATCTATACGTTTTTGAAAATAAGTGATTTGCTTCACAACATTGAAAAATGAGAGATTTCATTTTTTAAAAAATGTGGGTTCTGGCTTCTATCAGAAAAAATTCAGCAACAAATACTGGGACTGCGGATCCTTGGAGCAGTCAGCAGTGGGAACCTCACAGGGTGGCCCTATCAACTCCTTGCATGTCAGGGTTGAAGGTCAGTTCCAATCTGTCACCAGTTACGTGCTGTCTTCTCTTAAAATAATTGAGGGGAAAGTTAAATATTTCTTGGATCCATACTGAGAGCAAAACCATTTTTTCCATCTGGCCTGTTTCATTCATTCATATATCCATCCCAGCCACTACCTGCCTTTGACTTTGCAACCCCCAGATTCAGGAGGCCTGTTCCGGCTGCTATAAACTGTGGACAGAATGACAGGAGGCACTCATCACTAAGAGTTGTCACTGGAGTCTTAACAGGTTCCCTCTTACCCTCTGGGGGAGGGAGGGGGAGCAAAGAGAGAGACTCTTTGCTGTTTGAGAGACACTCAAACAGCAAAGGGGGGGGCGGCTGCTGCCACCACATATATATGATCAACTCAGACTAGCCAGTGCTCCAGCCCTAGGGCAGGAGAACATATGGCTATCAAAAAAATACAGATGACTCACATATGGCTCATCCAAACACATCAGCTTGTACATGGGATCTATTGTTAATCTAGCTGTGCCCTCAGCACCACGGGAAGACCCTACGGAAGTTCATCCATCAAATCTCAGCCCCCAACATATGGTCCTAAGTCCTGGACCATCCTAAGTGAGGGAGGATGATGCAGTCTTACCTTCTGGGGGGCTGCCGTCAGGGACTTACACAATCTGCCCAGCCAAAACAGAAAGGAGCAGTGTAAGCATCCCCTACTCCTGACAAAAGACAGCATCCATATTCATAGCATCAACCTCATGCATTGGCTAATTATTCACTAAGTCCTGCTCAGCTCTCTCTGACTTTATTTCCAGCTGCTGACGAGACCTCGCCAAGTGAAAGTCCCAGAAGATCTTCATACTCAAAAAATCCTAAAGTCAAATTTGTCATGCGTAAATGTGTTCCCTTCTGTACTCCCTACTTTATTTGTGCATTCATTCCACAAATATTTACTGAGCGCCCACTGTGGGCCAGGTGCTGTCCATCCGTCTGGTGGGGCTTCAGCAGTAAACAAGCAAGCACAGTCCCTGCTCTAATGAGCCTGCCTTGGGCCCTGTTTCAGTGAGGTGCAATCACTTAGTCCAGACAGCAAGATTCCTTGTCCTTTATTGGCCCCCACACCCTGGCCTCCGTCACTTACCACATGGAAATATCCCAGTTCAAGCGGTCACCCTCCCGGCTCCCGGCCTGAGGCAACAGCATCCACCTCCCACCAGCAGCTCCAACTTCTCTTTCTCCTACTGGTTCACCGGTTCATTTCCTACACATTCTTCTCCATCTATGAACCGCCAGCAGCAGTTTATGCGGCTGAAGGCCACACCCCGACTCTTCAGCCTGGCACTTCAGACCTCTCTTATCTGGCCCCAACTTCCCTCTTGGGCCACATCTCTGCTTTCCTGCCTGAGCACACTGCGGCCGGATTACTGTACATACCTCCAGCACATCTCCAGCACACCTCCAGCTACTTCTCCTATGCCTGAAATGCCATTTCTTGTCTACTTTGGGAACACTTCATCTTCAAAGCCTGGCTTGACTATAATTTGCTCTATAAAGCTTCTCCCAGCTCTCTGAAGAAAGTGCATCCTTCATCGGAGTTCAGACACATCCTTTTTAATAGCATTCGAGCCTAAATGTGTGTTCACATGTCCGCCCCTCCAGTAACACTGCTCCATGACAGTGTTGAGACCTGTCATCCTCACTAACTTTTGTCATCATGGTGCAGCACACAGTTCTGACTCAGAGCAGATGCTCACTGAATTATGGGCCAGATAAATAATGGAAAGATGCCCAATCATGGTGGAGCTAGTGCTGACCTGAGACCAGACTAGCTCGGTCTCCCCACACGTGACTGACCCCAGGCGAGCAGAGGGTTTCATTCTGCAAAGTCTGCTGGACAAGAAATAGAAGGAACAGAGAGCAGAATTTGCTTTGTAAAGAAGTACGAATTTTCTTAATTTCTACTACGGTCTCTGAAGAAGCTTTATCGGTCTCCCTTTTGTTTTCCACTTTTGACAGACTCAAATACTGAAAAATCTTTCTTACCACAAACAGCAGACCACACGTAATGACAAATGACATGGCCTGATGTCTGAGAGGTGACAGGAAGGAAGAGGTCTGGGGCGGGGAGCTGCCAGTGCACAGCTGGCTCAAGCTGACTGCTGTCATGAGGACTGCAGGCCCAGGCTTGTCAGAGCCTCTGATATTTCAAAGGCAGCTGGAAGCTTAGATTTTTATGTGAAATCTCAATTTAAAAAAAATGCTAGGTCAAGAGTACTTTTAACAACATATAGGCCAAATCTGACCCACAAGCCTCCTAAGCTCTGTTTAAAGAGACTTGGAAATAAAAAAAAAAAAAAGAGACTTGGGCAGGAGGCTTGGTCTGAGGGGCTTAGTAGGTTAAGTGTCCAACTCTTGATTTCAGCTCAGGTCAGGATCTCAGTGTCATGGGATCGAGCCCCAGGTCAGACTCTGTGCTCAGCAGGGCATCTGCTTGGGATTCTCTTCCTCCTACCTCTCCCCCTGCTCACAAGCATGCACATGCCCACTCTATCTCTCTAAATAAATAGAATCTTTTAAAGAGACTCGCACATGCAGTAGATCTAGCATTAGAGAAGAGGCTCCTTTCCCTCTACGATAGAATCAGGGACTGGGGCTTCAGCCACAATGCATCAGGAACAAGGATTATCCTGGTGCCAATAATCAGGCTCCAAATTGTGTCCCCAAACAGCATGACTTGAAACTTTAGGTTTTAAGTTCTGCTGTTTAGCCCACAGGGCAATATTTCTCTCCCCTTCTGGCCGGCTCTCTTCCCTAGCATCCACCGAAGACTGTCCTCATCAGCCTGGAGGCTGCGTGCCACCTCTGTGCTTACCTCCTCTCCCCACTACAGCCCGCCTCTACTACGGGCCCAGAGATCAAGCTGGCCAGGAAGTGCTTTTCTCCCAGCACCATCTCGCCTGCTTCTCTGCAAAGTCACAATGCCCTTTCCGTATCCAGGCAGTGGGGACAGAATTAGAAGCATGCTTACGGAAACACCCCTATATACCCAGTTTTGCCGTTTCACATGAACTTGTATGGCACGTAGTACTAGAGCAAATCATGGGAGGAAATGGGAGCCTGACAAGGGCATGAAGGTCTTCAACAAAGGACTGAGGACCGAGCACTTTTTTATCTTGTGAAACAAAGGAAGATCCCAGTTATTTTAAGGTTAGGGATGGTCAAGTCTGTTAACAGGGCTTCCAACTGCAAGTCACGTAATATACATTTGATGAGGTTGTCCAGGCTGTGGTGCGGATCATTCCAGCCCAGCACAGGGGTGGGCCTGGACACTTACCAGTTCTTCCCTCAGCCTGCCCAGGGTCTCTATCTGGTGACTCCGTGTGCTCAGCACCCCTGAGAGCTTCTCCATGAGGATGTCATATTTGCTCCTCCTGTGAGAAACACAAAACAGCTCACCTTCTCAAACCTATTGCTAAAGAACGCCTGTTGTTTAAAGACAACAAAGACTTAAATGACAACATGCCACATCAGACCACCTTAGTTTTAGGTCTCAGCCATCATCTAGCTCACATTCCGCACTTGGCAGAGCAGAGGCTGTGCCTCTAAGCAGTTCAGTCACTCAGCCAAGGACACCTAACTAGTGACAGCATAGTGACTAGACTCTTTGGCCACAGCTATTATGATTCTTTATAGCGTCTTACATCTTTATACCATAAATTTGAGGAAGTATCTTCTATATTTCCGTATGATTCACTTGGTGAAAGAGGGGATTATTTCATAGAGAAGTGAACAGGCTTTTCTAAAGCTCAGACTCAAGACATGAACCTAGGTCTTTGCCCACATCCATTGCTCTCTTCACTGTTATGATGCCTCTGATCCTCAAGTATGGCTTCTACTCTGACTTCACTGGCATAATTGATCCTACCTTCAGCCTCATTTTTATTATGGAGTATCATAACTGCTTCCAAGCTAATTGCCACCAAGGAAGCTATGAAAGAGAGCAGGAGGCTCCTGGACTGTGTGTTCATGGGGAAGGTGACCTTGGCTTTAACTGCCCACAGGCCTGGGGGTAGGCAGGGCAAATGTATGGGATTCAGAGTTTATACCTGTGTCTCTACTTTGACTGCCTCTCAACACATGAAAAATAAAGGCAGGCACAGATATTTACTGTACATGGACTAGTACCAAGCACTGTGTCATGGCCATGTTACAGAAGAGGAAAACATGCTTCAGAGAGCTCAAGTGACTTTGCCCAAGTAAAAATGATTTAGTCCATTGTTCTCCCTGCCACCCATAGCTGTCACCTATGTTCTTTGTAGACACATGTCACACACAGGTTAGGAGCCTGCTGATACTAGTATCTAACCAATGGATAGTAAAGTAAATAAAGTGCAAATTCTCAAAGCACAATTCTTTCTAATGTAGGATTTCTAGAACATACGTTTGAAGACAAATTTGGAATTTTGACAGGGATTCAGTGATATCATTACTCCTGGAAATCCTTAGTCAATAAATAGTCTGTCTAGACACATATATTAAGCACTTTCTTTGGGTCTAAGCTTGTGCTATGCGACACACACTGTAAACTTTAAAACTTACGCTGAAGGACATGCCAGGCCACTGGGTAAAGGACAAGGCCTCTGGCACTTAGCTAGAGGAGACTCAGAGTCATTCCCTGGTCCAAAGGAAAGGGGGGGATGCCCACTACCTCTCAAGTCTCCCACAACACTGCCTGCCTTCACTACAGAGCACTGGTGGCCATGCACTCAGGGACACCCAGCCTACTCACCGAGCGGCCACGTCCTCTAGGTCCTACACCAGCTCAACCCTTCCCCACCCTGGTCTCTGCACCTCCCACCAAGAAGGGCATGAGGCACTGGAGTGCAGGCCAAGACCCCTCTAAGGGGTGGTGGAACATTTTTTCCCCCATTCTTATGCCAGGCAGTCACCCTAACTGGGAGTAGTAAAGAATCAGAGACCCACTCCCAGAGACTGATCTTCAGAAGGGAATATGCACATCTCACCACCTTGCTATACTGTCCAGATTAAGACATGCAGCTAAACAGCAATATCATGCATTGTACTCATTCAGCAGAAACCATCCCATCTCACCATCTAAGTTGACTATGAAAGTTGCATGTTGGAATAAAATGCCAATTTTAAACTGAACACAATTCAACCTCAATTCTGTCACTGAAACAAATCTAATTTGACTAACTTATTATTTTTTATACTCTCCTCAAATTTCACCAACATGTTAACGGTTCCTATTGCCAGGCTATGGAGTTATAGGATTTTTTTTCTCCTCCTTTTCTGTATAATCTTCAAATTTTCTAAATCAGCAGGACTTACTTTCATAATCAGAAATAGACTGTACATATCTTTCTTAAAAAGCTGTAGTCATGTGACTTTGCCTCTACGCTTTGTACAGGACTAATCCACATGGCTAAACATTGGAACAAAGTGTTCTGGTATCTGCATGCTGTACCTGTCCACATGAAACCGATTCAGGAGGAGGAGAATTGAGTGCTGCTGTGCTCCAGTGGGTAATCGGATCACGTGTGACTGCATTGTAATGAGCCCGTTTTTGTTCAGAATTTTCCGGTGATAATGGAGCTTGCCAGCATCAACCCTGGAGGAGAGGAAGAGAGTGGCTGTGTCATTTCACTTTGCCTGTGGCTTTTACCCAACAGTGCAGAGGGCCTCTCATCTGAACATAAGTGCTAGAGACACACAGTTCCTATCCAGCCAGTCTAAGGGAACAGTCACTGTGAGACAATGGCCTTGAAAAGAAGAGCCATGCCTCAGCCTGAGGCCCTGCAGAGGTAGATGGGAGATGGGAGTAGAGGCCCAGGGAAATGGAATGGGACATGAATGGCTGGGGTGGGCAACAATGAGGGTTTAGTGAGGACACGATCAAATACAGGTCTCCAATCCTGTAGTGGCCAATGAGTAGGGCCACCCTACATCCTGGGTGGCCAATGGTCCCAATTTATGCCCACTAGCCTGGCATGCCCCTAACTTCCACTTTCCATTTTCCAAAAATGCCTGGTCTAAACACTAAATTATACAGTTGCCCCAAGGTCTCTTCAAAAAAAAAAAAAAAAAAAAAGCACTGCATGCTCAACCATCATGGATTACAGACTGCCCCAGTGGGAGGAGACAAATAGGGAAGGTAAGTCAATAGGGCCCAATCATCAGGGAGTCCCAGTATTTCAGGAGAGAAGATCATCCCCTCACTTGAAAGCAGTGGTATGGAGGTCTCGCTGGAGCTCCCCTTGCCACCGGGACCGGCCTAATCGCTCCAGAATGCAGTAGGAGAAGTCGGGGAGCTTCAGGTCAGGGTCACCCTCCAAGCCTATCAAGGCCCTGTAACGCATGTCCTGGGAGGCAACGATGATCAGTCTCTTTCCCCACCTGTGAATCAGAAACACCGCATGGAAGAAATAACTTTAGTATTTTACGAAAATCAAACGGTGAAAAAGCAGAACCTTAGAGAATTATCACCTTGTGTTATTTCTTGGAGGTTCACAATGCGCCTGTGAAGGTTTGTCCCCATACCACGCGTGTTAGGGTGAACAGAGCCAACCTCGTCATCTTGTGCAGAACCCTCCAAGGTCTTGCCCAGACACTCAGACCAAAGCCCAAAGTCATCACCAGGGCCCGGAATGCCCTATGCACCCTCCACAACCTGCCAGGTCCTGAAACAAGTTGCTTCCTCTGCCTGGCCACTCCTCCCCTGGTCTGTAGGTGGCTGATGCCTTCTCTTCATCCACGCCACTGATTAGACATCACCTCCTCAGACCTTCCTGAAAGTCTAGCCAGTTTGTTCCCTACCTCTGACCATTACCATATTCTTCACAGCACACAGCATGCTTCAAAATGTTTTTTTTTCAGACATTCTTGTCGGTCTCCTCCCTTCGAATTTAAGTGCTGTAAGATTAGGCACATTGTTGACTTTTCACTAGGACACGTTCAGTGCCTAGAATGATTGTGGTATGGTATGGTGTGGTATGGAATGACTGTGGCGTGGTCTGGAAACATTTAAATGAGTGAGCTAACCTATGGAATTAGACATAAATTTCAAGGTAAAAAATATAGGCGTACCTCAGAGATGTTATGGGTTTGATTCCAGATTACTGCAATAAAGCAAATATTGTAATAAGGCGAGTATTGCGATAAACCTTAGTCAAATCAATGTTTTGATTTCCAGGGCATATGAAAGTATGTTTACACTCTATTGCAGTCTATTTAGTGTACAATGACATCTAAAACAACAACGTGCGTACTTTATTAAAACATATTTATTGCTGGGACTCCTGAGTGGCTCAGTGTCTGCCTTCAGCTCAGGTCATGATCCCAGGGTCCAGGGATCAAGTCCCGCACTGGGCTCCTCAGAGGGAGCCTGCTTCTCCTTCTGCCTAGGTCTCTGCCTCTCTGTCTCTCATGAGCAAATAAACAAAATCTTTAAAAAGTATATTTTTTGCTAAAAAATGCTAACCGTCATCTGAGCTTTCAGAAAATCGTAGTCACAGATCCCAGATTGCCATAACAAATATAGTAACAAAAAGTTCAAAATATTGTGAGAATGACCAAAATGTGATAGAGACATGATGTAATAAGCAAACGCTGCTGGAAAAAATGGTGCCAGTAGACTTGATGCAGGGTTGCCACAAATGTTCAATTTATAAAAAAACGCAGTATCTGTGAGCACAGTAATATGAGGTATGCCTGTACTTAACTATGTAATCGGTGGCTCCGTAGTGTGTTGAAGATCAGACCTGGGAAAAATCCCTCATTCCTACTGACCTATGGTATGAAAATAGAGGCCACGAATATGTCCTACCGGGCAGCCCGGGTGGCTCAGCGGTTTAGCGCTGCCTTTGGCCTGGGGCACGATCCTGGAGACCTGGGATCGAGTTCCACATCGGGCTCCCAACATGGAGCCTGCTCCTCCCTCTGCCTTTGTCTCTGCCTGTCTCTCACGAATAAATAAATAAAATCTTAAAAAAAAAAAAAAAAAGAGGTGCTACCTAGCAAAGCATTTCAGACCTAGTGATGTGATGGGAGACAGGCCTTGTGGTCAGGTATTTAAACAACAGAGCTATGAAAAGTAGATGCTGGTCCAGGATTAGAGGTTGGTAGCTCATGAGCTCTTGTGCATGGACCCTGGGTGACTTGTCTGGGAAAGGGAGTGCTTCCAAGTGGATGGTATCTCAATGCCAAGAAGAGAATGAGCAATGGGATCTCTGCTGCAAGGCTTGGAACCTAAAAGGGTGTGATGGAGTAGGCCAATCTGCCCAACACGTCAGCTTAGATTAGCAGATAAGGCACTATGACGGAGTCTCAGTCTTAAGGGATGGAGACTAGGCAGAGAAATGAATTTATTCCATCACATCCCTCAGTCTGATAATTCTCCTTCCTCCTACTCCACATCAGCTGATTTCACCTCTACCGCCAAAAGATCAAAGAAGAGACTGCCTTCCTTTTAACTTAAACATTGCAGATTCCTATACGTTGTGACCTAAAAGGAGTCTTCTGCAGTCATGGAAGTCTGCAGAATCCAGCCTTGGAAAGAATGTTAAGTTGTGAACACACACAAAAGAGAGACAGTCAACTTCCTGTGTCTGCATGTCACAAACTTAGGACCTATACCCTCTCATTTCAAAATAAACTCATGAAATTACATTGGAAGAGGTCAGCTGGGAAAAGAAAGTTTGAAAACAGGGGAACTGGTTTGCTGCTTTTCAAATGTATCAGATTTGTTTACTACACTGTACGTTATAATCCCAACATTTCCAGTTAGCTGACTCTGTGAGTCCTGCTAGGCTGAAATTGCTGAGTGTGTTCATCAGACAGGATGTCAAATACTGAATAAGCACAATGCAAAATACCAGAGATACCAAGATAAATTAAAGTGGTATCAATCTGCAAGGAGCTCACAGTCTACTGAAAGAGCAAGTCAAGAGACCGAGCGATTATGCTACGGCCCATAGCTGGCAGGGAGCAACTCTGGTGGTCGAGCCTACCGAATGCCATTATGTGTGGAGCCCCAATTCCAGCCTGTGTATGTGAACAGAATGCATGCATAGTAACCAGGGAACACTCTCACAGGAGGTGATTCCAGAGTTGGCAGTCACCAGGGTGGGTGAAGGACAAGGAAGCAGAACCTGCAAGTTTCAGAGGGATGAAGGAGCACGCCTGTCCCAGGAGGCAAGTGGTGTGGTATGGCTAGAAACTCTGGGGTTGCAAGCTAGAAAGCAGAAGGAAAGAAAACTCCAGAGGTCACTGGGAGGGCAGCCCCGGTGGTGCAGCGGTTTAGCGCCGCCTTCAGCCCAGGGTGTGATCCTGGAGACCCGGGATCGAGTCTCACATCAGGCTCCCTGCATGGAGCCTGCTCCTCTCTCTGCCTGTGTCTCTGCCTCTCTCTCTCTGTGTGTGTGTTTCTCATAAATAAATAAATAAATCTTAAAAAAAAAAAAAAAAAAAAAAAAGGTCACTGGGAATCTACATCCTGAATGGCCTTGCAATGCCAGCCCCGGGAGTTTAGATGTCATGGCACAGGTCAGGGGCTATAACTTCAAACCCAACAGGATAATCAATCAGTCAACATGCCTTTTTAGGAGTTGATATTGTGCCAGGCATATTCTAGATCCTAGTTACAGTCATGAATAAAAAAGTTTCTGCCTTCAAGAGTTTATGGTCTGGTGGCCAAAGGGTGACATGAATAAATACTTAAGATCATTTGGTACTAGGGCACCTGAGGGAGTCAGTCTCTTGATTTCAGGTCAGGTCATGATTTCTGGGTAGTGAGATGGAAACCCTGCGTTGGGCTCCATGCCGGGCATGAAGCCTGCTCAAGATTCATTCCATCTCCTTCCCCCCTCCCCACCTCATAAACGCATGCCTGCACTCTTTTACTGTCTCTCTCAAAAACAAAAGACCATTTTTTGGTACTGCAATGAGTAACACAATGGTGTCTGGGCAACAGGCACACTTTCTGAGGAGCTAAGTTAAGACTGAATGAAGTGTATAGGGTGGAGATGTGAAGACCTGAGGCAGAACATTCTCAGCATGAGGAATGGCACGTGCTGTAGCCCTGAGACAGAAATGAGCTCCACATGTTTGGGCTGCAACATGGAGAAGACTCGGGCAAGTTCAGGGGCTACAGTCAAAGCTTGGGCGGGGTGCAGAGGGTATAGGTCCTGCAGAGCCTGAAGGGCTAGGGTCAGTCGGCAGGCAGCTGCAGGGCACGCAGAGCACTGGGTGGCTCGTGGCTCATGGCTCTGGCCTATGTCACCAAGCAAAAATCCATCCTAGTGCAGCTAGATCCTGTGATGTTTTTAAAAAGGAGCTAGAAGTCCAGATTTTAAATATTAGTTAAGAAATAAAATTAAAACAAAACACCGTGCAGGCTAAACAAAGCATGTGCATGGGGCACATGTGGCCAGTTGGAAACATGTGCCATGAATGACCAAGGCTCTATCTATCACAATTCCATTTTAGAGAAAAACATGCCATGGAGTGTGGGAAGTTCCAAAGAGGAGAGACGGGGCACCTGGGCAGCAGTCGGTTAAGCATCTGACTCTTGATTTTGGCTCAGGTCATGATCTCAGGGTCATGGGTGATTGAACCCTATGTCAGACTCTGTGCTCAGTAGGGAGGCTGCTTGAGATCCTCTCTCTCTCTCTCTCTCTCTCTTTCTAAAATAAATAAATCTTGAAAAAGAAGAGAAAGAGGTAGAGCAAGGCAGCAAGAAGGGAGTCAGGAGACTCTTGTACTATTTTGAGGCCAAAGGGGGTTTGAGGCAAGAAAGGGAAGAGGAGGCAGGTTCAGGGTGAAGGAGTGTGATGCTCTGAAGAAGAGGCTACTGAACTCCACACGTGGCACTTGGGGGACGTCTGGGTAGGAGAGCCCTTCAGAGCAGCCCAATATTTAAAGGGAGGATGGAAGCTGGGGCATCCATGAGGCAGCTGGTGAGGATTGGCCAGAAGAGAAAAACAAAGCAGGAAGCCGTGGTGCAAAAACTTTAAAACTCCGTGATGGGGTAGAGGGGTCAAGGAGATCAAGAGCCCAACAGCATCCACAGGCTTGTTACTAGGAATCTCAGGGGATAAGATTTCAGTAAAGTAATAAAGTCAGACATCAGTGGGCAGAGAAGTAAAGGAGAGAAAGAATGAAGGTGGCTATTTCCTCCAGGAAATAGCAAGCAGCACAGACAGATCTATAGTCACAGGGGACCTGAGGTGAGAGAAGGTCCTGTTGTAAGATGGGCGAGTCATTAGGATTGAGGAGAGAGCTCCAGCAGCAAGGAGGCAACGTTGAAACTCATGGAGAAAGATGAGCTCACTGAGAGAGGTAGCCGGGGTGGGGGAGGGGGCGGGGCTACCGGGAGCTAGGCTGGAGAAAGGAGGAGAGGAGGAGGAGGAGGAAGAAGAGAAGCAGAGTGCAGCCTGGGCCTGGGCCAGGGCTTCTTGTTGCCTCTGAGCTGAGGAAGAGCGGAAACATGGAAAGTTGCAGGCTGAAGAAGACACAAGTCTGCAGAATTCACAATGGCAGCTTTTCCCTGTTCCGTGAAGTGGGCAGGGAGGTGGGTATGGGGAGGGGCTGGAGAAGATAACAACCTGGATTAGTCTCTCTGGGAAACTGGGATCCTGAGCCTGGACAAGAGAAGGAAAGGCATTGATCCGTATGAGGGCCATTTACTCTGCTCAACTGTGCCAGGACCATGAACACAAGGGAAAGGGGAAAGGTAGGCCCCTGAGCAAAATCTGCACCACTGCAAGAGTGGCATGCAGAATGTGGAGGCTTAGTGGAGGGCTGCCACACGGACAGACTTCCAGGCTGCAGACGAGTCTTCGTGCCCTGACTATACCCCCCAGGCTTCCACACAGGAGGCAGTCCATGAGTCTCCGATAGTACAGAGCCGTTACCTGCCAAAGGCTTCCACCATCATACATCGGGGCTGTAAAGACTTGGTCCTGATGTCATTGGTTATGTTTTTCCTCTCCTTGAAGTACCGGCATGAGCCCTGGATGCCATCCTTGTTCTCTAAGATCATATGAATGGGGTAGACATCCTCCAAGGGGACTGGATCCCTCCGGGACTCCAAAATGCCGGTTTCCAAGTCAATCTCTTCATACCTAAAAGGGGGAAAGCACAAACACCAAACCACAACTCAGCTTCAGAAATAATACATACTTGGCACATTCTTCTTTCCTTTTTTCTTTTTATATTAAAGATTTTATTTATTTATTTTTAGAGAGTGAGTGTGCAACAGCTGGGGTGGGGAGAGGCAGAGGAGGGAGAGAAAGAGGTAAAGGGTCCCAAGCAGACTTCACGCTGGGAGCCCTACACAGGGCTGGATCTCACGACCCTGAGATCATGACCTGAGCTGAAACCAGAAACCAAGAGCCGGATGCTTAACGGACAGAGCCACCCAGGCGCCCCTGGCGCATTCTTCTGACAAACTCCTGCAGAGATCAGAGAGGAGTGAGCTCACTCGGTCCCCAGCCTTGCATATGCAGATTAGAGCAGCATTCCTGCCTTTCTATCCCAGAAAACACAGACCTTTCCAGGGTCCCCCAAACCCACCCCAGAAGCTGAATGCTGGAACCAGAACCATCTCACTGGCCCAAATCATGGCCTTTTGGTTTCCCTCCAAATCCGGTGCCTGCATGTTAACAATTTTCACCTTGGAATCCTCAGTCCTGTCTTTTCCTCCAAACACTGATCCTGGGTCTCCAGTTGTCTATTGAACACCTCGAATTCAATGAGATCAAAATCAAGGCTATGACGACCTCTCTCTGCCTCCAATGAAGTCCCTCCTTTCCACTTTCTTCCAGTTATGTTGTATTGATGCCATAGGGACATCTTTGACTTGCATTTCTTCCTTTATCCAGTTAGCCAAGTTTGTGAGGCTCTCCTTAGAAATGTTGCTCACAGCCTGAGCTGGTCTATTTAAGGGTAAATCCCATTTATGCTCATCAGCCCTCTCTCTTCTTCGCCTTCTCTGTGACCTCTGCACTGCTTTACCCTCCATTCCCAAATCACATCTTCCACCATCTGCCAGGAGTTGGCTGTGGACTACTGCCCTCCACCTCTCCAGCCACACCTCCCTAGACTTCTTTGATGGTTTCTAGCTGTCCATCCAGCCTTTCAATGTACGTGCACCTAAAGGCCATGTCTTAGGCCTCCCGTCACACTGCATCCTCTTCCAGGGATGATCCTGGTCTATAGCTTTAATACCTAACCATATGGGATGATGGCCCATGTCCAGCTCCGTCCCTCCCTCTGGCCTTGCTTTTGTCCAATGAAGCCACATGTTTACTAAATAGAATCTCCACTTGGATCACCCAAAGGAACCTTGAACTCGGTGTGTCTCAAAGTACATTCAGCACCTTGCCCACCTCCCCTGAGACCCAACCACCTTGCTGCTCTTCTGTGTTCCTCACCAACAGTAAAGGGCATCAATATTCATTCTGGAACCTAAATATCAGAAACCAGAAAACAATCATCCCTGATTCCCCCCTGTCTTAATAACCCCACATCTAGTCACCAAATCCTCTTGATTCTTCTGCTCCTTATGTCTTGATTCCATTTGCCTCTCTTATTTATTCTCACTTGTGTCACAGTAAGCAAAACTGAGGTGGAGAACAAAGGCAAGAAAGAAATGTAGAGGGCAGCCTGGGTGGCTCAGCGGTTTGGCGCCGCCTTCAGCCCAGGGCGTGATCCTGGAGACAGGGGGATGGGAGTTCCATGTCGAACTCCCAGCGTGGAGCCCCCTTCTCCCTCTGCCTGTGTCTCTGCCTCTCTCTCTGTGTCTCTCATGAATAAATAAATAAAATCTTAAAAAAAAAAAAAAGAAAATGTAGATGAAAATGAAACTTCTTTATAACCTGCAGCCCATTGTCATTCGAGGCAGGCAGAGTATAACATTCTTCCAGGAAGCTCCCAACTGTAAAAGTTAATGCTCTGCTAGGAGAAAAACAAGCTTAGCTTGACAATAGCTAGGCCTCCAGGGTCCCCCTGAGTCTTCTTCAGCATCTGAGAGTCCTTTTGGAAGCCTCCGTTTGTCTTTACTTCCCACAACTGGAAAATATATAATCAGTCACTCGCTCCTGACAACCCCAGCTCGTTCTGCCCACCGGTCCTATCACTGTGCTTTCATGAAAGCCTTCTTGCCCCCGAAGACTTCTCGTGAATTCTTTCTTGGCCAACAGCTCTAAACCCCAACCTTCAAACCACATCAAAACGATGATTGGTTGTTTGTGACTGGATTACTAAAATCTCTCAACCTCACATTCTGCCCTTAGTCTGGCCCTCCTTTTTGGGGGTGGGGTTCCCAACTGTTCTTTTGATAAAGGATAAACTCTCTAAGTGGATTAAAAGACCACTGATTACCTCTCCAGTCCAATCTGGTTAAGGACAGAGAGGACTCTGTAACCCCAAACTTCAAGGATTCAAATTCTGGTTGAAGTTGCTCTTGCTAGTTGATAGTCTTGAACAAGTCACTTACCCTCTCTGTGCCCGAATTTTCTCTTCAGGAAAACAGGGGTGATAATATCCACCTCCTTAGGGTCATTGTAAAAATTAACTTGCTATGTCAGGGTCTCAGCAAGTCCCAGCTCACAAGAAGCATGTACCTAAGTGCCAACTATTATTCCCTATTCTCAGCCTCCCACTTTACACTTCAACCACACTTAACTTACTTCTCTCCCTTTAGACTTCCACATTTGCCCTTCCCCGTCCAGAATACTCTGCCAAGTGGCTCCCTAAATCCAATCTTTTAAGTCTTGCTTTGGACAGTATTACCTCTGGTAACTTCTCACAACACGACGTTAACCGCACAGACTCTATAGAGACAGGCTGCCTTGAGTGTTCTACTCAACACTTGGTCACTTATAATCTCTCTTAACTTGGGACAGGTTAATCCTCAGTTGCCTCTTCTGCAAAATGGGGAAGATAAAAGCACCCACTGCTGAGGACTGAAGGAGTTCAGTTTCTCCAAGCTCCTAGCACAGGATCTTCCAGCATCAGGCCAATAATAACCGTCCAATAAATGCTAGCTATTATTATTATGGCTAAGCTTGCTGTTAGGCAGATCTCTAGCTGCCCCGGGCTCTCTAGCTGAGCACTGAATGAATGCCCCAGAAAAGGAGGCTGAACTCCAGGATCTCCAGTCTTGATCTAATCTGACTTCCTACCCACCACTCTTTGAAGCTCTTTGGGGATATCCACCCCCTCCAGTCCCAGTGCTGCTCACTAGCACCCAAACACCCACAACGGGCCGGAAGGGACATGGCTAGATGCCCCCCCACCCCATCAGGCGCCCGGGCTCCAAGCAGGCCCGAGGGACCCCCTCCCCCTCCCCCTCCCCGCCAGCCGCTCCCCGCGCCCCCGGTCAGACTCCCGCGGCTCCACTCCTCCCCCCGCCCCCTCCCAGCGCCGTGGGGCTCCGGGCCCCGCGCCCGCCGCCCCCCCCAGGGCCAGGCCGCTGACCGGTCCTGGAGCTGGAGGTCGGGTCGCTCCCGAGGCTCTTCGTAGAAGCTGATGCCCGGGTGCGTGGCAAGGGCCCGCCACAGGAACTCCTGCGTGTAGGGCTCCAAAGGCAGCGGGAAGGGAGGCACTCGCGTCTCCAGACGGCTCCAGAGCGCCGGCAGACACAGGCCATCGAGCCCCTCCAGGGCCACCTCGTCCAACAACGACTCCAACGCGTCCATTGCTCCTGGAGTTTGCAGCTCCCCGGGCGCCTGCGCATCAGGACGCGGAGGGCCCTCCAGCGCGCCTGCGCACCACAGCGGCAGCCCGGGGAGGCGGGGCTGGACCTGCGGGGGGAGGAGGAGCTCCGGAGCGCCGGCGTGACGTCACGCCCCGTGGGGGCGGGCTCAGTCCGCGGGGCTCCGCCGCCATTGGTCCGGAACCCCGCAGTAACCAGGGGAACTGCAAACACTGCAGAGGCCGCTTCCGGTTCGAGCTCCCGGAACCGCCGCCTCTCGGGATGGATGGTGAGTGTCCGTGGGCCCCTCCGGACGGTCGGGCGGTTATTGTCTCATCTCTCCTGAGGTTCCCTCGGACAGAATCCCAGGCAAGAGAGCCCCGGGTCGCTACTGCCTGACCCGGGGTGGTCTCTGGTCAGAGGGAAAGGGAGCCCTACTAGGGGGTCCGGGATGGGAAGAAGGGGCTGGGGGGGGGGCAGGAGGGACGGGGGGGCGGGGGGGCGGGGTCAGTGGTTGGGCCTCTGTGCAGAGCCGTGTTGGTGTAGGAACCCGGTACTGGCCGGGGGCTCAGAAGCGCTTTAGGGTAGAAAGGAGAAGCAGAAGTCTGAAGGGGGTCTTGTGTGGCCTCCTCGGATGTGGGACGCTGAAACCTGGGTGTTGGTATGGGGGTACGCGCCATCCAGGTCATCAGCGACTGGGCGGGTGGGGAGGACCAGGGCATACTCTCCTTCTGAGCTCTGATGTGGATAATCACTACTGTTTAGTGCCAAAAACTGCAAGCGCTGTCAACAACACCTCGTTAAGCTTCTCAACAGCTCTTTGGGGGGCGGGGGGGGGTCCCATGGTGTGTGTGTGTGTGTGTGTGTGTGTGATCCTGTTTTGCAAATGAAGAAACTGAGGCTCAAAGAAGTTAACTTGCCCCAAGTCAAACGGCCAGCAAGCTGGGCAGAGTGACTAAGAAACACAGACACTCAGCTAAATGAACAGAGTTGGAGATTTGGTGGTTTCAGAGGCCCTTCAGCTCATTCCAGGCGTTCCAAATGGAAATATCTGCAGGGGCAGGTCTGGTGGGCTGGATTGGGGTGTCACTGAAAAATCACTTCCCCTTTTGGAAAGGAAAGCTTCTCACTCCTCTCCAACCAATTAATTTTTCTGGGGGGTTGGGGGGGGGGCACTTCTCGAAATGCCATGACAGCCAATCAGTCTGATGGCCAGATGGCCAGATGCCACCTGTGGACCACTATTTAGGGTTCCCTGATTAGAATCATGGAATTGACCGTTGAAAACAATCTAAAAATAGGGTACTTTGATCTCATTTTGAAGATAGGAGGACTAATGTCTAGACAGACTGTTGAGGGCCTGTGCTAAAATCCAGATCATTTTTCTCATTTTAGCACTCTCCCTTACTTCCGAGGATTTGTTCCTTGAATCCGCCTGATGCAGTGTGGGAAGTTAGTTGTTGTTTTTTTTTTTAATTGACCAGTCTGATATGTACTTAAAAGACATCTTTGCCCTTTGTACTTCAGAGGTACTATAAAATGTCATTTGCAGTTGCCTTGTGGAGCGATCTATTGCTACAGAGCAACAGTTCTCAAATGTTTGGTTTTTTTTTTTCCTCAAATCATTTCGATCTCAGGACACCTTTATACTCTTACCTCAAAAGAGCTTTATGTATATTGTATCTGTGCTATTGACCGTATTGAAATTAAAGCTGAGAAAAAAAAATCTTAAAGCATTCATTTATCAATTATTTAAAAATAGCAGTAAACTTGGGGCGCCTGGGTAGCTCAGTTGGCTAAGCATCCAGTTCTTGGTTTCGGCTCAGGTCATCATCTCATGGGTTGAGATTGAGCCCCACATTGGGTTCCTCACTTAGCAGGAAGTCTGCTTAAGGTTCTCTCCCTCTGCCCCTCCCCATGCTCACATGTGTTCTCTCTCTCTAAAGATAATAAATCTTTAAAAAATAACAGTAAACCCATTACTTCTGAATAAAAATTATAATTTTAATGAAAATTAGCTAGGCCTACATCCCCCAAAATTAGTAGGAAGAGTAGCATTATTTTACATTGTCTCAAATCTCTTAATGTCTGGCTTGATAGAAAATACCTAGACTCTCATTTCTGCTTCAGCAACCAAACTGTTGTGTCTTTTGGCTGATGTACATGAAGAAAGTCTGGCCTCACACAGATTTTAATTGCCGTCTTCAAATCAAAGACCTTCTTTTTTGATACCATGCCAAAACCTAGCAAGTGGTGATTTCTTGAAGGGTATTTACAGTGTGCCATCTGAAACCATATTGGTGAACTTTTGTACTCTGTTACATTAAAATCCATTGGTTTATCTTCCCTTTTGTTCAGATATTTTACTCATGTATGATTTTATTACATTAGGCATTGGTCATTTGGAAAATGTTGGTTTACTGAGTCACGCAAGTCTTCCAAATGTTGACATTTCAAATTCCATTATGTGATATCAAGTGGAATATAATTATATAGTATCAAGAAAATCACATTTGTTAATATCACCGTCTATTTATTTATTTAGAAAAAAGTTTAAGCTGCTAAACTCAAGGTAGTAGAAACAAGTTTTCATTTAGGCAACAAATACTGTCAGTTTCCTTGGGGAAAGGGACAGACTCACTTTTCTGTCTTTTTTTTTTTTTTTTTTTACATATTTGAGAAAATGTCCGTGAAACACTCAAGCCTGTATAACTATAAACTATAGTTTGTTAGATGTTCATTCAAGTAAAAAAAGTCATTCTATATGTATGTGGCTAGATCAGCTGGTAACTCACACAAGTACATGAGTGTTTTCTAGGATCAACTATTCCGCTTTGGCTTGTACCAGAAGGGCTTGATATACTTCCCATTTTGTCACACACAATATTAAAAAGATGTATACTCGTGGGATGAAATGGAACAAAATTAATTTAGTATTTCATAAGGATATTCTTAGGTGAAAATGATTTTTTTATGATTATAGTTTTATCGTGAGTACATGGCAGTAAATAATGTGATGACTGCTAGTACAATTTGGTGCTGCTGCCTTGTAGCAACTCAGGCCACAAGCAGTTTTATCTACTGCTGCTTTTCCATCATCAATGCAAGTATCAACACAGTGAAGAAATCTTAGAATTGTGATTAAGATAGTTTTGTCCTTGTGAACCCCCTCTTCTTCCCAGGGTCTGTGGAAAACAGTTTGAGAAACATCGCTATAGACCATTTTTAAGAAGTCTGCCCAGTTACTCTGTCATCATCTCCTTCACTCCTAGAGCATTATCACAGCCCAATAGAGGAACCTGTTAATTTTCAGAGTGGTACAAAAAAGAAAAAGTTGTTCTTTCTAAGAAAGCATTTGCCCCAAGATTAGATTTAGCATTCAAAAGATCCCTTTTCTATTAAATTTTTAAAATGTAGGTGATACAACAATTTTATAGGCACATATGTGTTAGGTAGGGTGAAGCATACCATGATGAATTGTGATTCTAGCCAAGTCTGGCCTTACCAAAAAGGTGTTTACTTCCCAACTTTACAGAAAGCTTAAGAATTTACCATCTATCTACAATACCCAAACTGGATTGTAGTTAGGTTAATTCTGCATGTCCAAATCACCATGGTTTTTCACATTTTTCCTGGTCCATTGGTTTTGACCTTGGGCAAGTTTCATTTGGCTCTGCGATACAGTGTGATATAATGCTGATATATTTGGGGGGGCTATATATTCAAATTTCAGCTATGTACTCTGACCTCTCTGAGCCTCAGTTTTTCTGTCAATGAAGTAGAGCTGAAAATAAGGCATACTTTGTTTTATCTGGTAAAATCCACTGGTGAATTCAATGAGACTGTGCATGAACACTTAACACCAAGTCTGGCAGATAAAAAGCACTCCTACGAGGTGGCTAATGCTGTCATTATCTGCAAATGGGCAAACTTTAGCTGGCAGAAGAGGGAGGAGGGAATCGATGAAGCTCTCTAGCAAATAATAATCTTTGTAATTAGCTCACTGTTTGTTTAAAAAAAGCCGACTTGTGACATTTTATATTTACCTGAAAGTAAACTGGCAATGTGTGAGTCTTTTGCTATGAAGTGTTCACCTTTATGTTAAAGTCACATTTCCTCCAGTGCTTTTAAAATATGAGATGGTTCAGGAAAAAAATATTTCTACTCAGTTCTCAAGGAAACATAATAATTAGACAAAAGTTCAGCACATCAACATAATTAGAAAGGATTTTAAAGCTGTTCATTTGCTTTTGCTCTCCCCAGAGCAAATATTCAACATTTCCCCCGCTTATACTGTTCATTTGCTTAGTACACTTTCTCAAAGAATTAATAATGCCAAGATGAAATTTAGCCTAGCTTGTCTAAATAATCTCAAACTGCAAAACGGGTGACGGTTGAATTAGTAAGGTTTTGTTGAAAGTATGCTGTCAGCATGTCTGGTCTCCTCTGTTCTGATCCAGTATTCACCTGTGGGCTCCCGGTGACTTGTCAATTTCTCTGACTACTTAAAATAAACCAAGCCAAAAATGTTGTAAAATAAAGCGAGCATTCAGCAGGCAAAATAAACATGTGGTCTGTGTAGTCTCTATGTCTGTTCTCCCTTCCTTCTTTCTTCATGCCCAACTTTCAATCTGATTCATTTCTTTGTGTCTTGCTAGTTCTCAGTATCCATCCCAACCTGTGATTTTAGCTTACAGGAACTTGGCACGTTAAGTTTTGCTTATTCTTTAGGGCATTCATTTAGTAACCCTACATTTCAATGCCTTCTGTGTACTGGAATCCAGAGATACCAAGATGAGTACTGGATCCAGGTGAAGGGTAGATGGGAGTTTATTGTATTATTCTTTTTCTTTTCTTTCTTTCTTTTTTTTTTTTAAAGTAGGAGCCACGCCCAGCATGGAGCCAACATGGGGCTTGAACTCACGAGCCTGAGATCAAGACCTGAGCTGAGATCAAGAGTCAGATGCTTAACCGACTGAGCCACCCAGACACCCCTCCTTATATTACTCTTAAAACTTTCTTTAAGTTGATTTTTCTGAACATAGAAGTTAAGAAATTTTTCACCTTAAACACAAAAAGAGAGATGTAGCCAATTTGAAAATGAATTCTTTATATCTGAGGTTACAAGTTGGGGGCCTCTGAATGAATCAGATCACAGTCATGCTTACTTGGCCCATAATGATTTTTGTTTTGTTTTCAGTTTTTTTTTTCTTTTTTTTTGCAATTTTTGAATGAGTTGTCAACATTGAAAAATTGAGGGGTTTCTCATAAATATCTGATCGTGATATTTTCTTAACAAAAATAATAAAGTCTATTAACACCAAATCAGAGTTGTGCATGGCAACAGCTTCCTCCCAGCTGGAGCTAAATGGAGACCACCCCTTTAGCAGGGAGGTGTACTTTCCAGTTTGCCACAGCACCTCCCTGACTGGCCGCCCTCATTGCATGTGTTCCCTGCCTGCACCCTGTAGCTATCTGAAGTTACAGTCCTGCTCTTATATTAACTTGGGCAATTTTGGAAATCCCTGCAGATAATTGTGTGGCATGGTGTGCCATATATACTTGTTCTCTTTGTTTTAATCTGAGAGAAAAAGAGGGGGGTGGATATATACTCTGCATTTAAGAACTTCATAGTCTGGTGAGAAAGCCAGTCAACAATAGCTAACTATAATCCAACATGGGAGTCCCTAGAAGATCACATTTTCAAAGGTCTTTCTCTTTCTCAAAGCAATCTGGCTCACTGCCTGCTTTTATAAATAAAGTTTTATTGGGATATGGCTGTGCCCACTTGCATATAAATGCGTACGATCCATGGCTATTTTCATGCTTCAGATGCAAAGCTGATTAGTTGTGGCAGAGGCCATATGGTCCATAAAGCCAAAAATCTTTACTATCTGGCCCTTCCCTGGAAAAGTTTGCCGACTTCTGCCAGCGAGGATCTGATTGGATTCTTGAGACAGTTCCATGTGATGCTCATTAACATTGGGCCCATTTACACCATGTAACTAGCAGGTAGCAGAACTAGGACTCAACCAAATAAAGTGTACACCCTAGATTTTTGTATATCTAGAGCATGTCCTCAAAGACCGTTCTCAAACTTGACTGTGCCAGTTTGTGGCCAGGTTGTTACACTTGTGAAGTGAGTCTATGGGCGATGCCTACCCATTAGGCTTGTGGAAGAACAAACACAGTTTAAAAGGCACTACCTGGGCAGCCCTGGTGGCCCAGGGTTTGGCGCTGCCTTCAGCCCAGGGTCTGATCCTGGAGACCTGGGATCCTGTCCCACGTTGGGCTCCCTGCAGGGAGCCTGCTTCTCCCTCTGCCTGTGTCTCTGCCTCTCTCTCTGTGTCTGTCATGAATAAATAAATAAAATATTTAAAAAAAATAAATAAAAGGTACTGCCCTTGATCACCTCCGTGGCTCCCTCAGAATCTGACCCTGTGGCCACTCTTCTATTTCCAAATAGGAAAGGGCTTACCAGGAGCAATATGGTTAGTTCAAGGAGGAGTTTGGTACTGTTTACAGCTCACTTTATATAAGAATAAGGAAGTAAACATTGTCCTCAATGACACCAGACAACTGATGCCCTGCAGATTTCAACAGCTTGACCCTTGTAACTTTAACAATTGCCCTGTGGACACAGCACCCTAAATCAAAAAATTTCCTGGATGAGGCATTGTTTCTCCCTTCCCCTATCTCCTGTTTGGTCTGCTGGTCTCCAGTCTCCTGTTTAGATACTCACCTACCCACCCACCCTCATGTCCAGAGGTATTATAATGGGCTGAATGGGGTCCGTTGTTGTGTGTTCCCATATTTAAAAATAGTGATCTCCCATAGAAACCTGGACTTTATAGTCTCTGGATGGAAGGGTGCTTTGGTCCTGCTGGGCTTGCATTCCCACAAAGCCCTGGTTCTGAACCTTGGTCACCCCTTGGCCTTGGACAAGTGATGACAGTTTGACCTCTTCTGGCTGATGGCACTGGTCAGCAAGTGCCTTTTACTTGCATTAAGAATATTAGCCTGGGGCAGCCCCAGTGGCGCTGCAGCCCGGGGCATGATCTTGGAGAACTGGGATCGAGTCCCATGTCGGGCTCCCCGCATGGGGCCCGCTTCTCCCTCTGCCTGTGTCTCTGCCTCTCTGTGTGTGTGTCTCTCTATGAATAAATAAATAAAATCTAAAAAAAAAAAAAAAAAGAATATTAGCCTGAATATTCAGGTCTCTAGGCATCTGAAATTTCAACTGCTGCCCATTCACCCCAGACAGCTGGCCATTTCTTGTGCACACCATATTCTTTCCCACCTCCCTGCCTTCCCCCTTGTATTCCCTGCCAGCTGTCTCCTTTCAAGTCACCTCCACACTGTAGATTACAGTAACTGACGCCACCTGTAGAATTAACTCCTCCCACATGGCAGGATTCCATGGCCTCCTCCTGTATCCTCCTGCTGTCTCACAGGTACTGGGCTCCATGCCTTTCTTCCTCTATGAGGATAGACACCCACTCTGATTCCTTTGTGTACCCAGCGCTTGGCACAAGGACTAGCACAGGGAGATGTACATGAGTGTTGCTGGGCTGACATTGTAACCAGGAAAGAGATGAACTGATCTGTCCCTTAGTGAATTGCTGGCTGGTCTCCATAAAGCAGGCAGAGTAAAAGTCCTTGCAGCCAAGCCTACAGGCCAAGATTCTAGAGATCTCAACTGGTTCCTCTTTCTCTAATGAGAAAAGTATGGTTCCTAGACATTATCCTTTAGAGTACTTCACCCAGTCCTAATAACATGCTCTAACCTAGCTACCTTTACTGTATCTCTAGCCCCTGTTGTTATCCTGTTCTCCCAGACCCTGGGATCATGCCCTGAGCTGAAGGCAGATGCTCAACTGCTGAGTGTCAACCCAGGCGTCCCTCCTGCCTCTTTTTTTGACTCTGATGCTACCTTGACCACCGTTAACTGATGGATTCTCTGGAGACAGCTCCTGACTTAACATGTCCTTGGAGGATAGGAGGGTTACTGGTGAATGTAGCACCAGGCAGGAAGTTGGAGCACCAGGGATACCTGGCCACTAACCACAGAACCCCTGCAGGGACCACCCACTCTTTATAAACTCTGAGTGGCTTTGCAATGCACTCTGTGTGTGTATGTGTGTGTGCGTGTACATACATGTGCACGTATGCTCTTTCTCAAGAATCCCAAACTATTGGGATGCCTGGGTGGCTCAGCAGTTGAGCATCTGCCTTTGGCTCAGGGCATGATCCCGGGGTTCTGGTATTGAATCCCACATTGGATTTCCCATGGGGAGCATGCTTTTCCCTCTGCCTGTGTCTCTGCCTCTCTATGTGTCTCTTGTGAATAAATAAAATCTTAAAAAAAAAATTCCTGAACTATTTAGGGGCGCCTGCATGGCTTGGTTGTTTAAGTGTCCAACTCTTGGTTTTTGGTTCACATCACAATCTTGGGGTCCCAAGATCGAGCCCCTTGTTGGCTTGGCAGTCAGTGCAGGGTCTGCTTGTCCCTCTCCCTTCTGCTCTGCTCCTCCTCTCACTCGCTTAAATATATAAATAAACAAATAAACAAACAAATAAATAAAATCTTTTAAAGAAGAATCCAAAACTATTTATTTATTTATTTATTTTCCCCAAACTATTTAGATAGCTTTTAGAAACCTACCTAAAATCACAGACAGATCCAGAAAGGACTTAAACAGATCTCGTCCAGGGAACTAGATAGATTTCTGAACTCTAAGGATTCCATGCAGGAATACAAGTTTAAAAGCCTGTAGGGACCAGACAGGTAATATAAGTGACCATAGTGGCCAGGGTTTATTTTGTTATGCTGCTTTATGTCAGATTCTTTCAATACCTGTATACACTTTGCATACCTGGAATATTCCTCAATTTCATAAACAACTCGATCATCTGCTAATTCCTTGAAGCCTCCTCCATCCCCCCATAATCTGTAAAATAGAGATGATAGTTGTCCTACTTCCTGGGGTTATTGTAAAATTAAAAGCATTCATGGATGCAGTGCCCTTAGATCAGGACCTGGCATGCTCACTGCAGTTAGAACGATGATGATAATGATTCTCACTTTTGCTGGAGATGTGGACACATGGACCTTCACTTTCATCTTTACTGTAGGGAAAAACCTCTCAGACCTGCTGATAAGTGACAACTTGGACTTGACCTCAGTGGCAGGGATACAGCCAGCCAGTGGGGCTGGGAACCAGAGGACACCATGCTGTCTGCTGGGCTACTGTCCTCAGCTCAAGACAATAGATGCCAGGCAGGAATGCAAGCCCTGTGTTGCCATGTCTTTTGGTTTTCCAAAAGAATCCAGGACTCAGGATTTTAAAATGTGAAATCACCCAAGCTGTAGATGTCAGCTGAAAAAACAATTTTTTTTTTTTTGAATAAGGAGACCCAACAAATGTCTGTGGGCTGGATTCAGCTAGTGAGTAACTTCTGATCTGGTGTGACCGCTGTCATTTATCAGATGTTGGGGCCAAGGCTTGGGGAGTTAACGTGCCCACAGAAGTGGGAGAACAGGCACAGATCCATTTATGTACAGTGCCCCCCGCCCCAACCATGACAAAGCCTTCCTCCCAATGAGCCCTTGCAGTGGGAAGTCCTGCTTCTTGCATGATTGGAGATGGAGATTTTATTTTAAGCCTACAGAAGGCAACCCTGAAAAAGCAGGGCAGAGGATTAGACTCGCTCTCCTGCCCTTCACGTCTTTTGAGTTGGTGCTCACTAACTACATGAGCCATCCTCATCTGGGGAAGAGAGAAAGGAGCAGAGCTTTTGGAAACCTACCAAGGGGACTCCAATTCTGAGGCTGCATGACCTAAGGGGATTAGTTCCTTCATCTCTTAGTGTCTGGACTCTGAAATTATAAAACAGAGATTCATAGTAGGACTTCCTCATAGGGCTACTCTGAGAATAAAGTGAATTCATCTATTTAAAGCCCTTTAAAGTGGTACCCAGCACTTAATAGGCTTTCAGTAAAAATTAGCTGTCAGAGGAAGAAACATACCTTTTTCTTTAGGATTCCAGGGGAGATCATGCATCATTTCCTGTGTTTTCCAGGGCTACTTGGCAGATCATTGGGAGGAGGGGTGAGTGGAATGCAAATACTCAAGAGATACTTTAATGTGAATACATCCATACCAGCTCACATAGATTGACAAACGCAGTGTCCCCACTTGTATTCAGTGGGGGCCTGGTTTGGAAGACAGGGCTGGGTTGGTGTGTGTAGTTGGAACAGGTTTAGGAACTTGTATGATGGATATAGAGGTCAAGCAAAGTACATTTTAGCCTGGGAAGCATGTCGTCACATAAGCCACTGATTAAATTACAGAAGTGTGGCATTTTCTTATCTTTACTGTTTCAAATGAAAAAGAATCAATATTTTCCAATTATCTCCAGTGGTGTATTAAACTCACTTTGTCATATTTCATTTCACCATCTGAGAAAGAGCAGGGGGAAAGGGTCAGGAAGATACACTGTGAGAGAAGATGAAGTCTTCACAGCAGTTCGTACCCATGCCTCCTGTCTTCCCAACACTGTCCATTCAAAAATTTGGTCATTCATTCATTCGTTCATTCAAAGATTCCAGAAATGTCTACTGATGTCCAATCCATTCTAGGCACTGTTCCAGGTGTGGGAAATCCAGTGATAAGAAAAGCCAGTGGCCATATTTAGGGACGAGGGAGATAAACCACAACCACACTAACACGAAATAGATCAGACGGGGCTGTGCAGCAGGTAAAAAGGAGGGAGGAGGGAGCTAGTCCTCTCTGAGGAGGGCGATCCCTTTAGGCTGAGATGTGATTAATAAGTAGGAGCCAACAGGAGAGGACCAGGACCGTGTGAGCAAAGGCACTAGAACACGAAGGAATCGTGAGTCCAAGGAGCAGAGGAAAGACTGGCGGGCTGCAGGGATGTGTGGCGTGGGTGTGGCTGTGAGCATGCTCGAACAGGAAGAGAAACATGCAGAGGAAAACACACTGGAGGGTCAGGTAGGCAAGGGATATGGTCTCATTTTTAGTTGGCTGCCATGGGAAAAGCACAGCAATAGTGGAGGCAGGAGACCTACCAGGTGGCTCTGCTATGATTATGGGCCTCACAGAGGGACGATGGAGAGGAAACAACAGATTCAAGATATGTTTGGGATGCAGAGTCCAACAGAACTCACGGAGATCCTTGAACATACATACAGTCAGCTGTTTACGGGGGAGTGAACTACTTCCTGCTAAGCGCCTACTATGTGCAGGGCACCATTCTACGCATTTCACATGTACTATCTTAACACTGACAATAGAGTGAAATGGAATTGCACTATCAGTGTTTCCAAACAGGTACTGAGAAGCTGAGCCAGACGGGCTGACCCACAATCTACCCTCTCTGCCACCACACAGCTTTGTCTCCAGGCTCTCATGTAATTATGAAGGCAGCCAAAGAATGCATGGCTAAGCATTTTTAGAAATGCACAAGCAAATGCGCATAACAGCGTGCAGGTTATAAATAACCATTTCTAGCTGCCAGCTGCTGTTTGGGTTTGGAAAGGAAACTAGGATCTTAGCATGACTTGTTTATCTCAGGTAATTTGGCAGTAAACTGGGCCCTGGGAATTTGAGTTACACAGAAAATGCAAAGGAAGAGTGACAGGGATATTGTTTTGGGCTTTCAGACAACAGAATGTGACTTAAAGTCCCCAGAACCAGCCTGGAGGTGCACACGGAGAATTGGAAGGAATCTGAAAGTGTGTCGCAGAGCCCACGTTTACCTGTCTTCCAAGCAGAAATTTTCTAACAGATTTCTGTTATTATGATGAGATTTCCTTAAAGAGCTCTCCTCCCTCCCCTGCAAAAATGGTCCATAGCATCGAGGTAAATACAGGAGATTCTCCAGCCTTCTGCCTAGTTGCAAAAATGGTCCATAGCATCGAGGTAAATACAGGAGATTCTCCAGCCTTCTGCCTAGTTGCCTATTAGGTTAGAAACTAGAAGGCTTTTTTGTTTGATCTATATAGATCTTTAATTTTTTTTAATTACTTGTCAAAATTTAAAACTTAGAAGCTTTCTCTTAATACTGGACTTCTCTGGAAAAATCCAATCAAGTGAGACTGGGCCCACATTCCTACATGGAAACTGGAAGCTGGAGCCAAATAGCAATTCCCCCAGGGGTACCTAGGTGGCTCAGCCAGTTAAGCGTCTGTCTTGGTTTTGGCAGAGGTAATGTTCTCAGGGTCCTGAGACCAAGCTCTGCTTCGTGCTGGGTGTGGAGCCTGCTTATGATTCTCTCTTTCTGGGCAGCCCAGGTGGCTCAGCGGTTTAGCGCCACCTTCAGCCC
Source organism: Canis lupus baileyi (assembly GCF_048164855.1). Classification (NCBI taxonomy): domain Eukaryota; kingdom Metazoa; phylum Chordata; class Mammalia; order Carnivora; family Canidae; genus Canis; species Canis lupus. Next base: position 58,551,311 of record NC_132845.1, read on the forward strand.
AGGGTGTGATCCTGGAGACCCAGGATCGAGTCCCATGTCGGGCTCCCTGCATGGAGCCTGCTTCTCCCTCTGCCTGTGCCTCTGCCTCTCTCTCTCTCTCTCTCTGTGTATTCTCATAAATAAATAAAATCTTTTTTTTTAAATTTTTTTTTAAAATTTATTTATGATAGTCACAGAGAGAGAGAGAGAGAGGCAGAGACACAGGCAGAGGGAGAAGCAGCCTCCATGCACCGGGAGCCCGACATGGGATTCGATCCCGGGTCTCCAGGATCGTAAAATCTTTTTTTTTTAAAGAAAGATTTCTCTTTCTCTCTCTCTCTCTCTCTCTCTCTCTCTCTCTCTTTCTCCCTCCCTCCCTCACTCCCTCCCTCCTCCTCTACCCCCCCACCCTTGCAGCACTCTCTCTGTCTCTCTCAAAAAACAATAACAACAACAAAACCAAATAAGGATTCCCCTTAGGCTGGGCAGGTGCTCCCCAGGCTGCTCTGTCCCCACCCTGCCACCTTACTCTGCCATAGGTATCTTTGCAAAGGCTGTAGGTGCAAGTCTAGGAAGCTGGGATGGGGCTGAAGACCTGTGTGTGTGGGGGTGGGTGGGTAGTAATGACACTGGTGGGGCCCCAGGGTGCTTTCATCCCTGGACTTGATGAGTGGGTGGGTGCCAGCAGGGTGGAGTGAACACTGGATTAGCAGCCAGACTGACTGGTTACTAATCCAGTTCTTCCCTTTCCTCGCTCTGACCTTGGACAGGTTTCTTTACTTCTCTGAGCCACATGGCTCTGTTGTTTTGTATGATAGGGAGTCCTGAGAGCTGTCACCTGGGGAAGAAGCTGTCTAGGTAGGTGCTCAGTAAGCACAAGGAAACCACGATTTCCAGACAGCCTGTCTAGACAGGTCTCAGTTTTCCTTTGCTTGTTTTTCCTTCCTTTTTCTTTTTCCTTTCTCATCTTGTCTAGCCATTTCACAGAAACTTTGCCCTTAAGTAAATGAGCAGGTCACCAAATAGCGTATTGGCTTAGCCAAGAAACTGTTGTTCCAATTTCCAGAAAACATTTTTTTGTCATCATATCATTCTTATCTCTCATGCATTGTACAGGTCAGTCTCTTAGACAAAGACAGTTTGTCCTCCTAAAATACCGTGTGGTCTCTCCAACAAGCTTTGGGGTGCTGCATTTTGCAGCGGCTACTCTATCTCTCTCCAGCAGACCAAAACTTGTGGGTTCTCTGATGGGAATAGTCTACAGCATTTCCCATTGTATATTTTTAAAATTTGAATCTGCCTTTTGGACATTTAATATTTTAAATTTCTTTTAATTTTTTCAAAAGGAAATAGGTTCAAATACATCATTCAAAAATAAAAACAGGGCAGCCCCGGTGGCGCAGCGGTTTAGCGCCGCCTGCAGCCCAGGGCGTGATCCTGGAGACCCTGGATCGAGTCCCACATCGGGCTCTCTGTATGATGCCTGCTTCTCCCTCTGTCTGTGTCTCTGTCTCTCTTTCTCTGTCTCTATGAATAAATTAAAAAAAAAAGATAAAAACAATATAAAAAGGAACAGTGATTTGCCCTTGCACATGTAGCTCTGAGTGGTTCCTTAAACAAGTAGAACCAACGTGAGTATTCTTATTTTCCTCTTTCTTAGAGAAAAGGTTGCATAGTGCATATACTTTCTGCCTATTGATTTTTTTTTCACTTAACATATGACTATCTATTGTATAAGGAACTTGCCCATTCATTTTTCCAGCTTCACAGTATTCTGTACCATTGTGCGGATTCACTATATTTATTTAGCCAGTCCTTTCTGGTAGACTTATGGGTCATTTCCAATATTTGCTATAGCAAATTGTGGTACAGTGAGTACCTTTGTACATCCATTTCCTGTTTGTGGAGGTGGATTCTTTGTGGTGGATTCCTGGAAGTGCCCTTGCTAGCCCAAAAGGAAAATGCACTTGTACTTTTGAGGATATTGTCAAAATACCTTCCAAAGGGGCTATATCATTTTGCGTTTCTCCCTGCAATGCTCAAAAGTGTCAGCTTCCTAGCTCTTGTCAACAGGACATTGTCAAACCTCTGATTTTTGCCAGTCCAATTAGTGAGATTAAGTGGTATTTCAGTGGGATATTTGTCATTTAAATTAAATTCCATAGATATATAAAATGAATGCAACATAAGCCCTTGTATTTGGACAGAAGAAATAAACTCATTTTAGTAACCTAACAGCTGCACCGTTACCCCAGTGGAGAGAAGCAAATTCTTTGTTCAAAGCTCCTTTGTGGTGGGGAGGTCCCTGCATGGGCCCTCTTTGCTTGCAGGACTTCCACCGGATTTATTCTCCAAAGCCCAGCCATTCCTGCCAAGACTGAGCATTTCACCTGAATAGACAGGAGTGAGTGTCTAATGCCAACCCTGCCTTACCATTTTTGGCATCTCATGGCATTTAGCTGGCTTGCTGGCAACACTGTCTTCTTTGATCACTGGGAAATCATTTTCCCTTGATCAATCCCCTTATTAATTGCTCCAGGAGTCCAAAGTACATTAAAAAGCTACATGACCAAAAGAATTCCTTACATCAAACTCCTTCCCTTACCAGGCCCATTCTGGTGTTCTTGAACTTGTCTTTAGCACCTTGACTGAGGAGCAGTGCAGTCCAGTGGTTAGGAGTGCAAACTCTGGAGCCAGACTGCTCAGATCCAGACCAAAGCTCCTCTACTCACTAACTGGGTGATTTGGGGCAAGTTTCCTAATCTCTTTGGATCTCAGGGACTGCATCTGACAAGCGGGATGAAAATAGTGCCTATTTTTGGGGGTAGCTGAAAGAAGTAAATGAGTTGATTCATGTACTTAACCTGGAACTCTGCCTGGCACAGAATAAACCTGATGTAAAGGTGAGCTCCCATGGTAATGGTAATGATTAATATGATTGTGATGGTGATGGTGTTAGTGAGGATAGCCATTAGGAGCACACTGAGCCCTGTCACTTACAAGTTACATTTTTGTGACCTTGAAAAAGAAGTTCAATCACCCCCTCAACATTTGTTTCTCATTTCTCCCTTGGCTGGTACCAATGGGATAGTACAGTCCATCTAAAGCAAGAGTCAGCAATCTATAGCCTGGGGGCAAAGTCCGGCCTACCACCTGTGTTTGTGAATAAAGTTTTATTGGAATACAGCAGCACTCATTTGTCTAGTGCTGCTCTCATGCCATGATGGCAGAGTTGAGTAGTTGCACCAGAGACTTTGTAACTTTAAGAACCTATGGCCTGTAAGGTAAAAAATATTTACACACTGGCCCTTTAAAGGACAAGTTTATCGACCCCTGATCCACAGGAGTGGTTGAAAATCAAGAAATAAAGCCTGTGTGTTGATCCTGGCACATAGTAGGTGTCCACTTCAGTGGAGCTGTGTCCCCCAAGCATTAACATTCATGAACTTGGTGCCTGGTTCTCACCCTCGCCCAACCCCCCACGCCCGCCCCCAGCACTCTCCTACAGGAAAAACAGAGAGAGTAATTACCATGTGAATAATTTAGTTAGAAATACCATAAAATGATATTAGGCATATGTATTTTTATCATGTACTGTACATTTCCATATGCACCAAATATTTCACACATGCAGTAAACTACAGCCATGGATATAAAAGGCTGTGGAGGGCAGCCCCTGTGGCGCAGCAGTTTAGCGCCGCCTGCAGCCTGGGGTGTGGTCCTGGAGGCCCCGGATCGAGTCCCATGTCGAGCTCCCTGCATGGAGCCTGCTTCTCCCTCTGCCTGTGTCTGTGCCTCTCTCTCTCTGTGTGTCTATGAATAAGTAAATAAAAATCTTTAAAAAAAAAAAAATAGAAAAAAATTTCCTTTAAAAAAAAAAAAAAGGCTGTGGACTGTACTTCACAGGAGGTTTACAGCTCTTTTAAGGGTAATTCTGACACTGACTTTCCCTTGCCTAATGGCTTCAGAAGCTGTCATCCAAGGAAGACGCACCTCCCTTCTGAATGGTAGTGCTGAGCATTATGATCTGCATCTAGAGCAAAGTAAAACCAAAGTGTCAGAATCCAGGCAGCCCCGGTGGCTCAGCGTTTTAGCACTGCCTTCGGCCCAGGGTGTGATCCTGGAGACCTGGGATCAAGTTCCACGTCAGGCTCCCTGCAGGGAGCCTGCTTCTCCCTCTGCCTGTGCCTCTGCCTCTCTCTCTCTCCCTCTGTGTCTCTCATGAATAAATAAATAAAATCTTAAAAACAAAACAAAACAAAAAAACAAAGTACCAGAATCCTCTAACCATTGAAAATAAATCCAAAGTGTGGATAAAGGGCAGCCGGGGTGGCTCAGTGGTTTAGCGCCACCTTCAGCACAGGGTGTGATCCCAGGATCCAGGATGGAATTCCACGCTGGGCTCCCTGCATTGAGCCTGCTTCTCCCTCTGCCTGTGTCTCTGCCTCTCTCTTTCTCTCTCTGTGTCTATCATGAATAAATAAATAAAATCTTAAGGAAAAAAAGTGTTGGTAAAATCTCTGAAGTCCTAAGTGGGAGAATATTATATGCGTTCACATGGTTTTCTTTTTTTTTCCATTCCCCAGGCACATGTCTGTTTTATAATATGAGGTACACATGTATCATTTACATTTGGCCTAATTTATCATCTCATGGCTGAAACTGACAGGTCACCTTGCAAAATGCAGGGGAACACCCCTCAATTTTGCAAGCAGCATCTATTGATATTAATGTCACCTTCTCCCATCTCCCTCCCTGAGTGTTGTGAGAATACCATGAGATAGGAGTAGGAAGGTACTCAGAGATGCTTTGTGCAGTAGACAGGCCCAGTGTAATCTCGTTCCTTCTGACCTTGGCAAGAAGGAGCAGCCTCCACGTCAAGGTGCCCAGAGGAGAAAGGAGCTCAGTGGTGTGAGGACGGGACATTAGATTACAAGTGTGCATAATTAGAGCAAATTATCTTCATTAGAAAATAAGCAAATTATTTTCCAACTTAATGAATAAGCAGCTTCTAATGAACTCCAGTAGAGAGATTTGCTTTCAAATCTCAGTAGCTAAGCTCTGTGTTCTTTGTATTAATGTGTTGTTTTTATGGCCCACCTTAATGTTTTTCTTACTGTTGTCTATTGGAGTAACAGAATCTGAGAGATGAAAAGCAACCCCAGAGGTGATTCAGCCTCTCATTTTAAGTTTTAAAAAAGGAGTGGTGTAACAAGACAGGGATGTTCACTCTCACCACTGCTATTCAACATAGTACTGGAAGGCCTAGCCTCAGCAATCAGACAACAAAAAGACATTAAAGGCATTCAAATTGGCAAAGAAGAAGTCAAACTCTCCCTCTTTGCCAATGACGTGATACTCTACATAGAAAACCCAAAAGTCTCCACCCCAAGATTGCTAGAACTCATACAGCAATTTGGTAGTGTGGCAGGATACAAAATCAATGCCCAGAAATCAGTGGCATTTCTATACACTAACAATGAGACTGAAGAAAGAGAAATTAAGGAGTCAATCCCATTTACAATTGCACCCAAAAGCATAAGATACCTAGGAATAAACCTAACCAAAGAGGTAAAGGATCTATACCCTAAAAACTATAGAACACTTCTGAAAGAAATTGAGGAAGACGCAAAGAGATGGAAAAATATTCCATGCTCATGGATTGGCAGAATTAATATTGTGAAAATGTCAATGTTACCCAGGGCAATTTACATGTTTAATGCAATCCCTATCAAAATACCATGGACTTTCTTCAGAGAGTTAGAACAAATTATTTTAAGATTTGTGTGGAATCAGAAAAGACCCCGAATAGCCAGGGGAATTCTAAAAAAGAAAACCATATCTGGGGGCATCACAATGCCAGATTTCAGGTTATACTACAAAGCTCTGGTCATCAAGACAGTGTGGTACTGGCACAAAAACAGACACATAGATCAGTGGAACAGAATAGAGAACCCAGAAGTGGACCCTCAACTTTATGGTCAACTAATATTCGATAAAGGAGGAAAGACTATCCATTGGAAGAAAGACAGTCTCTTCAATAAATGGTGCTGGGAAAATTGGACAGCCACATGCAGAAGAATGAAACTAGACCACTCCCTTGCACCATACACAAAGATAAACTCAAAATGGATGAAAGATCTAAATGTGAGACAAGATTCCATCAAAATCCTAGAGGAGAACACAGGCAACACCCTTTTTGAACTCAGCCACAGCAACTTCTTGCAAGATACATCCACGAAGGCAAAAGAAACAAAAGCAAAAATGAACTATTGGGACTTCATCAAGATAAGAAGCTTTTGCACAGCAAAGGATACAGTCAACAAAACTAAAAGACAACCTACAGAATGGGAGAAGATATTTGCAAATGACGTATCAGATAAAGGGCTAGTTTCCAAGATCTATAAAGAACTTCTTAAACTCAACACCAAAGAAACAAACAATCCAATCATGAAATGGGCAAAAGACATGAAGAGAAATCTCACAGAGGAAGACATAGACATGGCCAACATGCACATGAGAAAATGCTCTGCATCACTTGCCATCAGGGAAATACAAATCAAAATCACAATGAGATACCACCTCACACCAGTGAGAATGGGGAAAATTAACAAGGCAGGAAACCACAAATGTTGGAGAGGATGCAGAGAAAAGGGAACCCTCTTACACTGTTGGTGGGAATGTGAACTGGTGCAGCCACTCTGGAAAACTGTGTGGAGGTTCCTCAAAGAGTTAAAAATAGACCTGCCCTACGACCCAGCAATTGCACTGTTGGGGATTTGCCCCAAAGATACAGATGCAATGAAATGCCGGGACACCTGCACCCCGATGTTTCTAGCAGCAATGTCCACAATAGCCCAACTGTGGAAGGAGCCTCGGTGTAAGATGAATGGATAAAGAAGATGTGGTTTATGTATACAATGGAATATTACTCAGCCATTAGAAATGACAAATACCCACCATTTGCTTCAACGTGGATGGAACTGGAGGGTATTATGCTGAGTGAAGTAAGTCAATTGGAGAAGGACAGTGTATGTTCTCATTCATTTGGGGAATGTAAATAATAGTGAAAGGGAATAGAAGGGAAGGGAGAAGAAATGTGTGGGAAATATCAGAAAGGGAGACAGAACATTAAGACTCCTAACTCTGGGAAACGAACTAGGGGTGGTGGAAGGGGAGGAGGGCGGGGGGTGGGAGTGAATGGGTGATGGGCACTGGGGGGGGCACTTGACGGGATGAGCACTGGGTGTTATTCTGTATGTTGGTAAATTGAACACCAATAAAAAATAAATTTATTAAAAATTTAAAAAAAGGGATGGTGTACAAAATATGGCCCAGAGAGATCCTGTGGGATCCTGTGACTTATCTAAGATCCCATAACTGGTCAGCTATCCACTGGACCAGGTCCCTAAGCATGGGTCTGACCAGCACCAGAAGGGCTGCAGCCAGACTCTGGGGACTGTCATATTTGCCCCTGGATTAGCTCTGTTTTCCTTCTGCTCTCTAGCTTTATTCTAGGCCCATTTTGCCCCTGTTGTCATCTTTCTTCCTCGGCACTGCTTCTGCTGGTAGAATGCTCTGGTCTGACCCCTGGTCTCTACCCTTCTCTATACCCTTCTAGCTCCAGGCCAATCTCCTGGCTCCTGGCTGTGCCCTGCGTGGCCTACCACCTGGCATGCCATCTCCTCTTGTCAACCCTAGGGCCTACAGTGAGTCCTTTCACTGACAGCCAGATCAGACATGGTCAAGCGTATCTGGGAGCCATCCACCCTAGTTCCTCTTCCAGAGCATTGGGGATCAGGAGATTGGGATAAAATTGGCCCAACAACCCAGATCACCTGATCCTTAATTCTGGGCCTTTTCCCTAATTTTTTAAATTAATGAACTTTATTTTTTAGAGGAGTTTTAGGGGGATCCCTGGGTGGCGCAGCGGTTTAGCGCCTGCCTTTGGCCCAGGGCGCGATCCTGGAGACCCGGGATCGAATCCCACGTCGGGCTCCCGGTGCATGGAGCCTGCTTCTCCCTCTGCCTATGTCTCTGCCTCTCTCTCTCTCTCTGTGACTATCATAAATAAATAAAAATTTAAAAAAAATTTTAGAGGAGTTTTAGGTTCATAGCAAAGTTGGGTAGAAAGTACAGAGTGTTCTCATACACCCCCTGTCTGCACACACATACAGCCTCCCCCCACTGTTGGCATCGAGCACCTCAGTGGTATATTAAGTGGGTGTCTGTGGAATACAAGGGCAGGTAAGCAGTCAGTCTCAGATCACTTTGTTCTGCCTTGGCATTCTCTGGTCTGGTAGTCTGTCCCCCAGGGCAGGTGGCTGCTGACAGCATCAAAATTCACGCATGGAGATAGCCCTGCTCTAGCCCTCTGCCTTCTCTGTCTTTCCAACTAATTTCAAATTCCTGGAGCTGGGGTTCCAATTGACTGTGGTTGGGTCAGGTATTCATCCCCAGGGCATCATACTGAGATTGGGGTTCTGTACAGTCATGGCTGCCAGGGGACTCCCCTCTGAGGACAGGAAGGAGAGTAAGAAAGAAGAAGGCAGTTTAGGGTGTCCTTATAAGCTGAGCAGATAACCCAAAAGACATCTACTATACCATGATACTGTATAATCCAGGGTCTCCTATAAATTTTCCCTCTGCCTTTTTTCCAAATCCTTTATTAATATTGGCCCCAAATTTCTGGCCATTGCCAGAGGTTCATCTTTGGACCTTTGCTCTTCCCCTTAGTCTCACTTTCTTAGAGTGTTATCCTTTGACTTGTACTTCATCACCAGCTATGAGGTCCCCTACCCCCCCGTCCTCCAAACCTGTGTAGACCTACCACAAGTGGCCACATCCAGAGACAAATGTCTTTCCTCTGAGACTGGGTCCCCACTTCTTACCTCTCATAAATAATCACTAAGCCTTTTTGCTCCTGCTTTGGAGTACTCTTGGCTAATAGGACATGTGGTACTGATTTTCTCACAAATAGCCACCCTCTGGATAATTTGGAAGACACATTGACAATGCACAGCGGTTCGCATTTTACATTTTAACACCAAGGCAATCCATTAATTTTCCATCAAGGAATCCTTTTATAATGGACACTTTCATAAAAGTTGTGAAAACTGCATTTGGAACAGCATATTTAAACCCTATGATGTTGAGCTGTTGAATTTATATGTACTTTCAAATGTTAGTCTTCCAGTTTTCTAAGAAAAGCAGCATTCTCTCTGAAATTGCCCGTTATATGGGAAATGCAGGTGATTACTGCTAATTCACATCTGTACTATCACCTAGGTGGCGAGTTTGGGGGTTTGGTGAAGCGCATTGGTATGCACTCATCAAAGGTTATGTGTATGTGCACAGTGGAAGGCATTTTTGTGGAAGGCATTTTATATAATTCCAAACAATTTAATAAAAATGTAATTCGACTGGGAAATCTACAGCTGGCCCTTGCAGAGTGCAGATAATGTTCCAGATTAAAGAGCTGAGGCTTTGTTCATTACAGTCAAATAACGTAAGTGTGTGAATTACCATTTCCTTGCCGTTGGTCTATTTCAAGAGTATGCCATTTTCCCACTATAATAATAGACTACATTTTCTTAAAATCATTTGATTATGATTGGTCCCGTCTATTCAGTTTGCAAATAAAAGGCTTTTGCAGTGATAAACTAGCTGTTTTAAAATAGCCTTAATCTCTGGTTCTGCTTTTGAACCGCTACAGGTCAGACTCTGCGAAAGGGTGACAGAAGCCGCTCGTGCTCGCGGGAGAAAAAGGAGGTAAATGTGGTCACTGGTGAAGGTGGGTGGGAAGCATCTGTGTTTGAAAGGACCTGAGGGAGCATGCTGGTGAGTAAGGATTCCTGGATTTCCTGCTTGGGTCTCTCTGAGTTTCAGGCTTGAATCCTGGACCAAATGAGAGGTGACACCTAGAATTCTCAACCAAAGTGTCACTCGTAGTAACAGTCTCTTACGAAGTGGATCAGTTAGCTTTGTCTGCGTAACAAATCAAACCCACATTTCAGTGATGTGAAACAACGGCTGTGCATTTAGTTCGTGATTCTGTGAGTTGTCAGTTTGGGCTAGGCAGTTCTGCTGATTTCAGCTGGACTTAGGCATTTGCAGTGAGCCACTGTGTCACCTTGGGGATGGCTGATATCAGTAGTGTGTTTTGGCTCTCTTTCAGTGCTTTCTCGTCTACCAGCAAGCCAGCCAGCTTTGTTCATATGGGGGTTCAGGGAGTCAAGAACATGAAGAGGGGAAGCTGCAGGAACTCTCAAGTCCTGGGCTTGGAACCAGCATGGTGTCACTTTTCCCACTTTGTTTTCTTTAAAGCAAGTCACATGGTCAGGCCAGATTGAAGGGGTGGGAATAGGCCTCACCTCTGGATGGGAAATCTACAAATATTGTGGCCATTCTTGAAACCCGCAGCACTGAGCCCACCTGCTCTGTACTTGGCATAAGGGATGAGAGAGACAGCCCTGATCTCAGGGTGTGCTTGGTGAAGATGGAAGGGATGTGCAACAGGATCATTATAATGCCATGTGAGAAGGACAAAGAGAGTGGAATTTCAATACAGAAAAGGGGTCTCCTGACTCTGCCAGTGGTCTCCAGAAAGGCATGCAGCAAAGCCTCTAAAAGAACAAGCAGCAGTTTTTTGGGCCAAGTAAAGAGCATAGTCAAAGTCCGAGAAAAACAGAAGGTTGCAAGATTACTGAGCCGGAGGGTACAAAGTGGAAGCAAGGACCCCGAGGTTATCACAGGGCCCTTGGATCAAGTCTCAAGCTCATAGGAGTCTGGATTTGAGTCTTAGGTTGTGGCAGATGGGTGTAGGGGTACCAGGGTGTGAAGGCATGTGACTCATCATAAGTATGGACCAATGTTGAAATTCATCAGCTCTTACCTGCTGCATCCTCAGAGTTGGCCTCACCTCAGCCAACTGAGGCAGGTCAAGGTTGGACCACGAAGGACCTCCTGCAGTAGCTGTCATCCTGCCCCCTCTTGTCTCCTTTCTCCTCTGTAGCCAGAATAGCCAGTGTGGGTTTTCTTCTTATTTAAGCATCCTACCTGGTTCGCAGGCTGGGACTTTGGTGCTGCTTGAAAACATCTAAATGTCAGCCCTGATGGCCATTCTAGAAACTGAAGCAGGGTGGGTTCTGTTGCTCCTTCCTGGTAGGAACATTTTTCTGGAAGCAGGAGCAGGCGTGCCTATCTCCCACAAGGTCCTTCCAGGGACTTGGAGGGTAGAGGAGCCAGAACAGGAGTGAGCACAGGCCCACAGGCTCCTGGCCTCCTTTAGGGAAGTGACCTAGGGTGGGGACCAACCCCTACACCCCTCCATCCCCCCAGCCAGAAATGAACTGTTTCAACCTAACAGAGGCTTTCAGTCACAGAGTAACATCATCACATTTATCCACATTAAGAGATTTGCTAGGAATCAACAGAGCAGGGCAGCAGGTAACTAGTTGAGATACTCGTTTCCACCTCTCTCTTTCTCCTTGGCAACAAGACTCCCTAATTGCTGCTTTCCTGGCTACTCCCATCATGCCAGTTGCCCGAGAGCATTTCAGATCACTCCTCTTCTGCAAAGTGCTTGAAATGAGAAAAAAACAGAGCAGAGATATTTATCACAATATCTAACTTTCACCCCGAAAGATATTTAAAATGGTTTTAGGCCTTTCTGAAAAAGAGGGTTCTGACTCTCCTAACAGGGCTTTTGTTTGGTTAGAAAAACAAGAGAAAGAAACAAAGAGCAAGCTACTAGAATGCTCATCTTGATATATTATAACATGCTTTTCCTGCCCTCCTCCTCCTCCCACATCCCTCCCCCATCACCTGCAAAATTGTACTTGCTGACACTCTGTGCCTTACACAAGATGCCAGGTATAGATCAGACTCTGTCACCATGAAAGGCAAGGAGAAGACAAGCTGTTTGGAACAAGCAGACAGGGAGGTGCATCATGTTGCTTCGGTAGTGAGGTGTCATAGACTTGCTCACCCAATGGCAGGTGAACATGCTGTTTCCTTCCTGGGTCGGGACTGGGTACCCGTCTGTGTGGTCATGGCACAACATGGCGAAGTGAGGAGGGGAGGCTGTTCTCAACGAGCTCATCAGGCCAAATTCAAGCCAAAGATGTTTTATTTGGCCTAGACTCTTATTATATTTTTTTGAAAATTAGATGCCTGCATTTACGACTTTCACATAAAAATGCCCACTTCTGGCTTCTTTGATAAAATGGAGAAGAGCATTCTTCTCTAAGGGAAGAGCAGAGGCCTTATTCAATAAGGCAACACTAGGGAATGGCTGGTGTTGAGGTAGGCACCCCGCTCTCTGTGGGGTCCTCCATTCAGCCATCCCCTGCCCTCCACACACAGCTACCCAGTAGCAAACAGGTACCAGCAACCATATTGTGGCAGCCCCGTGCCGAGTGCTGTGTGTCAGCAGTCACAAACACTGTTGCACACTAGAATAACCCAGGAGCTTTTTTTTTTTTTTAAGATTTTATTTATTTATTCCTGAGAGATACAGAGAGAGAGAGAGGCAGAGACACAGGCAGAGGTTGAAGCAGGCTCCAGGCAGGGAACCTGACATGGGACTCGATCCAGGGTCTCCAGGATCACGCCCTGGGCCGAAGGCAGCGCTAAACCGCTGAGCCCCCGGGCTGCCCCCCAGGAGCTTTTTAAATACCCCAAAGTTTAGGCCTCTTTCCAAACCAGTTAAATCAGAATCTCTGGGGGTGGGGCCCAGGCTTCAAAATTTTATAACCACCTCCTAACCACAGGTGAAAGCCAGTGCTTGGTCTGTGTTAAGTAACTCTTGTCCTCGTCCTTTCCTGAGTACTGCATGCCTGTATGGCCCCAAAACACCCCAGTTCTCAAAGCCCTCCCACAGATACACATAAAACCCCAACAGGTGCCAGAGGAGGGAGAGCAGGCTTCCTGGAAGAGGCAGCTTGAACCCCGAGGTCTTGGAAGGGCTACAGTCTTTGCAGAAACATGCATCTAATGGCTAGCTGGAAGCCAATAGATACTTTTCTCCGTTTAGCTAGGTAAAAATATTCTCGGCCTTGTCTCTAACAAGTATTCATGGTTTCTGCCTGTGGAGATTATATAGTGTTTATGGCCCTTGGTCATGAATTATTAATGATTTTGAAATTGTGGTCATTGTAGTTTACTCAAAAATCATTAGGAAATAAATTTATCACACAGTGCTCAAAAAAAGTAGAAAAGAAAATCACGAAGGAGGGAAAAAAAGTCTTTATTCATCAGCTCCCCAGCACCGTGGGGCTCATGGGCATGGCACTGGAGACACATCCTATGACACAGAGCCACAGGGGCCCCAAGAAAATGAATTAGTTCCCACAATGCATTCCTCCTGTCTCAGACAGATCCCAGTCATATGACCTTGGATGATTCTCTTGACTCCTCATACCGCCTTTTGAGATTTTTGTTTACTGGGCAGTAATGTGTTAAAGTACCCTGCACGATGCCAGACCTGTAGTAAGCATTCCATAAATATTCGTTGTTATGGTATTTTAATCATTTCTTAGCATGTCTAATATTTAGCAGAGAGATATTCATGTCCTTGGACAGAGAAGGTGCACAATTATATTTCTTACTGAAGGGGTCTCCCTTGCTCCAGCTGGACTTTGGGCTGATTCCAGCCTTCCAATCTCCTGGCTGTGTGCCCTCAGGCAGGTGGGCCCAGGCAGGCTAGATCCAGTGCCCCTACTCTGAAGCAGTCTGAGAGTCTCCTGTGATAATGCCCTGCTGCCTTTTGCAGCTGATTGGAGATTCTGAAAAATGCTCTTAACAGCACACTCATCGGCTGAGCTCACTTTGTAAAGGACTGCAAAAGTCATTTAACTCAACCACCTAGAAAATGTTAAGCTTTCCCTCTGCATGCAGGTACAAGCGTATGCACACACTGCATGCTTACACATACACACACATGCACAAGCACTTCCTGCTACTAAGCAAAGCCACTCAGTGCAAGGACTAGAGACTCCTTCCATCTTTGCCACATGGCAAGAGGAACTGGATCTCAGGAGAACACAGTGAAGGAGAGAGTCCAGGAATTAGGCTGCTTCCGGGGATGGGGAATGCTGGATGACCCTCTCTTTGGACCATCACAGACATGCCACTCTGCCCCTCTGGTCTATGCACCTGTCATTGTCTTGATGCTCTTCCCTATCCTTCCTTCTCCCTCCCCTTCCCTACCTTCCTTCTCCCAGTTCAGACACAGAAAGAGAGTCTGATTGACCTGGTAATCAATACCAAAGGGTATTCAGGGGACACAGTGCTCTTGATTTCAGCCCCATCAGATGCCCTCTCAAGAAGCAACCACAGTAAGCAATGGCTTGTGTGTCCTTCCAGAAATCCTTCCATAGCTGTGCAACTATGCAGAGCATATCTGTCCTTCCCTGTCCCAATGATAGCACAGCAACACATGCTGCTTTTTTTCTTGAATTTTTTTTTTATTTAATAACGTGTCTTGGAGAGCATTCCATAGCAGGACATGTGCACAGACCTCGTCCATTCCTCTTTATGGCTGTACAGTGCTCCATTGTGAATGCACAGAAACACGGTCCTTTCTTTGAAACCTTTAGGGCCAAAGGTATTTCACTGTTTTAGAATTTAGAAAGTAATACCATCCCAGTATGGCCTAGAACAACACCCTATAATCAAACATATTAATGTTATCTGCAGGGAAACATAAATATTCATACTAACCAGGATAGATAAAGGCTGTAAGTTTCATATTAGTTCTGATCCGGTTTTATACCAAATAAATGCGTGTAAGGGAGTGTGGACCTGTCCATAGATATATCACTGTCCCTGGTTGACAACCTTCTAGGCTACTAAGAGAATTTGCTGCTTTAAGAGTACTTTATCTTATTTTATTTTAAGATTTTTTTTTTATTATTCATAAGAGACACAGAGAGAGAGAGGCAGAGACATAGGCAGAGAGAAAAGCAGGCTCCCCGTGGGGAGCCTGATGCAGGACTCAATCCCAGGATGCCGGGATCATGCCCTGAGCCAAAGGCAGACAATCACTAAGCCACCCAGGTGTCCCTGTAAAAGTACTTTAAAGAATACCCTAGAGCAGACCTCTTTGTGCACAGGTCCAGAAATTGCCAAAGGTTAAATTCTTAAAAGTAGGATGACTGACTCAAAGGGTATGCACTTTTTATTTTTATTTTATTTTATTTTAATTCATAGAGACAGAGAGAGAGAGAGGCAGAGACACAGGCAGAGGGAGAAGCAGGCACCATACAGAGAGCCCGACGTGGGACTCGATCCCGGGTCTCCAGGATCATGCCCTGGGCTGCAGGCG
Organism: Canis lupus baileyi; assembly: GCF_048164855.1. NCBI lineage: Eukaryota > Metazoa > Chordata > Mammalia > Carnivora > Canidae > Canis > Canis lupus. The sequence continues at coordinate 58,566,618 of NC_132845.1, forward strand.
GCGCTAAACTGCTGCGCCACCGGGGCTGCCCGGTATGCACTTTTTAAAACTGGTCATTTCCATTTTGTCTCCCAACAGCATAAGAGAGGCAGTGCTTTTTGTTCTAGGCTACCTGGTAGCATACTGGCCAGATTGATGTGTGGCTGCCCACACCAGGACCATTTGATGGCCACCCCTGCATGCTCTCTAGTCCGCTTTCCTTAGCAGGGAGTAGGAGCAGGGCAGCTGTCCTGAGAAGGATTTGGAGGCATGTCTAGCACCTTGATTTCTGAAAGCCATCTGTCCCAGGCCCTTGGCTCTCAGCACCTTGTCTGGCTGGTTGCAGCAGCACCAATGGGACTGGTGACTTGTCCTGTAAGTTTCAGACTCTACTAGCCACATAGTCTGCAGACCCTTCTTCCTCATTTCAAGTCCCAGTGTTCTGGGCCACTTCAGCCTTCTGGGGAATCGGGTGCCAACCCTTCCATCATATTTATAGATTTCAACCCCTTTGTTTAAAAATTTTAAAAATAAAAAAAAAAATGAAGCAGGCAGGGGGGAGAAAAAACAATTCAAGTTGAGAGTCCTGTGTTACAAGAGCCTGTCCAATTTGACGGCTGATGTTCCAAATCCACACTTTTCCCGAAACGAAAGCTTTACGTTCACATTTCTGGGCAGAGAAGGACTAAATCCATTTTCTAGCCAAGTGCATTCCCAGTTATGAAGTTACAGCTGTCAGGCTTTCTGTCTCTTGAGGGCTTGGTTTCTGTAGGTCCGGGAATTTTGAAGTGGGAGGCCGTCAGGACATCGACAACTTCTGATCACTCCAGAGCAAACAAGTCACGTGGTGGGGTTAGAAGCCACTCAGCAAAGTAGTGGAGTCTGAGAACCCTGGAAGCAAACAGCCTGATTCCTAGTGGAGCCCCATCACTCAGGCCAGTTGCCTATTCTGCCTGTGACTTGATCTCCTAAAGAGTAGGGATCATAGAGAGCCTGCCTCAGAAGGTCGTGGGAAGAATTCAGTGATTCAATACATGTCAAGTGCTTGCAGGGGTGCCTGGCCACCTACGAGGAGCTCAATAAATGTTGTATCCTGTAATTTAGGACTGGCAGGGGCAGAGCAGCCTGTTGAGAAAGCTAATCCCTTCAGAGTCAGAGGTGGATGAGAGTTCTGGCCACAGAAAAGTGAGCTACAATTGGGCCAGTGTTCCTCACCCCTTTGGGGTGATGGAAACTCATCACACCCAAAGGCCAGCCTACCGTGAGACCCCTGCAATCAGGCCAGGAGCCACAGGAGATGTGTCCGCAGACCTGGTGCCAGGAACCCACGTTTGACAGCAAGGCCAAGACGAAAGCCTCAGAAAGCAAAGAGAATCAATTTCTGATAAAATGCCAGGAAGGAGATTGACGTGTCGGAAACCTTCCTGGTATCAGCTTAGCTTCCAGCACAAGATTAAACTCTAGGAAAAACCCATCAGAGAGCCGCAATTTGTGACCAGAGAGAGATAATGTTGACAGCTTCCCCTTCCCAGGTCTGTTTTGGATAAACAATGTGCCCTTCAACAGAGCTTCATCAGAGTTTTCTCCATTTCCAGATCTGAGGCATGAAATTGCCTTGAAAGTGTCTCCTTTTTCCTCCCAACCCCCAAATTCACTTTTGTAGAATACAGAATGTTGGTTAGAAAACAGAATGATACTGTCTAAGAGAAGGAGCTTCCTGCGAATTCCTCTTGAAAGGTATGTCTGCAGGGGGAGGAAGGGCCTATCAGAATGTAAGAGCTATCCCTTCAGTCTGTGGATCCCTCTGGAAGAGCAGGACAAGGGCCATGACAGTGGTAGGCCATGTGGGCTCCAGCCACCACTGCTGACCATGGGCACACTTCCTGTCCCCTCACTGGGCCTCCATTTCCTCTGCGTCCCCCAGTCTGACAAGAGCCATCCATCTGTGACATCCATTTCCTTAGGGTTCACAGGCTGTCTCTTGGACTCCCCTCCTCAAACTAGCTTCATCTAGAAAGGGAATTTGTTGCCTCACCTAGCCAAAAAGTTCTGGGCGCGGCTGAATGCAGTCATGCTCATTCAGTCCCTCTAGACTCATCCATGACAGGACTTTCCCCAGCAGGCTGTTGCATCTCAGAGCAAGCTAGCTGCCAGCAGCCCCAGGCTGGAGGGCACTTGGGGGAAAGGCACAGGCGCTGGAGCCAGACAGCCTGGGGTTGAATCCCAGTTCCTCACTTACCAAGTGCGTATCTGCCTGTGGGCCTTCATATGTAGAATGGGTATACTGGTGGTGCCCACCTTATCGGGTCATCGGGGGTGCTCTGAGCGGTGCCTGGCATGTAGTATACCCAGAAAAAGTGACAAGTGCTTTATCCACTCCTTTCCTTCCTATAATTACTATAATTATTTCAACAACTGTAGCTAGAGAGAGCAATGTGCGACGCATTGCCAGCCCAGGGTTTTATACCACTCCAGTGACGGGGATCGGGGTGGGGTTGGGTTGACCCCATGTGAAGCACATGCTGAGGAAGGGGTGTTTTCCCAAAGGATAATCAGGATCCTGTTACCAGAAGACAGGGAGGTGGGGAAGGCTAGACAGCAGGCAGAAGGCAGCGGCTGTCCAGCACACGGCCATCTCGCACTGGGGACAGTGGGGCTGACAGTAGTGCAGTTGTTAAATCCCCATGAGATCTCGTGAGGCGAGCAACATTTTCCTCCTCTTGTAAGTGAGGGACCTGGGCTCTCAGCAAAGAGGCAAGCTGTCCCAGCCACCGCAGCAAGTCCAGGGCCACGCTGATCCTCCATATTCTGTGCATCGTGAAAAGTGGCAAGTGCATGCCTCACCCCAGAGGGACCTCAGGCAAGTTCTGTGACCATCCCAGGGTCGTGGGGCAGCGCCCACAGGTCCAAGGGTTGAGGGTATTTGATCCATCTGGGCTGCACAAGAGCAAGTCCTGACTGCCTTGCTGCAAATGGCCCAACCCACACAGTACTGGGGCCTCATTGACAGCTTGGGAAGCACTTAGTTGCCCAAAACACTCACTTTGGAAATGTCTCTTATGGCTGTGGCCTCTGCTGTGTCACCAATGACAGGCTTCCTAATGTCTTCGTCCAGAGGCATACATTGGGTGCAGTTGGCACAGCAACTCGGCTGCATGTGGCTGTTACCTTTTCTTGGCCATCTTGGAAATGAGGCCCCAAGAGCAAGGATCAGTTTCTTTATCTGTAAAATGGGCATCTTCGGTACTTCCTCCCAAGTTTGAGGCCTCAGGGAGGTTAAGAGAGATGAACACACCAACTGGCTCTCTTACAGGTCACTTTCCCTCTTCTCCCCATGGACCCTATCGCTGGCAGAGTTATCCGGAGGACTACATCCATCCTCCTGGGGTCACAGGAAAGCGAATAGGAAGGCAGGGGCAATGACAGCCAGATCATGCCAAGCTGAGATAGATCTGATATTCTCTGCATCCCCAAATGCAGTTAATGACAGCTGGAGCCCAATCAGAGGTCAATAAAAAGAGTAGTGCCCTTCCCTGCCCCCACTATATGATTCAGCACAAAACTGTAAAGTATCAGGAAATTCATCGAGGCTCTCCACTTGTTTTCTGTTTCTTTTTTTGATGTAGAAACCTAAACTCTTTCTTTTTACTTTTACTAAAGATTTTTAAATTTTATTTCATTTGAGCAAGAGAGAGCATAAGCATGGGGAGGAGCAGAGGGAGAGGAAGAAGCAGACTCCCCACTGAGCAAGGAACTTGATGTGGGCTGGATCCCAGGACCCTGGGATCATGACCTGAGCTGAAAGCAGATGGTTAACCTGTTAAGCCCTGAGGCATCCTGAAACCTAAACTCTTCCAAAAAAAATTATTTGGGCTGCTCTTGCTTTGCCGATGCCCTGGAAGATGGCACAAGAGAGATAGAATGGCAGGAATAGTCAAGGACAGGGCAGGGCTCTAGCTCAGACTTGCCGGGGCTTGCATCCTGGCTCTAGCTGTGTGGCCTATAGCAAGTTATATTCTTTCGTTATATATTTCCGTGTCTCAATTTCCCCATCTGCAGAATGGAACTGAAAAGGGAGTACCTCAACACGGGGTTGCTGAGCGAAGTAGAGAATAGTGCTTGTGAAGTACTTGGAACCATAGCTGCACCTGCTGTTCAGGTGTGCGTGGCCCATCCTGGCGTCCTATCCATCTGTGCCACCAGGAGGGGGAGCACCAGAGGTGGGGCTGGTGCAGTCCACATTGGCAGGCACCCACCCGGGTCGGGCCTGCATTAGACATTTACCATCTCTTTCTGATTCCAGAACTAATGGATGCTAACTGTAGTGAAATTAGAAAATACAGAAAGGTACACCAATCTGTCATTGTCCTACCACTTAGATAATCTCCATCACTTGCTCCCATGTTTCCTTCTGGCTTTTTTGTGCACAGCTACCTGTATTTCAGAATTAGGGTCATGCTACTAGACAATTAGAAAACGCCTACTTCCATTCTTCTTTTCGCTTTTTATTTATTGAGATGTAACTTATGTATAATGAAGTGGATGATCTTAAGTACATAGTTTTAAGAATTTATACAACTGCATATGCATGTGTTGGCACTACTCCCATCAAAAGATAGAACATTCCTAGCTCCCCAGGAGACAACTTCATGCCAACTTCTTGTTCATACACCTCTCCAAGGGTATTATCTACATCCACTGTCTTGACTCGTAGAAAAGTTTTGCCTGTATTTAATTTTATATAAATGGAATCACAGAGTAAGTACTTATTTTATGTTTTATTGGTTTTCTTTTGAAGATTTTTACTTATTTATTTGAAGGAGAAAGAGAGAGAGCACATGAGCAGGGAGGAACAGCCATGAGAGAGGGAGAAGCAGGCTCCCTGCTGAGCAGGGAACCTGACACGGGGCTCCATCCCAGGACGCTGGGATCATAACCTGAGCTGGAGGCAGACGCTTAACAGACTGAACCACCCAGGCGCCCCAGGTTTCTTGTAAACATATCTGTGAGAGGGGTGCCTGGGTCACGTAGTTAGGTGTCTGACTTGGTTTGGGCTCAGGTCATGATCTCAGAGTTGTGAGATTGAGCCCCTCATCTTTTTTTTTTTTTTTTTTTTTAAAGATTTTATTTATTTATTCATGAGAGAGGGAGAGGCAGGCTCCATGCGGGGAGCCCGACGTGGGACTCGATTCCGGGTCTCCAGGATCACACCCCGGGCTGAAGGCAGCGCTAAACCGCTGAGCCACCTGGGCTGCCCTCGAGCCCCTCATCTGGCTCCATGCTCAGCACTGTCTGCTTAAGACTCTCTGTCCCTCTGCCCCTCCCTAAAATAAATAAATAAGCCTTTTAAAAACAAAAAACACTTGTGAGATTCATCTGTCTTTAAGAGTATCAGTAGTTTGTTCCTTATTGCTGTGGTATAGACCTTCAGTTCTTTTATTAGAAGAATTAAATTGCAAAACAATTCGGGTTCATTGTTGTCATTTTAAAAATTCCAAGTTTAGGCATTGAATAAAAATTCCCCTTGAAATTTACCCCAATATCATTCTTCTCCCTGGAAATAACCAGTTCTCAGTGAGATGTTCATCTTTCTGGACCTCATTCTGTTTGTACAATTCTGTTCATTGTTTCCATTGGGAGTGAATTTGGCTGCACATAACAGAAAACCCAGCTAATAATGGCCTAAGTTGGGGCTCAGCAAGCTTTTTCTGTAAAAGGTCAGATAATACATGTTGTAGGCTTCACAGGCCACACTGTCTGTCTCTATCATAACTACTCAGCTCTGTCATTATAGTGCGAAGGCAGCCGTATCAAATATGTAAATGAGTGGGTGTGGCTGTGTTCCAGTAAAACTATCTGCAAAGATAGGTGGCAAGCCAGATTTGGCCTATAGGCTGTAATTGGCTGACCCTTGGCTTAACAGAAGGGATTTGTTTGGCTCCAGTGGCAAGAAATCTGGAAATAGCCTCATAAGAAAAACCTAAATATTTGAGAATGCCTGCAAACTTGCAAATAGTGGGTATTAACAGTCTTTTATATTTTTGCCAATATTCTTGGTCCCTATTCCTGCATTTTGGGTAAATGCCTCTCTCTGATCTTTCAGCTCAGTGATTTTATCTGTATCTGTATCTGTTTCTAGGCTGCTCTTCACTGTCTTTTGATCTTTTTATTTAGATGATTAAATCTTTTCCTCGTGATTTCTAATTAATTCCTCTCCATACTAGGTTATTCTTGTCTGATGGAGACAATGTCCCCTGTTATCCCTCTAAGAATATTAAATATACTTAAAATACTCTGTTTGCATCATTATCCCTGTCTTTGGTTGTTGTTCCTTCTGTTAGTTGAGTTGGCCTGTCTCTTTCGTGGTGTGAGTTTTCCTGGAATGTTTTGTGATTGGTGCATGTGTGCTTCTGTGTTCTGTGAGCTCCTGTTTTCTTTGTGGAGGCCTTTCTTCCTTCCTTCCTTCCTCCCTTCTTTGACAGAGAGTGTGAGCTGACAGGGAGGGGCACAGGGAGAGAGAGAATCTCAAGTAGGCTCTACCCCCAGTGTGGAGTCCAGTGCAGGGCTCAATCTCACAACCCTGAGATCCTGATCTGAGCTAAAATTAAGAGTCAGATACCCAACCAGCTGAGCCACCTGGGTGCCCCTGGATGCATTTCTTTTTAGCCGCCAGTGATCATGTCAAAGGGGTGGAGCTTGCTGCAAGAAGTGTGGAGGTAATAGTTTGTCTTCTGAGCACAGGATCTTCCATTTCCTTCTGGTTATATCCTGCTTTTCTATCCCAGAGAACCCTGCCCCCCTCCAGGCACATATCCTCCAAGCTAGGTGGAGCACAGAGCTACCTGTTAGTACCCCCAACAGGAGTTTGCAATCTGTGTCTTTGAACCTTGACTTTGAGGCCTCTCCTTTTCCTGGAGAATGTGTTGCCTCTGGGTTTGGAGCAACCCAAGACTGCCTTCTCTTTTTATAACAGACCTTCCCAGCTTTTCATTTGGCCCATATTTCTTTTCATTAATCCAGTTCTGTTTGCCATCCCATTCTCAGGGATGTCTTGACATTTTTAATCTACCAGGAGCACCCCTCCTCATTTTCCCATGCTCTTATGGACTTTATTAAAGGGTGGCTCTTCTGTGGGTTTGGCCAGGAGAGGCTGATGTGTGTACTTGCCCTTGGTCTTCCTAACTCGATTCAATCTCAGGGTGACTCCTTGTTATAGTTCTCGCCTTCCTGGCCACTTCCATCTGAACGGGTTCATATTTCTCAAAAAACACACTGTACTGGAACCAAACTGAACATTCCAACAGTGAACCAATCCATGTAGAATATAGGGATGGCATGTGCTTGCTAATAAAAACTGGGTTCAGATACTAACTCTGCTCTCTACTCTATGGGCACATCCATTCAATTCTTTAAGCTTTAGCCTCCTCACCTATCAAATGGGACTAATGATTATAATACCTACCTCACAGATTCACAAGACTATCAGCTGAAATAGTACATCAAGAGTTTAACATGGGACCTGCCACACAGTAGGTGCTGAAACATACTAGTTCCCTTCCTCTTTCTCTGACAAAACTTCTAAGACACTCATTGTGTGCGCTGTGGCAGTGGTAGTTGTTGGCAGCCACACCACAGTTAGCTCATACTGAGCACATTAGCTAAAAGCTCTGTCTTTGTCTCATGAGCTTTCCTTAAGCCAGACTTCTCTCCTAGTGCCTCTCCTTGTATAGGACCTTTACCTTGGCTATGATGCATTCTATCAAGCTGTTCCTGATCCATCTTTAGCCTGTAGAAATTGATCTGAATGCAGATTCCATCATCCAGCTTATCCCGTGTGCCTCCCATCTGAATGTCATCTGCAGACTTAATAAACAGGCTTCAATGGCCATATCTAGCCATTGATAAAATTATGGCTTGGGATAGGACCAAGGACAAAACCTCATGGCATGCCACCCTTCAGGGGAAGAGTAATTTAGATGACTGTGCAAAGTTGATTAATTTGTCCAGTTCCTGGAATCCTATGTCCTTGTGGCTTGATTATAATAATATTAGCATCCATGTACTGGGTCTTATTTGCCACAGGCCAGGCACTGAGGTAAGTGCTTTTCATATATTTTTATTTTCTATAACAAGTCTGCAGGGTAGTATTTGCATTACCTAGGACTTGGTTTAAAAAAAACAAACAAACAAACAAACAATAACTTCAATCTAGCTTTAGCAGAAGAAGGACTATATTACTTCATTACAAGACTCTACAGTGTAGAGGTGCTTGGGTGGCTCAGTCAGTTGGGTGGCCAATTCTTGATTTCAGTTCAGAGCATGATCTCGAGGTTCTGGAATTGAGCCCCATGTCAAGCTCTGTGCCCAGTAGGGTGTGTGCTTGAGGATTCTTTCCCTCCCTCTCCATCTGCCCCCTCTTCCTGCTTGCCCACACGTGTGTACTCTCTCTCTCTCTAAAGTGAATAAATAAATCTTTAAAAAAAAAAAAAAAGACTCTACAGTGTGGGTGCTTCACAGAAGCCAAGGGCAGGAATGAACCTTGTGTTAAGAATGGTGAACCAGAGCTTATGACTTCTAGGGTCCCAGAAAATCCTCTCTATGGTTCTTATCTTTGTGTCAGCATCTGTCATTCTTCTCACTTGGTACAAACCAGCTTTCTCTTTCACGGTCCACCTGGCAGAAAGTAGTCCCACAAGCAACACCTGAGTTTGCTCCTTTCAAGACAGCTTCCAGATCTTCCCTGAACATGTGAATCCCAATTCCCCCAGGATTAGGGGCCTGCCCGGATCGGGTGCCTGCTCCTGGTCCAGCTACCTCCAGTTAGCAATGGGGTAGTAGTGTCCAGATGCGGCCTGTAGGAGTCTCAGTGCTGTAACCTGTGGCCACAGTACAGGCAATGTCCAGAATCCCCCTGCACACTTTACAAGTGAGAGACCCAAAGTCACACAGCTGGTAAGTAGAGAGGACAGGACTTGACCCTGGTTTTGTCTGATGCTCAAGCTTATGTCAATATAACATGCTTCTTATTCTGGGCCACATTGTCCCAGGGCGGCCTCTGTGGTGGGGTCAGTAAGAGCTGACCATGGTCTCAGGCCAGAGAGCTCAAGGGCCACCTTGTGCCATCACCATGGTCCAGCCCCAGCTCGGGGCTCTGAGATTCCTTGGCTTGTTGATTTGCCTGTTTAGTGATTCAGCAGATGCCATTACAGAACTCACAACTTTGTGGAGGGACCTGATCCTTAAGAGTATAACTACAGTCTTTGGAGTCTGGTAAAGCTAGATTCAAATTCTGGTGTTTCACTTTTCTACTGGTGACTCTCTGTGCCTCAGTTTCCATAACTGTAAAGTGGAGGTTATGCAAATACCTGCTTTATTAGTTGTTAAAACGATTCAGTGAGATAATACATATAAACTCCATGTGGTCAGCATAGAGTAATTGGTTCTATAAATGGTAGCAGTTTATCAACTCTGGACCAGGGAGAAGGTACAGGAGTCCAGAGGAGAAAGCCTGTACCTGAGCCAACAGGGCAGCGATGGGGGCCGTGGGCTGGCCAGGGTTTCAGGGAGGAAAGGACATCGGAGCTGGAACAGTGAATGGACAGGAGGATTGGAGTAACTGGCAAAGAAGAACAACTGCAAACACATGAGCATATACAGGAGCTTGAAGGACCAGCGAGTAAGTAGTTCATTGTGAGAGAAGCAAAGAATAGGTACTTTGAGCAAAGGGGGGGTGACTGAGGCCCCAGAGAGAAAACTTTGTTTACACCTTCATATATTGACTTAACAAATATTTGTCAAGTACCTGCTATGTCCCAGGCACTGTCCTGGGTCCCCTCAGTTCTGCAGTGAAGAAGTAGATACACATCTGTGGAGCTTGTGTCCTGGTGGCTAGAGGTAGACACTGAACAAATGAATAAGTGAGACAGGAAGGGTATCAGAGAAAAAACAAAGCAGGGAAGGGGGTGGGGAGTGCTGGGCATGGGGGATGGGAGGGGGTCCTCAGGAGGACCTTCCTGAGAAGGGATCAGAGTCTAAAGGATGTTGGCCAGGGGGTGAGGAGCTAGGACAAAAGTCCTGAGGGTGGAGACTGTGTGGCCCAGTTGGGTGGGGGGGATCAGGGGCAGGGAGGTAGGAGGTGAGAGGCAAGGACACAGGGGTAAATGCTGGGTCTTACAGGGCCTGGTGGCCATTTATAAGGACTTGGGTTTTTGTCTGAGTGAGGAGGGAGCCACAGGAGCATTTTGAGCAGGAGAAGGTCAGAACTAAACAGATTTTAGCAGGATGTGTGTAGAGAATAGACTCTGGGGCAGGGGCCTAAGCTGGAGATGGCTGAGGGCTACAGCAGAATCCCCCGTGGAGGTGATGATGGCTGTGATCGGGGACAGTGGAGGTATAGAGAAAGCGCTGGATCCTGAGCACTCTGAAGGGAGAGCCAGGTGGGCTTGCTGTTGGACTGGCTCTGGGTGGGAGGGAAGGAGAGGGATCGAGAATGGCTTTTAAGGTTCTGAGTACCCAGAAAAAAAGATTCATTAATTCCTGAAGCAGGAAGGGGTGGGAACAGCTTTTAGGGGGAAGACCAGGAATTCAGCTTAAAACCTGTCAAGACCTCGAGCAGGCAACTGGATATGAAAATCTGGAATTCAAAGGGAAAGCCATGTCAAGCTTCATCTATCTAGACTGTGAAACCATTGATTTTTTTTTTTTTTTTTTTTTTTGAGAGAGAGAGCAAGGGTTAGTGGGGTTGGGAAGATGGGTTGGGGGAGGCTGGGGAGGCATACACAGAAAGAATTGTAAGCAGGCTCTATGCTTAGCATGGAGCCAAACAGCAGGAGTGGATCTCTGGACCCTGAGATCATGACCTGAACTAAAATCAAGAGTCAGAGGTTGGGGCACCTGGGTGGCTCAGTGGTTGAGCATCTGCCTTTGGCTCAGGTCGTGATCCTGGGGTCCTAGAATCCAGTTCCCTGAGGGGAACCTGCCTCTCCTTCTGCCTATGTCCCTGCCTCTCTCTCTCTCTCTCTCTCTCTCTGTCTCTCATGAATAAACTCATAAAAAAAAAAAGAGTCAGAGGCCTAACTGACTGAGCCACCCAGGCGCCTCTTTTTTTTTTTTTTTTTTCTTTTTTGAGAAGGGAAGTAGGATGGGTGGAGGTCATTAGTTACACAAGTAATACATGAAAACAACTTCCTTGAGAAAATTATTTTCAAGCCTCTAGATAAGGCTTAAAATCCCTTTTGCCAATTCCCACTCCTCCCAAATCCCAGTCTCCCCCTCTGTTGTAACTGTTGTTGGGAGCATGCACCCTTCCAGACCTTTCTCTGGGCCTCCATATACCCAAGTGTATCTGTAAAATACACATCGTGCTTTGGGAGTGTGTGTATCGTAACAAAATGGTGTCATAATGAATATGTTGTTGGGCGATGTGCTTTTGTAACTCGTAGTTATCCTTCCTGAACTATGTCTTGGAGATCCATCCTTGGTGTTACAAATGAACCTAGGTCTTTATTTATTTGTTTGTTTGTTTGTTTGTTTTAACTTGTTATGGTATGGTAGGGCCAGACTGTGAGTTATTTGGCCATTTTTCCAATGGGAGGGCATTAGCATTTTGTACATTTTTCCTCGGGCACCTGTGTCTTTCCAGAGTCTTCTAAGGAGTGAAATGACTGGGTCTGAATAGATAGAAGCAATACCAGGTTTTGTTTGGTCTTGTTTTGATAGATATTGCCATACAGCCCCCCAAAGTGCCTCTGCCACCTGACTCGCCAGCCTTGGCAGGTTTTTAATGAGGGGAGCTACAGAGATCTGTGTTTTAGAGCAGAGCTCAGTAGTGGGCTGTGGGTTGTAAGGAGCGAGGAGGAAACAGAGACCATGGAATTTGTGGGCTGCTGTCCCACTCTTAGAACCAGCCTTGGGACAGAACACAGGCTACTCTAGGGGCTGGAAGAGACCCTCCCTGCTCTTTCCTTTCCTCCTGCACAAACGAAATGCTGTCTCTCCTACAGCCCACAAGCCTGGCTTCTTCCCTGCCAGCCAGTTTCTATTCCTAGACCTCCTCACCAGCTTGAAGTCATCCCCTTTTGACAAACACACTGGTCAAGACATTATAAAAACACTATTTTTATTAGAGCAGACCAGCTCCTCACTCATCGGGCCTCTTATCCCGCCACCAGCCTGACAACATTCTTTGCCTGCCCCCCCCGTGACGCCGCATCTAAGGTTGGCGCACAACCAGGGTTGTGATTGTCACCAACCCAGCGCCTGTTCTGAGGGTGTGATAGCAGCCCCTCTCTGGAGGCAGACCAAATCCTACACCCAGCTGCTCTCCCCAGAAACAGTTTAGCTCAGCCACAGCCCACACGGGCAAAGGAAAGTGGCGTCCTTAAAACAATTACGTCATCTTCCCATGAATTTCAGGTGGGTGTCCGCTGTGGTATAAAATGCCTTCAGGGTTAGCTCAGAGAGCTGGGTTGGGGGTCCACCAGGAGTTCAGATTTTGTGCTGCTGGAGCTAGAAACTTCTGAATATTTCTAATCAGCATCATCTTTATTGCTAACATGTAACGATCATCTATTACACGCCAGGCCGTATTCTGAACAGTTTATGTTTATAAGGGGGATGCTTTCCATCATACCTATTTCTTTTGTTTTTTATTGAGATCTAATTGCCGTAACACAAAATTTACCATTTTCAGGTGCACAATTTCAGTGGTAGTTAGCATATTCATAGTGCTGTGCGATCATTGTTACTACCTAATCCCAGAATGTGTATATCCCCCCAGAGAGAAAGCTGTACCCATTAGTGGTTACTCCCTATTTCTCCTTCCCCCAGGCCCTGGCATCCATCAGTCTGCTCTCTTTGTCTGTGGATTTGCTTGTTCTGGACATTTCATATAAATGTCTGGCATCTCTCACTGAGCATAATGTTTTCGGGGTCCACCCATGTTGTAGTGTGTGTCAGCACCCCATTCCTTTCTGTGACCTAACAACATTCTGTTGTATGGAGATAGCACACCCTGTTTATCCATTCATCCATTGAAGGACAAGCCGGGTTGCTTCTGCTTTTTGGCTGTTATGCACTATGCTGCTAGAACATCATCCTAGTTTGACAGCCAAGAAAACTCAGACACAAGTACCATTTGCCACTCACTCAAGCAGGATGGGATTCCTACCCAGACATCTGGCTCCAGAGCCAAGTCCCAGCCACCCCTCCCAGCTGCTCGGCAGTCCAATGAAGACCCGGGAATTGAGGGCCTATGTCATATACCTCCATGGCAACCATATTTCAGAATTAAAAATTGGGTCCTGTGGGGGCGCCTGGGTGGCTCAATTGGTTGGGCCACTGGCTCTTGATTTTGGCTCGGGTCATGATCTCAGGGTGCAGGGATTGAGACCTGCATCAGGCTCAGCAAGGAGTCTGTTTAAGGATTCTTATTCTCCCTCTGCCCCTCCCCCTGCTCCTGCTCTCTCCCTCTCCCTTTCTCTCCTTCTCCTTCTCTCTCAAATAAATAAATTTTTAAAAATTGGATCCTATGGTGCAAGGAATTCGTCATAGTTTTGGGACTTGGGTCTGTCTTATTTGCATTCCGGACCATGTAGGAAGTCCTGGCTGAATCATTATTGTTCATGCTGTCCAAAATGCATTTGTCAATGTCTTTAATGTAACAAGACTCAGCCGTGCCCTGGAAGCTCATGGTCAAGGAGGAAAGATGTGCTATCTTGGCTCCCCAGGAAGCAGACTCTAGGAGGGAGATATGTTGTTGGGGGGGGGGGGGCTCTGGAATGATGTGAGACTGGGCAGAGGAAGGAGTTGAGTGGTAATCTGGCCTTGGTAATCCCAAAGTAAACTCTGGGATGGGTGGAGCTTCAGAGACATTCCCAGTTCCGACAAGGAGCCTCAGTCTTTGTACCCTTGGCATCAACCCGTGTCTGAGAGCCAGCATCACCTGGCTTCTTCCTGGGAAGGGATCAGCTGTGAGCTGCCCACCATCACTGGTCCCGGTACCTGGGAGTCATCTGGGCTGCATCCACAGCAGCTTGGCTGAGAGCTCCTACAGAGAGCGGTCCATGAGAAGGAGCCAGGAGCACCACTGGGGGCAGACCTAACCCTGCCTGGGATGGGGGTGAGCAGGGAGGAAGGTGCATCTTCACTGTGCCATGAAGCCTTGAACCCCAAACCTCTATACCCAACTGCTAGCCCATGAACCACTCCTCTTGGGTGCCTCAGTGTCTCAACACAGCTGCCCCAAACCAAAGTCATCCCTGCTCCCTGCCAGCTTTCAGTGCTCAGAGAATAACAATGCCATGCCTCCCATTACACAGGCCAGACACTGCAAGCCTTCAGCATCTCTCCTCCTTCATGTCCTTTCTCCAAACCGTCATCCAGCCCTGTGCCTTCACTTTGAAAGTATCTTCTCCCTGCCTCCCCCTTTTGCTGACCCCTCTTGTTGTCAGAACACCCAGAGCAGCCTCCTACCTCCTCCTAGCACCCATCCTTGGCCACCTCCATCGTCCTATTCCCACGTCCCCTACCTCTGCTCCAAAAACCTGTTGTGGCTTCCTGGTGGCCTGGGGTTGAGGGCAAATCTTGCTGTGGACCACATGGCATTGGTGGTCCAGCCCCTCAGCCCATGTCATTCCCCCACTCCCCTTCCTGTCTCCAGCCCCGCGGAGCTTTCTTGTCCCTCCTGTTATTTGCACCTTCTTGCCACATGGCCTTCCGATGTGTGTCCACTCTGCTTGGAACACACTCTCTTCTCTGCCCCTAATTACCTTGTTTACCCTTCATGTTTTGGTTCTGTGTTGGCCCTCCATGAAGCCCCAGCTGCCCCCCCTGCTGTTATCATGTGTGTCCCTGTAACACTGCTCAGGGTGTCCTGTATCTGCCTCCAGAGTGCTTGAAATGGTACACGACATATATATGGTGGCAGGCTCATTTGTCTAAAATTGGGCGCCTTCCCAAAAGCATCAGCTCCAAAGGCGAGGGAACTTGTCCTGGCACAGGCCAGGAGGTGCTCAGGAAGCCTGAGAGCTTTTCCTGAGGAAAAGAAGGAGGGGGGTCAAGGGGGTAAAGAGAGGGAAGGAAAGGATCATGGTCCCATGCCGTCTGGGGGAGGGGATGGGGGTATGGGAGCTGATATGACCTGCTTTCCTTATATCCTAGATCTCCATGAGCTCACCTGGCAAACATTTGACTGTAGTGGGTGAGGGGATGTGGAATTTAGGCCCTCAAGCCCACTCTACTGCCCCAGATTGGAGCATGAGATTCCCCTCCCTTCCTCGGGATTCCCCCCCTTCCCGCCCCGCCACCACCCCAGCACCTGTCACTGACTTGGTGGGCTTTGCCCTTCACCAGGCTAAAGCAGACCTTAAATGTCGGAGGCTAGTCCCTCTGGCTATCCCCTGAGATCAAACCAGTGTGCTCTGAACATTTTCCATCCCAACCCCCAGACACGCTTCCAGGGCTCCTTGCCCTATGCTTTTACACACTTTATCCCCTGCCTGGATGCCCTTCCTGTCCCTCCCCTGCCTTCCCCCGACCATCTAGTGAGCTCCTTTACAAGCTGGCGCTGTCTCCTCTCCTCTTCTCTGTAGAGCCAGCCCAGCCCTGGGTGGTGCCTGGCATCCACGCTCTCTGCCCTGGGCCTTGGCATTCATGCCTCCCGTTGGTAGCAATTATCCCACGGCATCCAAGCATTTGTGTTTCAGGGACCGCCCTGCTAAGTTCTTTAAGGACAGGGATCTCGTCTTCCTGCCTTCCTTTCCTTCTTTTCTTTCTTGTTCCCTCCTTCCCACAATACTCTGCGAGCTCCTTGTGTGTGCCAGGCCCTGGTTGGGGGCTGAGAGGTACAGCCCTCCTTTCTTGGCTCTGCTGTCCCGGCCCATACCACAAACTAACAAATGGAGATACTTTCAGAGAGAAGGTTTGGGAGTCAGGAGAGGCCCCAGGAAGGGCCCCCATGCCCACAAGCAAGGAGGAGACCTTCTAAAAGGGCTCAGCTGCTCTGAGAAACAGCCAGAAGGGCTATGAGCCTGGGGGCAGGGCAGAGGAGGCAGGAGTGAGGTCAGGGAGGGTGGTGGAGCCAGATTCCATTCATCTCTGCTTGTCTCTGGCACAGCTCTCATCCCATAGGAGAAGCTCCAGGAATATTTGTGGAATAAATAGAAAGGGGCCCCTGAGTGTTCCCGCCTCTTCAGAGGGCTAGAGGCGGCCCCTGTCTAAGGGGTGAGCATCCTTTCTGACCACCAGGGGATGGATGAGTTCTGTGGGAGATTCATTCCCTTAGAAGGAAAAGTTGTTGGTGCAGATGAAGTGGTGGTGAAAGACATTGGAGAAGAGAAAATCCCAGCTAGGCTAAGTGGCCCGTCCTGCAGGATTGGAAGGCTCTGACGCGTAACAGCCGTCTGAATGAGTTTAGCACAAGCTTGAGAGTGCAGAAGTGAGCAGGCCTTTTCCATCAGTGCTGCAGACTGGGCTTCCAGGGATCCTGCCAGCCGAAACCCCCTACAGAGCTCTCCTTAGCCCCAGCCCATCCCAACTCACATAAACCTCGATGCCGTGAAGCCATCTTCTCAAAACCCTCCAAGAGCTTCCTGGTACCTCAGAGTAATGCCAGAGTCCTCAGCATGGCCTCTGCCCTGGTCCACCCCAATCCTCCCCTTCGCCCCACCTTGCTCACTCTGTTCCTCCAGCATGCCATCATGCTCCCACCTCAGGACCTTTGCACTTGTTGCTCCTGCCACCTGGAAAACCCCTTTATCCAGATTCCCACAGCTTTTCTTTCACTTCCTTCAGCCTCTTCTTGAATGTCACCTTAGCAGAGGCCTTCCCTCACCCCATGGCTAAAATAGCACCTCCCACCCCCACCCCCACTCCCCAGCCTTCCATTCTCCGCAGCACTTAGCACCATCTGAAATACTACCTATTTACTTATTTTTTTTTATTGCCTGTCTCTTCTCATTAGAATGTAATAGCGGAGACTTTGATGTGCTTACTGTTCTTCTCCAGAATAGGCGTTCGATAAATATTGAGCGAACAAATGAATTTGTAAAATGAGGTCAGTGCTGTCCAGCTTGCAGAGTGGCTTGGAGTTTCCCAGTGTGTGGTTCGCTTTCTTCCACGGCACTGTAGGTGGCTCGTAAAACATGTGCTATTTCAGTAGGTCCATATTTATGTCTGCCTTCTATTTATGGCAGGTGATAATGATTTTCCATTTATGGCATTAATATGAAATTTCCTTTTTTAAAGTAAACTCATTCAGGATTAAAAAGAGAAATCTATATTTGCCAGCCTGAAAGATAGTTTATAACACAACATTGCATTCTTACAAGAAAACTTTTCTGAGAATTAAAAAGAAACATTCACTATTTTCTAGCAGATACAGATTGAAAATGATTTTTTATGTAGGTACGTAAGAAAAACATTTTCACAGAGACAACAGTGTGTCTGTATCAGTGTCCTGAAGTCCAGGAGGAAATCCTAGATTCTAGATCTGCATCGATGTTCAACAAACCCTGGCACCAAGTATAAAATCTCCAGGTGTGTGTTGGTAGCAATAAATGATGGTACATGGCAGGGTAGTGAAGTAATCAGTGTAAGTCTAAGGTATTTGAGAAATAATCCAAACTCTTCCTATGATTATTCATCTCGTGTGTGCAAAGCATGTGATTTTGTTAACCCAGTCTACCCAGGGCGTGAGAAACTCAAATCTTTGCTGCTGTGCCTTGCCTTATTTCGCTCCAACCTCTAGGGGGTAGTATCTGCCGATGCTTTAGCTTCTTTTGTGATGGAGCATACTGAATGCAGAGCATTTTTTGTTCCTGTTTTGAGGATGGGATATGTTGTTAGCAAGAACGGTAAAAAAGGAAGCTCAAAACTATCCTTTTTCATTCGGCTAATCTGCATTAAGGACTTAACTACACATCATGGGCATTCTAAAGAATGGGATTGTTAGGAGAACAGAGCAGTTGGCATTTGGGGGTGGGTTTTGAAGGGAGAATAGGAGTTTAGTACTTTGGGATACATTGGGATTGTCTTTTATTGTGGATTTAGGGCCATCACTGAGACCATTCCCTAAGGGATCATTGTAATCCTCTACTGACTACTCCTCTGAGCCTTAGGTCACAGAACAGACTTTAGATTCAGGCGGTCCTGAGTATTGGCTTTACTGCTGTGCCACCCAGAACTCACTCAGGTGTTGTGAATCTCTCTCTCTCCCACACACACAAACCATTCAAATCGGCTTGAGTAAAGAAAGCTATGTGACTGGGCAGCCCAGGTGGCTCAGCAGTTTAGCACTGCCTTCAGCCCAGGGCATGATCCTGGAGACCCGGGATCGAGTCTCATGTCAGGCTCCCTGCATGGGGCCTGCTTCTCCCTCTGCCTGTCTCTGCCTGTGTCTCTGCCCTTCTCTTTCTCTCTGTGTCTCTCATGAATAAATAAATAAGATATTAAAAAAAAAAAAGGTATGTAGCTAAAATCTGGGTTCAGGCATGGCTGGATATGGGAGTTAAATATGATCAAGAGGATCTGGTTTCCTTGTGGTCCATCTCTTTCTGTCCTCAACCCAGCAGCCAGCTGCCTTGGTGTTGGCGTCACTCTTGGACAGATATCGCCATGAAACACACAAGGATGTTCACCATGGTACACCTAATCAGTTGATAAAAATGACTTCCTTCATGATGGCCCTAGTAGCTCTCTGTTCCTATCAGCTAATAATTCTGGGGGAAGAGGCACGGGGACTTGTCCAGTGAATCCAGTCAATCCCTTGGTTGAGTCTGTTGACCTGGCATGAGGGCACATGCCTAGCCCTGAGCCAGTCACATGGCCAGGGAGATGGAGTCCCTGGTTGGCCAGGGTACCACATGGACTGAGAGTGGAGGAGAAGTGGTTTCCCAAAGGAAGAGCGAGGTGATGTAACCAGAAGGAAATGAAATAGACGCTGAGCCGACACAAATAGCAAATGTGCCTTAGCTCCACTTAGTTGCTTTGTGGCCATTAGGCCATTTGCCTCAGCTTTCAGAGCCTGTAAAATGGGCTTAATGATCTCAGAGCGTAGCATGACTGCACACAGCCACCATAAGCATCCCCAGAGAGCATAAGAAATGGCAGCTATGGCAGCCTGCAGAGCTGGGCCCCAGTAATCTGGAGCATTGGTTCTGCTCCTAAATTGTCCCTCAGGTTAGGGCGTGAGCCTGGGGGGAGGTAGGGTAGAAGAGGGGCTCTGTGAACTCTGCAGTGCCTCAGGCCTCATTATTAAACCATCCAAAGTTCGTGTTCTTCCCTGCTGGGACCTGACACCAGTGAGGCTAGGTCCCCGGCATTCACCAGCCCTGGAGACGGAGTCTGCAGCTCTCAGCTGCTTGTTAATGCAGCTCACACACTGGCACTCGCTAAGTCAGCCCTGTTTAGGAGAATTCCAATATTCTGGCCTCAGAGGAGCATGTGATTCCTGAAATATAGACTCTGTCAAGCACCTTTAAGCATAGCCGATTCTCGGCATTTCTTTCCAATTCCATTTTTTCCCCTAAAGAGAACTAATAGTATGGCCATTGATAAGGTTCTGTACCGTCTCTGGGGCTGGCATCAGGGATAAAGATGATGAGGATAACAGTAGTGGTATTGACACTTTGTGTCCATGTCACATCCAAACACCTTAAGACCCTTTGCTATAGGGCAGCCCCGGTGGCACAGCGGTTTAGCGCCGCCTGAAGCCCGGGGTGTGATCCTGGAGTCCCGGGATCGAGTCCCATGTCAGGCTTCCTGCATGGAGCCTGTTTCTCCCTCTGCCTGTGTCTCTGCCTCTCTCTCGCTCTCTCTGAATAAATAAATAAATAAATCTTCAAAAAAAAAAAAAAAAAGACCCTTTGCTATAGCTAACTCGCGCAGTCTCCACACCCACCTCTTGTCAAACCCAACTTCTGGCCAGTTGGGAACATTTCAAGCTTTTTCAAGCCTCCTCCCGCCCCCGCACACCTTTGCCCATACTGACCCTATTGCCTGGAATGCCTTTCCCTTTTCTTGTGGGCCAGAAAATGTTTCAGGTTTAAAATCCCAGCTCAAATGTGTCTGTATTTATTCATTCACTCAACCCGTATTTAGGGAGGGTGCATTGTGCACCCGGCACTGTCTTAGGGGCTTGGAAGACACAAATGATCAAAACAGACCCAGTCCCTGCCTCCGTGGAATTAATACATAAGAGGTGTAGTAAATGAGATAAAGGAGATAGTATGTTAGGGAGATTGGAAGTGAAGATGTGATGCACAGCTTGCAATTTTATTTTATTTTAGAAGATTTTATTTATTTATTTATTTATTTATTTATTTATTTATTTATTTATTTATCTGACAGAGTGAGAGAGCACAAGCAGGGGGAGCAGACAGAGGGAAAGGGAGAAGCAGGCTCCCCACTGAACAGGGAGCCTGATGTGGGGCTTGATCCCAGGACCCTGGGATCATGACCCTGGGAAGGCAGATACCAAACTGAGCCACCCAGGTGCCCCTGGCTTGCAATTTTAAATAGGGTGGCCAGGGAGGACCTCTCTGAGAAAGTAAGATGTGAGGCAAGTCTTGAAGGAGGTGAGCAATCTGGGTATTTATCTGGGAGAAGAGCAGCATATCATGCAGGACTGGTGAGTTGAAGGCTCTAAGGCTGGAGCATGCTGAGTATCAAGGGTCCTGGGATGAAGGGAGGGGAGAGGAGTGGTAGGAGGTGGGTCAGAGACATGAGTAGAGGCCCAGGGCCCTGCTGACCACTGGGACCCGTGAAGAGTCCCGAGCAGAGGAGTCACATGATTTATCTTAGCTTTCATCAGGACCCCCTAGCTGCGGCAGGGAGAAGAGACTGCAGGGGTGAGGGCAGGAGCAT
Organism: Canis lupus baileyi; assembly: GCF_048164855.1. NCBI lineage: Eukaryota > Metazoa > Chordata > Mammalia > Carnivora > Canidae > Canis > Canis lupus. Next base: position 58,587,459 of record NC_132845.1, read on the forward strand.
GAGGGGGCCCAAGCCAGGGTGTGGCAGGGAGGTGGGGGAGAAATGGTTAGGTTTTGAGTATCTGATTGTTTCCCTGGGAGACTAGGGCCTGGCCATGCCCTGGGGAGACTTCCTAGGTCCCTCATTCAAATCCTTGGCATACCATTTTATACATTTGATTATGATCATTTGTCTTCTTTCTTTGGTCTCAGATGCCTTGGGTAATCTGTTGAAAATTACAGATTTTCTTCCCGGAAAAATACCCTCATGCATTCAATCGAATGGGTGTTCCGAAAAGCCTCTGCAGACCATCCTCAATATTAGGACCCCTGGCTAGTATGTTTGCTTGACTGGATGCACAACACCCGTACCAGGCACGACAGGACCATGCGGGGCAGGGCCCAGACTGGTGTCTGAGTATGGCCTATAGATGAGTACACACAGTGGGTCCAAGCTTTTGTTAAACCCTCGTGCATGTGTGACAACACTGGATCAATGTTTGCTGGAAGATGGTGATGATGAAGTTGGCACTTTATAGGGGTCTCACACCTTCTAGGGGTGCCTCCCATACAAACGTCTCCAGGTTTAGCCAGACACATAAAGCCTCCGCAAAGTGAAGTGTGTGGTGCTGAGGAGGGTCTGTGTCTGGTTTCTGATTAGGGCTGGAGGGAGTGAGAGTGAACCAAGTTGGTGCTTAGCCAGCCTCAGTACTCACCATCCTACAGCTGGATGGTGGTGAGGCTGAGACTCTTCCCCTATCCTCCCCCTATAATCTGGCTGGGGAATCAGTGAGAAGACAGGAAAGGATCCTAAATCACTTCTGCTTTTCTCCTAGTGGAGCTGTAGAGCTGCCCTCTGACCTTACTGTTAACCCCCGTTTACAGACCAAGGCCACTGAGGCTCAGCAAAGGTATGTAGTGGAGTTCAGGGTTCACCCCCAAGTCTCCAAATCCCCAGATAATTGGTGAGCAATATATATAGTTAAATGCTAACAACTTAGCACTTAATTACGTACTATTGCACATTGTATTGTATATAATTTAATGCTAATTGCAGGGTTTCGGAATGAGCTGAAGAGAGTGGGGCGAGAATGGCAAGGGAAGTTTTCGTGGAGGCTTTGGGAACCCAGCTGGGCCCTGGAGAGGATTTGGGTGGAGGCTGGAGGGGATGGAGTAGATTTCTGGAAAAGGGAGTAGAATAATTAAGGCCGGCCAGGTAGGAATGAGCATGGGGGGAAGGGGGGAAGCTAAGATAGTACTATTTAAATAATGGAGCTCTATAAATGCAAATATACCTAAATAGTCACTGAGAACCTTCTATGTGCGGCGTACTATGCCAAGTCCCTTCCACTGTTATTGCTTCCAATCCACATGTAACCCTATTCGGGAAAGAAAAATCCAACCAGACAGGTACTGTTATTACTTCCATTTTAACAGAGGAATAAACTAATGGCAGTGTTGCTACTCTGGAGCCAGGCCTGGTCTCAGAGCTCATGTTCTCCCCAGCTCGAATTCAGAGACCGTCTGATTAGAGGTGGGCTAGGCTCAGGCCTTGCTACTCCAATTGTGGCCCATGGGCATTGCCTGTGAGCTTGTTAGAAATGCAGACATGGGCCCCTCCCCCCTAGTCCTACCCGGAGTCAGAACCTGCATTTCAACCTAGTCCCGGGTGATTTGTGTGCATGTTAGTTCTAGCATTTGAGAAGCACAGAAAAGCACGGGGCTGGTGAGAAGTTCGGCTTGGATGTGTGCCTGTGCTGTTCAAGGCTTTGTGATACATCACTCTCCCGGCAGAGGCGAATAAATGCATTCTCGGATGGTCTGAGGTACAAGCCTAGGGCAGCCCATCACAAGCTGAGCTCTCTTTGTCATCTTGTATTTCATCTAAAAATGTCACTGAGTGTCCATTCTACACCATAATCTATCAGTGGTCATTTTGATATTTCAAAATGGTTATGTAAATTGCCATGGAGTAGGATGGGTGTTCTCGGAAGATGCGTGAGATGGGTTTCTTTGTATCTTAAATGGGTAATAATAACCACTTTAAGAGCTCTTGCAAAGATCAAAGGAGAATCATGGATATGGAAATGCTCCACATCAGACACATGCTATTTTGGAAGGGACTGACGATCCTCCCCAGACCCAGTGTCCTGCAAACAGCTCTCAGAGGGCTGAGGTTGAGCTCTTCTCACATTCAGGGCGAGTGAGGCAGGGCTCAGTCCCAGAGAGCACGAAGTCACCTGGCATCTCAGGAAGCCAGGGAAATAAGAGAATAGGGTCAACTATTGCTAATTTGTTTGTTTACATTTCCTTCCTCATGCCCACTTCCTGATTGTTTGGCCAGATGAGCTAGCAGGAAACCCCAGTGAAACTCAGAAGTTTTGGGGACATTGGGACAGGAGAGAAAAGGAGAGCACTTCATCCTGTCCCCAAGTGGGCCCAAAGAGTAGGGCGTGGGGGAAAAAGGTTGTGGGAAGTGGGATGACAAGGAAGACGTAAGCAGATGGCAACAACACAAGTCCTACAGGAAAGGAGACAAGAGAGGGGATTGGGCTGTCAGCACTGGACCAGGAGTGACCTCGGGTTTCCATCCAGAGGGCCCATTTCCTCGTAACTGGAAAGAGAAGATGAGGAGAGAGGCCCAGAGGGGTGAAATGGACAGAGACGGTGCAAGACAAGGGAAGGGAAGCCAGACAAGGCATCGGAGGGCAGAGAGGCTCATTTACAACTGCAGAAGCCAAAGGAGGAGAATTTGGGGACAGACGGGGAGGTCAGCAGTCCTCCATGGCCCAGAGCAACTGAAAAGGAGGAGCACAGGAAAGGCTATTTATATATATTTGGTTAAGGAGGTTATGGGTCACCTGTGGATAGGGTTGTGGTCTTAAAGCCAGATTTTGAGAAGAGGAGAATGATGGGGATTTTCTTTTCTCTTCTTCCCATGGTGGCAGTTAGGATTTTCACACAAACTGCATTTCTATTGCAAATGTCTTACTTGCCTTTTAAAACTTAATCCATGAAACTTGTGACCAGAACCAAGCCTATATTGTCTCTTTAATCCATCCCTTGGCAAAAAATAAAACAAAAGGTTATTTAAGAAAGAGAAAATTAAAGAGCATTGTTTATAGTATGATCCTATTTTTGTTTAAAACAATGTCTGTGGGGGCACCTGGGTGGCTCAGCTGGTTAAGCGTCCAACTCTTGATTTTGGCTCAGGTCATGATCTCAGTGTCATGAGATTGAGCCCCCCTCAAAAGAAAAAAAAAAGAATGTCTGGGTTTGTGTATGTGTTTATAAATATGTATGTAAAAATATGTATGTATATGTATATGATAAAAACATCTAGGGGAATATATATCAAGTTATAATGGAGGTTTTACTGGCATATACATATGTCACTTTAAACACGTATAGTTTATTCTGCATTAATTATCCCTCCATAAAGCTATAGAAAATTAGAATAGGGGTTATCTCTAATGGTCAGTTTATGGTACATATGACATAATTCTTTTGGCTACAAACGATAGAGACTCAGCAGAAACTTCTAAAGCAAGAACTAAATTGTCCAGATACTTCTTCAGACATGAGTGGATCCAAGGTGTCAAGTGACGACTTTAAGGATCTGTCTCCATCTCTCGATGCACCTGCTCTCTCTGTTATTGACCTCATTCTCAGATAGTTCCAGGCCTGTGTCTCATCAGCCTAGCCCCTCCCCAATGGAAAGATAGCAGCTCTTCCCCCAAAAGGATCAGCAAAGGCTCAGGGCTGACTTTCAAGGGCCTGGCTCAGGCCATGGCTCATGCACAGACCAGTGAATCACTGTGGTTGCAGGCAGCACTGTGTGGATTGTCAAGGCTAAGGCCAAGGTCATATGACCCAAGAGGCCAACAAAGGAAGTTTCTAGGGCCTCTCACAAAGTCAGTGAACTGAAGGAAGGTGATGAGTGGTTCTTTAAAGGAAATCCAGAGTTCTGTTGCCCAAAGAGGAGGTCTAAGCCCCCAAGTGTCTGTTCTTAAAGGCGCCCTCACTGTCTGGATCATGTTTTTATAATGACTGAGTTCTAATAAGCATGCATTCCTCTTGCCATGGCAAGAGAAGAATGAGATCCCTTCTTAAGCAACTGATTTGGGTCACATCTGGTTATGATAATTCAGGTAGCTAAATAATGAATGTGGAGAAAACATAAAAGCTAAAATTTAGCCCAAGCCCCTGCTCTTACAGGGCACGGGTGGAACAACCAGTGTCAAGACCAGAGAACCAGCCTCCTCCTTTCTATAGACTGTTGGTTATGTATGTTCAAGACCCATGGGACCCTCAGACCATCTCTGGGGCTCTGGGTCGCCTGAGTGATGTGCCCAGGGAGCCAGGCCTTCGTCAAGCTCAGTCTCTGGCCTCTCAGCCTCCTGCCTCAGTAAATAATTCCCCACATTCCGATATCACACTGCTCGATTTCTTCATTTCAGGCTTACACTAAGGACATGGTGCCAGACTTCGATGAGAAACATGATGAGTATTTAATATTGCTTCAGCAGAGGAACCGGTAAGATGAACCTGCTCAATGGCAGCCCTTAATATTAGCCAAATAAAAACCCGATTTCGATTTATTAGACAGCATGCAGGCTCTGTGTCACATAGGAATGGGGCGCAGTCAGCCTCTACTCAGAGGCTTGGAATATTATCTACAATCCCAGCTCCTGTTTCTCCCCTCACTGATTTAATTGCATCTTTGAGCAGTAGCAAACTGTTCCACATATAAGTACCACCTCTTGCTTTCCTGCTGCTGTTCTGGGAGACAGTGGCTTTGTCATGGAAAAGCTTGAACCTGGCAGGGCCTGTGCATTAGTCACCTGAATAGCCCAGTCTGCCATCTCCCAAGCTTTGACGGGCCCTTGAAATCTGAGCCTATAATCATGCCTCATTAGATCAAGGTGGAGTCGTTTCACATCTGTGTTTAAAGTTGGTCAATATGTCATTTAAAGTTTAGTTGGTACTTATTTTTGACTCTGGTGTGCTACCTCCGGGCGGGGGGGGGGGGGGGAGAACTATGGTAGATGCAATGTTTAGTGATCGAGGGCAAAGCAGTGTGGTCTGGTTGGAAAGAGGAATCACCTCTTCACTGCCTTCATGGGGCCTGTGGAGGTTCGCAGTCAGTTCACTGTGGTTTGTTATCAGGCCTTAGGTTTCAGGTTAAGCTGGGTTGGCAACTCAGATGCTAGGAGTGGCCGGGCAGTGAGTGAAGGAAGCCAGCACAGCACAGTAGAGTCGGTGGGCACCTGGGATTCTCACTTCCCAGCTGCTCAGCTCAGGCCAGTTGTTGTTTGTGGGAGCCTGGGCCCAGGGGTCCATATCTTCCAAGGCTGCTGGAGAAGCTGGAAATCTGGATTTGGGTTGTGAAATCTCCTGAATTTTAAAATGTTGGTAATGCACTCAGATTAAAACTTAAAACTCAAAACAATGCTCAGGATGCTGCAGGCCCCTAAAACAGACCTGTGGGAGTGGGGAGGGGAGAGCCCTAATCTGGGCCTTTGTGTTATAGGAATGAGTTCGGGGTCTTACAGGCAAGAGAGCCTGGGAGTTGTCATCCTGTTTGTTGTGCATTCAGCCCTCATCTGACTGTCCCAACACCCAATTCTTGTCAGGTGGGGCCCTGCTGGCATGTTGCACGGACGGGTTTATACAGGAGTTAGCATTCCCATGCACCGACCCTTTTACTAAATTCCACTAAGGTGCCTGGGATCTATCTCTAACAGCACCAGCCCACAGTGGCTAGATGCCCCTATTCCGGCCGTGTGGCCCCTGGTGGTGAATTCCTGAACAGGTAAACTTTCCAGGAGCAGCTAGACATACCAGACAGTGTCCTTCCTCTGTGCCAGGCCACTCTGTGCTCATCTCCCCAGCCCAGGGGCAGCTCCACCTATGGTAGTGGGAGGCTTGTGCTGATTAGCCCAGCATGGGTTTTTATCATCATTAATGCCGTGGAGCGGGGTGTTTTTATTCCATTCCTGGCAGGCTGGATGGTGCCACCGAACACCTGAGTGATCGTTTAATCATGTACGTGTGACTTGTCTGGGAGGACATTGTCATAGTTCCTTAGGAGCAAATTGCTTCTCATTAATCAGCGGATCAATAAGTGCACCATCAAAGGGCTACCAGCCGATAGCATAGAGGAGAATATCCAGAGACAAGGTTGCAGCACAAAGGCAATTAAAAAATATGTCAAAGCTGAGTTGCCATAAAATTTGGGGGATACGTTGTCACCCAGAGGGAGCTGGCGTGATGACAGGAGCTCAGAAGGTAGAGCTAGAAACACTTCCAAATGGAGACATGAAAAGTGGGTGGCCCCCTGAGCTACCACCAGTTGTTGCTTTGGAGGCACCTCTTCTGGGGTGCCTCCTGCATGCAGGCACTTGAGCCCCATCCCTTCAGTTAATCCTCCCCCACCTGATGTGATGTAGCTATATTCACTGCACCCATTTTCCAGACAAAAAAGACCCAGAGCAGTGAGCTGTTTGTCCAAAGTCATCCAGCCAGGAAGTGGTAGAGCTGGGCTGGACTTTCTGATTTATGTTTTGTTTAATATTGTCATAAATAATCAAGAGGGGAAAAATCTGCCAGAGTTGCCAGTTTTGCAATGAAGGGTTTTGTGGGAATAAACCGCAGTGTACTTGGAAATCTAGTTATATGACCTGGTAGAAAGCCAGCCTCTGGGCTTTATGGTGTGCACAGAGGGAAATGAAAACCCAGCCTGCTTATCTGGGTTGCCCTGTGACCTGAGACAGGAGGGTGTGCAAAAACTGGAGCCAGTTCCCAGGAGTGTCCTGCCCAGAACATAGCTGCCACAAATGCTGTGGGTGGTATTCTTTTCTTCATTCAGGATTTCACTGAGTGCCTTCTCGGTGCTTAGCACTACCAACAACGTGAAGGAGAGCATTGTGATGAGGAAGGCATCAACTTTATTAGTTAGTACTCTGGTGGTTGGGAGACAGGAAGGACAGAAACTCAAGGTAAATGGACCTTAAATAAAAAAGGAAACTTACTGGCTCATGAAATTAAGAAATCTGGGATAATGTTCTGGCTTCAGGTATAGTTGTATCCAGGTACTTGGCTCTGACTCTACTCATCTCAGGCTGGCGCCTCCTTCATGGGAGCCAAGGCAGCCACCGGTGGCCTCACCCTTGCATCCTGCCTCAAGGAGAAGAGAGGACTTCTGGATAGTTGGGCTGAATTCCTGAGGAGGGCCCCAGCCTCAGCCCCGAGCCAGTTGCCCCTGGTGCCTGGCGAACTGGCATGGCCTGACTGGCCACTCCTTGGCTACCTCCTTCACCTGGGTAGTGGAGTGAGTGTCACCCAGACCACACAGAGTAAAGGAAAGAACAGAGCGGTTCCCAAAAGGAATCCGAAGAGCTGGTTTGGAGGATAGGGAAGAGTTGCTGGCGAGGCAGACTGAACAGGTTTCTGCCCCACAGCCCTTGCCCTTGAGGAACTGCCCTGGCAGTGGCAGGTGAGCACAAGGCCACCCATTTATAACCACTCCCAAAGAAGCAGAATGTGATCATGTGCTCCAGGAGAGGACCAAGGGAGGTAGAGGAGGATGTGACAGTCCCAGGTCACTCCTGCCTGAACCCTCCCAGAGGATCCTTAGTGATTCTGGTCACTCACCTTCATGATAGATGTAATCACACCCGACCGGCTCACTCACGACAGAGCTACCAGGTTGGGCCGAGTGCTGGAGGGCTGATGGCAGGGAAGGACTGTAAAACATCCCTCTAGATGGTGGGGGCTGGACCAGATCCAGGAGTCCAGCAGTAGTGTTATTTCTTCTCTGGAAAAGGTGGTTTGAGGGAAACGTATAGGAAAACATGCCCATGAGAGATGTAAACCCACTGCCCCAAAAGGAGATTCAGGCAGAGAAGGAACGGGAGAACCAGCATCCGGGGTGGGGGGGAGGGGCTGTTGGCATGGGCCAGTCTCTGAGCCGGAGCTGCAGCCTGGTATCCCACTCCATCCTCATGTCAGCCCAAAGAGGGGTAGGCACTCTTGATCTCATTTTACAGAAGAGGAACAGGCCCAGGAGGTGTCGGGACTTGCCAAAGGTTACACACACACTGAGGAAATGGTAAAACCTTCTCTGTGGAGCTTCATCCTCCACACTGCACCACCTACACCCACACGGATGGGGGATGCTGACATCTTAACAGGCCAGTACTAGAGCCTGTGAGCACCAGTGTTCTGGGAGGAACAGCAGTCTCTTTGCACCACTGCCCTCCGCCTTACCATCCTTCAGGGCTGGTCTCAAATGCCACCACCTCCCCATCTGGACTCTCCTTGCTCAGCCCTGGTGTTGTGATAAGTGGTGAGGAGACTAGAAACAGCACAATGGTGTGTCTGGGAGGTGGGCTCTGGAGCCTCGCGGACCAGAATTGAAATCCTGGCAGCTTCCTGGGCTCTGTGATCTTGGGCAAGTTCATCTATAAAACAGGCCAATGGTAAGACCTAAATCACAGGGCCAGTGAGGGAGTAAGAGAGACAAACACTCAGGTGTCATCATTACTACCACCACCACCACCATCATCATCATTATATTAATGTTAATGTCAGTTAATACCCTGAGCTGAAATCCGGGTATTTCTTGAATGCTTGACCCCTGGAGAAGCCCTTGGTTGCCCTCTGGGGTGACTGAGGTCCTAGCGGCCACGTGGCTAGCCTGGTCACCCACCAGCCACAGTGGTCTGAGGCTGAGGTGATCCCACCATCCACACAGGCACGACCACACCCAGGAGCGATGCACCACCTACAGCTCGACCTTGGCCATGTCCTCTTGCCAGCTGTGCCCCTGCTCGTGCCCCGACCACCCAATCATGTCCCTTGTCACACTCCCACTTTCTCTCTGTACAAGTGGCCTCATAGGTCACTTATAGGATAAGACAGAAAGAGCTCCAATGATGAGCATGGGGTCCATAGTAGCTCTGTTAGAATGCATATCCATGTCTTCTATACCCTGCTAGACCCTGAGGGCCTTAGAACCACTTGTTCTGGGCAACCTGGGTGGCTCAGCAGTTTAGTGCCGCCTTCGGCCCAGGGCATGATTCTGGAGTCCCAGGATCGAGTCCGACATCAGGCTCCCTACATGGAGCCTGCTTCTCCCTCTACCTGCATCTCTCCCTCTCTCCCTCTCTCTCTATTTGTGTCTCTCATGAATAAATAAATAAAATCTTTTTTAAAAAATTAAAAAAAAAAAAAAAGAACCACTTGTTCCAGAGTTGAGGCATAAGAGCATTCCTCACCCTCAGCACTGACCCCAACCATATGCAGGGGTCAGATTCCCATGGTAGGAAGGGAGAATAAACAGACACACAGGTAGTCTCCCCTAGGATGAGGCAGTGAGCCACGTGCTCTGAAGCCAGCAAGACCCGTAACAAAGTAGAGTGTGTGTGTTAAGGGCACCAGGTGGGCAGGGGCTCCATCTTCGACAGGGCGGGTACCATGTCTGATTTTTCTGAATCCCATATACCGAGGGCTGCTTTTTATGCAAAGCAGGCTATCAATTAAAAAAAAAAAAAGACACCACTTCTCTTTGATGCCACATGCGTATCACTGACAGCTCAGCTGCAGTCGGGGAGTTCCTTTAGCGATCCCTTTCACAGTCTGGATAATTATCTCCTCATTTATCAGTTTCATAAATCCACATTTTCATAAATCATTCTGCTTAAAGAGAAGCACACACGACGGAGTGCCAGCCCCAGAACGCCGGTAGCGGGATGTCACCGTAACCACCAAGGCAGCATCAAGAGACGGGGCGGTCTCGGGAGGGAGATGGAGGCAGGCGCCCTGTGGCTGGGTGGTCAGACTTTCCATTCTCTGTGCTCCTCCCGGGGCTCGGGCTCCCCGCTCTCTCTCCCCAGGGCCTGCTGCTGCCTGCTGCAGCCTCCGATTGTTTGCTCCAGAGAGGGCAACTATCGCTGTGTTTGGAAAGCACCTCTTAGTTACTTGTGTTTTCCTTCTGTTTTATGCTGTTGCCCGCCCAACAATCAACTCCCAGGCTTCCAAGGCCGGCAGGAGATAAGAAGTCTGTAATAAATGTTCCTGCCAGGATTGTTGAAAAGATGGATGTATCAACAGCCAAAGAAACATTTAAAAAACAAACAAAGAAATCACCCATAATGCCACCACCTTACCTCAACAACTGATTGGATTTTCACATTTATCACCTTCCGTTCCTGTTCCACAAACACACTTTTTTCCAATTTTGTACATAAACACACATGCACTGTTTTTATTCTATCTGTTTCACCCCCTACCAATCACAAGCCATTCCTCACGTTTGGACAGATTCTTCGTAATGATCTCAGCTGTGTGGGATCCCAGGTTCCATTTCCCTGGTGTTGGACATTTGGGTTGCCTTCAGGGTTTTGTTACAACCACACATCGTTCCCAGTCAAAAGTGATTTGCTGGAATGGGTTTACCAGGGGAAGACCAAGCATATGGCATTTTCCCTATTTTCATATTACTTCTGAGAAGGTCCTGTGAGTTACCAGCAATGTCTAAGTCTGCCAGTTTCAATGTCATCTCACTAACTTTAGAGGTTGTCTTTGTTGTGGTGAAGACTGGAGCCAGATTGCCCTACCACCATACCAGCTGTGTGACCTTGGGCAAGTTACATAACCTCTCTGTGTCTCGTTCTCCTTATCTATTGCATGGGGATGATAAAAGTAATCACCCCATAGGATTGTTGGGGAAGATTAATGTCTAAATATAGTCAATCCCTATAATTCATAGGTTCCCTAAATATGAATTCACCTATTCACTAAAATTTATTCGTCAGTATTTGCAATGCCTTTGTGGGCATTCAAAGACATGTGCAGGATGGCAAAAATTTTTGGTTGCCCAACATGCACATTCCCACCTTTGGTAGAAGAAGGGAACACTCCCTCTTCTTATTTCAGCCATTATTCCATAAGCAAGTGTCCTTTTTGCAATATACTTAGTGCCATGTTTTACACATTTTTATGCTTTTTAGTGGTGATTTTGCTGTTGAAACTGGCCCCCAGGCATAGTGCGGAAGTACCGCGTGGTGTTTCTAAGTGCAAGAAGACTATATTGTCTCTACGCAGAAAATACAGAAAATACCCAAATGTGTTGGGTGGGCTTCCCTCAGGCCTGAGTTAGAGCCACTGCTGGCCTGTGAGGTGTATCAACTATGTATTAAATAAAGTGCCTTTAAACAGAAACACACAGCAAGGTTATGTATTGATCAGTTGATGAAGTGTTGCGGCAGAGGCTCACAGGAACCAAATCCTGTATTTTCCCCTAGGGACAAAGTTTCGGTATTCGCTAACTCAGCATTTGTGGTGATTTCATAGAATAAAACTACCACGAATAACAAGAACCAACTACCGTATCAGTACAGCAGGTAGAACAGAGTTTGGCACTTACTACACACCCTTTATGTGATTACTAATTATGTTTAAAATTTTGCATTTTGCCAGTTTGGTAGTGATGTGTTTAATCACAAAGAAGATGCATGCTGGTTGCCACGCGGGCTGGTTGTCTGTATTTCTTCTTGTGTGGAAATAAATCTCATTGATGTGGGGGTGCATGGAGGTGTTTGTAAAGACAATGAAGGATTTGGCGACAGATGGGAGTGGTTCCGGAGGGGCTGGCGAGGATGCTGCCCACTGATTATGGTACTGGCCATATCAGGAGTTGGCCAAGGATGGAGCCTGAGGAGTGAGGTTGGGTTTTTGAGAAGACTTGAACTAGGGGTCCACCCATGTTCACGCCAAGACCCTTTTAGCCAAAAGGTGATAATCATATCATGAATCTTGAACGAATGCCTGCTTTGATATATTCTTTCACTGCATCAGAATATAAAATGATGACATTTGAGATATCAGGGGTGAGCTTTGGAGAACACATTTATTACTGAAGGAAAAAGTCAGTCTGCCTGGTGTGATGGAGGATGTTTTCTGATTTGTAGATGTTCTATGAAACCTCTTGCAAAGGCTTAGAACCTAAGATCCTTAACCCCATGTTTTGTTATACTCTGGAGAAGTTAACACTATCCACACAAGGTGGAGATGCATGAAATTGGGGTCATCCCAGGAAACCCAGGCTGTGTGGTGGCAATGCTAACACATGTCTCAGCCACCGCGGGGTGAGGTCGGTGTGTGCCTGCGTTGTCGCTAACGTGCGTTTGAACCTCAGCACGAAAGCAGAAACACCCCTGCAGGGCCTGAAACCATCTCCCCCTTGCTGCTTTTCCGTGTGTGTAATGGGCCTCTTACAGGCTGTTTGTAGATGAACAGCTGGGCACCCGCCACCCGGCCTCCGATTAGAGACGTTTTGCCCATCAGAGCAGCGGTTCTCTCACCGCATGGGGGTGGGCGGCAGCCCAGGCTCACATAACAAGGAGCAAGGAATCGTTTCTTTTCCAGGATATTAAAGCATTTGAAAACCAAGGACCCCATGCAATTGAGATTGGAGCACTTGGAGCAGGGCTTCACTGTCTACGTCAATGGGGCCAATTCTGAGCTGAAGACATCACCCCGGAAAGCTGTCCACTCTGACTTCACCAGAAGTGCCTCACATGCCGAGGGAACACATGGTGAGCACAGGACCCCCTGGGCCCAGCCACACACTGACAAATTTGGGACAGTGGAGTCCTATCCCATGCACATAAACTTACCAGCAAGTAGCTAGTTAACTATACCCACTTTGGCAGAAAGAGAACTTGGGGCACCTGGGTGGCCCAGTTGGTTAAGCGTCTGACGCTTGATTTCAGCTCAGATCATGATCTCAGGGTTGTGAAATCAAGCCCCGGTGTCAGACCTGTGCTGAGCATGGAGCCTGCTTAAGATTCTCCCTCTGCCTCTCCTCATGCTTGCACGTGCGTGCACTTTCTCTCTCTCTTAAAAAAAAAAAAAAAGAGAGAGAGAGAGAAAAGAGCAGGAGTGTGTGCATGAGAGAGAGAAATCCCTTTTTATACCTTTTAAAACTTAGCCCTGGCCTCCATTACCCAAGGGCAGAGGTGATCAGAGCACTAAATTCCCGGCTTTTACATTTCGTAGTGCCAGTAATTGAAGGAAATGTCTAGAATAATTTAAATTATACTCGATTTTCACTGGCTGTGTCTTCACTTCAGTACCTAACCCTGTGTGATATTTGATTCCACTGTTCATTTCTGAATTTAGTTAATCCATACTCCACAGACTTTAAACCGATCCCATGTGTCCTGCACTAAAAGCTCAGAGAGTCTGTGAAGTGGAACAGGAGCACACCAGCAGCTAGCCCAGTACAGGCACCAGAAATGACCTGGTGGTAAAGTGAATGAAGTGACAGAGCACACGGGGTCGGGTCCCAATTTGGCCATGTTACTCTGGGCCTTTGCTTCCTCCTCTGTTAAATGGAACTGACAAGGGCACCCATCCGTAGGGCACCCTTGAAGGCAGGCCACTTTGTCTGAGAAGCTGGTGTGCTACCAAATTATAGGAAGAGCATTTGGAATGAGGCAGAGCTGGGTTTGAACTCTGTTCTGCCACTGTCTAGCTTTGAGACCTCTGGCAGTCGGGCCCTCTCTGACTCTCAGTTTCCTCTTCTATGAAGTGGGAATAGTTAGTCCCACCTTGTAGGCTTGCCAGGAAGATTAAATAATATATGAAATGTTAAATGCCCGTTGCACAATAATCTTGATTCGTGTTGTTCTGATTCATTGCCTTACTCTTGGGTATAGTAACCATCCCAAGCCATTAGTAGACACTAAAAGTCAAAACAACAAAAAGCTAAAAGGAGAAAGCAAAGTCCCAAAACCTTCCTCCAGGAGACCCACGGCCACTCAGCTTAGAGTTTAGCATGAGCTTCCTAGCCCCCAGGGCAACAAGGGAAATGGAATGATTCTCCTAGCTTTTGGGGAGGAGGAATCAGACCAACCTGCTACTAGTTGGGAAAAGCAGGCCTTTCTTGGTCCAGGTTTCAAGGAGGTGCAGGTAATAGGAGTCTTTGTACTTGGGTCACCAGCAATACCTTCACTCATTCAACAAATCTCTCTCCCTTCTCTCCTCTTTTATACAAATGCTGGCCTGTAGTACATACCACGTGTACCCTGCTTCCATATCTCGGAGATTGTTCCTTTTGTATATAGACCTGCCCCATTCAGCTGTGACTTACTTCCCATTCCCTTTCTCCTGGGCATTTGGCTGTTTTCTAATGCCCTGCTGCTATCAGCAGCACTATAGTAACTCACTTCATATACAAGACTTTGGGCACACTAGTGTGCATTTTCAGTGGAAGTCATGAATCCTCCTTGGGTGTGAACTTGTCATTGGTGCCTCACTGAGACTCTTTCCTTCATCCCTGGTACAGATGGTGGACAAAGAACCCTGTTCCGAGAAGCAGAGGAAGCTTTAAGACGCAACTCTCGGACAGCCCCCAGCAAAGTCCAACGCCGAGGATGGCACCAGGTCTGGAAACCTAGGGCAGAGTCAAGACATATAGCTTTAGAATAAGGAGCAGGGTCATTGTGGGAATAGAAATATAATCCAAGCACTGAGAATTCTCATGGTCTGGCTGGGCACCCTACTGATGTCCTCTCTTCGTGTAGTGCTGGCCCTTGAGAGTTGGGGGAGCCTAGGGACCCTCCTGCCCCCTCTTGTGGCATGATCCTCCCTTCCAGATAGGGGATGGGGCCACCCCAAGATGGACTCACAATCCTATCATGGTGACTCATTTATACAGCTGTCTTTCTTTGAGCACCCACTATGTGCCTGGCACATTCTTCGATGCCAGGGATGCAGTGGGTGAAGAAGACAAAGCCCCCTTTCCCACAGACCTAAGATGCCACGTCAGGGTGCTGCTGATGCCAGCAGCTTGCATTTTTGAGTGCCAACCAGGTACGAGGTGTGGGCTAAGCTCCCACATGACTCCTCCCCTTTGTCCTTACAGCAGACCTATAAGGCAAGTTCCAATGTTCTTCCTCTTTTAAGGAAGCCAAGGAGGTGAATGATCAGAAAAGCGAAGTGAGCTTTCCAAGGCCAACCACTAATAAGTGACAGCCTCAGAACTCAAGCCCAGAGCTTTGCTCTGAGTGCTGTGTTCCTGCCTGCGTCGTCCTCACCTGGTGGTTGGTTACTCACACCTTGCTGGGCCGGGGTCAGTGGGTCTCAGCCCCCACAGCACATTCACGTCACCTGGGCAGCCCCACCCGTAGAGATTCTGATCCATGGGGTCTGAGGTGACGCTTAAGCAATGGTGTCTAATCCTCTTTAATCCAGCGGTCACCCATATTGGGAAGTACACTGTGCTGTACATGTGGGTCTGTAGGAAACACTTCCATAAACTTTATTGGCCTATCTCTGCAATAACCCCATAGGTCTGCTAACTGTCCTCATTGTGCCACTGATGAAACTGAGGCCCAGTGAGAAGAGGTGACCTGCTCAGGATCACATGGTGACTAAGGGAGGTTTGAACCCTAGACCCATGACCCCCACACACAAACCCATTGGTCTTCCCTGTGTTTGTGGATCTGTGATTAAGCCCTGAAGGGTGTTCCTGGCCAACTGACTCCCACAGCCTTATCTCAGTGCGGATGAGCAAGGTCTCCAGGGCACACAGCCTAGAGGCCTCCTCTTGTCCCCAGCAATGAATGTTAATTTTTCATTGAGGAGGCCTTTCTCCACATCCCACTTGAGAGCCTCCTTCTTGTGGTTTTGAGTGCCTTCAATTATCAGGAGCCGTATTTGCATCTTAGACTGTGACTTAATGGCTGGCCCCAGAGCCTGTGCAATTTAAAAGACTTGGCCTGAGATTAATTAGCATCCCTCCCCAGCCTCTCCCTGTGGTCCCACACTTCACAGGCCCTAATCATGGCTGATTTCTTGGCTTCCTGATGCCACAAAGGCTCTAATTGTCCTTCTGCACCATATCAGTCAGGGGTCAGTCAGTGCCTAATCGTAGAGACCACTCAAGCTGTTTTAATCAGAGATGAACGTAATGCAGGGAATCAGGTGCTTGTAAGGTCTCTGGGTGGCAAGAGGAGGAGCTAGCGGGGTCCCCCAGGAATGGTACCCAGCCTTCTAGCACAGCCTGCCAGGAAAGCTGCTGCCTAGGACACAGTGGGAAAGGTAGAAGATCAGCCTCAGGGATGTATCACCTTAGCTGTCATCCAGGAGCCAGGTGGCCACCGCCACAGCCACTGGCCCCAGATGATGCCTGCCACAGCAACATGGCCCACACCTATCTGGCCCGAGGAGGGACACTTGAAAACCCGCCGCCTCCATCACCATGCTCATCAGCCAGTGTGTGTCCCCTTCTTTCCATTTCACTTCTACTTTCCCTCCCTTGTATGAGGCCATCTGATCGGCTGCAGAATCCAGAATCCCTAGTGAAAAAGCATCTGGGAAACACAGACTGGCTTTCTGGCCTCTACTGAATGCAATGGCACCCTAGGAGGAAAGTGGAAGGGGTCCTGGGGGGTCAGCCCACCCCTCTCCCACTACTGCATGGACTCTGCTCCAGCCACATGGCATGCTTTGGGGACCACTCCCCCTTGATATGGATAAACCCGGGAGCATTCAGAAGTGGTGCGAGGACTAGAAGCCACATCCCAAAAGAAATCATCTTTTAATTTTGATGTAGCAAGCATTTATTACCTCAGGCTGGGCACTGTGTGGGGCTTTGGAGGTAGAAACAATCAGATAAGGCTCAGTTCTTGCCCTGGGAGCCCCAGCTCTGAAGACTTGGGGACTGCCCAGCCTGCACAGAAGACATAACAACCAGGTCTGAAGCGTACAGAGGACTGGCCTGCCGGACTTGAGAGTGAGCAGCTTGCGGCCTGTGGGCTGAACTTGTCCCCCAGAGAATGTTTTTTGGACTCACACAGTTTTAAAAAGACTTAGTCACTTGCTAACATTTAAATTCAAAAGTTTTTATATATTTTTAAAAAGCTAGATTCCTCCTTCGCTGGAAAAAGGGAAAGATCTGGCCCTCGCGCTGGGCTTCCGCTCCCTGCCAGGCAGCCATTAGCAGAGCAACGTGGCCGGTGCCCTGGGTATAAATGGTCCTATTTGATGCAGTCTGTACCACCCCCTTTAAAGCCCCAGAGCTGAGCCTGAGTGGCAGCTGCCATCTGTTATCAGAACCCGTGGCTCCTGGAGAGACAGAAACGGGCTTTGGAGTCAAACTGCCTACTGGCTGTGTGCCCTGGAGCTGGTGGTGTGACCTCTCTGAGCCTCTGAGCTTTGCGTTCATCATCAGTAAACCTCCTGGGGCTGCCAGGAGGCCATGCGTGCTCAGTGTGTGTCACAGGGGTCTGTCAGCGGGGGCCGTCTGCTGCTTCAAGTAGGAGCACCCGGTGGCAGGGGCACAGACAAGTCCAGAGAGGTGAGTGAGGGCACAGACTCAGGAACCCAGCGGCTGTCGATCAAAGTCTTGGCTTCACCCCTTCCCAGGAGTGTGGCCATGGATGAGTTGCTCAACTTCTGGTGCCTGTCTCCTCACCTGCAGGTAGAGTTGGTAATGGCAACTGCCTGGTAGGGTGGTTAACGAGGACTGAACGAGCCAGGGTCTGCGGAGCATGTCAAGCCGTGCTCGGCACAGAGGAAACAGTCAGCAGTCCTGACCATTGCTGTAGTTGGTAGGGGGTGGATGCTGATGGTGGCTCTGCCTGGAGGCCTCAGGGCCCTTCGCTCTGGGATGTTTCTTCACTTGCTCTGTCCATTGTTCATTCTGTGCTCTCTGCTGAGCAGCAGTGCAAGCGTGGTTGCTTGTAGGTTTTGGGGTCAGCACCCTGAGTGAAACAGGGTGGGCTCTGCTCTCCTGGAGCTCAAGTCTACCGGGGGTGGGTGGGGAGGCAGAGGGCCAGAAGCAAGCGAGCAAAGAAACAAGTGCTACATGGGAGAAAAGAGTGTGGGATGAGATGGACCAGAATCTGGGGAAGAGCTGATCTAGAGAGAGTGGGCAACAAAGGCTTCCCCGGGGGCCACGTCTGACCTGACAGCTGAGGGCGAGCAGAGCCAGCTCCAGGAAGTTCTGGCGGGGGTCTCCAGTGCCTGGAAGATCCCAGGAAGAAGTTTGGATTTCACTTTTTTTTTTTTTTTTTTTTGAGATTTTCTTTCTTTATTTTAGAGAGAGAGAAAACAGACAAGGGGGAGTGGCAGGCAGAGAATGAGAGGGAGAAACAGACTCCCCACTGAGCAGGGAGCCCAATGTGGGACTCAATCCCAGGACCCCAGGATTATGACCTAAGCCAAAAGCAGATGCATAACCAAGTGAGCCACCCAGGCGCCCCTGGATTTCATTTTAATTGTGACGAATTGTCTGGGGGGGGGGGGGTTTCAATAGGAGAGTTATGTGTTTGGGCTCATGTTTTAGGAAGGTACCCGGCTGCTACATGTCACAGGATGCCCAAAGGGCCAAGTGGCTATAGGAAGACAAGGCAGGAGTCTTTGAAGCAAGGCTCCCACCCTGTTAGCATGACACAGCCTGTGTCTCTCTGTCCCCCAGCCTCCACCTCACATCTCTGTCCCTAGCCCCCAGAATCCCCGATCACCTCTGTTGACTCCACCCATCCCCAGGATGTCATCCCTGTGGTCTTTCAGTATTTGTTGAAGTTGTCCAGGAGAGATACCATCTGAATCTCAGTTGGTCAGCCTGGACCAGATGCCCACTCCTGCCTTGCTAGGATGTGATCAGAGGCAGGGCCAGGCCCCATGATGCAAAGCCTGCCTGCCCCGAGATGTTCCTGGAGCAGGGCCTGGGGCCCCTAGCTTCTCATCCAGGACAGTAGATAGGCCCAATGTACCAACTGCACTATTGCCAGGAGGAAGAGGGAGGGACTTGTTGGGTTTCCTTTCGCCCCAAGAAGTAGAGTTACATAGAAAATTTCTCCCTGGTAGAAAGTACATGGAGACAGATTTTGGGGTACAGAGGATAGAGAGGAAGGCAATCTTGATCTCACTCTTTTGGGTGAGCTTCATTGCTCTTGGAGGCAGCCAGAGGTGAGCAGTGGTCAAGGCAGCAGGATCCCCAGTGGCCAGTGGTGGCTAGTTCTTAAGAGCCACTCTGCCAGGAGAGGTACCAGAGCCCTGTCCCAGTCCTGGGGCGTCTCCTATATGGTTGTAGCCAGCAGGAAGGACAGGTGGGGCCACACAGGCGCTTGGTGTTTCAGCACTGACCACAGCCCGGTAGGTAGGGAACACAGAGGTCGCAGGACACACCCTGCAGTCCCAGCCTCTCCCGGGCCAGCACAGCTCCCTCCCTTTGGCCTCCCTGCGCTCTTCAACTGGCTTCCTTGCTCTTCAACTGGCTTCCTTGCGCGTTTTTCTGAGTGTCGCTCTAAACTCCCGTGGACCACATGTCACCTTCCCAGAGACCTGGACCAAGACCTTCATCTCTTCCAGTAGAATAACCTCCCTTCTTAGGATCTTGCCTGGCAAGTAGGAAGCACTTTCAGGTAGAGATGTCCCTGACAGAAGGGGCTGCCTCAGACACATGGGCCCCAGGATCCCAGCTCCAGAAGGTCATGAGTCATACAAACACTGGTCTGGAGCCTGACTGGCTGCACCTGTAAAACCCTTCCTAGGACCCTCCAACGGTGGGAGAGCCACAGAGGCGAATGGCAGCGCCGTGTTGTCTTCCGAGCCGCCTCATGCATCGTGGACTGGGCTGGAGGTGATAAATGGTCTCTGGTTGGTACTGTCCTTTATCCCCCACCACTTCTCAGCCTTGGATCTTTCTCCTGCTATCAGTGGATTAAGATTTATGGCTTCCTCAGCCTTGTAATACTTGGGTGGACAGCAGCCTAATCAACAGAGCCCTCGTTTACCAAAATGCTGTCAGATTTGATGAACGTCATCGGCTCTTAGCATTAAATTGGTAGTGAAGGGATTGGCCTTTCAGCAATTTACTGTGGGGTGGGCCTTTCTTAAAGGCCCGGAAAGCAAGTTCATTGCAATTTAAAGCAAAGGCTTTGCTCTGGCTCTAACGCTGTATCCCTGTATCCGGTTTCCTGTGGTGGGCAAAGGCAGCTTGCTTAATCACCCTCCAGGAAAGCCCATGAGTAAAAACGTGAAGCCCTTTCCTTTGTTTTCCTGTTTCTGAGTTTTGAGAACCCCTGCAGTGAGGACAATAAATGAAACAACCCATAAAGCATCAGCTTTCACAGAGACCTTGCACGACACAGACCATCAGAGTGTCGAGCGCTGTTATTTGTAAGAGATCAGAGGAATCCGAATCCAGGAAGAACCTATCAAGTAAGGTAGATTTACTCCCCACTCCAAACCTGCCTGTCAGCGTCTTCGGAGCTCTCCTACCTGTAGAGGGAGCCACTTACATACTGTACAACCTGAACAACCATACAGGGCAACCCGTAGCCTTGATCTTTCTTTCTAATTGACAGTAGCTTGAGTGCACATCTCTTAGAACACTTTGCTAAGGGGGGAGGGCAGGAGATACACACAGGTAACTCTGGTCATGGCATTGGGCTGAGTGTGGCTGAGGACAAAAGCTGGTCTCGGGCTGGCAAACTGGAAAATGGGTGTATGGGTATCAGGACTTTTAAATCCTGTCCCAGTATGTGGGTGATACTGCAGGGGTCACCCAGGTCTGGGCGCTGCAAGTAGGCAGGAGAGAGCAGCCACTTGCAAACACCCACTCCGGGTAAAGCAGCGTGCCAAGCGGGGAGCCAGCCAGGAGCTCGGGCATCATCCTTGCAAGCATGTGAAGGTGGGAGGCAGGGAGCGGGCGCCTCCTGGGGGCTGGGTTGGAACCTGCCAGCCTCGTGCTCCTATTGGGAGGTGGGCGTCCTCGTGTGGGTGAGGCGGCTCCCCATCTCCTCCAGTGGTGGCAGAGGCACCTCACTGGGGCTGAGGTGGGAGGGCAGGCCAGATGGAAGACTATTTATTCCCCTCTCAGGCACCCACTCAGCATTTAAAACTCTTTCTGGACCACATTAATTTTGTCAAACGTTGCTTCCTAAACATGTTCTTCTGCTGTGTGTGCTGTGTGAACTCCCTAAGGCCGGGGCATTGATGGTTACAGTTTTTGCTATCTTGACATGCTTCCAGAACCTTGTATGCAGTCAGTATTCAGTAAGAACTTGCTTATTAAGTGCCTTAATGCCTGCTGCTCCTGGCCTTTTGGCAAGGCAAGCAGTCATGCCAGGCTCCTAGGAAGGGAGATGGACACTTCTGGGGAAGGGGAGGATGGGAAAGCAGTAGAGAAGAGAGATCTGCCTGGGCTCTCCTCCTCGAACCCTGGAGGTCTTTCCCGTATTTATAATTCAGACCAGACCAGCAGAGCTGCATTAATGCCAGCTCTTTCACTTGCCCAGTGGGAATGCCCAGTTCAGGCATGGCTGGATCCAGGTGCTCAGACAGTGTAGCAGGGCTTATTCTCCATCCCTCAACTCTGCTTTTCCCCATGTTGCTCTCTGTGGTACCAGGATGGCCACCATCAGCTCCCATCTTCCATTCTGTCACCCTGCTATTGCATCTCTTTGGCTCTCCTGAACCAATCAGCTAGTCACTCTGGGCCAGGAGGATCTAATGTTCAGATCAGCTGGGCCTGTCCTATGCTCCGGCCATCCATAGACTCAGTTCCATGTGAACACTTGGATTGGGAGGAGGGAGGGAGAGGATTTCCCAAAAGAAAATCAGGGTGCTTTTGCCAAAAGACAAGGGAGCACATGAGGGACAAGAGGCAACACTAGCACCTAGTGCTAGGAGAAGCCAGTACTGCTGGTGCACGGACCAACCACACAGGGAGTAGTGAGGTCCTAGTCCAAGCCTTCCCCAGAACTTTATAGATCTCACGCCACTGGAACTTCAGTGTGCATACAAGTCACCTGGGCTCCTGCGAAAATGCAGATTTTCATCCCTAGCTCTAAAATGGGGCTTGAAATTCTGCGTTTCTCACAAACTCCCCAGGAGAAGCCAGTACTGCTGGTGCGCGGACCAACCACACAGGGAGTAGTGAGGTCCTAGTCCAAGCCTTCCCTTTCTAGAGAAAGGAACAGAAACCTTGGGGCGGGGGGGGGGGGCGACAGGCTGTGCCCCATGCCTGGTGCTTCTCCCTCTGCACCCCTGCCCCGTCCCCCATTTCCCCCTCACTCTCTCCCTCCTTCATGCCCTCCCTCTTCTCTCTCTCTTTCCCTTTTCTCTTTCTGTCTCTATTTCAGCATTTGGGCATTATTGAATGGTTCCTGAGGAGGAAGGAGGAGCCCGCCCTCCCCAGAATTGTGGTAGAAAATCCATCTTGGAGATGAACTTCAAAGCCCTTACAACTTCATCCTGGCCCGAGGCAAGAAAGCTCTCAGGGATCTCCTGGCCAGGTGTTATGTATTCGGTGTACTACTTACCCTCCATACCCCCTGCTGCTGCCGTGAGAAATGCCCTGAGAGCCAGTCCACACAGCCTGGGAGGCAGCGAGGCCACACTTGGAGCCGGAGCAGAGCGGGCCATCGCCGAGAGCTGGATGGCCTAGCGAAGGAAAAATCTCCCAGAGCACTTTCATTCCGCCCCTCTGTCTCCTCCCTGCCTTTCTCTGCCTCTTCTTATTTACTCTTTCTTTTCAAGACTTAAAAAAAAATTTTTTTTTTTTTAATGTATTTGGGAGAGAGAGCACAAGGGGAGAGGCAGAGGGAGAAGCAGACTCCCACTGAGCAGGGAGCCTGATACGGGGACTTGATCCCAGGAGCCTGAGATCATGACCTGAGCCAAAGGCAGACACTTAACCGACTGAGCCACCGAGGTCCTACCCCAAGATCTTTTTCTCGAATGATCTATAGCCAAGCCCCTGCCTACTTTTTTGAGTGTTAGATATTCTCAGGAAAGATCTTAATTTCTTTCTCTTCTCTGCAAAGGCCACTGTAGCCCAGACTGGGCACATTTATTCTTCACATGCCTATTGGGGGCAGTACAGCATGGTGGTTTAGTACTGGGGTCCATCAGCAAACTATAGCTCTTGGGCCAAATCCAGCGACAGCCTGTTCTTATAAATTAAGTGTTCTGGAGACACAGCCGTGCCCATTTACTTAGGCATTATCTGTGGCTGCCTTCAAGCTATGATAGAACAGTTGAACACTGTGATAGAGACCAGATGGCTGGCAAAACCTAATATACTTACTCTTTACAGCAAACATTGACCCACCCCCGGTTTAGAGCAAGGCCCCAGGAGCCAAACTGCTGGGGTTTTGCGGCTTCCTGGCTGTGTGACCTTTAGTGAGAGGCTTGTAGCCTGGTGCCTCAGTTTCCCCCTGAGAAGAGTCTACAAGGACTAAGTGAGCAGAGGCCTCTGCATTAAGTGACTTGGCACTCGGTGTGGAAGCGCTGATGGGGCAAGCAGTGTGCCTGTGGATGAGGAAGGTGTTCAGTCCTAACCAGTGAGACTCCTGCAGGGCAGTTGGGCTCCAGCATCATGTTCTTCCTCACCAAGCTAACAGCTAAGTCCACTAAGCTTGTGGCGATGCTGAGTATTACAGGGATGAAGGCTTCTGACCCACGGTGTGAGGGGAAAAGCATGGTCTAAATCACTGTCCCTCTGCAGAGTAATAAACTCAGTACACCTGGCTTGGCAGATCTCTTCTTTCTCCCAGCAGCCAGGCCTCAGGAGAGTGAGGCCAGCCCAGAAAGTGTAAGGAGGCCCTCACTTGTGGATTCGTGCATGTGCAGGACACTCAAGAGGGAGTCCCCTCTTTTCAATGTGGCTCCCATGGTGCCTCGCTACTGTCACCCTGGCCCCAGCCCCGAGAAGTCCTGCAGGGGGAAAAAAAATCCAGGGTCTCCTAAACTTATTGGATCACAAAGCCAATTTGAGAAAGTTTATCACCCACTAAAATTCTACTGATACGGGGCGCCTGGGTGGCTCAGTGGTGGAGCATCTGCCTTCAGCTCAGGTCGTGATCCTGGGGTCCTGGGATCCAGTAATTAACTAATTAATTCATCCTTAAAAAAGATTCTACTGATAACAGTATTTCAAACCAAAAAGAGTTGATTTAAAAAATTCTGAACACGCTTTGCGCAGTAGAAAGCCGTAAAGACTTTAGGGCAGAGGTGGCGCCACCCGTCCGACCAGCCCACACTAGTCGGTGCGGGGCTGGTGTGCCTCATAGCACGACTGCTGCTGTTCCAGGACAAATGACCTCGGGGTCAGCCCGCTGCCATGCTCACCCCTCAGAGGGCTCGAGCTGTTTGTTCCATCACGTCTGAAACAATCTTTTTCTGTCTAGAAATCTGTGCAGATCAGAACGGAAGCTGGCCCACGGCTTCACATTGAGCCACCTCTGGACTATTCTGAAGATTTTGAGCCAGGAGGAGATGAGACCATCAAGGCAAAGGGTGCTTCTGGGGACCGACCACAGGTAGGACTGGCCTCGGCTTGTGCTACAGCGGCACGTGGGACACTTTGCGACCTTCCCTCCTTCCTTCTGCCCCTGGGGTCCATCACTCTGACATTCGCGTTCACTATAATGAGCACCCAGACCATGGGCTAGATGCCCTGCTAGGCACCCAGGGTCCAGGTGTCAATAAGGCTGGTGTCTAACCCCAAGCAGTGACAGCATATAATATGATGTTCAGGGCGAAGTGAGGGGTGGGGTGCAGGGATACGCAATAGACAAGAATAAACCAAGAAATAATAATACAATAATTTCAGGTATTGTCACATTGTATGAAGAAAACGGGGAGATGGGATAGTGTGGTCAAGAGGGCAGCATTGGACATGGCAGAGAGAGCAGAGAGATTTCCTTCAAGTGTGACATTTCAGTTGAAACCTGATGGGAAAAGCATTGCAGGCAGAGGGACCAGCATGCACAGATGCCATGAGGCTGGGCTTGTTTAAGGAGACAGTGCAGGCACAGCATGAGTGACGGGGGGTGTGGAACAAGGGGCAGTGGGGCAGACTAGACCATGAAACCTGGCAAGGGTGAGCGTGGACGGTTGGATCTCATTCCAAAGGCATTGCTTTTACACATAGAATGAGCATGTAAATCATCTCCATGGTTATGTAGAAGCAAAATTATCGGAGGGCAGCAGGACAAAGTCAGGCCCCTAAGCCAACCCCTGCTCTATTCACCAGGTGTGTGTTCACCTGTGGGTCCAGGCTGCAGATTCAACAGCCTCCCTCAAAGAACAAAATCTTGCTTCTATGTGCCACTTCTATACCAAAAACCTACCTTTAAGAAATACACATGATTCATAAAAGCAGTGAGAATATTGTCCAGGAAACATCCCTCTGGTGGTGTTGCCTGTTTCTATGTCCTTCTTTGCTCATAAAGAAAGGACAGGTAAGGAGCAAAGGGTCACTTTGTTTCACATCTTGGCTACAAAAGTCCAACAATATATTGGAAATTCTGTCTTCTTGGGGGGAAAAATAAGAAGCCCTTCTTTATGGACTAACCCAATGACCTTGTTTCCTACTTAGTCCCTAGAAGTGGGATTTTACAGTAGGCAGAATTGTGGTGTTGACTTTACTGCCTTCAACACCCACCTTCCCCGCCCCACACACACACACTTCTGAATCAACAGAACGGTCCCTTGCTTAGGATCTGAGCACATGTCTGTGCAAACAGCCATTGTCTTTCTTAGTCTGGGGGGCTGGTCAGTAGCCAAGTTGAGTCTGTTACAGTCCTAGCCAGGCCCCCTGTCAGAGAATGTGTGGCCACCCTGCACGCGGGAAGTGGGGTAGTTCCCTTCTTCTCCCTTGGCCACTTGGTACTTCCCGTTAAATGAACATATATTCCTTCCTTTGCAAGCTCCCAAGCTCCCTGCAGCACAAGGCAGCCTGCCCCTCACGAGCTATTAAAGCTCCCATTAGCATTCTTGTGTGCACGCGTGCTCTGAATCAGCATCGCCCTGCTCTTGCCAGCGCTTCATTTTCTCCACCGTGAGTGCTTGATTGTATTTCTTTCTTTCCTTTTTTTCTCCCCATCTTGAGGGGGCACACTGTAAGGCTTCACAGTCAATTTCCCCTCGGAGTTATTTTCCTGCTAAGTGAAAGAGTAAAATGGTGACGTCGGTTTTCGGCCACGGCAGAAGCCGTAAGAGATGCAATCTGAACGGTAGAGGGGGGGAAAAAGGCGTGTGGCTAAATATACTCAGCCACCTCACACTGTTTGCAAGCGCAGCTCTGAAATGGAGCAAAAGGAAATGTGTGCCGGCGTGTGTACTTTGCATCTGACCTTCACTGTTGAAGCACACCAGCCTTTCCGCCTTCAATCGTACCCTTAGTGATCTTCAATTTCTTGGCGGCTCCGAGTTCACAGACAGGCATGCCGCAGACATGCTCGGTTGGCCTCCGGCCCATTGATGTGCATGGTGCTTTTGAAAAGAATTACTAGTTGACATTTAAGAATCAGGAGATTCCATGTCAAAATGTGAATTTGGGGCTTGTCTTGAGAAATACGAATATTTGGGAGCCCCATCCTTACATGACAGCGGCAGCTGGAGCTGAGGAGTAGCCGCCCCCGTAGACAGGTGTGTGCACTGCGTGAGCCCTGGTCTCTATTCCAGATCCTGGGCACTGTTCTATACACTGAAGATAAAACAGACAATACCAGTAGGTATCATATACCAGCAGGTGATAGGGTTTATCGGAGAAAGGGCTGGAGAAAGACGGGCAGGGGTCATGTTCTATGCAAGGCAGAGCCTTCTCATTGATGAGGTGCTATGTGAGCAGTTCTCGAGAAAGCCAGGGAGTGAGCCATGTGGAGAAGAGCATGCCAGGCATGGGAGCAGCAGGTGTGGAGGCCCCAAGGCAGGAGGACAGGTGTGTCTAGGCTCCAGTGTGTCTGGGAGCTGGGTGAGCAAGCGGGTAAGGAAAAAGAGGTAAGGCCAAGGCTCAGATGGCCCAGGGCTTTGAGGCCCTTTACTATAGTAAAGATGAAGGATTCTACTTTGAGTCAGAGGGGAAGCCACCGTAGGGTTTTGAGCAGCTTTGGAACTCCTGTGAAAGGAGGACACCTCTTTCCAGAGAGTTCTGCCAAAGTGCTGGGTCTAGTCATGTTGGGCTTTGTGTTGCAGTGGATAATAGGGCCCCATTTATGTATCAGGAATGAGACAAAGTGCACACTTTTTTCTATTAGTAAGATATCTTTTTTTCCCCCTGATAATGCACAGTCTATATGAAAAAATTCAACTGATACAAAGAAAATAAATCTTTTCATAATCCCACTGCCCCAGAGATCAGAGATGGATACACCCATCCAGAATACAGATTTCTCTTTTTTAAAATATTTTATTTATTTGAGAGAGAGTGAGAGAGAGAGAGTGAGCATGAGTTGGGGAGGGGCAGAGGGCGAGGGAGAAGCAGACTCCCCACTGAGCAGGAAGCCTGACTTGAGGACTCCCAGGACCTCTGGATCATGACCTGAGCCAAAGGCAGATGCTTAACCAACTGAGCCACCCACATGCCCCTAGACTAAAGATTTCTTGTATTCGTTATATGCATGTGTTGATTATATCCAAGTAGAGGTAGTTCATCTGGAATGTTCCAGTCCTGGCCCATTCCCAGTCATTGGAAGTACCCAAATTTAGGTATCTTCTCTGAGTTTCCCTCTATTTTATGGACCCTGGAGTGGGGTGAACAGTGATCTGCCTGCAATTGCAGTTCAGTGTTTTAAAGTCATTGTTACTTGCTAACACATATGCACAATTAAACACCAGTCCCGAGCTGTGTGCCCCCATCATATCTGCCACACGTGGACTCTGCCGAGGCCCATGATGGCTCCCCCACCTGTGGGTACGGCAAAGATTCTATTGTGCCATCGCTGGCCAAGCATCCCCCAGTGGAGCAGCTTGCCCCTCTTCTGGTCCCCAGCAGAGCCTGGCAGCATGTCCCTTTAGCCCTCCTTCATTCATGCCAATGGTGAGGGTTAAAAAATGAAGGATCGTTTTTAGGGCCATCCCATTGTTTGGGTACTTCTGTTTTAGATGGCCATATAAATAACTTCTGAGTAAGCACTATTTATTTTTAAGATATTTATTTATTTATTTATTTATTTATTTATTTATTTATTTATTTATTTATCTGAGAGAGAGAGAGAGAGCAGGGGGAGGGTCAGAGGGAATGGGAGAGAGAGAATCCCAAGCAGACCTCGTTGAGCATGGAGCCTGACTCAGGGATCCAGCCTATGACCCTGAGATCATGACCTGAGCCAAAACCGAAGGTTGGACACTTAACCAACTGAGCCACCCTGGTGCCTCACCTTTATTTTTTGTTATTTTCACATAGATATGATTATATACCATCCACGGTATTTTGACAATCCCACCTTTTTTTATTCAAGATGTGGTGGCCACATCTCCACACAGGTACTCAGTTGGTACTCACTCAGCCAGTGCTAAGGTTGTTAGTGGCCTGAGTTTGAGTTCCAGTCCATTTACTTAGCATGTGCGTGCCGTGGTATGGGTGAGGCAGGGATGGGTTTGACAAGATCAGCCTTGGGAGCAAGATCAGAGAGTGACAGTGAGGAGAGAGACAGGAAGCATGGAGACTAACAGAGGGAACGAGGGACCCCAGCATGTCTTCAGGGACAGAAGTTGCTTTTCTTACACCCATTCTGTCTGCTTGTCCCCAGGGCACCAAGTATTCCACTGACAGACTTCCATCCTTCCAACCACCCTGTGATTTTAACTTCTCCCTTCTAAACGCACACGGATGCTCAGACCCTGCAAGCAGTACAGACAAAGAAAGGATCCTCTTAACTATTCAGGATGTAATGGTAAGATGGATTTCGCCTTGTAACCCCACAAAGGGCCAGGGTCTCTGCCATAGCCAAGCAGTTGGGTGGTAGGATGGGCCCCTAGAGAGCATCTTCATCTACACCTGGGAAGATGATGCAGATAACAGCAGGATTTGGCTTTAACAAAAACCTCAGGCCCACCCACTAGATTTAAAATAACATTCATGGGATTTGACTTAATGATATATTTTTTTAAGATAGTAGAAACTCAAAAAAAAAAAAAAAAGATAGTAGAAGCTCATATTAAGTGAATACCTAAAAATTGCTATGCACTATGTTGAGTGCATAACATCCATTCTTGCATTAACCCTGTGAGTTGGGATCCCTGGGTGGTGCAGCGGTTTGGCGCCTGCCTTTGGCCCAGGGCGCGATCCTGGAGACCCGGGATCGAATCCCACATCGGGCTCCTGGTGCATGGAGCCTGCTTCTTCCTCTGCCTGTGTCTCTGCCTCTCTCTCTCTCTCTCTGTGACTATCATAAATAAATAAAAATTAAAAAACAAACAAACAAAAAAAAACCCCTGTGAGTTAAGTGCTAGGTGTTTTCTTTCCTTTTTTTTTTTTTTTTTTTTTTTAAGATTTTATTTAATTATTTGGGAAAGGGAGAGGGTGTGAGAGAGAGCAGCAGGGAGGAGGGGGAGAGGGAGAAGCAGACTCCCCACTGAGCAGGGAGCCAAATGTGGGATTCAATCCCAGGACCCTGGATCATGACCCAAGCCAGAGACAGACACATAACCAACTGAGCCATGTAGGCACCCAAATGCTAGGGTGCTTTGAGAGAGGCGTTCTTGAGAGAATTTGCATTCTCATTTTGTAGTTTGGGGAAACTGAGAAGCAGGGAAAGGATGATGCTCACCCAGGCCTCGGAGGAACCCAGACTGGAAACCTGTACCCCATGACTCCTTGTTCCTTGCAATTAACGATCATGGGCTGAGAATCACACTGAGCTGCTTTTTGCTCCCCAGAGCACCCAGTTCTCTGTACGGGCACTGTCTGTTATGAGCGTGATTGAGGTTCTGCCTAGAAGCAAAGTGCTGAGAGGTAGCCATCTACCAGCTGTGCTTAGGATCGAGAAGACCTCTCCTCTGCCAAGTATCTCCTCAATGAACCCATAGCTGGGAACATTGATGGAAAGGTGTTTTTTTAAAAATGAAATCCGATGAGGAAAAAAACAGACAAAGCCAGATTGAGGAGTTACCTGCTGGCCTGGAGTCTTCAAAACTATCCATGGCATGAGAAAGACTATTCCAGATAAAAGAGGCTAACAAGATACCAGTTATGCTGCATGAGATGCAAGGGACAGGGTGATGTGTGTGTGTGGGGGGGGGGGGGGGGGTAATTGCCCTAAATGTAAGGATGGTTTTGAAAATTTGAAAATTCACTATATTAGATAATAATATTGTATTGATGTTAAATTTCCTGAATTTGATGATTATATTGTGTTTGTGTAAGAGAAGGTCTTTGTTTTCAGGTCTTCTCAGAATTGGTGAAGAACCAGTGAATGTAGGTGAAGGGTGTTTGGGTATTTATTATACCCTTCCTTAATACTATTCTGCTATGTTTTCTGTGGGTTTTACCTTTTTTTTTTTTTTTCAAAATAAAAAGTGTTTTTTTTTTTTCTTTTTAAGCTAGCACATTAAGGAGGAGATACTCTGCTTCAATAGAGCTAAGCATCAGCAGAGAAAGAAATAAAGAAAAGTTTAAAAGGAGACCTAGTTGAAGAAGCTTAGTAGGATTGTAATGTCAACTTCCCAATTGTGCTGTGGTGCTTTAATTATGCAAAGTGTTACCATGGGGAAATTGGATGAAGGGTTCATGGGCTGTCTCTCTCTGTTGTTTCCTACAAACAGCATACGAAATCTATAATAAGCACAACATAAAAAGTAAAAACCCACCTGTGAATGGTACCAAGACAAAGAAAGGCATAGATGAGTGGCACCTGGGTGGCTCAGTAGTTGAGCATCTGCCTTCGGCTCAGGTTGTGATCCCGGGGTCCTGGGATCGAGTCTTATTTCTCCCTCTGCATATGTCTCTGCCTCTCTCAGTGTTTCTCATGAATAAATAAATAAAATCTAAAAACAAAAAAAGGTAAAAGCTAAGTAAAAGAAACCGGTCCTACCTTCAGAGGCTCAGATTCTGATCCTGGGTTTGGGCTCAGGCATGTTTTTGTTTCGTTCTGTTTTTAAGCACCAAAATACATGAATGTATTTTGCAGCAATATTTTAGAACCAGTTTTAAGAAAAGAGAGAGCTGTGGATCTCAAAATTTGATATGCACAAGAATCAATTAGGATATTTGTTTAAAATGCATATTTTAGATCTAATTTTGAAACTAACAGAATTTGTATCTAGGAGAGTATAGTTTTTAACACAAGAACTCCCAGTGATTCTGAATCAGAAGGCTTGAAGACTTCAGTTTACCTCATATGAAAGGAAAGTTTTGGAGATAATTTGGACTTTGTGGGTTGGATCTGGAGACTATAAAAGAAAGGAATTTTAAAATTCAAGTTAGAATCTCTTCTTCCTCATACAAAATTAAGATAACTATAAAGTAAAAAACAAAATAAACAACAAAAATCCAGAAGGTTCACAAAAGCCAGAAAGGGATGGGAGAGAGCTTGGCACTGTCCTCAAAAACCATATCCTCAAAACTTGGGTGACTTCTGGGAACTTGGGTGATAGAGGATGTTACTTAAAATAGTAAATAAAAGATACAAAACGGTAAGAGTTCCGACAGCATCTCCTTTATTACAGATCAACTTCTATCCAGAACATTGACCATTAGTATCAAGGAAAGACCAAATTATGTTTTAAGAAGACAAGAAAGCCCTAATACATTTTAGAAATATTTTCTTTCTTTGTTTTTTAAGATTTTATTTATTTATTTTACAAAAGGAGAAAGTATGCATGAAAGAGAGAGAGAGAGCACTCTCTCTTAGTGAGGTGGGAAGGGGCAGAAAGAGAGGGAGAAGCAGACTCCGCATTGAGCAGGGAGGCCAATGTGGGGCTTGATCCCAGGACTCCCAGATCAGGATCTGAGAGCCTCTAAGGCAGACACTTAACCAACTGAGTCACCTGGGCACCCCTAGAAATATTTTCATAGAAAATTATTTTATTTAGGTTTTTGACAATTTAAAGAGGTGAATTTTAGATAAATAGAAAAGTAATTTTGTGTTATTAAAACATTATTAAGAAAATGAATATGGCTGAGTGAAGTAAGTCAGTCGGAGAAGGACAAACATTATATGTTCTCATTCATTTGGGGAATATAAATAATAGTGAAAGGGAATATAAGGGAAGGGAGAAGAAATGTGTGGGAAATATCAGAAAGGGAGACAGAACGTAAAGACTGCTAACTCTGGGAAACGAACTAGGGGTGGTAGAAGGGGAGGAGGGCGGGGGGTGGGAGTGAATGGGTGACGGGCACTGGGGGTTATTCTGTATGTTAGTAAATTGAACACCAATAAAAAATAAATTAAAAAAAAAAGAAAATGAATATGAATGCTTCATATTTGGTTTTTCTCACTTTGGTCACATTCAAAATATATTTCAAACTAGAAGAAAAAAACAATCCAGAGAAAATAGGGGCATGTGGGAAAGGAATTATTAGTTATGACTTGAAAAAATTAAGCTGGATTTCAAGATGAGTAGAAATATAGTCATGAATAGAAGTGGGTGTGGCCATCGGGGAGGTCCTGGACCCGGGACTGCAAGAGCTGGCTTTGACTCATAGATGTGTCTCGTTGGCTGGCCTTGTATTTTGCTGTGGTTGTCATTGTTGCTGTTATATTTTATTTTAATTCCAGTATAGTTAAGTGCAATGTTATATTAGTTTCAGGTGTACAATATAGTGATTGAACAATTCTGTGCATGACTCAGTGCTCATCACAATAAGTGTACTCTTAATCCCCTTCACCTGTTTTCCCCCCTACCCCTACTCCCTCCCCTCTTGTGACCATCTGGTTTTCTCTATAGTTTTTGGTTTCTCTCTCTTTTTTTTTTCTTTGTTTTGTTTCTTAAATTCCACATGAGTCAGTCACATGGTATTTGTCTTTCACTGACTGACTTATTTTACTTAACATAGTGCTCTCTAGCTCCATCCATGTTGTTGCAAATGACAGGATTTCATTCTTTTTTTGGCTGAGTAATATTCCATTGTGTTATATGTCACAACATCTTTAGCCATTTATCATGGGACACTTGGGCTGCCTCCATAATTTGGCTATTATGAATAATGCTGTAATAAACATGGATTTCCCTGATGATCAGTGATGTTGAACATCTTTTGATGTGCCTGTTGGCCATCTGGATGTCTTTGGAGAAGTTTCTGTTCATGTCTTCTGCCCATTTTTAATTGGATTATTTGTTTTTTTTGTTGTTGTGTAAGTCCTTTACATTTTGGATACTAATCCTTGGGATATCTTCTAATAATGGGATATCTTCTCCCTTTCAGTACATTGTCTTTTCGTTTGCTTATTGTTTCCTTTGCTGTGCAGAAGCTTTTTGTGTTTTTTTTTTAAGATTTTTTTTTTATTTTATTGAAAAAGAGAGAGCACAGAAGAGGGGCAGAGGGAGAGGAAGGCAAGCATACTCCTTGTTCAGTAGGGAGCTTGGCGTAGGGCTCAATCCCAGGACCCTGACCCTATGACCTGAGCCAAAATCAAGAGTCGGATGCTTAACCGACTGAGCTACCCAGGCGCCCCAGAAGCTTTTCATTTTAATGTAGTCCTGGTAGCTTTTGTTTCCCTTGCCTCAGGAGATATATCTAGAAAAATGTTACTATGGCCAATATCAGAGGCATTACTACCTGTGCTCTCTTTTAGGATTTTTATGCCTTCAACTCCTTTATCTGTTTGAGTTTATTTTTGTATATGGTGTAAGAAAAGGGTCTGTTTAATTCTTTTGCATGTAGCTTTCCAGTTTTCTCAACACCATTTGTTGAAGAGACTGTCTTTTTCCCATTGCACATTCTTGCCTACTTGCTGAAGATTAATTGACCATATAATTGTGTGTTTATTTCTGGGCTCCCTATTCTGTGTCATTGATCTATATGTCTGTTTTTGTGCCACTACCATACTGCTTTGATTACTACAGCTTTGTAGTATATCTGGAAATCTGGGAATGTGATACCACCAGTTTTGTTCATCTTTTTCTAGATCACGTTGGCTATTTGGGATCTTTCATGGTTCCACACAAATTTAAGGATTATTTGTTCTTTCTGTGAAAAATGCTGTTGGCATTTTGATAGGCATTGCATTAAATCTGTAGATTGCTTTTGGGGTAGTGTGGACATTTTAACAGGGTCTGTTCTTCCAATCCATGAGCATAGACTATCTTTCCATTTGTTTGTGTCATCTTCAAGCTCTTTCATCAGTGCTGTATAGTTTTCAGAGTACAGATCTTTCACTTCTTTGGTTATGTTTATTCCTAGGTATTTTATTCTTTTTGGTATCATTGTAAGTGGAATTGCTAAATTCTCTTTCTGCTACCTCATTATTAGTGCTTAGAAATGCAACAAATTTCTGTACATTGATTTTTGTATCCTGTGACTTTACTGAATTCATTAATCTGTTCTAGTTGTATTTTAGTGCAGTTTTTAGAGATTTCTATATATAGTATAATGTTGTTTGCAGATAGTGAAAGTTTGACTTCTTCCTTGCTGATTTAGATGCCTTTTCTTTCCTTTTCTTTTCTTTTCTTTTTTCTTTCATTTCCTTTCCTTTCTTCTCTTTTCCTTTTCTTTCTTTCTCTTTCTCTTTCTTTCTTTCTTTCTTTCTTTCTTTCTTTCTTTCTTTCCTTCCTTCCTTCCTTCCTTCTTTCTTTCTTTCTTTCTTTCTTTCTTTCTTTCTTTCTTTCTTTCTTCTTTCTTTCTTCTTTCTTTCTTTCCTTGTCCAACTGCTGTGGCTAGGACTTGAGTACTATATTGAATAAAACCTGTGAGAGTGGGCATCCTTTCTCTATAGTTTCCTTGTCTTGATTCTGACCTTAGGGGGAAAGCTCTCAGTTTTTCATCTTAGTATGATGTTAGCCATGAGTTTTTCATATATGGCCTTTATTATGTTGAGGTATGTCCCCTCTAAACCTACTTTGTTGATGGTTCTTTTTTTTTTTATCATGAATGGATATTGTACTTTGCCACATGTTTTCTATGTCCATTTCTATGGTCAATTGAAATGACCATATGGTTTTCATCCTTTCTCTTGTTGATGTGGTGTATCACATTGATTGTTTTGCAAATATTGAACCACCCTTGCAGCCCAGAAATAAATCCCAGTTGATCATGGTGCATGATTTCTTTAATGTATTGTTGGATTTAGTTTGCTGATATTTTGTTGAGGATTTTTGCAACCATGTTCATCAGTGACATTGATCTATAATTCTCTTTTTTTGTAGCATATTTATCTGGTTTTGGTGTCAGGATAATACTGGCCTCATAGAATGAATTTTGAAGTTTTCCTTCCTCTTCTAATTTTTGGAATAGTTTGAGGACAGTAGATATTATCTCTTCTTTAAATGTTTGGTAGAATTCACCTGTGAAGCCATCTGACCCTAAGCTTTTGTCTGTTGGGAGTTTTTTTTTTTTTTTTTTTTTTTTTTTTTGATTACTGATTCAATTTCATTACTGGTTTCTATCCTGTTCAAATTTTCTATTTCTTTCTTCAGTTTTGGGAGGTTATATGTTTCTAGGAATTCATCAGTTTCTTCTAGGTTGTCCAATTTGTGGGCATATAATTTTGTACAATAGTCTCTTATAATCCTTTGTGTTTTGGTGATGTTTGTTATTTTCTTTCATTTATGATTTTGTTTGAATTCTCTCTCTCCATCTCTGTCTCTGTCTCTGTCTCTCAATGAGTCTGGCTAGGTTTATCAGTTTAGTTATTTTTTCAAAGAATCAGCTCCTGATTTGTTCTATTGTTTTTTTAAGTTTCTATTTCATTTATTTCTTTTCTAATCTTTATTATTCCCTTCCTTCTATTGGTTGGGGTTTTGTTTGTTCTTTTTCTAGCTCCTTTAGGTACAAAGTTAAGTTGTTTTTTTCTGTTTTTTTTTTTTTTTGAGATTTTTTTTCTTGCTTCTTGAGGTAGGCCTGTATTGTTATAAACTTCCCTCTTAGAACAGCTTTTGCTGCATCCCAAGGATTTTGGACCATTGTGTTTTCAATTTAATTTGCTTCCATGTATTTTTTTATTTCTATTTTGATTTCTTGGTTGATTTATTCATTTTTAGTAGCATGTTACTTAATCTTAATGTATTTGTGTGCTTTTCAGATTTTTTTCTTGTGGTTGATTTCTAGTTTCATGGTGTTGTGGTCAGAAAAGATGCATGGTATGACTTCAGTCTTTTTGAATTCATTGAAACTTGTTTTGTGGCCTAATATGGATTTATTCTGGAGAATGTTCCATGTTGCATTTGAAAAGAATGTGTATTCTGCTGTTTTAGGATAGAATGTTCTGAATATATTTGTTAGACCCATCTGGTCCAATATGTCATTCAAAGTCACTGTTTCCTTGTTGATTTTCTGTTTAGAAGATCTATCCATTGACATAAATGTGGTGTTAAAGTCCCCTACTATTATTGTATTACTATTGATTACTTCCTTTCTGTTTGTTGTTACCTGCTTTATGTATTTGGATCCTCCTATGTTGGGTATGTAAATATTTACAATTGTTATATCTTCTTGATGGATTGTTCCCTTTATGATTAAATAGTGTCCTTCTTTGTCTCTGTTATGTCTTTGTTTTAAAGTCTATTTTGTCTGATATAAGTATCGCTATCCCAGCTTTATTTTCACTTCCGTTTGCATGATAAATGCTTTTCCATCCCTTTCCCTTCAATCTGCATGTATCTTTATGTCTGTAATGAGTCTCGTGTAAGCAGCATATGGATGGGTCTTGTTTTTTTATCCACTCTAACATCCTATGTCTTTTGATTGGAGCATTTGTTCCAAAGTACTTATTGATAGGTATTTACTTATTACTATGCTATCATACTTTGTATTCTTTTATTTTGTGAATCCCTTGATTTTTATAGATATACTTAATTTTACTGCTTTTGCACTTCTTACGTTTCTGACTCCTACTTAGGGTCTTTCCTTTCCATTCAAAGAGTCCTCTTTAACATTTTTCATAAGGCTGGTTTAGTGGTCATGAATTTCTTTAACTTTTATCTAGGAAACTATCTCCCCTTCTATGAATGATAGCCTTGCTGGATAGAGTGTTCCTGGTTGCAGGTTTTGTTTTGTTTTGAGCACTTTGAATATACCATGCCACTCCTGGCCTACTAAGTCTATGCAGAGAAATCTGCTGGAAGCCTTTTGGGATTTCCCTTGTATATGACTGTTTTCTCTTGCTCCTTTTAAAATTCTCTCTTTATTAGTATTTTTGCAATTTTTTTTAATTTTTTTTTTATTTATGATAGTCACAGAGAGAGAGAGAGAGAGAGGCAGAGACATAGGCAGAGGGAGAAGCAGGCTCCATGTACCGGGAGCCCGACGTGGGATTTGATCCCGGGTCTCCAGGATCGCGCCCTGGGCCAAAGGCAGGCGCCAAACCGCTGCGCCACCCAGGGATCCCTGTTTTTGCAATTTTAATTACTGTGTGTCTTGATGTGAACCTCATTGAGTTGATTTTGTTGGGTACTCTCTGTGCCTCCTGGATCTGGATTTCTGTTTCCTTCTCCAGATTTCAGTTATCGTTTCAGATAAATTTTCTTTCTCCTCTTCTGGGATCCCTATAATACAAACATTATGCTTGATGTTGTCACTGAGTTCCCTTAATCTATTTTCTCTTTTAGAGAGAGAGAGTGCATACATGCTCTCAGGGGTGGGGAAGGTCAGAGGGAGAGAGAATCTTGGGGCTTGATCCCAGAACCCTGAGATCATGACATGAGCCAAAATCAAGAGTCATCAGCTTAACCAACTGAGCTACCCAGGTGGCCCTATTTTCATTTTTTGTTACAATTTTTTTTCTCTCTCTCCTGTTCAGCTTGATTGCTTTCCATTACTCTGACCTCTAGGTCACTGTTCTGTTCTACTTCCTCTAGCTTACTATTCATTCCTTCTAGGGTATTTTTCATTTAAGGTATGGAGTTCTTCTCTAATGGTTCATTTTTTTTTTTTTTTTATTTACTTATGATAGTCACAGAGAGAGAGAGAGAGAGAGGCAGAGGGAGAAGCAGGCTCCATGCATCGGGAGCCTGATATGGGATTCGATCCCGGGTCTCCAGGATCGCGCCCCGGGCCAAAGGCAGGCGCCAAACCGCTGCGCCACCCAGGGATCCCTAATGGTTCATTTTTATGTTTTCTCTTTATTGAATCTCACTGAAGTCTTCCACTCTTTAAGTCCAGTGAGTATCTTTAGAACCATTACTTTAAATTCTCTATCAGGTATGTTATTTATCTTTGTTTTATTTAGATCCCTTTCTGTGATTTTGTCCCATTCTTTCATTTGGGACATATTCTTCTGTCTCTTCATTTTGTCTAACTCTCCGTGTCTCTTTCTATATGTTAGGAAAGTCGGCTACATCTCCTGGTCTTGAGAGTAGTGGCCTTATGAAGAAGAGGTCCTATAGTGGCCTGCAGTGCAATGTCCCCTGTTTTCTAGAACCTCAGAGGTGTCTCCTATGTGTGTTGCATGTGCCCGACTGTTGT
This sequence comes from Canis lupus baileyi, assembly GCF_048164855.1. Lineage (NCBI taxonomy): Eukaryota > Metazoa > Chordata > Mammalia > Carnivora > Canidae > Canis > Canis lupus. Next base: position 58,625,811 of record NC_132845.1, read on the forward strand.
AGCTGAGCCACTGTTCCTGTCAGTCCAGTCATTTTCAGTAGCTTTCCTTGCCCAGTTAGGGCAGTGTTTGGTCACTGTGTTGTTAGTGGGCCAGTCTGGGGACACCTTGGACTTGAGTTGAGTCAGACCAGCCATTTGCCAGAGATGCAGTAGCCCAAACTATGGGGTACTTTCCCTGTGTTGTCCCCTGAGAAACTTTTGTTGGTGGGCGGGGCTTGCAGTCAGACCAAATGTCTGCTCCAGCCTACTGCTGGAACCATAGTTGGGTAGGTATATGTAATTATCTTCTCTCTCCAGAGCAAGATTCAATTTTAGAGGTACTGGGCCCTGATGGGACTGCTTGCACACTGCCAGGCTTGTGGCATCACTCTGGATGGGCTCTAGCCAAGGGCATATTGGGGAGAGTGTATCCACAGGAGATCTTGGGAGCAGGCACACTGTTAGCAAGCCAGGTAGAAAGTGTTGGTGCTATCCTGGTCCCCATAGGTGTCTGTGTGTCTAGGCTGAAGGACAGGTGAGGGAAATGGCACTGGCCAACTCCTGTGTTCCTGGAGTAGTCTACTGAAGATCCCTGCCCCTCCAGCACACACTGTGAGACAAGGAAACAAATGTCCCTCCAGTCTACCCTAAGCATTTTTAAAACTACTGCTTCTATGCTGTATCTCCACAGGGTTGTTTGTTGGGCTGCCTCTCTAAGAGCAAGGTTTCTTCTCAGCCTCTTAGATCTCCCAGAGCCAAGCCACTGATTTTTAAAGTTTCAGGTGTTAAGCCTTACTAATAAAAAGAACTTGTGAGATTTGGCCCCTCTGGTTTTCACAACCAAATGTTATGGGAATGTGTCTTCCTCATGCAAGGTTACCCATGCTTGGGTACCTGGTGTGAGGGTCTGTTTCTGTTTCTTCTGCACACCCGCAATGTCCCATGGACAGCCCCACATGTCCATTTAGCTCCCAACGGCATCTGGGATCATCCTACCTTCTTCTATGTGGCATCTTCTCTACATTTAGCTGTGGAGAGTCTGTTCTGCCATTCTTCAGGTCACTTTCTGGGTTATTTACACTGATGTGGGTGTTATCTAGTTGTATCCATGGGATAAGGTGGGCTTATCCTCCTCTTTTACATCTTCACTGGAAGATGAATATTCAAATGAATATTTGAATATTTTAAGTGACATAGTGAGGCAGATGGATAACAGCCTTTGGCTTGGGTATCAGGGCATGGCAAGGAATGGTGGGATCTAGGGAATGGTGTTGCCAACCCAGCTTGGCTGTCTTGTGTGGAAACAAGGGCTCAGTGATATCAGATTTTAAGAGAAACCAGGCATCTGAGTTTCTTTGTGTTTGGTTTCTCCAAATTTTTTAATGTTGAATACTAACTCACTATTTTCTATAGATTAAACAAAATATGGCTGGCCAGATTTGGCCTGAGATCACCAGCTTCTGGTTTAGATATCTTTGCCTATTTCTGACAAGAGGAGAAAGAGGTCTTTTCCCTTTCCAGAGGCCCCTGACTTAGCCCCTCTGGTACCCAGAGCCATTGGGGGGCAAGATGCCCTGAATGCACCCAGAGATGCCCACCTAGGCATCTCAGACCAAAGGACAGTGTGACTGATGGCATTAGGCAGGGCCCTGGACAGGAGGGTCAGACAGCACAAAGCCAGCTGTATAGGAATTCTTCATGTGGATGAACAATTCATGTGGAATGATGCTGAACAAGCACTAACTGCCCATGAAGTACAGGTCCAGAAGTGCTAGATGTGGGAATTCTTTCACCTAGTAGAGTGTTTCTATAAGTGAAGACACCAGATGGTATCTGAGTTACTAAAGCATCCTTTTCAGTCTTAGTGAAAGTAAAGAATAACTGACCTCTGAGTCACTACTGGAATAAATAATGCAATTTATTTCTTGTGGTTAGAGCCTACTTAGGTTTTCTTAGATATTTTTACATTATTTTGTATTGTATAATATGGCATCTAATATATGAAATGTTCTCTCCACTTACCTAGCCAAACCATGCCCAGCTTTTATTTTTATTGAGCTTGTATACTTTATTTCATCATTTACTTATTTATTCACTCCTTCATTTATTGGCTACTATTTCAGTTCATTTCTACTTTTATCTTGATTCTTTCCTTAAACTTTATGGTTTAATTTATTGCTTTGGTTCTCTCCCCACACCCATTTTATGGCCTGGTGTGTTAAGTTAAATGCTTAATTCATCTATCTTCAGTCTTGTTTTCTAATACAAAAATTTTAAGGCTGTAAGTTTTCCTCCGAACACTGCTTTGTCCTCATCCCACAAATTTTTCCATGTGTGTAGTGTTCTATTGTCATTTATTTCTAATTTGTTTGTGATTGGGGAGGGGAGGGAGTTCCCTCTATATATAGGAGAATTCTTACAAATGTTCTAAGTAAATAGCTTTTCTCTCTCTCTCTCTCTCTTGCTGTCCTTTTGTGTTAATTTCTAATTTTACTACATTATGATCAGTAATTTGTTTGGTTTCTGGTTTTTGGAAGTTTTTGAGGTTTTGCTTGTGCTCTATAAGATCATTTTTATGACTGCTCCGTGAGCAGCTCGGAGGGGCTCGGGCAGAGGAAGAGGCTCCGTGCGGAGGGGCCTGCGCGGTTCCAGGAGCAGCTCGGAGGGGCTCGGGCGGCGGCTCCACGGAGGGGGCTGCGCGGCCCGGGAGCGCGAATCCACCAGCGCAGGCTCCGGAGCACAGGGCGCCGGGACACAGCCCAGGATCCCGCCTCCCCCGGGACAGGCAGAGGCCGGGAGGGCCCAGGACAGCAAGGACGCTCCTGCCCCAGCTGAGCACATCAGCGGCCCCGCCCCGGAGCCTCCAGGCCCTGCAGACGGAGTTCCTGCCGGAGCTGAATCCAGGTTTCCAGAGCTGCCCCGCCACTGGGGCTGTTCCTCCTGCGGCCTCACGGGGTAAACAACCCCCACTGAGCCCTGCACCAGGCAGGGGCACAGCAGCTCCCCCAACTGCTAACACCTGAAAATCAGCACAACAGGCCCCTCCCCCAGAACACCAGCTAGACGGACAACTTCCAGGAGAAGCCAAGGGACTTAAAGTACACAGAATCAGAAGATACTCCCCGGTGGTTCTTTTTTTGTTTGTTTGTTTTTGTTTTTGTTTTGTTTTGCTTTATGACTGCTCCGTGGCATTTCAAAAGAATAATAATTATTCTCCTTTTGGTACAAAGTTCTCAATATATCTATTAAATCAAGCTATTCACTGAGTTTTTTAACCTGGTGAGTCTTAAAGTATAGTCCCAAACCACCTACATCAGAATTACCTGGGCTGCTTATTAAAAATGTGAAATTTCCCACTCATAGGTACAGAATTAGATGGGGGAGAGGGTAGTAGGGTCGTGAATGGAGTGTTTGGAATCTGCATTTTTAATAAGACAAAATTGTTATGTTCATTAGCAAACCACTGCAATATATCCTACTTAATTTTGTTTAATCTGGTTGATTTATCTGAACTTGTCAATTTTTCCTTATATTTCTTAGTTGATTTCTTAGTGATTTCAAATCACTATTATTGTGTGCATATATAGTAAAGATGTTTTCTAATAGGTTGTATCTTTTATCCATATGAATAGATCAGTATTGATATCTGTCCCAGTAGATGTATCTTTTCAATTTGAAGGTTTGTGTCCTTCTTTAGCATTGGAAATTATTATTATTATTATTATTATTATCATCATCATCATCATCATCATCTTCCATTTTATCTATACTATTCTCTGGAATTTCTGTTGCACAAATATTGGCCCAGATCTGTGCTTTCAACTCTCTTAATTTTTCTTCCACATTTTATTTTTGTCTTTTTATACCGTGTTCTTATATAATTGTTTGGCTTGATTTTCTACAGCATCTTTTATCTGTTTCTGCTATTTAGCTTATCTTTTTTTTTTTTAAGATTTTATTTATTTATTCATGAGAGACAGAGAGAGGCAGAGACAGGGGCAGAGGGAGAAGCAGGCATCTCACAGGGAGCCTGATGCGGCACTCGACCCCAGAACCCCGGGATCATGCCCTGAGCCAAAGACAGACGCTCAGCCACTGAGCCACCCAGGTGTCCCTATTTAGTTTATCTTTTTAAAATGTTAATAAAATTATAACTTTTAGGATATCTAGTTGTTTCTTTTTCATGGATGAAATGTCCTCTTAAATCTCTCTAGGGATGTTAATTTATTAATTTCTTGCATTCTAAAGTCTTCCCCTGTTTGCTCTATTAACTCTCTTTCACTGGGTATTAGTTCTTTGGTTAATTAAATTTGGTGCCTATCTTTTAGGGTGTTGATTTTCCCCAAATGTTTGCTCATTCTTGGTTGTCTGTTCATCTTTGTTTTTTTGTTTGTTTGTTTGTTTGTCTGTTCATCTTTGTATTTGAGAATCCCCCTCCCTCTGCCCATACTATTTGATGTAACATGACCCTGGTGATTGTGGAGTTGGGGTACAACATGCTGTGTACAAGCTGTGTACCTTAGGTATGAGTGCTCCTGCCTACCTTCGGAATATTGACTTCCTAGGGTATTGCCCTGCCTTCCTGCGCCAGTGTCCACACTCTGGGCTTCAGCCTGTGGGTGAGCGCCTCTATAATTAATACACTGGGGAAGGGCCAGCAGTCCTAAAAGCAGCCTCCCAATGAATGCCCCAAGGCTTCCTCTCTCTCCACCTTGACTGTGGACTCAACTGCATACCATTCCTTCTATGGAAAATATTACTACCCGTATTTTGATCTAAAGTTTTCTTTTCTTTTAAGTTATTCATAGATGGGATCCCTTCCCTCTATCTTTTAGGCATTCCTCAAAATTTCTAGTTGGCTGGCAGCATTGTTTGTTGCTTTGTCTCTATCCCCTCATCCCTGTCCAATTTCCTACACCAGTCACTGTTCTGGGCAGGTTCGGGTGAGGCCCATTGGCATGCTGATGCCAAGATATTTGCCAAGGGCCTCACAGCCAAGGAAGCAGGTGGGCAGCCTCCAGTGCCCTCCTGCTTCCAGAGCCCCTGCTCCCTCTTTTATGTCGCTCTAGTCTCTAAGACAAGGATAGATTATCTTCATAGTGATGGACATTTGAGACTGAAATCCAAGATGCTTCATAAATAAATGTAGCTTTGAATGAAAATTAGCAAAAGTGAGCCCAAGGGTGAGTGAAACAATAAGAAAGTATCAAAAACTATCAACATCACAAGACTATTTGAAGCACATAGGGTGTGACTCAGATGTTGCTAGCCATAGTTCCATCAGAATTGGCGGAGGGGAATGTGATCTCAAAAATACACAATGTGGACCTTAAAGCTAGGGCTCAAGTTCCTTTATTCTGGGAATTTTGTGATCCACCAGCCACTAGGCTTGAAGTGTGGGCTGGCAAGCCCTACATTTGGGTTCTTGAAGCCTGTTGCGCTGGTCATTTCTTCTAGAATGGCTATTTTTGCTGCCAGGCTAGAAATTCCATGAGAACAAGCACTCTGTTTGGTTCATTCCTCTCTCTCTCTAATAGTAGTCAGACGTACTTCTCCGGACAAACATCCACAACAAATATTTGTTGAATAATGAGTTCATGAAAAGAAAAACAAATTAATCAGTTAACCCCTCGATGCAGGGTAAAAATCTTTTCTGGGCCAGGCAGATTAATATAAATGTGCAGAATGGCTCCTATAAGGCAATAGGAGTAAGTAAGAATTATTGCAACTAGTGGTGCATGCCAGACTCAAAAGCTTCCAAATCCCAATTTTATAAAACTGCCAACCACATGAGAGACATTATTGGGGATTGGTGGGGAGCAGGGAGGCTGGCTGTAAGTCAGTGACCTCCACCCCAGAGATTGCCGCTTCCTCTTGAAGATTGTCAGGGTATCCACTGTGCCTTCATGGTCAAAACATTAGATCTTTTTTTAGGCAAAATCAGTAGGATCTGAGACATAAGAATACGCTGTCATCTGAATTTGAAGTGTTCTGTAAAAGCCAGACCTCTGCGAAAGCAATCACGAAACACTGATTCATAACTGTATTACCTCATTGTAACCCTTCAGCAACCTTGTCAGGTAGCCAGGGCACATTTCCCCACATCAGAGGAGGGCAGGGCCAGGGAGGGGCCTTTGACCCAGAGACTTGCCTGGGGACATAGAGTGGCTGGAGTGAGGCTCAGAACCTGAACTTAGAATTCAGACCCAGAACTCAGACCCAGCTGTTCCCCTTTCTGAGTGTAATAAGAAGTTTCAGGCTTCATCCACTAACATTTAGCACACACTTTAGTACGTTTACTGGCCTCAAGGCAGCTTTGTGTCAAAAGCTCTTACAGGCACCTTTTATCAATCCCATGCAAACCAATGGACAGTCACCCAGCACCTGACTTTCATCCCATTCTAGAGACCACTTGCTTCCAACATGTTAGTGCCACCAAGCAGGGAATAAATATGGGCACATGGTGAGGAACCCGGACTTTGGAGTCAGACAGTCATTCATCCAAAGTGGCTCTGCCATTGTTAGCTGCCCAGTCTTGCACTGGTACTTAGGTGGCCTGTAAGATCAGGACACCTACCGACCCGGGTCGTAGGAGGCTACAATGAGATAAGGTGCATGGAGAGGTTAGCTTGGTGCCAGATATGCAGCAAAAAGCTTCATAAGTAGTAGCTGATGAGCCGATGAGGCTGTTGATGTTATATTGTTACTAATACTGCATACATTTTGTGTTTCATGGCACAAGTTCCCTCCCTTGCCTAGCCCAGGAGAAAGGAGGCAGATCAGGCCTGTAAGGCACTAATCCGCTGACCATCAAACCCCTGCTGCCTTTTAGCCTGTGGTCCAGGGGTCTGTTCCTCCCTCTGCCTCCTCCCTGGCTCTCCAGTGAGGGGGCTGATTTGTTCTCCACCCGCAGTGTTTACTGCCTGGCCTCCATGCAGAGGGTTTTCTGCTGCAAGGGTGTGAATCTAACATTTTAACCACAACACTGAAATCATATATGACCAGGTTGTAAAAGCAAAGCTCTAAAGTTAGTTTTCACAGAGAAATTTCTGGATGATAGCTTCAAAGCAACCGGTAGATCCCCCTGCATGGTATCCCTTTGAAGTATGGGCAGGATGCCTTTCAAAGCAACCAAACCAAGATCCTCCTCTTTCCAGATGGAAAGGTTTTGAACTGCTCTCTCGAGGGAGTGTTGCTACTTACTTCTCCCCCTTGCCCCAGGAACAGATGGTTTTAGATCACACAGGCATTTATAAGAGCATAGGTTCCTAAAGTTTGCTCATCCAGTGTGAGCAAATCATGGTTTTCCTTTTTGAAGAAGACACCAGCCAAGCAGAATCTAGGCTTCTTTTTCATGTGTATTTTGTCAATATAATTATGGCATTGAAATTGGCATTAATAGAAACAAGAGGAATTATTGAGATTTAATTTTTTTTAAATCACAAGAGGCATTTTTAAAAATATCTCATCGGCTTAATAAATTACAAAAAAAGATTAGAAGGTCAGAGTAGCCATGTTTAAACACTCTGTTTCCATTGAAGATGGATTTAAGTGGACTGGCTGCTATGGAAAATGAGGCCGGGGTTGGGGGGGTTGCTGCACCCACGCAGCCGGCTCTCCTCTGGCTTTTGTTAGCTAAGCTCAGGGCTTCGGATGAGAACATTGCATTCCGGTCTGTAGCCCAAGTGTGCACAATTGTCTCATATCTATTTGGTCTCTAAGTGGCTTCAGTGTTTACCGTCAGACCTTTTACCATGGCTTCGCCAAGTCTGTGGTCTATTTTGACTTCACCCTTCATTGTTTGGATTTTGTTCTGGGAGCTTTTATCCAGAGAAAGGCCCAAGGCTGCTAGATTCCCTGAGTTTCTTCCCGTTAGAATTGGGACCCTGTTGTTTTTTAAGTCTGGACTGAGTGTCTGGTGCTACCGTCTGCCACTTTCTGAGTCATTCTTTTGGGGGGATGAGATGAGTCCCAGGGATAGAGATCAGTTACTTTTCAGACAGCTGGCTGTCTGGGGCCCTGCACCCCACTCCCGCGGGGAATTTTCTTATTTATAAGAGTCAGGGACAGGATTTAAACATAAATGGAAAGATACCATTTTTTCCTGTTTTTTTTTTTTGATACCGTTTTTTCCTAATTATAAAATTGGAAACATGCTTATCATTAAAAAAAAAAAAGAGTAAGTAAAACAAAGGAGAAAAGAAAGTTCTCATCATGCAACTCCCAGAGAGAACACCCTGTTAATAGTTTGGTGACTCTTCTTCCCCAGACTTTTCATGTGTGGGTATGCATACAGGCACGGAAAGTAATTTTTTAAATCGGATTTAGTCTACATTGTACATATGGACATTTTTCAACAGGCTTATTTTGGCTTAAATGTGTATCCTGCTACTTTTCTGAGTAGGTACCACAAGACCCACCTCATTTTCTGTGAGGGCCGCTTGAGGCTCTGTCGATGCCTGGTCAGTGAGCATTTAATCCACCACTTCTTGTTGCACCTTTGGAACGTTCTCAGTTATCAAGAATCGGCATATATCAAGACCGAAGGATAAATTTTCAGAGGGACTTGGTCAAAGGGTGTATATACACTGTTCATTTCCAGTCAGTCATTTATCATCACTGCCTCCTAAATGCATATCCAGAGGCACCCCTGCCCCACGCCCACCCCACTACCCCTCCACCTTGCCCCTCACTGCTACAGCTGTACCCATGTGCCTTGTCTCCACCCTGTCCTCCTCTCAGGATCCAGGAGCCATAGTGCCCTTTAAAACCAGAAGTCACATAATATTGTGCCTTTGCTTGGCACCCTTCAGTGGCCTCTTGTGGCACATAAACCAAAATCCAGACTGCCTTGGCTTATTAAGCCTTGCTGTGACCCCTCCCTGTTCCCTGCCCTCCCTCCTCTGGTGCACACCACCCTCTAGCCATGCTTATCTCCTGGCCTTTGCCTCTGCTGTTCCTCCTGCCTGACATGCTTGTGCCCCAGACACTTCTTGGGTGGTTTTCTCAGCAGCCAGCCTTTCCTGACCGGCTTTCAGCAGGGGCTCCTTAGCCCACTCACCTTCTGTGCAACAGCCAGGCTGGCTCTTTCCTTCATAGTCCTGGCTAGGGTAGAAATGCCCCTATTTCTTTCTCTTTATGTCCTGATTGTCTGAGGCTTCGCCACCTTACTGCCCACTGTTATGCCAGCCCTTAGCACACCTTGCCTGCATGCCTGAACAAATGAGCAAGGGTAGCAGCTATGTCACCGCTGTCTGTCCTCCCCTCCCCTCCCCCCATCGCCCTGCACTGGTTGGACCATGACAGAATGCAAAGGACTTTGTTTTACACTTGGACAACCTAGAAGGAGCAGGGAGCAGTGGCCAAGGGCACTTGTCACTGCCCTGCCACTTCATCACTGTGACAAGTCAGACCAGCTTAAAAGTTATAGGCCCTCCATCTTAGGGGGGGAGACCCCAAAACTCCAGTCACTGAAACTGTGGGTTGCAATGTGGTGAAGGGGCCAGAGAAGCTGGAGGGAGCCTGCTCAGGTGACCATGGATTAAAGCATCCCAGTGCCCCATCCAGAACCTTCCTGGAACTGGCTGTGGTCGGTGGCTCCACTCTGCCGTAGACATCAACAGAAATGATCGTAGGCCCTGGGACTGGCTGGGATTTCCTGGGCGGTGACCACAGTCTCCCAGCAAGGAATCTGCCAGCTAGCTGGCACCCCTTGTATCATTTTGATCCAAGGACAGAAGCCAGTTGCCAGTCCTCTTTGCCTGTCCAGTAGTTCATGTTATCTCAGGGTTTCGCTCTATCTTGTCGGGTTATCGTGAGCATCAAATGAGAGAAGGAGTTGAAAGTGCTTTTTTGTAAAGCATAGAGCGGCATTCCATTGAGTCAGTCACTGTCACTGATATTTGGCAGTGGCTGGGAGAGAGCTGGAAAAGACACTAACTATACTAGTGTCCCATTGCTGCTGTGACAACCTCACACAAATTTAGTGGCTTCTTTTATAATTCTGGAGGTCAGAAATCCAAGTTCAGTTCTACTGGTCTAAAATCAAGATGACAGCAGCCCTGTATTCCTTTGGGAGGCTCCAGAGGAAGAGCTGTTTCCTTGTCTTTTCCAGCTTCTAGAAGCTACTGTCATTCCTTGGCTTATGGCTCTTTCCTCCTCCAAAGCCAGCAGTGTGGCATCTTTTTTCCTCTCTGACCTCTGCTTCCATTTTTATATCTTCTCTCTCTGACTCCTGTCTTCCTGCCTCCCTCTTACCAGGACCCTGGTGATTACATTGGGCCCTTTTGGATAATCTGGCCTAATTTCTCCTATCTCAGGATCCTTATTCACATCTGCAAAGACCCTTTGCCCATAAGGTAACATTCATAGGTCCCAGGGTTTAGAACGTGGACATCTTTGGAGGCCATTTATTCCGCCCATAGCAGTTTGCCCTGCAGCTCTCAAAGGTCTTGGTCTACCCCACATACAACATACATCCATTCCATCCCAAGCTTCCCTGTCTCAACCCAAAATATCCTCTATATCTCACCTGCTCAAAACTTCCAAGTGTCGTCATCTGTGTCATCTGAATGAAGTAGGGGTAGGGATCCAGGTAGAATCCTTTTGAGGACCAAACTCCATCTGTGGGCCCTTGAAACTAACAAGTTACCTGCTCCCAAGGACAATGGCAGGTCAGGCCCAGAATAATGGCCACAGACATTCCCATTACAACAGGGACAAAATGAAAGAAGGGAGTCACCAAACCCAAGCAATTTTGAAATCCAACTGGGCAAACTTCATTGGGTGGGTTTCAAGTCCTTGGAAAAATTCTCTGTGACTCAGGGCTCCAGCCTCTGGGCCCACGGCCCCATCCTTGGAGCCATCGTTCCTCTCTCATGTAGGGTAGCCTGTGTCTGCAGCTAAGTATCAACCTGCTTCCTGACTATGGGATTTGGGGAGTATGATAGCCTTCTTTTATTTTGTCCTTCCTCTCTTGGTATAAGCCGGTAGTGTTTCCACTGGTATGACATTCTCAAAACCCATGTGGTCTGCTATGTACGTCTCTAGAATCCCCTCCATTAGACAAAGAGGTTCCTTCATGGATCTTCATGGGTAATCTTATCTCTATGCCTGGCTTCTTCTGGGATGGCTAAGAAGATCCATGATCCCAGGTCTAGTGTCTTCAGAGAACCCTCCGTGTGATTGAATCCTCTAAACTCCGATCCTTCTCAAGGACTAGCAAAAAGTTGTCCAGCCATACCTTGGGTTTCTCTCCAGAGCATGATTTTCTAACCACGAATCTCTGCATGTTAGCATCTTTTGCAACTGGCTAGGCTGAGAGTTTCCCAAATCTTCAAATCTCAGTTCCCAGTTCCACTTATGACAGAACTGTAGGCACAGCACAGCACAGCTAAGATCCTGCCGCTGCATCATAAGATTCCTTGTTTCCTGAGACCCTACAAGCCAGCACCTCTGGTGTCCATATTTCTACCATCGGGTCTTTTTTTAGGACGACTTCTCTAGAATGATTAAACTATTCCAGTGACTCTTCCCTCTTCATGAGCTGTCACTGACTTACAGGGTCCAGGGGTTAGGACTTGGACACCATAGCAACTGTTAAGTTTACTGGTCAACCACCAGTATCAAGCAAGCGGTATTGATTGCTTCTCATTTACTCAGAGCTATGTTAGACAACACGAGCTGGGGGGGTGGTATAGCCAAACATTAGTTTGCCCAGATAGCACAGTTGACGTTTTTTTGTCCCAGAGTAAGTAGACCAGTACCTTTTTTCCCTTTCAAAAGTATCCTGGCTTCGGTGATGAATTTTCTGGTCACTCTAAGTGTAGATCATAATGCTCACCCTTCAGATTATAAATTGATCTCGTGGAGATGAAACACAAATTGAAAAAAATTATCCAGCAGCTATGGATAAGTGCTAAATCTTATGATATCTTAGGTTCTTCTAAACATCCTTCAATATATAGGACAGCACTCCCTACAACTGTCTGGAAGACACTGTACCATCTGGAATTTCAAGGTCATTTGGAAGCCTTTGGGGTTTCATATTCAGAGTGTGGCCCGTGGATCAGCAGCATTAACATCAGCCTATTTGAAGTGCACATCATTAGGCCTTGTCCAGGACCCACTGAATCAGAAACTCTGGGGGGGTGGAACCCCACAATCTGTTTAAATAGGCCCCAAACAAGAACATCTGTAACACAGAGACACACACACACACACTCTTAGTGGTATCCCAGGCATGTGACCACAGCAAATACTATAAATACTCCTCTGCTAGGGAGTTACTCGTTTGTCCCTGTCTTTGTTTTCTCGTCTTCAAAGCGATGACAACACACGCATCAAGATGATTCGGGTAAATGTTCATTTGCTGGGAATAGTTCTTTGGTCCTAATGATCTATTTGCAGGTGAGTTTTTCTCAAAGTAGCATATTTCATTTTTGGCCTCTCTTCCTGACTTTTGGTAGGAGCTAAGAAAAAGCCTGGAACTTAGTGTAAATCTACAGAGGAAACAGAAAGATGGTTCCAGTGATGAGTATGACTCCATTGAAGAAGAGGTGCTGTCTGAACCTGAGCCCGAGGAACAGGTGCTGATGAGCCAACCCAAAGATGACCCCGCTCTTTCCAGTGGGGACTCCATGCAGAAGGATGTTGCTGAGGACCAAGAGACAGAAGGGCACCCTCCCCAGGGCCCAGACACCCTCGTGGTGCTGGAATTTAACCCAGCTTCCAAGAGTGAGTTCTGTCTTTGTGGGCATGCCATTGCCCTTGGTGTGTCCGGGTCTACTGGGAGGACTTGAATTTCTAGCAGTACTTGGAATTTAGTTTTGGGGAGACTGTCCCCCAGGTCAGGGAGGTATATCAGCCAGGTCTCTGCTGACTACAAGAAGCAAAGGCTCCCAATGGCCTATAGATGACCCTGAAATTCCAGACGGCCGATGTCTGGCAGATAGTTTTGGGGGGCTGTCCTATGCACTGTAGGATGTGTTGCAGGATCTACATGCCAACAGGCTAATGATACATTCTGGCTTAAGCAAAAGGAAGTATATTGGCTTGGATCATTGAGATGTCCAGGGCTGTCAAGGACTTTCCCTCCCCTTCTTCCCTCCTCCCTTCTCCCTTCCTTTTCCCTCTCTTCCTCCCTCCCTCTCATCTCTGCTTTTCTTTTCTTTTTTTTTTTTTTAAGATTTATTTATTTATTCATAAGAGAGACACAGAGATAGGCAGAGACACAGGCAGAGGGAGAAGCAGGCTCCCAATTGGGAGCCTGATGTGGAATGTGATTCCAGGACCCCGGGATCACACCTGAGCTGAAGGCAGACCCTCAACCACTGAGCCACCGAGGTGCCCTTCATCTCTGCCTTTCTTTGTCTTGGTACCATTCACAGGTGGGCTCTCCACATTGCAGACACAGAATTGAGATATTGGCTTGATGCCTCCATCAGAAAGTGAATTTTTCTCCCCAAAAGCTCCAGCAAAGGTCCCAGGCCTGGCTCTTGAGCCCACATTGGGTCACATTTCTGAACTAGTCACTGTGGCTCCGGTTGGCCTGGTCTAGCCAGTAAGGCTATGGCTGTGGTTATTGCCACCCAAACCACATGGACTGTTTGTTAAAGGAAAATCGAGGTGAACCTGAAGAAGGAGGAAAGCATGCAGGGCAGGCAGAAATAGCAGCCATCTGCTAGAGGAGGTTTTCCAGAAAAGACCCTGGAAAGTAGAGTCAAGAAAGCAATTTGAGGAGGAGCGAGAAGGGGCCCACCTGCCACAGTTCCTGGGGCCAGTGCCGAGCTGGCTCGGTCTCTGCCTGCCCTTCCCTCTCCATCCTGGGCACATCCTTCTCACAGTTGTGTGTGCCAGACTTTCTGAACCAAATACCAAGGCCACCAGGCTGGGAAACAGGGGTGCCTCTAAAGGAAGAGAAATGAGGGGATGTATGCAATTAGGCAGAGTATATTAGTGTGTTCAGGCTACACGGACCAGGGGAGAGCTCCAACAGCAACAGGAATGCATTTTCTTATCATTCTGGAGGCTGGAAGCCCAAGGTCAGGGTGTCAGCCAGTTGTTTTCTTCTTAGGCCTCACTCTGGCTTGTTGGTGGACGTCCTCCCCCTGTGTCCGCACGAGGTCTTCCCTCTGTGTTTGTGTGTGTCCTAATCTCCTCCCACAAGGACACCAGGCAAACTGGATTAATGCCCACCCTCATTGACTCATTTTACCACAATGACCAAATAGTCTCCAGATTCGGTTAGATTCTGAGGTCCTGGGGATTAGGACTTAAACATATGAATTGGGAATGGATATAATGACTGGCAGCCCTGGAAACGCCACACACAGGGGTTGATGCCTCCAGAGAGAACATTTGTCCCTCAGATATGCTCTCACTGTGTTCTCTCACCTCCAAACCTTTGCTTGGGCTGTTCCCTCTGTCCTGATGACCACATCTCCTCTCCTTTCCACTCTGAACCCTGAAACCTGGCTCCCTGCTTTCCCCTCAAGATTCAGTTCAGGGGCTGCTTCCTCCAAGAAGCCTCCCTTGCCCTCTCAGCATGGCTCAGGTAGGTTTGCCTCCTCTGCCCCCAGGGTGTCATCATGGCACTGGTCTCACCATGGACTCCTCTTGTCTTTCTCCCCCTCTGGCCTGTGAGCCTCTGCCAGGGCCCCCACCAGCGCTTCCCCGCCCCCGCCCATTGCACCCCCAGGGGCAGCACTCACCTGGCACGTTTAAACCACTCCAGAAATTGTTGTCCGATACATGAAGGCTTTACACCTACCTGCTAAAGCGTTCCGTGCCCATGCTTCTGTGTGAAACCCGCTGCAGTTACACAGGGAACTGTTTTTCTTCAGGGAGTGGGGAGGCCGGGGGAGGGCAGTAAGGAGACTGAGTGAGCCTCCCACTGGAAACAGGGCATGACAGTCACTTCTGGTACCAAGGACCGGGCCACAGAGAGAACCACTGGACTCCCCAGCGCAGTTTGAGAGTGAGATTGGAGCATACAACAAAAAGAAAGAACTTCACTTTCTTAACAGTTTGCCTATTTTTTGAAGATTTTATTTATTTATTTATCTATTCATTCATTCATTCATTCATTAGAGAGAGTGCATGCACAAGTGGGGGTGGATGAGGGGCAGAGGGAGGAGCCTAATGTGGGGCTTGATCCCAGGACTCCAAGATCATGACCTGAGCTGAAGGTAGACACTTAACTGACTGAGCCACCCAGGCATCTGGACATTTTGCATTTTTTGACAATGAGATTGCTTGGCGAGTCCCTGCACTAACCGCTGTGATGTCTGCCCCGGGCAGGGGCTGCCTAATCTGGAGCCTTAGAGGGTCAGAGGCATGCCTCCTACTGCCACTCATCTGTAGCCTCTGACCACAGACCCACTGAGAGGAGCAGGCAAAAGTTGAGCAGCCTGTTGCCAGGTCTCCCCAGGCCCCAGTGGAGGATCCTGAACATTTACTCAAGCACAGTCAATAGTAGCCTGAAAAGTTGTGCTTGGTTCTAGGCTGTCCATTCATTCGTGCCCCAGGCCTAGGTATATACTGGAGCAAGAGAGGTCTAGTCCCTTCTCCTATGGCACTTAAACCTAGCAGAGAAAACAAGCACCTAAAACATAAATAATAAACGATTACCAACGTCGACTGAATTCTTACTAACATGCGCCAAGCGCTATTCCAGGGGCTTACCATGTGTAATCCAACACCAAGACCAGTCCCGTCAACGTCCTTGCTTTACAGATGGGGACACTGGCGAACAGAGAGGTCAGATGACTTGCCCAAGGTCACACAGGGGCAGAGTGGGATTGAATTTGCCAGGAGTCTGAACCCAGAGCCCAAGCCCTTAATCACTAGGCTGAATAAATAAACCAGATCAAATTAGAAAACAATAGTTGGGCTTTGAGGAGCTGATAAGTAATGCCACCCACTCTGTCTTCCTTCCTAATCGAAACATATGAGAGATGGGCTTGGGAATCTGATAGAAGGAGAACAAATGTTCACCTTTGCAACTGAGAAGAGCCAGATTGCTGGCTACTCGGTGCTGCCCCTCTGAAGTAGGCAGACCCCTGACCCCAGATGCTGACAGAGCTGGGCCACTGATGGCATTAGTGTGGTGGCAGATGGCTGTGTGTCTTGAGGGCAACCCCGCTGGAGGAGGGAGGGGAGTGGCTGGATTGAGCTTTGATGTCTTCCTGCCACCACCACCCCAGCCCCCCACCCCATCCCATCCCATGTGACTTCCTTCTGAGTGAGGGCCAGGGTATGAGTGGCACAGAAAAAGGCAGAGGTTATTTTCCTAATAACTGGAAAGGGAAAGGCTAGGTCATGGGTCAATTTAGGAATTCACAGAGGAGGATGGGGCGCCTGGGTGGGTTAAGCATCCGACTCTTGATTTCAGCTCAGGTCATGATCTCAGGGTTGTGAGATCAAGCCCCATGTTGGGCTCCTTGCTGAATGTGGAGCCTGCTTGAGATTCTCTCTTTTCCCCTGCCCCTACCCTCACTCATATTCCTGTGCATGCACTCTTTCTCTAACTTAAAAAAAAAAAAGAAAGAAATTGAGAGAGGAGGATAGAAGGAGAGAATTGTACCCTCAAGAGTTTTGAACATTGTGCAGAGTATAAAACAGGATACCAGTTGGGGGATGGGGGTCCGAGAAGAACCCCTCAAGCTGGAATGGTCAGAGAAGCCTTCTCAGGAGGTGATGGTGAATCTGGGACAGGAATTAAGAGGAAGTAGCCATTGGAACAGCATTCCAAGGGCAGGGAGTAGCAAGTACAAAGAGCTCAAAGAGGAAATGAGCTTGGTGTACCCAGGGAGAGGGAAGGGGCCAGTGTGGCTGGATCCAAGTGAGCACATGGAGAGTGTAGTACACAATGAGGCTGGTCGGTGATCTCCGGCCACTTTCCGTGAAGACTCAATGGTCCTAGGGTAGCACCAAGGGTCTGCATCCTTTGGTGCCCTAGAAAATATCCTTGTGTAGACCTGATAGCAAGGAGGGCCATCTTATGCAGAGGAGGGGGTGGTAGACAGGGGATAAGGTGGCTCAGGGCAGGGGTCCAAGCCAGGTGGGTCTGATCAAATCCCGATTCTATCGATTCCCAGCTCTGCGACCTCAGACAGACAACTTGAACTCCAGAGCCCTGCTCTGTAATAGTATGTATTAGTTTTCTATCACTGCTGTAACAAATGATGACAAACTCAGTGGCTTAAGCGAAACAAATTTATTATTTATGGTTCTATAGGCCAGAAGTTGGACTCAAGGCTCACTGGGCTAAATTCACAGTGTCAACAAGGCTGTGATCCTTCTGGAGGCTCTAGGGGAAAAATTCTCTCACTATTCCAGCTTCTAGAGGCTTCCACATTCCTTGACTCATGGCCCCTCCCTCCACCTTCAGAGCCAGCAACCTTGAGCCTCTCTGTGCCTTTCTTACAGAGTCCCCTCTCCCCCTGGCCCTCCTCTTCTGCTGTCCTCCGTGTGTGTGGGTGTGGGGGGTGGGGTATTGCAGTAAGGAACACCTGACAGATTTTACCATTTTCACCATCACTTAAGAGTGCCACTTGGTGTTACTAAGTACATTCACACCGCTGTGTAACCATCATCAGAATCTATCTTCAAACCTTCCTCATAGTCCCAAACTGAAACTGTATCCCTCTTTCACTTTTAAGAACCCTTGTGGATTATACTGGATCCATTAGGATAATCGAAGATCTCCCTAGTTGAAGGTTGGCTGATT
The DNA here is from genome assembly GCF_048164855.1 of Canis lupus baileyi. Classification (NCBI taxonomy): domain Eukaryota; kingdom Metazoa; phylum Chordata; class Mammalia; order Carnivora; family Canidae; genus Canis; species Canis lupus. The sequence continues at coordinate 58,643,521 of NC_132845.1, forward strand.
AGCACTGTGGATTCCGTTTTGCCTTGTGACTTTGGGTTAGGCCATCTTTGGGCAGATCATTATTTGCCTCCCATCTACCCCCTGGGATGGCCAGAGAGGTGAATGAGACAGACAGGGTGTGCCAGAGACCTGACCAGCACCTGCGCGCTCGGGAGGCCAAATCCAGTTAGTGCTGGCACTCTTAGCAGCAGCAGCATATTTTCAGCATGTGGAGAGCCAGTCTTGTGGTCGTCTGCCCCCCTCCATTCTCTGTCTTGTCCCATTGGACATAGTGGGTCCTGGATGTCATCCCTTGGGTTCTGCATTACAGGCCAGCCAGGGAGCAGCTACTTCAGGAATTGTATAGAGAAACACACGTCCTTTGTGAGGCTAAGAGGGGATGGTGGAGAGGTTGCTGCCAGTCTGAAAAGAACCCACACAAGCCCCCAGCCACTGTCCTGAGCTCCCAAGAATCCTGTGGGGACTTGGATTCAGGGACTCTCTCTCCTTTGGGCCCCCAGAAGCCCCCAGGATTGCTCTCCTGGGAGTCCATCATATTGCACTTCAGCAGGCATTGGATTTCCGGCCTTCCCAAGCCAGGAGGTCCTGCATCCAGGGACCTTAACCCTTCTCCCCATCTGCAGAGTCTATTCTGCTTAGCTACCCCAGCCTCGCTGCCTAGAGGGCTGCTCTTCTGCCTGGCAGTCCTGAGCGTGTCCTTCTCTTGCTCTTAAACCTGCACTGGCCAGAGCCCTGACGCCATTTCCCCTGCACTTGAGCCATTTGCAAACCTAAAGTCACTTTTTTTTCCCTTTTTTTTTTTTTTTTTTGCCATCTCCACAAACCTCCTGTACTATTAGCTTTGATGAAACAAACAACTTTCTTTTTTTCCTCCCTCCCTCTCAATTTCTACCCTCCCTCCCTCCCCTTTCTTTCTTTTTCTTTTCTCTAATAATTCTAGGATTGTTCTAAGCAGTACTATCAATGAAATCAAGGGTTTGATAGGCTGGTTACATGTTTTTCCATGAACGTTCATTTATATAACTGCTTAAAAACCATTTGCCCACATGGCATCTGGCATCATCTCCCATTCCATCCGTGGTCCAGGCACCCTGCTTTTCGAAATGTTGGCTCTGCAGCATGGTCTGCGGGCCCTCCCTTCTCTGTCTGGCTCCAGTCACCCCCTTAGGCCCCAGCCACTCACCTGCCACATAACCTTCCAGCTGTCAAGCCTTTGCACATGCTGTTCTCTGTGTCTGGAATGCCCCATCTCATGCCTTTGGTAACATCCTGGTCACCTGTATGCTCCCTGTCTGCTGCACACCCTCTGGCCACATGCTTCAGGCTGCATGCTCCTCCATAACTCTGGAACCTTCTTCTTTCCCAGCCTTCCCCTCTTATCCCTTCCACCCTCTTTTCCTGGGCTAAGCTGTGAGTCCCTCCAGGGCAGCAAATGTGTTTTGCTCTACTCTTTTCACCCCAGGATGTCCTTGATGGCATCATTATTTCATGTACCATGCTGCCAATTAAACCTCATTGATTGTAAGACTCCACCCTACTCAGTAATGTTAATATCTGGAAACCTGTACATATCATAGAATGTTTCATTTATTTGCCAAAATGTGCTGCATTATTCACATCTCTGATCCTGAACTTGCCTGGCACAGACTAGGGGTTCAACAAATATTTGTTGAATGAATATGTGAATGAACCAACAGATACCTGAGTAGCATGCCCCAACTTTGCTGGTGCTCCGTGTCTGACATCTAAACCATTGTTTTCCTACAGGTAATAAAAAGGAAAGGAATTTATCTGCCAAGAGGAAGGACAACGCTGAGGTTTTCATTCCCAGCAGACCCGAACTGAACTTGAACCCCCAGCCCTCTACTGTGTTCCCAGACCAGGAGAAGGCATGCTCAAGTAAGAGTCCTGGCAGGGAGGACTGGGGCTGGGCCTGGATCCGGGTCCCTCTCAGTGGGATGCCTTGAGGGAGGAGTCCTTCCTGTGTTACCCTCTTTGTCAAGGTCTGAGCTCACATTTTACAAATGTATTGTTAGTCAAGGTCTCCAGAGTTAACAGAACCAATAGAATGTGTGTGCACATGTGTGTGTGTGCATTTGTGTGTGTGTGAGTCCAATCTACAAGATGGATCAGCAGGCTGGAGACCCAGAGGAGACAGTGTTCCAGTTCAAAGGCCATATATCCTGGAAGGGCTAATGTTGCAAAGGAAGTCCAGAGGTAGTCTTCTGGAGAATTCTCTTACCTGAGAGAAGGTCAGTCTTTTTGTTCTATTCAGGCCTTCAGGTGAATTATACCATTACGGATGGTGATCTGCTTCATCCCCCAACAAAACGTTACTCTCATCCAAAAACACCTTTTGGAAACACCCAGAATAGCCCAAATATTTGGGCTCCCTGGGGCCCCATCAAATGGACACATGAAATTAACCATCATAGCTCCTTTCTCACTCTGCAACCAAGATGTGGTTATAATGGAAAAGCTATTTTAGTGTTGGTTTTACTTTTTCATTATGGTTTTACTTTTATTATTTTTTTAACAATTTTATTATTTATTCACAAGAGACACAGAGAGAGACAGAGGCAGAGACATAGGCAGAGGGAGAAGCAGGCTCCATGCAGGGAGCCTGACGTGGGACTCGATCTTGGGACTCCAGGATCATGCCCTGGGCCGAAGGCAGGCTCCAAACCGCTGAGCCACCCAGGGATCCCCCTGGTTTTACTTTTAAATTAATTTGTTTACTTTATGTGGATAATGATGCACGCAAATGGTACTAAATTCTAGAAGTAGGCGAGTTTATGGTGAATGCTGCCTGCTGCTCCTCTGATGAAATTGATTGAGGACTTACCATAAGCCGACCACCACTGTCAACAATTAGTCCTGTCACTTGCAAGGAAATTATAACCCTTATACATAGCCTTAGAGGTAGGTCCAGGGGTTGTCCCCATTTCACAGAGGAGGACCTGAGGCCCACAGTAGGGGATTCACACAACTGGGAAGTGGCTGCTGTAGGCCCCAAGGCCCAGAGGAGTGTGACCATGCCATGTCCTGAGCGGCAGACCACACGCACTGGAGACTGTTGATGAGTCACTGCAGCTGAAGGCCAGATCCAGTGGCAGAGTCCCTCTGGGGAAGCCACTTGCTTCTGGTTTTTGCCACCCAAAACGAAGGACCTCAAAGAGTCCAAGGCAGGGGCACCTGGTGGCTCAGTGGTTGAGCGTCTGCCTTGGGCTCAGGTCGTGGTCTCGGGGTCCTGGGATCGAGTCCTGCATCAGGCTCCCCACAGGGAGCCTGCTTGTCCCTCTGCCCATGTCTCTGCCTCTCTCTGTGTGTCTCTAATGAAAAAATAAATAAAATCTTTTTTTTTTTAATTTTTATTTATTTATGATAGTCACAGAGAGAGAGAGAGAGGCAGAGACACAGGCAGAGGGAGAAGCAGGCTCCATGCACCGGGAACCCGACGTGGGACTCGATCCCGGGTCTCCAGGATCGCGCCCCGGGCCAAAGGCAGGCGCCAAACCGCTGCGCCACCCAGGGATCCCAATAAAATCTTTAAAAAAGAAAAGAAAACAGTACAAGACATCCTGCTATCCCAAGAATCTGGAAACCTGGGGAGTCCTGGGCAAAATCCAGCCCCAGACAGCCTTGTTAGCCAGTCTGTGTGAGCCTGGGGCCCTGCTCTCTGGGGCTGTGGCATTCCATCCGTATCTGCTTGGGGAGCTGGGGGGACTGGGAGCCGAGCTCGAAGCTCCTATCCCTGCAGCTCGGGGCAGGTAGAAGGAGAAAGAGAAATAACAGGAACAGCCATTGCTTACTGAGCACTTGCTCCAGCTGTATAAATACTGTCTCTGTTTGGATTCCCCCAGACGCTGACTCTGAGGTAAGGATTTGAGAACGAGTCATTTATTTGGGAGGTGCTCCCTGGTAGGGGACAGCAGAGGGGAAGAGCCCAACCTGGCTTTACCACCAAACAAGTTCACTGGGCAAGTGGAGTGCCTCCTGGCTGGGGGATTCTGGGGGCAGTGCTGAACACAAGCCTCTGCATGTTACCTCTGCCCCCCATCCCAGGGCAAGGGGGCTAGGCTCTTATACACCCCTCCCTGGTGCCAGCGGAGCCCAGAGCCAGAGCTGCGGGCTGAGGTTTGGCTGAGGGGCTGTGGGCAGGGCAGCACACAGGCCATTATCTGATTAATTCTTGTGCACCCCAAGCTCCAAGTGAAGGAAATGACACACAAACACAAGACAAGGCAGTTTAAGTAGCAAGTGATTTTATTTTATTTTGTTTTTAATGATTATTTATTTATTTGAGAGAGAGTGCTTTCAAGAACACAAATGAGGGTGCAGGAGCAGAGGGAGAAGGAGAAGCAGGCTCCACACTGAGTGAGGAGCCCAATGCAGGGCTCAACCTGGGATTATGACCTGAGCAGAAGGCAGATACTTAATTGACTGAGCCACCCAGGTGCCCCTAGGTAGAGGCAGGATTTTAAAAAGTGTCTTTAAGGGAAAGAGTCCAAATTAACCCATGTAACTATAAAGTCCAAAGGTGGTGGGATCTCAGGCAGAGCTGGATCCAATGATTAAAATCAGCAGTCTTCCTCTGCCCATCTCCCATTGAACATTTCTTCTGCTCATTGTTCTTAGGCAGGATCTAGGGGTGATAGGATGGCCAACAGCAGCCCTGGGCTTTCAGCCCCCCAGCTCAGCAACCCTGACAGAAAACAAGCCTGACCATCTGCTATAAATCCTGCCTGTCCACCTACTAGCTCTGTGACCTCAGGCAGGTTCCTTAACCTCTCTGGGCCTCATCCTTCCATCTGCCCAGCAGAGATAAGAATGATACCCTCATCTGAGGGTTGCTATGAAGATAAAAGGGCAGGAGAGGGATCACCTGGCTCAGAGCAAGTGTTCGGCAGGGTCAGCTGGCGCCTTTCCCACGAATGCCTTGGAGTTGCTGTCATTCCCGGCTTAAGTCAGGGGTGCTTCTGAGAAGGAGACATGGGTGCTGTCACCAGAGGCAGAAGGAGAGGGTGCCATGCAGCAAACTCCAGGAGATCCTTGTGAATACCACTGCCCCCTTCTCCCATTTCACAGATGAGGAAACCAAGATTGAGAACCTGGAGGTTACTTGCCGAGAGTACCAGGTGGGACAGCAAAGCCAGGATTCACACCCAGGCTCCAAGTTCCATGCTCTAGATTGCCACGACAAGCTGCTCCCCCCAGAGCTGGCTGGCCACAGAGGCAGCTTTGGAGGCACCTGGGGGTTCCAGCCCTGACAAGCCTGGTTGTGATATGGGCAGTGTGACGACGCGGGTTTTCAGTCCAGTACACGGAGGCCTGGGTTGGGAAGTTGGGGAATTGGGGCAGCTTTTGGGGCCAGCAGCAAGCATCCTGGGGATGTGGCCTGACCCATGCACAGGGTGAGCAGAGGAGGCTGGGCCCATGGGGCCCAGGCCCGGGACTACAGCTCAGGGCATGCTCCAGCCCTGCCCAGTCCAGTCCAGTCAGTGCTGGATGGGATTCCAGGCAAAGGCAACAGGTGATTTGCTGTCTTCTTTGACCTCACCAGAAACCTGTGTGTGGAGCACCTACTGTGTGCCAGCCCTGGTCCAGGCCCTGGTGATCCAGTGAGCAACACATTGTTCTTGCTCTCTTGGCGTTTACATTTTAGCAGGCAGGGATTGATAACAAACACAAAATGGGGTGGTGACAGCCACCATCAAGACAGCAACTGGGTGATGGCTAGGTGGCGTGGCTAGAGGAGGCCTCTGAGGTGTGGAGGAACATGAGCTGAGACCAGGTGAGGTCAGGGACTAGCCTTTTGCAGAGGGGAAAGCCTGTGCAAAGGCCCTGAGGTAGGAACGAGATGCTCAGTTGGCTCAAGAATCAGAAAAAAGGCTGGGGGCCAGAGCATAGTGAGTGAGGGATGGGAGGCTGAGATGGGGTCACAGAGGTGAGCAGGGGCCAGGAGAGGGACTTGGTGCAGCAAGCACTGCCATGACCTGCTTTACATTTGAACAAGGTAACTCTGGCTGCCACAAGGAGTGTGGCCTGTCGGGAGCCATGGTAGTTGTGGGGTGACCAGGGAAGAGGCCATTGCAGGATGGAAAAGATAGTGACTCAGTCTCTGAGTCTTACCAGTGGCTGGATTCCCAACAGCAGTTGGGCTTGGTGGGGATTCCATTGTAAGCATGAGACTAGTTGTGGCTTTTATCCTGAACAACTAGGGATAAGACACTGGGCAGTGGGGAGCCCACCATGATAGGGCAGGAAAGCTGGGACTCCGCAGTGACAGGGGATCCCTGGCTTGTCTCTTATTTAGGATAGGTTCTGAATCTGTGCCTCTAGCAAAGGAGACCCAAGCTAGCGAGGTCCCTGGAGCTGGGATCTGTGTCGGGATAGGCAGTGTTCAGTGAAGTCCACTATAGGAAGGGGGAGGTCTGATTTGTGTCTTGTCTCAGCGGGGAGTGACCTGAAATTGCAGCAAGATAGAGCCTGCAGGTGGCCGAGTTATCTGCATCCCACCAACACGAAAGGCCAAAATCCAGTGGGTAGAGCTAGGACCAAACTGATTCCTGGGGCTTTTTGGCAAAAGTCAGAGCCAATGTAAGAGCCCATGTAAGAAAGTCACTTACATGGGGCCCGAGAAAGGTAGACATAGGAAGGGAATCACTGTGCATATGATATGTTGACAAGGGCATGTCAAGGTCACAGCAGCTGATAGGGTTAGAGATGTCACGTTTGTACATAGATAAATTGAGATATAGTGTATAGGGGTGAAGAGTAAGATGTAACATGTACAATGTCAGGAAAACTTGGTGAATTTCGAGTCTACTTGCTTTGGCCAGATGAAGAGCCAGGAAGCTGGAAGCAGAGAGAGAGAAGGGGCCAGGGGACAAGGTGAAGATCTGGTTGGCTCTCAGAGCCCCACCAGCAAGTGGAGAATGCAGGTGGCAATCCCAGGTGATATTTCCTGGACACCCAAACCAGCTCCACTGACCACCACTTCAGTCGACAAGACTGTGGTCTATACCACTAGTATTCACTCTTTGTGAAAAATTAATAAGGGTTTTCAGAAAGTTCCTCCAAAATGAGCTGTTGAAAAAAATGAAACCCAGAGTAGTGTGCCACTGTGCAGGAACCCTTCCAGAGCCCCTGATAGAGTGGGAGCAGGACCATGGTATCAAAGCAACCTTCCCAGCCATCCTACTGGGCTCACTGGGACTTCCCTTCTGCATGTGCATGCCACGATCACTAGATTTTCCATGTCTGGGTAATAAAATGAAGAGCCAGCGCTTACAAAGCACTGAACCAAAAAAGCTGTGTTTATCCCACACATGTAATCTTGCATTTAATCATTTAAACCGCTCCATGCAGTAGGCACTGCTATCAGCAGCACCATTATGCAGAGGAAACCAAGGCATGGAGATGCCTGAAGTCACACAGCCAGCGAGTGGTGAAATCAGTGTTTGAAAACCTGGCTGCAGAGTCTGTTCTCTTAACCACTCCACTGCATGGTCCCTTACGTGCCAACTAAAATGCTATTTGCTTACCACATACCCACATCAGCCTGGTCCTAAACAAAAACATGCCTAAAAATCACAGAGTTGAGTCACTTGGGATATTTTTTCTAACACTTGTTAATATAAATATGTAACTGTTAATATTTTAAAAGTTAAGCTATGTGTCAACGAAAGTAACTTTGAATACCGTATTAGTTTCCTAAGGCTTCTGTAACAGTACCATAGTCTGATTGGGTGAAACAACAGAAATTTATTGCCTCACCATTCTAGAAACTAGAAATCCAAGACCAAGGTGCTATGTTCCTTCTGAAAGAAGGCTCTAGGGAAGAATCTGTACCAGGCTTCCCTCTTAACTGCTGACTCCAACCTTCACATGGTTCTCTCCTGTGCACACATCTGTCTGCATGCCCAAATTTCCCCTTTTTATAAGGATGTCAGTCATTTTGGATGAAGGCCCACCCTAATGACCCCATCTTAACCCCATCATCTGCAAATGCCCTATTTCTAAATAAGGTCACACTGACACAGCCTAGGGGTTAGGACTTCAGCATCTTTTATGGGGACACAATTCAATCCATAATACATACCTCCATGGACAACATTTAGCAAAGTAGAGCTTAGTTAATTTACTTATAATCAGCCATTCTCCAGAAAATTCTGGCATGTTCTAACTAATTATATGCAGCATGTGGTGCGAGACTGATAAATATATGTGGAAATGAGAGTGCAGAGAAGGCGAGTGGAGAAAAAAGTGGGATGAAGCCAGGGGGTGAAGAAATGAGGGGGGGTGTTCAGTAGTGACTCTGAGTTTCCTGGCCACTGTGGCAAAGTAGCATACATTCATATAAAAAAATGCATGTCACTGGGTCTCTCTGATAAAAATCAGATTACCAGCTGTCCCTGGTACTTGATTCTTACAGTAATTTGTCCCATCCACTCCCCAAAAGATGACACTGTCTGAGGTAGTGGAATCTTCATTTTGAACAGATTTGGAGCTCAGCCTGTCAAATATACTTGGCCCCTACATAAGTCAAATGTGAAGAAAGTTGAAAACTAGGACATTGTCACCACCCTCGCACTGGGACTGTGGTAGAGCCACTTTTCACACAAGGATTAGGTTCTAAAGGTCAGAAAAAGTGCAGCTGGTGGCCAAAGAAACCCTTGGAAATCTCCTCAAATTGACAATGAAGGGCAGCATATGTGTATATATTTGGCTCTGTGTAGACCACCCCTTACAGACATATCATCTCCAGCAAACCCCAGAGCATCATCTCTCCACCAGGGTGGGAATAATCCCAGCTTCTTGGCTGAGCCCCAGGTGAAGCAGTTGGCTTTGTTTAGGATCTGGGCTGCAGTGAAAATGGTGTTTTTAGACACTGGCATTATCCTAAGGGCACCGGATGCTCACACCCCCAGAGGCATGGGGAACCTGAGGCTTCCCGAGAAGACAAGCTAATCAAATTAGCTCACCCTTCCAGGCAAAATCTGGACTGCTTACATGCTTTGTATTTGGAGGGGGCTGTCTTTTGGGGGGCATGCACAAATGAGCCTCTTTATATCTTCCTGGTGAATGGAACGTTTTATCACTTCATTGTCTCCTGTTCATCCTAGCGGTGCTCTTTGCCCTAAAGCCCACCAGCTTTCTTTTTTGGTCACTGTTTACATGGTGTGTCTTCTTTCGTCCTTTTGCTTTCAAACTTTCTCCTTCCTTACATTGAAGTTTGTCTCTCGTAAGCAGCGTGTAATTGGGTTTTATTTTTATCCTCTAACAATCTGCGTGTTTTAATGGGCACATTTAGTCCATTTACATTTAATGTAATTGCTGGTATGCTTGAATTTAAATCTATCGTATTGTTTGCTTTTTATTGGTTCCGCCTGTTTTATGTTTCTCTTTCTCTCCTTTCTTGCCCTCTTTTGAACTGATTACTTTCTGTTGTTCCCTCTTTCCCTATCTACTAGCTTGTTAGTTGTACGTCCTTTTATTGTTCTTTCAGTCGTTATCTGAGATTGCAACACACATTCTTGACTTATTTGTATCTACTTTAAATTAGCAAGCTTACCACTTCCCATTCAGTGGAAGGACCTTACAACTCCATAACTCCATTTACCCTCCTCCTCACTTAAATGCTACTATTTTTTTTTTCAGCAGAATATTAATTATTTATTTTACAGTTTTTTTTAATGTTCAGGGATTTTATTTTATTTTTTTATTTTTTATTTTTTTAATTTATTTTTATTGGTGTTCAATTTACTAACATACAGAATAACCCCCAGTGCCCGTCACCCATTCACTCCCACCCCCCGCCCTCCTCCCCTTCTACCACCCCTAGTTCGTTTCCCAGAGTTAGCAATCTTTACGTTCTGTCTCCCTTTCTGATATTTCCCACACATTTCTTCTCCCTTCCCTTATATTCCCTTTCACTATTATTTATATTCCCCAAATGAATGAGAACATACAATGTTTGTCCTTCTCCGATTGACTTACTTCACTCAGCTTAAATGCTACTATTGTCATGCTTTTTAATTTTGTCTAGATCTCAAACCTCACTAGATGACACTATTATCTTTATCATGATTGCTATTAGTTTTAATTTTACACAGTAATAATTTGGGCTGCCCACATTGTCAACCTTTCTTTTGCTCCTGGCTCTTTCCAGGTCCACCCTGACTTTCAGGCTATGGCCCTGAGTCTGTTGCCAGTTCTGCTTAGCCTCCTGGGGTCAACAGCTCCTTTAAGGAAAACACTTCTCAGGTGCTGGGTTCACCTCCCTGGGTTTCCTTCTCCTGCCACTTTTGACCCTATAATCTTTCACAGCCCTATTCACTCTCCATATCTTCAAACAAATTTCTTTTTTTTTCTTTTTTTTTTTAAGATTTTATTTATTTATTCATGAGAGACATGCAGAGGGAGAAGCAGGCTCCCTGCAGGGAGCCCGATGTGGGACTTGATCCCAAGACCCTTATGACCTGAGCCAAAGGCAGACGCTCAACCACTGAACCACCCAGGTGTCCCCAAATTTCTTTTTTCAAGCAGATTTGTGTAATATTTAGTCCAGGTTTTCTAGTTGTGCTCCAAGGAAGAGTTGGTCTATATTAACATTACCAGAAGTACAACCTATTGCCTGCATTCTTTAAAGAGTTATTTCTCCCCTTGCCCCTTTTCCTTTGGCCAAGGTCATAAAATTGAATTCGTGTCACTTAAATGTGCATATGATGTACAAGAGCGTAATTCCTCTCTCTCACTGTAACTGCCCTGGTTCTAATGAAGGGGTCTCATGGCCTGTATTGCTTCAGTCTCTACCCATGAGTTTTCCACAAGACTTCCAGAGATCTGTTGTCTTCTTGAGGGTGAAAGAACATCAGTCTTTAATGCAGAAAGTTTACTATCCAAGTTGTCAGTGTGCTCTAGGGAAGTGATATATCTGGACCACTTTTCTCAGACAAGCTGCCAACCATAGAAATAAAGTAACACCCCTCAGCATGATTGAATTAGAGGACCCTGACAGCCCAGCACTTAGCATTTCTGTCAGGTACCAGCAGCAGAAAGACCGTTCTGCCAAAGTCCAGAGTCTTATAACATAGTTAGTCAGTGTTCGTTATTAATAGCAAGTGACAGAAATCCAAACTGGCTGAAGCAACAAAGGAAAATGTATTGCTCCCACACTTGGAAAGTCCAGGACTATAGATTTGGCCTCAGGCATGGTGGGATCTAGATGCCCAGATGATATCACCAGGAAGCTGTTTTCTCCATCACTTAGCTCTACTCTTCTTCAGTCCAGCAGGTCTCAAACTTGGAATGTGCATCAGAATTATTTGCAAAGCAAATGAAAACACAGATTTTGGGGCACCAGCCCCAGTTTCTAATTCCATGCATCTAGAATGGAACTGAAATATTTTGATCACCTAACATTGGAATTATTAGTTCCATGATGATGATGTTGCCAGTCCAGGGACCACACTTTGAGAACCACATCCCTAGTCTCAGGCATGGCCCATGGATGGCCCCCAGGAGCTCTAGGCTCTCTCTTACTGGCTCAGCAACCCTAAGGAAAGGGACTGCTCCTTTTCTAATAATTCCAACAGAGCCCAAGAACCAACTCTCCCCTGAAAACATCTCTCATCTCCATGGACAGGGAGAGGCATGTCTCTCATTTCCCCAGGCTGGGCCAGACATGGGGTCAGATCTGTCCAAACTCTGCAGCCTGAGAAGAGTGGGGAAGGGCCAGTTAGTTCCCCAAAGGAAAACATGGGTGCTGTGCATGTGGTCACTGCTGCAGGGAAGCCAGAAGCAGCTGTTATTCATTTCATAGACAAATTAAGCACAAAGGACATTTTGCTACGGATTCTCCAAAGGCAGGGTAAGGACCAAAGGACCATCCTATCCAAGAGGGAAGAGCAGAGCCAGTGAGTCAGGGTGGCATGGGGAGCCCTGATTGCCTGCCTTGAAAATTATATGCATTCATGGGCTGAAGAAGAGCCAGTGGCAAAAGGATGACTATTAGAGTTACAGACAGCATCTGCCCATGGAGAGGCCTAGAGAAGCTCTAGAGATAAGAACACAGGTCTTGACAAGCCAGGTGTATCAGCTGTTTATAGCCCACTAACAAGCTGCCCCAAAATGCAGTGGGTTGAAACAACAACCGTTTTGCTTTCGCTCAGGAGTCCCTAAGTGACTCCATGGTGAGCTGGTGTGCAGCTGAGCTGGATGGTCTCAAACAGCCAGTCATGCAGGCCACTTGGCCCTTAGACCTCAGCTAGGATGATTGTCTCTGTTCCACATAGTCTTGCTAGCCAGCCCGTGGTGATCTCAGGGAAGCAAGAGGGGACACACCCCAAACTGTAAGTGCTTTTTTAAGTCTCTGCTTGGTCATGATTGTCCAATGACCTGTTGGGCAAAGAAAATCACCAGGACAAGCCTAGCTAGAGAAACAGACTCCACCCTTTGCATCACGGTGCAAAGCAGCACGGCTCAAGGGGGGAAGGAGAGGAATTAGTGGACACTTGTCATCATGGGAAGTGTGTGGCCTGATGAGACTGTGCCACAGTGAAATGCAGGGAGGTATGGGGTACTCAGGTGTAGACCACTGTCTCGGGTGCAGCCCCCTACCCACCTGCCAGTTGGATTTTGGAGGTGAGTGTGGGCATCTCAGGACTCAGGGCTAAGTCAGCTGTTTCCCTGGAACTTTTGCCACACAAATCAGTGCACAGTTTCCAGGCTGATGGGCTCATGACCACAGGGAGTGGGGGTGTACTATGGAACCCGGAGTGCTTCTAACCCATCTAAAGGGGCACCACTACTCAGCTCCAGCCTCTGATGGCCATATGGGAATGCCAGTCAGGGGTTACCAGATTGTATGACTTTCTAAGAGACCACCAGGAATTCCAATTTTCAGGTGGATTTCCTCTTTAAAATAAAAAAAAGCTTGGCATCTATTTCCAAAAAAAAAAAAAAATTCAAAGTCACACAGTACACATCTGTAGCTGGATTTGGTCTGTGGGCTGCTGGCTTGTGATTTTTACTGTAGACCTTTGTATTCTCAGATGTAATATCTGCCATTTCAGTGGATTCCCAGGTGATCTCAAAGCCCCCACACGTGTGGTAAGGGATAATTTTGCTGAGACTCTGAATTTGAGCTTTTTCGAGTCAGAGCTGGTAGGTGGGAACGAGTCACCTGGGCCGTGAGCTGACCGGCAGCCCCACATCCTTCGGTCTTCTTATGTGACACGTGCCATATTATATCATGGTATATCTCCCGTGTTGATAAGCTCTTTGTTTCTCTGTGAGAGAGAGAGAGAGAGAGAAAAGGCAAGTTTTGGTGAAGCCAAGAGAAAGTGAAGTTAATGGAAGAGGGATGGTTTTCTACCAGAAAAGAGCAGTGTGGGATAAATTAAAATGTGCAGTTTGGTTCTTGCTGGTGGCACAAATTTATTGTGTGAATAAATCTGCCATTCTCTAGGTGTATGACGAAAATAAATCCACCCTCATGTGGTGTTCAGGCTGGTGCAAAACCAGCTCGCCCAAGTGAGCAATGAGAGCGTCAAAACGAGTTAAAAGGTGGTTGCCTCATGTGTCGTGAGGAAATGCACAGTAAACACAAGCTGGTCAGCAGAAATGTGGTTCAGGAGGACGCAGGGACCGTGTGCGGACATTTCTTGAAAGCCACGGGAGGGGAAAGCTCTGGTAGTAGAGCTGCAGAGTTGAGCTGCAGAGTTGACCTTCACTCAGAGAAAGGGTGATTTAATTTTTAAAAGCATCTTCTTAGCATAATACAACTCAAAGGGCAGAGGCAGCTCACAATGATCATGCTGCTGGAGGAGCATTCTCTCCCAAATGAAAGATGCCTGGGCAGGAGAGTTTGTGCAGACAGAACTGGACCCCCCTGGAAAAAAAAAAAACAAACCTTCCTTGATACCCTCTTCCAAGAAGAGCCGAGCATAGGGTTTCAGCAGCCAAGGGCAGATGGTTGTCTCACCACAGACCACTGAGGCACAGGAGGGCAGGCCACTTGCCCACATAAAGATGGTAGAAAGGCAGATGTCACCACACAGCTCTTTTTGGACCGACTTTATAAGTTCTCCAAGCAGGGAACGGAGAAGAACCTCATGAATTGCATGTTCTGCTTGTCCCGGCGCTACCTGAGACTTCCACCAACCTGGGGGTTCGCACCCCCCAACATCAGAGTGTGAGCACACTTGTTGAGCTTTACACACGACCTTAGTCCCTTATTTATAGAATTACCCATAGGATCAGAAGGGGCCTTGAATTTTTCAGCTCTGCTTTCCTGCAGATGATGGAGGAAAAAGTATGCTTTAGTGATATTCACAGAAACCGAGGTTGCAAGGTTTGAGTTCGAAATCATTTTCCATAAAAGCCTTTAACAAAAATCATCATGCCAAGTGCCAGGTTTGTAGCACAAGGCCTGATGAGTTGATGTGGCCTTGAGGCCACATGAGAACCAAGCCCAAGACCTCTCCACACTCCTGCCCACTCCAGTCCACCTTGCCATTCCTCATCTGCCAAGCCCAGCCCACCTCAGGGCCTTGCCACCTGCTATTCCCTTGGCCTAAAACAGCCTCCCCATGTGGGTACTCACAGGGCTTACTGCCTTGAGGCCTCCACTCAGATGTCACCCTCCTAGCCAAGTGGTGTGCTTTCCCTGCATCATCTCTGGCCTCTACCTCACTTTGTTTCTGGTAGCACTTGTCACCACCTGTTGGTAGGGCCAATGTCCACCTGCCTGATCCCTGCCCCTCTCTGCCCCATGACTGTGAGGTCTGTGAGGCCCGGGGCTCTGTTCCCCCAGGACAGCGTGTCATTCCTCAGCCTAGTGAGAGCTGAGAGCCTGTGTGATAACACCTTTGCCTTGCTGGGAACCCATTTCCGCTTCAGCCACCCTAGTGGCAAGCATGTAGATTTTTCAGTTCCAGTTTCAGTGTAGCTCAAGACATGTCCTTTAGCTTCCTTTCACTTGTCCTCCCTGTCCCTATCCCCCCAGCTACTTCCAGGACCTGAGCCCCATGTGGCTCTCTGCATCCCTCTTTTTTTTTTTCTCAATTAGCCAACTTATGGCACATAGTTTCCCATGTAGTGTCCGGTGATTCATCAGTTGCATATAATACCCAGTGTCATCACATCATGTGCCCTCCTTAATGCCCATCACCCAGTTACCCCATCGCCCCACCCACCTCCCCTCCAGCCATCCTCAGTTTGTTTCCCAGAGTTAAGAGTCGCTTATGGTTTGTCTCCCTCTCTGATGACTTCCCATTCAGTTTTCCCTCCCTTACCTCATGATCCTCTGCACTGTTTCTTACAGTCCACATATGAGTGAAACCATATGATAAGATTCTTTCTCTGATTGATTTATTTCATTCAACATAATTACCCTCCAGTTCCATCCATGCCAATCAATGTAACTGGTAAGTATTCATCCTTTTGATGGCTGAGTAATATTCCATTGTATATATAAGCCACATCCTCTTTACCCATTCACGAAGGACATCGTGGCTTCTTCCACAGTTTGGCTATTGTGGACATTGCTGCTATGAACATTGGGGTGCAGGTGCCCCTTCGTTATCTTTAGGGTAAATCCCTAGTAGTGCAATTGTTGGGTTAGAGTGTAGCTCTGTTTTTAACTTTTTTTGAGGAAACTCCACACTGTTTTCCAAAGTGGCTGTACCAGCTTGCATTCCTACCAACAGCGTAAGAGGGTCCCCCTTTCTCTGCATCTTCGCCAACATCTGTTGTTGCCTGTCTTAATTTTAGCCATTCTGACTGGTGGCTTTGATCTCTATTTCCCTGACTTCTCTATCCCTTTTATACAACTGAATTTCCATACCAATAAGGATCCCCACCCCCATCAGCCTGTTAAGCTGAGCTGCTTCTCACCTTCCTCCTTTCTGCTCTGTGTTTGGGTATTTGTTTTACCTTCTCATTCCTTCCCTCCTTCCCCACTCCCTAACCCATTGCAGAGCCATGGAATCCCTGATAAGATGAAACAAGAAGACAGTAAAGCAGTAAAGACTGGGGTGAGAAGAATCCCAGGTCACTTTTCCAGCAGCTTCTTACCTTTCTGCGCCTAGGACCTGCGTTGGGGCAATGATCAGAGACAGTACATCAAAATCAGAAAATAGTCCACCAGCTGTTTCGCCCAGGCCAGACACCTGCAGGCACAGGAGGTTCCTTTGAGTGCCCTTGACCCTCCTGGGAAAGCAGTTTGGACTTGTCGTTGCCTTGGGGTAGGCCAGCCCTTGGGCTCCACTGGCCTTCATAAGCTTTCTTTAAAACCAGGATATGTGCATGAACAAATAAAATTCAGGGGACTTCACGTAGATTTCAAATTCTAGCTTTTCTTGGGAAAAAATGACCACATGAAGAGTGTAGCCCTATATGGCAGGTGTTGGCTGGAGCTGGGCTGTGGCCTCTGGCCCAGGGCATTCAAATTCACAGTCACTTCCTGGGTGCCTGGTAGAAATTGATACCCTCTCATTTTAGTTGTAGCTTTTTCATAAAAACCCATGGTCTCCCATCAGCCCCGTGCCCAGCTGTACTAGAAGCCAGCTCAGGGGAGCTGCACTGTGGTTCCTTTCCTCTCCTCCCAATGCCAGTCTAGATGTCGCTGCTAGAACTCTCCCTCAGATGCAGCAAGCATTCTAACACAATACAGCAGAAGGGACAAGTGCTAGGACAGAAGTCTCCAGTACTCAGGGTGGATGGTTTACTGAGGCCATGAGGATGCAAGGATTCTATTTAATATATCCCAAGAGGTAATACCTGTGAATTCCCAGTTTGTTAGAGACCAGCATCAATGTCGATCTTTGACCTTACTGCTAAATGATACAATCCAGTTGCTTCTGCCGAATTCACATCTCCGGGCGCAGACCTTCTTCTCCCAAACTCAGACCGGCGTGTGTATGTGTGACTCAGTGGCTCCGCTTTGATGCCTGAATCACATCTTAGACCCAATCATCTGTCCGAACCGGAGCCCCCGCTCTCTGCTCCCAAAACTGCCCCATGCATAGGCCTTGCAACTCAACCCTTCCTCTCTCCCAGCCACATCCAAGTTGTCGGACACACCATGAGCCCTGCCTTCTGTGCATATGCAGGATCTGACCACAGTCTGTGTCCCTTCTCCTCGTTGCCGTGCCTCCCCGGGCTACAGCCAGAAACTCCTAAAGACCTAGTCTCCCTGCTGTCACCTCCACCTCCCTTCAGTCTGTTCTCCACTCAGCATTGAAGTCAGGTCAAGTCCTCCCCTGCTCTAGAGCCCACAGTGGCTCCCCATTTCACTCAGAGTGATAGCTTTGCAGTGACCTCCAGGGCTCTGAGTGACCTGGCCCTCCCTGCCAGGACCTCCAGGGTCCTCACCTGGACCTCCAGTGACTCAGACCTCCCCAACCTGTTTCTCCTGCTGCCCGCTGCACCTTGCTGCTCCGTTAACACACCCCACATGGGTCTCACCACACCGGTGCCTGGAGCATGGCACCACCCTGCAGCTCTACTCCATTCTGTCTTGCCTGTTTTTTCCATAACATTTTCGGACATCTAACACTCTATTTTGTTCACTATTCCCCTGGCTTATGGTCTTACTTTACAAGGGTGGGGTTCTCAATCTGTGTCGTCACTTCTGTATCATCAGTGCCAAGGACAGAGCCTGGCACAATGGTACTCAATAAATACTTGCCGAGGGGATGAACGTCAATAGGTGAAAGCCTCCTTAAGCATTCCAGTAGAGACGTTTCGAGCAGTTCTATTTTAGAAGGGAGGTTTTTTCCCCTAATATTGAAAGAATCCACACATAATTGAGAGGATGTTATAGTGACCCCCATGTGTCCCTTACCTGGCCTTGGCAGTCGTGAATTGATGATCAGTGTCATTTCATCTACATCCCCACCCGCTGCCCAGATGATTAGGAAGCAAACTCAAGTCATCCTTTCATTGTATCTGTAGATAGTTTAGTATGCTTTTCTTTTTCTGCTGCAAGCCCTCTGTTGGGTGGGTAGACCGTAATTTATTTTATTCAGCCAGTCTTACTGGGTGCTGCTTGCATGTCATTTTATACTTTATAAAACCAATTGTCCTTTCCTTGGAACTTCTGGAATCGACTGCAGCTTTGCAACACTTCTTTCTAAAATTGAGATGTAAAGTCTTTGCAATTCTTGTTACCCTTGGAAAAACAAAACAAAATAAAGTAAAATGTTCCCCAATACCCATCTGTCTCCATGACAGCATATATTATTCCTCACAGGTACTTTGTTAGAGCGTTAATTGTTTACAGCTTTTCATTTAGATGAGATTTCAAACTTAAAGTTGTAAGAAGAGTACAAATGACACTCCATATACACTTCCACCCAACTCACTGACTGTTAACATTTTGTCCCGGTTGATTGATTGAGGGATTTCTTTCTTTTTTTTTTTAAAAGTAAGCTCCAGGTCCAATGTGGGGCTTGAACTCATGACCCCAAGATCAAGAGTCACACTCTCAACCAACTGAGCCAGCCAGCTGCCCCTCATCCCTGCTGATTTATATTTGTATTCTGTGTGTGTGGATGTGTGTATATATATGTGTGTGTATTTTTTAATCATTTGAGATTAAGTTGCAGTCATCATTCCCCTTCATCCCTGAACCCTGCAGTGTGTATCCCCTAAGACTGGGGCATTCCTTTTACATTACCACAGCACTCAGGAAATTCAGGAGAGTTAGCATTAATACAATACTATTATCTACACCACAAACTCTATTGGGATTTCTGCACTCGCTGCAGTAATGTCCTGCACGCCAGTGCTTTCCAACCCAGGATCCAGTGCCAGGAACGCCACTGCATTCTTGTTGCCGTGTCTGCCCAGTCTCCTTTAACTTGGAATAGCTCGCCAGGCCTTTTTTCTTTGTCTTGCATGACCTTGACATTTTTGGAGAGTACAGGCCAGTTGTTTTATAGAATGTTCCTCAATTTGGGTCTAATAGATTTGGAGAGGCACTCCGAAAACGCAATCTAAAGGAGCACCCCCCAACCCTGTTTCCCGCCCACAGGACCTGGGAGCCGGCGTGAGAGACCCCTATCAGCAACCCGAAAACCAGTGCAGGAGGCTGAGGACCGGGAGGAAGACGCCTCTGCGGTGCTCAGGGCCATCCAGGTGGAGAATGAAGCCCTGCAGAGGGCGCTCCTCAGCAGAAAGGCTGAGCCCCCCACCAGCCCACTGCAGGTACGTCCAGGGGCGGAGGGGAACGACCACACAGGAGGCTACTCAGGGACCCAAGGGTGTCTGAACAGCGCTTGCAAAGAGCTCTTGGTGAGGAGAGAGACATTGTAGAAATCCCTGACCTCAGACTGGCTGCACATCTCCTGCTTGATGCACAGTCGCTCACCAACCTGCCAAAGCTCCCCGTTTCCTTCACCCTCTTTGTTTGCTTCTGAAAGCCTAAGGTAGATGCCAGTTTGCCTCTAACCCTTGCTGATCTCCCTTCAGGCCCTGGATACCTTAGAGCAGGGTTGCAACTGGTGGGTCAGAGAAAGAATGGAGTAGACAACAGCCCTGTCTGCTCTGGAAAGACCTCATTCCCCAGAGCATAAGACCCTCAGGCCTCTGCAGCCCTTAGCACTCCCTGTCGTCCTGCCCCTGCCCCTGCCCCACTGCACCTGTTCCAGAAACCTCCCTGGCCCAGCAGCAGGTGTTTGAGTGTGTGCCCGCTGCTGTCAGCTTTGAGCAAGAAGCAGGAGGATATGTAGTGGGGTGGAGTAAGGACCCTTTAAGAGCTGGAGGCTTCAGACATGCCTCAGTATACATGTCCCTTCCCAGAAGCATGTTCCCTGGCTCACCTGTTGAAACCCTTTGTCTTAGCTTGTCCCATGGGATGCCCACAAGAAGTCAGAAGCAGGCAGGCCTGGTTTCATCGCCCCATTTCATAGATGTGACTGATGGCCCCCAGGGAGCAAGGCGGCTTGCCCAGGTCATGTCTTTGGAAGGCACTGAGGACTGCCTGCCTGCAAGCCTTGGGCCCTGTCCATAACACTTGTTGCTCCCCAAGCTCTAACACAGGCTGCCCTTTGGGGCATTCATTGAGCAGTACCTGTTGTCTGCCTTCCTGGAGCTCAGTGCTTTGCCCCCGACGTTTGTGTCTCTGGGATCTCAGGACAGTCCCCGCACCTCTGTACCCTCATCTGTCAGTGCAGAGTATACAATGGATGACTTTATTCTGACCTCAGATCATGTGATTATATCATTCCAGGACACAGAGGGACCACCAGCAAAATCGTGGACCAGTCTACTGAAGGGGAAGGAAGAGAGCCCTGAGGTTGGTGAGAGGAGCAACAAAGCCCTGTGCCCACTGCTCCCAGCAGTACCTGGGGACCTCCAGAGGGTTTTCCCAATGTGGTCCCAGCAGGCCCTCCCTGTGCTCCCTGAGCATGGTGTCATTTGGCCCATTTCACAGATGGGAAAGCTGGGCTGGAGTAGCTTGCCCCAGATTACAAGTGGAAACCAGAATTTACGCAGGCCTAGGGACTCCAATTCCTTGTTACATTTCTTTCTTTCTTTCTTTCTTTCTTTCTTTCTTTCTTTCTTTCTTTCTTTCTTTCTTTCTTCTTTCTTTCTTTCTTTCTTTCTTTTTTAGATTTTATTTATTATTTATGAGAGACACAAAGAGAGAGAGACAGAGACATAGGCAGAGGGAGAAGCAGGCTCCATCCATGCAGGGAGCCTGATGTAGGACTCGACCCCCGGGACTCTAGGATCACGCCTCAGGCCAGAGGCAGGCACTAAACCGCTGAGCCACCCAGGTGTCCCTCTTGTTACATTTCTATTTCTTGACAAGACAACACAAAAATCGATCTTGGGTTCCTGAATAAATAAATTATATCTGTATCTACCGAGGTCAGTCAGGCCAATCTCAGCAGAGACGGCCCCTGGCAAATTCCGACATGAACTAATAAAACACCCAGCAACATCTTTGTTAGATTGTGCCCAGGTCTGTGCCATGTGCTCAGAATACAGAGGTGGCTAAATCAGATCAGATAGCCCCTGGCCTCAGGGAGCTTGCAGACAACAAGCAAATAAAGCCATAAATAAACCAGGTGACTTGAGAGAGAGATGACAGTAAAAAATGATAGATGGCGGCTACTCTCTGAAAGGGTAGCCCGAGGAAGCCCCTCAGAGGGCCCCACTTGAACTGAGTCCTGTCTCTTAAGGAACCAGCCAGAAACAGAACAGCATTCCAGGTGGAAGGGACAGCAGATGCTTTGAAGTGGGAATGAGGCCTTCCTGATCCAGGAGCAAGAAGAAACCTGACATGGTGGGAATGCGTAGCACCAGAGGGAAGGTGGCGGACAGTGGGGAAGAGAGAAGAGGAGGGGAGAGGAGGAGAGAGCACTAGAGGGAAGGAGTGCCGCCTAGAGCACCATAGTGGGGTTTCCTTTATGTGTCCCCCCTCTTTGTTCTGTTCTTTCCTGGTGGTGTTGAGCTGTCGCCAGCTGACATTTCTGACCAGTCTGCGGCACTGCCCACCGCATGGTGCACGACTTCTAGATGACCTGACCTGACCCAGGACCCACAGAGCTTCCAGTGACTAAAATCACTTGCTGATGGAGAGCCGAGCACGTTTCTAGTTGAGATGATAAATGTAAAAGAAGGAGGATTAAAAATGCAAAGGCCCTAAGGATGTTACTGGAATCCTTCCATGGAGCCTGGTTACTTTGGAGCATGCAGGGCAGGGGTGTGACGGAGGGGGGAGAGATTCTGATGAGAGGAAGTTTTTTCAATAGCTGATTGAAGAGATCTTTTCCTGGGACCTCCAGGATCATAAGAAACAGAAATCTCTGTCTCTGCAGAGATCATGGTGGGGGTCCTGGATCTCATGAGCCCCTGTAGACTCTGTCCCTCTCATACCTCATTCCTATTACCTCTCCCTGCTTGACCAGCAGCTTCCTACCCCCGCTGCTACCAGTGCGACCAGCCCAACCAGCACGACCAGCCCACAGGAGCCGGCCAGGGCGGCAGGGGGAGCCAGAGCCGTCAGCGAAGCCATTGACAGAATCGGCCTTTTGGGGAGCAGGTACTTACTGAGGCAGCTTCAAAACAAAACCAGAATCCTGTAGCAGTGAAGCCACGGGGATCTCATTAACCGAGGTTTCTCTGCTTCTCCAGTGTTATTCCAGACCATGTAAAACTGTTCCCTTAGACCATCCCCCTTCCACTTCCCACCCTCCGAGGAGTGGACTTGATATCTTTCCAGCCAATGGGTCTTTGCAGGTTCGGTTCGGTTCGGTCTCCCCTGTATAAGACTTCATCCTCCTCGGGGGCTTCCACCAAAGGACCCTGTGCAGCAGATAGTGGTGAACTCAATGGGGCCGGGGGTAGAGGGCGAGAACGACCCTGAGCCATGTCCCTTCGGCCTTCTTTTTCCTGTTAAGTCTGTTGATATACAGCCTTTGGTTCCATTAATGCATCAGAGCAGCTATTGGAACTGTCAAATTTTCATTCCAAAACAGTGTCTTCCCTCTAGTCTTCAGAAAGATGCACCAGGTCTAGCTGGTTGTCTCAAGCATGTTCTGGCACATGGCCACACTCGCCAGGCCAGTGCATGGGGCTTCATGCACCATCCTCTCTGCAAAATGCCTGTGCCTGGCTTAGGGGTGAGAGGGCATGCTGGTCACTAAGCAGAGGCCCTGGGCTGGGTCTGGGGCAGCCCAAAGAGGGGTCAGTGTTGTGGGAGGAGCTTTTTCTCTGCACAAAAGAAGAATTTCCAGCCCAAGCTGTACACCCTCCACATGTGTGTCCGCCCCAGAGGAGTATCCTTGTAATCTGCAGAAAACCTCTGGAGAGGCAGTGCTAGCCATCTCTCTAAGAGCCTGCAGACCCCAGACTGGAAACCAGGGCTGTGTACCCGTGCAGCCATGAGTAAGAACCCCCAGGTTCCTCTGTGTGTGAAAGGGCCGGTGCTGGAGGATATTTTAGATCTGATACAGTTCTATTTATGGACAGCACACACGTCACCAGAGGCTTCTTGTTTCATCCTCAAGATCCTTGATGTTCCAGGGTCTTGAGGGTACTCCATCTTAAACAGCACATGTGGGGTGTGTTTGCAAACCCTACTCTGCTGAGTCAGGAATGCCTACAGCCCCAGAAACAGGAAGCATGAAGTAGGTCTCTAGGCCAGGAGCAGCGGACGTTTTTTAGCAAAGGGCCAGATATGAATACTTCAGACTTTTCATTGTTTGTTTTTTTTTATTTGTTTGTTTGTTTGTTTGTTTGTTTGTTTGAACAACCCTTCGAAAGGTAGAAGTGGTTCTTAGCTCCCAGGCCATGTAAAACCAGGCTGCAGGCCGTATCTGCGGCTCCCTGCTCTAGACCCTTCCGAGTTACCAGTCAGTTTAGGGAGATCTGATGGCCATCTAGCCCCAAACAATTTCCTCTCCTTGGCTCTTCTTTGATCGCCAGTTGTACAGTTATCATAAAGGGTGGGGGGGAACAGCCTGTGTGCGCCTTTGAACTGTATGCGGGGTGGGTACTCGCTTCTCAAACGACCACTACTTCTGAGTTAGAAAAGTAAGCACTGTCGCCTTGATGGGCCTGCTCTCTGTTGTGTGCCATCTGTTACTGCCTGTCTGCTAAAACAAAATTACATTTCAGACAACAGCAGAGGCTTCTGAAAGTCCTCCAGGCCATCGAAAGCGACTCTGCCCGTCTCAGCAGGGTCACTTCACCAACGGAGGAACCAATGCTAGACCCAGAGGTAAGAATGTTGACTTATAGGGATTTCTAGATACATTCAGTGTCTCGCCTGAAAGCTGAGGGAGGAGGGGCCCCTTGGTGCAATCATCTCTGTGCGGTGGGGGTGGCCAACAGCAGTCAACTTAACATGTCTCTACAGGAGGCTCCATGACCCCCTGCCCAGTACCCAGACAGGTAGGGGATGGAGCAAAGGGTTGCAGCAGAGAGAAGCCTGTCCACACAATATACCATGTAAGCCCACAGGGGAACGTCCAACATCGCTGATAACCAAGAAATGCAGATTAGAGCAACCTTAATGCCCTACTTGATATCTGAGTTCACTGATGATTTTTGATGATAACCTCTAGGACTGGCAAGGTCACAGCAGGCTTACTCTGCTGGCAGTACTATAAATGGGTGGAACCCTCTCGAAAAGCAGGAGGGCCGGGCTCAGGAAGAGCCTTAGAAATACTTAATGTCCTCCCAGCCCAGCGATCCCACTTCCTCACCCTAAGGAAATCACTCAACAGAAAGCAAAAGCTATAGGTATGAAGATGTCTGTTGCAGAATGGTTGGAAGTAGGGAAAAATGAGGGAGAAAAAAAAAAGAACAAGAAATAACAGAAATGTCTCATGATAACGGAGTTAATCAGGGAGGCATGATATATCAGCACAATGCAGTGGTATAAAAGGAGGGGAATTATCATTATGGAGATTGTGCAGAATGAAAATCGTGAGGATACACAGTTAACTGTAAAAGGTGATATTAATCTTCATTGAGTCCAGTATGATAGTGGAACTGTGCAAAGCCACGGCCGTGTGATGTGTCAGCGCAGTAGAGCCGTGAACCAAAAGGCCACGGTGCCATCCAGGCAGAAGGGTAATGAGGACTTGCATTTCTTTTGTGTCAGAAGGTGTGTGTCCGGTACATCCTTCTCAGCCCTTCCTTTGTCCAAGGCATTCACCATTCCTACTACTGGCCACTTAAACCCTCCCAGAGCCACACGTAAAACTCCCATGAGATCAGAAACCCCCACTCCACCCTCCCCAAAGCACGCCAGCCTAGACCAGAGTTGTGTCTCTGAGTCTGGCCCCATCATTTAGAGGGCATGTGACCTCAGAGAAACCTCTTAAGCTCTCTGATCCTGGGAGTGTGCAGCTGTTGCACTGGGTAAAATAATCCACTGCCATGGGCTGCCGTGAGGATAAAACAGAAGGGTTTTGTGAGGGTGGGCACCTCAATGCCTGGCACAGGGCAAGGAGGAGTCAGCAAATATCAGTTGCAAGTATGACATCTAGAAAATTCAAAGCTTTACCCCCTTCCATATCTCCTGCATGGAACATTTGCTTTCTAAGCCATGAAGACCCTAAGTGTGATAAAGCTTCAGCCACATTAAAGAGAACCTGGATTGATCAATCTCCTTATAGCAAACAGAAAACCCAGGGCAAACTGACTTATCCAATGAAGGGAGGGAAATGATAGACTCTTGTAATAAATGCCACAGTGAGGACCAGCAGCTCACACTGCATCTGCACAATGCCAGCTACATCCTTGAGTTCTGTCCCCACCTCAGCACCCAGGCCTGGTGCTGCCATCTCCCTGGGACCCTTCAGTAGCCAAAGTGGTTCCCACCTCTTGCCTTCATCCCCTCAGGCCCTATAGTCAGAAGAGGAGAGCATTTCCTCCTATAGTCAGAAGAGGAGAGCATTTCCTCCACGCACAGAACTGAGATTGGGTCACATGCCCATCTCTGAGCATCCCCCTTCTGGTGGCTCAGGGGACAGGCCACACTGATTTATTGGACCAGTCCTCCTCGAGGTGGGAATGGTCTGTCCCCCTCTAGGACCCTCCTCATGTCTGAGGAAAGAGAAGGGGTGACTTCCCAACAGGAAAACCGGATATTCTTGGTGAGAGATGGGGCAGTGAGAGCAGGAGACAAGGAGCTGCGTCCACCTTAGCCCCCCTGCTAGAGATCCCACATCAAGAAATTCAGAAGCAGGAGTAGCCATCTAATTGCAACACCGACAAGTTGTGACACTTCCTTAGATAATAGACCTTCAGCTTCTTCATTTTGAAGCCCCGCTGCAGGACTTCACACGTTTTAGATAGCACCGAGCGAGCGCGAGCGTGAGATCCAGCAGCCCCTCTGTGAGGCGGCTTACCTCCCATCTGGACCTCCTCAGTGCTGCCAACAGCCAAGGTGAACAGCACCGCTCCTTCTCACTTCCTACCCAGCTCACCTTGGCAGCACAACACTCCGCAAGAGCCCCAGCTCATTCACCTCTCATACCCACCCCCCAACTTGAGAGAGGCCAACTTAAGTTTCAGTGAAGTTTCTCAGTGTCCTGCAAGCCTGGGACTCAGGCCCCGGGCAGCAGGGAGGGCCTGACCGGGACCCCACACAGCCCTGTGGGAGCAGAGGAGGAAGCTGCAGACTTGGCTGATAAAAGCAGGCCCTGTGTTCCTTCTGGGAGCTGGGAGCTGACCTCCCTCCCTCCCCGTCCCCATCCCCATCGCGTGGCAATCAAGGCGCGTCCAAACACACGCTGCGAGCGATAGCACGTCTCGCTGGCTATTAATTAAAAAAATAAGTAGGGAACAGTTGCTGTTCATTTGCTCAACTCCCTGCTCACAGAACCGTTGCAGATTACCAGTGCTAATTAACAGAGGGCATGTGCACGCGGGGAATGCACCATTTTATGAATGACTGATCCGTGGCGACCAGCGCTGCAGTCGGGGCCCGAAGGGGCCTCGGGAAGCCATCCTGCAGCGTGGCTGTTTATTGATGGCATCCACACAGCCTCGGACCACACGGCCTCCCTGCAAAGGAGGCCACACCAAACCAGCGACGGAGACAGACGGCTGCAAGTGGACCCTCAGAGAGTGCACAGGGGGTCCAGACTCGGACAGGTTCTTCCCCGGTGTCTGTATCTCTCTTAGTCTCTGTGACAGGACTGTCAGAGATGTGGTGTCATCTCCCATCTCCAGCCAGGCTGAGGGACGTCAGGTGACTCGTCCATGGTCCTGCATTACGGGCCGAATTCATTTGCTAGGGCAGCCATAGCCACACACTGCAGACAGTGGCCTAAGCAACAGAGTTGTGTTTTCTCACAGGTCTGTGGGTTCAAGTCCAAGATCAAGGTGTCGGCCCATGTGGTTTCTCCCGAGGCCTCTCCTGCCTTGCGGGTGGCTATCTTCCGGCTGCGTCCTCGCACAGTCTTTTCTCTGTCTGTGTGCCCCCGTGGTGTGTCTCAGGTGTAGCTTTCCCCTTCATGTAAGGACATGGGTCAGACTGGATTTGGGCCCACCGTCGCAGCCTCATGTTACCTTAATTACCCCTTTGAAGGCTCTGTCTCCAAATACAGTCACATTCTGAGGTCCCGGGGTTAGAATGTTAGCATCTGAATTTTGGAGGGGCACAATTTAGTCTGTAACACCTTCCCCAGTTCAGCCGATAGGCCACGAACACTTGGTATGGAGGAGAGAAGAGCATATTCAGGAAGAATCTGATGCCTTTTAGACATTTTTTATTTGCAAACTCTTATGGAAAATACTAACTACTGGGGGTTCACAGTGACAATTTCTTTTTTAAGATTTTATTTATTTGAGAGAAGGAGCAAGAGAGTATGAGGGAGGTGGGGTGAGAGAGAGGGAGAAGCAGATTCCCCACTGAGCAGAGAGACCAATGCAGGGCTCGATCCCAGGACCCTGAGATCACAACCTGAGCCGAAGGCAGACACTTAACAGACTGAGCCACCCAGGTGCCCTCAGTAACAATGTTTTCAGTGCTTTACAAATAGGAGCTCATTTAGTCTTGGCATTAACCATATGTAATGGGTGCTATTCTTACCCTCCTTATACAAAATGGGGAAACTGAGACCCTGAGTGGCTAAATGACTCGTTGCTTAGTGGTAAGCTGAATCCAGCCTGTCATGTTTGGATCCTTTGACACTCTTTTTCTCTTCATTAAGGACAAATCGAGAACAAAACGTGGAGACATCAAAGATGCCGTCTACGTGACCATGGAAATCCTGTCCAACTGGGGCCACACATCCTGGGTGGGTCTCACAGAAGTTGAGTTCTTTGACCTGCACAACACAAAGCTTTATGTGTCGCCTCATGATGTGGATATCCGGAACACGGACACACCCGGGGACCTGGGCCACCTGGTCAATCGGAACTTAGCTGTAAGTGGAGGCGGGGTACTGGAGTGAGCCTTGGCCTTGTGTTTTGATGCATTTTCTCTGCCCTTGCTAGGGCTGCAATGCAGGTGTGGGTGATGCAGGTGCGGGGAGGGGAAGAAGAATAGAATCTTCCACTGTTGTTCATTTGGGCAAAGTGGGAGGAGCCTGAGGGAAAGGTCCAGGTGAGGGCCTTGAAGCTATCCCCCCAGCTCATTGACGATCTCTGCTCTGTGGGTTTTTCTTGGGAGAGGGAGCAAAGAGGAGCCAAGTCACCCCCTTTCATCCACCCTGCAGTTTAGCACAGGCGCCACAAAACAGGGGACCCCTGGGCATCATCGAGGTCCTTGCCCTGATCTTATAGACAAACTAAGTCCTGGGAAGAATATTGATTGGTCAAGGGCACACCGCTGGAAGGTGGTGGGGCCACGTTGACATCCTGTAGCCTGGCCCAGGGTTCAGGCACACGCCCACTCAGGGCCCTGCTTCCCAGCAAACATCGAACATTCCTGTTCTTTAAGTATCTAATGGTCAAAAAGAAAGGAAGAAAGTAAAAGCATTGGCGTTTTTTCCTCTCTCCACTGGCACGTTGGACACAGAGACTGGGAGCTCAGCTGAGGCGGGCCTCCCAGCCTTGTCATTACTATTCTGTGCTTCAGCCTCAATATTCGTTCCCTCCCGGAGGGGCCTGAAAAACTGGGGACAAATTCTGCCCCTGGGCCATAAAGCCAAGTAGGCAAGGCACAGAGGCAATAGGAGGACGTCCCTTGGGCACTTTTTGGCACCTTTTAAATCTCCTGCCATGTAGCTGTATTATCAATTCCAACGAACAAGTTCAATTCGTTGGAATTGAACAAATTATTAACTTTAAAAAAATAAGGATTGAAAAATGAAAACACCTACTACATGTTCAGTGCTTGCCTAGTGTCAGGCACAGGGTGTCATACACATAATCTTATTTGTACTTAGCAGGACACAGGCTTGAGAAGCAGAAAGGCCTGTGTTCGGAGCTTACCATCTACAGCTTCATCAGCATGGGCAGCTCACCTGACATCTACTTTAGTGTCTAAAGTGGCACAATAATAGTACTTGCTACGATGTTGTGAGGATCAAACGTAACTATAAAAAGCTGAGCACTGTGCCAGCCTTTTCCAAAGGCCTCTAAAACATCAGTTCTTAGTGTATTTGTTGTTATTAGTAATAGCATTGATATCATTAGAAAGTAGATATTCCCATTTTAAGATGAAGAAACAAGAAAGGGGATCTTTGAAATCCTGATTTCTAGAGACCCACGTTCTGGTCTTGACTCTATAGCCTTTGGCAACTCACCTGCCTTCTCTGAGAATCAGTTTCTCTGCCCTCTGTAAGATAGAACTGGAGGGCAGGGATAATCCATAGGATTCTATTTATTTATTTATTTATTTATTTATTTACTTACTTACTTACTTATTTTTTTCTTTTTTTTTAATTTATTTTTTTATTGGTGTTCAATTTACTAACATACAGAATAACCCCCAGTGCCCGTCATCCATTCACTCCCACCCCCCGCCCTCCTCCCCTTCTACCACCCCTAGTTCGTTTCCCAGAGTTAGCAGTCTTTACATTCTGTCTCCCTTTCTGATATTTCCCACACATTTCTTCTCCCTTCCCTTATATTCCCTTTCACTATTATTTATATTCCCCAAATGAATGAGAACATATAATGTTTGTCCTTCTCTGACTGACTTACTTCACTCAGCATAATACCCTCCAGTTCCATCCACGTTGAAGCAAATGGTGGGTATTTGTCATTTCTAATAGCTGAGTAATATTCCATTGTATACATAAACCTGCCCTACGACCCAGCAATTGCACTGTTGGGGATTTACCCCAAAGATACAAATGCAATGAAACGCCGGGACACCTGCACCCCGATGTTTATAGCAGCAATGGCCACGATAGCCAAACTGTGGAAGGAGCCTCGGTGTCCAACGAAAGATGAATGGATAAAGAAGATGTGGTTTATGTATACAATGGAATATAACTCAGCTATTAGAAATGACAAATTCCCACCATAGGATTCTTATATGTTGGCAAAAGAAACTGGAGTCTGGCTCACTAACAAATTTCCAGCAAAGAACTTTGTTGCAAGTCTTTGGGTAGCTGGTAGATTCACTGTCACCCAGGCCAGAAGAGGGCAGGCCCCACAGTCATATTGGGGTTCTAGGTAGCATCTAGGATGCATGAGCATCAAGAGTGTGGTCTTTTTTTGGAAGCAGGGGGGTTGGCAGTATTTATAGTTGACTTGCCATCCTGTCGCTCTGCTAGAGATATGCAGTCCCAGGAGAGGAAAGCTGATGGCCAGCCTGGCTAGGAAGGTGGGCACTTTAGTGCTAGTTATACCAGGATGCCACAGGAGGGAAGAGGGGCAGGAAGGAATTCCCCCTGGAGAAGTTCAGCGTTGTTACTGAAAGGAAGGCAGGGAAGGTGCTAGGTAGCTGAGAAATACCACTCATCCCCAGGGCTAGACTGAATGGTGACCCAGTCTAAGATCATCAGCTCGTGACTTTGAAAGAAACAGGTCCCATAGGTCAGGGCAGCTGGGATGTTCTGGCTTCACATATTCTGCTCTGCTCCCTGCTTGGATTCTGTAGGCGCTCACGTGTGCTGCTGGGGCTTAGAGGGGCCCTTTGCCACCCCCTCCCGTCTCCCTGATGCACAGAGCAGTGGCATTTGGGAAGCCCGCTGTACTGAACAGAGCACACCGGGGCAATAAAAAGCATCATTGGATTTGACGGGGGCCAGTTCTCATGACTTTTCCTTTTCCTCTGTTTAGCAGAGGCTGGTGAGCTTTGCCACGTGAAAACAGGAAGGAGTTCAGCCCATGGTTTTTGGGGGTGCTGAGGTCTTCAATTTGGGGCCTTGAGATTGAGAGAGGAGGTGGCCGTCTTACCCTGGGCTGCCAAATCTCTGGGCCAAGCCATGTGCGGGCTGGATTCCCCCGGCCGCCCTGGCACCAGGTCTACTACCTGATGGTCATCCTGGTATATAGGCCTGGGACTACCAGCATGTACTGCCTCTTGGGACCACCCAGTTTCACTGGGGTTTTTTAAAGACCCACAGCCTGCAGGCCAGGACCTCAGACATCCCTCATGTGATCTTCACGTGAACCTTGAGTTACTCTCCACATTTGATAAATGAGAAAACCAGGTCTCAGGGAGGACGAGTGACTTGCCCCAGGCCACACTGCCATGGCATGGGGAGCTTGGCTACAATCTGACCAATAGGTAACTGAAAGTGGAGTCTGGGTTCGAAAGAGAAGTGGCTTCAGTGGAAGATAACGGAGGGCTGCTGGAAGATGTGGGGGTACCCCATGCTTGGTGCACACCCTCCTACCCTCTGCACCTATACTGTCTCTCTTAATTGGCCTCACCCAGGCCCATGGCTTCAAAATTATTCCAAATGGATACACCAAGGCCCACCTGCTTCTCTGAGTCCCTGACTTGAGTGCCTGCCAACTTCCTGCTCAACATCTCTTCTTGGATGCCCACTGGACCTCTCAGACTTCAGAGACCTACGTCCTGAGTTTTCATTCCCCTGTCCCACCCACATGTCTCCCTCCTACAACATTCCTGTGCCCAGTAAATGGCATTGCTGCTTGCTCTGCTGCCAAGTCCACCTCTTAAGAGTTCCTTGACTGCCCCAGCCCCTTCCTGCCACCTTCCAGGATACCAGCAAGTCCTGCTGATTCTTCCTCCAAAATGGAGCCTGGGTCTCCATTCCTCTAGTGGCTCCCAAGTCTTATCAGTGTGTGGAGTTCCCTCTCGCTGGCACTATTAAGTGGCCTCCTGTCTCACTGTCTTCTCTTCTGGCTCCTTCCACTCCATTTTCTACTCTATCCAAAGTGATCTTTTACAAATGTCAGCTTGCACCCCTCCTATACTTAAAACCCTGGCCATGACTTCCCAGCCTCCCATGGCCTGGGAAACTGTCTGAGAATAGGCCTTGGGCTCCCTCCTGGCCTGCTTCTCATACCCCCTGCCTCATGCATGAGGCTCTAGTAGTGAGGGGGCTTCCTTCTGTTCCTCTGACACTCCAAGTTCATGTCACTTGAGCCCTCCCAAGAATATCCCTCCTCCAGAATTTCATGTGGATACCTGCCTTTTCCTCATTTGGATTTCAGCCCAAATATCACTTTCTCAGCTAGATTCGTACCCTAACACTGTCTACAGTGTGGAGGAGTGCTGTCTCACGCCACCCCAGCAAATTCCATTTTCTTCAGGGTACTTCTCACATTAAGAAATGATCTTCTTGCTTGATTATTATCTCTCTCCCCTCCATTAAGCTACACGTTCTTGTCTGTCCTAGCCATACTATATCCCCAGTACATAAATGTACACAGTACATTTTTTTTGTAGTTTTTATTTGGAAATAATCACAGAATCATAAGAAATTGTAAAAAAATGTGTAGAGAAGAGAAAAATAATAGAGGGAAACCAGTGAAGCTAGAAGTTGGTTTTCTGAAAGGATCGACAAAGTTAACAAACCTTTAGCTAGGTTTGTTAGCTAAGTTTTACCAAGCAGAAAGGATTCAAGTTACTAAAATCAAGAATGAAAGAGGGGACATTACTACCAACCTGACAGAGGAAAAAAAGATTACAGGAGAATATTCTGAACAATTTTATGCCAACAAATGAAGATATCCCAGATGACACGGACAATGTCCTAGAAAGACACAAATCACTGAAATCGACTCAAGAGGAAATAGAACATCTGGCTAGACCTATAGCAAGTAAAGAGATTGAATTAATAAAAAAAAAAAAAAAATTCCCACGAAGAAAAGCAAAGGACCAGATGGCTTCGCTGGTGAATCATACTAAATATTTAAAGAATTAACACCAATCCTTCACAAATTTTTCTAAAATATAGAGAGGAGAGAACAATTCCAAACTCATTCTATGAGGCCAGTATTACCCTGACAACAAAACCAAAGACATCACAAGAAGACTATTGAACCAACATTCCTTATGAATATAGATGTAAAAATCCTCAACAAAACATTAGCAAACCAAAATCTACCAGTTTATAGAAAGATTTATGCATTGAAACCTAGTGGAGTTGACCTGGGCAATGGCTTGTTGATCAATATACGAGAACCCATCAGTATAATACAACATATTAATACAATAGAGGGGAAAAATAACCATGTGACATCTTAATGGATACAGGAAAAACATTTGAGAAAATTCAACACCCTTTTGTGTTGAAGACCATAAACCAAGAGTAGAAGGCAACATTCACCTAATAAAGGGTACCTATGAAAACCCACAGCTAACATCATCCTGGTTAAAAACCAAAAGCTTTCACCCCAAGATCAGGAACAAGACAAGGATGACTGCTTTCACCACCTCTGCTCACATGGTACTGGAGATTCTGCTCAGGGCAGCTAGGCAAGAAAATGAAATAAGAGGTTGGAAAGGAAGAAATAAAACTATTTGGTGATACGATCTTATATATAGAAAACTCTAAAGAATCCACAAAAATTAAAAAGCTAAAATCAAGTTCAAGTTTACAGGGTAAAAGACCAATATACAAAAAATCAGTCGTATTTCTATACTCCAGCAATGAACAATCTGCAAAGAAAATTAGGGGAAAATATCTGTTTAAAATAGCATTAAAAAGAATAAGGTACTTAAGAATAAACTTCACCAAATAAGTGAAAGACTTATACATTGGAAAATATATTGTTGATGGGAATTGAAGAAGACCCAAATAAATGTGAAAAGACATTCAATGTTCACAGATTGGAAAACTTCATACCATTGAGATGGTGATGCACCTTGAATTATCTACAGATTCAGTGCAATCCTATCAAAATTCCAACTGCCTATTTTGTGGAAATTGATAAACTGATTTTAAAATATATATGGAAGTATAAGGAACCCAGAATAGCTAAAACAATATTGGAAAAGAACAAAATTGGAAAACTCACACTTCTAATTTTAAAACTTAATACCAAGCTACAGTAATCAAGACTGTGTGGTACTGGCATAGGAATAGACAGATCAATGTAATAGAATTGATAGAGAAGTATAACCTTACATCTACGGTCAGTTGATTTTCAACAAGGACGTCAAGGCTATTGGATGGAGGGAAAAAAGTCATATTTTTAAGCAAATGGTATTGGGACAACTGGATTTCTGCATGTAAAAAATGAAGCTGGATTCCTACCCTAACACTGTCTACAAAAACTAGTTCAATAGATCAAATACCTTAAAACTTTTAAAGTATTAAGGCTGTAAAACTTCTTTTTCAAGGTTTTATTTATTTGACAGAAAGAGCGCAGGAAGGGGAACCAGCAGAGTGAGAGGGAGAAGCAGACCCCTGCTGAGCAGGGAGCCTGATGTGGGGCTCAATCCCAGGACCTGGAGATCATGACCTGAGCCAAAGGCAGATGCATAACTGACTGAGCCACCCAGGTGCCCAGGGTTGTGAAACTCTTAAAAGAAACGTGGATATAAGTCTTTGTAGCCTTGACCTTTTCAGTGAGGTCTTAGATATGACACCCACAGCACAAGCAACACAAGAAAAAAAAAAATAGATCAGGCTTCATCAAAATTTAAAACACTTTTGCTTCAAAGGACATTCATCATGATAGTGAAAAGACAGCTTACAAAATGGGAGAAAATATTTGCAAATCATATATCTGATAAGGGTCTACACCCAGAATATGTAAAGAAAAGAACTCTTAAACTCAACAACAAAATGACAAACAACCTAATGAAAATATGGCCAAGGTACTCTGAATAGACTGTCCTCCAAAGAAGACATACATGGCCAAGAAGCACATGAAAAGCTCAACATCATTAGTCGTCAGGGAAATGCAGATCAAAACCACAAAGAGATATCATTTCACATCCACCAAGACGGTTATAACTTTTGAAAAGAAAAGAAATAAATGACAGTATTGGCAATCGTGGAAAAATCATACCTTCCTGGTGGGAACAGAAAAGTCAAATGGTGCAGCCATTGTGGAAAATAGTGTGGCTGTGTCTCAAAAAGTTAAACGCTGTGTCTCAAAAAGTTAAATGTAGAGTTACTCTTGATGTAGCAATTCCACTTCTGGGTACTGACCCAAGGGAATTGAAAACATGTTCCCACACATACTTATACACAGTATCATTCATAGTAGCCATTAGGTGGCAGCAATCCAAATGTCTATCTACTGATAAATGGATAAAGAAAATGTGGTGTAGCCATGCAATGGAATATTACTCAGCTATGAAGAAGAACAAAGTTCTGACACCTGCTACAACGTGGATGAACTGGGGTACCTGGGTGGCTCAGTCAGTTAAGCATCTGCCTTCAGCTCAGGTCATGAGCCCAGGGTCCTGGGATAGAGCCCTGTATCAGGTACCCTGCTGAGGGCTCTCCCTCTCTCTACTGCTCCCTCTGCTTGTGCACGTTTGCTCGTTCTCTCTCTCTCTCTCTTTCTCTCTCTCTCTCTCTCCCCCCCTCTGTCAAATAAATAAAATCTTTTAAAAAATCCATAACATCGGTGAACCTTGGAAACATGATGCTACATGAAAGAAGCCAGACATAGAAGGCCACATATTGTATGATTCCATTCACATGCAGTGTCTAGAACAGGCAATTCATGGAACCAGGAAGTAGATTAGTGGTTGCCAGAGGCTGGGGACGGCAGGAATGGAGAAGGACTGCTAAAAGGTAGGGGGTTCCTTTTTTTTTAGATTTTATTTATTTATTCATAAATAAATAGAGAGAGAGAGAGAGACGCAGGCAGAGGGAGAAGCAGGCTCCATGCAGGGAGCCTGATGTGAGACTCGATCCCGGGTCTCCAGGGTCACACCCTGGGCTGAAGGTGGTGCTAAACCGCTGGGCCACCAGGGCTGCCCTAGGGGGTTCCTTTTAGGGTGGTAAAAGAAATATGCTGGAAAAAGATAGTGGTGAGGATTGCACAGCCCTGGAGTATACTAAACAACAACAACACTGAATTGCATACTTAAAAGTAGTGATTTTATATGTGTGAATTATATCTCAGTTTTTACAAAAAAGCATCGAGAGGTGCCATGTGTCCTTGCCCAGCTTCCCCCATCACTGACATCTTACGTAACTGTAGTATATTATCAAAACCAGGAAACTGACATTAGTATAATGTGCAGAGCTTCATACACGCATTCGTGTGTGCGTATGAGTTCTATGCAATTTTATCGCACGTAGATTCATGCAGCCACCACCACATCAAGATACACAGCAACAGTTCCATCACGTAGCCCTTTATAGCCACGCCTCCCCACCCCCTCCCTAACATTGGCAACCACTGATCTTTTCTCCAAACTTTGTGTCACTTCAAGAATGCCATATAAATGGAATCCTACTGCATGTAACCTTTCAGAGACTGGCTTTTTCCACTCCGAATGCCCTTGACATCCGTCCAAATTGTTGTGTGTATCAATAGCTTGTTGCTTTTGATTGCGGTAATTTATTAAATTGGGGCTACTTCTGAGGGCAATCCAGCATCTGCCTGAGGGAGTGGATCTGTGTCAGGTTAATTCTGGGAGAGGAGAGCATCTTTGTTAGGAGTTAGAGAGGGACCTCCTGCAAGAGGCCTCCCCTGACCATCCGTTCTAAAAATGCCCCTCCACTGGCCATTAATAATT
Organism: Canis lupus baileyi; assembly: GCF_048164855.1. NCBI lineage: Eukaryota > Metazoa > Chordata > Mammalia > Carnivora > Canidae > Canis > Canis lupus. The sequence continues at coordinate 58,680,083 of NC_132845.1, forward strand.
CTCTCTTATTTTCCGTGTCCAATTTATCCTTGCCTGACTGGTGTTTTTTCTTGGCAGTATTACTTGTTTGCTTCCCCAGCTCACGCAGAGCTGGGACTTGGTGGGCCAGGCTCCACTGCCCACCCCTGCATGGGGCTCGGCGCCTGCCCCACAGGAGGGTGTTTGTATTTGGCAAGTGGGTGACAGATGGTGTTGTGCCTCCCCAGCCCCCGGCCCTGCCCTCGTCTGTGTGTGCTGGCTGATATTTCTCTGATGGAGGATTGTCTTTCTGGCCTCCAGGGCCCACTTTGTTTCCCAGGCAGCAGGCCCAGACTGGTGGGGAATTGGGCCCCCAGGAACTGCCCTCAACCTACGCTGGTGGGAATTGGGGTACGAATACCCCAGCTCCCTTGTCCTGAGGGTGGAGCTGCTCTGAGGCATCTTCTGCTCTGGCTCCCAAGATTCCCTGGTGGCACTGAGCTCCAGCTGCCGCAGGAGTGGGTAGCCTGGTGACACACTCTTTATGGAAGGCCTTTCCTCCTCTGACCTCCCCACACTCCAACTGGTGTTTCCTTTGGTGTATAAATAACCTTCTGACCCTCAAATCCTTGCCTTGGGGTCTGCCTCTGGGGGGCGGGGGTACACACTAAGATAGAATGAATTAATGAACAAAAATGGGTGTAAATCAGGACTCCACTACTTAGGCAGACCGCACCCCTTGCTCCCTTACTGAGCTCTGGTCTTCCTTCCATGACACGGGTTCCAGTACTAGCCCTCTCCCAGGGCTATGAGAGAACCCAGGGAGGCCATGGTGCCAGCATGAAGGTGCCCTGATTCCTGTTCTGCCATCACTGCGACGGGCAGGTGCAGCAGACGCTCCGCCTGCTGGCCTGGCACCCAGGGCGCCTTGGTCAGCCCCCGGCGCCTTCCTGGCAGCCTTTTTCTTAGAGACTCCGGCCACTAATGAGGCCCTGCATTACCCGCAGGTGAATGTTCTTTGACTTTGAACACCATGATGCCCACTTAATCTTCCTGTTATCCCTCCTGTGGACAGAAAAGTGACAGGAAATCAATTATGGTCCCCTTGCCGGCATCTGAGGGTCAGCCTTCAGACTCTTCCTTTGTCAGGCAGCCACAGTGACCCAGTTCGGGCCCCGACTTGGGCAAGAAATGAGGGGCACCCACTGGATTTTGAGCTGTGGTATCCTGACCCCTTGCAGCTGCCCAGAGCACTAGAAGTTCTTGCAGAGCTTGAGAAACTTGGCCAGAATAAGTCAGAACCCCTTGAACTCTTCTCTCTCTCTGGACAAAAGCAACCTCCTCCCTCCTGAAAGGCACCATTGTCCCTGGAACAAGCCCTCTTTGTTCTCCCCCGCAGCTGGAGCCTGGGCCTCTCGCATCTCCTGGGGGGCCAGCAAAACCCCAGAGTCAGCCAGTCTCCTCCTTCCCTGGCTCTGTCAAGTAGCCGGCATGGTCCCGGTGACAGGGGTCTCTTGAGACCTCCTCAAATACACAGTGACGGCTCATTTAGGTAAAAGGGACAGCTCTAGCCAGTGTCAGAGATGCTGTGGTTCTGTTGCTGCCGCTGTCAGCCCCTAAACAGGAACCCTTGACTCAGACATGTGCAGGGGCCAGCCAGAGGCATATCCTGGGAAGGGAAGTGGGTGTAAAACAGTAGGGAGCAGTGGGGACTGGGGCACCAGAGAGCCCGTGCCCTGGGCCTGGGAGCGGCGCCCTCGGCTCCAGCCAGCATCCATCAGGGGCCCTGTGTGGCCGTGTTGTCTACACAGGAGCAGAACTCTAGCTCTGGAGGGGATGGGGAAATCTCCCCCTTGTTAAATGTTGGCCATGATGTTTTTTTTAATACTTCATGAGCCAAACAAAATCGCCCTCCAGGCTAGATCAGTGTACAGCTGCTTCTCCAAAGTTTCAGTGAAGGGACAGCTATGAGGAGGTAAATTTCAACTGGCCATTCATTCCTTCGTTTGTTCAGTCAACAAAGATTCCGTGGCATCTACTGTGTGCCAAGGAACTGGGCTGAATGCTAAAGGTTCTGGAGTGAATTAGACACAGCCAGTTCCCTTCAGGAGCTCACAGCCGAGCATGTGGAAGGGTGACCTGGAATAGAAAACAGGTAGTTACAAGACACTGAGGTCCTACAAGGGAGCCGTGGGTGGCTGGAGGCCAGGGTGATGGTGTCAGGAAAGGAGTGGCAGTGGGGGTGACAGCACGTTTGTGCTGCATTTTCCTGGGCGGGAGAGGCTGGAAGCGTATTGCAAGGAGAAGCCCAGCCTGTGCAAAGGCCCTGAGGCCAAGCCTGTGGGGAGATGTTCAGCTGTAGCTGTGAGTTTTGTCTGGACAGAGAGTTAGAAGAGGCATCCGAAGGACAAAACAGGAGGCAGCTGGAGTTGAGAAAAGTGCCTGGACTTGGCTTTTTCCACCTGCATCTAACACACCCCTGACATGGAATTTTGCTGGTGAAAGTGGCCATGACCGTGGAGCTTCCCTGCAACTCTGCCCCCCTGGCCTTGAGAGCCAGTGGCCCTGCCAGTGGCCCTGCCAGTGGGCAGGAACCACACCCTGGGGTCCTGAGGCTTGGAAGCCCTGCCAGGGAGCAGAGCAAATCCTGAAGCTCAGTCCCACGGTCCCAACGCCTGTGCCCTTTTCTTTTCTTTTCTTTTCTTTTCTTTTCTTTTCTTTCTTTCTTTTTTTACATTTTTAAAATTCCACAGGGTTTTACAGAAAAAACAAAAACAAAAACAAAACAGACTCTGCTTGCTGGGTTAATAAAATAGCACAAGTGACACTCTTATCCCACCCTCCACTCTCTGTCTGTCCCCACCCCCAGCGCTCTCCCCAGAGCTGATTAAATTAATCAAAATAAAGCCCGCCGCATTTAAATTCAGTCGGCCTGGCAAAGCAGAGAGGTCCACGTGGCTGCTTTGTGCCAGGGACCAGCCACAAAGTGCGTTCCGGACGGGTGAGGTCTAAGAGCCCACCTTGGATTATGTAGACAAGGGAGGCCTGGCCTCCTGCCCTCAGTCCAATTACTTTGGGAAGAGGCAGAAAATAGACTAACGACTCCCCACTCTCTTGCTGGTGTTTCAGAGCAAGAAAGACACCTCCCTGTGGACGTGCCCCTTCCACCCGCCGCTCCAGCTCTTTTTTGTCATCCGCAACACCAGGCGGCTGCAGGACTTTGGTCTAGGCAAGATCAAGGTTTGGAACTACTGGACGGCTGATGGCGTAAGTAAGGGCCCCGACTCCTTGCTGGACAGTTTGAGTAATGGTAGGATTTAGCGCTGTCCAATAATCTGCTGAAGTTGCAAGATGGGTACTCGGAGGCCCTGTTGCCGTTCCTGCTGGGTGTAGGAAGTGCCTGGTGGGACATTTCATGCTGAATGGTTGGAGCCATCAGGAGCAGAGCTTCAGCTTGAAGCTTTAGGAAGTGAAATCAGGCCACCCTTTGGGAGAACTGGACAAATAGGAACTGGAGCTCAGTTTTATTTATTTATTTTTTTAAGATTTTATTTATTTATATGAGAGAGAGTGTGTGAGTGAAGGAGAGAGAAAGGAGCAAGAGCAGAGGGGAGGAGGGGAGGGAGAAGAGACTCCCTGCTGAACAGGGAGCCCTGTGATGCAGGACTCCCTCCCAGGACCCTGAGATCATGACCTGAGCTGAAGACAGATGCTTAACTGACTGAGCCACTCGGGTACCCCTGGGGCTCAGTTTTAATAGATAAGGAAGCAGAATCACAGAGAGGTTATGTAATATGCCCCAAGTCGCACAACCAGTAAGTGTCACAGTGAGAATGTGAACCCATGCAGTCAGACTCTTGGCTCATTCACTTAACCAACGCATCTCAAAATTTACTGGGGAATCTTGCTAAAATGAGGATTCTAATTCAGCAGGTCTAGGCAGGGCCTGAGATTCTGCATCCAGGTGTGCCAGTGTTCCTGGTGTGGGGACCCCACTCTGAACAGCCAGGCTCTTAACCTCTGTGTTCTTCTGTCCCCCCTATTTCAGAATCCCTGCCCTCCTTTCTACCCCCACACCCCCTCCTACACCTGACCACTTAACCTTTCTTTCTACTCTGGGCTGTTTTTTCATGTTCTCATTTGCATTTATTCCTTCATTCAACACTTATTGTGGAGCACATGTGTCATCAGCCTTCCCTGATCAATTTAAAGGACATTGATATAAAAGACACAATCCCCACCTTTGAGGTATTCCTTGTCTGAAAGCCGGCAGACAAGTAAATGTAAAACTATGATGTCATGTGCTGAAAGCCTTTGTAGAGGTGACTGCAAGGTGCCAGGAATTTAAAATAGAAGCCCCAGGAACTCAGCAGGGAACTCAGTGGGTGAGGAAAGACAGGAACCCCCAGCCTATCTTGTTTCCCCTCATATGATAGACATGGGTACAAGAATTGTTCTACTTTCCCTTCCAGTTTGTTCTCAAGGAAGCAGTAATACAAGGGAGATGAGCAAGGGCAACTAGTCTTCAGCTTCAGTGTTGTCAAGAGAGACAGTAGGGCATGATAGGGAGTGTGGCATACTGGTAAGCACATGCTTCAGTAAAGAGAAAGCCACTTCTCAGCTTCAGCTAATGGTTGCTATGTACGAATGCCAACCAGTGCTGCTAGATCTTCTGAACATTCCCCAGGGACCTGGGAATTTGGAATTTGGTAGGAGCCTTTCTGGTTTGTAAATGTCGACAGCTAATTTAAATTCTTTTGAAGCCACCATACAGTCCAAAGCAAACTCATCTTAGGGCTGGAGTTGACCTGTTCAAACTGTAGCCCCTGGGGCACAGATAGAGTCTGGGAGAGCTCTGGGAAGGTGCTGGAAGGAGCACACACCTGAGCTGGAGTGGAAAGAGACAGTGGCACAGAGTTGAGGCAGAAAAGGAGAAAGCATATCCCAGGAGGAGGGCCTTACATATGCAAAGGCAGAGGTGTGCAAGAGTGCAGCCACTGAACTGCCCTCTCTGTACTTAGGTCCAGGCCTCCTAGTCCGTCACCAATAGCCACTGGGAGGTCTGACCATGATTCTCTGCTGCTTCAAACTCTCCGAAGCTCCCTTGGAGCTGGAGGATCCAGGTCAAACCCCTGAGTGTGACATCAGGGCTCCGTAATCTCTGTGTGCCAGGCCCTGTGTCTCCCTTGCATAGGCCCCCACCCCTCACTCTGGCCACACTATTGGAGTGCCAGCTGCTGGGCCTCTCCACCATGCTAGGGGAGGGGAATTACACCTGTAGGTCCTGGCCCCTCCCATCTGCCTCAGCTCCAGGTGCCCTGGCCCCTCCCATCTGCCTCAGCTCCAGTTGCCCTGGCCCCTCCCATCTGCCTCAACTCCAGGTGCCCTGGCCCCTCTCATCTGCCTCAGCTCCAGGTGCCCTAGTTCCTTCCATCTGGCTCAGCTCCAGGTGCCCTGGCCCCTCCCATCTGCCTCAGCTCCAGGTGCCCTGGCCCTTCCCATCTGGCTCAGCTCCAGGTGCCCCGGCCCCTCCCATCTGGCACCATGCCAGGTCCCTGCCTCCACTGCAAGTTTCTGGAAAACCAGGCATCGCTTTCTCCAGGAAGCCAGTCCTAACCCCTGACCTTTACACCACTTGTGCACCTCATGAATATGTTCCATCACCCCTGTACTAGGATAGATACCTGCTGCCCCCATACCACAGTGGGGCCCTGGAAGCAGGGCCTGAGTTGTCTCTACCTCCATGCCATTCAAAGTAGAAACACATGGTTATCAAGTAAAGGAATGAGTTCATTCCCTGAGAACCTACAAGCAGTTTGTCATACGCTTTTTGATATCCAGATGAGACATGGAGAATTGGAGTTTACAGCATTTACATAGGCTCATACTCAAGGTTAAAGGCAGAGCTGGGGATCAAGCCCAGAGGCGTCGGCTCCTCCTCCCTCCTTCCTCCCCCCATCCCATACTTCTTCCTGCAGATTCTCCCTCTGCCAGCCACCCTCCCAGCTCCCCAGGACTCCTCCAGGACCTCACCCCTGTGTGGCACTGCCTGCAGGTAGGGCTGTGCTCTCTCATTCCCTAGTCAGCTGGGCATTTCCTGGCAGGTGGTCGTCAGCATCTTCTGGAATGAGTAATGGAACAGTGCCCGCTGCCCAAGCCTGTGCTCTGTAGCTCAGCCCTGTCATTGAATATATGTCTCAGGCCAAGAAAAGCGGATTTTATGTGCTGGATTACAAAGCAGATAAGCTTCATCCCTTTTGGCCAGGCCCGCCTTTCTTCTTGAACCTGCACTCAGCCTTCCCTGTGTGCTAAGAATAAAAAAGAGGAGCAGGACATCAGGGTGTCATTTGGGGGTGCTTTGGGGAGCCTCAGCTGCGGCGATCAGAGTCCAGAGGTATTTCTACAGGCGGAACAGAGTGCGGAGGACTGCAGGGGCGCCACTTATGTAACGCACGCCCATCTGTTGCCAGAATTTACCGGGGGCAGAAAGCGCAAACAAATGCAGCTGCAGGTTGGTTTGATTTAATATTCTCCAGAGAATGCTATTACTGTGTGTTTTAGAGGAGATAAAATGAGAGTTTATAGGAAATATAGCTCAGCCCGGTAGACACGGCTTGTTAATACAGTGTTTTGTGTATGGGAATCCAAGGGAGAAAAGTTAAATGGGGGGGAGCTAATCCAACCAAGGCTTATTTAGAACATAAGAGAAGAAGGTGCTAGAAAAAGGGAAGTCTCTTTTATTGGAAAATATGCTGCCTGTGAAGTCCTGAGGCCAACTTTTCTGGGCTCCCTTCCCCCTCATTAGGCGATTTGGGGAGTGTGGGCTGGCCCAAGGGGAAGTGGGGACATAGGCTAGAATCCGTCCAAGCAGGCAAACAGAAGGCAGTACGCAGATTCCTGTACTTGTCACAGCTGCCGTTTATCCAGGGCTGCGTCCATCAGGCAGGCACGAGGCACCTAGTAGGCTCTCAGTCACCATTTGGTGCGTGAACAAATAGCAAAGTAATCATTTCAGTTAACCCCCAAGAATCCTGCAAGGTGGTGTTGATCTCTACCTTTTGATGTGGACGCTAGGGTTTAAAATAGTGAGCTCCTTGGGGACAGAGGTACTGCGTCTCTTTTGCCAGCCCTGCTTGGAAATGGCTGCCTGGAGTGCCGTCTTGTGAAGGATCTGGAACCTTCCTTCTGGTTCATAAAGAGAAGGGTGTATGATGGATCAGCGATGTCTGCCTCAGGCTCAGGGGGAGGATGTGATAATACGTCTGCCACATTTTTTGGTACTCCTCGGATGACGTGACTTGCCCAGCTAGTGACTTGCAAGGGACACAGCTGGGAGGAGGACGTGAGGGATGTTGCTTTTTCTCTGTTTTTCTTTTCTTTTTTTTTTTTTTTTCTCAGCACCACTTCTGCAGAGCTGCATCTGTTGGGAGGAAGGAGCCAATAGTCTCCTTACTATAGTATATAGTAACCCATCCAAGAAGTGGGCTTTCAGCAGCTCCCCATGGTCTGTGTTTTTCTTCAGAATGAGCCTATTAGTTATCTTCTACCTGGTGGCGCCCTTTAGTAAAAACAGGCACATATCAACATCTTCACCCACAATGTGACCACACAGATGCCACCCCCAGGCTGGTCACAGCAGTGGGTGAGGCAGGACAGGCGTCTGGGGGTATAATTCATACACAGAAATACTGCTTGTTAAATTGTTTATGAATGAATGAGTGAATGAATGTAAGATTACCCCAGCAAAGTATCTCTGTGATACCCCATGGTGGTCTAAGCCAGCCCTGCCCCATAGAACTTTCTGTGATAATACTAATGTGCCCCATCTAGTCCAGTAGCCATGAGCCACAGGGGGCTGTTGAGAAGTTGCAATATGGCTGGTATAACAGAGAAACTGCATTTTATTTTACTTATTTAATTTTTAATTGAGCTGTAATTGACACATGAGATGGTATTCTTACATGCTTTAGGTGCATGACACAATGATTTGATATGTGTATATATTGCAAAATGATCAATGTAATAAGTTTCATTAACCTCCATCAGCACACATAGTTACAAAACATTTTCCGTATGATGAGAACTTTTAAGATTGACTTTCATAGGAACTTTCAAATATACAATATGGTATTGTTAACTACAATTACGATGCTTACATGACATCCCCAGGACTTATTTATAACTGCAAATTTGTGCCTTTTTTTTTTAAGATTTTATTTATTCATTCATGAGAGACACAGAGAGAGAGGCAGAGACACAGGCAGAGGGAGAAGCAGGCTCCATGCAGGGAGTCCGATGTGGGACTCAATCCCAGGACCCCACGACTACAACCTGAGCCAAAGGCAGATACCTAACCATTGAGCCACCCAGGTGCCCAAGTTTGTGCCTTTTGACAGCCTCCCCTCATTGTACTTACCTCCCACTTCCTGCCTCTGGATACCCACTAATCTGTTCTCTGGATCTATGAGTTCAGGTTTTCTTAAGTTGCATGCACAAGTGGGATTGCACAATATTTGTCTTTCACTGTCTGACTTATTTCACTTCATGTAAGGCACTCAGGGTTCATCCACATGTTTGCAAATGGCAAGATCTCCTTTTTCATGGCCGAGTAATATTCTATCGTGTATATACACCACATCTTCTTTATCCATTCATCTGTAAGTGGACACTTGGGTTGTTTCCATGTCTTGGCTATCGTCAATAACACTGCAGTGAACATGGGGGTGCAGATATCTTTTCAAGATGGTGATTTCAATTCATAAGGACAAATCCCCCAATGCAGAATTGCAGGTTCCCACGGAAGTTCTACTTTTCATTTTTTGAGGCACCTCCATACTGTTTTCCAGAGTGGCTGCTCCTCTTTAAAGCCCCGCCAGTGGTGCACATGGTTCCCTTTTTCTCTGCATTCTTGCCAACACTTATTATGAGAAACTGCATCTCACATTTCATTTAATTTTATTTTTTATCATTTTTTATTTTTTATTTTTTAAAGATTTTATTTATTTATTCATGAGAGACACAGAGAGGGTCAGAGACATACGCAGAGGGAGAAGCAGGTTCCATGCAGGGAGCCCAACGCGGGACTCGATCTCGAGTCTCCAGGATCACGCCCTGGGCCAAAGGCAGTGCTAAACCGCTGAGCCACCTGGGATGCCCTCATTTAATTCTAACTTCAGTAGCCACATGGGGTTGGGGACTGTGTATTGGACTGCACACGTCTCGGTGCTCAGGGTACCATGGTGACCCAAGTAGATGAGGCCCTGTCCACCTAGCCCTGTCCCTTTTTGTGCAGAAGGGAAATAAACTAGGGCACAAACAAATAATGTAATTTCAGGTAATGCTAAGTGTACACTGTCTAACTGTATTGCCTTCAGAACAGCAGTGGGAGAGAGGCCTGGGGAGAAGGAAGCTGGGCTCCTTTGAGTGGTGAGAGGCCTCCCATCAGAGAGCCAGAGCCAGAGCAAAGGCTCCAAGTAGGATCACGCTCAGCAGTTCTAGGACAGTAGTTCAGGTAGTGGCTGGAAATGGAGAACAAAGAAGAGTATAGGGGGAGGCTCCAGAGATAGGCAGGAATCAGGTCTTGGGGGCCTCCCTGCTTCAGATCTTATTCCTGGAAAGGCAGAAGAGAGGAGTGGTCAGAGCAAAGGCATTGGAGCCAGCGCCCCTTGGGCAAACCTTGGCTCCCCCTCTTCCCATCTGTGTGACCTTGAGTATCTTATGACTCCATATCCCTGGGCCTCAGTTCCTCCATCCATAAAATGGGGTAATTATTGTTCAGTTAAATACGTGGAAAGTGTTCACAATGACTCCTGGCCTTCGTGAGCTCTTCTACAAGTGTCAGCTGTTAGAGTCAGTATTGGAGGGTTTTGAACAGGGGGTGATATAATCTGAGGAATTGAAAAGATCACTCTGGCTACTGTTTGGAGAATGGATTAGAGGGAACAGAGAACTCCCAAAGGAGGCTTCTGGCATAGCCTATCTAAGGGTCATGGTGGCTTGGATGAGGGTATACGGGATATACCACGCAGAGACTCGTTTCATCCCAGGACAATATTTGCCTTTTCAACAAGGCCTCTGTTTGGCAGAGGGAGAATTCTCCAACAAACTCAAAAGGAAAGAGATGAATTCAGTAACACCGCACGCACCCCTCACCCACTTCTACAATAATCAGCATCCTGCCATTCTGGTTTCATCTACCCCCTACCATATGATTGTAGCTCTCCTACCATTTCACTCATAAATTCTTCAGTACGCATCTCCAACAGGTAAGGAGTTTGCTTTTATATAACCCCAATGCCACTGTCATACCTGACGGTAATTAATTACTATGTGCTAATGATAATCAAATACCCAGTCCCTATTCCAATACCCTGTCTCAAAATTGTTTTTTTTATAGTTGGTTTGTTTGGATCAGGATATAAACCAAAACCAAACATGGCAGTGGCTTCAAAGTCAAAGCTGCAACCTTCATTTGGTCGGCTGAGTTAGCGTGGCCTGGTGGCTGGGCCCCGTGGCAGGGTCTGGGCAGCCTCAGGCCTGGGGAGCCCGATGGCATCTTAGCAGGGTGACTGGTGGGAAGGGGGCCAACCCAGGTGCACTAGAGGCTTTCTGAGGTGTTGACCTCATGTTTGATGTAAGCCACTACCAATCACCAAAGGGTGCCGAAATATGTGAGCAGGGTCCACACTCAGGAGGTTAGGGGCCTGGTAACCTTGTGAGCCCCAGGAGTCCTGGGTTTGAGGCAGGCCCCCAGGCAGCATGGGAAGGAGAGGCAAGCTTTTGCAAGAAGGCAAAACAAAAGCCTTCTCTTTGGAATTAGAACTATCAGAAAAGAAGAAGCTTTGCCAGTGGACAGTGAAAAACGAAGACCTGATCACAGTTAAAGAAGCTAAAGGATAGAGTTAAGGAAGTAGACACGAGAGGTCTAAAGATTACTGGTTGGGGGGTGGGGCGGGCGGTAATTGCTTCTGCTGTTAGTCTAAATGGATAGAACTCTAGAACACCTAGCTTCCCTGAATTGTTAGCACCATCCTTAGATGTATCTAGAGAACCACAAGGAGATGGACAAATTGCACCAATTCTGGTTAGATTCAGGACACGGAGAATCTATTACTTGTAGGGTTATTTGAAATATGTGGATTTCCTGTATGCTTTAAAGAATAAATGCTAAGTCTTCTATTATATGCTAAAACAAAACAAAACAAAACAAAACAAAACAAAAACACCAAGGTGTTTAGGAGCCAAAGGGCAGATTAGGATTCAGACCAGACTGCTCCCAGCAGGACAAATGCAGAACCAGGATAGAAGCTGAGGCCCGTGTGCTGTGCTGTGAGGACTATAGCAGGGACGAGCAGTAGCTGGGCTGGACAGATCTCTTTGTAGGAAGGACTGCTTACCCATGTGCAGGTGACAGTCTAGATAAATCCCAGACCCCCTAGGGGGTAGGGCTTCCCTCTCTCCTGCCTCCTGTCCACCTGGGCCAGCATGGATTCAGTAACTGAACCTATTGATTAAAGTTCTCAGTCCCAGGGCTAGTGTATCAATCAGGATTCTCTTGGCAGCAAAGGACAGAAAACCTAATTAAAACTGACTTAAGCACAAAAGGGAGTTCATCGGCTCACATAACAGGAGAGTATGGAGTGGCTGGCTTCAGGCATGGCAGGATCCAGGAGTTCACATGATGTCATCCAGGATCTGCCCCCTCCTTCATGCATCTCTGCTTTCCTCTGTGCTGGCTTCATCCTCAGGCTCCAGGGAGTGGAACCTAATGATGTCAAGACTCCTGATTTTAGCAGCCCTTGCAAAAGAAATTGTCCTCATGAAGGCCCCAGATCTAGGGCCCAGCAGCCAGGCAACCTGGGGTGGGGCTCACAATATCCCTCTGAATGGAGGTTGGGGGAAGGATGGATGCCCCATGGAAAATTGAGGTTGCTGTCTCCACGAGAAGGGAACATAGGAAATAATATCCAAACTAGGTCTTTTTTCTTCTTCTCCAAGAACCCACAAGTCACATGCTGTTGAACTAATTCATCGGCTCCCAGATCTAAACTTTTTCCAAAGCTTAACTTCTGAACCAAGCTTCCCTCATGGCCCCCAGACATTTGTCTTTGGCATTTCTGCCCAGCAAGGCACTGATACTCCAACCCCACACACCGAAGCCCTCGAGGGTCTGCCCCAGCTGGTCCGGTCCTCTGCTCCCTTTTGCTGCCTGCCACAGCATCTCACTCCCACCTCTGAGTCCTCCTTTCTTCCCCCTGCCCCTCTCTGCCAATCATCCCTAAGTCCTATTTCCATTGCCAAAACCTGCCTCCTTCCAAACCCAGCTGCTCCTTACCCCCACCCCCCCCCCCGCCTTCTGCCTACTGGCCCCTAAGTGGGACGCATCCCATATCTCTGCTCCCCTCACTCAGCTGCTCAGCCCACTGTCTCATCAGCAGAGGCTTATCGATCCCCCACACTCGGCTGTTGTGCTGGGGCCAAGACTCAGACACGCTGTCTGCCCCTGCCAGCTCACACCCAGGCAGGGGGGTCCAGAGGGATCAAAAGCAAACCACAGTTCAACGGGGCCAGTGCAGTGATGGGGGATGAACCAGGGGAGGAGCTGGGGGCCTCGAAGCCTGCGGGCCTCTGGGGAGTGGCAAGGTCCACTGCCAGCACATTGTCCTGGTACATTCTGGGAAGGAGGCCGTGACAGAGACTGCACCCCCACCAACCAGGCAGCTCGCAGACACATTTCATCCGGCTCACATGGGGTTTACAAAAATTCTCTGATTTGCCAGCTTTTAAAAATTGGGAGGTTTCACATGAAAATATGGATTTTTGACTTTTACTGAGAAACAAAGATCTGGTGACACCAGGCCACATCCACACTTGGGAGCTTCAGGGAAGCTGAATCACGGCACCACAGTCCCCACCACTCCCACGAGACTCCGTGACACAGTGGCACGCTGTGACACCACATTGCCGCTCCCAGACCCCAAAACTGGCCCTCTGGCTCTTCCATCCTTGTGTAACTTATCTCCCTCTGGTCCCCAGAAAACTGTTCTCTTTGCCATGCCTTTGCTCCTGCCCTTCCCAGAATCCAGGATGCCTGGACTGTCCAATTACAAACCCTGCCTTCGGAGACATCAAGGTCCTTCTCTCTTCCCACGCAAGCCTCCTGCACACCCCTAGCCTGCCCTGGGCCCCTTCTGGTGGTCTCTAGCCACACCCTTCCAGGCACCAAGTCCCATGCTTCCCTAGGTGTTCCTCAGTTTCCCAAGCCTCTGATATCTGAAACCGGTGCCCCCTGGTCAAAGCCATCCCACCCCATTTGGCCCTCACAGTGTTGTTCAGCTTGTGAACCACTTGACAGCATTTAAAAATTGGCTTTTGCTGAAGTGGCAACCTTCTCTGTATGGCGTCTACCAGCTGGAGCTGAGTAGCCCCTGGGAACCCTCTGGACTGGTGGGTGTGTGTTCTCTAGCTCATCATAGGCCCCGCACCCCTTCCCACCACTGTGGCACTACAGGCACAGACCATCATGAACTCCTTAAGATGAACCTTGCTTTCTTCCTTTGCATCCTGCACAGGCCAGGACCACGAAAGGCCCCTGAGTGTTATGTATTAGATTAAACAAAATTGCAAGAATTGCATTCTGGGGCCTCAGCCCAGATCTAGTTGAGTCCTGGCCTGAGGACAGTGAGAGGGACTCCTCCTAGGCCCGCTGCCAGCCTCTGCCTAGAACAGGGGGCTCACTGGACTAGGCCTTAGGGGAGCAGGGAGTCTCCGGGCCACGCAAGCCCCTAGCAGCCAGGCTTGGCAGGTACATCACACCCAGGCAGTGGACTGAGTATGAGGCAGTGATGGTAACTTAAATTTCTTGAGCACATGCTGTGTGTCAGGCAGCATGCAAAGGACTTTGCATGTTTCAGCTCATTTATTTCACCCAGCAGTCCTATGAGATGGGTACGGCATGATTAGCTCCATTCTACAGAGAGAGAAACTGAGGCATTGGAAAGCAGAGCAGCTTGCCAGTGATCACATGACTACCAGGCCATCTGGTGCCCATCACACGGTCCTGCCTTCCAGTAGGGACTGTGGTCGCTGGAGAGCCATGCCCTGTCGAGGCAGCGGTCACTGCCCTCTGGTGCTGGCCCCGTGATGCCAGGTGGCCTGAATATTCCAGAAGTGTGAATTGGCATGTGAAAGCTCCCAATATTTAGATATTATCAACTAGTTTTGAAAATTTTAACTGCTCTGGGAGGCAGACCAACACAGATTCAGCTGTCGGGCCTCTAGTTAGTGACCCGATCTGTCACATCCCATCCACACCTGTTGTCCCGAGTCTGTGATATTGGGAGGGCCAGGGTGCTTGGCCCAGAGCCCAGCATGTAGTAAGTAGGTGCTTGTCAAATGTCACAGCGTCTCACCGTCTTCTTCCAAGTTTCTACATCAAAAAATGGTTCTCATTGCTCTTCTTCCCAAGGGACGTGTAAAAGGCCATTAAAGGTCTCCTCCGCATAAAACATTCAAGTTCAGGTGCTCCAGGGAGGAGCACGTTCAGTTCCCAGAGCTAGGCCTCAAGAAAGATCAGAATTAGGCCTGTACCCTGTCCTTGAAGGTCTTACATCCACATGAGGACAGGCACACACCTGTGGATGCTCACCGGCTAGAGGTGCAGGGTTCCAGCTGGTAAGCCCAGCTCCGAGAGCCCAGAGGAGGACCCTCAACTCCACCTGAGGGGGGAAGAGGGGGAGAAGGGATGGGGGGGCAGGGGATTCCTGGAGGAGTCAGCCCCTGAGCCAGTGCCTGAAGCCTGCATGTTGGCCCCTAGGCAGCAACGGCTCAATCCCCAAGGCCCCCCATTCTGGATAAACCTTATATCAAGGTGAACCCCCTCCCAGTCAGCCCAGAGCCTCTAGGTCATAACAGAACCTATGGAGTGTGGGCGCCTTCAGCATGGCCCCCACAGGCTGCATATGTATGAGGCCCAGCTTCTGTGCAGATGGGCTGGCTCCAGCTGGGTGCCCGAGCTGGGGTCTGCTTTTAGGGGGCCTGCCCGGCCTTCAGCACTCGGCCTAGCCACACTGCTTGCTCCCAGCGTTCTCCGGGTGTTGTCAGCTATGCTTAAGGCAGGCGTTTGTCTCTGGGGAAAGTGCTTCATGAATGCAAATGCCCACACCTCTGCTGGGATTGTTGTCATAACAGAGCTGCACCACCATTAATCTTTGCTGAGTGGCGCGTGCGCTCATTGGAAGAGAGATGTCATTCGACACCGGGGCCAAGGAGGAAAGTGGGCTTGCAAAGTCAATTAAGTTACATAGATTGAAATAATATTAATATTGTCGTATTCAGAATGCATGACGGTCTCAACATGGTTGGTTCTTGTCAGTTGTGTAAAGAAGGACAGTATAGTCGGGTTGTGAACAAGGAAGGATGCTCCCATTCACCACACGCCAACCAGAGGGTTTCAAGGTGTCCCTTTGAAAACCCGTGACAGAGGGGCTTGAGGCAGCGTCCACAGAGGCCTAATGGTAACTCTAGTTAAGTGGGGAAGGAAAAACCCCAAGGAAGCAAGGAAGCACACATACACAGCTCTGAAGGGTAAGGGAGTAGGAGGAGTTTTACCCTGGATTCTTTTTTTTTTTTTTTTTTTAAGATTTTATTAATTTGAGAGAGAGAGAGCAAAAGCAAGGTGAGGGGCAGAGGGAGAAGCAGACGCCCCACTGAGCAGGGAGCCTGATACACGGCTGGGACCCTGGGGTCATGACCTGAGCTGAAGGCAGATGCTTTACCAACTGAGCCACCCAGGTGCCCCCACCCCGAACTTCTTGGAAGCCAGCCCAGGGAGGGAAATGGGGAGGACTAAATGCCTGCTTATTGTGGCTCTTGAAGCAACAGAATCTTGTCCCTGTATCCATGCCCATATGCAGATCTTTACTGCGGGGACACCAAGGAACACAGGCCTACAAAGTCCTCAGGCCGGCTTCCTGTACACTACATGTGCATCTCACGTGGGTTCTGACCTCGCCCCCAAGGTGTGGTGATGGGGACATCAACATGTTGGTAAATATGGAGGAAAAGTCTGAAAGGACACCTGTGCAGGCCCTCCCACAGCGATCACCTCTGGGGGTGAGGGGGGGAGTGAGGACTCAGGGAAAACTAGAAATGGGGTCAGAGCTCCACCCAGGGCAAGTCATTCTGTCAGTGGCCAGGCCTTCTTGTGGTCTAGCCTGACCCAAAGGGAGATGCCAGGCAGAGTGGCTCCCCGCACACCAGCAGCATGACCTCGGGGAAGGCTGAGCTTCAGTGTCGTCATCTGCAAGAGGGGCTCTGAGGCCCACGGCTGTGTGAGATGATGCAGCCTTTTGTTTTTTTTCATACTTGGAATCCCCAGTGAAGTGACTACTACTTGCTCCCAGCCAGGGAGCCCACTCTGATGATCCTTGGGCCAAATCCACATACAGACATGGCTTGTTTGGCCTGCGGAGTGTTGGAAACTTGCCAGATTGAAGCACCGTCAGGCAGAGCCTGAGCCTCCCGGCTCCCCACGCACCCCCATCACATCCTGAGGTTCCACCTTAATGCATCTCTCCCCCACCTGCCTGGCCCCTGCAGGCCTGAGAACCAGGCACCCTGCCTCAACCTGCTTCCCTCCTTCTGTCCCCTCCCCCGCCAGACGTCTTGGCGGGAGCTAGGCAGCAGCCGGCTAGAGGTCAGGTGGTGCTCCAGGCTGTCCGTGGAATGTAGACAAACACACTTCGGAAGCCAGACATCTCATTGTGAGAGCCCGGGTGCCCACCTCGTGACTGCGCCGGACCGGAAGGCCTCCCCACCACCCCCGTCACCTCTTGAAATGAGAGTGTTTCTGTGTCGCCAGATGTTTCCGTGGTGGTAATTGTGCAGAACGAGTCGTTGAAGCTGCCCGTGCTGTCCTTCTCAAATAGCTGTCTCCTGATTAATTCACAGCACGCACTTGCTCTGTGCCTCCACTAAACAGAGAACACATCCATATAAACATGTAAAAGAGTGCTTTGAGAATCGACTTTTCTGACAGTCGGCAAATAGTAGCCTGCCATCCCGCAATTGGATGATTGAAGCCGAGTTCCTGTGGTGTAACACAGGCTTGATGCTTCTCCTTCTAAATTGCTACGGAAACCTCTGTGGCCGTAACTTGGTGAACTAGAAATTTAGTTAGAGCTTACTCGCCAAGCTGCAGGAAGGCAGAGGGTGGGGAATGAGTAGAGATGGACACCCCTGGGGTCTCAGATCCTATATCTCAAAAGCAGATCAACAGCCAAAGCAAGGTGGAAACTGATCTAGAGGTGAAACAACAGGCTGCCATTTTTCTGATCAGATTTATTCTCAGGAAGCCATCAGAGAGCAGTGCCATCCTGGAGAAGAATACGTGTGTTCATGCTCTTGCAGTTCCAAAGCAAGTGTTGAGTGCCAGCTATGTGCCGGGTACCTGTTGGGCCCTTGGACAAGACTGGTAGGGCCTCCACTGTCTTGGAGCTGAAATTTGAGTTGGGGGGGTGGGGAGACAGTATCTAAGCTAAAAAGCTGATAAGACCGTTTCAGAGACAGGAAGGAAATCAAACAGAGCGACAGGAGAGAGGGGATTGGGTGGGCCGGGGGCTCAAGAGGAAGTCACTCAGGAAGATCTCTGGGAAGACAAGAGGGAGTCCGCCTTGCAGGTGTCTGGGGCAGAACATTGCAGCCCAATGCACAGGTCCCAGGGTGGCCTTGAGCTTTGCAGCATCACAGAGCAGCAGTCAGACCAGTGTGTTGGGAGTGAGGATAAGAGAGGGAATGTGATAGGAGCCAGGGTCAGAGAGGTCTGCAGGGGCCAGATCACATGGGCCTCATTTTTCACTGAAGGGAGCTGGAATTTAATCTCAGTGTAGTGGGAAATTGCTGGGCCATTTTAAGCAGGGGGCTGCCGTGACCTGATAAGTTGTTAAAAAAAGAAAAAAAAGAAAAAAAAGACTGGCCGCTGTGTAGACAAAAAAGTGTGTTTGTGTTGAGCAGGAGCACAGTGACAGTGCAGAGAAGAAACAGAGGCCAATTGGGAGGCTCTGATCTTTGTCTCAGGGAGAGATGGTGGCCACCCTGGGGTGACAGGCAGCAGATGCTCAGGGACAAGGGGTCAGAGATTCGGGAGGGGTTTTGGAGGTAGCCCGCAGGGGGCTTCCGACAGGTAGGATTCATAAGTGAGAGAACAAGAGGAATTAAGGAGGACTCCTAGGTTGAGGCATCTAGTTGAATGCTGGGACCACTCTTAAGATGGGCGAAGACCAGATTTGGAAAAGTGGATCAAGAATTCGGTTTGGGTTTGTGGCTCAGTTGGCTAAGCGTCCAGCTCTTGATTTTGGTTCAGCTCATGATTTTGGGGTGCTGGAATTGAGCCCCGTGTCAGGTGGGCTCCATGCTAGGGGTGGAGTCTGCTTAGGATTCTCCCTATCTCTCTGCCCCTCCCTTCCCCCTTGCTCACTCTCTT
This sequence comes from Canis lupus baileyi, assembly GCF_048164855.1. Classification (NCBI taxonomy): domain Eukaryota; kingdom Metazoa; phylum Chordata; class Mammalia; order Carnivora; family Canidae; genus Canis; species Canis lupus. Next base: position 58,698,522 of record NC_132845.1, read on the forward strand.
GTTCTCTTGCTGAAGGAAGGAAGGATGGATTCTGTTTGGAGCATGTTATAAGGTTGAGACGCCTGTTTGATATCCCAGAAGAGAGGTCATGCAGTCACTTGGCCTGGTGGAGAGTTCAGGGTTGGAGATTAAAATAATTAAGCGAAATTAAAATAATCAGGAGTCATCAACACAAAGATGGTATTTGGGACCTCGAGCCTGGATGAGAACACCTAGTGAAAGGGTGCGGGGAGAGCTGGAAGCCTGGGATGGAGCCCCAGGGCAGGCAAAGAGGAGGAAAAGCAAGGACCCTGGTGCTGCAGCAGTGAGAGCAGAGGCCAGAGGGAAACCAGGTGAGCACAGGGCTCAGAAGCGCCGAAGGAAATCTGTAGAAGGGGAGTAACCTGCTGAGCCACCACCCCAGTTGAGGACTGTGCATCTCCCAGTGGATCTGGCAACCTGCTGAACCCTACAACTTATCAGCCAAACCAGGACACTTTAGAGGGTGGAAAATGGGTTTTATGAGTGATTACACCAGGACAACAGGACAACATCCGACTTGTCCCAGACTAACAAGGAAGCTTCATCACCCCGGCGATTGGAGCCTTGCGAAGGAAGGATCCGCATAGAGGCCCAACTCGGGTGAGGCCAGGAGACAAGCGAGGAGGAGCATCCATGACAGTGACCCTCAGAGTTGAACAGACAGATTTTGGGGCACCCCTGCAACAGACCTCTCCTCAGCATAAAAATGAATAAAACTATGAATTCACACAACGCAGTGAACCTCACTTCTGCTAAGTGAAAGAAGTCAGGCCAAAAAAAGTACATGGTACAGGTTTCCTTTTATATAAAAATTCTAGAAAAGGCAGCATAATCTGTAGTGACAGGAAGCTGATGGGCGGTTGCCTGGGGGTGGGAGTCGTGGGCAGGGTGGGATTCCCTAGAGGTACAAGGAAACTCTGGGGGTGACAGATGTGGAGATGATCCACCTTAGTGTATACATGTGTTGAAACTTACCAAGTTGTACGCACGATTTACGGTATGAAGCACATATTCTATTTCTCGAGAAAGCTGTTTTTAAAGAAAGAGTTTTGCTCTAAAGGGGAATGGACAAACAGGGCAGTAGCAGGAGGAGGTGTGATTATATTTTAAGCACGAACAAAGAAGCATTCAATGCCCGCGTGCTGTGGGGGCGCAAGGGTTGTGGGGAGGAGGAGACGGGAAGGCTAAACCAGGGATCCTTTTGTGAAGGCTTCTGTATATATGTCATGCTGAGGAGTTTGGAATCCATCCCATCGGCCTGAGGTTCTCCACCGTCCATGTGCCAAAGAATCAGCCAGAAAACTGTCACCAGGACAGCACCACACCACATCCCCTCCGCCCACCTCCGGTTGCAGTTGGGGTGTGGCAGCCTGTGGGCAGGCGGACAGGGCACCGCCTCAAGTGTTCCTAGGTCATTCTGCCTTTCAAGAGCCACCAGTGCCCTCAGCTTGTGTGCTGAGGAGCCAGTGCCCCTAGGGGCAAACTTCATCAGCAGGAAAGGGGGTCAGTGGATAGATACCCCAGCCTCCCACCTTGGGAGGGATGCTTCTGAGGTGCGTTCTGTGGGTTCCTCCGAGTGCCCCAGTGGGATGCCCCATCTGCATACAGGAGGGACCAGCTCAAAAACTGTTGGGGGGTTTTCTCCTATCTTATTCCCCCTACTCCCTCTTGGGAACAGCTTCCAAATAAACAACGTGCACTCAACCCCTGCCTCAGGCTCTGCTTTCAGGGCATCCAAAATATGACCCCCATGGAACCAGGGGCTCTGCATTTCATGTGCACATCAGGCTTTCCTGAAGCAGAGGTCCCAGGAACCATGTATTAAAGAACAGGCAGCAAGAAACAAGAACAATTTGACAAAGAGGAGTGACCGGGCCAGCTCTGCTCTTGTGGAGCGTGAACTCTGGCAATGTGAAGTTGAGGTTGAAGGCAGCGAGAGACAGGAAGCAGGCAGACCAATTAGCAGGCTATTACCAATGTCCCAGCAGGGAGTAATGGTGAGAAGGCAGCAATTGGGGCCGTCTCTTTGTGAACATCCTTTGATTTATAGAGTCTGTAAGGGTTCACCCAGAAATGACACTGGCTTTATTTAACATCCCTGGTGCTAGAGTTTTTTTTTTTTTTTTTTTTTTTTTTTTTTTTTTTTTTTTTTTTTTTTTTTTTTAAGCTCATGTTTCTAGCACTCCCCATTTTTCTTTTGGATCTCCTACTTCCAAAATGTGATATGTCCGCCTGATGCCACCACGCATCTTCATTTTGTCAAATCTTGTGTTTTCAGGATCTCGACATCGGTGCCAAGAACGTGAAGCTTTATGTCAATAAAAATCTCATCTTTGATGGCACGTTAGACAAAGGAGGTGGAGAGGCCCCGGCTGACCGCAGCATCCCGGTGGTCCTGAAACCCAAGAGCGACGAGAACAGGGGAAGGGCCCTGGGTGCCCTCTCGGGAGAAAGCAGAGATGCCCGCAAGATGGCTGGCACAGATGGGGAGCTCTCGCAGCCAGCTGGAGCAAGAGCGGATGTAAAGGTTTCTTCCCAAGGAAAGTTATTTGGCGAAAAGATGAATCCTTCCGACAACACGAAGGACAGTTTGTCCAAGTTAGATGAAGACACGAGCTGCTCAGCAGCCCCAGCCTCAATGGGTGGCGTGCCCAGTGCTCCCCTGCTCTGCCCCACTGTGGAACGCCCTCCCCTTGACCCAGAGCTCTCTCTGACCCAACAGCTGGAAAACCTCATGGGCAGAAAAGTCTCTGAGCCGCCAGCAAAAACCCCATCCTGGTTGCAACCTTCTGTCACAGGGAAGGGCAGGAAGCAGGGAGATAGGAAGCCCAAACCCCTCTGGCTGAGTCCTGAGAAGCCACTGGACTGGGGAGGCCAACTTCCATCAGACTCCATCATTAACATTATGGGGGAGGATCCTAAAGAGACAGAGGTTGGAGATAAAGGCCCCAGGCGTGAGCCAGGGCGGTCAAGCAGCTGGAATGTCATTGCTGGGGAGAGAGCCCAGAAGGTGACCCCCAAAGTCAGTGACAACTTTGACATCTTTAACCAGCCCTCCAGCAGGGAACACCCTGCTAGTGGGAGGAGGGGCCCGAGGAAGGACACCCTCCTGAGCAGTCACAGCGATGGCCAGCCAACTGGCAGAGGTAAGCTCGAGAAGCAGCCTGACTCAGGTGCCACCACACCTGAGCTCAGGCCGCTGACTGGCATGATACCATTTGGCTCCGTGGACCTCTGTTGCTTCATCTGCAAGGCAAGGAGGTTCTTCTCAACCCATGGTCACAAATTCACTGTCTCCGGTGCCACAGAGGTGGCAGCAATGAGCGGAACGAGCAAGAGCCATTCTGCATGTTAAACTCCTCAATATACTTGTCATTGCCACCAAGTTATATCCCCTTTGCTCATTTCTCTTGCAATGTGGTCTTTCCAGTCTAGGCTCTGTTACTCCACCTCTGATGGAGACATAGGTCTCTAATGACTTCACTTTATTCTTAAGCAGACCATCAGAAAAATAACACAAATGTGATGATAAATAGCATTTGGCACTTGCCTGGGTGTGGGAAGTACTGTAGGGAGTGGTGAGGTCTGTGGTGCTGGAGAGGGGCAGCTGCTCCTCCACTTTCTGGCATTCAGCAATGTGAGGCCAATGTGCCAGACCTCCCTTCTCCTTTTTTAAAGAGAAATCAGAACTGTAGAATATTATTCTTCAATATTGGCCCTGGATTGAGATTATTTTTAAACCTGTATGTGGGTCAAAAAAAAAAAATCTGCTGGGAGGACTCACCTGGTGTGTGAACTTTGCAGTAGATTATATCTGAGGAATCTTTGAAAGGTTGGGTTTCTAAATATTTGCACTCAGATTTGGCTACTGGGAGGGTATGTAGCACAGCTGCTAGGAGTCAGACCATTTGAATCCAGCCTCTGCCATTTCTAGGTCTGGTACCTCTAGGCTGGGACTTACAGACCCGGGCATATCCACTTTCGGAGCCTCGGCATCCTCATCTGTAAATGAGAACAAGCCGCCTCCCCCCTTCTCAATGTTGTGAGGCATGAATAAGATGATGAACCAGAGCCTGGTGTGTGGGAAGTGCTCTGCAAGCACCAGATCTTAGATCCTCTGAATGGAACCCCACCCCACCCCGCACCGCTCAGGAGTCAAACCACCTGGGCAGTATCCACCAACCCCCCCCATCCCCAATGGGCAAGTTCCGAAACCCCTCCAAGCCTCAGTTCCCTTGTCTGTAAAATGATGCCAATGATGTCCATCTCATGGGAGGGTAAAATGAGACCATATGCGTGCAGCGGTTGGCACAGTACCTGGCCCACGGGAGCACCCAGCAGGAGTTAGCTGCTTCTGTTTATCGTCACCACTGCCCCCGCTCTGTGTTCTGCCTCCTGGTGTGTCTGTATGTGAAGCCAGTGTTTCTGTTCCCTAGTGAATCAGGTCAACATCTAGTCTGTCACTGTCCAGAGGACAGACCCCAAAGGTCTGCATTCAGCCCAAGTCTGTGCTTAGACATGCAGAGAGTTGGTGGCTTCTTTCAGACTCCTGAGGTCACACAGGCCACCGAGGCATGTCTCTCAGATGCCAGGTGCCTTTCCGCCTTCTTCTGGGTAGAGCTCCCTCCCCCACCTCCCCAGCCTTACAAACTTCTGCTGCCCACCCTCACCTGGACTTTACCCTGAGACTGGGTGTCAGGGAGGAGAGCTGAGCAAAAGAACTGAGAAGCTCTTTGAGGGCAGAGACTATGTCCCATCTGTATCGGGGTCCCCAGGACCCAGGTGCCCGACGCGTGGTGGGTCCTCTGAAGCATGGAAGGGATGGCGTAAAGAAAAAACTTGGGTGGCTTAATGCGTGGCATGTTGTGTTAAGCTAGGCTCTGGCCCAGGCACATTACTCAAATGGTTTAATTCTCACACCATCCCCATTTGACAGATACAGAAAACGTGAGGTTTAAGTAACTGTCCTCAGGTCACACAGCCAGGAAGGGCTAGAGCAGGATCTGAACCCAGGCCATCCTGCTCCAGCATCCATGCCTTGAATTACTAACCCTATAGAGCCCCATTACCGCAGCCTCCTGACCAGGGAGAGCCAGGCAATCTAGAGCCTTTCTGGTAAACAGACCCATAGAACCTCTGGGAGCTCCAAGGTGAAGGGTGTTATTCTAACCTGTCCACATTCAGAAGATTTTTGTCTCATTTTAATTTCTTTCCAGGCATTTCACTGCTTGGCTTAATGACACATTGAGAACCAAGCCCTGGAGATTTAATGCTTGTTAAGCCAGTCATGCTAAAAAGGAAAGTTGCTTAGAAATTTTAAATTACCCATTACATAGAGCCAAATCCCACAGCCATGCCCTTCAGGAAAGGCATGGGCCTGGGCCCTCCAATTGCTTGTAGAATGAATGGCCGCCTGGGTTCTTCCCTGGCGCCAGAGCCATTGTTGTCACAGAAAGAGAGAGCCCGAAATCCTTTTGTCCAACAGAGCATCTCATTGTAATGTCATCTGCATTTTGCAAGTGTCGGCAATAGTGGGGGTCCATGAGCTAGAGGTGAAAAAAATCGCACCTGCCCAGTTTGAGCACAAGACCTCCAGAGGCAGGAAGTGTGACCACCCATCAGCTGAGATTGGAAAGAGGAAGCAGAAAGCCAGGGGGTGCCCAGGACACTTCTCCCTGACTCCCCAGGGCTGCTGGGCCCTGCCTCTGCCACTGTTCCTCACTCTTCCTTTCTCTGCTCTATGCATAGGGCAGGAAAGGCCCGCAGCCCAAGAGTGACAGCTGCCCGGCTCTGATGCCCAAAGTCTCAGGGGAGACGCTGATTGGCCGACGTGGGTCAGGTGTCCACCCCTTGTCCAATCAGCTGCGGCTGGAGGGCTGGTCACCTTGAACTCACATGGCTCTGTTGTGTCTCACTGCATTCCTTCTCGTTCCCCCTTTTAGTAACGGTTAGCACATACCACACCGTGGTGCTCTTGATTTTTATAAGCTTGGGTTTTGAACTTCACAGTTTGCCCCCGCCAAGGGGTAGTTTTAAAGTCTTCCATCCTGTCATCTTATGCTGATGGTCCCCACCCCCCCACCCCCCAGACTGTGTTGGGTGCAGATTAAAGCAGCAGCTTTCTGGTGTCCATTCCAAGCCATGTAGGAATATTGACAAAGATAAAGCTCAGATCCTTGCCGCCCCCACCTCCTGACTCCCGGGGACTAGTGAGTGATGTGTTCTCCTGCAGACAGTGCCCTCAGCCTGCTGTCACAGCCCAGAGATCCAGGAGCAAGCCCTGCACCTCTCTGTTTTCAAAACCCAGAGCGTACATCTCGGAGAATAAATCCGAAAGCAGGTGCAGAGCGAGAGCAAAGTCCTGCCTTTCTTGCCAACCCAGGCCAAGTCCCTGACACATGACGTCTGTTTGCTGTCCTCGGCTCACTTACAGACCAACCCAGGCCATTCATTGCAGTTGATGGAAATCAAATCCCAATAAACTGATGTCATGACGATTCATCTGGGAAGTTCTTTCTGCCAGATGTTAAGCCTCACACCTGGAGGAGAGGAAGCAACTCCTGGGGTCTTTTTATTCATGGCAGATGAGAAGGAGGGGAGAGGGGAGGACAGGTATACAGAGCTGACAGGTGGAGGGGGGAGTCCCTGGGCTCCTGGGCCCAAACCCACAGGTTGTGTAATGGTGACGCCAGCCGTCTGTCCCTGGGCTGACAAGCACGCACTGAGCACTCCTGTGCGCCACGTTCTATGCTAGGCATTGATTGGGACAGTCTAGGGAGCAGGGCAAAGAAGTCCTCCCCGAGGAGGATGGGGACAAGGAGGGCCAGCAGGGCAGAGGGCACCACAGGATGGGCAGGAAGAGGTTTTGTCTGTGGAATAGAAAGGCCCACACGGCGGAGCTGATCTTTAGGGAGGTTAGTGAAGCTGGAGGGCCTCACCCAGGGCCCTGGTCATTCCCAGCTAGGGGAGACAATGCCAATTGGAGGAATTAGTGGCAGATTCCCTCTCAGGCACAGGGAGCTTGAAGTGACAGAGTGGACACCTCTGGACCTTCGGGGTGGGGGTGGGGGGTCGCTGGGCCCAGAAAGTGGTGGCTGAGGAAGAAAAGCCAGAACTTGCCATAGAAAATTGAGCAGCGCCTGCCTGGCAACTAGAAGCTGGCTGGGTGAGCTCAGAAAGGGAGGGCAGTGTTGAGAGGGGACCCGACAGGGCTGGGCAGAAGCCCGGGGTAGGGCTAGGGGGTGGAGAGGCTGGCAACAGAAGCAGTGGAGAGACAGGAAGCACAAACGCTCCCAAGCCCTGAGCCAGCCCTGAGGGACTGTCAAGTGGAAGACTCCACCTGGAAGTCATCATGATTCTGTATCTGGTTTGCAGAAAGTCAGCTCAGTGGAGGGTTGTGGGAATTTCAGGACTCTTACGGAGGCCACCGGGGCTCTGGCTTCAGGCATGGCTAAATCTAGGGGCTCAAATGACGTCATCGGGACTCTCTCCATCTCCGCTCACGTTCCCTGTGTTGGCTTCGTTATCAGCCAGGATCCCCACCCCTCCACCCCACCCCACCCCACCCCCGCCACTCACAGCATAGCAAAGTGGCCACTGGCACTGTCCAACATCCTGCCCCCTAGGGGCGCCAGTTTAAAGAGAGCTGCTCTCTCTCCATAGCTCCTTTCCCCACCCAGAAGGACAGCTGGCAGCATTCGCCTAATCTGGATGGTCTGATGGTGGGGGCATCCCCAAAGGAAAATCAGGAGGAGGGCAGGTGGGTCTTAGGTGCGCCAAACAGGTAACTCTGCAGAGCCCCCCCCCCCCCATAGCAGGGTTGAGGGAAGGTGGGAGTGGGGAGGGCGCAGGGGCTGCAGCCGAGGGAGGGAGAACATAGGGCGGCCTTTGGAGGAAGCCACGAGATCAGGTCCAGCTTCCCTTTTCTTTCCAGTAGGAGAGATTTATGCATGTCTGCAGGCAGACAGAGGGCAAGGTGCCAGTGGGGAAGGGGTGACAGAGGGTTCTGGAGAGAGAGGATAATTGATGAAGCCAGGCCCCCTAGGAGACAGGCAGAAAATGGAGTGCAAGGCACAGTCCAATATGAAAAGAGGAAAAACAGAACGTCAGTGTCCATCAGCTGCTGTTTTTCCAGAATGACACCCTTCCATGGCACTTAGCCACAGCATGGCTGTGAGGACAGGCCGCTGCAGGGGGCGCACGCCGGGGCTCTTCTGTGCTACAGGGAGGAGAGTGCGGCCTTCAGACCTGGCCCCCTGAGGGCCAGGCCCGCGCTCCGCACATGCTGGGACGCAGGCTTCCCTTCTCGAAGCCAGCCTAGCCACACAGAGGAGTAAACTCCTTACCTGTATACCTGTGTTGTTGGCAATTCTTATAGCACTTTTTCTTGGTTATAAAAATAGTACATCTGGGGAGCTCAGAAGATGGGGAGCTGAAGAAGCTAGAAGTCCTCCGGACTCCGCACTCAGAAAGCAGCATGTTTACACGTAGGTGCCCACTGCCCATAACCAGGGTCTGCGGCGGCCGCAAGAGTACAGCTGGCTTCTCCCCACCTAGCATTCTTGTGCGAGCGAGCATTCCACCCATTCTTTGAAAATATCCTGAGTCAGGTGACAGGGCGGCCTCAGAGCAGCCCCTCTGGCTGCTGACTCAGGCGCTGTCGCCAGGCCACCCCGTCCTGGGAGGCTCTGAAGTGTAGGATGGCTTCTCTGCAAAGGTTCTCACACAACAGAAGGTCTGCCCTTGATCTGCATGTGGGCCACATTCTTAGAAAATCCAAAGTACACTGAAAAATATTTTGCATTTTTTGCAAAACAACCAGAATCGAGACTCGGGTAACCATAATCAGTGTTTACCAAGCTGAATGTTGGCGTGTGACCTGAGGCCCAGAGTGTCCTGTGCAGGGCAGGAGAGTCCCATCCTGGTCCCACCCTGGTCAAAGGCCAGGAGGGCCTCTAGGCGTTGAGACAGCTAAGAGCAACACCCCCCCCCACCCCTGATTTCTAGAATGCCCTCCCGAGGGCGACCCACCTAGCCGAGAGCTCCCCAGTTGGGACGATCTGTAAGGGTCCCCACTCGCACACCTGCCGCTAACGGGGCTCCACCCCTCCTTTGTTCTTCCAGAGGACACCCAGTCCGCCAAGACGCCGCAGCGCTCCCAGTGCTGCAGCGAGCAGGAGCACACGCTGCACGAGTCCTGGGACTCCCTCAGCGCCTTTGACCGCTCCCACCGGGGACGCATCTCCAACATGGAGCTGCAGGGGGACATCCTGGACGAGTTCCTGCAGCAGCAGAAGGGCAGCCGGCACGGCGAGCAGCTGCCCCCCGGCAAGGAGGAGAAGCCAGAGCCAAGGAGAGGCCCGGAGGACAGCCCCGGAGAGCCCGACGACGGCAGTGACTTTGAAATCCCTGTCTTGCCTTACGGACAGCGCCTGGTCATCGACATCAAGTCCACGTGGGGGGACCGGCACTATGTCGGCCTCAACGGAATAGAAATATTCAGTTCAGAGGGGGAGCCAGTGCAAATCGCGAACATTTGCGCGGACCCCCCTGACATCAATGTTTTACCTGCCTACGGGAAGGACCCCCGCGTGGTCACCAACCTCATCGACGGGGTGAACAGGACCCAGGACGACATGCATGTCTGGCTGGCCCCCTTCACGCTGGGCAAGCCCCACTCCATCTCCATAGACTTCGTGCACCCTTGCCAAGTCGCCCTGATCCGAATATGGAACTACAATAAATCTCGGATACATTCCTTCCGTGGCGTGAAGGACATCACCATGCTGCTAGACGCGCAGTGCATCTTTAAAGGAGAAATCGCCAAGGCCTCGGGGACCCTGACGGGAGGTACAGTATGTCTGTAAGAATGTTCTGGAAGCCACTACCTGCTACCCGCTGAGGCTCTGAGGAAAGACAAAAGGCCCTGGCTAGCCAGTGACAGATGGGTCTCTCTTCCTGGGCCTGGCTCACTCCTCGCTTTTTGTAGCGTGGGGGGCGCAAGAGCTGACCTCATTTAAACTCCTCCCCTGGGTGCAGTCCTTACTCCGCGTCTGCCTTGAAGAAGGGGGGATTCTTCTACAAGCGACTTATTTGCGGGTGCTCCCAGGAGAGCCTGTGGTGCAAGGAGAGAGACAGGATGAGAATGGGAGACGCTAGGCAGGGCGAGGGCGAGGGGGAAGCCGAATCGCAGCCTGATCCCGAACGGAGCTCTGGAGCATAACTTGCAGGGTCTGTCCTGCCTTAAGGCAGAGCAGCAGGGCTCCCCAAGGTTGGGGGTGTAACTCCCATGCCCTACCAGGCAAACCTCCAGCTCCCCAAAAGGCATCAGCAGGCACTTGGGTGGGGCCCCAACAGCATCTGCTAAGGTGCCTCCCCCACACCTTAGAAGCATCTCTCATTTCAGGCCGGATCACGATTCTCATTAGGTTAGATCCCTTCATTAGGACTAAGTGGTTCCTGGGGCATGTGAATCCCATTTGCAAATGTGTGAATAATAATAAGGGAGGCTTCCTAACACAAATCAGGAACTGGTGGTGGTTGGGGATGGGGTTTTTAGCACAGAGGTTGGTGGGTCTGGGTCCCTGCTCTCCAAACCATTGTGATTCGGGCGGGGTGAGTTAGTTGACTCTTCCTCTCTCCCTGGCATCCCATCCAGCCCCAGAGCACTTTGGAGACACCATCTTGTTCACGACGGACGATGACATTCTGGAGGCCATATTCTGCTCAGACGAGACCTTTGACGTGGATGTGGCGAGCCCCTGCAGCCTGCAGAGCGAGGAGACGCCCAGGAGGCCGAGCACCGCCGACAGCGATGGGGGGGACAGGCCCTACACCCGGGCCGGCTCGTGGGCTGAGGACCGGGTAGGACTGGGGGGAAGGGGGCCCCCGGAGACATTTCTCCTCCTGACTCCGAGTGGAACAGGAGGGATGAAGATGGATGGCCTTTAAGCTGCTGGTGCTACTGTTTTGACATTTCCCATTTTTCTACTTCATTTTTTGGTCCTCTGTGTCATATTTCATTCTCTAATTATGTTTTATTTTTTTATTTTTTTTTAAGCAAAGTGAAGAAAGTATTCAAATTTTAATCAAAGCTAGGAGAAATCAGTTCTGCGTCATCTCTGTAATTTAGAGGTTGGCAGTCTCAGGGGAATTTTTGCTTTGGGTTGCGGTTTGATCGCTCACTGTTGTTTCTGATGGAAAGGACTAGGAACGCTTTTAATAGGCAGCCTTAGAATTAAAATAATGATCACCTCACCATCATTTTCCGCACACGTATGGCGATTCGGTGATAGAGCACCGTGTCACCCTTGCAAGTAGGGATCACCAGTATCCCCATTTGAGAAATCAGGGCTCAGACCCGTTAAGTGACTTGACCAAGGACACACAGCAGGAGCGTAACCAGGCTAGAACTTGAATGCGTGACTCCAAAGTCTGTGTTTTTAACCTCATAAACCAATTTTTTAGGAACTGAAAGACGACATTCAGGGGAAAGGTCAGTCTAAGTGAAGAACCAGTAATCTGGAGAGCCAGGCCCCCCAGGGATGGTCTTGAGGCCCTAGGAGAAAGAGGAGATGGTTACAGAGGGTGGGGGAGGGGAGCGGGGACAGCTGGAAACCAGAGGACCGAAGGCAGGGCCCGGCAAGGTCGTGAGGCTGTGGTGTGCAGATCCCCACTGTGTTCACTGGGGGTAAAAATCCGCAGGGGCAGGCAGAAGTGTCATGCAAGACTAGGGGGTGCTAAGGCCCCTGCTTCTCAGGACAGACGGGAGCTGCTAGTTCATGTTGGTAGTTGTCCTGATTTCTTCCGGGAGGAGCCAGAAATCTGGGCTTTTATGGAAAATGTCCCAATTAAAAACCGTTGGCAACTAAGTGGGAAGGCTTTCAAACCTTCTGTGAGCCACAGCACGTCTGTGGTCTAGAAGTGATTCATGGGTCTCCAGTCGGGAGCTGACCTTGAAGGCTTCCTTTCATGTGCCCAGCGTTTTCCAAATGCTTCTAAGGGTCTCTGATCACATCCAGCCTGGGAGGGACAGGAAGGAATCCTCACTGTCTCAGAGACAAGGAGCCCGTGTTCTGGGAGGCCAGTGTCACAACCCTAGAAAGTGCCAGGGCTGGAGCCTTACCCACCCTGTCTCGGTGTCCAGGTCAGTGCAGCCACCAGGGAGAGATCCACCAGGGAGAGTCCCAGGAGGCTCTGGGAGGGTAGGGAGCCCAGGAAGGCATGAGAAGGCACATGGGCCAGGACAGTAGCCTCCCCTGGTGGCCTGAGGCTGCTTGGTGTTGTGCATGCTCCTGGAAGACCATCTTCCTCACCCTCTTCCCCACAGCCAGGCAAGAAAGGGCCTCAAGAGGCTATGTCTAAGGGGCCAGGCTGAGGGTTCCATGATTCCTGGGACTGAAACACCATCCCCACCAAAAAACTCTAACACCCGGACAGCCAGCTTCCCCTCCTTTTGCATCTCAGCCTCCTTGTCTGCAAAACAGTAAAGGCCCTTTTGCCCTAACTTACGGTGTAGCAATCTAATGAGCAAGATGTACCCATGAGATCTGGGAAGTGGGGTGTGGCTGCCCCCTCTGCCTGCCTGTAGACCAGGGGTTCTTTATCCTGGCTTCCCTTGGGAATCACCGGAGGAGCTTTAAAAAGGCAGATTCCCAGGCCTCTCAGGTTGAGGGCCACTCTCTGTGGTTGAATTTTTCCCCCTTCTTCCCTCCCTCCATCCCTCTCTGCTGATCCTCCTCCCTGCCTCCTTCCTCAGGCTCCCTAGGTAAACATCTATTGGGTCTTTCTCTGCTCCAGAAAATCTGCTCACCTTAGCCAATGGCCTCAAACTCCTCCCCTACCAACAAGAGGTGCTGGCAAGGACTCAGACACACAGGGGTTTCTGGGTCTGCCCATGGTATCAGTCACACAGCTTCCATGGTGGCAAAAAATGCAAGACAAGACACAAGGGAGTATCTGGGGCTCGGGGTGGATAGTAGCATGGCCAGCCAGCTGTACGGGTATCAGAAAAGTCACCTACTTTCCTTCTGCTTCTCCCCTAACCCGTGTGTAGATCCCGGGGCTAGAGCCGCCACCCAGTCCCCCTGTCCCTGAAGTAACCACGCCAGAGCCGGGCATCTACCACGGGATCTGTGAGTATCCTCTTTTGGGACAGTGTCCAGGGGAAGAAGGAGCATCAGGGGCCAGGGAGAGCCATGGCTACTGGGTCAGGGACCCTCGGACAGTTGGGCAGGTTGTACATGGCACAAAGATGCCAAGCCACGGGATGGATGGGGGGTAACACAGCCTAGACTTGGCTCGCTGGTCGTGGCAGGTCTACATCACTGTGGAGGAGGGACACCTCTCTGCAGCAGGCCTTTCCAGAAGGGCACTTTTGTATTTTGAGTGCAGACATCTTATGTGTTAGTTGTAGCCCTGACCCAGGAGGCTGCAGCTAGAGCCCAGAAAGCATAGAACAGACAGGAAGAGATCTGAGGCATCTGTCAGTCCAGTGATTTGGGACCTTCAAACCCAGATGCACGCATAAAAGAAAATCTGCATCTTCCCCATTCCAGGTGGGGCGGGGGCAGCAGGAATACTAGCCCAGGGTGCTGGGTCTTCTGAGAAGGCAGAGATTTGGATATTTATGTGAAATCTCCAAAAGTTTAAGTGTTGGGTGGCTAATTTTATGATATTTTAAAAACACCATGTCTGTGGCCTCTGAGCAAACCCCATCCGGGTTTCACTGTGTCTGTTCCCTCTTCTTTTCCCACTTACCCTTCCAGCTGCTCCCTCCCCGCTCAGTACACATGCTCAGCCAGCACCTGTGCTGCGTCCTGGGGAATCTTCAGACCCCAGGCCCTGGCTTATGGATCTCTCTCCCCTGCCCCGTCCAGGAGACTCTGTCAGCCACTCTTTGCTGGGGTTCCCTGGGGCGAGCTGTTCAGGGAGGGCAGCAAGCAGGATGGGCAGAGGGAGCCCTGGAGCTGCAAAGGCCCCTTGAACCGGTCCTGAGTTGAGTGAGGGGTCAGGGCTCCATGTGTCTGTATCTGCAAGTTTCGGGATGCGGGCTGCCTCTGGGGACAGGCAAGGCCAAGGAAGCAAGGGTGGGAGGACTCAACTGTGAGGCTGTTGGCACTCCCCTCCCCTGGAGGAGTGAGTCCTTCAGTCCCAGGGGTGGGCATGGGACCCGGGCACCACCCCCCAGCAGCCTCAACACCCCTTTCTCGAGGCCTTGCTGCCACCCACTTCTTCCCCAAGAGGCCTGCCCACCTGCCCAGCGAGAACCGTGTCTGCCTCCCTCACTTCCCAAAGACAAATTCCCTCTTAGAAGGGGAAGATACCTGACTTGGAGTCCTCATGGCTCCTCACATTCCAGAACACTCTCTCAATTTCTCTCACTTAGTCTGAGACAGCAGAGAATTTCTAGAGCCAGCCTAGGGCAGGCAAGAGCCTGGTTTGGGGCTTGGTTTTGTCTCCCACTCAGGCACCCTGCTGAGGCTTCCCCTGCCGTATCTCAGTGAACACTCCGTTCTTATTGGGTCCATACAGCTGGATCTGGGGGTGCAAATGATGTCATCATGCCTTGGTGTTTCCCTCCCGCTCTTTGCGCTGTCTCGCTCTCTCTTGCCTTTCTCCCACTCGGACCCATCCACACAACAGGTCCCCCTGGAAGCCCTGGCTTTACGTTCACGTTCTGGCCGGCAATCCCAGATAAATGAGAGCCTTGGTTCCCAGGAAGTCCAGCAACGGGTCCAGAATCAGGCCTCCTCGGCCTGGCTTGGTCACCTGCCATCTGTAAGCCAATGGCTGCGGCTCACTGTGGTGGGGAGTGGGGGTGTGTGAGGTGTAAAACTGGGATTGGCCACACCTGAGGCAGAGGCACATCTCTGGAGCCCCGAGACCAGGGTCAGCCGCCCCCTGGAGCCCTGGTAGAGGTCAGAGTGCCACAGCCAGAGAAGGAGGGAAAGGAGGCTGGCTGGAGGCAGCCACCATCCCCTTCATCTGATCATTTCCCCAAAGATGCTGTCTGTAAATGTCCTTCCTGCTGAAGCGGCTTCTGACCTTTCTCAGAAATGTATTTCAATACCTTCGGGAGTGTTGCCCTGGAGCAGAGCTCGGAGCCCTTGTTGCCGTAAGGAACGTGCGATTTCTCAGCTGCTCTGCTCAGTAGGAAGGAGAACCTCCTGACCAAGCATCCTTCTGCACTTTTTGGAGGCATATGATTTCCGAATCTCTCTTGTCTGAACCTTTTTGTTTTCCCCCACTGTCTCAAATCCTCAACCCACTTCACCAGCCTGTGCAAATGGAGAGAGCTTTGATAACGTGACCCGGGGGGATGCGCTGGGGTTGGTAAATATGGCCAATCCTATTAATGTTTTGAAAGGGGATATATGACTTGCTAATTTGCAGATGACACTAATTTTGGGCGTTTTGCAAATATCAGCAGTGATGAATAGGAAAGTAGCTGAGAGAGTTGAAACGTGGGAGAGAAATAACAAAATTAATTTCCATTTATATAAATACTAATTGATACACCAGAGGAAAATGAATATAGAACGTGAATATTAGCTCAAACAGGAGAGCAGGCGCTTTTGGAGCAACCCCAAATTAGATGTCCTTGCAGTCCGTCGTGCCAAGCAAGCAAAGGGGGTGGCTGGGGAGAGGCTGAGGGGCCACCTCTTGTTTTGCCTGGGGGAGGTTGCATTTCTCCCTCACGGTGATCGCCTCATCCAAATCCACTCCCTCTGCCATCGTGCACTCTGCCTCTCGGGACCAGTACCCACAGCCACTTTGTCGCTTGGGTCAAAAACATTGTCTCTTTCCTTCCCTGCAGAAGCCACTGAACATCCTGGTGGTGCTGTCTCCAAGACAGATCCTGAATCTGTCCGCTTCACCCCATTTTCACCAGGGCCACCCCTTGTCCAGGGCACCAGTATCACAACAGCCTCCTCCCTGGTCTCCCTGGAGAACCTGACCCCAACCCAAGTGTATTTTCCAAGATGCAGAGGGGTTGGAGTCAGCTCCCTGCTTCAAAGTCTAACCCTCCCAGTGGCTCCCCACCACAGACAGAAGAAAATCTGGACTTCATGACACGATCTAGCACCCCCCCACACCGGCCCTTCTGACCTCATCTTCTTCCACTGCCCCTAACCACAGGTCAGATTTGTTCCTGTCCCAGAGCCCCTGCTGCCCTCTCAGCCTGGAATGGTCTTCCAGGAATGCTGAGGAATGATGGCTTCCTCCTTATCACCCGGGTCTCAGCTCCAGCATCACCACCTCAAAGAGGCCCTCCCTGACTGCTCCCCCATCCACTTAGTCACTCCCTGACAGGCACTCGTGCCTTCTTGTCTCCATGCTATTTGTGGCTCTGTGGAACTTTCCTATATGTCTGTCTGTTATATGCTCATTGTCCATCTTCACTGCAATGGAAGCTCCCAGAGAGATTCTGCTATGTGTTGATGTCTGGATTTCCAGGACCGAGGACAGGGCTTTGTACATAGTAGATGATCAATGAATATTTGTTTGCCATTCACTATGAACTTGGTGAAACTCAGTGCTTTTATTTTGTTTTGTTTTTAAAGATTTTATTTATTTATTAATGACAGACACAGAGAGAGAGAGAGGGAGAGACACAGGCATAGGGAGAAGAAGGCTCCATGCAGGGAGCCCAATGTGGGACTCGATCCCGGGACCCCAGGACCACACCCTGGGCTGAAGGTGGTGCCAAACCACTGAGCCACCTGGGCATCCCAGTGATTTTATTTTGATTCATTTACCCGTGATTATCTACTGAATACCTACTCTTCAACTCATCATTTATCTAAAAAGAAGAAAAAAACTTTTATTGACTGTCTATTTTCCAGATACTGTCCTAGGCTCTGGGGATACGAAGGCAACAGAGCTCCTCCCCTCAGGGAGCTTCCATCTTAGTGAAAGATGAGAAAACACACAAGTAAATGAATGAAGAATACATTGTCGGGTAGTGACAAGTGCTGTAACAAAAAATAAGGCAGGAGCTGGTAGGGAGGTGGTGCCATTTGAGCGCATATGGTCAGGGAAGG
Source organism: Canis lupus baileyi (assembly GCF_048164855.1). Classification (NCBI taxonomy): domain Eukaryota; kingdom Metazoa; phylum Chordata; class Mammalia; order Carnivora; family Canidae; genus Canis; species Canis lupus. Next base: position 58,715,588 of record NC_132845.1, read on the forward strand.
CCTCTCTGAGGAGATGACATTTGAACACCGACTCGAAATGAAAAGGGGTATATCGATTAGCTTTCACTGTAGACCAAACCAACCCAAACTTGAGTGGCTTAGCACAACCACTGTTTAATCCATGACTGGCTCATAATTCCCTGGCTTGCCTGAACCGTCTTTATCTAAGCTGGCTTGGCTGTCCTCTTCAGGGCCTGCTCACGGGTCTGGTCAGCTAGCAGATGGGCTGGCAGCTGAATGACCTCGGATGTCTTCATTCCAAGCAGATGGGAGGCTGTTGGCCAGAGAGATAGGGAGACCAGGCTCACCTGGTTCCTTCACACGGCAGACCTCCCAAGTGTGGTGAGAGAGGACAAGCCCCAGTGCATGTGCGTGCTTTACATCCTCTGCCCGTACCACCTCTGCTTCTCTCCCATTGGCCAAAGCAAATCACCAGGCCCAGACTCAGGGAGTGGACTCAGGGAATGGAAAAATGGGCTCCTGTGTCTGGATGGGAGAAGCAGCAAAGTCACGCTGCAAAGCATGTGTGGCCATTTTGCGTGCCGTTGCTGCTATGAGATGCTAGGATGTGCCCGATCCCATTGCTGGTCACATCTTTTCCATCTACCCCCAAGATGCTCAGGGCTGCCTCGGCCCCATGGAGAGCAGAGGGATCTGAGAATGACTTACAACATGCATGTTGGAAATGACGTGTAAGGGAAGAAGCCGAGCTCCAGGGAGGCTGGGTGGCTTGGCCTCACTTCCTAGCCATAGGGATGCCCTGCGGCCTCCCTGGGCTTCTGCTTCCACACCTGACCTGAAATAGGTGGGACCACGTGACATCCAGGCAGCCTCCTTCCAGCACTAAAGGGTTGGCCTTCTGTGAAAGTTGCAAAGAGTGTGAGTTTTCTAACACAGCCCCCCAGAAGGGTGGTAAAAGAGGCTCCACATTCTCCCAGTGTAGAGAGTTCACTGGGCCTGAGCTTGCTCTAATGGGAGACCAGTAAGAAAAGAGAAGTTTTAGCCAAATATCTGACAGAGCCTGACCAAGGCTTCATTTGGTTTGAGCTATCTGGGCAAATGGATGACTCACCTGGACAATATGCCCCAGGACCACAGAGGGTCACTTCTAGATGGTCTCTGGTAGAGCAGGGGTGAGGCGGCAGCAAAAAGATGGGCATACCTTTGTAGGTCACTTCCTTACTCTGAATCCTGGGAAGTCTCGTGATGGTGCCCAATTGGTATGAAATGCCCATTTCTGATGTGCTGTATAGATTGATGTAGCTGCCTCCATGTAGGCAGCTACATTTTTTATTTATTTTTTTTTTAAGATTTTTTATTTATTTGAGAGTGAGAATGAGAGAGATCACAGAGGGAGAGGGGGAAGCAGGCTCCCCACTGAGCACAGAGCCCAATGTAGGGCTCGATCCCAAGACCCTGGGATCATGACTTGAGCTGAAAGCAGTCGTTTAACCGACTGAAGCACCCAGGCACCCCTCTGTGTAGTTACTTATTAAAACATCCCATCTATACTGAGTTCCTACTATGTGTCAGGCACTGTGCCAGACTTTGAGGACACAAAGATCTAGCAGATCAGATGGGGTTTCAGCTCTCAGGGAGTTCGCCATCTGGCAGGGCAAACGGATATTTACCAGATGGTCACAAGATCACAGTGGTGACCAGAGCATGGAAGTGGAAGTTCACTTGTGACATGGCAGGCTGTGGATGGAGGTTTGATGTGGTCAAAGAAGTCAGAAGGGCTTCCCTAAGGAAGTGAGTCAGGATCGGAAGGGTAAGCACACTAGGTCATGTGAGTTCTAGCAAGAACAGCATGTGCAAAGGCCCTGTGATGGGAGAGAGGAATGGAAATATGAATGATTAAAAGATTGTCTGGGTAGAGCCTTGCTCCCTAGTATGAAATGAGGTTAGACTATTAGGTAGAAGCCAGATAGACAAGGTCTGTTAGCCAAGCATCACGGGAAGCATGAAGAGTAGAGCAACATGATGGATGCATGAGAAAGGATCCAGGGCCATATGCAGGTTTATTGTTTTTTTTTGTTTTGTTTTTTGTTTTTGTTTTTGTTTTTAAGATTTTATTTCTCAGAGAATGAGTGGGGGCAGAGGGAGAGGGAGAAGCAGACTCCCTGCTTACCAGGGAGCCCTGACGTGGGGCTCCATCCCAGGACCCTGAGATCATGACCTGAGCTGAAGGCAGACGCTTAGCCAACCAAGACACCCAGGCGGCCCCCATGTGCAGATTTAAACACTGGTCCATTCATCCTGCAGACATTTCCAGAACAACAGCAGTGTCCCAGGCCCTCGGGTCACTAGGAGAAAAGGTTGAAAGCCCACCCTGAAGGCATTTTCATTCCAGTCTGGGTTCTCACGCGGGTAGAACACAGAGGCTGAGGTTATACCTTTCTAGGTCTCTGTCTTGAGCCTCCTCTGGAACCTCCAGTGTTCATGGGCCACTTCTCCTCCCATTACAGGCCTCCAGCTGAATTTCACTGCCTCCTGGGGGGACCCGCATTACCTGGGGCTCACAGGCCTGGAAGTGGTGGGCAAGGACGGCCAGGCACTGCCCATCAGCCTGCACCAGATCACTGCCTCCCCCAGAGACCTAAATGACCTCCCCGAGTACACCGATGACTCCCGGACCCTGGACAAGTAAGTGTCTGTAGGCAGCTTCCCGCAGGGACTCCCAGGGCCATCTCCTCCAACCATGAGCAACAGAACGCTTCCGGCCCCCGAGAGGCGGGGTGGCTCAGGCTCCCATGCAGAGCCGGGGCTCGGGGACCTGCTCTACATCTTTGACTCCAGATTCCAACATCACACGGTGTTCCCTATTCCACCTTCCCCAGCCACCCCTGGGCGCCTGCCGGCTTCTCATTTTATTTATGTATTTATTTAAGTAGGCTCCACCCCCAGTGTGGAGCCCAACACAGGGCTTAGACTCCTGACCCCAAGATTGACACCTGAGCTGAGATCAAGAGTCAGACCTTTAACTGACTGCAGCACCCAGGCACCCCTGGTGGTCTTCCCATTTTAGAGTCAAGGGAAACCAAGGCTTGGGAAAAGGAGGTGACCCTCCCAGGGCCATGCAGGCTGAAGTGGTGGGCGGGGCTCCTCTGCTGCCAGATGCAGTTGTGCTTTGTTCTTCTTAGTGAAGGGCCAGGAACGCAGGTGAGACCTTGTCTCACCTTTGCTGAGCCAGCTCTGCATCTGAGCATGAGTGACCCCACCTCTCGGGCTGAAAGATCTCCGTTGCTCCAGGTTGCGGGGTGGGGGTTGGCTCTGGAAGTCTCCGCAGGCAGCTGTGGGTGCTTTCCTTTGCTTTTGTCTGATTTCATAAGCCCAGACTGGGGCCAGTCAATAATAGGGCAAGCCTGGCATAATAGTATCAGTCCACGTGCCCGTCACTGCAGACTGGCGCTGGGCCTCCTGCTCGGGACAGCTGCAGGGCCTGGGCTCTGCCTGGAGGTATAAACGGGAGGAGCCTACAGGGGTCAGAGGGATGAGAGCTCCAATCCTGGCTCTGCCCCTTTGCCAGCTCATAAGTTTCTTAACCTCTCTAGTTGTAATAGTAATAATAACAAAATTGCAGTGACTCTTCTTGGAGCCCACTGAGTTCCACTGTCTTCCCCTGCCTCGCTTGCCTTATCAGAGGCGTAGGGCAGAAAGAGGATGATAAGTCCCCTGGCTGGAGGGCGGGGAGGGGGTCGCCCCACTGCACCTGCGCCCCCTGCCTGGCCCAGAGCACCTGCAGTTAGTGGTAGACTCCTCCCTGCTCTCCCATAAGGGGCTCCTCACCCGTGGCCTTCATGCCTGCAGTCAGTGTCTGCTCAAGAACTACTCGGCACTCCGCATGTTGGCGGACCACACTGCTGCATACTCAGGCTTGGAGCCCGCGGACCCAGCTCCTGCTGCAAAAGTGATCACAAGGCGGGCCCCACTTGTTCATCCACACCCGCCCACTTACCGCCCCCTCCACCCAGATTATGTGATGATAGCAAATCCCAAGACTGATAGCACTTCTGCTAAATATTTCAGTATGTAGCTCTAAACAATGATTTTATTTTATTTTTTTTTAAGATTTTATTTATTTATTCATGAGAGACACAAAGAGAGAGAGAGAGAGGCAGAGACACAGGCAGAGGGAGAAGCAGGCTCCATGCAGGGGGCCCCACGTGGGACTCGATCCTGGATCTTCAGGATCACACCCTGGGCTGAAGGCAGCACCAAACTGCTGAGCCACCCGCGCTGCCCTAAACAATGATTTTAAAAGGAACATAATCTCACTACTGAGTGAGATTTAGGAATCACCTAAAAATTACTGGTGATTCCCTAAATTAGTAGACATCCGGCATGTTCCTATTTCCCTGAATGTCTCCTCATCTTCCTTTTTTGTTTCTTGAATTAAGGTCCAGATAAGGTCCAAGCCTTGTGATTGGCTGGTTTGAGATCCAGTTAAGACCCTTATGTTACGACTCTCTGATAGGTCTCTTAACTTCTTATAATCTTTAGGTTCCCTTCCTTTTTTCATTTTTTCACAAATTATCTTTTGAAAAAAGGGGACGGTTTGCCCTGTAGGGTCTGGATTTTACTGGTTGCATCTCTGTGGTACTGTTTAACCTGTTCCTCAAGCTCCTGTATTTCTTGTAAATTATTCATTAGATCTAGACACCTCATCTGGTTGAGGTTTGACCATTGGGGCAAGATATGACTGTGGGGGTGTGGATGTCACTGTGAATTCCCTTCAGGACATATAGAGTGTCTGGTGTTAAGGCTTTTTGTGACATTGACAGTCAGTGCTCAGTGGCTAGATCCACTTGATTGCAAGGTGATGGTGCACTAGTGGGTCCTATCATTCTTTTTTTTTTTTATCAATAAAGAGAAATTTTTCTTCAATGATTTGGTTACTCTGAGGTACAATGCAAATTGGAAAGGCAGTCTAAGTGCTTGGGTTCTTTCCCTTTATTTTTCAGTTTGCAAAATAAAAAATTGTTTTTCTAACATACTTTAAAAGTTTGTGTTTGACCATCATAAATCATGGATTTAAACACTATGTTTGAAGGATTTCAATTTATTGTAGTTTTTATCTTATTGATATTATTAGATACTGGGAGCTCCTAGATCCTTTTTTAAAATAGTAGTGTGTGACAGCTTTCCTGCCTTCTGATGTGACAAGATATTCTAGGCTCCCCTTGTATATTTCCTATCCCAGATGTGGAATCAGCCATTTTTTCCCAAGAAGCCCTGGTTCCTTCTACTGAGAAATGGTATTTAGAGACCATAATCTAGCCACTAGAGATGCTCATTGCTACTGGGCTGGTTACGATTTCTGTGGACAAAGCTGGGAAGTGTCGTGCGGATATTCTTTTTTTTTTCTTTACAAATTTATTTTTTATTGGTGTTCAGTTTGCCAACATATAGAATAACACCCAGTGCTCATCCCATCAAGTTCATGTGGATATTCTTGATGGTGTCTATAGGGACCTTCCTTCACCGTCAACTATAAACGCTTCAACAACTCTCTCTACTTTCAGAATCAGGTAACAGCTTTGGTATGGAGGTAGCCCCATCTCTAGGACACAGAAGTAATTGCTTTTAGAAAGAAATGGAAGGTTCTCCAGTCAGCCTAATTCCACAAACACCTCTGTTTTAAATTGCTGAATTTCCTCAGTTTTAAGATGCCAGCAATTGTAAGACACACCATCCATCAATTTAATAACAGACTTTTAGAGAAAAAAAAAGAAACATTACTTCCTTGGATGAACACTTAGATTGTAAGATTTATTCCAAATCCAGAACTTTAAAATGTAAAAGGAAAAAAAAAAAGTTTATCTTAAAATCTAGGAATTTCTCCCAGTGCGGCAGCCTCAAAGTCACCAGGAAATTAGGAAGAAGAGGGGGGAGGGTTGCCCAAGAAGCTGAGAGTTGGGCCCCTGTTCCTGGGGCCAGGCCGTTCAGTGGCAATGCTGGACACAGGCCAGAGCCATAAGGATAACAGCCTGGGGCCCAGGCTGCAGCGTGCTGGGCAGTTTAGGGCAGTCAGCGGTATGGTGGTCTTTGGGACAAACACAGGCCAGGTTGAGGGGGATGAGGCAGGATGTGCAGAGCAGGAGATCTGGAAACTGGCCAGGATAGGAGTACAATGTGGGCAAGGTGATGAGTTCATTTAGAACAGCAGCTGAGAAGAACACAAGGAGCTAGGGGCTCCCTCCTAAGGCCGAGGGTCTTCCCTGGGCTGCCCAGGCCGCATAGTTACTGGCCAGGCCAGCCCCCCACAGACACACCTGCCCCTTCTGGTGCTTTTCTCACACCAAGAGCCCGCAAGCTCACCCCAGTACCTTAGCATCTCTCTCACCTGACACCAGAAAGAAGGAATCAAATTCTTTCAGAATGTTCTGTAGAGCCAATACAGCACTTTATAGAAAGTTTGGAAAATAGAGAAAAGCATCTGTCTCCCATCCCCTCTGACACAAATGTGTTTTTCATCCTTGCGTGGTCTCTCCTGGCTCCTGTCCTCAGCTTCCAGCATTAAGATCATTTTCCACATCATTGCATCATCCTCACAATTATCATATTAACTGGACAGATTTACTTAATTAACCCTTTGTATTCTGAGACCTCTTGGGTTTTTTTGTTGTTGTTGTTGTTTTTTCTTTTTCTGCTAACATAAATAAATAACACTATAATGAATATTTTTGTGCAGATAGCCTTTCCTGCAGGCTGAATGAATTTTCCTTAGAGGAAAACAATGTCAGAAATGGGATCCCCAGGTTAAAGGGTCCTGAAAGATGACACATTTCCCTCTTTATTTTAAACCTTGATGATCATTTCACTGCACCTTTAATAGCACAGGCTCTTATTTCTTCCAGTTTCCTTATTTTGTCTGATTTTACGGATGAGCTGTGGCCCCTCACAGTGGCTGTAATGAGTCCTGCCTCCACTTAACAAGCCCAATGCAGCCAGGCTCACACCAGGCAGGATGCAGGGGGCCATAAAGGGGCATAGACCCCCTGCTCTGATTTCTCCCACAGGTCATGGCCAAGCCCTACCTCACTGCTCCCTCCCCACTGTTTGCAGGTTAATCGATGGAGCCAACATCACAATGGAGGATGAGCATATGTGGCTGATCCCCTTCTCGCCTGGCCTGGACCACATGGTCACGATCCGCTTCGACAGAGCTGAAAGCATCGCAGGCCTGCGCTTCTGGAACTACAATAAATCTCCTGAGGACACCTATCGCGGGGTAAGCTGGGGAATAGCAGCCGCGCTCAGTCCACTGTCAGGGAAACGGTGCCTTGATGAATAGCTGGCATGGCTGCCAGAGAGGAGCATAAATCTTCCAGAATTTTCCAAATGGAGCTGGGGGGGGGTTACAGCCAGGGAGAGAGCGCACTGCTATTTGCTTCTTCTGCAAACAGCAAATATGGGCTAAAGCTCCCAGGCTAGACTTGGGACACAGAAGCACTTTGCTTCTCTTGGGGGCCGGGGGTCCTCAGCGGTCCAGCCCGGAACCGTAGTGGTGAATTTGGGGCCCTGTTGTTCATTGAGCTCTTTGAGGGCCAGGTCCTGAGCTGAGGGCTCTGTACTCATTCATTTCATGGGACCCTCACTCCAGCCTCTGGGAAGTTAATACCCCATCTTTCAGGGTATTAAAAACTGAGGTTCAGAATATACATTCACTCATCCCAGGGACACACCGTGAGAGCCCCAGGGCACACCCGCTGGGCTTGGAGCACACACTATGTTCTTTTTCCTCAGGATGTGAGAAAGCAGGGGTCTCCGCTGTGCTTTGACAAAAGGCACCAGAAGTGTCCTTTGCATGGGTTTTTCTGTCCTCATATGACTGTGGGCTTGATAGGTGTGTCCCCTCCCCCTAGAACACACAAGTGATGGTGATAATGTCACCTAAGATACAGCAGTGCCATTGGGGCCCTGAAGTCACAAGGCCCTGGTCCGAATCCCTGCTCTGACCCTAACCAGCCATGTGACCTTTGGCAAGTGGCCTGCTTTCCCTGGGCCTCAGTCTCCTCATCTGTAAAATGGGGAGGAAGAGGATGCCACCTGCCTTGGGAAGGTAGTCATCATCCTCTGCCATGCAGAAATTGACAAAGCCAGGCCTTGCATCCTGTGAGCCCCCCCAGGTGTGGCTCCCCACCATGCACGTGCCCCAGAATTTCTTCCATGGGCCCTGTGGGGCCTGCAGCACTGTGGGAGCTGGCCACCGTGGAGTCCATGGCCCCCAGGCACTTGCCCTCTGGAGCAACAGCCCCTCTGATTGTAGGGTCTACAGATCCTCCCAGGCCATGCTGGTGTCTCCCCAAGTACACTCTAAGGTTCAGCACATTTAAAAAGTAAGATACGCTGGCGTTGAGAAAGCTTTCTTCTGGCTCAACTCATGCCCTAGGCCTTTGCATTCCCTTGAGCGAATCAGCTGAGGCCCTGTGGCCTGGATTTGCTACCTGGAAATGTTGGACCTAGGGCCCCTGCCTCCCAGGCCTGGCCACCATCAGCTTTGGTGCCGGTGACAGGTGGCCACCATGGGATGGAGGGGGTGGAGAGATGGACACAATCTGACAGGGGGATCCCAGAGGGCAGGTGATGGAAACTCTGCCCCTCCCCAGGAAAATGCTTTGGGTGCCTGTGTGCCCCAAGGCCCTCTGGGCACCCTGCTTATGAGCGCCTGGTGTGTGGTTAGAGCCAGGCCTTGCATGCTGGAGATGGGGCCTCAGATCCTTGCAGTGAGTCCTTAAGCAAATTGCTTAGCCTTTCTGAACTAGTTTCCTTGGCTGTAAGATGGAGGTGATAATAGAAGCTCTATCCGAGGGAAGAAACAGAGGCCTGGGGAAGTCAGGAGCACTTCCTAGAGGAGGCAGTCTCTGTGGAGGAAGGCCTTCCTGGGCCTCTGCTCTCTGTTGCCAGCTTCTGGCTAGCCGAAAAGGGACCTCTTCATTCAAGGCGAGCCAGCAAAACCCCAGGAGTCACGCTGATTGTTCTGCTCCAGTTCCGTGTCCCTGGTCCAATTGCATGGCCAGCGGGTGACAGTTCTATTTGTGTGTGTCCACCCTCGGGCCAGGGTCTGAATCAGCCTTAAGCAAAGCCGAGTGGGGAGATGTAGAGACAGCTTTTGGGTCCCCATATCCAACCACACTCGAAGCCATGTACCGTACACTTTTCAGGCTTACGTGCCCTGTGACCGGCTGCCATGAGGGGGCTCCCAAAATGCCGAAGGAATGAAGGGCCTCAGGTGCACATTAGTTATCAGTGAGACCCAGGGCAGGGCTCCTTTCTGCATGGAAAAGCCCCTCTGCGTCCCCCGGAGCTGAAAATCTACCTGTTTGGTCAGCACTTGGGTCATGTTGCTCACCATGAAGATGCTGGAAGTCCTGATCCCAAAATGTGAGCCGGAGAGAGAGTACTCATCCACCGCCCCCCTGCCCAAAGGAAGCAGAGCTGAGCCACCCCAGACCCTGCCCGTTAAGGCTTTGAGATTTGCTGGTGGACCCCAGCCTCTGGCTGGTGAAATCTATCCTAGGCCGGGGGAGCATGTTGGCCCCAATCTAACCCATTCGGCGGGCTCTTGGTAAGCGCCCACTCTGCACCAGGCCTGAGGCAGATATAGATGGCCTGGCCCCCGGGGTAGGTGAGCTGTGAGCCGGGGTATGAAGAAGGATCCGTGTCAGCCAGCATTTACTGAGTGCCAGCGCCTGCTGAGCACACACCTCGTGCCAGGCACTGTGTTACATAAGTTAGCTCATTAGTGAGCCCATTTAACGGAGGAGGGGATTGACGCATAGGGAGGTGAGGTAAGAACTTGCAGAGCTGCTAATGATGAGTATCAGGGCACCCGAACACCCTGCCCTGGACCGCCACGTTGTACCACCTCCAGCCACTGCAGCTGGTCAGCTACGGGGTGGCGGGCGAGGGGGGGGCGCAAGTCAGGTGCCACCCCTGAAACTTGGGGTCCCCCATGGCAGGGGCCTTACCTGCCTGGTCCCCTGCCATCCACCCAGTGCGCAACACAGCGCCTGGCATGGGGTGCAGATGGCACCAGACAGCGTGGACCTGGCCAGTGGTCCTGGTCGGAGAGAAAAGCCAGGCCGAGTGATCTCTCAGGCCCGGGGGCTGCGGGCGGGCCTCCGTCATGCACGGCAGCTGCCGGCCCGCACGCTGGCTGGCCTCCCTTCTTCAGGCGTGTTTCTCCTTTTGTTTGCTAGGCCAAAATCGTGCACATCTCCCTGGACGGCCTGTGTGTCTCCCCTCCAGAGGGCTTCCTCATCCGGAAGGGGCCGGGCAACTGCCACTTTGATTATGCTCAAGAAATTCTCTTTGTGGACTACCTCCAGGCTCGCCAGCTGCCCCAGCCGGCCCGGAGGTGAGGGCGAGCAGCCCCGGGAACGTCCTGTCGTCCCCTCCCCGTCCTCGGGCTGCTGGCTTCACGCATCGCTCTGAAGCCTCTACCTAAAGGTTTTGAAATGATGATCAAACGCATCGCTTTTCAACTTGGCGGTTTTCTAAAGCTCTGCCAAGCCTCCCCGGAAGCCCGGGGGATGTGCCCACCTTGTCTGGGGATGTTTGGGTTCCCCACAGTCTGGAGTGCCTGAGCTTTTTAAATGCCTCGTTGCACTTCCTGCTGGGAAGAGAGGCTGCAGCCTGCCTCCGTTCCAGAAATGCCCGCCGGCCAATTCGGGGAAGGGCCTTCTCTCTCTTGTTTCTGAGTTCCTGGTTTAAAAAGATTCAGAGAGGAAATGAGAGCCTAACATTTCATGGGTGCGCTGGTATTTCTTGGCCGCAGTCTCAGCCGCATTAAGTTCACGGCAATTTGTAAATGCCACGTTGCGTTTACTCATTTAAACCCCCCCAGTGTCCCAACGCCAGAGGCCAAGCTCACAACACAAAATGAGTTTCTCTCCACTGTGGCTGGGATCACTTCCTGGGCCGGTCATTGGGAACAGCCACTTAATTATAACATCGCCCTTGAAATGGAAGAAAACCAGCGAGGCCTGGGGGGTACTGGCCCCGGACCAGGGAGGGAGGCCCCAAGGGGAGGAGCGTGCAGGGGGAGAGAACCCTCTCTCCCAGGTGCCCGATCTGATTGTATGCATCCTTCAGGGACTCCTTCCACCCACCCTTTGAAGGAGGGGTTATTCCGCCCATTTTACAGATGTGGGCATTGAGGCCACTTGCTCAGGATCACAAAGCCGAAGCCTTCAGGGTACGCCCCACCTTCCAGCCTCCTTTCCCTGCCCACTTCCCATCCCACCCAACATTCCAGCCTGTCTGGTGCTTTTCCACCTCCCACCCCACCCAACATTCCAGCCCGTCTGGTGCTTTTCCACCTCCCACCACAGGGCCTTTGCTCTCGCTGCTCTTCTACTTGGAAGGTTCAGCTCCGATCTTTCTGTGGCTGTCCCCTCCTTAGCTCAGGCACTGGCTCCCTGACCTCCCCGTAGGGTAGCCCGACCCAGCCCAGCACTCTCTCTAGGCCATCACTGCACTGGGAGTCTCATCCAGCTGTCAGCACAGTGTGGTCTCACCCTATTCAGGAAGGGGCAGGAGGGCTGGGTGGTTAAGAGCTGACTCTAGACCCAGATGACCTCAGGTCACATCCCAGTTGTGCCACCTAACCAGCTGTGTGTCCCTCGGCCAGTGACTTCAATTCTCTGTGCTCACTTCCGCACCCACAAGCCAGAGCTATAAAAGGACCCACCTCCCAGGGTTGTTCTGAGGCAAGAAGAATCCATATGGACAAGCCCGAGGGCCCCGAGTCTCAGCGGGACGGGACACACGTCAGTGGTCGCTCTCATTGTCAAGGAACCCCACCCTGCCACCTGTGGAGTCACTGACCTGCTGCCAGGTCACTGCAATCCTCTGCTTCCCGGTGCTGTCTTGTGTCTTTTTAGGCTCGACCTGCAAAGCCTGGAGCGTGCAACCATGGACTATGAGGCGCCCCTGATGCCCTGCGGCTGTATCCTCCTCCTGCCCGTCTGTGCATCCCGGGCCCTTGGGGGGCCGCGCCCAGAACCCCAGGAGAGGCAGTGTCGGGGTTCCGGGCAGGCCACAGCTGGGGAGCTGGGGCGCCATGTGAGGAAGCCCAAGGGAGGATGGGAGGCTTCCCAGGGCCCCCAAGCTCACTGGGTGCTACAAGGGCAGGGATGGTGACAGGGTTCCAGACCCCGCACCTTGGCAGGCTGAGGTTTTGGGAAGCGGCACCCACCCAGCTGGGAGGGGCCAGAGGAGCCCGAACTCTCCCCAGGGACTGAACTAGGGCCATCCTTGAGACCAGGCAGGGAGGAGGCGAACAGAGAAGTGATGATAGCCCAAATTTGCTGGATCCTTCCTGGGCCTGGCGCCGTTACAGTAGGTTGCCTGTGTTAACTCAGTCCTCACCACAGCCTGGCGTGGCGATGCTGCGAGCATCCCCATTTCACAGCTGAGCAAACTGAGGCCCAGAGAGGCTAAGCAACTCGCCCAAGGCCACAGAGCTGGAAGGGGGCAGGGCAGGTTCATGAACATGAGCAGCCTGGCTCTCTCAGTACCTGTTCTCCTAGACGGACTGCCCGTGGCTATGATACTGCCCGAAGCCACCTTCCCTGCCCTGCCCACTCCTGGAGGGCTGGGAGCTGGTGGGGGACAGGGCTGAGGACTGCGGGACTCAGCATTGGCGGGTCACGGGGCCACAGCCCATCCCTCCTGATGCTACAGAGCTCACATATTCCCCCCATCTTAACCTCCCTGCACGCTTGACATGGGTGGGGGAGGGAACAGGTACTTCGTTCTTGTCATTTTACAACCAGGGAAACTGAGGCATGAGACGGTGTGAGCCCTGGTCACTTTGTTGAGCGCCAGCACACCGTGAGTTTGTGACACACATGGTTCTCGTCCCGCCAGCTCCCTGGAGAGCAGCAGCCTCCCCACCTCCCGTCCTGTCCTCCTGTCTCCTAGGACTCAGAGAAGGGTTTTTAATTCTTAAAACATACACATATGCAGTTTAAATTAAAGAAAATTTAATGCCACATATATTTGGATGGGCTTCAGTCTCAGTAAGAGAAAAAAAAATGACTTTTTTCTTTCATTCATCTGTAAAGGCCCCCAAAGTATATTATCTTTGTCACTGTTTTGCTTTGTTCTCAGAAAATTAAGCCTGTTTTTCCTTAATAACGTGTCCCAGTCATCTTCCAGTTGCAGCTCCTGACCAGCTGGGGTGACCCCTATTATATCGGTCTCACAGGCCTGGAGCTGTATGATGAGCGAGGAGAAAAAATCCCTCTGTCGGAAAACAGTATCCTTTTGAGGCAGAAGGGGACTCCTCCCTGACCGAGGGGAGCACAGGAGGGTCCCAGGAAGGAGAGGACATGTCCGTGTGGGAGCCTGACCCCGGGACGAGAAATGCCAGTGGGCTCTTTCCAGGGTCAGATGCTGACCCTTGGGGGGCCGCCCGTGGCCCAGGCACTTGGGAGAGGGTACCAGCCACACCCACTCCTGGGGAACCACAGGTGCTTTGGAGTTCCAAAGGCTCTGACAAGGCCTGCAGGGCGCAGCCTGTGGCACTGTATTCAACCCAGTGTTGTCCTGAATTTATTGACCATGGACCCCTTTGTTGGTGGAACACCCCCACCAGAATATGCAAACCGCTGGACTGCTAAGTTTTTAAATATTTCAGATTAGTCGCTAATAGTTTTTAAAAATTGGGGGGTTTCACATGAAAACTTCAGTCTTCAGCTCCTCCTGAGAAATTAGCAAGACATGCCAGTGGAGGCTGGACCTGAGTGTCCACTGCCCTTTACCCCAAGCGTGTCCTTGCTGTTTTCTACCCCAAAACAAATTGCTAATATTTACTGAGGGCTCGCTCTGGGAGGCCTTGTCCCGCAGAACCTCATTTGCCCTCACAACCATCTTGTGAATTGGATGCTGTTATCCCCGTTTGACACATGAGGAATTGAGACAGAGAGGTTAAGTAACTTGCCCAAGGTCACACAGCATGTGAGTGTGGAGCTGGGCGCCTGCTGTAGAGACCATGCCCTGCCCTCTGAGCTGTGTGTGTTGGGGGGGGGGGGGATCTCTCTCTTTGAGGTCACCTGCCCGACCCCTCCAGGTGCTTGCCTGTGATCCCCCACCCACCCCAGGGTCCTGCCAGAGCAGGTCCAGTCCCAAAGCCTGCCTTACACCTATTTGGGGTCCCTGGGTTCCAGTGGGACCCTGTCCTGCCTTCCTTCGCCTGGTGAACCCTCCTCCTTGCCTGGGATAAATGATTCCTGGTGGGTTTGACTGTTATTAGTGATTCCTTGGAGGTAGAAGGCTCGGTTGATTCGACCGAGCCTGCTCACAGCCAGTGTCCTCTGAGATCCCCACAGCGATTCTGGGATGGGGGGGCTTTTATGCCCATCTTCCAGACGAGGGAACAGGCCCCGAGATGTGACTCGCCCGAGACCTCCCAGGTCAGAAGGCAGAGCCAGAGCTGGAACTGGTTCGTCCGACCCGCCGTGATGCCAGCACTCGAGTGGCCGTAGCCGGGCCAGGCTCCCCCAGTGCTTCCCGTGGCATCGCAGGGCGGTCCCCGCATGCCAAGGCCACACCCAGCTGTCCCCCAGCAAACCTTCACAGGGTGCCCTCCCCTCCCCAGAGTGCCAGCCACAAATTCTGTGTCTGCCTCCCACAGTCCCGTGAGACCACGCTCTGTCCAGCCGTCGGTCCGCACGGCCGCCTCCCTCGTCCGTGAAGCCCCCCCACACCCACACCCACACCCCCGTCGGCCTCCGTGCTCATTTTCCCCACAATGTCTCGTTTGGCTGTCACTTGTCAGGCTGCCCCAAGCAGCAGAGGGCCGTTCTGCTGCCAGCCCCGGTGTCCCCCAAGCCACGCCGTCAGCATGACGAGGCTGGTGGCCGCAGAGTGGCCCACAGCGCCCAGCACACTGCTTTGGGTTATGGCAGCTTAGAGGCTCCCCAGATATCGCCGCCTTCCCCGACAGCGTGAACTCGCTGGAGGGCGTGTGCGGGGACGTCCGGACCCCCGACAAGCTCATCGACCAAGTGAATGACACCAGTGACGGCAGACACATGTGGCTGGCTCCCATCCTGCCGGGCCTGGTGGGTTCCCGGAGGCTCCCCGCCCCGGGGGGAGGAGGGGACAGGGAGGGGGGGCTTTGGGTCCTTGGTCGCGGCGACTCGTCTTTCTTCCAGGCCAAGTTCATCTCCAACAAATCAAAATGGCCATGAGCTGTCAGGAAGGCACAGGTCTTCGCTGACACATCTGACGGGCACTCTTCGGGCCGGCAGTTCTTTCTCTTTGCGCTTGGGGTGGTTACCGCAAGGGGTCACGGGAGAGAGGAGGGCCCACGTAGGGCTCTGGGGCCGCCCTGCGGCAGGCGTCCGTCGGTCCCTGCGGGCAGTGCTGTCCCCTGGCCACGTCCCCTGTGTCTGCTCCTCCTTGAGGCCACGGGGCACTGGACCCCAGCCCTGCCCCCTCTCTGGCCCCAAATCCGCGGGTCAGCTCTTACAGTTTCGCAGATCTCAGCCCCTCCTGCTGGTTCCGCTTGTCACTTGGGGACCTGGGGCTGGGCCTTTGAGCCCCCCCTCCCCCAGGCCTGGCTGATGTTGGGGGAGAGAGAGAGGAGACAGGCCGGGTGGGGACAGGTGGGTCCAGCCCCGCGCCAGCCAGATGCCTGGTGGAGAAGTGCAGCAGGCCCTAGCGCGTGCGTGTGACCGCTGAAGGGTCCCCTTCCCCTCCCTGTGACTGAGCAGGAGGACGAGGAGGTGTATTTTCCTCTCAAAACACAGAACAGGGGCAGCACCAGCAGCTCCGTGTGGGAGGTTCTCCACAGTGTCCCCCGCCCTCCCCAAACCCTGAGCAGAGGCTGGGCCCACCCCTGCCAAGGAGAACCCCGGGGGTCTCTGGGCCTGAGACGGGGGCCCCCCTGCCCACTTCTGGTGTGAGGCAGTGTGTCCAGCTGTCACAATCCCTGCTGGACTCAAACATTTGTATCTGCTTGAGCCCCATGGGCAGCTGGGTTTGAGGACCTCTTACTATTTCCACGGCACAGTCAGAAGGCCGACCCTCCCCCGGCAGTCCCCCCACCCCTGCAACCCACGACAACGACAACCTCCGAGGCCTCCTGCCACCTGGGGCCTGGGGCCAAGCTGAGCCAGCAGCCTGCGGCCGGCACTGGATGCTCATTGCTGTATTCTCTCTCACAGGGGGTCCCCTAATACAGGAGAGTCTCTGTGGGGACCGTGGGAGGGTGGCGGGGGGTGGGGGAGGCCGCCAGGTCTGACCTTCCTAGCTGCTCCTGCCACTCATCTGGACAGCCCCCTCCCCCCCCCCCCCCCCCCCGCAGAGGTTCAAAGACACGGGCTATCTGCTGTGCTTCTCATTTATGACTGGAGAAAGGACAGATCGGGGTCAAGGCGGTGCTGACCGCCCGGGGACAGTGCTCCTTGACTCTGCACCCGCGGCCTGCCCCTTTGGCCCGGGGAGCCCCGCGCTGGGTGTCGGCCGACCTGGGGGAGACAGAAGGGCCCACCCAATTCTCTGCGGGTATTTAAATGAGGGCCACGCCAGGCCCAAGAAAACAGGCCCTCCGGGAGCCAGGCGGCGAGCAGTTTGTTGCAAACGCAGCCACACGTGACCAGACTCAAGATGGGCTTCCAGGAGACGGGAGGCGGCGGGAACCCCAGCGCCACAGCCCCCGGCAGGCAGCCGGGCGCCGCCTCCAGCACCCACCGGGGCCAGCCCCTCCCTGCCCGCGCCCGGCACCCCCCGCCCCGCCCAGCGCCTGTTCCCAAACATGCCTGTTTTAATGAGTTCTTGTCTCTGACAGGTGAACCGAGTTTATGTGATTTTCGATCTGCCCACCACCGTGTCAATGATCAAACTGTGGAATTACGCAAAAACGCCCCATCGAGGGGTGAAAGAGTTTGGCGTGAGTACTTATCAGCTGGGTTTTTCGAGATAATTATGCTCGTTGGTAATTAGGCTGCCGGCAATTATCATTTGTCGCAGTTTGATTTACTTCTCTCTGTTGCCACCTTAGACACAAATGCCTGGTTCTCAGAGGCAGGGAAATTCGCCATCCCATCGTGAATTCAAAACCTACTCTGAGTGATTTGAATCATCACCCTGAAAACCAGAAAGTGGCTTTTCTTTTGCAATCATATTGGTCTAGGGAACCTGTCACTCGGGGAGGTGACCCTGGGGCAGGGCGAGCGGGGCCCCGGGAGGCCAATCGCAGGTACCTTCCCCAGTCGTGAAGGCCCGAAATCCCAACGCCGGCCAGGCTAGCCCACGACGCTCCCAGCAGTAACATGCTTTGCCCAGGGCCTTGGGGCAAAGGGGACCACAGGGGACCCTGGGCCGGCCCCACTGGGTGCAGCCCCTCCTCTGTGTCTGTCCAGCTCCTGGTGGATGACTTGCTTGTGTACAACGGAATCCTGGCCATGGTGGGCCACCTGGTGGGGGGCATCCTGCCCACATGTGAGCCCACGGTGCCCTACCACACCATCCTCTTTACCGAGGACACGGACATCTGCCGCCAGGAGCGACACACGGCCATCAGGTGCGCCCACGCCCAGCCCTCAGCCTCCCCGGCTGGCCCTAAGAAGGAGATGGCCTGGGCCGAACCCTCTGTCTTCTCCCTCCCCCCAGCAATCAGGTGGAGGATCAGGACGTCCAGATGATGAATGAAAACCAAATCATTACCAACTCGAAAAGGAAGCAGGGTGCAGTTGACCCAGGTGGGTTGGGATGCTCTGCGCAGAGGCCGCCCTCGGTACTCGAGGCTGCGCGGACCAGCAGCTGGCCGCGTCCCACAGCCTCTCGCCCCTGCCTGCCCCTTGCACCCCTCTTCTCTCCCCAGGAGGCTTCCGGGGCGAGGAGGGGCTGTGGGGTCAGAACCCCAGGAGTAGCGAGGCCTGCTTCCTGCGGGCACCTGCAGCCGGGCGGCCTGGCTTCCTGGGAGCAGGCCTTTGCGGTGCAGCCGTGCCCTCCGGACTCTGTGGGAAGCCAGGGGAGGGTGCCCCGGGTGAGGGCGTCCCAGAGGAGGTGGTGCTTGAGCTGCCCCTCCCGGCCAGGGAGTTGGCCGGGCAGAGGCCTGGGGGCCGGCCTGGGGCGGCCTGCTGCGGGGGCTTCGTCCGAGGTCCGAGCTCCGAGCTCGGAGGCTGCGGGGACTGCTGCGGGGCCTGGCGTGGGGCCGCCCTCGAGGACCGAGGTTGGGTGACGCCCTCCCCTCCGCCTGCTCCCTTTGACAGCCTTACGCCCCAAAACGTGCATAAGCGAGAAGGAGACAGTACGACGATGGCGGTGCTGACCCGAGGAGGGAGAGCCGGCGCCCGCCCCGCCCTCAGCCTGGAGCAGCCTGGGCTCCAGGGGCTGGAAGAGGGGAGCCAGAGGGCACCCGTGTGGCATGGCCTTCCTCTGCGCTCCCTCCGCGTGCCCCCCGCCCGCCCCCGCTGGGTCGCCTCGGGTGGGTGCCGTGGCCGGAGGCCTCCCGTCCCGCGCAGAGCCTGGGTGCCCGCCCCGTCGGCCTCAGACCCCACAGGAGGGGGCGCCCGGGGGTGCGGGGAGGCTGCAGCGGAGGTGCCAACAGCTCCCCTCCCCCCCACCGCTGCCTCAAGGGCGGGCTGCTGCGGCCGGCTGGGGGTGGGGGGTCATTCAGTCCCTGCCCCCCCCTAATGTCTAGCCCGGACTGCTCCACCCCCTTGGCTCATCCCAGGCGAGGACGGACCCCTCGGGGAGGTGTGTCTCACGCAGGAAAGGAAGGGAGCGGGGCCCACCGGCCAGGCCGCCCGGCGCACGGGGTGGGGGGGGCAGCCTCCCCTCGGGCCCCCCTCCACGGCCCCCCTCCGCGTCCGCCCCGAACTTTGTCTGGAGGCGGGGCCCCTCCGGGTCCCTCCTCCCCGCCCGCCCCCCTTCCAGCAGCTTCCCCTCGAGTTGGAAACGTGCCTTGCACCCCCAGCCGAGTGAAGCTCCGAACGTATCTATTTCCATCGATGTAACAAGCTCGGATCAGGGACCTAATTGGTTTCCCAGCGGTGGGTAATTTCTCGTTGCAAATATTAATCCGCTGTTTCCCTGGCGCGCGGCCCGGCCGCCGCAGCCCTGGGCCCCGAGTACGTTCCTATGCAACCGCGCGCCCGAGCCGGCAAATACTTTATGGGCTTTGCAGCTTCGGCGGAGCAGCTATGCAAATGCGCTTTTCATTTGGAGCTTGGGGCCGATGGGGAGATAAGGAATTGTTTCTCCCGGAGAAGATCCATCATTCCTGTAGCTTCCAGGGCCGGGGCTTCTGTGCGCGCCTCCCAGATGTGCCGAGCGCCTGCGAGGAGGCCGCTGGGCCCCGGGGGGGGGGGGGGGGGGAGGGGGCTGCGGCTGCCCCCCCAGCCCCCCAGCCCCCCAGCCCCCCAGCCCCCCACCCCCGGGGCCGAGGAGCCAGCTCCTAGGGGCCAAACCAGCGCCGCCGCTTCTCTCCCGGCCGCCCAGCTCCGTCGCCGCCCAGACCCAGCCCGGCCCAGGTCCCACCCGGGGAGCTGGCCCCGAGGCCACGCACAACCTCCGCGGCTGTTTATCATAATTGTATGCGCCGGGCAGTTTAGGAGGGGGAGAAGAGGTGCAGGCGTTAACTGTAAAATAAATTTCTATTTTTTTTTTCTCGCAAAATCAATAAAAGATGTTATTAAGAATGCGGTCTGTCGTGCAGGATTTGGGGTCAGGCCGAGGGAGCCCAGGCTGCCTCCAAGAACAGACTCCGGTGGCTGGGGCAGGTGCCCTCTCTGACCTTCCCACACCACCTGCAGCTGGGGGCGTGAGCGGGAGCGAAGCCCATACCTACCTAGGGGTGAGTTTGTGCGTGGCTCTCCCTCATGGAATCCCCATGACGGCCCTACCCAGTAGCACTATCATGCTCCTTCTCCTGCAGGTGAGACAATGGAGGCACAGACAGGTGGAGGGACTTGGCCAAGACACACAGCAGTGGAAGCCATTAGTGCACAAAGCCCAGGGTAACCCCAGGAGAGCCGAGGTGGGGTGAAGTCCTGGGCCTCTGGTCCTGGGGTTTCCCTGAGGCCCACGTGCACCCTAGAAGCCAAGGCCCCAGATGCTGGATTTCTGGGCGGTCTCGGGTTTCCCACTCCCCAACTTCCATCAGAGCTGAAGCGTTGGCGTCTGGATAAAGCAACCCTTGAGTGGGAAAGGGCTCACTTGGCGGGGCGTGGTTCTGGGCTACATCTCGGGTGCTACAAAGGAGGGCCCCAGAGAAACCCCACCCCCCTCCACTGTGCCAGGTGCAAGGTGGAGTCCTCTGGTCTGGCCCTGGCTTCCCTCTGAGATCCTGCCCATCTCAGGTGGCCTCCCCACCTCCCTCCGTGGTCGCACCTCTGGGCCAGCCCCGGGAACCCTGGAGGGGCAGGCAAGGCCATTCAGTGTTCTGTGAGGTGGGAGGCTGGGCCGGGGGCACCACAGTGTTCTGTGGGGTGGGCTCCTGGGCCAGTGATCTGCCTCACATCAGGCAGCCAGAGTCCCAGCCTGATGTCAGGGAGCAGAGCCCACCCAGGAGGACCTGGTCAACAGGGCAGTGCACATGCCTTCTCTGGGACAGAGATCCTAGGCCTCCAAGGATTTTAAGAGAAGCCAGGAAAAAAAAAAAAAAGAGAGAAGCCAGACATCCAGGTGTTCTAATTTTTTTTTAAAGATTTTTATTTATTATTCAAGAAACACAAGCAGAGGGAGAAGCAGGCTCCCTGCAGGGAGCCTGATGTGGGACTCGATCCCAGGACCCCGGGATCATGACCTGAGCCACCCAGGTGCCCTGTGTTCTATTTTTAATGTGAAATCTCACTTGTAAGTGTTGGCTCAGCTTAACCAAAGCAAACACCAAGTGAGCCACACCAGTTACCAGTCCTGCATAGCACCTCCGCCACCCTGAGTCCCACGGCGTCTCAGCATGAACCCCAGCGTCCCCTCCCTTCCCAGTCCCCATTGAAGACTACAATCCTCAGCCTGTGGCGCCCCGAAGGCCCCAGAGCATGTCCCTCCCTGGGAAGTCAGAGGAGGGAGGGGATCATTCCTGGACCCTGAGACCTCCTTGGGGTCAGCCCGGTGACCTGTGCACGCTGGGGGTGGCAGTTCCCACACTCAGCCCTGGTGGAAGAACGGAAGCCTTGCCCTGGGCGTTCTGCCTCCCACCCCCGTGTCTCAGGCCCTGCCTGCATCCCTCGCCACAGCCCTGCAGGCCTCAGAGGTGACAGTGCCCTGGGGCCCTGGCCTGGCCATCGGGCCCCAGCGGCCTGTGCGTCCAGAGGGCTCACCCGGGGGCGGTGAGACTCAAGCCTCTGGTGTCCAGTCGGCGACAGGCCCGGGGCAAGATGGTGAGGCAGATGGGGCCTCCATCTGATGGGTCTGTGACCCGAGTCCTGCGGGCTGTCTGCCTGGCCCTCTATGACATGTGGGGCATTCATGACCCGCTTCCAGGCGCCCAGCCCCCACCGGACGGGCCTTTGGCAGCCGCGTTCTGCGAGAGTAGCCAAAAGATACTAAGGCCGGCACGTACGAAGGCCTCACCCCCGGCAGGACGCGCTAGGTTCCGTCCCTGAAGGGATACACCAGCATGACACTGAGATGTCACACTGTGCCCTGTCCCCAGATGGTCGTTGTGGGGACCCATGACCAGGGGCCAGGGGTCAAGTCCAGGCGAGGGATTTCACCTGCCACCCCTGCCCCAAGCCTGGCCTCACTCCGCGTCCTTACCTGGACGGTAGGGTGCCGGGAGCACCTGCTTCGGGGAGC
The DNA here is from genome assembly GCF_048164855.1 of Canis lupus baileyi. NCBI lineage: Eukaryota > Metazoa > Chordata > Mammalia > Carnivora > Canidae > Canis > Canis lupus. The sequence continues at coordinate 58,737,353 of NC_132845.1, forward strand.
TGCTCGGGCGTCCTTTGAGCACCTCCCGGGAGGGAAGACATACCCGCCACATCCCACGACACCCCTCCCTTGCCAGGGGTGCACACTGAGGCTCTCCTTGGGGCTGAGCTGGGACTCCAAGGCCCTCCAGCCCCGGACCTGGGCTCCTTGCCAGGGCAAGCGGGCACCGCCTCCCACCTGCCGCTCCTGACCTTCCGGATGCCCACACTCACCCTGGACGTTCCTGGGGGGGATTGGGAAGGTCCAAGGATGGAGGGGGGGTGCTTGGTGCAGGGGCTCGCCACTCGCCAGCCCGGCCTCAGGCGGTGGAACTCCTCCCTGCTCCCCTGGAGTCCCAGTCCCCCCCACCCCCACCCCCACCCCTGCGGGCTGTGCTGTGCAGCGGACAGGGCGGGGTCCCGCACCGGGATTTCCTGTCTGTCCGAGCAGTAAATCCGCGCACGGAGCAGATTGCTTTTTCCTCTTGACTGATGGTCCCTGGCTGGGCTGAATTTGTTCCTCAGTCCCGGGGGGGGGGGGGGGCGGGGGGGGGGCGGGGGGGGGGGCTGCCCGCCAGTGCGGTGGTGCGATTCACCCACTGCCCACGGCCCCGGGCTGAGGGCTGAGCGGCGCTAATCTCCAGCCCCCACGCCGTGTGCCCCGGGCTGCACCTCCTGTGGTCTGGGGTCAGGAGCTTTGCTAACTCAGCCGCTCAGACACCACTTTTCCGGATTCCCGCCATGGCCCCGAGGGGCCCCCGGTGTCCTGTGGGCACAGCATCGAAGCCCAAAAGGAGCCTAGAGAGAAGCCAGCCCAGCTGAGCCCGGGCGTCCCTCATGCCCTCACCGGTCCCCGAGCACCACTGGGGAGACTTCTCTCATCCTGGTGCCCCCGCAGCCTAAGACCCACCATCTCTCCCCAGGACCCGTGCAGTCCTGTCTCTGGTCACCCTGTCTCTGCCTCGCACCCCGTCTCCCAGGCCTCCCCCCACACAACCAGGAGGAACTTGCCCAAATGCAGAGCTGACCGTGGCCTCCTCTAAAAACCCTCCCGCCAATGGCTCCCTGTGAGTGACCTTTCAGGTGACGGCCACACTCCTGGCCATAACCCACAGGCCTCACCAGCTCTGACCCCTGAAGACCAACTGCTCAGCAGCAGACTCCACGCCCTCCCCTGGAGCCCAAGCACTGTGTCCTGTCAGAGAGCCACACACAACAGTCCTCTCGACCCCAGGGCCTTTGCATATGCTGCGGCTGCTACTCATCCTCCCTTGCTGCTCCCTTCAGTCTCTGTAGCATGGCCCTTACTGAGAGGCCTGCCCTCACCGTTTCAGAATAAATCAGGCCTTCCCTTGGTTCACTTGCACAGCACATCTCACACTTGGAAGTGATATTTTTGTTGTTCAAATGATTTGAGTAGTCTCTGTCTCCTCACTGGAAGACAGACTCCATGAGGGTGAAGATCATGTCCTTCTGACTCACCGTGGCCATGAGTGCAGGTCCCTGGTGGTCTCGGGATTTGAACTAACTCCACGGCCTCTGACGCCTCACTTCCTCCCCAGGGGATGAGCCCCGCCCTCCCCCCCCCCCCCCAACTCGGGGTGACAAGTCAGGCCTGGCTGCTGCGAACGGATGCCCATGAATCAAGCTGACATTTCCATTACCTGAGGGGGACAGGCGTGTGGCTGGGAGAGGTTGGTGTTGGTGAGGGGGGCGGGGATGACTGCTCATCACAGCCCCCAGCCAGAGAGGGAGGTCAGCCCCGAGACTTCCTGAGGCCTGGGCCTGCCCGTTAGCCCTCAGCTGGGCCCCCAAACCCCCTGCAGCCAGGGAGGGGGCACGTGAGCAAACAAGAGGGCAGAGCCGCACTGCGGGGCCTCGAGCGTGTGCGTGCACGGGGACGAGCTCCAGCTCCCTGGGGTCGGTGTGTGCACAGAAGCACAGGGAGCGTGGATACAGGGACGCTGGGTGCGGGCGTCCAGGGCAGACCTCTCCACGCACAGCCAGGCCCTCCATCCAGGTGGACGTCCCCCTCCCAGGAACTCTCAGGAGGGACCCACCGGGACCACCCTCGGCCTACCTGGCGTGCTCCCTCTTACCTAAGAGCAGCCTTGTTGCTGCTGGCCCCGTGAGACTGAGGCCCAGCTCGCCCTCTGCCCAGCAGGCCCGGAGGGGCGGGAGGACTGAGCCGGGGTGGCCCCAGGCGCCTCCTGGCCCGTGACGGGGTAAGAAAGGCCTGTGCTCGAGCCGTCCGCGTACCATGATCACATACCACTTGCACGATTATTTATTGAATATTTTTCAAGCCAGCTCTTTGTCTTTTTACTTAAATGCCTATTTTGGTTTCATCCTAAGCGATAGCGTCTGTGAAATCATGACACGAATGTGCCCGTTATACATTTGTTTTTCCTAATACACATTTACATAAACACAACTATTAAAATAGATTAAAATTTTTGCCCACGTGTCAATTAAAATCATCTCCTAGACTTCGGTGGTCCAGCTGCCAACGACAGGAGGACCCCGGCGGAGGATAAAGAGCCCCAAGATGCCTGGTGCCCTGGGAGCCCAGCCCCACCCTGTCCTCAGTGCTCTCTTCCCAGCCAGAGGCCAAAGCCCAAACTCCCTGTCCTGACGCTCCAGATCTTAGGCGGTGGACCCTAATCCCCTCCCAGGCCCATCTCCCGCCCCACACAGTAGGTGCACAATGTTTACCGACTGGATGGAAAATGGATTAATGAATTACTCACTTGATTAATCAATGCATGCATGAGTGAATGAGCACACACCTCCATGTGCGTGTCGCCCCGCACCTGAGACTCAAGCTACCTGAACCCGCCCCTGCCCCAAGCCTGGAATCTGAGAGTCTTTGCCCCCCACTTCCCTCCACACCTGCCATCTAGACTGTTGTAAAGTTCCTATAATGTCCCAACTTTCCTCCTCTATCTTCATACCTACCTGACATCTAGGTAACCTTCAGGTCTTGGCTTAAACACCTTTTTGCCAAAGGAGCCCTCCTGACCACCACCTCCTCCCTCCCGCAGCAGGTGCTGCCTTTGGAATCCCATAGACCCTGACTTTTCCCCATCAAGGTAAGAGCAAACACCAACAAAGCCAGGCTCTGTTCTGAACACCTCACAGGCATTAGCTCAGTGAGCCCTCGGGACGGCCGGCTGTAAGAGGTAGGTGTAAGGATTGTCCCCATGTGCCCACGGGGATGAGGCACAGAGAGGTTAGGTCACTTGCCTAAGGTCTCAAGTGGAGGAGCCAGAATCGGAATCTAACCCCAGGCTGCTTGGCCCCAGAGCCGGGCCCCGCGACTCATCACACGCTGTACAATAACCATCTGTCGAGCAATCTATCACGCCCATCTGTGAGGACAGGCACCCTGTCTGGATGGCTCAATATCCTGTCTCAAGTGCTTGGCACATAGTAGGGGCACAATGAACCGTATCACTGGCTAGATGGATACGCAGATAGGTAAATCATGAGGATGGGTCATACACAGAAGGAAGATGGATGGATGCCAGACACAAGGACGACGACTGCTAAGTGGATGATGGATGGGTGATGGACAGATGATGGATGATGGGTGGATGGATAGATGGATGGATGGATGACAGATGATGGATGGGCTTAGGGAAGGATGAAGAACATTCTCTACTTGGGGGAAAGCTCTAGAAATCCTTCTGGAAAGGGATGAGGCCTCTTAAAGTCCTGGTTCCGATCCCAACCCTGCCATTCACTAGCTCTGTGATCTTGGGCAAGTTACTTCATCTCTGTGACCCTAAGTTTCCTCATCTTTATAATAGGATGTTTCCCCAGGCATCGAAGCCCTAGGGCTTTATGTAAAGGTAGCTCCAGACACAAGGGCAAGGGTCCCCATGGGGTCAGGGCAGCTTAGGGCCTGGCTTGAGGGCCTCCCAAACTTCCCACCTGCCTGTCCCACCCCTACCGTGCCCACCCTTGGGAATCCAAGGCAGCCTGCCAGCCTGGCTCTGCCCTGACCCCAATCCCCAGGCCCAGCCTCCTCTCTGGGCTCCCTCCTCCCTCCAGCACCTCAGTGTCTGGCCCTGACCCCAGCACACGCAGCTGTCTCACCTTCAGGCTCCTTGAGGACCCGACAGGATGGGGCCGTGGGGGGCAGCCACAGCCCAGAGAGCAACCGGCCTCCACACATAGCAACAAAACAGGTTCAACAAGCATTTATTGTGCCCCTGCTGTGTGCCTGCTGTGTGCCCCCAAGGTGGTGCCAGCGCCGGGAAGCCGCACCCACTCCCTGCCTGGCGCACCGCCGGGCACCCCCTGAACTTCCCGGCCGGCCCTCAGAGGCCAGTGGCCTTGTCCTTCCTGGCGCCCCAGCTGCACCAGACAGGGCGCTGCGTGTGACGGTGGCAAGAGTCAGGAGTTGCTGTCTCACAGTCGCATGTGCAGCCCTGGTCATTCCCTCGGGCCACCCCGGCTCTGTTTCCGGGGCCCTGAGCCCCAGGCGGCAGTGGGAAGGGCAGGCCTGGGTCTCCCACACAGGCCGGCTGAGTTCACAGCCCATGGGCCAGGTTTCCGGGGGCACCAGACCGCTGGTCTTCTGGCAGGGGGCCGGTCCTGGTGACAGCTTGAGGTCTGGGGGCCAGGCCGGGTCTCAGTCACACCCAGTGCCCCAGGACCCAGCACTGACGGTTCAGCTCTGGCATCTCCTGTGCAGAGCTCCGGGGCCAGGAATCTCCCATGTGTGGATGGTGTCCTGCCAAGAGACAGGTGGTCAGTGCTGACAGCCACCTCCTTCCACCCACGCGTCCACTGGCCACCCGCCCCCAGGCCTTCCAGCGGCCCTCTAATCCCCCGACCCCCCGTCTGTCAACCCACATCTAGCCCTCTACCACCGGCTCACCACCCCGTGCCCCCATCACCCACCCACCTAGACAGCACCCGCCAATGTGTCCAGCACGCCCTCCGACACACTCCTCGCACCCACAACCCACCCCCACTCATGCACCTCCCCCCCGTCAACACAGCAGCGCACCTGCCCTCACGCCGTCCACTAACACGCCAGCAGCCCAGCTTCCCGCAGCCACACCTGCCTGTAACCCAAAACATCCTCATCCCCCCCACCCTCCACCTCCCCGCCCGCTCACCTCTCCCCACCCTGCCGCCACACCCACTAACTCACCCGGTGGCCCCAGCCACCGGCCCTCCATCGTCCTGCCCCCACCTGCCCACCCATGACCCCCCATCCAGCCCGGCCATCCTGGGACCGCCCCCCACCCCCCACCTCCCCGGCAGGGCTTCCCCGAGCTGCACCGCATGTCTCCACATGTTCAGGAGAACTGAGGGCACACGATTCCCAGCCCCGTCCTGACGTGACCCGAGGGGCATGTGCTCAGAGCGTCTACGCGGCCCCCAGGCAAGGCTCCACCACCAGGCCTGTGCCCTGGGCTCGGGAAGCCCGCCTTCTGCCTCCCCTCGGAGGCCTCCTTTGCGGCCTCGGACAATGCCGGAATCGGGGCCACCCCCCCACCCCCAAGACCTGCCAAACCATCCTTGTACTCCTGGCCATCAAATCCTCAAGGCGCAGCCCATGTGTCCCCTCCGACAGGAAGCCCCCCGGACATCCCTGGAGCCCACTGTGTCTCCCTCACGTTGGAGCGCCCCTCCCGGCAGCACTCCCCAGAGGAAACCAACAGTGACGGAGCGTCCACGGTCTACACCGACTTGCCTCTGGCCTCCCAAGCTGTGAAGTAGCTACGACCCATCTTACAGATGAGGGAAGGGAGACAGCGAGGATAAGCAGCCGCCTTCAGAGTCACAGCTATGGGGGAGCCAGACTGAATCCTTATCCTCCTGATTCCAAACTTCCGCAGTAGAGACACTTGTTCCATGTCGTTTGGTTGTGTTTCTGCTCTGAGCTCTAATGGAGGCTCAGATATTCTTGTCACCCTTTGGGGTCAGACGGGCTCCTTGTAGCAAGACCCTTGGGGTGGGAATTCCTGCTGACACCAAGCTCTTGCTTGCACACCTCTAAAGACAGACAGCTCATTACTCTTCCTCCACCCCCAGGGCAGCTGTGACTGTTGGGAGAGTCTTCCTCAAGGCAAAGGCTGGAAGGTCACGGTCAAAGGGGAAGATGGTTTTTGGGGTTTTATTACTTTGACTTTTTTTTTTCAGTTTACTGTTACTGCTTTGCTAATTTTACTCTATTTTTTAAAGGGTGGGGAAATATTTGGCAAACATTCTGGAACCATTTGGCCTCTGGGAAAACATTTGTTTTGGCCTCAGCCACTAACAGTTGCATTCTTTGGAAGAATGCTGCCAAGATATAGGTGTTTGGATTTTTTTTTTAACCTAGAAGCAAATATTTGATGTGCAGGAAGGTTTGATTGTTTTCCTAAATGAATATTTAAAAGTGATAGTAGCTGCAATGTTGACATTGCCAACAGGCCGAACCCCGGAGAGTTTGTTGGAACAGAGAGAAAGTGATCATGAATTTTGAGGGAAAAGGAAAGGGCCACGATCCCCATCCTTCTTGGAGCTAAAACCAGGCTCCTCATCCCCCGGATCCAGAGGTGGATTTGTCGCTGAGCACTGGGACCCTCCTTTCTTATTCAGTCTCTGGGGAGGGGCTGGGGGCCCAGAGCCACTTGTAGTGGAGAGTGGGGAGCTCTGTCCTCCCCATGTCTGAGGGGTGACCCGCAGGCCACCACCCTTCTTCCTGTCTCTCTACTTTTGGGTGAGGTCCTAGCTGGGGGTGGGGGGAGGGGGAGCACCTCGTCCTGTAGATCGGAGAATACCATCTCAACGTGTCTACTAGGCCCAGCCGAACGGCATAAATGGGCGAAGCAGCCAGAAGCAGCCATTCTTCAGCTCTGGCCAATTGTTGCCATGGAGAATGTGAGCTCAGATCTTCCAAAAAGTTCAGAGAAGCTAAAAATCAGAATTTCGAAATAAAATCTCCTGGCTTTTCAATACTGACAACTGAGGCTTTTAAAACATTTACAACCGGGACCCCTGGGTGACCCAGCGGTTTAGCGCTGCCTTCGGCCCAGGGCGTGATCCTGGGGTCCCCGGATCTAGTCCCGCGTCGGGCTCCCTGCATGGAGCCTGCTTCTCCCTCTGCCTGTGTCTCTGCCTCTCTCTGTGTTTCTGATGAACAAATAAAATCTTTTTAAAAAAATCAAACATTTACAACCATCTGTGGGCTGAGTAGCATCTCTTCCCAGCCCGCATCCTGGTTCCGTGACTCTGTGCCGTGGCTTTACACATGCTGGTCCCTCAGCCCGGTGCCCTTCCCTGCTGTTTCCTGGCTGAAGCATCCCATGACCTCCCAGGCTTCGCTCCCCACTGTGACCCCATGACATGCTGCAGAGCTCTCTCCCCTTGGGCTTGTCACTTTGTATAGTGAGGGTCCCCAACTAACCTGGGGACCCCGTGCAGGCAGGGACTGGGTCTGCTTCCATCCTGGAGCCTTGGGCCCCCAGCAGCTGGCCAGGCACAGAGCAAGTCCTGAGCTTTCCTATCACAAATGAAGAAAGCAGGCAGGAGGAGGTTGGAGGAATTTCCAAGCCTGGAGAAGAAGCTCGGCCGGCCCTTATGAGAGGCTCCTTGGTATCTCTCCTCTTGTAGATACGGGCTTAGGGGGAAAAACTATGACCACTTCTGGCAGTCAAAGGTTCAGATCCAGGCTGCACAGCTTATAAGCTGTGTCACCATTTTTTTTTTTTAAAGCTGTGTGACTGTTGCCAAGTTCCTTCTCCTCTCTGAGCCTGCAACGGATGTGAGTTACAAAGGGTTCAGCAGGCCCAGCAGAAATCCTTCTGGAGATCCTACTAGAAATCCTTCATCATCCGACTTCAGATAGATGCAGAAATAGCCACATGCCAGTACTGGAGGGGGCTTGGGTTCAACCACTTCTCTTCACAGATGGGGAGCCACAGCCCAAGGGTGGAAAGAGCTCTGTCCGGGCGCCGCTCAGAGGGTTGGTAGCTAGTACCGCGTTTCAAATTCCCTTGGAAGCAACCAGGCTTAGCAGAGTACTTGGCCCAAATGCACATGAACATTTTTAATGTCCTGTCCCTTCCGTCCTAACTTCTTCATCGTTCAGCGGGAAATCACTGTCATGAACTCCCCCAGGGCACCAGGATCCCCAGGGGATTAGCTCTCAGCTCTGCTGAATTGTGTGCAGTCGCATCTTCTGTTCCAGAATGGATTCACTGAGTCGGAAGGGCCCTTGAAAGCCCAGACTGGCAGTGCCACCGCAACCGTGTCGCAGGGGAAATGGGGGCACGGCACTTAGACGGGATGTAACGCGTCCAAGGCGCTCTGAAGCTGGTAAAGGAATTGAAGACGGTGGGCAAGGGGCTGGTATTGGTGATCTGACCCACAGCAGCCCCGCCCCGCCCTGCTGTCCAGGGGGTGACGGCCTCCCTTGAGGCCTCGGGGCCCATCCAGAGCCTACAGTCAAGCTGGCCCACCTCGAACTCTTTCCTCTAGAAAGAGACGGTTGAGGGGCGTGATGGAGAAATGAATGGAGGCTGGCGCTGAGGTGTCTGGCTTCGGAGGCCCTTGAGCTAGTGGCACCATCATCCCTTTGCCCTCCTAAAATGTTGCCACCTTGGCGAGGGCCCTACAGCTGCTTCTCCAAGTCAACCCTGCTCTGTAAATCAGGATCCTAAGGGCACTTCAGAGACTCTGGTGTATTTAGTAAGAACCAAATCATTGACACGATTCCTCCCAGGTTCCCCTACTGAGCTGTATGTCAAACGTGAGGACAGAGACTAGCTGCGCTACTGCTCATTGCTGTGACCCCAGCACCTGGCTCAAATCCACGTGGAGTGCCCATAACGTAGATGCGTTAAATGAACGAACAAAGATTTGAGAAGAAGAGCAGGTGTGTGTGAGATCCACGTGGAGGGGACGCTGGGTTTTGTGGTCTACCTGGGGGCCAGCTTGTCTTAGGAGATCAAATGGGGGCCCCATCCTTGTCCTCACACACGTCCATCTTCTGGGGACTCCATGTTTCTGGACCATGACGTGCTCTTCATCTGTTCTCCACACTTGGGATCGATCGGGTTAAGTTCACTTAACCTGCCACCTCTCCCAGGACCACTGACTCCTTCATTCTCTTACTAGACATTTGTTGGGCACCTACTGTGTGTCAGCCTCCACAGCGGGTGCTGGGTCTGCAGACATGAGTGAGACACCTGCTAGCGCTAGTGAGGAAGACACGCAAATAGGAGGAAGTGACAGGAGCACACGCGTCTACAGCTCTTACAGGGTGGCAGGAGTCATTCACTGCGCCTCATGTGCACTGACCCATTTAATGCTCAGAAATATGAGCGAGGTGCCATTACTATGCCCATTTTACAGATGAGGAAAGTGAGGCCCAGACAGGTTAAGTCACTTGTCCAAAGACCCACTGCTGGATTTGAACCCAGGCAGCTCCAAAGGCTGGGCTTGTAACCATCATCAAATCCTACCTTACAGACATGAACCTCAGGACAGGAAAATGCTGAGAGGAACAGGACTACCTCTGGCAGGGGGGTGGAGGGGGGCTGGCTGCCATCCCCGCACATTTGAACTAGACCTGGAAAGCACTATGAAAGCTCACTATTGCATGGGTAGGGTTTGTTTTTTGTCCAGCAAAGGAAGGGAGCAGGTCTTTTCAGGCAGAAGGAACAGAGTGTGAAATAGGTTCTTGGCAGGTAAATGAGGTTTTCAGGAGGTGTGAAAAACCTAGCACTGTTGCTGGCTGGAGGGAGCGAGAAGGTTCATGTGGCTAGAAAGCCGGGCACCTGCAGCTGGCGAGGGGAAGCGGGGGGCTGTGGTGCCCGGCAGCCCCCTCAGGGGGGACAGGGTTCATCCTGCACCTGGGGCCTCCACCTTATCATCAGACTTACCTGATGCAGATTCCTCAGCCCTGCCCCAAACCCAAAAATTGGAATCTCCAGGGAAACTTGCATTTTCACAACTGCCCCCAAGTGCTTCTTAGGAACAGGTGCCATGGGAGCAACTGCCCTGGGCAGAAATGGTCACAGACAAGAACAAAGGCAAAGCAAGTGGCCCAGATCTGTGACCACAGACACACACCAGACAAATGGTGGCCAGACAAATGACCTTGTTTTTCTGAACCCAAGTATCTTTCCCTATAAATGGAAATACTTGTCAGAGCAAATACTGCAGGAGGACTAAGTGAGCTAATGTCCCTCATTCGCCGGACATGTGCCGAAGACAGACAATGGGCTAGGCACTGGGGCTGCTGTGCAGATGTGGCGATGAGGCCCCTGTCCTCAAGACATCTCCATCCTAGTGGGGAGACGGTTACAGAGAAGGGTCCTGAGAGCGACAGGTGGCTGCGAGATGAAGTGGGGATGGGGGTGGGATGGGGTGAGAAGGCCTCTGCGGGCATGTGTGGGACGGGTCAGCACAGTGCCTGACACCTGCCAGGGGAGCCACCACAGGAGCTTCTGAAGCTAGGAGGAGGGGATGGGGGGGTGGGGGACAGGACCAAAACTGTCTTAGGAGGATGGATTGAAGAGAAGCTGGCCCTAGAAGCACCAGTTGCCATCCAGAAGCCACCAAAGAGCCCAAGCAAGGGACAAAATGCAGACGTGCTCCTGGCTGCAACTTCAGAGCGACAGGTGCTGGCTCGAGGCTGAGTACTGCTCAGAAGCCAGTTTGCAGGGCAGCAGAAACAGCATCACCGGGACCCATTAGGAATGCATATTCCCAGGCCCCACCCAGCCCTCTTGAGCAAGAAACGCAGAGGTGGGGCCTGGAAATCCGCATTTTAGGGAGTCCCCCAGGTGATTCAAATGTGAGCATCGGCCTGGATCTCACAGCCCCCAGGGCCCGGGTCTCAGATGTCTCCAAGCCACATACCCGCCTGGGTGCTCAGCGAGTTGGCATCGATATTTATTTCAGAAATATTGTCTGTTTCCATTTTAATAAAAGAAGCAGACTTGAGCAGTACTATATTGGATCTGATTTTGATCTAATAAAAATGCCAAGCTGCTCTGGACCCAGGGAAGTCTTCCTTGAAATTCCCTCTGCTATTTTGAGGGCAGCAGCGGCAGAGACCCATCCAGACGGAGCTCCCAGAAGCCACCTCTGCACCCGGCAAGTGACAGCCTCTTGCCCAGCCCGGCCCGGCCTTACAGACACACCTGGCAAAATCAAAAGCTTGTCTCGGGCATTGAACTTGACAGCTGCAATCAGCTGCAAGCCCCAGTTGCCCCCAGAAGGAAGATGCAGACACCTGGACCAGATGGCAGCATCACCTCCATCAAATGTCACATCTGATGTGCTCCCGAGCTAGCTGATGGCACTGCAAAGGCCCAAAGGCAAGTTTCAAAAGCAAACTCTTTCCTCAGGAAAAAGAAATTGTAGCAGAATCCATATCACGGTAGCCCAAGGAAAAAAAATAGCGACTTCCGGGGCAACTAAGATAACCACAAGTTCATGTAAGCATTTACGGAAAAGTGACTGCTCTGGTGGGAAATGGTGGGAGAAACTTGGGAGGCAGCAATTGAGCACCTGTTGTGTGCCACACACTGTTCTAGGCTCTCAGATCAGATGCAAACAAAACAAGACAGGGGGCCTGTTCTCCTAGAACAGAGGAGGCCACCAAACAAAAACTGAGTACGTAAATACAAAAAATAGTTTCAGAAAGGGACGGGTGCCATGAAGGAAAGAAAACAAAGTGATAATGAGGACAGTGGGAGAAGCCGGTGCAGTCAGGGTAAGCTTCTCCAAGCAAGCCGTCTTCTGGCTGAGACTTCAAGGTGAGACGAAGTGAGCCATGCAAGGATACAGAGGGAGAGCATTCCGGGCAGCGAGAGTGGCAAATGCAAAGCCCTGTGAGGGGATGTTTTGGATGTTCTAGAAAGAGAAAAGATGGGGGGGGGGGGGCTGGGTTGGAATGAGAGAAGGGAGAGTGAGAGGAGCTGAGGGTGGGGGTTTGGGAGCCAGAGCAGGAATGGCCTCGTACCCAGAGGAAGGAGGGAGATGGACACCCGAGCTGGGCTGTCTCCCCCAGGGGACCAGAGATCCCAGCAAGTCAGGGTGCCTTTCCACACCTCACTCGTTCCGTCCCCACAGAAGTCATCAGCCCTCCTTCCTGGGGCTGCAAACGGCTGAGCAGAGGCCCGCACACAGTAAGCCTTTAATAACGCGGGCTCGCTGACATTCCTCCTCCCCCGTTCCTCCTGCCCGATAGTCAGCCCACCACGAAATCCGAGCAGCTGTTCGGTGCAGAAATATTGCAAAACTCGACCAGGCATTTCCAAAATATTTTCTTGGCCAAAACCCCACGAGCAGCTAAGAGGCTGCATTTTGGAGATGGTGCTGTTTCCCCAGGTGGCCTGAGGAGGCTGCTTTCCTAGCCCACGAGGTCTGCGAGGACCAAGTCCACGTGTGGCTGGGCCCGGAGGCCCTGGACCCTGCCCGGCGACTGGTAGATGCCTGTGCCCGGCACGGGAGCCACCCACCGACATGCGGCAGCTCACACTGGTGGCCCAGGGTTTGGGCTCTGGGGCCAGAGAGGCTGGGTGCAAATCCCAGCTCTGCCTCACTTTCCCTGCCTGTAAAATGGGACGGTGTTTAGGACTAAGTAAGTGGATAAATGCAAAGTCCTCAGAACACACACCAGGACGAGATAGCAGCAGACCTGAGGGGGTGGGACTGAGTTTTTCTTGTTGACTATTTTTGTAATCAAGTCCAGGAATCTGTAGCGCTGTAGGACTGTACCAAGCTGGATCACCCCTGGCCAAAGATCTCCTCCCTCTCTGGCACCTGGCACTCACCGCAAGCCCGATGAGGGACCGTGCCTCTGCTGTCACACCGACCCCTGCACTGACCCCACTTCAGCTCTGGCCACACGATCCAGCCATAGTCAGGAGCTCTCCCGTCCAGGAACACGCCTGGTTCACCCCCGTATTCCAGAATCCAGCAGAGGCCCAGTCTAGAGAAGCATCTTTCATAAAGATGTGTTGAATAGGGGATCCCTGGGGGGCTCAGCGGTAAATTTAGCACCGCCTTCGGTCCAGGGCCTGATCCTAGAGACCCCGGATCGAGTCTTGCATCGGGTTCCCTGCATGGAGCCTGCTTCTCCCTCTGCCTGTGTCTCTGCCTCTCTCTCTCTCTGTGTCTCTCATGAATAAATAAATAAAATCTTAAAAAAAAAAGATGCATTGAATAAATGACTTTCCTGTGGCCACAGGAGCAGCCATGGCAGGGTAATTCAAGTGACCGAAGCCAACTCCTCTGACAGCTGACGGAAGCCTCCAGCGCCTCTGCTGGCCCCGGGGGAAAGACTGCTGTCCCCGGCAGCTGGGCGACCTGGTAAAAGACACACCTGGCAGAGGTGCCGTGGGATCTGAGGCCCCTTCCTTCCTGAGGCACAGGGAGGTGGCAAATCTCCGGGGGCCGCTGACAGCCCTGGGCAGTGCCGTCCTCACCTTCCCCCAGTCCCAGGGCGGTGCATTAGGATCGGCTGCTTCACTGCCTCTCCCCACCCGCAGCGTGCTCCCTGGAGGACCTCCTCAGCCTCAACCACCTCCCTTCCCAACTCTGACACCGTCCAACATCACCCGGACAAAGCACCGCAGCCCCACCAGCCTGTCCTCTCCATGCTGGGTGCTCGGGGCCCCCAGGCCCTTGACGGCTGGAGCAAGCTTTGTCCCCTGGGCTCCTGGCCGCCCGCCCTTGCTCCGAGCAGACAAGCAGATGCCACGGGTGCCCCCTCGGCCAAGCGGACTGCTGACCTCCACCTGCCCCAGGGGGATGCAGGCACCGCTCCGTGGCCCGGCCACCCTCAGGGCCCGAGCAGAGCTGCAGCCGTGGCTATGCGGGTAACTCCGGTACGTGTGCTCTGCACTGGCCGCCCCGGGCCCCTCAGCAGGGTTCAGGGCACTCGCCTCCATCTCCCTGCAGGGGCTGCCTCCCCCACTTCTACTTGTGTTTTCTGGGATCACCCAGACAGGTGCTTGCTGCTGAGTCCTTATCTCTGGACCTGCTCTGGGAGACCCAATGAAGACATTCTGATGAATCTTCCAGCAGAGAGCTCTTGAGCGCACCCGCTCTCACCTTCACCGCCGGAGGTCAGGCCGCGTCGCCTCTCCTGGGAATGGCTACGCCTGCACCTAAGCTGCCCGGCCGGCCTCTGGCCTCGCACCCTCCACCCCTTCCCCACAAGACAGATGGACGCAGGGACGCTTATGGCCGGATAGAGAGATAGATACGGGACAGACAGACAGCCGATACAGTCCCAAGTACAGACTAAAGGTAGAGATCGACACACAGACACAGATGAACAATCTGGGTAGGTCTCGTCCCTGCTCAGAATGGCCAGCCCCCTCCCACGCTCCTGCCCCTGTGCCCCCGCAGCCCCATCTCCTGCCTTCCTGCCTTCCCACTGCTCCCCTTGCTCCAGCCTCGCTGGCTTCCAGTCCTGGCTGCTCCTGCTTTGGGGACTTGGCGTTTGCAAGGCTCCGCCTGGAAGGACCTTTACTGGCTGGTTCTCAGTTTTTCAGGCTCCAGTCAAGAGGTGGCTCTGCAGGACCCTGCCCCATTCCCTCTTCCACCACACGCTCCCTCTGAGCACCTGACGGTACCTGAGGCTGTCTCGTTTCTGAGCCACTTCTTACTTTCTCCCTCCCCCTAGGCTGTGAGCCCCACAAGGCGGAGGCCTGTCTGCTCTGATTCACGGCTGGTCTTCAAGGGGATGGAAGATGGACTCTCTGCAGGCCGTTGACCCGCATGTGAGGGCACCCGATGCTCCTTTCGTGAAGGAATGCTGCTTGGCAGATGACTGGGTGCCAGGGCAGGGGTGAGGGCCGTGGGAACGGGGCTGGGCTCTGGGGGAGGGAGGTCTGCAGTTCCCCCAACCCTGGGCATCCTCATTAATTCCAGGGCTTGCTCTTAGAGCCAGACTGGGTCCCTCCAACTCTTTCTTCATCCTTGGGCTTCAGGGACTGGTAAGGTTGCCTGCCCATTCTGCAGGGAGTGTGGGGAGGCTCAGGCCCAAGCAGGAGCTGACGGTGCTTGAACACGTCAGCGTTCTCAGTCTTTATCCCTACTACGTGCTTCTCGAGCCTAAGGGATTTCTCCACCCCCACCTTCTCCATGCCCTGGGTCCTGAACCCCTCCTCCAGGAAGCCTTCACCCCAGCACAGACACCTGGCCTGCAATCAGTGGGTGAGCCCAGCACCCCCTGCGATGCCACCCCGCATTCCTCGGGTGGGTGACTCTTGTCTTGGTCATCTCACGGGGGTGGCACCTCCTACAGGAGCCTCTTCCTCCAGAGTGAAGACCAGACCTCTCCTCTTGTCTTCCCAGGCCCCTCACTCCGGGCTGAGCCACTTCTTGGTCAGTTCCCGGGATCATGGGATTTGGGGTTAAACAGACCTGAGTTCAAGTCTCCACTGTGTCCGTTCGGATATCCCCAGAGCCGACCCTGAGGGAGGAGCTGGAGAGTCGGGGAGATGTCAGGAGGTGCAAGGGAACTGGGTGTAGGGAGGGAAAGCAGCAGAGATGGGGAGGCCGCCAGCCCAGGGAGGGCTGTGAAGCCCGCCACACCGGTCTCTAGCCGTCCAGGGGACCATGCAAAACACATGCCTTGGAGCAAGCCCACTCCCGGGGACGCAGATACCGACCCCTGGAAGGCACGGGACCTTCCTAAAAGGTCTGAGAGATGTGGGTGGGGCGCAGAGAGAATCTGCTGGAACTGCCCTGCCACGAGTAGCAGAGCTGTGTGACCTTGGGCAAGCTACTCCACCTCTCTGAGTCCAAATTTCCTCACCTGCAAAGTGTGGTTCATAGTCCCAGTTGTCGGGGCTGGGGGCTGGCAAGGCCAGGAGACCAGGCAAGAAGAGCCTGGGGTGCCGTGGGGTGTGCGGGGGGCACGCGGGGCCTCGTGCGGGCTGAGCTGAGCTGCTGCTGTTTTAACTTTAACCTCATGTCGGCTGCTTTTCTGGCTGGAGCAAGGCCCTCTCTCTCCTTTCACCTCCCTTCTGCTTTCTGGTCCAGGCATTTGTTTTCCTAATCGGTGCCCTCGATTCTGTCTAGGGCGTCCCCCACAGTGAGGCCTATGAAGTCCATGCATTCTGGGCTGCCAGGAGCCTCCCCAGCCCAAACACACGTGGTCCACTGTCACCTCCCTGACTTGGCGAGTTGGACTGGGGAGCTGTTCCCTCTTCTGACCAACACCCAGCCCAGCCTGGCCTCGAGCTGAGGCTCGCTGGGCTGCCCTGAAACACCCAACGGCCCCTCACTTGCTTAGCATCCCATCTCCGCCATGAGAGGACCAAGGCTGCCGTGTGCAGAGGACATGCTACACCACGATGCCAGCCTCAGTTTCCCCATCTGCAGAGTGTGTCTGTGGGACCAAGCAGGGGCGCAGGGAGAGATTGGACTGGCTCATCTCCAGGCTCCCCTCTCCTCGGACGGCCCGGGCTCCTGCAGACGAGGCCACTTACGGGCAGGGTATCTCTCGTGGCGACAGTCTAAGCGGAGGTCCTCCTCGTGCCCATCCCCCTTCTCGATCCTGGAAAGAAAAGGACCCAACAGCCTGTGTGAGACGGTGCAAGCTGAGCTGGCACAGACCCAGGACCCAGAAAAAAATACAGCCTTTTTTCCCTTTGGGAACACTGTGCAAAGCCACCCACGCCGCCGCCACCACCACCGCATGGGCGCTTTACCACAACCCTGTTAGATGGACACCATTATCTCCATTTTGTTGATGGAGAAGCTGAAGCATCAAAAGCTAACGTGACCAGCCGAGGGTCACACAGCTAAGAAGTTAGAGGCAGAAGAGGGATGCAAACCTGCGTGTTCTCAGAAAAAGAGGTTCCATTACGTGCAAGTGCTAGATTAGAAATGATGGTTTGATGAAAAAAATTATACGCTGATACGCACAAAAGATTATTTGACAGAATATATACCAAAAGGCCAATGGTAACTGACCCTAGATAAGGAGGATAGAGGGATTAAATCTGGAACCTTCTTTTTGCTTACCTCTATCCTCTGATTTGGGGGCAACGGACTCCTAATAACTGTGTCACTTTTCTTAACTAAATGAAAACACTTCCTCAGGGCATTTCTACATATAAATAAAGCCACGTCTTCTGACTTCTGGCACCGAAGGTTGGAAGGTTGGAAGGTGGCTCCTTCCCACCAACACGTGCAGCTTCCTTCTCCTCTGGCGTCTCAAGATGACTACAGCTCCTGAGGGGGCTGCAACGGTGTGGCAGGGATGCCAAGCACAGAGCAGTGGCTGACAAGGGTCTGGGTGGAGGCAGCCACAGACCTAGACCCTCGCCCTCACCCCACCACAGGTGGGGCCCGGGGAACGGGCGGGGCCATGTTCCCACACAGAGCTCGTCCCTTCGTAACCCGAATAAGTCACGGAGCTCCACGTGGTCCAGGTGTGCATCACCTTTAGAGGATCACAATCTGGAATCTGGTCCCCAGAAGTAGAAACGATTCCAATCATTATCATATCTGCTGAGCAACACCAGAAGTACTCCCAATTCTGTATCTGTGGCCGCACGGTTTTATATCTCTTCAATTCCTCTTTGCCTTTTTAAAAAGATTTTATTTATTTATTTGAGAGCGGGAGTGAGTGGTGGGGAGGGGCAGAGGGAGAGGGAGAGAAGCAGACTCCCCACTGAGCAGGGAGCCCAATGCGGGGCTCCATCCCAGGACCCTGGGGTCATAACCTGAGCCAAAGGTAGATGCTTAACCGAATGAGCCACCCAGGCGGCCCTCCTCTTTGCCTTTTACTTGCTCTGCGTTCCTCCATCACCTCTTCTTTGCACTGATACCCTCTCTTCTCTCATGGAGGGAAGTCTCAGGCCTCGCCCAAGAAACTGCCCCACCCCTGTTTTCTGATTCTTCCCATCACGTCTTACTTCTAGTTGCCCAGCTGTGTCCAGAAGTGTGGGGCTGGAGAAGGAGACGTGCGGAAGGTGATGGATGACAAGCAAGCAATGGCATCTGGCATTGCCAGGAGAAGGGAGGGAAACACTCATGCACGGAGCCTTTCGCCCCCCTCGGATTGCTCATTCATTTATCCGGCACGAATGTCCAGAGGAGCTGCCCTGGGCAGTTCACTCCAGATGCCGTGTGCACCATGGAATGTCTACCTCAGCTCTGCCCTCGGAGAGCATCCAGTCCAGTAGGAAGACAGTGTGCACACCAGTCAGGCAACAAGTGCGGTGTAACGCCGCCCGAGGTTGCCCACGCTGCCTGCACCCAGGGGCTAGGCGCAGGCTTCCCAGGGAGCAAACTCTGAACATGGTGGTGGTTGTTCGTACAAGATTTTCTGTGGCCTGGGTGGTCCCAGATGGCAGAACAAAGCCCCAAGGGCTGAAGCTGTAAGAAGGCAAGTGTGCTGTAGAAAGCTGATGCTGTGGGAAGGTTCCACACAAGGAAAGGTGTCCTTTTGTGGGGGGGCATCTTTTAGTAGAAACATCTTTGTTATTTTCCTGATAGCTCTTTGTTATTAAAAGACAAAAAAACCCAAAAAACATGTCCCACTCATAGATCAGAAGTCTCCTTATAATGACACCTCCATGTGGTGGCATCATCACTGCTAGGAGTTTAGTGTTTATCTTTTCAGAATTCAAACTTTTGAAAAAACATATACAGCCTCAAATTAAATATGCTTTTGTAACCTGTTTTTTTTTTTTTCTTACCCACAAATTTTCCACATCGTTCTATGTCAGGACACATCTCATTCCCCTTTTTCCTCGTATTGCATGTGAGAGAATAGTTAATATTCAATCCGCTACTGACAGACATTTGGGGGTTGTCCAGTTTTACATTCCTCCAAGTAGTGCTGCCTGTATGTCCGGCAAGTTGCTGAGCTCCCCATCCCCAGAGGTAATCAAGGCTAGGGTTCCACCCATCATGAAATGGCAAACACTGGATGGAGACTGGACCAGGTAATGGAGCCCATCCTCGTGCCAGAGCGCCCTCTCCCAGGCCATGCCCAGGGACTCTGGACCAACGGATGCCTGCCCTGCCCGTCCCATATGGGCTTTGCATACCCTCCTGTGTCTCCCAGCCTTAACTTTGAACTGATTCATCGATCTACCCAAGACTCCCAGTTCTCATGGCTTCTTATCTTCTGAAATCACCCTCCTCTCGGCCTCATGCTGGGCTCCTCCTTGGGCTCTGTTGGGAGTCTGAGCTCTGGGGAGGGGAGCCAGTGAGCAAAGGAGCTGGTGTTTAAGGAGAGAAACAGCCCCACCTTGGTCTGGTCCCTCCCCACCCCTGGTCACGGAGACCTGGTTGCCAAGAAGCCCAAAGCTCAATAGTTAACGTATCAATGAACACCTGCCAATCAGTGAGCGTGGGCTTGGGGGCCACGGGCAGGACTCAGAGGGGCCTCTGCCTCCAGAAGCTCATGCCTGTTATGCACATAAACAAATAATCATAACTTACTATGCTAAGTTTTAGGCCAGAGAGTGTTAATTAAGCAGGTTGGAAGGGTGGACACCTGCCTGGTACAGGTATTGGCAAACTTCTCCCAGAAAGGTCTGGGTAGTTACGACATGAGGCTTCTCTGTCACCGACCACTCAGCCGCCCTTGTGGTCCACAAGCAGCCGCAGACACTGTGCAAACCAACGGGTGTGTTCACTAGACGTTTATTCGCAGCAGGTGGTGAGCCAGATTTGTTTTTTGGGAGACAGCATGTAAATCCCTGGTCTTAACAGTGGGTCTCAACTTGGGAGGCCGGCTGAAGTGACCTGGGGAGTGCAGCCAGGGCTGAGAGCCACCTGTCAGGACCAGCAGGGGCTTCGGGGACCGGCAGCCTGCTGGAGGCCACCTGACCTGCTCACTTCTCAGGTTGGGGGCTGGACCCACACTGGTCGGCCCGTCCTTCTGCTGCACCGTGTGGCCATTCTGGAAAGACCTGTCTTGTGCAGCTCACCCGACTGCTCAGAATCCCACGATCTAGAGGTTTCTCTGTGGCAACGGCACAGGATGGTAAGCATGACGGTGAAGACCAGCACCACTGCCCCGCCGATGGTTGTGAACACCAGTGCCGGTACCTGGCACAGAGCGAGGGCTCCTAGCAGGTTAACCACCACTACTTCTAAATTCGCTTGTCGATCTTCCCTGGTACGTTTTGAAGTCTGAGGGAAGAGGACAGAGTTTATCTCGCTCTGCCCTTGGAGACCTCAGGGTCGAGCCCGGTGCTTGGCACCAGGCACCCCCAAGAACGTCAGCACAGAGGGAGGGGGAAGGAAGGAGTAAAGGCAGCCTGAGGCTGAGAGTAGCCTGCATGGGGTTCCTTTCTTTCTGCATGGAAAGAAAAGGAACAAGGGCAAATGGCACTGGGTGACAATTATATTTGATTTGAACTGTGATTTCCTGCAGGAAATATTATGTGCTTTCTAAAGACAGGTGTTTTTTTGTTTGTTTGTTTGTTTTTTGTTTTTTGTTTTTTTTTTTTAACGGTGGTGCAAGAAAGTACCCACAACTCTAAGTGCGTGCCTTGAAGGGTAAATGGGCGGTGGCGCCGGGATGCATGCAGTGCTCAGCAGGGGCGGCAGGTGGGCAGCGAGCACCTCTGTCCTCCGTGAACCCGCTCTGTGCTTCCCTCTGCGGCTGTCGGGCATCTCCTCTGAAAGCTGCTTGAGTCTAACCACGTCCTGGTCACCTGCAAGCCTGATTTCCTCCTCTGATCAACAGGCGTAATATCGCGCCTGCCTCTCGGGGTGGCTATAGGATTTTCTTTTTTTTAAGATTTTATTTATTTATTCATGAGAGAGAGAGAGAGAGGCAGAGACACAGGCAGAGGGAGAAGCAGGCTCCATGCAGGAAGCCCAACGTGGGACTCGATCCCTGGTCTCGAGGATCATGCCCTGGGCTGAAGGCGGCGCTAAGCCACTGAGCCACCCGGGCTGCCCTGGTTATAGGATTAAATGAATGAGTCCGTGGGAAGTTCAATGTGTCTGTGGAGTTCTCATCACGTCATTATTACTATGGTCATCATCAGCCTTATCTCCGGGGGGGGGGGCGTTATGGTCTGTCCCCCTGTGACTCCACCCCATACAGTTTCTGATGTGGAAGGATAGTGTTTTAGCATGTTCACCAGTTCCCATCCCCTCGCCCCCCCCAAAAGCCACACACACACACATACACACACCCTTTCTGCCACTCTGACTGTTAGACCTGAGCCATGTGCTACCTCGGGGAAAGGGGGTGTTTTGGAAGAAGCAGAGAAAGGGCTTCAAGGCATTGAACACCTCTGGATTCAGGGCAGGGCGCACCCGCAGCGGGTCACACGCAGCCTTCGCTCCTAGGAGAGACAGTCTTCCCCAACTGGGGACAAGGAGAGTCCACGCAGAAGCTCGGCTGGTGCCCAGCGAGGAGGATAAGCCTGGGTGAGAATGAGGAACTGCGGTATCTGCTCTGACTTTCAAGTGAGAGCAAAATACACTTGTATAAATCGTCCTAATCCTCACCATTTGGGGTCCTTTTGCACCTGTTCAGACCTGTACCCCAACCAAGGCTCCTGCTGCCATCAGTACCATCATCCCCACTTTACATATGGGGACACCAAGGCTGAGGTAGCCCCGGGACTTGTCCCAAGCTGAGCGGTGTGGTTCTGGTGAAGGTGAATGGCTGGCCCTCCAACAGAAGGCAAGAGCCGGCCTTTGCGGCCTCCGTGCGTACGCCCCTTGGCTGATGTGAAGGTGAGAGTGTGACGTCACTGACCGAGGAGCCGCACGCTGCTCCCCCCCACCTCCCCCGAGCCAACACAGGCTGGCTGCAGCTAGCGCCGGGCTGCGGTCTGAACTCAGCCTTACGGTCCCTGTACCTGGAGTGTCCTCCACTGCGTCCTGCAGATTCCCCGGCCCCCAGGGGACTCGCAGGCACACCCGCCCGGGCTACACCTGCCTGCGTCGTGAGGTCCTGGAGGGAAGTGGGGAACATCCAGTTCCGGCCCTCAGAACTGCCAGCAGATGTGCAAACAGCTGTGTCTGGTGTGACTGCACGGTAACAGCCACCACCCAGTGACCCAAACTTCCATTCCAGCTGAGACTGGCTATTGGTTCTTTTTTGAGAGAAGAGATGGATGGAGGGAAGTGACGGAAGCAGAGAGGCTCTGAGGGCTTGAAGGTGGCCCAGAACCACTGCCCTGTCTCCTCAGGAGGCCCCCCAATACCTGCCCGCCTGATTCCAGGGCCAAACGTGGCCACCGCGGGTCACGTCAGCACAGCCAGGGGCTCCATCAGATCTTCTTTCTGCTGTGAAAGCAGCCCCAGGGCCTCCCCAGCACAGCCCTTCCAGAATGTTCTCCATTCCCGTGGTCCTGCGGGTATCATCCTCAAAGCCAGCCCCTCTCTCATGGCCACAGGCTGGCTTCTGTTTTCCAAACTTCCAGTCACTTCCTAGTATGTACTGGCAGTCTGGGCTGTGCATGCTCCTCAACCTGTCTGACAAAGGACTTAGGTTTCCCCCCTTAATTTCCAATCTACCTTGGACTAATTTTTTTTTTTTTAAGTAAAATACAATAAAGGGATGCCTGGGTGGCTCAATGGTTGAGCATCTGCCTTTGGCTCAGGGTGTGATCTTGGGGTCCCAGGATCGAGTCCCACGTTGGGCTCCCTGCATGGAGCCAGCTTCTGCCTCTGCCTGTGTCTCTGCCTCTCTCTCTCTCTCTCTCTCTGTGTGTGTTGCTCATGAATAAATAAATAAAATATTTTTAAAAAGCAAAATATAATAAAAATGAGTTACTGGAAGAGGAAATGGAAAAAACCACATAGGAAAGCAAGCTTGGGTGTCCCAGCAAGCTCAGCCATCTGAGAGCTTCCAAACTTCTACTTCAACTCCTGTCCTCACGTCACTGTGGATGTTTGCAAACGGGCCCTGGGTGGGGGAGGCCACACTCTGAGGGGTGCTGGCGGGTAGGGCCTTCCTTGATCCACTGGGCATGTCCATCTCCCCAAGCCGCAGCGGGACTGCATCTGCTCCGACCTGACCATTCCTGAGCTGGGCAGTGCCCCGAAGTCCCCCAAGCGGCCGGTCTGCTTCAGCAGATCTGGGGCAGGGCCTGAGAGTGCATTCTAACCGGTTCCCAGGATCGCACTGGGGAGCCAGACGCTGGACCCTCGGCTTCGGGCACGCGTGGGGCTCCTCTAAGCTTTGGCCGCGTCGTCCTCGTGTCCTAGGCTGTGACCCAGTGGACCCAGGCCTCCCGTGTCCCCCTCTACGGTCCCAGCTACACGTAGGCAACACCATGGTGGCCGGAGGCCCTCTGGCCAACTCCCCCCCACTTTTCACGTCCCCTCCAGCTGGCTGGTATTTAGGAGAAAATGGGGGAGTTCAGGGAGCGGCCGTTCCTTCCAGATGTTCTCCTGCTTCCCTCTGATCGCTCTGCACTCCACAGCCCATCTGTGCGCTCAGCTTTCCCCGCACGCCGCGCTGGCCGCCGTCTGGTCACGGAGCAGCCGAGGGCCTGCGTCTCCGCGGGGTCAGCTCTCATTGCTGGGGGCCGCGCTCCTCTGCAGAACACACGGCGATTCCAGGGGACCCGCGCGGAGCGGGGACGGGCGCGGGCGGCGCTGAGAAGGGATACGCGGGCCGCGAAAGCGGATAAAGGCGGGCCAGGGGGTGCTGTGACCGAACACGTCTCAGAGGCTCCACATCTAGGGGACAGTCGCAGAGGACAAAGGACACAGGGATTCCGAAATGATCCATTTGCAACGGAATACAGGCTGGAATTAAAAGGAATGTTGGCGAATCGATGGCTCTAAGTAGGAAATTAAGATTCTGGAACCTCATATCAAAAGCGCCATTCCAGGACAGGGGGAAATGAATGGGTTTTTTTTTTTTTTTTAAAGATGCTTTTTGTTTCTTTGTTTCTTCCTTTGTTTCTTTGTTTCTTTCTTCCTTTCTTTTTTCTTTCTTTTGTTTTTTGCTCTTCCCATCTTATGAGTAATACACCACGATTGGAAACATTCGGGGAAAATAACAGCGAAGAACAATACCCATCCACGTTGTCAACGCCTTTCCTGACTGCCATGTGCAGTTGAGCTTTCTCTCTCATTTCTCCAACACTCGGTTTTTAACCGACACCTCTAGATGTGAGCACTTTGAGATAGAACTGCACGGGTGGGAAATTGCGACTTAGAAAACGAAATAATCATTAGCACACGTGGCACCCCCGCCCCACCCTCTGCAGCCTCTCGGGGGCTCGAGACTTGGTTTATCTCAAAAGCACTTTCCTCGGCCTAATACAAGAAGGTGAGTACGCCGAGGCGTGGTGCTTCTCAGCTTGGCTAGGGAAACGGTGGGCAACAGGTCACACAGGCAAGCCCACTGGCAGCTCCCAGAGGGCATAGGTCACTTGGCCTAAATGACTGGCCAGTGACCTGCCAAGAAGCTCCTTGCAAGAGGCTTTCTTCTCTGCTCTTCATCTCAGTCACTCTCGTGAGGAACGAAATAGGGGAGTGGACATGGGTCCCTGTCCCATGGGCCTTGCCGAGTAACTGCAGGGTTAGAGCTGAGTGTCTGGGGGATGGTTCACGGGGCAGTTACTTGACGGAGAGGTATTTGTCTGCCTCAGGGTCAACGCTGCAGGCACCAGCTGAGGGCTGACCGTCAACAAGGCAGAGCAGGGGACACCCCAGGCAGAGAGGCCAGCGGTCCAGCAGCTGCACGCAGGCAGAACCACCCGACTGGGGAACCATGAGGGTC
Source organism: Canis lupus baileyi (assembly GCF_048164855.1). Taxonomy (NCBI): domain Eukaryota; kingdom Metazoa; phylum Chordata; class Mammalia; order Carnivora; family Canidae; genus Canis; species Canis lupus. The sequence goes on from NC_132845.1 coordinate 58,762,037, forward strand.
CAGGGGGTGCTGTGTGTAGGGGAAGGGGACCAGGGCCCTCAGTGAGGCTAGGCGGTGGCGGGGCCGCATAGGTGATGGTGAGAAGCTGTCCCAGAGCCATGGGAAATCACTGAGACATTTTAGGCAGGAAGCTGGGGAAAGAGGTGGCACAGTGAAGGGGTATCCTGCTGGGGGGGCACAGATGGGAGGGGTGAGGCCAGATGCATGAACACCACGTAGGGCTCCCAGGGGCGCAGGACCACAGGGGGACAGAGAGACAAAGCGAAGGGACTGGCTTTGGTGGAGACCATCATGAGTCAGTCCTGGCCATGCTGATTTTTGGTGACTCTGAGAATGTAAAGCAGAGGCGATAATGAGGCAGATGGATATGGAGCCAGGCTGTCAGGGGTGGACGAGGATGTGGGAGTCCTGGCACACATGTGGCCACTGAGACTCATGTCAAATGGGGACAGAAGAGGGCCCAGAAAGGGCCCCGGGAGCATGGCCATTTAACAGAATGGGGGAGGAGAGGAGTGGCTGTTGGGGCTGAGGGAGGACGGTGTGTGTGCAGAGTGTCAGGGCCCCTGGGAGCTGTTTGGGGCAGTGTGTGTGTGGGGGGGGATGGTAGACAGTGACAGAGAGGTAACAAAGTGGAGACAGCCCTTCCAAGAGTTTCCCTACAACAGATGGGAGGGAGCAGACAGCAGAGAGCCCCCCTCTGCACCAGGCAGGGAGATGGATAAAGAGGGGGCTCAGGCCCTCAATGGTGTAGGAGTCATTCAGGTCTGTGCCCATCATTCAGGTCTGTGCTCAGGGTCGGCCTCGGGGCCTAGGGAAGGCTGTGTGCCACCCAGGAAGGAGGCGGGGGGAGGGCTCCTAATCCACGGTCTCATGCTGGTAATATTAAATTCTCTGGGGCCACCAGCCCCCACCCCCAACGCTGTGGGAGGAAGAGAGAGAGCAGAGACCCAGGTCCAACTTCCGCTAATAAATCACCCAAACTGCTCAGATTTTCCTAAATACACTTGTGTGATCCCCCTCCTGGCCTCTGCTCGTGCTGTTGCCTGGGCCTGAGAACGCCTTCTCTCACCCGCTGCCCATCTGGCTGGCGAGCAAGGCACGTGTCTCTAAAAACTTGGCTCAAGGGTCTCATCTCTGAAAGCCCTTTTATCCGCCAGCTGCCCTGGGGTGGGCCTGGGCCCTCCGCCTGCTGTCACCTCCAGGAGACCCCATGGCTGCACTGTTTTGCTGTGCTCAATGGACCCCGAGCCAGGGGTACGACAGGTGACAGGCGAGCCTGGGGGACTCCCAAGGCAGATGCTCCTCCTCTAGTGAGCCTGGGGGACTCCCAAGGCAGATCTCCTCCTCTAGCCCACTGACACCGTGCCAGAGCAGGGGCACAGGGGGGCCAGACCTGCAGCTTTCCCATGAGAAGCAAAAATCTTGACGTTTTAACACAAAATCTCCTGATTTTTAAAACTCAGCCAAAATTTAAATATTTTTAAACCACCAAACAGAGCACATCTTTCAGCAGGATTCTCCGAGGGCTGCCAGCTTACAGCACCTGCTGTGCCCCTTTCTCAGGCAGGGAGCATGTCCTCCTTGCGCTATACAGAGGGAGGTTTCTGGCAGGGGTGCAGGTAGGGAAAGGGAGGCCCCCCTCCCCAGTTTTACAACCAAAACCTCACTGCATTGTCTCATGTAATCCTCAAAACGAAACCGCAAGGAAGGGTGCCAGTCCATTTTCCAGGCAGGAAAGCTGAGGCTCTAAGAGAGGACGTGACCTACCTGGGGACCCACAGCTAGTAAACCGGGGAGTTAATTTCAACCCTGGTCCACTTGTTAATGAGCGCATCCAGGGTTAAATGAGTGCACGCAGGCCAGACCCAGGAACACCGGGTGCGGGACGGGAAGCACCGTACAGCTCTGCATGGTGAGGAACGATGTAATTTTTATGGATAGTTAGTAACATGACTTATTGAGCCCCTGAGGCTGCAGGTGCCAGGACCCAGTGGAAACCAGAAAGACCACTCCCTGCTTTCTCTGGCGGCGTGCATGGTGTGCACACGTGCACGTGGGAAGGAGGCAGACACAAACAAGGCAGGAAAGGGGTTAATAGGTAAATCCAGTTCAGGGAGTAGGACACTCCACTGCTGAGAGCACAAGGTGAGGGCGGGTGATCTGATTCCCCAGGGAGGATGCCACCAGGGGAGCAAGGCAGTCCTCCCTGGAAGCTCGGGGACTTTGGCTCTCCCACCCCTGTGGCCTTCCCCAGGGAGGCGGCATGTCTGTTCCGTGCAGCTCAATTCCTGCTAGAGTCCAATCCAACAAGTCTGGCTTTTCTCCACAAGATGTTAAAGCAGATCCCAACATTAAGCATGCAAGAAAGCCAGGTCTGCAAATATTTACCTTTCATTCAGCAGCTTCTGACCCTCCCCTCAGGAGGCCCCATTAAGATGCCCTCTGCGGGGACAGCAAGCAGGGTGACTGGGAGCGCTTAATTCCAGACGTTTCTCAGACCTGGCAAGCCTGCTCAGAGTCAGGGGGAGGCTCCCCGGCCCCGCTCCACACGCATGCACAGTGGCCCCTTCCCATGCACACACGTGCGGGCACACACACGCACACCTGAATTGCAAAACCCCTGAAGACTTCAGAATCTGCCCAACTTGTCCTGAGACTTGCAACAGGAGGGGGGTGGGGGGTTGGTGACAGACTAGTCCCTTCCTGCTGCATCAGCCCCCGCAGGGCAGGGCGGCACCTTGTCCTCAGTCAGGAGCACAGTGGGCAGGCCTGGATGAAGTGAGACCCACAATTCCAGGGACAGGAACGGCAGGGCCGGTGGGGAGGCCCTGCACCCTCTCCCAGGGCACCACACCCGCCCTCACACTGCAACAGTCCCACAGACTCCCCTCACTCACCCATGCAAGCCCGGCTCCCACCTCCATGCCAGGCAGAGAGGCTGCTGACCAGTCCTGAGAGCCCACATGTCACGACACTGATTGTGGCCCGCTTCAATCCCAACTCTGGCATTTACCGGCTGTGGGACTTTAGGCAATTTACTTTACCTCTCTGTGCCTTGGTTTCTCATCTATGAAACGGGGACCCAAGAAGAGTACTTGGCACGGGGCAAGCACCATATGCCTGCTGTGGTTAGTAATACAGTTACTAGATTCCTAAGATCTCAAAATGCCGTCTCCTAAGCTAATCACCTAATCATTACCGAGCTTGATATTTCACATCAGCATCAGAGAAACAGACTCACTGACACAAAATGCAGTACCGTGCCCAGGATGTTACCTGGGTTTTCAAAGTGTGACTTCCCAGGATGCTGGTGGCTCTGGGCTCTCCCTCTGGGGGTCAGAGGACACTGGCCCAGACAGAGCCTTGCCCCAAATCACACAACAGTGAAGTGACAGGCCTGGAACACCCACGCACTCCGAGTTAGGCCCCCCAAACCCCTGCTCCTTCCAGGGCACACCCCACCCCTCAAGGAGTAGGGGGTATAGGCAGGTGGGCCCCTCAGATCTCTCCCCTGGTGTCCATGGCTGCAGTTTTGAGGACACTGGCCACTGCAGAATTTGAGCCCTGCTGCTTGCTGCTGGGCCACTTGCAAACCTGGGCAGAAAGAGATCCATGCACTCTGAGCTCTTTGTAGGGAAGGCACAAAAAAAAAAAAAAAAAAAAGAAATTAGAACAGCCCAGCTAAGCTGAAATGCTCTCCTCAGAGAGGAAGGGAAATAAAATTTGATGAACCTCTGCATAATGTTCAAGTTATGAACGTGTAAAGTGATATGCTGCACATATGCTGGGAACCGTTCGTCTGCCCCCACATGGCTGGGGCCTGAGCTGATAGGGACAGTTTCAACCAGGGCCCCAGAAAACAGCAACTTCTCGCTGATGGAGAACTATGAGGTCCTGTTTTCTGCCTCAGCAAAACAAGGTTGCCCGTGGCTGCCTCAGGCTCTCTTGCAGCCGAGCGGATGGCTGAGGACACAGTGTTCAGGGGCGGTTTTAGACATCAAGCTGTCTATACGGCTCCTATAAATGTTTCCTGAGTGCCTACTGCAGGTCCCGTCCTATGCTGGTCACTGCCACCTGCCCAGAGAGCACGCTCTGTCCACAGCCATGGGCACCCTGTTTGCCTGAACTCCCTGGCCACAGCTGCCTGGTCCCCAGACTGGACACCTGACCTGGGACTCTGGCATGGGGGTGCTGTGAAGCTGAATTTGCCCAATGATGATGAAGTTTGAGCTGAAAGGACATGAGACAGCCAGGCCTGAGGTCTCCAGAGAGAAGGACTGAGCTGGTTACGCAAAGAAAAATAAAAAAGCACCCACTTGGTGCCTGGCCTAGATGTAGGCGCTCAGAATACAGCGGGGAGCAAGACAGTGAAGCCAAGTCTATCACAGCGCTCACAGCCTACAAACTATCAAACAGATAAACAGAATAAGGTCAGGTTGTGTAGGCGCTCCGAAAAAACAGTGACTAGGACAGAGTGCGTGGGACCAACTGAGACCGAGTGATTAAGGAAGTCCTCTCCAAGCTGATGATGTTCAAGCTGAGACCTGAGTGAGTGCTGCTGGCAAGAGCACAGCAAGGGCCGGGGCCCCAAGAGGGGTTGAGCTTGCGGTGTTCAAGGGACAGAAAGGAGACCTACATGGCACAGGACAGATGACAGGGTGTGTAGCAGTCAGAGAGGTTCCTGTGTGGCCTCCATCATGTGACTCCTCAGCTTGAAACCTTTCCACTGCCCCACAGAGTCCAGCTCCTCAATGCTACCCAGCTCCGCAGCATCCTTCCCCTTTTCCTCCTCAGATTCTTGTCATCAGTCCTGACAACCTTTCTATTCTCTGCCATTAAAAGGTATCATTGCATATCCAGTCAGCTCCCCTAGAATCATACCCTGTGATAAGAATTTGGGTATGGGTAGTTTACTTAGGAGGTGGTCCCAGGAAATATGCTAACTATGTGCCTGTCTGTCCTTCCATTTGTCCATTATCCACCATCCATCCATGCATCCACAAATGCATTCATTCATCTATCTTTCCACCTAACCATCCAACCATCTACCCAACCATCCACCCACCCAACCATCCATCCATCCACCCCCCAACCCAACCGTATATATGTACATATACCCATCCACCCATTCATCCATCCATCTATCCAACTATCCACCCATCCATTCACCCACCCAACTATACATACATACACCCAACCATCCATCCACCCATTCATACACACACAATTTATTGGCACTTCTATTCCCAGCTAGACTCTGAGGACTCAAGTGATCAGATGTAGTCCCTGATCTTGAGGGACTCTTCCACTTGTCATCAACAATCCCACTGCTGGGTCCTCTTTTCACTCAATGCTGTGACAGAGCCCAAGAAGGAGACCACAGTTCATTCTCTGTATGCCCCTAAGAAGCATGAGGCTAAATAGCAAACACCCAGACTCAGTTCTCTTCTTCTTGGGTTCTTGGGCTCTGATCACAAGGCAACCTCACGTCTCATAAAATATCAAAATGTCCCAGAAATTCCAACACAGTGGGGTCCAAACTCTGCCTCCCCCAGCCTGTCCCTTCTACCCCACTACCCCCTACTATGCTTCTGTGAGGTCATTCACTCTAGTTTTTGACTAGAGCCCTGTGGCCACTGAGGCCAAACCCCGGGGTCTGGATTCCCAATGGTGGCCAGAGGTGACCCCATGTGCACTGACCTCTCCCGGAAGTACCTGATGGCCTCAGGGTGTATGAAGGTCGGCTCCTCCCGGTAGCCCTGCTCAAAGACCTTGCGCTTGTGCCGGAACTCAATGACCGTCTTGGTGTAGGAGTTGAGTGTGGTGACAGAGGCTGCCATGCAGCAGGTAAAGGAGCCCCACGCCAGGCTGCCAAGAGACGAGGAGAGAGGTGCCACAGTGAGGGTGGGCAGGGGACAGGAAGCCCCCCTTCTCTCCCCTCCCCCTGCCAGACATGCATTCAACCCTGCACAGCTGCATCTTCTGGGCCAGACTAGAGCAGGTCCTGCTGTGGAGAAGACGAAGATCTGGTCCCTGCCCTGCTCACAGTCTGTACACTCTGACGCAGACATGACAAGAGTTCATCACTGGGAGGCAAGACAAGAGCGAGACCTTCCATCCGAGGGTGCCAGCCTCAAGGAAGGTCACCAGAACACAACTATGCTTCCATGGGGTCTTGGAGAACGAGAGAGCTTGCCAGCAGGGGAAGGGCATTGTGGGAAGAGGGAAGGGCGTGTGCAAAGGTGTGGAGGCGCAAGGCAGTAGGAACAGTCCAGAGACTGGCTGGGACGCTGGAGTGAGGGAGAGTGCGATTAGTTGGAGTTAATAATAGAGAAGCAGGGGGGGTCAGACACCCTAAAGGCTGGTTTCCGTGGGGGTTAAATTACCTCTGTTCATGTGTGACCTTGGGCAAGTTGCTTGACCTTTCTGCCTCTTATTCCTCATGTCATTTTAGGGGACATAACAAGCGCCAGCTCACAATGTTGTTGCCAAGATTGAAGGAGATGAGCCATTCAAAACATCTCAGAACAGCGCCTGGAGCATACAGTAGGCACCCAAGACAGGTTTGCTGTCATTACTACCGTCCGCAGTTTCAAGGTTCTTACTACCACTCCTGTCTGGCTTCATTTCCAAACTCTCCCTCTGAGAGATTAAGTTACAATGACCCGTGTGGCGTTCTGCTCCGCTCTTCCTCCAAGCACAGCTGGCCACTCTTGGCCACACTCACCTGATGTGTATGCGGAGCCAGCCAGAGCTGGAGCATCTTTTCTATCCACAACTGGAAAGAAGGAAAGGGGGGTGTGGGGCTCGGAGCTCAGCCAGCCAGGCTGCCAGGCTTCTCCGACCCAGGGTCCATTCGAGAAGTGGCCTCCTGCCTACTTCCTCTGGCCAAAACTGGGCAGTAACATTTAGAACCAGCAGTGGGGACCTGCCTGGCCCTGGTTGTTGTACCCAGTCTGGTGTCCAGGTCCCTGCTCCCCAGTGTCTGCCTTGATGACTGGTTTCCTCCAAATCAAGGGCTCAGTGCTACGGCCCTGTCTCAGGGCATCCAGCCTCCCCTTCTGCCAGCTACCTGTTGGTTCTCTCAATATCACCCCCCATGCGGTGCAGCCCACCTTCACACCCACTGCTCTTCTCTTCGTCAGCCCCAGGACACCCAGAAGGAAAGCAAGGGGAAGTATGAGAATTCAGCCTTTCTTGCAGGGATCCCCTATCATCACCTATCCCTTAGCGCCCAAACCATTAATAGATTCCTTGTTCCTTCATGATAAGGAGCTAATTTAGACCTCCCAGAAGCTCTTGAGTATCTGTGACAGCCCCTCTTAGAACTGTCCTGTCCATCAGAGTCCAGCAGGTGATCCCGACCTCTGTTCACAGATGATTGGATGAGGGCTGACATCTGACCGAAGGTGATCCAATCAGATATTCTCTCCTCGGAGCAATGACACTCAAGACTAGCTCAGCGTGGGATGTGTGTTTGAACTACAGAGGTGCAAATTCAGAACATGAGGTTGGAGAATAAAGAAGCGGGCTTTTCCTGGGATTCCACGAGGATACACAGGTTGGTTTTGCCTGACCAGCATCCATTCTGTTAAGGATCCAGGTGCTCCCCTCCTCTGAGGCCATGTGGTTTGTGTGCAGCTGGCTTCACCCTCAATCTTTAGGGATGATCACACGGCCATCACCTGGTCAATGAGATCATCTCTTCCCTCTAGATGCAGTAATTAGTTCAAGGATGGGCATGTGACACCCAAGTCAGGCTAATGAGATTCAATCGCAGGACTCTTGGAAATCTTTGTCTTGGGGTGCCAAGCTGGTGGGATCTGAGCCTGGAGCTGCTCTGGGGACTATGTTGCCACTATGCAACCTGCTAAGGAGGCTGACTCAAAGGGGGGCCATGAAAAAGAGCTAGATCCCTAAGATGAAGCCATTATCCCTGGATTTTTCAGCTATGGGAGCCCCAATTCCTTTATGAGTTTTTCTTTCCCTAAGCCAGTTTGGATTGAGTGTCTGTCATTGGCAACCCAAGTTCTTGGACAATTACTTTCTATAGATTCCTCTCTCTTACATAGCTTAGTTTTAAAGTGAATTTCTAGTCTTTACGGTCAGGGATCTAATCTAGGAGCGGGTCCAACTCCCAAATCTGATGACCCAACCAGAGGAGGAGCATCTCTCCCTGTCACACACCCCTGTTCGATTTCATCTCAGCCCTCACCACACCCTGTAATTCTCCTGTAGCTTTTCTTCCTATTATTTATTATTCTTTGTTCTTAAATGAAACCTTCTATTTTGGGATAATTATAGATTCACATTTAGTTGTAAGAAATAATACAGAGAGATCCATGTACCCTTTACCCAGTTTCCCTCAATGGTAACATCTTGCAAATACAGTCCCCAGCCGGCATATTGACACCCATACAGTCAAGATACAGAGCGTCTCTATCCATCACCACAATGATCCCTCCTGTTGCCATTTTACAGCCACCCCCCCTCCCCTCCCAACCTCTGGCAACCACTAATCAGTTCTTCATTTCTCCAACTTTGTCATTTTAAGAACGTTGCATAAATGGAAGCACAAAGCACGTATTTTGGGGATTGGCTTTTCCCACTTGGTATAATACTCTGGAGAGTCATCCCGGCTGCTGTGTGTATCAACCATTTGTTCCTTTATATCACAGAGTTTCTCCACATCTGCACCAGCATGTCACGTTGTCACTTTGGTTTTTTTTTTTATTTTATTTTAGCTCTTCTGATAGATGTGTAGTAACACCTCATTGTGGTTTTCATTTGCATTTTCCTAATGGCTAATGGTGTTGAACATCTTTTCAGTTGCTTACTTGCCATCTGTTTATCCTCTTTGGCAAAATATCCGTTCATGTTCTTCTGCCCACTTTCTAATCGGATTGTTTTGCTGCTGTTGTTGTTTACTGTTGAGTTTTGAGTGTTTGTACAGATCCTAAATACTAGGCCTTTGTCAGAGACGTCGTAGCTTACACATACTTTCTTCCTCTGTAACTTGTCTTTCCAACCTCTTAACAAGGTCTGTAACAGGGCAAATGTTTCCTTTTTTTTCAAGATTTTATTTATTTATTTATGATAGACACAGAGAGAGAGAGAGAGAGAGAGAGAGGCAGAGACCCAGGCAGAGGGAGAAGCAGGCTCCATGCAGCGAGCCCCACGTGGGACTCGATCCTGGGTCTCCAGGATCACACCCTGGGCTGAAGGCAGGTGCTAAACCGCTGAGCCACCCGGGCTGCCCAGGCAAGTGTTTCATTTTGTTGAAATCCAATTTATTATATATTCCATTTATGCTTTTGATCCATTTGATACCAAATCCAAGACCTCTTTGCCCAGGTCTAGATCCCAAAGATTTTCTATTTTTTTTCCCTAAAAATTGTATAGTTTTACAATTTTTATTTAGGTCCACGACCCATTTTGAGTTATTTTTTATACAAGGCATAGAGTTTAGATTGATTTTTTTTTGTCTCTGAATGTCCAATAGTTCCAGCACCATTTGTTGAAAAGGCTACCTCCCCCACTCCACTGGATGGATTTGCATCTTTGTCACATATCAGTTCAGCCTATTTGTGTGGGTCTATTTCTGGGTCCCTTACTCTGTCCCATTGATCTCTGTGTATCCCTCTGCCAATACCACACAGTCTGGACTACCGTAACTATATATTAAGTCTTGAAATTGGATAGACTGGTTCCTCCCACTTTTAGTCTTGTTTTTCAAATTTGTTTTAGCTATTCTAGTTCCTTTGCCTCTCCTAATAAATTTTAGAATAATCTTGTCTATACCTACAAGAAGTCTTGCTGAGATTTTAATAGGAATTGCATGAGACCTATATACCAACGTGCGGAGAATTGACGTCTTTACCACAAACATGGTATTCCTCACCATTGATTTCAATCTTCTTTGATTTCGTTCATTGTCATTTTGTGGTTTTCAGCATGCAAGTCCTACAGAAGTTTTGTTAGATTTAGGACAAAGTGTTTCACTTTTTTTTAAGTGCAAATGGTATTGTATTATTAGTTTTGTTGTCCAACTGCTCAATGTTATAGAAATATAATAGGGGCCCTGGGGCGTGTGGGTGGCTCAGTTGGGTGAGCATCTGACTCTTGGTTTCCGCTCAGGCCGTGATCTCAGGATCTTGACACTGAGCTCTGCATCTGGCTCCACGCTCAGCAGGGTGTCTGCTTGAGATTCTTTCTCTTCCTTGTCCTCTCCTTCTGCCCTTCCTCTGCTAGTGCTCTCTTGCTCACTCTCTCAAATAAATAAATCTTAAAAAACATTGATTGTGGTACCTGTGTGACTCAGTCAGTTGAGCATCTGACTCTCGGTTTTGGCTCAGGTCTTGATCTCACGGGTCGTGAGATCCAGCCCCATGTCAGGCTCCATGCTCAGTGGGGAGTCGGCTTGAAGATTCTCTGCCCCTCCCCCTACTCATACACACACACACACACACACACACACACACACAGGCTCTTTCTCTAAATTCAGTAAATCTTAGAGATATGTATGTATAATTGATTTTTGTGGTTTTTCTCTCATATCCCAAGACTATACTGAACTCCTATATTAGGTCCAGGCATTTTTTGGTAGATTTCTTGGATTTTTCTACATAGACAATCGTGGCATCTGCAAATAAGTATGGTTTACTTCTTACTTTCCAGTCTGTATGCTTTACTTTTCATGCTGTCCTGCACTCCTGAGAAGTTCTAGCACCATGCTGAAAGAGTGGTGCTCCCAGCCTTAGGGGGAACACATTCAGTCATGTTACTGCCAGCTGGGGTCAGGGTCCAGGCTCCCCATGGGATCTCCACTGCCACTTGGGGATGGGTGGGGCTTGTTACTGCTCCAGCAAAGTGACAGTCCCAGCTCCCTACTCCTGCATCACCACAGCAGGTGAGGGGGCACGCACTTAGGTGCCTCACTGCAGCCTGAGGAGGTGAATCCAAGCTTGGTATGGCAGGGGGTGTCAAGCCACAACCGTTGGTCTGCTTGTGCTTTGTTTTCCGTGATGTAGGACTATAGAGAGCAGTTATTGCTAAGTTTTCTTAGTAGGCTCCCCCTTCTCTGGTCCTTTGGCTACAGAAAGCAGACCTTTGGTGGGGTCTGTGTGTGTGTGTGTGTGTGTGTGTGTGTGTGTGTGTGTTTGTGTATGTGCGCACCTTTTGGCATTGCTGGGTTGCTGACTTCTTCATTTCCAAAGTGGGATGCACTAGACAAAAAGTCCATACCAATGTGCTGTCTCTCAGACCCTGAGAGAGTCTACTGAGTCTACTGTCTTCTGTCCGCTCTTCAGAGTCTTCTTATGCTTAAGTGCTTTATGTCTGATGTTCCAGGATTTAGTTATACTTAGCAGGAGAAATAGGGAGAAGTATGTGTACTTCATCCTTCCAGAAGTGGTAGTCCCAATTATTTGTTTTTTGATGTTCTTTCCACCCATGCCAGAGCTTCAGCTTCGTGAGAACAGGAGCTTTGTTTTGTTCACTGCTATATCCTTAGCACTTAGAACACACACAGTAGGTGCTCAGTAAATATTTGTAGAATGAAGTAATACAGATACGATGATAACACATTGAACAAATTGATATAAAAACACCGTCCTGGTTTTCATGTGGATGAAGGGCTCAGGGCTGCCTGCGTGAATCTCCCTGCTGTGCCTCATCCTAACACCCCCCGGGGCCCCCACGCAGGGCAGAGTTTGAAAACCTCAGGGCTGGAACACCTGCTGATGTTTGCAGCTTGCCCTTCTGAGCTGGTGCACTTCTGAGCTGGTGCAGGGAGATACGTGGGAGGTTGGCCTGGTTTTTGGAGCCAAGAGCAGAGTGGACACTGTAGGGAGGAAATGCGAGGGTGATAGGGTCGACACAGTGGTTGTCAACCACTCTGTCCTCTGGGAGCTGCAGGGCAGGGCAGAGGGGATGCTGGAGGCAGATTCAGAGATGCATACATAGATGCCACCTTGCAATCTGCCCCAGGCCCTGCTCAGTGGGAAGACTGTTTACTGACCACTGAGAGAGGCAGCCCTCATCCTCATTCAAGTCTGTATGTTAGTAAATTGAACACCAATAAAAAAAAAAAAAAAAAAAAAAAGACAGATAGGCACAGAGTCACTGTGCAGGTCAGGACACAAATGCTCAGTGCCCCAGAGCAGAAGGGACCAAGAGCTGATGATGGCAGGTTCAAGAAGCCCAGCTAGTCCAACCATGGCCAGCAGGCACCCTTGGGCAGCCATACCGTTCCCTCCCTGGTCTCAGACAAAGGGAGGCCAAGGCTAGCTGCCTGGCAATACATGAAAAAGTGAGAGTTTCCAGCTTCCTGCTGACCACACAGCCTCTCAGCAGGGACATCAGTAAATACACCCTCTCCAGGGGCTCTTTGAGGCCAAGGCTCTTCATTGGTGATAGCAGCAGAAGCCCCACCCGTAGGGGGTCAATCTGCTGAAATGCCAGCTACGGCCTGCAGAGAGGGCAGGGCAGCCCAGGATCCCAAGAGAGGGAAGAAGCTAGCCTTCGTTGCCACTGCGCTTCACACAGACGGAGTCTCAGAGGCACACAGAGAGGCACCACCCACTCAGTACTGGCCCAACCTGCTACTCTTTGCTCTGTGACCTGTGCCAAACTGCTTAACCTCTCTGGGCTTCTAGCTCTTATGAAGTACAACTCCATGATCCTCTCCCACAGTCTGCAGGCTGAATGCTCAGGATTGGGGTTTCACTGTTTTGTGGTAGGAGGGGCGCTTTTTAAAAATCTTTCTCCATTTTGGTCAAATTCAAAAGAGAAGAACAAAGTGACTAGCTTTCCACTTTCCTGTCATCGCCAGGAAAACTGCCATGCTGACCTTCCATGAAGGGGTCACAACTCAAATTCCTGCAGGGTCTGGTGGATGATGATTTGGGGAAAGTATAAGGCAATAAGGAGTGGTGGGGACAATGGTGACCTGGAGAGCATGTGCCCCATCTAAAGGGGCAGCCGCCACTCAGCTTCAGCTCCCGCTGCCATGTGGCAATGCCAGTTAGGCAAGGCCATAACTTCTAATGGTGAAGAGAAGCCCCAAACTTGGATATTTATGTAAAAGTTTTACTTTTTTAGATGTTAAAAACAAATACATATTTTATTTTTTATGTTTTTAAACATTGTAGTTTTAATATTTTTTTTAGATTTGTGTGTGTGTATGTGCGTGTGGTGTGTGTGTGTTTGTGTGTGTGTGTGAGAGAGAGAGAGAACACAAGCATGAGCAGTGGGGAGGGGCAGAGGGAGAGGGAGAAGCAGACTCTCCACTGAGCAGGAAGCCTGAGGAAGGGCTCCAACCCAGGACCCCAAGATCATGACCTGAGCCCAAAGGCAGATGTTTAACTGACTGAGCCACCAGGCACCCAAATACATCTTTTATATAACACCGTGGCAGGTGGACACAAAACATCACCGGGCTGGGTTCAGCCCCGGGCTGCATGCAGTTCGCAGCACCTAGGATAATTGTGTGACCTGAGCCTTTGCTCTTTCTGAGGCTGTGTCCCGGTCCCTGAACTGGGCATGGTAACTCCTCCGTGGGAGTCAGCGCAGCAGGACCAGACAGCTCAGGGGAAACAGGACCAAACAGCTCAGGACCCACATAGCTGGGGGGAAAAAAGGTAGGAGCACTAGAGGGGTCCCGGGCTCAGGCAACGATGGGGTTCTGAAGCTTAGGGCCAAAGTTGGGAGTCAGGCATGGGCAGGGCTGGATCGTAAGGAAACACTGACATCCTGGGAGCAAATGTGAGAGGCATGTCCAAGGCAGGTGGAGCCCAGAGACCAGACAGCAAGGGACCACTTGCCTGCCCACTGGAAGTCACCACAGGGACGTTCGGGACACATGCCTCTCATCAAGTGAGAGCAGCATTACCAAAGGCTCAGTGTCATTACCACCGTTTATGATCACTGCCCCTTATAAGCACTTCCTGTGTGCCAAGCACTTTAAAAGCTTGGTCCCACGTAGTCCCTCCAACAACCCTATGAAACACACATCACTATTACCTGCTCTAGAGACGAGTACACTGAGAGGCTGGATCGCTTGCCTTTCCAGCAACATTTGTGGAGCACACTCTCTGTGCTAAGCACCTCATTCGCTCACTTCACATGGTCCTCATCATAGCCCCTAACCAGAGATGACCCTCACACCACCAGGAGCCTCACCTCCCGAAGTTCACGTTTTGTGCAGCCCCTCCTCCTTGAATCCGGCCACATCACTTGCTCTTGACCAACAGAATGTACCAGAAGTGACAGTGTGACTCCTGAGGCAAGGTCATAAACTTGTCACTTTTGCTCAGACCTCTTGGAGTCCTTGCTCCCCGCAAGAGGCTGCTCCCACTGACTGCCTAGCTGACCCCCAGCCCCCAGCCCGCACCGCAGCCAGTGCTGGGAGGCGGGGCCTGCTTGGACACCCTGCCTGGCCACGTCCCAGATGATGCCGCCCCAGCCAACATCCCACCTAAGTGTCATGCAGGACCCTGAGCAAGAACGACCTGGCTAAGCCCAGTCAACCCACTAAACCGTAAAAGACAGTAACATATTTTTATTTTAAGCCACTAAATGTTAGGGTGATGTGTTATAAATGAAGAGAAAACTGACACACTGCTTGCAAGAGCCCCCTGAGTAGAGACTCATGCCATCCCCATTTTACAGATGAGGATACTGAGGTATGGGGAGGCTGAGTGACCTCATGCAACTCTGCAGCCAGCAAGAGTCAGAGTGAGAGTCTGTTCCTAAGTCATCTGATTCCTCTGGCCTCAACCACACCTCTGCGCTGCCCGCCCACAGCACCCTAGCCATGCACGTCAGGGTAAACTGTAAGCCAGGCTGTCTGACTCCCAATCATGGAAACTTCTCTTCCTGCACAGATGTTCCTCCCAGAAGCTGGTGCCTAACATCAGCTGGGCATCTCTGATATCTGACCTCTTAACCCCCACCTCCCAAACTCCTGAGGTGTGTCTTGCCCTGCTGGGTGGGGAGACAAGAGGCTGGCGCTGCCTGGCCTCAAAGCTGGTCTCCTCTCTGGTGCCTGGGGCAGGGACAGGGGAGGCGCTGGGTCCAGAATTTTGACAAATGGCCTCACACATATTAAACAAGAGAAATGACACTGCACAGCCCTGGCGAGGCCCCAAAAGCAAAGGATGAAAAATGGGGCTGATCCATCTTGCAGGCCTTGCTGACAAGAAGAAATGGATCAGCCCTAATAGGGACCGCACGTTGGGCCCCGGCCTTAAATAAGTCAAATGAGAACGAGGCCAGCCCCAAGGGAGCAGAAGAGCAAGCCACGAGGCCCAGCTTCCATAGAAAGAAAGGTTGCTGTGGCTGACATCAGCAGGCTTGGTTTTAGATGCTGGGGGCCAGGGTAGAGAGCTAGGGGCTCCTAGAAAGAGAGACCTGAGAATCCTATTACCACCTCAGGCTGTGGGACCCTGGGGGACTGACCCAACCTTTCTGAGCCCTAGTTTTCACACATGCAACACGGGGGTTTTGCATATGTTAATTTCATATCAATAACAGTAATATTAGAAGGGCAGGTGTCTGGGGCATCTAGGTGGCTCAGTCAGTTAGGTGTCGGGCTCTTGGGCTCTTGATTTTGGCTCAGGTCATGATCTCAGGATGAGCTCAAGCCCCATATCAGCCTCCATACTTGCACTCGGCGTGAGTCTGCTTGAGATTCTCTCTCCCCCTCCCTCTGCCCCTCCCCCAACTGGTGCTCTCTAAATAAATAAATAAATAAATAAATAAATAAATAAATAAAATCAATAAGAAAAAAAAAAAGAAAGGCTGGTGTTTAAGAGCACTTACCACGCGTCAAACAGTGTGCTAAGCATATCTACAAACTGTCTTTGCATTACCCATTCTCGGAGAGGCAAAATACAGAGGCTGAGGGTGTGGGCTCCGAGGCCAGACTTGCCTGGGTTCAGATCCTTGCTCTGCCGCTCAGCAGCCAGACAGCCTGGATGGGTGACTTAAGTTCCCTGTGCCTCAGTTTCCTCTCCACAAAGTACCCGCCCCATGGTGTTGTTACGGCAACATACCAGCGCTCCATACATGGCAGGGATTGTCACACACAGGCTCAACACTTAAAAATGTTCATTCCTTTCCTTTGTCACCTTCTCTAGCTCAGATGACGAGCTTCTGAGGTCAAGAGCTCAGGCAAGAACTGCTAGAGGGAGGGAAGCATTGGGTGAAAAGGGGGTCAGAGCCTTAGCTGGTTTCCCTGCGGTCCCTCCACTTCAAGGGATCAGGATGGTGTTGGAGGGTCCAGGTCCCTTTAAGGCACATGGCTTTACAGGAGTGGAGCCAAGCAGAGGGGGAAGGGGCAGCAATTAGCAGGAGTCCCCACGGTGGGGGGTGAAAGGGGGTCTTTCTGTGTTAGAGTCCTTCCTGCTCCACTCTGACCATCTTCCTCCAAAGCCTCTGCTACCTGCTGTTCCTCCTGCCCAGCACACTCTCTCGTTCCCTCCTCCACCAGTCTGCCTGGCCACCTTCTCCCCAGAGGACCCTCCCTGCCCGAAGCTGGGTCAGCAACCCCTCCTCTGTGCTCTGAACCCCCCATCACCACATGATAGCTTGTGTACTTGTCTCAATGGCCTGTTACAACAGTGTCTTGGCCACTGCTGTGCCTGCAGCTCCTAGGACAGTGGCTGTCCCCAAGTAGGCATCCAGTAAATGCATGTAAAGTAATTAAGTGGATAAATGGTCTGCAGACCTGCAGACCCTGGGTAATGGACATCTGTGGTCACATTCTTGCCAGCATGCATTCCTTCTTCTGATGACCCCATCCCACCCCCAAATTTCTGCTGGGGGACCTCTCCTCCTCTTCTTTGTCCAAGGGTTTGGGTGGGGCCAATCCCTCCTGCTTGACCTTGTGACTCAGGCCAGACCAATGAGAGTAGTCCAGTCTGTTCAGGGTCTAAATCATTGGTCATGGGGTGGACACCTGACTTAAGCCAATCCAATGAAAGCCATAAGCAGGATGTTGGCTGGAAATATTGGAAAGAAGCCCCATGTTTCTGCTACTGTTGCTGCATTTGTAAAATGTAAGCCTTGAGCTGGGCTTGGTGACCATCTCTGCTTGGGGAAAAACTGCTTGTAAATGAAACCAACACAAAGGGAACAGAGACAGCAAAGTGGGGAGGGGAGATTGCCTAAGCTCCTGATGAATCACCCGATCACCTGGATCCAGCTGTGCCTGAAGCTGACCGTGTAGTAGCTCACCCAGCATCCATTCCACCTACTCACCATTTGCGAGTTTCTGGCTCATTCTTCATTCCAGAGGTGAGTGTGGGCAAGATAAGCCAATAAGCTCATGACATTCCCTCAGCTGTGGTGATGATTTCAGGAGAAAGAAAATGAGCTAAGCTAGGTCCATGCGAGGGAGGCTTGGGATTCTAGTCAATGTTGGGGAAAGAGAAGCCCTTTCTTCTCCTGTGATGTGGAGGAAGAAGCACCAGCCTCAGGAGCAGCTTTTACTTCACCAGGAGGGAAGCCCACCCAGGGATAGGGTTAATGTGCAGATGATCACCGAGGAAGAGGAAGAGTCAGTCCTGATGACATCAGAGACTCTGGATCGAACATACCCTGAAGTCCACGACATGGCTGCACCTTCCACTTACAGGAACCAACTTATTTCCGCATTGCTTGGACTGACATGGATGGATTTTTCTGCTACAACCCAAGGCACCCTAGCTGATCCACTTGGACTCTTCTGTTGCCTGAACGAACAATACATACCCCGTGTTTACCTACGCCTGGGAGTCTTGCCTTCCTTTGGATCCCTAGCCTGTCAGACCCTAGGGTCCCCACGGTTTGCTAGCTTCCATCTCCACCTTCCAGAGCAGCCTGTATAGCAGGGTCGACAAACTTTCTCTGTCAAGCGTCAGGAGTAAATATCTTAGGTTTTGCAGCCCATCGAGTGTCAGTCACAACCAGAACCCACAACTCTGCTGTTGTAGCGTGAAAGCAGCCACGGGCAACAGGTCAGCGTAAGTGTGGCTTTGTCCCAATGAAACTGCATTGATGGACACTGAAATCGAAATTTTGCCTCATTTTCACACATCACAAGATGTCATTACTTTTCTTTTGATTTACTTTCCAGTATTTAGACATGTAAAAAGCATCCTTAGGTTGAGGGCTGCATAAAAACAGGTGGTGAGCCAGATTTGGCCCATGGGCCAGAGCCTGCCAACCCCAGCTCTAAGGTCTCAAAGTGCCTTTGGACTCTGGGCTGCCTTTGCCTTCATCTTCTGTCCCTCTCTCCCCCAGCTGGGCCGACTGCTGAAGTCCCAGCATGCCTGAAGGTCAAAGCCACTTACCAGAAGGACCACCCGTAGTCCCAGGAGTGGGGTCTCCAGTCTTCGGGGCCGAGGCTCACGGTGACCTGGAACACCTGTGTGTACATCATATGGGCTACCATTCCCAGGAGGCCTGTGGGCGGAGCAGAACAAGGGGTCAGGAGGCCATCTGCGGCTCTGTCCCCCTGTGTCTGTGCTGGGGGACAGCACAGGAGGCAGAGGGCTGGTGGCAGGACCCCAGCGGGAAGCCCGAGGGTGGTGCTTTCCTGGGCCAGCCAAGGTGCTGGAGTTTGGGCAAGAGGGCACAGGGCAGGCCTGGAGAAATTAAACAAAGGAGACACAGAGTCAGATCTGGGCCCAGATGGGTAAACTTTGTGAAGTACCAGAGAAGCAGATATTTTAGGCTCTGTGGTCCACGCAGTCTCTGTTGCAACTACTTCTCTACTGCTATAGCACAAAAGAGCCACAGATAATACATAGATGGATGAGTATGGCGACGTACCAGTAAAATTTTATTTTATTTTTATTTTTTAAATTTTATTTATTTATTCATTAGAGACACACAGAGAGAGAAGCAGAGACACAGGCAGAGGGAGAAGCAGGCTCCATGCGGGAGCCCGACATGGGACTCCATCCAGGGTCTCCAGGATCAGGCCCTGGGCTGAAAGGTGGCACCAAACCGCTGAGCCACCCGGGCTGCCCCCAATAAAATTTTATTTACAAAAACAGGCATCAGCCGAAGTTAGCCTGTGCACTATAGTTGGGAGAAGCAGCCTAGAGAGTATTTTTCAAACTGCAGGTCTGGACTCACTAGACTAGTGGGTCATGAAATCACCTCCACTGATTGCCAGCATTGATTGCCAGCATTAAAACAACAACAACAACGACGACGACGGAATAGAATAGAAATATCTGATACCATCAAGTGTAGCAAGAGTGAATATTGTTTTGTGAAATTTTCAGTTCTATTCATGTATCTGAAATAAGAAATGCTTTCCTGAGGCTCATGGTCAAAAATCTTTGAGCCCACTGGCTGGGAGAATTTGGATTCCCAAGGATCTGAGTGGGAATCCTATTCCATCACATTTTCACCTTGTAGCACTGGGCAAAGCTTCGTTCTCTGAGCTTCAAGTGTTTGAACCCTAAGATGAAGACTGTGACTGGTAAGGTGAAGGGTAGTGTCGGTGCCTAGGGGGTATGTTATCATTACAGCTATCAGGATTATTAGAACCCTGGGGGCAATTCTCTGTATGGATGGTGGCGTCGGGAGCCCTCATCAACCTGACTTTAAGATAGAGTGATAAGGTATTGATGAGGAGGGAAGACGTAGATAACGAGGAAAGTAATCATGCTTGTGCACCTGCTATGTGCCACGCATTCTGTTATTCCCTCTTAATTTTCATGACAACTCTCAGAAGTATCATGAAGTACCACGATCAGGCCTATGTACCATTGTTCAGGTTGCCCACTGCACGTCTCCATAAGGCTCTATTCACAATACAGTCTACGTGCATGTCCCTCCCTGGAGTTGAAGCAGAAGCCCTCTTGCACAGCTGTATATAGTAGCCCTCAATATGATTATACCCATTTCACAGGTGAGAAAATAGAAGCCTGGAGTCTGTCCATGGTCACAAAGGGAGTCAATGGCATCTTTGTGACTGGTGTGCAGATCCAAATGCCCTCAACTCCAGGGCCTTTTCCATGCTGCCCAGCATGCATCTGTCTTCCCTCGGTTGCCTGATCACCCTCTCCCCTCTTCTTGAAGAGGAGGTAAGAGGAAAGGTGGAGATAAGGGGAGAAGAGGTGGAGATAAAGCAGAGACAGAAGAGACAGCAGGGCTCTGCATCCTAGAACCCAGCGTGGGGAGTGGAAGGAGGGGGCCATCCCGTGTTCCCATAGTGTGAAGATAAATGTTTAGCCACTGGTTCTCCAGAGGGAAAAGAAAAGTCCCAAATGGTCGTGATTGCCAAGTTCGATGGTGCAACTACTCCCACTATGGCCAATTTCAAGCTACCCATGTGCTGTCACTGAAAGCAGAGCAGAGCAGAGGTGTGCACAGTCGGTGCTCCAGCACATCTCTGGGTCTCACTCCAGTCACTGGACCCTGGGCCCAGTGGAGACAGAGGTGGCTGGGCACCTCTCTGAGCCTGGGTCAGCCCCTCATGGACAGTTCCCACTATTCTCAGACCTCAGATGCAAGCCAGTGGGAGCACTCGAGTCAGGAAATCCAGGGAGGAAATCCAGGCACCGGAGCCTCCTAAAGTCCCAGCCTACCCAGAGCTATCTCTGCCAGGCCCGAGTACACCCTAGACCGCATCCCTGGCTGTGCCCTGGCAGGTGGCACAGAACTGTCCTGGGCTATCACATCCAACAACAGTGTCCTCTCTGGTCCTCTCTGCCTGGGCTCAGTCTGTTGGCAGGAGGAGAATGGTGAGCCACAGGGAGATCTTATTTTTTTACTTGATACAATTCTGGGTGAACTTGCCAAAGGTACATAACAGATATACCCTATTCTCTGGAACCGATGTATATGATTTCTTAATAACCAAGCACCGTGTTTTATTTATCCACTCAATTGACGGTTTTAAATTACTTCCAGCTTTTTGCTCTATAAGCAGTGCTGCAATAAACACCTTTCTGCAAGTCTTTGTGTATCAGCAAGCATTTCTCCGGAGGGAATAATAAGAATTTCTGGGTCATAAAGCATATGCATTTTAAATTTGAGTCAATGTTGGGAAATCGCTGTTACGCGCTGGTTGTCCCACCTTGTGCTTCTGCCGGCTGTCTGGGGGGACTTACCCGGCTCTTCACCAACACTGGAGATGCTAACACGTTAAAAACTGCTCCTTGCATGATGCAGGATGACACTTCAACACCGTTTTAAGTTTTATTTTCCCCTCATTGCTAGATTAGCTTGGGCACCTTTCACCCAATCACTGATCACCTTTGGGTAGATCATTCCTACCTCTGTGTATATAGTGCCTGTCTGTATCCTTTGTCAACTTTTTCTTTTTTCAAAAAACTACACTTTCCCTTATTAATTGGTAGGAATTCTTTATGTATCCTGGATATTAATCCTGCCTGTTGCATAGACTACAGAGAGTTTACTGCTTGTCTTTTCCTATGTGCTGAACATCTTTTTATTTTTTAATTAATAGACTTTACTTTTTTTAGAGCAGTTTCAAGTTTTCTTAGAAAAAGTGAGGGGGACTTACAGAGAGTTCCCCTGTGCTGCTGGTCGCCACCCTCCCAGTTTCTCATGTGATTAACATCTTGCATTTGTGCAGTACATTTGTTACAATTGACAAATTGTACTGATCCATTACTATTAGCTAGATCCTTAGTTTACATTAGGGTTTGCGCTTTGTGTTGTATTTTCTATGGATTTTGACCAATCTTTGGTAACATGTATCCATCATTACTGTGTCAAATAGTTTCACAGACTTAAAAATCCTCTGGGATCCACTTATTCACCCCTCTCCCTCCCTGCATCC
This sequence comes from Canis lupus baileyi, assembly GCF_048164855.1. Taxonomy (NCBI): domain Eukaryota; kingdom Metazoa; phylum Chordata; class Mammalia; order Carnivora; family Canidae; genus Canis; species Canis lupus. Next base: position 58,783,845 of record NC_132845.1, read on the forward strand.
CTAAACCCCTGGCAAACACTGATCTTTTTGCCACCTTCATAACTTTGCCTTTTCCAGAATGTCACATAGTTGAAATCATACGGTATGTGTGGCCTTCTCAGATCGGCTTCTCTCACTTAGCAATATGCATATAAGGTTCCTCCGTAGCTCTTCGCGCCTGAATGATATTCCACCGTCTGGACACATCACAGGTCACTCACCTGTGGGTCATCTACCAGGTGAAGGACATCTCAGTTGCTTCCAAGTTTTGGCAACTATGGATAAAGCCGTGTTTGTCCTACTTTTTGATATTTGATATCACCAAATTTACTAGTCCTTTCCTTTTCGGTTTTTGCTGCCTGTGTCTACTTTTAGAAAAGTGGCATCATAGACACATGTTCCTATATTCCTATATTTTTATATTAATTCACCTGGAATTTATCTTGGTGAATGGCTCGAGTTAAGGATCTAAGTTAACTATTTAATGAGCAGCTAATTATTTCGAATCCTTATAGAATGACCTGTTCTTTCTCCACTGATTTTTGTAAATTTTATTAATTTTGAGAAAGAGTGCACAAACGGGGGAGGGGAAGAGGGAGAGGAAGAAGGAGATTCCCTGTCGGGCAGGGACCCCAACAATGAAGCTGGGCTTGATCCCGAGACCCCGGGATCGTGACCTGAGCCGAAGGCAGACACTTAACCAACTGTGCCATCCAGGCACCCCCTCCACTGATTTTATTTTATTTTATTTTCCCTCCACTGATTTTAAATGACACAGTCCAAGCCCCACATGTATGTGAGTCTGCGTCCTAATGGCACTGTTCCACTGATCTCTCTCTGTTCTTGTGTCAATGCCACGCTGTTTTAGTTTAACCTACAGGAGAGTCTGTTAGCTGGGAGGACAAGCCTCTTCTCCTCACTGCCCAGTGCTCATTCCCCCTGGAATTGGTCCCCTACCTAGGAGCCTTGTGCCTTTAATGGGGTCCTGACCCCTTCCCAAGCCCCTGCCTCCCAGTCCCTTTCTGGGGGGTGGGGCTTGCTCTCCAAACCCTCAACCATTCTAACTTCTATGGTTCCTTCCACACTATGCCAGCCCAGATGCTCTCCGGGTGATGTGACCTCTGGGTGCCTTTGATTTTCTCATCTATAAAATGGGGATATTGGTAGCCATTGGTAATTCTAATGAGTATCTACTAAAGGAGAACATTCACGAGAACAACCTCTCCTTGTATTAGGGCAGTGGGGACATAATGAAAACTCCTAGCTAGACCCAGAAGCCAGACCCAGCCTGTTGGCAGAATAATTAATTTTCCAAAGTGTTAGTTTGAAAAACCATTGATTTCTCAATCGAATTCCATTTACTCCCAAATATGAAAGGCCGTGCTTTAAGAAAATTACAATTCACTCAAAGAAAGGTTGGTGAGGTTCTCTGATTGCATTTTGAAGATTCTCCTCTAAAAATCCGACCCTCGCCCATGTTTCTGGAAGCATGTCTGCTCGGCAAAGGGAGGTCCGTGGTAGCATCTGTCATACAAATCTTCACAGAAGGAATTGTTTCCAGCTCCTCTGAATTAAAAAGTGACTTTCAGCAGAGTGTCTGCACCTCTTAAATTAGCATGAACTAAATGAATGAGGCTTTCCTGCTCTGCTCCTGCTGCTTCCTGGTGGGGCCCCATACCAGGAAACTTGGCTGTCAGTCTCAATTTCCAACTCCTGATGTCATGAACTAGAGCCTCGACCCACGGCCCACATGGTGAGGCAGGCATGGCTCCTCCCAGCCCCTGGGGGACTTTGGAGAGCACTGGAAGTGACCTGAGTGAGGGGCCAGAGCTGGGCTGGGTGTGATGCCTCCCAGACCCCAGATAGGAAGGGCTGCCACGACTCCCTGCCCTACCCTCCACTGGTCAAACAGAGGATGAGAAGTGAACTGTCAAGTCCGAAAGGGCTGGCATGGGCCCAGAATTAAGAGACAGTGTGGGTGGGGGACAGAAGGTAAGCCCAGGGTAAAGCAGGAGTGAAACGAAGCGAGAGAGAGTCTATGGTTTTCAGTGCTGTCACTCACCAGCTATGTGACCTTGAGTAGGTGACCTCCCGTTTCCGTGCCTCAGTTTCCTCAAGCGTAACATGGGGGTAATAATAGCACCTGTCATAGACTGGTATGAGTATCAGGTGGCTTATGTTTGTGAAGCATCTAGAACAGTGCTTGGCAGGAAGGAGGCCCTATATCAGTGTTTCTTGAATGAATGAATGAATGAATGAATGCATGCCTGAGACTCACTGTAGAGGCCCTGTAGATGGCACACTTGACCAGGGACCAAGTCTGTGGTCTCAGCACACCTTAAGTATTCAAAATGTGTCCAATGAACAGACGACAAAGGATGTCAAGGTGCATGGGGGAGGGGCAGCAGGGTGGCTCGTGGAAAGTCCTGGGACCAGATCTGACAACTCGGGAGAACAAGTCGTCCACATGAGCCAAGACCCGAGTCATCATTCATTTCTTTATCATTTGTTAATTCAATTTGTCAGTGAATAGTTACCAAATGCTTTTCACATGTCACGCATTATTCTAGTGCATGGGGACCACTGACAGACAACTAAGGCCCCGCCCTCAAGGCTCTCAGGTTCTACAGGAGAGATCCAGACGACGAGCACATAGGTTAACAAGAAAACGGCCAGTAGTGAGAGGTGCCATGATGAAAATAAAATAGGACAACACGACAAAGAGATCCTGGGGGCAGCTCCAGGGTAGGTGTGAAGGTGGAGCACACAGGACACGCTGATGGGCTGGACATGGGCCGAAGGTACCTGGAGTTGAGGATGACCTCTAGAGTTTCGGTGTGGGCAATCGGGCAGATGAAGAAGGTGAAGGAAGGAAGACACTGGGATGGGTGGAATTCCATTTGGGCCACATTAGTGGGATATGTATATCTTATATCCAAACAGAGCTAGCAAGCAAGCAGCTGAGTGTGCAAGTTTGGAGTTCAGGGAAAGGCCTAGGTTGGGATTAAATGCACGAGTCAGGGATCCCTGGATGGCGCAGCGGTTTGGCGCCTGCCTTTGGCCCAGGGCGCGATCCTGGAGACCCCGGATCGAATCCCACGTCAGGCTCCCGGTGCATGGAGCCTGCTTCTCCCTCTGCCTATGTCTCTGCCTCTCTCTCTCTCTCTCTCTCTATGTGACTATCATAAATAAATAAAATTAAAAAAAATTAAAAAAAAAAATTTAAATGCACGAGTCACTGGCACAGGGACAAGGACCTGGAGAGACCACCTGGAGAGAGACTGTAGGAGGAGCTGAGCCTAGGGTGGGCCGGAGGGGCGGGCGGAGCGGGCGAAGGAGAGGCCCCGGCGGCAGGAGGAAACAAGTGTGGCATCACCAGGGCCGGGCGATGTACGCAGGCCGAGAAGTGGGGGGTAGCCCGTGAGGTCAAAGATGAAGGCAGAGAAGCAGCCACTGGATGTGCCAACATGCAGACCGCTGGGGACAGACGCCCAGCTTCAGTAGGCTGAAATGAGGAGAGAAAGCAGCCAAGTAATCCTAGAGCAGGCATCAAAACCCTGGGAGAAGCAGGAAACAGGGGACAGCGGGGTGCAGGGAGGGATGCTGAGGAGACAGAGGATGTTCCTGTGCTCACCCCAAGCCATCAGGTAGACAGGGGGAGACTGCTGGTTAGAGGAGCGACAACCCGTGCAAGTGCAGGTGGCCCCGGGGCAGTGCCGTGCTCAGGAGTATGAAGTGGTAAAGTGAGATCTGGCAACAGGGCAGGGGGACGCCAGCGCTGAGGGAGGACACGCGGGAGTGCTAACCCATGATGCCGCCCTGTGCGGAGGGCAGTGGTGGACCCTGGCCCCGGGCGACCCCCCCCCCATGGGAACACTCTGCAGCCTGGAGCTGCCCCCTGGGTCAGGATACAGAGCAGTGATGCCCGCCTGGCTTCCAAGACACGTCTTGCACCTGGCCTGCCTCCCTTTTGCGGGGATTGGACGTGTTATGCTGAGGGCACGCTCCATTTAATTGAGATATCCGGGAAATAGCTGATTAATTAATTTATAATAGAGTTTATTATTAATAGATGCTGTCTAAGTGATTACTTCACACACTCGGAGAGCATTCAGGTCTAAATAATTATTCTTGTGTATGTGGGCACCGATCTGGATTTGCCAACATCCCATGCACGTCATGTCGGGATGTCACATGGCTGGTGGGGACCTGGAGGAGGCTGAAACCAGATGAGATTGGGCAGGATGACAGCAGAGCTGAAGCCCCTGCTATGGTGGCCTGACATTCAGTTGATTAGTCCCTGAGCATGTACTGAGTACCTGCTGGGAGCCAAGCTCTTTTCCAGCTGGGGGAGGGAATGCCCTGGGAACAAGTGAACTGGTCTCCCAGTGCTCTGGGGGGATGGGAGAAAGCTGGGGACTGGTGTGCACCAGGGCAGACAAGGTGGGGAAGGCCAGGGGCCCATGGGAAGGTCAGGAAAGAATGTCACCCAGAGAAAGTGACGTCCAAGCTGAAAGCTATGGGCTCCGAGGGAACAAGAGGGTGGGCCTGACAATGGAACCAGCTCTGGCAAAGCCCAGAGGCAAAGTGGCCAGGCGGGCTATTAGGGTTGTCAGGAGGGCACATGGGTGGGGGAGCTCCTGCTAGAGGGATAAGCCAGACACTGAAGAAGTTCTGGAGCTCTCTTAGGGAGTTTGGGCTTTGTCCTGAGGGCAAACGGGCAGGAATCACGGAACCCTCAGCAAGAAGGCAAGAATCAGACGTGCTCTTGTAAGATCTCTCTGGCCGGCGAGCGGACACCTAGAAGGTGGGAGGCAGGGAAGCTGGGAGAGGCCGCTGTAGCTCCCCAGGCGTCAAGGACATGGCCAAGCCAAGGCTGCTGAGGTCAGGAGGTAGGTGAGCAGGTCCGCCGGAGGTGTGGGGGCTCTGCTGAGATGGATGAATTTGCAGCCACCCCACAGATGCTGGAAAGCCCTGCCTCAGGAATGGGGGGCGCGGGGACACAGGGTAACGGACGGGGTTGACCCACTTAACATCGGCCCTGGAATATGCTCCCGTGGAAAGAAAACTTTGAGATTCTAAAGGTTGGTACTTCCTGACACCCATCAGCGGGGAGGCAGACAGAAAAATAAATCCCTTATCTATAAGTATCTAAAACATAAAAAAAAAAAAAAAATCCAGATGTTTGTCTGGACAGGGACCAAAGGCTGATTCTGACTGTCCCTCAAGCCCTTGGACCTGGGGAGGGCCGCGTACGGTGGGCCGCTTGCTCTGAAAACCGTGACCAAGGAGCCGAGCTGAGGCTCTGTTTAAAGCTTGCCCAGAACTATTTTTAAAGACTGGGCTATTTTTAGACACTCTCCCGAGAACCCGAAGCCTCTCTTGGTAGCATATTTCAGGGTTTAAAAAGTTCCTCCTTACACATAACCTAAATCTTTCCAGCTCCAATTTAAGCTAATTTCTTGCTCTGCCCTCCGAGGACACGAGGGTGAGCCGGTTGGCTTCTTCTCGGGGGGGATCCTCTGGGAGCTTGGCAATTACCGAGTCACCCCTCAACCTTGTCTGCCCGGTGCTAGATCGTTGCCATTCCTCTGCCCTTCCTACAGAGGTCTGCCTTTCAGACCACTTGACTCATTAGCATCACGCTTGTTTGGATTCTGCTCATTTCTCTATTTGCCTTTTAATGTGAAGTGGCCCAAATCAGAGGTGCTATTTAATTGGGGACCTTCCCATTTCAAGAACTGGGTTTACTGAACCGCTACCAGCCTTGTCCGCCCCAGCCACCTCCATTGAGCCCCGAGGCAAAGAACAGGCTCAGACTCTCCCCACCAGGTAGGGTTCTAGAAGGAGTCCCCCAAGGCTGTGCCCCAATTCCTGGTGAGTCTTGGGGTAGCACAGGGCAATTTAGTGGTGGGATGATTTTTGATATTAAAAATCATGAATTTAGGGGACACCTGGGAGGCTCAGTGGTTGAGCATCTGCCTTTGGCTCAGGGCGTGATCCCGGGGTCCTGGGATCAAGTCCCGCATTGGGCTCCCCAAGGGGAGCCTGCTTCTGTCTCTGCCTCTCTCTGTGTCCCTTATGAATAAAATATTTTAAAAAACATCATGGGGTTTGTCCCCCACCTGGTCTCAGCATTTCCTGATAGCCTCCTTCATCTGGGCAACTAGAGACAAGATCTCAATGACTTTGGGGCACAGATGTCACAGAAGACCAAGAAAACAAGAGTCTAAGTCCCAGCTTTGTGGGTTTCCCAAGTCTACATGCAGGTGCTCACTGGGAAGGCTTGGAAGAATGAGTGATGAAGCAGAGGCAGAGCCAGCTTCTCTCCCTTCTACCTGGGAACCAGATAAAGTTGCCTGCCTGGGGGGAGTGGGAGGAAGCAGGGGAGGAAGAGAGGACAGTGTGTCCCAGGAAAGAATGAATTTAACTATGCAGATGTGAGCAGAGCAGCCCCCTTCCAGGACTTCCCTGGGAGCACACAGGCATGAGGTCAGCCCCCACAGAGGGGCCTCTCCCAATATGAGCGGACGTCAGACAGCAGTGGGCATCCTAGCAGTCTGGCTATGGGCTCCCAACTTCAAGGTTGTTCAGAAAGGGTTATGTCCTCTTGGGGCTGCTCCTGTGTGACTCTTCACATGCACTAACCCCATTTTGATGGCCTTGGATGTTCATAAGCCCCCCAAGACAAAAGGTGGGCCTTCACCTACAGGACGATGGTAGGAGGGAGGGGAGCAGGCATGGGTGGGAAGGAGGAGAGCAAGATGGGGCCCTCCATCACAGAGCTGGAAGGCTCCCCTGACATGTCTACACCCCAAGTCAAAGTTCTGGCCCTCTCTCCCCTGCCTTCTGCATCTTTACCCTGGAGATTCATATACCCCAGGACCGTGGTCTTGACATTCTACCCAAGCCTTGGCCTTGGGCTCAACTATGAGGAACAAACTGGCTGGATGCATGATCCTCGAAGCCCTGTCTGCCAAGAGAGGTGCCTTCTCAGAGGCTCCCAGCCAGCTCCACCCCCAGCTTCTAGGCCCCACCACTAAACAGAGATGCCTGTGAGCCAGGCACCCTGACGGCTTGCAGCTCTCATGTAAGACCAGGATGCAGACAGAGAGCCAAGCTAGGGGCCACAGGAGCTGACCCTCCGAGTCCTCACCCTGAGGCTTGGGGAGGTGTCCCTGGGGAGGGGTGTTGCAGCTGAGCCTGAAGGGGGAGAAGCTGCCCAAGCGTGGGACACACGTCCCTCAGGTGCTGGAGCTTATTCCAGACCAGAAGTTCTGCACCTTAGCATCACTGACATCTGGGGCCTATTACCCTCGGTCAAGGGGGTGAGTTGTCCTGTGCTTTGCAGGTTTAGCTGCATCCCCAGCCTCTACCAGTTCACTGGAGGCCAGGAACACTCACCTCCCTGCTCTCCAAGCAGTGACCACCAAAAATATCTCCGGAGGTTACCAACTGGCCCTGGTGGCTGCATGGGGGATGGGGAGAGGGAAGCCATGCCCAGGGGGAGACCAGGGGTTGAGATGCTCCACAAACATTTTTATAATGGTGAAGCTTTTATTTCCCCAGTTTTACGATTCCCTTCTATTTATTGCAAGTGCTACTGGCTTTTCATTTCCGGTCGTGATCTGAAGCTTCCTTTCTGAATACATTTAAGTTTTTTTAAAAAAGTGAGTGATTTAGAGGAAAATGTGAAGTAAGTGGCAGTCCCTGTGGATGTGGCAACCTTCGTGGAGGGAGGGGTGCACAACAGAGTGTGAGGAATGCTGGATCAGGTGAGAGCTGGCTGCCAGGCACCCAAGGGGGGCTGCAGGCTTGGGTGCATCCCATCAGCCACACCGGTGACAGGCTTAGGCATCTGGGGGCCATGGGCGGGTGAGTGGGGGTGGGGGGGCAGGGGAGTGCATCCTGCAGAGCACACACTCTCCCTTGGAAGTTCAAGGCCAGCTTTCCTCCAATCTGCACACTGATTGTCTCTCTTGGGTTGGGCACCAGAGGAAGGAATTAGCTTAACTTTGGGGGCCCTCGTGGCATCAAAGAGAAGTATCCTTAAACACTAAAAGCACGCTCTTTAGGCAAGACGCTCACACTAGGAAAGGCACCAGGGGTTCTGAAATCAGCAGGGGCCAAGGTGGGGGTGCTCACTGGGGCCGCTGTGTGGGCCCCTCCCTTTGGCTTTTCTCTCTCTTTCTGCCTCTGTCTCTTCTTCCGTTGCCTTCTGCCTCTGTTGTTGACTCTCCCTCCTGGTCTGGTTCTCTCTCCTTGTCTCTCCCTCCCAGGAGTATCTAGTCCACGTGCCCAAGAACCAGGCAGGAATACTCACTGTATTTGGGTCTCACACGGTGCTCCCCCAAGCCCCCCCACCATGGGTCCCTGGCCCAGGAGGGACCCTGGTCCACACAGAGAAAATGATGATGAATTTGGGGCCCCCCTTGCCTCACACCTGGCCAGCCTTGAGAACATTCCTCCCAAAGCCACTCTTCCATCCGCCAGTCACATTAGCTGAAATGCAAATCCTATTCTTCTGGCCGGTTAGATTTTAAGTGCTCTGGGCTTCCACGCTTCCCTGCAGCGACGCTGTGATACTATCCAATTAGTTTCGCTGCCCAGGAAGCTGCCTGCGCACCAGGAAAATGAGATGAGCTGGCGCCTTGCTGCAAAACCTCCAGAGACCAAAACCTCCAGACGGGCTCCTCTTCCTTGGGCACTTTACGACTTGCAAAGCACTTGACCATCCTCTCGTGGTCTGGGAAATAAAGGAGTATATAAGGCAAACAAAGCCCCTGTCCTCATGGAGCTGATATTCTTAGGAAGGAAGATGGAAAATAAATACATAAATTTGAAATTCAAGAGTTTAATAAATGTTATAAAGGAAAAGAGGGCATGAGAACAAAGTGGTAGTTTGGCCAAGGAAGCTGGCACCAGCCCCTCTGGGGAGGTGACATGTAAGCTAAGACCTGGAATTTGGGTCTGTTCTCAGATTCAGGACAGGGAGGCAGCAAGTGTGCTATGAGGAGCCACTGCAGAGTCCTGAAGACATGGGGGCCCGGGGCGCAGTCAGCCTTGCCCCCTTGGAAGCCCAGCGGCTCTACTGTCCCCACCACAGGTGCAGGTATCCCTGACATCTGGCTCAGGGGTGCTCATAGAGAGGCACCTCCTAGCCCACCCCTCTCCTGGGACAGGAGCCCAGATGGAGCCCTACACGGCCAGGTGACAAAAGGACAAAGTTGGAGTGAGGTGGGGCAGCAGAGCCTGGGCTTGGGTGCTGTCCCTGGTCACCCTCTGGCCAGCGCTAAAGAGCTCTGGCAGGGGAAGCATCTGCAGTTGCCTGGGTCTCAGCAAATCTCAGGGCGGAGGGGGTGCTCATGGAGGATAGCAAGGTAGGGCCCCCATGAGCCCAGGGTGTGCCATGGCATCAATGCCAGGCCTGCACATCGCTGCCTTTGCTGCTGTCGGCACTGGTGTCCCTTCCATACTCATCTTGGGTGGGAGTGAGTCTGCCTATCCCTCTTCTAAAGAAGGCCCACGAGTCAGAGAAATGCTCCCACCACGGATCCTTGGTGCTCCGAGCGGGGACCAGGCTTCGAGGCCCCCAGATTTCAGGCTGCAAGGAATCAAGGCTCAGCTGGGTTTGTGAGGCCCACACAGAAGCCAGTGAGTGGTGGCTCTATGCAGGCCTGGGGGCAGCCTGCAGCTGGGGCTCCCCTTAGTCAGCCCTGCCCGCCCCAGCAAGGCTCAGCCACGCAGCCAGAGACTCCTGGCCACAGGCTCAGCTGCCCGGCTCCTGCCCCAGGCCACCCAGACGGGGCTGCTCACCTTTCCTAGGCCTGACCTAGGAGCAGCTCTGTGTACCTCACTTTGCCTCCCAAAGCTGACAGATACCTTCCCCAACCAAACTGCCAATTCCCTCCCAAGTGGCTGATTGTCTTCTAGGGCTCTTGGGAAAACACCCTCTCCATCACCCCACCCCTGGAGTGAGACTGCCTGCATCCAAATCCTGCTTCCAACACTTACTGACCATGTGATCTGGCTAATCTGTTAAATGCTATGCCTCAGTTTCCCCACCTGGTTGTAGGAACGAGCCATAAGCACACAGAACAGTGCCTAGAGCATAGTCACTGCTCTACAAGTGTGAGGGCTACACTGGTCGCTGCCATGCCTCACCTCCATCTGACCCCAGGACTCCTGTTGCAGTGCTCCATCTGCTAGTCAGATGTCCTTGGATGGTGACACATGCTGGTTAGAGTATAAGTTCTTCCTGTCCTGAGAACCATGCTATTCCACTCCGCTAGTTTCCCCCGACACTCCCCAACCCTCCTGCTCCACCACTCTCAGCTCACTCTCCTCACCACCAGAGCATGGAACAGAGGGCCCTCTGTGTCTCAGGCCAAGTAACAATACCCTTACTGACACATCTGCTTGGTCATGACTTGTCCTTACAAAGGAGGTTCAGGAATGTGTGTGTGTCCTCATGAAGGAGAGCAAGTAACTGGAAGCGTGGCGGCAATGTGAGAAGTGATGTAGTATGGGGTACCCCAGGCAGACTTTGAGGAAGGAGGAAGGCCTTGTGTGGCGATGTCTGGGCTACATGGTGACTAATAGGAAGCTACTGCCATGGGTACTTGACTGTGCACGCAAGATAGAAATCTATCTGCACCACCTCATTGATCCCGCTGGGAGATTTTATGAAGGAGGAACTATTACTCTCTTTAACAGATAAGAAGACAGAGGCTTAAGGAGAAAGATTAAGGATGTGTGTGGAGGACCAAGTGGGCTAGCTCCAGAGTGGACACCCCTGAATATTTCTCTACCCTCCCTAAAGGGTCCAAGTTCTCCAGATAAAGGACACCAGCACTGCCCTCCCAAGCAACCAGAACCTCAGGAGGAGAGGTATGACTAAGCATGATGATAAGAAAAATGGAAATGTGGCTGGGGAGGAGGAGCGACTGAGGGCTATTGGTGACCCAGATGGTGACCCAGTCCTTGCCTGTCTTGTCACCAACTGACTCTTATGTGGTCTCACCCTAGTGGGTCTCAGAGCCCGCAGGCTTTGCCAGAATATGTAATGTTACATGGCAGTCTCTGGCATGGCTTTATCAAAGAGGGGAGGATGAGGAAGGCAGCAGCCTCTCATTCTAGCCTACTTCCCGCCCCAGCATACTTGCCCAAAGACACCAAAAATCTTCAAGTTTCAAGCATTGGCCTGATGCCTGCCAGTCATCTCTGGACAGCCAGCACTGTCTGGCCACCCAGCAGGGGAGAGAGCACTGGGTTGGAGTTAGATACACCTGGGTTTGAATCTCAATACTGCAACTACCCAGTTGTGTATCCATGAACAAGTCACTTAATATTTCTGAGCCCCCATTTCCTTATCTGGAAAGTGAGAATACCACCCAGGCATATCCACTCATACAACCAACCAACATTCCTTGAGTAACCTGTTGTGTGCCAGATATTTTTCTAAGTCTTGGGGGCATGGTGGAAAGCAAGACAGAGTTCCTGTCCTCATGGAGCTGACAGTCAACTGGGGGAAACAGATGTAATAAAGACGTAATTTCAAGGAAAACACAGACTGAGGAGACAGAGTGCCTGGAGATAGTGACTTCAGATGAGATCATCAGGGAAGGACTCTCTGGGAAAGGGCTTCAAACTGGAACCTGAAGGATAAGAAGGAGTTGATCATGAAAAAGGCTGGGAACAGTTCCAAGCAGAGGCAACAGGGATTGCCAAGGCCTTTGGAAGGGGAGAATGGGTCAGTGTGGCTGAAGCCTGTGTAGTGAAGGGGTGAGGAAGTGCAGGAAGATGGGGAAAGGCCAGTTTGGGGACGGGTTGAGATTTTATTCAGAACACAACAGGAAGCCACTAGAAGCTTTTAAGCATGCAGGTGACACTTCCCCCACTTAGTCATACTATACACAAAAGCACAGAGCACACAGGGCGTGCTTGGTAAATGCTGGTTGATTCGTATGTGGTCTCCACCCCACTGGGTCTCAGAGCCCCCAGGCCTCACCAGGCCTTGTAAATGTGTGTGGCTCAGCTTTATGCAGAGGGGGAGCACCAGGGGGCAGCAGCCTCTCCTCCGAGGCCAGGAGTTCTCAGCGTGGTCCTTTGGCAGATTCTGCGAGCCCAGCCACCTTCCCAGAGATAAATGGCAGCCAAGCACAGACTCAACTCATTGTCTCAAAATAGCCATCAGGGAATTTCCAACACCTGGGAAAAGCACACAGAGGATACCGTTTGAGAGAAGAGTTTTCCAAGCGCGAAGAATTTCCATCAAGGGGAAGTGTCCTCCAAGGGGCTCTTAGACTCCCCAGCCATCTGCAGCAGCAGAGGCCGTCTGGAGGGAGGGCGCTGGGATGGAGGGAAGACGGGAGCCTGGGGAGACAGTACAAACCTTTAGTGTGAAACAGCCAGGACAGGACACCAGGCCAAGGCAGGCAGCGGTGAAGGCAAGGGCATGAAGGGTCCTCGGAGGAGGCCAGCAGGAAGGTCAGCTCTTTGGAGGGGAATTTGGCAACGGTTGCCCAAACTGAAAATGCGCCTTCCTTTTGACCCAGCAATTCCACTGCTTGGAATTTAGCCTCAGACGTATTAGTACATATAGACAAGGACAGCTGGACAAGGATATTCATTGCAGCAGAGGGTTGAAAACACCCTAAAAGTCCACCAACTGCGGACTATTGGATTAAGCGTTGGCAACAGAAATCTATGTCTCCATCCCTGACCAGACCTCCTGTATCACTCCCACTCTTTCACTCCTTTCCAGCTTCTCTAGCCTCCTTGTCCCTTCATTATGCCAGGCATATTCCTACCTCAGGGCCTTTGCACTTGCAATCCCTCCACCTGAGCCATTCTGCCCTTGGATCTCCACTTCTGCAGTAGGCAGCTTCCAGGATAGCCTGGAACAATCCCTGCCTCGTTGTGGAACCATTATGGAATTACCTCCCAGAGAGTATGGGCTGGACTTACTGACAGAATAGAGATGTGATGGAATGTTGCTTCTGATGTTAGGCTTGAAAAACACTGTGGCTTCCATCCTGGGTGCTCTTTCTCTCGCTCTTTTCTTAGAATGCATTCTCTTTCTCTTTCCTGGATCACTTGTGCTGGGGGAAGCAAGCTGCCCTGCTGTAAGCAGTCCCTGGGAGAGGCTCTGGCGGCCGGTGAGGAAATGAAGCTGCCACAACCGTGAGGGTGAGCTTGTGTGTGGATGCTTCAGCCCCAGGCAAGCGCTGAGGTGACTGTAGTCCTGGCCCACAGCCTGACTACAACCCATAAGAGACCTGGAGCCAGGGCTTCCAACTCACCTGTGCCCAGATCCCCGCCCCACAGGATGCTAAGTTTGGGAGTAACTTGCTACACATCAATAACTAATTCAACTTCCTTCAGGTTTCTGCTCAAATATCACTTTACCATAATGGCCTCCCCCTTAGCACAGTATAAGAGACAGCCCTCCCCCCTCTTTATAACACTCATCCCACCTAACAGGTCATTTGTATATTTAACCATTAAATATCTCTCCCTACCAGCACAGCAGCTCCCTGGAGCAGAAATGGTGTCTGTTTTGTTGATTGTTGTGTCTCTAATGCCTAGAACAGTGTCTGGCACATAGAAAGTGCTCAGGAAATATTGACTAAATTAATAATCCACAAGTGAATAAGAATTGATTAGGTTAAGATATGCCAACCAAGAATGACCCCCAAGAAATATTAAGCAAAAAAAAAAAGCAATGTACCATATACACATTTTGAAATTTAGAACAATTCCAGGAGGATAGACAAGAAACTGGTAGCAGTGACTGAACGTTTCACAAGATGTTACCCAACCTGGAGCTTGAGGGGAAGGCAAGAAAAAGGAGCAACAGTGTTTTAGGCAGGACGAACAGCATAGGTCTCTTCTGGAGAGCACGATGGCGCCAGCCCAGCCCACACCCAGGCACTGGGCTCCTAGCCACACTCAGCTCCAGTCCAGCAGCCTCCTGTTCCTTCACTACCTCAATCTGCTCTTGATCCACCCAGCACCTGACCCTTTGCCGTCCTGCTCCCAGCTTGGACCTCAGAGCATGTTTTCCTGAACTGGACTCAAGACAGAGTCATCCATAGGCCCCCTTGGCTCTCTACCCTCCTGGGAAGGGTCCCCTGCCCCGGCACCACCTGGGATCCAAGCCCTAACTATTCTGTCTGCTGGACTGGGAGCCTTACAGCCCTTCTCAGTCCCTGGGGGATTCAGAAACTGCCACCGGGTGGTGGGGGAGTGGAGGTGGGAGTGACCACACTGGATAAACACGAACAGGATTTGGATATGCCATTCCTCTGCGTGGGCTGTAACCACAGGCAGTAACTGTATTTTCTTTTAAAAAAAATTTTTTTTTTACTTATTTACTCATGAGAGACACAGACAGAGAGAGACAGGCAGAGACACAGGCAGAAGGAGAAGCAGGCTCCATGCAGGGAGCCCGACGTGGGACTCGATCCCGGGTCCCCAGGATCACGCCCTGGGCTGAAGGCAGCCCTAAACCGCTGAGCCACCCGGGCTGCCCAGTAACTGTATTTTCATACTCTCCCTCCCTCTGTGTCTCTCTCGAGTCCTGCCTCCCTATGTCTCTATTCCCTTCCCTTGTTTTTCCCTGTACGTTTGTCTTTCCCTCTATCTCTGTCTCTAGGTATCTCTGTCTCCATGTATCTCTCTGACTCTCTGTCTCTGGGTATCTCATACACATCTTCTTTCCCTGTGTCTGGACTGGTCTGTGTCTCCCTCTCTCTTTACATGAACTACATACATGGCCACTGTAAGGTCAAATCACTGCTATTGTGAAAATCCTCAAACTGCCACGATATTCCCAACTCTGTTAGGTTCTCAGTCATTGCCCTGAGAACCAACCACATACCAGGCACTGTGCTAAGTGCTCAGTACATGCTCACTGATTAAATCCTTGCAACTTTCCCATGTGGTAGGGACTAATGGTGGGACTATTACCCTATTTGGGGGAAGGGACAACTAAGGCTCAGGGAAAATAGAGAATTTGATCAAAGACACACAGTTGGTGACGAGGCCAGAATCTGCACCCATGCAGTTTGTCCTTCATCCCCCACACCTTTCCACCTTCACTTCTCCACAACTATCTATGATGGAGTACTTCTTAGGGAGTCTCCAGCCTCCACCCCAAGAATGAGCTCAGGCGGGTAAGGACAACTCATGCCCACCCCCCTCCATTCTCCATATCGGTGGCCCACCCTGGCCCAGGGGCAAGGAGACAGATGCCTATGTGAGGAGCAGGAAGTTTTTGATGTGTCCCCCATGAGCCTCCTCTTACTGTAAGGCAGGTTCTGTTACACTCTTCTCATTAACAACCATTTATGAAGGCCACCTTTGTGCCAGGTACTATGGATACAGGAATGACAAGACAGACCCAATCCTGTCCCAAAGCTCACATTCACAAGGACAGTGCCTGGCACATGAGTGACACAGAGGGAACCCCTGGGAGCAGAGACAGGGCCTGGCTCCTGCCTAGATCAGTCAGGGGCAGGGCAGACTAGCGAGCCCTGGCCACTCAGGCATCCCAGGAGTCCCTTGGAGTCTTGTTCTCTGAAATTAATGGAGAACTCCAGTCCCTATGCTAAATCCTTCCCCTTCTCCCCCTCCCTGCCCCACCATACGGAAGAGACTTCAGAGCACAGCCTTTTCCTCTACAACAGGGCTTTGACCTGTTTCCCTGCCTAGTTCCCTCCCGAACCCACTTGCCTGGGGTTGCATCCTATGCCTGTTCAGCCCCTAGCTGGCTGAAGTCCTGGCCGCTGGGGAGAAGAGGGAGCATGCTCCTGCTGAGGATCTCCAGCTGCCCTGCCCACTGACTTGGTTTCCACCCAAGGTCACATGCCCAGGCCTTGCCCAGATTTGGCCACATGCCCAGGCCCTGCCCCTTCCTGGCCATGCCCCGCAGAGTCTAGCCTTCCCTTGGATGAGTGCCTCCTCATGTTTCCTCTGAGACCAGGCCCCTGAGCACCCAGCAACCCTTGCTATACCCACTCTACTAAGTCATTTAAAACTGCTAGAACAGGGGATCTTGTTGAGTATCTTCCTTCAGCCCAGGGCGTGGTCCTGGAGTCCCAGGATCAAGTCCCATATGGGGCTCCCTGCATGGAGCCTGTTTCTCCCTCTGCCTGTGTCTCTGCCTCTCTCTCTCTCTGTCTCTCATGAATAAATAAATAAAATCTAAAAAAAAAAAAAACTGCTAGAACAGAGAAGTTCCAGGACTGTGGGTTTTACTTCCAGTTTTTATTAAACTTATTAAAATTCTCACCTCCTCCTATTCCCCAAAGCCCAGTTTCTGCCTGGCCCTGTCATTTGTACGAAAGGCCCAGTGGCCTGCATATTTGCCCAACCCTTGCCTCCAGAGCATGCAGAGGACGTGGCGGAGTTTCAATCACCAAGCCCAGTCTCAGCAAGGCCAAGGACAGGACACAGTCTGCTCCTCAGCCCTACCTCCTGAAGACACACTGGCTACCCTCAGCTGACAGACCCTGGTTCCCTTCTAGAATCTTCAGACTCCTCTGCAGGCCCTGACTGGCTCCTAATATTCCAACTCATTTATTCAACCAATATTTATTAAGCATCCTCTGTATGCAAAGCATTGGACCAGCCACTGGGGATACAGCTGTGAATAAGGCATGGCCATTCCCCCGAGGCTAATGAGGAGGATGACATAAATAGTGAAGTAAAATCAATTATTACAAATACTAAAATAGAAAGACATAAGCTGTATCTAAAACTGGCAGCCCATGGGCTGAATCCAACCTGCAGATGTTGGCTAGAGCTGTAAAAAATGGATTTTTTTTTTTTTGCCAACATTTAAAAATCTGGAGGATTTCCATTAAAATTATAGGAGTTTTGGCTTCTCTTGTAAAGATCAGAAACTCTGGCAACAGTGGGTCCACGTTGCCCCTCGACGACCCTCAGCAGTCTGATGGGAGCTGTGCCACTTAGTTGGGGCCTGTGGTCACAGATCTTCACAGGCGCCACCAGGCCCACGTCTCCCTGTACCTTGCCTATGCCATTGCTGCAGTATTCCTGCTCTCACTCATATTTCCTCCCAGGCCACTGAAGGCATTTACCTTTTTGACCCCTGGAAGGGATCTGAGGGAGAGAAAGTTCTGTTTTACTGGGTGTGGGGAAGGCCTGGGAAAGGAGGTGAGCTCTGAGCTGGGTTTGGCAAGGTCAGCCTGTGTTCATGGAGAAGGTGCAGTGGGAGGAAGGGAAGAAGACAGTAGGCGGCAGAAAGGGCCCAAGCAAAGGCAGGGAGGGGTGGAACGGTGCATTCTGGGTGCCCGTCCTGCTGAGCCTGGCATCACCTGCTCTCATAGAGCTCCAGACTCAGGACCGTTCTGGTTCAGTTTCTGATCTCCTGGGACGTGCCACAGACAGGTGAGAATAACGCTACAGGTGAGTGCGGGCCAAGCGGCTTAGGGAACACAAAAAGGACAAGTTTCCAACTGGAGCACCTCTAAGACTTCTAACTCAGGTAACTGGAACTTTTTTTTTTAACTTCTTATTCTGAAGTAATTATTGATTTATAGGAGGTTGCAAAGAAAGTACAAGAATGTCTCCCACATCCTTTCCCACTGTTTTTTTTTTTTCTTTCCCACTGTTAACACACAACTTGTACAGTCCTAGGATACAATATGGAGGTCAAGAAATTGCCCTTGACCCAATCCATAAGGCTGATTCAGATTTCACCGATTATGTACACACGTGTGTGTAACTCTACAATTTTGTCACATGTGTAGCCTTGCACACCTACCACATCACCACATCAAGATACTTGACTGCATCATCACATGACCCCCTAATATTGCTCCTTTATAGCTACACCTATCAGCCTGCTACCCCTAATCCCTGGCAACCACTAATCTGTTCTCTGTGTCCGTAACTATATTATTGCAGATGTTACATAATTGCAATCATATGAATCCTCTGAGATTGGCTTTTCCCACTCAGCTTTATTTCCTTGAGGTCCATCCAAGTTGTTGTATACATCGGTAGTTGGTTCCTTTTTTCAAAAAAATTTCTTATTGATGTATACTTGACATGCAACATTATACTTGTTTTCAGGTGCACAACATAGGGGACTTGACAGTTCTACACATTACTCAGTGTTCACCATGATAGTGTCATCCCCATCTGTCACCATACAATATATTTTTTAAAGATTTTATTTATTTACTCATGAGAGACACACAGAGAGAGAGGCAGAGACACAGGCAGAGGGAGAAGCAGGCTCCATGCACCGGGAGCCTGACGTGGGACTTGATCCCGGGACTCCAGTATCACGCCCTGGACCGAAGGTGGCACTAAACCTCTGAGCCACCCGGGCTGCCCAACCATACAATATTATTGACCATATTCCCTGTGCTGCACTTTTCATCCCTATGACTTGTTTTATAATTGGAAGTTTGTACCTCTTAATCCCCCTTCACCTACTTCACTCATCCCCCCGCCCTGCCCCTCTGGCCGCCACCAGTTCTCTGTTTTTAAGAGTCTGGTTTTTGGTTTGTTCATTTGTTTTGTTTTTAAAAATTCCACATATACGTGACATTATATGATATTTGTCTTTCTCTGTCTTATTCACTTAGCATTATATCCTCTAGCTCCATCCATGTTGCTGAAAATGGCAAGATCTCATTCTTTTTATGGCTGAGTAATATCCCATTGTGTATATATATCACATCTTCTTTATCCATTCATCTATCCATGGACACTTCAGTTGCTCCTGTATCTTGGCTGTTGTAAAGAATGCTGCAATAAACATGGAAGTACATATATCTTTTTGAATTAGTGTTTTTATTTTATTTATTTTTTGGGGTGAACCCTAGTAGTGGAATTACTGGATATGGTAATTCTGTTCTTAATTTTTTGAGGACTCCATACAGTTTTCCATAGTGGCTGTGCCAGCCTGCATTCCCACCAATAGTGGACAAGGATTCTCTCTTCTCCACCTCCTTGCCAACTCTTGTCATTTCTAGCAGTTGGTTCCTTTTTGTTGCTGAGTAATATTCCATGGTGTGGATATACCACAGCTTATATATTTATTCATCCATTGAAGGACATTTGGTTAGTTTCCAGTTTGAGGCTCTTAGAAATAAAGCTGCTATGGACATCCGTGTACAAGTTCCTGCGTGAAAATAAATCTTCCTTTTTCTGGGACAAATGCCCAAGAATGCAATTGCTGTGTCCATTTTTACTTTTGAATGGAACTGCCAAACTATTTTCCAAAGTGGTTGTAGCATTTCAAATTCCCACCAGCAACGTATCAGTGATTAACTTTCTTGATAACTGGAATTTTATTTAAATACAAAAAAACTACTGGGTTCTCGCTGGGGCCCAATCTTTCTGCAGGGTCAATCTTTCTGAGCACCCTCAGGATGATGAGTCCAGTCCTATCCTTGGCAGGCTGTCTCTCTGTCCCATTATCCCCTGGCCATAAACTCATAGAAAGCAGGGCCAGGCCCCTCTCATATCTGCACCTTGGGTCAGCACAGACACGGTGCATCGGGGCTGCTTCATGGAAGCAAATTAAATCTCACAGAGCAACCAGTCAGGTCAGCAAAGACCCACAGCCAGCCCATCAGAGAAGGGCAGATGCCAGTCCCCAGGTTCCCAGAGCATGGCTTAACTCTCCCACAGTCAGATGGATGTCAACATACTTAGCCTGAAAGGCTACCATGAGCAATCGACCTTGAACAACACGGGTTTGAACTACACGGGTTCACTTCCAACATGGAATTTTTTCAGTAAGTAATGTATGTATTTTCTCTTTCTTGTGATTCCTTAATTTTCTTTGTCTAGCTTACTTTATTGTAAGAATACAATATAAAACAATATATACAAGTTACCAAATGCATGTTAATTGACTGTTTATGTTGTTGGTAAGGCTTCCGGTCAACAGTAGGCTGTTCATAGTTAAGTTTTGGGGAAGTTAAAAGCTATACATGAATTTTCGACTGCATGGGGAGGGTGTCAGTGCCTCTAACTCCCATGTTGACCTGTATGTGCCCCCAAAAACCCCCTCACTCTTTTTATCTAGAAAGCACAGATGTACATATAATATGTAAGCAAATACACAGTATACCCATGGTGTGAAAATTTCATGGAGGAACATGGAGGAAGGGACAATTAGGAAGAAAAACTTCTAACAAGACTCCTAGGAGAGCAATAATAAAAATATGGTTGGGAAACACTGTCCTGGAAGCACACTATGGCCTCTCTGCCTGTGAGTCAAAGGGAGGACATTGTCCTAACTGGCAGAGGAATAAAGCAGGACCTTCTGAAAGGGCACTCCTGACCATCTTGCTCCCCCCGATCTAGAACCATCACTGGTTCCCACTGGCTCAGAGGGAAATCTGAACTGCCAAGCATGGCAGCCTCTCCAGCAGTATCTCCCCCTGCACCCCTCAAGCGCATGCCAAAGTGAGCTATGGATCCATTTGCATGTTCCAGGCCCCATCGTGCCTCCTTTGCACCTGAAATGCCTTTCCCCACTCTACACCCACCTTTGTTCAAAGAACAGTCAATGTGTCACCTCTGCAGAGGCCCTTTCGCCTTTCCAAGTAGTCCAGATGCTGTAATACTGTTCATGCCTCTGGCAGCCTTTATCAGAGTATTATACTGCCACTAAGGTGTGTCAAAGATGGTTCCTCCAACTCCAGGCTGGGTTCCCTAGAGACAGGGGCTACGTCTTGCTCACCTGCAGCTTCTCACAGACATCTCAAATTAGCATGCCTCAAATCTGAGCTCCTCATTCTCACCCCTCCATCCCCATCCCCCATTTATCATTCCTATCCCCATCTCCACTCCCCCATCCCTCATCCCCACCCCCATCCCTTATCCCCATTTCTATCTCTCATCCCGATTCCCTCCACCATCCCTCATTCCCAATCCCCCACCCTCATCCCCTATCCTCATCCCCTACCCCCTATCTCCATCTCCATCTCCCCTATGTCTGATCCACCAGCACATCCTGTTGGTTCTGCCTTTCAAACACCTCCAGAAGGCAACCACCTATCACACCTCCACCATCGCTACCCTGGCCTAAGCCACCTGCATCTCTCACCTTGACCAATCTAGGAACCTCCTCACCTCTTCCTTGCTTAAAACTCTCAGGGGCTCCCCCACTGCACCCCACCCACAGTAAGCCCCCACGTTTCCTAGCCTAGGATCCTCAGATTGCTGCAATCCCACCCCACTTTCCACTTCCCCATCCCCACCCACAGAGTGCCTGCCAGCCACTCCAGGTGTCACCTTCCCTGGGCCTGCCCTGCTAAAAATATTCACTGGCTTCCACCCTGACGTCCTGGGGAGAAAACAGAAGTCCTGCACCATCCACCTCTGCTTCTCACAGCTGTCCGCCTCTCCTTGCTCTCCAAGCTCCCCCTACGGCTATTTTGTCATAGTTCCTCCACCCTGAGAACATCCTACCTTCCTGGGGCCCTCCTTCTCGTTGCCCTCTTGCCTGGAGTATTCTCTCCAATCCCCTTCACCCCTACTATCCCCTCAGCCAGCTAACTCCTCCCATCCTTCAGGCCTCAGAGGGCAGCCTAGCAGGGCATGGTCCCCTGTGATGCAGCCTTGGGACTTCCTCTACAAATCACAGGCTCCAACACTCAGTAATCCATTGCCTCCTCCACCAGACACAGGCCCCTGGAGCAGAGAGCCTGCCAATTGTTTCCTGGCACTTGGAACAGAGGAAATGCTCAAGGACTATCTGTGGAAGGAAGAAAAAGAGGGAGGGACAGAAGGAGGGAGGAGAACCGATCGAAGAACGGATCCTGTGTCCCTGGTCTCTCTCCCTTTGTCATCCCCCACCGTGTTACCACCTTCCTGCCCATCCTTTAAGGCTTCATTTGATGTTCTTTCTCCAAGCTTCTGTGGGTCCAAGGTGGAAGAACCACTTACACCCAGGGGAGAGACTGGCTGTCAGAGGCCCAGCTCCTCCAGCTCCCAACCAGCTGGGACCAGCCGGCCTCTGTTCCTGCTGCCACCCAGGTGACTGTCAACCACATGGAGTCAAAATACATTTAAAATCTAAAGAAAGGGGCACCTGGGTGGCTCAGTCGGTTGAGCATCTGCCTTCAGCTCATGTCATGATCCCAGAGTCTGGGATAGATCCCCATGTCTGAGCAGGAGGCTGCTTCTCCCTCTCCCTCTGCTGCTCCCCCTGCTTGTACATGCTCTCTGTCAAATAAATAAATAAAATCCTTTTTAAAAAAATAAGAAAGAAATAAAACCTAAACTAAAAGTGCTGCTGTCCCAGCAAGCAGAGAGGGGCCAAGGGGAAAAGACGCAGCCCTGGAGGCAGGAGGAAAGAGCAATTCAGAGGACTGGCAGGTAGGAAGGGCTGGTGCTGATGCTGTGTGGGTGGCCGGGGGTTTCTACCTTAGGAAACCTGAGGGCAAGATACACACTCTTCTAAAAAACTAAGGGCGCATTCACCGGAGTAATGCACGTGCAAAGTGCCCCATAAGCAGGGCAAGCAGACAGCTAGCTTATCATTCAAACTGGAGCAACCAGGACACACGGTCACCTAC
The DNA here is from genome assembly GCF_048164855.1 of Canis lupus baileyi. Classification (NCBI taxonomy): domain Eukaryota; kingdom Metazoa; phylum Chordata; class Mammalia; order Carnivora; family Canidae; genus Canis; species Canis lupus. The sequence goes on from NC_132845.1 coordinate 58,806,401, forward strand.
CCATGGTTCAGTTAGCCCTGCACCTGGTCCCTGCATCCTGGCATCCGTGTGCCTGTTCTCACCCGACAGAGCAGCCCTGTTTAACAAGCAAGGGCTGAGCACACGCCATGTGTCCACTCGCTCCACTGGCTCTTCCATGGGCGATTTCATTTCATTGCTCAAAATCATCCCAGCGCTGCTTTTTCAGAGGCGACACAGGGGCTCAGAGAATATAGGGAATTTGCCCAAGCCACACAGTCTAATGTGGTTCCCGCTGGGGTCCGATTCGGTCCGTCCAGTTCCAGAGTCCAAGCTTGCTCTATAAGCCCAGCTGCAATCCCAGAGGCTCAAACACCACCAAGCCCACTCTTAGGGGTCCACTCATGTGCTTCACCTCTGCAATTCTCATGCACTCAGTGAGAAGTAGCTGAGGGCCAAGTCTTCAGGACACAGCAGTGAAAGAGAAAGATAAAGCCCCTGCTCTCATGGAGCCCACCTTGGAGGGCATGGTTCTCAACCAGGCAGGATTTTGCCTCCCGAGGGACACTGGGCAAGGTCTGGAGACATTCTGGTTGTCGTGACTTGGGAGGGGGCGTTACTGGGGCATCCAGTGGGTAGAGATTAAAGATGCTGCAGATCCCACCAGGTCTAGGACGGCCCACCTCCCCCCACCACAAAGAATGATCCAGCACAAAATGTTGTACCAAGGTTGAGAAAACTGGGTCTGGAGAGAAGGGAGGGGTGGCAGACAAGTAAACAAATGGGTTATAAGTTCTTGTATCCACTCAATCGATACCGAGTGCCTACCGTACTGTTGGAAAGCTGTAAGCCGTTAAGAAAAACAACACAGGAGGGAATGGATAGTGATGGGAGGGGGACAGAGGAGGGGAAGACCGCCTCCCCCACCTCCCAAGGAGATGCCCTTTGAGAGGGTCCTGTGAGAGAGTGAGCCAGCCAAGCATGGGAGGGCAGTCCGGCAGGAGCCCGGGGCTTGGGCAGGACGGTGTGAGGACCAGCCAGGAGGGACAGAAACACAGATGACGTTACTTAGAGCAGAAGGCACAGACCACACTTTGTAGTCAGGGGAAGAAGCCTGGATCCACTTCTACAAATGTAACCTTTGATAAATACCAACTAGAAATGGCAAAAACAGACTTCGTTTAAAAAAAAGAATCCTGAGAATGGTCAAATTAGGCTAAGTGAGAAAAGACTTCTATATATTTTTCAACCCCTAACGGGGTTGGAAATGATCACATAGAGAGCTGTCCCTTGGAGGGATGCCAACCTCAGGTACCTGGTGAGTAAGCCACTGGTCCTCGGGCATAAATGGGTGTGACTGGATATTTTCGGGTTTTAATTCATGTTTTTTTCCCCTGTATTTTCTCCCCTTTTCTTTCCCTCCATTCAGAGGCTCTGAACTTCCTGATGCCAGAGGTTTTGCAGGAAAGGGGCAAGAAAAACCCATCTGTGAATCCTTCCCTTCCAGGCTTCCACTTTCAGAAGCCTTAATTGCTGAGCATTTTAGGTCAGGGGCCTCAGAGGGGGTGGGGGAGTGAGCTGTCTTCACTATAGTCCTCAGGACAAAAAAAAGAAAAAAGTTAGCTTTTTCTTGATTGGGGCAGGGGAGGGAAATGAAGGTCCGCAGTAATGTTCTGTTGGCTGGCACAGTTTAAAATATTTTAAATTAAAAAGTTAAACAGAGGGTTACCATGTGACCTCGCCATTCCTCCCCTAGGAAAACATATGTCCACACAAACACTGGTCCGTGAATGTTTGTACGCCACCACAGAATGTTCGCAGCTAGCCAAAAAGTGGACACAACACACATGTCCATCCACTGGCAAATGGAAAAACACAATGTGGTGGATCTGTGCTGCGGAATATTATTCAGCAGTAAAAAGGAACAGAGGTGACACCTGCTATGATACGGATGAACTGTGAGGATCTCACACTAAGTGAAAGAAGCAAGTCATAAAAGACCCTCTATCACATGATTTCATTTAGATGGAATGTCTGGAGGGCAAATATATGGAGATGGAAAATAGATTAGTGGTTGCCCAGGGCTGGTGGGTTTGGTGGAAAATAAGGAGCATTAGTGGGTACAGGGTTTTTTATGGGGCTGATGAAAAGATCTCAAAATTGCACTGTGTTGATGCTTACTAAAAACCATTAAATTGTACACTTTACATGGGTAAATTTTATGATCTATAAATTATGCTTCAATAAGGCTATTTTAAAAACAATTGAATTAAACAATCTGATTTGGGGCTTTCCCAGAAGGCCATGCACATTTCTCCATGGCAACCATGTGCTGCTGATGGGGCGCGCCCCCCCGTTTGCCAGCAATACCATCACTGTTGTAGTCCATCCAGCTGGCATTACCCACCAATGTCACCCACATGGTCCCTGTGGGGACTGGATCTGAAAACTCTGATCTGGAGTGACAGGACCACAGGTACTAAAGTGTCAGCCTCGTTTTCCCATTTCCCATGTGGCCCTGGGGACCAGAGGGGACTCTGGGCACAGGGCAGCAGAGGCTCAGTCGTAGCCTGCATGGACTCATGCAGTAGTAAAATACATGGGCTTTGAAGCCAGAACTGCACTTAGCAGCCTCGTGCCTCAATTTTCTCAACTGTGAAATGGGGCCTAATGATAGCACCTACCATCACATAGGGGTGATGTATTTAGAAGCCTAGCACATAGTAGATGCTCAGTAAATGGTAGCTACTGAGTTCATAATTTCCTGTCTACACTTCCAAATTCTCAGAACTTCTGAAATCCAAAAGCTTCTCTGTAACTCATTTTGGACATAAAGCCTGGCTTGGCCTGAACTCACCAAGCAGAAAAGCCCAAACTGAATGGATGTGAAGCTACTGAACCTGAACAGTCTTTATTTATCCCCCTAGCATGAATATTCATGGATTTTACTGCAGAGATATGAAATGTATTCGCTTACAGGGCGCTGCCCGAGCCCTTGCTGCGGTGTTAGGTAATAAATGGCCTAGTGATCACGTTACCTTCGAAAATCTGAAAAGGTCTGGATTCTGGGACACTTCTGGCTGTAAAGGTTTCTGGGACTGTGACCTGTAGGACGATGACAAAGATGAAACCCCATCCCCTGTCTGTCTGACATTATGTAAGACCATACAGCAAAGACAGGAGGGAGAGGGTCCCCCAAAATTCTAAAGATAAGGCTAGGCCAGGAGGCTAAAAGCGCAGAATTATAATTAAGGTCCTTTTGGGGGTGCCTGGGTGGCTCAGTCAGTTAAGCGGCTGCGTTTGGCTCAGGTCATGATCTCAGGATTCTGGGATGGAGCTCTATTGGGCTTCCTGCTCAGCTGGGAGTCTGCTTCTCTCTCTGCCTGCCTCTCCCTCTGCTGTGCATGCTGCCTCTCTTTCAAATACATAAAATCTTTTCCTTTCCAGAAAGGAGAGCACTTCAGTGCTCCCTGCACACCTGAGTTCAGGGAATAAGCGTGGCCCTAGCCAGGTTAGCTTTAGAGAACTGAGTCTGGGGAGGCTGGCTGTGATCTGCTACCTGGTGGACCCAGGGAGTCAGAGAGAAGTACTCCAAACTCTCCAGGACCCCCCATGAAAGCCTGCAGGCTGAGCAGGCCCAGCTCCCTTGCAAGTGCTTAAGTTACTTGCTCCAAATCAGAAAAGACAGCCCAGGTCTCTCCCTCCCTCAAACTTCATCAGTGTCGCCAGTCCACCCAAACAAAACCTGGCTGTGGGCAGGTGAGCCCTGTGCTGCAGGTACAGCTCCTGTCTGCCCAACCAGACCCCTGCTGTTTAATAAAGAATGTGACTGGCCTTCCCCCACCCCACCCCACCCCCGCACCCCTCACTGCCTCCCTTCTGAGAGGGAGACTCTATAGATTCTAAATCCCTGGAATTTCCTGGGCGATTGGAGTGTCTTTGATTCTTTGTTATTCCCGAGCCCTTGGATCACACCTGAGTTTTTGATAACCAATGAGATGACTCAATGACCATCCACCACATGCTCAGAGGGCAGGACTTCGAGCCAGTTCAATATCAGCCACCAGAGGGGAGGCTGTAGGGTTAGAGGTTAAGTTCAAGCACAGTGAGTGAAAAAAGTCAATCGGAGAAGGACAAACATTATATGGTCTCATTCATTTGGGGAATGTAAAAAATAGTGAAAGGGAATATAAGGGAAGGGAGAAGAAATGTGTGGGCAATATCAGAAAGGGAGACAGAACGTAAAGACTGCTAACTCTGGGAAACGAACTAGGGGTGGTGGAAGGGGAGGAGGGCAGGGGTGGGGGTGAATGGGTGATGGGCACTGAGGGGGGCACTTGATGGGGCGAGCACTGGGTGTTATTCTGTATGTTGGCAAATTGAACACCAATAAAAAATAAATTTATTATTAAAAAAAATGAAAAAAAAGTTCAAGCACAGGGCTAGCAATCCCAACCATCATGCCTACGTAATGAGCCCCCAGTAAAAACTCTGGACACCAGGCTCGAGCATGCTTCCTGGTTAATGAACACATGGATATGCCACAAGGGCGATGCACCCCGATTCCACTGAATCAGGAGGGCATGGAAGCTCTGCACCTGAGGCCCTCCCCAGACCTTGCCCTAAGGGTCTCTTCTTATCCTGACCACATCCTTCACAACAATACCGTAATCCTAAATATAGCTCTTTCCTGAGTTCTGTGAGTAGTTTAGTGGTTTATCACGGGGCAGGGGGGTGGGGGGGGTGGAGGAAACCCTGAATTTGTCAGTGGGTCAGAAGCGAGGCTGAACCTGTGGCGGGCACCTGAGGTGGGAGCAGTCTTCCCAGGGCCCATGGCAATGGATGCAGGCAGATAGCATCAGAACTATATTACAGTGGGCCAGTGGCTCAGAGCACCCCTTCTTTGACTTGTTCTTCTGTCCCGGACACTGTCCATCCCACACCTGTACCAGAGGCCACCTGCAGCAGGGGCCAGGGCAATTCCTGTGCCCGTCAGCAGCTTCCTTCCTCTGACACTTGCTCTCTTAGGCGGAGAAGATTAGAGATTCTGGAAGCTTAATGCCTCGGGAAGGACTCTAAATTGGTGCCCAAAAGGGGCTGGTGAATAAATAGCGGTGCTTTCTTACTGGGTGAACAGTTCTGAGGTGTCGTCTGCACAGCCTCTCAGACGGACCCCAGGACTGAACCCCAGTGGCCCACAGTGCTCCCCTGCTCATTGACACTCTCTTTATTGACTTTCCTCCCTTCCCATCTTCCTTCTCCACTCTCCCACCACACTTCCTGGGATCACCTCCCAAATAAGCAATGGGCACACAAATCTTAATCTTAGGATCTGCTTTAAGGAAATTCTGCCATTCCTAGGGGTCTGGGTCCTTTAGCTCCACTGCTAGCCTCCTGCTAATTCCCAACTTGACCAACCATTTGGATTTGCAGGCAACCTTTTTGGGCAACTGCTTGTCCACCACTGTGTAATCATCGTGCTTGGTCCATAGCTAAGCCCACACCATGGATAGGTCTAGGGACCCAGGCCTGGCTAATCAGAGTATTTCATTCTCTGGCATGGAGACTGGTTCAGGAATGAGTCTATGAACTTAGTGGATCCAGTCATGGTCTTCCTTAAAGTTTTGTGGGAGCTGTTGGAAAGGAGCTCTTTTCTACCACTGAATCTTATGTAAGCCTGGAGCTGCCATGACCATCTTCTCGCCACATGGACAAGGCCTGAGAATGAAATCAGAGGAAAGCAGAGTGTGGAGATATAGATACCTGATGACATGATCACCTGGATGCAGCCATGCCTGAAGCTCAATCACCTTGGATTTTTCAATTACATGAATCAACAGATTTCTATCATCATCCCCTTTCTTCCATTAGCTAATATGATTGGGTTCTTGTCACTTGCAATCAAAAGAATCTTTAGTAATATAGAAATACTTATTTCTCTGACTTCAACTCTGCACTTTTAGATGCAAAAATATACAGAAGTACTTGCTCTCTAAGTTCTGGGAGAGAGACCCAGTCTGACCAGGGCAGGGAGATTGAACAGAGGGGGGTATCAATGCAGGATTCTTTCACCACAGATCCAAGAATTAGGGTATCAAGAAGTGCATCCTAAAAGAATATGTGATGGTTTATTGTAACAAGTGACAATCACCACACTAAGAGAAGCTCCAAGATCCCCAAACCTGTCCAAAGCACACTGTGGCGTCCCCCTTGCAGGCCATGGAGGTGCTTGCTCTTCAATTCAATACCTCGTTCTGAACGTGGCTCCTTAAACCTGATTCCAAACAGCAATCTCTTCTTGGTCATTTTTGGTTTTATTGCAAAATCTCCTTTTCTCGTTACCAACAAAATACTCTTCCTGACTTCTCAGCAAGGTCTGCTTATTTCCCAGAAATGGTCACGTTTCTCTTATGTCACTGCAGCTCTTACTGAAAGCCCACAGTTGGCTGGATTGTGCAGGGGTTCTCCAAATGACTTGTGTTTTTCCTAAGGAGATCTGTCTCACTTTTCGTAGGAATCGGGGCGGGGAAACAGACATTTTCAGCCTGCTCTCACATGCCTCCCGTCGCTGGAGGAAGAAACTCAGGGAGTCTTCGGTCTTCTCCGTACCTCTTGGTTGAAATCACAGGACCCAGGAAGGGGCCACAGGCAGCTGGAGCCACGCCTGGTCTGGAATTGGGTCTTGCTCAGTCCTGAGAGCCCAAGAAAAGCTGTGGCCCACTGCAGGGCCACATCATGACCTTCATGGGTCCCAAACACTTCTGCCTCCATGGGCCTTTTCCTCCGTAAAAGAAATATTAAAAATCATACTTTATAAAAAAAAAAATCGTACTTTCTGACTGCAGTGGTAGTAGAAAGACAATTATGATCCTGTCTAGATCCACTGTTAGGTCTTTGTTACTATGACATTTTTTTCTTCCGATTTGAAAAAACAGTCAAAATTAAAACATTTCATACATCCTTAGAAGTTCTATGAGCTCTAGGCCCCCAGGGCCAGTGGACCAGCAACCATAGCCCCCAGTCCTCGGGGTCGGGCGGGGGGTTGTAAAGATACAGGGCAGCAACTGTATCTTTACAACCACTTCCAGGCAGGAATGCAGCCCTGCTGGGTGGGTTGTGTCACCCCTTCTCCTTTCACTGACGGAGCATGAGCCCCTTGGTGCCCCCTTACTTAACAGGGCTGGTCCTGGGGCCACTATCTGCCCTCGCTTTACTGGAAGATTGCTGGGAACAATAATAATAACAACGATAAGCTGAGGTCCCAGGTGCTAAGCCCAGCTCCAGGCACTTCATGTGGCAGGTTCGGGCAGTTAGGGGGGTTCAACAACTTACCAGCTAGGCACAGTAGGCAAGTGGGTGTTCCCAGCTGCCGATGGCAGTGTTAGTCTCTTCCTCCCAAGGACACCGTGTGGCAGGCGGAGCCCAGTGCTGGTGCTCAGCAGCATCTCAGCCGGCGCCCGCTATCATGAGTTATCATAATTACTTGGTTGGTTATAATTGATTATAGTAATTGGGTTAAGGAGGGGCTGCCCCGACTCTGCTTTGCCCTCTACCCTGGAGGCGTTGCCCTCAGGCCGAGGACCTCTCCTCCGTGTGAGCTGCTCTGGGGCTTCAGGGAGCAGCCCTGCCCCCACATGGGCCTTGCCAGTGGCCTGCCCACCCCTTCCCTCCCAGCAGAGCAGACCCGAAGCCCCGCACCCCGCCGGGCCCTTCCTCACCCCTTGCCCTGTTCACAACTGGCTCGGGAAAGGCCAGGCAGCCTCTCCCCTGGCATCCTGTTGCCCCCATTTCTCTTCCCCCAGGCAGCAATACAAAATCCTTTCTCTCCTCCACCGGCTACTTGGGTACGACATCATCTGGCTCACACAGCCTTCTTAGTTACTGTTTCCTAAAGACTTTTAAGACTTTTCCCTCCAGCCCGGTCACCCCTGCAGCTCCATCCCTTGAAAAGAGCACAGGGCTTTCAAGCCAGCAGGAGCTGGGCTTAATCCTGCCTCTACAATTGACCAGCTGTGTGACCCTGGGCAAGTCAATTAACCTTCCTGAGCCCTGCATTGTTTATCTGTCTGAAATTATTGGAGACAATCTTATTTTCTTTAGCGGTGGGACTCTGGGGTTTTTTTTTGTTTGTTTGTTTTGAGGGGTGAAAATTTTGATAAGCCCTTTGAGGCAGGGGGAAGAGGCCCCACCTCCTACCCCACAAGAGGTTTGCTTGAGGACCTGGAGATGGTTGTCCTGGGCTGCCTACCAGCTTTTATGCTGTGACTGGAGTGAGCAGGTTGAGGGGGAGGGCCAGGTGCTTGGGCTAATGAAAGGGAATCTTCGAGCGTGGAGCCAGGAAAGAAAAGGTGAAACCACTTAACAAGGGAGAGGAGCCTGGAGGTCCCACAGCATGTCACACCTCAGCCCGGACCCATCACCTCTCACTCTCTGCTCCTTTCTCACCTTCCCCCTCTCAGAGCTACACCGTTCATTACGTTCCTGGCCAGATACCAGCCAGGGGACACCAGATCCGAGGCTCTGGCCACCTGGACCTGTGGGCCCCTCCACAGAACGGTGTTTCTGGCTGCATAATAAAATACATAGGATTACAGAGCAAACCAGCTATACAGAAATATAGTTAGCAAAATACTCAAATACGTCTGCGGTACAGGTGTACATGTGTTTCTTCGTTAACATGCTAGATAGCGAGACTCCGCAGAAGCTCCAGGAAGCATCACATTTTGAATGAGTGCATGTCGAGATATCTGCCACCACTGTAGCGTGAGAGGAAAATATAGATTACTATTGGTGACTACATAACAGGTGCCACCCGCTACCGAGTTTTATTGCCTCCATTCATAGCTGAAGGACACACTGCATGACCGCTACAAGTTAGAGAAATAAAGCTGGAACTCTTCCCCATCAGGCTCGTGCACCTCCTGAATTCTGTGGACTCCACACTAGGAAGTTCCCTGGGCTCTGTTTTCTATGCCCACACAGCTCTCCTGAGCTGCCTGCAGCCCTGCTGACTTTACCTCTTAGCCGGAGGGTGGGTGAACCCGCATCCCCTGTTCCAACCACCCCTGCGCTTGTCACCTCCTGGCCAGTCTCCCCACCTCACTCCGTCCATACCACAGCCTGAGCCTCAACCCCAAATGACCATATCTCCCTCTGCTTTGAATTCTCAAAGGCTTCCTGTCGCCTACAGGGTAAGATCTAAAGATCATTGCAAAGCACCAAGACCCTCACCCAGCTCTCCAGCCTCATCTCTCAATTCTCCTGCTTGTTCTCCTCTACCTTCCCATCATTCTGAACTACTCAAAGTTTCCAGAATATGTCACCCCACAACAGCATGTTGCCCATGCTGTTCCCTCTATCTGGTGTGCCTTCCCCAAGCTGTCTGTCAAGGAAACTCTTATATTTTTTTCCAAGTCTCAGCTGAAAGGGTGCCTTCCCCATGCCCTCCAACCACTCATCCCTACACCCCCCACCCCAGGCTAACATGGGTCCCCCTCCTGTAGCCTCTCGCCACACCCAGTACATAGAGGTCAACCCACCGTCTTATAATCGTTTGATGAGTCTGTCTCTCATAAGACTGCAAACTTCGGGAGGATGAAGGCACAGCTGTTTTTCCTTTGACCTCCCCAAACACACAGCACCTGGTCCTGTAGGACTTCATTGAATATTGGTTGAGTAAATGAATACAAGATCAGGGGGCAGGGAGAACAAATAGGTCCAGAATAGTCCACAGTCCAATAGCTAGGAATGGTGTGAGGAGGAGCCAAAACGGACACCATGCTACTGAGAATCACTCTGCTTCTCCTTGCTTTCCTTTACTATGATGGTTACATTTCCACATCCCAAGAAAGCCAGGTCATGCATGTTTTGATCTGTGGCACGTCCTGTAATCTCTTGAATTCAGCTCTCAATCTTCGAGGGATCCCTCTGTTATATACACATACTTCAATTAGGGGGAGATTATTTCCCTCACCAAAAGGTTCATCGTTTCGGTTTCATTAAATAGAGGGTTCTTCCAAAGCATGAAGAATGGGATTAGATTTATAGAAATTCAATTTACATTTGGCTTTTTAGGAACAGATGTCTTACACAGCCAAGCCACCACTCTATCTGTCAGGCCGCCTGAAGTTATGGTTTATAGGTTCCTTTGACTCCCTCTGGCACATTCCCTGCTTAACCCCTCATGACCGGGATCTGTTGAAATAACTCTGGGCACCTGGCCACCTTACCTAATGGCATTTTCTTGGAGTCGTCTGTCTCCACCTCCCTGAGTCATATCATGCTTCGGAGCATCCCGTTCTCCCTAAAACCTTCAAAGTCCTCAGCTGTGGCCGTGACACACAATCTCTGCCCACCCCACACTAGCCCCTGAGCTTCCAGGGGTGTTTGCTCCTTCAGCTTCCACAAGAATGTCTCAAAGGCAAATAAGCTAAAGCAGATGAGTGATATGCCTGCCACCCCAAACAGGCCCCCCTTTTATATCCTTACAGGAGACACCACCATCCCCTCATTCTAATAAAGCACCTCTCTCTGCTTCATCCCCCAAATACCATCCATCACTAGACTGTTCGGTGTTCAGCTCCTGAATACATCTCAAGCTAATCCACCTCTCTCTCCCACATGTGTTAAGCTCCAGGAAGACTACAACTGACCCTTTCTGTTCATCACTAAAACCCCTGTATTTATTATTTTTTAAAAGATTTTATTTGTTTATTCATGAGAGACACAGAGAGAGAGAGAGAGAGAGAGAGGCAGAGACACAGGCAGAGGAAGAAGCAGGCCCCATGCAGGGAGCCCAACCTGGGACTCAATCCCGGGACTCCAGGATCAGGTCCTGGGCCAAAGTTAGGAGCCAAACCGCTGAGTCACCCAGGGATCCCCCCTCCCAGTACTTATTATTAGCACAGTGATTCAATAACCACCGAATGAGTGAACAGGGGAGCAGACAAATCCTATTTTACAAACTGTAACACGGAGGCTCAGAGAAGGGCAGTGATTGGTGCACGGTCACCGGGTGGGAGCGCCAGGCCTCGGCCCCAGGGCTGCCCGGGAACCCCGCGGGGTCCGCTCTGCCGGAAGCCCGGGGTTAGGTTGCACCACCTGAGGCCCCCCCACCTTACCTGACAGCACCGTGAAGACAGCTGCGAAGGCGTTGAGCTTGAGCCCGTCGATGACATTGCTGGAGTGGAAGAGCTCGAGACACATGAGGCTGAAGCCGACCACCAGCAGGAGGATGTAGAGCACCTCGGAGACCACCGACAGCCACAGGACCCCTGCACGACAGGCGCAGAGTGGCCGTGAGAGGAGGGATGCCATGGGCATCGGCCCGTCCTGACCGCAGGGAGGACCCCCCAGCCCTGCAGATGGACGCAGTCCCTCTCCGCTCCTGGCAGCCGTCTGATGGCCCGGGGGGCGGGGGTGGGGGCACCGGCCTTAGGATGAAGAGCAACCAGAAGGGTGACGTCACTGGGCCAACCACCAGTCCCGAGTGCTTCCCTATGGTTACACTGGTCAGGGCGGGGTTCTCCATCACCTGCAGCTACAAGCATGCGCCTACATTTTCGTCTGCCCAGTACCGTATCCCCCTTTTTCTAGAAACTACTACGGCTCCTTCCCCAGCTTCAACCTCGTGGCTAACCAACCCCCCCCCCACCCCCCAGCAGCCCTGCTCTAAAAAAGTGGGGCTGCCTTCCTGGGCGTAGCTGATTGGTCCAGTGTGATCACATGACCTAGTGTTGGCCAATGGGATGAGAGTGTGAGTGCCTGGTTCCAGCTGTTCCTGAAGGCCAGCTGCACCTCTGTCCTTGCACTGGCTTCGCTGCCCAAGTCTTTGTGGATCCTATGCTAGCACAGCTCCCTTTCCTCCCAAACTTCTCCAATTTGGACTGCCATCATTTACCACCTAGTTTAGGGGGCATATTCTGTTTCTCCCACCCCACATTCTCGCTCCCTTCATTCCACATGTTTTTCATTTGGAGTGTCCTTTCCCTTCTCTTGGTCTGTGTAGTTGAGTTGCAGCTGACTCACATCTTGGCTCCATGGTCAAGCACATGATTCCTATCTAGCCAACCAGAGCCTCATGACCCCCCACCCCGAACTCTAGTCATTGATTTAAGAATGAACCTCTCTATGCTTTTGTTTCTTCATGGAGAAAACAAAGATAATAGTAACACCTATTTCATAATATTGTCATGCTGTGAGGATTCCACTACACAGCAATGTGAAGAGCTTGTGCTTAGCATCTAGTGACAGCTCAATGTATGATATTACTGTTGTTGTATGAGAGGTACATGCCCCCACCATGGTCCCCTGGAAATAGAGCCCAGGGGGGTTGAGTGAGGTCCAAGGATAGAGACAGAGTCAAGAGGGAGAAATGGAATCGTGGGAGCAGATAAGATTTCTGAGAAAAAGGATGGGCATGAGAAAATGTAACGCATCACACGACCTACCTTAAAGCCACACTAACCAGTGTTAGAGCAAGCCCCACACTTTAGAGAAGGGACTATGGACCAGGCCTGGCCAGCCAGAGATGGACACATGACCCAAGTCAGTTCAATGAGAGTCAGTCACAGGACTTTTGCTGAAACTATTGGCGAAGAAAAGTCCTTTCTTTCTCCTGGGTTTGAGCCTAGGAGGGTGGAAGGATGGAACTCACTGAGTCACCAAGGAGCAAGGGCCTTTGTGAAAGGAGAACCAATGCCAGGGAAGGCAGAGCTGAGATGGATGAGGATTATGTCCTATGACATTGTTTGAACCCCTAGATCCAGCCATGCCTGAAGCTATTGTCATTTGTTCTTTCAGTCACATGAACCAGTTAAGTCCTTATCTTTGCCGAAGCCAGTCTGAGGTGGAATTTCTATCCCTTACAACAAAGAGTCCCGATCTTCAGCTTTTCTGTTTTCCAAACTTGTCAAACATGTCTTTCCTACCTCTCTGCTTTTATAAATTGTTCCTTCCACCAGAAATGTCCTAGGGACATCCAAAATATACCATTTAGTGAATGAAGCAAACAAACAGAAAATTCTCAGTCCTTATCTGCTCCCTGATGAAGAATCCAGATTCTGGAACACCCACTATCATTCCTAGCACACGGGCTTTTAGAGCTGTGGAGAAATTCCTTTTTTTCTTTTTTCTTTTTTCTTTCCTTCTTTTTTTTTTTTTCCTTTCTTTTCTTTCTTTCTTTCTTTCTTTTTCTTTTTTTTTTTTTTTTTTTTTGGCTACAAAAATATCATATCTCCTGGGCAATCCCTTGGATTTCTGTAAAAGAATAATGTGCTCTTGGCAGCCTGGATGTTGTTAAAACACCCCCTGGCACGGCACACTCATAGCCTCCGAGGCCCTTCCCTGGCCCAAGGCCCACGGAGGCAGCAGGGAGGAAGGCAGGAGATACGGGGTGAGCTGAGCCACACCAGGAGGGCGGCAGCTCCCTCGGAGGCCTGGCCTCCCTCCCAGCAGCCTTCACCTCCAGCTGCTGTCATCCTGGTGGCAGGCGGAGGCCGCCCCTCACCACTGTGCTGCTTGTTGACTCAGTGCCTCCCCCAGAGCATCCCTACTCCCCCTCCCCAAGGGGATGGTGCTCTTATCCCTGCCTACATGGGCCCAGGCCAGGCCTCCACCCTTCCCACTTGCCCTCACAGCAGCATTCAGCTCTGCTTTTTCAGATGGGCTGAGGGGTGTGATGGGCGTCAGGGGCTCAGATACTCAGAAAATAAGTAAGTTAACTATGGAGAAACAGGCACTATATTTCCTGGTTACAGTTACTTAGGCTCTTATTCTTTCCAGATTTATTTCCCTGGCCCTGCCTCCCCCAATTCTCTCACCCCTCTCCCCTGGGGCATTTCCTTTGTAAATGACTTACACATGAATCCTCATCTCAGTGTCTACATCTAGGGAACCTGACCTCAGACACTGGCACTCACATGTTATCCTCCTAACACCCTTATGAGTAGGGAGGTAGCACCCACTTTACAGATGAGCAAACTTCGGTTCAGAGGGACGAAGCAACTAGTCTACACAGCTAGATAGTGGTACCATCTGGGTTCAAAACTGGACCTCTCTGACGCCAGGACCTGTCATGGCTATAAGTTGGCAGGATGGAGTAGCCACTTTGAAATCATATTATTCTCTGCTCTTGGGCTGGTCAGAAGGGCCCATCTAAGCTGAGGGACACAGGGGTCCCTGGCCATGACTCTCATCTACATGCTTTCCAGCATCCCAAGCAATTCCTGAACCAGGATGGGGGAGAGGGTGGGCTTCAGTACTCAACAATCCTGAGGCCAGCTGGCCCCCAGATGTTGGGGGATGGGTGGGAGGAAGGACGTCACAAGGGAAAATAGGCCATGAGGATGCCAAAAGCCAAGCTGTGGAAGGTGGGCTTCACCCACGAGGCAGAGGCCAGTGGGGTCCTCAGGGTCTCAACAAAGGGAGGATCCCCCCATCAAGAGGTCCGCTCAGGAAGGATGCATGGGTGGATAGGCCAGCTGAAGGTCCCTGCTATGCTCCATGCAAGAGATGATGGTGGCCTGCCATGGCAACAGTGGGGGTGAGGACAAGTGGGGAACCTGATAACCCCCAAGGCATGGGCTCAGCAGACTCTGACTGTGAATGTGGTCACAAAAAACAGGAAGGAGTCCAGAGTGGGGCCATGTGTCCAGCTTGGGCAACTGTGCAGATGGTGAATGTTCTTCACTGAGAATGAGGTGATCCTAAGGCAGGAAGACAGTGGGCTTCCACATCAGTTGCAGGACCTCCGGCAGGATGTCCAGGATGTACCTGGAGCTCAGGCAGAAAGGTGCAGGCATTGGCAAGACATGGGCACTCATTAAATGATTGTCAAAGAGATGGTAACTGGAGGCACGAGGGTGGTTGAGACACTCATGAACATCAGTCCCCAAGGGAACAGGCTGGGAAGAGGGCCGTGAGGCTGACATGATGGGTGCCCCACCCACCCCTGCCACAGCACTTCCGCGCACACTGCCCCCTCCCGGCATATGGCCCTCTCTGGCCCAGTGCTTGCCCTGGTCACCAGCGCCCACCCCCACCTTCACCCACCTTCACAGCAGGCTAGACAGGGTGTGTGTGTGGGGGGATTGATTCCACCCTCCACCCCCAGCTGCAGCCCTCAACCAATGCCTGATGAGAGCTAAGTACTCCAAGTGGGTAACGCTGGGGGGTGCCATCTACACATCTGTGTTTCCTGGGTGGGGTGGGAGGTACCACGAGAAATTGTCTGAGTCAAAAAGTGAAAAAGCTACTCACTTCTCTGTTATTTTAAAAATTCTTATCACCTCAATCAAGAGTCTCTGTTTGGTGCTAATGTGTCCTTAACACCTTTCTAGCACTTGTTAATTGTTTAAAACCGTGAGAGGGCTCAAAATCTTGGGCAATTCCTAGGTCAACGTGAAGGACACTTAGACGATTTCCTCCTGGGCTGGTGATTCTCCATCAGCCCCATCCTCTCCCATTCTCCCCCACCCACTGCTCTCTACCTTTCTCCACCCTGTTCTGTGCCCCAGGGACCTGACTCCTAGGAACCCACCCCCAGGCTGCCTGGCCCTCTGGATGAGCAATGAGGGGCACTGGCTAGAAATCGGAGGGTGGGAAGAGAGAAGTCAGTGTGTTTCTGCCCTGCTCCCTGTCTTGAGCCCCTTCTCTGGCAGAGGTTTCATTCTCTTCCTATGACAGCTCCCAAAGTTTGTGGGAGCAAAGCAGCTGTGGCTCTTACAGTCTTCCCACCCTTTCTCCTTCCCACCCAAGACTGGTAACGTCTCCCTTCTATAGCCAGCCTTTGGGGGCCTCAGACTCTCTTAGCCCTTCCCATGCCTCTATAAGGACGTTTTCATTAAAGTGCCTTCATTTGAACCATTTGGGGGATTCTGTTTCCTGCAGGGACCCTCCCTGACACATCATGGTTTTTGGCAAGGGATCCAATTAGAGCAGTAGTTTCAGCCAGCAGTCTCAGCGTGGGCCCCAACCTGCAGTCGCACGCAACAACGTGTGATGCTAATTCTTGGGCTTCGGGACCTGACTGTTGTAACAAGCTCTCCAGACGATCTTGACGAACCCTCAAACATGAGCACCACTGATCAAAAGTTCCCTTTTTAATGTACGTATAAGAAAGCGAGTCAACCTCAGGGGCGCCTGGGTTAAGCTCAGTTAAGTGTCCAACTCTTAATTTTGGCTCAGGTCATGATCTCAGGGTCGTGAGATGGAGGCCTGCGTCGGGCTCCATGCTGTGCATGGAGTCTGCTTGAGATTCTCTCTCCGTTTCCCTCTGTCCCTCCTACCCCCCTAAAAAAAGAGAAAAGTGAGTCAACTTCAGAAGAAGATTGAGTCAATGCTAGATGGTAGATGCTGGCGTGTGGCAAACACAGAGAAGGTGGAACTTGAATAATTAAACATTGGAAACCACTGCATAGGGCCTGGCCTGCAATCAGTGCTCATCATGATTATTCCTGTTATGGATGCCCACACGTGTGAATAAAGGAAATCTGAAAGGACAGTGGGCTGGCAGCCTCTAGCCGGGACAGTGGGGTCTTGCCTTGGTGACATCCAGAAAGTCTAAGGAATCACAGAGATGATTGCTTAGAGTCTCTGACTTTGGCACGAATGGCTCGATTTACAGCCGAGAACTGGTGACCTCCCAGGGCAGAAGAAATGAAATGGCTTCTCATCAGGTACGGGGCCCGTGGGGTGACAGCTAATCCTGTTAGCTGCTCTTTTTGCCTTTTTAAAAAACAGCTTCATAACACCAACTCTGACCCTCCATTGATGGAATTGATGGGTTTTCAAGAACAATTTCCCTTTCGCCCCGGTCCCTCCCTTGCTAAGAGAGTTTCCAGGACCAGTTTGGCTGAGTGGGAGATCACGGGTGGGAACTGTGTCTTGGATGTACGATCTTGGCCGGGGGCCTTATGCCTCTGTCCCTCGGTTTCCTCATTTGAAAAATGGGCATAATAGATCTGTCCTGAGCATTAAATGAGACAAGATCTGTAAATCACACAAGCCTGACACTTGGGAAGTATTCAAGGAAGCTAAGTGTTACTATTACTTCCTAATAAGTATAATTATGAGCAATTAGGATAATTATAAGTGGCAGTGGGGCACAGGCATGAAAAACAGGGACCTGGGCCGGCTCACCTCGGTTGATGCCTGGCTCTACTGGGTACTAGCTGGCAGACGGGGCAAGTGACACACTCCCATTGAACCTGTGTTCTCACTTGACAATTGGGAGTGGATGTAGTACCCACTTTGCAGGCTGTGTGAAGACAAAGCGAGTTAATAGATGAGCAAAGTGCTTAGGGCAGTGCCTGGCACACAGCAGGTGTTATGTAAGCACGAGCTGTTACTATTATTGTCTTTGTTGTTATTCCCATGGGATGTGGCCAAGGAGTAGGCAGCCAGAACAAGTGCATCCCAGCCACTGGACAAATAAAACCCTTCTGGGGAGCAGAGGGGAACTGTTGCAAAATCATATGAAATCCCAAAGCACCATGGCATTTCAAGATAAAATATTCCCCCCCCAAATCCATCAGTTTAATATGTCAAATCAATAAGTCATGGTGCAGTGGCTGCTGGCTGTGGGCTCAGAGACACGCCCCCCGAAACCCAGCATGTTAAATCATGTAAATGACGTGGGCCAGGACCTCTGGGGCTGGAAATGGCTTCATGACAGCTGCTGTTTGCAGAATGTCAATACTGAAGCTCAGAGGTGGGGATGCTCAGGGGCTGGGAGGCTTCAGGGACCTGCAGGGAGGGGTTCTGGGGGCCACTGAACCCCCAGCGCTCCATCTCCACGAGATGTTAGCCCAGAGAGGAGTTAGGATGCACCCATGTCACAAAACCAGTTGAGGGCACTGGGGTAGGGAGGGGGAGCCATGTCAACATCCCAGGTTGCTGGATGTTGCAAGACTGGGGAGCAGGGTAACCCTCAGAGAGGTGCGGGGATTGAGGTCTGGAGGGGGAAGGAGGTGGCCCGAAGAGGAGCCACAGCGAGAGGATGGATGGTCAGTTGGAACTCAGCAGCCCTGCATTCCAGCCGATGCTGCGGGACCTCAAGAAGGCCCCTGTGCCTCTGTGGGCCTCAGTTTCCCCCCCAGTAAAACAAGTGGCTTCTCAGACAAGCTGCCAACAGGCCGAATCCAGCCCACAAAAATGTCTTGTTTGGCCCACACATATTTTAAAAATATCTGAATTCATTATCAACATTTAAAAATAGGAGACTTCACATAAAATTTCATCCAGGTTTCTGGATTCGTTTGCAAAATGAGTGGATGCAGCAATACTGGACCTGCATTCCCATATGCTGATGACTGTAGGGCTGAGCTGGGGCTGCTCGCTTGAGACAGGGCACATAGGTCTGGGTCAGCACAGACCCCGCCTGAAGGGTTCCCGTCACCCTTTCTTGGCTCCCGTCTAGCTCTCATGAGTCTGAGTTTACAGCCCTCTATACAATGATGTCTAAAGGCATTTCTATCCTGGATGCGTTGCGTCGAAGTAACATTTTAAGACCCTACATGGTCCTCACATATCTCCATGTAGGAGTGAAATACCCAGCAAACCCTCGGTTATCCAGCTTGCTCAGGGATGGGGGGAGGGGTTCCAGCAAATACCACGCCACCCCACACACCAGGGTGCCAATTTTCAAAGAGTTAGATTAAAAGAAAAGACAATTCAGCTCTAAAAATATGCCCACATTGATATAATGGAGCCAAGAGCGGGGATCTGAGAGCTATTCCCGAGTCATCTTGTCCACCCCAGCGCCACATCCTTTGCATGAAGGCCTGAGAAGACTGGTGAGTTGCTGGTGTCACAGCGCTGGGAAACTTCCTTCAATGAGTCAGACGGAACCTTTTAGGCTTGGACTGGAGGTCATGGTGGCGATCCTCAGTGGCCGCTCTTGTAGGATGTGCAAAAACGTTAGCTAGCAGAGGGCTTGGGAAGAGAATGCCATTCAAATGCCAACGAGTGTGATGCTCTGGAAACACAGAGTCTGGGTGGAACTGTTTTCTGCATCACCATCTTTTTCTAGAGCCTTGGTTCACAAAGCAGCAACAGCTGCAGCCCCTGGGAGCCTATAGGAAATGCAGATTCTAGGTCCCCGCCCAGACCTACTGACTCACGGTCTGCATTTTCACCAGATCCCCAGCTGATCCAGATGCACGTTCAAGTGTGAGGAGCACTGCTCTGGAGGATGAAGTTCAAATGTCCCGATGTGGCATTTGATGCCCTTGAAAAGTGGGACCTAAGCAGCTCTGCCCACCAGCAACCCTCAGCACGGCTGCTTGCTGAACATTCCATGCCCTCTGGAGCCTCAGGCTTGACTCCAGCCCTCGAAGTGTTGGCCTCTGGTGGGGTCATCTGCTTCTGAATAAGGGTCTGCAAAGATACCCACATCCTGGTTTCTAGAACCTGCAAATATATTCTCTTATGTGGCAGAAGGGACTTTGCAGATGTGATTATGATCTTGGGACGAGGACATTATCCTGGATTATTTAGGTGGGCCCCATGTAATCACAAGGGTCCTTATAAGAGGGAGGCCAGAGAGTCAGATTCAGGAACAGGAGATAGGACAACAGAAGCAGAGGTTGGGGTGCTATGGGGTTAGTCACGAGCATAGGAACGCAAGCAGCCTCCAGAGGCTGGAAAGGCGAAGAAACAGTTTCTCACCTGTAGCCTTCAGAAAGAAACACACTCCTGCACTGTGATTGATTTTAGCCTCATGAGGCTTATTTTAGAATTCTGATCCCCAGAACAGCAAGATAAGAAATCTATGCTGTTTTAAGTCGTTAGGTTTGTGCTATTTGTTACAACAGCAAAGAGAAACTAATATACCTTTTTTCTTCATAGAAGGTCACCTCCTCCAAGAAGCCTCTCCTGACCACCCCAGCCCCTGCTCTGGCCCTCGGATCCCCCTCAGCAAAGAAGATGGTCTCTCCACTCCTTCCAGGTAGATGCCGTGCTAAGATGGAGAGAGTCTTGGGGTCATAGAGGTCTGGATTTGACCTTGGATCTTTATCTAACCTCTCTGAGCCTCAGTCTCTTTGACTATAAGATGGAATCAACACGACCAAGCTTGCACGTTCTCTGGACAAGTCAAGAAGATCATGGCTGCAAAGCCCACCCCTAGTCTGGTTCCTGGCACATTGTAGGGCCTCAGCAAATGTGGGTGTATCAAGCTGACACTCTGAGCCCCAAGGAATGAGTCCTTCTCCTCCGAGCTCTCAAGTGGACAAACTAGTTTATCACCAGAACGGATTCTGACAATGCCTTACTGCCCCCAGAGTTCCGCAAGGCTCCAGTCCCTGTCAATTTAGAAATGACTCTAGCAGACATGCCCTTTAGAAACCGCTCTGTTGGAATCCGGGGACAGTCACTGAGCATTTGAGATGTGTCATAGTGACCTTGGCCTTCAGCACCACACTGCAATGAGTCTTCTTTCTCTTTAGAGTCCAGAAGCTGGCCTTGGACATAAGCTCTGGCCCACACAGGCTGGGGTCTGAGAGGAGGCTGGTAGCTGCAGTGTAGTGGGAAAAGCTTAGAAGGCCAGGTTTGGGTTCTGGCCCCCAGCCCCATGCTGCCCACCTCCCCCACCACCTCATTGTATTGGGCAAGTGCTCTCACCTCCCTGGGCCTCCCCTTCTCCCCAAATGGGGCTGCTGTGCAGGTGAAGGAAATAGAGCAGGGTAGGTCAGAAGTTGCATACTGGCCCAAGAACAAGTTTCTGAGATTTTTTTGTTGTTCTTCTATTTTCTGGAGTTTTTTGTTTCCTCTCTTTCTCTGTCTGTTGGCCTGTGTGTGTGTGTGTGTGTCTTCCTCTCTGGGTCTACGTGGTATTTTAAAAATTTTGAATTCCATGCCAACATTTCAAAATGGGAAAGCCTCATGAGAATCTAGATTCTTGTGGAAACCCAGCAGGCCGGGACTATGCCACCACCTGAAGACATCGGCTAGAGCCGAGGGGTGGCTACTCCCACAGGCGAGGCAGGTACTTTGCAGTTTGCCACACTCCCCACCCTTCCCTGTAGTATCCCACAGTAGAGGCTACAGCCCAGGGAATCACCCTGAGGGTGAGCAGAGACCTTTACAATGGAGCTGGAAGGAAATAGTGAGAGGAAAGAAAGAAGCCAGTATTCAATTGGGGACAGATATGGTCAGGGCTTGGGGAAGATGACAGGCTCAGTGGGTGGTGGGAAGATCCTGTCAACTGGATTATCCAGATTCAGTTTTTGCCCAGGACCCCAAGACTAGCTGTGCTCTAGCCCTCTGCTCTGTCCCTCCCTGTGGCCCCCTTAAAGAATCCGGGGTCCCTTGTGGCCCTGGTGGCATCTGATTTGCCCTCTGTGATCTTGACCTCTAGGGTGTGGCTTCACCCTGAAAAAAAGAGCAGTCATGCAGGAAACATATTTCCCAAATCCAGACTCTGTGTCAGGTAGTATGCACAATGCAGAGGGGAACAGGACTTGGATCCAGCCCTCCGGGAACTCCAAATTTAACTTCAGGGGTGAGACACACACCCAATAATGACCATGTTATATTTCGCCTAAGGAGCGCCAACCACCAGACTGGGCTCTTGCAAATAGAAACTCATTTCATCTCACAACACCCTATGACCTGGGTGCTATTATTACCTCCAAGTTATGGAGGGGAAACTGAGGCACAGAGTGGCTCATTACTCAGCCCAGAGTCACAGCTAGCAAGCGGCAGAGCTGGGATTCAGAGCACAGCAAGTCCAGCTCCGCCCCCCTCAGCTAGCCTCAATGAGCACATGCCAGTGGAATGAAAGGCACGTCCTGGTGCCCCCGCCCCCTGCCCCCGGGGGCCTGGCTGGGTCCTTCCAACAAGCATTAGAAATAGGTGCAACAAGCATTAGAAATAGGTCCTTATAGGTAAGGACACAGAGGCACAGAGGAGGAAAGTAATTTGCCCAAGGTCCCACAGCATTGGCAAGGGGAGTCAGGAGTGGCATCCAGCTCTGCCTGCGTGCCCCCCTCTCCCTGCCTCCAGCTCCCTACAGGAGTTCTGCACCCTTTCTGGGCCGCACACCTCTATGACAGCTGATGAAACCTAAGGGTTCTTCCTCTGAATAACGTCTTTAAATGCATAAAACAAACATATATAGAATTGCAAAGGAAACTAATTATATTGAAATGGAGTTATCAAGACATTTTTTAAAAAGTCAGATGTATAATATTAACCTACATGCTTCTTTATTAATGCATGAAATAACAAGGTCTAATAACTCCCATGGCTTCAAAGCAGTGAGGAGGGAAGTGGTATTTTCGAGATCTCTACAAACCCTGTAATGTGTCGTGAAAACTCTGATTCTGATTGGTGTCAAAGTCCCAGGTGGGGCTAGGAGGGAACTACAGACTGCCAATTAGAGGCTATGAGAGTAGAGATGTAATATTTTGCCACCCAAACTCTTGGATCCCCTGAATTTTGTCTGCTACCCCTTGGTAATTTCCAAGTTAAGAATCTCTGCCTGAAGGCACGCCTGGGTGGCTCATTGGTTGAGAGGCTGCCTTCAGCTCAGGGCGTGACCCCGGGGGTCCTGGGATGGAGTCCGGCATCGGGCTCCCTGCAGGGACCCTACTTCTTTCTCCCTCTACCTGTGTCTCTGCCTCTCTCTGTGTGTCTCTTATGAATAAATAAATAAAATCTTAAAAAAAAAAAAAAAAGAATCTCTGCCTGAAGCAGCGGTTCTCAAATTTGCAAGTGCTTGTTAAAATGCACATTCCCAGGCTGCCCCCAAGGAAGCCGATGCCACAGATGTGGGCAGAGGTGGGGATCCACATGTTAAAAAAGCACCCCTGGTGGTTCTGCTGCATGGGCCACATTCTGAGATGGAGGGATCTTCTAAAAATATAAATGCCATTAATATATCTTGAAATCAGGGATTGTGATACCTCGGGCTTTGTTCTTCTTTCTCAAGATTGCTTTGGCTATTTGGTGTCTTTTGTGGTTCCATACAAATTTTAGGATTATTTGTTCTAGCGCTGTGAAAAATACTGGTGGCATTTTGATAGGGATTGCACTGAATCTGTAG
The DNA here is from genome assembly GCF_048164855.1 of Canis lupus baileyi. NCBI lineage: Eukaryota > Metazoa > Chordata > Mammalia > Carnivora > Canidae > Canis > Canis lupus. The sequence continues at coordinate 58,829,406 of NC_132845.1, forward strand.
ACTGCTTTCAGTAGTATGAACATTTCAACAGTATTGGTTCTTCTAATCCATGAGCATGGAATATCTTTGCATTTGTTTGTGTCATCTTCAATTCCTTTCATCAATGTTTTATAGTTTTCAGAGAGTACAGGTCTCTAACCTACTTGGTAAAGTTTATTCCTAGGTATTTTATTCTTTATAGTGCATTTGTAAATGAGAGTGCTTCCTTCATTTCTCTATTTCATCATTAATGTATAGAAATGCAATAGATTTCTGTATATTGAGTTCATATTCTGCACCTTTACTCAATTTATTTATCAGTTCTATTTATCTGTTTATTTAAATAGTTCTATTTATCAGTAGTTTTTTGGTGGAGTCTTCAGGGTTTCCTATGTTTGTATCATGCCATCTGCAGATAGTGAAAGTTTTACTTCTTCCTTACCAATTAGGATGTCTTTTATTTCTTTTTCTTATCTGATTGCTGTGGCTAGGACTTCAGTACTATCTTGAGTAAGTCTCTCCTTTGTTGTAACCTTCTGGAGAGTTCCCATTGCACTTGAAATAAACCCCAACTCCCCGCCTGGCTTTCAAGATCCCACCAGGTTGTCAAGCCACTGTATACCCTTGGATGTCCCCTTACCCACCACACTCCAGCCACCTCAGGGCCTTTGCACTTGCTGTGCCCTCTGTCCAGAATGTTTATCCCCTAACATTGCTTGACTGACTGCTTCCCAGCTCAGATGTCACTGACTATTCCATCTAAAGTAGCTACCACCCCAACACATATGTCACTTTCAACACTTTACCCTGTTTTGTTTTTCATTATTTGAAATGATGTTATCTGGTAGTTCACTTATGTGTGGCCTGTTCCCTCTCCATAATGAGAACCCCATGCAGGCAGAGATTTTGTCTGGCATGTTCAGCACTGTCTTTGAGGACAGTGTCTGGCATGGCACAGGAGGCACTCAGTAAATATTTGTTAAATGAACGAATGACGAAATGACACAAGCATAGAGGAAGAAGAGGCAGCCAGACTCCTTCAGCAGCAAGCTAAGAGAAGCAAGTGATCCAAGAAGGAGGAGCCACTTTTATGAATGCCACCCAAAGGTCACGGAGAATGAGGATGGAGATGAGAAGAGGCCACATGCTTTGGAGATCCAGATCCTTCTGTGTGTGGAGAGGGAGGCAGATTTCTTCAGAGGCCGATGCCAAGGGGAATGTGACTTTGGAGGCTGGGATAGGAGCGGTGGTGGTGAGGCTGGCAGTGTAGACCCCATGGGCTTTAGTGACGGGAACCAGTAGGCTCAGGGAGGTTTGCGCCAAGGAGGGAGAAGAGGAGGGCAGCCAATCTGGTTGGTTCAAATCCCACCTCCTCCACTTGCCAGCTGTGTGATCTGGGGCGAGTTATGTAAATCTTGCTGGGCCTCAGTTTCCTCATCAGTAAAATGGAATGCCAATAACACCCCCATCAAGGGTTACAGTGTGGACTCGGCCTATGTGGACATAGAGCCTCACTGTGGCTCAGTGCTGGCTCTGCCCCAGACCTGGAACGCCGCCGTGAAAGGCTGCTGCCAGGAGCCAGCCTGGGCCAGGTTGGGCAGTCCGGGAAGTTTCTAGAGGAGGGTCCAGGGAAGGCAGAGCAGACCAAGAGCAGGAGTTAGGACTACGAGCATGGCTGGACCACAGGGGCCAAGTGTGAAAGCCAGAACTGGCCAGGGGAGGCCACTTCATCCGGCGGGCAGTGGGAGCTGGGGGAAGCCTCCTGTGGGGGGTGGAAGGGTCAGACCTGGGTGCCTGTCCACAAGATCGTGCCACCGCCACTCAGAGAGAGCAGGGAGGCGCAGCCTGCAGTCCATGCTGACCTGCGGGGAGACCGTGGTGGGATCCCTGAAGGCAAGGGTAGAATCTATGGCCGAGGGGATCCCTGGGGGGCTCAGCAGTTTAGCGCCTGCCTTTGGCCCAGGGCGTGATCCTGGAGACCCGGGATCGAGTCCCACGTCGGGCTCCCTGCATGGAGCCTGCTTCTCCCTCTGCCTGTGTCTCTGCCTCTCTCTCTCTCTCTCATGAATAAATAGAATCTTTTTTAAAAAAAAGAATCTGTGGCCGAGGAAGCAGCAGAGGCTTCAGCCCTGAGGACCCCACTAGTCTGACATGTGTCCCATGAAGGCAAGTACCTAAGGTGGCCCAAACCCCCACCTGACTCCATCAGCCCTTATGCCCAGCATTGCAACACACCGATGGTCCCAGGTGGAACCTATTCACAGCGCAAGGTGGGGAGACTCCGTCCCGGGGGCTATGGAGGGACGGCAGCTTCAAAGTTGATGTTTGAAAACATTAGAATGCATTGCTGATGTTTCAAAATGTTCAACTCTTACAGAGCAGGCCAGGAGTCCGGGGCTCAGTAGACAGACTGCAGCATCCACCCCCCCCCACACTCTCATATTCGGAAGTCCTGACCTCAGGAGGGCCCCAGCCAAGACAGAGACCCTCTGTGATCCTCCATGAAGCCACTCTGCGTGTGCATGCCAACTGGCCCAGTATTCATTCACTCACTGTTGGGGCCACCTTTGCAATGGCCTTTAACTCCCCCATCCCTCCTGACTCTATCTCCTACCCTCCCTCCCCTTGCTCACTTCCTTTTAGTCAGATTGGCCTCCTTGCTGTTTTTCAATGCTCCAGGCACACTCTGCCTCAGGACCTTTGCACTTGTCATTCCCCCTGCCTAAATTGACGCTTTTCCCTTGGATCTCCCTCCCCTCCTCCAAGTGTTGCTCAAATATCATTTCTTAGTGATGTCTTCCTTGATCCCACTATGTCAAATTGCCAACACCCTCCACCAGCATCCTCTAGTCTTCTTCCCTTTTTATTTTTCTTCCCCTAACATTTATCACCATTCAGCAGCCAAAATGATCTTTCTAGAATGCAAATCAAACCTCCTTCCTTAAGTGTATCAATGCTCCAGTGGTTTCCCCTCACAGTCAAGTTCCTCCCAGGACCCTACCCACCACCCATCTGTCTAGCCTTTTCCATCCACGAGCATACAAAACTCATTCCTATCTCAGAGCCTTTGCACATGCTTTTCCACCCTTGCAAGGAACATGGATGTGAGAAGTCTCTTAATTTCCTCCTAAGTAAAGGCACAGTCCAAAAATAAATGGGACTGACACTCTGCTTCCATGTCAGGAAGACGACAAGACCTGGTGGCCAGCTGCCAGGGTGTCCATCCCAGGGTGGAGCAACCCATATCTGGGATAAAGGAAGAGGCTGCATCTTGGTTCTATCCAACTGGAAGGAGTATGCACCCAGAATCGCTAGATCTTCCAACTTTTCAAAAGAAGCCAGAAATCCTGATTTTATGTGAAATCTCTGCATTTTGAAACATCAGCAATGCATTCTAATGTTTTCAAACATCATGTGAGTCAACTAAACACAGCTGAGTGATGGCAGGGCCCTGGGATGCCAGTTCCCAACCCTTCCCAGAACTCAGACACCCAGCCACAACTGAGTTCACCGTACTTCATTTTTCAGAGGGTAAAAGTTCATCCCAGAGGGGGCACAAGAATCAAACAAGGTCACACAACTTCCGCAAGATAGTGGACTTCAACCCAGGTCTTCTGATTCTTAACCACAGACACGTACGTAGCTCCTACTGTATACTAGGCTTGACCCCACAGATTGAAAAATGCTATGCAAGCCCATGTCAGCATCTTCAAGGCATGGACAGAATGAGGGGGGGAAATGTCTGTAGGCAGAAATCTTTTAGGGCTTATCCATGAGGGTGCAAAGGATGGGCTTCCTCGATCTGAGCAGGGTATTCATCTTGGCAGGGGGAAACTAATGCATGATTCTTCCCTGAGTCTCCCTTACTCTATTACACTGGAGCCAGACAACATATTTTCTCTTGCCACTGCCCTGCCACCCCCACCCCCATCACCACCTTGGCCAAAAGGATCCTGGTTTTATCACTCCAGCAGAAAAGTCTAAAAATATCTAGACTCACCAACTTCAGGGGTTTATTCTTTCATCTGGGAGGCACCCACAAAGCTTTTGCCAATATAAATGGCATTTCCTTTGATATTTTTAAAGATCAGAGAATCCAGGAGAATATGCAAGGTGGATGGGCCTTTGAGATCAGAGCTCCCAAATGCCTTGCGATTCAGGTTAAGGGGGAAAACAAAACCAAACAAAAACAAAAAACAACTTTCTTAAGGAGGCCCAGGAGGTTAGGTTTCCAGATAATTCACAAAAGAAGAAATGAATGTAGCTAAAATCATAGGGGAAAATAGATTAGGCCTCATTAGTAATAACATTTAGATTAAAGCATTCTTCAGACAGCCCTTCAAACAGCAAAGATTTTTGAAATAAGAGTTTCTGGTAGAAGGTGGTGGAGGGATGGTGGGTTTGCCCTGCAGGCACACTTACTCCTCACTCGATAACCATGCCACCCCCCCTCTGTTTCCCAGGCCCCTGTGCAGATAGGAAGGACAGGGTGACTTGTACTGGCCACCCAGCTCTATGCAGAAATATGCATCACTTTTAAGAAAATGCATAGAAAAAGCTGGTGCATGACCTTTCCGGCTCTCACCCCTGCCTGTGTTGAGATGTTGGTGTGTCCATCAGCCTGGGTCCCTGAGAGACCAAGTTTGCTTCAGTCTCGGACCTTCTGCACCTAGTTGCTCCCTCTGGAAGGATCTTTCCTCTTATCCTCACGTGGCTGCCTCTTCTTCTCCATTAGGGTCTCAACTAAAATGTCAACTCCTCAGACAGGACCCAGAAAGGCCCTAATCTATCCACCAATCCAACCTTCCTCTCCCTAGACCCTCCCCACTCTACCATCTTGTTTGTCTTCCTAGCAGCTTCCCCACTTCGAGATGACCATATCCTTGGCTCAGTCTCCTCATCTGTGAAATGGGCTGTCGCACAACAGTTCCTGAGGGCCCTTGCCTTCTCGACATGACTCCTGGGAGCCTGGTAGGTACCGATACCCTGTCTCCACCACCACTCCCTCTCTGGTACCCTGGACCAGACCCGCATCCGTTTTGGGAATAGAATTAGCTTTTCCTTGTAGGGACCAACCACTGTGCCCTGGTTCTCAGCCCTCGTACTGGGGTAGGGCAGACCACCCCTTCCCAGTTCCAGCTGGGCTGTGACCCAGGCCACAGTGATTGGTTCAGGGGTGGGTTTGGGATGCAAGCTGGGCCAATCAGAGCCAGTTGCGGACCTTTGCTGAAACATCTGGGAAGGAGGTGCTCCCTTGCCATTGATGGTTGCTCAACTGGGGAGGATGGAGACCTGGAACTGTTGGTGGGGGGAGCATCTCCTAGGGGCTATGTAGCACCCCCTGAGAATGGGACCAGCACAGGAAGGCCCAGCTGAGAGTCAGAAGATGGGAGGGAGCACAGGATCCAGCTGTGTGACCGGGTTCCACCCCTGACCGCTGAGTCACAGGAGCCGCAAATTCCTCCTTTGGCTCAGGCCTGTTGGAATGAGTTTTCTGTTTCTGCAGCCAAAACAGCCTCTAGCCTCCACTGTCCCTGTAAGGCTGTCTGTCACAGCCCCCGGAATGTTTGCTCAAGCTTAGTGTCTCTCCGGGGCTCTGAGCTCCCTGGGCAGGGCCTCTCGCCGCTCTGCCCCTCCACTGCTGCCCACAGCCTAGTCAAGTGACCAGAGGGGACCGAAGCTCACAGCTCCCGGTCCTTAATTGGGGAGGTTTCCTGTCAGTCCTGCGAGCCTCAGACTCTGTGATCTGAGCAATTAACCTTTCTGCAGAGGCCAAGGCCAATTATATCCCGGGGGCCATCTGTGACATCTGCGTAGCAGACCGAGTGCCTCAGCCTGACTCCTTGGTTTTTATAGGACAGAAGTGGCATAATCAATCTCTTCTGTCTCCACCCCTGTTGCCTTGGTCCAGGCCTGTGTCCTTTCTTGTGCTCGGCACAGTCTCCCATCTCCTCCCCACTTCCCGCTGGCCCCTCCACTCTCCCCAGATCGTCCCCAATGACCTCTGCTACCTCATCTGCAGCGTGACCACCCCACAGGCGCTTCGGCCTCCGTCAACTCCCTGTGTGGCAGCTTGCAGATGCGGCCCGGATTCTTCACCCCTCCTCGTGTCTCTGCCCTCTGCAGTACCCTCCACGTGGACTTTGGGCTCAGCCACGTGACTTGCTGTGGCCAGTGGGGTGTTAGTGGATGAGACACTAGCTCATTGCACACCCAGGGGTGCCTTCTCACTTGTACTACTTTCATCACCAAGAGCTCATGCTCAGGGTAGCCTGCTGGAGGATGCAGAACCCACAGGGTAGGGCTGAGTTCTAATCAACCCCACTGAGGCCAGCTTAGGTCAGCAACACTCTGCCTATGCCTAGACACCTGGGAGACCCAGCCAGGATCAGCAGGACACCCAGCCAACCTCCCCAGGAGCTTGAGCTACCCCTGTGTATTCCCACAACCCTGCACAGCTGTGGTTTGTATGCAGTGTTACTGTGGCCAGAGATAACGGACTCTTCTTCAATCCCCCACACATGCACCTCGCGCCTTTGCCAGTGCTCTCCTATCTGCCTGGCAGGCCCGCCCTGTCCCCATTCTGGTGTGCCTGGCCAACTCCTATGCATCCTTCAATACCCAGCTTAAGCAACTCATCCAATGCATGCCTCCAGTAATGCCTCTTCCCACGCCACCCCAGTGGTCAGGGGCTTACCCTCCTGTACTTGTGCAACACAGCTCAGTTAAGACACGCTGGAGTCAGAGATGGTGGGTCAAGTCCTGGCATAATCATAAGAGCTCTGAGGGCTGTGGGCCCATTGCCTCACCATGGTGAGGATGGCAGCAGTTATCCTTCACAGATAACCCACGAGATGGGCTGAACACAATGTCTGGCACCAGTAAGCGCACCATACATATAACAGTTACTCCTGTTGCCACAATGCCATGATCTGCTTTGTTCATGAGACTGTGGACCCTAGAGATCAGGACTCACTCCCTGTTCACCACTATCTGCCTGCAGCCCTGCTCAGAATGGGCAAGGGCAATGGAATGATGGAAAAAGTCACCCAGTACCCACCATGACTCTGCCCTGTGCTCTGCCCCAGATAAGCCAGCACTGCTGAGTCTCTGAAGAGGGCATGAGCAGTCCCATTTAGCCACTAGGGAAACCCAGGTTCAGAGAAGCAATGTGACTTACCCATGATCACAGAGCAATTAAGTGATGTATACCCTTGCTCGCCCCTCCTGGTCTGGTCCACATTTGGGACAAAGATAAATGCTGTGACATCCAAGAGAATTCTTTCTCTTCGGGAGAAATAACAACAGCAACAGTAATATAGCTAGTATTCTGAAGCTATTGTTAATGTGAATATAAATATAATAATAGATAACATTATTTACTATCTTACTGGTGCTGTTCTAATCAAATGACCTATTTCAACTGATTCAATCTTCACAAAAACCTCTACGAGGAATGTACTATGATTGCCCCCATTTTATAGTCAAAAAAACTGAGGCACAGAAGGTTCATTGATTGATCAAGGTCACACAGCTGCTAAATATCAGAGCTGAGATCTGAACAGGCTCCCTGGTGCTGCAGAGCCTTCCAGACCCTGAGGTGGAAGGGCTCTTGCGGAGGACAGGACCCGAAAGGTTGAGACTGCATCCCAGCATCATTTCAGCCTGCAGCTAGTGCCCTGTTCTGGGGTCAGCCTGGCCGCACCACCACCACCTCCAGGCTCAACCCTACCCCTGCCTGAGCCCCAACAGCCTGAGACCTGGCATTACATGAATTACGTACTCAATGATCCCCAGTGTTCCCGCGAGAGATGCCCACATACTGTACAGGTACACACACCTTGTCCAGTGGGAGCCTGCCTCTTTTTCCTCAAGTACTCCCAGTTCCAGTTAGGCATTAAGCCTAAAGATCTGGCATCTTCCGACTTCACAAAGCTTTGGGAGGTAAGGTGGTATAAGCAATTACAATATTAAGATAAGGGATCCCTGGGTGGCGCAGCGGTTTGGCGCCTGCCTTCGGCTCAGGGCGCGATCCTGGAGACCCGGGATCGAATCCCACATCGGGCTCCCGGTGCATGGAGCCTGCTTCTCCCTCTGCCTGTGTCTCTGCCTCTCTCTCTCTCTCTCTGTGACTATCATAAATAAATAAAAAAGTATATTAAGATAAAAAATTATTAGGGCATGAAGATAGCAAGTGTTGGTGAGAATATGAAACAACAGGAACTCTCATCCCATGGTGGAGGGAGTATGGGTTGATACAACCACTTGGAGAACAATCGGCTTTACCTAGTGCAGTTGAAGATGTTCAGGTCCTATGACCCAATAGCCCTGATATCCCTTGTGCAAGAAATTCTTGCACCATAACATGTGTTCAAGAATGTTCAGAACACAGTTTGAAATGGAAAAAAAAAATGGAAGCACCCAAATGGCTATCAACCGTCTGATGGATAAATTATGGTATCGTCACATCAAGGAATACTATGCAGAAGTGCAAAGAAATGGATTGTGTACACACATCAATGTGGATGAATCATAAGAACAAGACATAAACAAGTTATAGAATAATACATATACTATGATCCAATCTATCCAAAGTTCAAAAATAAGCAAAACCACACAATGTATTGAGAGGTACAAACTTGTGGTCAAACTAGTTCCTTTTGAAGGAAGGGTCTGGAGTCTGGGGTTGGGGGACCCAGGGCTTTGAATCTAATAGCAATATTGTTTAAATCGGTGATCAGTACATGGATGTTCACTGCATTTTTGTTATTGGTATTTTGAACTTATTTTTATAAATATTCCTTTTTCTATATTCAAATATTAGAATGTATCTGTTGTGATATTTAACAACGTCATTTTTTAAAAAGATTTTATTTATTTATTCATGAGAGACACACAGAGAGAGAAAGAGAAAAAGAGAGAGAGAGGCAGAGACACAGGCAGAGGGAGAAGCAAACTCCATGCAGGGAACCTGACGTGGGACTTGATCCCAGGTCTGCAGGATCAGGCCCTGGACTGAAGGTGGCACTAAACTGCTGAGCCGCCCGGGCTGCCCAACAATGTCATTTTTTAAAGGAAAACAGTAGTTAAGGTGGACTAGAACAAGGATTGGCAAATGATTAATTACCAAGGGGCCAAATCTGGCCCACCTCTTATTTTTATAAATAAAGTTTTATTGAAAAAGTCACATCCATTTGTTTATGAATTGTCATAGCTGCTTTTATACAGGCCAGTGCAGAGTTGAGTAAATGCAACAGAGATCATATGGCCTAGAAAGTCAATATTTACTATCAGATATTTACTATCTGGCCCTTTTTATAAAAAGTTTGCCAAACCCTAGGCTAGAGCAATGAGCCAAATGCACAGACTGAACTTATTTATTTAAAAAAAATTTTTATGATTTTTAAAATGTTAAAGAAATATACGCTCATTGTAAAGAATTCAGAAAATATAGAAACATAAGAAAATAACAATTTTCCACATAAAGTCATCACCCCGCTATAACCACTGGTAAAATTTAGGGATATTTCCCTCTTTTTCTTTTTTTTTTCATGCATCTGTACCTTTCTCCCCCTCCATAATCAGAAGCACACTGATTATGTGATTCTGTACCCTGCTGTGTTCACTTAATATCATCTCAGGAGCATTTTTCTGTGTGGCTTAATTACATTCAATTTTTGCTATTATAAGTAATGATGTGATTAGTATCCTTGTACACACATTTTTGTTGACAATATGAAATATTATATAGTCATCCAAAATGAATTCTTCAAGGAATTTTAATGACATGGAGACTGTCACAGCTGCATTATTTATACCAGCAAAAAAGACTTGAAACAATATAAATTGCCTGGCAGTAGGAGAATTGTTATGTGAACTTGGTACATCATTGGATGCAATATTCTGTAGCTCTAAAGTGTGATGGTCACAGAAAATGTAAAAATGGCTATCTTTCTGAGTCTCGGTTTCCTTATCTGATGTTTTGAAAGCATCGAACACAAATGAGCCTGGCTGTAGGTCGTACCTCTGTGTCAGAGCTATTGTTACTTAAAATAATAATATATAAATGGGGGTGGGTGGATGAGGGAGGAAGGATACAACCAGGCTGATTGGTCAGTCCTGCATCCTACCAGCTGCTCAATATTTTGAAGATTGCCCCTGGCTACGCCCACACCTAAGGAAAAATAACAAGTGTCTGAAAGGAGTCCAGCAAAGTGGCAGGCAGCACTCTTCTGGCTCAACTTTGCAGCCCTGTAATTACTGCTCCTGTATCGTTTGTGTGATAATCAAAGGGCTGTGATCCCAAATGGGCTTTGAGAAGAACCTACCTGCAACCAAGCAAGGAGCTCCTGATTGCAGGTATAACTAAGCCACTACTACACAGGTACTGATTGAAGCTAAGGCCAGCCCAAGCTTGAATGAAGGGGCAACCGTTGGTAGGGACAGAGAAGCATTTTTTCCCAGAGGAGGTGTGTGCACATACACACACACACACACACACACACACGAACACTTGTGCACATGCATGCACACATACACAACTGGTTTCAAAAATAGGAAGTAGAGAGAGGGGCAGGACGGGGTCTGAACACGTGGCATGCCGCCAAGGAAGTCTGGTGATTTAGGGGGCATTTGCCAGCCTTCTATTTTAGATATGAAAGAAATATTTGAAAGCAAAGAAATCCATGAACAGCAGAAGGCCTTGTGAGGCCATAAATAAAGATTGGGCTTCCAGGACAGGATAGTGAACAAACAAATGACAGTGGAGAGTCACCCTGGCTTCCCGGACTCATGGGCCCACGCAGTCCTCATTCATTCCACAAACGTTGATTGAGCACCATGCCGGGCACTGTTTGAGGTGCCGGGGACATTGCTGTGAACGAAACAATGAGTCTGCTCCCTTGGGGAGATTGAAAATTAATGAGCTAAGAAGTAAATGAGATCTTTTCAGATAGCAACAGGCATAGCAGAGTGGCTGAGGGAACAGAATGGACAAAGGCACAGAGGAGGGGTGGGAGAAGACTTTAATGAAAACACCTTGAAAGTCCATTTAACCTAGAGCCCAGGATGCCTTAATCTGAGGCCAGAGAAAGAAAGTGGAGCCAGACTGCAGGAAATCTGGGGTGCTGGGTGAGGATTTGAACATTCCTCCTAAGCCAGTGGAGAACTATTCACATTTGAAGAGATGAGTATTAAACCATCTGTTTGTTGCATATTGAATACAAAATTTATACCAGTCATCTTTTAGTTGTAAGGAGGCAGAAAATGCAACCCAAAGAGGCTTACAGAAGAATAATTTTATCAGCTGAAAGGTATAAAGGCAGACCAGCTTCAGGCTCAGCTGGATTCAGGGCTTGGTCCTCTATCTCTTGGCTCCACCTTCCACTCCGTGGCTTAGGTCTCAGGCTCTATGCAGTGGCAAGAAAGCTGCCCCAGGCCAGTGGCATGTTGGCAAGCTGGTTCTCGGGGGCCGGGGGGCGGTGAGCGGTAGACAAAAAAGCCCCTGATTTGTAGCAAATGCTTCCACTATGGCTGATTTCGAGCTCCTGCATAAGTTCCCTAACTTGCTGGACACTTTTATTCCTGGCTGGTGCTCCAAGCTGATGTATTTGACAAAGACCCATAAAATGCTATGGGAGACACCTCCGGGAGCATGCAGTCTTGAGATGAACGATTTACAATTTCCTTTTCTTTACCCATGGCAGACATTGCTAATTGATCATGGCACTCTCCCACAGATCCTGGGCAATGTTCACGATCCTTTTCCTCATAGCTGTCTAGGTAGGCACTGCCCAGTAAATAGAGAAGGGATGGAAGATGAAATCTCTTTGTTACCCTTGAACTAGTCCAATTCCATCATGAACCAGAATGGAAACAAGCCTAGAGAGGGGTACAAGTGGCCCATTTCACTGAGCAAGTTATCAGCAGAGTTTGAGGATGCCCCAGGTCTTCCAACTCTTAATCAAACCTGGCAATATCCAAGATGCCTCATATAGAGGGAAGAGTTGGAAGCAAAGAAAGTTCGAGAGTATGGGGATGCCCAAAGTGGTGATGGCTTCCCACTGCTGTTCGAATGACCTGCAAATGTCTGACTTCCTCTCCTACCACTCTCCCCTCATTCTCCAGGCCATTCTGTCTTTCTGTGCTTAAAACATGCCAAGTTCAGCCCCACCTCAGGGCCTTGCAGGATCTCTCCCAGGGGCCACAGAGACATTCACCAGCAGCTCCATGCTAATGCCCCTCTAGCTCAGCCTGCAAGCCCAGTAAGAGGCCCTCACTTTTTCAAAAAATACAGCAAAACCCCAGAGCTGAGTCTCACAAGTCTACTAGAATCCAGCATCCACGATGATAGCCAAGATGATGGAAAGCTCTGAGTGGCCAGGCCTGGACCCTGGGCCCACCCCTGGAGAGTAGAGTCAGCCTCTTCCTGACCACACAGACTGGGAGCGATGGAGAATTTACAGCACAGTGGCAAAGGGGGGGGGGGGAGGACAAGCTCTGCATTCTGCCCTAGTTGATAATGATGTAGAGTCCATATCATTTGATTTTCACTTTGAAGGAAGAAAACGAGAGACAAGGTGTTTAGATGCTTATTTATTCCCTAAGATCAAGAACAAAGGATACAGAGGGGAATGGATTTATCCCATATCTCCCTATGAAGGTCCTTCCAACCCCACACCACGTGGCATTTCAGAGGGAGCTAACCTGGGAGAAATATTGAGGAATCTTGCCTGGGGGGAAGAAACCTCCTATGATATGTTCATAATGTCCTCCATTGAGGCATATTTGAGACCCTACAGTGTCACTGTACTTCAAGAGAACAACAACAAAAATCTCTTATTGTCTTATTTTAAGCTACTATTGAGACCTGAAGAGCCAATACTCACTTCCAGGTTCCTGTAACATTCAGGCTTAGTGGTGCCAGGATCAATTAGCAATGTCTGCTCTGGGTGGAGGATTGGGGAATGGGTGGTGTGCATGCTGTGTATTTGCTGGCCCTCCTCTATGGACTTTCTTGGATTCTAGCATGGCTGCCTAAGGCCAAAAAGATCCCCACCTGGACCTGAGCTGTCAGCACACTGGGTCAACTTAATTAAAGTGAGCAGAATTACTAAGTCATTATTTAACGAATGTAAAGAGGTTACAGGAGTTGTTGGAAGCAGGCATCACCTCCAGGGGAACTGCTGTGCTTTCTATCCTCCACCCTGGCTGCACGGCCCTCTCTCTTTTATCATCTCTCCTGCTGTAAGTGTTTTCCCCGTTTGCTATCTGATCTTGCAAAATGGGAATGAGACATGTTTTGCTCAGGAAAATGCAGAGCAGCCCAAGGAGCGTGGGCCGGCCACTGGGTACAGCCACCATGCAGGGAAGCTGCTGTTCATCACCGCACGCTGCTGTCACCCTCCCAGCAGCCTGTAGGAGCCCTGTGATGGGCTGAAAGGCCCTCAGGGAACCTGTAATTAAATCCCAGAAGATTGCCAATTCTCCTGCTGGTGAGGGGAGAAAAGAGCAAGGCACAGCAGGCGTGTCCAGACAGGGCTGAGTAGAGACAATCAGCTAGGGACAGAGGCAGCTTGGGCTGCAGTGGCCAAGAGCAGACAATGTGGGGAGCTGGGGATATATCCAGTCACAGGGAATGAAGGGCCAGATGTAAACAGGTGATTTCTGGCCAGGCCTAGGCTGAGAAGGACGAGAAGGACTTTTACATTCTGTCAAATGGAAAGAAGTCAACCCAGATCCCTATCCATTCAAATATCTGTGCCCCATCAATCCTCCTGGTAAACAAACATTTGCTATGACTAGAGCCACTTTTCAAAGCATAAATCCAATTGTGTCACTCCCCTGCTCTCAACTCAGGACTGATGTTCGGCAAATTCACACCCGTACAGCCGTTCTGATGGTTCAAATATTGAAATACTTTCATATCAGCTCATACCAGTAAATAGTTGCTCTCTTGAGCACCATCTCTCCCCAGCAGTGCCCCCCACATGTACACTCCTCCTGCCCCTGTCTCCAAGCAAGACCTGAGGTTCCCCTTCCAAGACTCACTCCAGCACCATGGCCAGCACCTGTTCTTACAGTCGGTGTCTGTTGGTTGTTAAAAGATTTTGAGTATCGCTTTTAGGACTATTTGAAGTCCATAGCCGTTCATCTGGCATATTCTTTTTAACTCCTGCCCCTACTAACATTACCAGCTTCATCTCCTCAACCACAATGAACCCCAACTCCATTATTCCCCACCATTCTCCCTGCCTGGGTCTCCTTTTCCCACATCTTTCCTCAAAAACTCCTACCCATCCTTAAAGGCCTTTTCAATTGTGCCCCAGCTCATAGAGGTGGGCTAGGAAGTCCAGCTGGGGTAGTGGCTGGATAGCTCAGATACCACCCTCTGTATATCTAGATCCCTGTCTTGGTTTCTTTTCAAAGTTCCTGTTTGGATGATGTGTCTTAGGCTGTAATGCCCTCCTAAGATGAGGACTCTGCCTTGATTATACATGTCACCCACCTTTTTTGGCATCAGTGAGACACAGAGAAGGAGACTATGGAATCAAGATGTTAAAATTTCTGATAAGTAATGCCAACCCCCAAAAAAACACCAGGAGAGTACCTGTTGCCTTCCCCCAGCCAACTCTGTCCTCTAAGCAGCTCATAATAAACAAATTCATCAACATTTCATTTATTTACCCTTGCTGTGACCATGCCCATACGCATCTCCTTTATCCATCATCCATCCCTCCTGCCCTGAAAATGACTTATTTCTCTCTCCTCTGCACTAGTCTAGTTCTTCTATCTCTCTAGTGGCCATAGGAATGTCAAAACTGCAGTTTTCCCCCTCTTTATCATGGCTGTGTCTCCAAGTATCTTACTGCGCAAGATATTTGTCTGATTCCATTGATCCAATATACTCTATTTTTCCAAAAACAACCATAACTACAAAATATTTCCCAATATGCATAGCCCAGTAATTATTATTTTTCCTTCACATACATATAACCAAATACATCTTATATGCTTATTATTTAACTTAATAAGTTTCTCTACTTGATAACAATAGATTAGCTCCTGATCAATATTACCAATCACCTTCAGGAGAAGATGCAGATGCTGACCTGGATTTACAGTCCCTGTGACTCCCCATCTCCTTGCCCTTTGCTCATTCCACATTTTGCTTTCTTTTATGACCCAAGCCTTCAGCACTGCCTGCTGGACAGTTCCCCAGTACCTTTGGCCGCAGGATATGAGTCCAACAACGGACAGTGCTCAATCCTACCTATCATTGTTTTCCCCAATCATAGACAGGTAGAGGTATCCCATGCCGATGCTCATTAACCTCCTCATACCCCCTCATCCTCCACAACTGCTTTATCATGTTGTGATTTAAACATACTATTTGCATGTATTTGACAAATCAAACCAGTATTTACTGGCTGGGTAAAGCCTGCTGCTGGAATATGGACTGAACATGACCATAAAGCTTTACTCTGCTGCCCCTAGCCAGGATGCCTATGTGTGGGACTGCCTCTGTGTGGCACAGCCTCTGTGTGGCACTCAGCACCAACAGCCATCTGGGCAACACTTGCTGAG
This sequence comes from Canis lupus baileyi, assembly GCF_048164855.1. Taxonomy (NCBI): domain Eukaryota; kingdom Metazoa; phylum Chordata; class Mammalia; order Carnivora; family Canidae; genus Canis; species Canis lupus. The sequence continues at coordinate 58,844,970 of NC_132845.1, forward strand.
CTACTGCCTCTGTCCCTGCGTTCTTAAAAGGCTCCATACCCGCTCCCAAGATGAAGACCACCTCCCACTCCCACATCCTTGATACACTCTGTCAATCCCATGCCCCATGACAAAGGGGGAGACTTCATCAGAAATCCATGGTATACAGTGTGCCAAAAAGAGCAAAACCAGAGAGTATCATGGGAACCATTTTTTATAGACACTCAGAGGTAGTGTACCATGGCGATTAAGACCACAAACTCTGGAGCCTGGCTGCTTGTGTTCCAATCTTGTCTCCCACATACTAGATCTATGACCTTGCACAAGTTCACAAAGGCCCAATCTCTCTAGGCCTCAGTCTCCTCAAGGTAAAATGGGAATAACAACAGAAGCTTCTTCAGAGTGTTTGTGAGGATTAACTCAATTTAATATGTATGAAATGCTTAATGTTTAGTACTTATAAATGTAACATTTATGCTTACAAAATACTTAAATCAGTAAGAGCAAAACTACATATGTGCAAATATACATAATGCATATGTAAATATACATAAGTATATATCACTATATGAATATATATCATTGTATATGGTATTATATATTTAGTATATATGCTTATTGTACTATGTAGTAAATACTACATATCATAGAATACTATATACTATATATAGCACATTCAGTATAATGTATATGTATATATGTGTATTATGTACACACATTGCTAAAGGTTACAAGAAGTGGAGGGAGAAATGAACAGGATTACTACCCTAACACAGCCATCATCATTTTTAAAAATCATTTTCTTCTGATCTCTTTTCATTTGCATACGTTTCTATACCATGCTAGACCAACATCTTGTGTCTTGAGTTTTTGTATGCATAATGTCATAATGTTGTTTCATGTGGCTACACAACCTTAGAGTTTCTTTCTTAGTGGTTGCATAATATCCTAGAGAGGCAGACAGACCTGAATTGACTTAGCTATTGTCCTTGTATCTGCCTGGGTGCTTTAGGCTGCAAGTAACAAGATACCCTGATTCTACTACCTTAAACAATAAGAGATTTTCTTATCTCACATAAAACAAACCTTGGAAGGAAAGCATTTCTGGGGTTGATTAATTTAGCTACACAACAATATCATCACAAAGTCCTTCCCATATTTGTGCTCGGTCATCCTGACAGTAACAGACGATGGGTTGTCCTAATTTTGACCCCTACGGTCATAATATGCTGTCAGCAATCCAGACTGAAGTGGAAGACACTCTTCTATCTCTTCTAAGAGTGAAAAAAGTTTTCCACAGTCTCCCAGCAAAACTGAGCCACACACCTACTTCTAAGCCAATCACTGTCAAGGGGACAGGATAACCTTGTTGATTTAGATCAATCAAGATACAGGCTGGGGATACAGGCTACATTCCCCAGGAATCATGTGGATAGCTGAACAAAAACAAATTCCTTTTGGAAGGAGTCAGGCAGGGTGGACAGATATTGGGAAGACAGCTAAGGGTATCTATCTCATTCCTTGTCTGGATGTTTCACTTACATCCAACTTGAAGGAGCAATTAAATCTGAGTAGAGATTAAAATTCATAAAGGAGGTGGCATTTGATCTGGGTTTTGAAGGGTGTGTAAATGTCAATAGTGGGAGGGGCCAGCATTTCAGGCTGCAATTCCAGCTTGAGTAGAGTCAGAGGGGCAGTCACTGAGGGGCATTTTCCAGGAAGAATGAGTGTCCCTGGGGAGTTGGGGCACTGGGTGGTGGAAGAGGGGGAAGGGTAGAATGTAAGGCTAGACTGAGGCCAAATTGGGGGAAAATGTTTAAACACTAACTAAAGGAGGCTGGACTCAGAAACCTAGAGCCAAGGGAAGCCACTCAAGATTTCAGAGAAAAGAGACACAGGAGTGCTGATTTGGGGAAGCCCAGGTGTGAATACAGGATGTGTAGCAGGGGAGAGGTAGGCAGAAGGAGATCCCGTTAGGAGCAGGCCACCTAATCATGCAAGGGTAATCCCACAGGCTCACCCATGGCTGCATTCCTGTGAAGGAGGTAAGAGAATCCACCCACCCGGGGAAGCAGAATCCACAGGACCAGCGGTGCTTTCACGTTAGTGCCAAGGGGCAGGAGTTGACAAGATGAATGATGGCATCATTAACCAAGCCAGCAAAGAAGCAAAGACAAAGGATCAACCAAGAACATGGTCCCACCTGCGGCATGCATAGAGTCCTTGAATGGTGACAGCAGAGGGCAGCGCAGGAGGTCCAAACCATAATGTGTTTATGGCAGCATCGGAGAGGAAGGTAAAAATCAGCTGCATAAAATGTGTGTGTTGTTTAAGTTTGAGAGGCACGCTCCGTGCAAGTGTTTGTACATTAGTTGAAGTGGGGCTTCTAATTGGATTTCAACAAAATAGGCTTCACAAATATGAGACAGGGAAAAGGAATGACAGAGCCTTGTCCCATCTTTTCTTGGAGACATTACACTGTAAGTGTGGGAAGCCATCACTGAAGTGCTCTACAACCACCTGACTGCAAGCCAGTCTATACTCAGTCCTGGCTCCATAAAATGCGAGGGGAGGGGGCTATCCACTTATTTGAGCCTTCACATATGCCTTCACTTATCACATTTATTAAGGATTGCTATGTGCCAGGCACTGGGCTAGAAATGGAGCCCTGATCAAAGTGATTATGCTCTCTGTCTTTGCAGCGCTCCTGGTCAGCCCAGCAGGGGATGCAGACAAGTGCCATCCGGTTGATAAAATGCTTTGACAAGGAATCCGAGCCAAGAAACAACGAGTTGGAAGATGTGACATCTGGGGCAAGGACTGAAGAGGAAGAGGGAGCTGCCTAAGTAGAAGTGGCCTGAAAAAGTTGATAGCAAATCAGGTGCCTGCTGGGGTGTAGCCAGGTAGTGATCTCCCATCTCATGATCACACCCCGCCCAGGAGGTAGCTAGGACTACCACCCTTGCTTTTCAGATGAGGAGACTGAGGCTCAGAAGAATTAAGACAGCATGGTCAGAGCCTGAGGCCAAAGCCAAATACTTGTATCTACGCTGAGCTACTCCCTCACCCTACCCCCTGTCTTTGCTCACCCAGGGGACAGTGTTGCCTCCTGCTGGGTCTCCTGTATCCAAATGGATCCCCTTCCAATCTACTCCCCCACACAATAACCAGAGGGATCTTTTTGAAAATGCAAATTTGACCTTGTCACCTCTCACCAGAATCCTTCAATGGCTCTCTCTACTGCTCAGATGGAGGAAAGATTTCAAAGTCCTGTGCAGTCTGACCCCTCCCACATCTCCACCCTCATCTTCTCTGTGCTCCAGCCACATTGGCTTTTTTCTTGGACCCCCTCCTCAATGTCATCCCCCTTCAAACCACAGGACCTTTGTACATACTATTCCCTAACTTGGGACACTCTTTTTCACCTTCACTCCCACCAAGCCCTACCTTAGTAGGCTCACACCTGTCCCTCAGTTCTCACCTCCTCCAGGACACCCACCCTCACTTCCCAGTCTAGGCAAGTTTCCTTTCACTTGGCCAGTGCTTCTCAATCCTGGCCACCCATTGGAATCACCTGGGGAGAGTTTAAGAACACTGGTACCCAAACCCCAGCGTAGGTCCAGTGGATCAGAATCTCGAAGTGGGCAGGTAAGGCATCCATATTTCTTAGATGTGCAGCCACAGTGGAGAATCTGTGCTTTACCACAACTTTGTCCTTGCATAAATCATTCCTAGCTTCATTGTATTCATGTTTGTTTCTTCCACTAGACTCTAAGCTCATGAGGGCAGAAAGTCTCCCTGTGTACCTCCCACAGATTTTGAGAAAGCAGGCGCTCAACAAGTATTTATTCGGAAGGTCAGAATAACCTTCACAGGCTCACGGACTCCACAGCACTGCCTTGTTTCAACCCACGAAAGCCCGATTAGGTAGAAATTCCTATTGGCCACATTTGACAGATGGGGAAACTGAGGCTCAAGAAGTCAGGATCAACATCACAAAGAGAAGCGAGTCAGAGTGTGGACCGCAGCCCTGGTCCACGTAACTCCAGAACTTTCTCCCCATCCAAAGCTGCCCAAGTCCTCAAGACATGGCAGCAACTAACATCCATGAAAATGCCTCTCATTCTGTGTCACCTGGTCCTTCCCAGTATCTCCGCCCCCAGGGCCCAGTTCTAAGGAAAACAAAATCCTTGTGAGTAAAGAGAGGACAAAACAGAGACCAGAGCTCCGTGTGTCTAGAGTCCAGCCCACCCCAGAGAGAGGCATCTAATTAGATTCGTTCAGGTGACCAGGGGCTTCCTGCTGACACAGGGGTGGTGGCCGGGCATAGCAGTGGCAGGTGGAATCAGGGGGTCCTCAGAGCAGCCGGTGGCCCCAGGTGGCAGGGCTTGAATTTCAGTAGCTTTGATGCCTGTCAGAAGCCACTGGTCCCCATCCCAGGCCAGTTCAAACCTCAGTTTAATATATAAGCCAGAGACTAGCTAAGGGCTTTCGAGTCTGGTTATGGATTCCTGCCCCTTCCTCCTTGTGAACTAGGACACTGGAAGTCTTTCCTTATAATCGAATGGTAATACATGGAGTGAATTAGGGGTGGGGATTCAGAAACAAGAGTTCTCCGCCCCGATTGCTGGAGTAACATTTAAAAAATAATGGTGCAGGGGCACCTGGCTGGCTCAGTAGGGTGGAGAATGAGACTCTTGATCTCTGGATTGTGAGTTCAAGCCCCACATTGAGCATGGAGCCTACTTTAAAATAAAATAAAATATAAAATATAAAATAAAAATAAAATACTACTTTAAGATAAAATAAAATATAAAATAAAATGGTACAGGCTCCTATCTCAGACCTACTGCATCTGAATCTGTTGAGTGGGACCCAAGGCACCAGTCTTCCTTTAAATCATCCCGGGGTGTTTCTGGTGTGCAGCCAGACTCAAGAGCCACTGCACTAGAGGATAAATGGCTCCTTGCAGGTGTTGGTGGATGGAAATCATAGTGTGGGGGGCAGAATGACACAGCCCACACTCCCTTCTGGTAACAGCTGCACAGTTTTCCTTAGAGTACCACCCTTCCTCTCACTCATCCTGTGGCACTCGTCCTGTGGTTTGTAAGATCTCACTCCTAGCCCCAGGGATGGTCACACAAGCCAGGCCTGGCCAATCAGAGTTTTTCATCTCCCTAATGATTAATTTAAAAAGGGCAAGGAGCCAAAACCATTCCAGTGAGAATCAGCCTGAGGCTTTTGTGGGTGCTGCTAAGGGAAAAAAGCTCTCTTCCCTCTGGGATTGCTGTATATGGACCCTCTAGCAATCATTCTGCCACCTTCTAGAAAGAATCAGCCCAAGATCAAAGCCATTAACAGAAGAAAACCAACAGTTGAAAAGAAATTGATTCCAGTGATGTAGTTTGCATCCTGGATCCATCCATGCCTGAAGGTGGATTTTCAGTTACTTGGACCCATACATTTTCTTTTTCCTTTCAGCCTGAGTTGTGTTTCTGTTGAATGTGGTTATTAAAAGTCTTGACTGTTGCGGTTGTGATTGCTACGTCTGCTCCTTGATGAGCTTGGTGAGGTGACCCAGCACAGAATGAGAGAATGAGGAGGGACTAGGCAGGGTCCCAGCTTTCTTCTCTCCTCCACCACCCTCTCCTTCTTTCCTGTTCTAATAGGTCTCCTATAGCCCAGATTACATCCCAGAAAAGACCCTGACTTCCTTTGGGTCTTTATTCAAATGCCACCAGCCAGAGGAGGCCTTCTTCCACTGCTCTGTTTACCAGTGCAACCACCCTGCCCCATCTCCTCATTAGCTCTTAATACCTTCTCTACCTGCCTCATACTCATTTCTTTTCTCACTCCCCCTCCCCTACCCCCTTGGAATATGAGATCCAAGAAGGTAGGATTGTTTTCTTATTGTTCACTGCTGTATCCCAGGGCCTGACACATGTCAGGCACATAATAGTATTAGTATTCAGTCAATGTTTGTTGATAGAGTGAATGGATTTAATGGCTTTAATGCTCACAGGCCGCAATGAGGTAGGTCCTATTCTCATCTCTGAGGTGACATCATTATTCCTGAAAATTCAGCATGTAGGAGGCCCTGAACACATAGTAGGTCCTCGACAGGTATGGCTCAGAACAGCTTTTTCTCAATTTCCATAACAATCTGAGCAAGATGGGCTTGGGTACCTCTTAGGCATCTCCCAAGTCACTCGTAATACAGCAAATAATCTGGCATCTGCTTCTTCATTTGGGTTCTTCACGGAGCCAATCAAAGGAAAGCAAGTTTCCCATTCAGAGCTGCTATTGAAGTCTAAATAATGAATGCTGAGACAAAGCGGACAAGCCTGGACCTCTTTCCAGCACAAGTCCTGCCTGTGCCCACTGAGGACTCAGCCACATGGGTGCCCGTCTCCCACCTCAGCCCAGTGTGTCCAGACGGGTGGTCTCCACCCTATTGCCCCCAGCTCAGCCCATGGCCATTCTCCAGGTGAAAAGCACACAGCACCAAGGACAAGAAGAAGCAGTTTCCAGAAGTGGAAATCCAAGCCTGAGGAATGCAGGAAGAACAATAAGATATGCTAATAATCAGAGAAATGCAAACGAAGGCTGTAAGACCTGACTTGATGCTTTCTACTCACCAGAGAGGCAGACCTCAAAAAGCTGGATAAGGCCTAATGTTGGTCTGGCTGCGGGGGGGTATGGGGTCCTCAAGCAAGCACTGGTGTTAATTCTCCAAATAAGTATAGCCTACCCTCTTAGGGCCCCACAATCCTGCTCCTGGGTGTACACCCCAAGGATATTCTCACACAGGTCCTCAGGAGGACAGGCAGCGGGGAGCAGTAAACAAGCTCAGTGTCCATCGCTAGGACAGTAGGTAGCGCAGAGGAGACGCTCGGCACGGAGCATCAGGGGTCGGATCCAGTGTGCCCACAGCCACGCAGATGCCCTTTAATCATGCAGTGCTCCGTGGGAACTTAAGACACAGAGATCAACAACACACACTGTGTGATCGACCACATTCCTGCTCAGCAAACATTCTTACCCCTGATGCGTGGGACGGAATATGCTTCCCCACCTTACTAACTTTGGGCCTGGCCGTGTGACCTGCTTTGTGCACTGGAAGAAGGGCAGAAGTGACTGTGTAGACACCCCAGCCGAGGCTTAAGCCTCATCAGAGATTTCTCTCCTGCCTCTTTCATTGCCACCATGGCCATGAGGATCTTCTCCAGGAAGATGCTGGCTCCAGAAAGATAGGAAGTGAACAGGGCAGACATGAACCCAATTGACCATCTAGAAGCAAGCCCAGCCTGCAACAGTAATCCCACCCCACCCACAGACCCACAAGCAAGAACAATCCTTGATTTTGAAAGCCACTGAGTTTTGGCATGATTTCTCATACAGTCTTACTGCAGAAATAGCTGACTAATAGATGTAGTATTGATAAAGGTTTAAAATATGCAAAAGCAATACAGGGAAATATCAGAAAGGGAGACAGAACGTAAAGACTGCTAACTCTGGGAAACGAACTAGGGGTGGTAGAAGGGGAGGAGGGCGGGGGGTGGGAGTGAATGGGTGACGGGCACTGGGGATTATTCTGTATGTTAGTAAATTGAACACCAATAAAAAATAAGTTAAAAAAAAAAGAACGCATAGGATCATGAGGAAAGAAAGAAAGAAAGAAAGAAAGAAAGAAAGAAAGAAAGAAAGAAAGAAAGAAAGAAAGAAAGAAAGGTGAGTACATTAAGCAGAATCGCTGGGTGCCAGTATGGAAGACAGGGAACGAAGAGGTGAGGATAAAGAGAAATCTATCAATCACCTGTACACACACACGGACAACTGCCCATCAGCACCTTGAACCGAGAATCACACCTGCTCACTCTCTTCCCCCTGAGTTCCTGCCTCACCAAAAGCGAGTCCATGGGGGAACAATATACCCTTACAATAATCCTGGGGCAGTCCGCAGTTGGCGCTCAATAAATACTTGCTAAACCAATGACTTAAGGTCAATAATCCAAAGCCTTCATGTACTCTCAGAGACCAGGACCCACTCCTGGAAGGAAGCTTCTTCACATTATCTTATCAGAATGCAAACCTCAAATGCCCAGGTCTTTGTCATTTTTACCCTCCCACCCACCTCCTGCCAGGCTCAGAAACAGGTCTGAGGTCCCACATTCAACCCCAGATCTGCTGCAGGCCAAGCCCCGATGCTGACCCCTGCCCACCCCTCTCCCTCCACTGGCGTGGGTACAAGAGAATGAAGGGCACGAAGTGAGCTAAATTAAATCCTTCTCACCAACTCAGCCAGTTTGTCAACTTGAGTCCTAAAGAGACAGTGATGAAAACTCCACGGGAAATAATGAGACAGCAGAGGGGAAGGCACACTGCAGCCCAGAAGGAGGGAGCGGGCCGCCAGGCCAAGTGTGAGTGCCTCCCCTCTCCTGCTACCCTCCTGCTCCCTCTCATTTGATTCTACATAAACCTCCTGGGACAAAAGCCACTGAGGTGCAGGAAGGGAAGGAGGGTTTAAAAGGTAAAGCTATGAATTTCAATTCCAAAGAAACCAGTATGCAGAAGAGAACCAGAAGCAGAGGAGACCCAGAGCAAATGGCGCTGGCACCAGCACAGAACCATGGTGTGGAAGCCAGTCGATCCCGACTCCATCACTTGGTGGCAGTGCGAGTCTGAGTAACGTTCTCAGTTTCTCTGAGCCTCAGTTTGTCCCTGTGTATAATGGGGGCAAAAGCAGCCCCTATTCCACTGGGCCACTGGGAGAATTAAATGAGATGGTCTATGCGCAGGGCTTGGCTCAGAGCAGAGGCTGCACTCTGTAGCTCAGACGTTGACTGAGCACCCACTGGGTGAGCGCCGAATGAGGCGGGCCAGACAGTGCCCTCATGGAACTCAATGTCTTATGCAAACAAGACAAACAAGTAAACACAGAAAAAGTCATTCCAGGGATCTGTGGATCTGTGCAGAGCAGGGTGGCCAGGGAAGGGGTCTATTTTTACCAAGGCAGTAGGGAAAGGTTTCTCCAGGGATGACACTGAGGTGGGACCTGGGGCTGAGAAGGAGCCCATTATGCAAAGAGTTGGCTGAAACCAGGTGCTGGAAGAGAACCCCACCCACTCCCATTATCAAACCTCCTCCCCGACCTGGGAGGGACAGCCTTACCAGTCCCTTAAAGGCAAGCTAAGCCCCACCGCCCCAGCTCCTCATGCCCTGATGGGGGAAGGATGATTTCAGAGACAGCACCAGGGTTCCTCTTGGGTTTTTATTTCAATGCCAAATTTAGTCTATAAAACAGGTTCTGACCTCAGGCTCTTTCCACTTGGAATCTGTGAAACATGTATGTTGTCCAGATCTTAACCAAGCACTTCCTCAAGCTCCCAGCCACACCCCAGACACAGATATGAAGGGGACATGGCTCCAGCCCTCCACGAGCTCCCTCAGGGTTCTGGGGCCCACTGCTGCTCACCGATGCCACCCATCTGTCTAGAGACAGCTGTGAATCAGTTTTCAGAGTTCAGGTCACATCATGCTGCCACTCGTCCCATTGCTCATCCTCCGGGTGGCCTTCCGGACACAGACCAAGTTTCTTGACATAACATTTGAGGCTTTTGTAACCTAGCCTTGCTGACCCCTCCAGCCTGGCTCCTCATTCCTCCCCACCCCCTCAGAGTCCAGCGAGGGCCATTCACTACCGTGGACAGAACAGACCCCAGACATCCATTCTGGGATTTGCATATGCTGTTCCTCTCACTTGGGATGCCTTTCCTTATGGTGACCACTGAGCCTGTAAAAGGCTACCACTCAGGAACTCCGCCTGATGATTCTTACCCCAAGCACGGTCAGGTTTGGCTCCGAGACCCACATGGCGACGACAGCATCATCTCAGGCCCCTCAACCTCAGGACCCAGGGAATCGACCCCACCTGACCTTCACCTAGCCTGCCCAGGACACTAAAAATTTTACATGCTCTTTTCCAATAGCATACCAGGCAAGGGGAGAGGCGGTGCTGATATTCACAGAACCCTTCCTGGGAGGTGATCCTGATCACTTTACAAATAAAGGGAACTGAGGCTCACAATGGGTAAGGACAGTGGGTTTGCAAATCAGAGGCTGGGGTTTGAACTCAGATCGTAGATGCCTCCGGCTCAAGGCTCATCCTCTTTTGCTAAGCCGAACCCTGGTTCTCTCCCCATCCCCCGGTCCTCTATACTTGTCATCTGGGTCCTGTGGGATGGTCCTCTCAAAACCCCTTGCTAGTTTGGCTGGACCAACAGTCTCCAATCCATGGTGGTGCCAAGGGTTTGGGAAGCGCTCTCTGCATCACTGCCCCGGTTTGTCTCACTAGGAGAATGACCTAGAAGTACATGATTGCCTAAATGATTGACCAGGGAGATAGAGGGCCCCCGGGAGGGCAGAGGGCCACACGGGATGGGATGGCCACTGACTTCCCAAGACTCCAAAATGCTGCGCTCCGTGAAGGCTTGCAGAGGCAAGCACGCCTCCACACACAGCTGGAGTCTTGGCAGGGATGGGTGCAGACGGCCCAGTGGAGAAGGAGATCTTGTCAGGCTGGACAAGAGCCCGTCGCAAAAAAAAAAAAAAAAAAAAAAAAAAAACCTGCTGGCGAGAGCCACAAAGGGCTCTGCGGTCCTGTTCAGAACAAGAATAACAAGGCAGGGATGAATGGGCTGCTCGGAGCCCAAGGTACGATGTCAAATCATGACAGCAAGTGAGCAGAGCTCCCCAGATTCTGCTTTGTTCCTGACTTCTCTGGCAAGGAAGAGGCTCATTTCAAGTGAAAAGGGCAGCGTGTGCACTGGCAAGGTGGAACCCCACTAGGACCCTCCAAGGGGGACAGGCGGGCCCTTTGTTGATGTGCAGTGGGGAAGCTTGAGGAACCAGTGAGGAATTAAGTACCTGAAAGCAGGAATGGCATTCTCATTTCAAAAAGAGCAAGAAATCTGCAAACTAAAATGTGGCAGACACCCAGCCAGATTCTTAGGTTAACTGGAGCGAGATAATTTTTTGAGACATTAGCTGAGATTTCCCACAGCCTTCCTGAACCCTGGTCCTTTGCCACCTGTATTCACTGCTGCAGGAGTGGGGTGGTACTGTGTAATGCCAAGGCCAGCTCTCAGGCCACAAGAACAAGGCTACAGAGCTGCAAAAGTCTGCACTTTTAAGTTCAAAAGCCACAGTTGGTACTGTAAATGATATATTTAGAAGAACAGAGGGAAAGTCTGGGCTACCTCCCCTCTCCTCCACATCCTACACTTAATAGAGCTTCCCTGGCCCAAGGCACAGAGGAAAGGAAGTCAGAGGGCATGACAGAGACTTTTATGTGTCACCAAGGCCCATTTCTTCTTCCTCATGAGCACACAGTTAAACTCCATCTCCCTATATCCACTGTAGTTGAAGGCAGCTGTAAGACTGAGTTGTGTCCAAAGGAATGTGGGTGGGAATGAAGTGAGCTGCTTCTAAGCCGGGCCCTTACGGACCTCCCACATCTTCCTCTACTCTCTTCCCCAACTGGCTGAACGGAAAACACTCCAAAGTTCTACAAAGGAAAGAGACCAGATCTCTGGATGAGCCTGCCACCAAAGCACCCACACTGGACTCCATGTGAGCAGAAAACCAACTTTGATCATGCAAAGCCGCTGAGAGCTGGGGATTTCTTTATCATGCCAGCTGGGGTTACTAAACAAGGAAAAGCAAAGAAAGTAAAGATGCTGGAGTGGACCACTAAAGTAGTGCCTGCACTCTCCCCCAACTTACACACATATGCACACACACACATACACACACACACTCTCTCTTTCTGTCTCTCTTTCATCATCATCATCATCATCATCATCATCATCCTGTAAGGGACAGAATAACAGACTTTCAGAAATCTTAAAGCAGAAAGAACCACCTAACTTCCCAAGGAAAGACAAGGACAGTAACAAGACTTGAGTTACCCTGCACCTAGCACAGAGTAGAAGCAAACGAATGCAAAAGGTTTCTAGACCAATGGCCCTGGAACAGCCTTGGAGTGTTTCTCATGAGGTCAGAAGTGGTGTGGGTACAGCTGGAGAATCAGTAGAGCTACTGAAGTTTTGAGGCAAGAAGAACCCAGTAGGACCTGCACAAATCAACATATATATCCCCAGTATCTGACACATCGTAGGAAATCAGTAAGTGTTTACTGGGTGGATGGATGGAAGGATGGATGGATGGATGGATGGATGGATGGATGGATGGATAGATGGATTCATAGATGAATTGGTGGATGGGTGGATGAATGGATAGATATATGTATGGATAGATAGGTGAATGGATGGGTGGGTAATTGATGGATGGGTAGGTATATAGGTAAGCGGGTGGATAGATTAAGAAGTTCTGGTTGTGTTCATGCTCTTAGAAGGAAACACAGGGGAAAACTTCATGACACTGGGTTTGGCAATGATCTCTTAGCTCTTTTTGGTGTTTTGACACCAAAAGCAAAACAAAGGAAAACAGACAACAAAAGAAAAAACAAATAAATTGGGCTTCCTCAAAATTAAAAACTTTTGGACACCATCAACAGAGTTAAAAGACAACTCACAAAATGGGAGAAAATACTTGCATATTAGATATCTGATAAAGTATAATATCCAGAATATATAAGGAACTCCCACAACTCAATCACAGAAAAACAAACAACTCAATTCAAAAATGGGCAAAGGACTTGAATAGACATTGCTCCAAAGAAGATATATGGAATAGCCAAAAAGCACATGAAAGGATGATCCATATTACCAGTCCTTCGGGAAATGCCAATCAAAACCACAGTGAGGCACCCTATCACACACATCACACATTATCAAAACATAAAATAACAAATCTTGGTGAAGATGTAGAAAAATTGGCACCCTCTTGCATCATATACGTAAAATGGTACAGTTGCGATGGACAGTATGATAGGTCTACGGACAATTAAACATCTGGTCATCATGTGATCCAGCAATTCCACTTCTGGGTATCCACCCAGTACAGCTGAGTGCAGGAGCTTGAGATAATATTTGTACACCCATGTTCACACCAGCATTATTCACATCAGCCAAAATGTAAAAACAATCCAAATGTCCATCCACAAATAGGTTAACAAAATGTGGTAGCCAAATTCTTAAAGACAGGAATCAGAACGGTGGTTGCCAGGGTCCAGAGGGATGAGGGAGTGGGGAGTTAGTGTTTAATGGGGGCAGAGTTTCAGTTTAGAAAGATGACAAGGCTCTCCGGAGGGGGATGGTGGTGATGGATGCAGGTGAGTATGAACATACTTAAGCCACTGCACTATATGCTTTTTTTTTTTGCACTATATGCTTATAAAAATGGTTCAAATGGTAAATTTTAGGTTATATATATTTTACCACAATAAAAAAACTGAGAACTTCTGTTCACCAAAAAGACATCCGTGAAAAGGTAAGCCTCAGAGTGAGAAAAGGAATTTGAAATACCTATAGGCAACAAAGGATTAAAATATGTAAAAAACTTTTTTGAAATGTCTATAAATCACTAAGAAAAAGACAATCTAATAGAAACACAAGCAGGAGAAGCAAACAGGCACTGCAAGGGAAAATCCACATAGGCATAAACGTCAGAAGATACTCAACCCCATTAGCAATCAGAGAAGTGCAAAGTGAAAAGCACAGTGAGATACCACTTCTCATCCATCAGGTTGGAAATATGTTAATATCCGGTAACGCTAAATATTATCAAGGAGAAAGCAATGGGAATTCTCATACCCTACTAGTGGTGGTGTAAACTGGTACCCCCACTTTGGAAATTGAGATGGTTTGGCTTAGTAAAACTGCAGATAATACAAAGTGGACAGAGCAACCCCATGTTGAGGTCAACACTGGAGCGATGAGTCTCACACGGGAGTGGCTGCTCAGAAGGCTTGTCACAGAGACGGCTGGCCCCAGACCCAGAGTTTCTCATTTGGAGGGGGGCATGGTGGGGCCTTCTCACAAGCTGCTAGGCACTGATGCCATCCATCTGGGCCCCACACTTGAAGAACCAATAGCAATATTCATAATAAAAATACAAAGTAACCCATATATCCATTAAGTGTAGAATGAACACAAAAGAAGGTAGAGTCAAAATGGAATATTACATAGCAATGAAAATGCACAGACTACAGCTATGATTGCTATCGACTGAATGTTTGTTTCTCCTCAAATTCATATGTTGGCATTCTAACTCCAGGTGTGTTGGTATTTTGAAGTGGGGCGTTTGGGAGGTGAATAGGTCATGAGGTTGGGATTAATGGCTTTGTAATCCCCCCAATCTCTCTAGCCCCTTTCATCATGTGAGAAGATAGCTGTCTATGAACCAGAGGCCATATGGTCTCTCTCACGACCACTTAATTTGGCCATTATAGCATGAGAGCTACACCTACATAAGAAAACGGCCGTCGCTGTGTTTCAATAAAACTTTATTTACAACAGCAAGCAATGGGCCATGCTTTGCCAAACCCTGCCTGGCAGTAATTACTCTCCTCTGTGGTCGGGAGTTAGTGCTCAGGAAAGGACACATGGGGCGGGGCGGGGGGGGGGCGGTGCAGCAGCGATCTCTTTCTCGACCTCAGTGAAAATAAAGTTTTTGCTTTACAGTATAGATTGTTAAGCTCTATATTTGTATTTTATGTATTTTTAATTGTTACTATACTTTTCAATTTTAAAAAGTTTCAATAAATAAATAAAAGATGAATAAAATGTAATATCTCCATACAACGAAAGATTATTTGGCAATCAAGAGAAATGAAGTACTGACACATGCTATGATGTGGATGAACCTTGCAAACATGATGCTCAGGGAGAGAAGCCAGACCCAAAAGTCCGCATATTATATGATTCCATTCATATGTGGACTGAATTGGCAAATTTACAGGGCCAGAAAGTGGATCACTGCTTGTCGAGACCTGTGGGCTCTGGAGGATTGAGGAGTGAAGGTTAAGGAAACAGGGTTTCTCTTTGGAGTGATGCAAATGTTCTGAAGTTGATAGTGGTGATGGTTGCACAACCCTGATATACTAAAAGTCACTGACCTGCACACTTTAAGAAGGCAAATCCCATGGTAAGTAATCATATCTCAACAAAGCTATTACCAACAAACAACAACAAAAACAAACACACACACACACAATTCTTTAACTAATGAATAAAATTGACAGTCTCTGTCCTCACCACCAGAGATGAGCCAGACAAGGACCCTGAGCGATGAGACCAACCAGACACCAGTTTTGGAGAAGCCACCTGTGCTCTCTCCCATCTGTAGAAGCACCCCATCACTGCCCCCCACATCAGGCCTTTCTCTGACTCTGGCAAATTGCATGCTGAAAATCAGAAGACTAAGGGCCACAAAGTCACAGAGTCACAGAGACTGTGGACAAGCAGAGGCCAGGGCATCCCTGCCCAGGACATGCTGGACTTTTTAAACTCAAAATGAGATTAGGGGAAAGCCTAAAGGAAGCAAAGCCTGTAGGTGTAGGAGTCGGGCTGGCTCTGGGAATCCATACCAGGGCTGTGGGAGCCAATTCCTGGGCAGCAAATTGGGGCGGGGGCTTCAGCCCTCTAGAACATTCCTTTTGAAAGGCCTTCTCTCTTGAGTTTGTAGTTCCTGGTGGCTTCGAGGCATGGATAGGGGTTTCAGGGGCTTGAAGCCCTCTGCTCTTCACACAGGCAAAAAGCAGCATATTTGGGGGAGGGGGGTTCTGTGTTACATCCCAGGCCTTCACAGAGCCTCCAGGGAGCCCAGCAGATGGTTGCAAATGAGAGGCCGCAGAAGTCAGCAGATGGGATGTGTGAGGAGCAGAGGGTGCTGGGAGCAGGAGCAGCCGTGGGTCCCCTCAGCTGCTACCTCCCTCTGCTCCACAGTCCCCGACAGCTGTGAGCCAGGGGGGCCGCCTGGCTGGCTCAGAACACACAGCAAAGCCAACCAAAGAACTTTCTGGGCCTGAGGAGCAGAAGAGGGGCCAGAGGCACCAGGCAGAGTAGAAAGACATGTGAAAAAGAGAGAGAGAGAGAGAGAGAGAGAAGAAAGACATGTGAAGTGTGGCAGAAACGGTATGGGACTGATGGATGCATCTCTTTGCTGTGTGACCTCAGGCAAATAGCTCAACTTCTCTGTTTCCTTGGATGTAAACCAGAAATCATAGCATCTACTCCAAAGGGCTGTTGAAAGAATTAAATGAAACAAGGGGTGTGGAAGTATCTAGCAGTGAATGGAATTCTGTGCACTATTCAATAACTTAGTTGAGTAGAAATCAATGTAAATTGAGTTACTTTCCAAGTGAGCTTTCTTGCAGGCTGGGCCAAACCGAGGATGGGAAAATACAAGAGAACATTCAAGCTGGCGTTGACTGCACCAGACCCTGCACCAACCCCTCATGTGGATTATTCCATTCTCAGAAGAACCTCACAAAGCAGATGCTATTATCTCCATTTTAGAGATTAAGAAAGTGAGCCATAAAGAGGATGAGCAGCAAGCCCGCCATTCCACAGCTAGTAAGGGAGAATCAGGATTTGAACCTGGAGCCCACGCACTGCATGAACACTGTACTCAGAAACTCTACATTTAAATCCCAGGTCTGGGCGGGAGAATCCTGGGTGGCTCAGTGGTTTAGCACCTGCCTTTGGCCCAGGGTTTGATCCTGGAGTCCTGGGATCGAGTCCCACATCAGACTCCTTACATGGAGCCTGCTTCTCCCTCTGCCTGTGTCTCTGCCTCTCTCTCTCTCTCTCTGTTTCTCTCATGAATAAATAAATAAAATCTTTAAAAAATAAAAAGAATAAATCCCAGGTCTGGGGTGCCTGGGTGGCTCAGTAGTTGAGTGCTTGCCTTTGGCTCGGGGTCCTGGGACCAAGTCCTACATCAGGTTCCCCACAGGGAGCCTGCTTCTCCTTCTGCCTATGTCTCTGCCTGTGTGTGTGTGTGTGTGTGTGTGTGTGTGT
Organism: Canis lupus baileyi; assembly: GCF_048164855.1. NCBI lineage: Eukaryota > Metazoa > Chordata > Mammalia > Carnivora > Canidae > Canis > Canis lupus. The sequence continues at coordinate 58,861,934 of NC_132845.1, forward strand.
GTGTGTGTGTGTCTTTCATGAATAAATAAATAAATCTTTAAAAAATTATTAGGGATTTCAAAACAGGGGCGCCCAGGTGGCTCAGTCAGTTAAGCATCTGCCTTCGGCTCTGGTCGTGATCTTGGCGTCCTGGGATCAAGCCCTCAGTCTGCTTCTACCTCCCCCTCTGCCACTTCCCCTGCGGTTGCTCCCTCTCTCTGTGTGTCAAATAAATAAAAAAATTTTTTTTTAAATTTTTTCAAGACAGTGACACCGGAGCATAAAACCAAATGTAAATCCCTTCTGTGCATGGGACCCGTATGTGATTGTGTAGGTCACAAGCCCATGATGCTGGCCATGGTTCTCTATCTTGACAGGGGTCTGGGTTACACGCATGTACGCATTCCCTGAAACTCATTGAATCGTACATTTAAAACCTGTACAATTCACTGATCCTAAATTATACCAATGAAATTATATTGATTAAGACAAGGAAACACGACAAAATAAGGTCACAGATTCGCAGCTCATACCAGGCAGTGTGTGGTTCAACAATGAAATGTAGGTATAGATTGTATATTGAACGCTCTCCTCTTTTAACCCTGTCCATGTATCCCTGGCCCCCTCCTACAGTTGTACAGAATGTGCACTGCCCAATCCTATGCCATTCACATAGACCACAGTATGGATCATGACACCAGAGTTACACAGTGCGTAACCTGCACAACTGAATGTGGTGACCCTGATTTGCAGCTGTATGTCTAAACTTCATTTGAAGGAATCATCGTGTGTCTAAAGTTAAAGCTCTTTGCGAATGCAGGACCTGGGCCAAATAGAAGGGTCTTGTTGCAAATTCCATTCCCAGGACAGGTGCAGGAAGACAGGGACCATGGGAAGACTTCTCTGGGTTATGGAAAGGAGCCAGCATCCTTCAAATTCTGCAGACCCCGTGCAGCTCAGCAAGTCTTATTCCCCACCCACCCCCCACCCCCTACTGCTGAAACCCCTGCTCAGATAGGCAAAGGGCTGGATTGAAGTGTCCAAGCTAATTTCTCACACTAAAGTATGATAAGACCACAGAGTCATTTAGAAATTTAAATTACCACTGTTTACACTTAAGAGAGTCTTCTCACCGTGGAGAAACTGTTTCCAATTATGAAACATGAAAGCTGGTCACCGTTTGGGGTTAATATGACGCTCTCTGAGAGACTGAGCAGGCGAGACTACCCAGACACCTAATTACCTGGAAAGATAATCTTGAATAATTGGAATTAGAGCAACTAAAGCAATTACTAGATGTTGTGATCTCCAGGAGCAGTCTTCCACCAGGCATCGGGATTTAAACACCTTTCGTAAGGGACCGTAATTAGAGAAATCCAGAATTTCAGAACAGAAAGTGACAGAAACGGCACTTCAGAATGAGGGAGGTGACAGGGCCCTGGAGAAAATGATGCTGGAGGGTTGTGGGAGGGGTGGGTGGGAGAAGAAAGGAGTGGGGGAGGGTAGGCAGGATGCTGCTGGAAAGATCTCAGCCTGGAGGGTGAGCCTGACTCTCACCTAACCCTGCTGTGTGACCTTGAGCGAGGCACTTAACCTCTCTGGACTCCACCCTCCTTCTACTTTTCAGTCATTCAGTAAATGACTGTTGTGCATCTGCCACGTGGACTCTTCTGCACATGCCATTCATTCTACCAGGAATGACAGTCCCTGGGCCCCTTATGCACCAGGAGGAATGCCATTCGGCCTTCAGGACCCTCATCACGTGGCACCCCTCCGCACAGCCTGCCAGACTCTCATCATCCCCTTCTGCAGCCCTCTGGCCACCCACCTGGGTCCCAGATCCACAGATGTGACTGTCCTCCCCATCAGTCCCCCACTAGAAGGCTCCTCAAGAGCAGAAGCCGGTGTGACTCCCCTCAGTGGCCTGGCTCCTGGCACACAGCCTGGCACGGAGGGATGCCACCCACTGGCCTGAGGCAAGGTGGATACAGCCACTGCGGCCCATCCCTGGAAGCAAGGCTGCAGTCCTCTCTGCCTCCAGGACTTAAATGACAGTGAGTGAGGTGGCCTGTGTCATGAGATTATTGAGAACGGCCAGGAAGCGATCTCTTTCGATAGGATTCCAGAGCTCTGCTACCTAAACAAACGGACTAGGGCCATTCAGATGATTGATGACTCCCACCCTTGGCCAAAGGGCTGCAAGAATTATCTTGATATTGTCTGGGAGTGGCAGGTGAGAGGGAACAACGGACGTGTCAACCACTGGGGCTGGTCTCCTGCCTCTTTGTGTTCATCTCGGTCTCAGGGGATGAAAGAATCAGAGCTCTCGTTTTGTCAGGCCCCAGACGGCAGGTATGTTCCCCGGAACTTAGAAGCATGGAGCAGGTGTGACTGATGAGGTCTGGGGGCAAAGGGAGGACTTTGCAGAGACAGGACCTTTGGGCTGGCTCGTGTTGGGTTGACAGTGAGCTCCCAAGGCAGACAGAGGGGAAAGACCCCCTGGGCTTAACACACGGGCACAGGATGCGCCGGCCACCCGGTGTGCTGGGGTGCACGCTGACCAGCGTGGGGCTCCGACGTCAGATCCCAGGCGGCTGTGAAAGTTGGGTGTCCTCTCCCTTTCCCCTGCCCAGCGTGTTCTGATCTACGCATGTTTCGGTTCTATGACATAAATCAATAAAATGCACTAAATAAATTAAGTGAGCAGCAGAATTGTAAATCGATTTCAGGCGCAGAACAGAGAGGTTGAGGAAACCAACAAGAAACTATTATAGAAACCGAAGTGAGAAATGACTCAGGCAGGACTCAGGATTGTGGCCGTGGAGCCACCACATTGCTACACATCCCCGAAATATTAAACAAATGAAACCTACAAGCTTTGGAGATTGTTTCACAAAAGGCTGCCAGCTGGTGGCTGCCAGAAATCCCAGCTGGGAAACAGGGGCGGGGAGCGGGGGTGGCTAACACAGCTCAGCCCAGGGCGGGTCAGAGGAGACCACAGCCTCCCGAGTCAGATTCCAGGTTTCTAAACCCAGATGGGCCACCCAGGGTCTACAACATGGTCCCTGTTCCGTCCTTCCTTCCTTCATTCATTCAACAGACCTTTACTAAATGCTTACTGTGTGCCAACCCCATCTGCCTGGGGCACAGGAGCCACCAGAAGGACCAGACCCAGTGCCTGTCCTCAGGGAGTGTCCAGTGTGATGGAGAAGATGATTCCAATGCAGAGCAATGGGGTCCTAATAGGACCAGTCACCATGGATACCTCTAGGTTCAGGCTGGCTTTTCAGACTAGGTCCTATCTGGGGCGCCTGGGTGGCCCAGTCAGTTGAGCATCGGACTCTTGATTTCGGCTCAGGTTGTGACCTCAGGGCCATGAGATGGAGCCCTGTGTTGGATGTGGAGCCTGCCTAGGGTTCTCTCTCTCCCTCTCCCTCTGTTCCACCCCCTCCCTTGCTCACTCTCTCTCTCAATCGAAGGAGGAGAAGAAGAAGAAGAAGAAGAAGAAGAAGAAGAAGAAGAAGAAGAAGAAGAAGAAGAAGAAGAAGGGGAGGAGGAGAGGAGAAGAAAGAGGAGGAGGAGGAGAAGTAGAAGAGCAAGAGGAAGAAGAGGAGGAAGAAGGAGAAGAGGTCATGTCTTAGGTGGGTTTTGAAGGATAAATAGAAGTTTTCCAAGGCACACAAGGGATGGTAAAGGTAAGTAGGCAGAGGGAACAGCATATGCAAAGGCACAGAGGCATGAAAGACAATGGGGACCTTGAGGGAAGTGTACTTGAGTGGGAAGGCAGGGCTGGAGCCCAGGGTCAATGTCAGGGATGGTAGGAAGTGGAATAAAAAAGGCAGACTAGCTCCAGATGGATCACAAAGGGAGATGAACTCCATATTAAAATATCCTGGCATATATAAAGTTTGGGACCCAGGGAAGGGGTTCAGGCAGGATCCCGATACAATTGGATTTTCGCTTTAGGAGGATCATTTCGAATTCAGAAATGGGAAATTTTTGTTGCACTTTTTCTTAAAGTATCACATCCCGACAGCAAAAGTGCATCTACCGCAAGTATACAGCTTGATGAATTTTCATGAACGGAACACAGTCCACGTAACTAGCGGCCAGACCAAGAATCAGAACATCGCCAGCTGCCGGCGCCCTCTGCACGCCCCCCTCCAGTCTTCGTGGGCGACCACTGTCCTGACTTCTCACGGTGCAGACTCATTTTTGCCTGTTTTCCAGTTTTATATAAATGGAATCAGATAGGATGTGTTCTCTTGAAGCTGCCTTCCCTTGCTCAGACCTGTGCTGCCGTGAGCAGCTGAAGACTGTTCTCCCCGCTTGCTGAATCGTATTCCACCGTGAGTGCTGATGGGCACCGAGGAAGAGCAGACCGGCGGTTATCGGTTGCTGCTTGATGACGACTGTGAATCACGGGAGGCTCAATTAGCTCATTCATTCATTCGCTCATTCATTTTTCATTCATTTACAGGAGAGCACAGGCACCCCGTGAGGGAAAGCTCCAAACTGGGGTTTAGGAACTGGGGACATTCCGCACATCACACCTTGGACCAATCCTTACCGAGGCAGCCTGTTAATGATGTAAAGGCAGGAAAACCCAGACATCTTCAGGGACTCTCTGCAGAGATCTCGGGTGGCAAAATCTCGTCCCTCCTGCCTCTTCCATTGCAGGGTGGATTCTTTATTGCTCGGCTGGAGCCCTGCCAGGATGTCTGCTAACCATTTCCTTAGCTCTCTCCCACACCTGTAGGGCAGAGACTTCTGCCTCATTCATATTTGCACCCCCAATGCCTCGCCCAGAGCCTGCCATGTAGTGGGTACTCAGGAAATATCGGTCAGATTGGAAGGCATGTGTGAAAATGACTGGCATGCAGAGGCTGCCTGGTTGGTGTTTGGCAAGAGAAACCATCCAAACATTAAAGTCCCTCATGGAGAAATAAATAGGTCACTTTGGGAAGACAGTGACCAGGGGAGACCTTGACCAGCAAATCAGTGAGGCTCATGCACACATACGCACACATATGCACACATACACCCCGGAAATCCAGGTGAGCCGATTCCAGCACAACCAGGTGCCAGCCGTCCTTGAGGCCTGTGGTCAGTGTATTTCTTGCCTCATTGATGTTGGATGTAGCCGTGTGACTTTCTTTAGCCAATGGGATGACAGCAGACATGACGCAAGCAAAGGTCTAACATGTGTTTGTGCAGTTAGCTACCTTATTACTTCTTTTTTTTCTTAAGATTTTATTTATTTATCTGAGAGAGAGAGAAAGCACAGGTGGGAGGAGGGGCAGAGGCAGAGAGACAAGCAGACGGGCGGGGAGCCCAGTGTGGAGCTCAAACCCAAGACCCCAAGATCATGACCCAGGCTAAAGTCAGACACATAACCAAAGGAGCCACCCAGGTGCCCTGCCATCTTGCATGTCTGTCCCCTCTACCTGGCCTCCACAATGAACAAATGTGGAACAGACGTGAGTGAGCCCAGACTACATCCTGGGACCAACTCAATCCACAAACATGTGAGCAAAAAACAAAGGCTGAACGCCCCTGAGCTCCGGGATGGCTTGTTACCCAGCATTACGGTGGATGTTGCTGACTAGTACGCTAGGTTTGAAGACTACCCACTGGCCATGGGAGGGGAATCTGGCCATAGGGAGGGGAATCTTGCCCCAGCAAATAAGAGACTGAGATTTTGAGAGACAAGGGAAGAGGAAGACAAGGCAGTGCGAGACGCATTTTCTCTGCATTCTCAATATCAAGTTCACAACCTACAGACACTGCTGTTTGTCTGCATTTGCCCATTTCATCTTTATAAATTGCTCGGGTATCTTTAATTCACCGTCCTCCGCCGCCTCCCAGAGCCTGCTGGGCAGAACTTTGTTCAAGTCTTATTCTACTATTCTGCGAGTGCAACTCCAGAGTGGGGCTGGGCCCCCAAGGCCCAGAGGTAAATAAGAAACCACGGCTATCCTCAGAGGGCCCCGGACCTGTGAAGGAGAAAGATGTGCATACGAGTGACTCATCTACTATGACACTGAAGTCCTGAGGTACAGTGAAGGCACAATCTGAGCGTCCATCTATAGGACTGCCTGCGTAAACAGTTCCTACGTGAGCACGTGATGGAAATTTATATAATTGTTCCAAAAGATGAAGATGGTTTTAGGTATTGATATGAAAAGCAATTTATGATTTTATATATATGTGTGTGTGTGTGCCTATCTATCTATCTATCTATCTATCATCTTCAAGGGCTAATAACCAAACCATTATTAGAGAATATCTAGCGTGTGGGTTCCTAAGAGATTTTCATTCCTCATTTTTGTATTTAAAGATTGTTACAATTTTTATAACGAGAGTGCATACTATTAAAATCCATGTTCATTTTTCTCCCATTCAATGGGTGTTGGGGAGCGCCTACAGAGCCAGGCTTTGCTCCTGGGTACCAGAGACAGGGTGAGTCACAAAGGAGACAAAATCCCTGCCCTCGTGGAGCTGACACTCTGTCAGGTAAGCACTGAATACGCTGTAGGCAGTAATAAGTGACGTGCAGGGGTGGAAATGGACTTGGCAGGAAACAGGGCTGTGATAAGAGGATGCTCAAGGAAGGCTTCCCTGTGGCTGTGACATTGGAACAGAAGCCTGCATGATGAGGAGGGACCAGCTGTGCAGAGAGCTGAGAGAACAGTTCTGGGAGCAGGGAACAACAAGTGCAAAGGTCCTGAGGCACACACGTGTTTGGCTGACCCAAGGAACAGGAAGGATCTGGGGGAGCTGGGAGTGTGGAGTGTGGTGAAGGAGGGGAGGGAAATTGCAAGAGATGAGATCCAGAAGTTCGGGGCCAGATCCCACAGACCTCACAGGCTGGGTGGGGTGAGCACGTTTGCTTTTTCTCTGAGCCAGTTGGAAGCCAAGGGAGGACTTTAAACAGGGATTCACATGAGATGACTTATGCTTTAAAAAGATCATTCTGGCACAAGTGAATCAAGGGGGCAAGAACTGAAGGAGGTAAGCAGTTAAGAGATTGTGGCAGGAATCCAGATGAAAAATGGATGTGGCTTAGGCTAGTATAAAACAAAAAGATATTTCCCATGTGAAGCACAAAACTACAATGGTCAGGCACAAACTAAGAAAAACGCGTGCCATGGTAAAAAGACAGATCACAGACAAATATTTTTCCAGGGGACAGGGTCGGGAAGCAAGAGGCAAGAGGATATTGGAAAAAATGGCAAAGAGGGAGTGCCGTTCGTGAAGGGTCTTGAAGCAGGACTGTGGTTTGCCAGGCAGAAGGTCAGGAAAAGAAGGGGAACACTAGTCTAAGAACACCCTAAGTTCAGCTCAGAGGTCTTGGTGAAGGAGAAGGGGAAGTATAGCCCAGCACACATCCTCACACGTGCATACACACACATGTGCATGCACATCCAGGGCTCTATGCACACACACACATGTGCATTCACACATCCATGCATCTATGCACATGTGCACACACATCCAGGTATCTGTGCACACACACATCCATGCATCTTTGCACGTGCACACACACATCCGTGCATGCTTGCACAGACACACACCATGGATCTCTGCATATGCACACACACCCATGCACAAACACATACGCATGCATCTATGCACATGTACACACTTTGATCTGTGCACCCATGTACAGGGCCCCACACTCACCAGCATGTAAGCATACACACAAGACACACGTGCACACATTCTCACAGCAGTACCTGCTCAGACATACACACACTGACTCCTGACCACACACTACACATACCACACACACACAAACACTTGCTCATTCACAGTGTCTTGGAGGCCTACTTTTTCAGCAGAAGAACCAGGCATTTACAAGCCAAACTGCTCAGGTTCAAACTCCAGGGTCCTAACTGTATGACCTCAGGCAAGTCAATTCACTCTTTGCCTCAGTTTCCTCACCTGTAAAATGAGGATTAAAATAAGCCGATGGATGTAAAGCTCTCAGAACAGCACCTGGCACACAATAAGCACTGCATAAAAGGCAGTTAGTGTGAGTGCCATGATTATTACCATATCTGGCAGATCAGAAGGTAAGTCACAGAGGGAGTGGGCGCAGGGACAGGAATGCAGGAGAAGAGTGTGCGTTGGGAGAGAACACACGTGGGCTCGAACACCAGCCCCAGATTCTCGGTGTGGCCTTGAACCACTCACTCCATCTCTGCAGCTCGGGGTTCTCATCTGAAACGGACAGCCGTGGTGAGAGGTGCGCAGAGGGATGGTCCCGTGAGCCCACCTGCCCGCAGGCATCTAGGGAGGGCCAGGCGGGGGGTGCTTGGGGAGAGGCCGCGGAGCTGCACGACAAACCCCACCGATCCCAGGGACAGCTGAAGTGCTCGGCAGGCAGCGAGTACGTGAAAATCGTCCTGCCACTTGGCGGCAAAGCCAGCCCACTCAGCCTTCTTATAAACATTTTTATATACACAGCCAGAAGGTCCTTGGCGGGGCGACCAAGCCCTGAAAGAAAAATCACGAGGCCAGTAAAACACAAAGATACAATCTTTCTGGGGCCCTCAGGCCTCATAAGAGAAGCAGGCATAAAGGTCAAATGCCTCGATGAGGTATGTGGACACACATGGACACACTCCACACAGGCTCACACGTGCACACACACACATATGTGTGCTTACCCAGGCACACAAGAGGAAGCACACTCACACAGGCACGCACGTGTACACACAGGAGATCCACGCACACCTACTCACGGGAGCACCTGCTCGGGCATGTGCACACTCACCCTCAACCCACTGTACACACGCATTGACATGTGCACACAGAGGCCATGCCTCCTGGATGCCAGATGTGAGGCACAGGTGGCCCTGCAGCTCCATGGCCTTGGGGGTTACTGGAGTTGGCCGAACACTGGCAAGGGGCCGCCTCCAGGTACAGGCTTGTAAGACGCAGGTTGACGGAGGGGTCTGAAGCATGGGCTCTGCCCTGCATGAGAAGTGACACGCGGGTTGGCTTCAAGTCTGTAAGGCTCAGATTCTGCATCTGGCAGTGGGGTGACTTTGTCAGCCGCTCCTCACAAAGTTGTGGGGGGCTTCTCAGTTAATGCAGCGCCTGGCACATGGGGACTGCCCAGTGCATATCCACCATGTAGGCTTTTTTTTTTTTTAAGATTTCATTTATTTATTCGTGAGAGACACACAGAGAGAGGCAGAGACACAGGCAGAGGGAGAAGCAGGCTCCATGCAGGGAGCCCGACATGGGACTCGATCCTGGGACCCCAGGATCATGCCCTGGGCTGAAGACAGACACTCAACCGCTGAGCCACCTGGGTGTCCCTCCACCATCTAGGTATTAGCAGCAGTATTCCTAAGGCTTCTTGACCTCAGTTTGGAAGCTGGGGCCCAGCTGCTCAGCTCGAAACTTCAGGGTGGCCTCCTGTGATAGCCAAGCAGGGCACGGTCGCTGGGAAGCCAGGTGAGGAGGTAGTGCCCCACCACTGCCGAAAGTCTGCTATTGGGGGAGGTGGCTGGGCCTCTTCCTGGGTCTGAGGGTCCCCAACTCACAAGCTGCCACTTGCCTGGAGCTCTCCAAGGGGACAGTGTCCGAGAGACAGAAACATCACTCGCCTCTGTGACACATAGCCCCCTTGCCAGTACCCCTTTTGCCAACATCTAGCCTTCAGGTCCCTGACCCTCCAGACACTGCAGGGCAGCCACAAGCCCAGCCCCACCAGCAGGGGACGTGACTGGCCCCAAGCCCTGGACTAAAGCATTTCTCTTGAGTCAGGCATGATGAAATCCCCCCTGTTGGGGCAGTATCTAGGACTGGACTTCTGCCTCAGTTTCCCCACCCCGAGGCCCAGAACCAGAGCCTTCTCCTAATCTCCAGGCTGTTTGAAGACATCAGCACACCTGCTCTCCTTGCACATCCTCCTCGGTGGCAGGGGGGAGGCAGGTTGAGGAGGCAGCCATGCCCTCATGTTCCTTTGGCAGCACATCCTCCAGAATCTGCTCTCTCACTCTCCCTTAATAATAAAACCCCAGCCTTAGCTGAGCACGTTGCCAGGTTGCCAGGATAACAATCTCATTTCCCAGCCTCCCTGTAGCTGAGTCTGGCCCTGGGATCAAATTCTGGCCGAGGCAACATGAGCAGGTACTGTGGGCAACTTCTAGAAACCTTGGAGTTGACACACAAGCTTGACCCTTTCTCCTTTGCCCCCCCTAAGCTGCTGCCTGGAAGGCAGGTGTGACAGCTGGAGCTCCAGCTGCCATCTTAGATTATGAAGACAAAAGCACAGAGATGATGGAGAAGGTCATCAAGGTCTGGATCCTGAGAACTTCATGGAGCAGAGCCACCTGGACTGCCTACTTTCAAACTTTTATAGAAGCAATGCGCATTTCTCCTCTGAAGTTGGCTACTTTGGACCACCATTCCCTACAGCTAAAGCTAATCCTACAGCCGTGCTCCCCCTACACGCGAGCTGCGGCCAGCCCCTGACCATTCTACTCTGAGCGTCGCTGAGGGTCAGCATCTCTGCTCTTGGGCCCCATGCACAGGGAGTGACAGACACAGGACAGCCTGTTTCCCGCCCCTGAGGACAAATCCTGCAGTTGGATGCAGCGCCCCCAACACTGGTCTAGCCTCACTCCGACATCCACACACCTATCCCACCTCCCCCCCAATCCTGGTGTGGACTGGGACATGGAAGCATTATGACTCTCGGGACTGTCCCACTTAGGGGAACGACAGGATGGGCCTCCACCTGCCTTTCTCCCCTTCCCAACCGCTCGAGAAACTTGAAGCTTTGCAGGATTATGGGTCTCTGGGGAGCCGTCACCCAGTGGTGCTGCTGGAGAAACCCTCACGGGGCTGCGGGAAGCCACCTGGGCAGGAAGTGTCTCTGAAGGGCGCTGGGCTTGCACACCTGAGCGGGGGCCACACTTACCCTTCTCCGATGCCGGGGCCAGGTCAATGAAACTGCGACATTTTTCACCTTCAAAAAGAAAAGAAGGGTTTCAGAATGTGAGAGGAAGTGATAGCTTCAGGCACCCCTCCCCTTCGCTGAGCCTTGTCACCGAGCAGGACGTGGGGCCCGAGTATCTCTATCCCTTATTCCCGGAAACCCAAGGAAACTGTGGGCAGCGAATCTGCAAACTCAGCCAAACAGCACCAGGGATGTCACCTCCGCTCTTACCCCCGATCCAACCTGCCCAAGCATGTGGCTCACACTTGCTCCAAGCCCTCGGTCCCCTTCCACAGCCCTCACCCCGTCCAGACCCAGCAGGATGAGGACAGCCCCTCGCTAGGCTCCCCAGGGGCCTCCACACTGCTGCTGCCGCCCGGGAGATGCTTTCAGGACACACAGCTCTGATCACGTCACACACGCACACAGGCACATATACTTCCGCTCAAACCCTCTGATGACTCCCTGAAGAATGATGCCCCAAGTTTCTTCACGGAGACCCCTGCACTCAGCCCTGACACTCCTCATGCCCCCTCCACCACGAAGCCTCACCCGTGCTGTTCCCACTGCTGGGGACACGCTTCCCCTCCCATGAGCTCTCACGGCCCCCTGGCCCTCTCTGACACCCAGTCACCTTATGGTTCCACTCTTCGTATGATTCTTAGGTGGATGACCCACAGGTTGTGAGCGCCATGAGGGTGTGCATCCCCAGCTCAGGAAGTGGCAACTCCATCCTCCCTCATGCTCAGGCCAAAACCTTGGCATCAACCTTGATTTCTCCCTTTGTCTCACACCTCCACATTCGATCTGTGGCTCTGGCGTGGCGGTGTATCTAGAATCCAATCACCTCTCACCCCCTCCGTTGCTCCAGCCACCATCTCCACTTAGATGATGGTGGTAGCCTCTGCCCGGGTCTCCCTGTTACTGCCCTTCTCCATACAGTGGCCAGCGGATCCTGTTATAACCTAGGATGGATTATTATGTCCTTCTCTGTTCAGAACACAGAATGAGAACCCAAGTCCTCCTCGTGACCCACAGGGTCATCACCTCCCTAACCTCATCTCCTACCAGCTTCCCCTTCACTCACTTGGCTCTGTCCACACTGATCTCCTTCCCGATCCTTAAATGTGCCAGGTATACCTCTGCCTCAGGTAGCATTTTTACCTCAGATAGTTGAATGGTTTACCCTTCCTCCTTTTTATCACCTTCCTCAAATGTTACCTTCTCAGGGGGACCTTCCCCAGCCAATTTTTAATATTCCAAAGGTCCCTGCCCTGACTGCCCAAGCTGTCTTCCTGCTGGACCCTTACCACCTAAAACAGGGTCTGGTACATATGAAGGCATAATACATATTTGCTGAAGGAGCATATGAATGAATAAACCAAAGAGTGACTGGACAAAGAGATGAGCAAATGAATGAATGAATGTCTTACACCCAAACTTTCAATCTTTAAGAAACTCTAAGTCTGTCTCTCCCAGGCCTCCTTGACGCTGGGCACCATGCTGACCAGGACACGGTGATGAGCAAGACGGCCCGGCCTCCAGGCCCTCTGTCACAAAGGCAGCACACACAGCAACCTGCCAGAGGGACAATGTTGCCCACAAATCCAGATGAGAACCAGAAGAGCTGGCCGTGCCGGGCTCACAGCCCACAGAGCAACAATCAGATGGGCCAGATGCTGCCCCCTTCAGATGGAGGACAGGCCCTGGAGTCTGCCACAGTCCCCGCCGCTCCCCGCTGTTTTCCCTCTAGCCTCCCCTGAAGCCACCCAGCCAGTCCCTGGGACACTAGGTCGGAAGACCTTTAGGGTCAGCTTGCAACCCCTGGCTTAAGGATTTTACTGCTAATCCCAGCAAGGATATAGATTTCATGTCAAAATGGAACCAATGTGAGTTGGGCGGGGGGCGGGGGGGTGGAAAGGATCTGGAAGCTTTCAGCATTCTCAATTCATGTGTCTGCTTGAAGCTTCCTAAGTTCTTCTCTAAGAAGCTCCCTGGAAGCCCCCTTGGGATCCTGAGTGTCCTTCCAGCCCCATACAAATGCAAATCAGACAAGAGGAATGTTGGCAGATGAGGCTGAGAAGGAAGGCAAGGGCCAGATCACAAAGGGTCTTGAGTGCCAAGCTAAGGAGTAGACTCCTGTCTTGTTTACATCATCCCATCCAAAGAATCATGAGGCCACAGGTGGCTGGATGGTGCTCCTGTGGCTTCCTCCCCGGGGCTCTATGCTGAGACACAGGACCCTTACCTCCCTTCATGGATCAAGAAAACAAGGCCCAGGGCCACTGCATGACCACCTGGGACCACACAGCAAGTCAGAGGTACCAAGATTAGAACCCACTGAAAGAGATGTTTGCTGACAGCCAAGAACTGGAAAGCAGGATAAAAAAAAATAAGAATCAGTAGTATGCTAGAATGGATATATTTGAATGAATTGTTTCTAAGTTTCTTTACTGTTATATTGTTTTCTCAAAATCTGGAGAGAGAAAACATTAATGGTCAAATTCAGACCAACACCCAGGGCCATGTTCAGACCTTGTGGATCCTAGGCACTTTGACCTATTGGGGTCCTTCCTAAATTAAAAAAAATTGAATTAAAAATTACATTTTACAATTGCGTTGGCTAAAAACAAATATATTAACACTACATATTAAGATTTCTCTTCACCTAAAAGCTTATCTTTTTCTTCCAATTTTTTAAAAGATTTTATTTATTTATTCATGAGAGACACAGGGAGAGAGGCAGAGACAAGGCAGAGGGAGAAGCAGGCTCTCTTCAGGGAGCCTGATGTGGGACTCGATCCCAGCTCATCATGCCCTGAGCTGAAGGCAAGCGCTCAACCACTGAGCCACCCAGGTGCCCTTTTTTTTTTAAAAGAATTAAAAGAATTAAAACTTGTGTATACATCCATGAAAGCATCGTGAGTCCTTGGCTCTGTGCCGCTGGATGAGAGGGAGAAGCGGCCCTACAGCTCCGGGTCTCCCAGCTCCCCCATTATTGTCTTCCCACCACCACTGGGCTCCCGATGATAGGTAAAGTTGATGTGCTAAGCATTTTGCCTTCTCTTCTTCAACAGTTTTGCTGAGATATGATTCACATGCCATACGATTCACCAACGTAAAGCTGACAGTTTAAAGGTTTATTGTATATTCTTAGTATATTCACAAGACTGCGTGACCATCACCACAATCAATTTTAGAACGCATTCGTTACCCCCCAAAAAGAAACGCCATACCTATTACCAGTCAGCCCCATTTCCCCCAATCCTCCCAGCACTGGGTAACCCCTGATCTATTTTTCTTCTCTATAGATTTGCCTATTCTGGTTATTTCACACAAATGGAATCATACAATACGTGATCCTTTGTGTCTGGCTTCTTTCCCTTAGCATAATGTTTTCAAGGTTCATCTATGTTGTGGCATGAATCAGTACTTTGTTCCTTTTTTAAGGCTGAATAATGTTCCATGGTACAGCTACATCACATTATGTTTATCTTCATCAGTTAATGGATTTCGGGTTTGTTTCCACTTTTTTGGCTATTGATGAACTTTCATGTAACAAGATTTTGTGGGGACAAGTTTTCATTTCTCTTAGGTCTATACCTAGGAGTGGAAATGCTGGGTCATGTGGAAGTTCTATTGACCCTTATTGGGAACTATGAGACTCTTTTCCAAAGTAGACATGGTGTTTTACATTCCCACTAGCTATGTGTCTATATATAAGGGTTCCAATTTCTCCACATCTTTGTCACCACTTGTTATTGTATCTTTTTTGTATATATCATAGGCATCCTTCCAGGTGGGAAGTGGTACCTCAGTGCAGTTTTGATTTGTACATCCCCAGTGACTAGTAATGTTAAGCATCTTTCCATGTGCTTCTTGGCCATTTGCATGTCATCTTTGGAGAAATTCAGATCCTTTGCCCATTTTTAATTGGATTATTTTGTCATTTTATTATTGAGTTCTAAGAGTGCTTTATATATTCTGCATACATATACCTTATCGGATATCCAACTTGCAAAAATTTTGTCCCATTCTGTGAATAGTCATTCCGCTCTCTTGATGGTGTCCTTTGAAGCACAAGAGTTTTAAATTTCGATGAAGCCCAATTTATCTATTTCTCTTTTGTTGCTTTTCCTTTTGTGTCATAGCTCAGAAGGCTTTGCCTGACTCAACATCATGAAGATTTAGTCTTATTCTTTTATTATTTTAACTCTTACCTTTAGGTTTATCATCTATTTGATGTTGACTTATGTGCATGGTGTACAAAAAGTGTCCAACTCTATTCTTTTGCACGTGGATATCCAGTTGTCTCAGCCCATTTGTTGAAAGGCTATTCTTTCCCCCATTGAATTGTCCTGGCACCCTTGTCAAAAAATAACTGACTATAAATGGGAGGGTTTATTATGTTCTCTCAGTTCTATTCCATTGATCTATCTATATACCTATCCTTATACTGGTACTACACTGTTTTTTATTTGAAATTGAATGAGTCCTCCAACTTTGTGTTTCATTTTTAAGATGATTTTGGCTAATCTGGGTCCTTTGAATTTCCATATAAATTTTATTTTTTTTAAAGATTCACTTATTTATTGGTGGGGCAGAGGCAGAGGGAGACAGAGAGAAAATGTCCAGCAGACTCCTTGCTGAGTGCAGAGTCCAATGTGGGGCTCAATCCCATGACCCTGAGATCATGGCCTGAGCTGAAATCAAGAGTCAGACACTTAACTGATTGAGCCACCCAGGCACCCCTCCATATAGATTTTAGAATCAACTTGTCAATTTCTGGGAGGGGGGAGGGGGAATGCCAGTTGGATTTTTTTTTTAAGATTTTTATTTCTTGATAATCTCTATACCCAACATGGGCTTGAATTTACAACCCAGAGATCGAGTCATGTACTCTACTAATTGAGCCAGCCAGGCACCTCATCGTTAGAATTTTAATAGGGATTGCACTGAGTCTGTAGATCAATTTAGGGGAATATTGCCGCCTTAATAATATTAAGTCTTCCAGCCCATGAACATGGAATGTCTGTCCATTTATTTATATATTTATATCTTCTTTAATTTCTTCTAATAATGTTCTGTAGTTTATGGAATATAAATAGGTCTTGCACTTATTTTGTTAGATTTATTCTTAAGAATTTTATTCTTTTCGGTTATTGTACATAGAATTGTTTTCTTAATTTCATTTTCAGTTTGTTCATTGCTAGGGTATAAAAATATGATTATTTTTGTATACTGACCTTGTGCTCTGCAATCTTGCTAAATTCGCTTATAAGTTCTAGTAGTTTTCAGTAGATTCTCAGGATTTACTATATACAAGATCATGCCATCCACAAATAGAGGTAGTTTTACTTCTTCCTTTCCAATCTTGATGCCTTTTATTTCTTTTTCTTGTCTAATTGCTCTAGCTAAAATCTCCAGCATAATGTTGAATAGAAGTGGCAAGAGCAAACGTCCTTGTCTTGTTCCTGATCTTAAGGAGAAAAGCACTCATTCTTATACCATTAAGTATGATGTTTGCTGCAGGATTTTCATAGATAATCTTTATCAGGTTGAAGACATTCCTCCTATTCCTGGTTTGTTGAGTGGTTTTATCATAAAAGTGTGTTTGCCTTCTCTTTAATCTCATAATAACCTGCAATGATGTAGCTCTGAGAATCCCCATTTAGAGACAAGCAAGCTGAGGCTCTGAGCTTTCAATGACTTGCCCAAGACCACACAGCCAGTAATGATGGAGCAGGACTCAGTCCAAGTCTATAGACTCCAAACTCCATGCCCTAAAGTTTTTCCAGCTATGTACTCAGTTTCCATGTAAGAATTTCCTACTGCAGCCAGCCATTCCCACTGTGTAGAGCTTCCAGATCCTGAAAGGAATCCCCCAAGAACATATCCCCCCCATGCAGACAGGGAAAATCCACCAGGGGCCAAATAAAATGGCTCTCGCATTTCTATTTCTGCTACATGGACAAGACCAAATGGATGATGTTTGAACAGAGATGGTCAAACTTGGCCCACACTGTCTATTCAGGACAATGCTGAAGTTTAAGAAAAAATCATAGTAATGACATAAGGAAGACTGGCTATTTTGATGGTCAGCAAGTCTATTACTTGATATCCAAACACAGAGAGGAGTTTTTTTCTCCAAACCCCTATTCTTCATGATAAAAATTAGCTAACCGTTTGTGTGAAAGATATCAAACTGTACCAAATTGTCTTATTGCTTTTAGAAGTAGCCTTTAAAACATCTTTGTCAATTATCCTTAAGTTGATATGTTTAACTAAGGGATTTAATTGGGGTATAAAATTAAAGACAAGAGCACTTTATCTCTTTAGACTGAGGCTTGTCAATTAGATCATGGAGCTGTGGCATGTTACTGCCACCTGATGGCAGCGTACCTTCTGTGAACTGTGGACCGTGAAAGCTGGGAAGAATCCTAGAGGTCATCCAATTTAAGTGGCTCTCAGCCCTGGGAACCCCATGCCCTACCCACAGAGACCCTGATTTAATTGATCGGTGTGGGGCCTAAACTTCAGGGAGGTTTTAAAAACTCCCTGATTCCAACACGCAGCTAGGCTGAGATTCACATCCCAATCTGATGGTTTTTTTTAAAGAATTTATTGATTTATTCATGAGAGATACAGAGAGAGGCGGAGACACAGGCAGAGGGAGAAGCAGGCCCCATACAGGGAGCCCGATGCGGGACTCAATCCCCGGAATGTGGGATCACGCCCTGAGCTGAAGGCAGACGCTCACCCCCTGAGCCACCCAGGCGTCCCTCCAATCTGGTTCATTAAAAAAAAACTATTTTCAACATTAGAAAAACAGTAAGTTATCTTTAGTGACAGCTCATGTTATCAAAATGGACATGCCTTCAAACAGCACTATCTGGGAAGTAGGATAGCAGAGTGGCCAAGAGTCTGAGTTCTGGGATCAGCAGAGCTGGGTTCAAATCCTGACCCTGTCATTTCCTTCCACATGAGTCCCCAGTCTTTCTGTGCCTTGATTCCTTGACTGTTTCATGGGTATGGCACCTGTGGGAGCGTTGTAAAGTCCTGATACGGCCACAGAGCTTAGACATGGTGCCTAGCACAGAGTGGGTGCTTAGGAAATGGGTGGCCGTCCATTTGGCCATTGGTGTCTGCTGTCCAATGGAGAGGAGAGCAGACTGATGTACGGTGGTGGGTGGAGGAAGGGAGTGGGGCTCAGAGCAGGGGCCCTAGACCCACCTGGGTTCAGCTTAACTCCATCACTTACTAGATGTATGACTCCACATTAACCTTCTGGTGCCTCAGTTTCCCTATCTATAAAGTGAAAGCCACCAATGCTAGTGTTTCTAAGTACTGATAACAGGGTGGATCAGTAGGGGTTGGTGCCAACCACCAGGTGTACAGCGAGGACAGCTCAGTGAGCAGGAGACCACACTGCCAAGTGGCATCTGCGGGAATGTATAGTTCCCTTATGAGCCCGTGCCCAGGATGTGGCCCTGCACTGCCCATTATCTCCACCAAACCCATGGGCATTGTTTAGTAATTGCCTCATTTTTGCCCCTTGAAGATGCTCTTTCTCCCATTGCTACCTCCACTGATTCCCTTTGGCTCACAGTGAGTTACTAAAAATTGAGAAGGCGAAAGAGAGCATCTCCTCCCCAGGAAGGAGAGTCCCCTAAAGACCCACTGTGTTCCCAGAGGCTCACTGGAGCCAGCTCAATGCTCACCCTAGTTTCCCACAAGGAAGACTATCTTGTTCACCAACCACCTACCCTCACCCCCAAAAAGATGTCTCCCTGCTCTGAATTTCCAGCATTTTATCACAGTATCTTTCATTATATTGTCTCATTCTCCCTCAGGCACAGCTTGGCCCCTCTGGCTTGAACTCCTTTGGGGCTGTACACGGCAGATCTCCCCACCAGCAGGTGGAAGCTAGAACATTATGTTACCCAAGATCCAGGATCCAGTGACCCAAGGAGAGCCCAGAGTGAACACTATGCTAAGAACCTGGCCGGCATCACAACTGAATGAGGTCACTATCCATCCCCATTTTACAGATGAGGAAGTCAAGCTCATGTAGGCAAAGGGACCTCCTCAAGGTCACACAGCCAAGAAGTAGCAGAATCAAGATGGGGGCTCAGGTCCATGTCTTTCTAAAACTCTTTCCATCATTCAAAGGATTGGCTTGTCCAGAATAAGACACAGGGGCACCTGGTGGCTTAGTTGGCTATGTGTCTGCCTTTGGCTCAGGTCATGATGCTAGGGTCCTGGGATCGAGCCCCACAGTGGACTACCTGCTCAGCTGGGGTTTGCTTCTCCCTCTGCCTCTGCCTTTCCCCAAGCTCAAGCTCTCTCTCACCCTCTCTCTCTCTCTCTCTCTCAAATAAAAATAAAATCTTTTAAAAAAAAAAGAAAAAAAGAAGTAGGACAGAGACTCAGGACATTTCACAGCCACATGAGATTTTTGGGCTCAGGTAAATCAACAGTGTCTCCGAAATGTCCTTTTAAAACATTTTATTATGAGAAATTCCCATCTTGTACAAAACCAGAGAGACTAGTGCAAGGAGCCCTACGTTCCCCCATCCCCAGCTTGGAAACTGTCACGTCACGGCCAGTCTTGTTTCTTTACCCCGTAGCCCCCACCATATAGAGTTATCTTGAAACAAATCCCAGAAGTTGTGTCTAAATGTCTTTTTGAAGGGTTTGCTCCCTTGCTCAGAAAAGACAAATGGAAGATCGTTTCTTCCCAGACCCTGTGACATCACCTTAGAGAGCTGGTGGCTTTTTGCAGCGAGGGAATAAAACACATAACCCAAGAGGGCCCGACCTGCCCTCCTTGCTGGCTGCAGAATTCTGACCCCCTGTCTGCAGGGACCCCGCTGAGCTAAGAGCAGGGATGGGGGAACCTCGGAAATCTCCCTGGGCACAGCAGCTTGAGCTTCGTCAGCCGGCACTTCGAGCCTGCACCAAGGAGAGCACCTGGCACGCGTCCCCGGCAGAAACGAGGCTTCCAGGAATCCGCCCTGGACACAACCGGCCAGGTCACAGCTGCCTCGGCTCAGGCTCACCACTCAGGCCTGAAGCCAGGGATCTCACCCGTGGTCCCTCCTCCAGGCCCAGTTTACTTGAGAAAAAGGCTGGTGTGTGGTGACGACGAGCAGAGCCAAGTGCACCAGGGTGCAGGGAGGCCAGCAGGGTGTGCTCCCTGGTGAGAGCTCTCCTGGTGAGAAGCTCGGGCTCTGACTTCATAGAGATGGGAGTTCAAATCCCAGCTCTGCCATCTGCTAACTGTGGAGGACTGGGGGGGAACGATGGGTTTTGTTTGGTTGTTTTTTGTTTTGTTTTGTTTTTGCCAGTAAAGGGTGATCATTCCCACCTTATGGGGTTGCTCGAGGGCCAAACGAGGTAAAACAAGACATCACCACTTAGGATTTAAACCAGGCAACACAGGGCACCGGGGTGGCTCAGTGGTTAAGCGTCTGTCCTTCAGCTCAGGGTATGATCCGGGGGTCCTGGGATCGAGCCCTGTGTTGGGTACCCAGGCCTGCTTCTCCCTCTGCCTGTCTCTGCCTCTCTCTGCCTCTCTGTTTCTCATGAATAAATAAATAAAATCTTTAAAAAATAAAAAATAAACCAGGCAACATCTGCAGGAGGGCCAGCACGATATGCTGATACCCACACTCCCACTGTCACTCATCAGAGTTCTCAAGGCTCCGTCCTTGAAAAAGGTGCTCTTCAGAGGCAAATGGAGGTGTCTGGGCTCAGAAGCCATAAGACATGAGTTCAAATCCCTCCTCTGCCTCTTCTTAGCCACATGATCTCAGAGAGTGACTTTATCTTTTGGATCCTTTTCCTCCCTCACCTGCCAAATGGAAGTCATCGGGTACCTGCCTTCTAGGTTCACAAAAAGGAGAACAGGGGAGTGCATGAAACCGTCCTTTGCTTGGCTTTGTAAATAAGAGTCATTTTTGATTTTTGCTTCCTTCCCTGGATTCTAAGTTAAAGACACATTGCAGTCTTCCAGAAGAGAGTTGGGAAGTCTTCCCAAGCCAGAAGCAGGAAGCCATAACGATGCAACCTCACCCTGAGCAGGTGGAGGAAACCTGGCAGGGGTGCAGGCAGCATCCAGGGAGGTGGCCAGAAGCAGATGCCCAAGGCTGGCAGAAGGTCTGTGGAACACGGAGGGTCGGCCAAGTTGCCCTTGGCATGAACACACAGGAGTCCAGGTCTGGCTGGCAGCGGGAAGATGGGCAGCAAGTGGAAGGGGCACTGGGGAGACCAGCGTCCTTGGCTGGGTCCCCGGATCCCAGGTCTGAGGACCGTGACTTAATTCCATACCCCACCAGATGGTGTAATTGAGGTTTCTGTGGCGTGCAGGGTGGGGAGCAGCATCGGGGCGACCGTGGTGAGGCACTGGTGTCACACTGGTGAGGCACTGGTGTCACACAAAGCCAGCCGACAAATATTTGCTAACATATATTGTGCACATACTCTGTACCAGGCCCAGAGGGTTTTACAAACTCCCATCCCTGTTTTACTGATGGAGAAACTGAGGCACAGGAAGGCCGAGTAACTTGTCTAAGCTCATTCAGCCAGTGGTAGAGCCAGGACTCAAACTGGGATGGCTCAGTGGAGCCTTGGCATTTGGCCACGACCGCCTCCTAGCGGAATAAGCAGTTTCTAGAAAACTCCATTCTTCCTAAGGTAGGTCCCAGATGCCCTCCCAAGAGGACTCCACATGTGGCAGGAGAAACCAGCAGCCATGAGGATGCGACCGCATTTCCAGATGCCCAGCCAACAGGACCCAAACGGGGTTGCTTCTTGTTTGGTTCTGAGACCGAGATTCCAGGGGACCCCACCTCCTGGCAGATGCCTAACTAGTTTTTCTCTACAGTAGGTGCTTTCAACTAGCTAGGAGGGCAGAGAAGAACTGGTCCTGGCCCCCAACCACCATGGCCGATGGGAAATAATTTTAATTGTTTGGCAAGGGCAAAAGTTCACACACCTTTGCTGGCTGGATTCAAGGAATTCAGCTCCAAGATCAGAGAATAAAGAAAAATGCCAGCAGATCTTGTGCGAAGCTTCTCCTCTCACTATCCAGGCTGGCAGCAGAGCCTTGGCAAGCACTTCCTTGGAATTCTCCAGAGGCCTCTGCCAGTTCAACTGACAGGGCAGCAGATGGTACACACTTATCTGCTGATGATATTTTGATTTATTTATCTCTTACAGATGGTACCATGCCTTGATTTCTGGCAGGAGTCCAAAATGTGGGTCAACTTTCTGGGCATAATCATTTCTCCAAGTGGATAAAATACTGGAGACTGAAATCCTGCCTGGCATCATGACCTCATCACCACAGTCTCCAGACATGCCTTGCTTGGGCATTTTAGGCACTGTGGGTAAACCGTAGGGAAAAGATTGTTCTAAAGAATTTTATAGCTGGAAGAACCTAAATGCTTATTTTAAATTAATACCATAGTGGTTAAATGTAAGAGTTCTGAATTCACAGAGTCTTGAGCCAAAGTCCCAGCTCTGCCACTTACAAGCTCCATGACCCAGCCTAGACACTCTGGGTTTTAGTTTCCTCATCTGTAAAATGGGTATGATCGTCATCGTTACTACATAACGTGTGACAGAAACAGCTGGCTATTACCGAAAAATTGTGCTACTCCTGTAGTGTGGGTCATTGCTAGGAAAGTGCCACCCAGCCAGGCACGATCTTTTCCAGCAGTCCTGCATCCTGGTGGGATCATGGGACTGGTTCTGCCTGTAAAGTGTGAGTAGTGCCTGGCTGGAGAGGGCTTTTATGAAGTGGACACGCCTTCTCTTTCCTCTGTCACCTAGATACAGTGGGCTCTGAGCCCCTGGGAAGTGATGAAACCACAGTGTGGAAGTTGCCTGGTCCCTGAATCACTGTGTGGAGGAGAGCTGCCATCCGTCAGAATCACTGACACTGAAATGTCACATGAGCAAACAATAAACTGCTACTATGTTAATCCACAGCCGTCTCTGGGTTTATCTGTTACAGCAGCCACTGTTGCCTGGTACATAGCTGGGGATCAAATGGGACCACACACGTGAGACAGCTGGTGCATGACAAGGACTCAGTAAGTGTTCACAATTATTAGTATCATCATCTTTCAAGGGAGCTTGATAAATTAAGGAGATCGTGATTTTTTTTTATGTCATCCCATCTGTTAGATTTGGTTAAAACTACACAGATCTGCCTTTCCTAATATCTCTCAGTCTTATTTATGCCCTTTTCTTTACACACCATCAGGAATCCATGAGCTGTCCTGTCTCACTCCCCAAAACCATGTTTTGAAAGAGAATTGTAAGGGGTGCCTGGGTGGCTTGTTCTGTTGAGTGTCCGACTCCTGATTTCAGCTCAGGTCATGATCTCAGGGTCCTGGGATCAAGCCCTGCGTTGGGCTCCATGCTAAGCAGAGAGTCTGCTCGAGGACTCTCTCTCTCCCTCTATCTCTCTGCTCCTCCCCTCCCTTTCTCTCTAAAATAAATAAATCTTTTTAAAAACAAATTAAAAGAAAGAAAGAAAGAAAGAAAGAAAGAAAGAAAGAAAGAAAGAAAGAAAGAAAGAGAGAGAGAGAAATGTGAAAGGAAAAAAGGAGCATAGATAGTTTTCCTGTGGCACACGGTGACTAACATGGAGATTATGGTCCTCCAACCTCTTGTCCCGGTATTTCCTTTCTGTCCCAGGCACAGAATTAATCCAAATCAGCTAGAGATGGAGGAGGGACATAAGAACCATGGAGCCCACAGCCCTCAGTTTCCAGATGTAGAAATAAAGGCCCAGGAGGGCCCATGGGTTGCCTGAGTTCTCCTCATTGGGCAGATATTGAGCTGAAGCTGGAACCTGAGTCCCCTGCCTTCTGATCCAGAAGAAGGTCAGGGAGGATGAGAAGTCCACAGTCCCTGGCCACAGAAAACAATACAAGCAAACACCTCCTGAGCACTCACTATGTGCCAGGCGCTGTTCTAAGTCTCCATAGGCACTCGTCTAGTTCTTAAACCACATAAAGGAGGTACTGTTATTGTTCCCATTTATCAGATGAAGAAACTGAGGCCCAATGAGGTTAAGCACCTTCCCCAAAGACACAGAGATAGCATGTAGTGGATCCAGGATTCCACCCAGGATGCTGTAACCCATAGAGGCACCACTTTGAATCACGTTTGGGGAGAGAGAATGTAGAAGGAGGATTCGACTTTCCTGCTTGATTCCCAGGAGAGGAACTAAACCCACTTGGGCCCAAGGACCAGGCATCTGTCCAATACAACCCAAGAAGAGTTCAGCCATGGAAATGGCCCCTCCAAGGTACCATTAAATTTCCCCGTGGAGGAAGAATATGAGAAAGGCTTGGCCCACCCCATGGAGATGTTGCCAAGAGCTTCAAGCAGCCTGGAGTGGGTGGCATATCAGACTAGGCCAGTGTTTCCTCACATGTCCCAGGAGTGGCTCATGACGGGGGGATGTGGCGCTAAATTACACTGAATCACATCATAGGGAATGATTTCCCTCCCCAATTCCCTTCCAACCCTTCAGATTGCTTCCAGGAGAATATTTCAGTTTTGTGCTAGCTTGTCCTTAACATCGCTCTAATACTTACTAATCTTCCATTTTAAACAAAGAAAAAAGCCAGAAGTATCTGGCGAGAATTTGATAGCATTGCTTTGTTTTCTGCACGTGCACACACACACACACGTATGCGTATATATATTTATTCTATTTTTGGCAAGTTGTGCTGATTCTCTATTTCCAATTGTAATATAAAGTTTCCCTTTTGAATTCATTTATGTAAGTAAAGTGGGAGCCAATACAGAGCACAAAAAAAAATCATAGTAGAACAAGGGTACATGCCTAAGAACAGATTCACAAAGGTGATATGAGAAAAACTAAAATGTGGGAATCACTGGGATAAAAGAATTCTGCACTTCCAGGCCCACTCTAGGCTAAGGGTTTGCAGGGCCACCACCCTGCACAACACTGGCATCGCCATTCAAACTGTGGTATATACGAATGACATTCCCTAGAGTCACGCAGTGCACAACCTCCACGGCTGTACACAGCGGCCATGAATATTTTTAGAGTAACAAATATCCCAAACACAGGAAGAAGGATAATCTTCTGCTCAGCTGCCCTGAAACTGGCAGCCAAAAGTTCCTCATTGCAAATTATGGCACTCTCTGATCCTCTTAGAGTGTCCCCATGCTCAGGGGGCTACCGGGCCACCCAAGAATAGCTGGCGCTCAACCCATCCTCAGGAGGAATGGAGGAAATAACAGGAACAGTGTTCTTCTCAGGGGAGGCTTCAGGAAGATAAATAACAAGGGAGCAGCATGTTCAACTCTAAAGGCAGCAGGCTGACATTCTCAGCCATGAAAGTACTTGAAGAGAGGAGTATCCCCCCCCCCAAAAAAAAGAGAGAAGAGTATCCCTGAGCCATTCTCAAAAAAGCTAGATGACATTGAAACATAGCTCACCCAGGGAAGAGTCAAGAATGAAGGATTTAGAGCAAAAACATCAAAGCAGAAAACCTATGGAAACACACAACCAAAATAAAATAATTGGAGATACTGTGTTACAACACCGTGATATAACTGTAAAAGTCATGGAAACACCAGAAATCAGAAGGTCAGAGGCAGTATGGGCTCTGTGCTCTCATCTTTCTCAGAAGGGGTCTAATATGGAAACACATTTCTGGTTCAAAGGCTACAAGGATGCTTTTCCCTATTCCTCCCTGCTCCCCATCCTCATCACAGAGGTAATTATCTGCCCCAGTCAAAGTAGGCAGGTAGAAGACACATCAGAACTCAGGCCTCACTTGTCCTCAGGGACCCGGGCCCCTCACCCTACGTGGCTCTCAGCCCCAGGGTCACTGAGAAGAATCCTCTCATGTGCTAGGGATTTCCCAAGCTGATTAAAAACAAACAAAGTAAGAAAATCAACTTACACTCGGCCAGGGCAGTCCAGAACATATTCTCTCTCTCTCTCTCTCTTCTCTCTCTCTCTCTCTCTCTCTCTCTCTCTCTCTCACACACACACACACACACACACACACACACACGCTCATCTGTCTTGGGGTCCCCTGCCTCAGCCTCTCCCCTGGCCTCCCTGCCTCCGCACCGTCAGCCACAGGGATGTTTACAGAGCCCAGATCTGAATTCTGTTCAGCAACCTCCATGTTAAATTCACTTCTCACCAGAATCATCATGCCCTCAGACATTTATTAAAAATGCAGACTCCCAAAGATGCATATTCTCCGTGACCCAACAATTCCACTTCTCGGAACTCGTCTCACAGACATACTCACATGTGTGCAAAATGACACAAGGTCAAGATAACTGCAGCATTATTTTAAGAACAAAGGACTAGAAACAACCTGCATGTCCGTTAATTAAACAAGAAATACACATGCAATTTATGGAAAATTCACACTCATTAAAGCAAACGAGGCAGCTCTTTCTCTCTTTCTCAGAATATTAACACAGAATATTAATGTTAGCTAATATTAATCCAGAATACAGAACATTGATATTACGTGGAAAAGTGGGAACGTCACAGAAACTTGAGACCCAGTGCACATATAGAACCAATCTAAACTGCTCCCTCTGTCCTTGCTTCTGTCCAGCAGGACAGCCTGGCTTTCCCCATCAGACATTGTGTCGCTGCCACAAACTTAATGGCTTAAAGAATACAAAAATCTTGTAATTCTGTATCTCAGAATTCCAACGTGGGCCCTACTGGGCTACAGTCAAGGTGTTGGCAGCGCTGTGTTCCTTCGGGGAGGCTCTAGGGAAGATTCTGTTTCCTCGCCTTTTCGAGCTTCTCGGGCTGCGCACACTCGACTCCCCACCTTCCTTTCCACCATCTGCAAAGTCAGCCCTGTTGATTCTCTCCTCTCTGAGAGACATGCCTCCTTCTCCCACTACAACTGAGAAAGATCCTCCACTTTTAAGGATTCATGTGATTAGCTTGGGGCTCATCTGGAAAATCCAGGATAATCTCCCCAACTGAAAATCCCTAATTGAATCACATTTGAAAAAGTCCCTTTCACCATTTAAGGTAGAATATTTACAGGTTACAGGGATTATTGTGGACATTTTGGGAAGGGGGCAATGCACCTGCTGCCATGGATACCGTGGACTCCAGCCACCACTTCGTCACTGTCAGCAGACACAAGACCTTGTGATGATGTACCTGTCCTTCTGCCTGAAATGCCCTTTCTCACCTGTCTGATTCTTTTTTTTTTTTTTGAGATTTTATTTATTTATTCATGAGAAATACAGAGAGAGGCAGAGACTTAGGCAGAGGGAGAAGCAGGCTCCATGCAGGGAGCTCAATTCGGGACTCGATCTCAGGATCCCAGGATCACGCCCTGAGCCGAAGGCAGACACTAAACTGCTGGGCCATCCAGGTGCCTCTCACCTGTCTGATTCTCATGCAGACCTTCAAGGTTGAACTCAAAAGTCTTCTCCTCTGTAAAGCCCTCCCTGATTGCCCCAAGCAAAATTAGGGACACTGCCAGCACTTTGAAAAGACCTTCCTGCATGACACTCGCCACTTGGCATTTGAATTATTTGCCTACCTGTGCATCTCTCAGCAGCCTGCAAGCAACGTGGGAGTGAAACTGACTGATTCATCCACATGTCCCACCACTCAGCGTGATGCCGGGCACACGGGAAGGCTCCCAGACACTGGACTCACAAGTGACCGAGTCCTCTCTGTCCTTTCCATGTTACCATGCTGATCCAAACCACAATTTTATGTGTCTGTGGTTGTTATGATGATTCCATGTACCTGGCATATGTCAGAAGCTCGATAAATATTAGCTTTGTAAATAAATTAATCTGCATGCTTAATATTTATTGAACATTTTCTACATGCTAAGCACTTTACTAAGCTCTCTATGAGCTCTGCCTCTCTGTTTAATTTTTCACAACGATTCTCAAAGGAGTCCTACTGTATTCCTTTGGGTAGTTGATACTAGCTGCTGTTGCAAACTGCTGAAAATCCCAAAGGCTTATTTTTCAGTTCCCTCTCCTGTGTGACTTCCATCCACGCAGTGACTCAGGGACCCAAGCTACCTTCCATGGGGCAGTCGCACCACAGCCAAGGGAGAGAAAAGTATAGGGAAGGCACACGGTCTACTTACCCACCTCAGCCCGGAAAGGACACACATCGCTTGCACTCACATCGCATTGGCGGCACCAGTCCCACAGCCAATGGGACAGCAAAGGACGCTGGGAAATGTAGGGGGCCATAGGATAGTGATGAGCATAGCCATCACTCCCACATTTATTGTCTTCCTCATTTTATTTTTTTCTAAGATTTTATCTATTTATTCATAAGAGACAGAGAGAGAGGCAGAGACACAGACAGAGGGAGAAGCAGGCTCCCTGTGGGGACCCGGATGCAGGACTCCATCCCAGGACCCCAGGATCAAGCCCTAAGCCAAAGGCAGATGCTCAATCATTGGGCCACCCAAGCATCCCTATGTTTCTCATTTTATTGCTGAAGCCACAGAGGTTCAGTGGAACAGGGACGCTGCCCAGGGTTTGCAAATAGTGTGTTGTGGAAACCAGTTCAAGCCCGGTCCCATCTACAACAGGCCATGTTCCTAGCCATTGCTTGCTCACACGTGCACACCCTGCATGCTCAAAAGTTAGGCCACCACAGAAGGTGAGGCCTGGGATGTTGCTGAGCGGCCAGGAGGACCCGACCCCGGGGCTGGGACATCTCCTCTGGACCATCCCCACAAGGAAAATCCACATAGAGATCATGGGGAAGCGGCTGGGTCGCGTCTCACCATCTATTTGCTTACCCCTGCCAGTGTCAGTTTATTCATCAGCGCCTAAATGATGACACGAGGCAGCTGTTATGTGCTTGATTTTCCCCTCCAGACTGTTGCAAGAGGGGAAACAAAATCTATTTTTTTAAAGCAAGCATCAGACGAAGCTTGAACAAAACCTATAACTCTTTCAGGACGAGCAGCTCTCTGAGCTTCCCACAGACGCTCTTAGAGCATTGTTTCTGGGGGTTATTTGGCAGTTGTTTACTGTCTAGAAAGAAATATCACTCCTTCCTGTGCATGCTTCTCCTCTCCTCCTCCCTGCAACCTTCCCCTCCCCTAAGGGCCGTGTGAGCCCTTTGCCCCCATAGTTTAAAATTGTAATAAAAAAAAATCCTCTCATTCCCAAGTTGCTTTGCATCAGCCCCAAATCCTGTGTCCTCTCCTCAGACCCTCTCATTCTCATCTGCTTGTTCCTTGTCTCCCAGACTCAACATCTCCAGGCCAAGACAACTGCAACGCCCTGTCAAAGCTCAATTATTCAGGGCTGATTGTTCAAGGAGTGGATTATTCGGGCTCCCCCACCTCCGCCCCATGCCCTGGCACTGCTCATCAGCACCTCCCATCTTCAGGCAAGGCAGGAAAAGAAAGTTTTTTGAACTCGCATCCACCCAGACCAGCTGCTGGTCAGCCATCTCTACCAGGCCGGGAGGTGAGGGGGACTCTGGGTTACGTCTGTTCATCCTGCCTCTTCCCCATTCGCATAGGTAATTCGGAGTTTGAAATCACTTTTCCAGAGAAAAAGGGAGCTAAAGCCAAACTAGCCCAGATCTTCCACCCTCGGGGCTCTCTCACCAGCCTGTGATGTCTGCACAGCCTGATGGCACAGAGGTCTCTTTACAGCATGAAATATGTCGCAGGATCATTGTGTAATGGCATATCTAATAAATACAATGAATTTTTTAAAACAAAGCAGAGAGAGACAGGCAGAAGGTGACTCGCCCTCGTGTGAGATGGTCTCTCGTGCCAGCTTATCCAAGAAGAGGCTCGCTTTCAGATGCAAGACCCTTCCCCGGGCCAAAGCCCCCAGTCTTAGGGAATCTGAACTGTGGTCACTTACTAAAGGACTCTAGGAAAAACAGGGGACCCTCCTGGAGAAACATTCCCTGAACCCAAGGAAAAGAGCAGACGCTGGTCCAGTGGGTGGAATGCATATCAGCCCAGAAGGGGACCAGAGGGGTCCCGGAGGATCTGAGCCACTTTACTGCATGCACCACCTCTCTGCAGCCCAGCTGCCTGATCTCCGCCCACCGCTTGGAGACCTTTAGAATTATCACCCACTGGGTCAGAGCAACTGATGGGTAAGAGGAGAGGTCCTGTCCGTGCAGGAGAATGAGATGTGTCCTTTAACTCCCTCCAGCCAAACTCCAGGGGGTCTCTCAACCCTTTTACCTTTTTTTTTTTTTTTGCATTCAATTAGCAAATGTCCATCAAGCACCTACTATGTGTCAGGCACTGTTCAAGCACTGAAAATGCAGGAGTGAACAAGACATGAAGTTCCAGCAAAGGAGACAGACCGCAAACAATTAAACAAATAAGCAAACAACAGATAGCAACATGCACTCCGAATGAAACAAAACAGGGAGGTGAGGTGGAGAGATGCGGTGGAAGAGGCATCTTTGACAAGCGACCAGAGCCTTCTCTCTCATAAGAGAACATTCTAGCTTTCACCTGATGAAGACTCCAGCTATCTAAGGATCCAGGGGGAGAGAATTCCAGGGAGAAGTATATCAAGTGAGGCAGGAATATACTGGAGCAAGGGAGGAGCAGCAAGGAGTCTGGAGGGCCTGGGGCTAAGTGGGTGCTGGGTGGACAGAAAGAGGGGACATGGGAAGAGTAAGCAGTGCTGGGGCCCACGTGGGAGCGATGCTGGGGCTCTGGGAAGTCACTGAGGGAGCCAAGCACAAGAGCAAGAGCCCTGTGATCTGATTTGCATTTCTTAAAAGCTCTATCTGGAGGCTGTGTGGTTGCAAAAGCCAGAACCCACTCACAAGGTAAGAGGTGGAGGCCTGTTAACGGGGAAGGTGGTAAGGCTGTCTCTCTGAACCTAGATGCAGGCACTGCCAGGAGAGGGGAGCCATCTGGAGCCAGGGCAGCCTCTCTCTCTCTCTGGTGGTCTCGGCTCCAAAATCTTTCTTTTTGGCCCCTCTCTGCTCCTCTGAACATGGGCATGCAGCCCCAGGGGCCTGATCTGTCTTTCAGGCCTTCAGATTCCCAGGGCAGAGCAGCAGACTGGCCCAGGTCAGGTCAAATGTCCAGCCTGAGAGGCCAACCACCACAGCCAGGGAAGGGCAAGGCCCCCAGTAAATCTCGGCCCCCACTGTGGGTGAGAAAACTCTCAAGAGAAGGAGGCCTGGGCTAGGCGGGCACCTCCAGAGTGCCCTGTGCTTGGCAGCCCCCAGAGTCCCCTCTTGGAAGCCTGCCTTGACTCCCTCCCTCTTTGTCTCCATCTCACTCCCCTCTACCAACTCCACAGGAGGCCACCAGAGTTTCCAGAGCTTAGAGAAGTGAGGAGCTTCCTACTGGGAGCAACACGGGACCCCGGACACAGGGGCAACAGAGAGGACAGGCCAGATCCTAAACATTGAGGTGTGTAGGGCAGGACTGCTCTGCAGACCCTGAAACCCGGAGCCAGGAACAAACAAACAAGACTCACTGCATCAAAGTCAGGGTGATCACAGGAACATGCCCATGACTGGTGTCCTGTGCCAGCCGGGCCAGTGGGGCGGCTGGGCAGACAGCCACTCAGTCGGAAGCTCCTGTGTGCACAGCAGGGTCGAGAGGAAGGAAGAGAGAGCCCACAGGAGGAGCAGGGGAGAGGAGGCTCAGTTTGTCTCCTCCTGTGGCTCACGGGCCTCCTCTCTCAGACTGG
Source organism: Canis lupus baileyi (assembly GCF_048164855.1). NCBI lineage: Eukaryota > Metazoa > Chordata > Mammalia > Carnivora > Canidae > Canis > Canis lupus. Next base: position 58,893,606 of record NC_132845.1, read on the forward strand.
GAAGCCTCTGCACCCTGTGGCCGCTGCCACTGAGGCCCCAAGCAGAGCCAGAGCTGGCCTGCGACCCAGGCAAAAGCCAAGGCATAGCTGTGTCCGGGCAGGGAGACACGTGAGGGCCCCTGAGGAGCTAAGAGAGTCCCTGAGCCCCATACCACACACCCTCCTCCTGAGGCTGACTTTTGGACCCAAAGATTTCCACATCCTAATCTCCAGATTCTATAAATATGTTACCCTCCGTGGCAAAAGGGACTGTGCAGATGTGATTAAAGATCTTGAGTTGAGAAGCTTATTCTGGATTATCTGGGTAGGTCCAAGGTAATCACAAAGGTCCTTATAAAAAAGGAGACCAAAGGCTCAGAGTCAGAAAAAAGAAAAGATGTGACAACAGAACTCGAGGTTGGCATGATATGTTTTGAAGATGGAGGAAGGGCCATGAGCCAAGGAATGCAGGCCGCCTCTAGAAGCTGGAAAAAGCAAGCAGACAGATTCTCCCGGAAGCCTCCAGAAGGAACGCAGCCCTACAGATACCTTGATTTTAGTCCTTCTGGCCCCCAGAACTGTAAGAGAATTCTGTTGTTTTAAGCCATTTAAGTTTATGGTCATTTGAGCGCCAATCCCCCAGGCCCCACCAGCCAGGACTGGTTTCCTTAGCAGCCAGCTCTGTCCGTCCCCTGGACCCCGGCAGCAGCCTCCCCGTGCGTGGCCTCCTTGCCTTCTCTCCCACTGCCTTCCATCTGTTCCAAGATGCCAGCTCCACCGGGGAGCTCTTCTAGAAAAGTAAATCAGATTGCGTCGCTTCCCCGCCTGCCCTCCAGCACTTTTCGTCACACTTGAAATAAAACCCAAATCCTCACAGAGGCCTGCGGGGCCCTAGACCAGTGGTCTCAACCCAGGCCCCACATATGAGTCACCTGGAGGCCCAGAAGGTGGGTCAGGGTATCAGGACTTTTAACTCCCTGGGAGGACCCAGCGCACAGAGAGAACCCAGCGCAGGGGCCCTGTGTGAGGGGCCCTTCCCACTCACTGCCCCGGCCCCGCACTCCAATCCTGGGGCTTCTGCTCCCCACGCTCCCGTGCACTGTCCACACTCGGACCTTTGCACCTGCTTGCCCTCTTCCCCCAGAAGCGGGAAAGCTGCTTGCCCTGCTTGCCCTCTTCCTTCCTTCTCCAGCGGGGCTCACACCCTCACCAAGGCCTTCCTGACCCCCAGGAGAGGATCGCACCCACCTCTGCACCCCCTGCCCCTTGACCCTGATGTACCTGCCTCAGCGGCACTTGTACCCGATGGTGGGCAGACACGTTTGTGTGCGTGCTCACCGTCTGTCTCTGCCAGCCTCGGCCCCTCGTGGGCAGGGGGTCCCCATCTGCCTTATTCACCACTGCCTGCCAGCACACTGCCCGGCACAAGACGGCACATACTTGCTGGATGAGCACACAGATGTCTCGCTGCTGCCCCTCTGTCTGGTCATCCCAGGAAGGCTCACCGTGGAAGCCAACTCGGCACCGTGAGCCAGCAAAGAGACTTCGAAAAGGCAGAGCGAGGCCCCGCACAAAGGGCGCCAGATCTGGAGTCAGCACGCCGAGCACTGAGTTCCCAGGGCGCACCCCACCCAGCTGGGCCACCCTGCGGGAGTCACTGCACCTCTCTGTGTCAGGGTCTCATCTGTGAAAACGGAGGGGATGCCTTCCTTCAGTCCACTCCACAGCTGTGAGCAGCATCACCAGGTGGGGGACCCATCTTCTCCTGGCTGCGGGCACCAGAATTCCTCTGGGGAACAGAAATCACTCGGTTGAGAAAAACGTTTTAACAAGTGCTCCAGGAGAGGACAGAGGCCCCAGCATGCGCACACTCGTACCTCTGCCCCAGAGAGGAAGGCCTCCGGGCAGAAGGGAGGGCCTCTGTGGGACGAAGGGGGTGGCATCGGGTGCTCCCTGGAAAAGCCAGGTGGACGGGAAGGACGGGCCAGTCAGATGGAAGGAGGTGGAAGGAGGACAGGCCAGCCAGATGCCGGAAGTCCCGCACTGTGTGACGTCACCTCCCAAGGATCCTCAGGAAGATGAGCAAATGCCCTGAGCCTTTTTCAGAGGACTGGTCAGCATGGGGACCAAATAAGGAGAGCATCTCATCTGAGCTACCTCCCTTCAGGAGAGTCAGCTATGAGAGACCCCAACCCCAAGCACTCAGGAGGCCTCAGAGAAGTTGCCGATGGTGGTGGGGTGGGGGGCTTGGACCCCAGAGGCCACACGCTCTGTGGGGAATTGTGCCAAAGGTGCCCAGTCCTCAGGAGGCATGGAGGCCTCGTCACTAGCTGGCCTCAGGAAGATGGATTAGACCAAACTCGGACCTGTATGGGAGAGCCTTTTGCACACTGGGAAGCGCTGTTCGACCTTGAGGGGCCAGCCATGTCCTGCCCACAGGGGCCATCCGGACCCCGAAGCCCGCACCTGCGGGGCAGCGAGCCTCCCCGTTCTCTAGCACATTCGTCAACATTTGCCCCCGAGAGGAGAGCCATCCATCCTCCCCTCTGGAGGCCTGGTGTCAGGAATAATGGATAAGGACGGCGCCAACTATCCCTCCCCAGGAAATCACTCCCAGGCAGCTGATGCCCAGCAGGAGCGGGAGAACACAATCTAGAGCTTCTGCAGGGCCTTGACTGCAAGCTCCGTGTGCAGCCTCGTCCACGCTCGTCCTTGACAGGAAGTCGGAACGGCATCGCTCCTGCTGCGCCAGCCTCAGCCCTTTCTAGGATGGCACAGCAGGTGCCAGAGCCTCCGCGAGCAGGGCTGACGTGGGGGCTCTGCGGGGCCCGGCGCGCTTGCCCATGTGGGGACCCCGTGAGAGGCATTCCCAGGATGGTGCATGACGGCCCAGGACATACGTCCAAGGGGCACTTAGAGAGGAAGCTCACCCTGACTTCTAGCAAGGTCCCCCTAGAGTCTCCGGATTGGGAAGGCAGAGGGAGCAGCTGGAACCACATTCATCAGGAGGGAATGATGGCTCCTGCCAGAGCTGGGCCCCCTGGCTTAGCACCCCTGGGGCATCCCTGCCCAAAGCAGGGGCTGCGGAGTCCCAGGCCTCAGGAGTCAGGGAGCGGCTGGGGGTCTGGGTGGGGGGTGTACAGATGAGCGCTACTCAGCTCCATCTGCAGCTCCGTGCATGACCACCAGAGCCCTCCTATTGTCCAAGAACCCAAACCCTGACTCCTATGTGAAACCTCTTACTCTTTCCAGTTTGAACTGAGAGGATCCTATTTGACCCAAAGAGCCACCCTGTCTGGTGGCTGGAATCTGGCCATGGCTGTGGTCTATTTCAGACCATGAAGACAAGGGCTGTGTCTTGGGCAACAGGCAAAACAACTATCTAGCAGAATCTTGGGTCCCCAATATGGAGCTGAAGTACTAACTCATTGGGACTTTTATGTGGGAGAGAAAAAAAGCTTCTGTCTTGTTTAACCTACTGTCATTTTAGGTGTTTGGCTCCGTGGTCAGAATCCTAACTAAGAGGCTTGGCCACAAATCCCACTGCAGGATGCTCAGGGAGCCCAGCCAACCCGTGCCAACAAGCGCCAGCAGGCAGCCCTGACCTAAGGTGATGTTCTAAATGGAACCTACTGGATCATGTCACCCCCCCCCCACCTACTTAGGAAACTGAGAGTTCTCAACAGCTCAACTGAGCCCAAGCTCCCTGACAGCCCAAAGCACGGCCTTCACAACCAGCCCAGCATTTGGTTCCACCTTCCACATCCCCTCACCACTGTCGCTATAGCTGCTCCAAACTACCCACGGCTTCTGAGTCTTCAAGGTCACAGCCTCCTCCAGGCAGCCATCCACTCCCCCAGGCTGAGTCAGTCATGCCCTCCTCTGCCTTCCCACCACCCCTTAAACTAATACCCTATTAATAACCTATTACAGCACATGTCATGTGGCACTCTTGTTGCATTTAGCTGTGAAAGCAAGGGCTCTAGAGGCAGATAGGCTGAAACCTCAGTGCCCAAACTTGTCAGCTGTGTGATCTTACGCCAGCTGCTCAACCTCTCTGGGCCTCAATTTCCTCATCTGTGAACTGGCAATAATACTGGTAAAATATTTAACAAGTAGAGACAGAATGGTTATGGTGCCAGGTGTTCTGGGTACTGAGCTCTCAAAAATGCACCTGTCATCATGTACCTTCCACACTCATGGTAGGGATTGACTTCAAATAAAATCTCATACCAAAAAAAAAAATCTACTTCAACATGATTCTGATAAAGTGACAAAGGAAAGTACAGTGTGTGGATGATGCGGAGGATCCAACCCAGTCTGGAAGGGGAGCCAGACGAAGTTTCCTTGAGCAATTTCCTTGACATTTATGAAGAAACACAAAGTAGAGGCTGAGTCAGCAAGTGAGGAGGAGAGCCACAGGGAGATGGAACAGCATATGCAAAGGCCCTGGGGCAGGAAGAGAATTTCCTATTCCAGAAACCCCAAAGGATAATGATAATAATGTCTGAGGTCTCCAGGGCCCAGAACAACGTTTGGCACACAGTAAACATTAACAGGTATCTTCCAAGTGAGTGAGTGATTCTGTTTGGAGTCCACCACCCTCTGACGCAATGACTGACTGCATCACCACGTGTCAACCATATGCCATTGCCGCGTAGGCCTGAAGGAAGATGCAATGGTGGGCCAGCCCTGGATCCTGCTCCCTCACCCTTTCCAATGCCAAACCCATGAAACACAAACATGTGGATCCCAAACACGAGGGAAAGGCATCAAGGCTTACGGCAAAGACCGGTCGTCGTCCATCAAACCCTGTTTCCCATTCTTCTATGATGTTGAAGCCAAAATCTGGCCTCGCAGGCAGGAGGCACAGCCTCACAAAGCTCTTGTCAATGGCTTGTAAGTGGACACTCCAGTTCACTTGTGAAGACATCAGGCAGGCCTCCTCCACACTCTGTCCCAGCCTCCTGGGGGGCCCAGTTTCAACCATGAGGATATTGAGGTGCCCTAAGGGATTTGGAAGGAACCAAGGTTCTGAAATGGCTGGAGGGACAGGGCTGCCCCATCAAGCAGGACTAAGAAAAAATAACGTCTCAGTTCTTGAAGTATCTGTATAGTGGGGTCTTTTTGTTACAGCAACATAGCTTCCCCCTGACAGATACAACATCCGAGCCAGGACAGGGCTCCTGGAGTTTGGAGCAGGAAGTGGCCATTTTGTGTTCCAGAAATCAAGGAAGACTTTTTAGAGGAGGATAACATTGGCACTAGGCTTTAAGGAAGCCTATATTCTGAAGAAATAAAAATGTAACCCTTCCCCCTCACTGGGGGTTACTAAGCAACTATTATGGACAATGAGGCAGAAGGAGAACGAGAATGTAATTCATATTACAGACTTGGGGACACGCTTGAGTTCTGCTGTCAGGGAAAGAAAGAAAGTGCAGAATCATACACGCACACCCTACGTGAGGATGTGGCTGTATATGGGGAGAAAGCAACAGGAAAAATAAGACTCAACTGAAGAGTGGAGCCAAAGAACAAAAGAAGGAGAGAAATTATCTTAATTTTCACTCTTTTGTCCTACCGGACTAGTTTATCTTTTGACAATGAATACCTATTGCATTGTAATAGAATGTTTCTGTGTTTCTAAAGGAAATTAGAAACGTTAAAAAAAAATTTTTAAATAAATTAATTAAAAAAAGAAATGTACTTTTCCTGCCCTCTCTGGAAAGGAGGCTCTCGGTTCTTACCTGGACACCGCCCTGCCCGGCCAGGATGAGAGCCCTTGGTGGACACCTTGGTGCAAATACAAGTCTTCAGAGTGTGGGTTCAGGGGCTCTGGGGACACAGACCTCTGCAGAAGGGGGGCAGGGAGGAGAAATTAATTTCCAACTGTTCCCGCCCTCTGCTTGGGCCAGGAGCAAGGAAGTGTGACCCTACAGGGCCAGGAAATGGCTAGCCAGTGAAGGCTGGGGCAACATCCTGTCAGATGTAGGGGGGTCCCCTGTTTCCTGTGGCACCAGGGATGAATGGTGACTCGGAAAGGGAAGCTCACCCACAAAAAAAGGTGGCCAGATAAAACAGCTGTTCAGTCAATGATTCCTCAGAACTGATCTGTCCTCAGTCACAAAGGAGAAACTGAGGCAGCTTGACTGACAAATGCTGAAACTAGTCCCTACTGTATTGTAGAGCCTCTTGGTTACAGGAGCAGAGTGTTATCATGACTGATGCTTGGGTTCCAGGAACCCAAAGTAGGAAGAGGCCATGGACACAGGAAATTGATAATTGTCATAATTCTAGAATAGGAGTCAGAAAACTGTAAAAAGCCAGATCTTAAACATTTTAGGCTTTGTGGGCCATTTAGTCTCTGCCACAATTCTCCAACTCTGACATGGTATTAAAAAGCCACCATTGGGGCACCTGGGTGGTTCAGTCAGTTAAGAGTCTGACTTCAGCTCAGATCATGATCCAAGCCCTATATCCGGCTCTCTACCCCACAAGGAGTCTGCTTCTCTTCCTTCTCCCTCTGCCCCTCCCCCTGCTCATGCTGTACTGTCTCTCAAATAAATAAATAAAATATTTTTAAAAGCCTATAGATAATACACAAACAAATGACCACAGCTGTGTTCCAATAAAACTTTATTGACAAAACGGGGCATGAGCATAATAATGTGAATATCTTTTTTCATTGTTTTTTTAAGGGAGAGAGAGAGAGATAGAGCTCACAACTGGGGACAGGGGAGGGGCAGGAGGAAAGGGAGTGAATCGTAAGCAGACTCCACATGCTGAGCATGGAACCCGCCATGGGGCTCAATCTCACCACCCTGAGATCATGACCTGAGCTGAAATCCAGAGTTGGACACTTAACTGATAATGCGAATATTCTTAGTGCTACTATTTTTTACCACAATTAAAAATAAAGATTTTAATTTTAATTTAAAAAAAATCAGTAGTGGGCCAGATTTCATCCCCAGGCTATAGTTTGCTCACTCCTGTTCTAGAACACTGGAGCAGAAAGACCTTCAGAGGGTACAGTCTGTTCTGCGATGAGACGGATTCCTTTTAACACAGGTTACGCATCCATGACTGGTAAGTAGGGAAAGGATGGTGAAATCATGGAAAAAGTGTGTCCATATAGGATTTTCCCCAGCATGCTATTATTTTTAAATAGGAACAAGCACAACCTGAGAAATACCCTTAGTAGGATCGGAGAATTTAAGAAAGCAGCTGGATGTCTGTACAAGTGCCTTCCCTCATTGCACATAGCGGCTGGATTAGTAGCTCCAAGGACCTCTGTGCTGTTGTGGGATGAAGCAATGCTGGCATGATGGCAAATTGAGATGAAGAAGGCTATAAAGTCATCCCTTGGGGCACCTGGGTGGCTCAGTGGTCGAGCATTTGCCTGTGGCTCAGGTCATGATCCCAGGGTCCTGAGTCCCACATCCGGTTCGCCCAGGGAGCCTGCTTCTCCCTCTGCCTATGTCTCTACTTCTCTCTGTATGTCTCTCATGAATAAATAAATATAAAATATAGAAAACAAAATATTTGTAAAAATATAAAAGTAAGACAAATTAAATCTTTAAAGATTAAATAAATAAATAAATCAGCCCTACCTCCCCCGGAAGAATGGATTAATGACAAATGCCACCCTTTTTCATTGCATTTTTAGTGTTGATGAAATGGTTTCTATGAGAAGCCAGGGCCTTGTAGGATCTGCATCTCCGGAGATGGCTGGAATCTTGGGTTTAAGGCCAACCCATGGCTGACCATGAGGCTGGGTGCAAACACCCCTGGGAGTCTGCGCTCTCAGGTGTTGAGGCGAAGCGTTCTGGTTTCATCAGTGCTCTGAAGTGAAAGCTCCCCTAGGCATACGCAACTCTGTTCGTCCCTCCGGCCCTGTCTTAGCACATAATCATACAAATCAGGAGTCTTACGGGGCTCATTTATGGCATAATAGCAGTGACGCCTGGGACGTATCCCAACCCTTTGCATCCCACTCTACAGATGAGAATTGCTATCAGCAGTGGCTGTTAACATTTATTGGGCACTTGCTGCATGCTGACATCATGCTGACAGACGCTGTATATACCCCTTCTCCCACGATGACCTTGTTATCACTTCCGTTTTAATAGAAGGGGGTATTGAGGTTCAGAGAGGTTAGGGGACATATCCATGCCAGTAATTAGACCCAGGAGAGGCTCTCTCACCTCCTGTCAAAACTTCCTGCCTGCCCACATTGTCCCCACTGCCCCCACTTCCCTGCAGTGTGCATGCCCGAGAATCTTGTAATTTGCCTCCACCTTTAGAGTTGATTATTCAAAAGACAGAGAGAGAACCCAGGGAGAGAAATTGGATGCTGACCTTCAGGAAAAGCTCCCGCTGACATGTGGGCAAATCAAATCAGGTGCAGTTCTCATGACTGAGAAAGTCAAATCAGTTTGTCCTCTTATTGGAAACTCCAAAATCAGTAGAACCCAGAGAGAAAGGCTGTGAGTGAGACAGTGGCCTTATTGCAGAACCCCCAAAATCACTTCGGGGTGACCATTTAAAGAAGTATGAATGCTGATACCTAAGGACAAATGGGGGCAGGGCATCTTCTAAGGCCAGAGGTCAACTCTGCTTGGCCACAGAGCCATTCCGAACAGAATGCGCCCAGGACTGAGAATGTAAGCTCCACGAGCAGCCAGCACTGCTGCCAGGAGCATAGATGGGCGCAGCCACTTTGGAAAACCACTTGGCATTATCTAATGGAGGTAGCAGGTGCATTCCTAGGACTCAGCATCCCCACCCAAAGGTGTATGCCCCCAAGTGACTCTTGCACATGTGCACTCTGATGCCTGGGCAAAAATGTAGCCTTGCTGGCGGCAGCAGCAGAACGGCAAGCATCCCAAATGTCTGCCAACCACAGGATAAACACATCACCTGCGATCTAATCTTACAGCAGAAAACTATACAGCCGTGAGAATGACAGAACCATCACTGCACACTTGACACACACGCAACTCAAAAACATGACACACAACAAGTAGGACGAGAGATGCAAGTTATAGTTTCGTGCATGTCTGCTTCCATTTGTATACAAACCAAGGAGAGGCAAGATTAAATATGATGTTGTTTAGGGACCCGTGGTGGGTAAAATTAAAGAACAGCAGAAAGTGATTAGCACGAAATTAAGGATAGTAGTTGGCTTTGGGGATAAGGGGGTCTGATGGAGAGGGACACACGGAATGTCTAAGGTTTCATGACATTCTGATCTTTAACTGAGGTGGTGAGTATATGGGCATTTTATTATTATTCTTTATACATGTATGTTTTACACGCTCTTTTGCATAGGTGATATATTTGACAATTTAATTTTTTTTTAATTTAGAGAAAATGGCCTAGGAGTAGGACAGAGAAAATTCAAGTTCCCATGAATGTTTAAGGGGCACTCAATTCTCCATACCCTCAGATGACATGCTCAAACATACCCTATAACATTAAAAATACAGATTCCAGGGATCCCTGGATGGCTCAGCGGTTGAACACCTGCCTTCGGCCTAGGGCATGATCCTGGAGTCCTGGAATCGAGTCCTACATCAGGCTCCCTGCATGGAGCCTGCGTCTCTCTCTGCTTCTCTCTCTGCCTCTCTCTCTCTCTCTCTCTCTTCTCTCTCTCTCTTTCTCTCTGTGTGTCTCTCATGAATAAATAAATTTTAAAAATACAGATTTCGGTTGAAACAAAAAAGTTAACTAGCAGTGACTTAAATAATGACAAGTAGGCTGAGGTAGGTGGTTAAGGGTTGCTCTAGTGGCTCAGGAATACAATTCTCGGAAATTCTCCTAGAGGCACAAAATGCATGCTGCAGCTCCAGACATCACATCTTCACCCAACCATTCCCACATGTAGGAAGCAGGGAAGCACCCAGGATGGTGAGAAAGACTTTACTCACACACCCACATCCTTTCAACAAAGGGAAAATATTTCCCAAAAAAAGTCCCCAGCAGAGTTCCACTTACATCTTACTGGCTAAAACTAGGTCATTTAACCACTGCTAACCATGAGGGATGTTGGGAAAGTATCTGCCCTTTGCAACCTCCTTGTCAGATGGACAAGAATAACAAGGAAGGAAAAGAGATGTCCATTGGGCAGGAAACCACAATGCCTATCCCACCCCACCCCACCTCTAGGTAAATTAAGTACATCTGCCCCACTATTGATGCCCAGATCTGTCAAATAACCCAGGTTCCACCTCCAATGGAAACGGGTCCATCCCACACAGCCCCGAAATGAACAGTTGAGATGTGTCTGTTTCCTCCACGTGATGCTTGAAGGATGCTCTGAATTGTCTTTGATCATGATCTCTGGCATAGAATGATAAACCTCACTTTGTCAATCAATGGATGCTATCAGATGAAGGAAGTCAATAAATCCTCCCCGCAGCTATGACCTGGCCAGGCTGAACTCTGGTATACGACGGGACGCAGTCGTACTGTAGTGCTAACGGTCTATAGAAAAGAGAGAAGCTCGTCAGAGGAGGCCACTAGCCACTCTACACACTGGTTGCACATCAACTGGAATACCTGAGCTTTGAGGGTTCAGAGTTTTGCTGCTGTGGCAGGTGGTGGCAGCAAAGGGCTGAGGAGAGGGGCAGAAATCTAGGCGGCACTGGCCTGCAGTCTTGTATACCATGGCCCTGGAGACGGGGCATTTGTTGGCTTGTTTGCCACAGTCCCCACCGCTCCCTACTGTCTCGCCAACGCCAAGGCCAAGGGTCAGCTGCTGTTTAGCAACATGCTTACATGGCTCTTCTCACCCTTGGCCACTCCCCGAGCTGGGGTTACCTGTCTGGCCTTATAAGCACTGAGCTTGGGATCCTTGAACCCAAACACTGAAGATGGCCAGGTTTCCCATTCTTTGGTGAAAGTAACAAGTCTACTCTAACATCAATGGCTCCACTCATTCTGGGCGCTCATGTGGGAGGTGATTGAAGTCAAAGACTCAGTGTCTGTGCCCAAAGAGATTAAAATCAGCCTTTCCGTCTTACTGGGCATTGGTGACTCAGTCCACGCAATGAAGCCAACATGCAAACGACCCTGTGGGGTGCCCGCTTTGTGCAGTGGCTCAAAGGCTGCCCTGGCGGTCACTCCAAAGCGCGGCTACTTGTGGCTGTTAGGTGGTGTGTCATTCCAGGAAACCTGAGAACTGACTTACAATCACAAAATTAGGCAGTTAAAGGAAACTCAGAAAAATGCATTAAGGTGATGCATTTGGCAGCATTTCGGCAATAATGCTAATAACTAGCACTCATAGGAAGCTTACCATGTGCCGGCCCTTGCTCCCAGCACTTACACGCCGATGGATTCACTTAACCTCACTAAAGCCCTAGGAGGTGGGTGCTACTGTCCTGATCTCAGATGGGATGTGGTAGCCAGTCCCGACCCCCAGGGAGCCTCACTTTCTGCTTTTTGCACTCTCACACTGAATTGGGGATGACCTGTGTGACCGACTGAATACTGCAGAAGTGACAGTGTGGGACTTCCAAAGCCAGGTCACAAAAGGCACTGCAACTTCTGGCTTGATCTTCTGGAAAGACCTTGCCTGGGGGAAGCCAGCCACCATGTCTAAGGACCCTCAAGCAGCCCCGTAGCAAGTGCATGTGGAGAGAGACCCACTGGCCAGCCCAAACTGGCAGCCATGCGACTGAGCCACCGCAGAAGCTGACTCTCCAGTGCCCACTCATGTCTCCTGCAGCCTCAAAGAGTGATTCCAACCCAGAACCACCCACCAAACTCCTCCCAAATTCCCGACCCACAGAAATCTGTGACAATTGATTGTTGTTGTTTAAGTCACTGAGTTTGGGGTGATTTGGCAGGCAGCATCTGATAACTAATACAGGGAGGGAAAACTCAGGGAGGGCGACAGACATTAAATAATTCGCCCAATGTCATACACCTGGCAAGTAGCAGAGCCAGGATTTGAACCCAGGACACCTGTTCTAGAGCCCATGCATCTAACCACTCCACTATGCAGCCCCTCTGGATGCTTCTGGAAGAAAAGGAGTTCGTGTTTACCTACATCCACTTCCCTACTTTGTGCTCCAGATTTTATCTACATTAACTCCTTTCCCTGTCTCCAAAAACTCTGGCAAACAGAGTTTTCTCTCCATTTTACTCTTTCTGTTACTGTGTAACTAGCCAAGTAAGGCATCAATATATTTCTCCTTTAGGAAAATCCAAATCAGAGAGAAGATCCCTAAATCTCCTGAGAGCACTCATATCCCTACATCCAGGCCCCTCTCCCAAGCCAATATCATCAGTCTGGTGGGTACCTTTCCAGACCTCTCTTCCTAGCCATTCACATTCATACCAATGTCCCCCAAAAAAACTCCATAGCGGAGCAACCATGGGGTGAAATCCCACAAAATAATGCTGAGCAGGACACCAGTCACAACAGAATACATTGTGTGACCCCTTTAACGTAAATGCAAAACACAGGCAAAATTATACTATAGTGTTGAGGGTTATAGGCTTAGGTGGCAAAATTGTCAAGTGAATCATGGCAGTAACCACTGTAAATGCCAGGAAGTGGGTACTTCTCGGGGTGAAAGTTGGAAGGGGGTCATTGCAGAGGCATGAAGGGAGTTTCTGGTGGTGGCAAGTTTCTATTTTGACCTCAGAAGTGGTCATGTGAGGTTGGCTTGCATTAAGCAGAGCATCTTCATTTTGTGCACCTTTCTTTAAGCATAATTCACCATTTCTAAAGGCTTTATGAAAATGTAAGTGTTCTCTTTCTGTCTCATATCAAATTTATCATTCTTTCTAAATGCTGCTCTTGTTCACTCACCAATAAGTATCCATTTGTCACCTGTAGATTTACTTCATTCATTCCAACAGGTGCAGTATATACCATAGAGTGACTCTTGCACCATTTACTTAGCCATCCCCTTAGGGATGAACATTTTGTTTCCAATTGAACAAGACTGCAATGAACATCTTCGTCCTGGTGCATTTCTCTAGCCACTGCCCCAGCAGTTGGTATTGCTGCTGCAAAGAACATTTTTAGGGTTTTTTTTTTAAGATTTTATTTATTTGAGAAAGAAAGAGAGAGAGAACACAAGCAGGGGGTAGGGGAAAGGTGCAGAGGGAGAGGGAGAAGCAGACTCCCTGCTGAGCAGGGAGCCCGACACGGGGCTCAATCCCAGGACCCCAGGATCATGACCTGAGCCGAAGGCAGACACCTAACTGACTGAGCCACCCAGGTGCCCCTGAACATTTAGAGTTTTAATAAGTGTTACTAAATTGTTGTCCATTGTGGCTGCACCAACATTATGTGGGGATCCCACCAGCATTACATGAAGAGCCCCATGTTCCTACATCCTTACCAACTTGTGATATCACCAAAGTGTTGAACGTTTCTCCCACCTTGGAGAAGGAAAATGATGCTTCCATTACATGGATAAAGAAACAGAGGTTCAGGACCTTAAATGCTTTGCCTGGGACCACACAGCAAGGAAGTAGCATCAAGAGGACTTGAATTCAGATCTTTTGTCTCCAAATCCAAGCTCTCCCCAAGACATGGGGTTTTGCTCCTTAAAGAACTGGTGCTCCTGAGATATGCCCCACTGCTGCCTGCTGAGGAACTGCAGGCGACTCAATGTCCCTAGGGTCACAGCCAGATGAGGTGTGCATGGAGCCTGGCCCAGGGGCTGCCAGGTATCTCCTCACCTGCATGGAAATCATCAGAGAGGAAATGAGTCCAGAATGGAATCGACAAGGTGCTGCCGCCGACTCTGATAGTAAATTAGATACACTTGCATCTGACACGATGCATTTAGAGCAAGGGCACACCAGGTTCTCGGCTGCTCCCAAGCAATGAGCCACTGGGAGTGAAAAATAAAACAATCTATGAAGCTACAAAACGCAATAATGAATGATAACAGGCCCCAGAACAGCAGGGGAGCATTACTGGAAAATCAGCTAAGAGCCCATCAAAAGAGAGGCCCGGGCGGCTGGCGGCAGGAGACAGTGACGCGTGACAGAGAGAGGGCAGTATTGCAGTCAGAGATGCCTGGGTTGAAGTGGCTCCCACATTTGCTGGCTAGGTGACCTTAACCAAGTTCCTGGACCTTCTCAAAGACTCGGTTTCCTTGACCATAAAACAGGAGTGAAATCAGGACATGTCTACCTCCTAGCACCGTTACGAAGATTAAATGAGATAGTGACTAGACGCGGCCCAGGACTGCTAAGCACAGCTGTTCAGGTTGTAAACAAACTTACCTGAGGCTCAGTGGGACTTTAGTGAAACCCACCCTCCATGCTCAGAGTAGGAGGCTTTTTCAAATCTACCAAAGCCCCCATGTGCTGCAGCTGCCATGAAAGTGCCAGGCACTTAGTAGGTGCCTGACAACAGGCGTGCTATGATCATGGCAGCCCAGATTTCCCACCTGGAGGCCTCAGCCATACCAAACGAGGCTGTGACAAGAACTCCTCTCCAGAAGCAAGAGAAAGCCCCACACAAGGGTCCTGAAAGCAAAACTTGCGGGCCCACAACAGCCCACATGGGAGAGGCAGGGGGCACCACCAAGAACAAATGAACCAGGTGTCACTGTGTCCTGTCCCCACCAAGGAGCTGCCTTGTGCCTGCAGCATGGAGAGCCACATCAACAGGAAAGGAGACCTACCTCCAAAGGGCCGTCTCTCTGTTCTTTCTGCCTCAAGTGCTCTCCGCTTGATCAACTCCCCCATCCTCCCAGGCCCGGCTCAAGTGCCACCTTCTCCAGGACACCCTTCCCCGGTTCCCCAGGCCTCCAGGTCCCCAGCCCCAGCCAAAGAGCTAACCGTACCTTAACAATCTGTGTAACCCCCATCCCTGGTAAGTAGACATAATTGGCTTTCAATGTCCGAGAAAGTCATGAATAAATCAGAAGAAAGCCGTGCCTTTATCCAGAAACCTACAAAAGAACAGGGATCCCCATCCCCAGCCTCGCTTTTATAATGAGGACCGGTAAGGTCTGAAGTCAGGGAACAATGTGTTAGGACAGGAGAAGGCTGACAGTTGGTGTGACGTGCCTGTCACTCTGATGGCCCCAGGGACTGCAACAGGAGTAAAATGTGACCCACAGTCAAGACAGAGAAATGCCATGGCAGGCGCTGGATGGAGGATAATGAGCTCAAGGAGGAATGTTCCTTGCACAAAAAGAAGAATCTCAAGAGCCCTTCAGTCTTGCTGGACAACCTACACGGTAGGATCACGTTTCGATCCAATGGGCATTTTTAAGGAAACCAGTCAGACAAACACAATGCTCTGGGTTCAAGGCCAGCCCTCGTTCAGCCAACTGAGCCCCCTGTTGTGTTGGCTCAGGTCTGCTGAGCTCTGGTCCTGCCCGCCCATCAATCTCCTCTCCAGCTGCAGCACCTGGAGGCTGGGCCGGCCTGTGAGACCCTGCAGGTCCAGCAGACGGCCTGGTGCAGGAGCTCGGGGAGCGTTTGTGAGGGGATGAATGGCAGCCCAAGAGGCATCCGGAGAGGAGCCCCTGTGCCTCAGCCCAAGACTGCTCTTCCCTGGGGCCTGATTCCGCCACGGGTCAGCCACACGCCACTGTGTGCCCTTGGCAGACACCCAAAGTTCACAAGTGTGGGAAGCAGGATGGGACCCGGGATCAAGAAGATCATGGGACGCCTGGGTGGCTCAGTGGTGGAGCGTCTGCCTTCGGCTCAGGGCATGATCCTGGGATCCCAGGATCGAGTCCTGCATTGGGCTCCCTGCAGGGAGCCTGCTTCTCCCTCTGCCTATGTCTCTGCCTCTCATGAATAAATAAATAAATAAAATCTTAAAAAAAATAAAAATAGAAGATCAAGTCTGCACGAGACAGCTTTTGCTGTGGCGACAGGAGAGACAGCCACTATTGGGGGCAGGAGGGAACACTGTGCGCGGTCAGGGCAGAGGCAGGAGCTAAAGGACGACAGAGGCTCGTGTGCACTGATACGGCACACGTCACATCTGCTCACATTTCCATCAAAGCAAGACCAAAGTCCAGGGGGGCGTGGGAAAGTACTCATAGGCTCAAAGACACGTGGCAATGGCAGAGAAAATGAATAACCATGAGCAAAAAATACCACCTGTCACAGTATGTTATCTCTCTCTCTCTAGCTTCCCCTCCCCCCCATTCCCCAAACCTAGTCCAGTGGTTTGAGCTGGTCTACTCATCCCCACCTCTGGCTGGGCACATGACTTAGGCCAGCCAATCAGAGTGCTCCATTCGCACCCACCCCTTCCCCCGGCCATGGTGACTGGTTCAGGAAGAGCCATGTGATAGAAACAGGCCAATGAGAGCCTTCCCTGAGAGCCTTCTGCCAGAGTAACCAAGAATAAAGCTCTCCTGTCTAGTCCTGCAAAGCAGGTAGGGTGTGAGTGCTGGGCTAACAGGCAGCACACTGATTTCCACAGAGAGCAGCACAGTCCGACATGGTGGCAATGATGGAACGCTCCGGGCTGGCCATGTGAGAAATGTGCCTGGTGCAAGTGAGTTCCTCAGGTTTAAATTTTATTTGGGGTTTAATTTAAATTTCGTTTTAATCTGCTTGCATTTTAATCTAACAGCCATGCAGCTAGTGGCGAAAATACTGGATGCATCCAATAAAGAGTGAGTCTATCTAAGATATGAAGGAGACTTCTGTGACATATTTGGGCCCCTGGATCCAGTTGAATGTGATGCCACCTATACTTTGTTGTTTATAAGTGCAAATCAGTTTCTTTTCTTCGCATAAGCTAGTAGGATTTCCATCGTTAGAACGGAATAAAGTCTCAACTAATGCCATGAGCAGCAGTGTCACCTTTGTGGATTCTCTCTTACTATGTGCCTGGCATTCAGCTGATGTGCACGCGTCATCTCATTGATCTTTCCAACTAAGCCTGTGAGGACCTCAGGAGCTGGACAGCCTGGGCTCGAATCCCACCTGCACTGACTACTGGCTGTGGGGACTTGGGCAACGTACTATACCTCCTGCTGCCTCAGTTTCCTTATCTGTCCAATGGGAATGATGGCAGTCCCTACCACAAAGGCCTAGTGTGTCATTACATGACAAGAGTGCCAGGCATGTGGCAAATGCTCCCTAGTGTTGACTTTTTTTTTTTTTTACTTACATCCTGATCCAGCAGGTGAGCAACCTGAGGCTCGCCCAGGTTAAGTCACTTACAAAGCTGGGATTGGAACATGGGCCCCTAGGATTCTGGAGTGTAAACTCTTTACCACCACATTATTCTGTTTGTGGCTTTTCAACTCTGTCTGTGGCGATGATAAGAGTAATATTAATAAGAGTTAGCACTCGTTGGATGCCCGAGAATTTAAATCCTGGGCAGTTTTGCTTCAAAGCCTAAGCTTTTAACTCTCAGAGAGAAAAAAATTATTCCCTTTTTAATGCTTCTCCTGCCCTTCTATTAATACCAAGAAGAAAGTCTCAGCTCAGTGCTAATATGTCTTTAATGCCTCTCTAGAATATGCACAAAGAGAGAGTCAGCCTTGGGCTCATACTATCTAGAAGGGACCTAATAGGCCCTATGCTTAACCTCTATGCTACACACCCAGGCAGATGTGGTAACTCCCTCTCTCTAGAGGTGCTATGGCTGCCTGTAGTCAGAAAGGCAATGGGGGGGGGGGGTCAGCTTCAAGAACTCTCAGAACCTGCAGAGGTGACCAGGAGTCAAGCTCTCATTCCTAGCCCAGGTGAGTTACAGAGGGTGATGGATGGCTGGGCACTGGAGGGCCAGTAGCCTGTGACACTACCAGCTGTCACACAGCCTGCATCAGCTGATGGACAGATTCTCAACCCATGGCAAGCAGAGCTGCAGACAGAACCTTGCCACACAGCATGCGATTAGGAGCCACAAACCATATCTGAGTACCTTCACCACACCCAAGGTGAGGATCCTGGGGCAGTTCCCTGCCCTTTCTGGGCCTCAGCCTCCTCAGCTGAGAAATCGAAGTACCAATGCCTATCCCCAGAGGATGATCCTAAAAAAATAAGTGAGGCCACGCATGAGAAAGCACTGCATAAAGACTGAACAAATGTGAACTGTTGCCATGATCATTATTGGAGTATAAGTGTATCATGGGCATCATAGGCACAAAGTAAATGGCTGACATTGGGGTGAGACAGGGTCACCTATCTCTTTTTAAATGATTTTTGTGGGATCCCTGGGTGGTTCAGCAGTTTAGCACCTGCCTTCAGCCCAAGGCGTGATCCTGGAGTCCCGGGATCAAGTCCCACATTGGGGTCCCTGCACGGAGCCTGCTTCTCCCTCTGCCTGAGTCTCTGCCTCTCTCTCTCTCTCTCTCTCTCTCTCTCTCTCTCTCATGAATAAATAAATAAATAAAATCTTTTTTAAAAATGATCTTTGCTTTTGTACCTGTCTCACTGTATTTTGCTCTTGCGGGGCAGGAATCTTCTTATCCATCTGGGCAGCCTACTGCCTAAGGCAGTGCCTGGCACAGCATAGACATCAACAAATATTTGTTATATGGATGGATTATGGAAGACGCATAGATAACTGGATGTGTGGATGGATGCGTGCATGGATGGAATGATGAAGGATTGATGGGTGAGGAATAGATGGATGGATGGAGAGACAGATGGATGGGTGATGGATGGATGGATGGATGGATGAATGGATAGGTGGCTTATGGGTGGATGGATGAGTGGATAGATGGGTGATGGATGGGGGAATGGATGGATGGCTTGTGGGTGGATGGATGAATGGATAGATGGGTGATAGATGGGTGGATGGATGGGTGATGGGTGGGTAGACAGATGGATGGCTTGTGAATGGATGGATGGATGGATGGATGGATGGATGATGGGTGGGTGGATGGATGGGTGACAGATGGATGGCTTGTGGATGGATGGGCAGATGGGTGGTAATGGATGGATGGAAGATGGAGGATTGATGGATGGGTGAGGGATGGATAAATGGATGAGGATGGATGGGTGATAAATTCCAAATGCACTTGAGGATGCAATTCTTGATTGGGTCAGAATCTTAGTCTGATACTGGATCCCAACCATCTAAAGCTCTCAAATGCATAGTGTATATATGTGTGATCAGTTGTGCCATCCTGAGGGGGAATTTGGCAGAAAATGAGGGCTGTGGGGGGAGAAATTTTCAAACATAAATGTAGTCTTAAAACAACTTCTGGAGTGTGCCCTCTGCGAGTCCTCCCCAGACCCACGTGAGGAAGGCTTGTATTCAGGAGGCTGCAGGTGAGGCTGGTCAAAGAGAAAGATCCTAAGAAGGCATCCGTCATGCCATTCAGCATAGTACAGCCCCAAGGGGCACTGATTTATCTTAGATGGATTTTCAAGAAAGACTGGGTATGAGAACGTTCCGGTTAACTGCCACAGGAATTTTCGGGTTCCATCCGCCCAGTGAAGGCCTACATATGACGGGTTGTCTTAAAGTTCATCTTCCTCACCATCAGTCTCAAGGGGCCACCGTGAGCCAGAGGTGGGGACAAGCCAGTCACATCGCCATCCATAGGTAAATGGATGGCATAGTGTCACTTGCAGCGTCTCTTTCTAACCTCACTAACGAGAGCACAGAGCAGTGGCTACCCATGTCGACAGGGGCCAAGGACACTTTATCAAAGAAGCAGCACTGACTGTGCATCAAGGCTGGAAGGACAGGTAGGAGTCCACCAGAAGCCTCAGAGAGGCTTGCCAAGCACACGGTCCAAATCCCAGGAAGTGGCCCCATGCATATTGCATTTCACTGGTGACACAGTGTGGGTGGGATGATGACTTCACACTTCTCTGTGAGCTGAGGGGACAGAACAGTGCGTGGCGAAGCATGTCAGGTCACAGACAGAGGGAGCCTCGTACAACCTTGAAGGAAGACAAAGAATTTTCCAGGAGGACCAGATGTGGGCTGCTTCGGAAGGGAAGCGCACACACAAGACACAGAGGCATGGAGAAGCCCTTTGAAGAACCTCTCATTCTGCCTGCCTGGCATCAGTGCTCCCTGGCTGTGGGAGTGGCATCCTGACTCCTCTGGGGATGACCACTCTGGGTCTCGGGGATTCTGTTGAGGCTGACCCCACCCCTAGCTCCGGCGGGGAGCAGATGACAAGGCCTGGCTCTTCAGAGCCACATCCCTCATGATGGAGGGCACAGGGAGGGCAAGCGACCCACGCCTGACTAATAAGCCCTCCCTGGGAGGTTTACTGGTACTAAACTGGCAGTGAGGAGGGATAAGTATGGAGCTGGTTAAGGGCTACGCATGAAGGCTTCCATTGCGTGAAGCCAACAAAGGAAACAGAGCTCTGAGAGAGGGAAGAAAAACAGAAGGAGAGACAAAGGAAGGTGGAGAGAAACAGAGCCACCGAATGAATCCTGTCGACATCATGCAAGCACCTGGATCTAGCTGAGCCTGAAGCCACCTACATGTTTCCTGGCATGGGCCAACAAAAATTCGTCTTTTTTGCTGAAGCTTGAGTTGGAGTCTGTCACTTGCAGCCAAATAAACTGTCTTATGTGTTTTTGTATCCCAATGCCCGCACTGAGGACTCAGGCCCTGGGGAAGGGGTGGACAGGGACAGATGGCATTGAGCCTGGCCCCTATGGTAACTGTACCCCTGCCACACTGGAGCCCATCCATTAACTTCCCCGAAGCCAGGTGTCCAAGGCTGTGAGGCCCCTCTAGGTTAAAAATGGATGTGTCCATCTGTCCATTCATGAGAGGCTTGACCAGGGGGGTGACCTTCATTTCCTGACTATTTGTAGACCCCAGAATCTTTGTGGCGAGCTGATGTGGCCTGGGCAGTAAGCTCAGCTGTGACCCGAGTACAGATTATGCTCCATAAATACCTGCCTGATGAATTAATTAATGCTACCTTACATAAATGTTAACATAAATATGAGATTCACTGTCTGGATGTACAGAGCACTGATTCTGACAGAGTGAACTCCACTCAGTGTCCATTTCCAAAAAACAGCCACTCTGAGAAGAGGGTGCATTTCCCAGTTCCATGCCTTGATGTTTTGAAGGGTGGGGGGAGTGCTTCCTGGGGCTTCTGAAGCGTTGACGGGAATTATAACCCCATTGAAAAGGAAAATAAGCTGGAAGTAGAGAAAATTGGGACTTATATTGAAAAAGCAACTAGAATTCATTATAGCAAGATCAGCGGGGAGCTGCATCTCCTGGGTATTCCGGAGACACATGGAAGAGAAGAGCCAGCTCCAGCTCTTAACCAGAAGGTTCCTCTCCAGTGAGCACCCCTGGCTTTCAAGGTAGACAGCTCTGGAGATGCATGAATGCGGGAAAACCAGAAAGGCTTTTTTTTCTTAATTTGGGTACCTGGCTGACTTTGGGTCTCACCCTAGATGAGGGAAAGCCACTAAAACAAGGAAGACAGCCCTTAGAATCCCAATACAAGCAGCCATATAGTGTTTAAATTCACTACAGGCCATGCTTGCTTTGAAAAATTAGAAACTTACAAAATAAAAGACAAAATGAATGGTAACACCCAGAGCTGTCACAGTTGGGGTGAAAGTAGTAGAGTCTGAGCTCCCCCGGGCACATTGCCTTCTAAATCATGATCTCTGGCCTGTCTCTGACCCCTGGGGCACAGTTGTAGCCCCACCTCTTCTCCCTCACTCCTCCCCCCCTTCCTCCTACCCCACCCTTGACCTTGCCTCTGGGCCGTCACTCAGACATCACAAACTTAACCCCGCCAGGTCTGAACTCAAGATCCCTCCCTTCCCAGTAAATAAATAATCAAAAAACCCAAAAATATGTCTCTACTTCAGCCTTCCCTGTTACAGTAATAAACATATTCATTTGTTCAAGACAGAAGTCTAGGAGTTGTCCTCAGTGTCTCTCTCTTCTCTGAGTTCACATCGAGCCAGCAGATTCTGTTGGTTGTACCTTCAAACTATATCCTGAATCCATCCAGTTCTCTCGTCTCCCCCAGAGCCAAGCCACCAGCATCTCTCACCTGGACCACCACCTGTCAGCCCTCCTATTTCTGCCTCTATCCAGCATTTTCCACGCATCAGTCAGAATGCTCTTTTGTTAAATGCTAATCATATCCTACCATCTCCCTGCATAAAAACCCTCAAAGGCATCCCAGTGCATTTAGAATGAAATCCAAATGTTATGCCACAGCCAACAAAGCTCTGCATGACCAGGTCCCTCCCAAGCCACGTGACCTCTCTTATTCTGCAATAGCCCTATTGACCTCCTTAGAGTTCTACTGATCTGCCAAAAATCCCGACCCCAGGGCCTTTGCACTTGCTGTCTCTTCCTATTTCATTCTTCTTCCTTCTTATCATCCTCTAGGTTTGCACTTAAATGTCACCTCCTCAGAGAGGCCCTCTTTGCCTCCACACCCCTCCGCATCTAAAGGAGATCTGCTCCCACATACACCCACAGGCAGAACAGTGGGCAGACTGACACCATTTATAAAGAAGGGTTAGAGACAAATCCTTGAAAAATGCTACCAGTGCTTGCCCCTGGGAGAGGGAGTGGGTGGCTGGGAACAGGGAGACTTTTTACTGTGCATTGCTTTATGCCTTTGAATTTCAAATCATGTGCATATATTATTATTCCAAAAATTTAAATTAAATCAAATCGAATAAGGTAGGAAAGAAGGGAGCAGGAAGAGAGAGAGAGAGAGAGGGACAGGGACAGGGACAGGGAAAAGAAAGGGAGAGAGAAAAGAGAGGGAAGGAGAGGCTGGGAGACGGAGGGAGGGGGGAGGGAGAGACGGGGGGAGATAGGGAGAGAAAGATACTCTTGGGAAATTGTTCCAAGGAAATAATTCCACAAACAAAAATGATCTATTCAAGAAAATAATCATTGTGGTATTAAACTATAAAGGAACCAAAAAGATACAATAAATGCCCAGCAACACAGGAATGACTCAGAAAAGAGATGCTTTGTGAACAGGATGGAGTAGTAGGACCTCCTTAATCATCATCATTATTAGGACTGCAGAAATGTGGAGAAATGTTTATGGCAATAATTAATGGGAAAGCAGACTATAAAGGAGTATATTAAGGAGGGAAAACAGTGTAGCGGGAAGAGGAAAACTGTCGAAGGGAGCAGGTCCGGAGGTCTCAGCACCTGCGCTAAGGAGATCACGACAGGAAAACGTGGGTAACATCTGAGCTCTGAGCACGGGCCCATCTTGGAGAGCAGAGACTGAGGCTCATCGGTGCCCAGGCAAGACCAGGGTGGCGGCAAAGGTGGCTGAGGCCAGCCTTGGGACTCTGGGAGATCTTGCCAGGGTGACATCAGGTGGGGTTCCTCAGCCTGGGCACAGCTAACATTTGGGGCTGAGTCCATCTCTGCTGCTGGGGCCGTGCTGTGCACGGTGAGCGGTGTCGCAGCAGCCTGGCCCTCAGCCACTGCACATCAGGAGCAGCTCCGCGCCCCGTCACGACAAACAAATGTCTCTGGACTTTGCCAGGTGCCCCCTGGGGCGCAGAATCACCCCCAGATGAGAACCCCTGTACAAGGCAAATCATGGAGCTTCTCTGCCAGTTTCCCCAACTGTAAAATGGGAGGTAAATTCTCTCCCCTCCTCTGTCCCCACTAATTACGGCTATATTTTTTAAAGAATATGTATATTAAACGTTTTTTTTATGGTGCCTTTTAAATCCAATGAAATAGGTGAGGCTCCTGCTCCTGTGGGACCCCACTTGCTAGCCTGTCGGTGGCACATCTCAGAGACAGTAATTATTTATCATCTACTCACCCCCTCACCCGTCCCGGGCTGGTTTTATAGCACACATGCGTTCCCTCACAAGGGGCTTTAATGGGCCACGATTAATTCATAAAATATTAGGAAGCACTTTGCCACACCATGGTAATAGCCCGAATTTCCACACAGGGTCTTTGTAGTTTAATGGCAGCTCAAATAATAAATTGCTTTAATGTCTTGTTCAAGCTTTTCCGGAGCCCGAAAATGTCAGCTCTAGAATTAGAGATTTCCTCATCCAACCCTCATCTTACAGATGGGAATCTGAGCTCGCTCCACCCAAGGGAAAGTGACCTGTCTGAGATCTCACAGCAGAGAGTCAGGACGAGGGCTGATCTCCTGGTTCGCGGGGCCACGTCATTGCCACCAGGCCACACTCCTGTGGGGAAAACACCATTTATCAGTGTGGGATTCGTTTGGGTCAGCAAACTGGGCACTTTTGACCACCAGCTGGCATCTGAGTGGGCTCCGTGTTTAGAATTAGCCAGAGACTGATGCTGGAGTGGGTGGTTTTGTTTTTTGTTTTTTTAAGATTTTTTATTTATTTATGACAGATAGAGAGAGAGGCAGAGACACAGGCAGAGGGAGAAGCAGGCTCCATGCAGGGAGTCCGATGTGGGACTCGATCCTGGGACTCCAGGATCACGCCCTGGGCTGAAGGCAGACGCTAAACCACTGAGCCACCCGGGCTGCCCTGGAGTGGGTGGTTTGGGGGTGGGGGGGAAACAGCTTGAAAAGTTATTCTTCCGCCACATCCACCCACCTCCAAACTCCCTCGGTCACCTGCAGGATAACAAGGTGTGGGACCATAGCATCTCTCAAGTGGGCAACTCGGACAAAGTGCCCCAAAGATTCCACAGCGCCCAGGGCAGACTCTGCCCAATTCCCCTGCAATAGTCACTCGGGCAGGAAGCATGTTCAGGGAACTCCAGGCACCGCCCACATGCCCCTGGTCCTGGCGGCCTCCCACGGGCTCAGCCAGCAACCAGGGTGAGGACAAGTTAGCGACACCGTGGTCTGCAGCAGGTGGCGGGCAGGTACCTGACTCCTCATGTGACAGGGGCATCTCCCAGAATCCACAGGTGGCCCGCTCAGGAGCACTCACTGCGCTGCCCACACCCCCACCCTGTCTCAAGGCGCCCCTCCACCACTGGAACTTCTGGAATCCCCTCCCAAGTTCACTGCCACATGTAAAGCCTCAAATCCTCAACTCACAGTCGGCTTCTGGGGGCCCCGGGCGACTTGAACTGAGCTTCCTTCTATAGTCCTCCCGGCACTGTCTCCCTCCGATGGTGACTCTGGGTCTCATAGGACAAGGCAGACTTTTTCCCCCAGAGAAGCCCTTGACACATTTCACAACAGCTCCCAGGGACGCCCGGGTGGCTCAGAGGTAGAGCGGCCGCCTTCGGCTCAGGGCGTGATCCTGGAGACCCGACATCGAGTCCCACATCGTGCTCCCTGCGTGGAGCCTGCTTCTCCCTCTGCCTATGTCTCTGCCTCTCTCTCTGTGACTCTCTGTGTCTCTATGAATAAATAAATAAAATCTTAAAAAGAAAAAAAAAAAAACCAGCTGCCCCGGACCACTCTGCCTTCCATTCTTCCCTTGGTTTATAATGCTGTTCCCCAACAGCTGAAACCCCCTACACTGTTAACTGCATCTCCCACTGTGTATGAGAGCCCTGGGCCTGGTTTATATGCCCTAGAAGAGTATGCACTCCACAAGGACAGAATTCTTCTGTTCCTTAATTCCTTGAATTGCAAGCCATTAATGGGTGAATAAGACACAGCCTCCATTTCCCTGTGAATGCCACCCTCCTGGTTCCTCTCCAGAAGACCCACAGCAGTTCATTAATGTTTCTCTTAATTGGGGCCACCCAGAACTGAACCCAGATACTTCAGGTGTGCCTCTACAGTAGCAAGGAAGAGAGGCACCATACCTCCCTCATACTGTATACAATGTTTCTATGGATATGACCTAAGATCACATCCTGGGTTTGGAACCTATTTTTCCCTGTTAGGAAGAATAACACTAACAATAATAGCAGCATTAATAACAATAATATAAAATTCATATACATCACTATTATATGCCAGACCTTGTTCTCGCATCTAATTCAGTTAACTGCAGCGTGGCCACCTCTTACATGCTGCTGAACTCACTGGCTCCATCCTGTTTACCTGAGTAAACAGGGCCTGAGTGCTGCACATTACATTTTTCCATCTAATGTTTCCCCTAATGGGATGTAGCCACCTCCAGTCTCTCCCAATGGGTCAGCACCCTGAGCCCTCCCCCCACTGCCTGATAGCTGTGTGTTTGATCTGAATGTCCCATTCCATCTTGCAGGTCAGGGAGTAAATGTTCCCACATTAGCACCAAGGACAGGCTCTCACTCCCACCTCTAGGCCTACCACCCCTCCTCCCCTGCCACCCCCTCCACCCTCTGGCCTGGACCACCCCAGCCACTCACACCCACAACTTGTCCACTTCTCCCCATCCTGCCTCCAGCTTTGTGACCAACTCTCCAGTAACTGGATATCAAGCGTCAGGCTTGATAAAGTTCACTGACCTAACAAAATAGCTCAGGAGCCAAGACCTGGTCCTACAAAGCTTTACAGACATCCACCTGTTTAAACTTCGTAACAATAACTGTGCAGTGGGTACTATTGTTATCCCACTTTACAGAAGAGGAGCTGAGGCACAGAGAAAGTCGTTACCTCGTGGTCCGCACCCAGCAAGGCTGGAGCTGAGACGCGCACCCAGGCAGGCTGCCCAACCCGGCACTCAGCGCGGCTCCAAACTGCAGGCTGCCAGAGTCATTCATGGTCCTAGTTCTCGAGGGCTCTTATTAAATACATAAATAAAATACAGTGAGGCTACCCGTAGACCGAGGGTGAAAGGACATCATGAACCACAGGTCTGGTTTTGTTGGTTCTACTTGTTTTAAATCAAGGGTTTCTATTACTATAATTCTGGGTCCCTGAGGTCCATATTAACAATGTAACAAGGGAGGCCACATTCGAGTCTTTAGGAGCTCCCAGAGCACTTCACCCCTCAAGACAGAGTCTCACCCCTCGCCCACAACCCTGTGGGGAGAAAGTACTTCATCTTCATTTTACAGATCAGGAGACGGAGGCTCCCAGAGGCTGCACAATTTATCCATGTTCACACACCCCAGAAGAGGCAAGGCAGGGTTTGAACCCACAGCCCTGGCGTTCAGATTCCAAGACGCTGGACCTCTCTAGAGCCTCCTCTGACTCCTCGCTTCTGCCCAAGCCAGAAGGAGTCGTGGTAGAGGGAAGGGGAGGACAAGCATGTGCGGCATGTACCCAGCGCAGGAGTGTGGAACCAGCTCCACGGCAAGAAGGGGGGGAAGTCTGTCTCCATGGTTACGCGGGACCTGAACAAAACATCACACACAGATTCCCGTAGCCTTGAGCACCACCCCTCCGTCCTCCCGGCAGTATCGCCCGAGAGCCGATTGCTAGGCCTTCCAACCTGCCTGCCCGCTTCTGAGAGCCTTTCTTTTTCATTATTCCCATTATGAAACCTGGCACTTTATAACAGCTAAATGTTTCCTAATTATTTACAGGTTCACCTTCACAGCACCCCATGAGATGATGATCCCGCTGTGCATTTCTGTAATACTCTGCCCGCCTCCAAAAACTCAAATTGAGTTACCAAGATTATCTCATTGATCCTCCCACTTAAGGCTGTGTCGGATCCGTAGAAAGCAGTTAGCTTCACTTTCAGCTGACAGGCAGGGATACTGAGGCACAGATGGACGGAGACTGCTATCGAGGGTTTCACTGTAAACAAGCGTGTGGGCCCCAGGCGGCATTCTGGGTTCTTTTTTTTTTTTTTTCCAACCCAGAAAAGGGAGAGTAAATGAGTTTCTTCTCATGACCAATCTCAGTCACTGATGACAGCTATTGGTCAGTCGTGTCAAGAGGGATTCGGAGGTGGTGTCTGAGATTCGTATGAAAAAGTAATATGATCAATTAAGGATGTCGACCATGGGTGAGGAAGCAGGCTGCTGGCACTCGACTATGACAACAGTACGTGTCCCTGGGAAGATTTTGTGTTAACTGTCAGCCAGGAGCGATTCTGTCCCCCAGAGGACATGTGACAATGCTTGGAGACATTTTGATGGTCATTTTGGCCCACTGAGGTGGGTGCTAATGGCACAGAGGCTTCTAAACACCCTACAATGCACAGGACAGACCCCCCCCCCAACAACAAAGAAAGAGCCAATCTAAAAGGTCAACCGTGCCAATGTTGACAAACCCTCCGTAGGACACACCCACACATCCACACTCACACTCACACAATAGTTTGGACTTCTGTCCTTGGTCCTCAGCAGGTCAAATGTCAACATGAGTATTTATACCCCAATATGCCCCAAAACAAAATTCTTGACTTTCCCCCTTGAACCTGTTCTTCCCTATTTTTCTCTGTCTCTCAGCAAATGGGACCACCCACCAGTCTCTCAGATCAAAACCCCAGGGGTCACCCCTGACTCTTCTTCCTCCTCTGCTGGCCTCCTCATCAAGTCCTTTTGCTTCTTCCTGCAAAACAGTTCCCAAGCCCACCCCCACCTCCACCCCCACCACCTCCTTCCCCATATCTACTTCTTCTAGCTCAATCTATCTTGTGTGGATCACTACAATCAGCTTCTAACTTGACCCCCAGTCATATCTACCTCTTTTTCATCCCCTGCTCCCACTTCAGGGTCTGCACACTTGCTGTTCCCTCTGCCTGACACGCTTTTCCCATATCTTCACTGGGAGCCTCCTTTTTAACAGTCGGTTCTCAGGGAAAACATTGGCTCCCCAGAAAGTCCTGTCTCCCCGACCCTCTTTTCACTGTATTTCTCACTCTCTGAAACCACCTTATTTATTTATTTGTTGCCTTGCCACTCTCCTCCTTAAAAAGGAATCAAAAGTTGATGAGTAAAGATTTTGTCTTTTTCGTCAGTGATACCTTACTACCAAAAACTAGCCCCCAAAAACAAGAACAAAAAATAAATAAATACTTGGCATAGAGTATGCATTCAAAAAAAAAAACTTCCTAAGGAATGAATGAATTAATGAAATTTCAAGGATATGGCTTTCCATCAAAGAAAAAGAACAAACCCCTTCTGTTGAGTAGGACCCAGGAGATGGAGACCGCCTTCCAGCCCCTAGAACCGAGAACCTTCCCTCCACTAAGCTCTGTTCCTCTGGACATGTGGGCAATGGGCGACTTGCTGGCAGCTCCCCCCATTCTCAGCAGTGCTGATTGGACTCCCAGCATCTCTTAGAGCCATTTAAAAGCTAACAGAGTTCTCTTTTCCCCATCCTAGACCACCTCCCTGCAACCCAAGAGCTTCATCCAGACCTGAAAGTAGCAAACATACACATGCACCCTGATGCTGGGCCCTGTGGATGAGACCTCATCTGTATGTTGCACCTTCTCAAGATCACAAGATGTTTTGTGCTTTTATGGCCATTTTACTGATGGGTAAAATGAGGTACTGCTAGTTTATGTCATTTAGTCAATATCACACAGAGCTGGCCCGGAGGAATTCTTCCCAGGACAGAGACCCAGTGCTAAACATCTTTTATCTATTCCTATTAGGATAAAGCACCTGATAAAATTTTAATGTATATCCAAAGCTTAGGGGGTAGTCATGTAATAAAGGAGCAAATGAGTGAATCAAAGGGTCACGATGCCAACTTATATTTTCTTGATTCTAAATCCAGTGGCGATGTCTACCACACTTTCCCCTCCTCCTTCACAAAATCTATGCCCATCAGAGGATGTGGGGCTTCTAGATTAGGACTGGTGGCATGCCAGGGACGCATGATTTGCCCTCTCTTATCTTTCAACCAAAATGTCAAGGAAACACACCAAGTAGTGAAATGCTACAAGGGGAGCTACAAATGGGGTCTATCAGCAATGATCTCTACCAAACCAAAAAGGAATTTCCATGAATCCACTTATCTTTGCAGGCAAGGAAGAAGATACCTGAAGGGCCCTACCACCCTAAGTCTGTGACATCCCTGCATGTGGTAGAAGCAGTGTCCAACCTCTGTAGCACATGAACCACTTTCTATGGAGACCAAGACCATTCACCCCCAGCTTGCATCCAGCATCTGCGATTCCCAGTGAGGGCACATGGCCAAGAGCCTGAGCGGGCAGGCAACAGTGCATCGCATCTTGTGTTGCAAAGAAAACTGGGCAAAGACGGGGAAAAACATAGGAAGCGTGCACCTTGGAAAGCGTAGTTTCACATCACCCATTTCTGTTAAGGAAAGTAATTCCTCCTTGCCATATTCAAGGCTCACCAAAAGGTGAGCAAAGGAGGTTTAACCTCTAGCTTGTAGAGTCACAAAATATTTTTTTAAATCCCCCAAAACAGAAATCAGCTTAGCAATAAAAATGCCAGCCATCAGGACCAGTTAAGATCTTAAGACAGAGGATGCCTGTGTGATCAGTGGTTGAGTGTCTGTCTTCAGCTCAGGGCGTGATCCTGGGGTCTGAGGATCGAGTCCCACATTGAGCTCCCTGCGAAGAGCCTGCTTCTCCCTCTGCCTATGTCTCTGCCTCTCTCTGCGTGTGTCTCTTGTGAATAAATAAATAAAATCTTCAAATAAAAATTAAAAATTAGAATAGGGGATTCCTGGGTGGCTCAGCAGTTTAGCACTGCCTTCAGCCCAAGGCATGATCCTGGAGTCCCGGGATTAAGTCCCGCATCGGGCTCCTTGGATGGAGCCTGCTTCTTCCTCTGCCTGTGTCTCTGCCTCTGTGTGTGTGTGTATGTGTGTGTGTGTGTGTGTGTGTGTTTCATGAATAAATAAATAAAATATTTTTTAAAAAATAAAAATAAAGAACTTAAGACGGGTGAACAGGAACCTAACAGCAGCCAGGTGTAAGTTAGAAAGATCAAAGAGGAAAAAAAAATTTTTTTTAATAAAAAAAAAAAAAAAAGAGGACCTGCTCTATTATGAGCAAATACTACGCCTGGAGAGACCTGTGAGACCATACTCAAAATAAGGAAACACATGGAAAATAGTCACCCAGAGGGCGCTGGGAGGACAATTCTACACTCTAAAAAGGGGAAGGATATACTCAAGATAGAAAAGAGAAGTACCTCTTTGAAGCACCCTCATTAAAGGAAGCACAGATAACTCATGAAAGCATTTGTTTGCGTCTCTGAGAAAATATAAACTCTAAATTCTATAACCAAGCTTGGCAGATTGGAGGCTAAGACAACAGATTTCATTGAGAAGAGCT
Organism: Canis lupus baileyi; assembly: GCF_048164855.1. Classification (NCBI taxonomy): domain Eukaryota; kingdom Metazoa; phylum Chordata; class Mammalia; order Carnivora; family Canidae; genus Canis; species Canis lupus. The sequence goes on from NC_132845.1 coordinate 58,924,596, forward strand.
GTCTGGAAGGCAGTCCAAGTGAAAGAGGAGCCACAGAGGACAGGAATTACTGTAAGGTACCACAGATACAAAGGCAGGGTCACCCACTGGAAGGAATGAAGGGTGAAATGAACCCTGCAGAAACCTAAACCAGCAATGCAGAGTGTTAGTAACACTGAACCCAAGACACTTCAACCTCTGCCTTAGAGAAGATATTTTGACGTGACTTAGGGATATAATGAGACCCAGTTCAAGAGGTGGAAAGGGTCTTTCTTTCATGTCTCTGCTCCTCTGAGCTGCAGTTGAAACTAGGTCCTCAAGCCTCCTCTTGCTTTGGTGGAGACACCACACTTCCCACCCTTAGAAGTCCAAGCAAAACCATGTTGGAGTACAGGGGACAGAAAGCAAGGCACCATCACGGCTAGTCTAGGAGAGTCTCACCTTGGTCACTAGAGTAGAAAAGTATGAAGGACATGGGGATGGAGGCCTCTCTCCCAAACTTCCAGAGAGGCCAGAAGCTGGAGAACAAAGTTTCTAAACTATTTTGGAATGCAAAAGAATGAGACAACACAGGGCTTCCAGTTTCTGGTCCAGCATATAAGGAGCCTGCAAGTCACTGATCTGTCCTAACCAGAACTCAAAAGTGGAACAAGCAACATAATCAACAACTCTTATTTTTCCCTAAGAGAAGTGAGGTCACAGGACAAACTGTTCCCTCAAAGTTGGAAAGACAGATGGATACAGAGAATTACAACCTACCAGAGTAGAAACCACCATGGGAATCAGCCCCAGAGTAGGAAATCTGGAACTGTAACTGACAGGTTGCCAGAGGCTCAGTGTGGATAAGTCTGAGAGATGAAAACTCCAGGGGAACCCAATCATCAGGGTCCACACACTTTTGTGAGTTTCACCTCCAGAAGGTCTACCAGGTCCTCACAATGAATATCAGATAAAGATCCTCTCATGCTTCCAGCAGGGGAGCAGGAAAGGAACTATTCTGAAATATGCCAGAGTGTTCTGTTCTTAACAAGGTCTGCCCTCCAGAAAACCTAGTTAACCAAACCCTAACCTACTGGGGTATTATTGGAGCCTACCTGACCTGGGGGAAGACAAACACCCAAGCCCAGGCCACTCTAGGCCTGTTTACAGCAGTTCCTTAGACCCAGTACATCACATTCAGCCATCAGGACAATTATCACAAGGCATACTCCAAGGCAAAACAAAACAAACAAACAAACAAAAAACCCATAATCTGAAGAGACAGAGCAAGCATCAGAACCAGATTCAGAAATGGCAATGCTGTTGGGACTATGAGACCAGGAACTGAAAACAACTATCATTAACGTGTTAAGGGCTTTCATGGACAAAGTAGACAGCATGAAAGAACATATGGGCAACACAAAATGGAAAACTAACAAAGAACCAAAAAGAAATACCAAAGATCGAGAACACTGTGACGGAAATAAGGAATGTCTTTGACAAGCTGATGGACGAACTGGACACAGCTGAGGAGAGTCTCTAAGCTTGAGGATATCTCAATAGAAATCTCCAAAATTGAAAAGCAAAGAGGAAAGAAAAGGAAAAAAATTGAACAGAACATCCCAGGACTGTGGGACAATGATAAAAGGTATAACATATGTGTGATGGGAATACCAGAAGAAGAAGGAAAAAGAGAGAGAGAGAGAAAGGAACAGAAAAATATTTGAAACAATAATGACTCCCAAATTAATGTCAGACATCAAACCACAGATCTGGGAAGCTCTTAGAACATCAACCAGGCTAAATTCCTAAAGAATGAGACAAAGAGAACATCAAAATTATGAGAGAGAAAATAAGAGCCTTAGAGGTCAGAAAACAGAAACCAAACACATAAATAAGTGGTGTTCAAGAAACACCAAGAAAAGCTTGGAACAAGTGGAAAGGTAGAAATAATTGAGAAAGTGATACAGTCAAACTTCCTTGAGCTAATCTCAACAGGTACACAGCTAATTTTAAAAATCAACATTTCTAAATTCCATGAAAATTTCTCTATATTGAGGAAAAATAAGGAAAAATTACACAAGAATTCAAAGGGGGAAAGGTTTCCTACAAAGGAAAAATTTGTCTGACTTTAGACATCTTTTCTCCAACATTAGATGCCAGAAACCAGAGTTAAGCCCACAGAATGTTGAGGGAAAAGATTTAAACCTGTGGATTCTATACCCAGCCATGCTATCATTCATATCCAAAGACCAAGGAAAGCTATTCTTAGTGTTTGTTTGTTTGCTCGCTTGCTTGCTTCTTTGTTTCAAGAGTTAAGAAGTAGATCATGTGCACTGAGGACAAAACCCACACCTACATGCCCATAAAGCCCCAATCTTGTTTCTGCTGCCTCTCCCACTTCCTGGCTCACTATACTCCAGCCACACCCATCTTCCTTCTTCCCACTCACCAATCTGTCCCTACACAGAGCCTTTGCACATGCCATTTCCTCTACCTGCCCATGAAACTCTTCCTCTCACTCTTCAAGTCTTAATTAAATCTCCCTCCTCAGAGGGGGTAGGTTTCCTCCCTTGTGTATTATTCACACGCACACACTCACATATGAGTGTACACACACATGCATATACACATACAACTAGAAGTTCCATGAGGGCAGGAACCTACCCTGTCATCCTCTTCAAAATTCTATCCCAGCATCTAGCATGGGACCCGGAACACCACTGGTGACTGTCATACCTCACATTCAACTCCAAATAACATATGAACAAAAACGGAGGGAAAGTAAACTAAAGGAACCTGCAATTAGCATTGAAACCAGCTAAGCAAAGGATCACTCTGCAACTGTTGTTACAAATATGAGTAAAAAGCAGAATTTTAAAAATGCACTAGATGCTGTATCACTCTGCATAGTTACCAGAGAAATAGAAGCCCAAGAACTACAAACATTATTAACAATAGTGTGTATATATTTTTAAATTATTAGTAGAGAAAAAGGAAACAAAACCTAATCCATATAGTAAAAGATAAAACAAAGAAAATGTGTAAAGAAAAAGGACTACAAAATTGGAAGCATTCAACAAAAAAAAAAAAAAAAAGAGAGAGAGAGAAATGACATCAAATGTATTTATAAGTCCTGTTTGGTTAAGATGTTCCAGTTGTACCAAAGACAGAATCTAACCATAGTGCTCTTGCCAAATATGCACCTAACAGAAAGACATGGAAAGTTAAAATGAAAAGGCTAGAAAGAGACATATCAAAGGGACACAAACAAAACAAAGCTGAGATAGAAATATTAAAATATGAAAAAAATAGAATCCAAAGCAAAAAGCATTCACTGGGGGAAAATAGTCATTTTATCTTGACAAAAGATAAAATCCACAATTTCACAATGAAAATATAACTGTCATGAATTGTTTTGTGATGAATAACATAGATTCAGACTTTATAAAAAACAAAAACTATCAGAGACACAAGTAAAAATGGAAAGAATTCTATGGAAGGGAAAGATTTTGACCTACTTCAGCTTTTGGCAGATCAAGAAAGCAGAGAAATAAACAAGAAAGTCCTTGAAAAATGTTATCTATAAAGCTGCTTTACCCTACACACAGGGAATGTCCCTGCTTTTTCAGGGACATTCACCAAGATACATACCAAAAAAAATTTTTTTAATTATGAAGCAGAAAGTTCACAGGCTACTTTCCCTATCATTCAGTAAAACTAGAAACTGATGCCAAACATTTTAGCAGATAAGACAAAGTACTGGGAAATGTCTAATGCTCTACTAAATTATTCTTGGATTAATGAGAAATCAAACTGAAATTTCAGAACTATTAGATCCAAAATTGTAATTTCAGAATTTTTAAAAAATCATTTCAGAGAAAGCACTGCATTTTGAAACTCACAAGACAGGGCCAAAGTAAGGGTCAGAGGCAAACTCATAGCATTAAATGCATTCCTTTTTTAAAAAACTAAGGAAACAAAGTTTTCAATTCAAATACTTGAAAATGCTAATAAAGCAAACCTCAAAAAAACCAAGCCAAAGGAAAACAGGCCGTATTCGAAAATTTAAACAAACAGAATTGATAAATATAGAACTGATTCTTAAGAACAGGCTGAGGGGGAGGGGGATGAAAGAAGGGAAGGACCATAAAACAGCTTGGCAAGACCTGGGCTGAAAAATAAGGAGGGGAAGCTAGAACAAATTATCAGGACCTCCATCATGAGGATGCAACATCTCAGCCCAGGTCCTGTGTAAGGATTTCAAGCCAGTCCACATTTTCTGGAGGGTTTGAAAAGCAATGTTCACCAGGGCTCCTATCACACTTGGCAGACTCCAGCAAGAAAAATAAGAGAAAGAAAGAAAACTCAAATCCACAAGATGAGGAGTACAAAAAGAAAACTAATTAAAGAGATTTTTCCTTTTAATCCTAGGAAAATACTGTACTAAATTTTGTGCCGGTCAGTTCAAAAATCTCAATGAATAAATTATTTTCCGAGAAAACACAACTCACGGATAATTGACTCTGTAGGTAGAAAACCAAAGCGATCCACCACTAAGGATGGGCTTACTTAGCCTGGAATACTCCTCACCTCGGAATGCTGCCTTCCTCAGCTCATTCAGGTCTCACTTCAAATGGCATCCTTTTCAAGGAAGCTTCCATGACACCTTATCAAAAACTCCGACATTGAGTGCCACTTCATGACCCTGTTTCACAGCACTTATGTCTCTATGCAATCACTGGATTATCTATCATTATTTTATTAACTTATTTATTCTCTCTCTCCCCCCCCCCCCACTGCAATGTGAGCTCCTTGAGAACAGGGATCTTGTTCATCAAATTCACCAAGTATTCTGGTGCCTAGCAGATATGTGCTTGGTAAATGGGTTGAATGAATGAGTTAATAAATAAGTAAATGAAGACCAAAGAAAACAAGACAGCTTCCAGAAAATCCTTCCAAATAATCAAAGGAGGGGACGCCTGGGTGGCTCAGTGGTTGAGTGTCTGCCTTTGGGTCAGGGTGTGATCCCGGGGTCCTGGGATTAAGTCCTGCATCGGGCTCCCCGCAGGGAGCCTACTTCTCCCTCTGCCTATGTGTCGGCCTCTCTTGTGTGTCTCTCATGAATAAATAAATAAAATCTTTTAAAAATAAAAAGACTAAAAATAAAATAAAACAAACAAATACTCAAAGAAGAATAAATCTTTGAAGATGAGAATAACTATCCTAGAAAATACTTGAAGTTCCAGAACAACGTGGCTGGCAGGTAAGGGTTCATATATGGAAAAATGGGCACAGGTCTCCAAATTCTACTCCACCATCTTTAGCAGGAAAATGAAAAGCAAGCTTGAAAAGTCACAGAGATGTGTCGGGCTTGTGCAACCAAGAACACATGTGGCATCAGCAAGTCAGCCTTCACTTCCCGTCAGCCTTCATTCCTGTAGGCTGATTGTTTCCCCGACTCCCTGTGTCCTGGAGTCATTCTGGCCTGAATCTAGTGCCACATGAGCCAGGATCACCAATAAACCCATTCTCCATGGTCTATCCTGCCTACGATGTCAGATCTGTGAAGACAAGGCCTTGTTTTGTTCACCACCAAATCCACAGTGGCCTTAGTAGGGGCTCAATAAATCTCAGTAAAATGCACAAATGTATACACAATTTCTTGCTGTCTATCTTCCTGCTCTAGAATGCAAGCTCCATGAGACTAAAAACTTCCTCTGCCTTGTTACCTGCTAACATCCCTGCACTTCTAGACAAAACCTAGCATACAGTAGGCACTCACAAAAATCAATGAAAGAATGATTAAGAATCTCAAAGGCTTGGGGCACCTGGGTGGCTCGGTTGGTTAAGCATCTGCCTTTGGCTCAGGTCATGATCTCAGGGTCTTGGGATGGAGCCCCAGGTCAGGCCCCCTGCTCAGCAGGGAGTCTGCTTCTCCTGCTCCCTCTGCCCCCACACACACACTCATTCTCTCTCTCTCTCTCTCTAGTAAATAAAATCTTTAAAAAATCTCAAGACTTCCCATCAGAGTAATTCCAACTGTTCACTTCCTACCCATCCCAGGAAATGTGGCTTTTTGAGGGGCAGAGAAGGGTTATTTTTAAATAACCACCCTTCTGACAAATTGAGCAGAAGTCATGAAACCGAAGGTCAAGGTCTGCAGATCTTTAAGGGATAATCAAGGACCAGGAACTAGAAGCCAGGGCCACAGGGAAGCAGTCTGGGTCCTAGCACCAGCTCTGCAAGTGACCGAGGGATGGTTTCAAGGAGGTCTTTTCCCTACAGAGACTGAGTGTCCTTGTCCATAAAACAGAGTCGACATAGATCGTGATTCTCAGAGCACGGGCTGCTTATCACTGGGGCATTTGAGGTCAATGAATGTCTGGGAGAAGTGCTGCGGAGAAAAAAAAAATTAAGCTCAGTGGTGGAAGAGGGTGTGCTGAGAGTGGGGGTCACAGATTTAAACACAGTGACCAGGGAAGACCTCACACAACAGGGGACATTTTATTAGTGAGAGGTTGGGAATCTGGGAAAGACTGTTGGGCTGAGAAAACTGCAAGTGCAAAGGCTCTGAGGCAGAAGGATGCCTGGGAGTGTTTGCATAAAAGCCCAGCAGAAGAAGCTAGGATGTAGTGGGTCAACAGGGACAACTTAGGTCAGGTTCTGCGGCCACTGACAGGACCACTTCAGCTTTTCCCAAGTGAGATGAGGCTCCTGGAAGGACATCATCCAATGTGTACAGGATCCCTCAGCAGACTGTGGGGGGACAAGGGGAGGCAGGAAGACCAGTGACGGGAGTGCTGGAGTCGTCCAGGCAAGAGATGGTGCTGGCTCAGCCATGGTAGCAGAGAGAAGGCAAGAAATGGTTGGACTCTGGATGTGTTTTTAAAAGAAGCCAATAGGGGGGATCCCTGTGTGGCTCAGCGGTTTAGCACCCGCCTTTGGCCCAGGGCGTGATCCTGGAGACCCGGGATCAAGTCCCACGTCGGGCTCCCTGCATGGAGCCTGCTTCTCCCTCTCTGTGTCTCTGCCTCTCTCTCTCTCTCTCTCTCCCTCTCCCTCTCATGAATAAATAAATAATCTTAGAAAAAAAGAAAGAAGCCAATAGGATTTGCTGATGGACTGAATGGTGTGTATGTGTGTGTGTGTCCTTTGTCATTTGTTGAGATGGGGCTGAGAGGGGCAGGGTGTGGGTGTGGCGGCCAGCCCCACAGTCACCAATCTTCCCAGCTCCCTGCTTCCTAGGCCCCTGGTAGGGCTGCCATCCTCCAGCCCCTGAGGATGTTAGATGTGATCATGGGATTTGCTCTGGCCAATGGCAGGTGCCACCTGTAGGCAAAACTCATCCCCGTCTCTGGCCATACAGCCATGGAAGCCTAGAGATGGAACCTCTTTTATCCAGGTCCCTGATGAGGACAGCATGAAACACAGTCCCCACGGTTGTCTGAACCTTCCCAGATTTGCAAGTGGTGACGGCAGCACGACTCAGCCTGTCCCAGCTGATGAGGGTGGGAAGGCAAGCAGTTAGTTTGGGCTTTGTTCATTCCCTTCAACTGAGTGATGACTCGAGACTTGTGTCCACCCCACCCCACTGTGCTCCAAGGAGGGTCTCCCTCCCTCCATGCTTCTTCCAGAACCACCCAGAAGAGCTCTGACGAGGCTGGGGGGGGGGGGAGGTGCCACATGGGACAAGGCTGGCAGCCAAGAGCACAGGGGGTACAGACAGAATCAAGGAGATAAGCCTCCTTCCCCCTTTTCTGGAACTGGACCCTCTGACAGAGAACACAGGGTAGAGAGAGGCCCGGAGAGAAGGGAGGACAAATGGACACAGACGGAGGGGAGGGGAGGATCCACAAGTGTGTCCCAGAGGCGACAGGGCGCAGATCCAGTTGGCTTGCGGAGAAGCTGCCTCCCACATGCTGAGTTTCCTAGATGGTGAATGATGGATAAAAATAACTGGGGACAGTTTGGAGAGGCGCAGTGAGCTGGGATGAGTGGAAGCCCCCCAATAGGGCATGGATGGAAGGAGGAGGAAGACTGCGTGAGGGAGGGTCTGGCCAGGCTGTCCTGCATCCCCCACATGCCCAGGGCCAAGGGAGGAAGGCCTGGAAGAGCCACAGACTCCTGTGCTCCTGGAAGAGAGCAGAGAAGGGGCCATATGTGCCCCTCCTGGCTCCCGGGGCTACCTCAGGCTCCCCTCTGCCCCTCTCCTCCAGCAACTCAGGCCGCTCCCTCCACATACATGTGCATGTGTGCACACATGTGCCTGTGCGTGTGTGCATGTGTGCGTGTGCATGTATGCGGTGTGCACGTCTCTTGTCTGTGTATGCCTGCATGTCCATTGTGTCTCTGCGTGGGTGTCTACGTCTGTGTCTCTCTCCCTCATGTCCCTCCCTCCCCCTACACTGACCTCCCCTCCCCACCCTGGTCCAGGTGTCACCTCAGACCCAGTCCCTGGCAGGCTGGGACATAGGACAAGGCTCCTGCAGCTACCGGCCGTCCCCTCAGCTCTGCTCCCTGAAGCTGGAGCACAGAGGCGACCCTGGAGTCCCCACCAGTGGGGAGGCGGGCAGGCCCTGCACCCTACAACCACGCTCTCCAAACAGCTTGGGCAGCCTGCGCCCAGGCCACCTTCCACACCTCGCCAACATTACCAGCCAACCATAGAGTTCAGTTCCCTCGTATAGGTTTTTGGAGCTGAGGGACTGCTTGGGGGCAGAGAGTCTGGCCTTCCATTCGGAGTAGGTATCAACCAGGAACCCTGGAAGGAGCCAGTCCAAAAGCTTGGTACCACAATGAACCCCACTTTTCAGATACAGAAACTGAGGACCACGTTTCCCCTGAAAACTCGGAAGGGGAAAAACACCTGCTTGCTCTGTTCTAAACCACTGTCTCCACTAGTGTCCCCACCCAAACCGCATCCTCCTTGGGCTCTCTGAGATCCCTGGGACAGGCTTGTCTCCCCACAAGCCAGGACTGTCTGACCTTGCCCTGTTGTGTCCACTCCCCCTGACACCACATGACTGGCCCTTCTGGGAGCCCTCAATGGTTCCTTGTGGTCTGAGCATTTCCGAGGCAATATGCACATTCCCAGGACCAGGGGCACTGGGCATCAGCTCTCCAAGGCCAAGGGATTTTGCCCCTTCCTAAGGACCGCTGTGCCCCGCTCCTGGGACACCACAGTGAGAAGCAGCTGAACGTGGTCTCTGCTCTGCTCTAAGGTGCTCACTTTAGCACGAGAGACACAAATCATAAAGTGGCGTGCAAATAAGTAAGATGGTCATTTTAGCGAGCCAGACGTGTGGTGAAGACAAGAAGCCTCTGGAGGAGACAGGAGCTAGGGCTGGTGGTTGGCAAGAGTCTGCCGGCAGAGCAGAGACCTAGACACACAGGAAGGGAGTTCGGGGCAGGGCACTGGCAAGAGCAAACACCCCAGAGTGGGACACCAGCTTGGAGCACTCAGAACTGCAGGGCGGCCAGCCGGTCAGAGCGGGGTGAGAGGAAGATGGTTCCAGAAGACAAGAGAGCAGGAGGAGGCAGGTGGAGCCAGCGGGCAAGGGTGCTGCCGGGGGGCCGGCCCCACCCCACACTCTGCAGAAGCCAGCGCCAGGCCTGCCCACTGCCTCATTCATTGCCAGATGCAAAATGACAGGGCTGGCTCAGACGCTCGTGCCCACAACTGCTGCGTCTCCAAAACCCCTGGGGAGCTGGTTAGAAATACAGATTCCTGGGCCTCGCCCCAGACCAACCAAGCAAAAAGTCCAAGGGCAAGACCCTGGGGACCTGCACTTTAACCAGTTCTCTAGATGAATCAGGGGCATCAGCCAAGTTAGGGAGACACCAGGTGTGTCAGGGATAGCCTGATGCAGTCTCCAGGGACAGGTCTCAGGACACTGTAGGCCACAGGTATGTTTAGGGGGGATGCCTTTCTCTGTGACACAGGTACGTGGTTTCGCACCAGCGTCATAGAGCCCCAGAGCACCAGATGGTGTAGAACCTCTGGCCTCCAGCACAGCTGCAGTGTCTTGGCTAAAAGAAGGAGGCCAGGGCTGACGGAATGGCCACAAACTCCTTGGGTTCCCAGATGTGCCCCTGCTGCGTAAGGAGGGGGCATCTCTGTTCCCACCCGACCAGCATCTACTGTCCCTTCTATTAGGACCAGCCCTGGAGTCTGAGGGATGCCTGTGATACAGTGATTGCTATAATTCCCCCAACTCTTTCACCCTTCCATGTTTCCATGCCCTTGGCCCCCGTGACTCCACAGCATCCCCCACATGCCCACGCTGGGCTCGGCCACGTGACATGCTTTGGCCAATGGGATGTAAGTAAATGCGATGCATGCAGAGGCTGGAAGAGCACTTGCACGGTGCAGCTTGCTTCAGCCGTCACGTCTCTGCCACCACCATGAGAACAGGCCCAGGTTAGCCTGTTGGAGGATAAGAGGCCCAGGTGCCAACATCATCCCAGCCCACAGCCAGTGACCACCGCACGTGAGTGAGCCCAACCCAGCCCAACCTAAATCGCTGAGCCACAGACTCAAACTGAGTAAATGCCTGCAGTTCGATGCCACTGAGGCTTGGCCGTCGTTGTTACCCAGTGTTGCGCAGCGAGAGCTAACTGCTACACTCCTCTCACTCTCAGACCATGCGGTTCAGGCAGAGCTGTCTTCATCTCCCACCCCAGGAGCATGACCAGGTGACTGAGGGTACATGTGAATGAGGCCCGGCCAACCCACACAGCTCACTCCCTTGGGCCACACTGATTGGGTCAGGGGTGAGGACATAATCCAGTGGATCCTCTGAGAACCAGTTCTGGACTTTTGTTTGGACCTTGAGAAGGAAGACCTCACTTATCCACTGGAGTTCCTGGAAGGACAGGAGGTGAGCTCAAAGCTTCCAGGGATGGCCACAGGGGGAGAGTCCACTTGAGAAAGAAGCTAACCCAGAGGAAGGCAGAGCCAAGTGCTGGAAGGACTCAGATTCCCAACAACCCTGCTGGATCCAGCCATGCCACACACCCAAACTCTTCCCATGAGACTATTAAGAGACACCACAAGGGTGCCCGGCAGCTCAGTCAGTGGAGCGTGCGACTCTTGATCTGAGAGCTGTGAGTTTGAGCCCTATGCTGGGTGTGGAGATTACTTTTTAAAAAGGGAGGGGGACACCTGGATGGCTCAGTTGGTGAAGCGTCCAACTCTTGATTTTGGCTCAGGTCATGATCGCAGAGATTGAGCCCTGCATCGGGCTGGAGCTCAGCACGGAGTCTGCTGGTCTCCCTGCCTCTGCCTCTCCCCCCATTTGAGCTCTCTCTCCCTCTCGCGCTCAAACAAATGAATAAATAAATTATCTTTTAAAACTCAGTATCTGCCCAAGTGCCATCTGTTCCCCTGATCCCCAGTTCCGGTCCTCTGTCCCCACAGGACCGGCTGTGTGATCCCACACCCCCCTCCCAGAACACGGCAGATGGCACCAGCCTCGGCCCCCGGCCCCACGCCGTCACATCAGATTCTCTCAAGACCATGAACCAACAGACATGGGATCGAATCCTGTTACCAGCGGAGCTCTGCTCTAGAAATTGCAAACTAGCAAGAGGAGGTTTTGCTCACCCCTCAGAAGGGTTTGCTTTTGGCCCACAGGGCAGGCTTATTTTTAATTGAATCAGTTCTTGAATTTTACACAAGCAAGAGATTTCTTATAAACACCTGGAGTTTTGACAAAATGGACAAGTGGGCCCCCTGTGGGCCTCCACCCTGCAATGAGGATGGTCATCTGGGGCTCGGCAGCTGCCCCTTTGGCTGAGGTACATGTCTCCAGGTCCCCACAGCCCCCGCCACGCCCTCTATGACACTCTCTTGTTGTTCCGGGCTGGCCCTTGTAGGGTTTTAGTTGGCAGGAGGGCCCATCGATTCGGAGCTGCAGGAGCCTGGGTGGCCTTGGCTTTGAGCTGCGGGGCCTGGAGATGGCCTCTCCGCCTGGATGCTGTGGGGCACAGCAGCCTCTCTGAAACACGCCTTTTTCCAGACTGGGACTTAAGTCCACTTCTGTCACTTTGGACCATCACAGTCCTGCAGGCAACACAGAAGCCCAAGGTCATAGATGGTTCCGAGCCTGGTGCCCTAGAATTTAAACAGGGGTGATGACTATTCTGAACCCCTCCAGCTCCCCACAGGGTCCCATGGAGCACTGCTTCTCAGGAGCAGAATAGAAGAGGGGGAGCAAAGAAAGAACGAATGACAAGCCCATGGGAATGACGGGCATGGAGCACAGAGCCCGGGCCTCTCACTGTACCCAGAAGTCCAGAGAAGTTCTAGAATCCTAAATGCATTCAACACAGTCCGTGCACCCTTACTAAGGGCAGATGAGCTCATCTAGGTCCCAGAATGTGGCATCCTGTGAAATGGACCAAGTCCTGCCCCCACGGAGCTGGCATGTGGGAAGGGGAGAGATTATAATAAACAAAATCAATGAGGACAATATGTAGTCAGTAAGACAACAATTACAGCCATGGGGGGAGAAGGTGGGAGACCAGTGCTGGGGAGCGGGAGTGAGGTCACTGATTGAGAGCCAGTGCTCAGGGAAGGCCTCTGGGAAACAGGACATTTGAGCCCAGACCTGCCTGGGAGAAGAGACCCCAGATAGCAGGAACAGCAAGTACAAAGGCCCAGGGGCAGGAGGGCATTGCCCTGTTCCAGGACCAGCAAGGAGACCCCTGAGGCTAGCGTGGAGTGAAGGGGGTGGGGTCAGAGAGGCAATGTGGGTACATCACAGCAGGCCCCAGGCCCCATAAGTGGGTAGCCCTGAATTTAAGTGAGGCCACGCAGAGTGGAGGGAGGCGATCTCACTTGAGCTAGAAGGCAGACCATGGAGGCCAAGGGCAGAAGCAGGGAGCCCAGGGAGGCGCCACTGTCCTAGTCCAGGGGCTGGGCACTGGGGCACAGGCCAGGGCAGAGCCGTAGGTCCTGGAGGACTCCAAGGCTTGGGGCCTGAGCCCCTGGAAGGGGGCAGATGGTGTTCCCATGAGGGGGAGGCCACAGGCATAGGCCGGTGCCTCTCCCGTGGGATCCCAGGCCCAGTGTTCACAGACCTGCCAGGCTTTTGAGGAAGGCCATAAATCCAGATGTTTCCGTGCAGTGTCTCAATTTGCAAATGTTGGTGACCCACTCCAAGACTGTAAACACTGTAAGGCCAAACAAAACAGATGGACAATTCGGAGCGGACCCCCAGGCCACAGGGTCAGTCACAGCCAGTGCCATCACCGAGGGTTTGCTATGCGCCCACAGAGCACCCGCACCATCACCTTTAACTCCAGCCAGGCTAGTGGGGCAGCTGTTATCATCCCTATGTCCCAGCCAGTCTATGGGGCAGCTGTTATCATCCCTGTGTCCCAGCCAAGGGAACTGAGGCCCAGAGAGGATAAGCTCCTCAACCAAGGCCACACAGCAGGCTAGTGGTGTTTGGGAGGGCTGGGGCCTGGGCTGTCTGTCCCTGAAGCCTGTCATCATGGGGTGCTCTGCTGCCTCCATCAGCCAGACCAAAAACAAACAAAATCTTCATTCTACAGGTAAGTAAAGAAAAGGCCCGAGAGAAGGAGTAGGACTTAGCCAGAGTCACTTGGCAAGCTGGCGGCAGAGCCTGGCCTCGAACCTGGAGCTCATGACTCCCGGCGCACAGCTCCCCTCTATTGGAGGAGCCCAGGGTGCCTGAACGAATTGGGTTGGTGGGGGTGTGGTGCAGCATAGCAGGCAAGAGCCGGGTTCTAGAACCTTCTGCCACTTAGTAGCTGTGTGACCTTGAGCAAGTCAGTTTATCTCTCTGTGCCCCAGAAAGCAGGTGTCACCATGGCACTTGGCTGCCATAGACGCGTTCCTGAAGTGGAAGGAAACAACGCTGGTCTTGGACTTAGAGCCATGCCTTTCAAAGTCCGAGTCTTCACCCACCGGGCGATCCCAACACAAAGCCCATCCGATATTACACCAACACACTCCCAACACTAGAACCTTCCTGGGCGGGGACATCAGACCGGTCCTCACCCTGGTGAAAAAGGTTTATCGGCATAATTTAAGGGAACAAGCAGAAGAGGTAAATTCTTCCATAGAAAAGATGGGAAAGCAAAGAAAGGCATGGGGGGGTCAGCAAGGGGCTTTCTCCTCCTGGTGAGCACGCCCCCACCCACACGCACCCCACGTACACCCTGTGTAAGGGAGGGGTCGTGTATAGCAGGCACCTCGTGAACGGGGAGGGGTCCCCAGCCGGCCCCCCGCCTCTCTGCAGGGTAAGAAGACACCCGGAGCCTGAGAAGGGGCAGTGCTCCTAACGACAACCAGCATTCAAGCCCCGGATGTTCAGGGAGCACCTAGTACGGGCCGGCGCTGCGAGCGCTAAGGAACCAGCAGCGACCGGAGCAGATAAACTTGGCCGCCACCTTCACCGAGCTGGTGGGCAATACGCAGAACCAACAAGCAACACTGAGATCAAAGCCCGTGGCAAGTGCTGGGAGAAAAATCAAGCAGGGAACGTGTGGGGAGATCGATTTTGAACTGGGTGCTCAGAGAGAGCTCAGCACTGTCTTGAAGAAGTTTCTAGAAACAACCTTGTGGCCACCTAGGGGAAAAGCTGTCCAGGCAGAGGGAAGGGCCAGTGCGAAGACTCTGGGTGCTGGCGTTGGGGGCCAGTGTGGCAGGAGTCAGTGACCACGATGAGGGGAGCAGGAGAGGAGCCCAGAGGAGTGGCACAGCTGTGGAGGAGCTATGGGAGGACGTGACTTTGACTGTAAGTGACAGTGGGGCCATCAGACAGGGCTGGACAAAGGAGGGACAGGATCTGGCAGCTGCTGTGGGGCTGGGTGAAGAGCAGACTGGGGTGGTGGGGTCAACGGTGGAAGCAGGGTGACCACTGCAGAAGAGCACCGGGGGGGGGTGGCAAGGGGCGCTCCCATACCCAGCAGGGGCACGGCATCTTCCCCACACTATTTCACTGAATATTCCCACTTCCAGCAAGTGCCACCTGCTCTGATGCCCATTCTAGAGGGGAACAAACTGAGGCTCTTGCCCAAGCCACACTGCTAACAGGAGACTCGGGAAGCCTCCATCCTTCACAGAGGAGGATGGGCTCCATCCCAGGGGAAAGAGTGGGTTCAGAGGGTCCCGCTCCTGCTTCCCGTGACCCATCCCGCCCTTCCCTGGGGCTGCCTCCATCTCACCTCCTTCCAGGGATGTCTCACCTCCCTCCAGGCATCCCGGGAGCCCTCCCCGACCCTGCCCTGCCACCCCATCGGTCTTCCCGAGTCTCCTCCTTCCTCGGGTTCAAACACACACCGGATGAAGTCCATCCTCACCTGTGCTCCCAGTTAGCACCACCACACAGCCCGGCCACCCATCACCCCACCCCCACCCCCAGAACCACACTATTCCTTTTCCGGACCTTTCCTCCGCTGCCCCCGCCCCCCGAATGCCTACAACGGGCAACCACCCAGCCCTTCTGAGCATCTAATCCAGAGGAGAAATCCAATTTGCGTGAAGGGCTCAGGGTAATTCTGTGTCAAGGCCATGCTCCCTTTCTGTTTGTTGAAGGAGGTTGATGCTCCTTCTTGGAGGAAGGAGAAAAGCTTTCTTTGTGCCCGGTCTGGTGAAATTGTGTCTGTTTAGGACAGGCTGCAGTTTTCTTTGTGAACGCTGTAGATTTTTTCATGTGGGTAAAAGGGCTTATTAGATTTCCCTGTGGCTGCACAGAGTGGGGAGAGGCTCTTCTGGGCGCAGAAAGAAATTACCGATCAGGCGTTGGAGAGGAAGGAGCAGTTAGCAGCTGCTTCTCACGGAGAGGTCAGGATTTCGTGGTTGGCGTTTTCTTTGGGGTGAACGTGAAACGCTGGGAAGGAAAGAAAGCCTTGCCTGTAGTTTGGGAGGGAGGGAAAAGAGACATGGTCTGCGATGTCTCAGAGGTGGGCAGATAGGAGGGCAGGGTTTTGTTAGGGCCAGGGAGGGCGGTTGTTGGGGGCGGGTTTTTTTTTTTTCCCCTCCTCAAGTAAAAAATAAATTTAAAAAATGGTCACAGAACGCAGAAGAAGTGTTGTCATAGCAACAAAAGTTTGAGGCCAGGTACTTCCTGACATCCCTTCAGGACCACAGAGGTGGCAAAGGCAGGATTTGGGCACCGTGGGATCAGCCAGGGAAGCCATCCAAGCTGGCTCAGACCTCCCAAATTTCTCACCGGCTCTGACAGGCTGATAACTATTTTCCAAGCTCTCGGGGAGGAAAATTGTGATTTTCTGGGAGGGGCGATCTCTAGCCAACAGCGATCAAAGGGAAAGGACAAACTGTGGGTTTGCATTATTTGCCCAACAAACTAACCACCCATGTTTTTACGAACACAGGACTGGGGATGAGGGTCTTAGGCTGAGTGCCACCCCCCAAAATGACGCCCGTCCCAGATCCCCCAACAGCATCATTCACTCCACCCAGATCCCTTTCTGTCTCCAAAGATAATTGGGGCCCCCTTGCCAGCTGGACACAGAAGCCTCTCTGAACCCCCAACTCCTCATCTGAAAGTAGGCACCCTAGAAGTGCCTGCCGCGGAGGCCTTGGCAAGGAGTCAGCAAGATCTGGCAGGTGAGAAGTTTTAGCAGTGCCTGGTGCGCATTAAAAGCTCAATAAATGTAAGCTAACATTGCTTTAAATGTTTTTCAATTAATAATTTTTAAAACTGCTCCGGCTTAAACACCCTGTGTCAAGCCCTGGATGAGCGACACGGATGAGCTCCAACCAGGGAAGTACCCGCAAGAGGTGGGGCCGTGACCTTCAGGGAGAAGCCAAGAGAGACCTCAGTGAAGAGGCTCAGCCAGTCATCGAGGGCCTGGACACCTACGGAGGAAGGGACCGCAGGGACCCGGCAACTCCAGAGACACAATGTTGTGTTTTTAAGTACATGTATGAAGGAAAGACAAGGAGGCTGCATTTCTACACCAAGGAGAAACTTGCTGACAAGTGAAGGTGATGTGTGGGGGACCTCTACCCCAAAAGGTGCGGATGTTCTCCAGGACAAGACACTACAAGACCTCCGTGGAAAAGGTCAGGGTCAGGCTGAGTGGAACGCAGAGAATTTTAGCCAGTCTGCTTTTTGAGGTTTTTTGTTTTTTGTTTTAATTACAACCTGGAGTAAAGATGTGACTTCTGAGTGCACACCAGAAGTGAGTCTGATGGGGAGAAAGTAGTCAGAGGTGGAACCGTATCCAAACACGGAGTGTCTGGCACATGGCTAGTGTCACACAGGTGGTCACAGAAAAGTCCAGCCCAGCACCTCCAGAGGCAAGGCAGAGCAGAGAGCACCCCGGGAAACCTCTGCTTTATCATCCCAAGGTCTCATCCAATGCGAATCCCATAAAAATGTACACGACCTACTATGCAGAGGACACTACCCACAGGCTGGGGGATGACGGGGAACCAGGCAGCCCAGTCCCTGCCCTCACCGGGGACATCCTGCAGAGACAAGGGACGAGAAGCCAGTGACCAGAGGCAGGCTCCAGAAAATTTCAGGTTGTGCCGAGTCTGATGAAGGAGATAAAGGTGATGATGAGAGACAAAGTTAGGGGACCCTGCCTCCAAAGGGGATGGGGAGATCTTCTCTCCAGAAGACCCTGCCTGGGAAGACAGGTGGGCAAGTCCCAGGGGAGCTGAGGCCCCGGAAGCTGTGGGGAAGGGAATTCCAGGCAGAGGGAGCAGCCTCCCAGGGTTTATCTTACACCTTCTTGTCTGTGTCCTTACGCGAACAGGCCGAGGGCTCATCCAGGGCAAACTCCGTTGTCACCCACCCCCACCTACACCGGAGGGCTCACATAGACGCACAAGAGCGGTCCGTGAATGCACAGACTTTTAACCTTGGGGAGAGAGGTCAATTCACTCAAGAGGGTCCCGGCGCCCGGACCTACAGCAACCCGGTCTGGGCGGCAGTGGGTGGTGTGGCCCCGCACCCGGCCCACGCCCAGGGCCTCACTGCCCTCCTCGGGGGCACTGCCTCCGCCCTGGCTGCCCCGGGGGCAGTTTGCTCTGCCGACTGGACAGTCACCCCCCAGCCAATGTGATTGGAGCCTGGCCGAGCAGTCCCGCTTTCCCGCCCGCCGCATCCTCTCTCCCGGGCAGGGGGGCCTCCCCTCCCCTCCCCTCCCCTCCCCCCCCCCCGCCCACTCCCGGGCCGCCCGAGCCCCGTCCGGGAGGACGACCCCCACCCCCGCGGGGCCGCTGGCTCCCGGGACGTGCGCCCTCCCCGCAGCGGGCCGGGCCGGGAGCGGGGCGCCGGGGCTCCGCCACGACGGCGGGGGCGGGGGCGAGCCCGGAGACGAGTTGTGGCGCGGAGAGGAGCGCGCGCCCCGCCGGCCCGGGAGCCCGGGAGCCCGGGAGCCCCGGAGCCGGGGCCCTGGAGACGCGCCTCCCCGGGGCGCGGCGACGTCCCCGCAGGCGCCCAGCGCTCGGGAAGGGCCTCCGCTGCGCCCGGAGCCCCGCACGGCCGCGCGTCCCGGCCGCCCCCCGCGCCCCCGCGCCCCCGCGGCCCCGCTGTCCCCGCTGTCCCCGCCCCGGGCTGCGGCCGAGCCCTGCGGAGCGCCGGGACCCCTCGGGCGGCAGCCGGGGGGCGCGCGGGGCCGGGGCGCGGGGGGCGCGGGGGGCGCGGGGGGCGCGCGGGGCCGGGGGCCCGGAGCCCCGCCGCCGGCGCCGCCGCGCACTCACCGAGCCCGCCGAGCTCCTCCTCGCACGAGTACCAGATGCCGGTGTGGAAATTCCTGAAGAGGAAGCGGTCGTCGCCCGTCTCCCAGCTGTAGAGCGCGCCGCCAGGGGGGCCGTTCCCGGCGGCGGCGGCGGCGGCGGTGGCAGCGGGGGCGGCCGTGCCGTTGGCCGTGGCGTTGGCGCCCGAGTTGGGGCAGTTGGCGCGCCCGCCCTGGCCGCAGCCCGGCTTGGGGACCCGCTGCGTGCCCTGGCACCAGTGCGTGGTGAGGAAGGCGGTGGTGGCGAAGAGCAGCGCCAGCAGGTTCAGGGCCACGGCCAGGAGCGCTCGGCCGCGGCGGCTCGTCTTCATGCCGCCCGCGCCGCCGGGACCGCGCCGCCGGGGAGCTCCGCGCGCGAAGTTGGCAGCCGGCGCCCCGCGTCAGCGGCCGCTGCCCGCCGCGCCCCGGGGCTCGGGCGCCTGCGATCGGCGGCGGCGGACGCGGCGCGGGCCCATGGCCCCCCCACCCGGGGCGAGGGCGAGGGCGAGGGCGCGGCGCGGGGGGCGCGGGGGGCGCGGGGGGCGCGGGCGGCGGCGGCGGAGCGGCTCCGGCGCGCCCGGAGCCCGGAGCCCGGAGCGCGAGTGCACCTCGGCGAGGAGCCGCTGGCGCCTGGCAGCGGCCACGGCGCAGGGACGCGCGCCCCTCCGTGGGGAGACACCTGCAGGCGGCCGGCGACACTGTTCCGGCGCCCGCCCCAAGCGGGGAGAGGGGGCGCCCCACGCCGGGCGCGGGCGGGGGACCCGGAGGGGAGGGACGCCCCCGAGGAGCCCCGCACCCGGCTGGAGGGGCTGAGAAGCCAGAAGAACGCCAGGCAAGGCGCTCTCGGAGCAGGAGGTCCCCCACGGGGGCCGGGGGCGGGCCCCAAACCCGGCCAGGAGAGGGCATCCTACTCCAGACCCAGAGAGGCCCTAGCCGAGCGCGCTGGGCTCCCCAAGAGGGACGCGGGCCGGCAGGAAGGACCCCTAGGAAGGAACCCCAGAGGATCAGAACTGCAAAGTTCCCTGGGCTTCCCACAGCCCCGGAGCTGCAAGCTCACCCGGAAGGGATGCCCTCCCCTGGACCTGGACTCGCAGGACCTATCAGAAGGGGCATCCCACCAGGAAGGCAGGGTTGTAGAGTCTTTGGGGCTTGTGCTTTCCCTGGAGGCCGCCCCCGGGGACTTAGACTGCCTAAAGCAACAAGAAGGGCTTCTCTGGCAGGTGGAACCCACAGTTGCCTGGGCTCTCTGTTGTGGCATGGAACAGCGGCAAAGGTGGCAAAGACGTGCCCGATGCATGTGTTGTGTAGGACAAATGAGGCTTCCTCCCGCAGACCATCCGCACTTGAGGTGCCGAGCAGCGTGACCCAAGGAGGTCTGGACACACAAAGTTGTAGTTGGTAGGTACGGATGCCCTGCAGAGGCTGTCTACTCAGACTCTTCCAGGTTGGGGTGGGGGCAGAGTGGTCAAAAATACTGACTTTTGGGTCAGGCAGTTCTGGGGCTTGGCCAGCTGGGGCCTTTGAACAGTCAGGTAACCTCTGGGAGCCTCAATTCTTTGTCTATAAAAAGGGGAGGAGTATCAGGCTGTTGTAATGGAGTCGGGCCTACCGAGAAAAGGATTTGGCGCACAGTAGGTGGTCAGTAAATGCTAGCCACTATGATTAACATCTGAACCAAGATCGGTTGACCACATTTGCAACCCAAAGGTTGACCTTTCAGAGATCTCTCCCGCAAACTGGGATTGCCCAACTTTGAGCACCCCAGCCCCACCTCGGCTCTGAGATGACCTGAACTCCCTTCACACCAGCAGTGCATGGGACCCTGATGCCCAGGTGTATAACAATTAATTGCATGTTGATTGCAAGAGCTCATTTGAATTCTGCCCAAGCTGAGAGCTGCTCCAACACCCCCCCAGCTTGGGAATGGCAGGGCTTGCAGAATTCAAGGTTAGCAGAGTATGAATTGCCTTATTCTGGTGGGTGAACCTGCGCTCGCTGTCAGCTGCTGCTACTCTGCCTAAGGTGGCTGACAGTGACTGTGGGCAATGTCCCTGGCAGGATATCATATGAAGGATGGTCAGGGGTCTCCAGCCTCGTTCATTAGATCCCTTTTCTGGCCCTACACAAGGCCTTCCAAACTGTTTTGAGGAGGACCTCCATGCAATAATCATGGAGTTGAGGGTATGGCTTGACAGGGAACATATATCATGGCCAAGAAGTTGCAAGGACTTCAGTAACACTTCTAAATAGGTGTGCAATATTCATCACAGGAGTGTCCATACACATTTGAAACTCAGTCCCTCAGATGGAAGCTTGTGACAATGGACATGTGGGCAGGACTCAGTGACCTCCAGGCTGGGAACTCTTCCCTGGGTATTCCAAGCCAACAGATCCCAACCGAAATAAGTCACAGGATCACACCCTCTTCAGAAATACCCAGAGGAAGCACAGAGAAGGGGGGGGGGGTTGAAATGTCCTTCCACTCGTTGAGCACCCACTGGATGTGCAGACCTGGGAGAAAAGAGAAGACAAACATTAATACCTATGATGTAGGCTATGCAAGTATTAAAAGCCAAGAGGAGAAATAAAGTAGGGGGTGGGGACAGAGTGAGGGTAGCAGGTTGTGATTTAAAGCAGGGTTTCAAGGAGTCCTCACTGGGAAGATGACATTGGAGCAAAGTCTTAAGTTAAAGTGGGAGTAAGCCATGGGGACATCCCAGGAAAGGCGGTTCCAGAAAGAGGGGGCAGCCAGTGCAAAGGCCCTGAGGTAGGGCAATAACCCTGAGAGCAGTGTGGCTGGAGCCGAGTGGGCAGTGGGGAGACTAGCAGAAAACAAGTGTGCAGAGGTGATGGGGAGAAGATAAGAGATCATGGGCTGGGTCCTTATGAGGACTGTGTCATTTACTTCAAATAGGATGCAAGTCTCAAGGGGCTCTGAACAGAGGGGAGACACGATCTGACTTAGGGTGCAACGGGGCCTCTCTGGCTACTGAGTGAAAAAGGGTGGAAACACGGAGACTATGTAGGGGCTAGTGAATAAATCCAGGCAATGTAATGCCCGCTGCTCAGCCCAGGGTGGTGGAGGTTCTGGGTCCATCTTCAAAGTAGATCCAGCAAGATTTGTGCAAGGATCTAATGTAGGGTATAAAGACAACCCTGAAGCTCCTACAAGGACAGGACTGCCTTTTGCTGAGACAGAAAGCCTTGGGAGAAGCAGATGTGGGGGGCCACCCGGAAAGATCAGAAATTCTGGCTGATTCCACACTGGACCTCATGCAGATAAGGACGGCAGTGGAGGTTATGCCACACGCACCCTTCCTTTTTTTTAGGATTTTATTTATTCATCAGAGACACAGAGAGAGAGAGGCAGAAACAGGCAGAGGCAGAAGCAGGCTCCATGCAGGGAGCCCAACATGGGACTCGATCCCGGGTCGCCAGGATCACGCCCCAGGCTGAAGGCGGCGCTAAACCACTGCGCCACGGGGGCTGCCTTCTGCGCACCCTTCCTGAAATGAATGCAAACTCATTAGGCCGCCCCTTGGAGAGGATGGGTATTTTCAAATAGCCACTGAGGGTTGAAACCTCCGTCGTGGCACCTGTTAAAGACAGTAACACTTTCTTTATCGAGGGGTCACAGCAATGGGGAGTTGGCCTGAGGGCAGAGAGATGGGGCTCAACTCTGAACGAGACAAGGAAAAGAGGGGATCTGCAGCCCAGGGACAGAGTGGGGGTCGGTGGGGGGAATATTGATATGAGACTCTGGCTAAACTGACTGGACAGGACTCTCACTGACAGCAGCCCAGGGGGAGAAGATGTCAGGGATGGAGACGAGGAATCCGACTGGGTTCCAAGGATGAGGGATTCTTGCTAAACTGATGCGGTGGGATTCTGGCTAAGCAGGCCAAGGACAGAGCCCAAGGTCAGGGCCTGGCTAGGAAGAGGGCTCAGGGATCCAACTCTGCTTTGGTCCAGGAGAGTCTATGTCAGGGGTGGGGGGGGGATTTGTTTAGGGAGCCAGAAATCTGGGCCCAAGCTCCTGTTTCCCCTCCCTTGAGCCACAGCCACAAATCAGGTCCTCCCACTTCCCTGCTGCCCCCCAGTCCACCCCCATCTGGTTCCCTCCCCTGCGCATGTGGCCACAGCCAGGAGCCCAGCACCTCTGCTTAACCCGCCCCCCACCCCCCGCACTGCCTGCCCCAGGACAAAATCTAAGCACTGTTCCTGGTCCTTCGAGATGGGCTCCAGCCTGCATCCCTGGCCCCTTCAGCCGCTCCTCCCGCTGCCACTTTGCAGTTCTGACCACCCGGTGCTCAGACCAGACAGCAGGCCCCTGCCCGCCTTCCTCCGTCTGCAGGAGTGCCCCTGTGCTCCTTATCTCGGCTGGCCTTCAAAGCACTGTTTAAACATCACTCCACTGCAGAGGCCTCCCGGCCCTGCCCCGGCCTCCTCTGCGCTGCGACGCCTGTGTCCTCACCTGTCTCCTGACAGGTCTGAGGGCCCCTCGAGGTCACCCCCACTGACAGCCTGCAGGCCAAATTTGGCCCGTAAGTGTATTTTGTTTGGCCTGCATGGACTTGTCTCCACAGCGTGTTAAATTTTCATGAGTTACCACTGTTCAATAATCATGAGATTTCATATAAAAATCTAGACTTCTAGCTCCTTTTGCAAGATCAAATGACATGCCCACACTGGGCCTGCATCTTTGCCTGGTTAACCATTGGCAAAAGTCCCTGTGCAGGGATCCCTGGGTGGCGCAGCGGTTTGGTGCCTGCCTTTGGCCCAGGGCGCGATCCGGGAGACCCTGGATCGAATCCCACGTCGGGCTCCCGGTGCATGGAACCTGCTTCTCCCTCTGTCTGTGTCTCTGCCTCTCTCTCTCTCTCTCTCTGTGACTATCATAAATAAATTAAAAAAAAAATAAAACCTGAGGAGCGATTTAAAGCATTTAAAAAAAAAAAAAAAGTCCCTGTGCAGGGGACACGAAGGGCCTGAGGCCCTTTCCATCCTCAGGGACACCTGTCAGGGGCCCCAGGGTGGGAGGGGGTTGGGGGGACACATTTGAATCTGAGAACCTGGAATCCAAGCCCAAAATATTTTGAAAAACCAACCTCTGGTACTGAAAGTCAGCATGATGGTTATGCTGGGGAGGTGGCCCGGGGTCTGGGAGGGCCAGGTGGCCCGACCTCACACAGGTGTTCAGTTTATGAAAACTCACAGAGCCATACAGTTGGGAATTGTGCCCATTTTTATATTCAACAAAATTGTCCAGAAAAAAAATGTTGCTATTCATAATGAAAGTACTACTTTTCAGGAAGTATAAATATGCATTGTACGGACATAGCCCACTTGCATTTTGCTTCCAACTTTTCCTCAAAGTCGGCTGATACAAAGACATGGGTTAGCTTCTGGGCCTCCTAAGTCCCTTCCTGTTTCTTACACCTTCCAAGTGGAGCTTGGGAAACCAGAGCATCCCTGGCCCCTGGGCCCTCCTAATTAGAGCCAAGGATTAGTCAATTAACAATTACGGTGAGGTTTTTGAAACATTCATTCTCAAGGTATCTAAGCATAATACCCTCTTTATTCCCCTGGTAAAGACACCACTCCAGGCTTTCCGTGAAAGCCGCTCCCCCCACCCCCCAGTGCTGTTGTGTTTAGAGGCTACTTGCTGCTCTGGGGCTGGTGAGTGCTCCCACAGGAGGAAGAGACCCCAGAGCTCCATGCAGTCAAAGTCCCAGGGGGTGGGTTCTCCGGAGGAGAAAGGAACCAACTTCATTAAATGGCCTTAACTCTTCCAACAACTATTCAAGAAGAATTTACTGGGTCCCTGCTCTGTGCTAGGCACTGGGCAAACAAGACAAACCAGGTTCCTGACTCCATGGGGCTCATGTTCTTGAGAAAGAGTCAATGATAAACACGGACACCGCTGATAAACTCGGTAATTGCACGTGTTAGTATATGCAACAGAGCAACAGAAAGAGGATGGGAGAAGGAGCAGCCGGGGGCCTCACTAAGGAGGGGCATTGGAGCTGGAGAGTGTTGGGTGTTCCAGGCCAAGGGTGGAAGGTCTGAATTTTCCATGTGGGGCCACATGTGGGCCACATCTGTCTCTCAGAGCCTCTGTTTTCAAATCTGTAAATAGGAGTGGGGGACAGGAACACCAGTATGTGCTGAGCCCGGGGAGCCCGTTATGACTGTGGAGCAGGGGCATGATGGGACCTAGGGCTGTGTTTCCAGAAGGTGGCCCAGGGGGCCAGTGGGAGATGAGGAGGGAAGGTGGTTGGGAGGTAAGGCATCTTGAAGATGTGCCAGGTTTATGCCACACACTGAAGCCACCTCCCAGCCTCACTCAAGTCAGAGCCTGTAAACATTTATGTGGCACCAACTGCATGCTGGGCACTTCGGTCAAAAAGATATCGTTGAACCCTTAGGGAATTCTCAGGGAGGAACTGAATCTCAGGAAGGAGCGGGACAGGGATCAGAATCCAGGGCTTGTCTCCCTGACGTCTCCGGGTGAATCAAGTGTCAGCCCCTTGGCCCAAAACGAACCTTCCTTCTTCACTCACTGACCCTCCTCCTCGTTCTCAGCATCAGTGGGATTTTCCTCAGTCCTCGAGGTCTGAAGCTGGTTTCTTTCTTTTCTTTCTTTCTTTCTTTCTTTCTTTCTTTCTTTCTTTCTTTCTTTCTTTCTTTCTTTCTTTCTTCTTTCTTTCTTTCTTTCTTTCTTTCTTTCTTTCTTTCTTTCTTTTTCCTTCCTTTCTTTCTTTCCTTTCCTTCTTCTTTTTTCTGCAGTCCTGAGGAGGGATGACAGGGAGATTGGAGAGAAAACAGACGTTTTAAGGTGTTTCCTGGACCAGCCCCTTCTTAGGCTGTTTTTTCTGAGTAGACCTTTCCAAGCTGTTGTTTGCTTCCCTCTGCTGCCCCCTAGGGGCCAAGAGCAGCACAGCCGGCCTTGCTTCCTGGACCAGGAAGGAAGCCCCCTACCTCCCCACCCAGCACCAAAGAGCTAACAGTATAAAAGCACACATAGAAAAACTAGAAAAATTGAAAGAGCATAAAGACTGCATAAACACTACTTTTAAATATTTCTCTTTTATTTACTAACAGCATAACAGTCTTTCGATTTTCACTTATTCTTTTTTTAAGATTTTATTTGTTCATAAGAGACACACAGAGAGAGGCAGAGGCATAGGCAGAGGGGGAAGCAGGTGCCTCACAAGGAGCCTGATGTGGGACTCGATCCCAGGACCCCAAGATCACAACCTGAGCCAAAGGCAGGTGCTCAACCACTGAGCCATCCAGGCATCCCTCACTTAAACATTCTTAATGGGTTATTTTAGTTGCTTGCAATGCAACTGCATGTGTTTTATTCATCGCTTTTTGAAAACCATTGGTTAACACAGTGCTACAGTAGGTCAAGGGTCTGGTTTTATGGAAGGTTCTTTTCATACTTGATTCAAGTGGCTATTGAAGATGAAAGCAATGCTGAATTTTTGATTTATACAAAGATTGATAAATCTGAATGGAAGAAGTGCCTTGTGGGCTATGCTTTCTACATATCGATACTCACATCTGAGTCCCATTCACAAAATAAGGAACTGTTTTTAGTGGAATTTGGCTAAGGTATGTTGATCTCCCTTGATGCCCATCAGTTAGTCTTGTAGACAAATCAGCAGATTGGTGTTGGTGTGTTTTTAGCAAGTGGGTTCAAGTCTCCCTAAAAGTTTTCTTTTGAAAGATTTTGGAATTGGCCGAATTTTCTGTTTTCGAGTTCTTAAAGCATGCAGACTCAGAGAGTTTTTAAAGGAAACATACTTTCCGTGCTTTTTGGCAACAAAAGCTCATGACAATGGAAGCGTTTCCAAACATCTGCTTTCAAAATGCTTTTCCCAACACCTGAGTTCCTCTCAAAAAAGCAATTAGTCTCACGCATTGTTTAAAAGTCACCTTCCTCCTGAAAGAGCAGATTAGGTGCATTGTTTTTTGGAGGACGAAGAGCTGACAGTCACGTGTCACCCCAGAAGAGGTCAGCTAATGTGGGCACTTGTCTTTTTCAGGAAAGAAAAACATGAGACTCACATTCAGGCTCAGCAGCTATAGAAAGTCACCCTCAGGGTCACTCCCCATCTCATAAGAAAGGATCACTGGGAAGTCTTCTGTGGAAAGGTCTTGTTTTTAGCAGTAAGAGTATAAGTGATAAATACAACAATAGAAAATATTGATTCTGTGCCAGGAGCTAGGGAAGCAGGCTCCCCCACCCATTAACTCATTATACCCACAAGCCACACTATGAGGTAGACACAGCTCTAGGCTTCTTTGACAGAGGTGGAAACTGAGGCACAGAACTGGACAGAACTGGGAGAGGTCAACCAGAAAGCACTCTTAGGACATTACTGTTGTGGTTGTGATAGATGATACTGTCCAAAAGGAGACTGTTGGGAAGGCAAGGGGGAGTCCCCAGGGTGAGAACATGGGGACCCTTGAATCAGGGACCAGAGCTTCCCCCACCACACAGGAGACACTGTGGGTTTCTAGTGAATTAAAGTCCAGGCCTGTGCAAGGGATGCCTGAGTCCCACACTCTCATGGAAGGTGAGGGGCACTGAACTCACTGGAAAAGAGTGAGCCTTGCCTGTGCTGCTGAGCACTGCCTTGTCTTCCTTGGGTTTATAATCAAGACATATCTTCTGGAGCCTTTTATCTTTACCACATGATCTGTTAACCAGTACAGATGCTCTCTCTCTCTCTCTCTCTCTCTCTCACACACACACACACACACACCTGCCTAACCCTCCTTTCATTGATTTAGTCTTCCAAGTAAAAGAAAGAGAGAATATCCACTAAATGCCACACAAAGTACCCAGAGCTTCACACACATGACCCTGATGGTACCCTTAATCCCCATTTTATTTATTTTTTTAAAAGATTTTATTTATTTATTCATGAAAGACACAGAGAGAGGCAGAGACATAGGTAGAGGGAGAAGTAGGCTCCCTGCAGAGGGGAGCCCAATGTAGGACTTGATCCCAGGATCTGGGGATCAAGCCCTGAGCTGAACGCAGATGCTCAACCACTGAGCCACCCAGGTGTCCCCTATCCCCATTTTGTAGATAAGAAAACTGAGACTGTCAGAGAAGTTACCTGCCCAAGGTCAATGGAAGAGCTAAGATTCAACCCCAAGTGTGTGACTCCGACTCCAGTGGCCCAGGACACCTTGACCTGGAAAGGGCCTCCCCAGGAACCCTCTGAATGGCCAGTTTCATTCTGTGTGTTGGAAGTTTTTGACAAGAAAGGCAATCTATTGTATTAGAAGAGGGTTTCATCGACATTGTGAAGTCAGTGAAGCATGGAGGAAAGAATGGAGCCCCCTCTTGGGTTAAGGATATTATTGAGAGAAGATCTACCCTGGCCAGCACCCCCCAGGGATGTCCAGTGAACCAAGGATGGGCACACAAATGGATGGGTTTGGGCTATAAATCAAAGGGATTATAGTAAGTCTTCACACTCGGGAATGTTGGTACCACTAAGTCTAACGGGGTCATAATCAATGGGGGAGGAAGCAGACTAGGTGGTTGTGACTTAGTGCACCCCCTCCCATATACCTGGTAGCCTGGCTGCAGAGCAGAGGGACCTTGGCCCTGGGAGAAGTAGAGCCTGCCTTCTTGGTGGCTTTGGAGAAATACAGTGGAGTCTGAAGCTACTGTAGGCTGTCTGCCTGGGGAGTTGTTCTGGCTCTGGTACTTATTTCTGTACCTTTTGCCATGTAATCGGAATGCCCTTCCACTATGAGCCTACTTCCCTGGTTCTTGACTTTGGATTTGGTCATGTGATTTGCTTTGCCAATAATATAAGTTAGCAGTATTGATGGGCTAGTTCCCAGGCTAGACCTCAAGGTACCTTGTGTATTCCCACTGGCCTTCTGTCATTGCCAGGATAAGAACCCGCCTGAGCTAGGCTAGCTAGCCCCAGGAGGAAGACCTAGCACCTCAACTGACTTCCAGATAGGTGACTGAGCCCAGCCAAGACCAACTCCCTCACCGAGTGTAGCCTAGATCGGTCAACCAACCAACCCACATGTCCATATAAATAAGCAAGTATTGCTTTAGGCACTGACTTGGGGGGTCACTTGTTATGTAGGATTTTTGGAGAAAAGCTAACCAACACAGTGGACATTTGTGTTCTCCTTATTTCTCCCACGTTTCCAGCCCCCAGCCCTCTCCCTGATGACCTGTGTGAGGCACACCCTCAAAGAGGAAAGACACAGAAGGGAAACTGGTGGCCCCAGGCATCCAGTGCAGCAAGTCTGGGTCATCAGGAAGATGGGAAAGGTTAAGTGGAGACATCTCCCCATTAAAACTCACTAAGCTTCTCCAAAAAGAAAGTATATAGAATCAAGAGAACTGCAAAGAATGTAGAGAAATGGGCAACATATGTCTGTCTCAGAGATGTTCATAAGATATGTCTTCATAAAACCATTCCTTTGTGATGGACAAGAGGGAAGAAAAGAAGGGAACTCAAGACATTAGCTAACTGTAACTGCTGAGCCTTGGTGTCTTCTCACGACATGGCACAATGGGCAGAAGCCTGGAGCCAGGCTATGTGAGTTTGAATCTCAGTTCTCCCACCAATCACTATGTCACCTTGGCCGTTTAGTCTTTCAGTGTCTTGGTTTGTCTGTAAAGTAAGAATAATGGTAGCCTTTGCCTCACAGACTTATAGGAAATGCTTCAAATCATACTGACTCATAATAGACACTACGTGAGAGTCTGTTGAGGGGTTCACAATAAGATATTTGTGGATTCCTAGAAGAACACAAAGGTTTAATAAACACGGGCTCCTCCCTCTTGGCCACTGCTGTGTAACAAATTACCCCAAACGTAGGCACTTAAAGCAGTTAGAAGCTTTTATTAGTTCACAATGTCTCTGAGTTGGGAATTTGGGATTGGCTTAGCGGGGTGGTTCTGGCTCAGGTTCTCTCACGGGGCCACTGTCAAGTTATCGGCCAGGGATACAGGGATACAGTGTCTGAAGTCTTGGCTTCCAAGGTGACTACCCTGCAAGTTCATGCTGGCTGTTGGCAGAAAGCAACAGACCTCTGCCATCAGACCTGTCCGTAGGGCAGCTTGAGCGCCCTCACAAAATGGCAGTTGGCTTCTTCAGAGCATTTGTCTTAGAGAAAATGAGGTGAAAGCTGCAATGTCTTTTGTGATCTAGCTTTGGATGTCACACTGTCATTTCTATAATATTCAAAGCATCACACATGTCAATACCAGTGTGAGAGAGGACTACTCAGAAATGTGACTAGAAGGCAGGGATCATTACAGGCCATCTTGGAAGCTGCAGGCCGCCTGGTCAACATCCAACACCAGTCCACAGAAGATCTCCTTTATCTTCTTGGAATTATCTTATGATTTGAGAGCCATCTTCCTTTCTTTCTCCGTTCCTTCCTTTCTTCTTTCCTCTCTCTGTCCCTTCCTTTCTTTCTACCATTAAATAGCTTTATTTTCTGAATGTAAGGATAGTGTCAGAACTTCAGGAAATACAAAAAAGTGTTATGGTGCCTATAATTTCACAATGATTTCATATTCATTTTGGGGGATAATTTGGTGTTTTCATGCAAAATTTTATGTACATTTTATAAAAATTTAATAAGACTGCATGCTCAGTTTTGTATCAAGCTTTTTACATTTGAAATCATATCATAATCACTGCTCAATGTCATTAGATGTTGTTAATAATAATAACCAGTAATTAAATATTTAGGAATGTTCTGGGCACTATATTAAGTTCTTGACATAGTTCATTTAATTTGCACAAAAATCCTATGGGTGAGCATTTATTACTGTACCAGTTTTATAGAGGAAGAAATTGAGGCTCAGAAGGGTTACATAACTTCCCTAGAGTCACACATGAGACAAATGACACCATCAAGACTTCAATTCAGGTCTGATGGCCCCTAATGTACTCTCATGGCTGCAGAGTGTTTCACTGTGTGGATGTCCCACCGTTATGGAACAATTTCCTATTGTTTGACAATCAGGTTATTTCTAGTTTTCCTTTTTTTATTATTATGATATTTTATTTATTGAGAGAGTGTGTGTGTGCATGAGCGGGGGGAGGAGCAGAGGAAGAAGCAAACTTGTCACTGAGTGCTGAGCCCAATGAGGGGCTCAATCTCAGGACCCCAGTAATCATGACCTGAGCCAAAGTCAGATGCTTAGCTGTCTGAGCCACCCAGGCACCCCTATTTCCAGTTTTTCAATAGAAACAACACTCGAATGCATACGCCTTAGTATAATTCTTCGTCTATTTGTGCCCCAATGTCTTAAGTGAACAAAACCTCTAAGTACATCCCCTAGATGCTCTTGTGCCCCATATGCAGGAAAGCATGTCATTTAGAGCTGGCTTAAACCATTCAAGGGTCACTCATTGGCTCATAAAATTGAAAAACCCAGGGGGAAGTCTTGCTTTAGGCGTGGCTTGATCGAGCAGCTCAAAGATGTCAAGGACTTGGGTCCTCTTCAGCCTTCTGGTTTATCTTCTTTTGTATCAGCTTCACCCTTCTGCCCTTGGCTCCACATGGAAGTCCCCAAAATGGCTGCCTTGATTCCTAACCTCACATTTTCACACCACACCAGCTCTTTCTTGGGCAGTGGGGAGATTTCTCTCTCTAGGAAGCCCCAGCACATGGTCCCGGATGCCTCACCATGGACAAGGAGAATGGGATGATCCAATTGGCTTATGCCAGTCAGGACACACCTCTGGAGCTGAGTGTGGGTCAGCCCCCACCCATAGGTCATGGCTGAGACTAAGAGATGGCTAAAGCTGTCATCTAGTGCCATTTAACAAACTTGCAAAACTCAATGGCACAAAACAGCAATTATTTCTCATGATGCTACAGGTTGGAATCTGAGCAGCCCTGCTCCTCTCTCCTGGCATCATTCATGGGCTGCAGTTTTCTGAGGGCTCGACCGGGGCTGGGGGTCAATTATGACTTCGCTGGCATATCTGGCAGTTGACACTGAACTGGTTGAGGGTATCTCAGCTCTCCTCCTCAGGAGCCCTCCCCCAGGTGAAAGCTGCAAGACGCCTGGAGCTCCGCCCTAGGCATTCACATGAGTCATTTTCAATGCATTCTATTGGTCAAAGCACCTCAGGCCAGACCTCAGGGGCAGACAAACAGATCCAATCTCTTGATGAGAGGACAAGTTACAAAGGGCTGCTGGATCTGCGGACACTCGGCTACAGGTCATTAGGGCAGAGGCGGGAGTGGGTGGCTCTCTCCACCCACAGGTGCCCTGGCAATCTTGGTGGACAATGGCCCTGAAGACGGTGTTGGTGTCAGACACAGGAATGTTCCCGGGACCAACACCTGGGGATAATCTCTGAGATCAGGGCAGGAGGGGCTGGGATTACATGTCTCCCTTACTAAATTGAGTCATGAAACTTTTATTAAGGGATATAGTTTGTCAACGCCGAGACAACAAGGCAATTCTGGGCAGACTCATTAAGAGCAAATCCTTCTCCACTACAGCAGGTGCCGAGTCTGATGGGATTGTGAATTGAGACGATGCAGGCAGGAGTGGTTTGCACGAGGGCTGTCTAGCCCGCTAAGCACATGCAGAGTGCTTTCCCCGGGCCCCTAAGACACAGGCATGGAGGGATATCCATTTTCTCAAGGTTTCTTTGATGAAGGGCTGGCTCCTTAGCAAACATGAGTGACAGCTGCTTCCATCAGATACAGGGACAGGGGTGTGTGCCCGGCCACCTCTCCATTAACCGAGGAGAGTCACGTGTGGCCTCGTCCCTCCAGGAACCTGAACCTCACCCTCTGCCCTCTCTGACTGGAGGTGATAGGGACCCAGCCATCCCAGCTGGAGAGAGACCCTCTGAGCCCCTTGCCCTCCACCCCATGAATGAGACCCAGGGAACCCTCGCTCACAAAACTGCAAGGTCACTGATACCAGCACTGGCCATGTCCGAGCTGTGCGCCGTTGGTCAGGCCTCCCCAAACCATCATAAGATGGGTGTAACAATATACATTTGACATATGGAAGCTCCTGGCATGACTTTTTTTTTAAGCCAAGTTTTTAAAGCAGATTTCATACAAACATTTGGATTCTCCACCTTCTCAGGACCAATCTAAACTTCAGCGAGCACCTGGGCTTTCATTCCCAGCTGACAGAATTAGCTGGAGCTGGGTAATTGCTGGAAGACAGGAGACTGTCTCCCCACTTTGCCACACCTCCTGCCACTCCATAGCTCAACATCCAAGCTGTGCAGGGAGTGCTTGTGGCTACGCTCCACCTCCTCCGTCACTTCAGCCCTCGTGGCACAGACCAGCACAGAGGACCTGGGAACAATGTCCCCAGCCAATCTGCGGGGCTCCAGAATCCAAATCTATTTTAATCCTCGGGGAGTTCGGTGTGCACGTGGCTTCATCACGGTCCCTGGGCTATTTGACTGGAGCCTCCAACCACCTCCTCACATGTTTCTTCAACCCTTCAGCAAATACTCTTCCAGCACGTGTCCAGGAAGCGGCCAACGGTGGCCCGCACGCCAAATCCAGCCCACCACCTGTTTGTGTTCGACCCACCAGCTAAGAATGTGCTCTTTACATTTTTAAATAGTTAGGAGGGAAAAAATCAAAATGAGAATATTGTGTGACACAGGAAAATCCTGTGAAATTCAAATTTTGGCATCCATAAATAAAGTTTTATTGGAATCCAGCCCTTCGGTTTTCATGTTGTCTGTGGCTGCCTTCATGCTCTCTCTGCAGAGTTGGGTTGTTGAGACAGAGACAAACGGCCTGCAGAGCCTCAGATGTTTGCTATCCGGCCCTTTCCAGAGAAAGCCTGCTGCTCCTTGCTCTGTGGCATCTCAGGCCCTATTCTGGGTATTGGCCATACAGAAGTGGTCTAGCTTCCTAGGGCTGCCATGACCCATCATCACAAACTGGGCCGCTTAGAACGACAAAAATGTACTCTTTCATGGTTCTGGAAGCCAGAAATCTGAGATCATAGGGGTTGGCAGGACAACACTCCCTCCAGAGGCTCTAAGGGAAGATCCTTCCCTGCCTATCCCAGCTTCTGGTGGTTGTGACATTCCTGGTGGCTCCTCTGTGGATCTTTTATAAGGAACTTGTCATTGAAATTAGGGCCCCCTGGACAATCCAGGATGATCTCATCTCAAGAACCTTAATTCTATCGTTCAAGAGCCTTTTGTCCAAGTAAGGTTGCATTCACAGTTTCTGGGACATGGACATATCTTTGTGGTGGTGGTGGGGGCACCATTCAACCCACTATAAGTCATTTCATGCTTTCTAGAAGCTTCCATTCTTTTGAAAGGAGACTAATGACAACCCTTTTCCCTCAAAAATAAAGATGAGTAACATAACAGGTCAGGTGTTGATGAGAAGCCACAAAGGATGCAGTGAGGGCTGAGAACAGGCAGCAGGGAGGAGGTTACTGTTTACACCCCCTTGAACAGACCCCCAGGGAAGTGGGGTACAGACATCGGGGAGAGAGGCCAGCAGGTGCAGAGCCCCCAAAAGGAAGAATGTTGGCACACCTAAGGAGCAACCAGGGGTCCCCCTGTGGCTGGAGGGGAGTGGGTAAGACAGGAAGAGAAGGATTATAGCTTTGGGTCCTATCAGGTAAGTGGCTATTGCGTCCAGTCCTTCATCACATGCCAGCAGGACTAACCCCTCCTATGGTTCTTTTTATGTACCCATGTCTTGTGAGGACAACCTCAGCTAATTCCACACAGTTCTCTAACTTGGAAACCGTTCCAATTGACCTCCTTCCCTCCATTATTTGGATAAGTAAGCTGGGGTGACCCGTGGGAGGCCACTTAGCCCGTGGATAGCAGGGCTTTGACCCCAGAATCACTTCCAGGCCCGGATCCCCCCACTCCTCACAGCCCTTCTGTGGGGCTGCCTTAAAACAGGACAAAGGGGAGAATCAGCTTGAATGGAAAGGAGTCTCACCCAGATTACAGAATGGATGGCGGGAGGCTTGGCCAGAGCTCAGGAGGGGCCGGCCGGTTATGTCCAGCTTTGACTTTTAAGGTCCCTTGTCGTGGGAAACAGTCTTCAGGACAGGTGCTCCAGTGGGCAAACCTGTCCTGTGTGACCTGTGTCAGGCCGCCAGGCCCGCCGGCACCAGCGCACACCCTCTGAGCCGCCTCTCTGTCCCCTAGGCCCTGTCTGGGGCTCGAGGGTCTAGGCCACTTTTAGGCTGCCTGAGTTTGTGGTGGGGGTACAGAGGCTCAGCCAGCTGCCGAGGAAGGGCTGAGGCTCCTGGCAAGCACGGCAGCTGCACAAGCTGTCAGCTCCGGCCTGGGCGGTGTTAGGAGACCACAGGGGCAGGGGGCTGTTTTCTACTATTGTGGACATTCCAATATTGTTTAAAATTCATATCAAAAATAATACAATCAAGTAATACCTCATAATACTCCCCCCTCACCCTCTAAATTCTGGCCATGCTGGTCCTCCTTCTGTTTTCTACCACACTCAGCTGATTCCTGCCTCAGGACCTTTGCCCGGCTGTTCCTCCTGCCCGAAGAGCTCTCATTTTGTCACCTCCTCAGATAGGCCCCCTCCCAACCATCCATCCACAGGTGCTCTCTCCTGTGCCTGTATATATCCATCACCCACACAATGTCCTCCGCTTGGCACCCTCCGAAAAGGCCACGTGTAATTTCTCAGTTATTCATTTACCAGCTCCTCTGTCTCCCCCACTGGATTGCCAGCTCCACGAGGGCAGGACAGGCTTGTGGTCCTCACTGGTGAGTCCCGTGCTCCCAGAGCAGAGCCTGGGGCCTGGTGGATTCTCACTGTTTGTTGGAAGGAAGGAAGGAAGGAAGGAAGGAAGGAAGGAAGGAAGGAAGGAAGGAAGGAAGGAAGGAAGGGACAGTTAGCCAGGCCATGGCTGCTCACCTATTTCCTTACTCCGTCCCTGGCAATCGGAGCCCAGGCCTCACCCACAAACCTGACACAGGCACAGCAGCCATTCTTCTGGGGGACAAGAGACGCAAGGAGGAGGGGAACCCTGTAGAGCTACTTCCAGATGCCCTAAGCCCTTCTCAGCCCAGACTCCGTGAGGTGGCCGGACAGGGCTGCTGGCCCCACCTACCCAGCTGAGATGCTTTCCCTCGGGATGTGGTGGGACAAGGTAACTAGGGACACAGGCACCCGGGTCAGACACCTGTGTGTTGGGATCCCGGATCCTTCACTTGTGACCTTGGGCAGGTCACTCCGCCACCGCTGCCTCAGTTTCCTCACCTGTAAAGCCGGAGTGGTCTCGAAGAGGAGGTGAGGATTAATTAAGATACTATTCAGGTCACAGGCCACCCAGTGAGATATTTGTCGCCACCTGGTAGCTAAGGCCGAAGCCGAGGACCAAAGCCATCATGTCGAGCACCCCACATTCTGAAAGAGAACAGCATAGACAGCCTAGGGATGCCGACTGGACGGTGGCTGAGCCCGAGGCCGCACAGGCCCGAGCCAGTGTTTCCTTCAGAAGGAAGCATGGACAGGTGCCTGGGTGGCTCAGCGGTTGAGTACCTGCTTCAGCCCAGGTTGTGATCCTGAGGTCCTGGGATCGAGTCCCGCATCGGGCTCCCTGCATAGGGCCTGCTTCTACCTCTGCCTGTGTCTCTGCCTCTCTCTGTGAGTTTCTCATGAATAAATAATTTTAAAAAGAGAGAGGGAGAGAGAGAGAGAGAGAGAGAGAGAGAGAGAAGCATGAGCAGAGTTTCCTCCGAGCCTGGGGAGGTGAGTTGTGCATTTTTACTTTCCTTCCCTCCCTACCATGGTGGGGCAGAAGATGGAGGTGTGTATCAGTCAGCTGGGGCCGTGACAATCCCATATAACAAGGAGCCACAGAATGTCAGTGCCTACAACATATGTTTATTTAGTTCAGGAAGAGCAGCTCACTGGGGCCGGATGATCTAGAATGTGCTGGCTGGAGAGCTCTGCGGATCTCCACTGGTCCCACTCGTGTGTGCGGGGGGAGGCTGGCATCTTCCTTCTCTTGGCCACACCTGCTCACCTGTCTGGGGTGGATCTAGGCCGGGTTGGGCAGGGCAGGCAGCTTGCTGAGCTTGGCCCACCCGCTCAGGTGACTGCAGCTGGCTAGTGCGAGCCATCCAGGCTGGCTTCGGCTTTTCCACTCGTGTGCTCCACCCCCGTCCTGGGACCATGGGGCCATCCCTGCCTACTCTTCCTGACAACAGCAGACAAGGAAGGGAGCGTGAGGCTCTGAAGGTCTCAGCTCAGAACTGGCACACGGTCACCTCCACCTTCCCCTGTAAGCCCAAGTCCCTGGCAATCCAAGTCACATGGTCAAACCCAGAGTCAAGGGGTAGGAAACAAATTCCTCCTCTTTAGTGGAAGAGCTGCAAGCCACAGGCAACGGGCAAGCATGAAGCAGGGGACGAACCAGGGCTGATAGGACTCTACTGCACAGAGGATTTGGGGGTACACTTGGGAACCAGTGGCACTTCTGGCCCAGAGACTTTTGAAGGTGGGAGGCCCACTGCAGAAATCCAGGCCCATAGGTGATCTCAACTTGAAGGCCTCAGGGCCTTTGCACTGCACCTGGAGGGACTAAGGGGAAATTACATTTTTTCTCTGTGGCCCTCAGAAGAAGGGTAAGTTAGGATCCCCTTTGTCCTCGCAGAAGTTAGAGAAGAGGGTATCACAGGACCATTCCGGCAACCACGGAGCTCTCGGATGGTACCAACTCCTGACCTGGACCTCAGTCCACAGTGCTGAGGACTGAGCCATGGTGGGGGCCAGCTCAGTACCAGAGGGTTCTGAGGTGAGACTGGCCTCTGCCCCATGACTTATGTGGGACCCCGTCTGTAGGGACCTCGGTGACTCCAAACCTGAGGCGGGAGAGGGTGGAGGAGGGGGTGGTCGAGCCTAATGTGCCCCCACAGGCAGGCACACACAAGCAGCCCTAGGGCCCGGCTCTGGGCTCTGGCTCCGAGAGCCCCCAAAGGAACTGAAGACAGGTTTGCAAGCAAGCAGTTCTGAGGCCTTCTATTGAAACGAGACCGTTCCAACGGCAGAGACGAAAGCTACGGAATCTGGCTGACCTGCCACGGAAGCATAGAGTACAGCTCTGGGCAACTGTGTGAATAATAAGAGTAAGAGAATGAATGTAATAATGGCAGCTGACACACACACTGCTTCCTGCACACAGGCCACAGTTCCAGTGCTTTCGATTTAGCAACTGTTAATCTGCATTATTTTTTTTTTAATGGAAGGTATTTTTTTTAAGATTATTTATTTATTTATTTGTGAGAGACACAGAGAAAGAGAGAGGCAGAGATATAGGCAGAGGGAGAAGCAGGCTCCCTGCAGTGAGCCTGATGTGGGAACTCGATCCAGACACTCGATCCTGGGACTCTGGGATCACTCCCCGAGCTAAAGGCAAACGCTCAACCGCTGAGCCACCCAGGTGTCACCTAATCTGCGTATTAGTCATCAGAGTGTTATTATTTCCA
Organism: Canis lupus baileyi; assembly: GCF_048164855.1. Lineage (NCBI taxonomy): Eukaryota > Metazoa > Chordata > Mammalia > Carnivora > Canidae > Canis > Canis lupus. The sequence continues at coordinate 58,962,794 of NC_132845.1, forward strand.
TTTTACAGATGAGGAGACTGAGGCAGAGAGGTTCAGAAACTTTCCCAAAGCCACACAGCAGGAATCAAGGAGCCCAGATGTGACCCCAGGCAGTCTGTAGCTATACTATCTCCTTTTTTTTTAATAGTTTTTTTTTTTTTAAGATTTTATTTATTCCTGAGAGACACACACACACACAGAGAGGCAAAGACACAGGCAGAGGGAGAAGCAGGCTCCATGCAGGGATCCCGACGTGGGACTCGATCCTGGGACTCCAGGATCACACCCTGGGCCGAAGGCGGCGCTAAACTGCTGGGCCACCCAGGGATCCCCAGCTATCTCCTTTCTTAAAGAAATGAAACCATTTCATGTTTCTACTCCAGTTCGTTAAATGCCCCAACAAACCAGTCACTTAGTAGATGCTCAAGAAATGTTAAGTCCCTGGCTTTCATTACCGGTGACCTTAACCACAACCACTGCCCCCGTTGCCAGGGTGACCCCTTTCAGGGGCACACAGTGGCTCTGAGAAAAGAAGCGAGCCGAGTTGGGATCCTAGGTTCTAACCCTGGCTCTGACCCTGGGTGTCACAGCTGGCCAGGTCCCCTCTCTGGCCTCAGACTTCTGAGCTGTAGAAAAAGGGCATTGGGCTTGGCTAGGATCGGGGTGGGTGTGTCAGCACCTCTCGGGACACTCCCTTAGTTCCTGCTCTCCACAGCGGTTGTGTGTGCACACACGTATGTGTGTATCTCTGTGCATGTGCATCCAAGTCACGGGCTGTCTCCCCAGGGGTGGCAGCCACCTAGAACAGAACAGAAGGTCTGGAGGCAGGAGGAGGCCACAGAGGAGCCCAGGACCCTGCGGCCAGCACTTCAGGGCAGAGGTGCTCAGGACACCGGGCAAGTCTCAGGTCCTCTCTGAGAGTCTCTGAGTTTCTGCCCCTGAAAGCGAAAATAACCATCCACCTGTTACAGTGGCCAGTGTCTGGGGAATGCATGAGGGACGTGGGGGGAAGCCAAGAGATAACCTCCGGGGCCCTGCCTGGGACAGTCTCCTTTCCTGACCCCTGACTCGTGTCTCCATCTTTTCCAGATCAAGTAGCAGCTGAACTCCCCAGCCACCCCTGCCTGTTGCTGACCAGCCAACAGTAGGCCTCCAGCACTGTGGCTAATACACTCCAACAACCCAAAGGATCCCTGTTTTTATTGAGCAACTACTGTGTCCCAGGTTCAAAGCTGAATACTTGGCATCTATCACCGCCTGTGACGTCACACGTCCTTTGACGTCCCCGGCAGGAACTCTTACTAACTCTGCTTTAGAGACGAGGGCCGAGCACAGAGAGCCTAAGTGATTTGGCCAAGGTCACACAGCTGGGCGGACAGACGTGTGCTTAGATGCCCAAGAGACAGAAATCGGCCTCCATAGAAGTGAAAAAACCTCACTTCAAATAGTAAAGCTAATTCTGTGACTTAGTATTGTTTCTGTTTGTTTTTTGTTTCCCGCTCACCTCCCCGTTTTACTAATTGACTGGTCTAATGCACTTAGAACTGGTCTTATTTGGACTTACTTAGGGGTGGCTGTCGGCACTACACTGCCTCCAACATTCGGGGTCTGACCCTGCAGTCACTGAGCAGTAGCGTGGGGACTTGAACCTAGGTCCGCCCACGTCTAGCCCCCGCCTGCCCCCGACGCCCACCAAGCCCCCAGACACCCACCTGTCCGGTGGCCTCCAGAGGGACCCGGGCTGACCGAGAGAAGGCAAAGGGTGGGGTCCCCCGAAGGCCCAGGCCGGCCACTCTCAGCGAGGCTGTAGGAGGCCCGGGGATCAGAAATACTTGTGTGGCCACCTAGTGGGCACAGGTCACCTTGCAGTTGCCATCCATCTTGGCAACAGGCTTTGCATCCGGGGAAATTTCGGGCATCGGGAGTCTTGTCTCCCCAGTGTAGACGGCGATTTTCATGCTTCACCAGATGTGCTACGTAGGAATCCAGTTCAGGAGCGAGTCCAGCTGCTTCCCGGAGCGGGAGGCAGAGCGTGCGCAGTGAAGGATGCCAAGACTTTGAAGGCAGGTGGCAGGACTGTCCGGCGGCTGGAGCGTGGCCCCTGGTGGTAGAGCTCCGAGGCTGGTTAAGGACCCCTGAGCAGCTGGATGTCCCGACAAGTCCCGCGGGCGGGTGGGCACGGGAAGGTGACAGGCCGTTTGCGTATGGCAACGAAGCACCTTCCCTAGGATGCTCGAAAGTCCCTTGGTTCTCCCCAGTGTGAGCGACTGGCCACAAAGCTCCTGTCCTCCCCAAGCATGTGAGTCCAGGGCTGCCCCCCTAAACTCGGCCCCTGAGAGGCTGAAGGAAATTAGGGGATGCGAGGGGGAGAGGGTAGACAGATCAAAGGAGGAGGAACAGGACAGACCTCCCCAAGAGAGGACCTGCGGCCACCACCCCTATGTCCTTCACCTGCCGTCACGTCCACACGGCCAGAGTGAGGACTGGCCAGTGAGCCTCAGACCCCTGGGAGCCGCGTCAGTTGAGCTTCTCGTTGGTGCCCCTTGAGGACTTCCTGTGGGCGGCAGCCAGCATGTTGCCGAGGGACCGACCCACAGGGCTGATGCCCACCTGTGCTCTGGCTCTTCCCCTCTGACATCACTTCTCGCTGCCAACTCCCTTTTTAATGGCCATGGCTTTTGCCAGGGTTATCTAGAAAAGAGCAGTGGGAGCTGGCTCCAGGAGGTGGGGTGGTTGACAGTGGGAGGGAGTGCCCTACACCCCCCAGGGCCTGGGAGGACTGGAGGGAGGCCACCGAGTCACTCAAACCAGGGAGGGGACAGGGGCCAGGGGTGGTGGGGAGGCCCGGTAGGGGAGTGGCTGCAGCACCCACCCCCAGTCTGGCGAGGCTGGGAAGGCAGGGGCTGCCCCACACCCACTCCTCTGCTGTGGCACCAAACAGCACTGAGGCCTCTAGGTCATCCCCAGCCGGCAGGGACAGTGCAGATGCCAGTGACAGCTTTCATTAATATTCACCTACTGCATCCTGGTGGAGATGAGGTGTTACAGATGGGAGTGTGGCCTAGAGACTCACAGGGCCTCGGATGCAGGAGTGAGTCCATTTTGGATATTCAAGACAGCCTCGTCTAATTGTGGCCTTTTGGTTTGTGGGTCTAAAGTCCTAAACAAAGGGCTAGAGGGTCTCACACAACCCTATAGACACATAAGCTATACCCCCCACCCCTTGAAGGCATCTTGGAAAGAGGATGGATGAAGGGGAAGGGAGACCATCTGAGAAAGGACAGGTGTTTTTTTTGTTGTTGTTTTTTTTTTTTTTTTTTGGAAAAGACAGTTTTGATGGGTAGTTTGACAAATCCACCATGGACAGCTGTGCCAGTTGTTCACTGTCCAAGAAGGCCCAGCTGAGGGGAAGGTACCGGCTGAAGTCGTGCCAGCCTTCCACTCTCCTTGGTACAGAGTCACACCTGCTCAGAGGAAGAGGTGCCTTTTGAAATTCGCACAAAGCCTGTCTAGGGTCTGAACTTCAGCTGAACATTTTATCCAGAGGAGCCTGTTTTAAATCTGAAGAGAATGGGTTCTGTTAAATCAGCACATTTTTAAAAAATACACTTTTCATGCCACCAGCTTTCCAGAGCAAAATGAGATCAGTTACAGAAGGAGGTAGACTTCGTGCACATCTGACTCTGATCTGAGCATGGAGTACATTCTGTCCATCACCCAACACACGAGTGTGTGCACTCACACACACATACCCATGTAAAGCATGTGGCACACAATAGGATCCCCCCTCCCTTTCCGGAGGGCAGGACTCCTGTGTCATCCCTGCTTCATGCCTAGCCCTTGATCCCTCAGTGCATGTCCAATGGCGAACGAGAAGACTAGACTGTCACTGACACTTGTATGTGAGCTGAGGGTGAGTCAAACATGCATCGTCACAGTGAGGGAAACCTACAGAGCTGGTCCTTAATCCCACAAGCCCCGTCCAGGTAGAAACCCCAAGGAACCTTGTACTCGGAGGGGCCAGGGCACACAGGGCCTCCTGGATGTGCAGCCCCAGCTGGATCACCTGCAAACAGCTCTCAAAGCCCCTGGGACGCGAGGGCAGGGGGAGCAGGGCCCAGGGGATATGGAGCCCTACTGTACCAAGTGCCAGGAAACAGGCCCCTCCACACACGGTGCGAAGAGACAGGGCCCAGGGAGGGGATGCGATGGGCCGATGCCGTGAACCCAGGACCCACAGGGACCCAGACTTCAAGCTCTCAGCTGCCTATTCTTCCCACAGCTCAGGCGCTCCAGCAGCTCTGCCCACAAAGTGCCTCCGCTCAGGTCTGTCAGGAGGCAGAAAACAGAGTCAAGCAGCCACAGTGCCTCTGGCAGCGATCGGGGCAGGATGTGGAATTCTCCAGACTCTGGAGCCACAGAGACCTAAAAGCGGACCCTAGCTTTGCCAGTGACTTGCTGTGTGGCCTTGGGCAAGTCACCTCCCTCTCTGAACCACGATATTCTCCTCTGTAAGCTTTTGCTCTGAAGGCAGGGAATACTAAGGGGGTGGGTGGACGGCTGCAAAAGGCAAACCCGGCTGCATCTGGGAGGCAGTGACGGCCTGTCTCTTCCTCTCTTCTAGCATAGCAGTGGCAGAGGGAACCATTTGGGAAAATGCCATAGTACAGATCGTCAACATAATACAAGCCCCCAGAGCTTCCTCTGAGCTCCTGGCCCCACCCCAGGCAGGCTCAGCAGGGAAGATTGAGATGCTCTGCACATCCTTCTCTAGAGTCTGAATCACTCCTAGAGTGCCCTCCAGGGCCGGAAGCAAGGTCGCCACCACTCCTGGAGTGCTCAGGAGTCATCAGCTCCAGCATGGGGACACAAGTGGGGAAGAGGAAGGACAAGGACCAGTTGTAGCCTCGAGCCTCAGGGTGCCCCTCTGCAAAATGGGGATTATGCCTTCCTCAGCGGCTACAAGAATGACAGTGTGGTTATCGCTGTAGACTCTTCAGGGAGAAGATGCACCTCTGGGTGAGCCTCTGGATTCAGCCCCCAGCTCCAGACACCAATGTGGGTCTGAGAGACAAGGACCAGATTAACTTCCTGCAATATTCTAGAGGTCACTTCCACCTAACTGGTCTGCCATGGCTCAGCTGAAATAGCCACAGAGAGCTGGGGTCTCTAGGGACCATACGGCTCACTCAAAGGAGTGTGTGTGTGTGTGTGTGTGTGTGTGTGCGCGTGCGCGCACGCAATGAGGCTGCCACAAATGTAACGCAATCTTAATTCCTGCTGAAAGAAGAGGTGTATGTATGGATATATATATATAAATGTAGAATTTGTGTGTGTATATGTATTTATAATAAATAAATATTTATATTTATAATAAATAAATATATATATAAGTAAAATATATATATATAAATGCAAGAAAAGGTCTGGAAGGCCACCCATTGAAACATTATTATATGATTTTGTAGATTTTCATGTTGTTTATCTTCAAGGAACATGTATTACTTCTACAATAAAGGGGAGAGAAACAAAGTCTATTTTTATTTTTTTAAAGATCTGTATTTGTTTGAGAGTGCGTGTGTGCACACGTGAGTGAGAGAGGGGCAGAGAGAGAGGCGAAAAAGAATCCCAAGCAGACTCTGCGCTGAGGTGCTGATCACAGACCTGAGGCGGGACTCCATCCCCCAACCCATGAGATCATGACCTGAGCCGAAACCAAGAGTCTGACGCTTAACCGACTGAGCCACCCAGGCTTATTTTTAAAGAGAAAAATCTACCCATTGCCAAAATGCCCAGCTATGTCTGGCCTATGTTTCATTTAAATACTCTTTCAGCCAACCCCCAGCCCACTCCAGGTGGGGACCCAATGTGGACTCAGCCAAGAGCTTCTGGTGCCCTTCGGGGTCAGCAGGGCTCAGAGCCAGCTTCAGGTCCAACCTGGAAGGCCACCTGACCAGAGCTATCAACCATGCTACCCCACCAACGCCAAGGCTGGAGCTAATTAATTAACATGGATTTCTAAAGATGTTTCTAATGATGCAAGCAGGGAAGAGCAGAAAAGGGAGTCCTTGAACTAAAGAAAACCTCCACTTTAGAGCTGTTCACTCGAGAGCTTCTCCCTGAGGAGCCCTGCAAAGTAAGGCCAGGCATTCTGAGCAGGCACCAAGGACGAGGCTTCATTATGTTAAAAAATTCATCAGAAGACACCTCCGAGTGACTCCAGGCCTCCTCCTGTGAGGAGAAACCCATTTGGATAAATTTGGAAAACCCTCGCACACTCGACATTTTGGGGCACCCGCTGTGGGCAGAGCTCCATGTCCAGCCTTCATTTGGGCGGGGGATGCCGCAGGTGCCGTGGGGCAGTGAGGAAGGCCCTGGCTGGCAAGGTGAGTTCAGGGGAGCTCCTGAGGAGGCGGTCGGGGAAGACCTCCGCTTTCCCCCAGGGCCATCAGACCACATCCTCTTGCACGCTCGATGCACAAACAGGAGGCTGCCAGTCAGCTGTGTGTCTCCACGCTGGTGACCACAGTACCCCACCCCCATCCCATGAATCAGGTAGCTGCATTCGCACCTGAAAGAAGAAAGTGGTGGGATTCCTCGTCTCCCATCTGTGCTGACGCACCAAGCCACGGAACCGGATGCGTTCTCTTCAAGGACAAGGGAGACCAAAATCCCAGCTCACCCTTGCTAGCCCAGGATTACTGCTGATACCGTCCGTTTTAACTCCAAACATCCTTGTTTGGAAAGAAAAAGAAAACTGATGGTCACCCCACCCATTTCCCCATCAAAGTTTCATGGCAATTTCGCAACTTTCAGTCTCCATCCAGGCTGCCCCAGCCTGCCGACCAGCCTTCAGACACCTTCACTCCTGTGTCCTCACCCACTTGCCCACTGGTGAGTTCCTCACACTATCCAGGAGTCCTCACGCTCAGGGAAGCCCCCTGATCCTCAGCCCTCCATCCATTTCCGGGGTCCCCAACCTCATTCACTGCACTTAGCACACCACTCTGCAACAGCCTATCTCTTGGGCCTGTGAACTCCTGGCAGGCACCCACTGCCGTATTAGCCTCCTCCAAGTCCTTCACTTGTAACGCAGCACCTCGCTTAGACAGGTATTTGGTAAATAACATTTGCTAAATTCACTGCCATCAATCAGGGCCCAGGAGTCAGCTAGAACCACCAGCACCTTTCCTCTCCCTGGTCCCAGGTGCCCTACAGAGATGTCACTCTGGGATGATGGCAGCACTTAGAAGTGGGCAGGAGGCCCAATCAGACCCCACAACTACCCGGGCAGGAGAGTCCCCAAGATCCACAAGAGCAGGGGCTGATTTGGTCACATGATCTCAAAGGAGCCTTTACAAGCTCAGACGTTTTGCAACTCTTAAGTCTGTAACTCAGCTTCTTCAGAATAGAAATCGGGCCTAGTTATGTCCATCACAAGCCTCGAAAATATTAGTGCCATCAAGTCCACATGGGGAAATCCTCAGACAAGCACCAAAATTTAACATGCACAGACGCTCACTGCAGCACGTTTTGTAGTAAGAGAAACTAAACAAAGCATGTCCTTGGAACGCCATCTGCCATTAAAAATCACATTTTAGAACAGTAACATGAGAAGATGATCCTAACACGTTAAGTGAATAAAAGGGACTGCAAAACAACATGAGCCCAATTCTACAAAGAAAAAAAGGGAAAGGAAAAAGCAAAACCATATATATTTGTATATATTTGGAAAAGAAAATTCACCAAAATATTAACAGTGGCTCTGAGCAGGATTAGATGACTTTTCCAGTTTTCCACATTTATTTTTAAAGATTTTATTTATTTGACAGAGAGACAGAGAGAGAGAGAGAGAGAGAGCGCGCGCACAAGCAAGGGGAGCAGCAGAGGGAAAGGAAGAAGCAGGCTCCCCACCAAGCAGGGAGCCCAATGCAGGGCTCAATCCCAGGACCTTGGGATCACAACCTGAACGGAAGCCAGACCCTTAATGGACTGAGCCACCCAGGCGCCCTTGCATTTTCCACTACAATGTTAGTCAGGAGGTGAAAAAAAAAGGCTATGGAAAAGAAAGGTGACATTTCATGGCGTGAGGCTGACAGCAGACAAGTGGAGGAAAAAGTTGGAAGTTGGAAAGCATTTCATCAGACCCCTTCCCAGAGCCAGTGGCTATGCCTCGGGTGGATGTCACTGATGGAAACCAGAGGAAAAGCAGGGTATGAACTTTTATTTATTTTTAAAGATTTTATTTATTTATTCATGAGAGAGAGAGAGAGAGACAGGGAGGGAGAGAGAGAGAGAGACAGAGAGGCACAGACACAGGCAGAGGGAGAAGCAGGCTCCGTGCAGGGAGCCTGACGTGGGACTCGATCCTGAGTCTCCAGGATCACGCCCTGGGCTGAAGGTGGCGCTAAAACGCTAAGCCACCCAGGCTGCCTGGGTACGGACTTTTACAGCAGCCTCCCCGCACTCAAAGGTGGCAGGTGGCAGGGCAAGCAGCTCATTGCTGTCCATCTCCTGCCTCTCCCCATCATGTCCCTCAGAACACAGTCTTTGGGTTTGTCAAGGGCCTGTTCTTGCCAGGCCCTAAGGTGGGTGGGCACTGCAGGGATCATGTCAGAGGACTAGGGAAGCAGACCCTTTCTGCAGGTCAACCACCCTCTGCTTGCACACCTCCAGGGACTAGGAGCTCACTACAACCCACACAGGCTAGGCCCACTTTACTCCCCTGCAGCCTTTCCCCTACCACCCTAAATCCTATCTCAAATTCTGTCCAAGGGTGCAGCTCTTGGGCGACAGATTCCATCCTCTCGCCCCTTCCATCTGTGGGCATTCAAAAAGCCTTTTCACCTGCTCAGGCATAGACCACACTCAGGCCTTTCCGACAGGCAGGTGAGGTGGTATTTATAACCAAGGAATAATTGGATGTTAATTCCTTTCTGCAGAAGAGTGACTGGAGTTTCAATTTCTTCCTCTGCGAACTCTCAAGTGGGGCTAGCTGCAGCTGAGAGGCTATGACTGACATGCACGCACGGCCCAGGCTCACCCGCCCCCTCAGCCCCCACAGTGATTCTTGTAAGGGCCTCAGAAGCCATCAGCCCCCAACTCCCTTCCTCCCCAATTCTACCACCAACCAGTGGCCATCCTCACTTCAGGCGAGCAAGCCTCTTCCTGCCAGGTGTGGGATTCCACATTATAATCTAGCCTTGTCCAGGGGTGCCTGGCTGGCTCAGTAGGTAGTGTGTGACTCTTGATCTCAGTGTTATATTCGAGCCCCACACTGGGTGTAGAGATCACTTAAAAAAAAAAAAAAAAGTCTTAAGAAAAAAGAATCTAGCCTAGTCCTGTCAGTCTGGTCACTGGTCCTTAAGGCAGGAAGGAGCCGCTGATACATCACCCCAAAAACTTCAGAAGCACTACTTCCACACACGAATGGCTGACAAGGCCCAGCTCTCAGACACACCAGTGAGCCCTGAGCACCACCCACCACCACCCCTCGCCCACCTCCAGCCTCCCTCCTCAACCCCTCCTCTCAGATAAGCCACCTACTCAGACCTCCACCCTGCTGCTGACCTCAAGAGAGACTTTGGTCCACTGATAGGCAATAACCCGGCTGAGTCTCTTGGCAAAGATCCATTTCCTAGGGGGAGAAAGAGTGTGAGCCCACGCCTGATGAGCACCTGGGCTCCACACCCACTCCCACCACAGGTGAACTGTAAGGGCAAGTCCCTACCATCAGACTCTGAGAAAAAGGGGCGCTATGTCTTCCCGTAGCTTTAATGGAGAGGCCGTCTAGGAGACCCTGCCCCAGCCGGCCCTCCTCTGCTGTGCTCTCCCAGGGCACGGCCACAGGCCTCATCCCTTACTGCCCAGCTCCCCACCAGGATGGCCTCTCCACCTGCATACTGGCCCCAAGAGGCTGAGGGGAAACACGTTCCCTGACCAGTGTTTATATAACAACAACATAAGCATTTTATTTTTTCATTAAGCTTCTTAGTTCCTTAGTATCACAATGGAATGATGAGAAAACAAGAACAAAAAAAACCCATGAGTCTGCAAATCTCTGACGAAGAGCAGAGACTTCAAGGCAATCGGAGGGGAGGGCAGGAGAGGCTTGACAGAAGTGCCAAAACAGTTCCAGCATCAAGTCTCTCCAGGCCGGCTGGGCCGGGGATGGGGGTGGAATGGTGAGAAGGTGGCACTGTCATGAGCAGTCCTTGGCGTTTCTGCCTCATGGCTGATGTCCAAGGGAGTGGCGCAGACCAGCCCACAGGATTCCCTGGGGCCTCCCTGGAACCTGGCCACATGACCCTCTGCTTGCTCCCGTTGCCCTGGGCACTCCAACCAGTGCTAAGATGCACCCTGAAGCCAGCTCGGCTGGGTGGGCAGCAGGAGAGGAGCGTGGAGAGGGGCAGGGGGGCAGGCAGCACTGTTCAGGGTGCAAGAATCCAAGGAGCAGCCGAGGCCTGTCTGGGAGCCGTCTGTGGCAGAGGGCAGAGGTGATGCGGGTGGCAGCAGCAGGAGTTCGAGTCCCTTGGCGGCAAGCAGGCTGTGCCTAGAGCTTCACGGTGCCGGGGGGCAGGCTGTCATTGCAGAGTCTGTAGTAACGCAGGTCGTTGACCAGCCTGTGCACGTTCTGGGTGAATGAGGGCAGGTCCTGGAAGGCAGGGGTACAGCTGCAACCCAGCCCCATCTAACACCCCAAATCATCCCACCCCCACCCCACCCCAGCTCTTTCCATCCCAGGGTGAGCCTCAGAGGTCTGCAAATGTTTTATTAAACTCGAAATTTCTACTCATTCATGCACCATGTGTCAGCCAAGGTCCTATAGGAGCAAAAGAACAATAGTTAACACTCCCCTAGTGCTCACCATGTACCAGGCTCTGCCACGAGGGATCCAGATACTAAGTCACTCAAACTTTGCCACGAGCCTGAGATACAGGTTTCATTAGTACTCCCATTTGAAGGATGAAGAAAGTGAAGCACAGAGATATTCCAAAACTTGCCCCAGATTCCACAGAAAGAAGGGAAGGGGGTCCAGACTAGACTCTCTCATGAACATGGGTACATCTGCCAATGCACACCTCTCCTTTGCCACAGCTAGCCAAGTGGCGTCCACAGACTCCTCCTCCCTATCTGGGGCTCTAGGCAGGTCCTATCAATCAAGAGAGACACCCCAGGAGCCCACAGGCCACAGACACCAGTGGATCCCTTGCAGCTAGAACCCCAAACTCTACCATGATCCAGCAAGACAGATGAATGAAGGCACAGATTCCTTTACTTATTTCATCCTTCAGAAAACAAACCAAAGGGGTGTCTTTTAGATCAGTGGCTCACAAATGCCAAATTCAAATTTCCTGAGTGGAACACAAGAGTACGTTTCTGTATATTTAATAAGCCCCTCCAGGTGCACTGACATATAACTAGATTTAGAAGCTGCTACTTTAAGTCAAGAATTGACTGATAAGAATATCATTAGAAATGGAGGGTTAAATATGAGGATTTGGCCTCAAGGAACAGGAAGGAAACTACCCAAGTGGCTGAAGTGAACTTCCAGAAGCTTAGGAGAAGACAAGATAGATCCCAAGGAAAAAAAAAGATTTCAAGACCAAGGAAAACAGGAACTGACTCTAAAAGGAAACTACCCTCACACATATCACAGATGTGATAAGCAAAAAGTGAGCAGACTTTGCTCCAGCAAGAGCAACGTGTAAATTGGCAGAGGGCAGTAGGCCTGCGGGCTGGCTACTCCAGCATGGGAGGCAAGGCAGGGACAGCACGAGGGCATGGAACAAGACTGCATTTTGCCACGTTGTCACGCAGTGAGGGATGAAACACTCATCCCATGGGAAGAGATCCAGAAAGAGCCTAGTAGGCAAATGCAGAGAACTAATGGTGGAGAGAGGAAGGAGGGCAGGTGAGAGCCCTGACAGGACACCCTGGGACAGGAGATGGCATGTGCACCAGCAACGATGGCTCCATATGCATCCAGCGCCTTCACCCCGGCCCCTACCTAAGGTGCTATACGGGACTGGGTGGGGGACGGGGGGGACGGGACTATCACAGCCCCCTTCCCACCTCCCCATGCTCCTTGGGCAGACAGCAAGGGGCACAAGGGTGAGTCCTGTGGGAGCTCATCCCAGGAACCAACAGCAGGTCAGCCCATGTTGAACCAAAGGCCTGGGCAGAGCCCACAATTCCATCCCTAACCCTGGGCTCTCAGAAGATGTGATTCCTGAGCACCAGTCTTCCCAGCCTATCTGCAAGTTCAGGCTACAACTGCTCAGGATACTTGAGGAAATGATGACTGGGCCCAGTGGGGGGGTGATGCTCGACGGGATGCAGTGAGCACAAAGAAGCAGAGGCCATCAGATGGACTGCTGGGGCCAGTGGCTGAGATGAAGAACACATGTGTACATGTGTTGCCCCCCACACGGGGGGGGGGGGGGGGGGGAGGGGGGGGCTTCCCACATCCAGCCACAGCCCCAAGTCGATCAGGAGCCATCAGCAGGTACAGACCACACAGGGAAGTGGCCTGCCCTTTCTCCACTGAGTGGGCACCAGGGTGAAAGCCCATGCTTGCCCTTCCCTTTAGCCTAGCCTCTCTCTCCTCACCCGATCCATCTTGAAATTTCGCCCCAGCACATTTTTCTGGTTGGCATCCACACCATCACAGCTGGTCAGAAACTCTGGGAGGAAGGCTGCAAAGAAGCCATCAAAGTCCACAGAGGCCATGTTGTAAATGGCGATGCCGATCTCCTCCTGCAGAAGGTCATGGGACTTGTGAACCAGGACCTGCAGCAGCACGTTCACAAACTGAAACAGCATGGCGGTCCGGAAGATCTTCTGCAGACAGAGAGGCTGGGTTGAGTGAGGGTATAAGGGCTCACTCTGCCCCCGGGGGCCCATCTATGCCCCAGCCCGCCTCCTGCCATGCATCCCAGCTGTGGCCCTAGAAGACTGGGACTCCACCCACCCCACTGACACCTCTGATGAAGGACCCTTTCTGAGAGGGGGTGCTAACCTTGTGGTACAGCTTCTGCTTGGTGTTGAGAGTTTCCAAGTAGAAGAGATTTTGTTTAAATAGGTGGATATCAGGCTGAAGAAAGGACTGTCCAAAAGCCTAGGAAATAAGACCACTATGTGATGAGCAGCACTTAAACCATCTCAGACCCAGCCCTCCTGGGCCCCCACCCTCACTCCCCACCAAAAGAACCCACACCCCACAAGTGGTTCCTCATGCCCATGGCAGGACAAGGGTATCCACTGCCTTGATTCTCCTGGTCAGATCTTGGAATATTCCTGTGTAGTCTTAGCTCTACAGTCCTCCCGCACTGGGCTTAACTCCACATACTAGTCTCACCTTAATCTTTTATAATAAACCTCCAGATCCCTTCATGGATTCCACTTTTGAAGCAAGAAGCTGGTCAAATGACTCTAGTCAAATCCTCAGCAATCTCAGCAGACTCCTGCTGCCTCCTCTCAAGCCAACCCCTCACCTCTGGAAGCCACACACCCTCTCCTTGGTGTCCCAACTTTTATAAACCACAAATCCTGGGAGGCTCCTTCAAACTGGATGCCTCTGCCTAGGGGTTAAGCAACAAATTTTTAAACTGCTTTGAGTTTCTGGACTATAAAAGTTACAAGTTCTAGGGCAAAAAGTAATACCCTTCCTCTGCAAAAAAAAAAAAAAAAAAAAAAAAGCCAATGATGTGTAAGCTCCCACCCCCAACAAGCTGCTGTCTGTCTGTCCTTTTGCGTCCAGGCCCCTGAGCTACAAGAAGAGTCTTGTAAGGCCTGATGCAGCAGGGAGATTTCCAATGATGCCCAATGGTTTTATTTATTAATTTGGGTTTACTGAAGTATGACACTGAGTAAAAAAAAAAACTCACCCTTTTGGGGTTCACCCTTGTGCAATTCTGACCAACCCACAGTCATCTAACCAGCATGACAAACAAGACACACAACACTTCCGTCTCTCCAAAAAGTTCTCTCATGTCCCCTTCACAGTCTCCTCCCCCTACCCCAAGGGAACCACTGCTCATTCTGTCCCTCTGGTGCTGCCTTTTTCGAAAGTTACATGATGGAGTGGAAATCATATGGTCTGGGGCCTTCTGGATCTGGCTTCTCACCCAGCATAACATATTTGGAAGCATCTATGCTGGTCTTGGTGTAAGAACATGTTCCTTTTTACTGTTAAGTAGCAGTCCATTACATGCATGTGTCTCAGCTGATGGCTATCCCGGATTATTTCCAGATTTTGGCAATTATGAAAAAAACCACTATAAACACCTACAGACACATGGCATGAATACATTTTCATTTATCTTAAGCAAAATGCTTAGAAAGTGGGATTCTTGATCAGGTAGTGACTACATGCTCAACTTGATAAGAAACTGACACTATGAAGCTGTTTTCCAAAGTGGCTTTCACAATCCTGAGTAGGGGGCCAGGCATCCGTCTGCCCCAGAAGGCTTAAAAACAAGGTTGAGGTGGGGGGAGGAGGAAAGCACACGAATATTCCACACCCAAAGCCACACTGGAGACAGCAGGGCAGCAAGAGGCCAGGGGTAGGGCTTGTGTTTATCCAGAGAAGAATCTCTACACAGGGAGCTCAAGGGAAGAAGGGGAGAATCTCTCTGGCTACCCCAAAAAGAAAACCTTGCAGTGACAAAAAAAAAAAAAAAAAAAAAGGAAAACGTTCTACTTCGACCTGGGCTTAGAATAAAAAGCTATACGATGAAGTGTGGAATGAGGACAGCAACCAAGCAGCAGCCACTAGGCAGCCCGGCCATCCCCAGCAAGGGGGGGTACCCTGGTCTCCTACAGCAGGGTCCAGTCAGCCCCCAAGACAGCCTGCTCATAGGACAGTGTTTCCCCAGTACAGTACCAGCCAGAATGATCTTTACAAAATGCAGATCCCTGGGCCCCTCCCCAAGGGACTTCACTTAGCTTCTAGTTAAGTGGGCCCCAATGTACTACAGGCAGTCCCCTCACACTTGGGAAACACCCACTACAAGGCATATGGACAGGTATTTATCCAGCACCCGCAGGCGCCAGCTGCTGGGTGGAAACTAACTCAGTCCATCCTCACACTAAAACCCATGAAATAGGCAGCATTCTCTCCACTTTACAGATGAAGAGACAGAGGCTCCAAGAACTTAACTAACTTCCCAAGTACTAAGTGGTAGCACTAAGCTCTGATCAGAAGCTACATGGCTTCCTCATATGCCAGGGAAGCAAACCAAGGGATAGACAGCCAAAGGACCCAGGTGGTGTCCAGAATGAGGCCTCTCCATCCTGGGATTGCATGGCAGCCTCACCAGCTCTGCCTGCACGTTACCTGCATGATGGCACTGAACTGAGGCTCATTCTCCATCTGCTCCTCAGCGATCCCCCTCTGGACACTGGCCAGGACAGTGGACTTGAAGAAGTACCTCCAGTTGTGATGGAGCGTCCGGAAAAGGAGCTCAAACAGCTCAGCCTTCACATCAGGGGAGGGGCGCTGCGGAGACACACAGACCCTCAAACCTTCCCTTCCTGCGGCTCAGGGGGCCACTCACAGCCTTGGCTCAGAGCAACAAAGAGGCCTAAGCGATGCCTAGTTAATAGCACACAGAGTGTCAGCGTCCCACCCACACTCTTGTCCAGTCAAGTTCCCCTCGGGCCAGCAGTTCAAACCAGGCCAACTTCCCCAGAGACACGACACTGGAGTCAGTTCCAAGGGGCCCTTTATTTTACATTTTTTCCCTAAATGTTTTATTTTTAAGTAACCTACACTCAAAGTGGGGCTCAACCTCAAACCCTGAGATCACCACAAGTAGCACACTCTACCAACTGAGCCAGCCAGGTGCCCCAAGGGGCCTCTTTTCTGTCAGAAGCACTCAGTCCTCTCAGCTGGGGAAAGAGGCTACCAAATGGCAGAACAAGTAGGAATGTGGGTTTCCTATTTAGAAAGCAGCTGCTGTGACCTGCCACATCTTCTTGGTCGTGCTGTTCCTTTTCCCAGGATAAAAACTGCTGTCCCAGCTAACCTGCTGATCTTATGCAAAACAAGTAAAAAGTCTTAAAAGCAGTTCTGCCCTCTGTGGAACAGGAGTTCAAGGAGCACCTACAAGCCACAGCCACACTAGAGGATCCCCAGGGGGAGGCGGCGTGCAGGGCTAAGTACTCTGGGCCCATCTCCCCAGCCACTGGTAGCAAGATTCTGAGAGGAGGGGTGAAGGGGAAGATAGACTTAGCAATATATTCGAATTGAACCAAAAATCTCCAAGTCACTGAGGGGCATGCCAGGTCACAATATTCCAGATGTCTCTGCAGAATTCAAAACTGTAAGGTCCGGATATATTTAATTCAGCCTTGATTAAAATTAAATTGGGACCAGAGGGCACGAGCTCCCATGGCAGGAATCCTTACAGGACCCAAGTGTGTTTAATGATGCAAAGCAACTGACTTATTTAAGCCTTAGTTGGGGCACTTAAAAAGGTTAGTTCTTATTTAACTATGACATAAAATGCAATTAAATCCACACTTATTCTGGATCTTGTCATGCTGAATGTCTATTTTCAAAGGAGGAAGAGCATTCCTTTAACAACAGAACCTTTGCATGGTTCCAAAAACTAGCCTAATATCCTTGAGATCAGTGAAATGTTCTTACTAGGATAATACATTTGTTATAATGTTTGCTAGAGAAAACCACATATTCACTTAAAGTTATGAATTGTTTGCCATAGGAGACTGATCTTACCAACCAACCTGGTGGCAATTAACCTGCTATGCTTTCACTAGACTAGTTCAGATTCACACAACCAATATAAACAGACTGGACCGAGCTAAAGGCATTCTTTCTTGGAAAAAATTATTTTACAAGAAAAGTAACTAACAAATTAGCTTTAAAATGCAATGCATTTTCTTCATGATTTCATTCTGTCCCCAGGGGCACACAGGAGGCAGTACAGGGTACCGGCCCAGCCTCTCGTACCTCGGCAATGATGGGATACACCTGCTCCATGCACAGGGAGATGATGCTGGGGAGAAAAGGCTTGAACACCTGGCCAGGCTCCTGGACCACCACCTGCAGGATCTTCAGGAACTTCTCCACCACCCGGCAGCCAGTGCTGCCTTCATGGAGGATACTCTCAGCCAACTGCTCTCTACAGACAAGGGGAAGCACACGGTAGCCAAGGGAATGTTTCTCAGGGGCCAGCACAAAAACCAACACTTGAGGCAAGTGAAGAAAAGGAACAGAAAGTCCCAGGCTCTGTAGCCGGGCCCCACTACTTCTCCCTTGGGAATCTGGAAGCCAAGGACAGTAGATCTGCAGTTACCTGGTAAACATGTTGAGGAAAGTCTGTATGATTTGCTCTGTGAAAGGCACACCCATCTGTACTCTAAGGCCTCGAAACAGGGTGAGGAAGAAGCTCAGCATCTCATCGGTCACATCTACATAAAGGCACAAAGCAAACAGTCAGAGACACATGCATAGATATCAACAGGAGCCCTCCTTTTACAAGCTGCACCACCATCTCTCCCAAAGACTTCCTGCTGGAAGAAGCTTCCCCAACACCACTGGAGTCCATGATGGAAAGTGGGAAACAACTAGGGACATGCCAAAAAAACCAGTCTGGCGTCATGAACCTCTGGTTGACAACGGCTCACTAGAGAAGTGAAGGTCACTAGGAAGCCTCCTTCACCACTCGGCATCCACCAGCACTGAATTCTCAATGTAGATAGATCATTTTTGTGCTCACTCTGATGGAGCCATTCAACTGGGCCAACACCTGAGTGCTCTTACCATTTCTCTCTGACCACTAATCCTCGCACTCGGGTCAGGGGTTAAGTGGCTAAAAGTGGATAATGAGGGTGTATTCAGGCTGCATGGCCCTAGTCCATTAAAGGGATTAATTGCAGAAAATACTGGTTACATTTAGTCTGGTTCCACTTGCAGATCTAAACAATCATCTTGTACAGTACATTTTGGCTCTAATCTCACACACTCTGCTTACAAGAGGCAATCATGGAGTGCGTCCTGACTGACAAACCCCACTATCTCCCTTTTGAGAGCCAGGCCATGTGCAGTCACTGTGCCACAGCACCTCACTGGTGACACTGACAGAGGGAGAGAGGGATCCATGTCAGCAAAACCCATCTTGCCATTTAAGGAAATAAGCAGCACTCATGGGGAAAAGTTTTTTCTTCTGTACAATGACCCCATCACCTCATCCTCTCATATTCCACTCTGGGAGAAGGCAAAGACTCAGAAGTGAACACTATGCAAGATGCCCCAAATTGACTCTGGGCCACATGACACAGGTGCAAGGTCCAGGTAAGGTCTGCCCATAAGCATCCCTGCCCTCTACTGTCAGCATCAAGGCCTGCACTGCCCATGCCATGCATTCTGCAGAGCCAAGCAGTCATTCTGGGACTTGCCGGCACCAGCCACCAGGGGGCCTGCCGCCAGCTCCTACCTGACTGATGGATAAAAGCTGGAAAGAGGGCCAGGGAGACCTGCACGGATTCCTGCAGCGACTGGTAGCATATCTGCCGGGACTTGGTGGACTCTCCGGAGATATTCTCCACGATGTCCTCTAAGACGCTAAGTGTCTGGTGGATAATCACTTTTGCTGCAAATTGAGATTCAGTGCACGTTACAACTTGTCTGAGGATAAAGCAGGGTAAGGGAACACACGGGAAGGGGGGACATTTGCACAGGTATTCAGAGGACAGTTGCAGAAGTCTTGCTAAAGGAACACTGTCTCTCTTGATTGAGTTATCCATCTCTCTCTCTTTCTCCATACAACCTTTTCTCTCTTTTTGCCCTTTTACTGTCAGGACTCCAGTTGCCTGCCCACTCAGTTTTTTGCCTCTCTTCTGCTTCTATCCACCAGAAACCAGTCCACAGAGAGGGAAAGGTAAAGTGCAGCCTCTGGTTAGGGGACGAGTGAGAAACTCACAAGGCAACTACCCCAGGCAAGAATGGACACACGCAGATCAAGCACGCCTTCAGCTCCAGATATACCTCTGGTATATCTGGATCTCCTGAAATCCACACCAGCACCTGCCAGCACATGTGCTGCTGCTGTCCTCAGGAATAGACCATCTGATCAATTCTTGCCCACTGTGCCTGTGGCCTGACAATACATACAATTATCATATGATATTGTGTTATTAACCACAAACACTTCTAAGGAGACCCTGATGTGAATGCTCACGTGATCCCTCCACAGAGAAAGCAGAGGCAGTGGCCAGCAAACTGGCAGGAGCTAAGAGGACACAGCAAGGGCCCAGACCAGAGGAACCTAGAGAAGAACTACAGATGAGCACTAGATGGCTCTAGAACCGGGGCAAGCCCCTTGTCAGGACACTGGGGATAGCCAACAGCTCCACCTTTGCAGGGTTGCTGTGAGGATGATAGACAAGGTTGAGAATGTTTCAGCAAAGTACCTGACATATCAGAAGGTTCGGTACAGGGAAGCTGTCATCCTTCCCCAGCACTGGTGGAGTTGGCTCTCACCCTTACACACAGAGTTGCCTCCCCCATGGCTCAGGGAGCTGGGGAGACTCAGCCCTGGTGGAGCTCTGGAGGCTGAACCAGGACAAGGCTGAGAGCTGGCCTCCACCTGGCCACACTCCCTGGGCCCCCATGCTCACCAGCCTCTCTGGAGACTGAAGCGGCTTCCAGGGAAGGGTACGGCAGAAAGAATCGATGTCTGGCAGTGGATGCAACCAGGACTGACTCCTAACTCCACTAGATTCTAAGTCTCAGTTTCTCATCTGAAAGTGTGGATAGATAGATAAAACCACCTCACTCAAAGGACTGAGTGTAATTGAAAATAACAACTCACGACACTCCTGGTCTTCTAAAGGCTGGTCATGCAGACGAGGCATGTGAGCCAAAGGCACACGCATCATACTGAAGGAGCCACTCACACAACACTACTCCAAGCACAGGGACTTAACCAAACCAGGAAACTGTACTTGGGTTAGATGTTTCCCCAAGAATACACAAGGCACAGGAGAAGTAGTTTAGGGGGAAAAGCTAACAGAGTCAAGAGACCAAAATCTGACCTCTGATGTGTAAGGAAATTGAAACAGTAACCAAAGTACATTCACAGAAATGTACATACAAGGGGAAACTAAAAGCACCATTAAATATGTAATAATAGGAGAATAGGTATATAAAATGTGGTATTCCACAGGATAGGATGTTACCAGACCATTAAAAACAATTCTTTCAAGAACAAAGGGGCGATGTGGTAAAGAATCAGGATCTGGAGCCACTCAGATGCAAGGCTGATTCCTGACCCCATTCCTTCTCTCTGATCCTAAGCAACCTACACCTGCGAGCTGGGGGCGGGGGTGGTGCAGACACACACACACACACACACACACACACGGGAAGGGCACTTTACAATGGAGAAACTGGCAGGCCCTGCTTCCAGCAGGTGACCACACTGAGCAGGCCAATAATGGGGCACATGGAAGCGATGCAACAGAAAGGACACAACACTGCCCAAGTGGTATTCCTGCCCAAACTGCTGGAAACAGTCAGAAGAGCTTACAAAACATTTTACAAGAATGTGGGTTTGGACTCTTCAAAAATGTCAAGATTACATAAAACACAAACCAGGAATGCTTTTCTGTATTAAAAGACTGGAAGGATTGGACAACCAACTAGAATACATGATCCCTGACTATATCTTGGATTTTTAAGAAGCAAAAAGGCCACTTTGGTAACACCTGGGGAAAATCTGAATGTGGTCTATATGTAAAATGACATTATCATTTACAAGGCTGCACAGCCTGGTTGTATTCATGGTGTTTGGGTTATATAAGAGAGTATCATGTTTCAAAAGTCAAGGTTAAGAATTCAGGATAAAGTGTCAGTGTAAGCAGCTTACTCTATTTATATGGCTCTGTTAAAAGTGTGGGGTGGGCAAGAAGACAAGTGTGGCAAAATATTAAGTGGTAAATCCTCGAGTGAGAGAGACAGTTGTTCCTTTGCTTAAGTCTTTCAAGTATTGTGTAGGTATCAAAATTTTTCAGTGTACTAAGCTGCAATGGGAAAAGCTTTCCAGGCCTTCGTGTTATCACTCATAGAAGAGGAGAAGACAAATTTCATTGGGCTGCAGGGAAGGCTGAATGAAGGAACGTGTAGAAAGTTCTCAGCCTAGCACTCAGCACACAGTGAACATGCCACAGATGTTAACTCTGCTGTTAAGTATATTCCCTGTGGAAATCACTGGTTCTGTTCAGCAGACAGCTCCAGCACACAGTTGCATGCACTCTGCAGGGAAGCTGTGGCCATATACTCGTATGTTCTGGCCAATGAAATGTGAGCAGAAATACAGAGGCCAGGTGTCACCTGCAGACCAGCTCCTGGAGCACTACTGCAACATCCCCCACGCCCCAACCTCAGTGTAAGCGCAAACTGTATAGCAGCCTCAGCAGCCTGGGGCCTCAAGTGACCAGAACAACAAGCAGGACATTCCCAACCCCCTTGATCCCAGCTGGACATGTAGTAGGAGCAAGAAATACCTCTTGTTACTGGATTAAGCCACTAAGATTTTGGCATTATTTACCACATAGCTTACACTGACTGATAATAAGTATATGTAAGATAAAGGGAGAAAAGACACTAGCTGTACGTAACCCCTAGGAAAACCACTTCACCTTACCCTAGTTTCCTCAGGAATTAAATCAGGATATCAACAGTAACTAACTCAAGGCTGATCTGGGAATTAAATTACTGAACACAAAACACTGAGATCCAGGACCCAACAAACACTAGACCGTGAAGGGTGGTGCTGGCACAGCCAGACATGCGGTGATGAGGAGACCACCCAGGCAGGTGCCCAGTGCATAGGGCACCCTCACTAACTCTGTTCTTTTTTTTCTTTTTTAAGATATTATTTATTTACTTGAGAGAGAGCAGAGCAAGAGAGAGAGCGAGAGAGACAGTGAGCACAAGAGGTGGGGAGGGGCAGAGGGAGAGGGAGAAGCAGACTCCCTGCTGAGCAGGGAGCCCAACGCAGAGCTCGATCCCAGGACCTGAGATCATGACTTGAGCCAAAGGCAGACCCTTAACAGACCCAGGTGCCCCTAACTCTGCCACTCTTAAGCACCCACAGAACTAGAGAAGACATTGAAACAGAGAAAAAGGAAGACAACAAGATTGCTAAAATGGTTACTTTCTAAAATACTGAAATGGGAGATTTAAGAGATTTTTTCCATTCTTTACAGTTCCTAATATTTTTGTAAAATGAGCACTTGTTAATGTTCCTGATTATAAAAATAATGTTCTTAGAAAGTATGTTGAGTACTTATTGCTATTTCTAACATTTCACAAAGCGTTTTTGTTGACATTCTATAAATGTCATCCAACATTTCAGTATTTTCTGGAAAATAGTGTGTGAAAATACTGTATTTTTAAAGTATTTCTACAAAATTTGTACTTTCTGGAAGATTTTTCAGAGAAATCTGATGCCTTCTATTTGAACTGTGTTTTCTTGATTCATCTTTTTCCTCCCTTTTGAATATAAACAATCAAATTTGAAGTGCCAATAATGAAGATACCAACTTCTTTCAAAGCCTCTGAAACACATGCATTTAGAGAAAGGTTAAAAATAGTTTTAAAAGACAGTACTTAAATCCATTTTTCCCAGTGTGTAGAGGTGAATTGCTTTGATTGCTTATACAAGTATCTAAAATGAATCAATTAGTCATTGTAGACTTTTTATCCACAGAAGACACCATCAATGGTTTACTTACTTTTGACATTTTAACTAAGAAAGGAGGTGTCCTACATTCAGGAAACCCGTCCAGCTGACGGGTTCACAGAATTCCAGAGACGCAGGATTCCACCAGCCAAGGCTGGCTCTCCCACCCAGCAGCCATGTGACAACAGACAGATGAATACCTCATCAGCCACAAAGGAAGTGCTGCCCTACCTGTCTTCCCAGGCTGTCCCTGCCTAGGGGATACTTACTGTCATCCAGTGGCATCTTCCTCTGTGGGGCAACAGCATTGGGTTTCAGGTTGCGATAGTCCCTTGAGAGTGCAGAGATGAGGCTGGCATGGTTGATGGAACGCACGGGCCACTGCTGTTCATTCTCAGGGAGGTTTGGCCACGGAAGCAGAAGGATGTTAGAGAGGGCTCGGCACACCAACACCTGAGCCTGGAAGAGACCCCCATGGGCATCCATCAGAGGGCAAAGAGCAACAGACAAGTGCACATTACATGGCCTTGGCACCTAGCATGGGCACACACAGCTCAGGCCTCCAGGCTCTGTTCCCCCAGACTGGGCCTGGAGCTTTGGGCCCAGCCAAAGGTAATGCAGGGAGGGGAGAGAAACTGAAGCAGTAACAACAAGTCTGGGTCCAACACATTCCAGACCCAGCCCTAATAATCTTTCTTGGTGCCATCACTTCCCCTCAATTCTGGTATCAGAAGACTTACAGAGGGAAAAGTCACAGATACTGCATTCAACACCCTCTGAGAAGCTGCTCAGAACAGGGATGAGAGTGTGAGGCAGTAAAAAAACCTCTTAGGACATATGCTCAGCGCTGTGTCCAAAGCACTATGTTCATATCCCAGGTGCTCTCAAGTAACTGCTTTGACTGCCCTCTGACACCACCTCTGTTTTGTTTTTAAACTTCTAGCCTGAGCCTCCTAAAGATTATGAAAATCTTTGTCTGGAGTGTCTCAACCCTAAGAAAATAAATATAACAATAAAAACAGACTGTTTCAAACCAAAAAGAATGCAAAGGGGACTCTTGACAACTCCAGTCAAATCGCCAGCTCTCAAAGCAGCACCATTTGTGTGCCTACCAAGAGGAATGTGTTACATCCTTATCCACATACTGCCTGCCGCCTGTGTTCGAAGGGCCTAATGAGAAAGTGCTGAGGCTGCCCTAAGTGCCACACGTAAAGAAACCGTCTCTGCTGGCATGGGCTGTAAGCTCCGAGTGCATAAGAAAGGTCTCCCTGAGTCTGAGCCACACGGCTCCAGGACCAGTGCAGGGTGGCCCTGGGGTCTCCCACCTTATCGACAAGTCGCTGAGCAGAGGCATCGGTGATTCTGTTGAATACTTTCTGCACCGCGGGGATACTGATCAGAAAGACGGGCCTCACAGTGGTGGCCAGGGAGACCAGTAAGTGGCACGCAGATAGCAGCAACTTGTCTTGGACCTGGAGACAGAAGGGGACATGTCAGCTTACTCTCCTGTGAGCCTAGTATTAGAACTTTAATGAGGCAGCCACAAGCCAAATAAGGCTCTGGGAGCCATTACCCACATGGGTTCTATATCAAAGAAATTTCTGGGGACGATGCCCAGCAATGCAACACCCTCCTCTGTGCTACATCTTGGCTCCTGACCTCAGGCCAGAAACACCACCTCTGGTTTCTCTTGTCCATAGTCACCAACACCTCCGGACTCAGTCAATTCTTAGCTCCACAATCCCATGGCAAATTTCTTGGCATACCATTCAAATTACTCGGCATTGTTCATCTCATTCCTCTAGCTCCAACCAAGTCAACCTTTCTCTCCACCTGCCTTTTTTATACTCCACCAGTCACGCCAGGTTCTCTTGCTTCCTCCCCTCGGTGTGCCAATCAAAAACTAAGTTCAAGGACCATCTGCCCTTTTCAAATTAGCAAGAGAAAATTCTTTATAGACAGGACCTAGTGCTGGCTGGTAGAAAAAAAAAATACACATCAAAGAGTCGTGGGCATGTAGAATTATTTTGGGAAGAAATATTATAATTTCCTAGAACCACAAACTATCCGTCACCTTTAATCCCAATTTCTCTAAGAAAATCATCCAAAAGGATAAAGCTAAGTTCAGGAGTACATCATTTCAGAATTATCTAGGATAACTTTTTTCAAATGGAGGCAACTATAAAGTCCAGCAATGACTAGGTATATTATAAATTATATAAATCCCCCTCATGGGACATTGTAACTCATTTACAAATTACAATTACAAACTCAACAAAAATTTACAGAAAACAATACATTGTTCTGTTAAGAGCAGAAGAGAATGCTATGCCTGATTAAAACTACAAAAAAGGGATGCCTGGGTGGCTCAGCAGTTGAGTGTCTGCCTTTGACTCAGGGTGTAATCCTGGAGTCCCAGGATCGAGTCCCGCATCAGGCTTCCTGCTTGGAGCCTGCTTCTCCGTCTGCTTATGTCTCTGCTTCTCTCTCTCTTTCTCTGTGTCTCTTGTGAATAAATAAATAAAATCTTTTAAAAATAAAACTACAAAAAAACAAATCTCTATATGCTACATAATACAAATCAGTGTCTTCTCGAAGGACAACCCAGTAGAATCTTATCAAATTTACTTGGATACATCTTTGACCCAGCAAATCCACTTTCCAGGATCCATCCTACAGGGATGTACACACCAAGAACTCACTTCCATCAAAAGGAAAATTATAAAACATCCCCACTACGGAACAGCAGTGTTTTGGAGGAGGGGATTAAAGAGTACCACAACTTTTTGGTCTATAAATTTGAACAATGTTTTATGTTTTCACAAAGAGCATGTATTTATTAGTGTGGGACTTAGCTAAAAAAATAAAGTTATATTTGAATTTATGTGGATCACAGCTCAAAAGGAACATTGAAATGACATATGGTTCTACCACAGTGGTAAGAATTATGGATCTAACACCAAGCAATACTTTAATTTTATAATAAGTAGGACAGAAGGACAAAGAGTTAGCTACAAAGTGTAGCCTCTGCTGTTTCAGGACCTTCGTGCTGATCAGAGGTGTGACTGCATCCATGGTGGTGGAGATAAGCGTAACAAATTGCTGTGTATTCTGCCGATGAGCTTCACTGCAATACTGTGCTAGCCAGTGAGAGTAAGCCTGCAGAGCAGCCAGGGACTGAGCATGCCTGCAAAGGGGAAAAGATGCAACTTTCAAGGTCAAGGCCAAAATACATTAGCATTAAACTCGTTTTCATAGGAAGGAAGAATTCCACCCAGTGCATTTGTTGTTCTAAGACACGTGTGACAGCACAGAAATAATTTACTTGCTCAGGTAGGACGTAAACATTGAAACTCATCATCTAAACCTTGCTACCACTACCTCTTACACAGAAAGCAATCAGCTCTCTAAGTCGCTGTGGCTTTTAGTGGAGAAAGCACTTGAGAAACCAAGAGCGTGAGTACTCAGGGGAGCACTCTCTCTGGGATCTCACTGCTCCTAGGACCTTTTAGTAGAAAGAGAGGTAGGATTCAGGCAGACACCACATGGAAATCAAATGGAGTATCAATTCAGGAGGGTAAACTGGCCTCAAGTGCCCCCAGATGGGATGCAAGAAGAACATACTGCTACCTATCTAGTGTTCTTGCTAAAAATGTTAAATATCAATCTCATACAGTACAAAAACAACTAGACAAATCCTGACTTTAAGATTTTCTTTAAAGAAAAAGAAATAAGGTCTAAATCTCTAATCAGTTTCTCTTTCCTTCTCTCCCTCTCTATCCTTCCCTTGCTTCCCCACTGGTCTAGATTATAGAAGATAAATATAATACATAATTATGATTAGTTAGACCTTGGATTAAAAAAATATATATATAAAGGACATTTCTGAGAGGACTGGGAAAATCTGAGTATGAAAAATATTATATATACACATATATATTCTTAAAAATGCTACATACTGGGCGCCTGGGTGGCTCAGTCAGTTGGTATCCAACTCTTGGTTTCAGTTCATGTCATGATCTCAGGGTCATGAGATTGAACTCTATGTCAGGCTCCACCCTCAGCACAGAGGCTGCTTGAGATTCTCTCCCTCTGTCCCCCGCCCCCATGCATGTGCTCTCTCTCTTGCTCTAAAATAAATAAAATCTTTAAAAAAAAAATGCTTTATCTGAGATCCTCTGTCTACTAAAAGGTCCTAGGAGCAGTGAGATATAGGTATTATTGTATCCGTGAAAGTCTCTGAGTGGTGAAAATGATATTATGGTTATGTAGGAAGATGACCTTGCTCCTAGAGAAACATGCTGAAGGGTTTATAGGTGAATTGACATGTTGACTGCAATTTGCTTTCAAATAGTTCACCTAAAAAAAAAAAAAAAAAAGTGTGTGTTCCTGTGTATACAAAAAAAAAAGCGAATATACCAAAATATATATAACTGATGAATCTAGTGTGAGAGTGTTCATTCTATTTTTGCCCCTTTCTACAAAAGATGGGAACTTTTTCAAGATAAGAAGTTAGGTAAGAAAAGGTTAATACCTTTAACCTAAATACATTAAAGAAAGAAAATACAAGTAATTCATGGTGACCCAGAAGTTATTTTGTATTTTATATTTAGAATGCATTGATCATTTTACCCTTCAAGCTCTTGAGTACCAAATTAAGAAAAAGGACATCTAAGTCTGCCTTTAGGGTCTAGGAATTTTAGTCAATCTATCAAATTCAGAGAGCTCCACAAAGCTGAAGAGAGGAGGCTCCAAAACTTCCTGAAATTGTGTGCAAGATGTTGTGTTTATGAGCAAATTAGCATTTTTCTCAGCAAAAGCTTCACAGCTTTCTCTAAAGTCTCAAAAAGTATATATATATATATACATACGCATATATATACACATATATGCATGCATATACACACACATACTTTAAAAAAAAAAACCTAAACCACTATAGTAAATAAGACTATCATTTACTTAATTCGTAGCTAAAGAACTATCTAGAACAGGGATCAGCAGACTTTTTCTGCAAACACCAGAGTATAAATATTTTTGGCTTTGCAGGCCATATATACTCTCTCTCCATCACAGCTACTCAACTCTGCCGCTGTGGCACAAAAAGCAGTCACAGATGATATGTTAATAAATGAGCACAGCTGTGTTCCAACAAAACTTAATTTATGAAAGCTGGCAGTGGGCCGGATTTGGTACAGGATATAGTTTGCAAGGCTTCTGGGCAGTGTAATCTCTGGGATATGGCCCCATCTCCAGTCCCCATTCTTCTATCCCTTCTGTAAGTCACTTTCCTAATGGCTCCCCAGAATCCAGAAAGCTTCTAAGAGTGTGGTCCCTGAATGCCCTTCAAAATCACCCATGTTCTTATGTAACACACGAACACCCAAGAAGCCTTCTGCCCTCCTGCTGCAGTCAGAAGCTCTGAGAGAATGTGTTCCTTGAGTAAGTCCAGACCCAACAGTTTCAGTCAATGGCCTACAGGGTAAGACTCTTGGCACTCGAGTTGTTTCCACCTTGGTCCTCCCATAACTATCCAGCCTCCTCTCCTACCACACAAACTGCTCACAGCCTCCCTGACTGCGGGACCCTGCAACTCATCTGTGCCTTGGCTCATGCTGCTCCTCCCTCCTGAAATGCCCACTCCGTATGCCCTCTGCTTTCATCTCTCACCACCTGATGCACTCTACTTACTCCAACCACCCCCACCCCCAATCAACCCTCTCTTCCTAGGTTTGGAGGAGGGAGTCTTTCTCTTCTTCATGGCAGCCACCAGTGTCCCTTTTTACCTATAAAATGACAGGGGGCTAGAGGACTAAGTCTTACCCGAGGATGCACTAACAGCTCCATACTTACACATCGATGAGGTCAGGTTTCAGTACTGATGGCACAGCAGTTTCAATGTTGTACAACTTTATCTGAGATCCATACAGAGTGACTTTAACCAACCTGTTGGCAAAGAAATAGGAAAAAGAAAACACTCAGCTTATGGACTAAAGTAGACAAAATTGACAAGGCACCAACAAGGTCCTGAGGATAGGTATTTTTCCATCCAAATAAGAAATCAAGACTAGACCTTCAATTTTATCCCAAAGATCTGATCTTAGATGTACATAAAGATTTAAACAAGGATACTAACTAAAGCATGATTTACAGAATCAAAAACTTTTGATCACAAAATAAATAACCGGGAAATATAGACAATATACAAAATAGAAATAGTTAGGATGGAAATATTTCATGTTGTGTGTTTCACCACAACAAAAAATTCGAGAAAAAATAAACATTTCATATGGATATATGCGAGAGAAAACATAGCAAAATGTTCACTATAGAATCTAAGTGATCAGTATATATGGGTATTCACTATACAATTATTTGACTTTTTCTGAAGATTCAAAAATGTTCATGATAAAATGTTTGAAGGAAGGGGCAGAGCATGAAGTATAAGTTTTTAGAACCAAATTGAGGGGTTTTTAACTTTGAGCACAATCCTTTCAGAAGCAAATCGCTGAGACCGTTGGCTGCCCGAGGGCTCACTGCATACAAACTGACAGCCAGCTCTAAGGGGAAATGGAAAATGCCTCTTTCCTTAGAGACAGACGTTCCTTTCTGGGCAAAGGGAAGAAGCTGGAGGCCCAGCAAAAGTTCTGTCTGTGCTGGCTCTCTACAGAAGCCTAGGAGCAGGTCTGAGGCAGATGCCAGGGAAGACATTGGGTGTTCTTCTCCCAAGGTACAGTGTAGAGCTTCTCAAGCTTCAATGAGCCAAAGAATCCACCGGGGAGGCTTGTCACTGTACAAGCCCGTGGTTGTGAGGAGCCCAGAAATCTGCATCTCTGAAAAACATCCAGGGCTCCATGCATGCAGACCACACTCTGAAAACTGCTCTTCTCTGAAGGGAGCAGAAAGCAGGACTTCCCTAGAAAACCACAAGGTTAAAGTCCCAAAGCATTCAAGGTGGGAGGAGCAGTCAGAAAGTGAGGGTCAAAGAGCCAAGGGCTCTCAATCTGAAGTTCTGGGAAGGGACCAGGGTGCTAACATAGTGATGCACCAACGTGCAGCTGGCGTTTAATTCTCTAAATTGCTCTACATTCTGTACACAGTAAGTGTACATTTCAGTGGCACTGAATATACTTATTGTGTGCAACCACTGCCACGCGTCTCCTTCACCTTTTCATCCTATAAAACCCACAATCCGTACCCACTAAAGATAAACTCCATTGCCCCTGCCCTAACCCTGGTGCTTGCCATTCCCCTTTCTCTCTGGTTCTGACTATTCTCTGTACCTCACATAAGTGGAATCATACCACGTTTGACTTTACATTCTGTTTTCACATTCTACAGCATTCTTTAGTGCTATTCTACACTTAAAATGGACTTCTAAATGTGTCGTTCATTATTTCTACATTTTGCAGTTTCACTAGTACGTTTGTTGTGTGTAACCTCTAAGTGAAAAATCAACTAATCACACTGGCTATGAAGATCACGTAGCCATAACAAGGAGCCTTCTCCCACACTTTATTCTAAATGAAGACAAATTAACAGTATCTTCAAGTACTGGGCCTGCAAACCCAAGCAGTGCAGAAAAATGTACATATAAGGACCTATAAAAAATAATGATGTAGGGACTCTAAAGTCTGAAAATTGGGATTTCATATAGGAAGAAAGACGCATCCCACTCCTCCTAACCATTAATGGAAACAGGCTTAGCCTGGAAAGAGAGGAAAAAGGGCACTGTAGGTAAGAGTTCTGTGGTTTGGAAAGAGCAGGAAACTGGCTACAATCCATGTGTTCCCTCCTGTGAACAGTGTGACCTGAAGCAAGGTACCTGCCATTTCTGGGCCATAGTTTGCTCACAGATAACATGACAATCCCCATCCCTCAAAGTAAAGAATGAAATGAAATGTACAAAATCACTTTTGAAAATGTCCAACTGCATGCTACTTTTATTATTAATATTAATCTGGCTTCGGGCTTGGCTCTGCTTGGTGTGTTACCAATGATATGGCTATGGGGCAATGAAAGAATCCAGTCTCGACTTTGGGCTGGCTGGACCCACATCCATCCAATTTTGATCTAATCAATCCACGTTACCTTTAGACAATCTAAACCTATCACATTTGAAGCATCTGATTTTTTAAGCATATGAGTTCATGAGGGGGGAGGTGGGGAAAGCCTGAGCAGTGGGAAGTGGTCCTCAATAAATGCAGCTATCAACCCTAAGAGGCACCCGAGGGGAGGAGTAATGAAAGAAGCCTGGTGGTGGAGAGGTTGGCAGCCACCTCTTGGGTCAGCTTAAACTCCTGAGGATCTTTAACAGAACTAAGAAAAATCCCACCTCTGGCATATGGCTGTCCAATTAGAAGATGCTGACTATTTGTCTCCTGCCAGAGTTTTCCTATTGTCTCTTTACCTTGTAGGCAGAGACATAAGATTGACCTCACTTCGTTTCTTCTGAGGCTAATCCTGTCTTTTATCTACAGACTCAATCTTTGACTAGTAGCACTGTGCTAAGTGCTTCCTCTCATTAAATTCTCACAATAAGCTACAAGATACCAGAGTCCCCCTCCAAGTTACAGACAACAGACCTGAGTTCTCAGAGGTTATCTGCTCCACATGCACCTCATGCCTGGCAACATGCTGCCCAAGAAGCACAACTGGGTTCTGAAGATGGAAGGGTGCCAAGGAACCACCGCCTACCTCTCCACAACTGTGAGGGCATCACTGAACCGCGCTGCAAACACATCTCCGATGAAGTACTCGGCCAGCCGGCCCACAGCCTGCAGAAGGGAGCTCAAGTCTCTTAGGGAGCAGTGCAATCGCCGACAGTCGTTTTCTGCTGTGATGTTCAACCTGTGACCTGTAACATAAATACCACAAATGGTTTCCCTTGGGAAGAACATGCTTTAGTTACCACTACAGGGAATAGCTCTTCCAGGCAGACTACAGTGAGCAAAACCAATTCTTGAGGGGCACCTGGGTAGCTCAGCTGGTTAAGTGTCAGACTCTTGATTTCAGTTCAGGTTATGATCTCCGGATTGTGAGATCAAGTCCCACCGCATCAGGCTCTGCATTCAGCATCTGGCTCTGTGTTCAGTGGGGAGTCTGCTTGAGATTCTCTCTCTCCCTTACCCTCTGCCTCTCCCCCTACTGCACGTGTGCACACACACAGTCTCTCTCTCACTAAAATAAATCAATCTTAAAAAAAACAAAAACAATTGTGAAACACAGCAACCCACATGCTGCTTTGCGTCTCAGTAACCAGCCAGGACAGCAAGGCCCTGTCTCCACCCAAACCCATATCCACAAGCACTCTAAGGCCAGAGAGAGTGAACACAAGTGGGACACAAAGCCTGGGGTATGAGAACATGGACTGAGTGTCTGATGTGATTCCTCTTGACCCTGAGGTAGTAACAGCATCAATCTTACACCCAAGGAAACACACGCAGGGAGGTCCAGTCATTTGCCCAATGCAGGTCATGATTCTGGGGCAGAACTGGTATCCTAGGGTAAGCCTCCTCAACGGCAAACCTGCTTGCCTTCTACACATGGCCCTGTCACAGAATGGAATCTCCATGGGCTGACAGCTAGAATTCACCTCTGTTCACAGAATAGGGTGTAGTCAGCAGGTCCCAAGCAGCAGTCTGGAAGAAAGGCCTAGAAGACACAGGTGCCCTGCCACCTGCTGGCTCTAGGCCCCAGTGAGCCCTTCTAAGTCTTAGCTCCTTATCTTTAAAATGGAAAATAATGCTCCCATCAAATTCACTAATGTGAGGGCAAAGTTAAAATATATACAGAACCCTATAAACTATAAAGCATCACTAATGTTTGTAATAATTATATATAACAAAGAGCCTGTGATTTTCTAAGGCCTGAAACTTACTTTTTAGTAAGATTTCTTCACACTGAGTGAAGATGCAAAGGAGAAAGACAAAAATATCTGCTATTAGGCCACCCCTCCCTGTGGACCCCTCTTCACCAAGGTCCACAAAAGACAGTGGGAACTGCTTGACTGGGAGAGCTCGCTCTGCAATGGATAAAAGTTCTCTGTCCTCACCCAGTCAGAGGGAGGGTAGAGTAGCGATAATGGGGAGACCCTTGCCCCTGCCCACAGGGCACCTGTAATGCCACCACTCCCGAAATACCAGCCCCGTCCCACTGCCATCTCAGGAGTTTCCTCTCTGTTAGGAGACAAGAACTGGCTAAAGGCAACCCTCCTCCCAAGGCATCCATTCCACAAACATCTTCCCAGAACCCAGACCTAAGCACACAGCTCCCCTTAAGCAAGGTGCCAAAACTCCCGGGGCTCTCTCCTGGCTCTGTAGGAGAACATTAACACCCCCAGCATCAATTCTAGAACTCTTGTGACCTCAATGCCTCCTGCCATTCCAATTTCTCCCTGCACCCACCATTAACCCCTGGTGCCTCAGGTCCCTGCCTGGACTGCCCACTGCATATCTGGCCACTCACACCTTGCACGCTCTTACACATTTTCCACACTCACATAAGCACTATATCTTCTGGGAGGCCTTCCCTTTGCACTACCCAACAGAAGGAATGTACACTTTCCTCCCTCCCTGCCTTCCCCTCCAGGACACCTCATGTGCTTATGGGAATAAATCAAGGATCTCCAAGTCCACTCATGGACTATGAACTTCTTCCCTGTGAAGAGCTGAGGTCAGTATCCAGCCCAGTGCCGGGTCTAGAATAGGTGGCCACACTGAATGAATGAATTAGATACCACAGAACACAGAGCAAACTAGAGCAGGACAGGGAGTCTGGGGCGGAGGGTGTGCTGGAGTTCCTCATACTGCCCTTGGGAATGTTCCCTTGATTATTTAAACCTGACTATGGATAACCAACACCTGTGGAAATGCAAATAGCAAGGCCGAACACCTAAGAAAGTGCTGGGAAGTAGCAAGTTTGATGCCTCAGATCCTACACTGACTTCCAAGTGTTGAGACTGGAAACAGAGCCCTCAGAGGCAGCCAGGAGTCTGGATAAGAGTGTGGGTCACATCCTGAGGATCAGGAGAACAAAAGGAAGGGGCAACTCAAGGAAGGACCTTTCAGAGACAGAGCCAGTGACAAAGGCTGGCTTTTGCTTGCCTCCCAAATCACCTGTTCCTCCACCCTCCACCCTGCACTGGGAGCAGCACCTCGGAACAGTAAACAACAACTAGGATTCTCAGCTTGTAGGCAGCACTGCCCAGGCCTGGGGGTGGGCGTTGAGGAGAGCAAGCCAGCTCTTCCAGTCAGCACAAGAGGTTGGCTACCCCACACGGCCAGCCAGATGAACCCAGGGAACAGACAGAACCAGAAGTATTCTCGGTCACGTGCAGAGAACACTGCCTCTCCTCTCCCAGCTAACAAAAGCACCACAATTATGTACCTTCTGAATGTCTAGGATTTTCAGGTTACAGCTAAGTAACTGATTCCCAGGGTAAACTAAAATGTGTTCTTCCTTTGCATACCAACAAAGTTTAAGGCTGTAGAAATAAAGCTTTAAGAAAACTCTACCCTGAAAAAAAAAAAAAAAGAAAAAGAAAACTCTACCCTGGAACTGGATGTGGGGGTAGTAGAGGCCAAAGAGACAAGGCCAGCCCTCCTTCCCCAAGGCAATATGGTTTAGTGCCTGCCTTCAGCCCAGGGCGTGACCCTGGAGACTCGGAATGAGTCCCACATTGGGCTTCCTGCGTGGAGCCTGCTTCTCCCCTCTGCCTGTCTCTGCCTCTCTCTCTCTGTGTGTCTCTCATGAATAAATAAATAAATAAATAAATCTTTAAAAATAAATAAATAAATAAACACGAAGGGGAACATTCTGTTTCTCTTTTAAAAACCAAAGCAAGATACCACCCTAAAGTAGGTTTCCACTGGAGTACAGTTCCTAATAGTCATTAAGTCATCCCGAGCAGGCCTGTCCCCTTGTGCCTGATCCACATGAATACACCTGAGGCAGGGCCTCCTCCCAGAACTGCCCCTGGGGTCTGTTCCCGATGCCTCTCCAGAGAGTCTTCCATCTTTAAACAGCTTGGTCAGGGGATCCCTGGGTGGCGCAGCGGTTTGGCGCCTGCCTTTGGCCCAGGGCGCGATCCTGGAGACCCGGGATCGAATCCCACATCGGGCTCCCGGTGCGTGGAGCCTGCTTCTCCCTCTGCCTGTGTCTCTGCCTCTCTCTCTCTCTCTCTGTGACTATCCTAAATAAATAAATAAAATATTAAAAAAAAAAAAAAAAAAACAGCTTGGTCAGAAACAATGAGGGGAAAAGTGTCCCCCATTCGAACCCCACACCCGCCAATTCCTTATTATCATACCTGGTCCCACCCCTTGAGGGAATACAAAACAAGCCTAAGCCTGCTGACTGACATATGGCAGTCTTGGGGAGAGGTGAAGAAGATTCTCCTCTTGGCTGAAATACACCCCTGGGTCCCTTCATTTCCCATGTCACCCTCTACTGAGAATCCTTGACATCCTGACCCGTTCCCCTAAAACCCACCTGAATTTGTTAAACAAAGAGCAGTACTTAGAATAAAAAACAGCTTGGGATTACTGTGATTTTAAACTATTAGTCTGAACCATAAGAAATTCCTGATGTTTAACCATTTCTGACCAACCAAAACTGCAATTCCATATAATTAAACTGAATACACATGTGCCATGGAAGGTTCACATTAATGCAAACTGCAGCTGCAAGGCAGACAAGTGCACAGGAAGTACCCCAAATCAAAGTTGCCACCCCCTGGCCTAGAACCCTCATACTACCAGTAGCACAAAACACTGCAAGCAATCACCTCAACTCGAGGGGCAGGCCTGAGTTCCCACTGAGAAAACTGTTCCAAACCACCCACATCTTATTCTATTTGGTGAAGGCTTAGATGGCCCTCTAATAGCAAAGAATTATCTGCAAAGGGGAACCCTCAGAGGGGAATTACTGCTACAGAGGTTTTTGAAAGAGAAAATATCATGGCCACACTGAAGTTCTCTCTCCCATAAAGCAAAATCACCCTGAAGCTGTCGAGATGCACCCTTTACCACGTCCAAAGGACAGCTCCCTGGCAAATCACTGCCCTGAGAAAAAAACATTTTAATGTGAAATATAACTCACTCTTCTCTCTGTTGGGGAGTGGGGAAGTAGGGGTGTAAAAATCGGCATTTGAGGAATTTCACTCTGAGAGAACAAGTAGGTCGTATATAAACCCCAGCAGAACAAAGAATGTAAGATACACAACAACCAAAGACAGGACTTCTCAACCCACAGACGGTGAGAACAATCAACAACGGGAGCAAAGAGTGACCCCCCAGGGGAAGAGATGTGTAGCCACTGAGATACCACAGCGACAACATGTCTTGCCTTGGACCTAATCAGAGACATGGAGGTAGAAGACCAGCAGTGGTAAGCAGTAAGACTCCAGTCTACACGGGCTCCAGGGGAGACCCAAGAATTACAGGCTGGTGAGAAGCAGTACATGTTAACGTGAGGGGCACCCTGTCAAGAGGAAGACACCACAGTTTGTTATGAGGCAGTAAGGCTGCCATTACAACACAGAGCTTATCTGAGAAGGTGAATGACCATGGGAACCAGAGAACAAAATGTATTCAGAGTTTCCATCTTTTTAGTAGGCTTTGCATTGGAAACTTGGCTTTGGAGCCAACAAGGGATGGGGAATGCTTTGCCATGGATAAGAGAGCTTGTTTTAAAATGGGAAATATTTCTTTGGCCTGAGAGGATTTGCCCCTGGAGTATGCACCAAGGTCAGCGTTAGGGATAAGATTTATAAACGATCTGGAAATACCAAGTACACTGTGAAATTGCCAGTAAATGGCTCTCAATGAGAACCAGGTATATGATATTTCATGTAGGGAAAAATAAATCAGCTTATCCTTCTCGGATGAGAAATTCTAAGTTACCAGTTACCTCTCAGAAAAAGGATTTAAGAATCACTCAGATTTTTGCCTGAAGACAGACTCAATGTAACATAAAGAAGGCAGCTACAATCCCGAAAAGGAACATAGGGGTCAATGCAGGGGGAGAGGGGTGTTTGCTCCACTTTTTTAAAGATCAAGAATAATGTACTGAGGATGCTGAGTACATTCTAATTTGATGAGTGGCCCTGAGGGAGAGACCACCAGGGCACAATTTTTTCCCCAAGAATGGATGCTGGAAACGTGTGGCACTGGTACACAGTCAAAGGATTTTCATTAATGTTGACAGAATATTTTACATGCATGTTTGCTTTGAAAAGTGGTCTTTTAAAGTTCTTTTTAAGTTGTTCTTAGCCTATCTACAAACTTTGGGGCATGCCAAGTCCCATCAACCTCCTGGGGCCCAGTGGATTATTTAGAAGCTAATAGAGTCATGGAAACAAACGTCACAGGCCACTAAGAAGGGCAGCCTCCAAAAGAGCCTCTTATGGAGGCTCTGCCATGAATAACAAGCTCGTCCAGGAGATTGTCTGTACCCACGGCGGCTGTGTGCCAGGCTGAGACAACAGTTACACAACAGAGGGACTGGAGGCCAAGGCCAGGCACAACTCCCAGAGGGGAGACATTGTGAGGAAGAGCAGTAGGACATGGCCACCAGAGATTGGGGGTGGGGGGGGGAGTGGCTGGCTGAGCAGTGGGGTGAGCACAGGTGCATCTGCAAGTGCAATGATTAAGTTTCCCGTGTTTGCAGCTAGCAAAATTGTTGTCAGATTTGAGTTAATTCAACTCTTCAATCCTTCCCTCTTACACCATCCTGGGAAAAATGAACATCTCTGGACATCAATTTCCTCTTCCACAAAACAGGAGTCAGTGGTATCAGTCCTCTAAGCTCCAGGACAGCCAAAAGAGTTAAGGAGAACATAGACCAATACTACACAGTGCCAGGCAGGTAGTGCACGTTCTCCAAACGGAAGCTGTTATTGTTATCAACAAAATAACCCCAAAATGCAGAGCCTAAACACCAGGCAGGCAAAGCCTACAAAAGGTCACCCTAAGTCTTTCAACCCAGCCATGACCAGGCCTCCCATGGGCCATCTACAAGAGGAGAGTTACAAGCTGGAAACATGTGCCTCCTCCAGAGCCACTGGGTCCTCCTGCTTCTGAACACCAGGGAGCAAAGAGCACAAAGCACAGAAGCCCAAGGCTATTTTTCCCTAGCGTACTTGCTGGTTTAAAAGACATAAGTAAATATTCTAATTGCTGGGGGGGTTTTCAAAGTCCTCCCTCTCTCTGCTCCAAACTAGCGCCCCCCCCACCTCTTCAGAACACACTGTCAAAACCTCATCTTTTACCTCCCCCCACAGCTCCTTTTGACCATGATTCTTTTAAAAAGCTTTCCCTATGTAGAAGTGAGGAGAGATAACTTCCCTCCCTTCAATTCCAAAGGAAACTCTATTCTGGTGGGGAGGTAACAGCAGAGAAATCATGTTCCAACAGCAAAGACAGCAGTAATTAAATATCAGCCCAGTATTTTTCTTAATGTTGGTTAAATTAGAAAATAAAAACCAGTTTACCTGACCCTGAAGTAACTATAAACTGCTGTAACCCCAGATAAACTTCTAAATTGTCCTGAAGAACTGGGAACTGAAAACAAAGAAACAAAGATTAAAAAAAAAAAAAAAACATAAATGCAAATTTTAATAGCATTTTAACATTAAAACATTACAATCATCTATGGGGGGGGGCATCAGATAAAAGAAACTTTTCTCTGGGAACCTTCACAGGCAGCTAAGCAGAAGTGTCTCCATTTGGTGCCTGCTCTCAACAATTTCTACAATTCACACCACCAATTAATGTTTGGAATAAAAAAGAAAACAACATATCAGTTCAATACTCTTTAACTAAGTGAAGCAGTGGATGCTGGGTATGGCTGTCATAACTGCAATGTTCCTAAAAGAGGACATCAAACCCCAAATGATCTATACCTTCTATAGCTCAGAGACAGGGTCTATTTATCTCCCTTCAATTCCAAAGGAAACTCTATTCTGGAAAGAACTACCAGATATGCCTTATTGAAGTGCATGGCAAAATGAAAAGACAGGCCAAATTTTTTGGAAGTCAGATTCCCCTACTCATTTAGCAGACAGGACCCTCATAACCAAAGCTGTATTTTCTTTCTAAAGCTGCTAACTCAATATTAAGATAAAGATCAGACTTTAATGTGACAGGCCCCTATGAAAGGCAGCTGGCAAAACACAACAGCACTTTCTCCTAGAGAACACAAGCCCCCCAAATCATCTTGCCCTTGAAGAAGAGCTGGGCTTAGTGAAATCTCCTCAAATAACAAGCACCACTTAGTGAATGAAAGCAGTCCTTATGACTAAGATTCTAGCACATAAATATAGGCAGAGTGCTAGCGATGAGCTTTACAAAAGGCTCACTTTCCAGCAATGCTTTTAAGTAAGTCTTCTACGTGGCCTGGCCATTTTTGAGTTACTGACGCAGGCATGAAGGCATTAGGAAAATTCCTATTACATCCAAGAGTTTAGGAAAGAAAAACAGTGCTTCTAAAAGCTGATTTAAAATATTTGGGGGGAAATGTTAACTTGTTAAACTTGAGGGTCGGTTATGGTAATTATTATTCTCTTTCATATATATATATATATATATATGCACACACACACACACATAAAATGTGTGTGTGTGTGTATAGATTTATTTTTATTTATTTATTTTTTAAATACCCATGAGCAATAAAGCTTACTACTCATGCTACATGTTCAGGGAAAAAGAAATAGGCTCTTCATTCCCCTCCAAGTGGTGAGTTACCAGTGTTGAGAAGGCGTGTGTGGGAAGGAGCTCCATCACTTTGGCCACTACCTCCAAGCTCTGGCGTAAGTACCGCTGCCACTCTGTCTGCTGCTGCGGGGGAAACACAAAAGGATCAGCTCTCCCAGAAAGACAGAGTCCTGTCATCTCCCCTGCCCATTTATCCACAACCTCAAGTCCACTCTCAGACATAAGATCTTAAAGAAATGGCTTATGATGGCACTGGGTTATTTAGTACTTTAAAAAGATCAATCTAGAGTACTTTTTTTCAATCCAATGAATTCATAAAAAGTTATGCCCTCAGCACAGAATCCACAAAGAATGATCTAATTCTTCTCTTACGGTCACAGGAATATGGATATTTTAAAAAGCTCCTGTGAAGTGCTCAAGCCTCCTTTCTGACGTCCTAGCTATAGGAAGTGGTCACTCATTCCTTAACTTCTGAGATAGTCCATCACTACCTTCCTAATCAGTATACGGACTATATCAATGCCACTCAAAGTATGGTCCACAGACTGGGCGGCACCAGCTTCTCCTGTGGGCTTATAGGTAATACAAATTCTGTGGTCCCCAGCTCCAAAGCAAAGTCTATTTAACAAGCTGTCCCAGTGATTTTTAACCATGCTCAAATATGAGAAGCACTGTACTAAATCATATGGTTAACAAGAAGTGAAGCTCACGTTTACCAAGCACCGACAATGTGCCAGGCATTTAGCCAATCCTTCTATAAGCTACCATCATATAACTGTCAGCACAGGCTAGTCAGACACATTCCTCTCCTTTTGGGAGAGGAGATTAAGGCTCAGAGATACTGAAGGCCTACATGTCTATCTCCTTTGGGCCTAAGGCCTTTGGGTTTCAAGTATAAGGCTCCTTCTAACCCAAACATGGCCACCCTTAAGGTCTCAACCATGCCACTGTCACTGTTATTTTGAAAATTCTACAGTGCATGGTGGTTAAGAAAAAGGATCATAAGAATTATGTCCTTCAACATATTTTCTTTATCCATGATGGGCACACCAGCATCAATAAATTCAAGATTGATTTTAAGACACTGATTTACAAAACATACTCAAGAGAGACTTCCTACCATTCTAGGCTTACCATTTAAGTTGTTCTTTATTTCCACCTGCATCCACCTGACTTTTGTTTGTTCCCCAGAATGGGGAGCAGAGGTGTGGGTGCGAGGCAGAGGAACTAGAGGAGGGCACAGCCCTTACTAAATCTCTCCTCATTGTGCATATGGTTTCTCGGCTTATATCTCTAGTTCATACAGATAAAAATGCCTGTCAACTTCATTTTATAATTAACCCAAAAAGATGCCTAGGATATACAGCTGACCCTTGAACAACAGGGGTGTGAACTGTACAGGTCCAGTTATATGGGAATTTTTTTTTTACTAAACAGTACAATACTGGAAATTTATTTTCTCTTATGATTTTAATAACATTTTCTTTTGTCTAGCTTAGTTCACTGTAAGAATACAGCATATATAATACATATAACATACAAAATACAGATTAAGTGACCGTTGGTTGATAAGCCTTCCAGTGAATAATTAGGCTGTTAGCAGTTGTGTGAGAGTCAAAAGTTATATTCAGATTTTTAACTGCAGGTGGTCAGCATCCCTAAGCCCCGCACCATTCAAGGTCATCTGTAACCTTCATATGCACAACTCAAACTGTAAGGCTACTTTGGCTCCAGAGCAGAGAGCTTACAGGTTCCAAGTCTCCGTTTGGACTCACACCAAAACACGACAATGACTAAGGTTGATTAGGACATGCCGCTTACATCGTCATCCAAAGTCTCGTCATCCAGCTCCTCCAATTGGGCCTGATTGTATCTGAACTGGATTCGATTCAACACCTCCGTGAGCAAGAGGACTAGAGCATCTTCGTACCTATGTGGCAGGGAGAAATTCAACATCAGGTGACAGCAGGCTTTTAGCCTAGGATTTTGAAAGGGTCTCCTGCACTATGAGAAAGAACAGCATCCCTGCTGGATTATCACATACAAACAGCATGTTAACTAGATTTAGTTTGTGGGCTAAGTGCAATGGTAGCAGGGGTAGTTATTCATTTCACTATGTTCCGGCACCTTCTTGATGGACTAACCTTTTATCATTAGATGATATCCTTCCTTTTCCCTGGCAGCCACTTTTTTGTTTTTAAAGTAGACTCTATGTTCAGCATGAAGCCCGATGCAGAGCTCCATCTCACACCCCTGAGATAAGACCTGAGCTGAGATCAAGAGTTGGATGCTTAACCGACCCACCCACCCCCCACCCTGCCCTGCCAGCAGCTACTCGTATTTTAAAGTCTGTTCAACCTGATATTAGCATAGCCTGAATCTCTTTTGGTTACTGCCTGCATGGAACAGATTTTACTTTCAACCTATTTGCGTCTTTGAAACTGGAATCTTACTATAGACAACATGTAGTTGGAACATGTTTTTTTAATCTATTCTGACAATCACTGCTTTTTAAACCAGAGAAGTTAATTCTGCACGTTTAATGTCATTACTGAAAAGGAGGGACTTCTGCTACTGTGCTACCTATTTCCTCCAAGTCATAGCTTTTGTTCTGTTCCTCTATGACCACCTTCCTTTTGTTTACCGATAATTCCTAGTGTGCCGTTTTCATTCTCTTGTCATTTCTTTCACCATGCATTTGTGGGTTATTTTCTCAATGGTTTGCTCTGGGGATTACAGGTAATTATATACAAACATCAACTTATACTAATTCAATATATGATTCAATTCAATAATTCAATCCTTTTAATACCTGTGAGAAGTAGGTGTCACTACTGGTGTTTTTCTGATGAGGAAATCAGAATTAATAAAAGTTAAGTAAACTGCCTGAGGTCACCAAGCTAGGTGATTTGAAGTTGGGGCTCCAGAATTCAACATTCCATGCTCTCCACATAAACCAACAATGATCTTTGATCCTGCTCCACCCACTCCCCAAAACCTTACCTTCAGTCAATTTTTCAGAACACTTAAAACCTAAAGTAAGAAATGGAAAAAGTCTGGGGAAACCCTGCCCTTTGACCTATATCTAAGAACTC
The DNA here is from genome assembly GCF_048164855.1 of Canis lupus baileyi. NCBI lineage: Eukaryota > Metazoa > Chordata > Mammalia > Carnivora > Canidae > Canis > Canis lupus. The sequence goes on from NC_132845.1 coordinate 59,005,301, forward strand.
CTCAAAGAAACATTTAAAGCCCCAGGCCTGGATATTTCCCACATGTGGTAAGAACCCACCTCAGAAGACACCAAGTTATATGCAGCAACTGCACCACAAGGACCAACAAACCACTAATTTTCAAGAACAAACCAGCTGCCTATCTGTCCTGAAACATTTCTAAGGTAGGTTCAGAGACTACTCCCACTCATAAAGCTGGGCACCCATGCCAGGCACTCAGCACCGATCTACCGCATACCTAGGGATGCTGGGGGCTGAGAGTGCACAGAGCACACTTCTCTGCCTGGAGGTTCTGCAGCAGGGGCACTGCAGGAAGACCCAGAGGTAGAGGGGGCACAGGCACACCAATCCTCCTGTGGGCTCCCTGTTCTGGCACAACTGCTTCAGTCAACCATGACCTGGCGGTAATAAATGGTTCCACTTTCCACTTCCCCATTCCTAGAACCAGCCTCATGCACTTTCAGAGGTACCAGCAGGTACCAGCAGATACCAGCTTGCACTCCCTCCTCTGAATATCAGCTCCATGGGGCCCTTCATCTGAGCTCCTATGGCAGCTGGGTGCTACCCTCTCCTCAGAGACCTGAGCTCTGGCTGCATGAGGCCTATCCCTCTGATCTAGATTTTAAAAACTCCACCTCTTTCGTTGTACCCTCAGCCCTTCGAGTGGGGCTGCTCCCTGTAGTTTTTATCTGCCTAATCTCGGTGTTTCCTTCTAGCTCTTCCAATCCTCCAACACCAGTGAAACTGGTAATTTCCTACACTGAATTCTTAAAATAATTAAGTCTGGTTTCCATTTTCCTGACAGGACCCTACCTAATAAACCATCTAATCCAATGCAGGTGAGTACCAGGACAAGCTAACCAAAGCTAAAACGTATTTAATGCCAAGATCAAATACACCATCTAGTCTAAGTTACAACTCCTGTAATGAGACACGTTAAAGACAGTCTAAAAACTCCATTAGGATCCTCCTGAACTGTCACATTGCAGTTTGGTGAGTGTAAGAGCACATTTTTTCCACTAAGACAGAAACACTGACCACCTCTCCCCCTCAGCGTTTGCAAATGATTTAACAACCTAGGCTAGATGGGTAACTGAACATGCCCCAGAAACAAATGCTGGCAGCGAAAATCACTAATAAAATAGGCAGTATCTATTGGCACTATCACTAATAAAATGGGCAGCCCAGGTGGCTCAGCAGTTTAGCGCCGCCTTCAGCCCAGGGCATGATCCTGGAGACCCAGGATCGAGTCCTATGTCAGGCTCCCTGCATAGAACCTGCTTCTCCCTCTGCCTGTGTCTCTTCTCTCTCTCTCTCTCTCTCTCTCTCTCTGTCTCTCATGAATAAATAAAATCTTAAAAAAAATAGTATCTAAAGGAAAAATTGCCAATAGTCTCAAAATCCTATTTCAGTAGACTTCAGAGAAAGTTAAGATCAAACACTTAAGCCTGGAGCTTATATTTGCCATTTGCTCAGACAAAAAATTCCTAAAGTTAGTTATAGAAGTTTTATGCTATAAATTGCTATGATGGACCAATGCATTTTCACAATTTTTCTAGGAAAGAAAATCTACTTCAGACTAAAGGGCAGATGAAACTTGTCATCTACAAATTACCTTGCTAAAAGGGAATTTAAAGACTTTGTATGCATAGGATAATCCTAAATTAGACCTAAAACCCTACTGGCAGTTAGCAACTCTAGCTGGGGGGAAAAAAAAATTATCACATAAAAAATTATACCCAACTAGGAACCAGGCTAAAGCACACTTAGATAGTAACTGCTCCCCCAAAGTGTTTGATGAAGGCGGGGAGAGTGTATGGGTGTAACAGACTCTGGTGACCTACCCAATACCCTTTCTTCCTTTCTCTTTCAGTTAGACAACTGAAAGAGGCACTTCAGTTAGACAACTGGCACTGAGGCAACTGGAAGATTACCATTTCCCAGCCTCCCCTGTAGATGGCAGTGGTTGAGGATATAACTAAGAGAAGTCATTAGGCCAAGCCTCTTTCAGAGCATCTTTTGTCCAATTTCTCCCTTTCTCATTCCTGCTACCTGAATCAGAATCGTGGGTATGGGGTCTGTAAATGCAGCATCCATTTCTAACCACAAGGTGACTTTGGAGATGGAAGTCATGCCTGAGGCTGGTAGGATAAACAGGTAAAAGGACCCAGAATATGAGTCAACATACAAAGAATGTGGAGGCACTGACCATTTATCAAGGGAAAAACAACCAACAGAAGCTGATTTCAAGATGATGGCACACTGGAATTACCAAAGACTTTTAAGGCAGCTATTACAACCATCCTCCATAAGGCTTTTCAGATAGAAGGTGCTAGGGACTGAATTGGGTCCACTCAAAATATTTACATTGAAGCCTTAACCCCATTTAACTTTGGAGATAAGGCCTATAAAACGGCCAGTGGTATTTTGTTATGGCAGCCTGAGCTGATTAACACAGAAGGTAAATGACCACGAGAATGATACCTGGAACCTCAAGAATGAAGGACAAAAGCAAGAGAATTGGCAAGTATTTCGGTAAATATCATTTCTCTAGTATTTGCTCCTCTTAAGATCTTTAAAAATATTAATGATGGATGAAAGCAAAAGTAAAACATTGATGGTGTTTTCCATGAATATAGATGTAAAACATGGCAACCTCAATACAAAGAAGGGAGGGCAAAGGATCTATGTGGTGGTGAAGTTTCCACATACACTCGCAGTAGTGAAATGTTAATGTGAAAAGCAGATATACTATAATACCAGAGTGACCTCTACAACACTCAGAGGTATCATCAAACAACAAAAAATTGAAAAGGGAAACTAAATTTGTGTGAAACTAACAGAGTCTCCGAATAAATGAAGCAAAAATAATAGGGCTGAAAGAAGACATTGTAAATCCAGAATTATACCCAGAGAACCTGCCTCTCTCCTGCTGACAGAACATGACAGAGGACACACAGAATGCCATCCGCCAACCTGACCTAACCGACATCTACAGAATACCTCACCCAACAACAGCAGAATACACACTCTTGTCAAGTGCAGTATGGACAATCACCAAGAAAACTAAGTCATAAAACAAACCTTAGCAAGTTGAAAAAAACTGAAATCATACAAACTATCTTTGCAGATCACAGTAACTAGAAAATAGTAACAAGATAGATGGGAAATCAAATATTTGGAAGTTAAACAAAGAGATGAGCCCAAGAGAAATCAGAAAATCTCTTCAGCAAACAAAGGAAAATAGAACATATGACAATCTGGTAGACACAGCTAAAGCAGTGCTCAGAGGGAAATTTGTAGCATTACATGCTTAAACATGCAATGGAAATAAACCCATAGATCTGTGTGCCTTGAGCCACAAATATGATCCCAAAGCACTCTAACGTCTGAGTTAAAAAAAAGCTGTACATGGTGGGGCAACTACATAGTAGGTGTTCAGTAAACAAATGATAAGTCAAAGTACAAATGAGCAAAAAAAATGAATAAATGCACAGGCAAGAAACAGACAAAAGTCTAAATCAGGTGACTACAAAGGACTGGAGCAGAACCCTGGACCACTTTCTCAACTCAAAGAAATAACCAAGACTCTACTCATTTACTCTCTGGGGCCATCAACAGCATGGATTTTTCCTCACAGGACCTAGAAATCTACTAGAGCCCTGACACAAACCTAGTTAACTAGTTAACACCTTATATTAACTGTTATCAAAATGCCATGTGCTGTAATGGCACTTCCTTTTTCTTAAGCAGAAAAACCCACCCGGAAAGAAAGGGCAGCAGGTTTTCTCACGCTCACCCACAGTTGTTTACAGTCCAACCCAGTGTCACCCGGAATCCCTGGATGGTCTGTGGCTAGTACTTGCCAGTACTCTCATGACAAAGGGGCTAACAGGACATGACTCAATAACTTTAGGTTGCTTAACTCCCTTCAGGTTTCCTCATCTTCCTGTAAAAATAAGTTTCTACACAGGTGGCTGCTTTCACAGTGACAAGCAGAGAAGGGAGTGAGGGAGAGAGAACAGAAGAAAACCAGAACTTATTCACAAAACACCTACTGTCAGCCAAGGTACCAAACATGTACTGGTTCACTTCCTTTTCTCAACAGCTTGTAAGTAGGCACAACCCTCCCCAGAGTACAGCAGAGGAAAAGGAGCCTGAACTTCAGGTCTTCTCAAACCACCACCTGAAAATGGTCAATCTGGACAATGAACTCCAGCAGTAGCTTTGTTCAGCTGGCAATGTTACTGAACACATTCCTTTGACAGTGGGATGCAAGTCCCCAGCAGCTCTGATCAAGAAACTCTGGAGCATTCTCAGTGAATAAAGAACATGCACAGCTCCAATGCTCCTAGGTCCAAAAATAAATCCATGTACATTTGTGCTTCTAAATTTATAGCCTACAATGCCTACACCACTTTGTTGTGATGAATGATGCAAAACCTATAAACCACAAGGGACAGGAACTGAGTGCTGCCTCTGTCACTTAACCACACCTACGTTTCCCATTTAAGACACCAAGAAAACATTCTTGACTAATTCCTGCAAGATCAGTTGCTTCTAAAATTCTGGCACAAGCCACAAATGTGATTCCAAAAGCACCTCAACTTCTTTCAGATGAATTTTGTCAGCTGAAAAACATTTGATCCCATTTATGAGCTTTATTAAAATGAGTGGGTCATTACCAGTAGACAGCACTCTTTATCAGCTACCTCTGCAGAACAATACATCTCTGACATATTAGGGTCTCTTAGAACCTAGAAGAGTGGTTGCCACATTTCAAAACTTTCATTTAAAGAACTGAGCATACATCTGCATAAATATATAGTGTAAGAGGTGACAGGAAAAATATAGACATTAAAATTCAACTATTTTCTTTGTGCCCCTCAGGGGACTACCTTATACACCCTTCTTTGCAGCCTGCAACCCTAGACCCTAGGCAATGTCTGATCAACAGTTTCCAGTTCCCAGGGTGATGGTTATTATTCAATGGTTTAAAAAAAAAAAAAAAACCCACAGACCAGCTTTGAAGGTTTGGGGCTTTTGTTTTGTTTTTTCAAGGGCATAAAAGTATTCTAAGTGTATATACTTTAAAAAACAAAGTCAGGGCAGCCCCGGTGGCGCAGCAGTTTCGTGCCGCCTGCAGCTCAGGGCATGATCCTGGAGACCCTGGATCGGGTCCCATGTTGGGCTCTCTGTATGATGCCTGCTTATCCTCCCTCTGCCTGTGTCTCTGCCTGCCTCTCTCTCTCTCTCTCTCTCTATGAATAAATAAAATCTTTTAAAAAATAAATAAATAAATAAATAAATAAATAAATAAATAAATAAATAAAATTTAAATTAAATTAAATATCATAAAAAATTAGAAAGTCTCATTTAGAATGATGATCAAACGATCAATGAGAAAAATTCCTAGAGTTTAAAGTGGTCAGTCATCGCCCCTGACAACTGTGACATCAGATGATAGACGCTTGCGCAGGCAGGTCAACATGTGCAGATAGAGGGCCCAATCACTTAACTCCACAGTCATCGGCAAAGGGCAGCAACATCTCCTGTTACTTATTATCACAGTTGTGGGCATCACTGTGACCAATGATTGAGTGCTTTAAACAGGGTAAATACTGTGCCAGGCAGTTTATATACAAGATTTCCTTGAATTCTAACCATCCTGCAAGAGATATCAGCATGCGTATTTTGCAACAGGAAATGTGATCAGTATATAACTTGACCAAAAGTAATACTGCTCCCATGAAGCAGCAAAGGAATTTAAATTCTAAACCACTGCTTCTTCTGTTGGTACAATAATGTGCACAAGTGTATATTTAATACTAATAATCTGCCAGCACATACTTTCTCAATGAAACCATATTCTCCACACCTAAAACACATTTGTACTGTGCTTTAAAAAGCATTTGCATATTAATCATTTCCTCAGTTTATTCTTCCAACAAGCCTGGGAGATGTGAAAGAATATCTACCACTAAATATAGCAAAATCAGGCACAGTCCCAGAACTAAAGGACACAACTGTTCAGCATACAAAATAGAGAATAGGGCGGAAATACCTTTTCTTTGAAGAATCTCATTCAAAAACACAATTACTTATAGCTGGCAAATTCACCAAAAACAGGATCTACTGTTATGTAATGAAGTTTCAGATACAGGAGTATACTACCCATAAAGCACATTTGACCCGTTACCATAGCAACTTAGAAGCTATTTTGCAATCACAAAAATAATGTTTTGGGAACAAAAGTGCAAATTTTAAACTTGGAATGCAAATAATCTGTTTAGAATGTTTAAAACTCATAAAACCTCAGCAATACAAAGCGTTTTAAGAGGGTCAGTCCAACCTCTTCCCAAATAGGGATTCGCCTCACCATCTCCATTTGGCATATTTTTGGGGAAGGGGTGTTCACTGTCTCCACCACCAACCACTGATGCCATTTACTGAGCAAACATTCATAATGTGCCAAGCATTCTAGATACATTAGCTCATTATTTCATTTCTGAAATGAATTAACTATAATATACAGGAAATACACCTTCTGCCTGCAAGTAAGAAAAATGACCTGAGAAACACATGGAGGGGAAGAAACATTCTCCATTTTGTTTTTTAAAGATTTTATTTATTCATGAGAGAGACAGAGAGAGAGAGAGAGGCAGAAACACAGGCAGAGGGAGAAGCAGGCTCCATGCAGGGAGCCCGACGTGGGACTCGATTCAGGGTCTCCAGTATCACGCCCTGGGCTGAAGGTGGCACTAAACCACTGAGCCACCCAGGCTGCCCCCCATTTTGTTTTTAAAAAATACAATAAAAAGTACAAAGTAGCTATCGCTGGACTGTGGGATTATGGGTAACTATATTTTTTTTTATCTTTTCCTAGTTTTTAAAATACTTATTTTTCACAACAAGCCTTTATTACTTTAAGGAATTTTCAAACACATACCAAAAGAGCAAGAATATAATAAACCCCAAGTTAGCATCAATACAGGTCAACATCAATTATCAACACATGGCCAACCTGCTTTTCCCTCTATCCCCAGTGGATTATTTTAAAGCAAATCCCAGATGTCGTATCATTTCATCTAATAAATACTTCAGTTTTTCATCTCTAAAATAGGGCCATTTAAAAACAAACTCATGAAAACACTGTCATATCTAAAACATTAACAATACAAATGACTTTTTTAACCAGTAAAAAAAAATGTTTTAAGAAAATGAGATAAAAGGGAGAAAAAAAAGAATACAGATATGCACAATGACATTAACTACCTAACCAGCTTATGTGACCTGGTCTCACTGAAGAGGTTGGGCTGCATGGCTGCCCCTTCAGGCCACAGGAAAAACTGGCAAAATTTTCTATTTCTAGTTATCAATGTTTCTGGGGTTTACCTGTTGAGAACTGCTTCCTTGTCTCCCAGACGGCTTTTAATTTTACTTGTCAGATAGTCCAAAAAGAGCGTCCAGATATCCAAACAAGAGAAGTAACCTTCATGAGTAGGCTATGATGCAAAAGAAATCCAGACAATGAGATTACTTAATGCGACTCCTCCTTAGAAACACACCCACCAGTGTTTATTTCCACCAGAATGGTACAACCATAAGCCTAGATTCCCTCTGCTTCCAGGTAACCACAACTGGTGTCTTTTAGATGGTCTTCATGACTGGGCCCTGGTGATCCTAACAAGACAAGGGTGCCATGGAACAAACACATCATTAGGCAGGACAACCAAATTACAAAATAAGCAGAGCAGACGCCAACCTTTAAATCTGAGATTGACTGGGGTGTGGGGGGAGGGACCCTCAAAGATGATCCAATTCAAATCTGTTTTAAGAGAAAAAGAAACTTAGATCCAGAGACACAATCTATTCAAGGTCAGGAGTAGGAGCAGGTCCTTCTACCCCCAACCAATGCTCTTCCCAATACATACCCTTACAAAACCAAAAACAAGCTCCAGTGGCTCCAAAGGTGACAAGTTCACATATCTGAAGGTTAAGAAAGTAACAGCTGCAGTGTTCCTACAGAGCAGACCGAAAATGAGCTTCAGTCTGGCCCTCGGGCATCAAATCCTCTGCAGAAAGAGAGGTAGTCCAACAGACTAATTGCAAGCTCTAAACAGATGTTGATAAAGACAAAGTAAAGAGAGAAGAGCAAGTCTTTGTAGGATCCTAATGCTCTGATTTCTCAGATTCTATTTCATGCAAAATCCAGACACTATATTCTCCAAAATCTAGTCCTTCTTGCACATATTCTATTTCAACTTGTGACCCTCAATCCCTTCTATATTCACTCAACTTCTTGCTACCTCTGAGAGCTCTTTGGTTTTGTGATTACATCACTGAACCACATGTCTGGTGGCAGGATCAGACAGGAAAAGAAACAATGCCATCATCTTCTGGGATCAGTTTCCTTCCATTTCAGATCCACTAGGAAATCCAGAGGCTTACGAGGGCATATATGGGATTTACGCATTGGGTGGTAGCATGAGATGGGAGTTCTGTACCCAGGCTGAGTCTGAGACAGAAAAACTAACTTATTCAGGAGCAGACTAGGAGAGAGTCCAACCTCAAAACACCCAGGGTCGCCCTGGAACTGTAATGCACAGCTCAGTAAGGACCACTGACAGGACCGTCAAGAAAACAAAATGACCATTTCCTGTCTCCACTTCATCCTTTGCAAAACCCACTATATCCAGGACATGAAATGAGCCAGAATAAGGAGAAAAAACAATAAGCCATGTGGAAATAATATGGGTAGCTTATAGACAGGCACTCAACTTGCACAGCCAGGAGATGGAATCTTTACTAGCTGCAGCTTGATGAGCTTCCTGTAGGTCAATCACTCAGTTGTCCCTCCTTGGTTTGAGAACACCCACCTTCCCCCCTCCATAGAACATAACTGATCAGATGCATATGGAAGTGCTTTTGGTAAAAGTCACTACACAAACCCAGGGCTTATGGTTATGTCAATGTACTTTACCGTTACACACATCCTCTCCATGCCTTTGAATTGAGGATATATCACGTGGCTCAAGACCAGAAAATAAGGTGGGCAGATCCACCCTCTGCAGGACCTGAAACTTCTTCCTACTGCAGGGCCCGCTGTGAGGCCTTGTGTGCTGCCCACAATCTCACCTTTGACAACTGCTGTGGATACAGATCATTAAGGTCACATAGATGACCTCCAAAAGCTGCACTTTTGCAGTCATCCAATGTTCAGAACCCTCACAGACCCATTTTAAAAATGTACCTATACTCAGACTTATTTTTCATGCTCAAGGGCTAACTAATCACTAAAGATCCAAACAAGTTTCTTCAAGAAGGGTAGTGATACCACCCTTCTCTCTCCAAGCACTTTACAGTGGTTATCTGCATTGGTCTATTTGATCTTCATAATAGCCCTGGAAAGTAGACAGGTGTTTTTCTTCTTCCCATTTTACAGATAAAGACAACAAAGCTCAGAAACAAAGTTACCTGCTCAAGGTGATGAGATAAGAAACAGAAAGAGAACTAGAACATGGAACTTAAGACTCCTGGTCCAGAGCCCTCGCCCCCATGCCACACTACCCCAGGCACTATTTTAAGAAGGACAGGCAGGTGTGGGGTGGGGGGTGAAAAACGCAAGACCAAGAATGCCCTGCTGACGATATGCTAAGAGAAGGAGCAGGAAGATGGAAATAAGACAGAAATCAGATGCTTCTAGGGACACCTCAGCAAGGAACGCAACAGTGGAGGCAAATATCTGCTCAGCCCAAGGGGCTAGAGACACTGCAGCAAGATGCTTTGGTTAAAAAAAAAAAAAAAATTGTAGGAAAGGAAATGAGAGGAAAGAATCACAGAAAGATACTAACATCATCTTTGTCTCATTACTATTCTTTCAATATATGATGACCAGTACTAAAATTTCTTATGAATTTTCTTTAAGTCATCTCTATACCCAGCATAGGGCTCCCCGAACTCATGACCCTGAGATTAAGTGTCAGACAGCAGATGCTCTACTGCAGAGCTAGCCAGGCACCTCTCTATGAATTTCAGAAACAAAAGGCAGAAACACTTGAGTATACTCATAACCCTTTAGACAAGAGGAAAGAACATTTTCCCACTTCATAGATAATTAAACTGTAATAAAATAAGATCACACAGTTAATGAATAGATGAGAACTTAAAGCTGAGAGCACTTCATTTCTTATTCTTAAATCTTACCCCAAAGAACTCGCTCCTGATCCTGGAGTGCACACTGCCACCTTTTTTCAACCCTGCCTCTCCAGTAAGGGGCAGCCCAGCCTACAGCAAACTGCACAGAGCACCTTCCAGCTTCCTGCTCCTCTACCGGATGCTCAAATCCGCTTCAGCCTGGACCTCAAAGGACACCGACACCCAGAGTAAGAGCCTGCGCCTAGTAAGCAAGGTTCACATACAGCGGACCAAGAGAGTACAAAGGAGCTTGGCTAACAGTGAACTCAGGTAATGGAGGAAGAAAGAAGCTTGTTTGCTTCATGACCAGACCCATTTCTTTTCCCACTATATAAATACAACACATATAAATATATACTGACACTACAGTTCAATGGAAAACGAACACATACGATTCTAGAGAGGGGATCACAGAAGATAACCACTGGGCCAGATTGTGAAGATGCCCACCACAATCTTCTTAGGTGAGGAAACTAATCTAAGGAAATTAAGAAGACTCATCCAAGGACACAAGCCTCAAAGAAATAACCAGAGCTCAAACTCTGAACTGTTTGTTGGGTCCAGGTCCAAAGAAGTAGGCATAAGACCTACATACTTTAAAACTTGTATTTAGCTTTTTTCTATACCGCACATAAAAGATAGAAAACTTTACATAGAGCAAAATGGCAAAATATTTTCATTCCATTTTTCCACATAAACTCCTTCTTCCTGACCGCACCACTTGCTCCTCATCTCTTTCATTTCTGCTACAGACTCTTAAGTATCTACCAAATCCTTTCCTCCTGGTCCCTTTGCATCCATTTCTTTGGATCCATCTCACAACACTCCCACCTTGAATGCTTCTCTCCTATCTCCTCACCCTCCCACTTCTCAACACCTCTTCCATTCCTTCTTAGGTCTGGTGAGCTCAGCATGCTGCCCTTCCTGCTCCACACCCACTGGCCCCATCAGACATCTTGACACTTCCTCAGCCCTGGTCCTCCTCCACCTGCACCCTCCCTGCTGCTCCCAGGAACAGTTCACCCATACCCATTGGGGGCACTACTTCTATGTGCCCTGAGAGAAAACCTAGCTCACCACCAAAACCTCGCTCTAAATTCCCAACCACATACACACCCCTGCTAGCCTAGGCCCATGTTTCTCTTCCAGCTTCATTAAGCTACAATGTTAGTGGTTTAAACCACCTAAACAGTCTATTTATAAAATCACATGCCCTAACTGACCCAGTAATCATCCCTAGGATACACCAACAGAAAGAGCTATATAGGTACACCCAAATGCATGTACAAGAATGTCTACTGCAACACCATTCCTGATCACCGAAAACCAAAAGCTACCCAAATCAAAAGTGGAATGGATTTGCAGATAATGACTTATTATAAGCAATGAGGGCAAACCACTGCCACACACAACACAGATGAATCTCACAAACTGACGCTGAATGAAAAGGGCAGACAAAACAAATACTGGATACTTCCATTTAGAAAAGTTCTCAAACAGGCAAAACTAATCTGGGATGTTAAAGGCAGGGTTGGGGTTACATACTGGGAGAGGGGAAGAAGTGATTGGGAAAGGACACAGGGGGGTGCTGGCACTAAGTCCTATTTCTTGATTAAGGCGGTGGTGACATGGATTTATTCATTTTGGGAAAATTCACCAAGCTATCCATGTATAACTTGTGTGCTTCTCTGTTTATGTGTGATATTTCAGTAAAAACCTTATTCTATGGGACACCTGGGTGGCTCAGCGGTTCGGTACCTGCCTTCAGCTCAGGTCATGATCCTGAGGTCTGGGACTGAGTCCTGCATCAGGCTCCCTGCGAGGAGCCTGCTTCTCCCTCTGCCTGTGTCTCTCCCTCTCTCTCAGTCTGTGTCTCATGAATAAAAAATTAAATCTTTAAAATAAAAAACTTATTCTAAAGACACAAAAGGAGGAGCTCTGAATAATGTACAGAATTACTGAATCACTATATTGTACACTTGAAACTAATGTAACACTGTGCATTAATTATAGTGGAATTAAAAATAAATCTCACACATACACACACAAATGCATAAGGGATAGGGCATGATAGAAATGTCTAAAACCGGGGATCCCTGGGTGGCGCAGCGGTTTGGTGCCTGCCTTTGGCCCAGGGCGCGATCCTGGAGACCCGGGATCGAATCCCACGTCGGGCTCCCTGCATGGAGCCTGCTTCTCCCTCTGCCTGTGTCTCTGCCTCTCTCTCTCTCTCTTTCTCTCTCTGTGACTATCATAAATAAATAAAAAATAAAAAATAAATTTTAAAAAAGAAATGTCTAAAACCAAATTGTGATAATGGTTGCACAAGTCTATAAACTGAGTATCACTGAATTATACAATTACAATGGGTGAAGTTCATAAGATGTAAATTTCAATTTCACTTCAATAAAGCTTTTAAAAAATGTGTGTGTGTGTGTGTGTGTGTGTGTGTGTGTGTGTATAAAAGACATTGGGTCAAACTCAATTAAGGCATGGACTTTGCTTGTGAGGGTTATATGCCTAGCCCCTGATATACAAGATGAGCTCAAAAAGTATCTGTCCAGTGCAGGTAAAAATCGGATCCACCGGGATCCCTGGGTGGCGCAGCGGTTTGGCGCCTGCCTTTGGCCCAGGGCGCGATCCTGGAGACCCAGGATCGAATCCCACGTCAGGCTCCCGGTGCATGGAGCCTGCTTCTCCCTCTGCCTGTGTCTCTGCCTCTCTCTCTCTCTCTCACTGTGTGCCTATCATAAAAAAAAAAAAAAAAAAAAAAAAAAAAAATCGGATCCACCAAAACTTAACTCTCGAGAGCTTCACTACTTAACATCCTTATCGGAAGTTTTAACAACAGTTACAGAATAGAACGAAAGATTATTTCCATCTCTTGCTTCTCCAGCAAAACAGTGGTTAAGTACACAAACTCTGAGTTCAAGTCCTGGCCCCATCACTTACTGACTATATGACCCTGAGCAAGGTACTCCCTGTGCCTCGGTTTATCTGGAAAATGGAGATAGTTAATAATACCCACCTCCAACAGCTGTTGTAAAGGAGACACGTGTTCATCTTCACAAAGTAAGTAAGCACTATCTAAATGTTTGGGAGGTAAAGAAGCTCTTTCCCCTGAAAACGAGAGAGTAGACTTCTTGCGGGAGGAAAGGATGGGCAGTTCTGGTGTTTTACCTGATGAAATGTGTACTTGAACAAAAGCGTCAAGAACTCCACCACGGGAAACTGGGAGTAGGACTCGATTCTTCTCAGGTGAACACTCACAAAGAGCCGGAGGAAGTCAGTAAACTTCTCGATGTAGCTAGTAAGACAAGAAGACAAGGGGTGACAATCTGAAACCCAGCCATCTCCTTAGAAAAGAACTCAAATTCAAACCAAATTTCTTTCAGTACAGAACTACATAGATTTAAAATATAGTTTCAGTTAAAAATATAAAGGCCTGCAACAATTACCTACAGGTCAGGCAACCCTTCATTCCATTACCACCTGAAACATAGCAGAAAAGCAACTTTAATCCTCAGACACTATCTCGTAAGGCATCTTATAAACTAGTGCTCTCAGAGTTTCTAACTCCTTCATATTATGACCCCATTCAAGTGAAAGGAAATGGTACTAAAAAGTTGATGGGCAGAGCATGTGCATCATTTCAATGTGGCAAGTCTGGGAGGCTTTGCTATGAGGCCAAAATATTAAAATGAATGTGCTAAGAACAAAAACAAAACAAGGCTAGACCAAAGACATGGCATCCAGGTAAGGCATATGCAGGCTTGCAACCTAATGCTCTTTCTTCCCACCTCCTTACCCCGCCCTCTAGCTCCTGGTGCTAATTAAACATAAGTACATCCTGGTCCACTCTGAAAGTGATTGCAAAAATAAGGGAGGAGGGCTGCCCAGGCTGGACAGGCCTCGGGGACAATTTAGTCTGGTGCTTCATTGGACAGATGAGGCCCAATGAGATAAAGTGACCCGCCTGAGGTTGCTGGGCCAGCTCACAGCAGAATGGGACCCCCCATCCACTCCCACGCCAGTGCTCTTTCCTTTCACAGCACAGTGACTCCCCAATTCATGTGTATTCCCAGTATCATTTCCCAGAGGAGAGTGAGTCCCAGCTGCAAGGATAAGAGACTGCTGTTACTAAACACACAGCACATCATCACTCACATTTCAGAAACTGCATTATAAGCCCCTTGATACCAAAAGGTGATTAGAAAATGAGATGGACATACCTCCATAAATCACATTTCGGAGACCAATAAACAATATAAAGACTCACTACAGGCCTTAGTCAAAAATTAAATCATGGTTACAGGCAACTCTGAAACTCACCACTGCAAAAAGCTTTTTTAAAAGCAAGGATTATGCAATAATAAAAGGGGAGAAAAAGACTACTACTCAGAAGAGCAAATTGGCCCATAAACAAAATGTCCTGTATTGTTCCTGAGACCTAGCACCCTGGAGGCAGCCAACCCAGCTATCTGGCCTCTGCACAGCTAGCTAACACATATGTGTAAGCATGTGCAGTTAAAAAAAAAAAAAAACAGAAACAAAAACATTAATTTGCTTGATAAGGAGAATGGCCGTCTCTGTGGATCATGGGACCAAGTACTTGAAACATAGTAAGGCATTCAAATCGCCTGTTTTTAGAGTCAAGTGTGAGACTTCTCTCTGATGCCTCAGATCATGAATACTCAAGAGCAGGAGCTCCTCATTCCTTGCTCCACGTATCACATGATCTTCAGCCATGGCTATTCTGAGCCATCGCCCACTTTACTGCTCTTTAGGAAGACACCCTCAAATCTCTGCCACCCATAAACAAAGAGAAGTCTTGGGTAAATGCCATACTGCCTCGATTTTATTTTCATCTCCAACCCAATTTTTTAAGCAAACAATGGCTGTTTGGTAGCTGAAAGTCTAGATTTTATTTCACCTCATTTTCTTTCCCTTGCCCACCTTCTGGTACAGGTGCTAATGAGCAGTGGAAGGTGTGAAACAGGCACTAGAGGGAGAAGGACAGGAGCAGAGGCCCTGGGTCAAAAGCTCCTAAACAACTGAGAATGGACTTAGCTGTTTAGAATTAGTGGTCAGGGGCTCAAGAGCCAGGAAGCAAGCACACAGTACTATTTAGGTCACCTTTCTGCTTCTGGGTACCTCTCAGCTTTCTCAGGGCAAGAGGAAGCATAGGATTGAAATATAAAACCAAAAGCACAAGGGTTACACGTAACAAAAACAGTATATTGATAACCGGTGACAATATTTCTTTACCACCCGAACATAAGCCATCACAAACATTGTGCTACATGTCAAACTCAAAGCCCAGGTACCTGACGCTCCGTACGAGCAGCTGAACTTTTCTTTTTAACATATGAAAATATGGCCTTTCTTAACCCAAAGCTAGAAAGGATATAAAACTGTGTGTTTGCATACCGATGCCTTTGAATTCATACAGAAAGCGATTACAAAATAATGGAAAATAAAACCAACATACCACCATACGAGATTATGAGCTCTTTTGTGATTATACAAAGAAAATTTCACACAAAGCTTGTTTACAATGAACCAAACCAAAAGAATCTTTGTATCCACATTTTCAACTTCAGAAAACCCTTAATAAAACTGCTATATTTAAAAAAGCACTAAAACAGTCTTTAAGCACTTGACTTTATATCTGCTACTTACTCTAAGGAAAAGGAAAATGGCTTAAATCGGTGTAGCTTAATAACAAAAAACAAGCCATGAAAGATGGATTAAAATATTAACAACATTTGCTGCCTGGCAATCAATAAATATCTTCTAACTCAATACAATTTATCCACCTGGAAGTTTCTGAATAGTCAACATGATGCTTTAATTTTCCCTCTTGCTGTTACACAGCAGTGGCATCGCATCAATGAAAGCTGTGGGACAGATAATGGCATCATCCAGAGGAAGACCAGAAGACCACGCCTCAGCGTACTGTGATGGAGTCATCTTTTTGAGTACTTCAGAAAGAAAAGCGAGGTCATTTTTGGCTCCAAGCAAGAGGAGGTAACAAAGAAACCCAAGTGTGTGCCACATTCATACGTGCCCTCTTCCACATCTCTTTTCTTTTGATGGAAGTGTGCCATCCGTGCAAAGCTCATGGTAATAACATTCCTATACACTGCACGATGTTCACTTGGGAAAAGTCAAGTAGTAAAAACTGACAGGCAATATCAAGTGAAAAGGGGGATGAGAGCTCCTGTACCTCCAAGGCCTCCTCTCACGTTCCTGGCTACGCACGAGCAGCAGACTCGGCTCCTGCGCCACCTCAGACCTGCAGGCGAATCGTGAGGATGGGGTGGGGGAGAGGGCGGAAGGGAGGACAGGAGGCAGAGAGGGGGAAAGACAACACACCTACACAATTCACAGGCATGTTCCCAGCTTGACTCATCCCTCTAGCCACCCTAGCCCTTCCAGCTACGCTCAGACTTACTGGTCCACACCTACCTGTCCGTTCCTTGTCAGGAGCCCCAAACTCTGAAACCAAAGAGGATTACAGACACTATGCGACACCGCGTGATAAACAGTCACGGCCCCTTTTCAGAACACAGCCGATTCCACATCTGTTTTCATTACCTCTCATCGAGTTCTTCCAGCCTGCTCTTCACCGTGTGGGCATTGTTATCCTTGGTGATTTTCTGCAGGAGGTAGAAAGTCTGCTGGAACATACGTAGTAAATACTCCTCGAATTCCATAGGCACACAGTTCTTGGACATGAGTTCATTGATGCAGGACATGGCCAGGACCCCAAGCCGGCCGCGCTCCTGACCCAACACACAGTTCTGGCTGCTGCCGTTAACTGATGCCATCTTTCTGGCCCGGATGTCACAGCCAAAGCGCGCAAAGTGGAAGATGGTGGTTAGGAGGGATGGGGTGATGCTGGCAGACAGAGGAATCCAACTGAAGAGATGGGCCAGGCACTCCAAGGCCAGGGAACAGATATACTCACTCTCCGCATCAAGGATGGGGATTGGCTGATTCAACAGTTTGGCTGAACTAGGACTCTGCAACAGGTTACTCAGTAAGTCACCTGGAAATACAAAAAGCCTTTAACACACGCTATCAAGTCTCTTACAAATAAGTTTACCTACAACAGAGAGAAAGCCAAAGCCATCTTTCATTAAGCTCCCTACTAAAGGGATCTGTAGAAATGTAAAATAATGTCACTCACACCTCTCGGTGCTCAGTAAATTTGTTTGCTTTGGGTAATGTATTTTTCATGAGAACATATCATTTGTTTAGATGCAGAGTTCACGACAGTTTTTAAATGAATCAACGTAAATAAATGCTCTCAGTGTTAATATCAATAGATGTAACTCACAAAGCTCTTTGAGGACCTCGATAATCTTTAAGAGTAAAGGGGTCCTGGGTAATAGGGTGGGCAAAAATGGGTGAAGGGGATCAAAAGTACAAACTTCCAGTTATAAGAAGTCCTGGGGATGTCATGTACAGTGTGGGGACTTACAGTTAGTCAACAATACTGTACTGTATATTTGAAAGTTGCTGGGGGAGTTAATTTTGAAAGTTCTCAGCAGTAAGAAAAAAAATGTTAACTGTGTAGTAATGGATGTTGCGATCGCAACTTTCTGTTACGATCAGTTTGCTTTATTTATTTACTTACTTATTTAAGATTTTATTTATTTATTCATAAGAGACACACAGAGAGCAAGAGAGAAAGAGAGAGAGGCAGAGGGAGAAGCAGGCTCCATGCAGGGAGCCTGACGTGGGACTCGATCCCAGATCTCCAGGCCCTGACCTGAAGGCGACACTAAACCGCTGAGCCACCCAGGCTGCCCTAGTTTGCAATATTTAACATCTATCAAATCATTATGTGGTATACCTGAAACTAACAGTGTTACATGTTAATTATATTTCAATTTAAAAAGAAGAAGAAGAAGAAAGGGGTCCAGAGACTAAAACTCTGAGAACTACAGAGCTAGGTTAGGTCTGTGAATCTGCACCATCAGCACAATCTGGGAGCTTGTCAGAAATACAAATTATCGGGCCCCACCCCACATGTACTGTGGTAGATCCTGGAGGGGTGTCACCCAGAAACCTGTTTTTACACATTTTCCAAGAGGTGATTCTTAATTGTTTTTCAGTGGTTTTTAAGTTTTTATTTAAATCACCCTGTGCTCATCACAAGTGCCCTCCTTACTCCCCAACCCCTATTTCTCCCATTCCCCAGCCATGGTTTATCTCTTTTTCCTTTCCTCATTTGTTCTGCTTCTGAAATGCCACATAGGAGTGAAATCACATGGTATTTATCCATTTCTGACAGACTTATTTCACTTAGAATAATACCCTCTAGCTCTATCCATGTCTTTGCAAATGGCAAGATTTCATTCTTTTTGATGGCTGAATAGTACTCCATTGTAGGCAATATACATACATACACACACACACACACACACACACACACACCACATTTTTATTCATTCATCAACTTGATAGACTCCCATATCTTGGCTATTGTAAATAATGTTGCTATAAACATAGGACTGCGTTATCCCTTTCGTTATCCCTTTGAATTCATGTTTTTTTATTCTTTGGGTAAATATTCAGTTATGTGATTGCTGGATCATGGGGTAGTTCTATTTTTAACTTTCTAAGGAACCTCCAACATGCTTAATTTCTGAGAAGCATCAGACTCAAAGAAATCATGCAAATGAAATGGGATTGCAAAAAGCTATAAAAGGATTTTAGAGAGGATATAAGACAAATATTCAAAACTATAACAAGAAAACATTCCTGAAATAAAAGGCGTATATACAAAAGAAAGGGGTTTATTCTGTCCCCAAGAAGAAGTGATAAAGACTAATCGATACTAAGACTTTTTAGGAATAAGGAAGAGATGTAGGTATAACAAGCACATACACAAAGGAGAAAACACCCAATTCAGACTTCCCCACAGTAATACAAGAAGCCAGACAATAGTGGTACTGTGTCCACAAGTGGTGGGGCAGGGAATGATTTAATCCAAAGCTCTCCTTGGAGTAACAAGGGAAGGGAACATTTTCCCAAACACAGAAACTCAAATAATATACTGCCTACAAACTCTTTTCAGATTTTATCCATTTGAGAGACAGCGAGCATGCACATGAATGGGAGAGGAGCAGAGGGAGAAGGACAAGCAAACTCCCTGCTTGGGAGCGGGAGCAGGGAGCCCAACAAGGGGCCCATTCCTGGGACCCTGAGATCATGACCTGAGCCAAAGGCAGACACCCAACTGACTGCCACCCAGATGTCCCATTCCACAAACTCTTCTTGAGGAAACTGCATAGAGAAACCAAATAAAGCAATAAATAAAGCAATAAATAAAAATGCAGAATTAAGGAATGGAGCAGCTGTGCAAGGGGACTAGAGCAAGCACTGAATTAAATGTAGAATCAAGACTAAATATATGTAGGAATCACAGAGGGTGTGCTAGCTAACTTTTTTCTTTCACAAGCAAGAAGTCTCAAAATAATATGGGCTAGAATTAAAACACGTAGTAAGAAATTGGTTTTCCTCTTTTTTTCTTAATCCTAGAGGTTATCTTTTACAAACTAATATTCCCTGTGGAAAAAGTATCTCAAGGTCAGCAATTCCTACTGTTTTTAAAACCTCCCATTAAATTCAAGTAAAACTATAATTTGTTTTTATTAAAAAGAAAACTGAGGGCACCTGGCTGGCTCAGTCAGAAGAGTATTAGACTCTTGCTCTAGATAGGGTCAAGATAAATTAAAAAAAACATTAAAATGTAGGATGACACTTTTTGTCTTTTTATTTAGCTTAACCTCACTGCAACTACATATAACGAGGAGTCTAGAATGCTGTAATTTCTGAATGGTGGAATATTGGCTAAATTTTTATACTGTATTTTGTGCTTTATAGCAACAGTTCTCAAACATTTTGGTCCCAGAACCCTTTGTACTCTTAAAAATTACTGAGAATGCCAAAGAACTTTTTTAAAAGATTTTATTTATTTGAGAGAGAGAGAAAGGGAGCACAAGTAGCAGGGAAGGGCAGAGGGAGAAGCAGGCTCCCCACTGAGCACAGAGCCCAGCCTGGAGGCTCTGTCCCAGGACCCTGGGATCATGACCCAAATCAAAGGTAGCCGCTTAACTGACTGAGCTACCCAGGTGCCCAGCCAAAGAACTTTCACTTATGCAGGTTATGTCTATTAATATTCATCACATAGAAATTAAAACTGAAGTTTCAAATATTTTAAATACTCATTTAATAATAAATGCCTGACATGTAAGCATAAAATATTTTTAAATGAAGAAACTATTTTGCTGCCAAAAAAATAAGTGAGAAGAGTAGCACTATACATTTTTGGAAATCTCTATAATGTCTGTCTGGCTCAAAAGAAGATAGACTCTCTCATCTGCTTCAATCTGTTGCAATATGCTGTTTTCGCTGAAGTATATGAAGGAAACAGCTTCACACAAATATGCAACTGATAAAGACTAAAGTGTTTCTGTGGCCTTTCTAGGTGATTAGAGCTGTTCTTTAATATATAAAAATTTTACTAGTAGTAATTTCTTAAAGGTTAATTGCAATGTGGGATCTGAATGAGTTTTATTTAGTATACTCATGAGAGAAGGAGTAAAAATGACAAATAACATCTTAGTACTTTTATGAACGTGTATTTGACCTTTGGGACCCCTGAAAGGGCTCCCAGATCTATTGAGAACTCCCGCCTTACACTAATGCAGGATGAATATGAACAGATTAGTTAACCTTTCTCAGCCTCATCTCCTCAGCCATTAAAACGAGGATCTTGTAATTTATTAATAAGGGGCTTAATTTCTACTGTTAAAAGTAGATTAAAAAGTTGTCCCTAGGCATCGTATCTTGTATGGTGTTCACTGGTTTCTATTCTGAAAGAGCTGCATTTTTTTTTTTTTAAGATTTCATTTATTTGAGATAAAGGAAGAGAAAGAGCACTGAAGGGGCAGAGGGAGAGAATCTCCAAGCAGACTTCCCACTGAGCACAAAACCCAAAATGGGACTCAATCCCACCACCGAGGAGATCATGACCTGAGCCAAATCAGACGCTTAAATGACTGACCCACCCAGGCACCTGGAAATAGCTGCATTTAATACTAGTTGAAACTCATCATGATCTCAGCAACCCATGCTGATAATCAGAAGACCTAGTTTCAAAGAGTTATGCAAGAAGGATGTTCAAGTACAATCTACAAATATTTATCCAGTTCGTTACTGGATTAATAAGGCTATTTTCTGAATTGTTGCCGTGGCTGTTCAGTTGAGTCTGTATGTACAACTTTCTCTCATTCAATGACAGTAACTGTTTCTGGTATCGCTTTTCTCATTGTTCAAGGACCAGTGGCCATTTATGGAAGGTGCTGGAGTCAGAGGAAATCACCACTCTCCACTCTCCAACTAGAAGAATTTTGGGGGTGGATAATTAAGCAGGATCAAATGGAGGCTTTAGCAAAGGAGCAACCATCCATCAGACACCATCTCAGTATGATCTTCTATTAAACCTGGACATCTGGGATCCCTGGGTGGTGCAGCGGTTTGGCGCCTGCCTTTGGCCCAGGGCGCGATCCTGGAGACCCGGGATCAAATCCCACATCGGGCTCCCGGTGCATGGAGCCTGCTTCTCCCTCTGCCTGTGTCTCTGCCTCTCTCTCTCTCTCTCTCTCTCTCTGTGTGACTATCATAAACAAATAAAAATTAAAAAAAAAAAAAAGCCTCAAACTAAATATCTTTAAAAAAAAAAAAAACCTGGACATCTTTGGACCCTTGGACCTTTTTCTAAAGTCTCTTGAACATTTTTAAATAGAAATAAATTGTGGCTTTAAAAACGAAAACAAACAAAAAAGTTGCCCCTACTCTTTAGTTCAGAAGAACTTTTCCAGAATAGGATTGCTAAAGGGACGAAGAAAAGCAAAGCAACAATAATTACATTATGAACAGCTCCCATTTGATGTGCTATTATTATATGCGTGGTGCTGCACTAAGCACTTTACATACACATTCTCCTTTCACGCTCACAGCTCTAAGACAGGTATTACCTGCATTTACAAACTATTAGAATAACTAAGACACAGAGAGATGAAATCTTTCCCCCACGTTCCCCTGCTAATAAATAAGTAGAGCTAAAACGGAAATCCAAGCCTGGCCCCTAAGTTTATGCTCCTTCCCAGAAAGCAGGTCAACTGGAAAGATCATGCAGCCAGGAAAAAGAGATCAGTAAGGAAGCTAATATTCAAATGCAGAAAAATATGCTTGATCTGAAGTCCTAAATAAACCAGCATGTACACCGTGACGGCAACTGTAGGACGATATAGGCAAAAGGACAAATGCTGAACAGGATTATGCAAAGGTAAAGATTATTTAAGTGCATAAGATGATCCCTATTATCTTTTTTTCCCCTCAAAACAAGAATCTTTTAAGGTTGCTCTCAATGAAAATGATTTTATTCAACTTTAAATGTTCCAAAGTATTTTAGTAGGTTACAAAGTTTTTCAAAAATTGTATTTTAATCAAAGCGGAAGGAATTTCCACAGAACAGAGGGACTCTGCTTCACGTTGCCAATATTTCCAATGCAAACCTAAGAGAGCTTTAAATAAGCTACCTGTGCAAGAGGGTACAACTCAAATTTACAAAGCCTGTGAGAGACTTCAGGTTCTCTGACTTGGGCCAGGCTCTGGCAGCAGTACGTACCCCTGCCAAGAGGTAGTGGACAACTCTGGTGTATTTACTCACCTGGAAGCAATCCAGATGTGTTAAGCATTCATGCGAAGATCCCTTTGGCTTTTTTACTTTCTTAATTATTAAAATTTCATGTTTCCTATTCAGTTCTACATCTACTAACTCAAGAGTATCTCAACCACAGCACTACTGATATTTGGGGCTGGATCATTCTTTATTGTTCTGCGCATCATGGAACATTTAGCAGTATCCGTGGCTTCTACTCATCAGATGCCAGTAGTACCTTCTCCACTCGTTATGTTAGCCAAAATATCTCTCCATGTTGCCAAAGAACCCGTGCAGGGCAAAATCACCCCAATTGAGAACCAGGGATTTCACTGCGGCCTCAGCAAAATGTGGAGTAATTCCATTCAAGGAGCCTTAATGGGAAAATGAGCTCACAGGATTGAGTGGCCCTCCCCAGTCCCATCTGCCTACAAGTAGCTGATAAGGGGATACTCGAAAAGATTTGGAAGTGTACAAAGACCTGCAATTTGCAAAGTCTAGGAGAAAACAGGAAGGCATAAACTGGTCTCCATCAATTGAGCTCCCTGATGTACTTGTACTCTAGAAACTTGCGATTGTCCGTTTATGTACAGATCCATATCCAACAGTATGCATCTTGTAGACGGGAATGCCATGGTCTCAGGTTTTACTGCAGAATGACGAGAGAGAACTCAGAATTGCAGTATTTACCTCATTTCATTCTTTTCACTGCTTCCTCCCTGCCCCCCTCATTTGTCCAAGCAAAGAGGTGAGAACAAGAGAAGGCTGAGGAAGGAAGAGGGCTGAGGCTGCTCCAATGCAGCAGGAAGCCCCAGCCCCAACCCCAGCATACGGAGGGCTCAGCCACGCCTTCCCCATACTCGGTCCTCCATTCTTTGCCTTTCACAACCCACAGGGCCAGCGGTCAGGGATGGCACACTAAGTACGTGGCAGAGCTAGGGCTCTAAATCAGGGGGAGGAGGAAGCAGGACGAGAAAGCAAATTTAGGATGAAGACCAGGCACCTAAGCTCGGACGGGTTTCTTTCCCTGCTCCATCACTTACTGGCAAAGGGATCCCCCCATGAGCCCATTTGTTTGATACAACCGTCATCTACCTCACAGGATTTTGGTCTAGTGAGGCGTATTTAAAAGATAAGGCAACAATATGAGGAACTATTCTGAGAAGCAGACCACAAGCGCCCTTCAGAGCTTCTTCTACATCCAGACTGTTAAGAGTCTGGATGCAGGGACAGTACCTGGGCTTTGTTTGTTCTTTGTTTTTTTTGTTTTTTTTTAAGATTTTTTATTTATTTATGAGAGACACAGAGAGAGAGAGAGGCAGAGACACAGGCAGAGGGAGAAGCAGGCTCCATGCAAGGAGCCTGATGTGGAACTCGATCCCGGGTCTCCAGGATCACACCCTTAGCTGCAGGCGGCACTAAACCTCTGCGCCACCCGGGCTGCCCTTGTTTGTTCTTTGAAAACGATGTTACCAGAAAGCATATGAGGGGAAAAAAAATGCCAAAAGCCATGGGGCTGCCAGAGAGCTGCATGCAAATCCAGCCAGGCAGAGAGAGGCGGACACGGACTAGAGGTTGGGATGGGATGGGATGGGGCGGGGGAGGGGAGGGGTATCTGGTTTACTCACTGGGCCCTAAGTTTTCTCAGAATGACTTTCCTCTAGAACAGTGAGCTTATGGTCACCAAAGCTAAACAGTCTTCTAGAAGTTTTACTACTGCTTCACTTGGTATCTTCAGTGCACAGAGGCAGTTGAGCAAAACCATCAAAATAAATATTAAATCATCAGCACTGTCCAAATAATGGAACAAGATCTGACAGCTTCGCCTGCAACTCTCATAAAGGGAAAAAAGGCATATCACATGAACGTGTAAACCTATTGTTTTTTAAGAAGTATGCCAGCTTAAAAGCCTACTTCACTTCCTAGGCCTCCTACAGTCTCCTTTTTTTTTTTTTTGCCTTTTCTCAAATACTAAAATTCATGACTTCAAAAATGTTTTAACAGTGCCTAAGAGGCAATTTTCAAGAAGTATGCACCACACTGTTAGGTTTTGTTTATAGGGAAATGTCAAGTCAGTTCATACTGTATTTTACCTCACCTCATCAACAAAACCTCGGCAACACAGAAGGGAGGCAAGCATATATTTTTGATTCTGATATTCCCCAGCCCGGCCTCCAGGAAAATAGGTCTATTAAAGTAGAAACGGAGTTCATTCAGAAGATGTAGCTGAACTAAGCCAACTAAAACATACAGCTTCTGGCATTGGAAAATGATCTCTGAGAAACAAGTTTTACTAAACTGCTGCTAACTGGAACTGGATGCTAAGTCAGTATTCACCTACCTAAAACCAAATCCAATTCAAAAGAACTAATCTTTTTGTAAACTATAATTTAAATGAAATGACACATTTTAAGACCAGCCAAACTGCAGAAGATTCAAAAGCGTACACTCAATTAAAAAAAAAAAAAAAAATCAAAGCTCAACCTCATTTGCAATTTTTTTCTTTAAACATCAAATATTGCAAAATATAAATCTGCTAAGTCATCTCAAATATTCACGTTGAAAATGAAAGTCTGCCACCAAGTACAAATAAAGTTCAAATCCCTGTTGATTTTTGACACACTCTCAAGCTCTGTAATAAGTGTTTAATCTAACAAGTATGACAAATGACTCTCTAATAGCTTTTAAACCAACTATGATAAATGGAATTTGGAATAAATTAGTATACTATGAGCCGTCCCTAAAATGTCATGCTATATTTTCAGCCCTACAGTAGCTCTGCAAGAATTTCAACTTCCACTTATTAACAACAACAGGCTACATGAAACAGCTCAGGGTTGGAAATGTCTGATTTCAACAGCCTGTTTGCTAGGGTAAAGGAGAAAGATGGGGAAATCTTTCTCATTAGCCATACCAATATTTACAGTAGAGGAAGAAATGTGTGCAATTCACAGGATGTACTCTACTTGAAAAGCATTTGTGATCATTCAGTGTAAACACAAGCATTTGGAAACTAAAAGTTTCTGCTCAGACACAATTTCCTCTTTCTATCTATCCTTGAAAGCAGCCATTTTTAGGCAAACTGCACTTGGACTTTTAAAAAAGGTATTAATATAACTGTGAATAATTAACCACCAGTAAACTACTTAGTGACACTGCAAATGTGCCCATACTTTATTATTCTGAACAGATATAAAGTCAATGCTGATTACTGCACACTGATCCCATCTTCCCCCAGCCCAGTAGGGAAGCAAGCACTAAACACATCCTCTTCCTCCCCCTGCCCACACCCCTTCAGGAAACTAACCAGCCCCTGCAACCTTGACCCCTGCGTAACTGAACAGCAGACCTGTCAAGCCCATGGGTGCATGCCAACCCCAGCATGAGCAATACAGCCACGAAATCTGAGAAAAAGCAAAAAACCAACCAGAAGGGACAACAACGGTTGTAAACTGAAGGGAATGGAGGTGGATGACAGATCAAAGGTGCCATCTTTCGGATGGATAAGGAAGAAATAGTATACATTGCTCAAAGTGTATTAGAAAGTACAAGTACTTACGAAGAACTAAGCAGAGCTAGCTCCTCAGAAAACATGGGCAGAAAGACCAAAAATAGATTAAGGAAGAATCAGCACATGTATCTGACATAGATAAGCAATTGCTACCCCATCAAGACCCCAAACTGCATTTAAAAAGAGGAACATCATATGTGGTGGGCAGACCATACCACTTTCTCCTGAGGTCGGGGATGGTGGTGGGGTGGCAGCAGTGACACTGTGTTTGTCCCAGACAGTCTCCAAGATACCTATCAAGAAAGGAGAAACTGAGTTTAAGAAAGAAACAAAGTCTAACCTATGAAAATCAGATTTAGAAAAATGATATCCCTGATCAAACATCAGTATTTAAACATCTCTCTCTCTACTGTATGTCCACCTGGACATTCCTGGACAACACCACTTGGATGTTCTAAACTCAATTTATCTTCCCCCACAAACTCACCACTATTCCTCTTATGCTCCTCCCCTAGCCCACAGCACCAGCCCACACGATCTCAGCCTCAGGCCTCTGCTGGCCCATCTGGCCTTGCCCACATCCCCACACAAGGCTGCACATGCCAACCTAGGTGCTACTTCTTCCACATCAACCTCTGACCTCCTCTCCTCCTTCTACTCCTGCCAGACTCACTGCTACTAACTACCCCTCAGAGCTCTACCCACCTGTCATCGTTCCCAGAAATCTTGTCTGTTCAGTTCTGCCTGTGAGTAAAACACGCTTCGACTAGAACTCTTAACACACTGGTTTGAGCTGTCTTTCTCCCCTACTAAAGTACCCCAACCTAGAGGCAGAGACTGTTTTATTCTCCTCTGTGTCTCTTTACAGAACCTACCACATAAGATGATGGATCGTAAAAGCTTTTGAAAATACTGTGTTTTCAAAATATTTAATAGTATAATGAAGATGAACCTTGAAGTATCACACTAAGAAAAGGAAGCCAGACACAAAAGGCCACATACTGTATGATTTCTTTTTATGAAAAGGCCAAATAAGAAAATCCATAGAGAGACAGATTAGTGGTTGCCAGGGGCTCAAGAGGGAAGGGCAGTAAGGAAAATGTTCTGGAATTAGATGGTATGATCATTCTGCATTCACTTTGGAGAATATATTAAAAACCACCAAGTTGTAACACTGTAAAATGGTGGATTTTATGCTATGTAAACTAATCGCAATTTAATACATTTTAATGTCCACATAGCAGGATACAGAAGTATCAGACATAGTCCGTGACTACAGAAATGTAAGCCTCTGGTTGGGGACATCAATAAATGTGCCGTGAATGAATAACTGCTCTGAGGTATGGGTTTCCCCTGGGGATGTGGGGAAGAACAGAGAGCAAATGACAAGTTCACTTTGATCAAGCATTCTTCACTGATTTAAGTGCCCACTGCATGCCAAGCACTTCTGTAACCCTACGAAAGAAAAAAGTTCCTAGACACCCAAGAGGAAAGCCAGGCAGAGGAGCTGGAGACAAAAAGACTTTTTTCAATACAGTAATCCCCTCAAGCAGCAGGCCCAGGCCCTCTGCACCTCAAGGGTGCCAGGACCAGAGCTGCACCTGTGCCTCCACCTCACAAGCAGCGAGGCCCTGCTGGGCCAAAGCATTTGGTCCTCACCGCACCTTCCTGTCTCATTCTGTGGTTTACTTTTGCTTTCTGTTTCTTACTCCCCACATGGCGTCATGAGGCTCTGATAAAACAGACAAGATGACGAAGAAAATGCTACTTACAACTACAACCTAGTGCACAGGGTGCTGATTCAACACTTGATCTTGCTTCCCTGCACAGAATTTACACATTTCCCATCTTCCCCTCCTCCAACTTCTCCTGATCTTAAAGTCAAATGATTTTCAATAAGGTGTTTGCCACCCACCGTAATAAGAATGCAGTGCTGAGCATTTCAATCCCACCCCTGTGGTCTGACCTATACCTCATTCATCACAGTCACAGGATGGCCCAATCCAGATAGACAGTAAAGGAAGTTGGTGACAAGCACTTTCGCAGGGCACTTCAGAAAGTGTTGGACACTGCGCCCACTGCACACAGTACAGGCCACACTCTTGCTGGTTTTCAGTTCTGTCCTGGTCCAACTGAAATGGCTGCTCAAAATGAGCCTGAAATGGCTCCCCACACCTACACCCCTTGCCAGCACCACAATGCTCACCTGTCAGCAGCCCAAGCACAGTCTGCACCTGGTCCAGCAGCAACTTCCGCAGCTCCTCCTTCCGAGCCACGCTGAGGTCCTCTCGGGGACAAGCCAGCTCTTCCGAAGTCGTCTTCAACATGATCAGCCCAAGGGGGGTGGTTACAGGGGACTGGATCAACTGCGGGGAAAAGGAAGTTCTGAGCAAGGCCGTCAGGCTGACAAAGATACAAGGAGGACAGAGGAACATTAGCCCTCCAAGTCCCTCCACGCGTTTAATCTCACAGGAGCGGGCCACACATCACTCAGGACTCTATAGTCCATTTATGTAACTTTTTAACCATTCAAAGTATATTCTCATCTTATTCTAAGGACAAAATTCTAACCGTGAACACAACGCTCTTTTACATCTAACGTGACAGTTTTTTTACACATCTACATTGCTAATAGAGCCTTGGTCACTCTGCCCCGATCTATGTATTAGCCACAGAGAAATGGGTGAACCAGTTTATGACATCTTTTCAACATTCCGGTGTTAAATCAATTTTACATTTCTATGCTTTACAGGCTTTATGAAAGTTTGAGATTAAACACGTAGCAGAACAGAAACATGCATACCCCAAGAACATGGCTATGATTTTGCCAACGCCGACATAGCATATTTTAGTTTACTCTATCACCTGCAATATCCACTATGCTGTAATAGTTTCCTTAAGCAAGACACAGAGAAAGGTACACTTTCAACACCATAACACTACTTTGAGCTTTCTAATCGATTTCACAAAATTCAATTACTATTCAATTCGGTTAGTTTCCAGAAATGGTAAAAGCAAGTTGCCACTAAAATTGTTGTGTTATAGGCTACAATCTATGTGAGGGCACACAACTGAAGAGACAGACACCTGACCATCTTCTTCGCTTATAATTAACTTTAAATGTAGTTCATTCTCAGATACAGATGAGCCATTTGCTTATTCAATCCACAAAATGAGGGAACAGGAGGGTGCCAGGAACTGCAGCCAGACAGAATATCTTTCACCGCTTCCAGCAGTACAGGGCACTTGCCCTTCCCTTGAAAGCAGCTCTCCCCATTGCAGATGAAGGGAAAGCTCATCCCAAAGAGCAGGAAATGCCTTCAATGGTGGGAACTCAGGAAAAATTCAACTGCCTTTGGGAGTAGCACGATGTAAAAACAGTGGCCAGTAATGGCGTGTTGAAAATGCTATTATGTCAATTCTCTTAAAGGCTACCACTTCAAATACACCCTCCACAAGCTTTCCTTCATTTTGCACAAGTTTGGGCTACTTCTAACAACTTGAAAAAATGCAGGAGGGGAGGAACAGGAAATCCCTGCAGCAGCTTTTCTTTACAGAATAAAGAACTGAGGCTTCAGAAACATCTCCTTCCACCCAGAGGTCTGTGGGTTATCAATTTGTACTTTAAAATATTTCTGAGGGCAACAGGTGTTGAGGAGGGTGCTTGCTGGGATGAGCACTGGGTGTTGTATGTAAGTGATGAACCACTGAATTCTACTCCTCAAACCAGTATCGCACAGTATGTTCACTAACTACGATTTAAATAAAAATTTGGAGGGATCCCTGGGTGGCGCAGCGGTTTGGCGCCTGCCTTTGGCCCAGGGCGCGATCCTGGAGACCTGGGATCGAATCCCACATCGGGCTCCCGGTGCATGGAGCCTGCTTCTCCCTCTGCCTGTGTCTCTGCACCTCTCTCTCTCTGTGACTATCATAAATAAATAAAAATTATAAATAAATAAATAAATAAATAAATAAATAAATAAATAAATAAATAAATAAATAAATAAAAAAAAATTTGGAAAAATCGGGCAGTCCAGGTGGCTCAGCAGTTTAGCACCGCCTTCAGCCCAGGGCCTGATCCTGGAGACCTGGGATGGAGTTCCACATTGGGCTCCCTGCATGAAGCCTGCTTCTCCCTCTGCCTGTGTCTCTGCCTCTCTCTCTCTCTCTCTCTCTCTCTACCTCATGAATAAATAAACATTTTATAAAATTTTTGAAAAAATAAACTTATAAAACTTTTTTATTACTCCCCCACCCCTTGCATTTCTGACTTTCCCCTTTATGTCTTTTGTCACTATTTTCCCCCAAAGCCCTCATTCTTACTCTCTCAGTTGGGAATGCCTTGAGGTTTTTTTCTTTTTTCTTTTTTTTTTTTTTAAGATTTTATTTATTTATTCATGAGACACAGAGAGAGAGGCAGAGACACAGGCAGAGGGAGAAGAGGGCTCCATGCAGGGAACCCGATGCAGGACACGATCCTGGAACTCCAGGAACACGCCCTGAGCCGAAGGCAGACACTGAACCACCGAGCCACCCAGGCATCCCTCAGCTAGGAATGTCTTGTATTACCAAATATTCCATTTGGCAATACATTTTCCTGTAGATAAGAAATGTTCCATGCTCCCGGAAGTAAAAAATTCCTACACCATAGGAAGTGCAGCCGAAAGCCCTCCAGTCTCGCATCATTTGGAAAAAGGGAGGCAGCCAGGTTAAAAAAAAAAAAAACAAAATATGAAAGTTATTCTTTACCTGAAAGAGCAGCCTGATCAAATATTTTTTCTCACTAGCTTTGTGTCCAGCTTGTTAGTAAAATGGTGTTTCCCTTCACCATCATCACATATATAATTTCAGCTCATACTACAGGTAATTCTCTGCAATTTACTTTAACAGAGAATAAGCACTTTTAGGTTGAAGTTCAGGTTCTTAGTGTGAGCTTCTTAAAAGGTTCAATAATTTTTATTATACCACTGTATTAGAAAAGAAATGGCAATTCTTTCTATGCTGCTTGACCCTTCATTATCTGGTCCCAGGCACAATGTGATCACAGGTCCAGCTCAGCAGATTTCCGGAATCTGAGTAATAGACTCCTGAAAGGTGTGACGTTTGGGCTAGTGTTTGGGGGGAGGTGGGCGCAGAGGTCAATTTCAACTTCAACTACTTCCTTCTCTAGTGGCTACAAAGGGTAGAACACACACACAAAGCAGCAAGTATCCTTCTGGGGCCCTGAATCAGCTCCTCTCTTGCCTGTTATGGTGGTCACCACATTGATGGCAGAAACTGGATAGACGACCAACCAACCATCACAGAGTTAAAAATGAAAACAAACAACTATGCACCCCAGACAGCAAGCAGGCCATGATGAAACTGAGCCAGAAAAAAAACCTTTCAGATGGCTTATTCAAAGGACTGTATGATGGGGGCACCTGGGTGGCTCAGTCAGTTTAGCATCCGACACTTGGTTTCAGCTCAGGTCTTGATCTCAGGGCCATGAGTTCAAGCCCCACATTGTGCTCCACAATGGGCATGGAGCCTATTTAAAAAACAAAACAAAACAAACAAACAAAAAACAAGCATTGTAGGAAGGTGAGGTTGACTCTAGAACTGTTTGTTCTTATTTATCACTACCTAAAGAAAAGCTCACTTTATCATTATCAGAAATGTTAGAACTGAGCACCTTTACTGTTGACATGGCTTTCATGCCACTGATTGGTTCTCATGAATAAATGAGAAGCAGAGAATAACACAACTGAAGGATTTTAGAGATCACTTAGTCCAATCCTCTTGTTTCACAAAGAAGGAAATGGAGGCTCCAATAATTGGCAGGTGTTGCTAAAATCAAAGATGATTTGTGACAAAACTGGATGCAAATCCCAAACCCACTTGTTCCCTCCAGTGCTCTTGCCACGATGGGGTGTTTCAAAGTCAGAGTTGCATGAGGTAAATGGAGTCACTTTTGAAGGGTGGAAAGAGGGAAGTCGTGGAGAACAGAGGAAGAAAACTAGCCTTTTTAAACCTCCATGAGCACTTCACCTAAAAATGCTACTCCAAACTGATATTTGTTACTATGAATTATACTTCAAGAGTAGACAGGAATCGTCTGTTCTCCTCCTCACCTGGCTACTGGTAGGACAGTGCATGTCCAGCTCACATGCCACTGCTTCTTCTCACAGGGCATGCCACTAACCAACCCAGGGAATGCATTCTCCCTCCGGGGGGGCCGTGGAAAATTACCACAACTGTCCTCATCTTGGAGTGAAGGCAAGAGTGTCAGAGAAAGCCAGTAAAACCTCTCACCTCATGTCCTACCACTCTAGGCTTGCTAGCCTCCTTGCCATTCCTCAGAGTTTTTGTACTTGCTAGTCCCTCTGCCTCAAATACTGTTCCCCTAGATACCCACATGGCTCACTCCATCACTTCTACCTAGGTTTCTGCTCAAATGGCTGCCCCTCCAAAAAAGCCTTCTATCATCATCCCATCTACATAACAACCCCTGACATTCCCTTCTCCCTACTCTGGATTTAATTTTCTTCATCATACTTATAACTACCTATAAACTTTTTGCTTACTGTTTATGGATGTCTGCCCTTTGAGATCAGAAGCTCCACAAAGGCAAGGACGCTGTTTTTGTTTCATTATCATATCCCCACCACATGTTTGGTTTGGACATGGCTGGTATTCAACAAATACCTTACTGAATAAATGAATGAATCTCCTTTGCAGTATCAGTCCAACAAATCCCTAGATAAATGGATCGCTATACAGAGAAAAAAAAAAAAAAACTGAAAAAAAAAAAAAACTGAATGAAGAATTTTTGTGCCACTTTGAGGCAATTTGGGAGAAGCTATAAGGATGCTGTATTTTTTTTTCAGCGGCCCATCATTCAAATGCTTTGTCGGGAGAGCAGACAGAAGGTTAGAAAATGGTACTGTTCTAGAAAATCCTCAACCTACAGTCACTGAGATACCGATTTTCAGAGAATTTTACTCCTATGAACTGTATGTAATACCTATTTCCTGCATACCCATGACTAACTCAGTAATATAAAAATGTTTTTAACTTCATCACAGGATTCAAATGAATAACAGCATCTCCTGGCTGGCTTTAAAGTCCCACCTTCACTCTAATGACATCCAAATCCTGACCTGCGGCTAGATCTCTTTCCTGGGCCCCAGATTCATAGCTCCCAACGTCTCACTAGATATACACAGCAGAACACACAAATCTTGAATGCATACTCTGCCAAACTGAATTCCCCATCTTCCAACCAAATCCATTTCCTCCTCCATCAACCCCTGGCCTGGAAATTTGGCCATCTGAGCCAGAAACCTCCCTTCCTTCACCCCTACCACTCAGTCACTGACCAAAGGCTCTTGACTTAGGCTCATAAGTGCCCCACCTCCATCCACCAGCAAGGTCTCTGGGCCAGGTCCTCCTTGTCTCACTCACACTTCAACAGCAGCCTCAGGGCACCAGCCTTGCCCCTCTGCAACCCTCAATGTTCCATCGCTGTCTTTCCAACACAACAATGTGGCCAAGTGTTCTACACACTTTTCATTCACTCCCAAAGAAGGACTATGAATTACAAACTGAAGCCCCCATGTAAAAGCAAGGCCCTGCCTGGTCTGGCCCCGGCCCATCACAACCTGGCCACTTACTCCAGCACCCCACCACCTCACATCTCACCCAACAATACTGAAAATACCTCAGCTCCTGGAAGCTAAATGCACTCCAAACACACTTCCACACAGTAATTACCACAGTGCTGGATAATTATTGTTTGCACAGCTAGCCCCCCACAAAATTATAACTATTAGAGGTCTCATCCTTGTACCCCAACACCTGGCACAGTACCTAACAGGCTTTCAAATCTCTGCTGAACAAAACCTCACTGGAGGTTAACAAAGTGATTGGGTTTCTCCCTCCTCTTTCACCACTGCACAAAGGTACAACATGTGTCAAGAATGCAAAGTTAAGCGAATGAGATCATTTATCCTACAATGAACTCGCTCCTATGGTTCCAAAATGCTAATCTTAAAACTCTTCTTCAAGACAAGGAAATAATCACTTCTACAAACAAACAATTTATGAGATGAGGTTTCCTTAGGTATATCCTTACCTGTAAAATGTTTGTAAAAAAGTCATGGTAGAACATGGGCCAATCTTGACGGCCAATATCAACAATAACTTTGCAGAGCTTGTTCCGGATAAAGTAAGGTAAGGTTTTGTGGTGAGCCAAAAGGAGTTTGGGCAGGCAGCTACGGATTTCCATCTTATCTTGAGAGGGGACCCCAAGCCACATTTTATTAATCAGATTCTGAAAAACAAATATACATCTTTTTAGTTAACCATGTAGACACAAAAATAACTGGTCTTCATCCAATGATTAGCTATATCATCTCAAACAAAAAACTCTGCTTTTAAACAAAGGTTTAGGGCAATTTGGCAATAAGAGTACTAGGAATATTCAAACCCTGTGATATAACAATCTCATTGCTAGAAAGATCTGCTAAATAATTTCCCAGAAACAAAAGGCTACAATGGGCAAAAACTTTCTATACTACAACACTACTGTTTCTAATGGCCACCAAAAAATGAAAAAACAATTTTAATGTTCAAAAATAGAGGAGAATGACTTGGTGAATAATGGTATAATCATTTGGTGGCATGAGTGATATGATTGTAATTAGGCTTTAAAAAAAAGAGATGTGAATTGAAAGACAAAAATTGGCAGAGAGCTGAAATAAATGAAAATGTCTGTGGTTGAGATAACAGTATTATGGGTACCATCTCTCTCCTCCCAAACTGTTTTTCTTTCATTATCTTTCTATTTAAAATGATAACATGGAAGGAAAAGTTACATGTTACAGCAAAAAACCCACCTACTGACCCAGCCCTATCTCACCTTTCTCAGGTCAGAGACAGAAAGCTGCCCCAGAACAGCAGACATATTGAAAGAGGCAGTGAGCAGAGCTACCACTGTTTCCCAGCCTTCTACACATTGAAGCTAAAGTCTAGTGACAATAACCCAGCACTGTGACCACAAAATACTTCTCCAAACAGCAGAAAGTCATCTGACAACTTACCTCAAACACCGTTAAACTGTACATCATGACATAGTCATTTCTAGTGCTGGAGAGGAAGTACAGGCAGAGTCTCCAGGCTCCTATTTGCTGGGCAAAGTTATCAAGAAGCTCCTCTGGAAAAGTTAAATAGCAACAAAAGAAGGCTATGAAAAGACAAGAAACCAACACAAGGCTGGGCTGTCTCACTAGTTTTTTAAACACATATCTCTCCATATCATGTGAATAATGCCAAAACCAACTAAAAAAATCCAACTGTGTCTTCAAGATAGAAAGGACAGACCATATAACATTTTTCTGACTCTGAGGTGACCATGAGCATGGACAGTGTGTTCAGCCATCTACAATCCAATAGCCTATGGGCACTTATTTAGGCAGAAAAACTTTCGCTTGTTAAAGTTCTTACTTAACCTGGGGTGCCTGGGTGGCTAAGGCAGTTAAGCATCCAATTCTTGATTTGGCTCAGGTCATGATCTCAGGGTTGTGAGATCAAGCCCTACATCAGGCTCTGCACTGGGCATGGACTCTGTCACCCCCATCCCTCTGTCCCTCCCTCCTCAAAGAAAGAAAAAAGAAAGAAAAGTTCTTACTTAACCCAAGTATAGACATACAGTTACAAAAGTATCATTTCTAAATAAATAAATAAACAAACAAACAAACAAACATTTCACCTTATAAATGATGGCTAATTGTTAACCTGTTTCCTCTGGGGTACCAGCTATATTTCTTTAGGGCTCACACTGTTCACACAAACACAAAATGATGGCTACAAAAGCAGGACAAGAAAACATTAAGGCGGGCAGCCCTGGTGGCTCTGTGGTTTAGCGCTGCCTTCAGCCCAGGGCATGATCCTGGAAACCCGGGATCAAGTCCCACATCGGGCTCCCTCCATGGAGCCTGCTTCTCCCTCTGCCTGTGTCTCTGCCTCTCTCTCTCTCTCTCTGTGTGTGTCTCTCATGAATAAATAAATAAAATCTTAAAAAAAAAAAAAAAAGGAAAAGGAAACATTAAGGCTAACTTTATAAATTCAGGACAGAAAAAATGCAAGAGAATTAAAGACAGCTAATTCTCTTTATTTGGTTTCCATATGGTTTTATTTTAAAATACCACACCAAAAAAAGTCTACAAATAAGAGTAGCAATCATAGAGGTTGCCAGGAGCAGCCCTGTTCACACCAAATCATTGAGAAATGATCTTCCTCCTCCTTAGGCTGCTGGTAGCATAAACCCAAACCCCAAGACAGCAAGCACTAAGAGTCTGTCACCATGCTTCTGGACACGCTGCCCCTTAATCACCTTGACCTGCTACACTGATCATGAAATATAACACAAAAAGGGTGAAAACTTTAAAAATCAAAACAAACATAAATTTAAAAGGGTAAAAAAATAATTAACTTAAAAACTTAAAAGAAAAAAAAAGATAAATAGCAACAACCCCAACAGATTCTAGGAAGCCCCTGGAAAAGAAACAAGTACAGCAGCCTATTCTAGTCCTAAAATTACTGCTCTGCTAGTACTCTACAACACAAGCTAAATGCACTAAGGCAGCCTCACTGAAAATCCCATACAAGGAAGCTGATGGCCTAGTCTTTCAACCAGGTAAGTCTGTTAACAAGCCCAGAGCAGGAGTCACACCAGAGAGAATGAGTTCTGGCTGGAAATGAGGAACTTCGGGCCAGAGACTTTGCCACTCATTCCTGGTGATCACTGCTCCTCTTTGAGGCTCTACTGTGAAAATGACCAGATTTTCCCTTGAGGTTCCCTACAAACAGCTGTACTTCTAGGCACTGATAAGACGCCTCTGGTGGAGGGTGAGTAGAGCTCCGGTAATAAAACGCCTCCCTCCTTTCTCCCACCTTGCTAGGAAAGCCTTCAGTTTATCCTAAGATATCAAAAAAAGCAGCAAGTCATTCCAGCCCACACACTCAGACAAAGCTCCAAAGACTAGGTACAAAGAACTAAGGCACACATACACCATATAGAACCAAACCCCCAGGGATTTCCCCTTAGCCTGCATTTAAATTAGACAGTTTAGTATCTAGTTATTTAAAACTATTTTAAAATCATATTAGAATATGATTTAAGTGCAGAGGTTCCACTTTTAATTCATGAACACTGAGGGTGAGCAATGTTTGCTTTGCAAACCAAAGAATTTAGAGAAAAACCAAATGCACTTCAATTAATAAGCTAAAAATAGGACTTTAAGATATCAGTGTTGGGATATAGCAGACTGATGTAAAGGACAGATCCTTCACTTGCTTTGGTAAAAATCACCAGTGATATTTTTACTGTAAGTATAAAGAACTTTGGTAGCATAAACCTAACAAGATGACTCTGGACGTAGAACAGTTAGCTCAACTGAGTAGTAAGAGAATCTAGGGAAGCAAGCAGAGTGGATTTTCTACACCAAATGCCTGATTATCTATTGGGTGCAGCTTCTGTCAGCGATCCCGTTATAAATGTTCTAGTTCTCTATAGTATACTCCCTCAGAAAAGACAGGCATGTATAGGGCAGGCCTAAAAGAGACCACCAAGTTTAAAAATTAAAAAAAAAAAAAAAGTAAGAAATTCACATCTACCAGGAGCTGATGCAAGAGATGCCAAGAGAAAATGAGCTACAGCCAAAGGTCTACTGGCCACCTGGAAGTCTGGAGACTCCAGCCAAGTTTTAGACCAAAGGAAGAAATCAGCCCCAACAGTCAACTGGCCAAAAGACTTAGAGAAGCCAAGTGGGGCAGAGAGATGGGCCTCCAGAGTCCTAGAGACAGAAAAAAGGCCTCGCCAGAGGTGAAAGCAATGAACGTAAGGTCAGTAGAGAGCAGCCAGACATCCAAGGGGAAAAGCCTTTAGGTTGGGATAGAGAAGAAAACATTTTTTGTTTTCAAATTCAGGGGTTAAGTGAGGACAGAGAGAAAAAAGATTACTCTAGGACCAGTGCAGCATGTCTCCGAGGCAGAGCTCTGACACTTGAATACACATTCTAGTTTACAGTATGCTTTAATGAATTGTTCATGTAAATAAACATGAAATTCAAAAGGATGTTCTAGAAGGTGCTAACGGTTCCCAGAAGACCTAAGGTAATTTTATCTATATCTCTCTGTTGTTTGAAGCCTTTATTCATTAAACTTACAGAATGGGACAGACAATAGTAGAGATAAGAAAAAAGCAGCAAGAAGCCCCCAAAAGGAATACCAGTTAAAGGACCTTTGGACACTAGATAAGGTTTGGATTAGACTTCCACACACCAAAACTACATCATTTTGACACTTTTGTGAGTTTTAAGTTAATAGTCTCAGGTTTCTCTTATATAAGTTCAACAATCCTGAAATTAGGAACAAAGCAGAAGGAAGGGTTTTCCACACTTAGCCAAAGGAAAGAAAATCCATCGCTACGGATTATAGTGGGCCCATGGACTGTATATAGCCCTTACACAGCTAGATTTCGCAGATGCCACCGACCAGCAAAACAAGAGCAAAAAAAGCAAGAATTCCAAGGGAAACAAGCAGGCTTGACCAGCCCAGGCAATAAACTCCTTCCTCCTCACTAGGGCCTTTTCATTTTAAGTGACTCTTGACAACTCAACACTTACCTATCTCACGTTTTCTTTCATTGGTTGTACAATCGTGGAAAAATTCTGTCATCAGACTTTCCAATGCCCTGAGGGAGGCTTCTTCAGATGCCTAACAAAAGAATTTGAAAGAAAAAAAATCAGTAACTGTATCAGTGCTACTTTCCTCACTTCCCTCCAGGTCACATTCAACAGCAATGGTAATTTACTTCCTCAAACATCTTGGTTCAACATTCTTCAAATGCATGGGATTCAGAAAAACTGAAGGGAATTTCCCAGCTGGCTCAGAACCCAAATTTTGAGTATACTCTATAAATCCATATTACTGTGCAACCAATTTTCAATTATTTATGCTAAGGAAAAGGGAACAAATACCTCAAAATTTAATTCCGGAAACATATTAAAAGCAAATTAACAGGGATGCCCGGGTGGCTCAGTGGTTGAGCATCTGCCTTCAGCTCAGGTCATGATCCCGGGGTCCTAGGATTGAGTCCTGCATCGGGCTTCCTGCAGGGGGCCTACTTCTCCCTCTGCCTATGTCTGCCTCTCCCTCTCTGTCTCTCATGATTAAATAAATAAAATCTTAAAATAAAAATAAAAAAAAGACAAATTAATAGCCCCTGGTCCTGACTAAACAGGCAAAGTGAAGAGACTCAGGGAGAAGGTGAGGGCTCCCTATAGACTTCCTGTCGATATTACACTTGCCCCAAGTCTAAATAATCAGCTATCTCTTGATTCAGAACTGCAGTTAAACTGCTGCCTAGATCCTGGGGGTTTCTGAAGGCATGTCAGGAGTCACCTGTTCTGACAACTCTCCGTCTGGCATGAGCCACCAGCAGAGACAAAGGTCAAGGCAGCTGAGAGCCAAGTGGAGCAGGAACTCAACATGAACACATCCTAGCCACAGAACCACAGCCCGCTGGACTCTCAGCAGAGCTGCTCGGGTGGCAAATGAGGAGAGGGGCTCTCGACCCCAATGCCCATCTCCTCGCTCTTCCATGTAGAGCCCCAAATCTACGACTCTTCTCGGACACTAGTAGGAGGGATCATTTGAAGCAAGGAGTCCGGAATCCACACTCCTTCACTCATCCGTCTGCAGAAAGGTGAGCATTCCTAGACCATTTCTGAATCCTCACTGGTGTTATCTACCCAGAGATAATCAAGAGAAGTTCTGATTTCTTAATTATCTCTTTATTCGGGTCTCCTCACCATCCTCATCCTCCCTTCTCCATACCCTCTCCATTGCCCCCAGTGAGGTCAGACTGTGAAAACTGTACTTTAAAACAAGACCACACTCAAATGTATGTATCAAACTGTAATATTTACCAGAACCTCCACTTGACAACTGACTTTTGAAGACACTGAGGAACCTGGGATATCTCTGTGGATGAAGTCTCTTAGGACTGGTATTAATTATAGAGGATGAGGCAGGCTTACACCAGCCCGCCTACATCAACCAACACATGCAAACAACTGCAGAGCACACAGGGGCTCCTCCGCTCAAGCAGTGTCAGGTACAGCTGTCTCTTCCATGCCACGGTCATATATGAACAGCTGTGCCATGACAACTCACAATGACACGCTGATCGATGAATTACTGTATAATAGCTTTGGCATTTGAGAGTTGTCTGAATTTTCTATTTATGATCAAGATCAGCCCTCTAATCTTACTTTTCTCAAACCAACGCATCAGTTCAACTGAAAAATATCCTTGGATCGGAACTTAAGCTGTTTTATTAAAAACTACACATTTTAGGGCACCTGGCTGGCTCAGTTGAGAGAGCGCATAACTCTTGATCTCAGAGTTGTGAGTTCAAGCCCCACACTGGGCATGGAGCCTACTTAAAAACAAAACAAGGGCAGCCCCGGTGGCGCAGCGGTTTGGTGCCGCCTGCAGCCCGGGGTATGATCCTGGAGATCCGGGATCGGGTCCCATGTCGGGCTCCCTGCGTGGAGCCTGCTTCTCCCTCTGCCTGTGTCTCTGCCTCTCTCTCTCTCTGTCTCAATAAATAAATAAAATCTTTAAAAAACAAAAAACAAAACAAAACAAAAAACTACACATTTTTGTTTTCAAATGGAAAAATAACTGGAATGTCAGGCTAAAACAAACCTGCGAACTTTTTTAACCTGTTTCAGGTTTTTGCATTGATGAGAACATCCTCACTGTTCTCACTTTCTAGGAAAATGCTGAAAATTCAAATTCTGAAAATGAATCGATATAAATAAAAGAATGCTTTGGTCTGTTTCATAAATCAACCTGGTACACCCATTTCATTTGAAAAAAGGATTTGCAGGATGCCTGGGTTGCTCAGTGGTTGAGCATCTGCCTTCAGGTCGTGATCTCAGGGATCGAGTCCCATGGGGAGCCTGCTTCTCCCTCTGCCTATGTCTCTACCTCTCTGTCTCACTCATGAATAAATAAAAATTTTTAAAAAAGAAAAAAGGATTTGGTGTTTTTAAAAAAAGTTTCAGGGCACCTGAAGGGCCTCAGTCAAATTCCAACTCTTGATTTCAGCTCAGGTCATGATCTCAGCGTTGTGGGATTGAATCTGTATTGAACTCTGTGCTAATAAGCACAGTCTGCTTGTCCCTCACCCTCTCCCTCTGCTCCTCCTCCTGTTCATGCACTCGTGCACGTTCTCACTCTCTAAAATAAATAAATAAAATCTTTTTAAAATATAAAGCTTCTGGGAAGATCTGAAAGAA
Organism: Canis lupus baileyi; assembly: GCF_048164855.1. Lineage (NCBI taxonomy): Eukaryota > Metazoa > Chordata > Mammalia > Carnivora > Canidae > Canis > Canis lupus. The sequence continues at coordinate 59,047,104 of NC_132845.1, forward strand.
TCAAAGAAAAATCTCAAGTTACTGGCAAAAAAGTTTAAAGTTAAAATTAACATAAATTAAGAGATTTGTTGCACTTAAGTCAGCTATTAAAATAAATCAGTAGTTCTGGATCCAAAATGGGTCCCTGAAAACTAAGGACACATCTTCAAATCCCACCTACCCCACAACTTTTTCTTGTAGTGAATCATTTCAGAATGATGATCCTAGAAAACACCTGAACTAATCACATTCAGGCAATCAACCGTCAAGGTCTATTTTGTACTGGTTTTTGAGGCAGAAGTTTGTGAACCTGACAATTACCAGCCATGCATTAAATGCTACTGGGGCAAGTTCAGGACAATCTCTCCAAAGAATGCAATTTTAACTCCATTCCCAGTCCCATCCATCTCTCCCCTGCTCCAACCAAAGCATTCCAGCAGAAAAGCAAAAAGATAAAAATATCCACAAGGATCACAGATTGGATGCTCTCCATCAAATGATGGTTACATCAAAAACTAAAAACCTAATCTAGTTGCATCACCAGGTGTTTCCCAACAAGAACAAACAGCATGTTGCTTGCATTTTCAATCACTTCTATAACTGCAGTACTAATACCTACCTCACGGTGACCCCTGTAAAGCTGCTACGTAAACTCTAAAGAATTATCTAATTCATAGTTATGGCTGCTATCATTTGCATTCAGTCTGAAATACCAAATGAAAACAGACCAAAAATAACAACAAAAAATAGAAGTGGTTGGGCCAACTTTGAAACTGGAGATTCACATCCTCAGGCTTTCTGTGCTTTGTCCAAACATATCTATATGTGAGGCTTTTCCAACTGGATTTCAGAATTGAAATTATGTAAGTTTACAGGAGATAAAAAGGAGGCTGAGGCCTTGTCAATTCATACAATTAGAACAGAGATGTTAAAAACATAAAGGATAAAAAAAAAAAAAAAAAAAAACATAAAGGATAGACTCAAGACCTGCAAACGGTCAAAGGATATCGGAGAAGTCACTTCAACCGGCAAGAAGGCTACCAGAACCTCTGCCACATGTTTCAAGCAGGTGGTGAAGCCAAAATCCAGATTGCCATGGGTTTAGGAATTAAAGGCAAGTAAGAAGAGTAATAATAAATGCAGACTACACTTTCCAGCAATAAAGGGACAAAGAACATCAAACAAAAACCAAGTGTCATGTCATGTGGTAGGAAGAGAAGGCCCCAAATCCCAAAGATTATTCAAGCAATGCACTAATTTATAAAGCACACTCAGGATTCAAATACCCCCCAACTGCTTCTCAACTTGTGCTTAGGAGTTAAGATCTAGAACAGGAAGAAAAAAGGAAAGATAAGATTAAATTAAAACAAAGTAAAGGGGCAGCCTGAGTGGCTCAGCGGTTTGGTGCCTGCCGCCTTCAGCCCAGGGCATAATCCTGGAGACCCAGGATCGAGTCCCACGTCAGGCTCCCTGCATGGAGCCTGCTTCTCCCTCTGCCTATGTCTCTGCCTCTCTATGTGTCTCATGAATAAATTTTTTTTTAATTAAAAAAAAAAAAGGCACAGTCACACAAAAAAATTCCAGGTGGACTGCAGATATAAAATATGAGAGGTAAAACAATAAAGCTTCTACAAGATAATATAGACTATCTTCATGAACTTGGGGTAGGGAAAATTTCTTAAAGACACCTAAAAGTACTAAACATAAAGGAAAAGATAAATCAGAACGTTCACCAAATGAAGAGAGTGCAACCTCTCTTCGTTTCTTGCACAACAAAGAGAGTGCAAAAGAAAGCCACAAAATGGGGAAAGGTATTTCCAACACAGATAACTAACAGAGGGCTTAGAGTATAATCAATAAGGAAAAACAAATGACTCCATGTTTTTGACAGGGAAAAAATTCATCGTAAGGTATTCAAAAAGCCTATACAAGAAAATAAGTGTTCAACCCCATCAGTTTAGGAAAATGCAAATTAAAAACATGACAGTGCTACGCATCACCAAAATGGCTAAAATTAAAAAGATCATAGCAAGTATTGGTAAGGATGTTGAGCAACTGGAATATGCATATAGTGCTGCTGGTGGGAGTGTGCACTGGTATGATCATTTTAGAAAACTATTTGGCTGAATGGGAGAAGACATATGCAAATGACACGTGATAAAGGGTTAGTATCCACAATATATAAAGAACTGATACAACTCAACACTCAAAAAGCAAACAATCTAATGAAAATGGCAGAAGACATGAACAGACATTTCTCCAAAAAAGACATCCAAATGGCCAACAGACACATGAAAAGATGCTCATCTCACTCATCATTAGGGAAATGCAAATCAAAATTACAATGAGATATCACCTCACATCTGTCAGAATGGCTAACACCAACACAAGAACAACAGGGGTTGGTGAGGATGTGGAGAAAATGGAACCTTCATGCACTGCTGGTGGGACTGCAAACTGGTGCACCTGCTGTGGAAAACAGTATGGAGGTTCTTCAAAAAGTTAAAAATAGGGATCCCTGGGTGGCGCAGCGGTTTGGCGCCTGCCTTTGGCCCAGGGCGCGATCCTGGAGACCCGGGATCGAATCCCACATCAGGCTCCCGGTGCATGGAGCCTGCTTCTCCCTCTGCCTATGTCTCTGCGCCTCTCTCTCTCTCTCTGTGACTATCATAAATAAATAAAAAAATTTAAAAAAAAAAGTTAAAAATAGGACTACCCTATGTCCAGTAATCACACTACTGGGTATATACAAAAAAATACAAAAACACTGATTCGAAGGGATACGTGCACCCCTATGTTTATAGCAGCATTATTTACTATAGCCAAATTATAGAAACAGCCCAAAAATCCATCGATAGATGAATGGATAAAGAAGTTGTGGCCTATATACACAATGGAATATTATTTAGCCATAAAAAAGAATGAAATCTTGCCATTTGCAACAACATGGATAAAGCTAGAGAGTATTATGCTAAGTGAAATAAGCTGGTCAGGGAAAGACAAATACCATATGATTTCACTCATATGTGGAATTAAGAAACAAGCAAACAAAAATAAGCAAACAGGAAAAAAAAAAAAAAAAAACAAGAAACAGATTCTTAATTACAGAGAATAAATTGATGGTTACCAGAGGGAAAGTTGATGAGGGGAGGAGTAAAATAGGCAACAGAGACTAAGGAGTGCACCTTTCATGATGAACACAGGGTGATGTGTAGAAGTGTTGAGTCACTAAATTGTACACGTGAAACTAATATATGTATGTACACTGTATGCTAACTCTACTGGAATTTAAAACAAAATAATTTTTAAAAAGAAAACCAGTGGCAGCTGAACAATGCATACCTTATGATCCTGCAATTCTATTCCTTGATAACTCCCAACAGAAATTTGTACAAGTGTACCAAAAAAAAAAAGTACATAAATTTCCACAGTACCATCATTCATAATATTCAAAAAAGTCAAAAGAACTCAAATGACCATCACCAGTGGGATGGATCAATTCTGGTTTATTCATCAGGAGATATTATAAGACAACAAGAATGAATAAATATTGCTACATGCAACAACATAGATGAATCTCACAAACACAACGTTGAGTAAAAGTTGCCAAAACACATTCTTCATTATTCACTATATGTTAATTTTAAAAACAAGCACAATGAACCTGCGGTGCGTTATAATCGCAATAATGGCTATCTTTAGGGAAAAGAGAGTCTGAAATGTTGGTAACATTCTATTTTCTTGATCTGAGTGTTAGGCAAACAAGGAGAATCTTTACATTTACGATTTGCGTACTTTTCTGTAAATGCACATACATTATTTAAAAAACTAACGTCCTACTTATCTTTAGCATTCAGGTTGGTATTTCAGATACTGAATTTAGAAGCTGTGTTTTTTTCCTTACATTAACACAACTACTGAGAGGAATTGGGGGCCTGCAGGTCACATCTGAGTGGGAGACTCCTGAACTGCTAGAAGCAATCACCTATGTTTTTTTCTGTTAGGGCTGTTAGGGTAACAACACAAAGGATTACAATCCCAAAAGCCTATGTATGCTTCCCCAAGAGTTCGCTGGCTTACCTCAGCAGCAAATTAAAACCTTGAGGTAAGAAGAGAAAATAAACCTGGTTCAGAAGATACTCTCAGAGAGCTGTGTATCTAAAATAAACCAAAGTTTTCTGTTCCAAAAGAGTAAAAATCTGTGAAGTGGAGGAGCTTTCAGCTGTGCCTGCTTTGACTTTATCTGCTCCTTTTATCGTACTGCTCACAGTTCAGGAGTTCAGAGACCTATCTACTATTGACTCATTTATTAAGGAACAACGAAGTCAACCAACACCCATAATCACCTAATGAATGACAAGAAAAACCTAAAAGGGGAAGGATCACAGAATCTGAAATCTTCTTGGACTCTTCCTTATATCTTCTATGCCCACAACTAAAGTCATCAGGCTGGCTGGCTCCTGCTTTACATTGGCTTCCAGAATTGTACCTTTTCCCTCACTACTTCTACCAGGCCCTAATCCCCTCCAGCCTAGGTTAATAATTTCTCTTAACCTGGTCACCTTGATGTCAGCTTTCCCAATGCTAATCCAATCTATACTTCATCACCAGATAAATTCTTCTAAATATTGTTTCTCTGCCCCAGTTATTCTAACTCTAGCTTTAAAGGGTCTCTGAATCTGGACTGAGAAACTCCGCCATTCATTAAACAAACAAGTTCAATGCTCACTAAGTAATGATACTGCATTAGGCCCCTGAGATATAATGATGATGAGTAAGACTGCCCCTGACTTCAAGGAACTGAAGGTAGCCTGGGGGAGAAATGGGGAGAGCCTATAACAAAAAAGAATATGATGGTTTACATCATCTAGTAGTGACACATGTATAAATGGCTTCAGGAGCCAAAAGGGAACTAACTCTGTCTGAGAGGGAAAACTTCACAGAGGAGATAATACACTTTGGGTTCTGAAGAAGGTAGAGAAGTTTACTAGGATGAAAGGAGAAGGAAAGCATGCCTGATTGACCACCACTCACAAGAAGCCATTGCTCTAGTCTGAATACTCGTGGCCTCCTAAGCACATGTCTATTCCCATCCTGCATTTGCTCCTAGATCTGCAATCATAGTTTTACCTTCATGAAATTTCTCACAAAACCCAAGTTTACAGCATGGCTCCCTTCTTTGTATCTCGTGTCTCTTGTCATGTAATCAGTACCATAGTTTTGCCCGTGGCCCTCTCCTCTGGTCAGCTCAACATGGCACGATGAAACACCACAGGCTCTGGGCTTGGGTTCCTTGGGTTTGAATCCAAATGTACCTCAACCTCAGCCTAGTTATTTAATGTCACTTTTTTCCCTTTTGTGCCCATCTGGGGATAAAAGAATCCAATGCATGGGATCATCCTAAGGGTTAAATAATCTGTTTTAAAGCACACAGTGAACACACTGCCAGGAATAAAGTAAGGGCCAAAACCCCGATCTATAACTGTTAACACTTCTTCAGTAATGGGCCTCTCTCCCTACCAGAACATAAAATGTCTGGAAAGAGATTCTGCTATTTTCTACCACATCTGTATTTTTCTGCCACACCCAGCATGGACCAGTACATAAGATATTTTAGTCTGAATTTAGGAGAGAAAAAGGAACAAGAAGACAGTATCATTTTTAGTTTCTCAGGAATACTGGTAATCTCTCCAAATTTAAGATACATCTATTTAAATTTCCCCCTTTATGGCCTCTGACCACAATGACCTTTGCTCACAAGCACTCAATAAACCTTTTCTTTCTTTCTTTTTTTTTTTTTTAAATAGAAGACTGCTAACAATTTATCTTAAAAAATAGGGGATCCTTGGGTGGCTCAGCGGTTTAGCACCTGCCTTTGGCCCAGGGCGCGAACCTGGAGTCCCAGGATCGAGTGTCACGTCGGGCTCCCGGCATGGAGCCTGCTTCTCCCTCCTGTGTCTCTGCCTCTCTCTAGCATTCATAAATAAATAAATAAATAAATAAATAAATAAATAAATAAGTAAGTAAGTAAGTAAGTAAGTAAGTAAATCTTTAAAAAGAAAAAAAACACTGAGACTGAAGGTGGATAAAATGGTGCTTTATTCCTTAAGGCACCTACATGACAGATTTCTCAAACTCTGACTAAAATTTGTAATGTTTTATCTAACTGCCTCTAAAACACCCCCTCTAAAAAATAACCTGTAGGGTGCCTGGGTGGCCCAGTTAGTTAAGCATCTGACTCTTGATTTCAGCTCAGGTCTTGATCTCAGGGTCTTGAGTTCAAGCCCCACATTGGGCTCCATGCTGGGCATGGAGTCTACTTTTAAAAATAATAATAATAGGGATCCCTGGGTGGCGCAGCGGTTTGGCGCCTGCCTTTGGCCCAGGGCGCGATCCTGGAGACCCGGGATCGAATCCCACGTCGGGCTCCCGGTGCATGGAGCCTGCTTCTCCCTCTGCCTGTGTCTCTGCCTCTCTCTCTCTCTCTCTCTGTGACTATCATAAATAAATAAATAAAATTAAAAAAAAAAAAAAAAGAAAAGAAAAATAATAATAATAAACAAATAAAAACAGAAAGCATAACCTTTCAACAAAATCAACGCTGGGGGAAAAAATGACTTTTTTTTTTTTTTTTTTAATGACTTTTTTAAGGAAGCTTTTCTCAAGCTTTCTGGCACCTTTTCCAGAAGCCACATTTTGTATATCCTACACAGAGGTAAATCACATAAGCCTCCTGTATTTAGGTTCATGGGATCCCTGACACCAAAGCTAAAAAAAAATGAGGACCAGCATCCCAGAGTCCCATTCAAACATCCTGTGGTATATCCAGAACAATATTATTCCATTTGCCTGTATATAAAGGTTTCTGAGAAAAGTGATTCTGTACTAGCTGCTGACCAAGCTGAAAAGTATGCAAAGCATACCTGAAGTGTTACAATAGATGCTATTAGTAAAGATACTCAATCTCATATAAACTTACTGGGAAGCTACCACAATTATTGTGGGTGTTCAAACACTCTAAAAAACACTCTTTCTTCCCTACTCTCTTCATGGCAAAGAAAACAGATAAGCAAAGAAGTCCCTCTGGCCTTCAGGTCTGGCCTTCAGGTCTGGCCTTCAGGCCTGAGTACAAACATGAATATAAAGCTTAAAAGAAGGCATGATGGGGATCAATGTGACATCTCTCTGGCCCCTCTGAAGTCACTCAGGTCAAAACTCTAGAAAGCAGGAAAGACTGTAGAGGAAGCCCCAGTGAGTAAGGCAACATTCACAGGTCTTCTCCCACTTTTCTGTCTCTGCTCTCTCAAATGGTAGATACTATCCTGAAAGAAAAGAAGAAAAGAAAAGAAAAGAAAAGAAAAGAAAAGAAAAGAAAAGAAAAGAAAAGAAAAGAAAAGAAAGAAAAGAAAAAAAAGAAAAGAAAAAAAAGAAAAGAAAAAAAGAAAAGAGAAAAGAAAAGAAAAGAAAAGAAAAGAAAAGAAAAGAAAAGAAAAGAAAAGAAAAGAAAAACGAATCAAAACCACACATCAGGATTAAGTAGAAATCTCACTTTACTTCTCTAAAAACAGTGTTGAAACTAGTTGGACCTTGGAAGTCCAGCACTCAGAAAGGCAGGCACTGAAACCCAGGGTGCTGGGTGTCTTGCTCACATGCAGACAGCTAGAGAGCAGCAAACCAAGTATCCGGATTCCAGTGCATCCATGCCAGTGTCCAGGTGTCCCTTAGCCTGCCCGTGACAAAGAGGTAGAGGCAAGTCTAAACAGAGGGGTAATCTAGAGTTACAGATGTACAGTGAAGTTAATTAACTCCAAAAATTATGTACAGAAGCTACAGGAAAAAACGTTTTCTACTATAGGAAAGAAACGGAGACACGCCATGTTCTGGGAAAGGAAGGCCAGGGAAGATTTGCACTTACCATGATTCCATGAACGCATGTCTGGAACTAACTATTGAAGTTATGCATTCACTTCAGAAGGGCTGCTTGTTGTCTTGCCTACAGCTTAACCCTGAAAATATTTCCCCTTTGAGAGTAATTATGGATATAGCTTAGTACAGTATCATCATGCAGATACTGATGCATGATGATCAGATTAATATCTGATTAAAACATGCACTTTAACAACAACAACAAAAAAAAAAAACATGTACTTTAGCCACATCTGAACATAATTCTAATCATTAAAAAGCACTTTTCTGCTTTAGTCTAAAACAACCATTGCGTTGACCGATGGCAAAAAGTACTTCCCAGTTTTCTTGGGTTTGCACAGAATTTCTTGGGTTTCGTTGATTCTCCATCTCTTCTAAGAACAAAAGGGGTCTGTTTACTGCTGAGGACTAGGAGGTAGAAGAAGGATAACTGCCAAGCATCTAGGCCAAAAAGCCCAACTGGTCCCACTGTGATGGTGATAACGATGCAGCATTTTCTGTCCCCCCAGGGACCAATTAGAGGAAACATCTTGTACACAGAGGACAGTATGTTTTATGCTGGGAAAACCTATCCATGTACTATACTGGCCAATATATAAAAACAGAAGAACCAGTTAGCTACCACTGGACAGGAACACTAGTTTCAAAAATGTAAAACAAATCTACAGAAGATTAAGGAGTTATGACAAATAAATACTACACTTGATTCTAAGGGTAGATCCTGTGCTGAAGGGAGGAAAAATGCTATAAGGGGCATAATTAGGCCAAAGGACAAAACTGAAATACAGATGGTACATCAGATAAAAGTCCTGAATCAATGTTACATTATCTGATGTTGATAACTGCTTTGTAAGAGAATATCCCTGATAGAAAATACACTACATAGAGTCATTGGGCCATGACGTAGGCAACTTCTTCTCCAACAGTTCAGAAAAAGAAATGTGTGTGCAAACGTTTATATATGTATGTGCATGTGTATATAGAGAAAAGGTGAAAATAATAAGGCAAATAGGGCAAAATGTTAACAATAGTGGAGTCTGGGTAAAGGTATGAGTGTCCTTCGTACTATTCATTCCTTGCAATCTTTCTGTCAGCTTGAAATTATTTCCAAATAAAAGTTTTTTAAAACTTCTGTGGGAGGGGGATCCCTGGGTGGCTCAGCGGTTCGGCGCCTGCCTTGACCCAGGGTGAGATCCTGGAATCCCAGGATCGAGTCCCGCATCGGGCTCCTGGCATGCAGCCTGCTTCTCCCTCTGCCTGTGTTGTGTCTCTGCCTCTCTCTCTCTCATTCTCTCTCTATGTCTACCATGAATAAATAAATAAAATCTTTAAAAAAAAAAATCCTGTTGGATTAGTACCCTCCCACTTTGCTCCTCACTGCTCCAAGCCAGCTGAGCAAAGAGGAAAGAGAAAGTGAGACAAGGATACAACAGGCAAGAGAAACTGATAGTTCTTAGATGCCAGGTTTACGATCACACAGTTTTTGAAAAAGGAGAGTACATAACCTAAGCGTTAAAAATTTTGCATCTGCTGGTTGGGCAGCAAGCATATCCCACTAGCAGCTAAAATACATATAAGTGATATGCTTATTTATTTATATTATAGTGGAAAGCTTTAATTACACAGCCAAAAAAAGCAAATGATAAGAATAGTTATTCTGCAAGAAACTGTCTAAGATATAACTGAGTAATAGAGCCCAAAATAGGCTCTCTCTTCACAATTCCATCTGCTGCATTTTCCCAGGTACTTCTCCCAGGAGGATGAATATTTATATCTGCGTGCCTAGTCAATTAAATGCAAGAGATACCGGGCACATTAACACAAGGCATGCTATCAAGAAATCCTAAAACAGAACTACAAACTCTTTTTTTTTTTTTTTTTTTAAGAGAGAAATACAATCCCCAGAGAAGAGCAAGCCCAACCTCCTTTTACAGAGGACAAAAATGAAGCTCAGAGAGAGTATCTTGCCAAAATCAACCAGCTATTGGTGAAGTGAAGGCCCTGAGGAGGGCCAAGCAGAGTCCTCAGCGACAGCTCCCCCTTAAAGGACACAGAGTTCTAGGGCTTTAAGGATGATGAGTGAGCTGGCATTACCTTGCAGGGAATGAATGAGTATGAAGTTGATAGAGCACTATAAACGCATACTGCAAATCTAAAATCCCAATCAACACTACAGCTCACACATAAAGGGTTTCATGTCAGCTGTCTTACTACCTGCAACTGTTTAAGAGCAAGTCTTGTAAAACCCATGACACCTTCATCCTCAATTATGTCGACAGCACTGGCATTTTAAATATCAGTTAAAATAACATTTCGTTTTGGCAAAAAAACCTCCAGACTGTATTACAGACTGCTGGGATTTGAAGGAGCATAATCACTTCCTTACTCCCTTCCAGGTTCTATCCAATTGCTACATAGGCTCAAGCAATCAAGTGCAGATCAAAGTGCACTGTCCTCTTCACGACTGGCAAAGCCGCAATGCCTCCTCATTCCCATCCTGAACTGACCAGCCAGGCCTAATAACAATAGGAAGGTACAGCAGGAAACAAGCTTCTCTTGAAGATAAGCAGGTGAGAGAAGTCCAAGGACAAAGCTAGGCATCGTTCTGCCAGTGACCTCACACCTGAAATGTGGGCCAATGGTGGTGGGCTCTCCCCAACACCCATCATAAATAAATCAGGAGATACGTCCTTCCTGTGAGAAAGAAAAAATGAGAAGGGGAAGACAGGGCTCAGAAGAATGTGCTCCAATACTGCTCCCACCTGGGGTACAGGTGACAATCCCCTGAACGAACGCCAAGCTAGGAATGAGGACACAGATGCAACATCGTGAATGTACATATTTTAATGTTACTGAACTGTACTTAAAAAAAAAAAAAAAAAAAGATTTTATTTATTCATGAGAGATGTGGAGAGAGAGGCAGAGACATAGGCAGAGGGAGAAGCAGGTTCCCTGCAGGGAGCCTGATGTGGAACTCAATCCCAGGACCCCAGGATCATGCCTCAAGCTGAAGGCAGATGCTCAACTGATGAGCCACTCAGGAGTCCCTGAACTGTACATTTTTTAAATGGTAAATTTTAAATAAATAGTAATTCATTCTCTCATGAATAAATAAAATCTTTAAAAGTAAAAATGGTAAATTTTATGTTTATTTTGTGGGGGAAAATATGTTAAGGCATCATTTCTAATACATTAAATATAAAGAATGCTTAAGTAAATAGTAAATAAACATAAAAATAAACCTACAAATGTGACCTATAAATCCTATAGAGAAAAATAGGGAAGGATATAGGTAGCAAAAACAAACAAAAATCCAAAAAACAGATAAAAATAAAATCTAAGTTGGTGATAACTTTTCCTACACCCCGCACAAAAAGATATTATGGAACAATGAAGCTTTTTTTTTTTTTAAGATTTTATTTATTTATTCATGACAGACACAGAGAGCGAGAGAGAGAGAGGCAGAGACACAGGCAGAGGAAGAAGCAGGCTCCATGCAGGGAGCCTGATGAGGGACTTGATCCCGGATCTCCAGGATCATACCCTGGGCTTAAGGCAGCGCCAAACCCCTGGGCCCAACTGGGGCTGCCCTATTTTTTTAACCTATGAAATTTGCAACAATTTTCTTAAGACTACCCAATGCTGATGGGAAAAGTAAACTGGTGTAAACTTTCTGGAAAATATCTGATGACACACCTTAAAAACGTTCATAGTAAATCTAAAACTATTTTAAGGGATCCCTGGGTGGCGCAGCGGTTTGGCGCCTGCCTTTGGCCCAGGGCACGATCCTGGAGACCCGGGATCGAATCCCACGTCGGGCTCCTGGTGCATGGAGCCTGCTTCTCCCTCTGCCTATGTCTCTGCCTCTCTCTCTCTCTCTGTGTGACTATCATAAATAAATAAAAATTTAAGAAATAAAAAAAAATAAAACTATTTTAAAATAAAAGGTTTATTAAAAATCTTCATACCCTTGGGTCCTTCTGGGAATCTAGCCTAAGGCAATTTTCTGAAATACAGAAAAAGCTCTTTGCAAAAACATTAATCACATTATTTACAATGGCAAAAAAAAATGGAACAATCTAACTGCCCAAGAATCTATCCAATGCAATATTACACAGCCACTGCATATATTTATGAAGTATTTGAACATTTGGAAAGCCACTTATACTATAATGTTACATGGAAAAAGAAGGAAAAAAGTGCATTTACAGTGTGATCTCAGCCATATTTAAAAGGTAAACAGGAAAAAAGACTAGAAGGAAACAAAAGCCAAGAGGCTGAATCAGAGGACAGTAAGCTCTTGTCTACTTTATCACAGTAGGCTACAGAGTTCAAAATACTACCATCAGGGAAAAAAATAACTAGGCAAAATCAAGAGGTGGCAGAGAAGACTCTATGATAACATCAGCACCTAATTCAATCACCAAATGCAGGAGAATGAAGAAGCCACAGAAACTGAGCTAATTCACTGGCCACAAATCTTGGAAGGTTTGATTATTTTTTTAGTAGCTTTTTAAAAAAACTAAATCCCCATGGGAGAAGAGGATGCAGGAACCCCTTATTTGTGCAACTCCTCTGAAGGTCTAAAAGTACTTCCAAAATAAGATGTTTAAGTTAAATAATAAATCCTTGGAAAACCACTTATTTTTCTCTCAAAACAGAATGCGGAATGCAGATGAATAATTTCCTGGGCTGGATTAAAGCACGGGGCTCCTTTTGTCATGAATTAAAAGCCTTTTCTGGAGTGGATGCCTTCACAGAGATTACAGGTATTGCCTAGAGGACTGCTCACTCTTCAGTATTTCAGAACTTTAGTCTACAAGAACTGACCACTCTTCCGCATGTATGTGGGGCTCCATCTGACCAAAAATGGCCCTTCTGCTTCTCCACTTTAAGCCCCAATTCTTTGCCCAGTGACTTCCTATTCTGCTCTGCAATCTTACCCCAGTGTCACCTCCTTTGGGAAGCCTTCCCTGATACAACTCTCCAATTTGGACAGGCTTTTTTTTTTTTTTTTTAAGTACAATTGTACCTCTTACAAGGCTCTATTTCTGCACTTATCTCCCAGCACAGCAATCATTTGTTGACATGCATATATCCTCATCCAGGGTTAGAAACTTCCAGAAGTTATAAACTTCTAGACTTTCTCTTCACTCTTTTCCATCCTCACATTCAATTAACTCAAGATGAGTCCCCAATTATTTCACAAACTCTATTATAAGCAAGCCCCTAAATTCACCCGCAATGCTTCTTCCCCCTTACTTTCCATTTTGGTAAACAATTACAAATTACACACTTATCCATGCATAGACTCATACCACAAGTTAAAATTCTTTCCTTTTTTAAGATTTTATTCATTTTTGAGAACGCGCACGCACACAAGCAGGGAGAGACAGAGAGGGAGAAAGAATCTGAAGCACACTCCAAAAAGAAACTGAGCACAGTGTCAGACATGGGGCTCGATCCCACAAACACAAGATCATGACCTGAGCCGAAACCAAGAGTCCACCACTCAACTGAATGAGCCACCCAGGCACCTAATTAGTTAAAAGTCTTTTCAACCTTCCCTCCATCATCAGCAGTATTTGCAACAGCCCTGCACTCCTCCCACATTAGGAACTGCTTTCCTTTCTCTCTACACGGAGGGCATGGTGAATCCAAGACACCACCAAACTGAACTTTCTACTCTTGGACTTATCCCTAACTTTCATTTCCTTACTAAGAATTTTAACTTCCTTTTATCTTTTCACTTGTATCATCAGTTCCATTAGTTGAATTTCTTTGGGGTTTATCTTCCACAAAGTAGACTTTTTTTTTACATCTCCCAAGTCACAATCCCGAACGGTAAAGCACCCCTAGGCTGCCCTGAGCTAGGTCAGCTGGATCCACTCACTAGCCGGCTAAGTGACTTGTTCTAGACACTGCAAGACATACCTTTACAAAATAACAAATGATTTATCAAAGACTTTGAAGGTCACTGACAATCATCAAAACCAAAGCATCAAATGTCAAGGGTCTACAGAGCATGTGCCAATAAAAGCAGTCCACTCAAAGCCCTTTCACTTTCAAACTGTTTGTTTTTGAGGTATAAAGGGGTATTCTTTTTCTCAAAATGTTTTCGGACATTTCTTCAAGGTCTTTAAAAGCCTTCAGGCATCTTCTCTTTAGAAGAACTGTCCTTTATGGTTCCACCAGGATGGGAATTTTCAGCACTTCTCAGCCAAGTCTATCTGTCCACAAAGGTCTGGAAACATGGACCAGTCACTCCCACAGTAAAACGATATGAAGGCCACCTGGTGTCCTCAAAAATAACATATGTGCCTGGGTCTTTAATTTGCTTGTGAAGACTGGGGAGGGCAGAAAGGGAGGAGAGATAAGAGGAAAAAAGTGTATATATATATTGACTTTTAAACAAAAAAATGTTTAAGGTACAACCCAAGAGTTTTAAGAAATGTCATATTTACAAAGAGCTGCTTTGATATAGCCCCAGGACAGGTGCCTTCCTTTAACCAATGTAGGGCTCTCTGCCATCAGGGAAGTTTCAGAAAAAAATAAAATCAGAGACATACTACACATGACTGGTAAACTCCTTTACGAAATTACTTCATATATATTTTAGCATTCTAAATTCACATTCTGGTTCATAAACCCAGTTAACAAATGATTACCAGAAAAATCACTTCACCATGTGAGCTCCACAGCTTTCTGGCAATGGAATTGCTTTCCTATAATTAAATATGTTTTTACTTGATGTTATGACATCCATGAAGTTGTGTGGAGAAGAATAGAAGTTTTAACTGCATGGATCAAAAAAAAAAAAAAAAAAAACTGCATGGATCACCAGACAAAAGTTTAGAAAACGATCAGGTTATGCAGTCCCATCACTGAAACACTCACTTTAGTCAAGTCCACAATATCAATATACATGAAATGTTAGTGTTCTTTTTCTGAATAAAATCAGCAGTATGAGATTCATCTACCAAATGTGGAAGCCATTCCAAACATAACTTTATTGATTCTAAAATAGAGCCAAATTACATTTTTTTTTTTTTAATTGTTGGCTGACCCAACTGAGAAATATACACAGATCAGGAGACCAGGAATGGTCAGCAGACATGGGGGAAAAAAACATCACACATGGCAATAAAATATCAAAAGATGTTCCACTTCACTCACAACTAAAGAAAGGCTCACACATGATGTGCCTGATGTGCCATTTTCGCCTTTCAAATTAAAAAGTTTTAATGGTCAGCCAGAGGGCAGAGAAATAGGAAATACTCTACTAATGAGAGTAAAAACTGATATTGCCCCACAATTCTTCTAGAGACTTATCCTACAGTTTCACAAAGCAGACAAAGATATATTCAATGTGTTTATTACAGCATTAGCACCAAACACTAGAAATCTAAAACAGCCAACATTAGGGAATTAGCTAAATACCTTAAGGCAGGCATGTTTTAGGGCAAAATGACAAAAAATTAATCCACATGTGGGGTACCTGGGTCACTCAGTCGGTTGAGTATCTGACTCTTGATTTCAGCTCAGATCGTGATCTCAGGATTGTGAAATCCAGCCCCAAATTGGGCTTCTCACTCAGTGGGGAGTCTGCTCGAGATTCTCTCCTCCCTCTGCCCCTGCTCCCTCTCTCTAAAAAACAAATTAATCTTTTTTTTTTAAATCCACACTGAGACACCTGGGTGGCTCAGCAGTTGAGCATCTATCTGCCTTTGGTTCAGGGCATGATCCTGGAGTCCCAGGATCGAGTCCCACATCGGGCTTCCTGCATGGAGCCTGCTTCTCCCTCTGCCTGTGTCTCTACCTCTCTCTCTGTGTGTGTCTCATGAATAAGTAAATAAAATCTCTTTTTAAAAATCCACACTAAAAGATATCCTAATTGAGTTACTGAACTTCAATACAGATTTCTTCTAATAACCATGTAATAAAGGTGAGCTATCTCTAACTGGGGTAAAGGGACAACACTATATAAATTAGGCTAACCATCCTTTTCCACACATCACTCAATGGCAGAAAACAATGGAGAAATATCAACAAAATTCTTAGGAAAAGAATATATGACCCATGAGTATTACCATTTATGGACAAGGACAACAGGCATATTCTAACATGAAATAAGGGATCCCTGAGTGGCTCAGTAGTTGAGCAACTGCCTTCAGCTTAAGGCATGATCCTGGAGTCCTGGGATCAAGTCCCACAACAGCTTCCCACAGGGAGCCTGCTTCTCCATCTGCCTATGTCTCTGTGCCTCTCATGAATGAATGAATGAATGAATGAATGAATGAATAAATAAATAAATAAATAAAATCTCTAAAAATAATAATAATAATTCAGAGAATAACCATAAACTTTTGAAAAAAATTATCAGCTAATCAATGCTGAATAGATTAAAAGGGTCAATAAAACACTCAACCACAGATTGTGGAACAATATCTAAGGATCTGCAGGAAAGAGTGCAAACCAAGAATTTTATACCTAGCCAAGATGTCCTTTAAGCATAAAAGTAGACATTCTTAATTCACCACTTAAGTGACAATCAAAATTGACAGTAAAATCTAGCCAACAGGAAGATGAATTAAAGACTTCAGATATGGAAAGACCACAGTTAAAAGAACCAGTGGGGAACACTGAATCCTTTAAAACAAAAAAACTAAAACTAAACTAAAAACTAAAACTAAATACTAAAGACATTATGGTTATAGAACAGACTATAAATAACCACCAAGAATGAGAAGGTGTAAAGAGAAGGAGTCCAAATGTTCTTATTTTTCCTAATATTAAGCTCACTGATATTACCTAGAACTGAAACATGAAATATATTTATTAAAAATGCCATCTTCTAAAAAAAAAAAAAAAAAATGCCATCTTCTTGGAGCACCTGGCTGGTTCAGTCAGTAGAGAGCAGACAACTCGATCTTGGGGTCATTGAGTTTAACCCCCATGTTGGGCATAAAGCTTACTTAAAAATAAGTAAAATAAAAATTATGCC
Source organism: Canis lupus baileyi (assembly GCF_048164855.1). Taxonomy (NCBI): domain Eukaryota; kingdom Metazoa; phylum Chordata; class Mammalia; order Carnivora; family Canidae; genus Canis; species Canis lupus. Next base: position 59,064,013 of record NC_132845.1, read on the forward strand.
ATCCTCTTAATGCCTTTCATGATCTTTTTCCTTAACCTATAGGGATTTATCAAGAGCTAATAATTATTGAAGGTTAGATGACTAGACGTACTACTTTTCCTGGGACAATACACCCAGGTGGACTATATTTCAAGTATATATGCCTGTGTAAATGTGCACTGGCTTACGGAGAAACCTACGGATACAGAAAAAACATAAGCTGTGGAGTTAGAAACTTGGCTCCAAGTCCCATCCCCATCAACTCGCTGTGCAATTTTGGTCAAGCTCCTTACATTACCTTCCCGGAGTCTCAGCACCCTCATCTTCCCAAACGTACAATGGGAACAGAGAAGACCTACCTTGCAAGGCTGCCATTAAATTAAATGAGGTACCGTATGCAGTGTATACGAGGGTCCCTCAACAATGCCAAGTGCCGAGCGTAATTATGAAACACGTAGACCTTTTGCTCCCTGACCCCCAGCTTCCTTCCTTCTCTCATCAGCCTCCTGCACCTAACTCACTTCCCTCTGCGCTTTGAGTTTCCTCAGCATCCACAACCCTTCTCTCACCACACCCAATCCCCACTGAGTCCAGCAGTTCTTGCAGCAGCAATTTGTGTCTGGAGCCTCCCCTGAAGCAGGCATCTACACAGCATTTCTTGTAACAACTTCCCCTCCTCATCTGTCCCTGAGCCTCCACCTGCCCAGGGGAAAAATGCCACAATCTGAGCGTGCAGGCTGCATGAGTTTTGGGGAAAGCAGGATGCTTACTATATTCATCCTTTATTTCAATCTTACCACACTCCTCAAATACCATCATTGTCATTTACTAAGTTCTAGCACCTGCCTTGACCTTATTGAATTTTTTTTCACACCTGACTCTTTTTGACTGCCTCACTATCTGCAGAATGCTTAAGGCGCACTGGGAATGCAAAGAGGCCTGAGACTCACCCTGATACGGACTCTTAAAAAGGCAAGAACTATGGGGATCCCTGGGTGGCGCAGCGGTTTAGCGCTTGCCTTTGGCCCAGGGTGCGATCCTGGAGACCCGGGATCGAGTCCCACGTCGAGCTCCCGGTGCATGGAGCCTGCTTCTCCCTCTGCCTGTGTCTCTGCCCCCCTCTCTCTCTCTGTGTGTGTGTGACTATCATAAATTTAAAAAAAAAAAAAAAAGGCAAGAACTAATCCTCCCCACCCACAGGCTTGGAGTGGGACTGGGACTGAATGGAGGGTCCAGGAGCTGAAGAGTCTCTCACACTGTGCCCTTCAAACTTCTGCACTGTTTGACGCTTACTAGAAGCATGTAGCGTAGTCTTTTAATTCCTATACAGTAAAAACAAATATATCAAAATAATAAAAGCCAAAAGAAAAAACCTAACTATATCAAAGATGATAGCCAGAAACCCTCAAAAGGGCCTGTAAAAATGAAGCAAAGGACAGAAGAGCAGAGGGAACAGCACTGAACAAGCGCAGAGAAGTATGAAGTGTACTCAATGTTCTGGAAATGACAGTTTGTTGTGGCTAGAGAACAGGTATAATTTGAGAAGTCTTTAAAAGACATTCCAAATAAATCACTTTAAGCATTTAATAATTCATCTGCATCCGTACCAAGAGGACTAAGAGTGAAACTATGAAAATCCAGGGCCCAAGCGCTTTCCACCACTCTGTGATGACCAAAAATTTGGTCTCTGAAGGCACCCAGGTGGCTCAGTCAGTTAAGCATCCAACTCCTGATTTCACATCAGATCATGAACTCAGGGTCCTGAGATTAAGCCCCAAGTTGGGGTTCCACCTAGGTATGGAGACTGCTTAAGATTCTCTCTCTCCCTCTGCCTCTCCCACCTTGTCTTCTTCCCTCCTCCCTCCCTTCCACTCTCTCTCAAAAAGAAAAAAAAAAAAAAAGCAACTTGGTCTCTGACAATGGAGATTCTCTGCTCTGAATGATTTCTGAATGATTTGGGGTCATATGACATGCTCCCACTTGAGCTCTGTGAGGGGGCTCTAGCAGGAATATAGAAGATGAACTGCAAGGGGGAGACGTGGAAGCTGTCAAGACACTGAGAGTGAAAGCAAAAGACACAGCCTGACCAAAGTGGGGGAGAAATGGAAGGAAAGGCTGGGGTCAGAACACAAGTCAGCAGAGCATCCACAAGTCTACATGTGGGGACTGAAGGCAAAGAGGAAGTTAAAGATGACTCAGGTTTACCACTTGAGAGTCCAAGTGAATAAAGTCATGAACAGAACCAGGGCACAGGGGAGGAGGCACTAACCTGAGGGGAAGATGATGGACTTGGTTTAGACATGTTTAATTTGATGTCTACAGGATGCTCAGGTGGATGTCAACGGAAGTAGGGCTGAGCTCTCAGTGGCACCAGATCCTAACTGAAGCCATAAGACAGACCGAGGGAGACTGAACCAAGGCAGTAATATCATGGGAGCCAACAAAAAACAAAAAAAAAATGTTTCAGAAAAGAAAAGAAGTCCAGTGGTTGCCAAGGGCCAAAGGGAAAAATCAGATGGCATAACGGCTGAAAAGAAGCCATATATACTGGCTTCCACACACAGAAGTTATAGGTGATCTTGAAAAGCAGTGAAGACAGAAGGGCAATCCGCCATGGGTTGTCAAAAGTGCAGGCTGAATGCAGCAGCTACAAGCTCAGGAGCTCCCCCCCTCTTCACCCCACCCTGTACTGTCACATCTTCCTTGACTTGGATACGTATGTCGACAATCCACCTTCACAAAATCATCAGGACCCCATTGCCAATCACTTGCACCTCAACACAGCAGCAACGGCCCACCTCACGTAACGATATTATCGTCCTGTCACTTTCTTTACCTGTCATCTCCTCCATTCCTACCAAATCCAAATCACCAATTCAGTAAACAACCCCACACACACACACTATTTCCAGTTGCCAGGTTAGAGGCTTCCAAAATCAGCTTGAGCTTTTCCCTTTTCTTTATCCCTTGACTCCAGGATCAGTTTTTTTAAGCAGGGACAACTCTCTTGCTCAAGTTCTCCTCACCCTAATTCCACACCCAAAAACCAACTTTTGTCACATCCATACACATAATATGTCCCATCAGTTTCCCATACCAACGTAACCTCTACAAGGCAGATGGATTCATTTTCCTTGTAGGAAAAACTAGCCCACAAAGCCAAACTCCCTAGAGTAGTAACGAAGGCCCTCCAAAAATCTAGCCATTAACTATCTTTATGGCTTTCTCTCCAACTACCGCTACTTGACAAAACCCACCACAGTCAAACCAGTCTAGCCAATGGTTTGAACATTATAGTAGTTCCACCCTTCTCTTCTGAAATATCCTCTCTCTGCAAGTTCTGTTCATCATAGGGAACCTCGCTTACTCCCACCTTCTAAAGGCCTCTTTGAACATCAAGACCTCCACAACATAACTGTCTCCTGTACCAAAAATTGTTCCAGACTCGGGATCCCTAGGTGGCGCAGCGGTTTGGCGCCTGCCTTCGGCCTAGGGCGCGATCCTGGAGACCCGGGATCAAATCCCACATCGGGCTCCCAGTGCATGGAGCCTGCTTCTCCCTCTGCCTGTGTCTCTGCCTCTCTCTCTCTCTCTGTGACTATCATAAATAAATAAAAAAATAAAAATTAAAAAAAAAAAAATTGTTCCAGACTCTTGGGACACATCAATGAACAAAGTGAAGATCCTTAGCTTTACGGAGTCAATATTTTGGCCGAAGGAGATAAAAATAGATCTCATAAATAACGTTATGTATGTAAAATGTTTAAAAATGGTCAATGCTACACAGGGCGGCCTGTCTGGCTCAATCAGTAGAGCACGCGACTCAATCTCAGGGTCATGAGTTCAAGTCCCACGTTAAGCATGAAGCTTACTTTAAATAAATACATAAAGTAAATGCTACAAAAAGAAGTAAAGCGGATATGAAGGAGTGGATGCTCTGGAGAGGACTTGAGAACTAACCACCACCTGGAGTACCCACAGAGAGGGACCTTGATTCATGAGCTAGAATGGAAGGTGAGAAATCAGAGAGCCCTACTGAAAAGGGGAACAAAGAAATGGAGCAGCCGCTGATGTGGGTAGCAGCAGTAAAGATATTTACCATGGGAAGACATAACCTGTTTGTGTCCTGTAAGTACCTGAAGCCCTAAAAAGTCCTAAGCACTCAGCAAATGTTAATTCATTCACTTTTCCCTTGACATCTATGATTTTGTGATCTTTACTGATATGTATCTGATCTTTGTAACTATCTGCAAACAACTTTTCCTAACCCTTCAAGACTCAAATATGCCTCCTGGGAAAACTTTCCTGGCCCCTCTTCCTCAGTGAGTCTATCTCAGATAGGCTACCTTTGTACCAATGCATTCTTCTACTATCCCCCTCATTACAGCCTCTCTGTACAGCCTGAAAATAGTCTCATCTGCCTCATTAAACTGACTCCTAGAAGGCAGGGCACTGCTAACCCTCTTGGGGCAAAGTTTAACAGTTATGAGCTCTGACTCTGCTGACTCTTGAGCCAAACTGCCTGGGTTTGAATCCCAGGTCCATCACGCAGTTGCAGTGTAGGAGGGTCTTGAATGTTTTCATTCATAAAATGAGAAATAAAACTAGTCTCTACCTCCTGGCATTGTCTGGAAAAGTAAATGAGTTAACATATGTAAAATACATGGCTTAATCTAACCTCTATAAATATTAACTATTGTATTATTATATTGTACCCACAGTACCTACGATTATAAGTTTGACATAGATCAATAAATTATTTCACAAGTGAATAAACTGAGGCACTAAAAAGCTCTCACCTACTGTAGAGAACTACTTCTCTATACATTACAGATTGTGTTTTTGTTTACTTTACCAGTAAAGTAATTCCATCACTTGAATCATACATGTCTAATTTTCTCAAAAGCTGTTAAAGTCATTTCTTGATCATGGAACCAGCCTCCTAGCTGGCCTAGCTCTAACTATGGGACTGCCTACAGAACTTCTGAGTACTGCGGAACCTTTCCTTGGCATCTCCCCACACTACCATGGCTTCTTCACGCCTCCTACAGCATGCGGCATCATGTAACACCATTGATGAACAAGTGGAAGACATACCATTTGAGTGGCCAAACCTAAGGTCTGATTTTGCCTCCATTATAGGGACCACTCGTTATCAGGAATGTCACAGAAGGGGACATTCCAACGTAAGTCTTTGTAACCAAAGCAGTTTTTCCAAACAACTAGAAAAACACTAATTTAAGAACTTGGTTTTGCACATAATTTCCATAATAACCAACAGCTCATTCAATATTAAGAACTTTTCAGAGTAGTGGGAACCTCTAAGATATTACATCATTTAAGAATTCATGGGAATTTGGAACGCCTGGGTGGCTCAGCGGTTTAGCGCCTGCCTCCGGCCCAGGGCAGGATCCTGGAGTCCCGAGATTGAGTCCCACATGGGGCTCCCTGCATGGAGCCTGCTTCTCCCTCTGCCTGTGTCTCTGCCTCTCTGTGTCTCTCATATATAAATAAAATAAAATCTTTAAATAAAAAAAAAAAAAAGAACCCATGGGAATTCAACAAAACCCGATAATCTAATAAAATGTAGTTACAGTATAGCTGTTCTAGTAATTCTGTACTGCAACGACAAATCTCTTTTTTTTAAAGATTTGGGCAGCCCGGGTGGCTCAGCGGTTTAGCACCACCTTCAGCCCGGGGCCGGATCCCGGAGACCGGGATCGAGTCCCACACCAAGTCCCACATCGGGCTCCCTGCATGGAGCCTGCTTCTCCCTCTGTATGTGTCTCTGCCTGTATGTGTCTCTGCCTCTCTCTCTCTCTCTCTGTCTCATGAATAAATAAATAAAATCTTTTTTTAAAAAAGATTTTTATTTAGTTAGTTTAGAAAGAGAGAGAGAACGAGCAGGGGGGGAACAGAGGGAGAGGGACAAGCAGACTCCCCCACTGAATAGGAAGCCAGACACAGGACTTGAGATCATGGCCCTACCCTAAGTCAGATGCCTAATCCACTGAACCAACCAGCCGCCCTTAGAAATCTCTTTTTTAACTGGTTCTAAATTTGCAGGTTAAACTGTTCTTCTAGGAACAGGAATGTCCATACTCTCCAGCCCTCATCACTATCTACCTCAGAACCAAACAAAATAGAGTTGGATGACACTCCCAATCATTTTCCATGATCTTCCACGCAAGATCTGCACATGTATGGATAGACCCCAACTTACAATGGTTCGACTTTAGGAGGCTGCAAAAGCAATTCACATTCAATAGAAACCATACTTCAAATTCTGACTTTGGATCTATTCTCAGGCTAGTGACATGCAGTACGAAATTCTCTCATGATGCTGGGAAGCAGCAGCCAGCTGCGGCTCACAATCAGCCCACAATCACCTGGGTCAACCACCAATACAACTATAACCATTCTGTTCCTCACCTTCAGTACATTATACAGTAAATGACATGAGATATTCAACACTATTATAAAACAGGCTTTGTGTGAGATGGTTTTGCCCAACTGCAGGCTAACTTACATGTTCTAAACACATTTAAGGTAAATTAGACTAAGCTATGATGTTTGGTAGGTTAAGTATATGAAATGCAGTTTTGACTTATGATAGTTTTGACTTATGATAGTTGAAACTATCATAAGATCAAGATATGGGGATATCTTACGTCCCCATAAGTTATCAGGACATAACCCCACTGTAAATTGAGGAAGATCTATCCTGCCAAAAACGCAAGATTTGGAGTAGAGTGCCTTGGTCCAAATGTGGCTCCACCCAGGTATCCTACAGCTGGTCGGTGTGTCACCTCCCCCTCTGGAAAAACTGGCATAATGTAACCTAGCAGGGTTGGTCTGGTTAACCAGAGCAGATACAGATACTGAGTGACTATAAGAAAAATGAACAAATGAGAAACAGCTACCCTACAAAAGACACATGATAAATGGTAGTTTGATCATATTACACCATTTTTACCTCATTCTGATTGAAGTTTTACAGACATTAGAAAGGCTCAAATAAAATTAAAAAAAAAAAAAAGGCTCAAATAGGGGTGGCTCAGTCAGTTAAGGGTCTGACTTAAGCTTTGGTCATGATCTTAGGGACCTGGGATAGAGCTCCACAATGCATCAGGCTCCCTGTTCAGCGGGGAGTCTCCTTCTCCCTCTCCCTCTGACCCTCCCCCACCCCGTTTGTGCACACACATGCACTCAAAAGGCTCAAACGTGTCAACTAATACTCTTAAAAGTAAAAATGTTAAGTCAGTAAGAAATAGGAAAAAGTTCCTGGACTAAAGAAAGAGATGTGATCTCAGGGAAAGCCGCCGCGGCCGCCGCCTCCTCCTCCTCCTCCTCCTCCTCCTGTAAGATACACACCAGGGAACAGCTTCCTTGTATTCTGGGGACAAGCCCTGCCCCACCCACACCCCTGACCCTGGGACACCTACAGGATATGAACCCCCAGTGTCAGTAATGAAGAAAGGACATGATTAGCAGGTCCTATTCTCGTCACAGCCACTGTGGCCACCCCCTGTGTGCTTAAGCATGTGAGGTCTAGCTTACAAAAACCTTGACTCAAAACTTACCCCTAAGAAAAAAATGTACATTGTAATCTGAAGTCAACTACTTTACAATGATTGCTCAAAAGTGGCCATTTTCATAATGCTCTGATTGCTAATTAAAATGAAATCTGAATTCAAGGGTGCTTGGCTAGCTGAGTCAAAAACCAATAAAATTCTGCCCAGAGGTCCTAAAGCACATTCCCAGCAAGTTCCCTGGAGGGAGGAGCTCCTCTGCTTTCTCATCCGACATTCCCCAGAGCCTGGTGTTTAGTGGCAACTTAAAATTCACTGAAAGAGGGCACCTGGATGGCTCAGTGGTTGAGCTTCTTCCTTCGGCTCATGATCACCAGGCCCTGGGATCATGAGCCTGGCATCGGGCTCCCTGCAGGGAGCCTGCTTTTCCCTCTGCTTGTGTCTCTGCCCGTGTGTCTCTCATGAATAAATTTTAAAATCTTAAAAAAAAAAAAATTCACTGAAGATTTGTACACCCCCTGTTCACAGAAGCATGACTCAAAACAGCCAAAGGTGGAAGCAACTCAGGTGTCCATCAGATGAATGGATAAACAAAATTGGTATATACTCACAACAGAACATTATTCAGCGTTAAAGTGGACTTTCTGACACATGCTACAACACACTTGACATTGTGCTGAGTGAAATAAGCCAGTTACAAAAAGATCCAATACTGTATGATTCCACTTACATGAGATACTCAAGAATACTCAAATTGTCAGAGACAGTAAATAGAGTATGGTCGCCAGGGGATGAGGGAGAAGGGAATGAAGTTATTGTTCAGTTTCGGTTTTACAAGATGAAAAAAGTTCTGGGGATGGAAGCACAACAATATATGAATGTACAGTGTGACCCTTGAACATGGGTTTCAACCACACAGGTCCACTTATACATGGATTTTTTTTAACATAGCATCATATTGTAAATGTATTTTCTCTTCCTTATGATTTTCTTTAAAAAAAAAAAAAGATTTATTTATTTATTTATTTATCTATTGAGAGAGAGAGAGAGAGAGGGGGGCAGAGACACAGGCAGAGGGAGAAGCAGGCTCCATGCAGGAAGCCCGACGTGGGACTCAATCCTGGTTCTCCAAGATCACAACCCCGGCTGTAGGCGGTGCTAAACCGCTGCACCACCGGGGCTGCCCCCTTATGATTTTCTTAATGATCTTTTTCTCTAGCTTACTCTGTTAAGAATACAGTATATAATACATCTAACACACAAAATAAATATTAATCGACAGTTAATGTTACCAGTAAGGCTTCTGGTCGACAGTAGAATAACAAACAGTCAAGTTTTGGGGGAGTCAAAAGTTATACGCAATTTTCCACTGCGCGGGTGTCAGTGCCCATGACCCCCGAGTTGTTCAACTGATCAGCTATAATTAAGGCCACTGACTTGTAACACTTACAAAAGGTTAAAACAGTATACTTTATGTTCTGTGTATTTTACAACTTAAAAAGAAACAAGAAAATTAATTGAAAAGAGTAAATGGAAAAAGGAATACTGTAGAGTACTACTTTCATCACTCACTAAATGTCCCAACTCATACGTTTGGATTATTCATTAAGGAATTCCTAACACCACATTTTACAGATGAGGAAATTGGGACACAGAGAGCTTAACCTATCTGCCACTACACTACATACATTATCTACTACACGGTGCTGCTCAGCATTCATGGTCTATTTTACCCCACTGGTTGTGACCCCATGAGGACAAAGGGCCATGACTGCGGGCCTTCTTTTTATGCCCAGAACCTAACACAACACCCACAGGCCCCTTGAATGTCTTAAAAATCCCACTGGCAAAAGAATAAAATAAAAATAAAAATAATAAAAATTTAAAAGAAATAAAAATCCCACCGGCCTAAACATCTCCATCACAGATGTCATCACTATGTCCCTTTCTCTACTAAATCTCTAACAGGGGTAAAATGGACAGCCTTAAGAACACTTCCTTCACTGGAGGTGCTCAGACACACGCAGTGCAATCAACCGCTCCCCCATGGGCTTACCATGTACCAGGGGCTGGGGCAGATAAAAAGATTCAGACAATTTCATCTTTGAGGGAACTGAACCTACTGCTGCAGAGAGATAAGGTGCAGAAACAATGATGACCATAAAGACAAAAGCTTAATAAGCAGATGTGAGTACACAAATCTAAGGGAGTACTGAGAGTGTCTCTGGGTCCGAAGAAGCGTGGAAAGCCAAGAGGTGGTTTCTGAGCTGAATGTGGAAGGATGAGTTTTCCAGGCACGAGCGGGGAAAGGGCCAGAGCATGAGGCAGAAACAGCAGCACACTGGGGAGTCCAAACAACACACTCCTGTTCCTGACTTTGCAACGATCCGGATAAGTGACCTCTGCAAATCACAAAGCCTGTGTTTCCTTCGGTATAAACCGACAGCAAGACCCCCTCCCACTCCGTGCTGTGTCTAACAGAAGCTCTGAAGTCGAACTGCCGAAGCTCCCAATCGTGCCACTGTCACCTGAGTGACCTTGAGCTGGGTAAGTCGGTGGCTCCGTGCCTCGGTCTCCCCACTTCAGGAGAGCGCCGGTGGGCTCATTAGGCAACACCAGCCACCACTCGGCGCAGGCCCTCCGTAAGCACAGGAGGGCTCCTGTCAAACCAGCTGCACCGTGAGAGGGGCGAACCCCGGACACGAGGGTAGTGCCTGCTGCGCTTCCAGGTCCCTCCCAGTCCTGAGGCATCCCTGGGGGGAGGGGGGGAGGGGGAGGGGGAGGGGGGATGGGAGCGCGGAGCCGGGGCTGCAAAGCCTGCCTGCACGCATGTGTCACTGCCGGGCTCGGCACGCGCCTCTCCCCGCCCCGGGGAGAAGCGATGGCTCAGCAGTCCCGGGGCCCGCTCCCGCCCCGGGGGGAGAGGGGGCTCGGACCCCACTTACCATGCTGGCCGGGGGAGGGGCGGCTCAGGTGAGCTGGCTCTGGAGCTCCGGACACGTCCCGCTCGCACACTTCAGGTCATGGTCCAGGCCGGATCGGGAAGTCCCCCACCCATGCAGACACGGCCGCGGCCCCGCCCGGGCCCCGCGGGGACCCTCTAAAAACAGCGCGGCCCCCCGGCCCGCCTCATCCAGGACCCCGGGAACGATTCATCTAGACCCACCCGCCCCTCCCCAAGGAAACTGAAAAAAAAAAAAAAAAAAAGGCAGGAAATGGGGCTCGGAGGGCAGCGGCTCGGGGACGGGGGGGCCCCCCGCCCGGGCCCGACCCCCGAGGGGAGGCTCCGGGCCCAGGCAGGGGCTCCCGGCCTCCGCCTTCAGAAGCGGCTGCGGGCCCGGCCCGAGGCTGGAGAGGCGGGGGCTGAACGGGCCTCGGCGGCCGGCTCACGGGCGAGGCCCGGGGGCCCCCGCTGCCCTCGCCGCCTCAGCCCACACGGCCGCCGCCGCCCCCCGGAGCATCCCTGCGCGCGCCCGCCCCGGAGCCGCCCGCTCGCGCCGCACGGCCGCCCCCGACCAACAGCCCCAACGCGCCGGAAGTGGCGAGCGCCCGGCGCGGCCCCACGGCGCGGCCGCCGGGCTGCGGCGCTGGAACCGGACCAATCCGGAATCGAGCGGGGAGGGAGGGGAGGTGGGGGGGCGCGCGGGGCGGAGCCGCACCTGACGGCTCCCTCCTGGCCCCGCCCCGCCCCGCCGGCCCCGCCCCCCGCCCCCCGCCGGCCCCGCCCTCCGCCCCTCCACGCGGGCCGGCCGCCATGTTGGTAAAGGGCCCGGGCCTGCCATCTTAGTAAAGGGGCGGTTTCCCTTTCACTTGGGCGGCCCGTTCATTCATTCCGCAGCCGTGCAGGGAGGCCCTCTACGCGCGCCCTCCGCGCCCCGGGCTCCGTGGCCCGCAGCCTCTGCCCTCGTGGAGCCCTACAGCCCTTCCGCTGACGCACGTGCTAGCGCTGCCGGCCCGCGAGCCGGGACTGCCGCAGGCAGCGGGGCACGGGCGGGAGGCGGAGGAGCGCGCCGGAAGGAAGGGCCGCCCGCCCTGAAGGTTCTGAGCGCCACGAGCCAGCGGCGGGGAGGGGTGCGAATGTGAAGTCCGTCGTGGGAATGGGGATCAAAGCCCAAGGAAGGCACTTGATGCGATGAGCACTGGGTGTTATTCCGTATGTTGGCGAATTGAACACCAATAAAAAGTGAATTTATTTAAAAAAAAAAAAAAGCCCAAGGAAGGGTGGGGGGCGCCTGGCTGGCCCAAGTCGGTGGAACATGCTGACCTCGGGGTTAGGCGTTTGAGCCCCACCTTGGGAATAGAGATGACTTTAAAATAAATAAAAATAAAAAATGAAAGAACAGCAATTGCACAGGTTCTGCGGGCTTGACATGTGATGATGAGTTCCTGTTCTATCCTCCAAACCGCTCTACTTGTGAAAGTCCTGATTTTTAAGACACAGAAGCAGGAAAGAGACCCCCCCCCCCCCCCCGCCATCAAACGAGGTTGAGCCCTGGGTGTGCGCGCTGCATAGACGAGAGCAAATCTGTATAACCCAGTGGCTTGCAAACCAGAGAACCAGAATCACCGGGAGGGCTTGTTCAACGCGGAGACTCTAACTCTCTAGGGCTGGGTGGGGCCTAATGATTGACATTTCCAACAAGTGCCCAGGTGATGCTAATGCTCGCGGGTCCTGGGGACCACGCTTGGAGAACCGCTCCCAGAACTCCAGCCCGCAGAAAGCAACAGCTTTTGTTTATTCCTTCATCAAATATTTATTGGCATCCACTTTTCCGAGGATTCAGTGCAGAGGAAGCAGATACACGTGTGCCCTTTTGAAGTAGACATTATTTTTAAAGTATTATATGGTAAGTGATAGTTATTATAATTGTGGCAAGAGTGTGAAAGAAAAATACAAACCACCATGAGAATTAAAGGCCAAGGGATCCAAGTTGATTTCCAGGGTTGGAAGGGGCAGGATGTCGGGAAGTGACATTTACTTAAGCTGAGGCCTGAAAGGCATGTTGTAGTTTGCTGGGCAAAGAGAGGAGGCATAGACTTTTCTAGGCAGTAGAAACGGCATGTATTAGAGAATCCGTATCAGAAGGTAAATGGATGATTCAGAACTGAGATCAAGTGCCTTGACCTTTCTTGGCTCGGCTTAGTGGGATGAGCAAAGGCTGTAGGATAAGAGGATTTGGAATGGAATCCCCGCTCTTACCACTAGCTGAGGTATGTTAAATCAAAGTCTTGGCTTCCTCACTGTGTAATTGGATGAAATAACAGAAATTCAACTCAGACTCAGAGGTATGCCTTTGACTCACGTAACTCCCATAACCAGACATCTGGAAACAGTTCAGGTTTGGGGCGCCTGACTGGCTGCTCCTAAGTTCAAGCCCCACGTTGGGCAGGGAGCTCACTAAAAAAAATTTTTTTAATTAAAAAAAAAAGGAAAGAAATAGGTCAGATTCATGCTGGGAGTAATGGAAGTCCTGCATCCATTCCTCTAGGATTTTCTTGACTCTGCTCTCCTCAGTGGATCTGTCTTGTCCTCAAGTTGGATGCCAGGAACAGCCAGAACCACAAACATCCACATTTGCATCCAGCAAGAGAGAGCACCTTATCTCACATCCTTTCTCGTGACAATAAACTTTATCCTACTGGTCCTCATTGGTGCAGGCCAATCCATCCCTGAACTAGCCACTGGCCAGGAGGATGGAATTGCTATGACTGACCATGAGAATACTCCCCTGGAGTTGATTTTGACTCCCCAGGATAAAGGGGTTGTGGTGGAGTCCCACACATTCAGCACACCTCCATCGCCAAGCTGGAGTTAATATTAAATTGAATGTGCACAGAACACCTGGCACATAAGGCATGCGATAAATCACAGCTATTGTTAATTTTACTCCAGGGATTTTTGTCCAAGTCAACTAAATAACGCTTTGTTATTAATATTAATCTCAAGCCTGTCTATTCCAAAAAAAAGATTTAAGGCTGCTATTACTTTTTGTTGGCACTGCAGAGATGCCTCCCCTCCCCCCCCATCCATCTCCTCCTGCCCATTCCTTTTGTTCCTGCCTTGGTCCCATTCACTGGATTATTCATTCAACAAACATTCAGTGAGCGTCAACTTTATGCCAGGCCTTTTCCTAAAGACTAAAAATTCGCAAATGAATTCAATTTAGGAAAATTATTCACTGCCTCATAGCAGAAACAGCCACCCTGACAATTTTAGCACAAGAAGGTATTATAATAGAGATGTGTGCAAACCTAAGTACGCAAGGAAGAGGGGAGGGAGCAGCTAGCTATGAAGGGAGGAGTGGTTGGAAGGTTGAACAAAGATTGTAACATTTTCACTGGGTCTTGCTGGATGAATAGAAGTTCATCTGACTGCTGCAGAGGGCCCATTCCCCTTCCCACTTCAGGCTCTCCCATTGTTATCAAGACTCTTTCCATTGCAAGTGACAAGGTTGCAAGTTCCAAGTAATTGGAACTCTATCAGAGAGGAAAAGGGACTCTATTGTCTCATGTAAGAGAATCTTCCAAAGATTTACATGAATTTCAGACATGGCTGCATGCAGAGTCTGAAATGGCATCACAGAGCGCACTTTCTCCCCATTTCTTGGTTCTGATTCCTTGGCTGGTGGGTCCTTTATCCACACCGTTGCCCCTTGCATATCCAGGCTTTATCTTCTCCCAAATGGAAGCCTGATAGAGAAGAAAGCATGCCTCTCTTTTCAAGTGTTTCAGAAAAATAATCCCCTTGGCTTCTGATTGGATCACTCCTGAGCCAGTCGCTGTGACCAGGGGAATGTGATGCTCTGATTGGCTGGACCTCAGTCACATGCTCCACCCCAATTTCCAGAATAGTTCTTTCTATGGCTAAAATCTCACTGAGGCCCACCACAGCTCTGTGAGGCCAACAGAGCCTGAGGAATTCTCTCACGTGTCGTGCTTGGAAATGCACTGGTTTCTCAAAAGGCATAGGCATATCACTCAATATGGATTTAATGAAAAAAGGAAGAAAAGATGCGCATCTGACACCCTTTTAAATGATAGGAAAATTCTGTTTAACATGGGATTCAGAGCCTTTGAAGGTGTTTGAACCTTTAGTCATACTCTCTGGTAGAGTTTTTACTCTTCTTATGTAGCTGTATGGCCTTGAGCAGATTGTACACACATACAACTCTGTACCTGTTAACTCATCCGTAAAATGAGAACAATGGGAGTACCCACCTGGTCCATTAGGTACCTGTATCAGTCAGGTTCTATCAGGAAGTTCTAGTTAGAATTTGAAGAATTGACAAGGAAGCTATTTTTAAAGGAGTATAAGGAAACCCTACAAAAGATACAGCAGCCCTAGTCTAGTAACAGCAAGACTATGAGTACCCCTTGGCTTGAAAGGGCAAGAGGAGGAACAGTTGCCTCTCTAGGGAGAATCATGTGAGAGTAGATGAGGGAAATAGGCAGCCAAGTTGTTCCTGTAGGAAGGAAGCCAGTGAAATAAATACCCTGACCTCACTCTCTTCCCTCCTTCTATCTCCTGTCGGGGCTCCCCTTTGGACAAATCCAGCCAGAAGCCAGATAGCAAAGGAACCTGGCAATGTAGCTGTTGGGGACAACCTCCTGGACACAGAGATGGGGGAAAGGAATTCCAGAGGCACACGTGGAAGAGATCCAGAAGAGCATTACCATCACTGTGGCAAAGCACGCAAAGTGTTTAGAACTGTGGCTGGAACATCAAAAATATTTTCGATAACTTTTAGTTATTAATTACTGACTATTGTTTCCATCTGAGTTGCAGCCCACCCTACCATCTCCTTTCCCTCTGCAAGCCCACCAAGCTAGACTTCTCATGGCTCCTGGAAAGCAGCAGGCTCTTTCATGTCTCTGAGCCTGTGCTTATGTCATTCCGTCATTTGAAATGTCCTTTTCCTCATCTCTTCCCTTACATTCCTACTCATCCCAAAGACCCAATTCAATTGCCTCCTCCTGAGTGACCTCCTTGTGTAAATAAATAGCTCCTTACAAGCATCCATTAGAATGATGAAGGGAGAAATCTCATCTGAAGACTTACCTAGCTGTGACATCCACCAGAAATATCCAACAGAAATTATCTACAGCCACGCCATGATGGGAGAGAGATCCCTAATGTTCAGCAATATCTGTCTCAGCTCTCTTCCAAGTACAAGGGAGGTTTATACTTTCCCATGCCTTGCAATTGTACAGGATAATGGCAGTTGGGTGGAAGTGACCCATGTCACTTCTGGGCCCAAGCATTTCCTTGCCTGTCCAAGTCCCTCTAGTTCTTCTCTCCCTTGCCATAGTGACACTTGAGGCATCATGCTAAGATTAGGGCACCATGAGATGGAGTGACTACATGGGGCAGAACCTTGCCTTCAACCCCATCAAGCCAGTAGAATGAGCAAGAAACAAACTTGTGTGTTTTGAGGCACTGGTATTTAGCGGTGGTTACCGCAGCACAACCCGACCTATCTGGACTAGCTCACAAGACTATGTGTGGTAGCTGGTCTACAAAGAAGGGCCCCCACTGAACCATGTTTGTCAGAATTCCTATCTTTGTGTAGCCCCCTAACCTTGACTGTGGGTTGGTTTTGTGAATTCATTTCTGACTGGTAAAACAGAATGGAATGGAGCATGACTTCCAAAGTTAGGTCTTAAAAAGCTGCACAGTTTTTGCTTGGATTTCTTAGGATATTTTCTTTGGGACAAGCCAGCTAGCATGTAAGAAGCCTGATTACCTGAGAACACCAAGCTGTGAGGAAGTTCTAGCTAGACATATGAAAAGACCATGTGAAAAGAGTATTGCCTGACCAGCTTCATCCATCACAGTTAGCTCAGCTGAGGCACCAGCCTTATTAGTGAAGAGGGCACCCTTGGGCCATTGAACTCAGTCATGACTTGGGAAGACTCCAGCCCTTGGCACCTCTCTGACTGCAACTGCATGAGACATCTCAAATGAGAACCACCCAGCTAGGCCCCATCAACTGTGCTGTATTATGAGGGATAATAATGAGCTGTTATTATAAGTCATTATCTTTTGGGATATAACAATATATAACCTGAAAACTGTAGTAAGGGTCTGACCTTTAAGGAGACTCATAAGGAATCTTCACAGCTCATTTCTTGGAGGACTATGAAAAATCGGTTGTCCATAACCAGTTTCAATCAGTCACTGGGCAACACCCTAATAAAAGACCTGGCCCATCTTTGTTGGCTGGGTCCTTAAAAGACAGGAAGTACCTGAGGCTCACATTATACGAGGTTACCCCTCATCCAGACCCAAAACACACCCAAGTCTCCCAGCTTCAGTGAGCATCAGGCTATCTTCAGTTTAGAGACCCTGTAGCTTGAGCCCAACCCATCACCTTCACTGAAAACTAGTTGCCAAAACAGATTTCTCTGGTATGACAAACTTCGGAAGAAATGACAAAGTGCTAAAGCAGAACATATGTATAACTAATAGAAAAAAGTCTGTGATAGCACAGTACCTCCATTCTGAACAGTGTGTGTAATAGTTATTTTTATCTAAATTATTTCCCGAACAAGACCTAAATTTAGGAAATCCAGTGTGTTATGGAACAATAGTTACTTTTTTAATGGCACACAAAAATGGGGAGGATAATAAAAGATCACAAATGGATCCAAAAATATGGTGCTGACAAAAGAAAAGATGAGCCCTGGTCTGTGGACCAATGAATACAAACTAGGTATAAAATACCTCTATTTTATATGCAGATTAGAACTAATAAAAAAAAAGTATAAAATGCAGAAAATTAAAAGGGCAGCTTATTATAAAGCAGATGACAAATGAGGAATAAACTAAAGCTGTAATGAAGGAAGATATAAAAAGACTCATTAAGCAGTGATTATATACATCATCAAAGTCTTCAATACAGGTGCGACCCAGGTGTCAGCTGTTCCTTTGTCCTCTGGCTCCTGTGTGCTTTGGTTTTGTCCAATTTCAACCGAAATACAAAATTCTGAACATCTTTAAGTTTCCCATAACAATCCACTCACACCAAAGCAATGTTTCCAGTGGGGGCACAACTGGCCTTGTGTGAGAGACATCTATCTCACCAGGGGGCATGATCCTGGTTACCAAGTTGATAATGACCATGCCCCCAGCCCCCTCCGGTCATTATGACAAGTAAAACCAAGCCCACATGCTTCCAGTGCTCCTGGAGGCAGTATCACCCTCAGCAGAGAAACCTTGCACCAAAACAATAGGGACCCATCTTTACTGAAGATTTTATAAGGATACAGAAGAGGGGACTTACATCACACATCCCATAGAACCAATCTAAAGCTTTCATTCCCACTTTCTGTGATTTTCTGCAATCCTTTATCAGCCAGCCAGACTGCTACTAAATCATTTTTGCCTTAGCCCCTCAATCTTCATAATGCCTGACCGTCTACTTTATCTTTCTTTCCTACAGAATTTCTTTCCAAATATCAAGTTTCTCTCACTATTATGCAGAGAAGCACCTCAACACTGCCCATGATGCTATCCCGTATTTGTACATTCACACTCATTATGGGTATTCAGCAGAGCAAAGGGCCCTCACAGTAATAGAACCCACCATCTGTAGATGGTGGTTGAGCCACCACTGCTGGTTACTTGACCACACCCAAGTGCTGTACCACCTGTGCTTACTCTGGAGCATTCCAATAAACAAAGTTGTCTCCATCATGTGAAACAAGAAGGGTATAGATGGTACAGGGAATATCTGGTTTGTTGTTGTTTTTTTTTTTTCTCATCCCTTCTGATGACTCGTTTTGCTATGAAGGACCACCTTTCCTTTATACTCAGGTTTTTTTTTTTTAAGATTTTATTTATTAGGATCTCTGGGTGAGGGATCCCTGGGTGGCGCAGCGGTTTGGCGCCTGCCTTTGGCCCAGGGCGCGATCCTGGAGATCCGGGATCGAATCCCACATCAGGCTCCCGGTGCATGGAGCCTGCTTCCCTCTCTGCCTCTCTCTCTCTCTCGCTCTCTCTCAGTGACTATCATAAATGAATAAAAAAAAAAAATTTAAAAAAAAAAAAAAAAAAAAAAAAAAAAAAAAAAAAAAGGATCTCTGGGTGGCGCAGCGGTTTAGCGCCTGCCTTTGTCCCAGGGCGCGATCCTGGAGACCTGGGATCGAATCCCATGTCGGGCTCCTGGTGCATGGAGCCTGCTTCTCCCTCTGCCTATGTCTCTGCTTCTCTCTCTCTCTCTCTCTCTCTCTCCGTGTGACTATCATAAATAAAAATTTAAAAAAAAGATTTTATTTATTTATTCATGAGAGACACAGAGAGAGGCAGAGGCACAGGCAGAGGGAGAAGCAGGCTCCATGCAGAGAATCCGACGTAGGACTCAATCCTGGGACTCCAAGGTCATGCCCTGGGCTGAAGGCAGGCGCTAAACCGCTGAGCCACCCAGGCATCCCTATACTCAGTTTTTGAAGTTTTAATGGGGCTGACCCCACTACTTGATGTCAGAGGTAAGCATGTGACCCAAGAGTATGTGATTTCCATTCATCTAAAACCAATGCTATAAAAAATAATCTTACACCTACACATAAATGTGCAGTTGTATCTATAGGATAAATTCACAAAAGTAGAATTACTAGGTCAAAAGGTAAATGCCTTTGTGGCTGATGGATTGTCCTGAATCACCTTCTATAGGAGTTATCTACTCATACCAGCTACACAGACAGTATGTATTTCTACACACACTGACCAATAGGAAATATAGTCAACCTTTTGGATTTTTCCCCACCTGAGAAGTGACATCATAATTTTTTGAAGATTTTATTTATTTATTTGAGAGAAAAAGACCACAAACAGAGGGAGAGGCAGAGGGAGAGGGAGAAGCATACTCCTCAGTGACTGAGGAGCCCAACACAGGGCTTGATCCTGGGACCTGGAGATCATGACCTGAGCCAAAGTCAGATATTTAACCAACTGAGCCACCCAGGTGCCCCAACATCACATTTTTTTTGTAAACCGTCTTTGTACTTTGCCCCTCTTTGCTATTGAGTTTTGGGCTCTTTGGCTACATTTCCAGGAATTCTTTATGCAATAGGGAGATTAGCTCTTTGTGATATTGACTTACAAATATTTTTCCCAGATTGTTGTCTTCTGACTTCGCTAATGGCTTTACTTTTCCATGAAGAAGTTTTTATTTATTTTTTAGTTGAATTAGTTGATCTTTTATGACTTCCGAATTTTGAGACATACTTAATAAGGATGTTCCTATGCCAACGTTTAAAGGAACTTACCCATGCTCTCTTCAAGTTCTTTTATACCTTTAATAAAAAAAACACAGGTGAATCTTTGATCTACATTGAATTTATTCTGGTGTACAGTGTGAGGTATGAATCCAAGCTGTTGTTTGAGACAGGAGAATCTAAACCCAAACCAGGCACAGAGTAAGGTCATTTGGTTCCCAGAAAGATGCCAGACCTATTGCCAGAATCCAACGCACAAAATAAAAGAAGAGGGGGCACCTGGGTGGCCCAGTCATTTAGATGTCTAGCTTCGGCTCAGGTTATGATCCCCGGGTCCTGAAATCAAGCCCCACATTGGTCTCCCTACTTAGCAGGGAGCCTGCTTCTCCCTCTCCTCCCTACTTGTGCTCTCTCTTGCTATCTCTGTCTCTCTTAAATAAGTAAATAAAATCTTAAAAAAGAAAGAAAGAAAACAAAAGCCCAGAACTGGCCAGGACAGCCAGAGCAGCACTACATTCCAGTAGGATGACAGCAAGAAGACAGCAAACTCAGGATCTTTGTCAGCACAAGGACACAAGGAAACCAGGAGAGAGGCCTGGGTAGCTGCTTATGTGCTCAGACAAAGCCTAGAAAAAAAATTAATCCGGTCTTCTTTTGTATCATTCAATAGCATTTTGAAGTTTCCTTCATATAGATTTTTTAAAGTAATCTCTACGCCCAACGTGGGGCTTGAACTCACGACCCCAAGATCAAGAGTTGCAAGCTCTTCCAACTGAGCCAGCGGGCACCTCTCCTTCATAGAGATCTTATGCTTTTCTTCTTAAGTTTATTTTTAGGTCTTTTACCTTTTGTGCTGCTGTTGTAAATGGGGGCCACCACTTCCATTATCTCTTCTGAGTGGCTGTTGTTAGTAAAAATAGGGAAGCTATTATTGATTTCCTTTGTTAAATTTTGGGCCCAGCCAACTGAGTATTTTTATTGTTTTCTTTTTTGTTTGTTTGTTTTATTTTCCCCAACAGATTCATTTGGGTTTTCCAGGTATAAAACTATATCATCTGAGGGGCGTCTGGCTGGCTCAGTTGATAGAGTTTGCAACTCTTGATCTTGGGGTCATGAGTTCAAGCCTCACATTGGGCATAGAGATTACATTTAAAAAGATCTATATGAAGGAAACCTCCCTTTCTTCATTTCATAGAGATGACTGAAAAATAGAGGAGGGCATTTTCCCTGATTCCAAATCCTGCATGTTTGGTAAGGAGGAAGAAATAAGAAATTCACATCTTCCCTGGTACCTCCTAGCTTTACATATGTCCACTCCTTTGTCACTTCCTCTCCCTTTATATACTAGATTTCTTTCTCTCTTTTTTTTTTTTTTTTTTTTTTTAGATTTTATTTATTTACTTGAGAAAAAGAGCATGAGTGAGAGAGAACGTGAGAGCAGAAGCAGGGGGGAGCTGCAGAGGGAGAGGGAGAAGCAGGCTCAATCCTGGGCCTGGAGATCATGACCTGAGCTGAAGGCAGATGCTTACCAACTGGGCCACTCAGGCACCCCTATGTAGTAGATTTCTATCAGACTTACAGCCCAAGATCAAATGTCACTTCCTCTAGGAAGGTCCCCTTGACCTCTCTGCCCAAATCTGTGTGGCCTGTACTTGTCCATTAGGGGGGTCACCCCAGTCACTCTGCTGCACTGTTGGAGGACATGATTAGTCAGCACCTCCCTGTGGCTGGAGCTCTAAGAGGGAAGGGAATATTCGTTCGTTTTGGGGAGCGTGTATTTTCAGCTTGCCCAATATCCATCCCCTGTCAATTCCCTTCTGAGATTTCCCTCCTCTCATTAAATACAGTGAGTAGGGGTTGAAATCAAAAGTTTTCTCTCCTCTAGTCAAGGGAAGGAGCATATGGCCAAAAGTAGGCTAGATGGACCTCCCTCCTATGAATTTGAATATTGGAACAAAAAGATAGAAATGTTTGGGCTGACATTCCAGATGTGTGTCCCCTCTATGTGACAAGTCCTCCTTTCTAGCCTCTGGAGCTGCCCACGCCAAAGGCTCCTGTTGACCCCATGAACAGCCCATTTCCTTCCAAGAAATTCACTTTTGCTTAAGTTGGCCACAGTTGATGCAATAACAACTTAAAATCTCAGTAGCGTAACACACTCAAATTTTATTTCTTGTTCATGTCACAGTCACAGAGGGTTGGCAAGTCATTCAGGGTCCCAGACTCTTTCTATATTGGGTCTCAATACCCTCTTTGGGTCCCTGGAGCCATCAGATCCTCTGCATCTGCTGGCAATAGGAAGATAATGTGGTGGATTGCTCCAGAAGTGCTTCAGGAGGAGAAAGATCATATATCACTTTCTTCCCAATTTCCATTGGCCAGAACATAGTCATATGGCCCCACACAACTGCAAAGGAAGCTAAGAAATGAGGTTTTCATGTCATAATGAAAATAGAAACAGGGTTTGCTGCCACTGCTCACCACCAACCAAAGTTACACTTACCATTGTATTCTCAGCCCCTAATTCCATGCCTACACAGAGTGCCCACTCAATAAATATTTACTGAATGAACAAATGAATGACATGTAATATTGTGTAGTTTTCATAATAACCTTCATAAGGCTCAGAATAGTTAAGTGATTTGCTGAAGGTCACCCAGCTAGTAAGTGGAAGAGCCAGGATTCAAAGCCAGTGTTCCTTCCATTGCTGCATGCTGCCACCCAAAAGTTCCAACTGTGTGCTGAGTCCTGAGCTTTGTGGAGAAATGAAATCGATAAGAGCCAGCCCTTGGCCTGGAGGAGTTCACATCAAAAGAGAAAAGTTGGAGAGCAGCCCAAGTTTGCCAAGATTTAAAGACCAGCTCAGGACAACGCTGGAATGAAATGGCACAACTTGCATGCCGAATACACTGCACAGACGAATGTGGAGCACAGAGAGATGCATTCTGGGCTGAACCCAATGATCTGGGAAATCCTCAGAGACAAAGCAGAGCTCAAACATCAAGAGAAGCTACGTACACACATACGTACACACAAATTCTCCACGGGGCCATTTTGGATCCAGGCTCTGGTTCATCAGCATGCTATACTGGATTCAACAGCAGGAAATTTGGGCTTTAGGTCTCAGCCTCGCTGCTCACTTGCCACACTATCTGTCTTGGGCTGAAATTCTCAAAATGGTTTTAGTTTGTCTGAGAGAAAAACAATTCAAACTGCCTTTAACAAAACAGGTATATATTCTGATTCATATATATTGAAAGTCCAGGTATGGGTGGCCTTCAGGCATAGATTGATCCAGGAACTCCTACCAGGTTCTTGGAACTTGATCTCACTGTCTTTTAGTTTATCCTTTGCTCTTGGCCAAGCTCTCCCCTCATGGTGGACCCTGGCTGCACCAGACTCCTATCCTCTCAGGAATAAGTCTAAAGGAAAGAATGATTTTCTCCTAAATTGTTCTGGAAAGGGTCCTATGACTTATTCTCAGTTAAGCTATTCCTTTTGAGCTGGGTAATATCTAGTTTGAAGTCCTGGAGGGTACATATCTTTATTCTGTCACTCCTCTATTTCCAGACCTTGGTGACCTCTGGTGAGGAAGGATGCAGAAGGGAGAGACTAGCAAAGGGACTTCTCCCCACGTAAAGGGAGACCTCAGCCTGGCACCTCTTCTTGGAGCAGTCAGGAACCTGCCCAACGTATCATGACTCACCCTGGAAAATACTGCTAGTAGACAGGCCTGGATTTTCTTCAAACATTCAGTGAATGGAGGCTTCTGGTGGACAAAAGGGGACCAAAGAGATATGGTAGGTTCCAAGGCTGACAATAGCTGGTGAACTATCCACATCCTCCAGCCCACTTGAAGGAACAAAATGTTCTCTTCAGTACCCCTGAGCAGCATTATCTTATCCATGTGACTCACTTTGACAAATAGAGCCTGGCATGGGAACCACTCGGACAGAACTGGGGTGGGGCCTGGGCTGAACAGGTTGAAGTGTGGTTAGGAACTGTCTTGTATCCACGTGGCCCAGAATTCAAGAGGCCGCCACTGTTTAGGCAACATGTGTGACAATAAACAGAAACCCACTTGAACTAATTTAAGTACAGTGATAGTATATACATTAGGAATGCTTTTAGCAATAAGTAACAAAGACTTAAAAATGAGGGCTTTTTTGCATAATAATAATAATTAAATGATATGACACTGTATAGACTCGGCTGCTGATGGTGCTATGGCTTCTCTATGATTCTCTTGGCCTTGCCCTCATGGTGGCAAGATGGCTGCTGTGGCTCTAGACGTTGTGTTCACATTCTAAGTAAGAAGCATAGGGAAAGAGAATGTGCCAGCCACACCTGGCCCCCCCACTTCCTATAAACCTTGAGCAGCCTCTGCTCCCATCTTATTGATCATAACTGAGAACTACAGCTTCCCTAAGCTGCAAGAGCAGCTAGGAAAGGAGACAGTCTACTTTACTAGACTATAGTGGCAGTAAAAGAAGAGAAGGAGTGAGGAATGACAAATAATGTCAACCACAGGAAAGTTTATTATAAATATGGTAGGATAATGTTTTGGAGACATTGGCCTTCTTTTCAATTTCTTGATTTTTTTTTTTTCTTCTCTGCCATCATGCTAAAAGCTACGCTGGTCACATCAAGAGGGGAAGGTGGAAAAGTAAGAGAAAGAGAAAAAGCCATGAATCTAGCTTTGTGTCCCAATACTTTAAGTCCTTATCAGAGAAACATAAAAGCTGAAAATAGGGTTTGCCACCTCCAGATCAGGAATATTCTGCTGGGGGCAGCCCGGGTGGCTCAGAGGTTTGGCGCCTGCCTTCGGCCCAGGGTGTGATCCTGGAAACCCAGGATCGAGTCCCATATCCCCTGCGTGGAGCCTGCTTCTCCCTCTGCCTGTGGCTGTGCCTCTCTCTCTCTGTGTGTCTCTCTCATGAATAAATAAAGAAAATCTTTAAAAAAAAGTAATATTCTGCTGGGATATAAGGAAGAAAAGAAAGAGGAGACGTAATGAAAAAAAGAGAGAATTTGGAAGGCCTCTGAAGGCCAGGTCTCAAACCCTACTTCTTGTGGGGGAGGCAGCAAGATTCGAAAGGAAGGTTTGGGAAACCCAAGAGCAGATGGAAAAAAAATGCTCCCCAGAGTACCTTGGTTCCCAGCAGGCATGAGAGCAGCAGAATGATGCTGGAGTCTTGGCAATGGTCCAGGAGAGGCCAAAGTAGCTGTGCAGATGGAAGCTAAGTGGCCTGTGTGAGCTGATGGTCAGGGGTAGGTGGCTAAGAGCTGATGAGGTCTTCGGCATACCTGCAAGGACGAAGGCCTTCGGGATAGCCACCATAGCTTGGCACTTCAAAAGCCACCCAGGAATTAGACACATTCACACAGAAGGGTGCATGTACCTTCTTGGCTTGCAATAGAAATGATGATGAATTATGAAAAACGTAAAGAGGGTCACTCATGCACCCCTGAGTATGTGGACTGAGGCGATAGTCCGTGACAGAGATGGCTGGTCGCCTCCTCCAACATCCATTCTCCTCTGTTTCTTAGGAATAAATCCATGGCATGCCTAGGTGGCTCAGTGGTTGAGCATCTGCCTTTGGCTCAGGTCCTGATCCTGGGATAGAGTCCCACATCAGGCTCCCCGCAGGGAGCCTGCTTCTCCCCCTACCTCTGTCTGTGCCTTTCTGTGTGTGTCTCTCATGAATAAATATATAAAATCTTTTAAAAAAAAGAAAGAAAGAAAGAAAGAAAGAAAGAAAGAAAGAAAGAAAGAAAGAAAGAAAGAAATCCTTACTTCTAGCCAAACACATTTTCCAGACTCCCTTGCAGCAAGGTGTGATCATGTGACCACATGGTGGCCAGAAAGATATTAACAAAACTGCTCTGTGGGACTAACAGGAAGTCGCCTTAAAAGGGAAGGACCTAGGGCAACCGGGTGGCTTGGATACTTAAGCATCTGACTCTTGATTTTGGCTCAGGTCATGATCTCAGGGTCGTGAGATAGAACCCAAGTGGGGCTCCGCAGTGTATGTGGAGCCTGCTTAAGATTCTCTCTCTCTCTCCCTCTGTCCCTCCCCTTCAACTAGTTCTCTCTCTCTCTCTCTCTCTCCCTCCCTCAAATAAATAAACAAATAAATAAGGGAGGCAACTGCCCTTTATCCCTTCTTCCTTGCTGTCTGGCATAGGCAGTTCCAGCAGGCATCTTCGTCCAGGAGGTGACCTTGAAAAAAGAAGATGGGAGAGAAAGTGGAGCCTGAGTCTGTGACGAAGCCTGCCTACCTCCAGACGTCCTTGACACGAGTGGGAGACGCACTACATCAGCCTGCCCTGGCTGCCGTAAAAAAGTGCCACAGGCTGAGCGGCTTAAAGGACAGAAACATTTTCTCACGATTCCCGAGAATAAGGTATCAGCAGGCCTCCCTCCTTGGCACATAGATGGCCACCTTCTCCCTGTCTTCACATGGTCTTCCCTCTGTGTCCCAATGTCCCCTTCTTCTAAGGACAGCAGTCATAGTGGATTAGAGCCATCCAAATGACTTCGTCTTTACCTTCATCACTTCCTTAAAGACCGCATCTCACGCTCGGAGCTGCTGGGGTTAGGACTTCAACACGTGCACTGTAGGGGGGACACCGCTCAGCTCACACACACCCTTGCTCGCAGGAGGCAGGCCTAACTTGTGAGGCAGCTCTGCGTAAATCACACTCCTGCCCTTGCTGTGACTCAGTTTCCTCTTTTGTGAAGCAAGGTCCTTACCAGGCTGAGGGCTGCTGTTCATGTTGCTTCTCAAAAGCTCCCTCTGGGGAGCTAAATTTAGGGCCAATCTGTCCCCACCGTAGGCTTGGTGTAGCTGGAGAAGGGTGTGGGCAGATGACAAAGTGCTGGCTGCAGTCCCACAGCCTCCCTCCTGTCCTCCCTCCCTCTCCCACCAGGAGGCTGGGACTAGCTCAGGCCCTCCACTGACCACCGTAATGCACTTGGAGGAGCTGAGGACAAGGCCCATCCCTGTGGCCAGCCTGCCCTGGACTTCAGAAAAGAGATGAGAGTTACATCTAATGAAGGTCCATGCTAGATGCCTTTCATGGTTAGCTTGAGAACCCTCGTTTTACGGATAGAGAAACTGAGGCAAATCCCTACTCTTATACTTGGGCCTTGAATCTCACCCTCTCCCACCTTCTCCAAAACTTCTCTCTTCTGTACTTTCAACCCCTTTCAACTGGACTCATCCCATTAACTTTTTAAAGATAGTTCACCAGTTAAAAAAAAAAAAACAAACCCTAAAACAAAAATGAAGCTATATTTGTCATCCTTGTCGTCCCCATGCCCCAACTCCTTGTAGAACCATGTTTTACTGTTTTTCCCTGTGTTTCTAATGCAAATATAAGCAAATACAGAAATATTTTCATATTTCCCATTTCCCCCATGACTTACACAAAAGATGGTACATCAAATACAGACTTCTTCCCATTGCCTCTTTTTTTTTCATTTAATGGTATATCCTAGGTATCTTTCCATTACAGCACATAGAAACTTTCTTCATTTTTTTTATAGCAGCAAAATATTCCGTTTATGCATACGCCATAGTTTATTTAATCTGTGCCCTATTGGGCTATTTCCAGTCTCATGAGAAAAAAGTCAGCAGCAACAATGACCAACCAACACACACACTTTTATCCACTCCAAGTAGCTCCATAGCATAAATTCCCAGAAGCAGGACTGCTGAGTCAAGGATAAATGCTCCTGTAATTTTGATAGATAGTGACAAATTGTCGATCACAAGAATTGTACACATTTGCAAAACCCCTCAGAAATATATACAACTGTCTGTGTCTCTTTCGGCTCCCTAGAGTTAGAAGAAAAATGACAAACTAGGGAAAAGTATTTGTAACTCACACTACAAATGAAGAGCTCTCCTGCCTAATATATGCAACTCTTAAAATCAATAATAAAAAGACCAATGAACCAATAGGAAAAATGGATTAAAAACATTAAAAAAAAAGTCTCTGAAGAATCATTTCCTCAGACTTATAGGGACCAAGTTTACTCATAATAAGGGAAATGCAGGGAAGCCCAGGTGGCTCAGAGGTTTAGCGCCGCCTTCGGCCTAGGGTGTGATCCTGGAAACCCGGGATCGAGTCCCATCTCAGGCTCCCAGCATGTAGCCTGCTTCTCCCTCTGCCTGTCTCTCTCTCTCTCTCTGTCTCTCATGAATAAATAAATAAAATCTTTAAAAAAAAAGAACAAAATATTTCTTAAAAAAATAAATAAGGGAAATGCACATCAAAACCATGTCATGGGGTGCCTGGGTGGCTCAGTCAGTTAAGCATCTGCCTTCGGCTTGGATCGTGATCTCAGGGTCCTGGAATTGAGCCCCATGTTCGGCTCCCTGCTCAGCAAGGAGCCTGATTATCTTTCTTCCTGCCCCTCACCCTGCTTGTGCGCTCTCTCTCAAATAAAATATTTAAAAAAAAACCCATACCAAGAGGCTATTTTTCACCTATTAAAGAGTAACAAAAAAAAATTCAAAGGTTAACATTTCATCATTATTTACACATTTTCTCTTTTTTAAAGTTTTTAATTTTTTAAAAGTATTATCTATACCCAACATGGGGCTCAAACCCACAACCCTGAGATCAAGAGTCGCATATTCTTCTGACTGTGCCCCTACTATTTATACATTTTCAAAGTGGTCTCTTTTGTGCTCTCCGGGCACTATCCTAGTTCTCATCTCTTCTCCACAAGCAAACTTCTAGAAACATCTATCTAATGTCACTGCCTCCATTTGTGAGCCTACCCAAAACACTGCCAAAGCAGGAGTTCTCAACTAGGTGTGTTTTTGCCCTCCAGGGGACATCAGGCAATGTTGGCAACAATTTTTGTTGTCATAGCTGGGGGGTGGGGTGATACCAGCATCTAGTGAGTAAGGGCCAGGGAAACTTCTAAACATCCTCCAAGGTACAGGACAGACCCCACAACGCAGAATCATCCAGCCCAAATGTCAACATGGCCAACGTTGAGATTCCCAGCATTAAGAGTATCTCTCAGGATCCCTGGGTGGCGCAGCGGTTTGGCACGGGCCTTTGGCCCAGGGCGCGATCCTGGAGACCCGGGATCGAATCCCACGTAGGGCTCCCGGTGCATGGAGCCTGCTTCTCCCTCTGCCTATGTCTCTGCCTCTCTCTCTCTCTGTGACTATCATAAATAAATAAAAATTAAAAAAAAAAAGAGTATCTCTGGAGTTCAATCTGATGGACTTTTTCTAAGTTTTCATGTACCTTGCTTGATCCCCTCATGGCATTCAGCGTGTTGACTGACCCTCCCTTCCTCCTTTTTGAAAAGCTGACTTCTGTGATGCTGGCCTTTCCCTCCTCCATTCCCTTCATAGGTTCATGCCCCATATGTGGCAATCCAGTGTTGGGATTCCTCAAAGCTGGGTTCCTCTCACGCCATGCTGACCCTACTTGACATCACACACACCCTTGGCTTTAATCACTGTCTGTCCGAACCTACCTTGGAGCTTCAGTTTTGTAGCACTAATTTCCTGCTCACAGTTCCACCCAGATGTTTCCAAGGTCCCTGGCCAGGCTTGCCTGCTTGGTCCTCAATACCATCCTCAATGACTGGTAAAACCATCAGTCTAGATATGTGAACCAGATGCTGAGACGTCATCTTCAATGATGTCTTCTTCATCAAGTCTCACCACATCTTGAGATGCAGCCTCCAAATATCTCTCTAATTCATTCACTTCTCCCCATTCTCACTACCACTAGTCTGCTCCAAGTCACCATCACCTTTACCTTGGACCACTGTGTCAACTTTGTATGTTCTCCATCATCATCCTGCCCCCCAGCAGCCACGGGGAGCTTTTCAAATCCCACATTGGCCTCCACTTGCTCTTGGGATCAAATCAAAACCCTTTACCTACTGCATGGCCTGGTACCTGCCAGCCTTCTCTCATAGCAGCAGAGAGGATCAGTGCCCCCAGAAGACATTGAAGGGGACTTTCTTTTTTTTTTTTTTAAGGTTTTATTTATTTATTCATGAGAGACAGAGACAGAGAGAGACAGAGACAGAGAGTGACAGAGATATAGGCAAAAGGAGAAGCGGATTCCTCACAGGGAGCCTGATGCCGGACTTGATCCCCAGACCGGGATCACGCCCTGAGCCAAAGGCAGATGCTTACCGCTGAGCCACCCAGGTGTCTAAAGGGGACTTTCTAGGATCTCTGGGTGGCGCAGCAGTTTGGCGCCTGCCTTTGGCCCAGGGTGCGATCCTGAAGACCCGGGATCGAATCCCACGTCGGGCTCCCGGTGCATGGAGCCTGCTTCTCCCTCTGCCTGTGTCTCTGCCTCTCTCTCTCTCTCTCTGTGACTATCATAAATAAATAAAAATTTAAAAAAAAATAAAATAAAATAAAGAGGACTTTCTACCTGAGATATCCTGTAACTCAGGCCTCTGGTCATTTACAGCCTTTAGTGTTGCTTGATACAGTGACACTTGAGTGACAGACCTGGAGAAATTGAATGGCAAGCTATGTTGCTAGCTGGGGCAAGAGGGTTCCAGGTAAAAGACCAGGAAGTACAAAGACCCTTGAGGAACAAGACAAGTTGAATATATTTCCCCACATACTTGCTGGCAGTTTTTATTTCTTTATTTTGGAACTGCCAGTTCATGATTTTTGCTGTTTCTCTTATTAGGTTCATGGACCATCTCTTACTGACTTGTAAGAGCTAATTTTGTAGTAAGGATACTAACCTTTATCTATCTTTTGGATTGCATGCTTTAAAAATAGTTGGCCATTTGTTGGGGTGCCTGGGCAGCTCCATTCGTTAAGTGTCTGCCTTTGGCTCAGGTCATGATCTTGGAGTCCTGGGATCAAGCCCACGTGGTATGGCTCCCTGCTCAGCAGGGAGTGGGCTTCTCCCTCTGCCCTTCCTCCTGCTCATGCTCTCTTTCTCTCTCTCTCTCTCTCTCTCTCTCTCTCTCTCTCATATATATAAATAAATGAAATCTTTTTAAAAAATAGCCGTTTGTGTTTATTTTGTTTGCAGTAGTTTTTACTGTGTAGAAATTTTAACATTTTCCATAGTTAAATTTATGATTTCCGAACTTGGTTTCTCACCAGCAGGACACTTTCCCATTGAGGTTTTTAAAATTCATTCATATTTTCTCCTAATTCTTTTATAGTTTTATTTTTAAGTTTGAAACCCTTGCTCTATTTGGTGTTTCCCATGCTTTAAAGAGTGAGTTATCCAGTGAGTAAGGATCTGGATTTATCTTTTTCAAAGAAAATAGGGGAAAAAAAGAAAAAGAAAGAAAATAGAGAAGCTCATATTTTCCTCACTAATTTGAAACGCCCTCATGCCAGATATTAAGCTTAAACCTACCTCTTTACACTTGCTCTACAATGCGGAGGGCAGGGCTCTGCAAACTAGCTTTCTTCTGGGTCAGTGATCTGTGTACACAGAGGGGGTACTAGAGATAAATTTCAAGGCTGGAGGATAGAAAGGACCTTCCTGACCCTGATACTAGGACCCAGGGTCTGTGGTGATGCTAAGGGGTGGTTTGAGGGGCTTTCAACCTCCTACCAATTCATCAGATCCCCGTCAAGTCATCCCAAATAAGCATACTCCAAGTTCAGCAATACCCCTGCTCTCTCTCCCTGCCTCAAAACAAACTCCTCTTCCAATCAGATTGCCTTCCCAAAGATGCCTACAGAGAAATTCTAGAACTGATCTTACTTGGGTTCAGAAGGAGAGATCAACAAAACCTAAGGGGCTGCTGTCCCAGACCTGAGACCAGCCTCACTGAGATTTACACACAGCTCCCTCAGCCCGTGAAACTTGTCTTTGCAAAGCTGAGCCCACACGAGGGTACCAACTCAGAGATAGCATTCCCATCCCTTCACTCTCGGTTCCTCCTCCCAGCCACATACCAATCCGGAAGAAGGACCCCGGTCTCAAGGCAAAGTCCCCTGGTGTCAGGGATGGACCCCACGAGACTGGGAACCCAGCCCATCTCTGAGGCCATCAGGCTTCTTCAGTTGTAGCTGGTGCCCCCTAGTTCTTTGGGCAGCTCCATCATAACACAGGATCATGGGGCAGCAGTTCTCTTGCTGGCATCTGTTGGCAGGACTGCTGTATTCAGGGGAGGGGTTCTATTCTGTATGACTCCCCAAGGACAGGCTCAAGAGCACAGGGCCTTTCCCATTGCTAGGAGCTGTCTTGGAAAGGAGTGAGTTCCCCATCCCTGATCCTTTGCCTGTAGTGCGTTCCCTCTGGTATTAACATGACTCACCACTCATCTCCTTCAGGTCTGTCACTCAAGTGTCACTTTATCAGGAGTCCATCTGTGACTGCCTTATCTAAAATTGCAAACCTCCCACTCCAACCCTCTTCCTTGATTCACTTCCTTAGCACTCATCATCATATATTTTACTAATTCATCTTGCTTCTTATCTGTCTCCCACCATTAGAATATAAACTCCACCCAGGCAGGGATTTCTAGGTTTTGTTCATTACTGAATTCCTCATGTCTAAAACAGTGCCTGGCACATAATAGATGTTCAACAAATATGTATTGAACAAATTACTCCCACCCACTTTAGAGGTAAATATTGTTTTTATTCTCATTTCACAGAAACTGAGGCACATGAAGGTGAAGTAACTGACTTTAGCAGCAGCTGTGAGTTTCCAGTCCCAGGCATGTGCCCAGCGCCTGTGCCCTTATCTCTACACTATATTGTGGTTACAAAATGCTTATTGCAGCATTGCCTGGAACAGAGGAAGCCTGGAAACAACCTAATTTCCCATTAGTAGGGGAGCAGTATAAATTACAATACTAGGCATCCTGTAATAGCCTATAAAACCAACCTATAAACGAATTAAGCAAATCTATATGCACTTTTTGGAACAGTCTCCAAGATATTGTTGAGTAAAAAATAGCAGGACTCAAAAGAGTGCATTGCATGTGCTTTTATCCATAAAAAATAAACAGGATAATCATACGTACATTGGTTGGATATGCAGAGAAAAGTTCTGAATGGATACAGAATGGATACAGTTCTACAGAAATGGTTGACAAGGCAAAAGGAGATTTTGGGGGTCTCTCATAGGAGGAAGCCTTTGCATTCCATTTTGCATTGTTGAGATTTTATTTATTTTTAAAGATTTTGTTCATTCATTCATGAGAGATCCAGAGAGAGGCAGAGACACAGGCAGAGGGAGAAGCAGGCTCCCCACAGAGAGCCCAATGTGGGACTTGATCCTGGCACTCCAGGATCACGCCCCAATCCAAAGGTAGACATTCAACCACTGAGCCATCCATGCATCCCTGTATTGTTGGGGTTTTAAATCATGAGCATGATTTACTTTTTTTTTTACAGCATAATAGATCTTCCACATTGTTTAAAACTCAAAAAAAAGCTATAGGGCTTATATAAAAAAATTGGCAGTCTCCTACCCCATCCCTTTGTACTGCAGGTCTTTTCCTAAAGGCAACAAATTCAACTCTTATAGCTGTTCCTTCTGTTTGCTATTCTAAGTTGAGTTTCTCAAACTTTAAGGAGCATGTGAATCACCTGGGATCTTATTAACATACAGGTCCTGGTTCAGCAGGTATGTGGTGGATTCCAAGATTTTGCATTTCTAACAAGTTCCCAGGTGATGCTGATGCGCTGGTCCATGGATCATTCTTTAAATGGCAAGATTCTAAGTAACATGCTAATAACCTATTTCTTGATTTTTCTGTATTTGATATTCCTAATATAGAAAATGAAAACTTAGTTCTCTTACACCCTCACTCCAGCCTCTCCCACACACATGCATCCTGTCTTCATCCTCCCAATATAGTTATATACTCTTTTTGGTTAAAATAAATTTTTAGTATTTATATTATTATGCCTTCATAGATAAAACTCACAGCTCAGCCATATAGTATGCTATGATTACATTTCCCTTATTGTGCAACTTTTTGTTTTCCCTGGAGTTAATAATTGCTTTCTTTTTCTTTTTTCTTTTTTAAGATTTTATTTATTTATTCATGAGAGACACAGAGAAAGAGAGGCAGAGACACAGGAAGAGGGAGAAGCAGGCTCCCTGCAGGAAGCCAGATGTGGGACTCAATCCTGGTACTCTGGGAACACGCCCTGAGCCAAAGGC
Organism: Canis lupus baileyi; assembly: GCF_048164855.1. NCBI lineage: Eukaryota > Metazoa > Chordata > Mammalia > Carnivora > Canidae > Canis > Canis lupus. The sequence goes on from NC_132845.1 coordinate 59,097,900, forward strand.
AAATGCTCAACCCCTGAGCCACCCAGGAGTCCCAATAATTACTTTATTTTTCATCTTAACTTTATTATTGCATTCTCAGACTCTCCTGACAAAACTGAAAATCTATTCTTAACAGATTCAAACACATCATATACTCTAAATCTTGGAGCCTCTGTTCTCTTGGTCCAATATAGATTAGTTATTACATATATTTCTTCAATTAAAAAGACCAAGAAATGAATAGGTAAACAGAGTTTGTGGCAGAAAGCAGAGAGGAGTGTTCAGTTCTTCAGCTGTAAATTAGGACTTCATGACTGCTCATTGCATCCTAATCTCCCTTATTCCTTTTAATAATACTCCATTCCTGCCCCAGTTTTTAGCTATGCATATTGCTGTACTGATAGAGGCTGAATTTCCCAGTGTCCTTTCAAGCTGGGGGACTAAATACTGACAATATGAGTAGATGTAAGGAATACCACTTCTGCATCACTCCATCTTGAGGACTAAAACATGAATGGGGTGCTCATAAGCCAGCTTCAGCCAAGAGGATCACCTACCTCTGGACTATTACCTGAAGAGAAATAAAATTCCACCTCACGATAAACTTGGACCAGACCTGGATCGACACAAAACTTTTCCCATGTGATGTAATTCACATGCTACTCTGGGAAGACATTGACATTCTCGACAGAATGCTTGAGCAACATTCTCATAAGCTTTAATTCATGTAAGACCTCTTCTAGGAAGTGAGCTTCCTATCTACTCAGCTGTCAGCTAGTCAGTGCCATGAATGATCCAGAATCAGACATTCTATTTTCTTGTGTCAAACACTGAATACCTAACCATTCTGTTCCCTATAAAAGGGAAAGAACTCTTTGAACCTAGCTGGTCATAAGCCTCTTTCCTCATGGCAAACTTGAAATAAAACTTTGGCATATGCTCCTAATTAACTTAAAAGACTCGTAATATGGGACCTCTTCGTTACAGTGGCTTAGCTGTACCCTAATTAAGAGAGAGAGAAAAACCATCTCCTACCCACCCCCACTGGACAGAAAATCTCCCACAGGTGGGACCCTTTCCTCTCTGGGCCTGTCTGGGTCCCTACATGCATTGCCCAGCCCATGGCCTGGCCTAGAGCATGTACCCAGTGCCTGCTACATTTGAAGTTGAAATGCGAGGTAGCTGTGCTCATATTTGTTTCTTCACCAGACTGTGAGGTTCACCCCAGTGATCATGCAGGTCTTGAGTGAAGGACTCTGAAAACCAGCCGTGCTCACTATGCTGAAGGGGAAGTTGTTTTGTCCAAGCTTCAGAGAGCCCTGGGAGAGACGGCCAGCCCAGGAGATGGAACTTAACTGACCAGTTACTGTTGCCAGGCTTTTTACAAGCTCTGACTCATAGAATTTCAAGAGCTTGCAAGGTGGGTATTTGGAAGAAACCTCAGCAGCTTTTGCCTGCCCACCATCCATGGGGGGTAAAGGAAATAGGAAGATGAATAAAAACCGGGAAGGGCCCTGTGTTGACCAAGAACAGCAATGTGTCACGAACTGAAGAGGTGGATTAACTAACACCTGAATTCTAAATGGAAAATAAGGGGATGTCAGGGAACTTCTTCTGGGGCCTGGGTGAGGCCTGGCAGTCACCATTCTCCACATCCTGGTCCCTGGGTTCCAGAGAGCCCTGGCTCTAAGCTTAGGAACCCAGCAGACACCCCCTGCTGGTGGTCTGTTTCCAATCAGCCAGGCATGGGTCCGGGGTCCCTCAGGAAAGGCCTGGGTTCCTTTTTTGGAGGCTTGTTGTATTCTGGAAACATTAAGAAATGCCAAAAATAGCCTCAGGAAGACCAGAGGATTTCTTAAATGTTTACACTTGCCTAATTAACACTTTAAACATACACACAAATACAGTGCAACATAGTTGTTCTGTTCACAAGCTAATTACAGGATTCATAAAGGATATTGACTCAGGGCACCCCATGGGATGCTGTGGGGAGGATGTGGTCTGAGATGGGATGCTAGGACATACTCTTAATGTCCCATGAATGTTCCCACTCCTCAGTCCCATCAGGGAAATTCTCATGCCTGAATATATAACTGCACATAGAAATCATATCAGAAACTTACATTGAAGTCTCTTCGGGAATGTGAGGCCTGGACCAGATTTCCCCCATGCCCTGAGTGGGTCTGTGAGCCTGGGCTGAGCCCAGGAGGGTGTCTGGGGTTGACCCTGAGTTCTAGGCAAGGGAGCGCTCCCCTCAGTTGCAAACACTGGAGCCAAGGGCTGCAGGCCTAACTCTAGCACCCACAAGCTGATGGCCCATAGGTCTAGCAAAGGGACCATCCCTCTTGGAGCGAGGAGCGAACAGCTGAGAGTTAAGGGCTCAGACCCTCCAAGATGCTTAGGGTAGAGTTTGGAGCTGCCTGGTATCCCTAATCTTTCCTCCTCAGCTGGAATCAGAAGAGGGTAGGAGTGGGAGAGGGAAAAGTGAGGTCTCAGACCCCTACGAACTTGGTTCGTAGCTCCAACCCCACCCCCAGCCCAAGAGCCAGGCCCAGTCACCCAAACAGGAGACAGACAGAGCTTCACAGCCACTGAGAATTAAAACCTATTGATTTTCCCCATTAGCTAGAGAACGCCATCCGAGTGCATTAAAACCAGGCAAAGCACCAGCATCGTGAATAATTAACATCCACAAATGACAACCCATGGGGCCCAGAGGAGGGGGAAGGGGCACCTGGAGGCTTGGGACACCTTGACCCCTTCTGACTCCTACCCCAGGGAGCCATAGCCTAACCTGACCTGGCCTCCTCCTCCTCCTCCTCCCTGAATCTCCACTCTTCCTCCTGCCCACTCTCCTTTCCTCTCCTCTTCTCCAGGAAATATCAAGCCTCTAAGGTAAGCAACCCAGGCAGACACAGGAGCAGGGAAGATAGAGCACTAGGAAGAGAGTCAGGGTGCCCAGCTTTACTGGGTGTGTGTGTGTCACTGTATGTGTCACTGTATGTCCCCAGGGGAGTCAGCTCCTTTTTACGACCATTCCCTCCTCTATGGAGTGTCGGGGCTGGATCAGCGGGCTTCTAGCTAAGTCTATAGGTTTGTGGTTCCTGAGACAGACAGTAACTGACCCAAAGCATATGGCAGGACTGTAGCAGAGCCCACACCAGGGCCTGGGACCCCTAGGCCACTCCTCCCAACCTCACCTAAGGGGCACCTTTGTGCAAATCAGAAACATCACCCTCTTTGGATAGACCGATTCAAAGAAGGCATGCCTCTAGGTGGACTGATGTTAAGAAGGCACTCTTGAGGCTGACCCCCACCACACACACACACACACACAGACACATCCCACGCTGCCGCAGGGCTAAAGACACAAGGCTTGGCAGAGCAGCGGAAGAGCTGGATATCAGCCCCCCTCCTCACCATCTGCCAGGATGCCCCGTGCACTGTGCATAGCCTGAACAACTACATGTGGGGGCTGTGTCCCCAGCCCCCACCTTCTCTAAGCCAAGGAGGTGCAGATCTGTCCTTCCAGCCAGTGGAATTCAGTTCAACAAATATAGATGTTTCCTTCCAAGCTTCTCCGCCCCCGTCCACCTCCTCAGCCCCTCAGCTGACCCAAGTTCCCGTTTCCATCCTCCTCCCATCCATCCTTCATCCCCAGAGCCCTGGGAGAGGCGCCTCTGCAATGACTACCTGCTGCAGCCCTGACCGCATCACCTCCATCTGCCTGCCTTGCACCTCACCACCTATCCTTGCATCTACTCTGCTTTCTCTGCTCCTGAGCCCCTGGAAAAACTCTGCTCGCTCCTTAAGACCCAGCTTAAAGACCTGCTCCTCGGCTCCTCCCTGTCTTCCTCAGACAAGCCGGCTAGTTCTTGCCTCTGGGCCCTTGCACCTACTGATCCCTCTTTCTGGACAGTCTCTCCTCCAGATCTTCTGGCCGCCGCCTCCTCCCCCTCCTCCTGCTGGTTGCAGCTCCAAGGTCACTTCCCCTGGGGGTCCTCCTTGAACACCGTATCGAACCACCTCCCCATCTTCAGCCTCTCTCACATCTCCCTGCTTTATTTTTTCATAGCGCTTTTCACACTCGGAATTTATGTTTCCTCCGTTGATTGGTGTTTCCAGGGCCACTGTGAATGGTTGTGTGCGCTCTAAGTTGCAGAGGAGGTGAGTGGGGCTGAAGCCCAGCTTGTGATGGACGCTACATGCTGCTGTTCTAGGGCCGTGTCTGCCTTTTTCTAATCCATACATGGGCACCACATAGATGAGCTGGGGCCTCACTGGCCTCCTGCTGGGATGTGCAAGCCCCCACTGAGGCAGGCATAGTATCTGCCCTTTCTGTTGCTGGGTGCCCAGCGCTCAGCACAGTGCCTAGCACAGAGATGCTTCAAACATTTCTCAAGCAAGCAAATTCTACCCAGGTTCCCCTACTCCCACCCTATTCCCAAGCCCCTCAATAAGATATATGACTGCATGTAATCCATTTCTGGGTCCCACAGGGGTTGCATGTAGTTCAACTGGGGGGCGTCCTAAAGGAAGCCAGTCAGGGAACTGGACCCAAAGTCAGCGACAGTGACTGTTCAGGGAATGGGGTGGGAGGATCCAGTGGGTTGAGGGGTGGATGTGTGAGTGCAGGAGTCCTGAAGATGCTCCCTGGAGCTCAGAGCCCTGTCCGTCCCAGGGGTGCTGTCCCGAGGCCCCTTCCTACCTGGCTCCCTGGAGGTATGAATGGGGGGTTGAGGTGGCCCAGGCACTGTGACCACGATGCCCGGTGCTGCACAGAGACTCCAGCGCAGGAGGGGGCATCTCAGGGTCCTGCGGAGGCAGGCAGGCTCGGGTGGGGCTGGACCTAAGGAGCCCCCCTTCCCTCTGCTCCCAGTGGTGGCCGCTGCCTCCCCGCCGGCCTTCCCAGCTCTGGCAGGGAAGGAGTTAACCTCCAGGCTTCTCAGCGTGAATGTGGAGCTATTAATACCCACAGCCAAGCGGTCTGCCAGAGCAGCCACTGGAGTCGGAGGGAGCAGGAGGGAGCGAGCTCCAGTCAGAGCCAGAGCCAGAGCCAGGACTCCAAGGGCCAGAACTTTTCTTGGGGGACAGCGTGGGCACTGTGCCAGCCTCACCTGGTCTCCACCCGCCTTCGAGCTTCAGGTCCTGATCCTCTCGCCTGGAGGCCACCCATGCCACCCACCCCGGGAGAGAAACACAAACTTTCTTAGCGAAATCACCTCTGCTGCCGGGCTGGCTGGACAGGGAAGAGCAGACGTCTGGACAGACAGATGAACAGATGGACAGGGCATCTGTGAGCCTGCCCGCCCAGTCCCGACTGACAGGCAATAGCAGAGCGGGCAGCCAGGGGGCCTAGTGCTCCACGGGGGGCAGTGAGGGGTCCTGCCGGACCTGTGTCTCCCTCCGAGTGCAGGCAGCTACCTGCGTCCCGAGGCCGGCCCTGTGGGTCAGGACAGGAGTCCCCAGCAGACAGAGCCACAGGCTCTTCCACCCACCGAGGCAACGGGTAACCTGAGTGAAAAGGCACAGGTGGCAGGTGGGCAGGCGCGGGGCCCCGAGGCCAACAGGCTGCTGACCCTGGAGCGCTCTGGCTCGGGCCCCCCTGCCCAGGCTGGGGACGATGCCGACGAGGCCACCACCAGCCACCCCTGCCCCGTCCTGGAGCTGCCTCCAGCCTGGCCTCTGGGCTGTGGAGCCGAAGATGTGCCAGCCTTCTGCTTCGTGTGCTTCCACAGAGAGGAGGAGGAGGAGCTGCTGGAAGAGGTCTCACTGCAGAGGTCAGTGCCCCCGGGGACGTGGGGGGTGGGCAGGCTGAGGGTGCAGTGCCCAGACCTCCCTAGGGCCTGGCACACCTGCCTCAGACTCTCCCTGTCCGTCCACTGCTTACCACTCACTGCTGCCTCCCTGAGTCAGACTCGCAGACACCTGGTCGTCACCGCAGCTTCCTCCCTGGCTCTCCCATTCTGGTGCCACGGTGCTTCTCCTGTCCTCTCCCATCGCGCTCATGACCACCCTGCGCAGAGCCCCCCGTGACTCTCCACCCCCCGGGATGAAGTTGTCACTCGGCTGGGCGTTTGAGGCCTGTGTGATTGGGCCGACCCCACCCACCTCATTGTGCTCTGCTCCCCTATATTCACCCCTAGAGAAGCCTCCCAAACCTCCTTCTCCACAGTTCCCATCCATCCAGGCCCGGCGGCAATGTGTCCTCCTCCAGGAAGCCCTCCAGGAAGCCCAGCCCCACCCTGAACTGAGAGTCACCTTTCCTCTCTACACTGACACTTAATAATGTTCAGTCTGTTGAATTACTCAGTGAAAATGTCTGTGTGTGTGTGTATATATATAGTATATATACTTGTGTGTGTGAGTGTGTGTGTGTGTGTGTGTGTGTTAAAGGGAGAGAGCAGCAAAGGGGTAGGAAATGAAGGTTTGTGTGGTTATGTGGTTGAGCATTTGCTGGGGGTGTGATTGTGAATGTGCATACATGCTTGTGGAAGTGGGTGTAAGTTCTATATACCTATGTAGGAGAGTTTGTGCACTCTGCCCGGGTGAGGGCTCGTGCCCTAGGGGCCATTGGCCCTTTTGCCAGCTCTCCCCACCCCCACCTGCAGGGAAGCCCAGGCTCCAGCCAAGTGCATTACCCAAGCTGTGACCACAGGCTCCGGGAATGGATGGAAAGTCTGCAGGGGACACAGGGGTCACCTCTGCTCCAACCCAGCCCGCCCACGCCTCCATCACTGCCTGAGTCAGCACTCCCCTGGGGTGTGTGGAGGGGGAGAAGGACAAGCTGAGGGCTGACCCAGGTGCCCCTTCTGGGCCTCTTTTAGGAGCGTGAGGACTGTGGACTGCTGTAGCCTGGATCAGGTTCCTCCCTGAATTTCTCTGTTGGACTCCCTCAGTCTATAAATTTCCCTCTGTGGGCCTCTGTCTCCTCATCTGTGGAATGGGGCAATACCCCCTGCCGTGGTTGTCAGCTCATCACTCAGCAGTGACTGAGCCCTCCCCCCGCCAGAGCGCCAGAGCCCCTAGTCTTCACAGGGTCACAGCCGCTAGGAGGGACAGACAAGCAAACAGATCAGTTTGGCAGAGCGATGGGCCCCCGGATGGGTGTGGGTATACTATCCTCAGGGAGTCCGATGGGAAGACAGACCAGACCACTTGTGCCTGCAGGGCCTCTAGGAGACCTGCCAGGTCTGTCTTACTATCCAGGTCCTCTCCCAGGTGGTGAGTGACGTTGAGGAAAGAGCATGTGTCACAGGGGGTGGGAACAGCAAGAGCAAAGGCCTGGTGGTATGAGAAAGAAATTGTCTGAGGATGGGGAGTTGAGTCTGGCAGGGTCCAGGGGGGCCAGGTCACAAGAGGCCTTGACTGCCAAGCCAAGGACTTAATCCGTAGGTGGTGGAGTGAGAGATGGAGAGGGCCAAAGCAGGAGACTCAGCACCACTGTGAGTCCCAAAGCAATGGGCTCCTGAGAGCTACTATTATTTTCATAGTAGGGGCTCAAAATGCTTGTTGTGTAAGTGAAGATGGCATGGGGATATAGGATACCTAAATCACTGGAGTGGACTGTCAAAAAATACTCTGGGGGCACCTGGGTATCTCAGTTGGTTAAGTGTCTGCCTTCAGCTCAGGTTATGATCCTGGGGTTCTGGAATTGAGCCCCAAGTCTGGCTCTCTGCTTCTCCCTCTCCCTCTGATCCCCCGCCCCCCGCCCCTGCCATGGGGGATGCCCCTCTGCCTCCGGGGATACGATGGCCTGAAAGCCAGTCTCCTTTCCAGTTGGTGGGCTCTGGCCCTTTAAGGCCCTGAGAGGGGACACCACCAGGCTGGGCAGACAGTGACCACAGGTGCCAGGTGGTGAAGCTAAAAATACTGAATGATGTGGACACCCAGGCTGCAGGCTGGGGCGGGTGGGAAGGAAGGCTCTGGAATATTTCTTTCCTGCTGTAGGAGGGACAGTGAGTAGTGACGTTTGGTGGGGTCTCCTTAGGGGCTTAGAGAAGGTGCCCCCCTACTCATGTCCCTCTCAGCCCTCCTCCAGCCCCTGGAAGGCACCAGGATTCGCTCCCAGTAGCCACTGCCATATCTAGTAGCCCTGAGTCCTGCTGATTCTGAGGCATCCTGCTTCTCTGGAACCCTCTCTGGGCCTCAGACCCTTAGGGACAGAGAGGCAATGAGGGGTGCAGGCAACCAGGTCACTCATTTGTAAATTCAACATGCTTCCCCTGAGGTCCCCTAGGTGCTGAGGCCACAGACATGCCCATGACAGAGGCACTTCCCTGGAGGAGCTCACACCTGGTGAGGACAGGAGGACACCCACTGAAGTGATTGCACGCAGCAGTGCAACGTGCAAGAATAGAGATGTGAGCACCATGCAGGGTTTCTGTTGTGGGATGATGCAAGAAACCGCCCCGCTGAGAATACATCTGCATTTGATGAAGGCTTGTCAGCAAAAGCATCATGCATGGTGTTGCTTACCAGCCACCTACCTATGGTGCTTTGATGTATTAATTAAGGTGAAGCTACCTGTCATAACAAATAAGCCTGGAAATCACCATGGCTTGACCCAGTAGAGCCTATGTCCTGCCCATGCAAAGTTTTAGAGGGGTTGGGGTGTCGAAGGAGACCGTTCCCCAAACAGTCTTCCGGGGACCCAGGCTCCTCCCACCTTGTGACTCAGTTGTCATCCAGGGCTTCAGAATCCACAGCTGGATTCTCTGCAACCACTCGCAGACAAAGAAGAAAGAGCACAGGAATCACATGTGAGGTTTTATGAGCCAAAGCTGGAAGTGGCCTACTTTACCTCTGCCCACACTTATTGGCTGGAACAGCTAATTGCAAAAGAAAAAAGAAAAAAAAAAAAAACACCCTGGGAAATGTAGTCCAGCTGTGACAACCTCCTAGGGATGTAAAAATGAAATATTTGAACTATGTGAAAGCACCTGGAACATAACAGGTGCCCAGTGTGTCCGATGGGTCATTCATCCATTCATTCTACAAATCTCACTAGAGACTGGAAGGTGAAAATGCTGTGTGCGCGTGGGGCTTATATCCAATGCAGGAGCCACACAAAACATAAGTAAACAAATAAATATGATCAAAACCCATTGTTAAGGAAATAACCAGAAGGATGGTAGGGGAGACACCCCCTTTGCATAAGGTGAACAGGGCAGGTAGGATATTTCATCTGAGAGCTAAAGAATGAGAGGGAGCTGGGCAGAGTTGGGGGTAGGAGTATCACAGGCCTGAGGAACAGACGTGCAAAGGCCCAGGGGCAGATGAGAGTTCGGGGAGTGTGGAGAACGATCAGGCCAACATGACTCCACAGAGCAAATGGTGGGGAGAGTGGCATGAGGTGGGGAACAGGCTAAGTTACGTAGGCCTGGTGGACAGTGGTGAGGGAATGCATCTTATCCTGGATGAGATCAGGATACCTCCAGAAGCTTCTAAATGGAGGAAGAGATAACATCTGATTGACATTTTAAATGATGTCTCAGGCAGCTCCAGGGAGTTATCACAGGCAGCTGGGCCAGAGCAGACATGGGTACCAGTGTGGAGGTCACGGTGAAGACGGAGGGGCCGGGGCCTGGACCAAGGCAGGCCTTGGAGACAGGGAAGCAGATGTCTCCTAGGTATACTGAGGAGAATTTGCTGATGGGATAAAGGAAGAAGGGAATGGAAGATGAATCAGAGGTTTCAGGGTGGGAGAAACAGATGGATGATTGGAAGGCTCAGGGGAAGGAAGGTGTGGAGAGAAACTCAAGAACTCTGCCTCGGATGTTTTCAACTGGAGAAGCATGTGAGCTACCCACGTGATGATGTCAAGTGAGGGCTCGGTCCTGAAAGTCTGGGGCTCAAAGGGGGAGACTCTTGGCTGGTGAGAGACTGTCAGAGACATCAGCAGGAAGGTGGCATTGGAAGCCGCGTGTGTGCAGTCCCGGCAGCCAAGAGAAGAGCGTCTCCAGGAGAAGGGAGAGGAGACAACTGGACTCAAAGATGCCAAACAATCAAGGGAAAAGAGACGGCTCTTGAAGGGGTAGAGATAAAAGCAGATGTGAGTGGAGCCGGCTGGTTAGGACGGCGGATGGAACACACGCACTTAACTTCTCTGAAACCCCATTGAAAGGAAGCGAGTGGATGCTTCAAGGGATGCCTTTCAGTCCTGCATTTGCTGCCATAACAAATTACCTCAAAGTTGGTTGCTTAAGGCCAACCAAATGTGCTGTCTCACAGATGGTACGTCAGAAGTCCAACATATGTCTCCCTGGGCTAAAATCAAGGTGTCGACAAGGCTGCCCTAGGAAGCTCTCTCTGGAAGAACTTTCTGGAAGTTCTAGGAGAGAATCCATTTCCTAGTTTTTTTCTGAGGCATCCTTTTCCAGAGGACACCTACACTCCTTGGCTTGTGGCTCCCTCCCTCCCTCCCACCAGCAGGTAGCAAGCTCTGCTTCTTTGACCACATCGCTTTCTCTGATCACAGCTGGGGAAGAAAGGTTTTTCTGCTCCTTATGCTTCATGTGATTAGATTGGGCTCACCTGAATAATCCAGGATCCTCTCCTCACATCAAGGGCACATGGGCAAAGCCCCTTTTTGCCAGGTAAGGTTACATACTTAAAGGTTCTGGGGATTAGGACACAGACATTGGGGGCTGGGGGGGGCATTATTCTACCTACTGCAGTATGAATCAGCAGGAACTAATATATTGGACAGGAGACAACAACAAAAAATTTTGATTCCAGAAGGCAGATATATGCGTACTAAGTGGTTTCACAGCCTGGTGGCAGTGCACCTGAAGCCAGCCCCAAACTGGGAGGGAGAAAAGCAAGGAGCTCCACAGTTAACCCCACAAAACCCCCAAAGGCTGCAGTGTTAGTGGATTAAGTACTCCCTGGAAGTGGGAGTAGCTGCATCCCAAAACAGGAGGATTGGTGTAAGAAGGGCTTTAATCCTCAGCTTTCCTTCTCCCACTCTGCACAGCTGGGCAGCCACCCATCCCCTGCTCTGACAAAGGTTGAAGATTTATCCTCCAAAGAGGAGAAAACACAGGATCTCTGCACAGCACCATAAACAGGCAATGCTACACCCAACTAGAAAGATTAACTGAAGTCTACATCCTGAAAGTGGGAAGCCCTGCCCCCTACCCACCATCACTTGAGCCCTTCTTCCCCCTCTGGGCTTCCAGAATAGTGAGGTCAGGGCAGGGCACTCCAGAGTTTGCTCCGTTCAGCCTCCGGATAGATTGATGATGGGTATTTGGTTAGTGTTGTCGCTTGGTTTCCTATTCGTTCTCATTGTCTTCTCCCTCCATAGCATTTGTTTTCCCCAAACTGCTTTTTTTCCTATTACTTCTGTCCTTTATCTTAAGAGTCTGATGGGCCAGGAAAAGAATACCAACGTAGGTTGGCATAAGGGATTTCCCAATGAAACAGCCCGAAAAGAATCTCTAGTTTGAACCCCTGAGCCAGCCAGCCCCTGCCCCAACACAGGGCTTTCATCAGCTTGCTTTCATAAGTTGTATTTTTGTATTCTTTAATCAAAACGTAGAGTGAAATACAAAGGTCTTAAGTGGCCACTTTAATGAGTTTTAACAAATGTATACACCTATGTAACCCACACCTCAATCAAGATCAAGAACATTGCCGTGTAAGGTAACACATTTGCAAGTTTCTTCATGCCGAGATCCATACCTGCCCCAACACACACACACAAGCAGCCACAATTCTATCAGCTCTTTAAATCTTTTAAGTATGAGCCAGGGACTGCCAACATTGGAGAAAAACCTGTAATATAAGAAGCAGAACAAAAACAAACAGAAAAACAGAATTTGGAGGAAACAGACTACACAAGGGAAAGAAAACCTCAGAACAAAACGATTATGACTATATTCAGAAATTTAGGAAACTACATTGCAACCATGAAACAAACACTAGATGCTATTTTGAAAGAAAAACACTCTGAAAAATGAACAAAACAAAAAAGTTCTTAGAGATTAATATCATCCAGAAATTAAAAATATATTTAAATGCGTTGGAAGAGGGGTCAGCAAACTACCACCTACAGGCCAAATCCATCCTGTCACCTGTTTTTTTAAATAAAGTTTTATTGGAATACAGCCACACCCACTTATTTACTATGTCTTATGTACTATGGCTGCTTTCACATAAGCAGAATTGAGTAGTTGTGATAGAGACCATATGGCCCACAAGCCTCAAATATTTCCCAACTGGGCCCTGAATTTAAAATTTTGCTGGTTGCTGAATGAGAAGAAAAAGAAAAATTTCAAAAAGTAAAACAAAAAGGTAAAGATACATGAGTAGGTTTGGAACCTCCAGTCAATAGATGCTTCGATACAGAGTGAGGAATGCAAGAAATCCCGGGGGCTGATGTTCATAAAAAGAAAGGAAGAGGGGTACCTGAGTGGCTCAGCTGGTTAAGCATCTGCTTTTGGCTCAGGTCATGATCCCAGAGTCCTGGGATCTAGTCCTGCATCAGGCTCCCTGCTTCTCCCTCGCCTTCTGCCTGCCATTCCCCCTGCTTGTGCTCTCCCTCTTTCTCTAATAAACAGATAAAAATCTTTAAAAAAAAAAAAACAAAGAAAAGAAAAGAAATAAGGAAAGATAGGAAGAGGAAGCGGGACTGGGCAGGGAGAGTCTTCAGACTGTGATGTAGAGCCAATCCCCATGAAATGGATACTGGAAGGAAACAGATCTAAGCAAGGAGGGTCTGACCTGGATACATATCAAACAAAATCGTGGCCAACCCAGGAGGGGCTCCTGGAGCAAAGACTTTCCATTCGAGGAGCCACATTGGGCAGAAATGGCCAGGCACTGGTGTCTCTGTTGAGCTCAGTTGCTAGCTGGGGCTGCCCAGAAAGACCTTGGTCTTGGATCAAAGGCTGTGGCAGATCTCAAAGACCCTGTATTTGGAGGTTGTCAGCCACATGCACTCCTCACAGCTGAGTTACAAGTTCTTCAGGAAGGGAGAACCCAGCAGAGCACCTCCAGGGCTCCCACGGTGTGAAAAGTAGAAAAGAAAGAATAAGAAAATGAGCAAGATTCCAGCGCAGGAATCTCACATCTTAACATGAGTTCCAGAAAGAAAAGAGGGGAAATCATCAATGAAATATTTCAAACATTTCTCCAGATGGAAAATCTGCATTTCTAGATCAAAAGTGTCCACTGTGTGTCCAACCAAAGGATAAAAAGAGACCTACAAGGGGATCCCTGGGTGGCGCAGCGGTTTAGCGCCTGCCTTTGGCCCAGGGCGCGATCCTGGAGACCCAGGATCGAATCCCACGTCGGGCTCCCGGTGCATGGAGCCTGCTTCTCCCTCTGCCTGTGTCTCTGCCTCTCTCTTTCTCTCTGTGTGACTATCATAAATAAATAAAAAATTTAAAAAAAAAAAAAAAAAAAAAAAAAAAGAGACCTACAAAAAAAAAAAAAAAAAAGAGAGACCTACATTGAGGCCAGTCACCAGTGAATTTTAGAACACAAGGACAAGAAGAACATTCTACAAGATTCTACAAAGGATCAAGAATTGATATATCATTAAACTTCTCAACAGAAATCCTGAAAACCGGAAGACAATGGAGCTGTTTTCAAAGGTATGAAAGAAAGTGATTGTTAGCCTAGAATTCTATATCTAGCGAAACTATTCATAAAGTGAGAGTAGGAAGAAGGTTGTTTCAGATTTACAAGTACTCAAAAATTTTACCTTCCATGCACCTTTTTTTTTAAATTTTGTATTTAAAATCAATTTAGTTAACATATACTCTAGTATTAGTTTCAAAGGTAGAATTCAGTGATTCATCAGTTGCATACAACACCCAGGGCTCATTCCATCAAGTGCCTTCCTTCGTGCCCATCACTCAATTGCCCCATCTCTTACCCAGTTTGTTTTCTAGAGTTAAGAGTCTCCTATGATTTGCCTCCCTCTCCATTTCCATCTTATTTTATTTTTCCTGCTCTTCCCCTATGTTCATCTTAATTCTTACATTCTACATATGAGTGAAATCATATGGTATTTGTCTTTCTCTGATTGACTTATTTCCCTAAGCACAATACCATCTAGTTCCACCCACATCATTGCAAATGGCAAGATGTCATTCTTTTTGATGGCTGAGTAATATTCTGCTATATAAATATATCACATCTTCTATATCCATTCATCTGTTGATGGACATCTGAGCTCTTTCCATAGTTTGGCTATTGTGGTCCCATACATCTTTATTAAGAAGGATGTGTTTCACTAAAATAAGGGAGTAAATGATGCAAGAGAAGGACCTGGGATCCAGGAAACAAGGGAGCCAACACAAGAGAGAAAGGTAAAGGGCATCTCCCAGGTTATGGTGAAGGGAGATTCCCTGTGGCAGTGTCCCTGGACTGCAGGCGGCATCTCACACTGAAATAAGTCAGAAAGAGAGCGCCTTGCTGGCTCAGTGGGTTAAGCATAAGACTCTTGCTCTCAGGGTCGTGAGTTTGAGTCATATGCTGAGCTGGAGCCTACTTTAAAAAAAATTATGAAGGGACGCCTGGGTGGCTCAGTGGTTGAGCATCTGCCTTTGGCTCAGGGCGTGATCCTGGGGTCCTGGGATCCAGTCCCACATCAGACTTCCTGCATAGAGCCTTCTTCTCCCTCTGCCTGTGTCTCTGCCTCTCTCTCTCTGTGTGTCTCTAATGAATAAATAAATAAAATCTTTAAAAAACATAAACACATAGAAAAAAACCTTTTGTGCAGAAAAGAGAAGGAAACTTAAAATTTAAAACTTCTGCTCATCCAAAAAATAAAAATAAAAAAATAAAACTTATGCTCTCTGAAAGATACTGTTTAGAGGATGAGAAGACAAGCCATAGAATGGGAGAAAAATATTTGCAAAAGACAACTGATCTGATAAGGAACTCTTAAAAAAATTTTTTTACTTATTTATTTGAGAGAAAGAGAAAGACAGAGCATGAGCAGAGGGAAGGAGACACAGAGAGAGGGAGAAGCAGACTCCCAAGTGAGCAAGGAGCCCAATATGGGGCTTGATCCCAGGACCCTGAGATCATGACCTGGGCTGAAGGCAGATGCTTAGCCGACCAAGCCACCTAGGCGCCCGTGATAAAGAACTCTTTATCCAATAAAGGACTATTATCCAAAGTATACAAGGAGTTCATGTATACTCCTTGTATAAAAAAGAAAATGAAAATGAACAGTTCAATTTTAAAATGGGAAAAAGATTTGAACAGATACTTCACTAAAGAGTATATATAGATGGTAAATAAGCATATAAGCGATGCTCAACATCATATGTCATTAGGGGATAACAAATTAAGGCAACATGAGATACCACTACATACTTATTAGAATGGCTAAAATCCAAAACACTGACAACACCAAATGCTGCTGAGGATGCAGACCAAAGGGAACTCCCGTTCATTGCTGATGGGAATGCAAAATGGTACAGCCACTTTGTGGGGTTTTCTCCTTTTTAAAAAATTTTATTTAAATTCAATTAGTTAATATATAACTTATTATTGGTTTCAGAGGTAGAGCTCAGTGATTCATCAGTCTTATATAACATCCAGTGCTCAGCACATCACATGCCCTCCTTAATGCCCATCACCCAGTTACCCCATCCACCACCTCCTCCCCTCCAGCAACCCTCAGTTTGTTTCCTATGATTAAAAGTCTCTTATGGTTTGTCTCCCTGTCTGATTTCATCTTGTTTTATTTTTTCCTCTCTTCCCCTGCGATCCTCTGTTTTGTTTCTTAAATTCCACACAAGTGAGATCATATGATAACTGTCTTTCTCTGATTGGCTTATTTTGCTTAGCATAATATCCTCTAGTTCCATCCACGTCGTTGTAAATGGCAAGATTTCATTTTTTTTAGGTGGCAGTACAGCCACTTTGGAAGACAGACTGACAATTTCTTATAAAGCTAAACATAGCCTCAGTATAGGATCCAGCAATTACATTCCTTGCTGTTTACCCAAATGAGTTGAAAACTTATGTCCATGCAAAAACTTGCACATGAATGTTTATAGCAGGTCTATTTATAATTGCCCAAAATTTGGAAGCAACCAAAATGTCCTTCAACACGTGAATGGATAAACAAACAGTGGTCCATTCATACAATAGAATATTATTCAGCAGTAAGAAGAGATTAACTATTAAGCCATGAAAAGACATGGAGGAACCTTAAATCCACATTGCTGAGAAGCCAGTCTGGAAAGGGCACGTACTACATGATTCCAACTATCTGATATTCTGCAAAAGCCATATCTATAGAGGCGGTGAAAAGATCCGTGGTTGCCAAGGGGCTTGTGGGGAGGGAGAAAGAGGATGAATCGGTGGAGCAAGGGATTTTTACGCCAATGAAATTATTCTGTATAATAGTGCAATGGTGGGTCTGTGACATTATGCATTTGTCAGGACCCATAGAAGGTGCAACAGAGTGAGTCTTCAGGTAAACTATGGACTTTAATTAGTAGTATGTCTATGGGTTCATCTGTTGTGACAAATGTACCGTCCTGATGCAGGACATTAATAATAAGGGAAACTGGGGGCGTGAAGGAAGGGTGTGTGTCCTTTCTGCACAATTCTTTCAACCTAAAATTATTCTAAAAGATAAAGTCTAAAGGTGCATGGCTGTCTCCATGGGTGGAGCATGCAACTCTTGATCTTGATGAGATACCACTACACACTAATTAGAATGGCTAAAATCCAAAACACTGACAACAACAAATGCTGGTGAGGATGCGGACCAATGGGAACTCCCATTCATTGCTGATGGCAATGCAAAATGGTACAGCTACTTTGTGGGGTTTTCTCCTTTTTTAAAAATTTTATTTAAATTCAATTAGTTAATATATAACTTCTTATTGGGTCATGAGTTTGAGCCCCATGTTGGGCATAGAGATTAAAAAAATAAAATCTAGGAGCGCCTGGGTGCTCAGTTGATTAAACATCTGCCTTCAGCTCAGGTCATGATCCTGGGGTCCTGGGATCCACCCCCATATCGGGCTCTCTGCTCAGTGGGGAGTCTGCTTCTCCCTCTCCATCTGCCTCTCCCCCAGCCCAGCTCATGCTCTCTCTTGCTCTCTCTCTCTCTCTTGCTCTCTCTCTCTAACAAATACACTTAAAAATATTTAAAAGATAAAAGTAAAATCCATAAGGTTTCCTTGATATGTAGGCACCAGCAATAATCTGACGCTGATGTATTAGGAGGGCGGGAATAGGAAGTGTGTGGGGGACAGACGTAAGGGAGCTAAATCCTCATCTTCCAAAGTGGGAAATTGACAGGGAAAACCTAAAACTGGAAAGAAGCAATGTGAAGGTGCTAGGTAGGAAACGCTGAAATAAAAATCCCTGCAAGAGTCGAAGTGATTGTCCTTACGCAGCAGTACATGGCAGTGGGGGCTGCTCATGTTTCTTGACTCTAAGCTATGGGCACGTTTAACTGGAATAAAAACCAAAGCTATATGTACAAAAGGAAAGTGGAAAGAACAGTAAGAACAAAGGAGAGACCTGGAGGTGGCAGGGCAGCGACAAGAAGCCAGCTCTGCCAGGAGCTTTTCGCCCCAGGCGCGGGGTAAAGGAGGTGATGCCCGAGCCTGCAGGTGTCTGGGAGCGATCCTGGAACAAGGGCAAGGTTGGTGGAATAGGGAGCGAGGGGAGTCCTGGAGAAACAGGGTCCTAAGGGAGGCTGGGCCTCACAAGGAGGAGGGCTTCCCCCGACCAAAGCAGATGGGAGGAAGTGAGAAGTGAGCAGCTGGGTGGGTTTGTGCTTTCACGGCGGGAGGCAATCCGATCCATCTGTTTTCTCAGTGAAGTGGGAGCCGCGGTTGGAGGAAAAGGAGAAGGTGGGAAGGAGTCATCCAGGACCTTGCTGCTCCGAGTGGGGTGTACAGACCAGCGGCACTGGCACCACCTGGGGGCGGGTTAGACGTGATCCCCAGGGGGTCCACAGACAAATGAAACTTTGCCATCTCGGAGAAAGGGGGGGAAGGAGCTGGCAGGCATAGCGGGGGTCGTGGGGCAGCAGCACGTGCCTGTTCAGGACTGTGAACCGGGAGAGAGGCTGGCAGCCAGGTGTGGGGCGCTCACGCAGAGTTGGCTTGCTCAGTGCAGGCAGGATCAGGGACAGCAGAGGTGGGCACGGGAGTGGGGGTTCCGGACAGCAGCTCCGGTGACGTTGTGCGGAGCCCACACAGGACGAGAGGGATGCTGGTGGCTGAACGGGCTGATGGGCAGTGGACCGGTGGCCTCGGTGAGGTCAAGGAGCTGTTGCATGTGGGTACCAGAGTAAGTGATGAAGAGGATGGGAGAGGGAGACACTGGGATCTCAGGGGGTGAGGTGTGGGGTCATTATGAGATCTGGGGTGTAAGCTTGAGCCAGATGGTAAGCAGGTGTGTGTGCAAGCGTGTCGGTGCATGTGTGTGAGAGACCAGCCAGCCAGTCCCGCCGTCCGCCCTGCACTGTGTGGGACCAGCCACTAGAGGGAGCGCTGCGCCCACACATGCAGGGACTGGTCCAGCAGGCAGCCAGTCGTGAGCCTCGGGCATCTTCATCTGACACCTTCTATGTTCACCTTTCAGATTTTGTAGCCACACACCCCTGGGCTTAACTGCAGTTCTCACTACTTCCAAGGCCTGTGACCTTGGCCAGGTTACCCAACAGCTCTGTGACCCAATTTCGCCTTCGGTAAAATGGGCACACCCATGGTTCCAACCTTCTGAGATTGTTGGCAGCCCGAATGAGGTCATGCCTGGGACGCACGGTGCCACACTGGGGGGTGCCGACCCGATGTGATGGTGGAAGAGCTTTTTCTGTTGCCTCTGTCTCTCTCTGCTTCTCAAAAGCAGCCCCCCTGGCCCAGCCCAGATCCAGGAAAGTGGAGATGGGCTTTCTGGGTGTAGAGGGTGGTCTCTAGGGCAGGGACAAGGAGAAGCCCAGCCGTCTTCCCTTCCTGTTCAGTCGTGCTGGTCCCCTTGTCTTGGAGCAAATCTCACCTTATGGCTTATTCCTGGTCATGGTCTCACCCTACTGGCCACTGTACCTTCTTCCCTCCTCTGGGATGCCCAAGAGACCACACCTACACTTGCCTGGCACCACATCATCCCTGATGCAGTGCCACTGCCTGGTATCCAAGAGGCTCGGAGAGGGTGTTCCTTCCCAGTCATTCCCCTATCTGCCCCCGACCCTGGCTCCTTCCCACACCAGTCAAGAGCTGGCTTATCATGTCGCACCCCAGGGAGATCTATGTTTCCCAGTCTGCAAACACCCCAGGTGCAGAGGTTTCCATGGGAAGGAGGCCCACAGAAGCAGCCCCTCTGTCCTTTCTTCGGGCTCACAAAGAGGTATAGCCTGCCCTGACATTAAACACTAATTTGCCAATATTGTTAAAAGCAGGGCATTACTTCCTAAGATCTAGATTTCCAACTTCCCTTGAACAACTGGAGGCTCTGAGAGCCTGAGTTTACATTCCCATGTGACAACAGTAGGTCGCAGGGGAGAGGAGGCCACCCTCGCAGTGAGCCAGGGCTCTCCGGTTTACCACTCTGTGGCCCCCAACCAGTCCCTCCCTGGGCCTGCTGTGAACATTTCAGTCTGTGGCCCTGGGCCTGAGAGTTCCTGGAAGCTTTTCACGACGCGTATGCTGGCCTGAGGATGGGAGTGCTCCCCAAATGACAGCAGACCCTCAAGGGCAAGGAATCCTGGGGACCAGAGAGCTGCTTGGTGTCCTCACCGGTTCGTGGTCGAGATGCCCAGGGTAAACTACACACACACACACACACGCACGCATGCACGCACACACCCATCACCCCCATAGTCCAATCTGCCAGCAGATCCACCTTTCCTCCACTGCCCTGGTCCAACTGTCCAAGTTATTGTCCTCTCTCACCCAGCTGGGTGCAGAAACCTCCTCATTTCTCCTCCCCCTACCCCAAGAGGCTGTCTGCCCCACAGCAGCCAGTGGGACCCTGTTAAAGCCTAAGACATAGCTTATTCCTCCTCTGCTCAAAACCCCCCAGTGACTCCCACCTCACTCAGAATCAAAGCCAAAGGCTTATGGTGGCCCTGAGTGAACTGTCCCTGTTACCTCTCCTCCCCTCCTGTGCTTTACCAGCCTCCTCATTGTTCCTGACATCCCAAGCACACTCTGGCCCCAGGGCCTTTGCACTGGCTGTTGCCCCTGGCCGGCCTCCTGGACTCTGCCCCCCCCCCATAACTGCACGGCTCCCTCCCTCAACTTCATCAAGCTTCTGCTCAAATGTAACCTTCTCTATGAGGATTTCCCTGTTCTTCCCGTCCCTCTTGGCTTTGATTCTTCCCTCACATGAATCCCTTGAAGGACAATTATTTACTTAGGCACCCTGTTTGTTGTCTTGCCCCCCTCTTTGCTCCCCACTGGAACGGATGAGGGCAGAGACTTTTTTCTTATTTGTTCATTGCATAGAGGAAGCACTCAATAAATATATGGTGATTAAGTGAGCGAATGAACAAATGGGAAAAATGAGGACAACAAGTGCACGGAGGGGCTGTGCGGACTATCAGATTGTGTGTCACTCAGGGCATGACCTGTGTCATCACTTAGAGCCCCGAACTTCGATTTGCTGCTCTGTAACTAGCATCTTGCAATTCTTAATAACTTCATCTTAGAATTTGTAAGTAAAGGCTGCTGGGACCATAGAGCGTGTGCCATGCACCATCCCGCCCTCCCACATCCACTGCGTGAGCTCCCAGCTACCCACTCTGTGCCCCACGCAGTCACCACTGCTGTCCTTGGTGTCCCAGAGGCCTGGGTGCAGGCAGGTCCCACACTGAGTGTGTAGTGCAGTGGCCCCGGGCACCTGTGAGGGGCTGCACTGGCGTATCGCGTGTCCCCGTGCCCAGTGGAGCATGACACTGAACAGTAACTAAACAAAAACCCTCAGGACGGGCTGAGAGAGAGAGAGCTGGGTAGAAGGGAAAAGCTTTTGTTCTGCTTTTTTTTTTTAAGATTTTATTTATTCATAAGAGACACAGAGAGAAAGAGAGGCAGAGACACAGGCAGGGAGAGAAGCAGGCTACATGCAGGAAGCCCCATGCGGGACTCGATCCCAGGACCCCAGGATCATGCCCTGGGCCAAAGGCAGGCACTAAACCGCTGAGCCACCCAGGGATCCCCTTGTTCTGCTCTTAGCAAGAGGCCCACATTCTGTGGCTGGCCCTGGTATCACATACTCACACGTCACCAGTGCTAAGGGCTCTACCCTCGGGAACCATGGTGGTGGCAGTGGAGGTGGTTATTGAGGATTCCACAAGCAGAACAGGGCTCAAGCAAGAGAGGGCCCCTAGGCTCTGGGAACATCTGGCTTCAGGCCTGGAAGAGAACATTCCCTTGACGTCCCCCAAGACCCTGCCTCCTGGATATGTGCTGTGAGCAGGAGGCTGAGGATGAGCCAGGGCAAGCTCCTTCCTCCCTGGCCTCAGTTGCCCCATCTGTGAGCTGGGACAAGAGCCCCACACATCTCCTTGCTGGCAGTGACAGCTGGAATGCTTTGCAAACTTAAACACGGTGGGAGATGTGCATGGCACACAGGGATTGCCATGGTTGTTCTGAAAGGTTCCTGGGCCAGGGCTCAATTTCTGTCCACATCCCCCAAAGGAACCTAACTTTAACCCCAAAGGGATAAGTGACAGGGGACCAGCCCTCAATAATGACTTCAGACCCAGATGTCAATAGTATGGGCCTTGGAGAGGGCGTCAGATCTTGATGGTTAAGTTCTAACCAATCCCTGGCATGGCTGCACACCCAATAGCCACTCAGGTCTTGGTAGTGGCCTCAGACCCCCAGAGTCCCGCAGACAGACCCTAGTGACACCTGGGAGGCACCAGGCATCTCAGCTCCCCTCCCTCCATCCCGCCTAAGCCCCTATCCCTCCCCAGCCATTAGAATTTGAGCCATTCTCCAAGATCCACTTAATTAGCCAAGCTCATTAACTCCCACAGGCTTCTCCTCCCCACCTAATTAACTGACTTAATTAGGGCTGGCAGTCCCGGCTCCGCCCAGCCCCCTCCTGCTCCACCCAGCCCACCTCTTCCAGGCCTGGGCTCAGCCAAGCCACCAGCAGGCTGGAAACAGATGGGGGCGGGGGGGGGGGTGGCCTGGCCCTTCCAGCACCCAGACCTCTGCCCTGTGTCCCTTCCCTTCCCCTCAAGCCCCCCACCCCCCCACAGCAGCCCAACCCCACCATTGCCCCTGGACACCAGAATGGCCCCTCCTGGGCAGGGCAGCAGCTCATAGGCAGGAATAGATAGAAATCAGGAAACTGTGATGGGGAGGGGAAGTGGGAGAGAGCTGGGAATGAGGTAAAACGGAATTGGGGGAGAGGAGGAGGTGAGGACGGCTTGGCTGAGATGGATGGGCTAGGCGGTGCGGTGGTTGGGGGCCCAGACTCTGGAGTCTGCTTGGGTTCGAGTCCCTGCTAGGGTGTGAACTTCAGCAAACTCGTCGCCTTCCTGTGTCTCAGACATGATGACAACAGACTCACTGTAGGGTTGTTGTGAGGTCTGAATGAGTTAATATGCGTACGATGCTGAGGACTTGACCAGGCACAAATCTGTGCTTGTGAAATAAGCAGGCAGGGATGAACAGAGGTTTCCTGAGAGTTAGAGGCTGGAGGAAGGGATGGGATGGCCAGAGGGTCTTGTCCCCGGGGGTCAAGGAGACCCCCTCCCCAGGCAGGCTCTGGAGTGCCAGCAACAGATGGAAGCTGCCTACTGGGCAGAGCCCTTGGCCGGGGAGACGTTAAAGGGAGAAGAACACAGTGTCCATTCCTACTCCAGGGATGGAAGAGGCAGGCTTTGTTGTTCAGGACCTCTATAGCTCGTGCCTCGGTTTCCCCATCTGGGGGAAGGCCTAGTCTTGTGGAAGTACCTGGCATGTACCCTAGATACCTAATGAACGTCCAGAGACTCATCCCTGAGAAGAGAGGTGACACGAAAACCATTTGGGGGGCAGGTGCTCAGCTGCCCTTCACCTCTGCTGGGACCAAAGCAAGGAGAGTACACTGTGCTGGCAGCAGGCAGGATGCAGGTCAGACACGAAGCAGAGCTCCCTAGAGTTGAGGGGTACGGGCTCCGGAAGGTGGGAAAAGGAAGTGTGTCTGAGCTGCTGAGCAGGCCCTAGGGGAGACACGGAGGTTGATACCCGTGAGTGAGCACGAAGCGAGGAGCAGGGGCCTGAACACTGAGATGGCCCTTTACCTACGTAAAGGCCCCTGCTCACCCCTTGCCATCCCAGTGCAGCCGTCACTTCCTCCAGAAAGCCCTGACTTTTGTCTCTCCTTTGTAGTCTGATCTTGGGCAGAATTTGACATTTATTGGTATGATTAATACAGTGTCTCCCCCACTAGGCTGGAAGCTCCTGAAGACAAGGACAGTCTGTGTAGCTCATCTATTTACCCTAATGCCCCTTTATGGTAGGTGCTCATTATCAAGTGTGAATGAACGAATGCATGCATGAATGAATGAATGAATGAATGAACGAATTAATGCATACATGCCCTGGCCTAGAACCCAGAGGTTCCTGAAGCTTAAAGGGAAAGGGTCCCCATGTGGCAGCCCAGGAACTCACCTTCGTGCTCTGCCATGAACACCCCGAGCTCCTCAAGTGGCCCCAAGAACAAGTGCCCTTGGGGAGCAGAGGCTGAACTCTAGGCATCTGAAACCCCTGCTCCTGGGCAGGCTGAGCGCCCTCTGAGAATTCCCTTTCACAACCTGGC
This sequence comes from Canis lupus baileyi, assembly GCF_048164855.1. Classification (NCBI taxonomy): domain Eukaryota; kingdom Metazoa; phylum Chordata; class Mammalia; order Carnivora; family Canidae; genus Canis; species Canis lupus. The sequence goes on from NC_132845.1 coordinate 59,121,633, forward strand.
ATGCTGAGGAAATAGTGAGTATGGGGATAGATGGCAGGATCTTTCATTTACCCCTGCATTTTTAAACACTGCAGAAATCCACATTTATACATAGTATAAAGAACTCGGAGTTGTGAGTGGCAGAGACCCAAATCCAACGGACTTAAGCACAAAAGGAACTTTAGGGCGGTACATACCCAAAAAGTCCAGAGTCTTCAGGTATGGCTGGATCCAGGGGCTTAAATAATGGCATGAGGACTTTGGTTCTTCATCTCTTGGCTCTGCTGTCTACTGTTCTGGCTTCACCCCCCGGGAGGGCCTCTCTGGTAATATGAACTCCAGACTTACATCTTTCACTTCAGTGGGAAGAGAGTTCTATCCTATTGGCCTGGCTTGGGGTACAGACCTATCTCCCAAACATCAGGGTGGCCAGGGGGCTGACGTACATTAATTGGTGGGCACTGGGTCCCAAGTCCACTCCTACAGCCAAACGGATGAACCCCTCCTCCCCCCAACAAGGGGGGAAAGATATGTCAAGGAATAGGGGTCCCCAAGGGAAAACTGGGGTTCTGTTGCTAAGAGATGGGGGAGAGCTGATGCTGGAAAGAGAGTTCTACTCTACTTGGACTACGTGAGTGTCATGCCAGCCCCAGGGCACCGCAGTAAGTGCTAGCCATGGTGGCACACACTGTTGCTTCCTCACCCAGTCTTCCTGGGCCCCTCCTCCACTTCTACTTGCCAGCATCCTCATCACCTTTCCTATGGGCCTTATCTGATCCCGCGTGCTCTGCCCACATCCACAGCACTGCCTGCCTCCGCGGGAGCTCTCACTGGTGACTGACAGGAGCTGGGGTATAATACGTGCTCTGTGCATGTAGACACACATTCTACACTTGTCTCTGAGAGCTCCCCAGTGGGATTCCCTTCCTATTGCCCACAGCGATAATTTGCTTGGCATTGCCTTCCTGGCTCACTTCTCCCCTCCCCTACCTGAGATCACCTACCAAATAAACCACTTCCTTTCCAATTCCTGTCTCAGGGTCTGTTTCTGGGAAACCCAAACTAGGACATCATTAAATCTAGACCCCTGGGGATGTGTACTAGACAGCACTTGTCTCCTTCCAAATGCCTGTGTTCCTGGGGATGGCGTTGGCGATCCATCCCCAAAGAAGGAACTGGGAGTGAACAAGCTCTGAGCAGCCCTGGCTCTGCTGTGAGGATTCCAGAGGACGCTTCTTCCTCCCCTGCAATAAGCGTGGGGGTGGGGAGGTGAGCACCTACCAGATCCTGGCTCCACAACTTCCCAGAGAAACAGCCACATCCCACCCTGAGGCCTAAGGTGTCAGGAGCCAGGGAGCCAAACTACTTTTCAGTCCTGTGTTTCTCAGAGTACAAGTTGAGATCATTTTAGAGAATTCCTGGATTTTCCTTTAGGAAGCACAGAATCACATACTGCGAAACCTATTCCTTTTCTTCTCCCCTTTCCCCCCACCGGATCTCATTTAAAAAGACTTCCACCAAGTAATTTTTAATTATTTTGAAAATTGTAAAAGAAAATAGAGAAAAGTATAAGCCTGTGCATATCCACAACTAGAATCAATGTTAACATTTTGTCATATTTGTGTCAGATGTTCTTTTAAAGATTTATTTATTCATTTGAGAGAGAGAAAGCAGAGCATGCATGCAAGTGGGGGGAGGGGCAAAGGGAGAAAAAACCTTCAAGCTGACTCCCCGCTGAGCAAGGAGCCCAGGGCCCCCACAACCCATGAGTTCTTGACCTGAGCCCAAACCAAGAGTTGGATGCTCAACTCACTGAGCCACCCAGGGGCGCCCCAACCCCCCCCCGCCGCCGGTGTCAGATATTTTTAAGAAAAAAAGAAAAAACATGACACAGAAAGATGAGTTCCCATTATCCACCCCGACCCCAGGCCCATTTCCTGGATTCCATCTCCAGGAGCAACCACTCTCATGATTTTAGAGATATTCTTCTCATATCCGTTGGCAAGCTTTCAGCTACAAGGAGCAGAATTCCCTTCAAAGCCACTCCAAGTACAACTCAGCAGCTTGGCAATGTCATAAAGAAGCAGGTTCTTTCCTCTCTGCAGTGCCATTATACTGTACTTCCCATCATCAGTGGCATCCTGCTGGCCGCGGTCACAGAGTTGTATTTTGACGCGGGAGGTGGGGAGCTCATCAGGACTCTTGCTGGAACACTATGTTTCTCACTTCAGAATATATTCTCCAAAAAGGTAATGAGAGATTTAAAGATCCATCACCTCCAGCTGTTGTACATCCTGGGCTGCTCTGCTGTCTTCCTTCTGATCCATCTTGGGTTCTTTTTTTTTTTTTTTTTTTTTTTTTTTTTTTTTTTTTTTTAAAGATTTTATTTATTTATTCATGATAGACACACAGAGAGAGAGGCAGAGACACAGGCAGAGAGAGAAGCAGGCTCCATGCACCGGGAACCTGACGTGGGATTCGATCCCGGGTCTCCAGGATCGCGCCCTGGGTCAAAGGCAGGCGCTAAACCACTGCGCCACCCAGGGATCCCTCCATCTTGGGTTCTGGTGCAACTGTTGGTTTTCGTTATTGGCAATAGCTTGACCCGTGTCTCCTGGTGGCGCTGGATACTCCTGTTCTTGACTGTGAACAGCTTCCAAACCTTTGCTCAACATGTCATTATGATCTTCAGTTTCCTAAACGTGATCTGCTCTCTGAATGAACCAGTCACCAGTGCCACCAGGATCTCTGACCACACTGGTGAGTTGGTCACCAGTGTCAGTGTCCTGGGCGTAATGGTGGCTGTCAGAAGGTTCTTCCTGCACTATTGTAATGCAGACCAACAAGCCAGGAATGCCTTCTCTTTGTCGTGACTGGGGTCATGAGCAACAAGGAGCATCGTACAACATAGACCAGACTGGGGAAATCCCCAGACACCATCATGACCTCCAGCATGGGGACTACCAATATGGCCAAGACATCACTTTCCATACAGCTAGGAGAGTCACCCAAACTCAAATAGTTTGAAACATGATGTATACATTCTAGGGGACAAGAACTCTGTTTTGATTCCTTCCCCAACCCCAACAGTAGCAAAAACTTCTGATACGTCAGTGAACATAAGATGCAGCCAAAGGGACACCTGGGTGGCTCAGTGATTGTGTGTCTGCCTTTGCCTCAGGTTGTGATCTAGGAACCTGGGATCGAGTCCCACATCAGGCTCCCTGTGGGGATCCTGCCTCTCCCTCTGCCTATGTCTCTGCCTCTCTCTCTCCCTGTCTCTCATGAATAAATAAATAAAATCTTAAAAAAAAAAAAAAAAGATGCAGCTAAAAGGAAGTCTGGGACAGATTCCTGGCCCCACGGTCCATGAGCCAGGAGCAGCAAACTGACTGCCCAGGAGTGTGAGGACACACCAGCATTGAAGAGGGTATGGGCCCCAGGCAGAGGAAACCTAACTGATTATCTGTTTTCTGATGTTTTTTCTGTGTTGTTATGGAGATCATAGCGACGTTTTATCTTTGTGTTCTGCTATCCAGATCATACCCACCAAGACCCTCTCTGGAAGGGCAGCATTGCTGTGGGTGCAAAACTTTGAGCTGGCAAGAGTGGATTATCCCCAGGTGTCAAGGGAAAAGGACTGCAGCATTATGAATAGCTGTTTTAGTTCCTGTGTTCAGATGTGTTGTGTTGGTTCATTTCTCCAAGAAGTGGGCCAAGATGGGGTCAGATGTGTAAGCAGCTATCTTATTGGGAGAAAACGCTTGGGTAGCAAAATCAGAAGGGAGCCAAAGGAGGCTGGGTGAACGATGAGGCTCAATAAATCTAAAGCATGGAAGAGGGAAAGAAGGAAGGAAGGTGAGATAAGAATGTTAAGAGAGTTTGATGGAGCCAATGGGAAGGCCTTGATCCCCAGCTGCCCATTGGGGATGCTCTGTGTCTCTAGGGATCTGGGCACTTCTGTGTCTTCGAGGCACTCAGTCATTGATGGGGATCAGCTAGAAGGGAGCAAAGTGGAGACTTCTTTGTGAACTCTGGAGAGCCTCCACCGCTGTTGCTCTGGGCAGTCACCATCCCGTCCCACCAACCCCTGTGGTCTGGATGGTCCATTTTCATGGCTGCCACATCCCACTCCTCTGGCCACACAGCTCCTCCATGGGTGCCTCCAGTCTCTCTCTCTTTAAAGATTTTATTTATTTATTCATGAGAGACACAGAGAGAGAGGCAGAGACATAGGCAGAGGGAGAAGCAGGCTCTTCGCAGAGAGCTCAATGCTGGATTTGATCCCAGGACCCCAGGATCATGCTCTGAGACAAAGGCAGACACTCAACCACTGAGCCACCCAGGTGCCTCTCAACTTGACAGGTCCTGAAGGATCACTCGGTGGTGTGATCCAAGGTTTCCCTCCTGAGGGGTCTAAAACTCTTGGTTATCATAACCAATGGATCACTCTAATGGATCACTGGGTTCCACATGTATTTGTCCCTGCTCTCCTTTTGTAAGAGCAGCCCTGCCTTCTTCTAGTAACTGATCAGGGTACTTCTGTAGTAACTTCTAGAAACTAATTAGCTTCGATGATTGCTGCCAGAGAAGTGACTCTTCTTGCCTGCTGGTTATGAACACATGGAGCCCAAAATGCCCTGGCAGCAGCTGCAGCTTAAATGTTGACGGGACCCTTGATGGGACCCCTTATAAGAGTGTGCCCCCTTTGAGGACCAGGACTTCTCACTCTGCAGAGCCTAGGGTGGGGGGAAGGGGACTTGAATACCCACCATGCTTTTTGGCCAACGTTTTCTAACTGCATTGTGGATAATCAAATTCCTAAGCAAGGAATCTGGGAAGGATTCCATCCAAAGTGGCCTTGATAACCTTTGATGACCACGGTTGGGAGCATTTCAAGGCCAGATTCTGTTCCTGCCCTTCTCCAGGCCTCCGTTTTTTTTGTTTTGTTTTGTTTTGTTTTTTGTTTTTGTATTTGTTTTTTTGTTTTGTTTTTTCATAACGAGAGGAAAATGCACTCTAAATTCTAATGTTCTGGGACTTGGTTACTAGACACAGGAAGATATTTTCTTCCCTCTTCCTCCCTCTCTGATCTCCCACTTCACTTCTTTCTGCCCCACAACTCAAACCCCTCCATTTGTTTGGGGCAAGCAGGCCTTACTTGGAGAGGAGTAGAACAAAGGCTGAAATTTGAAACTCTGGAACATTGGCAGGACAGGAAGGGTGAGAGAGGAAAGGCAGACAAAGATATCTGGGGGTGGGGAGATAACTTGTTTAGAGAACAAAGAAGAGAGGAAAGATGTTCTAGACAAAGGAAACCAAGTGTATGAAGGCACAGAGGTAGGAGAAAGCACATATTAAGAACACGGGCTGAGGTCAAGGCTTAATGAAGAAGAAGGGACCTCATTAGCGGAAGGGGTAGAAACCCCAAAGGTTACAGGCTTTGAACACCAGAACAAGGAGGTTAGATTTTCCGCCCTGGAGGTAACAGGGCATCCTTGGCAATGTTACTCAGAGGAGCAACCAAATCTACTTTGTGTTTTACAGAGCTGATTGATGATCGCATAGTACTTGGATTCTAGAACAAAAGTGGCTGGATAGAAGCGGGAGGGAGAAAAGGGGAACTGAGGCAGTATTCTCTGTAGCAGAGGTTGCAAAATGATGGCCCACGGGTTAGATTTGGCTCCAAAGTATGTTTTATTTGTCCCATTCTCTATTTCTAAACTTGGGGATTTGTTTCAAATACTGAAAAGTTGGAAGACTCTGTGTTAGGATATGGATTTCCTGCTTCTCTTGAAAGATCATCTGTCCCTACAGGCCCATGATGCTCCACTTTGCCTCATCTCCACCACTTACTTGCAGTCACCTGATGCCTGACCCCAGTCACTAATTTATGTGATCTATAGCTACTTGAGTCTGCCATCCCTGGTTCTAAACGATCTAGACACAGTCAGGGTGGTTGGGAAGAGTATGCTGGGTGGAGAAAACAGCCTGAACAAAGAGAAGAAATAGGGAAGGTGCCGGGTGTGTTTGTGTGTGTGTGTGGGGGGGGGGGGGGGGGGCTTTCTCATTAATGAAACAAGTGTGGCTGGGGCAGCCTGGATGTGTCTGAGAAAGAGGCAGAATAGAGCCTGGGAGGACGAGTGGTCCCTATCTAATTCCCCCGCCCTCGTCATCTACCCTGCTTCCTTTCGGGCTGCCAATCTCCAGTGTCAGACGATGATGCTCCTTCATCCACCGGGTAGTGTCTTTGCACACACTGCTCCTCTGTTTGGAATCCCCTTTCCTCCCTTCTCTCCAGTGAGCACTGTGCATATCAGCTGTATCCCACCACTAGCCACTGCTCACAGCGGGGGTCACAAGCTGGACCTGGGCTGGACACGGCCCCCAAGCCCCCCAGCTCGCGACCTCTTCCCCTATGCTTCCCTGAGTAGACCGGTAATTGCCTCAAGTCTAGCTCAAAATAGGATGGAGGGATGGATGCATGGATGGGTGCATGGATGGGTGCATGGATGGATGCACGGCGGCGGCCGGATAGGACCGACTGATGGGATGAATGGAGACAGATGCACACGCGATTGCAGAGCTTGACTGTTTCCCTCCTTGAAACAGACACAAGCTCCGCCCCACAAGAACAGACTGGGACAGTCTGGGGCAGTCTGGTCCCGCGGGGACCAGGTGACCCTCTCAGACTCCCCCGAGTCCTCTCTAACCTCGTTCTCGCCCCCTCGTGGGTTCTGACCTAGAAAAGACGGGGGACGGGAAGACGGAGCGGGAGCCTCGGGCGCTAGGACCCGGCGCGGCCGGAAGGCGGGGTGGGGGCGCCGCCCGCTCGGCGCGGGGAGAATCTGCGCCCCGCGGCGGGGGGGGGGGGGCGCGGCGGGGGGGCGAGCGCGCGCCGCGGGGAGTGCGCGTGCGCGGGAGCGCGCGCCACGCGGGGCGGACAAAGGGGCGGGCGGCGGCGCGCGGGGCGGAGGGCGGAGCCGCGGGCCGGGCGGGCAGGTGCGCGCGGGCCGGAGGGCGGAGCCGCGATGCAGCGATGGAGCGCTGCCCGGGCGGGCGCCGGGGCCGGGGCCCGAGCACCCGGCGGATCGCTAGCCGGAGCCGGAGCCGCAGCCAGAGCCCGGATCAGGCCGGGGGCCGGGCCCGCAGAGCCGGGGTGCTCGTAGCGGCGGCGACGGAGCCCCCCAGCGGCTGAGGGGCTTCCTCCCGGTTCCTGCCGGTGGCCGGGGCTCGGCAAGCCCCCGCAGCCGGGCAGCGCGGGGTCCCCCCCGACCACGTCCAGGACCCGGAGACCCCCCCGCAGGAAAGCGGGAGACCCCTCCAGATCCAACAGAGAGCGACCCCCCGCTGGGGAAAGCGGAGACTCCTCCGTATTCAGAAGACAGTGACCTCCCTACGGTACGGCCAAGACGCCCCCTCTTCAGTCCGGGCCCCCCAAGACCCAGAACGCAGTGACCCCCCGTCCGGGGTTGCCGGGACCCCCTGCCAAGAGCCTGGTCATCACAACTGCACACCTCAAGACACGAGGACCCAGCTCAGAACGCCCCTAGCTCAGCGGGTTCCTGGACCCCCCCAATTCCGGTACACAGGAACCCCGAATCTAGGGAACCGAGGACAGCGGGAGCTGCCCCTCACCAGCAGGAGGCCTCGGGGCCCCCCCAGAGCTCCAGGACCCGGGCGGCCGAGCCCTCGCGGCGCCCTCCGCATCCCAGCCCATGGTTGTGGCGCCCTGAGCCCCCCCGGGCCGGGCCGAAGGAAACCGAGACGGCGCCCAGGCCCCCCGCCGCGGCGTCCCCGCGGCCCCAGCCCAGGGAAGCCGGGCCCAGGTGAGTGGCCACCGACGCCCCTAACCCTGCAGGTGGGGAAGGAGGTATCGGGCGCACACTGCCCCCTCCCCAGCGTCGCCATGGAGCGGAGGCTGAAGGACGTCTCTTTGTGTCTCGCTCGGAGGAGCCGCCCCCTCCTCCTCTCCCTTCCCCCACCTCACACCCTAGCCCTGGGGTTTGGGCGCTGCTCCCCGGCCCCACGGGGGGTGGGGGGGCGTAGTGGCAGAGCCACCTTGTGCTCGGAGAGGGGGGCAAGAGGGTGGAGAGCCCCCCCCACCTCTGTAAACTGTGAGCCGGGAGCTGTTGGACTCTGGGCCGTTGGAGTATCTGTACCCCATCCCCCCGGCCGGGCTGAGTTCTCAAGTGAAGTCCCCCCTGGGAAGGGGAGATTGGGGATGAGCCCAGGTGAGGGAGCCTGTGGCTTGGGGCCCTAGGGTGATGGCTGGGGTTTCGGGTGTGTGTCTTTGTCTGTGAAACGGTAGGGAAGGGGTGTGTTTGAGAGAATGGGTGGGAATCATCCCATCTTTTCTCTGCGATCCCATTGCCCCCCACCCAGGCCACAGGGAGGGTCTTCCCCCAAGTCATACTTTGTATGTTTTGCAGGCGGGGACGGCTCTCTCCAAAGTGAGGCAGTGATTTCTGAGGAGGAGAGGTAGTCTGGGCAAAGAAGCCATTTCAGGTCAGGGCACCTTTCTGTCCGCATGTGCCCTAGGGCTAGCAAACCCAAGACCTTCCCTTCTCCTCCTGGCCTCCAAAATATCCAGGGCCAAACCTCAGGTTGGATCAGTGTGTCCTGGACAACCAAGCAAGCATTCTAGGTCCTTGCTTTAGCTTTGCAGGCTATACAAAGCAGCAGCCCAGCCCAGCCCTCAGTGAAGTCCCAAACCCCAGACCCTGCAGCTCATGGGAAAATGAGAGGGCCCGGGGATGTTGTACCCTGAAATTCTGGATCAGAGATCCCAAGAAGGGACTGGACGTGGCTGAGGGAACACACTCTGGGCTCCTGGGGTTCCCCCAGTCTCTCCTCTCTGAGCCCTCTGCAGGCAAGCAGTGACGCTGAGGAAGGCAGGACTTGGTACAGGTAGCTCCACTGGGAGTTCCTTTGTTCATTTATTTATTCAACAAACCTTTAGTTAGTGTCTGTGATGTGCCTGGCACTGGAGTCCAGGGCTTTTTCCCCCACATCATCCCAATCCGCTTTTCTTGATCTGTTGGTCAGAAGACCCCGGTCTGTTCTGTTTGCCCAGGCCACTCTGGGTTGGGCCAGTGAAGGTAGGCCCAGTCAGGTCCCGCTGACCAGCTCTGACCCCACATCTGAAGCACCTGATCCTCATCCTGCTGCAGACTGGGGACCCCTGGGCCGGGGCTGATCCCTTTACTCCACTATTCCCAATACCAGGTGCCCCCACCCCACCTGCTGCTGGAATTGACCCAAGGGAGGGGATGTGACTAGCAGGAGAAGAGGTTGGGAGTGCTTCAGGCCAGACCTTTGGCAACCCTTCCTGCAAATTCAAGGACAGTTTGAGGCAGCCACCCTCAGCCCAGGCAGTGAAGGAGCCAGCTGCTCTGAAGACTGGGTGACCTTGGGCAAGTGCGTGGCATCCCCCAGAGATAATGACAGAGAGTGAGCCACTCACTCTGCAGTATATAGATCACAGTTGGGGCACGAAGAGCACCCAGGTGTGTCCTCTCCCTCTTCCTCTCCGAAGGAGTTCATTTTCAGGGGGTTCCCAGGAGCCCAGAGCCTTACCATATGACCCACAGGCAAGGGAGTGGAGCGAGAGGCCAAATTGCAGAGATTAGAGTCACTGCGACTAGCGAAAACCATCAAAGAGGCCAGAAGGGACAAGGAGTAAGATCTCCCCTCCTCATTAACCTGCAGTGGCTCCCCACTGAGTCTGGAATAAAGCACAAGTCCAAGCCCTTCATGGCTGTGGCCTTACCCCACCTCTCAGGTGTCAGCTCTCACTCCTCACCATCTTATACTTCTGGCTCTTCTCTTCTGTGTCTTCAGACTCCCTCCCTTCACTGGGGGCTGTTCCCACACCCTGAGAAGCCCTGCCATAGGATGGCTTAGGGGCAGCCTTCTGCCTCCACCTCCCCTTTTGACCTGAACTGGCCTGGGACACAGAGTGCAGAGCTGATTTGGACTAGTTGATGGTTGGTGGCTTGGAGACAGTCACACGTGTCTACATGTGCTAGGAGACCTTGTCCCCACATCTAGACCCTGAGCTCCAGGAGATGGAACCAGGTCTAACTTGTCCACACCACAATGGCTTTGCCCATCCTAGAGGCCAGAGTATTGTACAGCACCTATTGTAAGATACAGCTTCTAGATGCATTCTGTTGATCCAAATAGTGTTTTTCTCATGTTTGCATTTGTTGCCAGTGTTGAAAAAAACACAGTTTCATACACGAATACTGATTTTTGGATCCTCTTGAAGACATCAGATGACGTGGCATCCCCAGGCCGGAGCTGAAGAATCACCACCTTCTTTAGGGCATTTGCCCTCCAGCTCACCCCAAGGCCTCACCTGGCCTGCTCATTCATTTACGTGACCTGCTGGCCCCTCTTGTAGGCATCTGGCTTTGCAAGCCCAGGTTGGAAGCCAAAAGCTGTTTGCTCAGCGGTGACCTTCGTCTGTGTGTTTTGCACACGTGGGTGTTCCTTGCCTCCCCCATGGCCAAGTTAGAACAGGCACAGGGCAGTATCCCTCTGGGGCTAAGTGGTAAAGTAAACCTGAATCCCTCCAGCCAGAGCACCCCAGCCGGGCCCCACTTTGACTCCAGGCTCTGTCTTGTGACCGCTCATTGTGCCAGAAGGACTCAGCCACCAAAAACTTGCTTTTAATTGTCCCACTTGCTCAGGAGCAAAAGTCCAAGGCTCTAGGCCCAGCTACTGCTGAAGTCTCTTGGGGGACAGCTGCTCTCTGGGCCTCAGTTTACCCATGTGTCCAGAGAGGAATATGACTTGAGGTTCTCAGGTTCTTTCTTCTATAAGCCTCCTTCTTGCTCTGACTTTCTAGGACTGAGTCCAGGCTACTCTAAGTTTTGGTCAGGCAGGAAAGGTGGGGGCCGAGACGCAGGAGTCACTCAAAATTATTGACATTTCCTAAATATTAATAAAACCAACGGGTGTTGCCAAGCGGCTGGGCCAGGGGCCAGGGGCCAGCACTGGGCCCCAGCCACGGGGCATTGCCCTGGAAGGGAGTGTGCCATCTTCTTCCTGGATGAAGGTCTGTAGCAGCCCGAGGTCAAGGGAGATAGCAGAGCACCATGGTTGAGATCACAGGCTCTGGACTCTGCCAGGGTTTTCCACTTAGCTGCGGGTGACCTTGAGGAAGTTACTTATCCTCCCTGAGCTTCCGTTTACTTCCGTGGAAAACAAAGATAATACCCACCTCAAGGTCATCTGGGGGATTAAGTGAGCTAAAGCATGAAGAGAGACTGGGTCTGGCACATGAAAAAGCTCAATAACTATTGGCTTTTTTTTTTTTTTTAAGATTTTATTTATTTATTCATGAGAGACACAGAGAGAGAGAGGCAGAGACATAGGCAGAGGGAGAAGCAGGCTCCATGCAGGGAACCCAACACGGGACTCGATCCCCGGTCTCCAGGATCGCGCCCTGGGCCAAAGGCGTTGCTAAACCACTGGGCCACCAGGGCTGCCCACTATTGGCTTTTATTAAAAGGGGCATTGGCAAGTGGGTGACTAAGCCTTGGTGGTAATGCCACCTTGGTTTCCCCATAGCCAGTCTGGGGAGACCACAGGGCTTCTGCTGTCCCCACAAAAGGGGAAGGGAGCATTTGAGAGCTGGTACAGTGTGGTGCTTGAGAGCATGAAGCGTCTTGGTGCTGCTGGTGAGGGTGGGGTGGAGTGGGGTTCAAGCCTGAGAGGCTATGAGGGCCCTTCCAGAACCTTGCGCTGAGGCTCTGGGGGTGCGATCTAGGGCAGCTTGGCCAGAGTTCTGTCGTTGAGGTCCTCCTCCATCTCACCTCTGCTTTCTAGGTGAGGTACCTGCCAGGCTTCTGCTGAGTGAGTTCCCAGGCTTTCTGCCCCAGGCAGTTGGGCATCAGGCCAAAGCCAGGACCAGCACCTCCAACAGATCCTGAGTCTTACCCAAACCACCTACTCCCTCTCATGCTCCCTGAGCCCCCTTTCTGGCCTAAGGAAGCAGCAGCAATAGGTCTGAAGGGTCCAGTTAGAGCCCCTCCTGTCTCCCTGCCATAGATTGGCTTCAGTCTGAAGAGAGAACAGATTCCCAGCTCAGCCCCCACATGGGGAGCCGTGTAATATCAGGGTTGGGAGGAAGCGGTGGAGCATTTTTCAATGTCAAGTGCTCCATGCTGGACACTGGGCACTGCTTTCTCATTTATTGCTGAGAACAGCACCACATTAACCCAGAGGGAGGATTTTGACCGCCCTCTGTGAGCCACCAAAGTGAAACTGGCATTTGAACTTCCTGGGTTCAAATCCCACCTGTACCATTTCCGAGCTATGTGACCTTGGACAAGGCAGTTGTCCTGTGCCTTAGTTTCTTCTGATGCAGTATGGGGGTGATAGTAGCTCCTACCTTCAAGAGTTATGGCGAGGCCTAAATGAGCCTGTTACAGGTAAAGTACTTTAGCAGTGCCTGCTACCTAAGTGTCTGCACTGTCACCTGGGCCACACCCTGAGGGGTTTGCAGATGAGCTGGTCCAGGCGGGAGGAAGCCTGGGGACTCCCCACTGCACCAGCTCTCCTCCCCTGCAACTTTAGCCGGAGAATGTTCCAACTGCCCCTGGTTGTTGAGATGGCCCTGAAAGGACCGGGGTAGGAGCCTGGACAGGACAGAGCCGCCTCATCTCCTGGTAAGGCCTCAGAGAGGCTGCTCAAATCCCCCCTCTCTCCAAGGGTAGTTCCTCTGCATCTGTCAGATCACCCACCCCATCATATCAGGAAGGCCCCCCATTCCCTAGCCAGGGCCCACTATCCTGCAGGGAGATCTTCCCACCCTGAGAGCCCAGATATCTGCTGGCCCTGACCCCAAGTGTCTCCAGGAGAGGTGGCGAGGCCCCCAGTTAACATATTTTAGCATCAAAAACCACGACTCCCAGACACTGCTTTGTGACTTTGGGCAAAGTGCTTTGCTTACCTCTCTGTGCTTCAGATCTCTCATCTACAAAGAGGGTGGTGCTAGTACCTGCCTTGTAGGATCACTGTGAGGATTAAGTGAATGTGAATGGCGCGGAGTACCCTCCCGGAAGGTTTGCTGTTAATGTTAGTCTCTGCAAGTCCTGAGCAGAAAGGGAATGGTAGCCCCAGTTTTACAGGTTAAAAAACAAAAAATGGAGACTTGGAGATGAAGGTCTTTACTCAGGCTTCCATATCTAGGATTCAGGGAACATTCTGGCCACTTTCCCACCATTCACATACAGTTCGCAGGGCAAGGCCAGGTAGAAGGATACCACAGAACCTAACCTGGGCTCTGGCTGCAGTTCTGAACATCTCTCTCAGCTTTCCTGCTCCCTCACCTCTGCTCACATGGGGCCATGACAGGCGAGCACTGCAGCACGGGGGAATCTGCAGTGCATGCCCAGTCCTTTTCCAGAAGCTTCTAAGGCTTCCCTCAGCCCTTACTCCTCAGCCCCACGCCTAGGACAGTGGTGGAATTGCTGTGGGGGACTGGACTCCAAGTCTCTTAAGGGTAAGCTAGATCAGGTTCATGCTGTCTCTTCACCTCCCAGAGCCTGGCACGTGGGTTAGTTTCAGGAAGGGTTTGCTCCAGTCGGGGGTTTGGAGTGCATGTCACAGAGTGAAGGCCAGGTCCTGCCATGGCCTCCAAGGCCCTACATGCTGCCACTTACTCCGTGCTTCTTCTGGCTCCTCCTGCGCCTTGCCCTCCCCCTCCACTCTGCAGTCACGCTGGCCTCCTCACTGTTCCCTCAGCCTCTGCCAGGAAAGCTCTTCCACCATAATATCTACCTGCCTGTTGCCTCGTCCTTAGGGCCTTTCCTGACCCCTCAACCATCTATAATTTCCTCCCTCATCCCCAACATTTCCTCACCTCTCCCTGCTTTGCTTTCCTCTCTAGGACTTCGTACCCTCTTACCTACATCTCTTAGCTACCTTTCTGATTGTCTGCCTCCAAACTAGAATATAAGCTCCTTGAGGGCAGGTCTGTTTGTTTGGTTCCTGAATGGACTCCAGATCCAAGAACAGTGCCAAGCACAAAGGAGATGCTCAACAAATATTTACTGAATGTTCTGGAGCCAGACAGGTATCTCTAAGCCACTTCTTAGTTGTGTGACACCAGGCATATCACCTAATTTTAAATTCTCTGAGTATCAGTTTAAGGGACATAATGGGAATAATATGAACTTCTCCCAAGCTGGTTGTGAGGTTTAGATGAGTCTCCATATATACATAAAGATCTTAGTACTTTTTAAAAAGATTTTATTTATTCATGAGAGACACAGAGAGAGGCAGAAGCAGGCTCCCTGTGGGGAGCCCGATGAGGGACTCGATCCCAGAACCCCAGGATCACAGCCTGAACAAAAGGCAGATGCTCAACCACTGAGCCACCCAGGTGCCCCAAGATCTTAATACTTTATGTGGTTCATAAATGTTAGCTGTTATTTTTTTTAATTTGGTTTATTTATTTATTTTAGATTTTATTTATTTATTCTTGAGAAGCAGAGACACAGGCAGAGGGAGGAGCAGGCTCCACGCAGGGAGCCCGATGTGGGACTTGATCCCGGGACTCCAGGATCACACCCCAGGCCAAAGGCAGGTGCTAAACCACTGAGCCACTCAGGCTGCCCTTTGTTAGCTGTTATTAATAACCTTTTAACCTGCACCATATCATCCCCATTTTACTGATGAGGAATAGAGGCACAGAGAAAGTGACTTAACCAGAGCTTCATAGCCAGAAATGGTGGTGGTCCTACCCAGGAGTGCCAGAATGTGGGCTCCAGTCTCCTGAACTCAGCTCCATCCTCATTCTCCCCTCTGGGGGTTCTCAGGGAAGAGGTAAGGACTGTAGCTAAGGGAAGGGCTCATCTCTTCAGGGAGCCTCTGGCTCACCCAGCTGCCTCTTCAGTGGTCACCACCTGTCCACTGGTGGACACCCAGCCACGGCCCCTGGGCCAATCCGCGAGTGGCAGGCCACCTCTGTGCTCTTAGCCCTCCACTCCTGTTGATCTCTCTGGGTCCTGGGCTGCCCACCTCACCCAAGCAACAAGGCTCATGCCGCCTCCCACACCCACAAGGGCTGCCACAGGCCTTGGGCCCTCAGGCAGGTGGGAAGGGGTGAGGGCCAAGCCTGCTGCTTCCCCCACAGGGTCTGGCTGGGGAGGGTGAAAAGAGGCAGAGAGCCTGTTCCAGCTCTGGGCACCAGCTGCAGGCGAATAGCGTCACAAGCTATTAATAACCACCACGGATGTGCCCCAGGGAAGGGGCAGACTGTGCCAGCTGGAGGGGAGGCTGAGGCAGAGCCTCGCAGCAAGGGGAACCCCAGGCCGCCCCTAGTGGGGAGGGCAGTGGAAAGAAGGTTATTTCCAGTTTCTGCTTCTTGATCTTGTGAACATTCCCGCTCTTCCTCTCGGTCTCCCCACCCAGGGTGGATGGTCTCCAAAGTCCCTTCTGGATCAAGCGGGTTCAGAGGGTGAGATTTAGCAGACCCCAGACAGCCCCAATTTCCAGCATAGAAAACCAAGGTGTGGGGATCCCTGGGTGGCTCAGTGGTTTAGCGCCTGCCTTTGGCCCAGGGCATGATCCTGGAGTCCCGGGATCGAGTCCTGCATCGGGCTCCTGGCATGGAGCCTGCTTCCCCCTCTGCCTCTCTCTCTCTCTCCCTCTGTGTGTGTGTGTGTGTGTGTGTGTGTGTGTGTCTATCATGAATAAATAAATAAAATCTTAAAAAAAAAAAAAAGAAAAAGAAAACCAAGGTGCAGTCAGGGTACGGCCTCAACTGAGGTGGTGCAGAGTCCTGTCCAAGCCAGGACAGAACCCCGGTCCCAGTCCCCTCTGTCCAGGCAATGCCAGTTTCATTCTTACAGAGACCCACCCAGTTAGATGGGCATTCTCAGCTCCCTTTTACTGATGGGCAGACTGAGGCTTAGACGAGGGGTACCACCTGTCCGGGGTCACACAGCAAGAAGGGATGGAGCTGGAATTTGCACCCTGAGGGGAAGACAAGGAGGTGTTTGAGAATATTCTTCTCTTCCACCTTTTAAACAGAATAGAATGTTTGCTGGAACCTCTCTTTGTGTTGAAGGACCAAGGGGAGGGAGGGGCCTCATCTGGAATCTCTTAAGGGCTCCCTCCGAGGCCCCAACCCCCTAGTGTTGCATGTAGAAGCGTGCATGGGGTGACTGGAGACTTTTTCAGAGGAGAGGGTGCTAAGCCTCGGTGACCCCTGAAGAGATAAGAACCACTAACTAGCTCCTTTCATACATTGGAAAACTTAAGAGAAGGAAAGACACGGGGCTGCCCAGAGCTCCCTGGGACCAGTAACAGGGGCTTGTGTTCTTCCAAGCACCTCATAGACCTTTCTCTAGGGCCAAGGACCAGGCTCTGGGTCCCCTCCCCACTCCCTGGCAGCAGATAGGAGAACCCACGTGAACTGAATTCTGCACTAAGGTAAACAAAGGAGGGTCAAGAACCCCTCTAGGGAAGGTAGCGAACAGCAGAGAGCCAGACTGGGGCACCTGCCTTGGGGACATAAGAAAGGCTCTGCTCAGGGTGGGGTGTCCTCTCCCAGGAGTCTCACCCTTCCTGAGCATGGGCTGGGCCACTCCTCCTCTGGCCCTTCCCAGGGTGCCGGTGGGGGGGGGGGTATCACAGCCCTGGGCTATTGAGCCTGGGTGGATTGGCATGATCCCGCCCCCTTGCATTTTCCTTTGGCTTTGCTGGACCACCAGCCACGCCTAGACTCTTTTACTCCCTAGGATCGTACCAAATGAAAAGTTCCATTCCTGACCTGCCTCTGTTCGCTCAGTTCCCACTCCTCTCCCCAGAGATTTGTTCACGCATTCATGCATTCATTCACCAAATATTGATTAAGTGCCTATGATGTACAGGCACTGTGCTAGCTGCTGGGGGATCCACAGTGAACAAAACTAACCCAACAACATCCCTGCCCTCCTAGGGCTCAAGTTCCAGTGGGGAGGAGAGACGGCCACAATAGATATAGGCAGGCAATAAATTATATAATAAATTAGAGTAACATCCTCTCATGGGGGACGCTAGGGCAGAATAAGGGGAGTGCGGTAAGGTAGCCCAAGCTGAGAAGATGTCATTTGAGCAGAACTTAGGGGAATGGAGCCATATGGCCGTTTAAGGGCAGAGGGAACCACCCCCAGGCCGGGAGCTGTCATGTTTGGGGAACAGCCCGGAGACCAGTGTGTCTGGAGCAGAGGGAAGGAGGAGACAGGTCAGATGGGTAAATTGAGGGCCCTTGTAAGGACTCTGGAATGAAATGGGAGCTGAGGGTGGGTGTGAGTGCTGAGCTGGGGAACAATGTGCCCTGAGTGGTTCCTGCCAGGCTCCCTGGCTGCTGGGTCAGGGACCGATTGTGGTGGGGGGTGGAGGGACCAGTTAGGAAGTTCCTGCAGTACCTGACGGACCAGGATGGCTCAGACCAGTGGGAGTGAGTGCTGAGGGTGGTGCAGTACCTTTATTAATGTCTGGTGTTGATTCCAGGGTTGCTTTATACAGATACAAGCAAGCGAGAAACCTATTCGTATTTTTTGCCATTTCAAAGTAGCATACTAAACTATAAAGTGATACAGAGGCCCAGAGAGGGCGAGGGAGCTGGTGGCAGCTGCTGTGCTCCACCAAGAAGCAGCTCTCTCTTACATGGCTGGAGGAGGGCCAGTGATCGGCGCGGCCCTCTGGGGGACACCGAACATTCTACAGAAATTCCAAACGCACTCACCCTTTAACCTGGCCACCCATTTCTAGAACTGGGCATAGAGACACATCTGCACACTGCAAAATGACTTAGGTACAAGGCTACTCTTTGTTGACAGTAGCCAAAAGGTGAACATGACCCAGTAGGAGTTTGGTTAAATAAATGGCAGTATATGCACGCATACGTTTCCAGCCCCGGGGAGGGGAGGGCCCGGGTTCCAGGTCTGCAGTGGTGCCTCCGTGGGGGCTGCGAGGCGCTCCCCTCCTCCCGCCTCTCCTAGCCTTGCACTTGGTGCTGGGCAGGCCTGGGTGCTGTCCTCGCCTGTGGTGCTGAAGACAGAAGGGCCAGAGACCAAGAGTAGAGAAGAGGAGATGAGCCGGGAAGTTCAGTGTTCAGTCTTTGTCTCTACCCTTTACCAGCTGAGTGGCCTTGGGCAGGCAGCTTAACCCCTCTGAGCCTCAGCATTCTGATCTGCAACATGGAGTTGCTGTGACAATGACAGCCCCGATATGAAGCACTGGCATATGGAGAATGAGTGATGATTTGCACCGTATCAGTTTAGGAGCAATCAAAGAGAGTGGTTAGGCTTTTGGACACTGCAGTGACAGTGCCTGGCTTTGAATCCCAGCCCTGCCATTTATTGGATGATCTTGATCAAGTGACATGAGTGCTCTGGGCCTCAGTTTCCTCATCTGTAAGTTGGAGTGAATAACAGTCCCTGTGTCGTAAGATATTGTGAGGCTTAGATAAGTTAATTTCGGTGAGGTCTTGGCACACATCAGGAATCCTTAGTGTTACAGTTATATCACTTTCCTCTTCCGTAGCACCTCTAGGCTCTCTGTCCCCACCAGTGTCACTCCCAGCCACGCCCCCCCTCTGCTGTGCTCAGGCTGGGCTGTGAGAGGGAGAGCACACCTCACCCTACAGATGTCCTGGCCTCTAGCCCAGCTCTGCCATTGACCTTCTGTGTGATTTTGAACAAATCACTGTTTTCTTCTGGCCATCAGTCTCTGCGTCGTTAAAATGGGGCTAATGATACCTTACACAACCCCTGGGAAAATAACTATGTGCCTGCAGGGTCATTTCAAGAAAGCCAAGACATAAAAAGTTACAACTTGCCAAACACGTAAAGAATTATGCACCTAGCATTTGTCACACACTGGCTAAGTGCTAGGAATACTGAGGTGATTAAGGCTTGGGGCTTGCTTTCAAGGAGCTCTTAGGTTTCTTGCTGGATTGTCAATCCCCTTCAAAGCCCATTTGTGAAAAAACAAACAAACAAAAAGCCCATTTGTGTGTTACCTCTTCCCGGAAGCCACCCTGACCCCACTGCCATGCCCTCCTTGAAATGCTGGAGCACTTAACATTGCCTTTCTGGCCTTCCCATTATCTGAGTCCTTATTTTGTCTGCCTTCCTAATTCATAGGTTCATGTCTTTTACCTGGTGCATTTCTCTAACCTACTCACCCCATGCCAGCACCCAGCACAGTGCCCAGGCCTGAGTAGATACGCTTGTCGGGAATCTTTAGGTTGCAAGTTACATAAATTCAACTCAAAGTGGCTTAAGCCAAAAAGGAAATGTATCGATGCACAAAACAAATGGTCAGGAGTATAATTGGCTTTAGTCATGCCTACACCCAGGTGCCCAGAGTCATCAGAAACCTCTCTACTTTACAGCTCTGCTTTTCTTCTCTGATGCTTCATTCTCGGGCAGGCAGTCCCCACAGTTCCAGACTTTGTCCTCCCGCTTTGCATCCCGGGGTCAGGAGGTATCTCTTTCCTAATAGCTGCAGCCAGAGTCCTAGGTCTAGATCCCAGTGGGTCCCCTTTGGTCACAGGTTCATCTCCGAACCAGTCATAGTGATCTGGTGGATGGGATGGATCTTCAGTAGACAACCCTCCTGAAACACATGGCCTGAGAGAGGGAAATTCATGCTGAGCAGGAAAAACACCAGAGGCTGACTCAAGAAGCCACTGAAAATGCTTGAGCAAGGCAAGGAGTGGGTTAAATGTGGTTTTAAGACATAGATAAGGAGGACTTGGAGGGAAAAGCCTAGAGGCAGGAAAGGGGGTTGGGGGGATCCCAAGCCAGCTCAGCCATGTAGGCTAGGGGAGTGAGGCTGCAGCCCCTCACTCTACATAGAAGCAAAGTGAAGCAGGCCCTCTGTCCCCACTCAATACCTGAAATAATGGCTTATGGCTGCATTTGTCATGGCTTTTAATAATAAGACCAACCCAGAGCAGTGACCCACTACCCAGCAACAATCGTCTATTCAAAGGAATCCTTCCAGACAGGACTTTGTTAAGGAAACCCCTGGGGCTTGCCTGTGCTAAGGGCACAGCATGGGTGTGGTGACCTGAGGGAGGGGACCTGGGCATGGGGAAAGAGAATTAGACTCCCAGAGTGAAAGTAAGAAAGGGCTGGCTGATGGCACTTGGTCCAACCTCACCCCACCCCCACCCTCCAATTTCCAACAGATGGGCATCCAGTCTCTGCCTCTCTACCCCCAGTGATAGAGAATGCATTTCCTCCCTGATGTGACGGGAGAACGGTCTCATTTGGGGTTGCTCTCTGCTTGGGTTTACCCTCAGGAGCCTCAGAGGACGCAGTACATACAAGCATGGGACCTGAAGCCTGACACCCTATATTAAAATCCAAATTACTTAGCCCATCAATACATCACTGTCCCTTCTGTAAGATGAGGTAATAATAGTAGCACCTACCGCCTAGACTTGTGATTGTCCAATAATTTAATCCATTATAGTTAGCCCAGCACTTGGCATATGGGAACACTCAATATATATTTACCAGTATTCTTATTTTCCCAAGAGACAAGAGCAGGCCCCCCACTCTTTACAGACTGGTCATCCTCCAGGCAGTTGGACACACAGAGGTTCAAGTCCTAGCTCTTTGGCTTCCTTGCTACATAATCCCTGGATTAGCGTAGTTCTAGCTGCTATAACAAATAAGCTCCTATAGCTCAGCAGTCTAACACAACAGATATTTACTTCTGGCTTCCATAAAATGCTGAGTGGGTCATCCTCATCAGCAGGAGACCTCCCACAGCCAAGCACCCAGGCTCCTCCTAGCTCCTAGCTTCACTGTCTTATAGAACCCAGGAGGCCTCTGAATCAAGCCCAGGTATAGAAGAGATAATAGAGAAGCCCCGCCCACTCTCAAGAGACCCCACCCAGGAGTGACAGCCATTGTCGTTTCTGCTCACGTTCAACTGGGGAAACTGGTCACGTGGCCACACCTAGATGTGAGGCGAGCAGGAACCGTATAGTTAGTTCCTTGCTGACAGCTGCTTTCCAGCAGCAGCTCTGTATTATAAAAGAGGAAACACAAAGTTTCCATAGTCAATCACCAACTTCCTGGGCCTCTCTGCTTCATCTATAAAATATATATATATATAAAAGTATCGCTCGGTTGTGGCAATGGACACTTACTAAAATCATTGAATTGTATACCTTCTGTGGGTAAATTTTGTGATGTATACAAAGTTAAGCTGTTTAAAAAAAAAAAAAAAAAAACAGGAGACATCTTGCCCTCCTTCTCAGGATACTTATGAGGACTCTGAAATTTTGCCAGGCTGGCACCGTGTGTATGTGTGTGTGATAGGGAAGAGAGGTTCCAAAGTGGGCCTGAGTTGGGTTATGCATTGGGTGTAGTTTTTATAAGAGAGGTACCCAGCTCAAGCCACCTGCCAACAGGAAGTGGTAGGCGGTTCTGTCTTGCTTCGTGCTTGGGAAGCCCTCCTGGCTTGTGGCGGAAGACCCAGCCCACAGGGCGAGAGTGCAACGGCTGCTGAGAAGATCGGGTGACACCCACCTGCCTTCAGCAACAGACGGGAAACCAAGGGCCTCCCTCGGGGCCAGTGAGGACACACACTTGAGGTGCAAGGCCTGTGGGGTCCCCCGGAACAGCACAGTCAGCTTGAGTGTGGATAGTAGTGTCAACCGCACAGGATGGAAGGGGAGGGGAAGAGGGTAGCCACGGGCCTCCATCACCTGCTGGTGGGAAGTTCACAGTCACCAAATCCACAGGCAATGGTGATGAAGGTAAAATCATTTTAGGTCAAGTTCCTGCCAATGCCAGGCAGGCGTATATGCCCTCAAGTGCTCGGGGAGCCAGTGTGTCTTCCTTTACTGTCTGGCCTCGAGCCCCCGCCTGAAAGAAGTTGCTCTGAACCCACTGCTGTGAAGATTAAGTGAGTTAATACATGGGAAGCACCTGGACAGTACCTGCCACCCAAGCCGCTCTCAGCGGGGGCCCAGCAAGGCATGAGTAGCTTTGGCTCAGGTTTTGTGCTCTCCTGGGCTCAGTTTCCCCACTTGGATACCCAGGGATCCAGACGAGACGCTCCAACATTCTGACTTGGGAAAACAGTAGTTAAGAGCACCGACTTTGGAGCCAATCCCAACGTGAGCCGTGTGACCTTGGGCAAGCTCTCTAGGCCCTCTGTGCCCCTAAAACAAGGATCATGGAACAAGGAACACTCATCCGCTGAATCGTGAAGATGAGCTCATCCTTAGAGCAGGGCCCAATGTCAGTGGTAGCTGCTGCCGTTTCATTGTTGTGATTTCCTGGTTGTAAAGGTGTGGCCGCCGAGGCCCAGACAAGTGACTGGCTCAAGGTCACCCGGCTAAGAAGTGGCGTGCGGCAGGATCAAGGGCAAGCCTGCTGAGCCCCGAGGCCCGTGCTGTTTCTGTCACTCCCCACTGTGACTCTTAAATCACATGCGTGGTAACTGGGTCAGAGGCAGTGTGTACCTGGGGCTGTGACGCAGGCTGTGTGGATTAATTCCTTGTTGCCTGCCGATGCCTTGCAGAGAACAGGCCTGAAAGGGGTGGGTGGGGTGGGTGGGGGGAGGTCATGAAGGAGGGACGGGTCAGTAGTGAAGACCCCCAAAACTGGGTCCTGGGAACCAAGGGAAGTGATGAAAGAAAGTTGGATCATATGTAGCCCCTACCCCCAGGAAGCTCTTGGTCTGTTGATGGGGACAGACGGGACAGGGTTGAGACCACCCCAAGACATTCAACAGGAACTGTCAGAGACACGCACAGACGCTGTGTGAATCCTGGGGCTCAGCAGAGGCAGAAATCAGCACCCAGGGCAGCAGGAAGGCTTCCTGGAGGAGGGGGACCTGAGGGTGAAGACCCAGAAGATTGCGGCTGGTGCAGGGGTAGGTAAAGGCAGGCAGCAAACCCGGCAAAGGAGACCAGAGAGAGGCAGTGCAGAGTGGTGGTCAAAGGGCTGAACCTGGATGCAGGCAGCAGATGTGGGGCCCAGACCCACCCCGCTGTGGCTGTGCGCCTGACCCAGACTGGTGGCTGCACGGTGCAGCTCTGAGGCCAAAGCAGCAGGGATGAGATGAGCCACGCACCCAACAGTCTCTGGCTGAGGGAGGAGGGGAGAGAAGGAAGAAGAGCTACCAACTTGCAGCTGCCAGTCAGTCTCCCAGAGGATGCAGACACAGCCCAAAATGGCAGGGCCAAAGCCCAAAGTGGAAGCATTGCACACGCGTGTGCCCCTGTGCCTGCACACCCACGGCCTGCCCAGCACAGCAACCGTCGCAGAGTCCACACATCAGGAGAAGTAGGTCAGCAGAGCAGCTCGCAGCCTCTCACTGGCGGCCAGGGGGAAGAGTTCAAGGCACCGAGGGGGTGTACTCACCAGAACCCCTGGGGGAGAGGCCCACACTCCCCTCAGAAAGGGCCTGAGGCCGCTCACCCACAAACGGCCTTTCCTCTCCCTGCTGCATCAAAGCAGATCGCCCATGTTTCCTCACTCAGAACCACACTCCCACTGTGTATGGGCATTGGACAGAGGTCAGGAGGGGTGACCCCTTCCAGCCCTGAAAGCAGGGCAAGACCATCGTGGAGAGAGGCCGTCCACTTTAGCCTAGTTGGTGGCTGCAGTAAGAAGGACCCAGTGCTATCCAGCCAGGGCTGGGACTGCAGAGACCTGGTGACAGGTGCCATGGCCCAGTTGGGTTTAGCACATGGAGGGTGGTGGCGGTAGGGGCAGCAGGACCCCGAGTCCTTGGGCCTGGCACCATCCCTCCCCCTGGGGGGGTCTCTGAGACAGGCTGATGCAAGCCCCAGGCCAGCCCCTCTGAGGGCTTTCATGTGGTGTTTCAGGCAGACTCCTGGCATATGTTCAGACCAAAGGAATTAGGAAGGGAAAGGCAGTGGATGTGGCAGGGGAAGGTTCTATAGAACAAGGCTTGCTCATGAATGGAGGGGAAGGGGGCTGATTGGGGGAGCAGGATCCTGAGGCAGCAGAAGGGGCAGGAGCCAAATCGGAGGAGGGGAAGAGGGCCCCCTGCTCCCCCAGCCAGCCGGAGGACGTGCAGATGGAGCTCCGTTTGGGGCTGGGTGGGAGGCCAGGAAGTTCCCTCCTGATGTTCCTCCTCTCTGTGTGAAGTGGGAGTCTGGGTCGTGCCAAGAGGGAAGGGGAAGGCAGAGGAGGAGACTGGCAGGGGAGCTGCTGGGCCAGGGGGAGCACAGAGGGGCTCCCGGAGAGCCCACCCCTACTCACGGCCTCCGCTGGCTCAGCTGAGGGGGAACACAGATCACACTACTGAGGGCACACGACACCTGGCACTTAGAGAGCACTTACTGTGTACCCCGGCTAAGTCATTTAGGAAGTCACAAGCCCATAGGGACAAGGCACTGCTATATCCTTTATGTGGATGGAAAATTAAGGCAAGGAAAGATGAAGGTACTTGCCCAAGGCCATCCAGCTAAGCAGGTGACAGCTAGATTCAAAGCCAGGCCAGCTGGTTCCAAGCCTGCTTTCTCTCTGAGAGCCCTGGGCCGTCTTGTAGAGGTGGGGGGCTGGGGGAATGCTGGCTGAGTCACCTGGGACTTGGAGGTAGGAGGGAGTGAGGTGAGGGCAGAGGAGGTGCACTGAGAGGCAGGCTCCTGGGGCTCAGCTTATGGGGGATTCTGTGCCTCTCCTGCCGGTACACGCACAGACATGTGGACACCTGCTCCTGGAAGCTCCGCTCCCCAGCCCAACCCCCCCCACACACACACTTGACAGACAAGAAATGCAGGCCCCAGATGGGCATTTGCTGGACTCTGCACGGCAGCTCTCTGCCCCCCAACACCGACTGGGACCAGACTCAGTACCTCTGATGCGTGGGTGTAGTTTGTGTGAGTCCCAAAAGGGTCAGTCAGGCTATGAATGTAGAGGGTGGGGCTAGGGCAGGGTGGGTCTTTGCGGGACCTGCACTCTCCTTGTGTCTGGGGGAGACTGGGGGAGGCTGGGTGGCACCCTGAGAGGACACATGTACCTGAGCAGGGCGGTGGTGTCTGTGGAGGGGCAGGGGTAGAAGGCCGTGGTTGGGTGTGTGGCCATAACTGTGCCATCCTGCCCGAGTTTGGGCTGAGACTACTTGGTTGAGGAATTTGATACTGTGACCCCTGCCCTCAGATATCACCTTCCCCACCTCCTGCCTTCTGTTCTCAAAAGCCTAGACCACATTTTATCATAATATATAATTCATGTGTTCACTAGGTTTATTGTCCATCACCCTCCTTGGAACACAAGTCCCATGAGGGTGGGATTCTTATGTGCTTGTTAGTGTTGCGTCCCCATGTCTCTGAACAGCAAGCCCCTGGCCAACAGCAGGTGCTGATCAGTATCTGTGAATCGGAGCACCCGTGTGGACTTGGTCTGTGGAGTGTCTTTGTGTGACATAGGTTATGAGGGTGTGCCTTGTCCAATGCTGTGTCTGGATGACAGCTTGAGACAGACAGGCTGGTGGTACCCAGTGGGGACTGTGGGGGCAGTGACTGGTGGTGTCTCCTGGGAGTGCTGGCTCAGCCCAAGGCCCTGATGCTTTGGGGAAAGGGGATCCAACAAAGATGCTTGTCGCCCCCTTGTGGTCATCTTGAGCCTGATGTCCCAGGGCCCTAGGTACTGGGGAGGGAGGAGGTGGGTGGACTAGGGGGCCCCCAGCTTGACGTCACATTTCATGCCACATCCCCCATAACAGGGAGAAGATGAGCGTGGGCTGCCCAGAGCCCGAGCCACCCCGCTCCCTGCCCTGCTGTGGGCCAGGGACTGCCCCTGGGCTGGGTGCAGGCGTGCCCCTCCTCACTGAAGACATGCAGGCACTGACCCTCCGCACACTAGCAGCTAGCGATGTCACCAAGCACTACGAGCTCGTCCGGGAGCTAGGCAAGGGCACCTATGGGAAGGTCGACTTGGTGGCCTATAAGGGCACAGGTGAGCATCTGGGCCACAGGGTGGCCAATTTTGAGGGCCAGGGTAGGGACTTGTCTCGGGCTCTCGGGGACTCTCTTCAGGAGCCAAGAAGTCAGCAGGGAGACACAGTTAGTGATCCAGGGGGAGAGATGCAACCTGAACAGCCCAGGGAGACCTGAGAGGGAGGTACAGAGCCCAGACTGGAGGGTGGGCTGCTTGGGGCCAGCTGAGGTCAGGAGAGAAGTCAGGGCTGCCAGTGGTGTTTGGGGAATCACCGGCATATTAGTGATCGCTGACCCCAGGGAAGTGGACAAAGCTGAGGGTGGGTCCTTGGAAACAGAGCACCATTCTTAAGGAGAGGTAGGTGATCTCTCTGGGAGGTCAGAATGGCCAACTCCATTTCTCAGATGAGGACACTGAGACCCAGAGATCCAGTCAGTCATCTAAGGTCATGCAACTAGAGAGCCAGGGCCAGACCCCAGTAGTCTGCTCCAGAATTTTCTCACTAAACCAGGAGTGCGATGCCTTCCCCACGCCATAGGCTCACAGCCAGTCAGGGGCAGGAACTGCATGACTTCCCTGCATGGCTTCTGGCAAGTCCCTTCCTCTTGCTGGGGTCTCAGTTTCCTACCAGTAAGACATGGACAGGCTCGCGCTGTCTCGGGGATGTCAGGTGCAGGGGCGCAGGGACAGAGGCCTTCACTGCTGTGGCTGCTGCCCCATCAGGCACGAAAATGGCGCTGAAGTTTGTGAACAAGAACAAGACCAAGCTGAAGAACTTCCTGCGGGAGGTGAGCATCACCAACAGCCTCTCCTCCAGCCCCTTCATCATCAAGGTCTTTGACGTGGTTTTTGAGACGGAGGACTGCTATGTCTTCGCCCAAGAGTATGCGCCCGCCGGGGACCTGTTTGACATCATTCCTCCTCAGGTACATGGTGTGGTGGTGCAGGGACAGGAGAGGGCCTCCTGGCCCCAGGACAGCCAAGCCAGGCACTCCAAGGGCGGCAGCTGGAGGATGGGACAAGGTCCAGTGGACACCTTTCTCAGCAGCTACGTAGGAACAGTGGGGACACCAGAGGGGAGATGAGGCGGCAGGGCCTCCAGGGGCCTCCTGGAGCAGGGAGAGTGCCAGGAGGGTTCCAGGCTCCTGGCTCTGCATTTGGTGGTGCCTGCTAGGTGCGAGTCAGCTCTGGCGCCCAGGTGGCCAGTGGCAGGGCCTCTCGGAGCCTTAGGTCCCTACGAGGGAAGCAGCGCAATCGCAGCCACCAGGAGTTGGTGAGGTGGTGCGGGCGAGGGCGCTCAGTGGGGCGCCTTGCCCACCGTGGGCGCTCAGTGACCAGGGGAGAAGGGTGCGGGGTGAAAACTAGCGGGCCAGACTGGGAGCAGGAGCACCCCCCGCGGTGGGGTGGGGGCGGGCAGCAGGTAGGGGCACAGGCGAGGGGGCACTGGCAGCAGTGGGGAGGGATGGGATGGACGGGACGGCGGACCTGGACCAGCCGTCCCTGAGCGCTCCGCCCCCGCAGGTGGGGCTCCCCGAGGACACGGTGAAGCGCTGCGTGCAGCAGCTGGGCCTGGCGCTGGACTTCATGCACGGGCGGCAGCTGGTGCACCGCGACATCAAGCCCGAGAACGTGCTGCTGTTCGACCGCGAGTGCCGCCGCGTGAAGCTGGCCGACTTCGGCATGACGCGCCGCGTGGGCTGCCGCGTGAAGCGGGTCAGCGGCACCATCCCGTACACGGCGCCCGAGGTGTGCCAGGCGGGCCGCGCCGACGGCTTCGCGGTGGACACCGGCGTGGACGTGTGGGCCTTCGGCGTGCTCATCTTCTGCGTGCTCACCGGCAACTTCCCGTGGGAGGCGGCGTCGGGCGCGGACGCCTTCTTCGAGGAGTTCGTGCGCTGGCAGCGGGGCCGCCTGCCGGGGCTGCCGTCGCAGTGGCGCCGCTTCACCGAGCCCGCGCTGCGCATGTTCCAGCGCCTGCTGGCCCTGGAGCCCGAGCGCCGCGGGCCGGCCAAGGAGGTGTTCCGCTTCCTCAAGCACGAGCTCACGTCCGAGCTGCGGCGCCGGCCCTCGCACCGCGCGCGCAAGCCCGCCGGGGACCGCCCGCCCGCCGGGCCGCTGCGCCTCGAGGCTCCCGGGCCGCTCAAGCGGACGGTGCTGACCGAGAGCGGCAGCGGCTCCCGGCCCGCGGCCCCCGCCGTGGGGCCCGCGCCCGCGCCCGTGCCGGTCCCCGTCCCCGTGCCCGTGCCCGTGCCGGTGCCCGTGCCCGTGCCCGAGGCCGGCCTGGCGCCCCCGGGGCCCCCCGGCAGGACGGACGGCCGCGCGGACAAGAGCAAAGGGCAGGTGGTGCTGGCCACGGCCATCGAGATCTGCGTCTGAGCCCGCCCCCGCCGCCGGGACCCCCGCACCCGCACCCGCGCCGCGCGCGCCACGCCGGGGGCGGGGGCGGGGGCCGCTGCGAGTCCGACCGCCTCACCCCCACCCCCACCCCCACCCCCACCCCCACCCGCGGCGGCGGGAGGCAGGAGCGCGGGGCGGCGGGCGGGCGCCGGGTCAGCCACCCAAAGACCTCTGGCCCGCCTGTGGGGCGGGGGCTGGGCGCAGCGGAGCCGAGCCCCACAGACCCGAGGATTCAGAGGCCCCCCTGACACCGGAGCAAGAGAGCTTGCGGGCAGACCCCCCCCCCCCCCCCCAGCACACACACCGTCCCGGACCCTGGAACCCTGACTAGTTGCTCCAGGCCCTTCGCACCCCCTGGCAGATCGTCCCGCAGCCCCACCCCTAATCCCCTCTCCTGGCCGCCCCAGCCTGCGACCCCCAGCCCCCCCCGCCCCCCACCCCCCGCACGCACCCGGGCACAGAAGAGGAAGGACGCGTTGGGGCCGGACGCTGGCCGGGAGGGGAGGGCCAGGAGCTGAGGGCTGAATGTTGCTCAGCTGCGCCCTGCCCCTTTCCTAGGAGGCTGCGGGGGAGAGGCCAAGCCCTCTGCAAAATGTAGCAAATGTCTGGATGTGGCAAAAGTGTGTGTGTGCGCGCGCGTGCGTGTGTGTGTGTGTGTGTGTGTGTGTGTGTGCTGGCACAAGCCGGAAGAACCTGGTGACCCCCACAACCCATTTGCCGATGAGAACACTGAGCCCCTGGGAAGGGCAACCGACCCGGACAGGTGGGCTCTAGAAGCCCTCTGTGTCCTCCCCAGGAATTTCCCGGCAAAGTCGCAGAGGGAAGGGCTGCCAGAGGGGGCCTCAGTGCCCGGGCATCCCCAGGACAGGGGCAGTGAGTGCAGAGCCCCAGGCCGGCGCAGCTCCCCGTTCTGGCCGCACTTCCCCAGGCCCGGGGACCTCAGATCCTCTGGGTGCTCACCCTCTGAGCCCAGACACAGCCGGACTTCTGGCCGGTGGCAGCGAGGTGATCTGGGCCAGGAATCCCCCTGGGTTTCTGCTGGGGACCAACATGTCAGCCTACGGCTGCCGCCATCCCAACGTCCTGGTACTGAAGTGTGCCCCCGTGGGTGTGAGGATGCAGTGGGAACGAGGATGGGGGTCTGTGGAAACACAGGGTGGGGGGGTGAATCGGTGTGTGCCCCATGAGTGTGAGTAGAGTCCATGTATGCGTGTAGTCTTATGTGTTCAGCGATGGCATCCAGACGCCTCAGCAGCTCCTCCTGGCCCCAGGATCCAACCCAGACAGCTGCCAGCAGGTGTCCAGGCCTACGCTTCACCACGCGCCCCTCAGGGAATCTGGCCAGGAGGCACCCGCAGGTTGGTTCGGGCCCCTAGGCAGCAACACAGGACCCCAACCTCACCCAGTGTTCCCTCGTGACCCCTGCCCTTGCTGTGGAGGCCCAGGACCCCGCAATAACCTCAACATGGGTGAGGCCACTCCTGCCTGGCAGGGTCCCCTCCGCCATCCAGGGCCACACCTGCCAGGGTCCTACTGGGGTTCTAGGTCATTCGAGGGGGCCCTCTGATGAGCCCCACCGGCTGACCAGAGAGGGCCCAACTACCATCTGGCCTGGAGCCCCCACCTCTCCACTCCTCCCTCATTCCCACCGCGCAAAAGGGCTATAGGTCCCCCTGCCCTGCCCGGGTCCAGTTTACAAAGTGTGCGGTTGCCCCAGGGCCTGGCCCTCCCCTCTTCGGTGTGCCCGCCCACTTGAGACCCACCTCTGCAGTGGGCCCCAGGGCCCTCCACATGCCAGGTAAGTAGCAAACCCTCCTCCCACCATGGGCCCTGTCTCAGAGAAGGCCCCCCATCACTGCCCCCGGCCCAGCTGGAGCCCACCCGGGCCACCTCTCTCTCCCAGCCGCGACGTCTCCTTTTGCCTTAGGCCTCTTGACATCCTGTCTCTCCTGCAATAACACGGACGCAAGATTCCAAGTAGATGTCCCTCGCCGTGCGCGCTCTCTCTTTCTCTCTCTCTCTCTCTCTCTCTCTGTTAAGATCCTATTCGGGAGTTTCTCCCTCGTCGTAGTATCTAGAATGTTAGAGTTGGAAAGGGGACTGTAGTTACGTAGCCCAGCCCCCGTGTTCAGAGGCACAGAGAGGGCCAGCGACTGCCCCACACGGGAGCAGGACCCCAGCCAGGCCTGCTCCCTAGCTGTCGGGGCCCTGCTGCTGCCGCCGCCGCCGCCACCACCACCTCTGCTAGTTGGGCTGGGACCCTTTGCCCCTTAGGAGAGGTGTTGGTTACAGATGTTTACCTCAGTTTACGTCACTGTCGAAGAAACAAATAGCAAAAAATTAATAACACCGTAGACACGAAGACTTAGAAGACAACACACAAAATCTTCCTCTTTCGATTCTTCTGTGAAAGTGTGTGTGTATGTGTGTGTGTATGTGTGTGTCCCACTCCGGGCAGGCCGGGTCATCCTCGATCTCTGTCCCTGCCCCTAGGCCCCCACACTGCCCCGTCCTTCGGTGCTTCCCAGAGACCCCTCTGAGCTGGCCTGTGGGGTGTGGGGAGCCCCCTGGGCGGGAGGCAGGGCCACAGGTTAGCTAGAGGGCCTCCCATCAGGCCCACCGAGCAGAGCTGCCAATACTCCCTGAGCCCGCGCTGTGGCCCGTGGGACAGTCGTGGTGGCTAGCATCAGCACCCAAGCCTGGCTCAGGGTTTGGGCGGAATCCGGGGCCCCCGAGCCGCAGCCCCTCATGTCTCGCCACACACACACACACCCCCACCATGTGTTTGTAAATACTCTGGCATCCTTTGGCCCTGAGAAGGTTTTTAAATGTGTTATTTACTTCTCTAATCATGACAATTGCTATAAAATAAACAAAAGTCTAGAAAAATTACCACTGGGTGGCTGTCTTGCCTCAGATACGGATGGAGCAGGGAGGGGACATGCAGAACTACTCCTGAACTTTGAACCTGACAGATGTTCTCAGGTGGGGTCTGCAGCGTCTGAGCACCCACCTCAGGCCCCCTGGGACCACTCAGGCCTAGAGCAGGCTTGAAGGCGATGGGAACAAGGACCAGGTTCTGGGAGGGAAGGGGTGGTGCCCTGGCCCCAGCCTGATGTCCAGCTTCAGCTTGGAGCCCTTCAGGCTGGGCAGAAAATTGACGCAATAGCCCAGAGGAACAGAGCAGGCTGATTCATCCGGTCGCCACCCAGCAAATATTTACCGAGCACATTCTGTGTCCCACCCGGGATACAGCAGTGAGCAGGGACAGATGGTGTCCTCAGGCAGCCAGCAATGGAATGATAGAGACAGACATAACCCATATTTAAGGCTGGGTGTTGGGAAAGTATGTAACTGGGAAGCTCATCAAGTCTGGGGGTGTCGGGAGCTCACCAAAGACAGGAACCAGAGGAGTCGGAGTCCTCTGGGCAGCGGGACATGGCCGGGAGGCAGAGGCTGCATGGGTGGTGCCTGCAGACTCCAGGCAAGGGGGCGAAGTGGGGGGAGGGTTGGGTGGGCTTTAAGGAGATTCATGATTCCACATTCATTCAGCAAAGATTTATTTCCTTTTCATAGATAAGATCTGTCACTCTGTTCCAGACCCTTCCATAGCTCCTTAGACCACCCAATCAAAGCTGAAGTCCTTAGGGTGGCTTCCAAGGTCCCACCCCCTGCGCTCCTGTCTTGTCCTGTGCTGCCTCCCAGCCACATCGGCCCCTAGGACTGCCCAGCGTGCTCTCTGCTCTGGGCCTGGACCTTTGCCTGGGACTCTCCCAAATCTCCCCCCTCCCTCCCGTCCTCAGTCCTTCAGGCACCTGCTCAAATCTCAAGCAATCAGAGAAAACTTCCTAGAGTAGAAGCCTCCTACCCTGCAGAAGCTACCCTACCCTCCTATGCTGAGTGCTCACCGTCACTCGCGGTACCATGTTCTCGTTTGTTCTCCATCTCTACCCTCTAGAACGGAAGTTCCATAAGAACAGAGTCAGTGTTTGGCAAATTGCTATCCCCCCCCCCCCCCCCGATGCCTAGTAGAGGGCCTGGCACAGGACAGACCCTCCCTAATGATTTGTCAGCTTAATGAATGAATGCCCAATGCTATTTTAGGGGCCAAGGATACAGCAACAAACAAGACAATCCCTAACCCCTGAAGCTTACTCCCTGAAGACAAAAATAGACATTAATCAGATCACACAACTATCTATGAAATGAGGGTGAGGGTAAAAAAAAAAAAAAAAATAGGAAAGAAATAAGAGAAAAAAAATCCACCCAACCTAGATCAGAGGGGTAAGGACTCATCCCCAAGAATTTTCTCTATGGTATGTTAAAGAAAAACCTTGTTGGAACGCCTGGGTGGCTCAGTGGTTGAGTGTCTGCCTTCGGCTCAGAATGTGATCCCAGGTCCGGAAATCAAGTCCCACATCATCGGGCTCTCCACAAGGAGCCTGCTTCTCCCTCTGCCTATGTCTCTGCCTCTCTCTGTGTGTCTCTCATGAATAAATAAAATCTTTAAAAACAAAATAAAACAAAAAAAAAAACAAAAACCTGCCATTTCAAACCATCTGCCACTTCTCTGAAATGATAAGGGTAGACACCCAGGGGCTTCACAGAACCCTTTAATGGCTTATTAAAGGGTGGAGGGGAAATCTACAACTAGAAATAGCATCCCTGGTTCCCCCACCCCTCCGTGTTCAAATAACACGGGCTAACTGCCAGTGTGTCCGAGAATGCCAGGACCTACCACTAGGGGGCCTTGGTTTTCCGCCGCTCTTGCTTGTGTCTGCCACTCCGCATCCCTACTGAACTGGGTGAGTGTGCTCTGCCCTGCCACGGGGCTTGACCAGGAGGCTTTCCAGGCCCGCCCACACACGGTATCAGAACCAGACCAACCCCTGCAACCCCAGAGGTTCTCCCATTTAGCCTGGGCCACCTGCCCTTGTTCGTGGCAAGTGCCTTCTCAAGGGCACTTAGTCTTCTCCTGCCCATGGTCTTCAGGCTAGACTCAGTCCACCAAAAAGGTTCCAGTAACATTGAACTTCAGAAGGGAAGGGATTGTATTCTTTGTATTCTTCATTTTCTCTCAACATGCTTCTTGAGTTCTAGGCAAGTTTTCCCAGCTACTTGCCAGCAACAGCTTACCGTGCCCAGACAGGGAGTATTGAAAGGGCAGCCTCTGCCTTCGGCTCCGGTCATGATCTGGGGGTCCTGGGATCAAACTCCTTGCTTGGCAGGGAGTCTACTCCTCCCTCTCCCCCTGACCTTCCCCCCACCCCCCGCTCATGCTCTCTCACATTCTCTCTCTCTCTCTCTCAAGTAAATAAAATCTAAAAAAAAAGAAAAAAAAGGCCACCCTCAAATTCCCATTATACCCTTCACACAGGGCAGTAGAGGCCAACTCAACTTACTTACTGAGGGAAAGAGTCCCCAAACAGCATTTCTCTTTAAAAAAAAATGTAGAGCCTTACCCTCCGCCCCCATCTCGTGCCTGGTTCAGGGTGGAATGTGGGTGTAAAAAAAGTAATTTAGAGTTATTTACTGGCAGTTGAGCGGAGAAGAATGTTCCTCACCCAGCTTGGTTTTTGGTTCTTGAAGGGCAATGGAGAAATTCAGGGGTTTTCATTTGGAGCCAAAGAAGGACGAAAGAGTATGGTGGCTCCAGAGGCCAAGAGCATACAGGGACAGCCAAATAAGTAGGCTGTGTAATTAGCAAGTATTGTATACTTGAAATGTGCTAAGAGAGCATAATTTTAGGTGTTTTCACCACACACACACACAATCACACACACAAACCCTAAGTATTTGAGGTGATACATATATTGGCTTGTGGTGATCACAATGTACACATATTTCAAAACCTAAGTTGTACACTTGAGGCATATGCAGTTTTAATTTGCCAATTACACCTCAATAAAGCCAAGAAGAAGAAAAAGAAGTAGGTTGGTCATGACTGACTCGAGACCGTGAGCCCCAATTTGGAAATCCTCAGAGAGATTATGGCGGGACCTGGTTGTCCTTAATACGTGGTAAGGGAGCCTTAAGTCATTCTATTTGGGAGTTAAAGGAAAACAGAAGGTTCCTGCAGAAGGTGGAGGATTTATATATGTGGGCTGGGGTATATATATATATATTTTTTTAATTTATTTATTCATGAGAGACACAGAGAGAGAAACAGAGACATAGGCAAAGGGAGAAGCAAGCTCCTCAAGAGGAGCGAGACTCCATCCTGGGACTCCAGGATCACACTCTGAGCTGAAGGCAGATGCTCAACCACTGAGCCCAGGCGTCCCTGGGGTTATATTTAATTATAGTTGTGATAAGAATCATGGATGCTAAGAATAGCATAAGAGGTAGTAGACATCTGCTATTTTTGCCTGTTTAGCATCCATTCACACCCCCTTTTGGTTGACAGCCCCCTAAGTTTCCCGTCCATGTTCTTGATCCACGTGGTTTGGGAGGGGTGGCCACATGACCCACGTCTAGTCAACCAACACATTCCATCCCTTGAGCCACAGCAATTGGCTCAGATATGGAAGTATAACCCAAGTGAGGCAGCTCCTGGCCTTTTTCTATACCTATTAGGGGGTCAAGTGTTCTCTTTTCATTAGACTTGCTAAAGTTTGTGGGGTGTAAGGCTGGACCTGCTGCTGACCATCTGGGCCACCACTCAGGTAAATTCTGTCCAAGCATGAAACCCATGCAGAGCGACTGAAGCAGGGCCAAGAGATTAAGAGGAAAGGAATCTGGTGACATTATTTGAGCACTAGGATCCAAGATTGGAATTAGATATAAGTAGGTTTTTCAGTTACATGAGCTAATATATGCTCATAAATCCATTTGAGTCTGGTGTGTGTAGTCTGCAAACAAAGAAGTTCTGGCTAATATCCAGAGAAACTTAATCCACAAGATCTCTGAAGCTCTGCCTTACAGCATCTCCTGGCTGACAAGTGGCCTTGATCAAGAGAAGCCACTGGGCCTTTCTGGGGCTGGATGCTCACTTCTGAAGCTGAGATTACCAGAGTATTTGCCAGGGCTCATTTGGTTCCAACTGACAGAAAACCCAACTCAAAGTGACCGATTTGAAAAAGAAAAGTTCTGAGATGGAACCAACTTCAAGTGTAACTTAATGCAAAGGCTTCAACTTTGACACTCGGATAGGTTTCTCTCTCCAGCTGCTCTACTTCCCAGGAACCTGAGATCATGACCTGAGCGGAAGGCAGACGCTTAATGCGTCTAATGGAGTGAGTCACCCAGGTGCCTCGGAAAACTTCCTAAGTTTGGTGGAAAACACGAATGTCCACCCAAGAATCTTTCTTTTTAAAGATTTTATTTATTTATTCATGAGAGACACAGGTAGAGGGAGAAGCAGGCTCCATGCAGGGAGCCCGACGTGGGATTCGATCCCGGGTCTCCAGGTCAGGCCCTCGGCCGAAGGCAGGCGCCAAACCGCTGAGTCACCCAGGGATCCCATCCACTCAAGAATCTTACCGAACATTTATTATTATATTACCGGAGCCATGTAGTAAATTATGATTACCTTTCTTCTCTGTACGATCTTTTATTCTCCTGGTATCTCCTTTTTTATTTGTGTAGAATAATCTATGTACTTATTATTAATTCAACTGCAATCTCTCCACCAGTTGTTTACATCATTTCTCAAGAGGTTCAGTTTGATTGAGTGGTTTCCAAATTTAACCTTCTAGAAAATGGCTAGAGCCCCCTGCCCTGCTCCTGGATGAACTGGCTGCTCTCGAGACCTATTGCAGGATTATCCTGGGATCTATCTATCTTCTCTCATCATTTGTCTGAGGGGTTTCTCTACCTCTTTTCTATGTTGGAGCTCCTACTCCTGTATTGAATTATGTTTCTCTTGCTTGATTTACTCTCTCATTTTGATGGAGCACATTGTCGTGTAATTATCCAATAAGGGGTGTGTAAGAAGTAAATTTTTTAAGATCTTCCAAACAAGTAGTATGGGATATTGCTAGATTTCTCTTTAAAAGAGCTATTAAGAGTTTGCCTCTCCATGAGCAAAAATGACAGTGTGCCTCCCCTAAAGCTCCCCAGTCATTCATTGTTGCCTACCTCTCAGCATAAAGGGCTAACTTGGGGATCCCTGGGTGGCCCAGCGGTTGAGTGCCTGCCTTTGGCCTGGGGCGTGATCCTGGAGACCTGGGATCGAGTCCCATGTTGGGCTTCCTGCATGGGGCCTGCTTCTCCCTCTGCCTGTGTCTCTGCCTCTCTCTCATGAGTGAATAAATAAAATCTTTTTAAAAAAATAAAGATTAAAAAAATAAAGGGCTAACTCATGGGTACTTTAATTTGCCTTTCCCTGGTTTCTAGTGAAGCTGAAAATCTTTAGTTTATGTAGTTGCCATTTGAATTTGCCCCTCTGTAAATAGTCTCTTCGTACCCTTTGCCATTTTTCTTTGAGGCTGTTGGTCTTTTGCTGTATGGACTGTCTGTGCGGCGCAGGGATGGCTCATTCACCTGCCAGGTTTGCAAGTACAAATCATCTTTTTTTAAAAAGATTTTATTTATTTATTTGACAGAGAGAGCGAGAGGAGCTGGGGGAGCAGCAGAGAGAGGAGGAGAAGGAGGAGAAGCAGGCTCCCCATAGAGCAGGAAGTCCCATGCAGGGCTCAATCTCAGGACCCCGGGATCATGACCTGCTGAAGGCAGACGCTTAACTGAAAGAGCCACCCAGGTGCCCCCACAAATCATCCTTTAACTTAGCTTGGGTATCTTCCCATAATCTTCCCTCTTAATTTTAAATAGATTCAGCTAAAAGAGTTTCTATGGCCTCTCGGCTTCTTTTCTGGGTTTGGAAATGGTCCCCAATCCCTAGATTTTAAGTATAGTTCTCTAAGTGTTCTCCTAAGACTTTTATGACGTGTTAATTCATCTAAGTGTTCTCCTAAGACTTTTATGACGTGTTAATTCATCTAAAATTTACTTTTGCTGCTGGTATTAGGTATTGATCCAATTTGATTTCTTTATTTCTTCCAATGGATAGCCAATTGTGCTGGCACCTGTTAGTAAGTAAACTGGTCTCTTCTGACTGACTCAGACTCCCACTTTTGTCCTGGCGTCAACTCCCATGGGATAATGGGTTCCATTCCTGGGTTGTTTATTTAGTCACCATGGTTGCAGATTTGGGGCATTTCCCGTGTGCAACGTAATGTAGAGTTATCTAATTTATGAAAGGCTCTGTTGTATTTTGATTTCCAATACACATGGGGACAATCATGTTTTTCTGAAGTTTTAACTCATACTGTATTTTGATGTTAGTTCTGTCTTCTTTGTCCTTCAGCACATTTTTTCTTCCTGGAGCTCCTACACCTCCTCTGTTAGATGGATTCCCCTAATAATATAAATGCGATGAAATATTTTTCTTTTTCTATTTCCAGCCAATGATTCCTTACAATATCAAGTTGCCTTATCTCATCTTTTTCAGTTGTGAGCATTTCATTGTTTTTTATCCTGGTGCATTTGATAGAACCTCCAAAAACACTGTTTTTTTTTTTTTTATTCTAACATAAATGGTTTTGGTATCTGGAATGATGTTTGCTGTTAGTTTGGGCAAAGAACCGTTATCATACTTTAGTAGTTTCTTATTTTTTTAGTAGTTTTTCCCTAAGAAAGCAGTTGAGTTTTTTCAACATCAGTTGATAGGATCACATTGTTACTCTCTTTCAATGTAATGTAAAGAATTATGTTGATAAATGACTTGCATTGCTGAAATGAGCTCTCTTTGCTCAAAGTATGTTATTCCTTTGCTATTGATAAAATACAACTTGTATGTATTTGCTAGCATTTGATTTAGAATGCTTGCATCAAAATCAGAGGAAGATCAGTCTACAATTTAGTGGCTAGTGTTTTGTTTGTGTTCTTGTTTTAATTTATTAGCTGGTTTGTTTGTCAATTTTTTTTTTTAAGATTTCATTTATTTATTCATGAGAGACACAGAGAAAGAGGCAGAGACCCAGGCAGAGGGAGAAGGAGTTTCCTTGCAGGGAGCCCGATGTGGGACTTGATCCCAGGTCTCCAGGATCATGCCCTGGGCCAAAGGCAGGCGCTAAGCCACTGAGCCACCCAGGGATCCCTGTTTGTCAAATTTTTATGTTAAGGTCAGGCTGCCTTCATAGAATAAAGTAGAGAGTGTCTGGAGTGCCTGAGTGGCTCAGTCAGTTAAGTGTCTGCCTTCAGCTCTGGTCATGATCTTGGGGTCCTGGGATCAAGCCCTGCATGGGGTGGGGGCATGGGGGGCAGTCTCTGCTCAGTGGGAAGTCTGCTTCTCTCTCTCTCTCTCTCCAAAATAAATAAATAATCTTAAAAAATAAAATAAAATGGAGAGTTTCTTTTTCTTTGACCTAGAATGGCTTAAGTAGCATTAGAATTATCTTTGCTTTTATGAATGTAAACTATTGGAAGATTAGCTAAATTCATTTGGACCTAGTACCTTTACAGATAAGTTTACGCATACAAAAAAGGTATGTAACAACAACAACAACGACGACGACAACGACGAAAATGGTACATAACAGAAATGTAAGTTAAGAGACACAGAATGAGCCAATTTAAGGTAGATTTGTGACTTTTTTGTCTGGGTCACCAAGGTTTAGCTTGGCTAAAAGGGGAAGGAAGAGGGCGACACCCACTACATCTTCCTAGCGGCAATGCTAGAGTAGGCCAGACTGTCTGGGAAAGTTCCTTGGGAGGAGGTGAGATCCTGCAGTGTGACTCCTGGTTTTCTCTTCTTCCCTCCATTCTTCTCTGTAATAACCACGTACCTGCAAGTAAACCCTGCTGTTTTATTAACAGGGCGAGGCTATGTAGCCAGCAGAGAGATGGATTCTGGGGAGAGAAGGACACAGAAAGGTTTGAAACCCACCTCTGCCCTGGGCAACTTGGGGCATCTGTGTGGGGCTGCTTTCTCAGTTGTAAAACAATTCTGTGTGAAGTTTAAGATAAAGACCGCACAGAGTCTGCAGATACTCCACAAACATGTCACCTTCTTACCTACTCCCACCCCCCGACACCCAACTCCTGACAGAAGGCTGCACTTCATTGTGTAGGCAAGGGGGAGCCATTGCATATATGTAATATATGCAATAAGGTACCATAGGAAGGGGTTAGCGCCAGGAGGTGGATTCAATTAGCCTAATGTTACAGGAGAGGAAACCAAGGCCTGAGATCACACAGCTACAAAGTAACAGTGCTGGAACCTGAACCCAGGCCCTATCAGTCACAGAGCCCATCCATTCCCTAACCCTAGAATCTGGGAGCCCTCCATAGACCACTGCGCAACCCACTTCTTGGGAGGGATGAGCATCTCCCCTTGTGCCCTACCACCTTCAGTACCTGCCCCCGCATGAGTCACTCACCAGAGCCAGAGTGAAAGAACGTACCTCCTGGGGGAGTTCTCTGTGTGAGTGCATTTCAGGTTCCCGTCTTAGTCACCACTGCTGTTGGTTCCCACCCCTCCCCCCTCCCCCACTCCCCCCCCCCCAGACTGCCAGGAGCCTCCAGGTCCCCAGCCAGAGCCACCTGGGCCACCCCCACTGGGCTCAGGCCCCTACTGTGGTGAGGGTTTGGTGGTGGGGCTGGTGAGGCCGAATCTTGAGATGTGGGCAGGGTGACTGACTGGGGGGCACTGGGCCCCATAACCACCATTGGCTTTCCTTAACCTAAGTGAAAGCAGTGAACTTGTCAGGTGGACAGTCTCAGTACTAAGCTGGCATTTCGAGAATGCTGACTTCAGCCAGGCCCGGCTCGAAGCCCTTTGTATCTATTAAGACACATAATCCTCATACAGGCCCACGAGGCGCTAGCGTGCCTATTTTGTAGCTAAAGCAACTTTAAGGTTCAGAGAGGGCAAGTGGCTGGCCCAAGGCCACACAGCCAGCGCAGGACAGAGCAGGGAGGCTGGCTCGGGTAGTGGGCCTGCCTCATGACGGGCATTCCAGCACTGACCCCATCCCCAGGGCCGGGCAAGGCAAGTCTCTGCCCCGGGCCTGGCCCTGCACCTTGACCCCAGCCCCACCAGAGTTCCTGAGAACTGAGAACGGTGAGCAGGGGCCAATCCTCTGGGGAGTCACCAGCTCCACTCGGCCCAGGTGAACTCTTGGCCAGGCCACATGCAACTCCCCCAGTTTGTCAACCAGCTCAGCCTCCTGGCCTTTGTGGGTGATTTCCTTGGCATGGAACACCCTTCTCCTCCCCTCCACTGGACCAATCCCATGTTCCGTGCATCTCGAGGGCAGCAGCATCCCCTCTGGGAAGCCCTCTGGGATGTGCCCCCACAGAACCCTACACTTCCCCTAGTCCATCCCAAATTTGCCACTTGCTTGCTGCAACCTTATGCAAACTACTGGATCTCTCCAAGCCTCACTTTACTCATCGACAAAATGGGAACAATGATACCGTGAGGGGTTTTTGCAAGAATGAAAAAAGAGATAAGTCATGCT
Source organism: Canis lupus baileyi (assembly GCF_048164855.1). Taxonomy (NCBI): domain Eukaryota; kingdom Metazoa; phylum Chordata; class Mammalia; order Carnivora; family Canidae; genus Canis; species Canis lupus. Next base: position 59,162,422 of record NC_132845.1, read on the forward strand.
TATAACAGGGCGGGGCCCGCAGTAAATGCTCACTCAACGGGCTCATCTTACAGCATTGATTTGTGTACATTGGGTTGTAACTGTTTGTGTCTGTCCCTCCTTCTGGACCAAGTGTTCTCTGCAAGAGCAAAAATGGTGTCCTGTTTCTGTGCTTGTCCCAGATCCCAGCACTTGGCCTGCCCTGTGGGACATCTCAACACATATCCTATTTATTGAATGAATGGCCCAGGGTCCAGCTCCCTGCGTGCAATATGGTGCTGAGGGCTGGGGCAATCAGGCTGGGCTTGGCCCGGACCGGGAGCAGCCTCTGCCTGGATGGGTGACCTTGGGCAAACCATTTAAATGAACCTCTCTGCAACTCTGTGTCCTTGGTGGCCAAGTGGGGATGACAGTAGTCCTGCCTCCAAGGGCTCTCATGAGGATTAACTGAACTGGTGTGTAGAAAGCACCCAGGACGGAGCCAGCCCACAGTCAATGCTGTATGAGTGCTGTAGAAATAAGTGGTTGCATCCCCTGCAAGCCTCAGCCTGTCCTGTTACCGCTAGGCCAGCCCTCACTTCCCGCCCCGAAGACCTCGGGGTCTAGGTCACAGGGAGCCCCCCTCCAGCCGCCTCCTCCTTCATGCCAAGGCCTCAATTGGCCTGCTCACAGCCCAGCCTCGCGTTCCAGCATCTGGGGCCAGCTGTCCCTCATGTAGAGCCAGGAGGACGGTCTACGGAATCCAAGAGCAGAAGCAAACAGTTAGGACCTTATCTTCCAATCCAACACAATTTTCTGGACTCTGATCCCCCACTGCCTCTGACAATATAATCAAGATAGGTTCGGGGAAATGCAGTCCAAACCGGTGATTTCTCAGCCACATGGAGGACTCTGTGCCTAGCCATTGTATGACATGCTGTTTTTCCCCAACGCTTGCCTCTGGGCCGGTCCGCGGACCCCAGGCCCACAGGGCCAGTAAGAGGTGAGTAGGAGCCCTCTAAAGTGATGAGACAGGTTGGGGTGCTGGGCAGCAGGGGTGGGGGTGGGGGTGGGTGGAGGCTGGGACTGAGCTGAGGCTGGTTGCCACGTCAGTCCCATCCCCCACCCCCCTCCCACCTGCCCCAGTGGTGGGGTGACAGGAGTGCTGTGGTTTCCCCTGCAGCTTCAAGGCTTCTTCGCGTTAGCTCTGCTGTGGCTCCTAGGGCCTCCTGCTTGACGCCCAGTGGGGCACCAGTCCTGGGCTCCAAGGTCACGATCTCCCCAGAGAAGAATGAGCCAGCCATTCCTCCTCGCTACCTTCTGTGTAGAGCAGAGCCTGCAAAAAAATCTGGAAGGCCTGGTCTCTATGCAAAGGATGTGGGATACTCTTCCCCCCAAATGCCCTCCCATTTTCTCTCTCTGCCCTGTCCCCGCTTTGTGCCTGGGTGCGCTTGTCAGATAAACCACAGGACACTGGTTCAATCTGAGTTTCAGACAACCAGCGAGTAACATTTTGGGATAAGTATGTCCTGAATATTGGATCTGGAATATTTATTTGCCAAATCTGGCAGTGTAACGAGGGGGCCTAGTGAATCCAGGTGCAGAGAGGGTTGTTGGTCCTCTTTCCCCTCAAAGGCACTGAACTCCTTGGGGACCCTTTCTCTGCACTTCCTTCCTTCCCTCTGTCCCCCTCCCACCAGCCTCACCCCCTGGACTGGCCCCAAGGTGAGTGAGGGAGGAAAACCTTCACCTGCTCAGATGTTCTCTCTCCATTCCCTTCCCAGCTCACTACAGTTCCTCTCGTCATGGCGCTCAGCCTCCCCTCCCCGGTCCCTTCTGCTCACACCTGGCACAACTGAACTGACAGTTTGGGCTCTGCATCCCCACTCCCAGCTGTTTTTGTGGGGGTGGTAGAAAACAGAACACTTGTTTTGATGTCTCAAGTGAATAGGCCATCACAAATCAACCCTCCAAGCCGTTCTATTGCACATATATCCTCTGCTTTTGAGTCCCACTACAACCTACCCATTTCACAGATAAAAACAACGAGGCTGGGATCCCTGGGTGGCGCAGCGGTTTGGCGCCTGCCTTTGGCCCAGGGCGCGATCCTGGAGACCCGGGATCAAATCCCACATCGGGCTCCCGGTGCATGGAGCCTGCTTCTCCCTCTGCCTGTGTCTCTGCCTCTCTCTCTCTCTCTGTGACTATCATAAATAAAAAAATAAAAATAAATAAATAAAAAAAAAATAACGAGGCCCAGGATGCCTGGTGGCTCAGTGGTTGAGCATCTGCCTTTAGCTCAGGTCATGATCCCCAGGGTCCTGGGATCAAGTCCCACATCAGGCTCCCCGCAGGGATCCTGCTTTTCCCTCTGCCTGTGTCTCTGCCTCTCTCTCTCTCTCTCTCTGTCTCTCATGAATTAATAAAATCTTAAAAAAAAAAAAAAATAGAACAAGGCCCAGAGAGGTCAGGGCCTCCTTCCCGGGTCACACGGCTGGTGAGTGGCAGACTAGGAGTCTCTTTCAAGGGCCTCAGGGATGGCCAGAGCGAGCCCTTGCCTCCTGAGAGACCTGGCTGAGGAAGCCCTGTAAGAAGGGGCTGAGCGCTCGAGGCCCCAGGTCCCCCAGGTCCCCTAGGCCTTTTCACAGGGAACCTGGTGCTGAGGCCGCCTGGCGAAGCCTCATCCCACCCCCCTGCTGCTGGGCCTCTGCAACATTTCCTCTCTGAGGATCAGCCACAGCCTTGCTGGGCTGGGGGAGCCAGAGGAAGAGGAGGCCCCTCGCACCCATGGGAACCCGTAGTCTCACTGCTCAGGGCTGCCAGGCTTGAATGCATGGGGCTCAGGAATGGCAAGACCCCTTTCAGAACCAATGCTGCCACTCACCAAAGTCCCTGGCAAGTCATTTCTCGGCTCCAAGTCTCCATTTCTTCATCCAAAAATAGGGTCAATGATACTTTCTCCGTCACAGAGCTGACGGAAGGATTAAAAATAGTCTTCAGGGCTCCTGCCTGACTCCGTCAGTGGAGCATGCGACTCTTGATCTCAGGGTTGTGAGTTCAAACCCCACGTTAGGCATACAGTTTCCTTAAAAAAATAAAATAATAAAATAAAATAAATAAAATAAAATAAAATAAAATAAAATAAAATAAAATAAAATAAAAAAGGGGCACCTGGGCGGCTCAGTCAATTAAGCATCTGACTCTTGATTTTGACTCAGGTCATGATCTCATGGAGCCTGCTTAAGATTCTCTCTCAGGCAGTCCTGGTGGCTCAGTGGTTCAGCACAGCCTACAGCCCAGGGCGTGATCCTGGAGACCCAGGATCGAGTCCCACGTCGGGCTCCCTGCATGGAGCCTGCTTCTCCCTCTGCCTGGGTCTCTGCTTCTGTGTGTGTGTATCTCTCATGAATAAATAAATAAAATTAAAAAAAAAAAGATTCTCTCTCCCTCTGCCCCTCCCCACAACCCCCCTAAAAATGGAAAGAAAAGTAAAATAAATATTTTTAAATGGCTTTAATTAATTAAAATAAATGGTTAACACTTAAGGTGTATTATATATCAAGACACTGTTCTAGGCACTTTACATAACATTAAATTACTTAATCCTCTCAACTACCCTAGGAGGTAGATACTACTATTATCCCTACCTGACAGAGGAAGAAACTGAGGCAGAGAGTTGAAGTCACTTGCTGCTGGAGTCAGTAATTCGAACCAAGGGCCCGAGGGTCCAAGCTGTTAGCAACTCTATCTTCCATGTAAAACAGCACAGAAGTATTCCACAAACCTCCAAATCAGAGATCATCAACTGAAATGGCCCATGAACAGATAGATGTTATCATGCAGAGAAGAAAATTCAAAAACAGGCTGGGGAATTTTGAGGATGTGGCACCATTTCATATTAATGAAGAAAATATGGATCATTCACTAAATGGCATTGGGACAAGGTTTTGGCATCTGAAAAAATAAATAATAAAAGGCTGCTCCATACCTCACACCTTACACCAGAATATTTTACTTTAAAGATTTCAATGAAGCCAACAAACCACTACATAAAAATTTTAAAACTTCTCCCAGCAAAATCCCCAGTGACAATCCCCAGTGGCAATTGAGAGGTGACACAGGTGGGCTTGCTTTGTGAAGATTCATCAAGTTGCACAGTTCAATCTGGTACTTTGCTCTATATGTTATACTTCAGAGGTCTTTGCATTTGTTCTGGGGTTTTTTGTTTGTTTGTTTTTATTAAAAGGGCCAAAATGAGAAAGTGACAAACTGGACAAATATACTTGTTCCCTCAAATAACAAAGAGTTAATTTTCCTAATATGTAAAGTGTTCCTAGAAATAAACAAGAAATAACTACTCAAAAAAGTGACAGTGTATACAAATGGGTCACAGACAAGAAGATACAGATGACTTTTAAACACATAAAGAGAGCTCATCTTTTCTTCATGAAAAGAGAAATGCAAATTAAAATTGCAGTTAGATGCCTGACAGTTTGGCAAAAAATTGAAGAGTTCAATAGCACTCTGAGTTGGCAAGGATGTGGGGAGACAGGCACTGTCAGATATTGCTTGTGGGGGTGTCAGCCGGCCCCCTCCCCCAAAGGGGAATTTGGCAATATCTGTCAAAATCACACATGCTTGTTCACTTTGACCTAATGACTCCGCTTCTAGGGATCTGTTATACAGAGATACTCCCACGTATGCTAAATGGCTTATGTATAAGGTTGTTCAGTGTAACTGTTTTTTTGGTAAATTATTGAAAATAATCTACAATGTCCACCCCTGGGGAGGGAGTGTAGAGGTAGGGTAACTGGATGATGGACATTACGGAGGGCATGGGATGTGATGAGCACTGGGAGTTATATAGGACTGACAAATCCCTGAACTCTAACTCTGAAACTAACAATATACTATATATTAATTAACTGAATTTAAATAAAATTTAAATAAATAAATAAATAAATAAATAAATAAATAAATAAATAAATAAAAATGTCCATCCCTGGAGATGGCACATCTAGTAAATCCCTAGGAAAGGCACATTCATCCAAAGGCAGACAATGCAACTGTAAAAGGAATGGATTCCCGGTGATGCTGTGAAGCTGGCACATCTCCCTGGACTGCTCACCTCACAGGGTGCTATGTCCACAAGCACTCTGCTCACACAGTGGATGCCGCAGATCTATCTGTATATTGTGACAATTTTCTGAAATAAATGTATTTTTCTACGAACAAAATCAACATATTACAACAATTTCCAACAAGCAGGAATAAAGTCTCTGGAAAATGGGGCATCTTTTTGTAATTTATACAAAGACCTAAGTGCCTCTCTCCAGTCTTTTTTTTTAAGATTTTATTTTTAAGTAATCTTTACATCCAATGTGGGGCTCAAATCCCGAGATCAAGAGTTGAATGCTCCACTAACTGAGTCAGCCAGACAGCTCTCTCTAGTCTTTTTTATTTTTTTAACACCCCAGAGAATTAGACCATCATTTTTCCTGAGCTATTGTAGTCAAGTCTCTGCTACTTATAGTCAAATTCAATTCTAACTAATAGAATAATTAATTTTAAAAATTTAAATAGAGGGTCACTTGGGTGGTTTAGTCAATTAAGTATCCGACTCTTGATTTTGGCTCAGGTCATGATCTCAGGGTCATGAGCTCGAGCCCAAAGTTAAGCTCCACACTGAGCTTAGACCCCAAATAGCCAAAAAAATCTTGAAAAAGAAGAAGAAAGTTAGAAGACTCACATTTCCTGATTTCAAAACTTATTACAAAGCTACAGTAATCAAAACAGTGTGGTACTGGCATAAAGACAGACATAAAGGGATGTCTGGGTGGTTCAGTGGTTGAGCACCTACCTTTGGCTTAGGTCGTGATCCTGGGATCCCAGGATTGAGTCCCACATCGGGATCCCCTCAGGGATCCTGCTTCTCCCTCTGCCTATGTTTCTGCCTCTCATGAATAAATAAGTAAAATATTTTTTTAAAAGACAGACATATAGATCAATGGAATAGAACAGAGTCCAAAAATAAGCCATCACATACTTGGTCACATGATCTCCAACAGAGGTGCCAAGACTACTCAATGGGGAAAGGACAGTCTTTTCAACAAATGGTGTTGGGAAAATGGAAATTCACAATTAAAAACAAAAAGTTGGGGCAGCCCCCGTGGCTCAGCAGTTTAGCGCCGCCTGCAGCCCAGGGCGTGATCCTGGAGACCCTGAATCAAGTCCCACATCAGGCTTCCTGCATGGAGCCTGCTTCTCCCTCTGCCTGTGTCTCTGCCTCTCTCTGTGTGTGTGGTCTCTATGAATAAATAAATAAATAATATTTTTTTAAAAGTTGGAGCCTTACCTAACACGATATATGAAAATGAACTTAAAATGGATTAAGATCAAACAGAAGACCTAAAACTATAAAATTCCTAGTGAGGGAAGAAAACAAACAGCTTCATGACACTGGATTTAGTGACGATTTCCTGGTTATGATACAAAAGGCTCAGTAACAAAAAAACAAAAAACAACAAAAAAAAAAGCAAATACATGGGACTACATCAAACTTAAAAGCTTCTGTGCATCACACAAAATCAGCGAAGTGAAAAGGCAACTCACAAAATGGGAGAAAATATTTGTAGATCACAGAGCTGATAAAGTATTAATATCCAGAATATATATAAAGGGCTCCAAAAATTCAACAACAAAAAAACTAGATTTTAAAAATGGGCAAAGAATTTGAGTAGACATTTCTCCAAAGACAATACACAAATGGCCAACATGCACATGAAAAGATACTCGGGGGCGCCTGGGTGGCACAGTGGGTTGCACACCCGACTCTTGATTTTGGCTCAGGTCGTGATCTCAGGGTTGTGAGATAGAGCCCCACGTTGGGCTCTACGCTCAGCACAGAGTCTGCTTGAGATTCTTTCTCTCCTTCTCCCTCTTCCCCTTACCCTGATCATGCTCTAAATAAATGAATAAATAATATCTTTAATAAGAAAAATAAGATGTTCAACATCACTCATTAGGGAAATGCAAGTTAATACCACAATGAGATATCACCTCATATACATTAAGATGACTACTATAAAAAACTAGAAAATAACAAAAGTTGGCAAGAATGCAGAGGAATTGGAACTCTGCTGTCCTGCTGGTAGGAAGGTAAAATGGTACGGCCAGTAGGAAAGATGGTATGCAGTTCCTAAAAAAAAGGAAAAATAGTATTACTATAATGATCCAGTAGTTCCACTCTGAGTATGTTCTCCAAAGAACTGAAAGCAGAGCCTTGAAGAGGTATTTGCACACCCGTGTTCATAACAGTATTATTCACAATAGCCGAGAGGTAGAAGCAACTCTCAGAGTCTGTCTACCAAAGGATGAGTGGATACACAAAATGTGGTGTCTATGTACACAATGGAATATTATTCAGCCTTAACAAAGAAGGAAATCAAGTCTCGTGCTACAATACAGGTGAACCTTGGGGGCAGACTAAGTGAAGTAAGCCAGTCACAAAAAGACAAATAGTGCATGATTCCAATTATATGAGGGACCTAACGTAGTCAAATGCATAGAAACAGAAAGTAGAATGGTGGCTGCCAGGGGCTGGAGGGAGGGGGATATGGGGATGAGGGGGAGGTGTTGTTTAATAGGTACAGAGTTTTAGTTTTGCAAGAAGAAAACGTTCTGGAGATCTGTTGCACAATGATGTGAATATATTTTAACACCATTGAACTGCACCCTGAGACATGCTAGATGGTTCAATTTTCTGTTATGTGTGTGTTTTTTTACCACAAAAAAAAAAAAAAAAAAAAAAAAGGAAAAGAAACACTGCAGCGGGCCACCAGTTTTCAATCTCTCCTTTAGACAGTGTTACCCTGCCCCACCCCGAGGCTGGGCATGTAGCACTGGCTAGGACTGCAAGGACTACGGGGAACTTGTCACGTAGGGACAGACGGGCTGGTCTTAAGCTCTCTTTTGCTTGCTTCACTCAACAATCCTTACCCGGATGCAGACTCCACTCCAGGCTCCAGGGGCCTGGAGCAGCAGAGATGAGTAGGGAGCGCACAGTGGGGACCGAACAATGACAGGCAACGAACCCATGAAAAGATCAGCATTGACAATACCAATTCAGTGGGGTTACAGGATCTAGGGTGACCGGGAGGGCACAAGATTACATGGAGCGGACTGGAAGGGCTCTGAGATGGGGAACTTCATCTGTGATCCCAGTGACAGAGGCTTGGGGCCTGGGAGGGTGTGAGAGAGCACGAGCCGGGAGGGGGAGCAGGCCGGAGATGGCCTGATGGCAGGGGCGGGCCTGGCCGGGCAGGAAGGCCTGACTCTGGAGCTGGCAGCAGCAGGGAGGATGGCTAAAGTGCTCCCAACTGCCCCGTGTGCAAGACACAGAAGAAGCCCAGTCTTTTAGGGGTATAAACCTGTGGATTCAATGTGTCTTTTATGATAAAAAATAAATAAAACAATAAAACTGCATTTTCCTAGAAAAAAGGCTGAGTCCATAGACACCCTTCAAACTCTCATGTTTGTCTCCACACATCGCAGGGCTGCTGAATCTCTGATTTAGCTCCCTGGCGTGGTTTAAAAACCACTGATCTGCTTGGGCCCCGTCACCCCCACTTGAGATGGGTGTGCTTGAGGCCCAGAGCATGGAAGGCGTTCCAAGCAAGCCCAGGGCTGAGCAGGAGTTAGGCCTGGAAATGAGGGGTTCCTGGCTCCCAGCTCAAAGGTCCGGGAGCCCCTTACTTATGTGGGGCACTGGAGGGCCCTGGGCTCCTCTTCATTTATAGGGGAGAACCTGCTCCCCAACCTTTGGGCAGTGTGGGCATGGGCATGGGGCCTGGGAGGGACAGCTGGGGGTCAAGCCAGTGGCTTGCTGGCTGGGCTGGAGGTGTCTGGGCACATGGGCAGCAGAAGCCACCTGCTCAGCAGGACTGTCCCCTCCCTTCCTGCTGGGCGTCCAAGCCTACTTCACCCCTCTCCCATGATCCTCTGGGCCCCTCTGGGGCATCTCTGAATCAAACAGCCCCTGTTGGTTTCTAGTGCTTGCTTGCAGGAACTCCGAAGGAGCCAGATGGCCTCTCAGCTCCAGGGCCACAGCAATGATCCCACAGCCTGTGTGGTGGCTGCTAGGGTCCCAGCCCTGCCCCTGACCAGCCCTATGGTCTTGGGCAGGCGGACGTGAGCTCTGGCTGCCTGGGAGGGACTCAGCAGAGCCACTAAAAGGATCTCATTCTCTCTGGGTTTCCTAAGACTCAATCCTGAATCCACACATAGGACTTTTTTACCATATCCACAGCTGCCTGAGCTAATTTTCTTATTAGTTTTCTTTAAAATGACTTCCTATTTAAAGTGAAATTCATTTCCAAGGCAACTACATGGCACACTCTTAAATCGAAAACCAATGTTGCCTGCCCTAAGTTAAAACAAATCCAGCAAAAATTAAATTAAATTAAATTCCACAGAGCTGCCTGCTTGGGGTAATGAGCTTGAGGCTTTCCGCCTCTGTGGAGGAAGGCACAGCAGCAAGTGTCTCAGGGTGTCAAAGAGCAGCTCCTAAAAGAGCCTCTGTCTGGAACCAGAATCGGACTTGAGAAGAAAAGGACTTTCTCTCCCCAAGATTTAAAGCAAATTAACGCTGCCTGTTTCAAATGGGCACACCTACAGCACGCCCCAGACTCTGGCCACGAGACCTGTCTAATTCAGAGTCCTGGCACGTGGAGGGTTCCCAGCTGTGTGACCTTGGGCAGGGCACTCAGCTTCTCAGTGCCTCAGTTTCCCCATCTGTAAAATAAAGTGGATAACTGTACCCACCTCAGAGGGGCGTCATGAGGATGAAAGTAGTGAGTATAGACAGGACCTGTGGCAGAGAAAGTCTGCTGAGCAGCTGTTAAACACGGAAGCCCACTAGGTGCAGACGGCGGGGGGGGGGGGGGGGGGGGGGGGGGGATGGGGGGCAACGAATGGGGTGCGAGGAGGGGAAGAGACAGCCCCAGGAGCACTTGGGAGCCTCCCTGCTCCCCAGCCAGCCTCACGCTGACTCCCCCGCATGTGTCCTCCTTCCTGTCCCCCGTTCCCCAAACTCTCTGAGCACCTGGTCTGGCCAGGCTGCTAGATTTACCTTCCCCACCAAGCCCGGGAGGGTGCTCATTCATCAGGCCCAGTCCATGGCAGGGGACACTGAGGCCCAACCAGGGGACATGATGCCTCTGTGTGCACCACATGGAGGGGAGGAGGAAGACGCAGCGGATTCTGGGCTCCCCCACCCCCATCCAGCCCCAGCCCCCCCCCCACGCATTATCTCTAGGCGGCAGCAGCTGAGCCTCCCAGTATCTCTCTGATCCCCCAAATTTCCGGTTCCCCAAAGACAACTCAGGATGTGGGGAGGGAGGGGCAGGGAGAGGAGGAGGGAGACAGAGAATGCGAGAGAGACGGAGAGCCATAGAGAGATGACAGAGACAGAGACACAGAGAGGAGAGAGACAGTCGATCTGAGAGAGACAGAGAGAGACACGCACAGAGAGAGAGAGACAGGGCAGAGAGACAGATGAGAGATTTGAGAGACGGCACTTCCAAGACAGATGAGCAATGGATTGAGGCAGGGAGAGATGGAGAGACACAGGTAGGGAGAGGAAGCCAGAGAGGGGAGGGGCGCCCCAGACACCCAGACCCAGAGAGAGACCAGTGGGGAGCCTAAGGGTGTGAGGCAAAACCGAAAATGGCAAGTGGGAGAGGGAGAAGTTTGGTGTCACGGCACGAGGCTCGAGGTGCTGGGGGGGCATCCGGAAACAGCTAACTGGTGAGTGTGGGAGCCAGCTGGGAGGAGGCGAGGAAAGCTCAGAGGCCTGCTCAGGTGCACAGGGCAGCAGCCAGGACGGGGCCCAAGGGGCTCCAGGAAAAGGAGAACAGAGGCCCCACTTCCCCCTCTTTCTTGGAGCCCCCGCAGGTGCCGCAAGCGTCCACCCCCTGGGCTCACAAACCCCTGTGTCCTCAAGAAAAGGAACTTTGTTCAGGCCCCGCAGAGCCCCAGAGCCAGCAGTCCCAGTAGATGCCTGGGGGAGAGTGCACTCTGAGTGGCCTCTGCTGCCCACACCACTCGCTTGGGGACAGAGGTGGCCTGGGGCCTGCGGGAGGGGCCCGGTGGACACAGGGAGAGGGTCTTGGGAGCAAGAGTGGCCTGGCTGCCAGGGAGGGAGCACCAGCACCCTGCTTGGTCCCATCACCTGCCCTCTGTGAGCCTCAGCTTCCTCATTCACACTAGGGTGGTCATAAGAAGAACGTCCTCGGGTCACAGTGAGGACCACATATGTGAGGTGTGTAGCATGGCATGGCACATGTCAGCAACCGAAGGTGGAAAGGTGGGCCCGTGGGCCCGTTGAAGGCCAATGCTCTACAGCATCCTGTCTAGATGAGTCAGGGCCCTTTCATTTGCAAATGACAGAAACCCAGCTGGAGCTGAGCCAAGCAAAAGGAGGGTGTTGGTAAACTCAAGTAGCTGAACCGTTCTTGGTGCTTGGGTGGAGGCGGTTTCAGGCACTAATGGATCCAGGACCTCAACCCCCATTCCCAAGAACCTTTCTCCCCTGACTGGGCACCACTCACCTCTGTGCTGCCTTCTCTCCCTTGGGTGCCCTTCCCATGGTGACCTCTGGCAGCTCCAGGCTCATGTCCTCCCTGTCGACTGGGAGAGAGAGAAAGAGAAAGAGAGAGAGCCTTATTCCCCAGAGTTCCAGCAAAAGTCTTTGTGCAGAGCACAGTTTACCCTCTGCAGAATTTCTCTCTCTCTCTTTTTTTTTTTAAATATTTATTTATTTATGATAGACAAGAGACACAGGAGGAGGGAGAAGCAGGCTCCATACCAGGAGCCTGACACGGGACTCGATCCCGGGGCTCCAGGATCGCGCCCTGGGCCAAAGGCAGGCGCCAAACCGCTGAGCCACCCAGGGATCCCCTGCAGAATTTCTCTTTTGGTCTGCCTCTCTGTTTTCTCCTTTTGCACTAATTTTTAACCAGAACATAGCCTCCCTTCCCCCATCCCAAAATAAATAACTATGCTTCCATAAATAACTTTGGAATTTGCTGTGTGACCTTAAGCAATTCACTCAACCTCCCTGAGCCTGTTTTCTTTTCTGCAAGAAGAGCTCCTCATACCTTAGATAGACAGAAGTGTGGTGAGGTTCACCAAAATAACGAGTGTGGCACACAGCAAGTGTGGAACAAGTGCAACTCAACAGCCATTTTTCCTTTCTACCAGCAATAGCCGCTAGGCTCGGCCGCCTTCCCATTTCCAGCCCCTCAGAATTGGGCTGGAGCATGGGACACAGGCCTATGTCAGTCTCAGCACAGGGCATTCTCCCGGCCGGCCGGCCATTGGTTCAAGGAGTCATGTGCCCCAAGCGAGGGCATTTAGGGTCTGTGTAGGGCGTTTGCTGGAAATGCTCAGACATTTGCCCCCCAGGCTGGGAACCCAGAAGCATGCATTGCTGCTAGAACTGTCATGTGTCCACACAAGGGGCGACGACAAATGGAGGCACTCGAGAGAGGAGGGCTGGAGAGAAACTAGAAGGTGGTGATATAATAGGCCTCTGACTCCAGCCACACTTGATAGTTTCTGACCTTCTTAGCAACCAGGGATCCCATCCTTCCACTTCTGGGAACATCTTTTGAGGCTACAGACATCAGGATGAAAAGGTTTTAAAACTGAGGTCCAACATCCCCAAAGGTCCCCAAAGTTCAGAAATCTAGTGGCGGAGTCGGGACTAAAGGAAAGTCTCCTCACTTGTATTCCAGTGCACTTGGCACCAAACATCGTCCTCTTTCTGGAATTATTGCTCATCAGCTCCGAGACTAAGTATATACATACCGAGTCAATAAAGCAGAAGTAAGGAAAACCCAGAGAGATTCTCCTGAGGGGACTGAGGGGGCTAAGATGGGATGCAGGGCATGCACAAAGGAGGGGTGCCCAGGATAGATGGGTCAGCTGCCTTAAAGGGTTCGCTCAAGTGTCTCTGAGAGGCAGTTAGAAGAGGTGGGGGGTGAGGAAGAAACTGAGTCTAGAATTTTTTCAGATGGGTTACTAGGTGCTCGTCATGAGGCCAGGGTGGCCTGACTGTGGGTGGGATTTGGTGGAAATGATAGCAGCCATGGTTAGAAATTTTACTCCTGCAATGGACAGAAAGTCTGGATCAAATTAGCCTAAAAAAAAAAAAAAAAAAAAAAAAAAAAAGGTTGTTGGCTCTTCAAAAGTAATGGCTTCAGGAACACTGATCTGGGTGCTTAAACAGGCTATCAGAACTCACCTGGCTCCCTGCTCCACGGATGTGGCCTGTTTCTCCCTCTCCCTCTGTTGCTCCCCCTCTTTGTGCTCTCTCGCAGTCAAATAAATAAATAAAATCTTGGGACACCTGTGTGGCCCAGTGGTTGAACATCTGCTTCCAGGGATCCCTGGGTGGCGCAGCGGTTTGGCGCCTGTCTTTGGCCCAGGGCACGATCCTGGAGACCCGGGATCGAATCCCACATCGGGCTCCCGGTGCATGGAGCCTGCTTCTCCCTCTGCCTGTGTGTGTCTCTGCCTCTCTCTCTCTCACTGTGTGCCTATCATAAATAAATTTAAAAAAAAAATTATAAAAAAAAAAAAAAAAAAACATCTGCTTCCAGCTCAGGGCGTGATCCTGGAGTCCTGGGATCGACTCCCACATCAGGTTTCCCACATGGAGCCTGCTTTTCTCTCTGCCTGTGTCTCTGCCTCTCTATGTCTGTCATGAATAAATAAATAAAATATTTTAAAAATAAATGAAATCTGGGGATCCCTGGGTGGCTCAGCGGTTTAGCGCCTGCCTTCGGCCCAGGGCATGATGCTGGAGTCGCTGGAGTCCTGGGATCGAGTCCCACGTCGGGCTCCATGCATGGAGCCTACTTCCTCCTCTGCCTGTGTCTCTGTCTCTCATCTCTCATGAATAAATAAAATAAAATCTTTAAAAATAAAAAATAAAAAATAAATAAATGAAATCTTAAAAAAAAAGAACTTTTTTACTTCCATTTCTGTCCACTATGCTTTCCTCTGTTGTGCCTTCATTCACAGGCAGGCTCTGCCCAAGCAGAAGCGTGCAAACAGGGGATCCCTGGGTGGCTCAGTGGTTCAGCGCCTGCCTTTGGCCTGGGGTGTGATCCTGGAGTCCCCGGATCGAGTCCCACGTCCGGCTCCCTGCATGGAGCCTGCTTCTTCCTCTGCCTCTCTGTCTCTGTCAGAGACCCATCTCTGTCTCTCTCTCTCTCTTTCTCTCTCTCCCTCTCTCTGTGTCTCTCATGAATAAATAAATAAAATCTTAAAAAAAAAAAAGCGTGCAAACACTGCATTTGGACACCTCTTCCCCCACCAGTGCATAAAGAGCTTCCCTTTGCCCGGAGTTCCCCCCAAAGTCTCAGGAACGTGTCTCATTGACCTGAGTGTTCCAGTATCAACCAATTACTGGGCCAGGAGGTGGGATATAACGTTTGGCCATCCTGGATCACGTGCACATCCAAGCGGGGCTGCCACGCGGCAGCTGCGTGAACACTGGCAAAGCAAATCTGATGGCAGCGATGTTAGTGCACTGTTGTTGGAAGAAGGAATGGGTGCTAGGAAGGCGACAATAAAAATGTCCTCTATAGATGATAAAAGGTGGTCTGCAGATTGCTAATAACAACTTTTTTTTTTCTTCCTGGAATCAAATAAGTTCAGGAAATACCAAGTTAGGCAAAGAGAAACATATTTTATCACAGGATCTCTCTCCAGCACATTTCGTCCTGCAAGGGGGTCTGAAAGAACCCTGCTTTTCCCAGGCCCCCCGACCACAGAATTCTTTTTTTTTTTCTTTTTAATGATTTTATTTATTTATTCATGAGAGAGAGAGAGAGAGAAAGAGACAGAGACACAGAGGGAGAAGCAGGCTCCCTGCAGAGAGCCCGATGCAGGACTTGATCCCAGGACCCTGGGATCATGACCAGAGCTGAGCTCAAGTACTGAGTCACCCAGGTGTCCCCCACAGAATTCTTTCTTGAGAAGCTGCCCCCAGGACTCAGGGGCCACAAGATGCATTTTGAGGAAAACAACCCCGAGCACCACAAAGAGCCCAAGCAGTGTGGGTCAGCGTCCCTCACAGTCCACAGCTCGCTGGCCTGAGCTGCCGCGGGCACTTGCCTCCCTCCGCCCCAGGCTTGCTTCGGGCACCAGAAGCAACTGTGTCCCTGGGAGCCACAGCCAGAAGTTCTGGAGAATTAGGTGGGGACTACTGGGCAAAGATGTAGAAATACTTGAGGTCCCTCCCCGGCCAGCACGGCCCACACCCACATGCTCCTACCCCTGCACTCTGCCCCTGGCTGGCGTCCAGCATGCTGTCACAGGACGGGGCCCCAGGGCCCTGTAGTAACCTGCTTCATAATGCACCCTTGTCGGACGCTTTCTTTTTCCCATCTCACTCCCCTACTCCCCTGTTTTTGCGACCACTTCCCAAATAAACTACTGGCACTAGGACTCTCACCTCAAGGACTGCCTCTGAGAGAACCCAAATCAAAAGAGCTGTTGCTTACTGATGGCTTTTAGAAGCACCCAGAGGTCTCCCCCAACAATTTCAGAGAACACACTCTCTTATCACTAAATTGACCTTTCCTCTCAACAGCAGACTTCAATTAAAAAAAAAAATCTTTTTCTTCTCCTCAGCTTCCAGGGGAAGCTTGCAAAGATTCTTTCCACTGGCCACTCCAGCCCCATAGACCTCATTGCATTGACTCTGTCTGTCCTGCCTGGCTCATCGATTGGTGGAGGCAAAGCCACATATTCTTGCTGGTCCAAGAAGCAAAAATGGGCAGCTTTTCATGTTTCAGGGAATGCCCCTACCCCCAATTCAACAAGAC
Source organism: Canis lupus baileyi (assembly GCF_048164855.1). NCBI lineage: Eukaryota > Metazoa > Chordata > Mammalia > Carnivora > Canidae > Canis > Canis lupus. The sequence goes on from NC_132845.1 coordinate 59,178,279, forward strand.
AAGGACCAGAGTCACCTTGGATTTCCCCATGCCTCACAACACAGGGCCATCCCCACATCCCTCGCTTCAGACTCCCAAACGGCTCCTTCTACCTCTCTCCACTGCCTCTCCTTCTTTAGCTAGCCCACCACCACTTTTCACAAGGATACTCCCAACACATCACAAGGATGCTCCCACTTCAGGGCCTTTGCACAAGCTGCTCCTGAGACCTGGAACTCCCTGTGCAACTCACTCACTTGGCACAGACCCTTGACTCTTGGCCTATTTACTGTCTCTTAAAACTGCCCTATCCCCCCTTCCCCCACTCATTCCCTCCTTGGGCCTCGGCCTCTCTTATTATGAAATGGCTCAGATATGCAAACACTTAAGAGAATCACACATCAAACACTGGTATACCCAACCCTGCTTAAGAATAAGACATGACACTCACCACTGAGGCCCTCCTAAATGCATTCTCAACCATTCCCCACACTCTGCCACATGGTTGCCTCTCTCCTGAACTTGGTATTCCTCGTTGCTTTGCCTACCTTGCATACATGTGTATCCCTGAACTATAGGTATACCCATTTTCTTTTTTTTTTTTTTAAGATTTTATTTGAGAGAGAACAAGCAAGAGAGCATAAGTGGGGGGAAGGGGCAAGAGGAGAAGCAGACTCCCCACTGAGCAGGGAGCCCAATGCGGGGCGTGACCCCAGGACCCTGGACCTGAGCCGAAGGCAGACACTTAGAGCCACCCCAGTGCCCCTATATACCACTTTTCATGTTCTCAACTTTATATAAATAAAACAACTTGTTTTCCTTTTCTCGCTCCATACTCTCTTGGTGATGTTTGTCCGTGCTGACAGGTGCCACCCCAGTGCACTCATTTTTACCTGCTGGGGAGCATTCACGGTGTGACAAGGCTACAAGTGCTCCATCCACTCTCCCCCAATCGCCTCTACTGTTGCCAGCTGTTGGCCGTTGGCCATTGCGACGCTGCCCCAAGCCTCTGGCACCCGCCCCCTTAACCTGCAGGCTGTTTGCTCAGGATTTCTACCCAGGAATCTGCTGGGTAAGGAAACACACCATCTTCAGCCTTACTGATGTTGCTAGATTGTTCTCCAAGGTACTTGTACCAACATACCTGTTTGGTAAACTTTCTGTTCCTCAGCCCAGAACAGGTGCCTCTTCCCTGCTTCCTCCAAACAAACTCTACCTGTTGACATCCAGCCTGCCCAGCCCTCTCCCCAGGCCTTCCTCCCCCGCTTCAGCAATCGGGGCTCTTACAAGCCTCCCTGGTAGAGCAGCCGGCAATTTGCACAACAGCCGGAGCAAGGACGTTAGCAGCAGTGACTCCAGAGGCCAACAGCTATGGATGGAATCCCGGATTTGCCATCTGGGCTGTGTGCCTTTGGGCAAATGGCGTCTCGTCTCTGGGCCTGTTTCCTCACCTGTGAATGGGGATACCCAGGGTAAACCGACCACAGGGCAATGGCAGTGATCAAACGAGATAAACATGGAAGCATGGTGGGTGCTTGAAGATAAGTTGTTACTATTGCCTTTGAAGCCCACAGGGGACGCCGACAACTCCACATCACTCAGGACTACTTTGGCTGTAGGCAACAGAAACCCCAAGTCAAGTCGGTGGAAGACAACTGGTAATTTATTGGCCCAGGTAACTGGGAAGTCAGAGGCGTCTCGCTTTGGGTGTGACCAGATCCGGGAATTCCGACGCCATTAGGAAGCTGGCCCTGTCCAGATTTGGGCCATTCTGTCCTCCACATCACCTTCATTCTCGGGCAGGCTCTCCAAGTAGGGGCTCTAGGAAGAGCCAAGTTTACCAAGCTGTGTGTAAGAAGAGCTTCGCCTTCCAGACACTTTCTGCCAAATCCCAGGGTTGGACCTCAGAGGCCCAGGTTAGGTTTATGTGCCCAGACCAGAGCCAGTCACAGTGACCAAGGCATCCACCAGAAGCTGCTTGAAGTGTGCTTCTCAGAACAGAGCTGTTGGAACTCCCCGGTAGCTCCTTTGAAAATGCAGACTCTCAGGCCCCATTCCAGACCTACTCATTTGGAATTTGCATTTTGGCAAGACCTCCAGGTGAGCCATCTGCACACCAAGGTCTGAAGAGGCTACACTGCACATTACCTTTCAGTTGCCTGGGGTCAAGTCCATCCCCTTGCCTTAAAGATGGAGAACCTGAGGGCCAGTGGGAAGCAATCTCATTCTATGCATCCACTCTGCACCCAGGGCTTCCTCATGCATTGCCCTCCCATCATCCCAGCCATCATCTGCCATGTCCGTGGACTACCTCATGGGCAAGGGATGCACTGAAGCCTGGACAAGCCAGCCTGGGTTGGACTTGCCTCGCACCAAGGTGCCGTGTCCCGGCCACCATTCAGCCACTCCTAGTACCTGTCAGGCCCCTCAGGAGCACGGCAGCCCCCAACACAGACACACACAGGCTTGTGCACACATACACTCCCACACAGGTGCTCAGGCACAGCCCACCCTCATGTAGACTCCCACCCACCAGGCCCCCCAAAGGCAAGAATGCTACAGACCACAGCAGCCTTTATTCTACTGCAGAACAGGGCTGAGGCCAGGGTAGTTCATTCTCAGGCTGCGTCAGAAGGTGCAGTCTCGGGGCACACACACTGCACCCCAAAGTGACAATAAGTTAGGGGGGAGATTCTCAGACTGTTCTCTGGCTGGAGTCAGGGTGGGGTGCCAAGTGGGGGCCCCCCAGAGCCCTGCCAGTTGCCCAGCTGGGTGCTCCCAGGACAGGCTGGTTCCAGGACAGGCATAGCCTCTCCCTGAAACAACAGGGCAGGGAGAGGAAAGGGATGTGACGTCGGGAGGTCAGTGGGCTCAGAGGGATCCCCAAAGGAGTCGGAGGATGGGCTGACGGGCAGGGCGGGGCAGGCAGGACCTCTCACCGGACCCTCAGTTAAGCCCCTGCAGATTCTCATAATCTGGAGCTCCCTCTTCTTCTTCGTCATCGTCATCATCATTGTCCTCCACCTCCTGGGAGCTCAGGATGGCTGGGAGGGGAGGGAGGTCTTCGGCTCTCAGACCATCCCCCCTTCCCCAGATGGGCTCCCCAGGCTTGGAACCCAGGCTGGGGGTGGTTGCCCCACCCCCACCCCCCACCCCACCCTACCCCTGGCCAGCACACACCAGGGTCGGTCCCAGCCAAGGACGGCAGCTCCTGAGACACATTCACATACTCCCGGCTCCCATCTGCAGGGGACGGATGAGAAAGGAGGCGGCCACGTGGAGGGTGAGAGAGCAGGACACTCAGAGAGGGGGTCACAGCAGGGTGAGGGAGGGAAGGGGGATTCCAGGGAGCCCCCCCCCCACCGCCACTCACCCAGAGATGCATTTGCACTTTCCTTGCTCTCAGGGACGTTCACATAATCCTCCCCCGACTCCACTGTAGGAGAAGCAGGGCCCCCGGCACTGTCACCCAGAGGCCCGAGCACAGGCACCCACGGCATCCCCACTGGACTCCTGACAAGACCAGCCCCAAACTCCCACCCACAGACCTCAGAGGTCACCCCATAGCCAGCCCTGGGGGGGTCCCACAGAGGCCTGGGTGATGGAGAAAAGTAGGGTAACTTGGCCAGAACCGATGAGAAGGAGAGGAATTGTGGGAGAGAATGGACGGCAGACCCTGCCAGCATGTGCCCCAGGCTGGGGGTGAGGCTGGAGAACGGCTCAGAGCTGAGGCACCGGTGCCGCCGGCCAGGCCAGCCCTGCACCCCCAATCTCGTCCCAGTGCCCTCCAGGCCCTGGTGCTCGGCACCGTCTTGCCCTTTCATGCCGACTTGCTCCTCCACGAGGCCGTGGACAAGGCGGGCTCTGGAGCCAGAGCGCCCAGGTTCACGCCCGGCGCCAGCGCTCACAGTCGTGCAACCTCACAAGAGGTCCCTAACCTCTCTGGGCCTCGCTGTTCCCCCCAGTGTAAGAGGGTGAGCAGCAGCACCCCCTCCCAGGGGTGTCGTGAGAACTAACGCAGAGAATATGGAAACAGGGCCTGTCCTACGGCAAGTGCCGCCGAGGGCCCGTTAAATAAATAACCCCTCGTGTCGTACAGTCGGGACAACCGAGGCGCAGGATGGGGAGACGTGGGCTCAACAGCACCTGGGAACCGTGACGTTTAATAAGTTAGTGCACCAGACACTCAGGAGGCAGGGAGTAGGCTCCCGACAACACTAGGCCTCATCCTGACGCCGCCTCTTGAGCTGTTTGATCAGAGGCGCCCAGTAAATATGGTGAAGGAGGGAAGGACAGGGGATGAACAAATGAAGGAAAAGAAGCCCTGGCACAGATGGCGAGTTGGCGATTGAGTTGGCAAATGGCACCGGATGGGCCGAACAGGTTTGGAGAATGAGGACAGGGCTGGAAAGCTAAGCTCGCCAGGCGCGGGAGGAAGCCTCCAACAGGCAGCGTGAGACCCACGCGAAGGGAGAAAAGCAGCTCAGAGGAAACCGAAACGATGCCGGAAGCAGAAGAAAACTTCCCAAAGCCCCTGCCGAAGAAGACAACCTATAAGATTTACAAGATGATGTGGCCTCCATGAGAAAGGAACAGAGGCCAAGAGAGAGCCTCCGGGTGGGAGAGACCGAAGAACAGAGGCCAGAAGAAGAGTGAATCAGAGAAAGGTCGCAAACAATAAAAGGGAAAGACCACGAAGAAGGAAAGAGGATGGGAAGGAAAGGAAATCAGGAGGTCGGAGTGGAAGTGCACCCTGAGGGACAGGCGTCCTAGAGAGAGGAGAGACTGCGGAGGGGCGGCCACAGGGACAGTCGCCCGGGAACTCACTGGAGAAGGCGCTGTCTCGGAGGCTGGGGTTGCTGGGCACCGGAGCCGGTGGGACCGCAGTGCCGGTGGCTGGCGTGCTGTCAGGAAGCACCTCCCTGAGGGGGAGTCGAGGGGCGGTGAGTGAGGACCCCCCTCCGGCCAGGGTCCCCACCAGCCCGCCCACCAGGCCACTCACAAGTAGCCCTCGTTGTGATACTCCTCCTCCTCGTCCTCGTCGTTGTCCTCGCAGGAGAGGTGCTCTGGGGTAACGACACAGCGATCAGGGCGCAGGCCAGGCCCCAGCCTCCCTGCAACCAGGGCCCCGGGGGCCCCAGACGCACCCTCGTTCTCGTAGCTCGCCACACTGTTGGCTTCGGAGAGAGAGCAAGAGGGAGACAGTCAGCTCAGAGGGGGTCTCGCCTCTGCCCAGCCCCAGCCGTCTGAGCCCGGCTCCACACTTACCACCATCTGAGTCCTGCCGGGAAGACGGCATGCGGTGGGAGCCCCCGGGGGGCTGTGGGGACCTCCTGGGAGTCAAAGGTCACAGGTTATGCTGGGGTGGGGCTCTGGGACAAGCAGATTGTCACAGGGAAGGGGACCCCCAATCTACAGAGGTGAGCCGGGTAAAGAGGGCATTGTGAAGGGGGAGGATGCTACTTACGGGATGGGAAGCAGGTCCGGCTGGCTCAAGGGTGGGTAAGAGGTAACAGGCCCATAGGATGGGGCCGATGGCCAGGGCACAACTGTAGCTGAAGATACAGGACCAAGCACAAGGAGTGACTCCAGACATCTTGCCCCTACTCTCATTGAGGCCTCAAAGGATAGACTAGCCCCATGAAACCTCCTGTGCCCTGGACAGGCCCGAGGACACCCATCTCCCTCCCTAGTCCCAGATCAGGTCAAAGCCATGTGGGCAGCCACGGTGGAGGGAAGGCAGGAGGGGGGACCTGAACAAAGGCACACAGTCTCTCATGCGCCAGGGACCCTCTCTCCTACACCCAAGGGAGGGGACCCTCCAGGTACTCACGAGGTCTTTTGATCACAATGCTACTTGGGGTCAAGCTGGCAAGAGAGACAGAGCTTGGTCAGGGGCAGGAGAGGCCCCAGCTCCCATCCCAGCCCCCAGGGTCACACAGGGTAGTGAGGGAGCCACACAGGGCCCATGGACAACTCACCTATCAGAGGCGGTGCTGTCATAAGAGCCTGGGGAAGAGAAGTCAGTGAGGCAGGAAGAGGGGTGGCGAGGGGAGAGGGTGGGAGCGCAGGGCTCTCAGGTCTCACACACGCAGGACAGAGGTAGGATAGAGCAAGGGGGTCAAGGAGGGCCGAAGATCCCCGAAGGCATGTCCTGAGAGCGGTGTTACCCGGCAGCCCGCACTCACCTGGCAGCTCTCGGCAGCGCACGCACAGCACTACGGCCAAGAGGGGCAGCAACAGGAGGCCCAGCATATAGGGGATCAGGACGACGGCCTCCATCTGCAGCAGAGCTTGGACCAGGCCTGGCTGCCTGCCGCCCAGCACGCTGAGCTGCGGCAGGGTGTGAGCTGGGCCAGCACGGGTGCGGGAACCCAGTGGGCACCAGCCTGGAAGCCTGACTGCGGGCCGGCTGTGCCCTCCTTGGGCACTCCTTGGACCCCCTGCCCCTTGCCGGGCCTCGCAGGGGTCGGCACTGCCTAGGGAAGACCCGTGATCCCAGGGCAGACCGACCAGGGTCTGGGCCGGAGTCTGGGGCGCCAGTCACCCCTGCGCGGCCCCCGCGCCCCAGCCCTACCTGCCCCTCGGCTAGGCGCCTGCCTCTCAGAGCCTGCCCGCCTGTGGCAGGAAGCTGTGGTGAGCCCCGGGTGAGGGCAGGAAATCATCGGGCTCAGCCGGCTGCCCCCGCCCCCTTCCCACCCCCACCCAGCCAGCGGGGAGGGGGAGGAAGAGGCCTTTGGAGCCACCCCTGGGTCCTCAGGAGGGGTCTGCTGGCCTCCGGGACAAAGAGCTATTCCTACCAGGGAAGGAGGGCAAGATAGTTACAGGCCACCCGACAGCCATGGCGTCCACAGCCAGGACTCAAGGGGGCAGCCAGGAGGGAGGCCCGGACGCTGGGAATCAAGGGGCACGGGGCAGTACCCACCCTACCTTACCCTGGCTGGCCTACCAAGAGGGGCAGGCTCGAGGGGAACCATGGGCGTGACTCACAGTCACACTGAGCTACTTCACTCCGCACTCTTTTTCACCCGGCCCAGGAGGGCAGGGATTTGCCCAAGGTCCCACACAAGTGACCCCATAGCCCCAGGAGTCCTGGGGCCAGAGTAGGGGCATCCCCTGCAGACAACCAGAGGTCAGTAACACCCACAGAGACTCAGGCAGGCACTCAGGGTCTGGCTACAAATTTTATTCAGTTACAAATAGCACCGAGCCCCTGGGGCTGCTCCAGGGGAGGGGAGTCCCCCTCCCAGACCCCCCAGAACCTCCCCACCCTGCCCTTGGCTGCTGCCTGTGTAGTGTGTGGGAGCCGGAACATGGCCCACAGCCACTCCTAGAAGCCAGGCCAGGCCGAGGGTTTGCGCCTGGGCACCTTCTGGGGTGGGCCTGGGGCCAGCTGCGGTACGTATGCAGGTTGGTGTGCGATGGTCCCTCAGATAAGCACACTGGACACAGGGACCCGGGTGGAGCGGCCTCGCTGGGGTACCACAATTCGGTCATCTGCAGGTCCAGCCTCACGCAGCAGACCTGCCGAGGGAGGGGTCAGAGCCAGGGCTGGATAAACAAAAAGACACAAAAACAGGGAGGGGACAGAAAGGCAGTGGAAAGTGGACAGGGCCAGCAGACCCACCAGAGCCATGAGCACAGTGGGATATCAGTTCGTTGGCCAGGCAGACCCAAAGCCGAATGAGGGAAGGGCTGTGGGCTCAGGGAAGCCAGGGACACGGGCTGGGACAGATGGACAAGCAGGCAGTATCCTGAAGTCGGCAAGGAGCCACGGGCGGACAAAGGGAAGGCCCCACTGACCCTGCACGTGCAGCTGGGCCCGCCGGCGGTCGCCCTCGATGAAGATGGCAGTGCCCAAGAAGGCTGCCCCACCCAGGGCCCCCACGAAGGCGCAGAGCATCAGCGAGAACTGCAGGGCACGGAACTCGGACAAGAAGGAGGGGGGCCAGCTCCGGCGGAGGCGGTCGGAGATCTGCAGAGAGACGAGTAAAGGAGTGCCAGGAGAATGAGCCACAGAGAGGGAGCCCCTGGACTCCAGAAGGACAGAGGTGTCAGGAGCCGGCAATGAGGGGCAGTCTGGAGGACTGGGGAAGGTCTTGTGGCCCCACTGTTCAAGGTGCAAACAAAACCCTGGATGCCCGGCTGAAGGTCCAAGGTGAGGGGTACCTAGCACACAACACACAAACACCCAACTGGGGTCAAACCTTCTATGTCGGCCCAAGCTCAGGCCGCTGCCTGCTGGCAGGTGCCAGGAATTCAGTGTCCCCGAGCCCCACCCCAGGCCCAGCTGAGGGGCAGTGCTCACCAGGCCGATGAGGTAGGGGCTCCCAGCATCACCCAGCAGGTGGGACAGCACAATCTGGAAGGCCTCAGCAGTGGAACGTCGTGTGGGGATCACCACGTACTGGGGAGAGGAGGGGCAGGGGGCAGAGGGCAAAGACAGGGCCAAGGCTCAGCCCAGGCTGAGACCAGAGGTGAACCCAGCTCAGGAGTATAAATGGGGCACACGCCCAAACTACAGGCCCATCTGGGGCTGACTGTGAAGTCAGTCTGGATTTGGGTTTTGGAAAAGGGGCACAGGCCACAGGGAAGGCAAGCGAGGCCTCCTGCCCCCAGTCCTTACTTCCGTCAGCCTCTGGGCCAACCCTGAGCGGCCCACCTACTCACCAACAGAATGTCAGCCACGATGGCCCAGTTCATGGACAGCAGTGTCTCTCCAATAAAGATGAAAATCTGAGGGGTTGGAGATGGGGAGACCGAGGTGGTGAAGAGGTTGTCTCATCACAAGAAGAGCAAACACATGGAGGGTACACTATGTACCAGGGCCATCTACTAACTCACTTAATCAAATCCCCAGAATACCCCTGTGAGACAAAGCCATCATTCCTTTTTTTTTTTTTTTTTTAAAGTCATCATTCCTATTTTACAGATGACAAACTGAGCACAGAGAGGTTAACTCACTTGCCTAATGCAATGTCACACAGCTGGGAAGAGCCATACCTGAGGTTGAAAACCAGGCATTCTGGTTCAAGTTGTCTCCAAACCACCACCTGGTTGACCCCAGGCCTGCCCCAGTATACCGTTCCTCCCTGCTAGACCCAGAACACCCGCTGTGACACCTGATGGCTACTCACATAGGTGGCCACGATGCTACCACGGGCACAGGCAAGGGACAGGAAGAGGAAGGGCGCAGAGCCCAAGAGGCCAGCAGCACAGACCAGAGGGTCAGCACGGGGGTTGGATCGGCGGAGGCGGCGGCTGATCTCCACGCCCAGGCCCACACCCAGGACCCCGGTCAGGCAGGTGATGAGCCCAAAGATGAGGCTGGGAGCAGGGGGAGGGTCATGGAGGCCAGTCCGTCTGCCTGCAAAGCCCCCTCACCTCACCCCCGTGGCCTGGAGAAGATGCTCTGTCCCAGCCACCCACACAACTCAGGTCTACCCGGGTCCCCGTGGGTCACACAGCTCCGAGAGGAAGGGATCAGCCCATCACCTACTTCCCACACCGGGAAACTGACACTGGGGGAGGAAGGAGCCTGAGTCTGAATCAAGACTCTCTCCATTCCACCCCCTGCCACCTGCAGGTCACCTAGCCTAACCCCCATTTGGGTACCTGTCAGAGGATGAGCAGGAGTCTCCAGGGAGGCAGGGTGGGGTCTCCCCCAAGACCACACGAGAACGCAGCAAGAACGCCGGAGCCCAGAGAGCCAGGGAGCCCGTGACAAAGGCCACAGCAGTGAAGCCAAGGGAAGAGAGGATGAAACTAGGACTGTAGATAGTTGAGGGGGAGGAAGTCAGACTCCATGGAGGTGTCAGGGTAGGAGACCTCCTTTCCTGGCGTATTTTGGTAAGGCCGGGACACTGGGTGTGGAAGCAGTCTTGGATGGGCCTGGATCTAGGCCTATAATTCAAGCTGCTGCCACGTGGGGGCAGTGATGACTGAACACCTGGCCTTGGGGGAGGGCCAGTGGGCAAAAAAGAGGACACTTGCGTAAATCTCAAACCAGACACCAAGGGCCTTGCCAGGAGGCCTCAAATGTTGGGTTAGAATGGAACTAAACTCACTTTCTTGCCAGAGCCCTCAGATCTGCCCACCACGAGGTGGGGTTGAGGGGCGGTGAGTCTGAGTGGCGCTCCACAGCTCCCCTTGGCGGCTCCCGCACTACCAGGAACAGCAGCAGAACAGCCACCACCCCTAGACCTGGTGTCACCTGGGGAAAGAGTGGGCTTCAGGACAGGCATGGACAGGGACACACCGTACCTCTGAGGCTGGGAAAAAGTGAGGGTATATAAAGATAACTCTGACTCCGAGGCCTGAAGCCCAAGGCAAGTGCCTGCCCATAGGCGCTGAGCCCACGTTCAGGAGTAGGGGGCAAGTGCCACTAGGAGCCCCTGTTTCTGCAAGCCTAACTACTTCCTCTTTGGTAACAGCACCCTAATTTCCTTCTAGGAAAGTACTCCCCCCACTTCTCTTAATCCATGTGGTTCAAACACGGGGGGGCTTGTAACCCAGACTTGGCTGACAAGAGTAGTGGTAACATCCCTGGCCTCTGTCATTGATTCAATGGCAGGTACGTGACACACGTTCATCTAATCAGACACCATCCAGGACTATTGCTCAAGGATCTGGGGTGCCAACATTTCTAAACGGGAAAATAAACATGTGGAGCTTTCACTTGCTTGAGAATGAAATTAACATAGAGCAAAGTAGAGCTGAGAAAAAGAATGATTGAATTCTTGTGACGAAGTGGGAGTCCTGGATCCAGCTCTACCTGAAGCTCACTCTGGGACTTTCCATTAGGAGAGCCACCAGAGTCCCATTTGGGGGCTTACAGTTTTACAGGGCACCTGTAACCCGCAACCAAGAGTTTTGTCTAGCACATGGCTTCGTGGTGAGGGCAGCCAGGCTTCCTACGGGCTTGGCGGCACAAGCACTGCCTTCAAAGGGGGTGTGTCTGGAGGCAGGAACGGGAAAATCCGTGAGAACGTTGCTGAGCCTCCCCCAGGTAGTGTCCACACTCACCCGCAAAGCCCAGTGCCAGTCCCCAGCCACGTCCTTGACTTTGGAGCCTGCAATGTAACCCAGACCACTGGGGAAAGGGGATGGGAGAGGGGAGGGGCAGCCGGTCAGTCAGGCCCCACGCCAGGTCCTCTGCCACCCCCGCACGCCTCCCCAGGCCCACGGCCCCCTCAGGTACCTGCCCACGGGGATGGCAAAGTAGAACACACTGAGCATCCGACTCCGCTGGTCTGCCACGAAGAGGTCAGCGATGAGGGTGGGTGCGATGGTGGAGTAACTGGCCTCCCCGACCCCCACCAGGCCCCGGGTCAGAAGAAGCAGCCAGAATCGCTGGGAAACGAAACGTGGGGGAGGTGGCACCCCGCCCTGCAGCCAGCCTCCCAGCCTCCCTCACCGGCCAGCTCCGGTGGGCAGCAGGGATGGCAGGAGAGAGACCGGAGCCTAACAGACCAGAGCCTGAGTCCTGGCTCTACTACTTACTAGCTGTGACTTTGGGAAAGCAACTTAACCTCTCTGAGCCTCAGATTCCTCATCTGCAAAAGGGGGAGAATAATAACTTGCTCACATAACTATCGCCAGGATTAGATAAGAGAAGTTCTACTCAATACTTTGCACCTAGCAGGTGCCAAATTAACCAATTTCTACCACCCAAGACACCCCAACAGTGAGTGGCGATCTTAGGCGGAGGTGTATTTGTCTACGGAAGACGTCTGAGGCTAAGGACAGGGCAGGCTCAGGCGAGGGGAGTATGTGGTGCCTGGGGCTGACGACAAGTTCCAGGGCAGAGAGTGCAAATGGACAGACAGAGGAGATTTCAAAGGAGCAGAGAAGCAACAGCCAGGGAGGCAGGAGGAAAACCAGAAGAGTGGCATCACAGAAGTCAGAAGAGAGTTTCCGGAAGGAAGAAGTGGGTCAATAGAGCCGGAGGCTCCCAGGAGATCTAGCAAGAGCAGGATTAGGAAGTAAGAGCTACATTTAGCAACCAAAAAGTGGCTGTTGACTTTGGCAATGGAGTGATGGGGGCAGGTTGGCCAGCAGTGTTCCGGGGTGAGTGGGAGGAGAGAAGTGCAAGCAAAGTGAGAGCCTCTCTCCCTGGCTGCTCTTTCACCCAGACTGGCACCAGGTCAAGGGGGCCTCATGGGAAGTCTGACGAGAAAGGAGAAGAGGGAGAATGAACAGTCCAGGTGAGGTCTTTTCTGTGGTATGGAAATGTGAGTGCTGAGGTGTGGAGTGGAAGGAGTCAACGGTTCAGGGGAAGTGGGCGATGGACAGAAGAATGCTCTAGAACAACAGGGGAAGGGGAGGGGTGGGCAGATCAACTCAGGCAAGCAGGGGATAGAGGATGGCATGGACCAAGGGAAGTGCAGAAGTTCCCCAGGTCCAATCTGCAATGACTCCAAAGAGCAGCAGCAAAGACTGATGGGTAGTAGGGGGACCAGAAGCAGGAACTAGCATGGGGCCTCACCTCTCTGGGGATGAAGGACGACCCCAGTGTCACCAGAGACCAGAAGGCAATGCCCCCGCACATGAGATACTTCCGATTGTACCTGTCACCCAGGTAGCCAAACACAGGTGCCAACACCATGTAACTGGAGATGAACACTGAGAGGAAGCAGAAAGTCACAGCCCAGCCCCAGTACCCCTCGCCCACCCTGACCCCAGCTCAGGAAGGGCAAGGGGGAGCAGTATTACCTCCTAATCCTGAAACTACCAGAGTTTCCTGCCAGAGAAGTCCAGCCCCATTTTCAGCATCCTCCAAACCTTCCTTCAGCTGGGCTGACCCATCACTTCCTCCCATGCAGCCAAGAGCAAAATCCAAACTCCACACCATGGCCCATGATGTACTATCTGATCTAGCGCCCCCTCCACACACACACCTCTCCAACCTTGCGCTCATCCTCTCTCTCTTCTTTGCATCCCAGTGGCCCAACTCCCAACCTCAGTATCATTAGGATTTCTGGCACCTACTGTCCTCTCCATTGGGAACATATCTCCTCTCACCTGAGCTTCACAGAACCTTCAGGTTCCAGCTTAGATACCTTCCCAGCCCCCACATACTCGATCTCTATCACAATTACTCTGTTTTCTTTCACAAAATACTCCTACCAAAAATCATCTCATTTTCAGTTTTGGTTTTTAAGGACTGGTGCTCATTCCCAGTAGAATGGCAGTTCTGTGAAGACAGAGACCTTGCCAGTAGTGGCCACAGCTGTATGTCCACCACTGAACACATGGCATCACACAAAACATAGGCTCAGTAAACATGTGTTGAATGAAAAAATGAATGTGGTTGACAAAGTCCTGCTTCTTTTCTACCTCAACAACTTTTTTTTAAATTTATTTATTCATGAGACATCAGAGAGAGAGAGAGAGAGGGAGAGAGAGGTGCAGAGACACAGGCAGAGGGAGAAGCAGGCTACCTCTAGGGAGCCCGACGTGGGACTCGATCCGGGGTCTCCAGGATCATGCCCTGGGCTGAAGGCGGCGCTAAACCGCTGAGCCACCCGGGCCGCCCTAATGCAACAACTTTTTAAAGCTTTGCAACTTTGACCTATGATCTCATTCTCCTTCCTCTAGTCTTTACCTTAATCACTCTAGGTCCTTACTGGTCTTGGGTGGAGCAAAGAACTCTTCATTATCTTGTTTCAAACTCCTCCCCTCTCACTTGTGTGACTCTGGGCAAGCCTGAGCTCATCTCTAAGCCTCAGTTTCTCTATAAAAATGTAGACAAGAGGGGCAGCCCTGGTGGCTCAGCAGTTTAGCGCCACCTTCAGTCCAGGGCCTGATCCTGGAGACCCGGGATGGAGTCCCATGTCAGGCTTCCTGCATGGAGCCTGCTTCTCCCTCTGCCTGTGTCTCTGCCTCTCTCTCTCTCTCTGTGTCTCTCATGGATAAATAAATAAAATCTGTTTTAAAAAAATGTAGACAAGACGACCTGATTTCTCTATAAATTAAAAACACCGCCAACTCTTTGGCTGGTGAAAAGATTAGAAGACAATGGGCGTAAAAGGTCTTGGCCAAGTTCTGTGTATGTTATCACCTCTTCCTCCAGGGCCTGGCACAGAGTAAGTGCTCAGAAATGTTCAATAAAGGAGTGAAGGAAAAGAGGATTTGGCCTTGGCTTTGCCTCTCCCACAAATCCCAAAGTTCTAAACAAGTAAAACTCAACTCTCCCCATTCCAGACACCCACTTCTGCCATTATTTATTGGGTGCTGATCATGCTCCCGACACCATACCATGCACTTCACAGGCTTTGGTTTGCACATAATCCTCACATCAGCCCCAGGAGGTGCTCTGGGTTACTACTAGGTCCATCTCACCGACCAGGAAAGTGAAGCTTACAGAGACTGAGGACCTTGCCTACCATCACAGTAAGTGGAAAGCTGAGATTTAAACCCAGGTCTGTCTTAACCATTACACTAAACTGCCTTTTAAATTGCGGTGTCCTAACTGAACAGGTCAGCCCAGAGCAGAATGAGGGCCATCTTCCCACCACCACCACTACTAAGTCTGGCCTCTCTCTCTCTCTCTCTTAAGATTTTATTTATTCATGAGAGACACAGAGAGAGGCAGAAACATAGGCAGAGGGAGAAGCAGGCTCCCCATGGGGAACCCTATGTGAGACTCAATCCCAGTACCCCAGGATCATGACCTGAGCTGAACACAGACACTCAACTGCTGAGCCACCCAGGCGTCCCATGGCCACTCTATCTTACTGAGGTCCCAGGCATGCCAGCATGTAATCCCATTGGGGCAGAAATGAAAGAAAAGCTGCTGTGCTGCGGAGGGGCCTCCACTCACCGGTCTGGATGAGGCCAGAGCTGCTGTCTCCGATGTCGAAGAACTGCTCAATGTCTGGAAGGACGCCTGGGAAGAAGACTCGGGATGGGCTCGGCGAGGCAGCCCCACCTCCGCGACCCCCTCCCTTCCCCTAGTCTGACTCCCCAGCCCCACCCCAAGTCAGTACCCGCCACGGTGAAGCGGTCCATGTAGTTGAGGAGGTTGATGTAGCACAGCACCGCCACTATGAGTGCCGAATGGCCCGGAGACAAGCCGGTGATGCGCTGCAGCCCCTCCCGGTCCGGGACCTCGGGATCCTCGGACTTCGAGTTCCCCAGGGCCCCGGGTAACCCCGGGGTGCCGGGCACCGGCCCGTCGTCCGTGTCATCCGCCTGGCTGAGGAAGGGTGCGGTGTCGGACCCGGACATGGTCCCCGGGGGCCTCGCCCGCCCGCGCTCCGGTCCTACCGACGATCCCACCTGCGAGGGGAGGTTGCTGGAGAAAGGAGGATGGGGGGAACCCAGGCGAGGGAGGGAAGTCCAGGCACCCGCAGGCGCTTGCCCGGAAGCACGGAGCACGGCTGGGATGGAACGCGGGCCCGGCCTGTCATGCCTCCCGGTCCCGGCAGACACAGCAACGCGGCGAGCGACGCCGGGGACAGGAGCGGGGCGGAGAGGGCCTGACCCCCTCGCCCAAGCCGAGGCCTCCCCTCACCCCCGACGGGAGCCCACTGCAGTCACTGTCGCTCAGCCCCGGCGCTGCACCACGGCCGCCGCCATGTTGGCCTGGAGCCGGTCATGTGACGCTGGAGCCCAGGAGGCCGACGCCCCCTCGCGCGTGCCCTCGACACGTGACTGCCGCGGCTCCCCCGTCACGTGACCGCCGGCCGGTCGCCAGGGTAACCAGAGGCCGTCGCAGACCCGCGCCTGCCCGGCCGCTGGGGTCGGGGGGAAGCGGTGCAGTCGCCCAGCGCTCCGAACCTCGGCTTCCCCGTGTGCGCCTCCCACTGGGCACACTTCTGATCCAACGAGATCAAACGAGACAATGGAGTCGTGAAAGGTTCTGGAAGTACTTTACTTCCAGAAATGCCAGCGATCCGTTCTCGCTCTTGGCAATTACCCTTCCTCGATGTCCGGTGTGGGCTTCAGACACGCTCAGGAAGCGTTGAAGGAGTGAATGGTGAACAGCAGCCCCTAGCCCAGCCGCTCCAGCGGGCCGGGTCCCTAGCATTCGGATGCCCTAAGCAGCTGCCCGTCAATTCCTGAGCTTCTCCCCCGGTGGACGTTGACCCCACACGCCACCCAGGATCCGATTTCCCTCACCTGCAGCCGAGACTGAAGCCCTCGCGCCCCCTGGTGGTCTCATCTGGGATGCTCCTAGCTGCAGGACTGAGCTCCCACACCACAGTTCCCTGCAAATAAATGTGCATTCAAGACCCCTCTTCCAAACTGACTTCTAAGCCCTTCTCCTGAAATTCTGGAGTCTCATGGGGAGAGCATGGGGCACCCAAGGTCTTACCAGAAACCATTTGAGTCATGAATATCGCTTGTTGGCGCCCCCCCCTTCCAAAATATTTCATGTTTCATAACCTTAAGCCTAGTCTCTCCCCTGAGGTCTAAGGGGAAGAGACAGAGAGGAACTTCAGATTGTAGTTCCTGAATTTCCTCAACAAAATATTACTGAGCATTACACATTACTATGTGTCTGGCATCATGCCAGGTGTCAAGCAAAGCCGATTTAGTCCCTACCCTCAGGAGGTCTATCTGGAGGAGACAGATATCCATACGCATCCATACGTAAAATTGCACCTGCGAAAAATCAAGCTACAGTTTGAAAGAAAATATTTGCAAAGCACGTGTCTGACAAAGGACTTACATCCAGATGTACTAAGAATTCTTAAAACTAAGCCAATAATACAATTTTTTAAGTGGGAAGTAAATTTGTACCGACATTTCACAAGAAAGATATATGCATGGCCAACAAGTATATGAAAGCTTTGGTCATTAGGGAAAACACAAATTAATACCACAATATCACTATGCTAGGGGTCAGGGGGAAGAGGACATGCAAACAGGCACCAGGAACCATTTTCAGGACTGTGTACATCTACTGAGACATCTTGACCTGTACACTTCAACCAATAAAGTTTTAAAAAAAACTAAAAGCCTGTAATCCAAATTCAATACACTGGAGATTAATGAAAATCAAATAATTTGGGATGCCTGAGTGGCTCAGCAGTTGAGCATCTGCCTTCGGCTCAGGGCGTGATCCTGGAGTCCGGAGATCGAGTCCCACATTGGGCTCCCTGCATGGAGCCTGCTTCTCCCTCTGCCTGTGTCTCTGCCTTTCTCTGTGTCTCTCATGAATAAATAAATAAAAATCTTTTTAAAAAATCAGGGGTGCCTGGGTGGCTTAGGGGTTGAGCGTCTGCCTTCCGCTCAGGTTGTGATCCCGGGGTCCTAGGATCAAGTCCCACATCGGGCTCCCTGCATGGAGCCTGCTTCTCCCTCTGTCTGTGTCTCTGCCTCTCTCCCTGTGTCTCTCATGAATAAATAAATAAAATCTTTTTAAAAATATTTTTTAAAAATCAAATATTTTGCTTATAATGGCAAATATTTTGGGGCGCAGGGGCGGCTCAGTTGGTTGAGTGTCTGCCATCAGCTTGGGTCATGATCCCAGGGTCCTGGGATAGAGTCCTGCATGGGGCTCCCTGCTCAGTGGGGAATCTGCTTCTCCCTCTGCCCTTCCCCCCACTCATGCTTGCTCTCTCTTTCTCTCTCAAATAAAATCTTAAAAAAAAAAAAACAGGAGACACCACAGACCGGGGACAAGATTAGCTTGGAGGCAGTGAATAATAGCTCTTCAAGTCTGCAAAAAAATAAAATGGCCCCCAGGGGCACCTGGGTGGCTCAGTGGTTTAGCACCTGCCTTCAGCCCAGGGCGTGATCCTGGGGTCCTGGGATCGAGTCCCACGTCAGGTTCCCTGCATGGAGCCTGCTTCTCCCTCTGCCTGTGTCTCTGCCTCTCTCTGTGTGTGTGTCTCTCATGGATAAATAAATAAAATCCTTTAAAAATGGCCTCCAATAAAAACACATTGCAAGAGATGGGAAAGAAACAGAATGGAAAGTAAAAAAAGTAGAAGAGGTAGAGCCTAAAGAATTTGTGATGGGGGGTCCCTGGGTGGCGCAGCGGTTTGGCGCCTGCCTTTGGCCCAGGGCGCGATCCTGGAGACCCGGGATCGAATCCCACGTCGGGCTCCCGGTGCATGGAGCCTGCTTCTCCCTCTGCCTGTGTCTCTGCCTCTCTCTCTATCATAAATAAAAAATAAAAATAAAAGAATTTGTGATGGAAAAAGTACTGCACTGTGAATGGGAGGATGGAGTGTTTCCTGAAGTGGAGGTGGATTTACAGATGCTGACAATACTTGGGAACCTGAAGAAAATTTAGATTTTCCAGACTTAATTGAACCAGTTTTTAATTCTCAAAAAGCTGCTAAAGAGAAAGACAATACAAAAAGAAAATCTTTATCTGACAGAGAATCCTGGGACTCCAGGACCACGCCTCGGGCTGAAGGCAGGCACTAAGTCGCTGAGCCACCCAGGTGTCCTCAAATAAATAAATCTTTAAGAAAATAAAAATAAAAACCGATTTGCATTTGAGAAGATCCCTCTGGCTGCACTGTCCTTGGATTGAAGGGGGCCAGAAGGGCAGCAGAAGTAACCTGTCAAGCAGCTGTGTCACTACACACGGCTGTAGGCAGCAGTGGCTTGCACCACGGCGGGATGGAGAGAAGGAAGTGGACCATGTTTAGAGCCACCTGGGGCAGTTGAATGGAGTCAGGATGGGTGGATATGGGGGTTAAGAGGTGTCAAGAATGAAATGGGTTTCTGGCTCATGCAATGAGATGGAGGGTAGTATTGAGAGGAAGAATTTGTTCATCCAACAAACATTTGTCAGGTAACTACTAAGTATCAGACACAGAATTAGGGATTTTTTTAAAGGTTTTATTTATTTGGGCAGGGGCTGTTGGCTCAGGGGCTTGGTGCTGCTTTCGGCCTAGGGTGTGATCCTGGAGACCCAGAATCGAGTCTGGCATCGGGCTCTCTGCACGGAGCCTGTTTCTCCCTGTGTCTGTGCTTCTCTCTCTCTGTATCTCTCGTGAATAAAATCTAAAAAAAAAAAAAAGAATTAAAAAAGTTTTTATTTATTTATCCATGAGAGACACTGAGACATAGGCAGAGGGAGAACTAGACTCCTTGCAGGGAGCCCGATGTGGGACTCGATTCCAGGACCCTAGGATCATGGCCTGAGCTGAAGGCAGACGCTCAACCACTGAGCCACCCAGGCATCCCAGAGCTAGGGATCTCAGAACAAGATACAGTATTTGGGGACGCCTGGGTGGCTCGGTGGTTGGGTGCCTGCCTTCGGCTCAGGTCATGATCCCAGGATCCAGGATCAAGTCCCGCATCAGGCTCCCTGAGAGAAGCCTGCTTCTCCCTCTGCCTGTCTGCTTCTTTCTCTCAGTCTGTGTCTCTTATGAATAAATAAATCTTTAAAAAAAAAGATACAGTATTTGTTTTCAAGGAGCTTACAGTCTAGTAGGGAAGACAAAGACCAATGGGCAGAAGAGTGTGCTGAGCCAGACCCCTGTCTCGGGCTAAAGTGCAACACACACAAGAGGACACAGCCAGTCCCATGCAAGGGGAGGGTGGGGGTAGGGAATGTGCCTTACTGAAGGAATGGCAAGGATCAGGAGATGGGACACTGTGAGGCTATAGGAAAAAGGCAGACCACATCTTGTTCCTCCAAGTGTAGCCAGCACAATCACAACTCCTAAGAGCTCATTAGAAATGCAGCAGCATCTTGGGCCCCACAGCATAACACAGACCCCATGTGTGCATGGTCACAAGCTCCCCAGCTCACTTGTGTTCAGGTGTGAGAAGCACTGGTCTTATCATAGGTTAGGCACCCCGTCTTCCAGCCAGGTCTGCATTCAGTGGCAGTGAGGCCTGGGGCAGGTTCACTACTCTTCCATTTCTTTTCTGGAGATTGGGAATAATACCACCACCTACCTTGTAAGAGCTCTAAGGCTGAATGAGATCATGACAAGTACCAAGTTTGACATGTGCCACTGAGTTAAGGGTTCTAGTTTTGTAGGTTTTTAATCAGGGGAGGGTTTTTTGGTTTGCTTTGTCTTGTTTTTTTCAGGAGTTTAAAAAGACCACCAGATGAGGCATCTAGTTGACTCAGTGAGTGGATCACTCACTGAGTGGCTCTTGATCTAGGGGTTGTGAGTTCAAGCCCCACATTGGGTGTACAGATGACTTAAAAATAAAATATTTGAATGGGCTCATTCGATTAAGTGTCTGCCTTTAGTTCAGGTCATGATCTCTGGATCCTAGGATCGAAACCCCACATTGGGCTCCCTGCTCACCAGGGATCCTGCTTCTCCCTCTCCCTCTGCATGCTGCTCCCCCTGCTTGTGCTGTCAAATAAATAAACAAAACCTTTTTTAAAAAATGAAAATCTTGGGACACCTGCGTGGCTCAGCAGTTTAGCACCTGCTTTCAGCCCAGGGAGTGGTCCTGGAGTCCTGGGATTGAGTCCCACGTCGGACTCCCTGCATGGAGCCTGCTTCTCTCTCTCTGCCTGTGTCTCTGCCTCTCCGTGTGTGTCTCTCATGAATAAATAAAATCTCTTGGAGCCTGCTTCTCCCTCTGCCTGTGTCTCTGCCTCTCTCTCTGTGTGTGACTATCATAAATAAATAAAAATTAAAAAAAAATAAAATAAAATCTCTTAAAAAAAATGAAAATCTTTGGGGAAATAAATTTTTTAAGTCTTTAAAAAATAAAATAGGGACATCTGGCTCAGTCAGTGGAGTGTGCAACTCTTGATCTCAGGGTCATAAGTTTGACCCCCATGTTGGGTGTTGAGATTGCATAAAAATAAAATCTTAAAAAACAAATAAAAAAACAAAATAAAAAGACCACCTGATGAGTGATCCTTCGATCAAAAGGATGAATTATCTCTCTCATCATAGAAATGTGATTATTTTAAAATGAGTAGTCTTTCCCATCTCCTCCCCAGATTAAGTGCTAGGGAAGAAGAAACTGGAATGTTCTAGCACTTGCTAATGGATTTATCAAGAGGTCCAGTCACTTTGGTCAGCAATCTGGCACTACTGAAGAGAGAGTGGACAGGAAAATGCATGGTCAGTGACTCCATTCCTGGATATAAACCTGGGAAAATTTCAGCTGGGGTCCCTACAATACTGCTTGCAATTGATACATTCTGGGTTACCAGGGACAGAAACGCTCAAATAGCCAGTGATTTAAACAGGAAGTTCCCCTTCCCATGAAAGCCC
Organism: Canis lupus baileyi; assembly: GCF_048164855.1. Lineage (NCBI taxonomy): Eukaryota > Metazoa > Chordata > Mammalia > Carnivora > Canidae > Canis > Canis lupus. The sequence continues at coordinate 59,199,425 of NC_132845.1, forward strand.
AGAGGTCAGTAGCACAGGGTTGGCAGGACCCAGTCTCCTTCTCTCCTTGTCCTGTCCCATGTGGCTTCCTTCCCCAAAATCATCTTGTGTCAGCAGCGCTGCTCCACTTCCAGTCGGCAGCAGGAAGAAAACTCAAGAGAAGGGCTCATGCTGCCTGCTTTTGAAAAGGTCCTGCAAGGTGCATCCCTCTCCCCCTTCCACCCATGAGCCTGAATGTGCACCTAGCTACAACAGAGGCTGGCAAGTGTCCTCACTCTGTAGTCTCTGCGCTTTGCTAAAAACCAGCAGTTCCATGACCCTGGAAGGAGGCAGAATGGATGCAAGGGGACAACGAATGGTCTCAATTACAGGGGCTGTAGAAGGGGGCCTGTGAGGGCCACAAAAACAGAAATCCACAAGGAGACGCAGGCTCAGTGTACTCTCATTTATTTTGTTGAGACTGAATACACAATTTTAATATGTCCAAACTTCTTAATGGACATAACATATCTGGAAAAAAAAAAAAAGAGTTATACCGTATAGATTACTTAAATGTTACAGAGGCTTCTTTCTGTTTTTCTCACATTGTAAGGTCAAAGGAATGGCACATTCCAACAAAACAAGGTTTTAGAAGGTGACATATTTTTGCCAAGACTGTACCACGTATCAGTGGAAAATTAATGGCTTTATTAGTAGACAGCATTGAGAAGACTGGCTCATTCTGGGGTGAAAATAAAACTTGGATCTCATATGCAAAGCTAAATTCAAATAGTTTACAAATAATATTCAATATTTACCAGCCAGTACAGCCCAGAATCAACCAAGGACAAATGTTTCATCACACAGAACAGATGCCAGCCAATGTGCATAGCGGGCTGTACTGGCTGGACTTCAGCCCTATTTAGTGTCCTAAATGTGAAAGGACAAACTGACAAGCTAACAGCAGAAAACGTAAACGATCTAAACTACTTTTAAATAAAAAAACAAATGCAATAAGTGATATGGTAAAACAGCTCATGCATCTACATTAAAATCGAAAAATTCATGTTCGGTGAGAATACGCACCCCTAAATCATCAAACACGAGTGCTATCCTGAGAGCTGTTTGCAACCATCAGGGCGGTGCACAAAAAGGGATCCTAAAAGGCTGCTAGGTGTATGAAGAAATCCCCCCAATTACTGCTGATCAGATGAATGTACATTGAAACAGGCCACCACTTTTTACCCAAACAGACTGGCAAAAATTGGAAAGCAGGGCAGCAAGTCCTGGTGAGGATGAAGAGAAATTAGGACCCCCGACAAGGAGGCTCCATGACCATTCAAAAGAAAAATTTGATTCAACCATAGGAAATTAACCTGTCTGACCCGTCATCCCGTCCTGTGCCAGTACCTACGCCGGGAAACCTTCCACGCAAGCTCAGAAGGGGACACACAAAAGATGGCCTCATTTATGTGCTCAGGAGTGGTGGCACCAGGGTGTCCGCCACTAAGCAAATGTGTCAGGTGCAGCTGAAGCCTGCGGGGGAATACCACAGAGTGGTCTAAGCATCTCAGCATGTGGAGAATAAGCAACACATGTTGAGTGAGAAAGAAAAGAGCCCAAGATCTATAGCACAGTGACACCACATGTGGCAAAAGTATATTCACATACACAACAGTGTATCTGACAAGGATCCGTTTATATTAAAAGATGTATAACTCACACATTCCAATGGGTGCTTGGGATAGCACAAAGAAACAGGAAAGAAAAAGCCATAAATAACTAGAGAAGCCTTTTGTGGACTATCATCCTGAGATCCAAACAAAGAAGCTCGGATATGTTCAATTATGCCTTAAATTGTGTGTGCACATTGGGAAGGTTGGCTCTAAAGGGTCCTGGGGTGAGGAAGACATGCAAGGCTGAGAATCCACTCTTTCAAAAGCATAACCCGCTGTCTGCCTGTGCTTAAGTGAGCGTGTGCATGAGCTGGCTCGTTCAGGTTCCGCAGGCTGGGGAACCACAGCCATGTATGTGCCTCAAGCAAACTTCATCTGCTGCCCACCCCACCTCCCCCAGGGCCACTACTGGTCTCAGACTCAGCAGAAATCCCAGGCCTGGAATCCACACCCACTCTTCATTTATTTCAACTCACTCTCTAAGTTAAGCAGTCTCACACAACAGACATTACCAGGAAGAAAAGGGTAGGGGTGGGGGATACCTTCTCTTTGGCTCAGCGAGGCTGCAAAGGCAGCCAGCTTACCACGTGGATAGAGCCACAGACCACCCAGCGCGGTGAAAACTCATTCAACTAACCAAATAACTAATGGCTTGATAACAGGGTCAATGGTGGTGGTAGTAGGGGTGTGTGTGTCAAAGGTCACTACTCAATTTTGCTTCAGTTTGAGGATAAGCCCGTGTAGGGCCAAAAGGGGCAGCTGTTCTCCCCAAGTCCAGACTGGGCCTCCAAGCAGGGAGTGGGGTTTCAGCCCCAGACCTCAATGAGGTCCCCAGATTCCATGCCCAGATCAGTAGGCAGCTCCTTGCCTGTAAGCTTTGTCCCATCAAAGAAGAAAGAGAGCTTGTGGCCTGAGAGTCCCATGGCCTCCTCATAGCGGGACATGAGGGTCTTGAGAGGAGAATCCTGGGCAGAGAGGGGAAAAAAATGGATGTAAGAATTTGAAAGAGGCAGGGTGCCTCGCTGGCTCCATCAGAAGAGCATGTGACTCTTGATCTCGGGGTTTTGAGTTTGAGTCCCACATTGGGAGCTTCCTCACTACAAATGTAGAGATCACTTAAAAATAAAATCCTAGGGCAGCCCAGGTGGCTCAGCAGTTTAGCGCCGCCCTGGGCCCAGGGCATGATCCTGGAGACCTGGGATCGAGTCCCACGTCGGGCTCCCTTTATGGCGCCTGCTTCACCCTCTGCTTGTGTCTCTGCCTCTCTGTCTCTCTCTCTCATGTCTCTCATGAATAAATAAATAAAATCCTTAAAAACAAAAATAAATAAATAATAAAATCCTAAGGGGCACCTGGGCGCCTCAGCTCTTGGGTTTTGGCTCAGGTCATGATCTTAGGGTCACAGGACCAGGCCCTGTGTTGGGCTCCATGCTTGGCATGGGAGTCTGCTCATCCCTCTCCTTCTGGCTCTCCTGCCCCTCTCTTTCTCAAATAAATAAATAAAATCTTTTTGAAAAATTGAAAAAAACAAATAAAACCTTATTTTAAAAAAAAAGAATTTGAAAGGGCTGAGAACTTGTAGGGAAGGATAGAGGACTCAGACCAGAGAGGACAAGGGGACTAGTCAGAGCCCACAAGGCAAGTGGACAGAGAAGTCAGCACAGCCAGGCTCCTCCCTGGGGGACTGAGTCACAGATCCCAGGGCTCAAGACATAGGCTTAGGATCAGGCAGGTTCTGCAAGCCCCAAGTTCCCACGTCCTGATGGAGGCACCCAACACCATGATGCAGACAGCCCAGATCAGCAGTGCCTCCCACTCACCAGAGACAGCTGAAGGCCAGGCTCTCCCACTCAACTGAGGCACAACCTCAGGCAAGTATTATGGGTCCTGGGACACCTGAGTGGCTCAGTGGTTGAGCGTCCGTCTTTGGCTCAGGGTGTGATCCCGGGGTTCCAGGATCAAGTCCTGCACTGGGCTCCCTCTAAGGGGCCTGCTTCTCCCTTTGCCTATGTCTCAGCCTCTCTCTCTGTCTCTTATAAATAAATAAGAAAAATCTTTAAAAAAAAAAATCTGTATTATGGGTCCTTGGTGGTCCTGAGTCCTGGTAAGTGCAAGCATGACCTTATTGTGAAATAGGGCCTTTGCAGATGTCATCAGGTTAAAAGGAGGGCACGCACTCGATGAGGGTAGGCCCCAGTGACTGGCGTTCTTGCGAGAAGACACACAGGGATGACACCACCTGAGCACAGAGGCCGAGACTGGGTGATGCAGCTGCAGGCCATGGACTTGTAGCCACCCCGCAGGAGCCAGGCAGGAGTCAGGAAGGATTCTACCCAGTGTCAGGGGGAACATGGCCCTGCTGACCTCCAGGAGGGAATGCATTTGTTTCAAGCCACCCAGTTTGTGGTATTTTGTTACAGTAGCCCTAGGAAACGAATACTGCCAACTGTCCCACTTCTCAAGACCGCGTCCCTATTTGTTAAATGAGGGTCATGACAGTGGTTTCCATATAAATTGGCTGTGAAACTCGCCAAGGCTCTGACTATGAATTCTCTTCAGCAGGGGTACTAATTGCTTAGAAGTGTGGGGCTGTAACTCTGATGGGTTTCATCAGTCACCACCCAAGGGTCCTTTCCATTTTAACCAGAAAGAGGAGTCAGGAGGCTGGAGCAGAGGTTCCCAGCACAAGGGGGATGGAAGTTGAGCAATGCACTTCTTCTACTCTAGGATGGGCAGGAACTCCAAACCACTCGGGCCTAAAGGGAATCCTCCTCCCACCCCCCAGTTAACTGATGGGAGCGAGGGGCCTGCCATGCCTCCCACTCACCGGAGACAGCGAGATTTCCAGCATCTGGTGTTTCTCCTTCCCCTGCACCCGCAGCTGGAGCAGCTGGGACATCTCCGCAGCCTCAGGTGAATTTGCTAGCACCACACAGTCTGTGGGAGGATCCGGAACCCAGGCCTAAGCGGGGCCTGGAAGCAGGGCCAACCTCCCAGCCTTTCCCTTTACCCCTTCCCTGTGGCAACAGCCTCCTCGAGGCCCCACCTCCCTGCCTTCCTCTCACCGATGATGTCAGCCACTCCAAGCTTTAGAGTCCGGGGAGTGGCAGTAGGGGATAGCTCTGTCTCTCCGAAGAGCAAGAGGATCCTGCTTGGGGACACCCCGAGATGGGTGGCCATGTGGTTCACCACACTCTGTAGGGGCTCCGACTAGGGAGGGGACAAGAAGCAAAGGCGGCCACCTCTGGACGCGCCCCACCCCACCCACCACCTCTGACTCATTTCTGGCTGAGCTCCTCAGCTGTGAGTTCCATAGACTGCCCTGGCGAAGTATAGAATAAAGTCATGTCAATATGGGGTTCAGGGAAGTACTGAAGCAGTCGTGGATCAGGAGGAAAAAGGGTAGTGGTGGGGACTGCAGTAAAGTGGACCTCATGTGCCCCATGCAACAGGCCAGCTGTCCCTGGCTCTTGCCAGTGGGTGCCATTTGGGAACACAGGCCAGTGCAACCATGTCTTCCTGTGTAAGAGAGGCCAGGCAGCTGGTCCTTTGTATGAAATCACTCACTGCAAGGGTTGGCAATGAGCTCCTATGTGTTAAAAGCGTTCTACAAGGGGGTGCCTGAGTGGATAGTCTGCCTTCAATTCAGGTCATGATCCAGGTCCTAGGATCAAGCCCTGCCTCGGGCTGGGGGCGGGGTGTGGTCCAGGCTCAGCGGGGAGTCTGCTTCTCCCTCTGCCTCCCCTTCCTGCTCATGCTTGCATGAGCGGGCTTTCTCTCTCTAATAAATGAGTAAAATCTTTACAAATAAATAAACAGTAAATAAATAAATAAATAAATAAATAAATAAATAAATAAAGCATTCTACAAGGGCCCCTGGGTGGCTTAGTCAGTTAGGAATCTGCTTTCGGCTCCAGTCATGATCCTGGGGGCCTGGGATCAGGCCCTGCATGGGTGCCTGTGCTTCTCTCTATGCCCCTCCCCAGGCACATGTATGTGCTCTCTCTCTCACAAATACATAAATAACATCTTTTTTAAAAAAATCAAGAAATAAAAGCATTCTACATCTACAGGGCAAAAGAAGGAAAAAAACACTTGATTGAGCTATGGGCTGTGTGTTTTCAATGTCTGGCTCAGCTGCTTTCCTGACACACAGTTACTGCTCAACAAATGGGCATTTCTGTTATCACTCTTGTTTTAGATTCGGGCTCATCTCTACAAGAACAGCCGTTGCCACTCAGGAGGAGCTCAGAATGACTGAATGGCATGTGTGTGTCCAATGTAGTAAAAGCAAGCACTGCTGGGAAGCACAGGATCCAAGGGAAGGAAAGGGGGAGGGGTACCCAGCCAGGCTTCTCAGGGCACATCAGTGGAGCCCTGAAGGTTGGGTGGAAAGTCTGCCGGTGAAGGGAGTGTAAGGAAAAGACCACGGGGACAAAGGGAAGAGCAAACCCAAGGCATGGGGGCCCAAGGGAGCATTGGGAAGAGAGGCAAAGCGGGGCACTGCCCCTTCTGCCCAGACACCTCACTCGCTCCATGGGGCCCAACTTCCACGGGCCCTTCAGGCACCTACCATTCTGACAGGGAATCTGACCACATCAGCCCGGCACCGGATTTTTAGCGGGAAGAGTCGGGGACTCTCTGGAAGGATGGGACCCTCCACCAGGACCACCTCATCCTCTTGGTTCTGGTGATCCTGGCCCTGGTGCTGCTTGGGGCTCAAGCAGGAACGGAGATCCTGGAGGCGCTTGTTCACCTCCCTGGGGTGCAGAGAGGACTTTGCATCAAGGCAGGCTGGGGTACCCACCCTACTGCCCCTCCGTACCCCAGCGAGCCCCTGGCCCTCAGCACCTCAGCTTCTGGAGTGCCCTGGAATGCTTTCTGCTTTTGGTCCTTGGTGGAGGTGAAGGCAAAGGAGAGGTGTCCTGAACCCTGCAAAGAGAAGAGAGGGTTGGATTGGAGGAAGGGGGGGAGAGGATGAGGAGGGGACCCCAGCCCCACAGCTGTCCTCATAAGCTACGGACCCCTGGGGGCCCAGAGGGGGTGCCGGATAATCAAGAGGAAGCACATTCCAGTGAGATCATCTTGTGGACAGGGGGAGGTAAGGTCAGAGAAAACCTAAGTCACCGCTGTTACATTGACATGACCCAAATATGAACGAGGAAAATGCCTAACTTTCAAGGTAAGTCACTTTCCAGGTGAATATCTGGTAACATCCAATGGACACCAAGTGCTTACCATAGGCCAAGTATTAACCCTTAATTTTTTTTTTTTTTGAAGATTTTATTTACTTATTCATGAGAGACACACAGAGACAGAGACACAGACACAGGGAGAAGCAGGCTCCCTATGGGGAGCATGATGCGGGACTTGATCCCAGGACCCTGGGATCACAACCGGAGCCGAACACAGATGCTCAACCACTGAGCCACCCAGGGGAGCCTTAACTCTTAATCTAGGTGCCGTTATTATCCCCATTTTCCAGAAAAGGGAGGCAAACCCCCGAGATAAAGGAACAGCTAGCTGGATACACACAGAGATAAAACATCCCACTCCCGGGGGTGGTCCTGAAGCATTTCATTCCTCACCTGAGCCTGGAGATTCCCTCCAGGCCCTCCATCTCTTCTCCTTACCGTTTCAGGAGCCACTCTAGGATCATGCCCACCCTAGCCCACCCCTCCGGCTCCCTTTCTGCTCCTGGGGCCCCAGTGACTTGGCTTCACTCACAGAAACACCTCCTTCGACTTCTTTTCTGAATTCTTACTCCTCAGCTTCTTCTTCCAGGGAGAATCTGGAAACGAGGCATCCTCAGGGTGGGGACTGCTAGAATCTGCCATATCCGCCTCTGGGGACAGAGAAGGAAGAGTGGAAGGAGTCAGCTAGGGGAGGGCAGCAAGAGGCCAAGCAGAAGCATGTAAGGGTTTCTCCAGGTCCCAAGAAAGGAGGAGACTGAGGAACCCCAAGACGCACATACAACCATGCAATAATGCTGGGGAAGTGCTCACGAGGCAGGAGTCATAGGGAAATACCTAGTGCAGAGAAAAGAATGAGTTGGGGTCTGACATAATTGGAGTGTCTGAGCCTCATGCTAAGGCACAAGTTGGCGTGGCCAGTGTGGACGATCAGAAAGTGGCCCAGTCCAACTGAGTTATGATTAAGTTAATCTCGTCCTACCTTTTTTTTTAAGGATTTATTTATTTATTTATTCATGAGAAACACACACAGAGAGAGAGAGAGAGAGGCAGAGACACAGGCAGAGAGAGAAGCAGGCTCCATGCAAGGAGCCTGATGTGGGACTCGATCCCGGGTCTCCAGGATCACTCCCTGGGCTGCAGGCAGCGCTAAACTGCTGCACCACCGGGGCTGCCCTCTTCCCACCTTTTTGATCACATGCACCCCACAAATAAAAAACACACATAACCTAGGAAATATGCATTTACTTAATACAATACTTTTTTTTTTTTTACAATACTGCTTATTACACATGTACATACTATTGTGTATGTGATAAAACATACTTTAAACCAGATGTTGGCAAAGGACTTTTTTAAAAAAGTTCCTCTTATTTTCTTCCTGTACTCAATTGGATGGACAGAGAGACACTATGGGAGTCAGGGGTAGAAGGTGGCATGGTGCAGTGGGGAAATGAAGTAAAGAGATGAAGACAGGCCCTCTGAGCCCATGTTTCTCAAATTTCATCCATGTGAGCATCATTATCACTTTTTGCCACATCTCTATAATATTTCACATCTTTCTTTAAAATCCCTCATTGTAACTAAAATTTCTTCTAACACAAAACTAGAGATTTATTCTAGAATATAGAAGCCGCTTTCTATTGTTTGCCACCAATAAAGGATTATCGTTAACCATAAAAGTAATACTGCAAAAACAAAGCAATGATAAATCCTAGATCAGCGGTTCTCAAACAGAGGCAATTTTGCCTCCCATGGGATGTGCAGCAATGTCTCAAGACAAGTTTTGTTGTCACAATGAGGGGGAGAGAAGGTTGGAGTGTGTGATACCGGCGCACAGAAGTCAGAATGCTGCTAAACATCCCACAATGCACAGGACAGCTCCACACAAAGAACTACTCAGTCCAAATGTCAGTGGTGCCCAGGCTGAGAAACCCTGTCTTCAATGTGGCAGCTGCTAGAGACCCGAGATTCTGACCTTCTGACAAGCTCCTGGAAGATGCCCAGCACTACTGGGCCTACATTTGGAGCAGCAAGTGCAGAGGTACCTTTGCACTTCTATGGTCCAGGTACTGTCCTAAACCCTGTATGTAGCCCAAGAGAGAGCTCTCTATATATTCTCTTTAATTAATTCTCACCAAAATCCTTGACATAGGTCCACTGTTATCCCTATTTTCCCGATGGCAAAATTGAAGCATTAAGAGATGAACCTGCACAAGGTCACACAACTACTAACAGGTAGAGCTGAGATTCAAACCCAGTCCAGCTGGTTCCTAAATCAGCTCTTGCTCACCCTACCATACCTGCTTATGGTATAGAAATTTCTGTCCAAGGTCTGCATTTGCCCACTGGATCACTGCCTTTTTTTTTTTTTTTTTAAAGATTTTGTTTATTTATTCATGAGAGACAGAGAGGGAGAGAGAGAGAGAGAGAGAGTGAGAGAGAGAGAGAGAGAGTCAGAGACACAGGCAGAGGGAGAAGCAGGCTCCAAGCAGGAAGCTTGACGCGGGACTCGATCCCGGGACTCCAGGATCATGCCCTGGGCTGAATGCGGCGCTAAACCACTGGGCTACCCGGGCTGCCCCTGGATCGTTGCCTTATTAAACTTGAATCCCACTCACTGCCTTTGGGTGGTTTGCAAAAACCACATCACTGGGGGAGGACCAAGGCTGGCAGCCCTGATAAGATTCAAAGAACACTGTGCGCTGCCTCCAGAATGTTCCCAAGGAAGTCGTTGCAGATGTATCAAGATGTTGCAGATTCTCAACAGCTACTCCTCCTAGGCCCCCAGGACTACAGAATCCGAATCTCTGGGGATGGTTAGAAATCTGTAGATTAGCACACTCTTGTGCCTATCAGGTAGGAGGAAGGGTGGTTTGGCAGCACTTCCAATGCCTGCTGGTTAACACTCCATCTTAATTCAGGACTGGAGCTTTTTTCTGCCTAGGATGCAGGAGTCACCTCTCCCATGCCCTTCCCATGAGCCTCAGGGAAAAATGGACTACAGGGATGTAAACTCCAAGAAGCTTCCTCAGAGAGGCCAGCACTGGGCACTCTCCCTGGAAGCCCGCCCCTACCTTCCTCAGCCTCTGGGGGACAGAGTTTCAGGAGAGACAGGTGATCTGGGATGAGATGAAGGCTGCTTTTCACCTGTAAAGACAGAAGTGAATCAGTCCCAAGTCCTCCCTCCACTGAAAGGGAAAGCAGGATGACTCTTGTCTTCCTCCAGCTCCCAAGTCCAAGTTCTCTCTGGGGAGTTAGGAGCCCAGCTTCCCCGAGATCCCCAACCCTCACTACTACACCCTCTTTAAGGCATTCTGAGGACGCAAGTTTAATTCTTCTTTTATTCTCTTACTAAGTAGCTTGCTATCTTGGACTCCTGGGAAATCCCAGCTCCCCAGCGCACTCGGGAGTCCCCAAGTCATCTCTGAACTTCCATGGCCCAGCTTCCAACCTCAAAACCCAACAGTCCCAGGTCCCGCTAGCCCCCTCTCTGAAGCATCAGGCATCCCGGTCCCTTCGCCCCTCTCTCCTCCCGACACTCCAGCTCCCCGGCATCCCGACTCGGAACACACTCCAAACCTCTCCAGCCTCCAGAAGCCCTGCATCTCTCTCCCCGCTCCTGGTGCCATCTGGTCCCCCACGACCAACCCCAGAAGCCTAACCTCGGCGGTCCCCCAACCAGCCCTCCCGGGCGCCGGGCAGCACCTTCCCGGAGTACACGGGCACAGCCGGTGCCTCCCCCGGATCCAGCAGCAGCCGCCGCCGCCGCCTGACCGTGGCCCGCGGGGCTCCGGCCGGCCGCGCGTCCGCCCCTTCGCTGTCACTGTCGCTGTCGCCCCGGGGGGCGGCCGGCACCGGGGGCTCCGGGAGAGGGACCTCGACCGAGTCCGCGGCGCCGCGTGCCGTTGCGACCTCCAGGATATCCTCATCGCTGTCGCTGACCAGATCCACAAACAGCGAGTCCGGGGAACGCCGGGCTGGAGACCGAGGGACGCGAGGACGCCGGCCCCGGCCGCCCCGGGCTCCGCGAGCCCCTCGGCTGACACCGCCTCCCCGAGGCCGGCGGCCGCGCTTCCTCACCGGTTCCGCCATAGCAAACGCCCGCCGACCACGGTCCCCCGCCTCTAGACGCCTCGCCCGACCCCCTCCGAGCGACTGCCGCCTGTCATTGGGTGACCCGTCCGCCAGTCAACACCTCGCCCCGCCCACACCGTCTGGCGCCTCCTCCCCGCCTGTTCATTGGCCCCTGCACCCGCCCATCAAGCATCCGCCACTGAAACCGAGGCGCCAAAGATTCCAGCCAGTTTCGGCGCAATGGGCCTAGGTTTCGATTCGTTCCAGCTCACCCATTGGCCGGCTGCCTCCTTCCGGACCAGCCCACCCGAGGCATCGGCGCTCGCGGTGGGTGGGGGAGCGGGGCATCCTGGGAATTGTAGTCCGTAAGTCCTCCGAGTACCTGGACGGCTTCGGAATTGCTTTCATTTTATTTATTAATTAAATTTTTTTTTTTTTTAAGATTTTATTTACTTATGAGGCACACACACACAGGCAGAGGGAGAAGCAGGCTCCATGCAGGGAGCCCGACGTGGGACTCGATCCCGCGTCTCCAGGATCACGCCCTGGACTGAAGGCCGCGCTAAACCGCTGAGCCACCCGGGCTGCCCTAATTAACTTATTTTTAAGTAATCTTTACACCCAACTTGGGTGAGATCAAGAGTCATGGGCTCAGGAGCCTGAGTGGCTCAGCGGTTGAGCATCTGCCTTTGGCTCAGGCGTGATCAGGATCCCGGGAATGAGTACCCCGTCCGACTCCCTGCAAGGAGCCTGCTTCTCCCTCTGCTGAAAAGAAGGGGTGTGGTTCCCGCCCCCACCCCCCCACCCCCACCCCCGCCTTCCTGCTTTTGTTTCAGAATTTCTTTCTTGGTCCTTTTCATATGTATGTAAATCTCCATTGTGGTTAAATAAGCCTCTTGGAAATCTCGTAACTCAGGGACTCAGAGAGCTGGAAGTCATCTTTTTGAAATGCAAACATCTGGGGAGCTAGGTCCCCCACATTCTAGGGGGGAATAACAGTCTAATGTTGGGGGTGGGGGCTTCCTGCTACATATACTAGACTACTTCTGGCCATAAATAAGTGAGAATCTTGGATGAAAGCCAATGACCATGATAAAGTTAGGATGAACTTTGCGGGACAAGAGGTGTTGCTAAATCCTCTTGAAGCCTAGCTATTGTTTATCTTAGAAACGAGAAAAGAAAAAAAAAGAAAAATGAGATGTGGGTTTTGGAATTTTATCCTGAAAACAGGATAGGGGGTTGTACCTGCTTGGCTACTTGTAGAATTGCTTGTGGGAAGATGAAGAAAAAGAATCTTATTCAAAATGAAGTTTGGGGATACCTGGCTGGCCCAGTGGGTAGAGCATGCGACTTTTGATTTCAGGGTCCTGAGTTCAAGCCCCACCTTGAGTGTAAGTGCGGCCACAAGTGGGTTGTCAAGGAAGAATTCTTGAGTTGTTTTCAGTGCAAAAGGTGCTTTTACTGTAGTACGGGGACAAGACCCATGGGCAGAAAGAGCCGCACTTATGCTATATGAAGCTGGTAGTTGTATGCCTAGTGCTCAAGAGAGAGGGGACATGCAGAGACTATTAGATCATGAATATCTTCGGGGCACCTGGGTAGCTCAGTGGTTGAGTGTTGGCTTTCTGCTCGGGTAGTGATCACGGGGTACTGGGATAGAGTCCCACATCAGGCTTCCCCGCAGGGGAAAAAAAGATTTTATTTATTTATTTATTCATGAGAGACACAGAGAGAGAAAGAGAGGCAGAGACACAGGCAGAGGGAGAGGCAGGCTCCATGCAGGAAGCCGGCGTGGGACTTGATCCCGAGTCTCCAGGATCACACCCTGGGCTGAAGGTGGCGCTAAACCACTGAGCCACCCTGGCTGCCCCAAATAAATAAAATCTTTTTAAAAATCATGAATATCTTCTTTGAATTTCTTTTATTTTTAAAAAAGATTTTATTTAGTGGGGTGCCTGAATGGCTAAGTTGGTTGAGCATCTGCTTTTGCCTCAGGTCATGATCCCAGGGTCCCAGGATCCAGTCCTGCTTCAGGCTCCCTGCTCAGTGGGGAGTCTGCTTCTCCCTCTCCCTCTGCCTATTACTTTCCCTGCTTGTGCACACACGCTTTCTCTCTCTCTCCTTCTCTCTCTCTCTCAATCTGTGTCAAATAAATAAATGAAATCTTTAAAAAAATAAAGATTTTATTTAGTTATTTTAGAGAGAGGGAGGGACCATATGTGGAGGGAGAGGGAGAGAATCTCAAGCAGACTCCTTGCTGGGCATAGAGCCCCACTGGGAACTTGATGCAGGGATCAAGCCCAGGACCCTGAGAATATGACCCAAGGGAAAATCAAGAATCAGATATTCAATTGACTAAGCCACTCAGGTGCCCCTCTTCTTTGAATTTCTACTTGTAAAACTACCTTCACAAGATTTCTCTGGTGCTTATCAGTCAGTTCAATACTATTGGTGACATATATAGTCATGAGGCCCTTTAAGAATGTAGCAGCCAGCATGTATTTGATCCTTGTTGGAACTATGCAGTCTTTAGGTCAGCCTTCTGAGCTAAAAATGAACATTTTTCTGCTTCTATCCCTCATCAGAGCTTACTTAAAAATAAAAATTAAAAGCTGGGAGACCAGCAGGGGAAGCTCTCAAGTCCTATCACTCCTTGCACCCCTTTCCAGAACCAACAAGAAACTTAGAAAAAGAAAGATTTAGCTTGTACTTGCAAGAGGAAAAGCCTACCCCAGCAGAAGGAACTTTTCCCTTCATCCAGCAACAGCCCAGCCAATGTGACACTCATCACCACTCAGCCAATGAGAAGCCACTATGTTCATAACTCCCAGTTCACTCCAATGGACTTTTTATTTATAACAGCCCCTCCCAACTCTTCTCTGTTCCACAATAAAAGAGCAGTTCCTCTCCAGCCTGTCCTATGATTTTGTCAGAGCTTGCATGTCCTGGATAGCATTTCTGTGCTATTCCTGTTTTTGCTGGAAAAACACCTGACAGTATTCTTTTTTTTAGAGAGAGTGCATAAATGAGCGGGGAAGTGGGGCAGAGAGAGAAGGAGAGAGAATCTTAAGCAGGCTCCACATCCAGCACAGAACTCCATTCAGGGCCCTATCTCAGGCCCTGAGATCACCCCATGAACTGAAATCAAGAGGGGATGCCTGGGTGGCTCACCAGTTTAGTGCCTGCCTTTAGCCCAGGGTGTGTTCCTAGAGTCCCGTGATCAAGTCCCACATTGGGATCCCTACATGGAGCCTGCTTCTCCCTCTGCCTATATCTCTACCTCTCTCTCTGTCTCTCATGAATAAATAGGTAAAATATTTAAAAGAAAAACGTCAGGGAATCCCTGGGTGGCTCAGCGGTTTGGCGCCTGCCTTGGCTCAGGGCGCGATCCTGGAGTCCCGGGATCGAGTCCCACATCAGGCTCCCGGCATGGAGCCTGCTTCTCCCTCCTCCTGTGTCTCTGCCTCACTCTCTCTCTCTCTCTCTCTGTCTATCATAAATAGATAAATAAATCTTTAAAATAAAGAAAGAAAGAAAAGAAAAGAAAAGAAAAAAGTCAGATGCTCAACTGAGGCACCCAGGTGCCCATGACAATATTATCCTTCAGGTTAATGCCTGTAACATTTTGGTTTAATGCTTTCCATAATAAAAACTGTTTTGTGTTAGGTGCCTGGCTGGCTCAATGGTTGAGCATCTGCCTTTGGCTCAGGTCATGATCCTGGGGTCCTGGGGTCGAGTCCTGCATTGGGCTCTCCACAGGGAGCCTGCTTCTCCCTCTGCCTATGTCTCTGCCTCTCTCTTTGTATCTCTCATGAATAAATAAATAAAATCTTTAAAAAAAAAAGTTTTGTGGAGGTTTTCCTACTACCTTGGTAGAGTTGGAAGAAGATTTTGTTTTTTCATTATATTTCCCCAACACACCCACCAACCACATTGTGCACTTCAGAAGCTACATATCCTCCACACATCTACCTTATTTGCAGCTCCTGCATATCATGTACCCCAACACAGCACAGACCTACCCCCTCAACACTTCACAACTCCCACATCACCTCCAACTGTATGACCCCGGACACCTCACCCCACACCTCCCACACCACACTTCACACACAATCAGCACGCATCACACAACCAGTACCATTGGCTCTCATACACATAATGTTCACATAACTTGGACTTCATACATCCATGTAGTGCAGCTTCTTGATCACCACGCACATCCTATTTCATCCTCCTCCTCCACCACACTGATACCCCCAACACATACACCCCAACTCCATCAGCACACACCTCACCCACCTCAAATCCTCTGTGCGGGCTGAGCTCAGGCTACTGAAGACGCACAGGTCCAGCAGGTGGTGCTGTTTACCAAGTGACAAAGGACCTAGGCTCTGGTAGAGGAAACCTTCAGCCACTTTTTTTTTTTTTTTTTTTAAGATTGATTTATTGATTTGAGAAAGAGAGAGCAGCAGTAGAGGGCAAGGAGAAGCAAGTTCCCTGCTGAATGGAGAGCTTGATTCAGGGCTTGATGCAGGGCTTGATGTGGGGCTCAATCCCAGGACACTGGGATCATAACCTAAGCCAAAGGCAGCTACCTAATCAGCTGAGCCACCCAGGTGCCCCCCTTCAGCCACTCTTTGTAATTAGGTTGACCCTAGGGATTGCACCAAAAACCCTTCTGCCAGCCGTGGGCCCCACCCAGAGGCTACTGCAAACTATGGAGGCAGGGGGTAGTCCTGAGGACCTGGAACTTCCCTCAAGCCTCTTTCTTCTCAAACCATGCTCAAGAGCTGTGAGTGGTCCAGTCCCTGCCAAAAAAATCAGGTCATGTGGATGAGGAGAAGCTTTGGAGTGTGACTTCCTCCTGGGGAAGTCTGCACTGGAAGGAGCCCCAATCCAAATGATCTTGGTGCCCTCTGGTTCCTGGCACACAGAGGCCCCCCAATAAATGCCAAATCAAAATAATGGCTACTGTTTTGAGTGCTTACTATGGCAGTGTCAGGAGCTTTACATCTAAGACTCATTAAGGTAGGTATAATTATTACCCTATTTTACAGATGTTTGTCTGCAGCACACAGAGCATGAGTCACACAGCTAGAGAGGGGGTGAACTGGGATTCAAACCCAGATAGGCTGATTCTAGAGCAGTGGGCTGGAGCTGGCACACCTCTGTTTCTCAACTTCCCCCGAGACTTCTCTGGGTGGTGTGGCCCAGGAGGGCTCCATCCTCTGCAGTTCACCTCTCAGGGCTTTTCCGAGTCATTCCTTCCCTCCTCCTTCCCCACTCATTTCTGGAGCTCCTGATCTTTGCCACCACCTGGCTGGGCACCAGGGGCATAGAAAAGACTCTGACATAGATTCACCCCCAAGAAAGCAGGAAGCTTTCACCCAGAGTCACGTGCTCAGATGCTTCGGGCACAGGCAGGAAAGTGAAATGGAATAAAGCAGGTGGATGAAAGTAATAGGGAATGGCAGGGATTATGGCAAAATAGCTTATTTTGGCTGAAGGATAAAGTAGGGTTTTGAATGCTGAGCTAGATCTGGATTTCTTATTAATCTTTCTTTGCCACAGGGACTGTGTCCAAAATGGAAGCCCAAGGTAATTCTAGAAGTTCATATCCCACCTCCCAAACTCCAAACATACACTATCCAAGATACAGTATTTCTTTCTTCTTTTTTAAAATATTTTATTTATTTATTTATTTAATTTATTGACTTGAAACAGAGAGAGAGAATGTGCACAAGCATGGGTAGCAGCAGAGGAAGAGGGAGAAGCAGGCTCTCTGCTGAGCAGGGAGCCCGATGCAGGGCTCAATCCCAGGACCGTGGGATCATGACCTGAGCCAAAAGAAGATGCTTAACCGACTCAGCCATTGAGGCACATCAAGATTTTATTTTTTAAAGATTTTATGTATTTATTTGAAAAAGAGAGAGAGTGCACACAAGTGAGGCAGAGGGAGAGGGAGAAGCAGACTCCCTACCGAGCAGGGAGCACAATGTGGGGCTTGATCCCAGAACTCTGAGATCGTGACCTGAGCCAAAGGCAGACCCTTAACCAACTGAACCACCCAGGAGTTCATTTTTAAGTAATCCGTACACCCAATATGGGGCTCGAACTTACTACCCCGAGATTAAGAGTCACATGCTGGACCAACTGAGCCAGTCAGACACCCCTTCTTTTTCCTCTTTTTAAAATAGATATCTGAGCTCAAAAGCAAGACCGAATCTTCCTAGTGCCAGAAATAAAGAAGGAAATTAAAGCCACAACGGCAATAGTGGTTGAAGTTAAGCAGTCCACAGGGATGCTGGGATCCTGAGGATTAGGGTTTTAATACCAACATGGGGACAGAGGTTACGCTGAGGCCCCAGGAGCAGCAGAGAAGTGAAACTGAGTGCCCTGTACAAAGCTAAGAGCTGAGAAGAGGCTGTTTCTTCTGTGCACAGAAGACAGACAAAAACAAAAAATCCATCCACAGTCCCTGGGTTGCAGCAAGCAAGCCATCCAACAGGTAGCGGTTGGGAAAGTCACCATGAGAAATCAGAACCCCAAGGCTCACCAAAGTATGGGCTTGCATTTTGACTAAACTTCCGGTAACAAACACCTGAGAAACACTCTGAGAAACTCACAAATGGTCAGAAATCTGTGTTGCCCGTAAGACTGGGGTAGAAGCCAAAGCAAGCTGGCCCCTAGGAATGGGCAGGGGGCCAGGGGACTCAGGGGACTCCGGCAGGTAGGAAAAACATGAAGAGGTCAAAGAAACCTCCCCTGGTGACACCACCATGGGAAAATTCAATCCACTATGCAGATAACAGTAACCATGCCATGCCCCCTCCCTAGTGCTCTTCTTTAATTGGGAAAACCGAGGGTCATTGAGCTTAAGCAAGTTACCAACAGTCAATTAGCAATCAAAGTATTTAAGTTCTCTGTGACATTGTCTTCTCTCAGCTGTAAAATGAGAATAATTTTAGGTATCTGTCCCTCATAGGATTGCTCCAGAGATAAAATGAAATGCTACTGGTAGGGCAGTCCAGGTGGCTCGGTGGTTTAGCTCTGCCTTCGGCCCAAGGCATGATCTTGGAAACCCTGGATTGGGTCCCACGTCGGGCTCCCTGCATGGGGCCTGCTTCTCCCTCTGCCTGTGTCTCTGCCTCTCTCTCTTTGTGGGTCTCTCATGAATAAATAAATAAAATATTTAAGAAAAAAAAAAGAAAAAAGTGCTCAACGCACTTAAGTGGATTAATACCTAAGTTCTCAATGACCTTGGGAGGTTATTGCAAAGATTTTTTTTTTAATTTATGAGAGACAGAGAGAGAGAGAGAGAGAGAGGCAGAGACACAGGCAGAGGGAGAAGCAGGCTCCATGCAGGGAGCCCGATGAGGGACTCAATCCTGGGACTCCAGGATCACACCCTGGGCCAAAGGCAGGCACCAAACTGCTGAGCCACCCAGGCATCCCGCTTATTGTAAAGATCAAATGAGCTGATTGATGTTAGAATATATGAGATGTTCAGTAAATGCCAGTGATGACCACCCTTCCTGGACAGCTTCCTCTTCCTTGGGCACCCACCACCACTGGATAAGCAATCACCCAACAACTGGATGGTGGCAATGGCAGGCAAATGAGGGAGATGGGAGCAGGCCAAGCCACAGGAGGAAAAAGGCCCCTCTGTACCCAGGATGCAGCTCTTCCTCCTCTGCTGGATTCGAGTGGGGGATAGGAGTACTCACCTTCCCTTCCCCTCCCATACACAGCATTTATGTCATAGGATTGGAAAAAGTCATTGAGTTTATTGGAGGAGTGCAAGGGGAGCCCAAGATTCATTGGTTTACACATATGCGCGCACACACATACACACACACAGATACACATATCCAAGGCAATGCTGCTCCAGATGTTGACGCTGTCTGCTTAGGTTCCCAGATTTCAGGATCAGATACAGATCTCAGGAGGAGCTTAAGGAGGCCCAGGCTAGGTAGAAGACATGGTGATGGGGAGGTTCCAGAAGCCCGCCCCCTGAACACCAGGCTTGGGAACCCCTTCCCCCTTCCCTCCCTGAAAACCACTTCCACTCCTACCATCTTCCTCTTTCTCCCCCTTCCTTAGAGGACTGTTCCCAGCTCACCTGAAGGGAATCATCTCGTGCTCCAGGTGCTCATGCGACCCCCTCCTCCCCACGCTGGTTCTGGCCCATTGGGATTATCCATGTTCTCATAGGAGTCTGCATCTGGTTAGGACCAGGAAAGATAAGATGCATCTAGAGCCAGAAGTAGGCTGGGAGGGGGTGAGCCTCAGAGGACAACAGGGGACAGCAGCAGAGGCACCCACCTTCCTCGTGACTGGGACCAGGCTGCGCCCGAACAGAGCGGAGCTGGGGGGCTGCATACAGGATCCCTCTCATATCCTCGTAGGACTGGGAGCCTGCTTGGGCAGGAGAGGTGAAGGCCTAGAGCCACGCTGGGCTTGGAGAAGGGAAGTGCAGCCTAAGATACAGAGGGAATCTAAGGAGCAGAGGGAGGCGGAAGGCCTGGCCGTACTAGGAAGGGGTGGTTAGGGTCAGCATCACATTCGGGACCCTTGTTAACAGTTTGGTCAGATGTGGGTTGGATTATGATCATTGTCAAGAACAGAACTGGCACAAGTCAAAGTCAGAGCCATGAAGAGGTTGTAGAGACAGCTAGAGTCAAAGCTGTGGTTTGCATGGGGGCCGGGGTGATGGGCAAGTCAAAATCCAGGCGGGAATCCCACTAGGATCTGAATAGATGTTCATAAGTTAGGGTTGGGGTAAATACTGGGATCAGGATTAGGGTTGAGGTTAGTGTTAGAATCCATCCAAAGCCAGAATTACACCTGGGGTTAGAGTCAAGGTCAAGGTTGAGGCTGAGCCTGGAGTCAGAGCTGAGGCCAGGTCAACCCAATCTGTGCAAGGCAGGGACGGTTCCTAGCATTTCTCACCAAGAGAGGTTGCCTCCTTGCTGGGGTCCCAGACTGACCCACGGGGGCTCAGGAAGTCTAGAGAAGGGAGATGGAAGTTATTCCTCCTGGTCTCCAGGTCACACATATACTCCCCTACACACCCCACATTAATGTGACACTCCTCACACACACCTACTGTCCTGGTGACTGGCTGGGCCAGCTCTTCATCCTCATTCTCGTAAGACTCAGCAGCTGCAGAAAGAAGAGAACTCCAGAGATCACTCCTGCCCTGTAGGGGCTCCACAGCCAACTGGGTCCTCCCAAGCCTCTGAGGCCCCACAAGGACCCCAAATTACCGCTGGAGAAGGAGTCTTCATCCTCAGGACCCAAGGCCTCATCCTCAGGATTCTCATAGCCGCTGCCATCTGGTAGTGGAGAAGGAGGGGGGTCCAGCGTGGGCTCACAGTCCATGGCTGAGAAGGTGGGGGAGCCGTGGGGGGGGCGCGGTCTTACCCTGGGAGAGTTGGTCTTGCCCACGGTTGGAGTCATTCTCGTAAAACTCGGAGCCCTCCTCACTGTCTGGCTCTTCATAGGCCTCCCCTTCCTCTTCTTCTGGGCCTGGGGTTTAGGGACGCGAATAGGAACTGAGTCACGGCCCTCCCACCCCCGGCCTCCAGGCGCCGTCAGTCCAGCATTCCTGCCACAGAGCCTCAGGGGAGGACCCCCCCACCCCCCCACCCCCGTCCCCCAAGCACCTGCCGGCGGCGGGCTCCGAGACCCCGCGGCTCCAGCCTCCGGGACGTCGCTGCGCGGGCTTCCGTAAGACTGGACGGCGGCCCCGAAGCCTGCAGCCCACCTCAGGGCGCGTCCTGGAGGAAGGAGCGTGGTAGCGAGGGAGAAGGGATGCCGCGGGTCGAGGCTAAGGGTCTGCGAGGCTGTGCAGGGGACGGGAAGGTCCCGGGGCGGCGGGGGCGGGGCGGCCAGGTGCGCCTCCCGGGCCGGAGCCGAGGGGCGGGACCCACAGCCGAGGGCGTGGCCTCAGTCTCAGGAGGTGTGGCTCTCGGAACTAGACTGCAGGTCCCGCGACCTGGGGGCGGGGCCAGCGCCAGGGGCGGGGCCACGGGCTTTGGGGACGGGCCCTGGCTTTGGGGGCGGGGCTCGAGTCTGGGCGGGACTCCGCGCCCCGGGGTGCGCTCTTTTTTTCTGAAGGCGGAGCTCTGAGCTCGGGGAGGCTGGGCGCCCCGGGATTGGAGTGACGGAAAAGGGGTGGGGTTCAGCTCGGAGTCAGTGACCTGGCGGTGCCTCCTACCCGTGCCAGAGGTGGGCGTGGGAAGGGAGAGCACGTTGCCGTACTGATTCTGGGCCCCGCTTCCCGGGGGAGGCGTCACTTTGAAGAACCTGGAGGAGGACCGGGAGTTGCACTGTGAGGTCTGGCCCTCAGCGCCTAAGATGTAGTCACGTGTATTTGCTCCTCTGTTCTGCCGCGGCTTACAGAGGGGTCTGGGATGACTTCAAGGAGGTCTTCACAGAGGAGGTAGCTTTGGAACTTGGGCAGTATTTCAGGGGTAGAGGTGGGGAATAACACGATGAGCGGAGGACACAGTAAGTGCAAAGCATTGAGCCAAAGTGCAGGGATGAAAGACTGCAGGGGCGCTCGTGTCATTACCGTCTGGTGGGATCGGTCATTCGCTTTCTTTTCCTCCTGAGGATCAGGGCTGGTGAGAGTGAGGGGGCGTGATCAGAAGAGGCAGGGGGAGGTCACTTGGGTCAATGGAGGGGAGGGGACTTCAAAGTAAGTTGGAGGGCGGTTAGAGGAGTGGGAAGCAGGACTGGAGATCTGTGGGGGAGGTATGGGAAGAGAAAAGGTGGCTATCGGACTGGCTGGTGTGAGCTGTCCTGGGCGGTCCTGGGGAAGATGGGGTATGTTGGGCAGACAGGCTGGAGGACATGACTCACCTCTTCGAAGATGAAGAAAGCTCACCAGGGAACCCAGGCAGAAGATCAGATAAAGTAATGGCACAGCAGGGACTTTCCAGCCACCAGTCTCCAGCAGCCAGTACCTTACTGTGAGGGAGAAGCAGCTATGAGAAGGGACCCCAGGCTGGCATGCTGCTCCCCAGCCTCAAGACCTCAAAGGGGCATAAGTCTGGGGACATGGACAAGACACAACCCCCAAATCACAAGCTACCAGGGGGGCTCGCCTCCCTCCCTCTGAGGTCCGGGACCATGCCCCAGAGCCTGACCTGAGGCCTAGGGCAGTATCTACAGAAAAAAAACATTACTATAGTTAGACTATGTTGGGATTCAGGAGAGCATGAAGATCAGCTTCCTGCTGCAGTTAAGGACAGTCATGTTCAAAGTGAAGGACAGAGTCACATTCACAAAGTTAGAGGTAGGAAGCAGCAATGTACTGGGGTGAAGTGTAGAGTGAAAGTTGAGGTTGAGTTTGAGAACTGTGGTTACGGTTAGCATGGGAGGATTATATCAAGGGAGTAAGAAGGGGCAGAGCACTGTGACCAGTTTGATGGGTGGGTGAGGAAAAGGAAGGATACCCAGGTTCCTGGCTTTGGCCCATGGGCAGGTGGTAGTGTCCTTCACTGACACACAGACACCCACAAGACTTGGGGAAGATATTGAGTATGACTGTATATTTTGAACCTTCAGGGGCATCAAATGACAGGAAATGGCTGGGGGTGAGGTGTATGGAGCCTGGAATCAAGTCACTAAGGCGTGGAGGCCTAAGGAGTCATGGGAGTAAAGGAGGTCAAACAGGAAGAGTGTGTAAACAAGAATGAGAGAGCACTGATGGAACAGGATGAGGCCTCAGAGGTCCAACAGTGAGGGGGGAGGAGGAGAAGGAAGACCCTACCAAAGCAGTTGGGAAGAAGTAACCAGTGATAGGAGACCCAGAAAAGTAGTGATTTGGAAACAAGGGAGGGCAGAGGTAGCGTCAGTGGTCAGGATAGAAGCTGGGGTTTGGGATGAGTCTGGTACTAGCTCCCAGGTAGGGGCGCCAAGGTTGACTGGCTCCCAGTTCTTCCCAGGAGCCCCACACAGATGCCCCACCATTGGGAGAAGCTCTACCTGACTGGGCAATGACCTTCAGCTGCATCTCGACGGTCCTGTTGCCATGGTAACAACGATAGGTACCAGCATCTCGAACTGTGGCCTGGGGCAGCAACAGAACAGCCCCTCCGCTGAGGGTGCCCAGGACCCACATCTCTCTGCCTGGGGCATCCTCCCTCAGGTCTAAGCTCAGCAAGGAGATGTTATGCTTCTTGGGGCGCACGTGGGTCCAGGAGATGGGGCCTCTGGCCACGAAGGCAGGGGGCACCTCACAGGGCAGCCAGAATGTGGAGCCAGGGGCCACGATGAGGTCTGGGGCAGGGAGAGCCAAGGCTAGGAAAATGTGATCCTTGGGGTCTCCTCCCTGCAAACCCTCCAATTCCCAATCACCATCCCCTCATCCCTGAAACCCTCCCTTCCCGGCATCTCCGCAGCACCTTACCTTGGTTGAGGCTCTGGTTCAGAGTGCCCCGGGGCAGGGCACATTCAGGGTCTGTCTCCCAGATCTCAGGGTGGTCTTTTTCCCACACGTACAGCTGGGAGCTTGTGGGGTAACGAGAAGAGGGCTTGGGGCCCTCTGAGGGTCGGTTCCCCAGGCCACAGCCTGAGTCATTTAGGGCTGAAGCATTCCACCGGAAGAGCTCCCCTGGGAAGAGACCCAGAACCAGATACAGACACATCCAGGAAAGGCAGAGAGATACAGAGACCCAGAAAACCAAAGACAGATGGAGACAAAGACCCAGAGAGAGAGATAAGAACGACAACTCAGAGAGAGGAGAGAGTGAAAGATGGAACAGCTCAGTGTTGAAGTCACAAAGCCACAGGAGTTTTGAGGAGCCACCTGGAACCAGCGGCAGGCATGCTCGATCCTCAGCCCCTCCAGCCCCTCCTCCCAAATCTGTTTTAGCTGCTGAAGGCCTCCATCCGAGCTGGGCCTCCCTCTTCTCGTCCGCCCCTCCCTGCCCCAGCCCAGACCTCACCACTGCCTTCCACGCTGACTGTCCAGCCGGACTGCCAGGCCTGCTCGGAAGGGGGCCCCGGCTGGCACAAGTAGAAGCCCCCCATCTGGTCAGAGACGTTGAAGACGAACAGCTGGATGCCCAGAGACCCCTTCCGGACGCCCAGGCCTTGTGACCAGAGGCCCAGCTCTGACTGAGCCCCCTGAAACCAGGCCTGCTGCTCAAGGGGACCATCTGAGGGAACTTTGAGGCATGGCAGCTCAGCTTTGCCTCCCTCTGAGGAGAAAGAAAGAGGGAGAGGAACCCTTCGCCCCCTTCATTCCTCACACTGGATTATTACCCAGCACCCCCCACCAGCTGGGAGTGTGTGAGCTCTCAGAGTCCCAACTCCTCCCTGAATTTTGCAAATAACAAAATGAAGGCCCAGAGAGGGTGGGTTCCTTGGCCGAGGGCACCCAGCGGAAGCCAAGTTTCCACCCCCAACTCTTTCCATCTGTACCCTTTGGACATACCTTTAGCCTCCACCTGCAGTGTTTCCTGGGGCCTGACTCCCTCGGGTGTAAGGAAGAGGAGGAAGAAGAGGAGGAGAGGAGGTGGCATGGCGGCCAGACTCCCCGGGGCACCCAGCTTGGCCGCGCAG
This sequence comes from Canis lupus baileyi, assembly GCF_048164855.1. NCBI lineage: Eukaryota > Metazoa > Chordata > Mammalia > Carnivora > Canidae > Canis > Canis lupus. Next base: position 59,223,906 of record NC_132845.1, read on the forward strand.
GGGATGCTGGGGCAGGCGGGGGCCTGGGGGGCACTGAACCATGAGCGTCTGTGGGGGCGGGCGAGCGGGCAGTCCCCCAGGGAGGAAGGGGTGGTCACACCTCCAGTCCCCTTCTCCATGCACCCCTCTAGACCCACAAAACTTGTCTTCTCCCTGCCACGCTTTTATTTTCATCCCGATACTTACCACCGTGTGAAATGATCTTGTTTGTGTGTCTACTTGTTCACTTTCTGTTCCTCCCACTAGAATGTAAGCCCCTTGAGGCAGAGCCTTGGTCTTGTTCAACACTGTATGCTCGGTGCTCTGGGACGGTGCTTGGGGCATAGCAGGGGGCCCAATAAATATTTGTTGAATTGAGTGGCTCCACTTTTGGGGGCTCTCTCCTCCCCTTCCCTTCTTTAACCCCAGGCTTTAAACCCATTTCTCTTCACACACACACATACACCCCATTCATTTTTTCGACTGACATTTCTTGGGCCTCCTTCCCACTCGGTAAAACCAGCCTGTCACACATCCTTTGAGATCTGGAAGACTTGACTGAATGCTCTGTGCCTGGGCAGCCCGGGTGGCTCGGTGGTTTAGCACTACCTTCGGCCCAGAGTGTGATCCTGGAGACCCAGGGTCGAGTCCCACGTTGGGCTCCCTGCATGGAGCCTGCTTTTCCCTCTGACTATGTCTCTGCCTCTTTCTCTGTGTCTCTCATGAATAAATAAATAAAATCTTAAAAAAAAAAAAAAAAAAAGAATACTCTGTGCCTACCACTTGGCTAAGTTTCTTCATCTCTCTAAGCTCTGGTTTCTTTCTCTGTAAACTGGGGATAATAATAGCGCTAGCAAAATCTCATTTGGGGGGCACTGGGTGGCTCAGTGGTTGAGCTCAGTCTGCCTTCAGCCCAAGGCAGGATCCAGGATCCTGGGGTCCCAGGATCGAGTTCCGCATCAGGCTCCCCTTGAGGAGCCTGCTTCTCCCTCTGCCTATGTCTGTGTCTCTCAAGAATAAATAACTAAAATATTTTTTTTAAAATCTTGTTTGTGAACAGTTTTTAAAAAGATTTTACTTAATTATCCATGAGAAACACAGACAGAGAGGCAGAGGAAGAAGCAGGCTCCATGCAAGGAGCCCGATATGGGACTCAACCCCAGGACTCCAGGATCACACCCTGAACCAAAGGCAGGCGCTCAACCACTGAGCCACCCAGGCGTCCCTTGTTTGTGGACATTAAACAGGGTGGTGTACCTATGGCATTTGTCCCCAGGGCCCAGTACATAGTAGGCCCTCAGTTACTGAGAGACAGCATCAGTCAATGGCCAAGAGCACAAGCCAGGCTGCCCCTGGAGCTCCTGCACAGCAAACCCAAGACATGCCTGGTGACAAATGCCCCTTAGTCTCCCACTTCTTCCCCCAAGAAGCCCCTGCTTTGGTGATGGAAGGAACCCACTTAGAAATGGGGAAATTGAGGCCCCCAAAGGGCAAAGTGTTGCCTGAGATCACACGAGAACTGGTGGTATAGTGACGCCTGGGTGGCTGAGCAGTTGAGCGCTGAGCGTCTGCCTTGACTCAAGGTGATTCCAGATCTGGGGATCAAGTCCTGTATCAGGCTCCCCACAGGGAGCCTGCCTCTCTCTCTGCCTGTGCCTCTGCCTCTCTGTGTCTCTCATAACTAAATAAAATCTTAAAAAAAAAAAAAAGAGCTAGTGGTGCACTAGAACTCCAGGGTCCCAACTCTGAAATCTGTGCTCTGCCACCCCACCCCCCCACCCCCACCCCCACCAACGTCTGTCTCTTCGTCTCCCTCCTCCTCTGGCTCTCTCTGCACGTTTTTCACTCTGCAGTCACTCGGAAAGGGGCCAGGCACCCAGGAGATCTGCTCTCTCAGTTGCTGGTTCCCAGGACCGGGGCTTGCTGGGCTGCAGCTTCCTGTTTGCTTCAGGCAAACCCCAGGGGACCCTCCAGCTGTCAGGGCCCCCACTTCCTTTTGGTCGGGTTGGGGTGGCCCAGAGGGGGAGAGTGGGGCATTGGAGAATGAGAAGATGAGGTAGCAGGACCCCGTTTGCCTTCCGTCCAACAAAATCTGTCCAGTTCTCTTCATTAGCTTTCCAGCCGCCTCATGGGCAGTTTCCTGATGAGCACACATCATCCCCCTGCTCAGAACAAGAATGGCTGTTTCTCTGCCTAAAATACACACTCCAAGCCATGGCCTCCAAAGGCCTGAGGCTCCCCCAGCTGCAGTTCCCACCTCCACCCTCCGCTGCTCAGGGCAGCCATCACTCCAAATAAAGCCTTCGCACTTCCTTGCTGCTCTTCCTCCTGGATGTACCCTCGGCTCTTCAGTCTTCAGGGTCTCAGCTTCACTGGCTCCTTTTCATCCCTCAGGCCTCCATTCAAATGTTACTTCCTCACAGAGGTCTTCCCTAACACCCCCTCCCACCTACTTTTTGATTTCACACCCCACTTTTATTTCTTTCCCAGCATTTGCCTGGTTCCCAAATATGCTTGTTTCTTTGTTCATCCCTCATTTGCTTCCTGTGGCAGAACGTTTGCTCTTTCACAACAGGGATCTTTCCTGTCTCGCTCTCCAGCATCTAGTAGGTGCTCAATTAAGTATCTGTTCCGCCAGAGCATGAGAGTCCCTCAAGGGAAACCAGGCCAGAGGGGGAGCTTTCATGCTGTACCACCCAACCCCAATCATAGGAAGCCCAGTAAATTACAGACCCAACAGAAAAGCCCTCCAGGGAAACAGTCACCAGTTACAGGCCCTGGGTGGGTTGATGTAGGTTGGAAAGATGTAGGTTGGGTCTCCTACAAGAAAAGATGTAGGAAAAGGAAGGATGGATGTAGGTTGGGTCTCCTACAAGAAATAGACCACCCCTACAACTCAGCCAATAAGAAACTATCATCGCCCTGAACTCCTGCTTTTCCCCAGTGGACTTTCTTCCAAACAACCCCTCCTGACTTCTTTTTCCTTCTCCCTAAAATAACATTCCTCTCCTTTGTTTGTTGGGCTAGCCTATGGTTTTTGGTGTGCTTGCCTCTTCTGAGTTGCAAGTCTCTGCTCTTCCCAAATAAACTCAGTTTTTTTTTTTTAATTTTTATTTATTTATGATAGTCACAGAGAGAGAGAGAGAGAGAGAGAGAGGCAGAGACACAGGCAGAGGGAGAAGCAGGCTCCATGCACCGGGAGCCCGACGTGGGATTCGATCCCGGGTCTCCAGGATCGCGCCCTGGGCCAAAGGCAGGCGCTAAACCGCTGTGCCACCCAGGGATCCCTAAACTCAGTTTTCGCTGGTAGAGTACCTTTTATTTTTAACATCCACAAAAGGAAGGAAATTAGGAAGAGCAAAAGAAAACTTTCTCTTCACTTCCCTCTCATGCACTCAGTTGCCAAGGCTAGCACAGTTTTCATCCTAAATATTTCTAGGATCAACTTCCTCCTCTTATTGGACTCTTCCCTTCCAATCAGAACCACATCAACAGCCTCTTTTGTTGTGGGCTGTCTTCTGCCTCTTTTGCTTTTACCTATACTCCACACAGAAAGAACTTCCTTGGTATTAGTCAAGTGTGTCTCCTGCTCAACAGCCTTCAGAGGCTCCCAGGGTCTCAGGATAAACTCCAAGCCTAATAGTTGACTGGAGCTGTTATCATCTTCATTTCACCTTTTCAAGAAACTCTGCCTCACACACAGGGAATCTTAGGGCAGTCAGCCACTATGGGCAGTAAGCTGCTGGGGATTTATAAACTGGAGTTAACCTAGCTAGATTTCTTTTTAAGTTTACTTATTTTAGTAATCTCTACATCCAACATGAGGCTTGAACTCACAACCTGACCAGGAGATCAAGGGTCACTTGCTCCTCATGCTGAGCCAGCCTGGCACCCCTAATCTGGCCAGATTTGCATTTTCTAAAACTCTCACTGGCTGGCTGCAATGTGGAGGGGGAGAGTAGAGAGAGGCCAGAGAGATCACTAAGCAAAGTGTTCATTCTTCATTCATTTATTTATTCATCAAATGTTTATTTTATTTTCTTTAAAGATTTTATTTATTAATTCATGAGAGACACAGAGAGAGAGAGAGGCAGAGAGACACAGGCAGAAGCAGGCCTCATGCAGGGAGCCCGACTTGGGACTCAATCCCCGGGGCATCTAGGATCACACCCTGGGCTGAAGGCAGCACTAAACCGCTGAGCCACCTGGCTGCCTCCCAAATGTTTATTTACTATGTTTTGGTTGTTTGTTTTTAAAGATTTATTTATTTATTTATTTATTTATTCATGAGAAACACAGAGAGAGGCAGAGACACAGGCAGAGGGAAAAGTGGGCTCCTGCAGGGATCCTCAATCCCGGAATTCCAGGATCACACCCTGAGCCAAATGCAGATGTTCAACAGCTAAGCCATCCAGGTGTGTTCCCCCCCCCCACCCCCCGCCCACCTTTTTTTTGTAATCAGGCCCTGTGCTAGGTGCTGGGGAAATAGCAGGAGACAAGACACTTCATAGAGTTTTGATTCAAGTTTTGGGGACTTGGAAGGGCAAAGAGTGACAGGTAATAAGCAAGTTAATCAGTAAACAATTTCAAATGGTGAGAAGTTATCTAATGATGGATCGGTGATACAGGTAGCTCCTTGAGACAGGATGGTCAGGGAAGGCCTCATGAAGAATGTGACTTCTGAGGTGGGGAAAAGTTTAGTATTCAAGTAAGGTCATGTTTAGTTTTGTTAGGAACTGTTTTTTAGAAGTTTGCTTGTTTATTTAAGTAATCTCTACACCCAATGTGGGGCTAAAACTCGGTACCCCAAGATCAAGAGTCACATGCTCTTGATCAGTCAGGCACCTCCAGAGTGGCTATACCGTTTACATTTACCACCAGGAATATAAGAGAAATCCAGTTTTTCCACATACCCACCAGCATTTGGTATTATCACTCTTTTTTTTAATTTTAGCCATCCTGGTAGGTTTGTACTGATAACTCCTTGTGGTTTTAATCTGCATTTCCCTAATGGCTGATGACTGCGAAAGTCTTTTCTTGCGCATATTTGCCATCCGTGACATCAGTGAAAGGTCTATTCCTGTCCTTTGCCCGTGCATTGAACTAGATTTTAAGCTGACATATGATGTTTTTGCAAAGATCACTCTAAACGCTTTGAGAATTAACTAAAGGAGCCAAAAGGTGACACAGGGAAACAGGAGACGTTATGGAAGTCTAGGAGAGAGATGGCGTTAGTGGAGAGAAGAAAAAGGAACACCTTCTGGAATATTCAGTCCTTTGGAGGTAGAGGTTTACAGGACTTGCAGGCTCCTGGAATGTACTTCAAAGAGGGAGAAACGGGCTTGGGAGAATGAGAATCAAGATCCTAGACCTAAGTTTGAGCTGCTTGTCACCGCCCAAGGGAAGATGTCAGGTCGCCTGTTGGAAAGTTCACAGATAATGAGACCTTGATTTAGGGCAGGGGCCCCGGGAGGAGAGGAGGGATTTGAGAGGCCCAGGAAAGGGCGGCGGGGCGGCGGGGCGGCGGGGCGGCGGGGCGGGGAGGGGGGGATTAGCAGGAAGCCCTGACTGGTTGAGTATCAAGGTGGGGGCGGGGACGTGGAAGTTTCCGACTTCTCGAACGGACTACGCGGGACTCCGGCGCCCTGAAAAGTGAAGCCGACGCAGCCCTGCCCCGAGGGACGCTCTACCAGGGCAGAGGTGCAGGCAGGCTCGGCCACAACTCGCTGTCATGCGAGCCGCGCCCCGGCGGAAGGGGGTCAGGGGACCATCGAGGAGCTGGCTGCGGGGCTCGGAAGAGACCGCGAAGCTTCACCCCCTTTAGGCCGAGGCGGGCGTCCCGGAGAAGGTGTAACTTGAGCAGACCCTCCAAGGTCACGCGGAAATGCCAGAAGGCCTTTGATGAAAGCACTTCTTCAGGGTTTGAAGGACAAGCGTCCTTCTGGAACAGCGCTGCCCAGGAAAGAAGGCGGGGCGGGGCGGGGCGTGGGCCCGCGGCCGGGCTCGCGCTGCGACTCGGAAATCTTCGGCCCGGGCTCGGCAATCGGGCCCCGACTCCCGCCTGGGCCTCGAGCCCGGGGCCTATCCGGAAACAGCCGAGCGGATCCGGAAACAGCCGAGGAGACCCGGAAGGGGTGAGCGCCGTCACCGGGGAGTGCTGGAACCCGCCGTTTGCGCGGAGGCGATGGCGGCGGCTGCGCCGGCGGCCGCGGGCGAGGATGGCTGGCCACGGCGGCCGGGGGCCGGTACGTGAGGGCGCGTCCATGCACGCGAGGGGCGGTGGAGCCGGAGGCGGGGCCGAGCTCGGAGCGGGCGGATGGGGGGCGGTGAGGGGAGACTGGAGAAAGGGGCGGGGCCACGCCGTCTGGAGGGAGGGGGCGGGGCCTGCGGCCACCGAGGAGGGGGCGTGGCCCGGCCGTCGAGGGGGCCCTCGGCAGGTGAGAGGCGGCACCGTGGGGGAGGGGGCGGGACCATTGGAAGGGAGGGGTCTCGTCTGGGAGAAGAGGTGGGTGGAGGGGGAAGGCGGGGCTCCAAGCAGCACGTGGCAGAGCGAGGTGAGAAGGAGGCGGGGCCAGGTGAGCGGGGCGGGGCCAGGTGGGGGTGGGAGGACCGTGGCAGCAAGCGCTAGGTTGCAGTACTTATAGATTTGAGAGTCTGGGGGTACAGGGGAACCTGGGAGTGATGGGGAAAAAGGTTGATCCTTGTCCTCCACAGCCCTGGACCCCCAACCCCAAGAGGGGGCGGAGGTTGAAACCGAGTCAGAGCTCAGCCGGCTGCGGGCTGAGCTGGCAGGCGCCCTGGCAGAAATGGAGACCATGAAGGCTGTGGCGGAGGTGAGCGAGAGCACGAAGGCTGAGGCCGTGGCTGCAGTGCAGCGGCAGTGCCAAGAGGAGGTGGCTTCGCTGCAGGCCATCCTGAAAGGTGAGGCAGCCCCGATCAGAGGGCCCAGATGTGCTGTGGGGTAGGTTAATGGGGCTGCCTAGCATGGGGCAGGCCTCAGGGCCCAGAGGAAGGGGTGTCCTTTTCTGATTTGCATAGAGGTGCTGCCCCTGCTAGAAGCAGCTCTATTGGGTTCCAACTAAGTTTAGTTCTGAGCTCCTACCTCTTCCCTTGCCCGGTGTCATTTCTGGTCCCTCACTGATGACTGATCAACCCTGAAAGATGGGCAAGTTTTCAGTTCCTGGAACCAGCCTCATGTAAGCCTCTGGGTTTCAGACTCAGCCCTGGGCCCCATTGCTGTGAGTCTAACCCTCTGGTTTCCTTCCTTCCACAAGCACTCGTACATTTGTACTGCCCTACACATATTCAGACTTTCTGTCCTCCCTTCCATTCTGTCCTTGAGCTGCACCAGCTCCCGATACCCCAGATTCCACCCTCCCCCACCCCGCCAGCCAACGTTGTTATTTCCCCCTTCTACTCTAGTCTCTGAAATTGCTTCCAGCCCTCTCCCACTCCTCTGTTTCCGTGGCCCCTGCTGAAGTGAGGTTCTGGATAACTCCCCTAGAGCATGCCCCCAGCCTTCTCACAGGTCTGGCCCTGTAGTCTGGCCTTGACATTGGCTTCCACAGTAAACTTCCTAAAATTCCCATCTCACCATGTCATTTCCTTTTCTCACAACCACTGCTGGCTCCAGACTTCTATGGGTCTGTATCCACACTGCAGGCATCCACATACCATCTGTGCACCATGGTTATCTCCTCATACAACTTACTCTGTTATCTACTTACTATTTATTCTTTAAATTAGATCCATTTTTGGGGAGTGCTGGGTGGCTCAGTTGGTTAAGCCTCTGGCTCTTGACTTCAGCTCAGGCCATGATCTCAGGGTGGCGATATCGAGTCCCATGTCAGGCTCTGTGCTGAGTACGGAGTCTGCTTAAGATTCTCTCTCCCCGGGGGACCCCTGGGTGGTGCAGCGGTTTGGCGCCTGCCTTTGGCCCAGGGCGTGATCCTGGAGACCCGGGATCGAGTCCTGCGTCGGGCTCCCAGTGCATGGAGCCTGCTTCTCCCTCTGCCTGTGTCTCTGCCTCTCTCTCTCTCCGTGACTATCATAAATAAATAAAAATTAAAAAAAAAAAAAAAAAGGATTCTCTCTCCCCGGGATTCCCGGTGGCTCAGCGGTTTAGTCCCTGCCTTCGGCCCAGGGCGTGATCCTGGAGACCTGGGATCGAGTCCCACGTTGGGCTCCCTGCATGGAGTCTGCTCCTCCCTCTGCCTCTGTGTCTCTGCCTCTCTCTGTGTATCTCTCATGAATAGATAAGTGAAATCTTTAAAAAAAAATAAAGGATTCTCTCTCCCCTCTCCACCCCTCACATTTATTTTATTTTAATTTTTTAAAATTTTTACTTATTTATGATAGTCACACAAATAAGTAAATAAAATCTAGAAAGAAAAAGAGAAAAAGAAAAAGAAAGAGAAAAAGAAAAAGTTTGGGGCACCTAGCTGGCTCAGTTGGTAGGAACATGCAACTTTTGATCTCAGGGTTATGAGTTGAAGCCCCATGTTGGGTGTAGAGATTACTTAAATAAATAAACTTAAAAAAATAATGATGAAGAAAAGAAATTTCCTGTCCGTATGAGAGAAGCTGTGTCCTAAATGATAATAATGTAGGTTTCCCCCACTATCCAAAATTCAAGCATTCCTATGAAAATTTTCTAAACCAAAATAGCGTGTAAAATGAAGGTGAAGGCACAATTACCACTAATTTATGTGGAAAATTTTTTGAGTATTCCCAGATCTAAAAAATAATCCCTGATACTTTATGATTTTTCTGATACTTTACCACCCTTTTCTGATGCTTTACGACCCATTTTGCTCATGAATGCATAAAATAAATCAAGATGCTCACACAGTTCAAGGCCATGATACTGAGAGGCTGAGTGTAGTGCCCTGGCAAGGGGCGTGGCAGTGCCACTGTGGCTGCTCGGGGTGCACACTGCCTCTGAGGGCTCTGCAAAACAAGCACTAACCACCATTTTCACCTTTTGCCATTTTTTTGCAAAAGTGAAAATCCTCTTTGGTTTCTTTTAGTTAGTAAAAACAGGTACTAATACAGGATTTTTGTAAAAGTGAAGTGGTGTAATGTGAACTTTCGAAAAATGCAGCATACCTGTAGTCATAATAATAACAAAAGTCAACGTTTATTTGTTTTATTTTAAGATTTTATTTATTTATTTGAGAGAAAGTGAGACAAGAGAGAGCACAGAGGGAGAGGAAGATGCAGACGCCCCACTGAGCAGGAAGCCCCACTTGGGGCTTGATCTCACAACCCAGAGATCACGACTTCAGCTGATACCAAGAGTCGGATGCTCAACTGACTGTGCTACCCAGGTACCCCAATAGTTAACATTTGTTGAGCACTTACTATGTGCCAGGCTCTGAGTTAAATACTTTATGACTATCTATTTAAATTTTATTTATTTGGGGGTGCTTGAGTGGTTCAATTGGTTAAGCGTCTACCTTCAGCTCAGGTTATGATCTCAGGGTCCTGGGATCAAGCCCCACATCAGGCTCCCTGCTCAGCGGGGAGCCTGCTTCTCCCTCTCCTCCCTGGTCATGTTCTTTCTCTCTATCTCTGTTGCTATCTCTATATCTCTCAAATGAATAAATAAAATCTTTAAATAAATAAGTAAATAAATAAATAAATTTTATTTATTTGGGACGACTGGGTGGCTTAACGGTTGAGCATTTGCCTTTGGCTCAGGGTGTGATCCCAGGTCTAGGGATAGAGTTCCACATTGGGCTCCCAGTGAGGAGCCTGCTTCTCCCTCTAATGTCTTGCCTCTCTCTCTCTGTGTCTCTCATGAATAAATAAGTAAAATCTTTAAAAATAAATAAATAAATTTTATTTACTTAAGTAATCTCTATATCCAACCTAGGACTCAAACTCACAACCCTGAGGTCAAGAGTTGCATGATCTTCTGACTAAGGCAGCCAGGGACACCACTTTATGAGTATTTAATCTGCATAACAATCTCCATGAGGTAGGAATTAGTATCTGTTTCCATTTTGCAGGGGATGCTTTGAGGCCCAGAGAGGTTAAATAACTTGCCCCAGGTCATACAACTAGAAAGCAGAAGATTGAACCCAGGTAGTCTGGAAAGAGAATCTTTACTTCAAATGTTAGTACATGTTAAAATAAATAACTATGCAAATAAAAAGTGGTGGGGCGCCTGGCTGGCTCAGTTGGTAGAGCATGGGACTCTTGATCTTGGGATTGTAAATTTGAGCCCTACATTGGTTGGAGCGATGACTTAAAAAAAGAAACTTTAGGGGGGCGCCTGGGTGGCTTAGTCAGTTAAGTGACCCTTAATTTCGTCTCAGGTCATGCTCTCACGGGTGTGAAGTCAAGTCTCGAGTTGAGCCCTACATGGGGCTCTGCACGAGGCTCTATGCTGGGAGTGGAGCTTGCTTAAGATTCTCTCTCTCCTTCTGCCCCTGCCACTCACACATGCGTACTCTCTCTCAAAAAAATATCTTTAAAAAAAGTGGCCCCGTGCCACCCAGCATCACCTCCACCTCCCACTAACCCGTAGGACAAATTTCAAACTCCTTGGTGTGGCATTCAGGGCCTCAGGAGCCATCCACTACCACCCTGTCCCGCCTTTCTGGCATCTCTCCTCAGGCACCTTCACTCTAACTCTTGCAACATGCCCAGCCTGCCCCAGATACACCATCCACTTCCCCACTGAGCCTTTTCTCAGGCTGGTCCTGTGACTTAGTCTGTCTCTTGTCTCCTCCACTGCCTGCTGGTGTCCTCTCCTGGCCAGGCAAGCAGACTGGAGAGCTCCTCCTCTGAGACCCACAAGCCCGAGAATGGTCCTCTTGGAGCTGTATATCACGCTCCTCTGTAGCTGTTCCCACAGCTGCCTTCCCCATCAGAATGTGGGTTTCTGGTGTCAGCCTTTGTGTTTGATTCATTTCTCTGTTTCCGGAACCCAGCTCAGAGTCTGGCCCAGAGTAAAAATTCACTACTGTTATTGGAGGTTGCTCGTTACTGGTGCATAGCAATGAGAATAGAGATCATATCTTCCTCATTTATTGTGTACCGGGAGGAGGGCTGAACACCTTCCAGATGTCATCTCATTTGCCAACAAGCTTGTGGGGTACTCGTTAGTGTCCTCGTTTCGCAGCTGAGGACGCCGATGGCCCAGGGCCATCTCTCCACAAAGCCCATGGCCTCCGTCGCTCTGATAAATGGCCTCGCAGAGAGCGATGGGGGTAAAGAGCCCCCCCGTCGTCACCCACAGGTAGAGCCAGGGCGCTGACCCTTTCTCCTCTGCCCTCCCCACCTCTCCAGACTCCATCAGCAGCTATGAAGCTCAGATCACTTCCCTGAAGCAGGAGCGGCAGCAACAGCAGCAGGACTGTGAGGAGAAGGATCGGGAGCTGGGGCGCCTGAAGCAGCTGCTGTCCCGGGCTCACCCCCTGGATTCCTTGGAGAAGCAGATGGAAAAGGTTGGGGTGACTCCCCCCCCCCACACACACACACACTCCCCAGGATTTGGAAAGATGTTGAGGCAGCCAAGGTGACCACGGGGCAGAGGGATTGTTGGAGTCCCATTCCCAGATGGTGGGGAGCAGGGCACCCAGTAATAATTCCAGGTGTGTCACATACGGACTCTGTACTGGGCAAGGTCCTGGCTTTACTGCTTCCTGGCAGGATGGCTCGATTTGTTTGCCTCCAAAATGAAGGAGATCACGTAAGGGGAAGGGAGCTGACACTTAAGGACGGCACTTGTGCATCAGGCCCTGAGAACAGTGCTTGACAGATCTGTCTCCAAGCTTTCCTCATTGGCCCATTTCACAGATGAGTAAGGCAAGGTTAAGAAAAGTTCAGTAAATCTCCCGGGTTATACATATAAAATGCAGAGGAGGGATTTATTTTATTTTGTTTTGTTTATTTTTTTTTTAAATTTTGTTTATTCGTGAGAGACAGAGAGAGGCAGAGACATAGCCAGAGGGAGAAGCAGGTTCCCTATGGGGAATCCATTGCAGAACTCGATCCCAGGACCCTGGAATCACTACCTGAGCCAAAGGCAAATGCTCAACCACTGAGCCACCCAGGTAGCCTGCAGAGTAGGAATTTAAAAATCTAGGCAGTCTGGTTCTAAAAATCTTGTTCTTAATCTCTGTGGCTTATCACCGCCTTTATCATCGGTGTCCCCTTGATGTGGTAGGGAACTGATTTCCCAGACTTCAGTCTTTCAAAACGAGTTCACATCATTACCTCATTTGATCCTCAGAGCAGCCCTGTGAGGTAGTGTAGGTGCTTACCTCATTTCATGCAGGAGGAAGCAAAGGCTCGGGAAGATGGCCTGGATAGAAACACAAAGATCCAAATAGGAGCCTGAGAAAGGAGGCTTGCAACCCACGGCTTCCCAGCAGAGGCTGCTGCTTGCATTGCCAGTGATGCTAGGGAGCAGTTCCACGGTGGGTGAGGGAGAGGGCCCTGCCGAGCAGTAGCCTAGTGCAGCGAGCAGAAGGACAGCAGGCGTAGGTTCGGGCAGTCAGTCCCCACCCACCTCCTGCATCGGCCATGTCCGCCCAGTGCACGGGCATCTGCAGAGCGTGTATTCCAGGACTTCGGATGGGACCAGAAGTGTTTTTATTTGGGCCATTCAGGCTTACTCTGCTGTTGCAACTTTTCACAGAAGGGATTTGGAGGGTTAAACTGAGCTTCCTTGAGACAGGCGTTTGAGTGATTCAAGAGGTAGAAATGGCATGGATCAGAAGAGGTTGGGTGACTGGCAGATTTCAGCCTTGGACAGCTGGGCAGGTGACCTGATGCCCATAGGGGGACAAACAGCGTTGTAAGTGCTTGGCTGTACTTGAATAGAGGAGCCTGTGTGACATCCAGGTAGAGATGGCCAGAGGCCATTGGCTTTGCAAGTTCACCAGGATCCCAAACCTGAAAACAGACCAAAAAGAAATGGCCAGCAATGCGGGGGTGATGGGAGTAAATGACATATCAGTTAGGATGAGATTTGAAAACCCAAATCAACGGTAGCTTAAATAAGATAGAAGTTTATTTTTCTTAAAATCCACAGATAGACATTCCAGGAATGATGTTAGCTCAACAAGTCATCAGGAACACAGGTTCCTGTTATGTTACTGTATTGCCATGGTAGCTTATTGCCTCACAGTCCAAGATGACCGCTGGAGTGCCAGCCATCATGTCCACAGTCTAAGCATCAAGGAGGAGGAGGAGTAAAGAAAAGCACACCCTGTCCCTTGAAGGAGTTGTCCCGGAAGTTTGCATTAACATTTCATTAGCTGGAAATGAGTCATGTGACTATGCTTAGTTACAGGGAAGCTGAAAAATGTAGATGGTGGTGTAGGATTTAGGGCATGTGTTCAACTACAAATGTAAGCGCCTGTGATAAAAAATACAAGTGAAAAAGGATGGTGGGGAAGGAAAGGATGATGAGTGAGTGGGCACCAGGCAGATGGTCATGACTTCAGCCCCTTTGCCTCCTGTGGGACCTGGGCAAGTCGTGTAAGTTCTCAGAGCCTCTGTGTTCTTATCTTTAAAACGGGGATGGGGGTAGCCCTGGTGGCGGCAGCGGTTTAGCGCCACCTGCAGCCCGGGGTGTGATCCTGGAGACCTGGGATCGAGTCCCACATCAGGCTTCCTGCATGGAGCCTGCTTCTCCCTCTGCTGGTGTCTCTGCCTCTCTCTCACTCTCTCTGAATGAATAAATAAATAAATCTTTAAAAAATAAATAAACAAAATAAAATAAAATGGGGATGGACAGCACCTCCTGGGGAGGATTAGAAGGGTTGACATGCTTAGAGAGAAGGCTCGGCACAGACCTGAGGGTTCCAGTTGTCTAGAGATGGGGGAGGGGGGCCTGCTACCACCTAACCCCCTTCTTCCAGGCCCATGAGGACTCGGAGAAGCTTCGGGAGATCGTGCTGCCTATGGAGCAAGAGATTGAGGAGCTGAAGGCAAAACTGCTCAGGGCAGAGGAACTGATTCAAGAGATCCAGGTGAGGGGGCGGCCAGGGGGTACGGCGGGAAGAGGGGGCACTGCAGGACCCTGGCCCCCCAGCCTCCTCCCTGATCCTTCCCCTAGAGACGTCCCCGGCACCCCCCTTCCTTGCACGGCTCCACGGAGTTGCTGACTCTGTCCCGGGACCCATCGCCCCCGCTGGAGCCTCTCGAGGAGCTGAGTGGAGACGGTGGTGCAGCGGCCGAAGCTTTCGCCCACAACTGTGATGACAGTGCCTCCATCTCTTCCTTTTCCCTCGGCGGTGGGGCCGGCAGCACCTTCCTGCCCCGCAGCCGCCAGGGCCTGAGCCCCGAGCAGGAGGAGACAGCCTCTCTGGTGTCCACGGGCACCCTGGTCCCCGAGGGCATCTACCTGCCCCCTCCTGGTTACCAGCTCGTGCCTGACACCCAGTGGGAGCAGCTGCAAACAGAGGTGAGTGGAGGGGGCGGGGCAGCCCACCCAGGGGCACACATCCTCTTCCTCCCCCGGATGCTCACTGAGCACCTGCTGCGTCCACACCCAGAGCTAGAAGCAGGGCTCGGGCCACAGAAGCAGGGGGGCCAGTTGGAAGCTGTCTCCCCACCCCTGCCTAGCCCCTGTGATGCAGAAGCAGCCCCAAGGGGCACAGTGAGGAGTGCAGGCCTCCGCTTGGAGGCTGAGACTGAGGCTGGCATCTGTGGCAGGGGCGGCAGCTGCAGAAGGACCTGGAGAGCATGAGCCAGGAGCGGGACGAACTGCAGGAGGGCCTGAGACGGAGCAACGAAGACTGCGCCAAGCAGGTGGGGCCCGCTCTGCCGCCGTCCCAGCAGGGTCCCTGGCTGCTTGCCTCCTGGCCCCGACCTCACCCTTGCTTCCTACCCGCAGATGCAAGTACTCCTGGCCCAGGTCCAGAACTCAGAGCAGCTGCTACGGACCCTGCAGGGGACTGTGAGCCAGGCCCAGGAGCGGGTTCAGCTACAGATGGTGAGGGGCCGGGGCATGAGGGACAGGAGTGTGTGACGGGAATTGGCTGAGAGGGGCCTGCAGGAAGGTCAAGGCACCTGTCCTGCACCGCCCGCCTCCAGCCACTCCAGCTGCCCCCTGGAGTTTGGTGCCCGGTGCATAAAATGTTTCCAAGTACCAGGCACTGTGGTTGGAGCAGGAGTTCTAGGGGGCCCACCACATACCAGCTCTGTGATCTTGAGCTGATCCCACGAGTTCAGAGCCTCTGCCTTACCTCCTTGAAATAGAGATGGCAGGATCTCGCTTGCGCTTGCAGAGTCATGAGTGAGGCTTGCAAAATCAAATGTGCCCGGAGTCAGGCCAGGTGTAGACTGGAAGGAGCAGTGCGGAGGCCGGGAGGCTCGCAAAGGGCTCTGCTGTCCCTCGGCTCTGTGATGGGAGCCACGTGGGAATGTGAGCCCGATGCCAACACACTTTCTGATTTGTCAACAGAAGCCAGAAACCTGGGTACTTCTGTATTGTCTCCCAGTTTTTAAAGTTGATGACTAATTTCATCTTTAAAAAAAAAACAACAAAAAACACATGGAACAAATAAAACACTCGAAGTGGCCTGCCACTTGTGACCTCCAGGCCATCGGGGAGCATGCATAAAGAGCTTGCGGGTCAGGGGCGCCTGGCTGGCTAGTCGGTGGGGTACACAACTCTTGATCTCAGTGTCGTGAGTTCGAGCCCCACATTGGCATGGAGTTTACTTAAAAAAAAAAAAAAAAGAGCTTGGTGGTCAAAGGTACTTAATAGAGTATGATCCTTCCTTTCTCAGCAGAGGAGGAGTATGATCCTTCCTTTCTGGCCCTCAGCGGTGTCGGGAGGAGGGTTCAGGGTTTGGCCTCATGGGGCACTGGTGACAGCTGGTCCCCATCATCCCATCCTACTGACTGTCCATCCCCAGGCAGAGCTGGCCACCTCACACAAGTGCCTGAGCCACAAGGTGAAGAAGCTGACTGAGGAAAACCAAGGGCTCCGGGCTGAGCAGCCGCCGTCCTCAGCCCCCTGGGGTCTGGAGCAGGATGAGGGCCATGAGGACTCGCTGCCCAGCTCGGTGCCGGTAAGCGGAGTGTGGGTGCTGAGGACCCAAGGGCCACTCCTCTGGCCCCCTCCCTCCACACACAGAAAGGCATTGGCCCGGGACCATGGGACTCAGGAACTCACCCCGGGCTGCTGTGTATTAGCTGTGTCACCTTGACCAACTCACTCGACTCGTCTGAAAAATGGGACTGTACCCCCTTCCCAGCCTTGGTGTGAAGAGAAAATGAGTTAGCAGAATGTGTGACACGGAGAAGCAGTGATTTGGTTGATTAGTTATTTTTAAGTGAGATCCACAAAACGGAGTTGATCATTGTCTTGGTTTATAAGAAACTGTCATCATTGACTGAGTTCATTAGAACCCTTGCCCACCCTGAGAACCACCACGTCTGCCTCCCGACATGCACCCCTGCGGTCCTTGGTTCTGTGTTTGCTGTCCTGACCTCTGCCATTGCCTTGCTCTTTCTTGGTGTTGTTTTCACAACTGCACAGCTGCCCAAACACAAACTGACCTTTGTGTTCTTTTTTTTTTTTTTGACCTTTGTGTCCTGAGCATGACAAAGGGGCATCCTGCTCTAGGGAACTGGGCAGGACTATCACTAGGCACCGGCACCGGGCCTGGGCTCCTCCTCCAGGTGGCCATCTCTGGACGTCCCCACTCCTTGTGCCCGGCACTTTGGTGGTTTCCCTTTTAAGTTTCCTCCCTCCCTCCCCTCCTCCTCCCCCCCACCCTTGGGATGGTGGCTCCCCTCCAGGACCTACAGCAGCTGGTGCGCCACACGAGGCAGGAGGCACGGGCCCAGCAGCAGGCCCGGGAGCACGAGGCCGAGAGGCTCCGGATTGAGATCGTGACACTCCGGGAGGCGCTAGAGGAGGAGACAGCAGCCAGGGCCAGCCTGGAGGGGCAGCTGAGGGTGCAGCGGGAGGAGACAGGTAAGGGAGGAAGAACGGAGGCTGACCTCCCCCACAGGGGAGCACCTGGGCTTGCCAGGAGGGGAGAGGGAGGAGCCTGTGTGAGGAGGAGCTTTGACCTCTCTCTCTTTCTCTCCACACAGAGGTGTTAGAGGGTGAGTACCGCCAGAGCCCTGCCAGGTGGGGCAGGATGGGAGGGAGGGAGGACAGAGGGCGTGGGCCTGACAGCTGGCTCCTGCCTGACTTCCCAGCCTCCCTGTGCAGCCTGAGGACAGAGATGGAGCGGGTCCAGCAGGAACAGAGCAAGGTGAGGCTAGGCTGGGCTCTGGAGCCAGACTCTGTGACTGTGGCGGGAGGGACTACAGTGTGGGGACCCTCAGTGGGCCCTTCTGTCCTTTCTCCAGGAGGCCGGGTGGGGCTCTGGCCTCACAGAAGAGGTCAGAGCCAGGGATGGCTCCCCTATCCAGACCTCCTGTGTCTCCGGCTCCACCCCCTCCCATGTGGCACAAGGCCCCACCCCTGTGTTCTGTCCCCCCAGGCCCAGCTCACAGACCTGCTCTCGGAACAGAGGGCAAAGGTGCTGCGGCTGCAGGCGGAGCTGGAGACCAGTGAACAGGTGCAGAGGGATTTTGTCCGACTGTCTCAGGCCCTGCAGGTATGGTGTGTCCCCTTTCCATTGGGCTGGCATGGTCCAGGTGGCTAATCCTAGGTCCTACAACAGTCCCCCAATCAGGGGAATCCTCTTCCTCCTCCTGAGGCTGTCATCCTTTTATCCTCTGAGCTTTGTTCAAAACAAACTGTTGTGTGCAGGTCTCTGTTGGATGTGTAAAGCCCCGGGCCCACCCAAGGATGACACCTGGGTGGGAGTCCCAGCCCCTTCCGGGCACCAGAGGTGCAGGCTTCACCCTGTGGCTTTAGCTACCATGCTGCCTCCTGGGTCCCAGCCTTCTTGCTGCTGCCCCCCTCCCAGCTGGACTAACAGCCTGTTATGCTGCCGTGCCTTCCTGAGGCACAGCCAAGCTGAGACTGGTGGCTGGGAGCCTCTGGCTTGTGGCAGCAGTCCCTCCACACTCCCTGTGTCAGCCCCACCTGCCCTGCCCACCCTTGGTCAGGCCACTTTCTTAGGACCCATTTCTTCCCTTGAATCCCAGTTTCACCGTGGCTTGGGGAAGGTGGGGACCCTTGCCCCATTAGAGGCCTGGCAGATGGGAGGGGGCTGCATTTACCCACCAAGGGCCCTCTTCCTCCCGCACTGAACCCTGCAGGTGCGCCTGGAACGGATCCGCCAGGCAGAAAGTTTGGAGCAAGTGCGCAGTATCATGGATGAGGCGCCCCTGAGGGACGTCAGGGACATCCAGGACACCTGAGGGGCTAGGACCCACCCACCTGGGGGAGACTGCCTTTCCCCACATCTGAACTGAGAGGCCTGGGCTTTGCAGGTCTCAGGATAGAGGCTTGATCCCCTCCAAGCCCGGGCTTGAGGTGATGGGGCCTCCACTGCCCTGTCTCTGCAGCACCTCCTCCCAGGGGTGGCTGGCCTTCTGCTCCCGAGGATGACACCTGGGTGGGAGTCCCAGCCCCTTCCAGGCACCAGAGGTGCAGGCTTCACCCTGTGGCTTTTGGCTGCCATGCTGCCTCCTGGGTCCCAACCTTCTTGCCACTGGCCCCCTCCCAGCCGGACTAACAGCCTGTTATGGCACCGTCCCTTCCCGAGATACAGCCAAGCTGTAAGCGGTGGCTGGGCGCCTCTGGCCTGTGGTAGCAGTCCCTCCATACGTGCACCTGGGACAGGCAGCTGCTTTCTGGACTGCATGACACTAAGATGCTTGTCCCCCCAGGGCCCCACCCAGGCCCCAAGATGCGCACGGAGGCAAGACCAGACTTTTCTGTCATTTATTTTCAATAAATAAGCAGCTCAGCTCAATCCGTCGCCTTGTCCCTGCAAGCCCCACGGGGTTGGGGAGGGGAGGTTTTACAAGAGCAGAAGGGAAGATGGGGTGTTGAGGGTGCAAAGTGGAAGGGACCATCATGTTTATAAACAGAAAAATGTCAGGGAGGGGAACGTGGGAGTTTGTGCCACAGCTCTGGCTGAAGATGCATCACTATCAGGGTGGGGAAGAAGGGGCAAAAGGACTGGTTACTTCCTTCTTTCATCTTCTGGATCTGGAAGGCGAAAGGGGAGGATGAAGTGGAGTGAGGGGGGGCAGGAGGGGAGAGGTAACGTCCCTCTCAGGCTCTCTGTCCCCTCTCCCCTGGCACACTCACCTGGAGGGTTGCTGCAGCCCCCCCCCCCACTCACCTGTGTCCCAGACCCCACTCCTCCCCAGCACTGCAGCCCAGGCAGCGGACAGCTCAGCGCCCAGCCAGCGCAGCGCAGCGCAGCGCAGCCCAGCAGGCACCATGCCGTCCGAGGCGGGGCGGCACTGACCGTACAGGGTGAGGGCAGCAGCCCACCCACTGGGAAGCGTGGCAGTGGCAGCAGCGGCTCCGGGTGGAGCAGCGAGCGCAAGTGACCTCGGATGCCACCGAGGGGGAGAGAGGAGGACGCGCGGGGGGCGGGGGTGGCACAGCAGCTGGGGGCGAGGGCGAGAAGGGGGCGATACCTGTGACACGGTTCAAAGAGATGGAGGAAGGGGAAACGGGTTATCCTATGGCCAGAGAGGACAGAGAGACAGAGTTACGGAGGGCAGAGGTGGGCGTGGAGGGCCAGAAAGGCTAAGGAGGCTGTGGGCACCTGCAAAGGTGCAGGGACGTGGGGGCCCGGGGCAGGGACGCTGGTCCTCTCAGGGCCAGAGCACCCTGCTGAAAAGGAAGGGGGGCGGGCACCTTCGCAGCGCAGAGGGAGGGCCTGTGGGGGGCCAGGGGCAAACATGGCTCAGAGGAGGGCTGAGGCTTACCCTCCAGGTAGTTCCGAGCAATGAACTTGAGGACCTCATCGAGCCCAATGACTGGAAATGAGATCTTGAGGACCATAAGCCACTGGGTGAAGTCCAGGGCCCGGAGCTTGAAGATCATCTGCGAGGGCAGGTGGAGGTGGTGAGGACTGGTGTTCCTCTCTGGGAGGGGGCCAGGGTTCCGGCACCGCCCCCCTCACCCTTTCCTCCCTCTGTCTGCGTCCCCACCCACAGAGGCTCCCTGTGGGGTGCAGAACAGTGGTCCCTGGCCCAGAGAAGGCTCACCGGCAGAGGGTCAACGTAGAGGATGAGGAAGTGGAGGGACATGGAGAGGCAGATGGAGCCCAGCAGCCAGATGTTTACCCAGGGGGGCATCCGCAGGAGGGACTGGTTCTCAGACAGGCTGCAAAGGGCCGGGCAGAGGCCAGGGTGGGGGACAGCACAAGAAAGTGGTGGTGAGCAGAGCAAGGAAGGGGGAGGACACAGAGGCCCCTGGAAGGCAGCCGGGGTGGGTGGGCAGGCCTAACCTGTTGAGAGCGTTGCACATTTCGATGGTGACCAGCACGGACAAGGCCATGGTCATGGGCTCAGGGGCCTCAAAGATCTCGCAGTCCACGCCCTCAAAATTAGGGTTTTCCTCATTGCACTGCATGAAGTGAGTCTGCAGGGGGAGGAGTGAGAAAGTGGCATCCCACAGAAGCCTCCATGCCTCCCTCCTGCTCCCCACCCTCCTCCTTTCTCTGTCCTCCCTACCAGCTGGCTGTAGGTGACACCGGGCCCGTCATCTGCATACATGAACCACCAGGCAGCAGCTCCCACAGTGGCTGCACCCACATAGCCTGTGGTAGAGAGAAGATGGAATTTGGGGTCCCAGCTGGGAAGACAGGAATTGTCAAGAGGGCTCATGGCCATCAACAGCTTGTTGAGGAAGAGGGCCCTTGAGGTGTCTGTGCTAGGGGAACAGGTATCCCAGAGGGGGGGGTTAGTCCCAAGGGTTGGGAAGGGTGGGGCTCCCATCCTGCTCACCCCCAATTGCCATGTAGCGGAAGAAGAGCCAGCCACTGATGAGGGGCTCCTTGGGGCTCCGGGGGGGGCGGTCCATGATGTCTAGATCTGGTGGGTTGAAGCCCAGGGCCGTGGCCGGGAGCCCGTCAGTCACCAAGTTCACCCACAGCAGCTGCACAGGGATCAGGGCCTCAGGCAGCCCCAGGGCGGCGGTCAGGAAGATGCTGCCAGAAGGAGGTGGTCACATGTCTGGCCTGGCCCTGGCCCTGTGGTCACCGGCCCTCCACCCCCACCCACCGGCCCTGGGTTCCTGCAGGGGCCTGCCCTGGCTGCTCACCAGACCACCTCGCCCACATTGGAGGAGATGAGGTAGCGGATAAACTGCTTCATGTTGTTGTAGATGGCACGGCCTTCCTCCACCGCAGCCACGATGGTGGAGAAGTTGTCATCGGCCAGCACCATCTCAGAAGCAGTCTTGGCCACGGCGGTGCCAGATCCCATGGCAATGCCGATCTCGGCCTTCTTCAGGGCAGGGGCGTCATTGACTCCATCACCTGTCTGAGGGCAGAATGAGAAGGTGGAGCGTGGACTCTTGCACTTACTCCTCCTTGGGAGTTGATCCCCCTGCCCCCCCTGCTCCTGAGACCCTCCTGTCAAGGGGCTCTGGGCAGAGACTGCCCCTCACCCCACAGCCGCACAGCCCCTCTGTCCGCTCACCATGGCTGTGATCTCATCGTAGGACTGCAGGTACTCCACAATCTTTGACTTGTGGGATGGCTCCACGCGGGCGAAGCAGCAGGCACGACGGCAGGCCTCACGCTGCTCTGCCAGGGGCAGGTCGTCGAACTCTCGGCCTGTGTAGGCTCGGTCCGCCACCTCCTCGTTCTCCCCGAAGATGCCGATCCGCCGGCAGATGGCAATGGCTGTGCCCTTATTGTCGCCAGTGATCATGATGACGCGGATTCCGGCATCCCGACAGAGCTGAATAGAGCCGGTGACTTCCTTTCGTGGTGGATCCAGCATGCCTACCACACCAACGAATGTCAGGTCCGTCTGAGGAGACAGCAGAGAGTGACGGGGTCAGGGAAGGACTTGGAAGTAAGCCAGGGAGGAAGCTCAGGGGTTTGGGGGTGGAGATGGGGAGAAAGCTGCCCCTGGCCTGGTGTGCACATCTCAGTGGGGTCCCATAAGACCAGGGGCAGGAGACGCTCCGTGTTCACATGCGTGCCTGTAGGTCTGGCGCTGCCAGGCCCAGAGTAGATAGCGACCGCCTGTATTTCAAGGAAAGAACTGGAGCTGGGAGTTAGAGCAGTGATTTCTGCCTTCAGTGGGGCCACTTCCTTGGCCTACAACCCTGAGCAAATCCAGGCTACCTGCCGGGCCACTGGGTCCCATCTAGAAAAGGAAGTGGTGGACTTTGGTGCTATTTGGAAAGCCTGTCCACCATAAGATAAGGCGCTGGCACCAGAATGCAGGTCTATGCCCCGTTTCTCGTCTCAAGGGTGTCTCACTACGGAAACATGTAGCAGAACCAAGAATGGCCAGCTACCACCTGGGTCTCTGTTCTGGCTGCAAGCGCCTCACCTCATCCGGGACAAGTCCACGACCACAGGCAGAGCAGCCTTGGACTAGATGATTCCTGACACTCTTCTTCCAGATTCTAAGTCCTTTCCTGGGACTCCAGGGCCCGTGACGCAATAGGAATGACATGGGTGGAGCAGGGGGGTGGCAGATGATTCTGAGGCAATGGGAGGCCCCTCGCTGCTCACCTCATATTCCATGAACCTGGCAGAGTCGTCCAGAATCATCTCCTCTCGCTTCGGGGGGGTGTCCCGGGTGGCCAGGGCCAGGCAGCGCAGTGTGTCCCGGCCAGTGCCCCACTCCTTGATCACCGACAGGATCTTGTCCTTCACCGGCCCCGTCATCGGCACTCGAGTGGTGCCAACTCGCACATAGTTACAGCGGTCAATGACCCCCTCAGGGGCGCCCTAGGTGACCAAGAGAGCTTTCAGAGACTACGGTCTTTTTTCTGGGCCACAGTGACAGGGAGCAGGAATAGGAGAGGGCTCTGAGATTAGGAAGAAGAGGGGGACTGAGGCCCATTCTGATTTCTGACCTTAACAAACATCTTGTTGCCCACAGCAGCCCGGGATTTGGCTGGGGAGCAATAGACAGACATGGACTTTCTGTCCCGGGAGAACTCCAGGGTAAATTCCTTCTTCATTAGCTGGCGGATCACCTGGAAAAGAGGAGACAGAGAGGGAGAGGCCAGATGTGAAATTGGTAGGCTGAGAATGATGATGCTGTGCTAGAAGGGCAGAGTCTCAGACCCCGTAAAACACAGCCAAAGATGATCTGGGGATCAGAGCAGACCCCAAGCTGAGTCTCAGACTGAAGCTTAGTCTGGTGCCTGTAGCACAAATGGAGAGAACTTTAAGACTGATGCTGCCACTTTCTTAGTGTCCAGTTTAAAGCGCAACAGGAACAGGATGGCACAATATGGCACCGTCTAGTGGAACTTTCAGGGTTGGCAGGAATGTTCTGTACTCTGAACTGCCCGGTAGGATGTAATTAAGCACGGTTATTCAAGATGGAAAATATGGCTAGTGAAGCTGAAGAAGTGAGTTTTTACTTTTATTTATCAATTTAAATTGGAAGAACTATATGAGAGCTCCTAGAGACGCGTTATCAGACAATGCAGCCCGAGTGCCTGGCATGCAGTGATAAGCACTCCCCAAAAAGGAATGAGACCCTTTTTTCATCAAATGTGTCAGAGGTGTTTCAAAATAAAACACGAACAAAAGTAACAATAAATAGAAGTTGACATTAATATTCTCATTTGTAAATTTCTTACAGTACTCTCTACTGATATTTAGATCGTTTTCATTAATCTTGTCATATTAGGCAGCAATGAGCATCTTACATATGTAAAAAAAGAAAACAAAAGAATGAGCTATATGAAGAACATAATATATAAGAGGAGCTCAATATACACATTCAGTAAATATTAACAGTAGCATCCTAGAGAGGAGCAGAATGGGTTTGTTCATCTGGACAAGGGGAAGCACTGTGATGGGTGGCTTGTGATTTCTGTGCCCAGTGCCACTGCTTCCAGCTAGGGACACAACGGGAGAAGTGTCATCCAGGGAGGCTACAGCTAGGCGGCAGACGGCACGTCCGTCCACGGGCAAGAGGTCTTGCCCCTGCCAGTGGCGTCCCAGCTTGGGGCCTGAGGCCCTTCCTGGCTGGACTGGGGGCCTCTGCTCCCCTGAGGTTCTCTGGTCCTTGCCTGTGCAATGCGACACAGGGCAAAGAAGGACCCTGTGGAAAGGAGCGCCCACACTCACCGAGTTGCAGGCATTGGCCCTCTCCACCTTTGAGAGGTTTCTCACGTCAGTGTTGAATACATTCATCTTCTCCACCAGGGTGGTGAGTGCAGTCTCGGTGGCCTCACCCACCTTCTCATAAACACCTTTGGTCTGAGAGGACAGAGGAGGAAGAGGAAGTAAGTGCCCTGTGCTCCCGGCCCCTTGCTTCCACCTTCCCCCTAGAACGGGAAGGGGGCCAGCCACTCCTTCCCCCTTCCACCCAGAAGAGGACTCAGTACAAGGTGTCTCCCTCCCATGTGGCCTTGGCCAGCTGGAAGAGGACAGAGGGGCTGCGTCAGGAGTGAAGAAGTTACCTCATTGAAGTCCAAGGCGGAGTCATTGCAGAGGGCACAAATGGTGGCCAGCTCCACCAGCCCATCATACTGCCCTGACCGGACTGGCTTATCATTCTTCAAGCTGGTAGCAGGGCAGGGAGGAAGGAAGGAAAAGAGACAGGTAGAGAATAGAGACCGAGATGCAGAGAGGACTTGGGGAAAGAGTGAGGGACAGTCAGGGACGTGGCAACCAGCATGGAGAATAATCAGGGTGGGAGGGGGAGAGAGAACAAGGTCGGTGAAGGAAGAGGAGAGAGGAAGGAAGATAAAACGAGAGGGAGGCCCTCGGGAAAGTGGGGTGTGCATGTGTCTAGTGGAGGCACAAGGAGCTGAGGGAAGGGCTTTGGGGCACTTACACCTCTCCTTCTGGAGCGTAAGTGGAACCAGTGATAGCGAACTCGTTCAGGACACAGAGGTTTCCATCCACCTTGTCAATGATAAACATCTGCAGGGAGAAGGACACGAGCACACATGTCTGGTTGTCACCATCCCTGACAGTTGGTACAGAGGAGAGGCTGGCGTCCCGTTCCTCTCCCAACCACCCTTGTAGACTAACCAAGGCTCCCCACTACCTGCCTCCCTTCTCCCGCCACCCCTTGGCTGTCATTCTCCTTGTTCAGTGTTTTGTTTTTTTTTTAAAGATTTTATTTATTTATTCATGAGAGACACAGAGAGAGAGGCAGAGACACAGGCAGAGGGAGAAGCAGGCTCCATGCAAGGAGCCCAACATGGGACTCGATCCCGGGTCTCCAGGATCACACCCCAGGCTGAAGGCGGCACTAAACCGCTGGCCACCAGAGCTGCCCTTCTTGTTCGGCGTTAATGGCTTCAAAACAGAAGTCATTAGTTTCTGAAGGCCACACTGGAGGCTCCTTTAGATGAGTTGGTAAAAGCAGGTGTGAGCAATAAGGTACACAATAGCATGTGGCCCAGCTATAGCTCTAGCCACTCATGGCCAGGATCTTCCAGTTTTGCAGGAAGAGCCAGAAATTCAGGTTATTTTCCTGTGAAATCTCTTGACTTTCAAATGAGGGCAATCAATTCATTTTTAGGAACCGGTTGCAGAAGCCTGAGGTCTGGCTTTGAAGCCTGTGCTTTGGAAGGTCCCAGAGAGAAGCAGCCCATCCCAAACTGTAGCCAGTGGGGGCCGGGGGGGGGGGGGGAGGGGGATAGGGCTTAAGACAGGTTCCAAGAGAGACACCTGGGTGGCTCAGTGGTTGAGCATCTGCCTTTGGCTCAGGTTGTGATCCCGGGGTCCTGGGATCAAGGTCCTGGGATCAAGTCTCACATCGGGCTCCCTGCAGGGAGCCTGCTTCTCCCTCTGCCTATGTCTCTGCCTCTCTCTCTCTCTCTCTCTATCATAAATAAACAAAAATTAAAAAAAAAGAAAGAAAAGAAAGGAAGGAAGGAAGAAAAGAAAAGAAAAGAAAGAAAGAAAGAAAGAAAGAAAGAAAGAAAGAAAGAAAGAAAGAAAGAAAGAAAAATTTCTTATTTTCTCTCTGACATGAGCATTTCCTTCCAATCATGAATGTAGGCAGTGGATCACATCGATATTAGCAAAACCCATAACTTTACCACCCATATGATCACAGATCCCTTCCTATCACACTGCACTGTTGCAAAGCCCTCAAAATTGCTCAGACCCGCCGCTAGGTCTGCTACCGAATGCATTCGTGCAGAAGCATAAGTGTGACCACATCACAAATTTGTTTTTAAAATACTTTGATAACTGTATCTCAATCACTGGTTTCCTCTGTAACCCAATGCATTTTTAAAAACAGAATCCTGTGTATTTTATTTTATACATTTAAACTATTATATTGAGAAGAGGTCCAGACTGCTTGAGTCTGAGGCTCAGGAAAGATTAAGAGCCCTGGTTTAGGAAATGCTATTAAAGATTACTGTGGCCAGACTCCCCAGATCCTGCCATGGAGGGCCATTCTGAGGGCAGGGGGTCATCTTTTTCACAGCTGGCAGGGTGGCAATCTATACCTGTCCTCTGTACATTTATTTCCCTGGCCAGAAGCAGAAGCTGCCAGTGATGAACCGCTAACCCCATCTTTGGAGGGCTTATTTCCCCTCAAAGGCAGTTTTTGGAGTGGGAGTCTCCCACACTTCCCCTGACCTTGCAGACAGACATCTGGTTGGTGGTGAGGGTGCCCGTCTTGTCAGAACAGATGACAGAAGTGCAGCCCAGAGTCTCTACAGAGGGCAAGCTCCTCACGATGGCATTTTTCTTTGCCATCCGCCGGGTGCCCAGGGCCAGACAGGTGGTAATGACTGCAGGAAGGCCTGTGGGGGAGGAAGGAGAAGGAGTGAAGGGTCAGTGATGGGGGAGGACCACAGCCCCCCAAGGAAATTGAGTCCTGATCCCTGGAACTTGAAAATGTTACCCTGCTTGCAAAAGGGGCCTTTGCAGTTCAGATTAGCCAGTGGGAGATGAAAGGAAGCTTGCCGTACCTTCTGGGATTGCGGCCACAGCCAAGGCCACAGCAATTTTAAAGTAGTAGATGGCCCCACGGATCCAGGAGCCCCCGTGGACGGGGTCATTGAAGTGGCCGATGTTGATGAGCCAGACGGCCACACAGATAAGGGAGATGACCTTGGAAAGTTGCTCCCCAAACTCATCGAGCTTCTGCTGCAGAGGGGTCTTATCCTGTTCTGTGGCTGCCATTTGGTCTCGGATCTTCCCGATCTCAGTGCTCACACCAGTGGTGGCCACGATGCCTAAGGCCTTGCCAGCAGCAATGTTGGTACCCTGAGAGGGCAAGCAAGAGGCAAGGACTCAGGCGAGAGGCAGCCCTCACTCGGCACCCTCCTGATGGCAGGGCTCATCTCTCCTCGCACTGCCACGTCTCTCCCACACCAGGGCCTCTGGCTCGAGCGCATGACAGCTGGCCCTGCATGGCTCACCGAGAAAAGCATGTTCTTCTTATCCTGGTTGACAGCTCGGGGGTCAGGGACGGGGTCTGTGTGTTTGATGACGGACACGGACTCGCCTGTGGGGAAGGAGCCAAGAGGTTTCCAGATGACATCATGTCCTCCTCCCATCCTTCCCACCCCTAACTCGCCCTGCTTGGCAGGACAGAGCCTGGTAAGGACCAAGCTGCAGTCCTGGAGGAAGGCTGAACACTGGAAAAGCCACTGGAGGCAGATAGGAAATCCATATTTTTACTTACAGTAAAAAGACCTTGACCTGAGCCTCAGCCTGACCATTGAAAAGCTGTATAATTTGGGATCACTTAACCTCTGGTCTCTGTAAAATGGGGACGATGCTATATAGCCTCCAGAACCAGGTCTTGGTGAAAGTCAAAGAAGCTGACATATGTGAAGAGGTGGGGTCAAGGGCAGAGCCGCCTCCTTCCCTACATTGGGCAGGGGCTCAGGCAGCTGCCCCACACCCGTCCAGCCTTGCCTTTTTGGACCACAGGGAACGCTCGCTGGCTCTTCACCCTCTCTCTCCCAGCAGATAAGCAGAAGCAGCTGTGGTTTTAAGTGCATCCAGACCCTCCATCTTGTCCTAGAATCTATGGTTCCTCACTTGGGGGCTTTTGAAGCAACAGGACAGTTCTCTGGGTGTCTGAATGTCCATGGGGAAGGATGGGGTCGATGACCATGTGGAGAATGGGCACAAATGTCCCACCCTCTCCCATGACCCCTTTTGTTTCAGGCTTGCCATGATGAATGAAGCTGAGCCATGCTGACATCACTGTTGCTACAGAGCCAGGAGCGGGCCATGTGGCTGGCTATTCTTTTTTATCCACCTAGAGTTTCATCCTTGTGTGGCACTCAGCTCCCCACTTCATCCCCACACCCCCTTGAAGCATCCTCCCACCTCTGGCCCACCAGACCTGTCAGGATGGATTGGTCCACCCGGAGGGTGGTGGACTTGATGGACAGGATGCGGATATCTGCAGGGACTTTGTCCCCCACTGTGGAGAGAGTAAACGAGAGTCAAGTCAGTTGAGAAAGCAGTTTTCTTCCTTCCCATTAAAGCCCAACCTCTGTCTGACAACCTCACCTCGTCCTCAGGTCACCAGGGTTGGCTGCCCATCATGGGCTTGAGTCAGGCCCTTGGCATGGGCTCCTGTAGCTCCAGCAAGCATCCCCCCTCTCAGCACTTATTCCAACTGCCCCCTCGTTGCTTTCTCTCCCCTTCCCTAAACCCTGGGGCAATGAGCCTGTGAGAGGGCCCTGCGCACTGCCTGGCACACAGCATGTGCTCAATAAACGTACGCTGAATGGCTGAAGGGAAAATTAGGAACCATCCAGTTGTGTAATGAGACAGCAAAACCAAGAGGGAAACAAGAGAAAGAAAGATGGAGAGAGAAGAGCAAGAAAAGAACGAAAGGAGACTGAATTTGAAAGACACGCCTGGAGGGGGAGAGTAGGTCGTGGAATCACAGACGGGGGCGGGAGGGGGACAGGAAGACACAGGAAGAAACAGGAGAAGTTATGAGAATCGAGAAAAGCAGTGTCCAATAGGACAGAAGGCAGAGCAAAAGAAAGGGTAAGAAGGGCAGAAGCAGAAGGAGAGGGGAGGCACAGGGGCAGAGGGTGCAGGTCCAGCAGAGCCTGGTGAAAACCACCTGTCAGACCCCTGTCAGGCCCCGGTTTGTGCACCTGAAGGAAGGCAGGAAGCCACAGCGAGTGAGTGAGCCGGGGAGATGGGCAGGACAGAGAGAAGGGGAGGTCTGCAGGGAACAAGGAACGGCAGGGCAGGAGGGAGCCGAGCCAGAGTGGGGGCAGAGCGCAGGAGATGCATGGGAGAGGGTCAGTACAGGAGACCCCCCTGCAGAGGGGCTGACAAGGCGGATGATGCCCCCCTGGAACTTCAGGGCTTTCCACTGCCTCGACCTAGTGCCCCCTGTTCCAACGGGGGATACTGGGGACAAGGCTGGTTGGGCTGCTTTCTTTTCCCTGTTTTTAAGGTTCCTCCTCCTATGTCAGAGGAAGCTGACAGAGGAGGGAGGAGGTCGGCAAAGGAGTTGGGCGGGACACCCTGTCACCCAAGCCCAAGCGATATTTATAGACATTCATGGCGCTGACTCCAAACTGTCACCGTGGCAGGACGGCCCTGTGATGGTGCCCCGGGGTCCTCAGCCTGCTCCCCCCTCCCTAGGCTTCCTGAGGTACAACTGGGGAGTCTAGTGGAGGGAAGCAGGCCTAGATCCTTTCCCCTCTGCCAGGGGCCTGAAGATGTGGGAAGGCCTGCACAAGGCAAATATAAAAACCGCTGAAGGGGGCAGAATCCCAGTAATCTTAGCCACCCGGCCCCCACCCCTCCCTGGTCAGGCATTAAGTGTCCCTCACCGGAGAGGCGGGGCCCCTCCTTGAGCTCCCCTCCTCCCAGGTCCCGTGTTCCCCGCTGGGGCCTGAGTTTCCCTTACATGGTTGGGGGCTTGAGCCTTCGGCCCCCCTCCTCCCTTCTACCCTCACTCCTTCCCCTTCAAGAGGCCTCAAGGGCACCAAGAGGTCAAGATTTAAAGCTGACCAAGCTTGGGGGTGGGTGGAAGGAGAGAGAAGCCAGGCCTCGCGAGGGGGGTGGAGACGGGGCCATTGGCAGGGACTAGGTTCCACCTGTTGCTTGCAAGTGCTGGGTGAGAGGAGGGGGAGCAGGGGGTCCGCCTGGAGCGTCAGGGACAGGACTGGCTGTTCCTGCTGAGACTCCGACAGGGAGGGGTGCTACAGCCACGGTGCCCTGGGGTGACCTCCTGAGGAGTCTGAGAAGGAGAAGCAAAGACTCCACCATCCCAGCTACATCCTGGACAGCAGGATCAGGGGCCCCCACCCTCACCATATGCATCCTCTCGGCCTCAAAGTCAAGACTTCCCTTCCTGGACCACTTATTCCCATCACTCACCAGCCACCTCCACAATGTCTCCAGGGACAATGTCCCGAGCCTTGATCCTTTGCACTGACTTGCGGTCAGCCCGGTACACTTTTCCCATCTCGGGTTCATATTCCTTCAGAGCCTCGATGGCATTCTCTGCATTTCGCTCCTGGAGGGGCAGGGTGGAAGAGAGAAGGGTCATCGGAGGGAGGAAGGTTGGGGAATGGGAGGGGACTGGGTGGGGAGAGTTAGGAGGGGCAGGGGCCAGAGTCCTGGGGGAAACAGGGACATTACAGAGGAAGAGGCAGGTCATGCAGTAGTGGCTCCTGGCATAGGAGTAGACAAAGTCTACGTGAGGGTAGGTGTCTGTGTTGAGGAAATTGCCATTTATGGCTGAAGACACATAAGGAGGCTTAGGGGAGAGAAGAAAAGAGAATCAGAAAGCAAAGGACAGGAAAAGTAGAGGGTGGTAAGGGAAGAGAAGGAAAACCAAGCTAGCATTTATTGACCTGCTACTATATGTCAGGTGCAGGGCTGGGCATGCCACATGCATCACTCTGTTCCATCTCAGCACAACTCAGGGACAGGATTATTAGCCCCATTTTATGGATGAGGATACTGAGGCTGAGAGAGGTGAAGGAACCTGCCTGGGTTATGAAGCCAGCAAGTGACAGTGGGAACACCAGTCTCCCATCTCTTTCCTGCACTCCATCCCCTTTCCAAACTGGGCATTAGAGACAGGGATCAAGGCAAGTCCAGAGGAAGTGACGGAGGAGGAGGAGACTGGGAGGAAGACAGTGAGGCGGGGTCATGGCTAACCTGCCAAACCCCTACAATGGCGTTGGCGATGAGGATCAAGAGGATGACAAAGGGTTCCACAAAGGCAGTGATGGTCTCTTCGCCTTCCTCGAACCAGGCCAGCACCTGGGGAGCAGGGAAATGGAGACTAACGGTAATGAAACCCCTCAAACACATAGTGAGGGTGAGTGTGTGTGCAGGAGCAAATGGGGCTGGGCATCTCGGGGATACTGCAGCCCCTCATCAGTCTGAGGTCCTACACACTCCACAGGAGCACTGCCCCTGCTCTCAGGCAACAGGAACTGGCAGGTGTAGACATGCACAACTCCGGATTTAACTGGGAATGCTTTCAGGTTTTCCCTGGCCGGGCTGTTGGCCTGTAAACAAAGCTCATGGGCCACCCAGGCCAATGGTCCCCTACAGCCACATCCATCCCACGGGAGCCAAAACTCCGCAGGGAAAACCCTGTGGTCCTTGCAGACACTGCCCGCACCCCCCCCCCAGCCCTCCCCAACAGCAAGGGAAGCTCCAATTTCATGAGGGAACAGGAGGGGGGATAGTGTTACGGGGCCTCCTGTACACACCCCACCCCAGCTGTTGCCACTGCCAAGCAACAGCCACAGGCAAATGTCAAGGAGCAAATCTGAGACGGGAGAAGGGAGGCCCTGCCAGCTAGTACTCAGAGGCCCACAGGGCCTCCGTGAAGGAGACCAGGGGACAGGGAAACTTCTTTGCCCCCAGCCTTATCTTCTGGTGGGACTAAGATGTTAAGGAAGAAACTCCAGAAGGCAGGCGGTCTGCTGGGGTGGTGGGTGCTGGTGGGGGGTGGGGGGGGGTGGCCTCAGGGGCCAGAGAGGTGGCGGCCTTGCGGCTGCGAGGGATCCAGAGAGGGCGGGCAAGGTCAGGCCGGGTGGGTGAGGAGGGGGTCCCGGAGCCCTAGCGCTGACGGGCGGCAGGCATCAAAGCCCGGGGCCAGCGGAGGGGTCCGGCCGGCCGGCCCTCGGGTGCACTCAGAGGCACCCTCACACCAGCAGCTCTTTCCCGCCTCTGGGAGGGAGTCTCTGCGGCGACCAATCAGCGCCAGGAGGGAGGGGCGGGGGCGCCAGGAGGCTCGGGGATTGGTGGAGCGGCTGCGCGCCTCGGGGCATGCCGGGAGTGCTGGTGCCTGAGCGCCACAGAGCCGGAGCCGGAGCCGGGGAGCCCGGCGCTTGGGGGTAACCCGAGCCCTCGAAGCCCTTGAGGCTGCGGGGGTGGCTTAGCTTCAGTGTTTTGGCTGAGAACACCCTTAAAGCTTAAAATAAAACCTGCCTGTGGGGTGTGGAGGAGGACCGAGGCGTGCGCATCAGCGCCCCTCCCTGCCCCCTCAGTTCTGGTGTAGGGGAGAGGATGGTGAGGACTTGGACCCGAGGAGCCGAGGAACCGGAGCGCCCCCGACCCACACCTCAGCCCGCCCCCAGATGCCTGCCCAAACTTACGAAGGAAATGCAGGCGGCCAGGAGAAGGATCCGCACCAGGAGGTCTTCAAACTGCTCTATCACCAACTCCCACAGGGTCTTCCCTGGGGGAAGAGGCAGGGGAGGGTCCCCCCCCGGGGGAGGGGGTTAAGGTCTGGAGGATGAATGGCTCGGACTCTAAGGGCAGGCTGGGATCCAGGGACCGACAGTGGCCTAACTTCCAGCCTGAGCAGGAAGGTTCTAGGGGGATGAGCAGGCCGCCTGGCACTGAGAGGAGGCACTCTCGCCGGGAGTCCTGAAACGGGCTCCACAAACTGGTGGTGGGCAGTTAGTTGCTCAAGGACTGGAGGCCTCTGGGAGAAAGTGCCTGGAAACTCCTGCCCCCAGCCAGACTCTAACCTTTGGAGAGGGTATTTGCCCCGGGAGTCAGTAGGGAGAAGGTGGGGATAAAGGAGTGGGCACAGGGGCTGGGAGGCGGGGGCTGGTCATTAAGAGAGCTCAGGGATTCCAGTAACTTACCTTCCTCAGCAGGGAGCTCTACCCAGGAAAAAGAAGAAAAGGACATATTCATTTGGGGTTCAGTCTAATGCCCCCCACACCCAGGATTCTGGCTAAGGTAAGAGAATCAGGCTACCTAAAGGGCATCTGAGGTTCACCAAGGTCATCCCATGAAACCTCCCAAAACTCTCTCAGGCACTC
Organism: Canis lupus baileyi; assembly: GCF_048164855.1. Lineage (NCBI taxonomy): Eukaryota > Metazoa > Chordata > Mammalia > Carnivora > Canidae > Canis > Canis lupus. Next base: position 59,257,201 of record NC_132845.1, read on the forward strand.
TGTTTTGTCAGAATCCCCTGCAGTCACTGGACCATGGCCCAGCTCTTCCCTGAGGTACTCTGGAGGGAGAGACTCCAGTGTAAGTGTGTGAGTGTGTGTATGTGTCCGTCTGTGTTGTGAGGGAGCAAGAGGGCGTTACCAGCCTCTCCTCCAAGAGACACTTACCATTGGGGCCATATTTCTCCAGATGCCGCTTCACTTGGTCCGGGCTAAGGCCTGTAGTCTCGCTCACCCCAAAATAGGCCAAACATTCTTCTGTGGTCTTGGAGTGTGCAGCCTCCATTGTGCTCCCTTCCTGGGGGCCAGGGGGCGGTGTGCTCCTTCTGGGGGGGTCCTCACGCTTTGGGGGCCTTCCTCAGTGTCCACCTGCCTGTTTGCCTGGGTTTCTTGCTTTTCTCTCCTGCCCCCCCCCCAGGTTTTTCTTCCTTCCACAAAGCTCTGACCCCCGTCCCACTTGCAGCAGCCGGCCACCCCCCAACCCCCAGCTGGTCCTTATGAGGGAGTAGGGGGGGCCAGCCTCCCCCCCCCCCAGATCAGGGATTGGCTGGCTAAGACTCTGGCAGGAGGGGTCAGAAGAAAGATATTTCTGCTGACAGAGGGGGAACAGTGGGGCTGCAGCCTGAGATGTCACTCATGAGGGAAGCTAAGGTGGCCCCAGCCCCAGGGAAAGGGGGCAGGGAGAGACTTCACTTTCTGTCTTTTGCTGACCCCTCCCTCAATTGCCCAGACTTCCTCAGTTGTACCGAATTTCCTGGTCCAAACTTATCCCTGAAGTTCTCCACTTCTACTCTCAGGCCTCCACCTTTCTCTTTTCCTGATCCCCTCCCGTCCTACCCACTCTCAACCTGTTTCTATTGCCACAGTCTCCTTCCTCACCCAGTCTGCTGAAAGGGCAGCAGATACTCCAGCCTTCAGGGGACTGGAGAGGGGAACAACATCCTTTGGGGGCGAGAGGAAATGGCTCTAGAGGGACAAGGGGAAGTAGGGAGGGGAGAGGGTCAAGGCGACAGGGCAGAAGACGGTAACCCTACCCTCGGGAGGGGTTGCTACAGCCATCAACAAGGGATTTAGTGTCCAAGCCCTGGTGAGCAAAGCCAGGACTGCCTGTCTCTCCCCCAAACACCCCCCCTCCCCATCGCTCTAACTCAGCCTCTGGAAATGTAGCCTTGGGGGGCCCCCTTCCCTGACAGGGAATTCCCCCCCCCCCAAGAAAATGGGATACCCAGGCAGCTAGGTAATCCAGGAGGCCACAAAATGTGCTGATGGTGAGGGGGAGGGATGAATGTTTCAGGATGGCGGCAAGAGTCCCTCCAAGTGTTGGAATGAGGGTCCCCTCAGCCTCTACTGTGCTCTTTAACTCAAGGGGTTCACATAGCAGATCCCAGATGGTGTGTAGTCCGCACTCTGCCCTGGCTCTGAAGTGTTTCCTTCAGGGGAGAGAGGATGGCAGCTGCATGCTCAGGTGCTGGGCGTATAACCTCCAGGAAGAGGCGCGAGGGAAGAAGCGTCAAAGACGGGGCTGAGAAGCTGCACAGAGCAGACAGACACTCCAGACCAAAGGAGTGGGGAGGGGGCAGACTTATGAGGACAGGTCTAGGGGAAATAAGGACAGAATCGGACTGGGGAAACCGAGACAGGGCTGCCAGGGTCAGAGGGAAGTCTGAGGAGCAGTGGGAAAAGGGACAGCAGGAAGCTGGCAGGCAGCAGCCAGGTGGGTGGGGGCCCAGGGCTGGGTGCAAAGCCACAAGTTGTTGCTGAGCGGCTGGCCTTGGTGTCAGCTTCCTTGTAGAAGCAGCTGCTTTGAGCCCCCCACCCCCACCCCCGCTCCTGGATGGGGGCGTCTTGGTTACTAACAGGGCAGCTGCTGGAGGAGCAGACAGAGGATAGCCTGCACCGGGGGCAGGGGAGGAAAGGGCAGAGAGAGGAGAGCCTCTCAATGAGAGTTAGTGATGGAAGGTCCAGGAGGGGAAGAAGGAGCCTTGAGCCCTTCCTGTGGCCAGGCCTCTGGCTTCCTGAGATGGACAGTCAGGAGTGTGGGCCACTGAAAGGGTTCTCCAAGCAGCTCCCCCTTCCTGCCCCCAGCACTCAGGTTCCTAAGCAGAGGATGGCAGGCAGACAGTGGGAAAAGGAAAGGGCAGCCCCACTTCTGGGGGAGCAGGCAGGCCAGGAGACAGGCCAGGAGCCCCACTTCTGGGGGAGCAGGCAGACATTTAAGGACTTAGCCCCCCCCCCCCCCCCCCCCGCACTTATCCCTTCCTCTGCCTGGACTTGGAGGGGAGGGGAGCCTCGGGGGTGAGGTGAGGACACGGTACTCCTTCCCTGCCCATTTTCATGGTTCCCATGAACCCCTCCTTTGAGCTGTGACCTGAGGAGGGGGGTGCTCAGACAATGAGATCCCATCCCCAGGCACCTCCATGTGGCCCAGCATCCCCCTTATTAGGCAGAGTCAGGCTCAGCATGGGCCAAGCCTTTTGGTGCTCTCTGGCTTCTCCCTGCCACCACCTGGAGGAGTGACAGGGGCACGGTCCCGAAAGGAGCAGGAATGCCCAAACATGGAGAAGGGGGAGAAGACTGGAGGGATCCAGGCTTCAGAGGAGCTGAGAGCAGGAGGCTGAGGACAAGACACTGCTGCCAGCAGGGGCCCTCTAAGGTGACCCCGCCCCCCACCCCCAACTTCCAGAGGGGAAGCCGAAGCTAGAGAGGGAGAAACAAAAGGCTGGCAGCTGGGGAGGCTGGGGGTGTGGACTGGGGTGGAGGACCAGTGTCTTACTGGTTCTCTAGGATTCCTCCCCCCCCCTGCCCCGCCCCCCGGGGGGGTCTCCAAGCCCACAGTGGGAGTGTTCCTCCCCTCCTAGGAGGGCTGAAGCTGGGAATGGGAGAGGCCTGGTTCCGAAGGACAGGGACACAGAGCCTGGCTGGTCTCTGGCTGGTCCCAAACTTCATCTCAACCCCATCCTTAAAGCAAAGCTGAGAGGGAAACAGCCTCTTAGGCTTCTCCAGCCAAGACATGCAAACCTTGGGGTGGGGGGTTGCTCCTTGGCCCCCTCCCCCACCCAACTTCAGAAGGCAAGTCCCTGAAGCTGATAGGGTTTAGGGGGAGGGGGAGCCTTGCAGCACCAGTTGCTGCTAGATTAGGAGGGGATCAGTTCCTGCTTACCCTGGGGTGCCACAGCCTTCACTCACCACCTCCTTTTCCAGAACACAGCACCTAGATCCCCAAACCATCCCCTCCTTTGCAAGGCCAATTCTATCCCCGGTCTCCTGAGGTCAAGGTTTGGGGGAGTCCCAGGAATTAGACAAAACTGGGAGAGCCAGCAGGCTTCCCCCAGCTAGCCCCCAGCCTGGGTGGCCTGTGAGCCCAGCTGTCTCCTGTCCATCTCCCAACAGGACACAAGGCCCAGAATAGCAAGGTCATAAGCATGGCTAGGGCCTCTTAGAGGTGGGGACAGTGGCTGAGGGGCGTGAGAACATAGGCTCCATGCTGCCTGCGAAGGAAGGTGATAGGCAGCCCTGGGTGGAGGTGAGGAGGGGAGAGGGCCAAGCAAAACAGGTTTTTTCAAATCTGGCCCCTCCTTGTGGGCACCTGCCACCCAAAGAGCTGGGAAACCCAAAGGTGCCCTCCGTTGGAGGAGGGCATGGCTGCAGTTCCGTTAAAAGAGTAGAGCCTGGGTTTAATGAGGGGTGCCACAATGAGGGAGAGATGTTGCAAACTCATGCCCAGTGCTGAGAAGGTCACATGGGTGCAGTGGGCCAGTGGGGATGGAGCAGGTGTGGAATGTGGAAGGTGGGGAGCATGGGAGGTTGGATCTTCAGATTTTCAGAAGCCGGTAATCTGAACTTCTATTGTGAAATCCCAATGGAGATGATATCCAGGCCAAGCAAATCATGTCCACGGCACCAACCCAGATAAAACCTCCCACTCTACAGATGGGGACACTGAGGCCGCAGAGCCTACCTCCTTGCCTAGGCCGAAGAGCAAAGGAGAGGAAAAGCCAGGAGTGAAAAAAAATGGGGCTCCATCCTCTACCCTCCAGCTTCCCAGCTCAGCCCTGAGAAGGGGGCAGCCAGCCTGTGACTGCCACTTTAAATTTCTTCTGACACAGCCACCAACCAGGCCCTGGCCCCACTCACTCTCCCTAGGGTGAGAAGCCTTAACTGAAGAATTCAGAGTGTGTGTGTGTGGGGTCCTTAGAAGTTGTCAATCTCGTTGCTCCCTGTCCTGTCCTGTCCCATTATGAGAACTTGGCTGGAGACACTGGGAAGCAAGGTATGGCTCTGCACTTACCACTCTACAGCACAGGGGAACAACGGGCCGAAAGCACAGTGCTGGAGGGCAACAGGGACTTCACCTGACCCTCTGGCCTCTCAGCTCTGGAGTGGAAACACTGAGTGGACTGCCTTCCTGACTCCCCTGTCCCAGCCCCCCACTGCAAACACTGGCCACAGCCATCGCGATGCAACTGAGATAAACCCTTTTATTTATTTATGCTTCTCCATTTTGTTTAAAACAACAACAACAACCACCTTAATATAACTGACAGCCCTTCCCCCTCACCCTTCCTCGGGCTAGGGGGTGGTTAGCGGGGAAATGGCCCCCAGGGGTGGGGCTGACCATAAGAGCCCCTCGGGGAGGTAATGGAGCCCAAATCCCCTGCCCAGGGGATGGGGCACCTGTAGTGTATGAACTGGGGAGTTAACAGGGCTCTTGAACCTCTTGTACCAACGTATATTCCCTTGGCCATCAAGGGTCAGGAAGCACATGGGGGAGGGGATTCCTACCGCTCCTCTACGACCGGCCCAGCCCCAATTTCACGCACTAGGGGCTGGGGAGCAAGAAGAGTGGAGAAAGGGTGGGGTAGGGTGTCTCACACGAAGGAGTACTGATTATTAATGGCTCTGGGATGGCCCCCTTCTTCTCCATCGCCCCCTAGTGGTAACTGCTGGAGCTGCACCATCGGGGTGGCTCCTGGGGCCCCACCGGATCCAGCGCCTCCCTGGTCCTCCTGGCCTGGTGCTACGGCCTCTTCCAATTCAACCACGGGGACCAGCTCAACCACGGGGACCAGCTCTTCCTGGACCCCTCCACTGCCCGCTTTCTCTTTCTCTTGCCTCTCTTTGGCTGCTGCGGCTGCTGCTGCCGCCACTTCTGGCGCCCCCGACGCCTCTTCTGCCCCAGGATGTGGGGGATCTGTCCATGAAGGGGGTTCAGGGGGCTGGGGTGGGTCATGGGAGGTGTTCGGTTCTGGATAGGAAGGGCAAGAAGACAGACTGTGGAGGGAGGCCAGCTCTCGCAGCAGCCTCCCCTCTGCACTCACCCCCCCAGAAGCCATGTGCTATCTCCCCCACAGCCCATCTCCTGAGCAGCACCCCCCCCACTCCATGGAAGATGGATCATGGGCGGTGGTGAGAGGAGGACCACACTTACACACAGTCACTCGCTCCGAAGGGCATGAGGGTGGAGGAGGCATCGGGGTAGCATCGATCTCCCTCGCACACCCCTGCATGGCTCCCGGCCTGCTCCCGGCCTGGGGGGGGAGGGGCAATGTGGGGACAGATGGGACGTTGGGGTGGGGAAAAGGAGAGATCAGACATCAGGGAAGGAGGGAGCAGGATCAGACCAAGCATCCCCAAGGAGGACAGGCCCAAGGCAAGACTGTGACAAAGGGCAAAGACAAGGCTGAGGAGGATGGATCCAGGAGACACACAGATGATGGAATGGGGATGCACCAACCCAACTTCCACTTCCTCCCGGCTCCAGCAAGGAGCCCTCTGCCTCCCTATGTCCTTAGCGTCCTGATTCCTCTTCAAAAGCCCAACACCCAGAAACTTTCTCTACCCTACTCTCCCTCACGAAGCTTCTCCTCCTCATAGCCCCCCCCCTGCCCCGTCTTTCTGGCACACACACCTCCTCACTTCTTGGGTGCACGGGCACCTCCTCCCCTGCAGACCTGCTCTGCTCACCCTGCTGTCGCTGGGAGGACACGACATAGCTGACAAGAACAACGTCACTGGAGCCTCCAGACTCCAGAGGGATGGGGTGCACCCGGAAATGCTCGAGCATATCGAAAATGGACTGGAACCACAAGTGCTGGACCCGGCACTGACCCTCCTCATTCAGCGACAGGCGCAGGTGCTAAGGGCGGGATGAGGGAGGTGAAACAGGAGCCCACGCCCTGTGTGTCCCAGAAGCACCTCCCCTGGCCAGCCCCACTCCCGGCAGGCTCCCTCTGTGGCACACAGCCTCTTCCTCACTGACCTTGGCCTTGCCCTGGAAGTTGAAAGTGAGGACGTACTCGCCCCGCCTCGTCTCACTCTGCCGTACCAGGAAAACACCATGGGAGCCAGTGCCTCCGGCCAGCACCAGCTGCGCAGCCTTGAGTCGAGAGAGCATCCCGTGGAACCAAGGGTACCCTGAGAGGGGCTGGTCCCCTTCACCTCCCTCTGACTCCCCCTGGAACAGGAATGATCCTTCAGGAAGGAGAGAGGGAGGGAAACCGGGGCGTCAGGGAAGCCTCCCCCATCCTGGGAGAAGAGAAGCCTGGCTTCCCCTCCGCCTGTCACTTCCTTCCCCCGGGGTCCGATCCCTCAGGATCCCGAGACAAGGGTTTAGGCAGCTGGGCCTGGAACTGGACACACGCTCACCTCTGGTACCTGTGGCTGTCTCTGGAGTGTCCAGGGGTGGGTAGGGGGCCGAGAGGGGATGAACTGTGCCCGCTGGGGGACCCTCTTCAATGGGGATGCGGGGGGGCAACTCTGGGGGGAGCAGTTCCATTGAGTCAAAGTGGGAGGCAGCGATGGAGGCAGAGCTGGGGGAGATGGATGCTGAAGGGCGGTCAGAAAGACCCCCATAGGCCCCTGGGAAGAGAGGGAGGAGGGCAAAGTTGAGAACCAGCGAAATTGCCCTGTGTGTGCTGGATGTGCTGTGCTCGGGCAGAGTCAGTGGGCTGAGATGCCCACCCCTTCCTCAGGCAGCCACTCTGATGGTTCTGCTGGCTGCAGGCTCCTGACTGAGGCTCAGGCACTGCTAGGGGACCGGAGAGTTACTGCAAGGAGGTCCTGGAATCCAAAAGTGCCTCCATTTTTTATGAATCAATAGCTGAAATGACAGCGATTGTTGCCAGGATTGGGGGAAGAATCCTGCAAGTATTCTCACATTAAAAAGTGTCTTTTTTTTTTTTTTTTAAAGATTTCATTTATTTATTCATGAGAGACAGAGAGAGAGAGATGGGCAGAGACACAGGCAGAGGGAGAAGCAGGCTCCATGCAGGGAGCCCGATGTGGGACTCGATCCCGGGTCTCCAGGATCACACCCTGGGCTGAAGGTGGCACTAAACCGCTGAGCCACCGGGACTGCCCAAAAGTGTCCTTTTTTGGCCTACAGGACAAAGTCCCCAAGTCTCAGAGGCATCAAAGATCCTCCTATTAATCAGCCCAACCTCCCCACCTTGATGTTCACATTGGCTTATATTCCTGGAGTCTCCACATGAGCTTGATCATCCTGCCCGATTTTCCCAAGCTCCCAGGCTCTCCCCACCTTAGGTCTGGCTCTGGCCATTTGCTTCCTCTAAGCCCTGTTCTCTCTCACCTCCCCTGTGTGGTATCCTGTCTATCCCACTTTCCTCGATTCCCTTCTTCCTCTGAGCTCCCACAGTGCTTCCTGCTAGTGCTGCTCAGAGGACACTAGCACAGGCTCTCCATTCTGGAGTCCTACTTTTCAGAGGGAGTGACAGCTTATCAATTCAGCTGGTCTGGGACAAGGAGCTCATCTCGAGCATCTCTGGGTTCCTGCATCCTGCCCCAGACCCTAGCACAGGCTCAGTTGTGGACTAGGGCATTCCTGAATGTCTGCTGGCTGGCAGGCCTGAGCCTGTGGGAATAGGCTGAGCACATAGTCAGTGCTCAGAAGACAGGTGTATGTGGGGTATGGAGAGCAGGGGGGCAGAGAGCAGACTTGCATAGCCTTGGTCTTTTTCAGGGGCTTTCGGGTACCCTCAGAAAAGCCATTTCCCAGGGATGTTTGGGTGGCTCAGTGGTTGAGCACCTGCCTTTGGCTCAGGGCGTGATCCTGGAGTCCCCAGATCGAGTCCCACATTCGGCTCCCTGCATGGAGCCTGCTTCTCCCTCTGCCTGTGTCTCTGCCAATCTCTCTCTCTCTCTCTCTGTCTCTCATGAATAAATAAATAAAAATATTAAGAAAGAAAGAAAGAAAGAAAGAAAGAAAAAGAAAGAAAGAAAGAAAGAAAGAAAGAAAGAAAGAAAGAAAGAAAGAAAGAAAGAAAGAAAGAAAGAAAAGAAAAGAAAAGAAAAGAAAGAAAAGCCTTTGCTTCTCCCTGGTCTTAGCTGCCTGAGGGGCATAGAACCGATGACTTGTAAGGTCCATCTTAGCTCCAAGACTGTTCAATCTGTTTGTTTACTCAGTGAGCACAGCCAGGGTGCCAGGCACCACTGAACCTCCACTCGGAATAGAGGAGCAAGACAAAGGGAATAAAAGAGTCTAAAAAGGTGAGAGCTGGGCCAGGCAGACACATGTCTCTGGGCATACCTGTGTGCAAGTCGGGCTGTGTATGTTCAGTCAGGCCAAGAAATAAAGAGTCAAAAACATCTGGTTTTTGACTGAAAAACATCGACATACCTACAGAGATGCAGAGTAAAAGCAAAACAAAGACGTGTATGAAGTGTTCCAGAAGCTTGGGAAAGAGAGTCGTTATCTCCAGCCAGAGTGGAGGTCTGCACGAGCTTTATAGAAAAGGAGCAGGGATCCCTGGGTGGCTCAGCGGTTTAGCGCCTGCCTTTGGCCCAGGGTGCGATCCTGGAGTCCCAGGATTGAGTCCCACATCGGGCTCCCTGCATGGATCTTGCTTCTCCCTCTGCCTGTGTCTCCGCCTCTCTCTCTATGTGTCTATCATGAATAAATAAATAAATCTAAAAAAAAAAAAAAAAAAAAAGAAAAGGAGCAAAGGCTGGGTACGGAAGGCTGGAAGGGAGTTTGCTTGGGGCTCGTGCAAGGTGGTGATGGTGATGATTCTAAGTGGCCAACTGTGGCAGGGTACGTTCTGGGACAAAAGCCAGACATTCGGTGTGTAGGGGGTGCAGCTGAGGGGCAGGAATGGGGTGCGCAGTTGAGTTTGGAAGGAAGTCCTGGGCCTGGCACGGGGGGCGGGGGCGGCTTTGAGGTTCCCAGCCCTGTGAGGTTCCACCCTTACCCTGCGACAGGCGATCATTGCTCTCACTGGGTCCCAGCAGCAGATCCTGGCTAGGCAGACTCTCTGAGTGATTGAGACAGGGCAGCTCCAGGCTGTCTGTGTTCTCCCGTGTAAGGAATGAGGTCCCAGGGGCCAGGGGGAGGGTCATAGGGCGGGGACTGGTGGAAGGGCAGGGTCTGCAGAGACAGGGAGAATGGTGCTGTGAAGAAACTCAGCAGGTGAGAGGCACAAGGCTGCTCCCCATCCCCTCCTGATCCCCTCAATGACAGCAGTCAGGCTCCTCACCCTGGGCTCAGGCATTCTTGGATGTCAGACACCCAGGCCTTCACATGTAGAGCATCAGTTGTCTCCAGGATGTACTCGGAGGGGCCTTCCACCTACGAGGACAAGAGGAGGCCCACAGGCCACTTCCAGGTCCAGAGGCTATAAGCCTCCCCTAATAAGAACAAAAACATCCTCCTCCTGTTCCCTCCTGCTAGAGAAGCTACAGCCCCAGGGACACACTCTCAAGGCACTTGACACACAGGCACCTCCTTCCACAAAGTCCCTTCCTTCAATGAGCTACGTGAACTTCTTCCCCAACACAAGTGCTCCAAAGGGGGCAGGAGCTCGGAGCTCCTACCTTAACCACAAACGTATTCTCCCGGTCAGGCATCTCCAGGGCTGTTGTTGTCCGCACGTCCGTGATGGTAGAGCAGGGAATGCTGAGTCGAGGCCGAGACGCCTAAGTTGGGAAAGAGAACAGGATCCAAACTTTTGGTGTGCAGGAACCACCTTTCACTTCCTTCCAGAGACCCATCTTTCCTTCTATGCCCTAAGGGGGTTAGACAAAGGGTCATAATGTTATTTTTTCAGCCCTGCCCACAACTACTACCCCAGAGTCAGAAGCTGGCTTTAAAAACCAAAGTGAGGGGATGCCTGGGTGGCTCAGTTGGTTAAGCGTCTACCTTCGGCTCAGGTCATGATCCCGGGGTTCTGGGACTGAGCCCTGCATTGGGCTCCCTGCTCAGTGGGGAGTCTGCTTCTCCCTCTACCCCTCCCTCTGCTCATGCTCTCTCTCTTACATACTCTCTCTCTCAAATAAATAAAAATCTTAAAAAAATCAAAGTGAGCAAAACTATGCACATGGGCTCAACTGCCCCGCTCCCGGGTACCCACCCTTGTCGGAGCCTCACCTTAGGCGGTACAAAGAACTCCAGACGACTTCCTCCTCCTCCTTCTCCTTCACTTCGGAGCAGTAAGCGACACTTCTGCCACTGAGGCTGCCCTCCTCCCCCTGAGGTAGGCCCGGCTGCCCCTCCTCCCCGGCCCATTCCTGCTGGGTCAGGGGCTGCCTCTTCGGCCCCCATGAAACTCAGCAGCTCTTCCCTCTGCACCATCCCCGCTCCGTCCTTCAAGGCGCCCCCTCCCCGACTGAGTCTCAGCCTCTCAAATCGGTGAGTCCATCTGTCTCCAGGGGATGTTCCGTCACTAACCAGTCCCCTGCCAATGGTCCCAGCCCCACCAGAGGAGTTGGAGTTGCTGTTTCCACCCAGGACTGGGGGGCCTGATGAGGTCTCGAGGGGCCCAGCAGGGGACGGGGGGTCAACAGTCCCCCGCCACTGTAGGATGCCACGGACTGAACCGCGGACTGAGCGACCCACTGAGCGGAGGGAGAAGCGCTTCTTTAGCTTCGGCTTCGAGGAGGTCGTAGAAGAGGAAGAGACTGAGGAAGGGAGGGGGCCGGCCAGGTCCTCAGATGATCGAGAAGGGCCCAGCACAGCCAGGGGCCCGCCCACCCTACAGCTCTCAAGGGACAGGTCATGTGGCGGAATCTCCACACCGGGACTCAGGGGAGCCAGGATGGGTGGCGAGAGGGAGCCGGAGGCCCGGGCCACCTCAGCTTCAAAGTGCTGCAGGAAGAGCTCAGCAAAACGGCGGGAGAAGGCAGCCTCAGCCCCAGGCCCTGCATACTGGGGGTGGGAGGCCAGGTAGAGGCGGAAACGGCGGGCAAAATCCAGGGCAGCAGCCCGGGCATGGGACTCGCAGAACTCCCGCCAACTAGGAGGAGGGGGTGGTGGCAAAGGGGGAGGAGAGGGGGAGGCCCCGTCCTCTGGGGAAGGGGCACCATTCATGATGGTCCCCAGGAGGTGGAGAGGGAGAGCCTGTAGGGAGGGGCAGCAAAGAGGGAAGCGGCCAGAAGACACGGGGTGAGCGGCAGCAGCTGCAGAAGGAAGAGAGGCACATACAGAGTCACTGCTGAGGTGGGACTGGGGGCTGAGCCCCACCCCCAGCCAGACTCCCTACTCTGGTCTGGACTCCTTGGAGAGCCATGGGGAACACCACACACTGCCCCCCTTCCCTCTCCCGATCCTCACACCCCACACACCCCCAGTTGGCTGGCTCCCCGGGGTCCAGCCCGCACCTACTCTGCTGCCATCCCAACCCACTCCCCCTGGCTCTGGTTCTGGGAGTGACAGACAGCTGTGGAGCACCTTCCTCTAAAAAGGAATCTATCCCTCACGCCACCTCCCTTCTCTAAAACAGGTCCTTCAAGATTTATCACATGCTTCCCAGGTGCTGTTCTTACCTTTCCCTGTAACAGGCTTTAATAACCTTGACAACAGATGAGAAAACCGAAGCTCAGAACAGTTTCAGAACCCCCAGTCTACAGTTTTGCCTACTGCATAGTCCTCATCCCCAGGGACTGGCTGCCCCAGCCTCATGCACAGCCCCTCACTGCCCCAGCTCTCAGGGGAGGTAGGTCTGCAGCGCTTACAGACCCTGCCTCATATGTCCTGAGATCCAGCTCTGAGGAGGGTGGCTGCTCAGGAAGGAGGACAGATGAATGATGGATCGAAACCACACCTGTCCTGAAAGCAGACCCCGGGGCCCAGTTCCCTGGCACAGTGTGACGGAGGCTTAGAATGGCCACAGCCCGCTTCTTTGGTGCCCCTTCACCCTGGGGCCCAGAAGCAGCAGCACCAGGCAGGGAAAGACTGTGGGTTGGGTCAGAGCAAGTCTCTGCTGGCCACAAAGTAAATAAAACATAACAGGGAGCTGGGGCCCTAGGCTTTTTCACTTCCTCTTCTTTCACTAGGGAGTGTGCCCTAAAGGCTGGTTAGCCTGGTGGTTAAGGCTATCGGATCTGGAGTTAGACCTGGGATGAAATCCCAGCTCTGCCACCTATTAGCCGGGTGATCTGGAAGAGATTATATATCCTCTCTGAAGTGCAGATTTGTAGCTATAAAAGAGCTAATGCTCTCTAACCCACAGAATCATCGGGAGAATTAAATGGAACAAGTCAGGGTTCGATACAAAGTAAGCACACAATAAACGACCGCCATTATTACTAACTTTATAGGTTCCAATTTTTCTAAAAGAGCAACGAGAAAGGAAGAGGCCTCCCAAGATCTTACAACTAGCAAGTGGCAGAGCTGGGCATGGCATTTACAACCCATGGCTCTTTTGTTAGTGTTCCTCCCCCATATTATACTGGAAGATGACTGGCACCAGGACAGGGAGGGATGGGGGAGGGCAGCTCAGGAGCTCAGGAAAGTCTCCCCAAACCTCAGCCTTCTGCTCAGACCCACAATCCCACAATCAGCAACCCCTCCCCTGCCTCCTTGGCCTAGACCCTACACATTCAGATGGCTCCAGCCGCAGGGACAATTCCAAACCAACGAGAAGCAGCCAAGAGATGCAAGAGTCATGGAGCACAGGGGAACCGAGCCAAGAGGTGCAGACACAGCAGGGAGACCAATCTCCAGGCAGAGGCCACCTCAGCTCACACAGGGCCCACCCAAACCTCTGCACCACAAGCAGACCCAGCCCCCTTCAGGCCCGCTGACCCTGCGGCTCCTGAGCTGGTGACTCAGTTTCTCTTCTGCCAAGCAGGACTCAGACACATTTTCCCGGTGCACCTGCCTCTTGGCTCAGTTCTGAAATTTCCCGAAGGGCGGGTGGTGGAGGGTGCAGGCTCCGCTCCCGGCTCGGACCCTCCGGGCCCGGTGGTCAATGCACTCCGACCCGACCCTACTCCCTGGACACCCTCGACCCGCCCATTCCCCGGGGCCGCAGACGCCTCGGGACCAGCCCCGTCTGCTGCACTGTGCGGGGCCGAGCGCCCCTCCTGCCTCTGGCCCCCCTACGCCCGCCCCCACCCAGGGCTCCTCTCAGGCGCCGGGGCCGGGTCGCGGAGAGGGAAGAGGTACTTGAAGAGGGGGGTTCCGGTTCCGGTCCCACCTGCATCTCGGTCCCCGCGGTTTGCTCCGGCGGCGGCGGCGGCTCCCGCTCCCTGCCCCTCCCCCCGCACTCCGCGACTAGCTCCCAGGCCGCCTCTGCGCAGGCGCCGGGACCCCTTTTCCCGTCACCGAAGGAAGCGACCATAGAGAAGAGCGGCGAGAGGGAAGGGCGGCTATACACTCACTTCCGCCATCCTCCTGTTCCGCGCCGGCCCTTCGAGTGCTGCGAGGTTGCGACTCTCGGTGGGCTCAGGGCCTTCTCCGGTTGCCCCCGAAAGGGCCCTAAAAGCGGCCGTGGGAAGGGGTTCCCACCAGGAGCCCTCCCGGAGGAAACTCGGCACAAAGGAGAGGCGCCAGCCATAGGGAAGCCGGCCTAGGGGATCGAGTCCCGAGGCCCTGTTGTGGGCTAGAGCGGCCACCGGCTACCGGAAACCAGCGAGCTGAGGAGGGTCTCTGCAGGCTCGCCGCCGCCGCCTAGAGCGCCGGGCCCTGCGGCTGAGGGGTTCGCGGACACCGCCCCCAAGGAGCCAGGCGAGGGAAGACGCGGGTGACCTTGGGTGAGGCCCCGCGAAGAGGCGGCGCCTGAACTTACGACCTTGGCTTCTCGGAGCCGAGGGACTGGAGTACACGTCTAGGAGATTCCATCTGAGGCGGGAAATAAAGACAGAGGGCGGAAATAAGGGGGATCCCTTCGGACGTGCGTGTGGGACGTCAGGGCGCCGGTGGACATTCCGCCTGGAGCTCATTAGAGTCAGCGAGGCCAGTTACAGACCCTGGGAATCGTTAAGCGAGAGCGAGCCGTTGAAATCCTAAGCATGATGAAGATCAGTAAGGTCTGTCACTGACCCACCTCCAACTGGCCTAAGGAAGAGGGGAATCTTGGCTGAAACCATTGAAAAGAACAGATCGAGCTTCTTCAGCAACAGCCGAGTAAAAGAGACAAAAGATGTGAGGAACCGTGGTTCACTTTCTCTGAGCTCTGCCTTCATTCGCAGGCAGGCCTATCTCCGTGGCAAAATGGCTTTCCATGGCTCCAAACTGAATTCCTAATAGCTTAGCAACTCACGTGGAAGGAACGTGCCCCTTTCCAAGATTTGCCAAAAAATTTCCAGAACTGACCTTAGCTGATTTGCTTCCATCAAATGCTCATCCTGGAACACAAGAGACGGGGGATGAGTAAATGCCCTGACTCACACAAGGATGTTTGGTCAAGGCTGAGGCTGCCAGATGGAATTGGAAAACTTCCTTGCGGAGGGCAGGTTCTGGCCTATCCAGCCTTAGTCCCCCACCTCTCCTCAGTGTTCTAAGCAATCTAACATCAGCTCACAGGTGGCCTTTGCTAAGGTCCTCATCACCATCTTCGTCCATCCGTCTTCCCAGTTCAGAGGAAGATATCAATGGAAAAGACTCTAGTTCTTTGGTCACCTCCCTCGTCCCTGAAACCCTTCCACACCCTCTCTCTCTAGTTTCTAGTTTCTGTAGTCTCTGTAGTTTCTGCCCACTGTCTCCAGGAGAGGGACACAGTTGAGGAATACAGAAAAGCAAGGGTCTGGTGATGATGAGTTAGGTTTGGAAATGTGTCTAAGCTGTCCAGTAAGACTTTCTGCCATGATGGATGTTCTGTATCAGCACTATCCAGTGTGATAGCCTGGATCTATTGAGTAGCTGTTGAGCACTTGAAATGTGGCTAGTGAGACTAGGGAACAATTTAAGTTTTAATTAAAATAGCCACATGTGGCTAATGACTATTAGTGTAGGGGTGTCTGCGGACAGCTAGGTGGAGCTGTCCAGCAGAGATGGAGCTACAGTTTGATAAAGCATAAAGCAGTTTGGTGATAATCAGAAGTGAGGAGCAGCTGAAGGTATGGACATGAGTGCCTGTCCAGGCAATATCTATAGAGAATAGCACCCAGGACCTAGCTGTGGAAAACAAGCCACGTTTATTAGGTAGGCAGTGAAAGAGTAGAAAGTACTCAGATGATCTCTTGGGCCAGGTTTCCCAGAAGCAGACCTTGAGATGAGGATTTATGTGTGAGTGATTTAGTCAAACAATGCTACTAGAAGAAACCCGTAAGGAGAGAAGCAGGAGAGGGTAGGAGAGAAAAAACAAACATGATCTCAGGCAGAGAGTAGTTCAACTTGATCCTGCAGAGGAGCTTGATGAACGTTATTTGTCAGATTTGTCCAGAGCGGGGCCTTTCATATACCAACATGCCTCAGCCGTTGACCAAGGAATACTCCTAGAGACATCAGTTCATCAAGACAACGCCTCCAGTGGCCTGGGGACATTGCTCCAAAAAAGAAAAAAATCTGGACATTCTAACTGTTGGAAGAGAAACCACACAACAAAGATCAGGGGGTGTGGGAATATAGAATGTGTGTGTCCGTGTGTGTGTGTGTGCAGTTGGTCAGATACATCACAAGCAAATGATTAGAAAGGTATCCATGGCACTGCCATTGTCTCCTATGGAAAACATTGATGACTAATGATGTGGGGCCATGGGTGAATGGTCGAGAAAGAATTCTTGAGGTGTTTTTGGTGCAAAAAGGTGCTTTTATTATAGCATAGGGACAAGACCTGTGGGTAGAAAGAGCTGCATTTTGCCCTATGAAGCTGGTGGTTATATGCTTAGTGTTCAGGGGGAGGAGACATGTAGGGAGATCATAAATGTTTTCTTCCAATTTCTACTCGTAACTACTTTCGCAAGATTTCTCTGGTGCTTATCAGTCAGTTGGATATTAACTATCAGTGAGATGTACAGACAGTCACAAGACCCTTTAAGAATGTAGCAGCCAGCACGTAGTTGATCCTTGTCAGGGCTATGCAGGGGTTAGGTCAGCCTTCCGGGCTAAAGGTGAATATTTTTCTACTTCTATCCCTCATCACCTAAGACGGCATAGGGGCTTTAGTGAGAGTAATTTTAGGTAAGTGGGAAAAGCAGAAGCCAAATGGTAGTGGATTGAGGAATTAATGGAAGTGAAGAAATGGGAGGAGGAATATTGAGAGCTGTCCCCAGGGAGACTTGATCATGTGGAAAGTCTAAAGAGAGGGATGCCTGGGTGGCTCAGTGGTTGAGCATCTGCCTTCAGCTCAGGGTGTGATCCCAGGGTGCTGGGATTGAGTCCTGCATCCAGCTCCCCACAGGGAGCCTGCTTCTCCCTCTGCCTGTGTCTCCGCCTCTCTTTGTGTGTCTCTCTTGAATAAACTTTTCAAAAACAGGGCAGTACGGGTGGCTCAGTGATTTAGCGCCACCTTCAGTCCAGGGCCTGATCCTGGAGACCTGGGATCTCAGGTCCGGCTCCCTGCATGGAGCCTGCTTCTCCCTCTGCCTGTGTCTCTGCCTCTCTCTCTGTGTGTCTCTCATGAATAAATAAATAAAATCTTAAAAAAAAAAAAAAAAAGAAAGAAACCTTTTCAAAAACAAAAACAGTCTAAAGGGAAAGGAGCCAGTAGAAATGACAGTAATAGGGGATCCCTGGGTGGCGCAGCGGTTTAGCGCCTGCCTTTGGCCCAGGGCGCGATCCTGGAGACCTGGGATCGAATCCCATATCAGGCTCCCGGTGCATGGAGCCTGCTTCTCCCTCTCCCTGTGTCTCTGCCCCTGTCTCTCTCTCTCTGTGTGTGTGTGTGACTATCATAAATAAATAAAAATCTTAAAAAAAAAAAAAAAGAAATGACAGAAGAAGGGTTTGGGGAAGGTGGAAACGGTAGGATGCAAGACCCATGTTAAGCCAAGGTATTAATACAAAAAGGAGAAACACTTTTTCCTCAGGAACAGGGGATGTGATGGGATGCTTTTAGCTACCGGTAATGGAACCCTCCACCACACACACCACACTCCCAATTTAAAGTAATTTAAATATGAAACGAGAGGGAGCTTACTGGTTCACAGAATTGAAAAATCAGAGGTAGAATGACTTCAGGCATGGCTGAAGCCAGAGGCTCAAATAATATCCATTTGAACTTGTTCTCTTAGCTCTGCTCCCCTCTGGACTATCTCAATTCTTAGGCAGATTGTCCCCTAGTAGGTAGCGAGATGGCTACCAGCAGCTCCAAACATACATCCTACTAGCTTAACAATTGTAGTGGGAAAAGATCAGAGCTTTCCCAATAGCTCTGGCAAATGCAACAGAACTGACTCTCATAAGCTCCGCCTGGGTCACCGGGTATAATGAAGAATTTGGGTTTTGTCCTAGCTTCCTGGCACAGAGCTTTTAAAATACTTGGAATTTACCAAGTAGTACCAAGAAGTGCCCCTTAGATCACACCCGAGTTTTAGCTAATGAGATAACTAATGGTAAGTCCCTAGATAGAGTCAGGATGAGGGCTGGTCACCAAAGAGCCTATCCTGGTGATTAGAGGTTTGGGATTTTTTTTAAAGGTTTGTTTGTTTAATCTCTACACTTTTTTTTAAAAAAGATTTTATTGATTTATTCCTGAGAGACACAGAGAAGCAGAGACATAAGCAGAGGAAGAAGCAGGCTCCCTGTGGGGAACCCAATGTGGGACTCCCATCACAGATCCCGGGATCACGCCCTGAGCCAAAGGCAGACAGATGCTCAACCACTGAGCTACCCAGGCATCCCTTAATCTCTACACTTATCATGGGGTTTGAACTCACAATCCCTGAGATCAAAAGTCACATGTTCTCCTGAGTCAGCTAGGCGCCCCAGAAGCTTGGGATTTTGAGGCAGCTGGACCTCCGGGAAGGGGAGGAGGACCTAGAGATTCAGTCACATGGCAATGATTTAATCAAGCATGCCCAAGAAATGAAACGAGGTCTCCCAGACCTCACTCTATGCCTCTCTTCATTTGGCTGTTCCTGACTTGTATTCTCTACTATAAAACTGTAATCATAAGTATAGCATCTTCCTGCATTCTGTGAGTTGTTCTAGCAAATTATCACACCTGGGGCGGGGGGGGGGGGGAACCCATGGGAAACTCCCAGATCTGTAGCAGGGTGGTCAGAAGCAAAGATGGCTGGGGAACCCCACCTGCAGCTCACATCTGAAAGGGGTCAGTCTGTGGAGTTCTGAGCCCTTTAACTTGTGGGGTCTGAGTTAACTTTGGGCAGTTAGTGCCAGAACTGAACTTCAGTGCACTAGTTGGGATTGAAGCTAGAATACCAACCCTGAACCAGTATTTATGATCACAAGGGATAGATTACTGGATCACAGACCACTCATCTGAGATTGGGATGGGCTGAGCACGGCAGAAAGTAGCTCTTCAAAGGATAACTAGGGAGATGCCTGGGTGGCTCAGTGATTGAGCGTCTGCCTTCGGCTCAGGGTGTGATCCCGGAGTCAGGGGATAGAGTCTCGCATAGGGCTCCCTGTATGGAGCCTGCTTCTCCTCCCTCTGCCTATGTCTTTGCCTCTCCTCTCATGAATAAATAAAATCTTAAAACAAAGAATAACTAGGGTCTCTGACAGGAAGGGAAGTGGTTGCTCATGGGATTCTTCTGGAGGTCATCTTGACCCTACCCCATTGTAAGAGATGGGGATTTCTCCTATTATGTCGTCTTTTCTGGGATGTCAAATTCAGCTTTGGTGCTTTGGTCAGGACCTCCTGCCCCTCTAAATCATACTCTGCTCACTCAGGACATTTTGACAGCCTAAAATACTCCAGCTTCACTCCATACACCATTTCCCCTACTTGTGCCAAGCTTCGTCCTTCTGTTTCAGGCTTCAAAGTGTGGCGTCTTCTTGGATGGCCAACCCACCTAGGCCACCTCAAAAGTGCCTTCTACTCCTTTGTTATTGTGTGATATTCACAAAGTGTTTCCAATTGGAATGTCTTCAGTCACATCTGAGTGACCGGGGTAGTAGTGATCAGATTTATGTGTTTGGAAGGAAATCCAGGGCCAGTATGGGGGTGGGTGGGGACTGGAAGCAGAGGAGACTAGTGCTGTGGTCCAGGAGGGGCTGGTGCTGACCTGGCCAAGGCAGTACAGTGGGGTTAGCAGCAAGGAGAATAACCAGTGAGATCTCTGAGGAGGCACTGCCAAGGCTGGCTGGTGGGGAAGAGTGAAGAATGCCCTTGAGTTTCCAATAAGTCTGATGAGGACAAAGCTCTGGGCCCTAGTGCCCCATTTGCCAATAAGTTGTTGACCAACCTACTACTCATTCCAGTTACACCAGACCCCACCCTCCCTTTAGAGGTCAGACCTGGAAGAAACCTTAGAGATCATAACATTTAACTTCATCATTCCCTCCCAATCTTATAAAGCAGAGGCTTCAAGAGTTACAGGGGCTCACGTTTATTTTTAACATGAATGTGATTACAAGAATTGCTTTCCATTGAAAACATCAGACACTTAATAAGCCCAGCATAAATGCTCAACTGAAATAATTCAACACATAGCTGCTTCAACAAATCCTTCTTCACCTGAGTGTCAGGCACTGTTCGCAGAATTAAAAAAAAAAAAGCTCTGATTGTCATGATCTGGTGAGACAGGGAACAGCAACAACCCCAGAAACCAACCAACAAGCAAACTATTAAGACAGTTTTAGACATTTAGGTGCTATGAAGAAAATCACAGAGGACCATTGGTAAGAGGATGGCTAGGAGCTACTTTGGACAGAAGAGGTGGTATCCGAGGTAGACCTGAATGGTGAAAGAAACAGCCCTGGGGAAAGCTACATTGAAGAACACAACAGGGACAGGGAAGGCTGAGGTAGAAACAGTGGTGGGATGTTTGCAGAACAGGATGGCCGGTGTGGCTGGGAGTGAGGAAAATCATACTAGATGGAGTCAAAGAGGTGGGCCACAGGGGGAGTTTGGATTTTTATACAACTTTATTGAGATACAGTTCATCTGCCATACAATTTTCCCATTTAAAGTAGGAATTGGGATTTTATTCTAAGTATAGTAAGGAATCACAAGGGGAGGGTTAATTTCTGATCCACATTAATTAACTTATTTAAATTTGAAAGGCAATCTTTATTTTTATTTTATTTACTTATCTCTACATGGGTGGGCCTCGATCTCACATTCTCAAGACCAAGAGTCACATGCTGAGGGTGCCTGGATGGCTCAGTTGGTTAAGTATCTGCCTTTGGCTTAGGTCATGGGATCCCAGTCATGGGATTGAGTCCTGTAACAGGCTCCCTCCTTAGCACGGAGCCTGCTTCTCCCTCTCCTTCTGCTCCACCTCCCTGCCCCTGCTCTCTCTCTAATAAAAAATCTGAAAAAACAAAACAAAACAAACTTGCATGCTGTACCAACTGAGCCCCTTCTGATCCACATTTTAAAGGCTGATTTGAGGACTGGGTGGAGGATGGATTTGCCAGCTATTGAGAAGAACAGGAGCTGTAGAGGTTGTGAACTAACCTAGGTGACAGATGATCCCAGAATGAACCACAGGGTTGACAGTGGAGATAGACAGAAATGGTCACATCTGAGATAATTTTGGAGACGAAACCAGCAGGCCTGAGTAAATGGGTTAGACTTTGGGCTTGAGGGGAAGTTAGAAAGGTGGCACCTTTTATTCAGATGTGCAAGCAGAGCTTGGGAGAGAATGAAGGGTTCTGTTTTAGACGTGATTGTTTGGTCTATACACACCACATGGTGGCACCCTTTAGTTTGGAAGGCTCATTAATAGTTCAAGCGCAATCAACCAGAGCCCTACAGTGGCCAAGCGGAGGATACAGACAGAAAGGAAATCCATTCCTTGCCCTACTCAGGCCACTCTGTCTCAGACAAGTGAAACCAAGAAACATGTCTCAGGGTATCAAGTGCAGTAAGACAGATTATCTGTTAGGAGGTATTTGAATGCAAACAGAAAACTGTGACACAGTCTGGCTTAAATAATGACATTCGTCTTCACAAGGAGTCCAGTCTTCTAAAATCCTGTTTTGCCCTCTTCTGGATCTCGGCTTCATCACTGACTGGAAATATGATGGGCAGAGCAGTTCCAGGTTTGGTCCAGTGTGCGTCCAGACCCACCCAGCAACACCCAGAATCAGAAGGCAGTCCATCTCTTTGGTGTCTCCTTCAGAGTGAGGGACCCTTTCCTGGAAGCCCCCCAAAGCAGATCTCCTCTTACCAATCACCGGCCCCAAGAAAGTCACACACCCAACCCTAAACAAAGCCCCTGGCAAAGAGAATGGGACCACCAGAAGTAGACGAGACCTGTCAGGATTTATTCTCAGAACTGGGAAAAGGGCCACCTTGAGCAGACTCGAGACCCTGTGTGTAGGAAGATGGAAAAATGGCCGTTAAGCATGAGCTCAAACGCACAGACTCCTGGCCTGTGATTTGCCATTTGATTTCAAGAGTATCTTTTTTTTTTTTTTCAAGAGTATCTTTTTAAAGAGTTCAAGATTCTGCACAAAAAAGTCTTTATAATCACTCAAAAACTCACGTCTGAAAGAGAAAAATGTTTCTCTAAGCAAATTCACAGCCTCCTAAAGTCCTGATTTTTTTCCCATTTCCTTTGCTGTTCATCCCCTCACTCCCCATTCTTCCTCTAACCCTAACCCTCGCCAACCCCCACATGCTGTGTTTCTCCAGCAGTCAGCCTTCCTTCTTCACTTGGCACTGCTCACAAGCATTTTTCCAGGCGGTTGGCTCCCCTTGTCTCTGCAACTCTGAGCCCCCTCTATTACTATGTCATCTAGTGGCTATGCCAGATTCATGCTCCCACATCCACATGCAGGACATCTGGGTTCACTGGGCAAGGCTGACACCTGGGGAAATTCCCTGCTAGCACTCTTGTTCTCCAGCATCAAAGTGAAGCCAGCTCTCTCAGACTCCTCTGACACAGACACAGGATGATTTAGACTTCTCCAATCAGACGCATTCAAAGGAGGTTTTGAATGTGCCTGACTTTGGGGGGCAGGAGGGTCGGAAGGGAAGGTCATTTTCTTGATGTAGACGTGGCTTCAGTGCCATGAGCAAGTAGGTGGCACAGATAAGTCAAAGTCCTGGCCTTTTGCGTTTGGTGGCAGTAGCGAGAGCAGCGCTTCTCTTGCCAAGTCAGATTCAGTTCTGTGGCTTGGTAGTAATTTTTCTAGCCTGTCCCACAATTCTGTAAGCTAACTCAAACAGTTAAACAAATCCTTCTTCTGTGTAAACCAGCCAATGTAAATTCTGTTACTCGTAAATCAAGGAATCCAACTTTTACAGAGGATGCCACAGTCAACAGCTCATCAACAACAAAAAGTCTTCTTCCTTTGGACTCCTTTCCAGCGGCTGCTGTTTCTCAAATTTCAGTCATCCGTATACCATCTGCCCCCCAAATCTGCCATATAGTTACACTACCCATATCATCTACCACATAGTTTCTTAAATTGACTCATTTTTTAAAAAATTGACTCATTTTTTCTTTCTTTTTTTTTAATTTTTATTTATTTATGATAGTCACAGAGAGAGAGAGAGAGGCAGAGACACAGGCAGATGGAGAAGCAGGCTCCATGCACCGGGAGCCCGACGTGGGATTCGATCCCGGGTCTCCGGGATCGCGCCCTGGGCCAAAGGCAGGCGCCAAACCGCTGAGCCACCCAGGGATCCCTGACTCATTTTTTAAGCTCAGTATTTGCCATCCCAGTTTTTTTCCTCCAAATTAACACACATTCAAATAAACACAGTACCACTAAAACAGAAAGCATTTGTTCAAGTGCCACTCCCTCCCCCCAAAATCTTACATTCTGATAGTGGCAGGTAGTGTTTTAGGAGAAATTCCTAGAAGTGGAGTGACAAAGGTACAGAATAAAGACAAAGAAAGCCTTTAGTTATGGCACCAGCCCTTCCAAAGCAGAGTTGACGGGTTGGAGGGCCAGGAGGACAGAAGTCTTAGCAAGTTCTTCATTTTATCTGAGTAGATTGACAGCTCAATGCCAGTACCAGGCAGTGGTTAAGTGCACACTTTTTTGGAGGTTAGCTGTATTGAGTTCCTAAATCACCCTGATGCTCAGTTTTCTCACCTGTAAAATGGGGGAAATAATGGCTCCAATCACACAGGGCAACATGGGTGCCTTGAATGTGAGCCTATACGAAGCATTTGCACAATGCCTGATACACACACAAAGCTCTAGCTCTGAGTTTTGGAGCGTGGGAAACAGCGTGTGGTATAATAAATAGTTTCCCTGTCTGTGCTCAGACCCTCCTGAATTATAATCTTCAAGGGAGGAATTAGGGGATCTATTTGAAACAAAAACCATGGGTGGAGTCTTAGGATCTGATGAGTTTGGGAAACACCATTTGGGTTAAGCACTGCCATTCTCATCCCAGGGTGATGAGATGATGGAGGTGAAAGTTAAAGGTCATTTGCGAGGTTTGCACTCACTTGTTCAGTCAACAGAAGTTTCCTGAGCGCTCACTGGGTGCCCCACCCTATGTTTGGTGCTGGGGACACTGCAGGAACAAGAAAGACTCAGGCTGCGGGTATGGGCACCTGCGGCGGGTCCCTCACCTCGGTACCATCTGCGTTAACTGGGTAGCGATCAAGGGAATTAGTCTCTGGCCTGCTGGGGGGCCCCAGGGGTGGACGGCCAAGTTGTCTCTCCCCGCAGGTTGTGAGCCCGAGGGCGGGTATTTGAGGGTCAAGGACTGTGGGGCCCGGAGGCCCCTGGGCTCATTGCTGCCTCCTGTCCAGCTCATTTCCTCTCAGGGCCAGATGTCAGAATCTCCCCACGAAGTAGATACTACTGTTCCCATTTTACAGATAAGAAAACAAAGGCTCAGCGGAGAGATGGGTCACATTTGCGCGCTACCCGCGAAAGGCTTCCAGGCCCGTGTGTCTCAGCCTGGCCGCAGGGCCTGATCCTACCTCCAGCGGCGGCTCAACGGCCGCCAGATCTCTCGCCAGACCCGCGCGGTGCGTCGGCCTCCCGGGGGCTCTGGGCCAGAACGCCCCCGAGCAGCCCGGGCCCGGGCCGCCGCCTCGGGCTCCTGGAGGCCGGCCCCCTCGCTCCCGACCCCGCCTAGCCCTACCTGACTCCCAGGCCCCGCGCAAACACAGCGCGCCGCCCCGGGAACTACAACGCCCGTGAGCCTCCGCGGCGCTGGGGAGAGACCGGACGCTCCACGTCGCCGCCAGAGACAACCGCTTTGCCCTCATCAGCACGCGAGGCCCGAGGGCGCTGCGGAAACCTCCCTCCCTCCCCGCCCTCGAGACACCGGCACCTTCCCGGCCTTGTCTTGGGTCCTACGCCCGGAAGTCGTATGATGGCCATGAAGACTGGAGGCTAGAGAGACCCAGACTTGTGCTCTGGGCCTTCACTTCCGCCGGAAGTGACCTCCAGTCCCCCGTGCCCTTCCCTTTCAGCACGCGCGGGCGCCCGGGACCCGGCACTCGGGGCTCGAGTACGACCACCATGGCGGCCACCACCCTGCTGCGCGCGACGCCCCTCTTGAGCGGTGAGGGGGCGGGGAAGGCCATGGCGGCGCGGGGCCACGTGGGGGTTGTCGCGAGCGGCCGGGATCGGACCCGCGCCCTGACTCCCAGCCTCTGCCCCGGCAGGTCTCGGCGCCGGCCCGACCTCCCTGCTGCAGGGTCTGTTGCGGCCGCTGAAGGCCCCAGCCCTGCCCCGCTTATGCCGTGGCCTGGCCGTGGAGGCCAAGAAGACCTATGTGCGCGACAAGCCCCATGTGAACGTGGGCACCATCGGCCATGTGGACCACGGCAAGACCACACTGACCGCGGCCATCACCAAGAGTAAGCGGGGATGGGTCGGGGGCGTCCGGAAGCGCCCGCCCAGCAGGAGAGACCTGGAGCTGGGGAGGTGCTGCTGGAAGTGTTGTGGCCCCAGGAGCCAGAACCCTGCGGGCAGTGGATTGCAAGATGCGGGAAACACATTTCTCCTGAACGTGAAAGATTTTGTGATGCATAAGCTGGGGAGCCGGAATGGCCTCTCTCTTGTCGTGGCCAGTACCCTGTAGGCAGAGGGTGCTTTACCCTAGAGAAGTCGCAGGGCTGGACCATGAGGCCTTGTTACATTTCCCTCTGACCCGAGTTACACCCACTGCAGGAGCTGAGGGTGTGTCATGGACACATTATTCTGGCCGACGGTCCTTTTGTATAGTAGGTGGGAGGGACTCGGTGTGGCTTAAGCCTTGCCTCCTTACCTCTGGTACTTCATCTGAGAGGCTTATTCTTCTCCTTCCCCTTAGTTTTAGCCGAGGGAGGTGGAGCCAAGTTTAAGAAATATGAAGAGATTGACAATGCCCCTGAAGAACGAGCCCGAGGAATCACAATTAACGCGGCTCACGTCGAGTACAGCACTGCTGCCCGCCACTATGCCCACACAGATTGCCCAGGTCATGCAGATTACGTTAAGGTGAGTGTTGCTGGGTACAGGGTCAGGGGCTGTCTCCCACCAGAAAAAATGTTGGACTTGTGGAGAGGTTAGGATATTCAGGGTGCATGGGTTGAGGTCCTGGATTTCTGGGCATAGCCACTCAAAGTGGGTGGTAAGGAGATAGCAGAAAAAGGTGGGCCTCCATTCCTAACTGCTGTGCTTGGTTAGACGGATTTGGAGCTGAGGTGAGGGGGTCCTTGAACTGGGCTGTTGTTTCCTCTCTTCCTACTCAGAATATGATCACAGGCACCGCCCCTCTTGATGGCTGCATCCTGGTGGTGGCGGCCAATGACGGCCCTATGCCCCAGACCCGAGAGCATCTGCTTCTGGCCAGACAGGTACTCAAGAGCCTGGGGAGGGGTGGAAAGAGAAAGAGTGGGAAATTGGGTCCATTCAGGACACTATTTCTCTCTCTTTGCCATCCACAGATTGGAGTAGAGCATGTTGTGGTGTACGTAAACAAAGCAGATGCTGTCCAAGACCCTGAGATGGTGGAGCTGGTTGAGCTGGAGATCCGGGAACTGCTCACTGAGTTTGGCTACAAAGGGGAAGAGACCCCCGTCATCATAGGCTCTGCCCTCTGTGCCCTTGAGGTGAGGGGGGGGGAGGGGGTCAGGCAAGGGCTGTTACTGGCATCGGATGGGGCTGGATGGGTGTCCAGAGCTTTGCTTTGAGTCTGGGGAGCATCTCTTAGTAAGAGGAACAGAATGACAATTTCAGAATCCTGTCATCTCCCCCCATAGCAACGAGACCCCGAGCTAGGCGTGAAGTCTGTGCAGAAGCTGCTGGATGCTGTGGACACTTACATCCCAGTACCCACCCGAGACCTGGAGAAGCCTTTCCTGCTGCCTGTAGAGTCCATTTACTCTATTCCTGGTGAGGACCCTGTTCACTTGCACCCTTCTCTAGCTATAGCCTGATCCAGAATACCTGATGTCCTGTCCTATTTTTTTCCAGGCCGGGGCACGGTGGTGACAGGTACACTAGAGCGTGGCATTTTGAAGAAGGGAGATGAGTGTGAGTTCCTGGGACATAGCAAGAACATTCGCACTGTGGTAACAGGTATGGGAAAGATGCCTTGGGACCCAGGGTCTGGCTCCAGGATTTCCCTTGCAGATCCTTTGTGCCTTCCCTCTGCCCTAGACCCTCCTCCCTTGTCTCGCCTCCCTCCTAGGTATTGAAATGTTCCACAAGAGTCTGGAGAGGGCAGAGGCAGGCGACAACCTGGGGGCCCTGGTCCGAGGCTTGAAGCGGGAGGACCTGAGGCGTGGCCTGGTCATGGCTAAGCCAGGATCCATCCAGCCCCACCAGAAGGTGGAGGCACAGGTGAGGGAGGGCTCCCAATGAGGATGGGCAGTGCTGAGCCAAACTGCCCCATGCAGAGGCAGTCTTTCCAACCAAGCATAGCTTCACCCTTGTTCTCTCTCTTGCAGGTTTATATCCTCAGCAAAGAAGAGGGTGGCCGCCATAAGCCTTTTGTGTCCCACTTCATGCCTGTCATGTTCTCCCTGACTTGGGACATGGCCTGTCGGGTTATCTTGCCACCAGGGAAGGTATGGTGGGTACAGGGAATGTGAAGAAGTAGAAGAGACACTCTTCGTTATCAGCTCTATCTACTCACAGTTCCAATTATGTGACAACATGGGTGACTTTTCCTTGATTGGTATAAAGCCAGTGATGGAAAGGTGGCTGGGTGGGTTTAGAGTGAGAATCTCCACCCAGTATTCCCTGGGCCAGTGAAAAACTTAGCATGGCCTATCATTTATTTATCTGTACAAAGATCTTCCAGAAAAGGATTCTCCCTGTTGAGAGTTCCGCTACACATAATGGCTCAGAAAAGTTTTGTGACTAAGAAAGCTGCATGACCCAAAGTTTTCTGGACTTTCAAGAAGGAACCTTAGGACACTGGTCACCTTATCCTTTTCTGTCACCATATATGCTGTTTGTATCTGCCTGGCAGCTGGGGTGAAGCTGTCCCCAGAAAGACACCCCCCCCACACACACACACACCGCCCTGCTGCATTTCCTAGAACTTTAAAAATTTAAAGTCAATTGCTTTTAACTCTAGTAGGCAGCAAATAGTTGGGAAGGTGTCCTGAGGGCCATGCATGAACCCTGTCTCTGCCCCCGCCAGGAGCTTGCTATGCCCGGGGAGGACTTGAAGCTCAGCCTAATCCTGAGGCAGCCCATGATCTTAGAGAAAGGCCAGCGTTTCACCCTGCGAGATGGCAACCGGACCATTGGCACAGGCCTGGTTACCGAGACACCAGCCATGACTGAGGAAGACAAGAACCTCAAGTGGAGTTGAGTCTGGCCTCTGCTCTGGCTCTGTTGTTGGAAGGCCGCACCGCCCAGCATTCTCTCCTAGCTCTGATGCTCCCTCCCCAGAGCGTGGGTTACAGCCCAGCGGTGCAGCTAGACTGACCCTTCCCTGGTCAGGAGGGGCCCCAGGGCCTGCCAGGTGAGGTAGGTCAATAAACTGTTCTGTGAATAGTGAGGGACGCCGTGTGTCTTGTGTCCTTTGTTTCTCCCTCCCCCATCCTCTCCAACTTAAACATGGAGCTGGGGACATGTGAGCTTGTGAGATCCCTCAATTCATCTCTGGTAGTTTGGAAAAGCTCGTGTCTTAATGCTGTCACAACTGTTACGAATGACTTGAGAAAAGGAGCACAGTTGGTCTATTGAAGTTAGTTGTGGCTGCCTAGCAAAATACTGTGGTTGGATTGTTGGCTGTCCTATGGGAGACACTGGGGACTTATCCTTTGGAGCCAGCGCGTGTTCAGCTGAGGTGCCAAGCCCACCTCTCCTCTCGTAGTAGTTACTGAGGCTCTTAACATCTACCTACCCTTGTCTAAGCTTTAGGACAGTGGTAACTGTAGCTCACTGCTAGAACCAACACCCTGCATTTAAAAGGAGGAACCTGGTAAGTCTGTGTAGGTTATCCCCCTACCATTTCAGACACAGAATTGAGAAATAATAAAGTGAAGGTTTCATTTTGAACATGTACTGAGATTTAAAATTAAAGTAAGGATGGGAATGCGTATGTATTTAAAACTTGAAACGATTGGCCAGGATGCTGACCCCAAACAAAAACAAAAAAGCTTAACTTTCAGCAGGGATTAAAGGGCAGGGCACCCCTTTCAACCTTACTTCCTGACAAATGAGCATATTCAGCACTGACTAGCCACCCAGAAAGGGGAGGCTTGTAGGCCCAACCCAAGAGCTGTTTTGAGTCACAACTGAAATCTGTGACTTTACAGCACAGGCAGAGAGGTGGGCTAAACAAAGGACAAAAGCTTCACAAAAGACTATCCAGCAACAGGGCAGGTTTGCTTTACTCTCCTTCCTCAGCTTCTGAGGTGAGCTGAAGTTTTGTGGGACTTCTGACTGCATGAAGGCAGGGACCTTCCCGTGAGCCTCAAGGCCACCCAAAAGCACTGCAGTCCCATCTGCACCTGAGCCATCCTGACCCCAGGTGACTTTCCTGCTGCCCCCTTGCCCCTAGTGCCAGCCCCTGAGCTCTTCCGCTGGGGACCCCAACCCTGCACATTTGTTTTCCTCTATCTCTATATACCCTCTCCCTCCCACATCACAGCCACCAATTATGTTTTCAGACTCACACTGGATCTCTTCCCCGTGATGTGATGCAACCTTTACTTTTCCTGCCCTGCTTTCAGCTCCTCTTCTCTGGCTTTGGTCTCAGCTGAAACACCTCTACCTACCCATGAATACCAGCCCTGTCCCCTTGATGCTCTAAGGGCAAAATGATGTTCACTTAAAAGACAAGAAAACCGAGGCCAGGACACAGTAAAAATTGCAACCTGTTTCCTTGGGAATAACCGAACACTTCTGCAACCTATCACTTCCACATTCCCAAACCTAGCTCTTTTGTGCCATTTAGGCCCTGGTTTAGTTTCTTGCTCCCCTAAACCAGGCTCCTCAACCCAGCCATCTCCCCTCTTCTGCCAATGGGCTCATCTTCACAACACCCACCAACACACCACACCTCCCAGCTATGCATCCTGTAGGCTGTTTCCAGCAGCCAAAACCACTTTTCAGTGCAGAGGTAGATGAAATTCGTAAGTACTCACACTAGCAATAAAAACTTGAAATCGTACCTCAGGATGAGGCCAGCATCCAAGAATAAAGCCACTGGGAAGCTGGGTGACCCGTGGCAGTGACAGGACAAGCATCCTCAGACCGTACTGCCACATTCTCCCCACTGCTGGGGGCTACCTCAGTCCTCCGAAGACTTCACAGCTACCATCCTCACTCTGTTCTCCAGAGGAAACCACAGGCAGGTTAAGTTAGTTTAAAATTTTATTTTTTTTAATTTTTTTTTAATATTTTTTATGTAATAAAAAGTAAAAGTCCTTGTCCAACCATCCTTGTGGGGCATCTGTCTGTCTGTCTCTCACACAGGTCACTTCAAGTTAATGGGGAAGAAAGAAACAGGGGCCCAAGTCTGAGGTTATAAATAATAGAAAATAAAAGATCTTCCGTCTCCAGCGGGGGATAGATGAGAGGATGGGAGGGCAAGATGGGGTGGGGACGGGCAGGGGCAGAGCAGGAACCCCCCCACCCCCGCTGGACCCTGGCCCTGCCCACTTGAGGCCCCTCCCCTTCAAGGTGCTTGGCAGGAATTCCCCAGCTCCCCCAGGGGAAAGGGGGGATTGGGGAGCTGGGACTGGTCCGAGCTGCTTGGGGGAAGAGACATAGATCACTCTTCCCTCCACTCATGGAGGTCTCAGGTCGCGGCCAGGACAATCTTCAGTTCCCCGGGGGGTGGAAGGGGAGCTGCTGGGAGGGATGAGATTGAACTGGTTGGAGGGGAAAGAGAAGAGAGCAGGAGCATTAGAACCCAAGCAGCTGTCCCTTCATCCAATGCCGTCCAGTGTGGGGTGTGGGGGGAGTGTTTGGGTAGGAGCGGCCTCCTCAAGGTGTCTCATGGGGCTGTCAGAAGCACAGATCAATCGCTGTTTCCCAGTGAGCCAGAGCCCTTACTCATGTGCCCAGCTCAGCCCCCCACACCCCAGCCTGGCCCTGTCTGCTGCGCTGACCTTACCTCGGCTAAGTCAGGAGACAGTCGGGGTCACTGAGAGCTGGGGAGGCAGTGGGGAGGGGGGCTGCTGGATCACAACTGAGCGAGGACGGAGGGAAGCAAAGGACAGAGCCAGGAGCAAGCCCCTGGCGGCGGCGACTGTGGCTTCTGCCCACCCTACATACTTCACAGACAGGTGCAGGTCGGCGGGCGCCCTGTGGGACAGCCCTGCCTCCAAGACCCCTCACTCCCCTCCCAGAACCCGTGCATCCTGCCCCACCTGCAGCCCATCAGCTCTTCCATGCCAAATTCCCCCAGCTAACGAGAACTCACGAATCCTGTCATCGGCTCCTCCTGGAAATCCAGGCGCCTGGCCAGGCTGCTCACCTTGGGGGTGTCCGATGTAGGGATAGGGTGAGGGTGTGGAAGCTGAGAGTGCAGGCACCCCACTCTGGGGCACCGCGCCTTGGGGGGGGCCCCCATGGCTCTGGGGTGGGTGCAGCAGCATCACCTGGGGCGGGTGGGGAGCCCCAGGGTGAGGGGGCGGGGCTGCTGTGATTCCAGTTTGGACATGGGCCTGTAGAGAATGAGAACAGCTGTGAGCAACCCAGAAGCTAGACATGGGCTCTGAGAATGCCGGTGTTAAGAGCACTCAGGAAAGGAACACCAAGGATTGAACAACAGGACAGGCCTGGGTCTTGAGTCCTGACAGCAAAACAGAAGCACAGGAAATAAGTTCCTTGGGTTCTTACCTGGGTAACATGGGCCATGTTGGTGAAGCCGTGGGGCAGCTGCTGGTGGGCATGGATGGCATACACAGCGGCTGGTTGGGGGAAGCTGCTCTGAGGGGACTGGGCAGAAGGTCCCGGTGGCAGAGAAGGCGGCGTGCCTGTCAGGGCCCCTGGGTGGTACAGATTCTGCTGTGGCTGTCCACTGCCCAGGTGTGGGGCCTGCCCCGCCTGGTGCTGTTAGGGGGAGGGGAAGGGTGAGTGCCACCCCGCTCCTCAGGTGCCAGGGCTACCACCCACTGACCCTGAACCTCCCCCTGGGGCTCCAACCCCCTCTTCCAGCTACCCCCTTCTGCCCGGACCACTCAGGATCTCCCAGGGCAGGCACCTGGACGGGACTGGGGGCCGCATGCTGGGACTGCGGCTGGCTCCCAGTAGGCGTGGTGGCCGGCTGCGGCTGGTGGGCATGGAGCTGCGTGGCATGGTGTGGATAGGACTGGTGAACAGTGGCTACAGCAGGAAAGAGGGAGAGAATCAGTGCTAAGCACACTGGAGGCAGCTAAGGAGCACAGTCCAAGAAGGACACAGAACTCACCATAGAGGGCTTGGGGGGTGGGCTGCTCTGCAGAAGGGTACTGAGGAGTGGAGGACGACACAATGGCCTGGGGATGGCTCCCCGAAGTCAGCATGCGTGGGTTGCTTTGAAGCATGGGGGCAAACACCGGCTGGAGGGGCAAGAGAGAAGTGGTCAGCACATCCTGCCACCTGAGAACCCGAGTACAGCACAATTCTGGCCTTGTCACAACCACTCCTTTATAACATTCACAGTGACCCCAACAAGGAGATAACTATTTTATCTCTACTGCAAAGAACAGCAGCACCTTGCTACAAGTCCTACCACAGTGAGGACTGAAGCCCAAGTCTGACACCCAGAACACTGCTGGCCTCTCTCAGCCAACTGAGTCTGGATGATGGACAGATGTGATCCTTAGCTCTGTTCCCCACCCCACCCCCACATCCTCCCTGTGCCTCGGTCACCTGCGAAGGGTAGTGGGCCATGGGCTGCATCATGGCAGGCTGGCCTGGGAACTGCTGCGGGGTATAAGGGATGTAGGAAGAGTAAGGTGTGGCAGCCACCAGAGGTGGGCCAGCAGCAGCGGCGGCCTGCATCATCGGAGGGGCTGAGGCTGGCTGGTGTTGGTCCGAGCGCTGGGGGGGCAGGGAGCCTGGGATATGGGAAAGAGTGCCAAGCTCAAGCTCCATCTGGAGGCAATAAATGGGGCAGCCCCACCAACCAGCCTGCGAACTCCGCTCACCTTTTGCTCCCCGGTACTTGCCCTGCTGTCCAGGCACAGAGTTGGATACAGGATATGGATACATCTGAGGTGCCTAGGGACAAGAACACAGATGAAGCTGAATACCTTGCTCACAAATGCCCAGAACAGACCTCATCTGGTCCTCACCAGCCCAACTGAGCCTTATTCCAGACCTGGCTCAGTCTCTCTTACCTGAACAGCTGGTCCCATATGGATCTGAGGTATGTAAGAAATGTACTGGGGGCTATAGAGCCCACTCTGGCCTGCTGTCAGCACCGGGATAGAGGGAGTTGAATGAGTTCGGGGCCCCGGAGAAGTTGGGGTACTGGTCGATTTATTCTGTAAGAGACAACGGAAGACACGTAATTTTGCTTTTCGTATGCCCCTCCAGTGCCTAAACAGCAATACAGCATTCACAGTGCTGCATGCCAGATGCATTCCACCCTGCATCTTGGTTAAGCCTCACATTGGACACCAGGAGACGGGCATTTTCAAATTATAGGTGAGGAAACCAAGGCAAAAAAGTTAAATAGTTTTTCCATGATCACCAAGCTTTTTTTTTTAAGCACAGGAGTTCGAACCAAATCAGGGGCCTGAATGAAATCCACACTTAACTACCCCAACTCACATTTTCCTTGAGCTGAACCCCCTAAACCTCAGGGAGAAACATATAAACACTCCTCAGAAATATCATGACCCTTCATTCCCAAGCGTGACACCTGTTTTCCCCAGAGTAGCCCAACTTTCACAGCCCCTCCCCCATGCTCTATCACCCCAACTCTCAAGCCTCTCAGGAAACCAGTCCTCATTTTCCCATCCCATCTCACCACAGACAGCAGAGGCTTTGTGGGATTGAACTCCTTGGCGTTGGGGTTCAGTGTTGATTTCTTCACTTGTCTGTGAGGAAAGAGGAAAGTCAATCTTCACAGCCCTTCATTAAGGGCTCCTCTCCCTTAATGCCCACCCAGCTCCCCATCCTACTCACTCAGCAACCGGGCCCTCATCCTTGTCGTCTCCCTTGATGAGGCCCACTGGGGGGCTGCCAGTTTGGCTTGGGCAAGGTGGCGGGGGCTGCTCTGGCCCCTCAGTGCCTCCTGCTGGTGGCAGGGGCGGCTTGTCCTCTTTATCCGATACAGACTCCGTCTTGGAGGAGACCGGGGACCCCACTGGCTCTGAAGTCAACAGACCATCAACCTCCTTCTCTTTCCCTTTGGCATCCTCCTTTAAGATCCGGGGAGGAAAAGGATCCAGGCTGGTCTCAGGGGAGCTACTGGACTGCAGCTGGAAGGAAAGCAGCACGCATAGAGTACTCAGACAGCTGGTTTGGACCCCAGGCTTGGCCTCCCTTCTTGCATCCTTGCTCTCATCTATCCCCCCTGGTCCTAGTCCTGTGCCTCGCCTCTTCTATAAGCCCCCTTACCACCTTCATCCTAACAACCCTGGCTCTTTCTCAGACTCCTCACCTTAAATTGGGCCCCAAACTTTCTCAGCTCTTCCAGTTGAAAGCGTTTCTGTTCATTCTGAAGGCCAGGGACTAGGACAAACAGGGAAAAAGGAAAAAATACACATTTCTCTTCTAAAAGGTGGTAACAATGCCAGTACCCCAAAGGACAAAGAAAACAAGAAAAAAACCCTCACGAGTTCTATAAAGCAAATCAGGATCACACAACCAACCACACGCTGTTTCTGAACCCCCACAACTCTCGTTACCTTTTTTTAAAGATTTTATTCATTTTCTTAGAGAGAGAGAGAGAAAGAGAGAAGGGGAGAGAGCGAGAAAGAAAGAGAGGAGAGAGAGAGAGAGCGCGCGCACACGTGCGCAAAAGCAGGGAGAAGGAGCAGAGGGAGAAGGAGCAGCAGACCCTGCCGATCAGGGAGCCCGATGCGGGGCTCAATCCCAAAACCCTAGGATCATGACTGAGCCGAAGGCAGACACTTAACTATCTGAAGTGCTCTCCTAATCAAAGGGACATTACACCTCAGAAAACAAAATCCTCACCTTTCCCAGCTATCCGGGACAGCTCCTGGGACTCCAGAGTTCTCCCAGGTTCCTTGGCTGGAAGTTCTTTTACTGAGCAAGACAAGACACATGCCTGAAGGTCCTTCTGTCCAGAACCACACTTCACACTGTCCACAAGCCCTCATCCAGTTGGCTCTTACCATCTGTGGGGGCCAATGAGATCTTTGGAGAAGCTGGGGAAATGGAGCCTACCCCAGGATCCACAACCGATGACGTCACAGGGATGGAAGCTGAAGAGGTCGGTACTGCTGAGCCGACGACGGGGGGCTCAGGACAGGAAGCTGAGATTGGGGCAGGGGCAGCCGACTTGGGAGAGCGCGGGGGGTACATCCGGCCCACTGCAAGAAAAGGGAAAGCTGTACGATGGTTACTGCTGGTCAATGAGTAAGGGGCATAGGAAACCCATCAGAAACACAAGGAAAGTTTATCCACTTTTTTTTTTTTATATGCAAGGTCACAAACCTAAATGCCCAAGAGAACAGACAGGTGACAAATACAGGTAAGATAGACTCTTGGGCACTATAAGAGATCGGAATGTTTATAAAGGCAGTCACAACTCAGCAGCCCCAACTAACTAGGATCATGCTGTCAGAATACGTTCAGTGTTTGCAGAACTTTTTTTTTTAAAAGAACTTTCTGTATTTCCAAAGAAACCAGAAATTTTGTCTCCTGTTTGAAACCTGTTTTAAAATGTTGATAGCTAAGTTTGACTTTTTTTTTTTTTTTTTTTTTTTTTAAGGAGACTTGGCCCAATGTGGGGCTTGAACTCACGACCTTAAGATCAAGAATCACATGTTCCATGACTGAGCCAGCCAGGCATCCTGACAACTAACAAAAAACATCTGCCAGCCAAATGCAAGCCATGGATTGCTGTGCTGGCATTTCTACATGAGGGAAATAAATTCTTTCCTAAAAAAGCATAAATCCAAGCCCCTATAAAACATCTCATATTGGGGCAGTCCCAGTGGCCCAGCGGTTTAGCGCCGCCTTTGGCCCAGGGCGTGACCCTGGAGACCCGGGATCGAGTCCCACGTCGGGGTCCCTGCATGGAGCCCGCTTCTCCCTCTGCATGTGCCTCTGCCTCTCTCTTTCCCTCTCTCTCACGGTGTGATCCTGGAGACCCGGGATCGAGTCCCACATCGGGGTCCCTGGATGGAGCCTGCTTCTCCCTCTGCCTCTCTCTCTCTCGCTCTTTCATGATTAAAATAAATAAAATCTTAAAAAAAAAAAAACAACTCGTATCTTGAAACTGTCTCCCATTTCAGTATTCCCATAACTGATACTTACAGCCCCCCACCAATTTGTTTCTTCATATATAACACTGAAATTTTACCTGCAGGAGGAGGTGGAACAGAAGCTTCTCCAGAAGGCCTACTGCTGGGTGAAGACAGAGTCTTGGCACCACCTCTCAGAGGCCGCTGTGCCTTAGGGGACATGCGGGAAGGGCCTAATTTTTTTTTTTTTTTTTAAAGATGGGAAAAAAGAGGCAGAGTATCTGCTATTACATTATCACCAACACATCACCCTTCCAGCCCGATCATGTACCCTTTCAAGGATCCTTCCCACACCTCCCTTCCTTTCCTCTTTTCTACCCCCTTAACAAAAGCCTGCTTGCTTGATAACTCACCTCCATTGATACCACGTGTCTCAGAACCTGGGCCAGGACTGCTACTGTCAAGGTGGTGAGGGCCACGAGGCGGCAGAGAGCTAAGGCCAGGCCGGCCACCCCGGGAACTACTGCATCGAACTCCTCCCCGAGGACCTTCCCGAACTCGTTGGGGTAGAGGGATATATTTTCCCTCCCTAAGGGAGAGAGTTCAAGTATGGTCAATTAGTCATAAACCCCACACATTTTGGAAGATGAAACCTTTCCTTCTAAAAGTGCACACGCACACATGCATGCGTGCACACATGCACACACAGAGCCTAGTTCCAGCTTTTTGCACTACCCCGCTTGAAGATCTGTTCTGGTTAAATGCTCTGTAGCTATAAGCTTATGACCTTAGGTTGCCTCAATGCTGACCTGACCAACCTCCACAGTTCTACCACTCCTCACCTATGAGAAAGATAGAGTCACAGCGTAGTTCAAAGTACAGCTTTTACAAGTTATTGAACATCATGTACGCTTTGATTTCATTTACTTTAAAGCAGATGTACACATATGGATGAATGTGCAGAGAAAAAAAAAAAAAAAGGACTATCAAAACTCAATACTTTTCCCTTAATCTGTAAGTTTTAGTTTTGTTACTTTGGGAAAGTTACTCATCTGCTCTAGGCCTCCATTTTTTTCCCCCCAAGGCCCAGCGGGAAGGGCCGGCGTGGGGCTGAGCGTGGACACGGAGCGTCCTCCGCTGGTCACTCCCTTGGAGGCCTCCATTCTTAAACCTGCAAATTGGGAGTAACTATGTACTAACCTACATCTCACATGGCCGTGAAGCTTAAATTGGAGCATACAAAGCTCTTGGCCCAATCCCTGGAGCATCCAGAACCCCAAACACACCAGGCTGTCCCCAGCAATCACCTAGATGCCAGGCTGGGGCTCTCTCGTCCTGAACCCTGCCGCTGGACTGCACTATGCTTCTCCTCTTCAGTGCGTCCATCATCGTTCTCCATGGCGATCCGCAGGCGGTACTGGGGGCTTGATTCAATCTCTCGAGCCAATTGGGCTGCACGCAGCTCCCGCTGACGAAACTCTTCCGAGTTGTCCTTCTCCAAGGGTACCCTGAGAGGATCACCATAGACCAGCACCACCCCAGTGTCAGGGGACAAGAGAAGAGAAGAGAAAGGAAAAACATTTGCCAGTCCTATCAGCAGCTCAAGTATACAGATGTTTAAGCCCTCCAGCAACTCAGCACACATATAATGGGCACCTACTAGGTCCCAGGAGGGGCAACAAGGCCTCTCTCTGAACTAGAAGAGTATTATCTAAGCATGGGTTAAGTTCTAGAGGAAAAGTATGGATGAATGGACAAGCAGCAGCTAATTCTACCCATGAGATGGCCTGATATTTTGAGAGGACAATTACACATAAAGCAGACCAGGAGTGTGGTAAAGGCAACCTGGACACCCAGAAAAGCATGAACAAATGCCATGACCCCATGCCTCAAACTACACCATGTGGCAAGTACCAAGACACTCACGTGTAAGAAGAAAGACTGCTATCATAGGTGGTCTTCACACCATAGTTCTCCTCGTTGAACTTGAACATTTCATTGGGGTCCCATCCGTTGGACTGAGGAGGGATGCAGGAGAATGTTTTTAAAACTCAGCAAGGAAAACAACAATGACCTGTCATTCTCCAACACCCGGTTGAAAAACATACAAATCTGACCACACCAAGAATAGAAAAATAGGAAGGAACAAGGCTGGTAGAAATATCAACAGTACTACCAATTTGTAGCACAGATTGGCAACAAGTAAAACCAAAGTTTTAAGACCTAACAAATCCATTTCCGGGTTTATGTGCTAGAAAAATTTGGCATAGGTGTACATGGGGACACACATTCTTAAGTTCAGTAAGGCACTATTTTTAACAGCAAAATAATGGCAACAAGTACCAATCAGTAAACAAAAAGATAAACACGTTTTGTTGTATATACATGTATGTGTACACATATAAGCACAAGTAGATGGAAGTTAAAAGCAGTAACTAGAACTATACACCAACATGAAAATTCAAAAACAAGCAGGGAAAACAAATTCTTGTGCAAATGAAATAAAGTGTAACAATGCATTAACTCATAAGAATTTTTAAATGATGCAAAGTATTTGTTTTTAGAAGGTATATGGGTCTACATGGTCCACAATCTTGCTTATGCTTTGTTAAATTGAAGAAAAAAAAAATCTTCAAGCAAATGCTAATAGCTGTCAATCAGAGATAGTGGGAGAATACAAATTTTTGCTATTATTTTTTTGTAGCTTTTTGTTTGGAACCTGACAGCCATCAATGGGCAACAGTAAAAGACTTTTCTCTCCCTCCCCAGAAGCACTCTTGGTTCAAGAGTGACATCATGGTCAACAACCCACACTCGGGCAGCAGAGTGCCCTGCTCTCAGGTTCTCAGGGAAGGGGGGCTGTACCATGTCAGACTCGAGGTCATAGTCATCGCTGTTGCTGTCGCCCCCTTCCCAGCGCTGAAGCACCTTCTCTTTGTGCTCCCCATTCACCTTTGAGTTCATGGCAATAGCTGAATCAGTGAACTTGTCTGTGGGGGTAGAGTCAAAGATCAGGAGTCAGGGGATTCTTTCACAGCCTTCTTCCAACACTCCCACCCCCAGTAAGTAGTTGGGGAGCAGAGAAAAGTGTGTCAGGGTTGGGGGAGGGGAGAATGTGGCGGGTGCAGCACAAGACTCATCTTAAGAGATCAAGAGGAAGGAGTTGAAAACAAAGCAAGGAAAACATGAAGAATAGCAACACAGGCCAGAA
This sequence comes from Canis lupus baileyi, assembly GCF_048164855.1. NCBI lineage: Eukaryota > Metazoa > Chordata > Mammalia > Carnivora > Canidae > Canis > Canis lupus. Next base: position 59,296,460 of record NC_132845.1, read on the forward strand.
ATTCATCCCACTGTAACTTAGACATCAAGACATATTTTCAAGAAGAAAAATCCAGCCCATCTCCTCAGACAAAAAGATGGTAAAGGGGAAAGGAAAAAAAAAAAAAAAAAGTCATTATGTAATTGCTCTCTGCCCTCTAGTCTGACATAAAAACCCAATACCTTTAGTAGCATAATTGAAGTCAACATTCCGGAAGTGGACAAGCATGACATCGCTTGGCTTAAACACCATTGTGTCTACAATGTCTTCCCGACGAGGGCCACCTGCTGGCTCAGATGCTTTCCGGTGTACAGCGTCTACTGCTAGTTCAAACTATAAAAGTCCCATTCCCGAATAGTAAAGGGTCAATATCAGGAAATGTGATGGTAAAAATATGACTACTTTTCTTTTACTCTTTCCAACCTTGTCCCAACACCACACTATCTCTCACAAACAGCCTTCTCAACATCAGCCCAGGACTAAGTATTTTAACATTAAAGTACCCAGTCCTCAAACTTCCAACCCACATTTCTTATTGCTTCCAGCACCACTCTGGCACAGAGCTACAGAAATGAGTAACACAATGCTGTCCAATGCTATTCAACTCACATCTCCAGTAAGCTTATTTCATCCTCCTCCTCCCATGAAATTCCAAAAATAAACTATTTTGAGTACACTAACCTTTGAGCTCAGAGTCTTGAAGATACCTTCATATATGGTACCATTCTTCACCTTTACATCACAAGTGGAGCCCTGGAAGAGTGGAGAAAAAAAAAAGTGTCTCCAGCAAACTGGTGCTTTACTCGTCTCAAACAACCTAGGGTTTAGCTACCAACTTACCACAACAGCTGTAAGAAAATGCAGCATTCTGGAATTGTTGTAGACACCCTCGAACACCTATCAATAACATAAAAGAGCTAGTCAGCACTTCACCTTCCTTCTGAATACCCACACTCCACTCACACCCACTTTGTATGTGCTGGGCCCCAGCTCTTCTGAGCCCAACTATTTGTGCACATGATCTGTCCTATATCCCCACACGTTCCTCTGTACTTTGGGGGTGAGGGGTGGCACTCACCGGTGATGGTGGGGGTCCCTTTCCTGTGCTTTGTCCCCTGTGAGAAAGGAAACGAGAAACTAGTTACTTAACCACATTCAATCCGTCTTATAGAATTAATTTCAAAGAACTCGGTTTCCTAGAACCACATACCCTGAGAAAATAATTTAGACTACCAACCAATTAATCAACAAGATTTTCAAGTTCTCACCTCTCAGAGGAAGAAAGGCATAGACAGTAAAAGTCAGGAAACACGTTCCACCAAATGCCACTAAAAATAAGACCTTGATCAACAACGGTTGTCAATTCACAACCTTCTCACTTTCTCCAAGAGACCAGGGCCTCATGCTTCCAAGAAAGCAATGCTACAGTAGTCGTTAACCAACAATCCACCCTAGACATAGAGGTGAAAGCTCAGGGAATGCAGATTCAGAACCACCTAGCTCAGGTACGTTACCTCTCAAACAGAAAAGACAATCATTTTCACCAGCCCTACGCCCCAAAGTCTGGGAGGAGGGTACTCCCTTTACAACCCACCCTTCTCGACCTCTTTTACTCAATACCACCCACTCCAGGAGGGGTCACCGATCGCCTGGTTACCCTGCTCCTCGCTGGCTGATGTAACCGGCGGTTGAGGAGGGCGATGAGGGGGCCGTTGGCGGGGCTGGGGGACAGCGCAGCCGCAAAAACCATCCACGGGGAGGCCTCGCCCGGTTCGCGCCTGCGCAGTAAAGCCCACGGGCCTCCAAAATCCCCCCTCCCGCGACCAGAACCCACTGCGCCTGCGTGTACCGCCACTCTCAATTCCATTAACCCACACACAGAAGAAACCGAGTGCGGTGTCCACGACTCATCCACAAACACCAGGCGAACCCGTCCACGCACACTTCCGAACCCTGCCCTATAGGTTACCCTCGGCTCACGAACGCCCGGGTCATGAGACAGAGCATCCGCGCGCACGTACGGGGAGAGCGCGCGCGCGCTGGAGGTTCCCAGCCCGCAGTCCTCCCAGGCGTCCCTCCTTCCGTCCCCCCGCCCACCCCGCTCCCCTCCTACTGGCCAGACCGGGAACGGGGAGGTAGCAACCCGCTCCCAAGTCCCTCCCTCCCCATTGGCCAAACTGTGGGCCGCGCGCCCCCCTCCATTGGCTACGGCCGGGGACCCCTTCCCGCAGCTGACTCCCTATTGGCTGAAGCCGGGGACCGCGAGACCCTTCGTGGTAATGGAGCCGGGGACCCCGATCACCTCTTCGCCCCCCCAAAGCCTCGTTCTGACGGCGCTGGGGGGATGCGCCCCGCCTGCCCTTAGGGCCCGAGCCCCGAGGCCCAACGAGGCTCTGAGAGCTGAGCACGGCCCCCAAATGTCCCGGTGGCCGCGCGGGGACCCTTTCCCTCCGACCTGTTAGGACCGGAGGGGGCCCGCCCCTAGCCTCGCGGGAGTTCCCCACTCCCCCCCGGCGCCCCGCCAAGGTGGCCGGACTGGGTGCCCGCCTCGCGCAGGGTCCTCGGGTCCCGGCCGCTGGGCCGGAGCCGCCGCCGCCGCCGCCGCCGCCCCGCAGCCTCGGCACCAGCGCCCGGAAGCCCACCCCTCCTCACCTGGCGCTGCCGATAGCCGCTGCCCCTGGCCTCTCCTGATGTTGCTGCTGCGGCGGCGGCGGCTGCGGCGCCAAGATGCCCTCGGCTCCCCGGCGGAGCCCGCTCCCGGCGGCGGCTGCAGGCCCCAGGCAGGGAGAAGCGGCCGCGGGAGGCCCTGGGGGAGCCGAGGCGGAGGCCAAGGGCCCCGGGAGGCCGCCGTTGGGAGGGCTGGTACCCCCGGGAGGCCGGCGGGCCACGGCCTGTTGCGTGGGGGGCGGCTGCTGGGGCTGGGAGGTCTGTTGTGGCGGCTGAGGCTTCAACATGATGGCAGCGTCCGGAAGGGGAATTAGGGGGAAGGGAGGGAGAGAGGAGGCCGGGGCTAGGCCCCCGCCGGAGAGCGCGGGAAGCAAGGGGGCTCGGGAAGCCGGGGACCCGCCGTTGGCGGGCGCGGGGGGAGCCCCGCGATGTCGGGGGTGGATAGAGAAGACCGCGGCGCGAGGAAGCGCCGCGAGGCGGAAGGGGAGGGGGGTCTCGCGGGCCGGAGGAAAGCGAGAGGGCGCGAGCCGGCCTGGCGCGCGTGCGCGTCGCCGGGGAAAGGGGAGGAGGAGGAGCGCGCGGGCGGGAGCTCCCGACGGGGGAGGGGCGGGGAGGAGGGAGCGGCGGCGCGAGAGGTCCGCGCGCGCCGGGGCGGTTGGCTCCGGGCCGGAGCGGGGAATAAAAAGGCGAGTCTCGCGCGCGCCCCCGGCCCCTGGGGTGCGGAAGGAGCGGCGCGGGCGCTCACGCGCGCCAAGGGGTTCGGGTCTCTAGGTCTCAGACAGCCCTAGAGGTTGGCTGCCGCTGTCGCTTCACAATGAGCGTGTGAAGCGCGGGGGGAGGAGCCCAAGTAGCCGTGAGGAAGGAAGAGCCGGCCGCCCCGCCTACGCCGGCGGCGAAGCGTCGGGATGCCTCCGCCGCAGAGTGAGGTGTCACGGCGGGGCGCGCGGTTCTTCCGCCGTTTGGGGCCCGTGGGCGGAGTCTAGTGCAAAGAAATCCCACGTCTAAACCCGCGTGCGCCCCTCTTAGGCCGGTCCGAGGCGTCGTGAGCGGTTACTCGGGACCTTGTCTGCTTTAAGGAGAAGGCGGGCGGACCTTAGGAGGTACCGGCTTGAAACGCCGCCTGTTACAGAGAAGTCTGCGCTAGATCCGAAATCGTTTTAAGTGTCGACGGTTTAATACCTAAATGGTTTCTCCGTGCCCTAGAACGAACCCTTACACCGTAGTAACAGGGACAGAAGGCCAGAGCACCTATAGGTGTAATTCAAAGATCCTCATTCAACTCTTCAATGAAACCAGGCTTCATGGCCTCAAAATTAGTTGGGGGTTAGAACACGGGGCTGAATGCGTCGGATACAACCGTGATGTAAGCACGTCCTGTCCTCCCCGAGGTAAAGCTGGCGGTAGAGGACATCCACTAGGTGAAGCATAGGGCGCCATGAGAGCAGAGAGGAGTGACACTGAATCCGGCGTTGGGTGATGGATTTCTAGGCAGGGGAATGTGGCCAAGTTAAGAAAAAGCGTGGCAGAAGTATAAAATGAAAGAGATTAAAAAAAAAAAAAAAAAATGAGGCTGGAGAGGTAAGGAACCTGGGACTAGATTTTTAAGGAGACTGGGACATCGTCTTCAAAGGAGCAGGGAGCCTTTCACAGAAAACCAGGAGGTCAGATTTGCATTTCTAGAGGATTACTCCTTGCAGTGTGGAGAGTGGAGTAGAGCAGTGATGAGTCTGTGGTCTTAATCCCAATGAAACTTTGGATATCTCAGTCTCCCTGGATCTCAAATCTCCCTTCGCTCCAGACATTAGCATTGGAACCCTTCCCAAGCCCTCTACCACCAACAGGCACATACCTAGCTAAAAGCCAGCCTTACTTTTGGGGGAAGTATTCCTTCTCTCCCATCTACCTCCAGGCTTCAAGTGTGTTACGTTCTCCTCCCGTGCTTAGCTGGCAGATTTCCCCGTTTCATTCTAAGAAGTTTAATTCTTTTTCTGTCCACTCCCTATGGGACCTTACTGATACCGTTCCTGCAGTATCTAGCACAATGCAGGTAGTTGATTAAATACTTGTGAAGTGAATGGATCTGAGTGGTGTCTTTAAGACTCTGTCTCCTGGATGCTTAAATAACACAGCCCAGTGTTCTCCTGGCATTCCTGGCATAGACTGCCGCGCCTCACTCCAGCCTCTCTATGCCACTTCTGTCTCCCCCCAGGTACATCCTGCTCCTACCCTCAAATTCTAAGTTTTAGCCTCATGAAACTCCCATTCCCATGGCACACTTTGCCCTTTTTCTTTTTATTTTTTTAGATTTTATTTATTTATTTATTTATTTATTTATTTATTTATTTATTCATGAGAGACAGAGAGAGGCAGAGACATAGGCAGAGGGAGAAGCAGGCTCCCTGAATGGAGCCTGATGTGGGACTCAATCCCAGATCCTGGGATCAGGCCCTGAGCCAAAGGGCCTCAACTGCTGAGCCACCCAGGCATCCCTCACCTTGCCCTTTTTCAACTCTTCCTTTACAAGTGCTGTTTTTTCACTCACCATCTCATTCTTCAACCTCAGGCATCAGTCTTTTTTTTTTTTTTTTTAAGATTTTATTTATTCATGAGAGACACAGAGAGGCAGAGACATAGGCAGAGAGAGAAGCAGGCTCCCTGCGGGGAGCCTAATGGCGTGACTCAATCTCAACACCCCAAGATAATGACCTGAGCCAAAGGTAGATGCTCAACCACCACTGAGCCACCCAGGCATCCAGGCATCTCTTGTCCTTTTTTTTTTTTTTTTTTTTTTTTCATGAGAGAGAGAGAGACAGAGGCAGAGGGAGAGCAGGCTCCATGCAGGGAGCCCGACATGGGGCTTGATCCCGGGTCTCCAGGATCACGCCCTGGGCCAAAGGCAGGTGCTTAAACTGCTGAGCCACCCAGGCTGCCCTCCCTAGTCCTTTTGAACATCCTGTTACTGACCTGCTCCTCTGGGCTCCCAGAGCACTGGGATGTTTTGGTTACATGCAGTTGAGGTTATAAAGGGCAGGGACTATATTTACTCATTTTCCTATCCTTCATGTTTAGATCAGTGACTGGCACGCAGTCACTCAAATTGTTTGGTAAGTGAATGGAATGTTATCTTACTGAATGCAATTTAGAAATTATATATTGCTGTGATTTGATATGGACTGATTTCCATGATATATTATTATCTGAAGAGAGCAAAGTTTATAGTCTAAACCATGCTACCTCTTGTTTAAGGAAGAGGGGAAGAAAAGAAAACAAATGTATCTGCAAGTTTTTGCAAAAAAAAGGGTGCCTGGGTGGCTCAGTTGGCTAAGCGGCTCCCTTCCGCTCAGGTTGTGATCCCAGGGTGTTGGGATCAAGCCCCACATCGGGCTCCTTGCTCCATGGGGGGCTCCCCACTCAGAGGGAGCCTGCTTCTTCCTCTCCTTCTAGCCCCCCCTCCCCCAACCCTGCTTGTGGTCTCTCTCTCTAATAAATAAAGAAAATCTTAAAAAAAAAAAAAAAAGAAGAGGAGAATCAAGAGACGTGTAAACCCCAATAAAATTGGTTACCTATGACAGTTAGGGGTAAATGAGGGTTGCTTAGTTGTTCACATTCTTATGGAAGGAAACAATGGAATACAGACATTTATAAATGAACACAACTCTATTTCAGATGAATAAAAGTAATCCACTGAAAGGGGAAATATAGAACTAATTCAAGTAACTTTCAGGCACCCTCTGCCTAAAGAAAAAACTGGAAACCTTGAGTTCTTAGTAGGTTTGCAATAGTGATAGTGGCATGGCAATTTGAAATTATTTTGGGTATGGGGATTGAACATGCAAGTAAACATAGACATTGCTAGGAACCAGGGTTCTCACTGGAGAAGTAGGGAAGAGCAATTATGGAATGAAAGAAGTGAGCAAAAACTTTGTGGGGCTGAGCAGGAACAGGACATATCAGTGTAAAATTTATGGGAAAAAAAAAAGATGATAGATTGATTTACACATACCTAGTTCTCAGTTCTTGGTTTCTAAATATCCCACAAAAAAAAGCCCAGGGCCCAGGGCCTCTTGAGGGCTCCTTCCTAAGTCCAGCTTGGGCAAGAACAAGGAAGATACCAGGGGAGTTTGGAATATTTTGTTGTGCCAGGAAATAAGTACTAAAAAAAAGTATTAGGGCATAGGAGCTAGCTTGAAGAGGCCAAATCTGATACAATTTGAGTACCACAGTATGCAAGTATAACAATAGATTATAATCCATTGAATAAAAGAAGAATCCATACTGTTAATAGGTATAAATACACATGCATACACACATAAAAAGAAAAACATATAGGAGAAATAACAAGATCATATTCTTCAAAACTGCCCCATGGCATAAAAGACAAAAGGTTGGGGGGCAGCCTGGGTGGCTCAGCGGTTTAGCGCCGCCTTCGGTCCAGGGCCTGATCCTGGGAGACCCAGGATTGAGTCCCGCGTGAGGCTCCATGCATGAGGCCTGCTTCTCCCTTTGCCTGTGTCTCTGCCTCTCTCTGTCTCTCATGAATAAATAAAGAAAACCTTAAAAAAAAAAAGACAAAAGGTTGAGGAACTGTTCCAGGTTAAAGAAGGCTAAAGTGACTAACAATAAATGAACTTGATCCTGGCCTAGATCAAGAAAAAAAAAATGCGGGATCCCTGGGTGGCGCAGCGGTTTGGCGCCTGCCTTTGGCCCGGGGCGCGATCCTGGAGACCCGGGATCGAATCCCACGTTGGGCTCCCGGTGCATGGAGCCTGCTTCTCCCTCTGCCTGTGTCTCTGCCTCTCTCTCTGTGTGACTATCATAAATAAATTAAAAAATTAAAAAAAAATGCTATAAAAGACATAATGGGGTGCACCTGGGTGGCTCAGTTGGCTGACTGACTCTTGTTTTCAGCTCAGGTCATAATTTCAGGGTCATGCTATGGAGCCCCATGTGGGATTCCATGCTCAGTGGGAAAGTCTGGTTCCCCTCTCTGGCTCTCTCCTCTCTGCCCCTCCCCCTGCTTGCACACTCTGTCTCTCTAAAATAAATACATATCTTAAAAAAAAAAAAAGAGGCATGGGGGGGAAATCAATGAATTTGTAATATAGACTATAATACAACCATGATAATTTCCTGAATGTGATAACTACTTTAGATATGTAAAAGTAGGGGGATCCCTGGGTGGCGCAGCGGTTTGGCGCCTGCCTTTGGCCCAGGGCGCGATCCTGGAGACCCGGGATCGAATCCCACATCGGGCTCCCGGTGCATGGAGCCTGCTTCTCCCTCTGCCTATGTCTCTGCCTCTCTCTCTTTCTCTCTCTGTAACTATCATAAATAAATAAAAATAAAAAAAAAAGATATGTAAAAGTATATTCTTTTTTTTTTTTATGATAGTCACACAGAGAGAGAGGGAGAGACAGAGACACAGGCTATGTCTCTGCCTCTCTCTCTCTCTCTCTCTGTAACTATCATAAATAAATAAAAATTAAAAAAAGATATGTAAAAGTATATTCTTTTTTTTTTTTTTTTATGACAGTCACACAGAGAGAGAGAGGGAGAGACAGAGACACAGGCAGAGGGAGAAGCAGGCTCCATGCACCGGGAGCCCGACGTGGGATTTGATCCCGGGTCTCCAGGATCTTGCCCTGGGCCAAAGGCAGGCGCTAAACCGCTGCGCCACCCAGGAATCCCTATGTAAAAGTATATTCTTAATAAAGATACAGATAATAGCCAACCTACTCTCAAATAGTTCAAATTATACGTATTTTCTTTTTTAAAAAGATTTTATTTATCCATTCATGAGAGACACAGAGAGAGATAGAGACAGACGTAGGTAGAGGGAGAAACAGGCTCCCTGCAGGTAGCCCGATTCAGGACTCTATCCCAGGACCCTGTAACCATGACCTGAGCCGAAGGCACTCAACCACTGAGCCACCCAGGTGCCCCTATATGTATTTTCTTTATGTACACACAAAGAAAATAGTAGGTATGGCAAAATGTTAACTAGTGAAAAGTTTACTAGGGTAAACTTTATTTTTTTTAATTTTATTTTTAAATATCTCTGCACCCAACATGGGGCTCGAACTCACAACCCAGAGATCAATTGACTGAGCCAGAAAGGCACCCCATTCTGGGTAAACATACTAAGTTCTTTGTTAGGAGCCTTTCAATTTCTCTGTTTGAAATGATTTTCAAAATAAGGAATTTACATATAAGTAAGAATCATTTGGTACCCCTAAAGTAAGGGAAAGGAGAAGAGTAAACCACCTAATTTTATATACTGAACACTCACAAACTCGTTGATAAATTAGGTGAGCAGTTTTTAGCTCTCCAGAGTACCCTTAGGCAGTATTCCAGTGTTCACTGTGTTTTATCCAAGTGTATCTGAGTAATCCCATTTGAGGCTCAAATGATAGTAGAACCCTTATTCATACAAAACAATAAAGCCATATTCCTCACTCAAGACATGTCAGAGAGTGGCTGGGGCAACAAGATGAGACATTCCTGAGGAAGAACTTTAACCCAATTACATCTCCCCAACACCCATCCTCTAAGGACAGTTTTCCTTCATAAATGCCAAAACATATTTCAAGAAGAGGCAGCACCTAGTAGCAGAAAGAAAAGAGGATATGTCCCAGGAGACAAGAATTCTAGCTCTGCCTTTGTCTCTTACTAGTGCTACCAACTAGAGCAAGCAATTGGATCTCTGGGGCCCAAGTCTCAATCTAAAAGGAGAGGCCAGAATAGAGGAGGGTTCCCTAACTCAAATACCTACATGAAAAGGACTGGTAATCAAAAGGAGTGAAGCAAGGAGGCACCCATGACAGCTGGAGAGCATGTACTCTGTCTAAAAGAGGTTTCTGCTTTTCAGTTCCAATCAACTTCTGCCAGGTAGGGTTGTGTCCCAGGATTGCCAGAGATCTTGACACAGAACATTCTCCAGAATAGATCACATTGTTAGGCCACAAAACAAGTCTCAACAAATTCAAAAGGATGAAAGTCATACCATGCATATTTTCTGACCATAGCGCAATGAAACTAGAAATCAACCACAAGAAAAAAATCTGGAAAGAGCACAAAGACATGGAGGTTAAATAACATGCTACTAAACAGCGAATGGGTCAACCAAGAAATTGAAGAAGAAATTTAAAAAATTACATGGAAACAAATAAAAATGAAAACACAATGGTCCAAAATCTTTGGGATGCAGCAAAAGTGATTTTAAGAGAGAAGTTTATGGCGATACAGGCCTACCTCAAGAAGCAAGAAAAATCTCAAACAACCTAACCTTACACCTAAAGGAGTGAGAACACCACCAACAACAAAACCCAAACCTAGCAGAAGGAAGAAAAAAAGATTAGAACACAAATAGTGATATAAGAACTAAAAAAATAGATAAATGATCTGTTCAGGTCTTTGAAAAGAGCAAAATAAATAAACGTCTAGCTAGAAACGTCTTCTTTCACAAAAGAAAGAGAAGAAATAACAACCAACACCACGGAAATACAATGATAAGAAAATACTATGAAAAATATGCCAACAAACTGCCACCTAGAAGAAATGGATAAATTCCTAGAAAACATAAAAACTACCAAGGGGTGCATGAGTGGCTCAGTTGGTTACGTTAAGTGTCTACCTTCGGTTGAGTCGGTGATTCCAAGGTCCTGGGATCAACCCCTTGGTGGGCTGCCTGCTCAGCAGAAAGTCTGCTTCTCCCTCTCCCTCTGCTCCTCCCCTGTTTGTGCTCTCTCGCTCTCTCTCAAATAAATAAATAAAATCTTAGAAAGAAAGATATAAACTACCAAAACTGAAGCAGGAAGAAATGGAAAATTTGAACAGATGGATTACCAATGATGAAATTGAATCAGCAATCAATAAATTCCCAACAAAAAAAAAAGTCCAGGACTAGATGGCTTCATGGGTGAATTCTTTTTTTTTTAATTTAGATTTTGTTCATTTATTCATGAGAGACACACACACAGAGAGAGAGGCAGAGTAAGAAGCAGCTCCATGCAGGGAGCCCGATGTGGGACTCTATCCCAGGACTCCAAGATTGTGTCCTGGACCGAAGGCAGGCGCCAAACCGCTAAGCCACCCAGGGATCCCCTTCTATAAAATATTTTTAAAGAAGAGTTAATACCTATTCTCGGGGCACCTGGGTGGCTCAGCAGTTGAGCATCTGCCTTTGGCTCAGGGAGTGATCCCGGGGTCCTGGGATCCTAGTCCCACATAGGGCTGCCCGCAGGGAGCCTGCTTCTCCCTCTGCACCTCTCTCTGTGTCTCTCATGAGTAAATAAATAAAATCTTTTTAAAATACCTATTTTTCTCATACTATTCCAAAAAATAGAAAAGGAAGGAAAACTTCCAAATTCATTCTGTGAGGCCAGTATTACCATGATACCAAAACCAGACAAAGACACCACAGAGAGAGAGAGAGAATGCTGCAGGCCAATATCTTTGATGAACTTGGATGCAAAAATCCTCAACAAAATACTAGAAAACTGAATCCAACAATACATTAAAAAAAATATACACCACAATTGGGTAGGATTTATTCCCAAGATGCAAGAGTGGTTCAATATTCACAAATCAAAAAAAAAATTCACAAATCAATTAATGTGATACATCACATCAGTAAAAGAAAGAATAAAAACAATGTGATTATTTCAATAAATGCAGAAAAAGCATTTGACAAAGTACAACATTCATTCATGATAAAAACCCTCAACTACGTAGATCTAGAGGGAACATACCTCAACATAATAAAGGCCATATATGAAAAACCCACAGTGAACATCAACCCCAGGTCAGGAATAAGACAAGGATGTCCACTCTCATCACTTTTATTCTGCATGGTACTGGAAGTCCTAGTGACAGCAATCAGACAACAAAAGAAATAAAGTACATCCAGGGACGGCTGTTGAGCATCTGCCTTTGGCTCAGGGTATGATCCTGGAGTACCAGTCCTGCTTCTCCCTCTGCCTGTGTTTCTGCCTCTCTCTGTGTGTCTCTCATGAATAAATAAAATACTTAAAACTTAAAAAAAAAGTACATCCAAATTTATAAGAAAGAAGTAAAACTTTCATTATTTGAAGATGATATGATGCTATATGTATAAAACCCTAAAGATTCCACCAAAAAATTACTAGAACTGGTAAATGAATTCAGTAAAGTCACAGGATACAAAACTCATGTACAGGAATCTGTTGCATTTCTACACACTAATAATGAAACAGTATAGGAGAAAGGAGAAATTAAGAAAACAACGACATTTACAATTGCACCAAAAGTAATAAAATACCCAGGAACAAGTTTAACCAAAGAAGTGAAAGACTTGTATTCTGAAAACTGTAAAACACTGATGAAAGAATTTGAAGATGACACAAATGGAAAGATATTCCATGCTCATGGATTATAAGAACAAATATTATTAAAATGTCTATACTCCCCAAAGCAATCTACAGATTTAATGCAATCCTATCAAAATACCAACAGCATTTTTTCACAGAACTAGAATAAACAATCCTAAAATTTGTGTGAAATCACAAAAGACCCTGAATAGCCCAAGCAATCTTGAAGAAGAAAAACAAAACTCGAAGTATCACAATTTCAGACTTCAACTTATATTACAAAGTTGTATAAATCAAAACAGTATGGTACTGGCACCAAAATAAACACAGATCAATGAAATAGAATAGAGAGCCCAGAAATAAACCCACAATTATATGGTCAATTAATCTTTGACAAAGCAGGAAAGAATATTCAATAGGAAAAAAAATCTCTTCAACAAATGGTTTTGGGAAAGCTGGACACTAATACATAAAAAAATGAAACTGGATCACTTTCACCACACACAAAAATAAACTCAAAATGGATTAAAGATGGGATCCCTGGGTGGCAGCGATTTAGCGCCTGCCTTTGGCCCAGAGCGCGATCCTGGAGACCCGGGATCGAATCCCACGTCGGGCTCCCGGTGCATGGAGCCTGCTCTCCCTCTGCCTGTGTCTCTGCCTCTCTCTCTCTCTCTCTCTCTCTCTCTCTCTCTGTGTGTGTGACTATCATAAATAAATAAAAATTTAAAAAATGGATTAAAGACTTAAATGTGAGACCTAAAATCATAAACATCCTGGAAGAGAGCATAGGCAGTAATTTGTCTGATGTTGCTATAGTAACATTTTCCTAGATAAGTCCCTTGAGGTAAGGGAAATAAAAGTAAAAATAAACTGTCAGGGGACGCCTGGGTGGCTCCGTGGTTGGGCGCCTGCCTTTGGCTCAGGGTATGGTCCTAGAGTCCTGGGATTGAGTCCCACATCAGGCTCCCTGTAGGGGGCCTGCTTCTCCCTCTGCCTATGTCTCTGCCTCTCTCTTTCTCTGTGTCTCTCATGAATAAATAAATAAAATTTAAAAAATAAACTGTTGGGATATCAGGTTAAAGTTTCTGCACAGTGAAGGAAACAACAAAACAAAAAGACAGCCTACTGAATGAGAGAAGATATCTGCACATATCTCTGATAAAGGTTAACATCCAAAATATATAAACAACTGATAGAACTCAACACCCAGAAAACAACCCAATTAAAAAATGAGCAGAAGACATGAACAGATATTTCTCCAAAGAAGACATATGGATGACCAACAGATATATGAAAAGATGCTCAGCCCTCATCATCAGGGAAATGCAAATCAAAACCACAAGGAGATATCACCTCACACATGTCAGAATAGCTAAAATAAAAAACACAAGAAACAAGTGTTGTCAAGGATGTGGGGGAAACGGGAACCCTCCTGAACTGTTGCCTGGAAATGCAAACTGGTGCAGCCACTGTTCCGCAGAACAGGGGGGTCCAGCATCCCTGTCTCCTGGAAGCTCCAGCCTATATCTTAATAGAGACTATGCTTCCAAGTTTCCCTCAAGGCCAGAAACTCAGTTTTCTGTGGCACTTCTTTCCTGTCCTCTCCATCTGCTTCTCTTTAGATCTTGGAGACTGGGAATGCACAAGGCAGCCAGAGTAGAGAAGTATTTCCTTCAAAAGAAATAACTGCCTAATTTCCTCCTTTCTATGTCCCAAATCCTAGAATTTCCACATTGACCTAGAAGGCAGCAAGGTTCTTGCCTTTCTCAAGCTGTCCTGTCCCTCCCAGTCCATGTCACCATGCACCCATCTTTCATATCTTTCTTGATCTGGGCCCCTCATTCACCTTGCTCCTTCTCCACCCTGGATACCTCTATGCTTCTTTAGATGTAGAAAATAGCATGGCCAGGGAAGTGATACTCATCCAAATAGCCAAGATGATTCATCATCACTCTGAAAACCCTGCCATCACTGCCAGTCTCTTGACCATAGAGGAAAGAAGAAATGGGAATCAGTTTCCTAAAACCTCTGGAGCCAGCTCTTCTTGAGACTTTCCCCTTTATACCAAGAAGAAAGGTCTTTCCATAACTCAATATTCAAATCCTTTAGAAATGATCCCCCCACCACCCAAGTATTCCCCAAATCCCTGAATTTCCAGCCTTTTCTTGATGTGGGGAAGGTGAGTCCATATTCAGGAACTTTCTTTGTCTAATTCCACATAAACCTCAGACTTTGCTCTACAAACTCTCTTCTCCCTCTTAGACCTGTACTCATTTCCCCAGTGCCCCTCCCATTTCTCATGTCTAAAATGCCACTCACTGACTTAGAGTTCACCTTTTCATTCATTTTTCCAGGTGCCTTCTGTCCTCTTTTTTTCTGTCTGATTCCTCTTTCTGGTTCCCTCCCAAATTCTACCTTCTCCTCTCCTTCAACCTATCCAATTCTCTTTCAGCTGGACTCATTTTGTACCCATGTTCTATCTGTTAATTTCTGTTTCCCAGAACTATATCATATTTCCGGCAGTTACCTTCTAATCCATCCCATTCTCTAAACTCAGGGTTGAAATTCAGTCTCTTGGGACGCCTCGGTGGCTCAGCGGTTGGCATCTGCCTTTGACTCAGGGCGTGATCCCAGAGTCCTGGGATGGAGTCCCGCATTGGGCTCCCCGCAGGAAGCCTGCTTCTCCCTCTGCCTCTCTCTCTTTCTCTGTGTCTCTCATGAACAAATGAATAAAAAATCTTAAAAATAAAAAAGAAATTCAGTCATTCATTCACCTATCAGCATCCATTATGTGCTAGACACAAGCAGAGCAATGAGAGTGAATTTGGAGCTGAGAGGCAATAAATTGACAATTGTCATAGTATCTTTGGCTGCTCAGCTTTCAAGGATGTACCCTTCTTTATCCATTAGAACAGCCATACCACAATGAAACAAATATGTTTCCATCAAATAAGACATAGCTATCCTTCATACAAGTGAAGTTCTTATTTTTCCCTAAAATGAGGGAACTACCATTGTATAAATCGCTAGTTATGTTAATTACTACTCAAATTCAGTCACAATCCTGAATATTCTACTACCTAAAGGTGAATTGTAATGTTAACTTGCAACAATGTGTATAAAAAATTTAAAAGGAGGGGCACCTGGGTGGCTCAGTGGGTTGACCTTCTGACTCTTGATTTTGGCTCAGGTCATGATCTCAGGGTCATGAGATCAAGCCCAAGCCCCACACTGGGCTCTTTGCTCAGCATGTAGTCTGCTTGAGATTCTCTCCCTCACCTTCTCCCTCTTCCTCCCCTGATCATGTGTGCGTGCTATAAATCAATCAATCAATCTTTTAAAATTTAAAAAAAGAAAATGGCCATCATATACAAATAAATACACGAAAGATTAAGCAAAGAGAAACTATACCAAGCTTCTATGATGATTCTTGTTTCTGTAATTGGTCATAGTTAATAACTATGGTTCCTTCTTCAAGAATCCAAGCCATATTTCCTCTGCACTCAGTCAGAATCTCAGTTTTTACCCAGTGGAGTGATACAAAGCTTCATCTCCGAAGGGTCCTCAATTGTCCTGCCTTCTTGTAGTTGCTCTAGCTTTCTTTTTTTTTTTAAGATTTTTTTTTTATTTATTCACGAGAGACACACACAGAGAGAGGCAGAGACACAGGCAGAGGAAGAAGCAGGCTCCATGCAGGGAGCCCAACATGGGACTCGATTCTGGGTCCCCAGGATCATACCCTGGGCTGAAGGCGGCACTAAACTGCTGAGCCACCCGGGCTGCCCTGCTTTAGCTTTCTGTTAACATTTATTATTGGGCATGGAAGCAGTAAGAGGCACCCCAGAAAACCCCTAGGTTCCAAACACCCATTCTCCTCCCATTGTGTAGCAGCAACCCAGTTTCCCTGGTCATAGGATCAATCACAGCAGCCGGAGAAGTCATCCCTTTTTCTGCCAGGTGTTTCAGTGGCATAAAAAGTCCAATACAGCCCAGTGGCAGTCTCATCTTCCAATTCAATGGAACCATCCTGGTGTCACCTCGTTGAAGAATTCCCCTCTTAAAGATTAGGACCTCCAAATTAGCAGAGTTCAAAGTTGCCATGATAGGAAGCAAAAATTCTACAAGTAGTTTACTAAGTGTGATACTGAAATAAAGCAAGATCCATTTCTATCCCTTGATTCTCAAACCCATGTATTCTGGCTGTAGGGGAGACAGCACCACATAACCTCATATTTCTAGGGTATGGTCTCCCAAGTGATACCATGATTGAGTCTTTAGTAAGCCATTCCACCACATAGAGGCTGTGTTCATTTGCTCTAAAAAGGATACTACATCTGAGACAGCAGCTACAATTGGAGTCCCCGACTAATAAAGTTTATGATAGTCCACAGTCACCCCCCAAGATCCATCTGATTTCTGCACAGGTCAAACTCCTGTTCATTTAAGTCTTCAAGGTTGGCATTAATCTCTGCAGTTCCCTGAGGGATGTGATATTTCTTTTGGTTAACTCTTAATAGGATATAGAAGTTCCAGGGGCTTTTACCTAGACCTACTTGTCATAATGTTCTCACTCCGAGGGTCAGAGAGCCAATGAGGGAATCCTGGTAGTTGCCACAGATGTCTATGCTAATTATACTCTCAGGAATTTGGAAATAACCACAGGACATCTGACTGGCTCAGCAGTTGAGCGTCTGCCTTTGCCTCAGGGTGTGATCCTAGAGTCCCAGGATAGAGTCCCCCATTGGGCTCCCTGCATGGGGCCTGCTTCTCCCTCTGCCTATGTCTCTGCCTCTTCCTCTCTGTGTCTCTAATGAATAAATAAATAAATCTTAAAAAAAAAAAGGTAAAAAAAAAAAAAAAGCCCCACAGGTTGGGACTGTGAATCAGCTGAGACCCTCTGTGAGTTGGACTTGAGAAAAGAATCTATTACGTGGCCACCCTAAGCCCTCACCTTGATTGGTGGGCCATAATGCAATTGGATCCTCCAGGAATTAGCATCAATTCAGAGCCAGTATCTAGTAATTCTCAAAAGATCTGGGTATTTTCTTTTCCCTAATGCATGTTCTAGTAAATAGTCCACAGTTCTTTTCTCAAGGAGACCCAATCTCCTTTAAAAGGGGGGGGGGGAGGTAAAAAAAGGGTGTGTGTGTGTAGTTTGTTTGTTTGTTTGTTTGTTTGTTTATGAAAGACAGCCCAAGAGCAGGGTGAGGGGCAGCAGGAGAGGGAGAGAAGCAGACTTCCCACTGAGCCCACGACCCTGAGATCATGACCTGAACAGAAATCAAGAGTCAGATGCTTACCTGACTAAGCCACTCAGACGGCACTCCAATCTCTCTCTTTTAAAAAAAGATTTATGAGAGAGAGAGAGAGAGAGAGAATGCGGTGGACAGGGACGGAGGGAGGGGAGAATCTCAAGCCGACTCCATGCTGAGCACAGAGCCCAAGGCAGGGCTCATTCCCAAGACCCTGTGATCACAACCTGAACTGAATGAAACTAAAAGTTGGCACCCAGCCGGTTATGCCAACCGGGCGCCCCCAACCCCATCTTCCTTTTAATCAAGGTGCTCTGAATCTGTACTGATTTAGGTCTAGAAACTGGGAGAGAGTCTGTGGCTTTCCACTGTAACGACTCAAGTTAGATATTTCGGCTACCAGAGCAAGATTTTTTTTTTCTTATTATGTACATCAAGTGACTTCTTAGTAGGCGGCTCAGCTCATTTGTTTTTTTCCTTAGGAACATGGTGACCAATTAGCCACCACCAAAGATTGCTCTTGGCCAAGGTATTCTGATTACTGGTATGTCTCTGCTGCCCTTTACAGCAGATGTACTGATCATATCTTTGGTGGAAATATAATGTCATTTGGCCTCTGCTACTTCAGATTCCCATTATCCTCACTGAAATCAGGGAGCCCATCTGATGAACCTATTGCAGGGTGAATCCTCCATAGAATACCAGTTGGCTTACACAAACACAGAGCAACAGCAGAGCTTTTCAGTAACGCAGGTGCTTTCTTCACCAACGCATTTCTCAATGCCTTAGTGGAGGAAATGTCTTCTAGGACTTCTTGTAGAATGCAGTTAGGAGGTAAGTATGTTGATTGCACATGATAAGTCTACTCCAATATTCCTATCAGTCTAAGCCTTTGGGTTCTTTTTTCCACAGCATGGGGGAAGTTCTGGCAGCTTCATTATGGTAGGCCACTGTTGAGTATGAGTTTCAGTCAGTGTAATAAGTAAACTGTTAATGCCACCTCCATCTGCATGAGCTAATACGTTAAGTCCATACTGCCTAATAAGTGCACCCACATCAAAGAATTTGACCCAACCTAGGACTATATTTTGCTCAGCTTGGCCTAATACCCATAGGATCCCTTTTCATACATATTCTCCAGGTATTTGCTGATAGATATTATCAATCTTGTAGTCCTTTTGCTGTGTAAATTGTTTCCTCCTGGGTTACAGTGTGCACCTAAATCCTTTGGGCTCAGTGATATTTGATCCTTATTATGAGTTTAATGGCAACAGGGAATTGTGATTATTTTAAGGAGGATGAACATCCTCTTCCAAGGAATCTGTCCCAGGTGAGGTTATCACAGAGTTTTCAAGGAAGAAACATTCCCAGACACTGGAAGGCAAGATACTTCTACGGGCAAGCACTCAGAAAACAGGTATTTTCACAATTTTCAGTTTCATCGTGGTTCAATAAGACATTCTTGTTCCAAGTTTCAGGATCCCATTCTTTCTCAATCAGTGCCCAGAACTGCACATAAGAAACTTATGAGACTGTTATTGTAATTCATTGACTCATGGAATTCATTTCTGAAACCAGCTTAATTAAGATATAACTAAAATACAATAAATTGAACATACATGAAGTGCAAATCTTGATGTATTTTGACATATTCATATACCTGTAAAACCATCACCAGGGACACCTGGGTGGCTCAGTGGTTGAGCATCTGCCTTCAGCTCAGGGAATGATCCTGGGGTCCCAGGATCGAGTCCCTCATCAGGTTTCCTGCATAGAGCCTGCTTCTCCCTCTGCCTATGTCTCTGCCTCTCTTTGTATCTTTCATGAATAAATAAATAAAATCTTAAAAAAAGAGAAAAAAACCATCACCATAGTAGAAATAGCATATTTGTTGCCCCCAAATTTTCCTTGTCACCCTTTGTAATCTCTCCCACCTGCCCCTCTCTGAGCCTCTTTATCCCCAAGCAACCATTGATCTGCTTTCTGTCACTATAGATTATTTGCATTTTCTAGAGCTGCAGTTGGCAAATATTTTATGTAAAGAGCCAAACAGTAAATATTTTAGGTGTGGACAACAGGCAAAAATGAAGATATTACTTGTATAATTTGTATTGTATGATAAAGTACTTGTATAACAAGAGAGAAAACAATTTTTATTGGTGAGTTTAAAAGTAGAATAATAATTGAGTACAATTTTTGTAATATAAGTCTACTAATGAAGTTTCTATAACATTTTGTCTAATTGATGTTCAAAGTTAGTGTTCCCTCTCATCAAAATCTGTCACAAATCTTTATTAATTCAGATTTGTAACATGATATTTAAAAATGTCTTTCATGCAGATAGGTACTGTTAAATGCAGATGTCAGTCCATAAGTATATGATTTTACATAATCATATTTGTCACTTGAAAAACACTTATAGACTTCTATTATATTTTTCACTTGATATTTGCTTTTCAGCATGTCACCACATTGCAGTTTGACCACTTCCAATTGAAGGTTAAGTGAAATTGCCTCAATCACACAAATGGATTTTGAAATATGGAAACTTCCTTTATACTTGTATTGAAGTCCTAAAATTGCTCCTGGAATTGTAGCTCAAGTTTGGAAAACAGACATCTCAAATTTATGTGGGGATGGATATCTTTTTGTTTTAACTTTTTGCATCATGTGTATAAAGTTGTAATTCAAACAATTGTTACCAGAATTACTTTACAGCACTATAAGTTATGTATATAAGTACTATTTTTGCCTTATGATTTTAGGTTGAATTCATTAAGAAACATTGTCAAGTCTGCAACAAAAGCTAGTTACTAAAGGCATTCAGTGTTTGACAACAGTGGCTGGCTGAGTGTGGTTCTTCTCATCCAGAAAAATTTCAATTTAAAACTTGAATTTAAAAAACCCCAACAGAACATTAGTATTGTTAAGACATCAAATTGTTATGTAGTAGGGTAAGTCAGAATATTCAGCTTCTATTTCTTACAAAAATTTATGATGGTAGAGTCCACAAGAGTAAATGAAGTTCATATAATAGATTCAAAAATTTCTGCAAAGTACCTGCTGAAGAATAATACATTAATAATTACAAGCTTTAAACACTTTACATTTTCACAAGCTTTGTAAATTTGTCCAACCAAGGCTTTTTCTACTTCACATGTTTTTACCAACATCAGTTGTAACACATTTTAGCAGATTCCACTTTAGTTTGTAACTTTAGTTTGTAAATTAGTATTTCCTCAATTTCTTTAAAAATATCTTTTGGGGCAGCCCCGGTGGCGCAGTTCAGCGCCGCCTGCAGCCCGGGGTTTGACCCTGGAGACCTGGAATCGAGTCCCACGTTGGGCTCCCTGCATGGAGCCTGCTTCTCCCTCTGCCTGTGTCTCTGCCTCTCTTTCGCTCTCTCTGAATAAATAAATAAATAAATAAATAAATAAATAAATCTTTAAAAAAATATTTTTTGCCTGTCCTTGTTCCACCCAGACTATTCACAGAAGCTAATTCTTTAGGGGCATCGGGGTGGCTTAGTCACTTGAGCATCCAGCTCTTGGTTTTGGTGAGGGTCCTTATCTCAAGGTCCCGAGGTCAAGCCCCAAGTCAGGCTCTGCACTTAGCAGGGAATCTGCTTGGGATTCTTTCTCCCTCTTTCTCCCTCTCCCACTGCTCCTCCTCCCACTGATGCTTGCTCTATTTTTCTCTCTCAAATAAATAAATAAATAATCTTAAAAAAAGAAGCTAATTCTTAAAAAAAAATATTTATTTAGCTATTTTTTAAAAGACTTTATCTATTTATTCATGAGAGACACACACACACAGAGAGACAGAGACACAGACAGAGGGAGAAGCAGGCTCCATGTAGGGAGCTGGACGCCGGACTGGATCCCGGACCTCCAGGACCAAGCCTCGGCCCGAAGGCGGCACTAAACCGCTGAGCCGCCAGGGCTGCCCTTATTTAGCTATTTATCTATTTATCTAGCAGAGATAGAGCCAGAGAGCACAAGCTGGGGCAAGGGACAGAGGGAGAGGGAGAAGCAGACTCCCCACCCAGCAGGGAGGCCAATGTGGGGCTCCATCCAGGACTCTGGAATCATGACCTGAGCCAAAGGCAGATGCCCAACGGACTGTGCCACAGGCACCCCAAAAAGAGGCTGATTCTTGAATCACTTCAAACTCATCACTGATTTCCTCAACTAAACACTAACTAGCCAGTATTGGTTATATCTGTTAAATCATTAAGAGCCAAGAAGAACCATTTGAAATCATTCCTCTTGTTTTCTGATTGTTTTTATGTTGCCCTAAATTTTCTCAACTCTTTGAGCAACTGTTCTCACTTAATGGCTAATAGTCTTTATTTTTTAAAAGATTTTTGATGTTGAATCTAAGAAGTGTTTGCCCTCACAGAAAGTCACAAAGATTTGCTTTTTTTAAAAATATTTTATTTATTTATTCATGAGAGAGACACAGAGAGAGACAGAGACACAGGCAGAGGAAGAAGCAGGCTCCCCGCAAGGAGCCCGATGTGGGACCTGAACTCGGATCCCGGGATCACGCCCTGAGCCGAAGACAGATGCCCAACCTCTGAGCCACCCAGGTGTCCCTCACAAAGATTACCTACTGTGTTTTCTTCTGGAAGATTTATAGTTTTATGTTTTACATTAAAGTCTATGATCCATTTTGAGTTACTTTTTTATATGGAGTGAGATATAGATCAAAGTATTTTGGTGGAGGATGTGAATAAAAAATTATTCTAGCATAATTTGTTGAATGGGTACCCTTGCTCCATTGCATTACTTTATTGCCTTTGTCAAAAGTCAGTCCATATTTGTGTGTGTTTATTTCCGCATTTCCTATGCTGTTTAACTGATCAGTTTGTGTGTCTTTACAACAAGACTACATTGTTTTTGATAACTGTAGCTTTACAATGAAACTTGAGATTACTGTAGTGGTAGCCCTCTACTTTGTTCTTCTTTTTCATTCTTTTACAGAGTTTTTGTTTTTGTTTTTGTTTTTTTTTTTACTATTCTAGGTCCTTTCATTTCCATATACATTTTATTTATTTTTAAATTTTTATTTATTTATGATAGTCACACACACACACACAAACACACACAGAGAGAGAGAGAGGCAGAGAGAGGCAGAGAGAGAAGCAGGCTCCATGCACCGGGAGCCCGACATGGGATTCGATCCCGGATCTCCAGGATCACGCCCTGGGCCAAAGGCAGGCGCTAAACCACTGCGCCACCCAGGGATTCCCCATATACATTTTAGAAATAGCTTGTTCTACAAAGAAGTCTGTTGGGATTTAGTTTAGATTGCATAGACCATTTTGAGAAGAATTGCTATCTTAACAATAGAGTGTTTCAATCAATAAGCAAATTATAGCTCTTTATTTGTTGAGATTATTCATTTTTCATACTTTGTAGTTCTGAGAGCACATGTCTTTCACACCTTTTGTTAGGTTTATCCCCAAGCATTTCATTTTTGGGTACTTTTGTAAGTGTTTTAAATTTTTAATTATTTGTTGCTAGAATATAGAAGTACAATTGATTTTTGCATGTTATATTGTGTTCTATAGCCTTGCTAAACTCACTTATTGGTTCTACTAGCACTTTTGCAGACTTCATTGGACTTCTTACATAGATGATTTCACATGTTCTGTGAAAAAAGAATTTCATTTCTTCTAGAGAGGATAAATCTGGTCCTTGTTACTCCATCTTGGCTGGAAGCAGAAATCCTCCACACAGTTTTTATTTTTTATTTTAAGCAAAATCAGCTTAAAATAATGTGGCTACAAGAAATAATCGATAATTTTAGAGTTGTTATAGAAGCTCTCTGGTCCTGAGAACACGACAGGGACCCGAGAGTTAAAGGATCCGAGTTTGTCAGTTTCCCTCTGTAAACATCCAGTGCACATAGAAGAATTCATCCCACACTATAGTCATCATAGTTATCATTACTGATACAACAGTCAAATGCAACAGCCACTTGGGCTCCCAAAACACATGTTTTAGTTAATATGTACTCATCAAATAAGCCACAGGTAACATTTTGATGAACTGTGACACCACTGTACATCATGGATTACTAACATCTCATTTCCTATTTTCTTCTCTTTTTTTTTTTTTAAGATTTTATTTATTTGAGGAGAGAGGGAGCATGAGTTGGGAGAGGGAGGGGCAGAGGGAGAGGAAGAGAATCTCAAGTAGACTCCTCACTGGGTGCAGAGCCCTACACGGGGCCTGATCTCATGATCCTGAGATCATGACCTGAGCTGAAACCAAGATTTGGAGGCTCAACCTACTAATCCATTCAGGTGCCTCCCTCTTCCCCCCATTTCCCATTTTCAAGGAACTCAAACCCAAGGGTATAACCAAACAAATCCCCAAATCCCATCCTTGTGGATCTATCTCCTGGCACCTCTCTTGATACTAATTCTATATCAATCAAGATTCAATCATGAGGCAGAAACAGTCATTTAAATGGGGAGGGTTTAAATAATAAATGATGAACTATTTACATGGCATTACTACTAAGTATGAATAAAATAGAACTCTAAAAAATTAAATACCAATGGCTGAAGAAGAGTTCCCAAGAAAGTAACAAACTTAAAAGGTGAGTGCCCTCTCCAGAACTGGGATTCAGACTTTACTGGAGAGATGTGAAATGCAGGCCAAAGGATGGTGGAGAGTGTTTGCTGGGTTGCCCCAGGGCAGAGTGGTCCACAGTCAGTGGGTGGAGGCTGGTTGCCAGGGAACCCATCTACTGCAGTGCTGGGAGGCTAAGGCTGTCAACAGACAAGGAACCACCAACTGGGACTGGCAAGCTGGAAGTTGAATGGGTGTTCAGCAGAGAAAAAAACAAACAAAAAACCCACCACCCACAGGGAGGACACAAGAAAAGTCCCTTCTTCCACAGTGTTCCTCTAACGCCCTCTACTGGCAACAAGAAATGTTTACCAGTTCGAACTCCAGTAGCAAGCAAAGCAATGAATGGATTTGGAGCCCAGAGGCAATAAATTGGTAACTGGCACACTGTACTGATAGTCATCATACTTTTCACCAGTATGGACTTAGAGTGAAAAAGAAAAAAAGAAGAAAAGACACTTTCACTTAAGAATGTTCCTGTAAGAGGCACCTGGGTGGCTCAGTGGTTGAGGATCTGCCTTTGGCTCAGGTCCTGATCCTGGGGATCCCAGGATACCAGGATAGAGTCCTGCACTGGGCTCCCTGCATGGAGCCTGCTTTTCCCTCTGCTTATGTCTCTGCCTCTTTCTCTGTGTCTCATTAATAAATAAACACAATCTTAAAAAAAACACAGAATGTTCTTGTTGAAGCAATCAAAATGATCAATTTTGTTAAATCTCAACACTTGAATACATATTTTTTAAATATTCTGCATGTCAAAATGGGGAGTACAGATAAAGCACTTACGTTGCATAATGAAGAATGATTGTCTCAAGGAAAAGATACTGTGAGATGGAGTTGTAAGTTACACTAACCTTTTTTTATGGAGTATCATTTTTACTCATAAAAATGAAGAATAAATTATTATTCAGAGTTGGGTATCTGGCAGACTTATTTTCTTTTAATTTCAATATAGTTAACATATAGTATTATATTAGATTCCAGTGTAAGTGACTCAGCAATTCTATACATTACTCAGTGCTCATCACAATAAGTGTACTCTTAATTCCCTTTACTTATTCCACTCATCCTCCCACCTACCTTCTCTCTGGTAACCACCAGTTTGTTCTCTGTATTTAAAAGTCTGCTTTTGAAAAAATAAAAAATAATAATAAATTTTAAAAAGAGTCTGCTTTTGGGTTGTCTCTTTTTTCTCTTTGTTCATTTGTTTCTTAAATTCCACATATGAGTGAAATCATACGATATTTATCTTTCTCTAATTGACTTATTTAACTTAGTATTATACCTTCTAGATCCACTGATGTTGTTGCAAATGTCAAGATTTCATTCTTTTTAAAGGCTGAGTAAATACCACATCTTCTTTATCCATTAATCTATTGATGTATACTTGGGTTACTTCCATATCTTGGCTATAATAAATAATGCTGCAATATACACAGGAGTACATCTATTTTTTTGAATTAATGTTTTTGTATTCTTTGGATAAATATCCAGTGGTGTGATTACTGGACTGTAGGGTGGTTCTGTTTTTAACTTTTTGAAGAAACTTCATACTGTTTTTCACAGTGGCTGCACCGGTTTGCATTTTCAGCCAACCTCACGTCCTTGACAACACTTGTTTCTTGTGTTTTTTATTTTAGCCATTCTGACATGTGTGAGGTGATATCCCATTGTGGTTTTTTATTTCATTTCTCAGGATGCTGAGCATTGAAGGATGCTGAGCATCTTTTAATGTGTCTGTTGGACATCCATATGTCTCCTTTGGAGAAATATCTGTTCATTCTTCTTCCCATTTTTTAATTGGGTTCGTTTTTGGGTGTTGAGTTCTTTTTTTAAAATATTTTATTTATTTATTCACAAGAGACAGAGAGAGGCAGAAACATAGGCAGAGGGAGAAGCAGGCTCCCTGCGAGGACCCAATGCAGGACTCAATTGCAAGACCCTGGGATCACGACTTGAGCCAAAGGCAGATGCTCAACCACTGAGCCATCCAGGCACCCTTGGGTGTTGAGTTCTACCAGTTGTTTACATATTTTGGATGTTAACCTCTTAGAAGAGATTATCATTTGCAGATATCTTCTCCCATTAAGTAGGTTCTCTTTTTGTTTTGTTGATTGTTCACTTCACTGTGCAGAAGATGTAGTCCCAATAGTTTATTCTTTCTTTTGTTACCTTGTCTGAGGACACATATCTAGAAATATGTTACTATGGTTGATGTCAGAGAAATTATTGCTTATGCTCTCTTCTAGGATTTTTATGGTTTCAGGTCTTGCATTTAGGTCTTTAATCCACCTTGAGTTTATTTTTGTGTATGGTAAAAGTGGTCCAGTTTCATTCTTTTGTATATAGCTGTCTAGTTTTCCCAATACCCTTTGTTGAAGAGACTGACCCATTGCATATTCTTGCCTACTTGTCATAGATTAATTGATCATATAATCATGGGTTTATTTCTGGGCTCTCTATTTTGTTTCATTGACCTATATGTCTATTTATGTGCTGTACCATATTGTTTTGATTACTATAGCTTTGTAGTAGGTCCCAATATCTGGGATTGTGATACCTCCAGATTTGTTTTTTTCAAGACTGCTTTTGTTATTCAGGATCTTTTGTGGTTCCATACCAATTTTAGAATTATTTGTTTTGTGAAAAAATGCTGTTGGTATTTTGATAGAGATTGCCTTAAATCTGTGAGTTGATTTGAGACATTTTCACAGTATTTGTTCTCCTAATCTATGAGCATGGGATATCTTTCCATTTCTTTGTATCATCTTCAGTTTCATTCATCAATGTTTTATAGTTTCCAGAGTACAGGTCTTTCACCTCTTTAAGTTTATTCCGGTATTTTATTATTTTTGGTGCAATTATAATTGGGATTGTTTTCTTAATTTCTGTTTCTGCTACTTCATTATTAGTGTATAGAAATGCAACAGATTTCTGTATATTGATTTTTTATCTTGCAATTGTATTGAATTAATTTATCAGTTTTGGAAGTTTTTTCGGTGGAGACTTTAGTGTTTTCTATATATAGCATTATCTCAACCCTGGCAGATATTTTTTTACAAAAATGAATTAAGTAAGCCTGTCACACCAAGGGAAAAAACTGATAGTGTTTGTTTCCAATGATAAAATTCTAACTTTTAAGTGATAATTATAATTTTTGAAAACTTATATCTGTTATCAAGATCCTGACAGCTTTTCAATACATTGAGATTTTTTTCCCAATGAAATTGGTGGTAAAAAATTTCCAATTTCTGGAATTTCATATAACAGAGTGTGATACATTCATTGATATGATTTTACATTCCAAACTTTTAACTAATCTTGAAAAAACTGTCAAATTTTGGCATAGTATCAAAAAAGTATATCAATAATTACCTGAAAAATACTCTTTCTTTTTCCAACTATATTATCTTTGTAAGGTTGGGTTTTCTTTCTATATTTCAACCAAAACAACCCATCAAGTTTTTTTTTAAGATTTTATTTATTTATTCATGAGAGACACAGAGAAAGAGAGAGGCAGAGACATAGGCAGAGGGAGAAGCAGGCTCCATGCAGGTAACCTGATGTGGGACTCGATCCCGGGACTCCAGGATTACACCCTGGGCCAAAGGCAGGTGCTCAACCACTGAGCCACCCAGGCATTCCCCCCATCAAAGTATATTGAATGCAGAACCAGATATGAGAAGCTGGCTTTCTTCTATTAGGCCATACATTAAAGAGATTTACAAAAATGTAGAATAAGCTGCCATTTTTAGTAAATTTGATTCTTTGTTTTGGAAAATATTGTTGTTTCTTCATCTAACACCATGTTATTTATGTTAACATAGTTTGTTATTGATATTTTTAAGTGAGAAGCTAACATTTAAATAATTTCTTTGTTTTAATCTGCAGTGGGATGAACATCATAGCTATAAACCACATAACCTGAAGCTTGTTGGGGTTCCTTAATTGAGAGTACCAAGGTGTCCTGACACCGAAAAATTTGAGAACCACTGTTATGAGGAAAGTGTATGATGTGAATTAAGTGTGTGTTCTCTGTACATTTGGCAATAAAGCAAAGGAAGGTGAGATGATAAAAGCTAGAGCCAGCATCAGAGCTGAGAAGATACATTTTATAATTTAAAATCATGACTGCTCATGTTTACAGGCCCTGGAGAATGAGAAATTTTTTTAAAGATTTTATTTATTTATTTGTTTATTTATTTATTTATTTATTCATTCATGAGACACACACACACACAGAGGCAGAGATGTAGGCAGAGGCTAGAATCAGGCTCCATGCAGGAAGCCCGATGTAGGACTTGATCCCAGAACTCCAGGATTACGCCCTGAAGCAAAGGCAGATGCTCAACTGCTGAACTACCCAGATGTCCCGAGAATGAGAAATTGTAAGTAGAGAAGTTATTTTGCAAATACCTAATCTAGACCATCTTCCGTCTCCCTTTTCCCTGCTCTGTACCTTTTGTGAACTCTTTATTGACCATTCCATATCTTTCTTGACCTCCTCTGCAATCTCCGTGAACTGCTTTGCACTTTCTCTGAACTTTTTAACCATAGTATCTACTGCAGGGGATGCCCCAAGGCTGGGTGGACCATGTGACAAGTAAACTCTGTCCCTTGATCTTAGGGCTATAGAGTCAGCTCCAGGTCAAAGGTGCTTTCTTTCCCCATTTCCATCCATTTTTCTGGAATCTTCCATCTCAGATGCAGACAACTAAGGGAGAGAAAGGGTTCTGTGGAAGTTGAGGGCAATGAAGAGAAACACCCACAGGCTTTCTGCATTCTAGTTATCAATAGCAAAGCATTGCCTTGATAATAGAACCTGAAGGGAAGGCCTCATTAGAACTATTCTCCTCCTCCATCTCCTCCTCCAGAAAGTGGGCCAAAATGGGTCCACTTGGGGCATAACAGTGTATGTGGAATATACCAGACCAATGGTATTCCTTATACTGAGGGGACATGTAAGTAGCACAGAGAAGCCCCCGTGGACTCATGAGTGGAGTTCTGTAAGTAGGAACCTGAAAGGGAGGGAAGGATAATGGGGAGAGTAAGAGGAAAAAAAGACGTTGAAGATGAGCAAAGAGTGAGAAGGGCTAAAAAATGAAAGGAAGAGAATAAGAGGGGAAGGAGACATAGCACTATGAAGAAGAAAAGAGGGAGAAAGAGACAGCACAAGTTAGAATCAGCTCAGTGTTCCAATTTCAAAGCCTTCATGGAGAAGAGAATATGCTATGAACAACTGCATGCCAACACACGGGATGAGCTAGATGAAATGGGCAGATTCCTAGAAATATACAATCTACCAAAACTAAATCATGAAGGAATAGAACATCTGAATACACTTATAAATAATGAGATTGAATCAGTAATCTAAAACCTCACAATAAAGAAAAGCCCTGGGCCAGATGGCCTTAGTGGTGAATTTTACCAAATATTTATAAAAGAACTAATACTAATCCTTCTCAAACTCACCTAATTGTCCTGGCTAGAAACTCTAGTTTGAATAGAAATGGTAAAAGTAGAGATCCTTGTCTTATCCAGGAGTTTATAGTTGATTTGGGGAGGATTTTCTATATAGACAATCATGTCACCTGCAACCAAGATAGTTTCTTTTCTCCTTACCAATCTTTGTACCTTTATTTTTTTTTCTTGTCTTAATGTACTAGAAGTAAGAAAGAATGTTGAATACTGGTGGTGAGAAGGGACATCCTTGCCTTATTCCAAGTCTTTTTTTTTTTAAGATTTTATTTATTTATTCATGAGAGACACGGAGAGACAGGCAGAGACTGAGGCAGAGGGAGAAGCAGGCTCTTTGACCGATCCCAGGTCTCCAGGATCACGCCCTGGGTGCTAAACAGCTGAGCCACCCAGGCTGCCCTCTTATTCCAAGTCTTAAAGGGAAAGCACCTAGCTTATCATCATTAAGTATGATGTTAGTTATAGATTTTGTTACCCTGTATCCCTGGTTTGCTGGGAAGTTTTTTTTTAAAACATGAATAAGTCTTGTATTTTGTTGAATTCTTTTTCTGTAGCATTGATATAATCATATGACTTTTATTCTTTATCCTTTTGATGTGATGGATTATATTAATCAAAATTTTAAAAGATTTTATTTATTTATTCATGAGAGACACACAGAGAGAGGCAGAGACAAAGGCAGAAGGAGAAGCAGGCTCCTTGCAGGGAGCCCTATGTGGGACTCCATCCCGGGACCCTGGGATCACGCTCTGAGCCAAAGACAGACGCCGAACCACTGAGGCACCCAGGCATCCCTATTAATCATTTTTTGAATGTTGAATCTGATTTGAATCTCTAGACTAAATCCTCCTTGGTCATGATGTACAATTATTTTTAAACTCTGATGGAGTCAGTTTGCTAGTATTTGAATGAGGATATCTGCATCTATGTTGGTGGATAGGCTCCCTGCAAGGAGCCTGCTTCTCCCTCTGCCTGTGTCTCTGCCTCTCTCTGTGTGTCTCTCATGAAAAAATAAATAAAATCTTTTAAAAATTTTCCTTGTGGAGATATTAGTGTGTAGTTTTCCTCTTTTGTATTGTCTTTATCTGATTTTGGTATTAAGATTTCCCTAGAGTTTGCAGTATACATTTACAACTAATCTAGGTTCATTTTCAAAGATATTTCAAACTACATGGATAGTGCAGGTATCTTACAATATTCCCAATTTTTCCTTTCCATCCTTTGTAACATCCATTTTCCATAGCTGTCATCACCCAATACCTTATTGCTATTATTTTGAGCAAGAAGTTATCTATTGGATCAATTAAAAATAAGAAATATAAAGGTTTTATTTTACTTTCATTTATTCTTTCTCTGACACTCTTTCTTTTTTAACGTAGATCTGGGTTCCTAGCCTGTATCATTTTCTTTTCTTTAAAGAATTTCTTTTAAAATGTCTTGCAAGCAGATTGATTCTTTTTCTTTTTTTAGAAAAATCTTTGTTGTTGTTTTAAGATTTTATTTATTTATTCATGAGAGACACACAGAGAGAGGCTGAGACACAGGCAGAGGGAGAAGCAGCCTCCCTGCAGGGAGGTTGATGTGGGACTCTATCCCAAGACCCCAGGATCACAATCTGAGCCAAAGGCAGACGCTCAACCACTGAGCCACCCACATGCCCTGAAAAATCTTCAGGCCACCCACATGCCCTGAAAAATCTTTGTTTCTCCTTCATTTTGAAAGATGATTTTATTGGATAGAGAATTGTAGAGGCTTTCCTTTGTCTTTCAATGCTTTAAATATATTACTCCACTTTGTTTCCTTGTATGTTTATGAAAGAAAAATCTGATGTAATATTTATACTTGTTCTGCTATATGCAAGGTGTTTTATTTCCTCTGGCTTTTTGCAAGATATTCTCTTCATCTTTGTCTTTCACAGTTTGAATATGATATGCCTAGATCTAGAATTGTTTATTTTTTTTAAGATTTTTTAATTTATATATTCATGATAGACAGAGAGAGAGAGAGAGAGACAGAGGCAGAGACGCGGGACCCGATCCCGGGACACGGGACCGATCCCGGGACTCAGGATCACGCCCTTGGCCAAAGGCAGGTGCTAAACCGCTGAGCCACCCAGGGATCCCCTAGAATTGTTGATATTAATCCTGGTTTTTATTCTCTGAGCTTCCTAGATCTATGGTTTGGTGTTTCGTTAATTTTGAAAAGTTCTGCCATTCATCAAATATTTCTTCTGCTCCTTTCTTTCTCCTCCTTCTGGTATTCCTATTACATGTATGTTATGCCTTTTGAGATTATCCCAAAGTTCTAGGATAATAGGATTATCCTATTCTTTTTTTTTTTCCATTATTTTTTCTGTTCACATTTGTTTGGGAGGTTTCTACTAACATAGATTCTTTCCTCACTTGTGTCCTGTTTATCAATAAGTCCATCAAAGACATTCTTCATTGTTGTTAAGTGTTTTTGGTTTCTAGTATTTCTTTTGATTTTTTTCTTAGAGTTCCAATCTTTCTGCTTACGTTATCTTTCTTGCATGTTGACTACTTTTTCCATTAGAGCCCTTAGCATATTATAGCTAATTCCCAAATCTCTGCTATATACAAATCCAGTTCTTATTTTGTCTCTTCAAACTAGTTTTTAAAAGGTATTTATTTATTTGTTTGTTTGTTTATCAGAGAGAGAGAGAGAGAGGTAGAGAGAGCTCGAGCACAAGCAGGGGGATTTGGAGAGGGAAAACTGAGCAGGACTCAATCCCAGAATCCTAGAATCATGATCCAAACCCAAGGTAGATGCTTAACCAACTGAGCCACCCAGGTGGCCCTCAAACAAGATTTTTGTTGCCTTTTAACATGCCTTGAAATCTTATGTTTAAAGCCAGACATGATGTATCAGGTAAAGAGACCTTTAGTGTGAGGATTTATGTTCATCTGGTTAGTAGTTACGCTGTGTTTACTGTGTGCTGTAGTTGTAGGTGTCAGCGGCTTCAGTTTCCTCTAGACTCCTTGTTTTTGTCTCTCCTCTTATCTTTGGGTTTCTCTAAGAACTCCCCCCATCCTTTTTTAAAAGTAGGTTCCCCCCCCCAAAAAAAATAGGTTCCCTGCCCAATGTGGGGCTTGAACTCATGACCCTGAGATTAAGAGTCACATGCTCTACTGACTGAGCCAGCTAGGTGCCCTCCTAGAAACTCCTTATTAGAGTCTAGCCCTTACAGTTCTTTCAGCTATAATCCTCTGTTATTATATGGGAGTCTTAGTCTTGATATGGTGGCAAGGAATGGTGGGGAGGGGAAGCATTCTTTTTTTTTTTTTTTTTTTTAAAGATTTTTACTTATTCATGAGAGACACAGAGAGAGGCAGAGACATAGGCAGAGGGAGAAGCAGGCTCCTCACAAGGAGCCCAATGTGAGACTCGATCCCGGACCCCTGGATCATGTCCTGAGCCAAAGGCAGACACAACCACTGAGCCACCCAGGTGTCCCTGGAATTTTTAACTCTTTTTTTTTAATTTGTTTTTTATTTTTATTTTTATGATAGTCACACACACAGAGAGAGAGAGACAGAGGCTGAGACACAGGCAGAGGGAGAAGCAGGCTCCATGCACCGGGAGCCCGACGTGGGATTCAATCCTGGGTCTCCAGGATTGTGCCCTGGGCCAAAGGCAGGCGCCAAACCGCTGCGCCACCCAGGGATCCCTGGAATTTTTTTTATGATAGTCACACACACACACAGAGAGAGAGGCAGAGACACAGGCAGAGGGAGAAGCAGGCTCCATGCACTGGGAGCCCGACGTGGGATTCGATCCCGGGTCTCCAGGATCGCGCCCTGGGCCAAAGGCAGGCGCCAAACCGCTGCGCCACCCAGGGATCCCCATCCCTGGAATTTTTAACTCTTAAGCTAAGCTAGCCTTTCCTCTGCTTCTAAGGCTCGCAAACTGCAGTTTAACTTTTCCTACCAGTTCCTGGTTCTGATTTCTTCTGAACTTGGTAAATTGTGATTCTCTGTATTTGCCAGTCTTTACAGTTTTCAGAGTGTTGGTTTGCTCTGTGACCGCCATTCTCTGATGCATCTCAAAATGGTTCTTGGTTTTTAGTTTGTTCAGCATTTTTTAAAAAAGATTTTATTTATTCATGAGAGACACACAGAGAGAGGCAGAGACACAGGCAGAGGGAGAAGCAGACTCCCTGTTGGGAGCCTGATGCAGGACTGGATCCCAGGACCCCGGGATTATGACCGAGCCAAAGGCAGATGCTCAACTGCTGAGCCACCCTGGCTGAGCCACCCAGGTACCCTATTCAGCATTTTTTCTTGTTGTGAGATCAGAGTGATAACTCCAAGGTCTTTACATGTTGGAGTGGAATTCACTCCTTTAAAAATGCTGCTGGATTCTGTTTGCTAATATTTTCTGAGGATTTTGCATCTGTATCAATAAGGGATCCTGGTGTGTAGTTTCTTGTGATCTTTGTCTAGTTTGGTATCAAGATAATAATACTCGTCTCAAAAAATAATAATAATACTCGTCTCAACATATGTTAGAAAGTGTCCCTTCCCTTTTTTAACCTCTTAATCATTTTTAATTGCACAGTTAGTTCAGTGGTATTAAGTACATTCATATTGTTGTGCAACTATCACCATCATTTCTCTAGAACTCTTTTCATGCTGCAAAACTGAAACTCTGTACCCATTAAACAATGAGTTCCTAAAAAACAAAACAAAACAAAAAACAATGAGTTCCTATTCTCCCCTCTCTCTAGCCCCTAGCCACCACCATTCTATTTTCTGTCTCTATGAATTTGAATACTCTAGATACCTTATATAATTGTAATCATGCAGTATATGTCTTTTTAAGATTGGCTTATTTCACTTACTATAATAGCCTCATGGTTCAATTCATGTCGCAACATATATCAGAATTTGATTCCTTTTTCTTTCTTTTTTTAAAAGATTTTATTTATTTATTCATGAGAAACACAGAGAGAGAGAGAGGCAGAGACACAGGCAGAGGGAGAAGCAGGCTCCATGCAGGGAGCCCGATGTGGGACTGGACCCTGAGACTCCAGGATCACACCCTGGGCAGGAGGCAGGTGGTAAACCACTGAGCCACCCAGGGATCCCCGCCTTTTTACTCTCTTGATAGTGACCTTTGGTGCACAAAGTTTTAAATTTTTTCAAAGATATTTATTTATTTGTTTGCTTATTTATTTATTTATTCATTTATTTATTTATGAGAAACACAGAGACAGAGAGAGAGAAAGAGAGAGGCAGAAATACAGGAAGGGGGAAAAGCAGGCTCCATGCAGGAAGCCTGACATGGGACTCGATCCTGGGACTCTGGGATCATGCCCGGAGCCAAAGGCAGACACTCAACCGCTGAGCCACCCAGGCGTTCCACAGCTTTAAATTTTGATGAAGTCTAATCTATGTAGTTTTTCTTTTTTTTTTCTATGTAGTTTTTCTTTTGTTGCCTGTTCTTTTGGTATTACACCCAATAAATCATTGCCAAACCCAGTGTCATGAATATTTTCCCTATGTTTTCTTCTAAGAATTTTATAGGTTTAGCTCTTCTGTTTTAAGTTTTGGAATTATTTTGAATTAATTTTTGTGGACGGTGTGAGGTAAGGGTCCAATTTCATTATTTTAGCATGTTGATATCCAGTTTTCCCAGTAACATTTGTTGAAAAGACTGCCCTTTTGTTTTTTGTGTTTTTTTAAATTTTTTTTTAAATTTTTATTTATTTATGATAGTCACACAGAGAGAAAGAGAGGCAGAGACACAGGCAGAGGGAGAAGCAGGCTCCATGCACCAGGAGCCCGATGTGGGATTCGATCCGGGGTCTCCAGGATCGCGCCCTGGGCCAAAGGCAGGCGCCAAACCGCTGCGCCACCCAGGGATCCCAAAGACTGCCCTTTTGAATGGTTTTGGAACACTTGTCAGATCATTTAGCCATATTTGCAAGGGTTTGTTTCTGGCCTCTCCATTCTATTCCAGTGGCCTATATACCTGTCTTTATGTTAAGACCACACTTTTAATTATTGCACCTTTATGGTAAATTGTGAAATCAGGAGGTGTGAGTCCTCCAACTTCATTCTTTTTCAAAATTGTTTTGGATAGGGACGCCTGGGTGGCTCAGTGGTTGAGTGCCTTTGGCTCAGGGCATGATCCCGGAATCTCAGATCGAGTCTCACATTGGGCTCCTCCTGGGGAGCCTGCTTCTCCCTCTGCCTATGTCTCTGTGTCTCTCATGAATAGATAAACAAAATCCTTAAAAAAATTGTTTTGGATATTTGGGGTACCTTGAAATTCTATGTGAATTTTAGATGGATTTTTCTATTTTTGCAATTAAAAGTTGTTGGAATTTTGATAGGAGTTGCAATGAATCTATAATTTGCTTTAGGTAGTATTGACATCTTAATAATATTATCTCTTCCAATCCATGAAAATGAGATGTATTTCTATTTATTTATTTTATGTCTTTAATTTCTTTCAGCAATATTTTGTACTTTTCAGTGTACAATTTTTTTCATCTCCTTGGTTAAGTTTATTCTTTTTTTGGTTAAGTTTATTCTAAGTATTTTATTCTTTTTTATGCTATTATAAATGGAATTGTTTTAATTTCTTTTCTGAATTGTTGTTAGGTGTATAGAAACACAATTGATTTTTATTTGTTGAGTTTATGTCCTTCAACTTTGCTTAATTTTTTTATTAGCTGTGTTTATTAGTTTAAACTGTGTGTGTGTGTGATCTTTAGGGTTTTTTACATATGAGATCATGTCATCTATAGAGATAAATTTACTTCTCCAGTTTGGAGACATTTTATGTATTTTTCTTGACTGATTGCTCTGGCTAGAATTTTCAATACTATGTTAGTTATGCCATTTCTTGCCTTGTTCCTGATCTTAGAAGAAAATCTTTCCATCTTTCACCATTGATCATGCTGTTCTCTGTGGATTTTTCATATATGACTTTTATTAAGTAGTTTCCTTTTATTCCTAGTTTGTGAAGTGTTTTTATCATGAGTGTTGAATTTTATCAGATGCTTACTCTGCATCAATTGAGATGATCATGTGGATTTTTTCTTGATTCTGGTAATGTGGTGTATTACAATGATCAATTTTTTTTTTAGATTTTATTCATTTATTCATGAGAGAGACAGAGAGAGAGAGAGAGAGAGGCAGAAACACAGGCAGAGAAGCAGTCTCCATGCAAGGAGCCCGATGGGGGACTCGATCCCGGGACCCCAGGATCATGCCCTGGGCCGAAGGCAGGTGCCAAACCGCTGAGCCACCCAGGGATCCCCACAATGATCAAGTTTTAAATGTTGAACCATTCTGGCATTTTGAGAACAAGTCCCACTTGGTCATAGCATATAATCCTTTTAATACATCACTGAGTTTGGTTTGTTAGTATTTTGTTGAGGATTTTTGCATCAGCGTTCATAAAGGATATTGGTCTTTAGTGTTTTTGTAGTGTTTTCATCAGGGCAATGCTGACCTCATAGAATCGGTTAAAGGGGCTCCTTTCTCTTCAGTTTTTGGGGAAAGTTTGAGAAGGATTAGTGTTAGTTTTTCTGTAAATGCTCAATGGAACTATCAGGTCCAGGGCTTTTTTATGTTGAAAGACTTTGCTGATTCAATCTCTTCACTAGTTACAGGTCTATTCATATTTTCTATTTCTTTGTGATTTGGTCTTGGTAGGTTATACTTTTTAGAAATTTGTCCATTTCATCTAGCCCTTTCAAATTGTTGGCATACATTGTAGTAATGTCTTATCTTTTTTATTTCATAGAATTGGTTGTAATGTCCCTAATTTCATTTCTGAATTTAGTAATTTGGCTTTCTTAGCCAATCTAGCTAGTGGTTTGTTAATTTTGTTGATCTTTTTGAAGAACTAAGTTTCAGTTTTGTTGATTTTCTCTATTGTATGTCTACTCCCTGTGTCATCTATCTCTGCTCTAATTTTTATTATTTCTTCTGCCAGCTTTGACTTGGTTCAGTTTGTTCTTTTTCTTGTTCCTTAAGTTGTAAAGTTAGGTTGTTGATTTGAGATCTCTTTTTCAATATACGCATTTATAGTTATAAATTCTTCCTTTGGGCAGCCCGGGTGGCTCAGCGGTTTAGCGCTGCCTTCAGCCCAGGGTGTGATCCTGGAGACCCAGGATCGAGACCCACGTCGGGCTCCCTGCGTGGAGCCTGCTTCTCCCTCTGCCTGTGTCTCTGCCCCTCTCTCTCTCTCTTCTGTGTATTCTCATGAATAAATAAATAAAATCTTAAAAAAAAATAAATTCCTCCTTTGCCCTGCTTTCACTGTGTTGCATAAATTTTGGTATGTTGTGTTCTAATTTTCATCCAGCTCTAATGATCATATTCCTGTTTCTCTTGTGATCTGTTATTTTATCCTCAGTTCTTTTTCCTGAGCCTAGACCTTTCCTTGGGCATGTATGAAGACTCTGTAATTTCCCATTTATGTGATTGCTTTTGAATGTTCTAGTCTTTAATGCCTGGCTCCCACAAGAGAAAGAAGAGAAAAATAAAAGGGAAAAAAATGTACCCTTTCTTTAAATCTCTTGGAAGTCACTTCAGCCAGTAGAAGAGGGACTGGCAACAATGGTGCATGTGTCTGTATGCACACATGCCACCAACGCTGCTTGCCTCTGTATGTACATCGCTATGATAAGAAGCAGCAGTCAGTGATAAGAACACAGATTACCCCGTATTTGAAGGACAAGATCGTTACTGCCCAACCTGGCTCCCACAGGTTGCATGTGAGTTTCTCCAAGAGCACATGCATTGCTGCCTGCCACCGGGTTGGGGGTTGTGGGATGGGCAGCTGCTATCAAGCTAGGAGCCAAAATGAAAATGAAATGCAATTTGCCATTCAAGAATTCCCCTGGAATTGCAAGCCTTCAATAGACTATAGTTCCAAAATAGTCACATCAGACAGATTCTGCTAGTACAACTGCTGTCTAGTGGGAAGACGGACTCCTAGTGCTTCCTATTCCATCATCTTCCTTCCTCTTTCAATTTCTGGAAGAGCTTGTGAAAGATTCATGTTAATTCTTCTTTAAATGTTTGGTAGAATTCATACTGAAGTCATGTGGCCTGGACTTTTCCTTGTGTGAAGGCTTTTTAAATTACTAGTTCAATGTCTTTAATTGTTATAGAGCTATTCAGATTTTAGATTTCTTCTTGAGTTAGTTTCAGTAGTTTGTGTTCTTCTAAGAATGTGTTGCTTTCATCGAGGTCACCTAATTTGTTGGTATACAACTGTTTTCATAATAGCCTCTTATAATCCTTTTATTTCTCTTCTGCTGGGAGCGATGTCTCTTCTTTTTTCTTGGTCAAAAAAATTTTTTTTGGTCAATCCTTTTAAAGGTTTGTCAACTTTGTGGATATTTCAAAAAATCAACTTTCAGTTTCATGGACTTTCTCCAGTGTTTTTCTATTCTCCATTTCATTTATTTCTGCTCTGATCTTATTTTCTTCCCTGGGTTTAGTTTGCTCTTGTTTTTCTAGTTTTTTAAGGTAGAAGTTCAGGTTATTGACTTAAAATCTTTCCTCTTTTTAATTTTTATTATTTTTCAAAAAATATTTTATGTATTTATTTATTTTAGACAGAGCACATGCACAGGAGTGGAGGCAGGAGCAGAGAGAGCAGGAGAGGGAAAGAATCTCAAGCAGATTCCTTGTGGAGCACAGAGCCCGACACAGGGCTCTGATCTCATGACCATGACATCATGACCTGAACTGAAACCAAGAGTTGGATGTTGAACTGAATAAGCCACCCAGGTGCCCCCAAACTCTTAGCTTTTAACTGGTCATAGTCTCTCTGTCTGACCTTAGACACACCATGTGGACCAAAGGTTTGGACTTCCTACCCCAAATAAGGCTGCCATTTGTGTTCAGGCTCCAGAATTTGTTTCTTAGATTAAGATGTGTCAAGACCAGGCCTAGGAAACCTTGTCACTTTTGTTTTCTGGGAGATGCCAACCCATGTCCAAGAATCGTGCCAGTTTCCAGGAGAGGCACCCATAACTTACAACATGAAGATCTTGGGACCTTTTCTTTCTTTTTTTCAATTAACTTATTTATTTGAGAGAGAGTGAGAGCCAGAGAGATCACAGAGGAGAGGCAGAGGAAGCAGCAGATTTGCTGCTGAGCAAAGAGCCCGATGTGGGGCTTGATCTCAGTACCTTGAGATCATGACCTAAGTGGAAGGCAGACGCTTAGCCAACTGAGCCACCCAGGTGCCCCATGGGACTGTTTCTTTCCTACACTAGACAGGAGACATCATGGAGCAAACACTGGTAGGAGTCACATTGGGAGGCAAAATACCTTGGGGAAAATCACTTTCTCTTACTGTGTTTTAATGTCCGCCTCTGGCAAAATGTGGGAAGCTGATTTGCACCTTAAAAGTCCCTTCAAAAAAAAAAAAAAAAGTCCCTTCAATTTCTAACATGTCTTTTATTAGCTGTGTGACCTCCAGCAACGAAAAGTTCCTGATGTTTGTGACAACATAGCATAACATTCTATGCTTAATCAGCTTTTTACAAACTGTATCACAGATTCTGTTAACTCTTGCAGTGTGCCAGTGATGTGGCTGTGGTACTGACGAAACTGAAGCTCAGAGGTTAAGAAAAATCTGCCCCAGATCACACGTGCAAAGAAGCGGTGGAAGAGGAACCCAGACTAGGTTCTGACCCTGCCACACGTAGGAGGGCAAACTAAGGCATGGAGAGTATTACATTGGAGTGTCTTCAATGTTTTATTTTTTTTAAGATTTTATTTTTTATTTATTTATTTATTTATTTATTTATTTATTTATTTATTTATTTATTTATTTATGAGAGAGAGAGAGAGAGAGAGAGAGAGAATGGCAGAGGGAGAAGCAGGCTCCATGGTAGGGAGCCCAATGTGGAACTCGATCTCGGTTCTCTAGGATCATGCCCTGGGCTGAAGGCAGGCGCTAAACTGCTGCGCCACCCAGGGATCCCACCTTCAATGTTCTAAATCTTGGGATCCCTGGGTGGCGCAGCAGTTTGGTGTGGGCCTTTGGCCCAGGGCATGATCCTGGAGACCCGGGATCGAATCCCACGTCGGGCTCCCGGTGCATGGAGCCTGCTTCTCCCTCTGCCTATGTCTCTGCCTCTCTCTCTCTCTCTGTTACTATCATAAATAAATAAAAATTTAAAAAAATGTTCTAAATCTCTGAGGACCTCTGTCCGTATGGTAGCTGTATGTTTAGGTTTGTAAGAAAAGTGCTGAACTGCTTTCCAGAGTGGTCATGCTGTGTTACATTCCTGCCCAGAGTGTATGGGCACATCCTCTCCAACACCTACGGTTGGTCAAATCTGTTTAATTTCACACATTCTAATAGGTGTGTAGTGGTATCTTGTGGCTTTAATTTTTCATTTCCCTAAAACTAATTGTATGGAGTCTCCTCCTAATGTGCTTATTGACCATTAATATATAATACAAGTATCTGTTTAAATCTTTTACCCAGGTCGCCTGGGTGGCTCAGTGGTTGAGCATCTGCCTTCGGCCCAGGTTGTAATCCTGGGGTCCTGGGATCGAGTCCTGCATTGGACTCCCTGCGGGGAGCCTGTGTCTCTGCCTCTCTCTGTGTCTCTTAGCCATTTCTTACTGAGTCTTGGAAGTTCTATGAACATTCAGGATGCAAGTCTTTTATCAGATACATGATTTGCAAATTTCTCCTAGTCTGTAGCTTGTCTTTTCATTCTCTTAATAGTGACTTTTGAAGAACAGAAGTTCTCAATTCTGATGAGATCCAATTTATCTTTTTCCCCATGCTCTTGGTATTCTAATAAATATTTGCTTAATTCATGGTCACAAAGATTTCCTCCAGGGTTCTCTTCTAATAGTTTTATAGTTTTAAGTTTTAGGTTTAGGCTTTTGATCTGTTTCTATTTTACTGTAGTATAATATACATAAAATAAAATTTACTTAAAAAAAGACTATTTTTTAAAATTCACAGCCAAACTGTGCATAAGGTAGGGATGTCCCATGTACCCCGATTCCACACATGTACAGCCTCCCTCATTACCCATAACTCCCACCAGAATGGTACGTTTGTTACAACTGATGAACCTACACTGATATATCATCACCCAAAGTCCATAATTTACATTGGGATTCACTTTTGGTATTATCTATTCTATGTGTTTGAACAAATGCTTAAAGGCATGTACACCATTATAGTATCATGTAATAATTTCACTAAAATCCTTTGTGTTCTACTTGCTCATCCCTCCCCACCTAACCCTTGGCAACTACTGATCTACTATCTCCATAATTTTGCCTTTTACAAATCATCAAAGTTAGAATCAAATAATATGTAGTCTTTTCAGATTGACTTCTTCCACTTAGGAACATGCATTTAAATTATTCCATGCCTATTCAAGGCTTGATCATGTTAGTACTACTCCACTCTCTGGATATACCAGTCTATTCATTCACCTCACCTCTTTTTCTTGTCTAATTACTTTGGCTCAGACTTTAGTACAATGTTGAAAGAGAACTTCCTTCTGTTGTTCCTGTTCTTGGGGGAAAAGCTTTGGTTTTTACCACTAAGTATGATAGTTGTCAGTTTTTTTACTTAAAATCTTTCCTCTTTTTAATTTTTGTTATTTTTTAAAAAATATTTTATGTATTTATTTATTTTAGACAGAGCACGTGCACAGGAGTGGGGGCACAAATGTCCTTTATCACATTAAAGAAGTTCCTTCTGTTCCTAGTTTTCTAGTATTTTATCATGAAAGGACATTGGATTTTGTCTAATGCCTTTTCTGCATCAATTGAGCTGATCCTATGAGTTTTTCCTCTGTTCTATTAATGTGGTGTATTAAACTGTTATGTTGAACCACCCTTGCATTTCTGTAGTAAATTCATTTGGTCGTGTTGTAGAATTCTTTTAATATGCTATTGGATTTTGTTTGCTTGTATTTTGTTGAGGATACACTTAAAAACTATATTTTTGTTCACTTGAAGTGTTTAGGTTTCATGCAATACTATTATAATAGGTGCTTTACAGGTTTTGGTGTCAGTTGGCATGTCAATGGACTTTTCCCTTCAGGACTGCTCACATGGAGAATAATTCTAGACTCTATCCTGAACATTTTTTTATTATGTTGTGAGAGTCTAGATTCTGGTAAAAATCACCTCATGAATATTTTTGTTTCAGCAGGTAATTTTATCTCTGGTTAGAAAGACAGGGTTCTTTAGAAGTTTTAACCTCCTGTGCAGCTATTACAGATAGAGCTCTATATAACAGGGGCATTCTTGGGCCAAAATAGGAAGAGAAAAATAAAAAGGTGATTCCCTTCTTCAGATAACTGTCCCCTTTTCCTGGTTGCTCTACCTAAATGACAAGAATTTTAGATACCAGGGCCAAAATACTGCAGTCTTGTAACTTTTGCTTGTTCTTGTGGGAAGCCCAGATGGGGAAAGAAAAAAGTAATGGTATTTCAGATTGTTTTCCAGTCACAGATTCCCTTTTCCTGGTCCTGTTACCACAGCTAAGACAGGTCCCTTTGGGGTTTTTGTAGCCTGACCTCAGAGATAAAAGGCATGAAAAAAAAAAAAAACAAAAAAACCCAACAGGAAACCCACTCCTATATACATAAGTTTGGACTCCACTTTTATTTTTCAAATTCCTTAAATAATTTTTTGTATCTTCCCATTTTTAACTGTAAACAATGGGAGGAGGTAGGATCTACTGCGCTTAACTCGACCAGTATCAGAAATTGGGAAGCAACTTTTGAGAACTCATGAACCTTTTTTTTTTATGATTTTATTTATTTATGAGAGACACACACACACAGAGGCAGAGACACAGGCATAGGGAGAAGCAGGCTCCATGCTGGGAGCCCAATG
The DNA here is from genome assembly GCF_048164855.1 of Canis lupus baileyi. Classification (NCBI taxonomy): domain Eukaryota; kingdom Metazoa; phylum Chordata; class Mammalia; order Carnivora; family Canidae; genus Canis; species Canis lupus. Next base: position 59,339,713 of record NC_132845.1, read on the forward strand.
CAGGACTCGATCCTCAAACTCCAGGATCATGCCCTGGGCCAAAGGCAGGCACTCAACCACTGAGCCACCCAGGCGTCCCTGTACTGTGCTTTCACACACTTTCACCAGAGCCAGTACTGTTGTTTCCCATCTAACTTTGCTCAAACTAATGCTTGGAAGTTACATTTGAGAATTTGTGAACTTAAGCTTCCTTTCACAATAACAGCTGTCTCAAGCTCCATTTGCTCAAATTCATGATAGTTTTGAGAATTTATGAATCTGAACTTTTGTTATTTTCTTTTTAAAAGATTTTGAGGAGCATGAGCAATGGGGAGGGGCAGAAGGAGAGGGAGAAGTAGACTCCCTACTGAGAAGGGAACCTGATGCAGGGCTTGATCCCAGGACACTGGGATCATGACCTGAGCCAAACGCAGGCTCTTAACTGATTGAGCCACCCAGACGCCCCTGAATTTGAGCTTTTTTTTTTTTTTTAAAGATTTTATCTATTCATTCATAAGAGACAGAAAGAGATAGAGAGAGAGAGGAGCGGGGGGTTGGCAGACACATAGGCAGGGGGAGAAGCAGGCTCCGTGCACGGAGCCTGATGTAGGACCCAATCCCAGGACTCTGGGATCCTGCCGAGCTAAAGGCAAGACACTCAACTGCTGAGACACCCAGGCGTCCCTGAGCTTAATTTTCAAAAGCTGCTTCATTCTTATTTCATCCAGATTTGCTTCAATATATTTTTGAGATTATCTTTTTGGAGTTTAACAAAATTTTCTTATCCTCTGAAGTTGCTCAAACTCCTCCTGGGAAGCTTTGAAAACCCCTGAATGTGATCTTGTTTTCATAAAAAAACATTGTTTCAGCTAGATTTGTACAGCTAACTGACCTTGAGAAGTTCATTTTGTGGACTTTATAATCTGAGCTCATTTGTACAATTATCAGGTTTCAGTTAGATATGCTCAAACTCATGCTGGGAATTTACTTCAGAATCTGTTTTCAAAACACTTTATTTTTTCTGTTCCTAAATTTGGTGTATCAGATTAGTTGGGAAGATACTTTTAAGATCTGAGATTTGTTTTTACAAAAACTGCTACATTTCATCTAAAGTGCTCCAATTCACATAAAAATTTTTAAAATATTTTATTTATTTATTTATTAATGAGAGACACACAGAGGCAAAGACACAGGCAGAGGGACAAGCAGGCTCCATTCAGGAATGTGGGATTCCTCCAGGAATCCTCCCGGATTCATCCAGTTCTAGGATGTGGGACTTGATCCCAGGACTCCAGAATCATGACCTGAGCTGAAGACAGATGTTCAATCGCTGAGCCACCCAGGCATCCCAATTCATATAATTTTTTGAAAATTATCTGTAAATGTGAGATTTTTTGTTTTGCTTACAAAAGCTATTATTTTAGATATTTTTAAAAAACACTCTGAGGGGCATCTACGGCGTTAAATGTCTGCCTTCGCCCAGGTCATGTTCCCCACTACTATACTTCCAACGAGCATTTACAAACCTCACTTCAAAACTTTGTTCTTTTCTTTCTGTGATAGACAAATAATTGTCCTCCAGTGTCCACTTGCCCTTCTTTTAGTAACAGAACTCCCCAGGTTTGGGGAGCCTGGAAGGCTCAGTTAAGTGTCTGCCTTCAGCTCAGGTCATGATCCCAGAGTCCTGGGATTGAGCTCCACATTGTGCTCCTGCTCATCAGAAGGCCTGTTTCTCCCTCTCCCATTCCCCCTACTTGTGTGCTCTCTCTCAAATAAATAAAATCTTAAAAAAAGAAAAACTTTCCAGGTTTGAATGAACACACAACCATCTAGGTGTAGGTATTCCCCCAAAGTATAGGAAAAAGAGACTTAAGTTCTAGCCAATGGGATCAGTGCAGTTTCCAGGCCCTCTACTTCCTCTCCCCCCTCCTATTGGCTTGCGCAAGGATAGGGTGTTGGTGCGCCAGCTTTAACCATGTAGATGAGACCAATAACCCAGGGGGTAGTGGAGCAGTAAGACAGTGGGGCCTTGAGTCCCTCAATGATCTTCTAGAACACAGATGGGTTTAACCCCAAGCCTGGACCTCTCCCCTACCTCTGTACTGTCACATGAAAAGTAAACTACTTTGTTTGAATCACTGTTTTGGAATTCCCTTGTTGAAATAGTTTAGCCTACAGTGTAATTAATTTGCAATCCAGGGATGCCTGGGTGGCTCAGTTGTTGAGGGTCTGCCTTCAGCTCATGGCATGATCCCAGGATCCGGGATCAAGTCCCACATTGGGCTCCCTGCGGGGAGCCTGCTTCTCCCTCTGCCTATGTCTCTGCCTCTCTCTACATATGTCTCTCATGAATAAATAAATAGGGGATCCCAGGGTGGCTCAGCGGGTTAGCGCCTGCCTTTGACCCAGGACGTGATCCTGGAGTCCCGGGATTGAGTCCCATGTTGGGCTCCCAGCATGGAGCCTGCTTCTCCCTCCTCCTGTGTCTCTGCGCCTCTCTCTCTCTGTTTAGCATGCATGCATGCATAAATCAATCAATCAATCAATCTTTAAAAAAATTGCAATCCAAACTCTTAATCTCCAGCTACCTCACTTATGTCCCAAACATGTCTCAAACTGCACATTTTTTTTATTTAAAAATTTTTTTTTTAATTTTCTTATTTATTTATGATAGTCACAGAGAGAGAGAGAGAGAGAGAGAGAGAGAGAGAGAGGCAGAGACACAGGCAGAGGGAGAAGCAGGCTCCATGCACCGGGAGCCCGACGTGGGATTCGATCCCGGGTCTCCAGGATCACGCCCTGGACCAAAGGCAGGCGCCAAACCGCTGCACCACCCAGGGATCCCTCAAACTCCACATTTTAAAATCTAACTGCATTCTCGGTCCACCTTGTATATTCCTAAACATAAACACTATCCCAAGTATTTCTTGTTAATAAGCTTATTGTATCAATTTATTCCCAATCAGGAGAACCTTATGTTCTTGACTCCTACTACTCCCACATTCAACAGCTCAGAAAAATCCCAGCTTATTGCATACATCCCTCTTTAACCCCTTCCTCAGCTCAGATCCTAATGATCCTGGCTGTAGATGCTTTTTACTTTCTGGTTGGCTCTCTGGTCTCCAATTCCAAGTCTACAATGCTGCTCCATTACACTTCCTAAAACGATCCATTCGTATACTTTGTATTTTGTTTCCAAAAGTCCAAAGCATTTCATCACTATGGTCCCAGCCTACTTCCTGTACATACTCCAAATACACTTTATACCAACCACATTATTACTTATCTCCTCCAATCCTTTGCACTCACTCTTTCTCCTTTGCCCACATCTATACTTCTCAAATGTGGTGGAGGACCATTTAAAAAAATTCTCCAATTTCCTGTGGACCAATACTTTTAGAGACACCATACAAATTAGAAATATGATCATATGTTTAGATGTCACAGTGGTGGCATGTCTCTCCATGCTGGCTCTTAATTAGGACGCCTGTCTTTATCAGGGTTAACTACAGATCTGCGCTGGTCCAAGTACCATACTTCCCACTGGCCTAAACTAACTCTCCCTTCCCCCTGCCTGGGGAACCACCACCCAAACCCCCTCAAAGTCCAACCATCACTACTGCCTCCATTACACTTTCCTGATATTTATGCTTCATAGTCACATCCTGTTCAACACATCCACTGCCTTCCACACACCTGGTAGAACTTATCATGTGTTATTACAATTTCTTGTCAAATGTCAAAGAGCTGCAGGCTCTCTGATGTCTGGGATACATAAGTCATCTCTGCATCCTAAGCCTTGTGCCTATCATGTGGTAGAAGTTCAGAAATATAATTAGCAAACTAACATGTCCAACCCACCTCCATGGCGACATGCAGACAAGCAGGCACTGTAACAACTTTAAACAGAACTTTAATAACTCAGGATGTGGTCTACGACTTAAAGGCTGAATGGTCTGGGCCAGAGGCACAGAAGCGAGGCCATTAGTAGGCTGTCTGAGACTGCTGCTGGCGGTACCCGCCCCGACGCATGTAGCCCTCGTTCTTGCGGTAGCCGTCCTTCTGGTCTGTAGGGGAGAGGAGAGGGGAGGAGGACGTGAATGACAGTGAAGAGGCAGGAGGGGGACCAGAACCCTGGGAGAGCAGAGGGACAGAATAACTGACCTCGGAAGTAGCCACCATAGGTACCCTGCTTGTGGTCAAACACCCTCTCATTATTTTCCACCAAGCTGCCCAGCTTCTCAGCCAGCTGCAGGGCCAGGTTCTGTTGGGCAGTGGGCTCGGTGCGGTGCATCACCACAGTCTGCGTTGGCTGGTCCAGAGAGGCCTAATATGAGTGAGGTAGAGAATGGATGTGACACAGATCTCCACTCCAAACTCCCCATGATGTCATCTGCCCATTTACCATCCTGGCCCTTACCATCAACTCCTCATTAATGATCATCTTGCTGATGATGGAGTGTACAGTGGGCAGGTCCAGTTCAAACATGTCAGATAGAGTCTCCATGCTGGGGAGAAAGAAGGTAGAGAGCAGGGAACAATTAGGAGCTTTGACCACAAACCTGGGGCACCTCCACTGCCTCGGGGCCCATCCTACCTGATGGAGTCATAGACACTGCTATAGGTGAAGAGGTAGGTTCGCAGTGATTCTTCCTGGATCTTCCTGTGGGGAGAAGGGAGTAGAGGGTAGAAATCTTCAGGGAAGGAGACCAACCAGTCTTTTTCCTACCCACCATGGCCTTTCTCTTTGCTCACCTAACCAGCATGGTTCGGACTTTGTCAGCCTCAGGGAAAAGGTCCCACACTTTGCCATTCATCTTTTCATTGATGATAAAACTGTGACAGGTCTTCCAGTCGCCCATCTTCATAGCCTTGGAGGCAGCAACCACGTGTTCTCTCATGGACTCAGGGGGACCTGGAAGGTTGAGAATGAGGCAGGGCCCAGGGGAAACTTCGGACCACAGCTCCTGCCTCAAGCACTGCTCAAGGAGGAACATGGGACAGGAGAGCAAACAACCAGACTGGGACTCTCTCGGCACTCTACTAAATAGCCATGTGATTGTATAAGTCACTTAATATCAAAAATATTTAGACTAAATTGGTCTCTGACATGCTTCAGGGGGATTAGTGAGCCCTCCTTGAAAATACTGGAAAATCGTTGTCTATCCTTATGTACCTTTTCCTAAGTTATTTTTTTTTTTTAATTTTTATTTATTTATGATAGTCTCACAGAGAGAGAGAGAGAGGCAGAGGCACAGGCAGAGGGAGAAGCAGGCTCCATGCACCGGGAGCCCGATGTGGGATTCAATCCCGGGTCTCCAGGATCGCGCCCTGGGCCAAAGGCAGGCGCCAAACCGCTGCGCCACCCAGGGATCCCCTTTTCCTAAGTTAAAAGCTTTCATTAGATTCTTAGATTTTCTGACCTAAATTTTTTTTTCTTTTTTTTTTTAAATAGGCTCTACACCCAGCATGGAGCCCAACATGGGGACTGAAGTCAGGACCCTGAGATCAAGACCTGAGCTAAGATCAAGAGCTGGACACCTAACCAACTGAGCCACTCAGGCGCCCTGACCCAAAAAAATTTCTAGTGTCTCAACTGGAACTGTATTTATCAAACTTTATTCCACCTTCTTGATTTTGACTATGTCTGTATATCAGCTTACTTTTCTTTAAAGACAAAGCAGGGAAAGAAAACATGGCAAACAAAAGTAAAAGAAATTCAGAGTAGACAACTCTACCACTAGAATGGACGGTAGGTGTAAAGAAACATGAACACGGCAGACCCTAGAACAGGGAGCAAGCTCAAAGGTATAAGAGATCAGTCCCAAAGAGAAATGTATGAATAAGATAAGTAAAAGGAAGAGAATCACCCTTGTGATTGGCTTCTACTTTGCCACTTTTAAAGAAGGAAGAATTAGTTATACAAAGATTATATCTCTCTACAAAACCAAGGGTAGCACAGAGCTTACCCAGAAACTGCCTTTTGATCCCAGGCAGTATTAGAGAGGCAGGGACTGTAGTGAGCCAGAGAGCCCTAAATGATGGAGACAGAGCCTTTCACTGTAAATTTTCCAGTTAAAATAAAACAAAGCTTCACTACCTAAGGCAGACCAAATTTGTGAAAAGGGTACCTGCACTTCACAAAACCACGCACACAACCAGTAGAGGACAGATCTGAGGGAACATGGCTGTGGACAGTTAAGTGTGGTCACTTGCCAAGTGTTTCCAGGCATCAACCCCACAGGAAAAGTACAATTCAACAAATTCCTTTCCTAGTGAAATCACAACCCACCCAACCCTTGGACTGATCAATCAGTTTTCAACAAGTGATCAAAGGAGCCAATGGTAAATTCTCAAATGCCAAGGGTCTTGCTGGTTGGCAGAAAAATGTCTATGAAGGGAAAAACAGGAAAAGAGGTTAGAGAGATACATATCAGCTGTATTAAACTTGGGTAAGTCACTTAACTCCCATGCCAGTTTCTTAAAAAAAAAAAAAAAAAAAAACTTATTTAAATTTAATTAACATAACGTGTTATTAGTTTCAGAGGTAGATGTCTGTGATTCATCAGTCTTATGTAACACCCAGTGTTCATTACATCACGTGCCCTCCTTAATGTCCATCACCCAGTTACCCTGTCACCCCCACCTCCCCTCCCCTCTAGCAACCCTCAATTTTTTCCTTATGATTAAGAGTCTTTTATGGTTTGTCTCCCTCTGATTTCATCTTTATCTTTTCCTCTCTTCACCTATGATCCTCTGGTTTGTTCCTTAAATTCCACATATGAGTGAGATCATATGATAATTGTCTTTCTCTGACTGACTTATTCCACTTAGCACAGTACCCTCCACTTCCATCCATGTTGTTGCAAATGTAAAGATTTCACTTTTTTTTTTTTTTTAATTTTTATTTATTCATGATAGGCACACAGTGAGAGAGAGAGAGGCAGAGACACAGGCAGAGGGAGAAGCAGGCTCCATGCACCGGGAGCCCGACGTGGGATTCGATCCCGGATCTCCAGGATCGCGCCCTGGGCCAAAGGCAGGCGCCAAACCGCTGCGCCATCCAGGGATCCCAAGATTTCACTTTTTGATGGCTGAGTAATACTCCAGTGTGTGTGTGTGTGTGTGTGTGTGTGTGTGTGTGTGAATAGATATATTTATATATATATATGCATATATATATAAATATATATATATATTTATATATATGTATACACACATACATATCTTTATCCATTTGTCCATTGATAGACATCTGGGCTCTTTCCATCGTCTGGCTATTGTGGACAGTGCTGTTATAAACACTGGGGTGCAGGTTGCCCCTTCAAATCACTACCATTTGTATCCTTTGGATAAATACATAATAGTGCAATTACTGGGTCATTGGGTAGCTCTATTTTCAACTTTTTGAGAAATCTCCATACTGTTTTCCAGAATGTCATGCCTCAGTTTCTTAATCAGGAAAAAAGGAGGTAATAATGATACCCATATCATAGGGTATTGTGAATGACAATTAAATGCATTGTTATCTATAAAACATTTAAAACAGTGCCAGGCAGAAAAGAAGTACTATGTGAGTTTATGCTAAATAAAACATCACTGGAATCAGGTCATGGAGAGTTTAACTTAGAGACTGAGGAGGTTGGACTTTGCAAAGAACTTTGAAAGATGCTAGGGACATATAACACCATATATTCGGTAGAAAGATAATGCTGAGAAATAAGAGACTAAAGGAGAGAATGAGAGAGTAAGGAGCTTAATCTGTAAGCTAAGACAATGTATCCCATAGCCTACTAAGTAAAAAGGACACTTCTAGGTTCTACACAGAGAGGTCACTGCATCAAACAGAATCCTCTTGTGTGAAATTCCCTTCAGCTTCTCTTAATCCTCTGAATAAAAAGGCATCAAAGATGGGCACCTGGGCTCAGCTGGTTAAGCATCTGCCTTTGGTTTAGGTCATGATCTCAGGGTTCTGGGACTGAGTGGGGCTCTCTGCTCGACGGGCAGTCTACTTCTCCCTTCCCCCACCCCTGCTTGTGCTCTCTCTCACCACTTGCACGTGCTCTCTCTCAAATTTTTTTTAAAAAAGCATCAAGGGACAAATGAGCAAAGTCTGCTGCATTGCAGAGCCCCATACTCACCCAACAAGGGCTGCCGCTCGCCCACCCGCAGCTGGTGATGGAACTGCTTGCTGATCATGCGTCGGCGGGCGTCACTCTCATGGGCAGCCATGTAAGGGATCTCCAGGAGCATGGCAGACACCAGATAAACACACTCCAGCAGCTCCAGGTTGATATGTAGGTGGAAGGGCACCTGCCGGCGCCGCTCCACCTTCTCCTGCTCCTGGTTGCGCTCCTGCAGGCTCCGCAACAGCAGCCCCTGGCCCAGAAGCTCCTTGGCCCGGCCGCTTGACTGAATGTCCAGTAGGGCATTGTGAGCGTCCTTGGTCAGGCCTTGGCGGAAAGCACATATGCCCAGCTGCACCATGGTGCGATTGTACAGGATCTGGGAATGAAGGACAATGTACTCAGAAGGGGTAACTATAAGGCGGGCTACTCATCCAATCAACAAATATACACTGAGCACCTATGAGGTGCTGAGCACTAGGCTATCGGCTGGGACAGAGAACAAACCAGATGAGTCCCCATCCTCTCATGGAGCTTACATTCTAGGGATAAGGGGATGAAGAGCAAAATGACCACAATATGCAGATAGAGACTCATGCCAAGGAGAAAAATAAAACAGAGAAGGGAGTTAAGAAGGGAGTGGTGGTGGTGGTGGGAACTCACAATTTTATACAGGATAACTAGGGAAGGCCTCATTTTGAAGGGAATGTTTAAATAAAAACCTGACAGAAAAAGGGGAACAAGTCGTGCAGGTATCTGGAAGAAGAGTATTCTTGAGAAAAGGAAAAGTCAATGCAAAAAGGCCTCGTGGAGGAGCTATACCAGGTATACTCAAGGAATCAGTCTAGAACTGTAAAGATGTAAGCGTAAACTGGATAGGCAAGCACACAGCCTTGTAAGCCAAAAGCATTAATGCTTTTAAGATGGGGAAACCACAGGAAGGTTCTGAGAAAATGAGATATAACCTGAGTTAAAGGGTTAACCCTGGCTGCTGTATTAGGACAGCCTGAAAGGAGAGAAGGCCAGAAGCAGAGACCAGAAAGGTGAGGGTGGCTCAGATCAGAGGGTAGCAGTGGAAGGGATAAATGGAATCTGAACAGAAATGGCTGGGGAATCAGATGAGGGATCTGAGAGTAAAATAAGAATTGAATTTGACTCTAAAGTTTCTGGCCCAGGCAACTGAAAATACGGACTTGTCACAAATTACGATAGAGGAAAATTTTAGGTAGTACAGATGTGGGGAGGAGGGCAGATAAAGTCTTTACTGATTACAATTAAAAGTATATAGGTCAGTAGTAGTCCTGAACATAGATGCAAAAAGCCTGAAAAAATACTAGCAAAGAAAGTCCAGCAATAAATAAAAAAGATAATAGATCATGATCAAGTAGACTACATCTCTGGCATGAAAAGTTGATATAAAAATCTAAAATCATAGTTACCATATGAACACAATAAAGGAGACTTAACTGCATCATTTTAGTAGATGCAAGAAAAGCTCTTGACAAAATTCAACATTTATTTAGGACAAAATTTCTCAGTCAACTAGGATCAGAAGAGAACTTTGTCAATCTGAGAAAGTGTATCAACAGCTAACATTATACTTAGTGGTAAAATGTTGACTGCCTCCCTAAGACAGGGGACAATGCAAGGTGTTTGCTCTCACTACTTCTATGCAGCACTAAGTACAGGAGATTTGAGTTACTGCAATATATCAAGAAAGAAAGAAAAAAGGAGAGGCGCCTGGATGACTCAGTCTGCTAAGCATCTGCCTTCAGCTCAGGTCATGATCTCCTGGGATCCAGGCCTGCCTCACACTCCCTGCTCAGTGGGTAATCTGCTTTTCCCTCTCCCTCTGCCCTTCTCTCGTGCTCACACTCTCTCTCTCTCTCAAATAAATAAAATCTTTCAAAAGAAAGAAGAAAAAAGAGAAGCCATAAAGACTGATATAGTAATAAAATGGTCTGTAGGCAGATAACGTGATTATTTCAGCAGAAAAGCTAAATCGGTGAACAGAATACTAAAACAAATTAAGTGAATTTAGCAAAACAGATGCATTCAAGGCCAAAATACAAAAAATGAATTCTATTTTTATATGTCAGTAATTAACAACTGGAAAATGAGATAAACCAATTATTTATTTTTTTTTAAATTTTGTAAAAAGATTTTATTTATTCATTAGAGACATAGAGAGAGGGGTGGAGACACAGGCAGAGGGAGAAGCAGACTCCACACAGGGAGTCCGATGTGGGACTCGATCCCGGGACTCCAGGCTCATGCCCCTGAGCTGAAGGCAGAAGCTTAAACACTGAGCCACCCAGGCATCCTAAAACCAATTACATTTACAACAGTATTGAAATGCATAACATTCATAAATAATTTTTCTTTTTTTTAAAGAGAGACAGAGAGAGAGAAAGCACAAGGGATGGGGGGTGCACAGGAACATGCTTCACACCCAGCATGCAGCCCAGTCCATCTCATAACCCTGATATCATAACCTGAGCCGAAACCAAGAGTCAGAGGCTTAACTGACAGCCACTCAGACGCCCCTTCAGGAATAATTTCTTAAAAGACATGTAATAGGGATGCTTGGGTGGCTCGGTGGTTGAGTGCCTTTGGGTCAGGTGGTGATCCCAGGGTCCTGGGATTGAGTCCCGCATCTGGCTTCCCACAGGGAGTCTGCTTCTCCCTGCCTGTGTCTCTGCCTTTCTGTGTCTCTCATGAATAAATAAATAAAATATTAAAAAAAAGACATGTAATAACTCTACACAGAACACTGAAGAAAAAAATGAAACAAAGAGGTAAGATTGAAAGGTTCAGTGTTGTTATTAAGACATCAATTCCCTCAAAACTGATTTATAGATTCCATAGAATTCCAGCAGGTGTTTTTTGTAGAAACTGTCAGAATTCTATAATTTATTTGGAAATGCAAAAGTTACAGAATATCCAAAGCATTCTTTAAAAGAACAAAGCAGGAGGACTTATACTACCTGACTTCAAGACTTATAGGCAGAGTAATCAAGACAGTATGGGACTGGCACAAGGACAAACAGATGAATGAATGAATGAAACAGAAGAGAAAAAAATACACTTACACTTACAACCATATGTTTTTTTTCATGTGGTTTTCCACAAAGGCACCAGAACAGTATGATGGGGAAAGAATGTCTTTGACTCTGACTTCATATCCTATATCAAAACCATAGATCTAAATGTGAAAGCTAAAACCTTCAAAAACTTAAAAGGGTTAAAAAAAAAAAAAAAAAAGTATCTTCATGAACTGTGAGGGTTTCTTTAGGTAGGACCCCAAAAATAGTAAGCATAAAAGAAAAAACTGAAATTAGACTACACCACAAGACATGGTATTAAAAATGAATGGGGGGGGGATCCCTGGGTGGCTCAGTGGTTTAGCGCCGCCTTCAGCCCAGGGCCTGATCCTGGAGACCCAGGATCAAGTCCCACATCGGGCTCCCAGCATGGAGCCTGCTTCTCCCTCTGCCTCTCTCTCCTGTGTCTCTCATGAATAAGTAAATAAAATTAAATTAAAATAATAAATAAAATTAAAATAAAATAAAATAAAATAAAATAAAATAAAATAAAATAAATAAAATAAAATAAAAAAATAAAATAAAATAAAATAAATAAAATAAAAAAAATAAAATAAAATAAAATAAAAAAAATAAAATAAATAAAATAAAATAAATAAAATAAAATAAAATAAAATAAAATAAAATAAAATAAAATAAAATAAAAAGAAAATGAATAGGTAGACCACAGACAGGAAAAAAATATTTGGAGAATGTTTATCTGACAAAGAACTGGTATCTAATAATAAGTAGTTGATTTCAGGGATTATCAGGGAACTACAAACCAACACCATAATGAGATACCATTAAGCCACCACCAATGTGGCTTAAATGAAAAAGATCAACAATGCAAAATATGGGTAAGGAGTATAATACCCATTCATTCTGGTAGGAGTTTCATTCTTATGAAACTGGACATACACCTACACTTTGATACACCAGTTTTACTCTTAACTATTTACCCAAGAGAAAATGTACAGCAACATAAAGGCTTATAAATGTTCATGACAGCTTTGCTTATGATAGCCCCACACTGGAAACAGACCAGGTGTCTATGAAGAGGGGAACTGATCACGAACTTCAGATAGGGCAGCCCGGGTGGCTCAGTGGTTTAGGGCCACCTTCATCCCAGGGCGTGATCTTGGAAACCCGGGATCAAGTCCCAGGTCAGGCTCCCTGCATGAATCCTGCTTTTCCCTCTGCCTGTGTGTCTGCCTCTCTCTCTCTGTGTCTCTCGTGTATAAATAAATAAAATCTTAAAAAAAAAAAAAAGAACTTGAGATAAATTCATGCACTGGAATAAGAAGGAACAAATGGGAATGCTATTTAAAAACTGCCATCACATGGGCTCGCCTCAGGTTCACAATGTGTACACTTCTAAGTGTCAATATCGCTTCATTGTTTGAAACACACATTTACTAGACCTGAACTTAGACATGGCTGTCACCCTCCCATGTGAAAATGTCCCCACGACACTACCACATGTGCAGTCAGCAGTCCTGCTGTCATGTCCCAACACACCACACCACATCTGGGTCCTGCCTTTCCTTAGTTTAACAACTTAAGGTTTTTCTCTCCTTTTATAATAAAAGACCTTCTAATGCTCTCAACCAGATACACAGGAGGGACAATAAACATTAATGGAACCCAAATCTCCATCCCAGAGACCTCTAGTGGTGTCAGAACAGGACAATACCCTAACATGCAGAAGGATCGAAGAATGGTGGCATCTGGGAAGAACCAAGTGTCCACTCCTATCTCCACCAGCCAGAGAGGTGGCTAACCTGGTTGAGCCATTGTGACCATGGACAGGAGCCTGGCTTGTTCTTCCCTTTGCTACCAGGGCCAGAGCGCCTCCTTCCCATCCTACCTGTACTGGTGGGTCCGCATGCTGAATATTGTCTTGCAGGTGACTCATGAGCATGAGGTCCCGGGCTTGGTACCAGCGGGAGTGCAGGGCATGGTGGTAGATGTGGCAAAGGATGGCACACGTGCGGATGCGGTCTGTGCGGTCCTTGGCGTAGATGTACTTGCACAGCCTCTCCATCAGCACAGCTGAGTCCTCGCCCTCATTCTCTGCCTGGTCTTGCTCAGACTGGGGGGAGGGCAAGCAGTGGCAGGATGTTGTTAGAGGAGAAGATCCGCTAGGGCAGAGACCCTGGCTCAGGCTTCACAACCAAAGGCTAGGTAGGCTCCATCCAGCCCTGTTCCTGTCCCTCCCAGCTCCCCTCCCGACTCCACCTCCGAGAATTCCCAGGGAACAGATTCTGCCATTAAGTCCAGACAGACATCATCCCTGAGACTCACCTTTGAGGAGCCCTCTGGGGGGGTGAGCTGCCGCTGGTGGGCCTTGTAATCAAATTTGTAATAGGTGTGGAGGATGCGCCTCAAGTAGACTCGACAGATCTCCTCGGTGGTGCCCTTCTCTTCCAGGTAGCGCTGCACGCGCTCGATGATGGCACACACCTGCGCCTCGTCCTTCAGATGCTCCACGTACTCTGGCGGGAAGAGCCCCCCTCTGCTCAGCCAGGCACCTGGCTTTCCCCATCCTCTGCCCAGAACTGTCCAGCCACCTCTACCCATGTGTAGTCTCCTCACTGTGCCCTGAAAACACCATCTCTTCCCCAGACACTCCCTTTCTGTTCCTGTCCGTGAGCTCTTCTGCTACTTCCTCCCCTGATTAAGTCCTCCTTCTCATTCAGATCTTATCTCAGATGGCCCCTGCCTTAAAATGTTTTCTTCAACCATTACCTACAGTGGCTATCCTGTCTCCCACTATCACAGGTCCCTATTTGAATTTCAAATGCACCCTGCACATGATCTACAACTGCCTCATTTTATTTACATGTTGAAATGTCTTTCTCCAGGACTGAAATGTAAGCTCCATGAGAGGAAATGGCCTCTGGCTGCCTCACTCACCACTGTAGCCCTGACTCAGTAGGCACATGTGGGTATTCAGATTTCACTTAGTAAATATCCTGTACTTCCTCCAACCCAAATGCCTCTAATCCAAGCCAAACAAGCAAAGTGGACTGAAGCCAGACCGCAATGATTCTCAAAGTACAGTCCCTAGACAGCAATATCACCTGGGAACATGTAAGAAATGCAAAATTTGGAGGCAAACCCTCCATCCCCCGCTGACCTACTGCATCAGAAGCTATGGGAGTGGGGCCTAGCATCCTCCCAGGCCATGTGGATTCTGGGGTAAGGAAGGGTTGGTTCATCAGACACCCTGTCAGTATAATCCTTAGTTTTATTCTCTGTACCTTCCCACTGATGCCCATGCCTGCCTAAACTTACCTTGGGAGTGGGGATCAGTATTTTGCATTATTTTGGTAAATTCTTCATCCATTCGTTCCACCAAGGTTAAGATACAGCCACGGACACGCAGTGGCTAAAGGCGGTAGTAAAGGAGGAGCAAATAATTAGCCCAGATCTCAGTGCCAGACTTCGACCCCTCTGTCTTCACTGAGCCTTCCCAAGACAGACAATATACGCTTCCGATTAGCCTCCAATTTCTCTTTACCTGGTCAGCATTATGAAGGTTCTCACTTTCCTCCAGGATGTTCTCTCCAACAAAGATGTTGGGGTTTGCAAACAGGATGTCCATCAGCTCATTGATACAGTCCAGGCACTTCTGCCACATCTCAGGCTGTCAAGAGAGCAGAGGGCCGTCAGAGGCATGAAGGCGGAAGAAGCAGGGGCCTCCCAAGGGCCCCTTCATCAGGAATCCAGTCAACTACCAAGACGGCCTCCACAGCCCTCAAGTTTTATGATACCAGCATCCTCCCCCACCCCGGCCCCCCCAACCAACCCATCAGCTCAGCTCTGGGATGCTCCTCTTCATTGCCCTCACCTTCATGTACGTGGCTAGGTTCGGGTTGTAGTCATAGAGAGAGGCAATGATATTGAACTTGATCTTTACTATGACGCCCTCCCCCAGGTTGTTTTCAGACGCAATCTGAACCAATAGCTGTAGCAGTTCAATCTGGGCTGCACTGGAGAGGAGCAGAAGAGGGTGAGGCATCAGAGACAAATAAAAAAACCTCATCCTGTCATGCAGCATGCCCTCCTCAGACAGCAAGGCGGCGTTATTCCCACCACCTGCATACTTGCTTCTCCTTTATAAATTCCAAACAGAAGCAGCAATAATGCTAACAATCTGCCATCCTCTTCAGTTACCAAACAATTAAAGAAAGTGAGCATTATTCCCATTTTACAGTTGGGAAAATAATCCCCAAAGTTTAAGTGACTGTTTTAAGATCAAAAGGAGAGTAAACAGCAGAAAATGGACAGGTATATAAGTATGTTCCAAGTATACCATTCCTTCAACAGTAGCACACACAAATCTTCCCAAACTGCTATTTCCCCACCAACCTCCATCCATGTTTTAGAGAAAAAAAGAGCATTCACCCTGTAATCTCACAGGCCCATGAATCTTACCGATCTGTTCCCTTCTTGCCTCGTGCCTGTAGGATCTCATTCAACTTCTTGATGACAACAGCGTGGGTGATCTCGGTTCCCTTGGCAAACATTTTTGGCTTCTCCTAGGCAACACATGTACTATCATGTACAAGCTGATACAAACCCATTCTTGTGCTAACTTTTCTCCCAAACCAACCGGGGGAAATCTCTCCCAGACAGCTTCCCAATTCATTTTAATATTAAAGCCCAGGGTGCTTGGGTGGCTCAGCTGGTTAAGCGTCTAGGTCTTGGTTCTGACTCATGTCGTATCTCTTGGGTCATTGAACCAAGCCTCGCATTGCACTGTGCACTCAGCACAGTCTACTTGAAGATTCTCTCCCTTCGCCTCTTTCCCCCATTCAAGCGCACACGCATGCTCTCTCAAGTAAATAAATAAATCTTAAAAAAACAAAAACAAAAACATAAACCCAAAAAACCAAAAACCACAACACTAAAGCCCTCACCTTAACGAGGGGCACTCCACCCCGGACCCTTTCCCACTCCCCGCCTTCATTGTCTTCCTCTTCCTCATCCAGGCGCTTAGATTTCCTATCGTGCTTCTTCTTGGCTTTGTCCTCCCGCTTCTTCTCAGCTGCCTTCTTGTCCTCCTCTGTGGTGGGGGCCCTGCCAGGAGACATGGCAGATGATGAAAGACCAGTCCCCACTCCACCTGAGGCGTCTCCTTCCCATGAACTTCCTCTTTTTCTCCAATAAGCCCTGGGTTCAAATTACACTCTAGAAGTAAGCTAGAGTTAACCATAACCATAACCAAAGCAAGGATTATCAAGCATGTGAATCTGCCAGATACTTACCAAGGCCTGTCACCGTATCACACCCACTAAGAAAATCCTACGAAAGGAACAGTATGGCCTGGTCTAATAAGGCAGAGGGGTCAATTTGGCCACTGCAGACATAGAAACAGCCTGCCATGCCGCCGCACAGCCAACCTCTCAGGTTTTCCAGAGAAAACTCAACCCGTAAGTGACATAGTTATTCTTTTAATACTAGTTGCTCTATTCTAGACTAATCTTTTTACCTGTTACCAACTAATCAGTTCGAAATTAGTGTAAAAAAATTTGCTGTTCCCAGACTGGCTCCTCTCCCCTTATGAGAATTAAACTAAATTCTGAATTTAAAAAACAATTGTTCAAAACAATAAAATTCCCTCACAAATTCCAAAAAGATCACTGGCTATCCCAAAGTGGTCTTTGACCACTTGGTGTCTGAAACCATTTCCAGATTTGAATACTTAAATATTTAATACTTCTAAATTATCTCAAACTTCATATACTGATGAACAAATCTTTCCAGACAAACTCAATAGATACTCAAATTATAATCCTCATCAACTGCCATTTAAACATCTACAAATAAATTTCATTTTAACTGCTTAAAAGATCTGAACGTGTTTTAGTAATAGTTTATAAATTTGCCAGCTGGATCAAACTTTTCCACTTGCCAAAGAATGTATGCCATAATCCCACAGTTTTCAGGTTTTTCCCCTGTACTACTGCAATACTCTCTTTAATGACAAAAGCTCACTTTATAGGAAAATCCTTTGCAAACACGAAACATTTGCTAAACTGAAACCTCTTGGTCATATCCCTAAAGCTCTGAGAATATCAAAAAACCTACTGCAATTTTAGAATCGATGCTGCTTAAACTTCAAAAGAACTTAATGTTTCTAGCCTAAAATTTTACTGCTAGCCATAAGGATATCAGGATTCACACTTCAAAAACGACAATGAACTCTCACCCTACGAAATTCCTTTTTTTTCTTCAAGATTTCATTTTTAAGTAATCTCTATACCCAACATGGGGCTCAAATTCACAACCCCAAGATTAAGAGTTCCATGCTCCACCAACTGAGCCAGCTAGGTGTCACTTTCACCCTATAAAATTCTAATTAGACTAAAACTTGGCTTGACAGATTATACCTTGGTATATTTACATCTTGTTAGAAATTAGAAAAGTAATGTTTATGCTCTCAGTTATACATCAAATCGATGCAAGCTACTTTTCCAGTAGGACATCACCAAATAAACTTCTATTAAAATATGTAGCCGAGGGGAGGCTCAGTGGTTGAGCCTTCGGCTCTAGGCATGATCCCGGCGTCCTGAGATCATCCCACATCGGGCTCTGTGCTCGGTAGGGAGCCTGCTTCTCCCTCTGTCTGTGTCTCTGCCTCTTTCTGTGTGTCTCTCATAAATAAATAAGTAAAATCTTAAAATAAATAAATATGTAGCCAAGAGACTAAAGATATTAAGAGACAACCAACAGAAGTTAGCCCTAAAAACTATGCTGAAAATGATCATTCCATGTCCTCTTAACAATTACCGACTAGAGCCCCTATATACTCTTGCTTAGCATCCTAACAATTTAGACATTCAGTCCCACCAGAGATTTATCCTAAGGTCAACACACATACACAAACACAAAATGGCCTCCAGAAGCCAGTTAACTCTTTTTTTTTTTTTTTTTTTAATTTTTATTTATTTATGATAGTCACAGAGAGAGAGAGAGAGAGAGGCAGAGACACAGGCAGAGGGAGAAGCAGGCTCCATGCACCGGGAGCCTGATGTGGGATTCGATCCCGGGTCTCCAGGATCGCGCCCTGGGCCAAAGGCAGGCGCCAAACCGCTGCGCCACCCAGGGATCCCCAGAAGCCAGTTAAAACTTAGTAGTAGGCAGCATCTCTGTGAAATTCCACAGGCCAATAATGCTACCAGAGGTAAATAACTTCCTCCAATACATCCTTCAAATAAAGGGTCATATTCAAGACAACACTTAAATTTTACGTGTCTTCCTCCTCTTTCTTAATCTTTTTTTTTTTTTTGCCTTTTTCCTCTATTGCTGACTCTATCAACAGTTAAATATAACCCAAATTTCAAACAAATCTTGATTGCTCACTGTTGAAAGGCATCAAGAGGACACGACTGCCGGCTGACCCTTGAGTTGGCCATTGGCAACAGGAAGCCCCTCCCTCACCTTCTGCCCTGTCCTTGGGATGTATGTTCTGCCCATCATTCCTACCCCGGGGGCTGTTTCAAAAACATACCTTGTGAATAACATGTTAAAACCATCCGGACTGTATATTTGACACTGCCTGGTAAAGACCTCTATGTAAACTTTTATGATTCTGGTGGTTGGGTGTGAAGACGTACTAGCCTTGTGGCTTCCAAGAAAAGTCTCATCTGTTAGTTCCCTTGCTTATTAAAGCAGCCACTTGCAGCCATCTGCCTCTCTCTTTGGTTTCTCCCTGCCAGCCAGGTACTAGGGCTGGTTTCAGATTTCACCCTCAGAACACCCAAGGTGGTGAACCAACACTCGCATCTGATTAAAAGTCTAAGTGGATTAGAGGGCCTCTGGGGTGGCTCAGTGGTTTAGTGCTACCTTCAGCCTAGGGCATGATCCTGGAGACCCAGGATGGAGTCCCATGTCGGGCTCCTTCCATGGAGCCTGCTTCTCTCTGCCTGCTTCTCCCTCTGCCTGTGTCTCTGCTTCTTTCTCTCTCTCTCTCATGAATAAATAAATAAAATCTTAAAAAAAAAAGTCTAATGTGATATTTTATCAGAAGAGATCCAAGACACTGGATTTCATCAGTTTGTACTTAAGAATTACCACCCCAACTACAAATTTGGAAATATTAATGTGTGATCCAGTAATTTACCTCTAATGTCTATATAGTAAATCAACATTTTAGCCCCAAACTCACACTAATAACTTCCTTAGCTAAGAATTAATTAATCCTAAGTAAAACCCATAAGAGTCAGCCAAGACCACAATAAAGATATTCAATGAGTAACATCTTACTGCACTTGGAGAAATATTTTGGAAAAATATGGCAATTAAGAAAATAGTCACTTGGGCACCTGGGTGGCTCAGTGGTTGAATGTCTGCTTTTGGTTCAGGTCATGATCCTGGGGTCCTGGGATTGAGTCCCACATCAGGCTCCCTGCGCATCGGGCTCCTCGTGGGAAGCCTGCTTCTCCCTCTATGTCTCTGCCTCTTGATGAATGAATGAATGAATGAATGAATGAATGAATGAAAGAGAAAGGAGAGGAGAGGAGAGAAGAGAAAAGAAAGAAGAGAAAAGAAAGAAAAGAAAAGAAAAGAAAAGAAAAGAAAAGAAAAGAAAAGAAAAGAAAAAAGAAAAAAGGAAGAAACTGGGTGGCTCAGTTGGTTAAATGTCTGCCTTCAGCTCAGGTCATGATCCCAGAGTCCTGGGATTGAGCCTCGCATTGGGATCCCTGCAGGGAAGCTTGCTTCTCCCTCATCCTCCATCCCTCCCCCAGGCTTGGGTGCTCGCACTAGAATCTTTAAAAAAAAAAAAAAGAAGAAGAAGGGACACCCGGGTGGCTCAACAGTTGAGTGTCTGCCTTTGGCTCAGGGCATGATCCCAAAATCCCAGGATGGAGTCCCATATCAGGCTTCCTGCATGGAGCCTGCTTCTTCCTCTGCCTATGTCTCTGCCTCTCTACCACTGTGTCTCTCATGAATAAATCTTTAAAAAAGAAAAAGCCACTTGAAAAAGAAAAGCGATTTAAAAGTTCACTAAACGGATTCCTTAAGGCATTCCCATAGATAGACTTATCCTGATTACAAAATTAAATGGAACAAAAGCTCTAATGTTTCTTATAATATCTGTGATTATCCTCGTATTTTCAGCCCAAATCCACTACCTAATGTCCAAGTCCCTTAATGTTGCCAGACAGCCTTACTCCATACCAAAAAGAGACAGAAGCTCTTGAGATTAAACCCATTCCTTTAACCAAAAAAAATGAAAGCTGAAAAAATGTGATGAAGAATAAAGTATAGATTGGTTTAATATGGAGACACTGAAAAAAGATCTTGGCAGACATTATGGAAACAGACGGTTATGCTTCTAGAAAACCCATTCACAACACTAACCCTGGCTGGCTTAGCTAATGAGAAAATACGTGTGATCAAAATTCACTGTTCCCATACCATCTGTGGTTTCTCTCTCCTTGTTCTTTTTCCTCTTATACATATCTTGCTTTTGTCTTGGTTTGGAAATCAACCTTAAAAACTGGTTTTGAGGGCAGCCCTGGTGGCTCGGTGGTTTAGTGCTGCCTTTGGCCCAGGGCCTGATCCTGGGGACCTGGGATCGAGTCCCACGTCAGGCTCCCTGCATGGGGCCTGCTTCTCCCTGACTGTGTCTCTGCCTCTCTCTCTCTCACTGCATCTCTCATGAATAAATAAATAAAATCTTAAAAAAAAAAAAAAAAAAAAAAACTGGTTTCATGACACAAGTAAAACAGTCTCTGAATTATTCTTTGACATAAAGTCAAATTCAATGTCAAAGACCTTTGAGGATGCCATTGTTGACCGAACCTGTCAACTGGAATTTTAACTCAATCTAATTCTAGATATTTTAATTAAGTATACAAAATAAAATTTCACTGGCTTAAAATATATATCAAGGGTAATCTCTAAAAGGATAGCATGTAACTTCCAAACCAATACAGAGGAACACACTAAGAGGGAAAAAAAGAATACAATCTAGACATGGCTTAAGAAGTAGAAAAGTCGGGATCCCTGGGTGGCGCAGCGGTTTGGCGTCTGCCTTTGGCCCAGGGCGCGATCCTGGAGACCCGGGATCGAATCCCACATCGGGCTCCCGGTGCATGGAGCCTGCTTCTCCCTCTGCCTATGTCTCTGCCTCTCCCTCCTTCTCTCTCTGTGACTATCATAAATAAAAAAAAAAAAAAAAAAATTAAAAAAAAAAAAAAAAAAGAAGTAGAAAAGTCAGTGAGAAAGAAAAAAGAAGATAGGATTAACCTCAATTATTAAGTGAAAAGCCAAATCCCTCTCAATTACCGTAACACACTGTGTGATTCCATTTACATTATATTCTCTACAGAGGGTGAATTTATCTAGAGACAGAAAGCAAATCAGTGGTTGCTGGCTGGGGTGGGTGGGGTGGGAGCAGAGGACAACACCAAACACACACGAGAAAGACCACTGCATGATCAGAGGTTTGGAATTTTCAGCCTCACCATGACTAGGAGAGAAACAAGGGCTGAAAACAGAGCAATCAGTGAGTACCGACTTAACTGATCACACATTTTTAATAAAACCTCTATAAACATCCCCAAATGATGACGTTTGGAATGCTCCGTGGTTGCTAAACACACTGTGGTGCCAGGAGTGTGGTGCATCCAGATAGGGCATGGAAGCTCTGTGCCTGTTCTCCCACACCATGCCCTGTGCATCTCTTCCACTTGGTTCTTCCTGAGTTGTATGTACCCTTTAAAATAAACGGGTAATAGCAAGTAGAGCGCTCTCTCAAGTTCTGTGGATTGTTCTAGCAAATTATCGAAACTGAGGAGGGCAGGATCCTGGGTGGCGCAGCGGTTTAGTGCCTGTCTTTGGCTCAGGGCGTGATCCTGGAGTTCCAGGATCAAGTCCCACATCAGGCTCCCTGCATGGAGCCTGCTTCTCCCTCTGCCTGTGTCTCTGCCTCTTTCTCTCTGTGTCTCTCATGAATAATTAAAAAAAAAAAAAAAAAAAAAGAAAAGAAACTGAGGAGGGAGTTGTGGAAACTCGGAATTTATAGCTGGTTGGTCAGAAGTACAAGAGCCAAACCTGGGTCTTGCCACTGGTTTCTTTCTTTTTTTTTTCAGTGTATAGTTTATTTTTTAAAAAGATTTTATTTATTTACTCATGATAGAGAGAGAGAGAGAGAGAGAGAGGCAGAGAGAGAAGCAGGCTCCCTGTGGGGAGCCTGACGTGGGACTCGATCCTGGGACTCCAGGATTGCGCCCTGGGCCAAAGGCAGGCGCTAAACCGCTGAGCCACCCAGGGATCCCCTTGCCACTGGTTTCTGAGGTGGGGGCAGTACTGTAGGGCTGAGCCCTTAATCTGTGGGGTCGGCAATAACTCTGGGTCGTTTCAGACTGAGCTGCATGTGGAACACCACATTGATGGCCAGAAAGTTGGAGAACCGGTAGGTGTAAGGAAAAAAAAAAACCCGCAGAGATGGTGTCAGAAATGCTATAAACAAACACATCAGATATACATGCCTCCTGGGCTTGACCAGTCAAGTGGAACACAGAGTAAGAAAGGCTTCTCAACAAAAAGGTGACTGCAGGATTCCTACACTTCCCCACTATGGCCCAAGGCACCACTTTTTTCCTTACTTTTTAAGGAATCTTGAAGCTAGCACTGTCTGCTTCCCTTCTTCCTCCTCTGAGTCAGAGTCAGAAGATGTGGAACCCGTATCCCAGTCTTCATCATCTTCTGAGTCTTCTGAGTCCTCCTCATCATCCTTAGAGAAATAAGAGCATCAGCAGGAAAAAGGCTGGAGACTGACTGGTTTCCCTGCCGGCACAAGTCCCAGGAATTTTCGGGAGCAGAATAAGAGTAGATACTCAAGAATGATCATATGAAGAGCTGGACTGGGCCACCAAGACCCAGAGAGAAGTGCAGACTTGCTCCAGGGACCCACAGTTCTCCGGGGGGCAGAGTGGGGTCTTGAAACTACTGCCCCATGTTTCAGGGCACTCAGTGCTCTAATCCAAGACAAAGCCTGTTCTCAAACCAGGCTCCACTAAACCCTATCTCTCCCAATCCTAGGGCTGTCAGTCGTCATTTCCCCCAGGAACTTGAGAATGGTCCATGGCAGGCAAATCGCCCTTCATAGTCTCACTGTGGCTCTTACCTCCATCTTTTTGAGGAACTTGCGACTCTCTCCAGAAGGAGCTTCTGATTTCTTCTTTAGGAAAGCTGCAGCACTGACTCCGTCCTCATCCTCATCCTCATCTGAAGAGCCTGGTGGGAAAGGAGAGAGAAGAGAGAGAGAGTGATGAATAAGGCAGAAGGGCAACCAAGAAAGCAGGCCAAAGGATCCCCTGACTGTGAACTCGTAATCATTAGTAGTGAGGGTCCCCCTCACCTTCTGAATCCTCCTCGTTCTTCTCGGCGTCTTCGTCCGCAGACTGCTCAGGGTTCTTAACAAGGGAGATGTGAGAATAATAAATGATGCCTGCCAACCACTGCCCCATCCTCCCTATTCTCCCCCTCCACCCTAGTGCTATGTGTCCTGATTCCTTCTCCAGTTACCCCTTCCATTTGCAAATACTCTTCTGTCTCTCTTGGGGGGGATCACTGTCCCCACAGTTCAGAAAGTCTATCTCTAGCATCCTCACCTGCTTGTAATTTGTAATGTGGGACTCGAAATCTCGGTTGTATTTTCGGATCTTCTGGCGTAGGGTGCTCAGGGCCTTGGCATTGTTCTTGTTCATCTTCTTCTTCCCTTCCTTATCCTCCCATAGCTAAAGGACAGGAGAGGGGAAAAAAGTAGAATAGGGATGTGAGACTACACAGTATTACCTAAATCTCAGGCTTATGGGACACCTGGGTGGCTCAGCAGTTGGGTGTCTGCCTTCAGCTCAGGGCATGATCCTGGAGTCCCAGGATCTGGTCCCACATCGGGGTTCCTGCATGGGGCCTGCTTCTCCCTCTGCCTATGTTTATACTTCTCTCTCTCTCTCTCTCTCTCTCTCTGTGTCTCTCGTGAGTAAATAAATAAAATACTTATAAATCAATCAATCAATCTCAGGCTTCACCACAACCATGATGATGAGTTTTGCTATCTGTACACCATCTGTACTGCTTACCAACTGCATTTATTAGCTTATTTTTAAAAAAGATCCTTTGTATTTCACCACCAAAGGGGGGAAAAAAACCCCACAAACAAGAATAGGAAAATAAGGGACTAAAATTCTTGACCAAAAAAGGTCCTGGACTCTCCTTGCTTCACCCCTCTTTTTCTCAGGCTCTAGGAACTACTATATGGATAGCAAACAACCAAGAGGAGACAGGACCCCTGGAAGTGGGTTAGGACCAGGCCCCAGGTCCACAATCCCCTCTGGATCCTCTCTCACCTGCAAGCATCATACCTCATTAAGATAATCCTCTAGATCAGCCAGGATGCGGATATAGAACCGGGGGACACCTTCCTTGTCCACAATGCTCTTAGCCTTCCCGTATGCTTTTCCCAGGAGCTCAAACTCTTCCAGGCACTTGGTGACATCCCGAATCTTCATGGCATTACGGATGGTCCGGATGAGATTGGTCAGCTCCTCAAACCTGTGTTGGAGCCCAAAACCACATTGGACTTGCTCACCAACATCAGAAAACCCACTACTGCTACAGAGATTCCCCATGATCTGGCCTCCCCATGGCCTCACCTCTTGTCCTTGGCACTTCGGACAACTCTCTTGGTATCTTCTTCATCCTCACTCAGCAACAACGGCCTGTTTAAAAGAACAGACACCATTAACTTCCCTTCCTTGCTCCAGTCTTTTCAAGTGATCTCTATTTCCCTTCTCAGTGAACCCAAAAGAACAAAAATACTCAAAAAAAACAAAAAACAAAAAACAAAAAAAAAAAGAACAAAATTACTCAAGCCATCATACCACGCTTATCCTTAATGCTTCCTCTTCAAAACCTCATCATATACAACTCACTCATCTAAGCCTACTTCAGGTATGCCATTCTGTCAAACACTGTTACATATACAAAGAGGACCATCTCCATCCTCTCAAAAATAAAGCTATTTTCTGTGTCAGAAAACTAATTACACAAAGACACAAATAACTAAGCACTGAAAGAAATCAAGAAAAAAAGGTACTCCAGCTAGAATGAATGGAAAAGGCTTTAAGAAGGTGGTACTTAAATTAGATCACAGAAAGCAATGTTTCCTGGATTGTGAGAGGCCATGGGCAAGGAAAAAGTCCCAATGGCTTTTAACACCTCCACTACTAGCACGTTTCTTTAGTAAGGAAAGACTATACTACAGCCATATCTCCATTCTTTTTCTTCCTGTTTTATTAATTTACCAATTATTTTGTATTTTAAAGTAAGTGATGTTGGTTTTTCCAATTGTGGCAATAATAAAAAATCATATTCCGGAGGATATATGTGCATATGTATATGTATTATTAAACAGTGGCACAAGAATATAGAAATGTGCAAGTGGCATGTATGAAGTTCAAGAAACAACATTCCAGTTTCAAAAAGTGAAAAGAGTTTTTATTTTGCAGAGACAGGGGATGCAGTTGAGTGTCTGTCTTTGACTCAGGTCCGGAGTCCTGGGATCGAGTCCCGCACTGGGCTCCCCGCGAGGAGCCTGCTTCTCCCTCTGCCTGTGTCTCTGCCTCTCTGTGTGTGTCTCCCATGAATAAATAAATAAAATCTTTTTTGCAGAGACAGGAGTATGCCATTTCAGTAAATATCAGAAACAGGACAATAGATAATGATGAGCCAGCCCTCAGTACCAGGTGGCGGGGCTTCAGGAGCCACATCGAGCAGCTCTCAAATACCAAGTGAGCATTTTGGATTTCTTGTGAGCAGGATTTTTTTGGTGGTAAGAGGAACTGAGAACTTTTGGAGTCCGATGCCGAGCGGAGAGGTGGTACACAGGCTGTGAACACGCAGGCCAGTTACGAGGCTGATGCAACAGACCCAGCCAGTGGGAAATCTCTTCTGACTCCGACCCCCTGCGCCCGGCGGATGGACTCCCACAATTCACAGCACCCTGAAGCGTGAAGGTTGTCCCTTCGACGCTGCTCTGGCCCCTTAAACTCCCGCCGCCTCCTCCATTCCCCTCTCACATACGCGGCCTTCCCGAGCACTCCCCGACCGGTCACCGCGGCGCAGGCCCCCCACTCACTGTTTGCCGTAGTTGCCCCCGACAGGTTTGGTGACGAGCTCTTCCCCCGACAGAGACGACTCGGACTCGCTGTCCGAACCGGTGGTGAAAAACCGCGACATGGCGACGGCGCTGAGGCTGCGGCGGGCGCAGCGGGACCTGCGGGAAAGCTGGAGTCACAGACCGCAAGAAGGGGCCGGGGTCGCTACTTCCCGACCTCTACTTCTCACCATCCCCGCAAATACCCCGATTTGCAGCCCCACCTCAAAGGCCAAGGCCCGAGAAATACAACCCGTCGGAACTCGCGAGTCACACCGCGAAGCCTCAACAGCGGAAATACGAAAAGAAGGAAGGCGGGGCCTCTACGTCATTTCCGGGAGAATGACGAACTATACTGGTGACTACAACTCCCAGCGGTCTTCGCGCCGGAAGGGGCGTGGACAGGCTTGACGTACCCTTGGCAGGTGGGGCGGTGCCTGGAGAGTCTCAAAGCCTGTCGCGTTTTGTTACTCGCACGAACCACCTGCGGAATCAGAGTTTCAGGGCCAGGAGTTTACTTTCTTATAAAGCTCCCACGTAACGCTGAGCTGCTAGGTTTTGGAGCTAGGGCTTTAAAGCAAACTGAGAATCAGACTTTGGATTCAAATCCTGGATCCCCACTTTGTGTAAATTAGGGAAATTTCCTAACCTCTCTGTGCTTCATTCTCCCCACCTGTAAAATGGCAATAATAGCACCTACTTCATAGGATGTAAGAATTAAATGACTTAGTATACGTGAAGCATTTCGGACAGTGCCTTGTACATAATAAGCATATAATAAATAATTAGCTAGTATTCACTCATTACTCCACAGATACTTATTTACTGAGCAGGGTCCGAGGCGCTGGATACATTAGTGAATAAGATAGAAATGGTCCCTGACTTCACAAGGAACTCATATTATATTGGAGTGGCATAAATTAACAAACAGATAATTTCAGATAGTAATAAGCTCCATAACGATATTAAAGTAACTGGTTAGATGGAAAGATTATTTTGGATAGGAAGGGCAGAGCCTCTGAAGAGGTGACATTTGAATTGAGATCCAAATAACAGAAAGAAGGGAGCCATGCAGATAGTCTTCTAGGGAAAGAGCACTCCCAACTCTTCTTCTAGGAAAAGGGAAACAGCAAGTGCAAAGGCCCTGAGGCAGAAATGAACTTGGCCAGTTCTGGGAATAAAGAGAATGCCAGGGCAGCCCGGGTGGCTCAGGGGTTTATTGCTGCCTTCAGCCCAGGACATGATCCTGGAGACCTGGGATCAAGTCCCACATCAGGTTCCCTGCATGGAGCCTGCTTCTCCCTCTGCCTGTGTCTCTGCCTCTGTGTGTGTGTGTGTCTCTCATGAATAAATAAATAAAATATTTTTAAAAAGATAAAGAGAATACCAGTGTGCTATCAGTGAAGTGAGCAGGCATTAATAGTATAGAAGTAGACAATACTAGGTCATACAGGTCCTTATAGGCCTGTGGATTTAAATCCAGGTGGGTTGAAGAAACCATCAGCACAGGGACTGTTTTACATTTTTAAATGTAGTTCCATTCATTCAGTATTTGCTGCATCTCTGGGCCTGCATTTAGTTGGAGACAGTGTTATCCTGAAAGAAAAGAAAAGAATTAGCAGACTGAAGGGAAAGAAGGAGACTATTTTGGGTAGAAAAATAGTGTGAAAATCCTGGAGACAGGAAAGCCCAGAGCACAGTCAGTGGCTGGTATATTGGGGTTAGAATGTGTCAGGGCCTCTCCACATGTCTTGGATTGTCACCCCTGTTCTTCCTTTCCCCTTCTCTCTGTCTCCTTTTTTCCTCTCTCCTTTCCTCCCTTCTTCCCTCTCTCCCCCCAGATCCACTTGATTCTGATACCAACCTCTTCACCTCCCCAAATAGAAAAGGAATGCACAGAAATTGCTAAGGGAACCCAAGGTAAAGGGGAAAGGAGGTTGAATGACATAAAAATCATTGTCACTGAAGATGAAGAAATACAAATTCACGCTAAAGGGAAGTCATTGATTTTAGAGTGGCTTCTTGTTACTCCCAGGATCCTGAGAAGTTGCAAAGAAAAAATCATACTGAACTCTATTTTCAACCAGTTCTTTACTAAGTCATGAAAAATGTAAACTTTACAGGGAGCCGGCTTTCTTAGTGAACTTTTTATTGAAATGGGACATAGGTTCAGACAGATGATAGGTCATAAGTATACAACCTGATGAATTTTCATAAAAGTGAGTCCACTTCTGTAACCAGCACTTACATCAAAAACAGGACATGACCAGATTCCCCCCACTTCCATGTTCTGCTCATGTATCCCTCTCCAGTTACTACTCAGCAGGCTTCTTAAATTTTATTTTTTATTATAAAAATTTCAAGCCCAGAGATAAGAATAAAGACTATTCTAGACGCACCTGGTGGCTCAGTGGTTGAGCATCTGCCTTTGGCTCAAGTCATGATCCCAGGATCCTGGGATTGAGTCCCGCATCAGGCTCCCCACGGGGAGCCTGCTTCTCTCTCCCTCTGCTTATGTCTCTGCCTCTTTCTCTGTGTCTCTCATGAATAAACAAATAAATAAAATATTTTAAGTAGATGATGATTCTAATGAGCATCCATGTATCCGCAATCCACCCAGTGTTGTCACAACTTTTTTTTTAAATTCTTATTTATTTATGATAGTCACAGAGAGAGAGAGAGGCAGAGACACAGGCAGAGGGAGAAGCAGGCTCCATGCACCGGGAGCCCGATGTGGGATTCGATCCTGGGTCTCCAGGATCACGCCCTAGGCCAAAGGCAGGCGCCAAACCGCTGCGCCACCCAGGGATCCCGTGTTGTCACAACTTAATATGATGCCACATGCCACATTTGATGCAGCTTTATTTTTTAAAGAAAAATTAAAAACACACTCAGGATCTCCTAGGTAAATGGAGGTCTTGAACAAGATTCATGGTACACCCACAAATATTTTCAAGGCAAAATATTATTGTGTGCCAAGCCCTTTCACATGGACAATCTTTCTCTTAAAATAATACATGTACATGATTACAAAATGTAATTACATTAATTAAATGTACATTATAAAATGTAAATGGTACAGAAGAATATACAAAGAAAAAAATCTCTTTCCCACCCTTGATTCCCAGTTCCTCAGCTTCTCTCTCCAGAGGCAAACACAATTACTGGTTTACCGTGTTAATATTCCACATGTTTCTCGGAATATATAGCTAAGATACATAAAAGGATACAGATATATATATATATATATATATATATATATATGTTATATCAGTAAGGATATATAGATAGCTAGGTATCTGATAGATCCTTATTGATATAATCCTTATAATATACATACATACATATATTTACATATTTTTATGTGTCCATAGCTATACAGTGTTTATCAATAGAGAGATGGGATATATATAATTATTATATATATTATTATTATATATGTTATATATATCCCCACCTTTTTTCTTACACAAATCAAAGCATTCTTTTTGTGCTCTTCTGTATCTTGTTTCATTATTTACCATATCTTGCAGCTCTTTCTATAAAGGCATATGGACTTCTCTCATTCTTTTTTTTTTTAAGATTATTTATTTATTCATGAGAGACACAGAGAGAGAGGCAGAGACATAGGCAGAGGGAGAAGCAGGCTCCATGCAGGGAGCCGGATGCAGGACTTGATCCCAGGTCTCCAGGATCACACCCTGGGCTGAAGGTGGCGCTAAACCGCTGAGCCAACCGGGCTGCCCTCTCATTCTTTTAGATGGCAAACCATTGTACCAGTATATCGTGAACCATAAAATGCATTTCCTCAGAGGAGCCTGGGTGGCTCAGCTGGTTGAGCGTCTGCCTTCAGCTCAGGTAGTGATCCCAGGGTCCTGGGATTGGGCCCCACATCAAGCTCCCTGCTCAGTGGGGAGTCTGCTTCTCCCTCTCCTTCTGCCTGCAGCTTCCTCACTTGTGTTCTCTCTGTGTGTCAAATAAATAAATAAAATCCTTTTAAAAATGCATTTCCTCAGACTTCTCTTGATGAATACCTCTTTTAAATCTTCACAACAACCCTTTAGAGAAAAGGATATAGACACCTGAGATATTGTATTCCAAACCCAAGCATTATTTCATTTTTTTTCCAAGCATTATTTCAAAGCCTGTAGAGCTTTACTGTTTCAGAGTTAGACTGAGTTAAAACAACTCAGTCTTGTGAATAGGATGGATAGGAATGGGCAGAGAGTAAAGGCAGCAGAGTAAAGAAAATCTGATAATTTCTTCCTTTATGAGCATAACTAAACTTCACAACTGGAGCCAAGCATAACATGGGTGTTTTTAATAGGTGAGTTTTGTTAATGCCTAGATTTTGATGGGTCCTTAATGGTCCCAGAGCGGGAAGCAAACCCAGGCAGAGCTTTGATCAGTCTGGTGTCTACGGTTCTTGTGGGCGTCACATTTCTCTTGGCAGACTGCTTCTGTCTTGAATGCCTGTAATAATGTAACCAGCAAGCTGAGAGGTGTTAGTCATTACTGGCATTTGAACAGCAACTTCAAATACATAAAGATATTTGAAAGTCATGACAAACTTGTAGGTAGGCAGGCAAAGCAGCTACTACTAACCTCATCCTACAGATGAGAAAACCACACATCCTACAGATGTGAACGAGCACATGGTGGCTAAGCTAGCAACAGAGTGAGGTCCCAAAACCAGATCCTTCCATTCAGAGGCCACAGAAATCTCTTCTAGATACATCATTTTACTTCCTAATGTTGACCAAAGCGGGATACATTATAATTGTAAGAGGGGATGACCAAGAGGAGGAAGAGGAGTGAGCATGGAGTAAGAGGAAGGGAGGCATTTGGACTCCTCTCTGGGACTAAATCATGCGTATCATGCTCTCTTATTCACTCAACTCCAGCCACATCAGTTCTAATAGATCCAGAGCCTCAATTTTTTTAAGACTTTATTTTATTTATTCATAAGAGATACAGAGTGAGGGAGGCAGAGACGTAGGCATAGGAAGAAGCAGGGTCCCTGCAGGGATCCTAATGCAGAACTTGATCCCAGGACCCCAGGATTGTGACCTGAGCCAAAGGCAGACACTCAACCACTGAGGCACTCAGTTGTTCCAGAGCCCCATTTTGTTTCTAAAAATGCTTGAGAATATATAATGCTTTAAATATCTTGAGATGCTTTGTGAAATTCATAGAAAATATAATCTTCTGACACAACTTTTTTTTGTTTTGTGTATGTTTTATTTTCCTAAATAACCTCTGAGCTCCTTGGAGACAGGGATAGAATCTTTATACACCTTAGTATCTCCCTCAGTGCATTTCATGCAGTACGTGTCCAATCACATGTTACTGTTATGATTATTATTGACAGGAAAGGCAAGATACATACAGGGAAGTGCACCAACTGTTTTCACTTCTACCATCATCTGTTAGCTTTGCCTGTTCTTGAGATTCAAATACATAGAATTATAATGTATGTCCTTTTTTATGTCTTCTTCCAGGATCCTGTAAGATTCATCCATGTTGTTACATACTGGTAGTTCCTCCTGCTATGATTGCTGAATACTTTCAATTATGTAACTATGCCTTAATGTATTAATTGTCCTGTTGATTTGGATTGTTCCCTGTTGGGGCGCTATTGTGAGTAAAGCTTTTATCAATATGTTTATACAAGTCTTTTTTAAAAATATTTTTTTTTTTTAATTTTTATTTTTATTTATGATAGTCACACAGAGAGAGAGAGAGAAGCAGAGACATAGGCAGAGGGAGAAGCAGGCTCCATGCACCGGGAGCCCGACGTGGGATTCGATCCCGGGTCTCCAGGATCACGCCCCGGGCCAAAGGCAGGCGCTAAACCGCTGCGCCACCCAGGGATCCCAAAAATATTTGATTTATTTATTCATAGAGACAGAGAGAGAGAAAGAGAGAGACACAGGCAGAGGGAGAAGCAGGCATCATATAGAGCCTGATGTGGGACTCTATCCAGGGTCTCCAGGATCACACCCTGGGCTGAAGGCGGCGCTAAACCGCTGCGCCACCGGGGGTGCCTATACAAGTCTTTTTGTGGACGTAAGTACTTATCTTCTTTGGTGAGATAGACCACAGAGTAAGTGTATATCCAGCTTCAGTAAATACTGCTATATTCTAACTGTATTTATATAGGAGAAAAAGGAAAGTATTCTTTATTTAAAACATGTACCAAAATATGTAAATGCTAAAGTGTGATTTTCCTAAAAGATATAAAGAAGTAATCAGAGATTTGTACCTACTTGCAATGATGTAATTTGGACTTATGAGAAGACAATTATAATGTGAAAAAATGTTGAACTTTTTTCTTTATATTTGATATTTTAAGAGATATGTGTATACATACTCAGCCTTTTTACATGTATTTAGAATCACAGTGAACAAGCCAGCTACAATGGCAGCCAGAAACAATAGGTTTTATTATGAGTGCTGCCTTCAGTGAAGGGATTTTCCAAATATGGTGAACAGCTTTTGGTAAAGATCCAAACAAAACAAAAAGCAATCTTCTTTCAATGTGCATAACAGTTGAATTCCTGGAAAAATAGGTGTATATTAAAAGCAAGCAAGATATATCTTGAGTTCACATGTAAAATGAAGTTAGATTCTTGGCACATATTGTTAGATGTCTGGTGGGAACACTGACAAGCCATTCAGGCATAGGAAATTGGCCCTCACCTTGTAAGGTGTGGGCCACCCACAAACTTCCAAAATGACCATAGGGGGCAGTACCACCCCATTGAGAACCACTCTCCAAGACCTATTGTGTCTAGTATAGTTGACAATAGTCATCTGTAACTTGTTATATATTAAATGAAATTAAAAGCCCAGTTTCTCAGTCATACTAGCCACATTTCAAGCGCTTAAAAACCACGTGTAGCAGAAACTACCCACAGAGGAAAGCACAGGTCCAGATGGTTCCACTGGTTAATTATTCTGCAATTACTTAAAGAATTAACAACAGTTCTTCACAAATTCTTTCAAAAAATAGAAGAGGGAATACTTTCCAACTCATTCTATGAGGCAAGTATTACCCTGATGCCAAAATCAGACAAAAGTGACATAAGAAAACTTCAGACCAATATCTCTTATAAATTAGAGACGCAAAAATCCTCAACAAAATAGTAGAAAATATAATACACAAACCATGACCAAGTGAGATTTATTAGGAACACAAAATTTGGTTAATATATGAAAATGAATTAATGTTATATACCATGTCAGTAAATTAAAAGACAAAAATCAAATGATCATCTCAATAGATGCAAAAAAAAAAAAAGCATCTGACAATATGCAAAACATCTTCATGATAAAAATACTTTACAAACTAGGAACAGAAGGGAACTTCCTCAATATGATATATAGAACATCTGCAAAAAATCCACAGCTACATCATACTTAATGATAAAAGATTGAAAGCTTTTCCCCTAAAATCAGGAACAAGACAAGGAAGTCTACTCTTACAACTTCTATTCAATGTTGTACTAGAGGTTCTAGCCAAGACAATTCAGCAAAATGTCAAATAAAAGACATCTAGATTAGATAGGTTTGAAGATGACATACCTCATATATAGAAAATCCTATGGAATTTACCAAAAACTATTGAAAATAATAATGAGCTCACCAAGGTTGGAGGATAAAAGACCAGTAGACAAAAAAGCAATTGTATTTTATACATTTATAAAGATCAATCCAAAAAGGAAATTAAGAAAACAATTCCACTGGGGTTGTCAGTCAGTTAAGTGTCCAACTTGATTTTGGCTCAAGTCTTGATCTCAGGGTTGTGAGATCAAGCCCCACATCAGGCTCTGAGATGGATATGGAGCCTACTTAAGATTCTCTCTCTCTTTTTCCCTCTGCCCCTCCCCTCTCTCTAAAAACAAAACAAAGCAAAACAATTCCACTTAACAAAAGCACCAAAAAAGAATAAAATGCTTAGAAATAAATTTAACAAAATAAGTGCAAAATGTATACTCTGAAACTAGAAAGCATTCTTGGAAGAAAATAAAGATCTAAATAAGAGGAAAGCCATCCCATGTACATGGATCAAAAGAGTTAATGTTGTTAAGTTGGCAATACTTCCCAAACTGATATACAGTTCAATGCAAGCCCTATCAAAATCGCAACTGGCTTCTTTATAGATATTGACAAGCTCATTCTAAAATTCATAAAACATTCTTTAAAAAAAGATTTTATTTATTTATTCATGAGAGACACAGAAAAAGAGGCAGAGACATAGGCAGAGGGAGAAGCAGGTTCCCTGTAGGGAGCCTGATGCAGAACTTGATCCTGGGACCTGGGGATCACATCCTGAGCCGAAGGCAGATGCTCAACCACTGAGCCACCCAGGCATTCCCATAAAGCATTTTTGAAAAAGAACAAAGTTGGAGGATTCACACTTCCCAATTTCAAAAACTCACTACAAAATTACAGTAATCAAGATGGTGTTGTGCTAGCATAAGAATAAACATGTAGATCATTGGAATTGAATTAAGAGTCCAGAAACAAATCCCCACATTTGCAGTCAACTGATTTTCTTTTTTTTTTTTTTTTAATTTTTTTTTTAACTTTTATTTATTTATGATAGTCACAGAGAGAGAGAGAGAGGCAGAGACACAGGCAGAGGGAGAAGCAGGCTCCATGCACCGGGAGCCCGACGTGGGATTCGATCCCGGGTCTCCAGGATCGTGCCCCGGGCCAACGGCAGGCGCCAAACCGCTGCGCCACCCAGGGATCCCTCAACTGATTTTCAACAGCTGATTTTCTAAAACAAATCCATAGGGAGTCCTTTCAACAAATGGTGCTGGGACAACTGAATATTCACATCCAAAAGAATGAAGTTGGGCCCAGGGTTGGGGGGGAGGTCCTCAAGATTTTTTTTTTTTTTAGTTGGAAGAGTTCTTCATGTATGTATCCTAGATACAAGTCCCTATGGAGAATATTTTAAAAAGGAAAAGCATATGGATGAGGTAATTGGGCATTAAAGAAGGCATATAATATGATGAGCACTGGGTGTTATATGCAACTGATGAATTACTGAACTCTACATCTAAACTAAGAATGTACTATATGTTGGCTAATTGAATTTAAATTTGTTTTTAAAAAAGGAAAAGCACAATTCAGTGGTTTTCAAAGTATGGTCCCAAGAACAGCAGCATCAGCATTACTTGAGTGTATGATAGGAAGGCATATTCTTGGTCCCCACCCCACACTTCCTCAGTCAGAGCTGTGGGGGTGAGCCCTGGTAATCTGTATTTGTACAAGCCGTATGGAACACACTCAAGTTTTGAGAACAACTAGTATAATGCAGTATAAAGATAAAGGCAGGAGCCCATCCCTAGCATGAACAAAGACCGTGCTTTCCCAAGAGCTCATGCAGTTTCTACAACCACATTATGACATGTTGATACTACTGTCATCCCCATTTGACCAGATCAGTAAACTGCAGTGCAGAGAAATGAAGATGATTGCCTGAGATCATGAGTTTATGAATGGCAGAGCTGAGGCCTAAAGGGCCAGGCTTCTCTGCCAGCAAAGCCCATGCTATTAACCACCATGTCAGCACTTCCCTGAGCGTGAGCCATAAACATCACTGGTGGTGATGGGATAGTCTCAGAGCATATGTGGATGTTCACTTTGAACTCCAAAAGTTATATACAGATTTTCCTCAACTTACGATAGGGTTTTGTCCTGATAAACCCATCATAAGTTGAAACTATTTTAAGTAAAAAATGCATATAATACACCTAACCAACAGGAACATCATTGCTTAGCCTAGCTTACCTTAAACGTGCTCAGAACACTTACACCAGCCTGTAGCTGGGCAAAGTTGGTGAACATAGTCTATTTTACAAGATAAAATCTCATGTAATTGATTGAATACTATACTGAATGTGGCAAACAGACTGGTTGTATGGCTACAGAAGTGTTGTGTGTCCATTGTTGATGCTGGTGATTGAGTGGCTGACTGGGAGCCTGTGGTTGGCTGCCATTGCCCAGCATCACAAGAGAATATAGCACCTATCACCAGCCTGGGAAAAGATCAAAATTCAAAATTTGAAGTATAGCTTCTACTGAATGGCTATTGCTCTCACATCATTGTAAAGTTGAAAAATCATTAAGTCTAACCATCATAAGTCAGGGACTATCTGCATTTATTTTAAAGTGTTGTAGAAAAAATATGTAACTAGCATTTCAAACTCATGATTTCAATAGTCCCTCACATTAAGTATCCCTTAAAAATTTTATATTAAAAGTCATTTAATGAAAAATATTAAGTGAATAAAAGTACTGTTATACATGGCAAATATGGGAGTATCGGAAACACTACTGAGCCAGCATTACTTTAAAAATATATAATCATTTGTAGGGCACCTGGGTGGCTCAGTGGTTGAGCATCTGCCTTGCGCTCAGATTGTGACCCCGGGTCCTGGGATCGAGTCCCACATCAGGCTCCTGGTAGGGAGCCTGCTTCTCCCTCTGCTTATGTCTCTGCCTCTTTCTCTCTGTCTCTCATGAATAAAATCTTTAAAAAAAATGAAAATATATAATGACTTGTGCATCTTACTGTATAAAAATTGTACCTATAAAAACAACTATACAGGGACTCCTGGATGGCTCAGTGGTTGAGCATCTGTCGTTGGCTCAGGGTATGAAAAAATAAAATTCACAAATTCTCTCATGAATAAATAAAATCTTTAAAAAAAAAAACAACTTAAAAAAAGGACTATATAAAAATACCAGATTCTAGCTAATACACATGCTGAAGCATCTAAATGGAACTATATTAGGGGCACCTGGCTGGCTCAGTTGGTGGTGTGAGACTCTTGATCTCAGGATTGAAAGTTCAAGCCCCATGTTGGATGTAGAGATTACTTAAAAATAGTCTTAAAAAAAAACAGAGGGAAGTGTATTAGAGTCAGCCTCCTACTTTGAAATATATTGCAAAAGTAAGAGACTTCATTTGGATGGAGTGTTACATATGTGATAAAGTAACTGTAGCAAAATGTTCCCCATAGAACCCAGTCTTACATACATGAGCACTTATTCTGGGAATTCTTTCAATCTCTCTGTATGTTTGAAAACTTATAGAAAACTTACATCGGGGAAAAATATATGTAGATTGCCCCGTACAGTGAATGAGTGAATGAATGAATGAATGAGTATATGAGTAAAGTATCAAAGAATAGGTAGAGATCTGCTGAAATGCCTTCTTTATGCTCTCCTGCACATATTCCAAAGTCCGTTTTTATTACTTCTATAACAAAAGAACGTTTTTTTCTTTCAGGAAGAAAAATGGCACAGGAGTCAACTGATAAAATTGGTAAAACAGGCATTTATTGTGAGGAAGTCACACTGTGAAGAAACTCCCCGAGGCCAGCCTGGGAGTAGGCAAAAACCGTGGGCTCTTGCTCAAAGGGGGGATGGGACCTGAGCACTTCTCTACGCCCCCGCTGCTTGCCCTTGGGAAGTCTGAAGCAGAGCTGGTGAGTGGGCTCTGGGCTGTGCGCCAGCGCTCGCCCGCCTGTCAGTGTAGGCCTAGGTTAGTGTTTTCCATGTCCTGGGAAGCCAGAGTGTCAAGACAGGTGACAAAGGAAGTCGTGCAGAGGCAGGGCCAGGAGCCCTGACAGGGAGATTCCCAAAGTGTCGGAGATACAGGCAGCTGCCATGGCAAATTCCCGGTGCTGGTCACTTGTCTGGGGAGGGCAGAAAGCAGGGGTGAGGCTTCAATCCTAGACGCCGCCCCATTCCCCCCACCCCGCAGCCCTTGCCCAGCTGGTACTAACCTCCAGGGCAATGTTGTGGAAGGTGTTCACATAGGCAGCACCTCCGAGGAGCCCCTCATACAGAATGATCAGGAAGACGAGGTAGATGCTGGGCAGGAAGCTGAACCACACGTCCACCAGCAGGAAGGCCAGGTTGAGGCACTAGGGATGCAGGTGGAGGGGAAGGCTAAGCCTGGGACCAGAGGCTGAGATCCCATCCAGTGGCCCCTGGTTCTGGGAGATGCTGAGGAGAGGGCTGACAGAACCGGATCAAATCCCAACACCCAGCTGGCCTACCAGACCCTGGATGTGGGGGAGGCCTTCCTATCCTGTCCCAGCACCCTAGACATTGTCCCTCCCCCAACCTCACCTTGGCTCATGTCACTCCTGGACACTATTCCCCTTCCCTCACTTAACATCTCCTGGTCAGCACTATTTGCAGCTCAACTAGGAACAGGATCTCTCCTGCTCCTGGGCTCTCATGCCTCCTCCCAAGGGCTCCCTGAAGAGAGAGGCCCACCCCTCTCCCACCATTTTACCAGACTGAGGCTTTGGGTGGACCAGCAGTTTCCAACTGGGTGTGATTTTTGCCACCCAGGGGACATTTGGCAATGTCTAAAGATGTTCTGGGCTGTCTTGAGTGGGGAGGGAGTTGCCAGGGGCCATAGATGCTGCTCAACACCTTGCAGTGCATGGGATAGCCGTGCAACAAATGATTCAACTCCAACTGTCAATAAGGCCGAGGTTGAGAAACTGTGGCTGAGGTGTTCTCATGTCTCTTAGGAAGCTTCTCTTGCCCCACCCACGGGGGTAGGTCCCTCCTCTGTGCCCCAGTCCTTCAGAGGATCCCAGTGTCCCAGGCCTAAGCATGTAGGGTTGCCTTGCCAATACGTAGGCGGCCATGGTGGTTCATGCACAATGTACATACAGATCACCTGGGCACCTTGTGACCCACAAAAGCCTTGCCCTTGAAGATTCTAATTCATTAAGTCTGAGGTGAGCTCAGAGGTCTGCATTTAAAAGAACACATGTGGTGATACTAATGTGACTGGCAGTACACCACCAACACTTGTCTGTGTCATGGGGCTACACACTTTCTGTAATAGAATTAAATGATGATAAGCCACTAATTCTACAAAGCAGCCTTGGTTAAAATTACAGCTAAAATCCTAAGCTACCCATGTCAGTGGCATCTAATGAAGAACCCTGAGTTCGGAATTGTTGACACAACAATTTGGGACTTTGGTGGTACAGGGCCCTGGGCGGGCAGTACTGTTCAGAAAAATAAGGAAGAAAGCTACAGGGCATTCACACAGTACTGTCGAAACATTCAAGTGCAACCTTGATTTGTTCTATATCTTGTTATCCTAGAATCAGGCTCAGTTTATTAAAAATGACTTCCCTGGACTCATGGAAGGTTTATTTTGATAGTTACCTTCAGGGGCTAAGAGACCCCGGACTTTGAAACAATGAAGGCTGGTTATGTGAAGCTACTTCAGTTAGACCATGGGAGAGAATGGTGTGTGTTCACTTAAGGCTGTCATAGTTCTGCAACAGGAAGTTAAATTTGCTCACCAGCCTGGCGGTAAATAACTTCTTGGCTACATCATTGGTTCTATCATAATGAACCACCCAGAGTAAAAGACCAGTGTGTGATTTTTTTTTTTTTTTTTTATCCACAGAGATATTATTTGAAAGCCTGTGTCTTAGCATGAAGCTTGAGAAAATAATCAAGGAAGTACTTCTAGTGCTCTAAAACACTTCTTCTCATCTCTATTTTTTATAACTACCTAGAGAAGCAGATGTTGGCCACACCTGATTCAGAGATGAGGAACTCTCATCTTGGACTGGTTTAGAGACCTGCCCTAAGTCACACAACTGCAGAGAACAGAAGGTGGGATTTGCATCCACGTTTGCCAGGTTTCCCAAGACCACACATTTTATACAGATCTGGAGTCCTGCTGGCCTTCTGTTCCCCAGACAACCTGACAGTGGGCAAGAAACACTTCCTGCAGAGGGAAGGAGGCCTGGGGTCTTGGGTAGCTGGGAGCCAAGGAGGGAATGGAGGGAGAGCCAGGCTTGGTACCTGCAGCAGGGCCAGGACCCATGTGAAACGGATGCGACAGCAATGGAGAGAAGAACGGGAAACAAAGACGCCAGCCTGGTAGAGCATCTGGTACCTTTGAAGGGGGCAGAGAGGAGAAGGAAGCCCCACTGGGCCCCTACTCAGCAGGATGGCCCCAGCTGCTGCCAGCCCCATCATCAAGGGGCCCTCCCAGCCTCCCGCCCATCCTGCTGCCCCATCTTACTCTTCTTACCAGCGATACTGCTGAGCATGATTCAGGGATGTGTTCCGGAAGAACAGGAGCTCGAACTGCAGCAAAGAGCACAGAGGGTAGACGGTCAGAGACAAGTGGGGCCCCTGCCTCTATTGTGACTTGCACCCCTCCCGGCAACTCTCACTCACCAGCCCCTGATTGATGAAATACTCCGCAAAGTAAACTAGGACCAAGGGGACAATGTACCATAGCAAGCCCTGGAAGAGTCAGAAGACATAAGTGGAAAGCTGGCAGGCAGGCACTGGCTGTGAGGGTGGGGGTCTCGCCACAGCCACCAACCATACCTTGAACACAGTCCACCTTTCCTGAAGGGAGAGGTTTGAGCTGGAGTCTGCAGGGGAACGGGGAGGGAAAGGAAGGTGAGATTGGCACATGGACTCGGCAGAGGTGTGCTGGTGGGTAAGAACCAGCCACATTCACACTCACTGCATGAAGGCACTTAAATGCCACTGGATTGTACAATTAAAAATGGTTAAGGAGTCCCGGGGAGGGCGGGGGCGGGGTAGGTCATTTGGTTAAGCATCTGACTTGGCTTCAGCTCAGGTCATGATCTCAGGGTTGTGAGATTCCTTTGCACTTAAGATTTTCTCTCTCCCTCTGTCCCTGCCCCCCTCTCAAATGGTTAAACTGGTAAACTTCATGTTAAATATATTTTACCACAATTAAAAAAAAAAAAAAAGGAATTAACGGGTGGGACCTCTCCATAGCTCTTGTACAGTTTGATAGCTTTATCTCTCCAACCCAGCCACACTGGCCCCTTCCGTTTCTTGACCATCCAAGTTCATTCCCAACACAGGATCTTTTTTTTTAAGATTTTATTTGTTTATTTAACAGTGAGTGAGAGACACAAGCAGAGGAAGCAGCAGAAGGAGAGGGAAAAACAGGCTCCCCACTGAGCAGGGAGCCTGACGTAGGTCTTGATTCCAAGACCCTGAGATCATGAGCTGAGCTGAAGGCAGACGCTTAACCAACTGAGTCACCCAGGTGCCCCCCACTGCTGTTCGCTCTGCCTGCAGCCTGTTCACCTTGCTGTCCATAAGGCTGGTTCCCTGTCATTCAAATTTCAGGCCAATGACATCTCCTCAAAAAGGTTTTCTCGGACCACTTCCTCCAGGTAGGACCCTTCTCTATTTCCCTCATTTCCTAGCAGCCCTCTCTGCTTTATGTCTGGCCAGCACTTACCAAGGCTCGAAAATAACATGTTTCTGATTCAGCTATTTGTTTATGAATCTGCCCCCATTCCTCATGTTGTGCACCTGGTACCCCTAGTGATCAGCACATCGTAAGCACTCACTGAGAAGCTCTTTTGCAGGCTCTACATTCATTGTGGAGCCCAGGGGGCTTGATCCCATGACCCTGATATGATGAGCTGAGATTCAATCAAGAGCTGGTTGCTTAACTGACTGCGCCACCTAAGTGCCCCAGTGAGTATTCTTGAATAGATGGATGCAATTGGCTCTTACCCTAACCAGCACTGCCATCCACCTCCCCTCCTGACTGTGTCCACTGTAGAGTAGAAAGGCTGGTGCCCTTTCAGAGAGAGAGTGATGAGTCTGAGGGACCCCAAGTCTCCTACCTGGCTTCGACTCTGGGGTTTCACTGTCTATCAGGGGCTGCCGCGCTGATGTCTCTGCCTCTTCTTCCCCTCCGGGGTCCTGGGGCTCAGGAGATGTGAGCAAAAAGAAATAGCTAGGAACGGGTGGGATGGAGATGAGATCGAAGTGCCCGCCCTCCCAGGGCAGCCCCTCATCATTCCTATACTCCTTGTAGGCCCCCTCATCCGGTGCCAGAGAGCCGCAACTACAGAAAGGTGCTTCCTTCTTTGGAGCGGAAATTTGTCTCTTTGTTGTTTATACCCACCGGCCCTTGTTTGGACTCATGGCTCACACCAAGCAAGTCAACTCTGTTTTCTTGTCATTGTTATTCTAATGATTGCTCTGGCTACCATTTATCATGTACTCATTCCATGCTGGGCCAGAGCTTTGGAAATTTCAGTCTCTTCTATATTGGCTGTGTTTACACTCCTCCTATACAAAATATTTTTTGCTCATCATTTTCCTTTAAATGAATTCACTTTTTCTATGTGGCCTTGTCCTAAGCAATAATCTGTAAAATGACATGTTTGATTGGCTACTTAAAACGTTTTCCTAATACACTCAAAACTAATAAGGTAAAGTCCACCCCTGCCCCCTTCAAGTCATCTTGGGACCCACACTGTACCAGATGCTTCACACGGGGAAGCAAGGCGGACCAGACAGGTAGAGTACTTTGTCCTACACCATACAGCCAACAAGCAGCAGCTCCAGAACTCAAAGCAGGCCTATCACAGTCCAGAATCCATACCCCCACATTACAAGGCTGTGGGGATCCAAAGATTGGGAGCATCTGATCTAGTTCTCTCCTCGAATCCCTCACCCTCCCAGCCTAGGCAGCCTACCTGGCCAGCATCAGGGCGGGGATACCCAGCATGGACAGTAGGGTGTGCTGAGGGGAGAGGCCAGCCTGGGTGAGGCCCAGATAGGACAATGCTCCCATCAGTCCTGCTCCCCCAGTTCCTGAGGACCACCAGGAGATCACAGCCCTGAGAAGAACACAAGAGATGAGCAAGGATCACAGCCAGCACCGGAAGGTCCTCTCCCTCACTCCCTGATCCACCTGCTTACCTGGGGTAGAAGGCAGTGAGTGAGAGGAAGGTGACCTCTCCCACACCTGACGAGATGCTAGCCAAGACCACACCTGGAGGGAGGACAAGCATGCCAGTGGCCACACACCCCCATAGCCCTGATCCCCTGAGGTATCTGGCCATGGCCTCCTCTGCATCAGCTCAGAGGGACTAAAAACAGATCCCCTGGGCAGGGGATGCTTCAGATCTGGAAGAGAACCAAGAACCAACCTGCTTCCCAGCATGCCCTCTTATAGGAAATGAATGGTACCTCTATCTACCCAGGTGTCAGCTCTGGAACGAGAACTCATCCCTGATGCCTCAGCCACCCTCATGACGGGGTGTTGGTGACCCTGCTCACCTCCAGCTACCTATACTCCATCCATTTTCTCCTAGCTCAACCCCCACCCTCCTCTGGCCATCACCCATCCCTCCAAAATGACCTCATCTCCCAACTCCTACTTGTGACAGTCCCAGAAGGACTGAGGGTATAAAAACAATCCCTTTCCTCTCAGAAGTTGGGAAGACTACCCCTGCAATGCTCTGTTTTGGTTCATCTGAGTTCCCCACCTGACACAGAACCTCACACTCACCACACAGGCTGGTCCCCACTGAATGAGAAAAGGCAACCAGGATGAAGCTTCCAGCGGCACAAATCCCACTGACAAGAACTCGGGGGCTGAGGGGCAAGAGGTAGGGAGGGCAGAGGAAGGTCAGCTTCCACTGCTGCAACTCCCCAGCCCTCCCAACCTCCTAACCTCCCAACCTCCCAGCCTCCCCCTACCGCCCTCCCCCACCCCCACTTCAGATCCCACCTGCCCTTCTTCCTGCCATCCCACCCAGAC
The DNA here is from genome assembly GCF_048164855.1 of Canis lupus baileyi. Classification (NCBI taxonomy): domain Eukaryota; kingdom Metazoa; phylum Chordata; class Mammalia; order Carnivora; family Canidae; genus Canis; species Canis lupus. The sequence continues at coordinate 59,383,717 of NC_132845.1, forward strand.
CTGTAGGGCAGCAGATGCAGACCAAGGGGAGCTAGCAGTTTGATGATGAGGGTGGGGAGGATGTCTGCCAGGAGCACTGCCTGGAACAGGAGAACAGAGTGAGATCCCTGACAGTCCCAGTGACAAGCCTCCCAACCAAGCGGCCAAGGAAAGACAGACACCGGCCAGGTTGACCAGCTACAGACACAGGCTCTGAGGTCAGAGAGATCTGGGTTCAAGTCCCAGCTCTGCTGCTCTGTAGCTTTGTGTCAAGACATGTGCATTGTCTGAGCTTCAGTTCCCTGACCTGGAATATGGGGGGCAGGGGAGAGATGCTTACAGTGCTTAGCTCCTAGTAGCACTGTGACGATCACAGGAGATAATGTATGCTACACATAGAAAAGGCTTAGGAAACTTCAGTCTTAATTATGATCATCATGATGGCAGCAGCCAGGTGCTGAGGGGTGGGGGTGGCAGGGGTTGGGGAGGACCAGGTGGGTACTCACAGCCGTGGAGACAGAGTTGCAGTCAAATCGAGATGAGCTATTGTGGGCAGTAGGCGGAGGGTCTGGGTCCACCTGATGATGGAAAAGAATCTTTCACCCACAGAGCCAAGAGGAGACACACACAAAGGGCCTAGCTCCAGTCCCAGCTCAGCCCTAACTTGGAGGATGGCCTTGGGTCTGGCCTCTTGGGGTCTCAGTTTCTCTAAGTGCACAACAGGGAGGGTGAGATTACCATCGTAGAAAGTTCAAATTAAGGACCCAAAGGCCAAATGTGGCTCTGTAAATGGGCTCTACTTGGGTAACACATTCAGGAGCTTTCATCCAAAAAAATTGGGGTTCCCAAATTTTTACTTTCTGTCTAGAACAATGTGGATAGGAGGAGTGAACTTGTAATGCTCCCAAAGTGCCTTATTTTCTCTGAGATAAATATATTTATAAGGCCCTATCCCACTGGAAGCTTGGGTATGTTTGCCATGTCAATTTTAGGGAGCGGGCATATACATGCAGTAGGCATACAGGCTGGAAATGGGTCCCTTTCCCCGAAGAACGGGAAAGGAGATTCAGCTGGAGATCTGTGAGGGTGGAGTTAAACCAAACTCCCTCAGTGACCCTTTCCTCTTCTACCTACTCCTCTTAAACCCCTAGGAGGATTTCCAATTTTTTAAAGCCCTGTGGCTCCAAGCCTGGTCTCATTTTTCCCCACCAACCTCACATGTGGACACATTAGCAACCCCATGGCCTGAGGATTCCAAATAACTATTCTATGTATACATGAGAATATGTAAATGCTAACATTTAAAATAATTTGATAAAGTCTTTGTAGCTATTCATCCAAAAAACAAATTAAAAATTAGGTTTCCCGAAAAGCTGGTCTTGGACCAAATTCCCTGTTGGATTTGCAAGGTGGTGGCTACTCCAGCACCCCCCACTCCAGCTCATCACAGACAAGAGATTCTCAACTGATTATACCCCCCAGGGAACAGTTGGCAATGTCTGGAGACATTCGTGTCTCAACTGGAAAGCAGGGGGTACACTTAGTATCTGGCGGGTAGAGGACCCGCTAGGGTGCTGCTAAGCACTACACAATGCACATGAAAGCCCCACAACAAAGAATGCTCCAGCCTAAAATTAACAGCACGAGGGTTAAGGAACGCTGCTATAGACCATGGCCTCACCCACATTTGAGTTTGCATAGGTGGCACCATTTGATTCTCAAAAACCCTTTCCGCTCTGTGGTCTGGGAGACTGGGAACTTTAACCCCCTTGCCCCACTCCTTGGCCACCCCATTCCATGAGTTTTTCAAAGGGGTCCCTGCTCTAGAGTGAGTCCCTCATCTTCCCCTGACTAAACATGGTCGGGTGGTGGTAGAGAGGATCACTTACATGGCTCTGGTTCTCAGATGCCCTCTGGTGGCTAAGGATGTCATGGGCAGCGCTGAGCATCACCACATAAGAGAAGTTGTTGCAAAGGCCCAGGAGCCTAGAGTGAACAGGATGGACTTTTTTTCCCCCCTGATCCAATTTTACTGAGATATAACTGACATATAAACAGGTATTAACCTCCTTCCATGCTTACAATACAATCTACCCACAGTCCTAGCACCAAATCTCCCCTCTTGTGGTTTTTAATCAACTCCCTTGTTGTTCTCTATCACCAGACCCCATCTCCATTTCAGTGTTAGGGTTAGAAATACAGGGTTTGGGATGACAGACTTGGGTTCACACCTTATCCCTCTCAGGAAAAGAAGTTGGGCAGCTCGGATGGCTCAGTGGTTTAGCGCCGCCTTCGGCCCATGGCCTGATCCTGGAGACCTGGGATCGAGTCCCATGTCAGGCTCCCTGCGTGGAGCCTGCTTCTCCCTCTGCCTGTGTCTCTGCCTCTGTGTGTGTGTGTGTGTGTGTGTGTCTCTCATGAATGAATAAATAAAATTTAAAAAAAAAAAAAGGAAAGAAAGTCATCCTTGATGACTCTCTCCAAGCTTCCACCATAATTCAGTTCCTGGGGCATTTCTCATCCACTGTTCTCCATCTCTGATGTGCTGTGGAGCAGTACAAAGATCCTGGGGCTCAAAGCCCAAAGGACCCTGTTCAGGTCTCAAAGACTGCTGCTTTCAACTTGAGCAGCCTCGGTCTACTCATGTATAAATGGGGACACAAGTTTTTCTTTTCACCACTTCACAGGGGGATGTGGGGATTAAAATAATACCAAAGCCTTCTATGACCCACGAAAGATCTTTTTTGCTTACTCTCATTTCCCAGAGCTACACTCAGTGATGGGAAAGGAACTGCGCCCAGCGCCAGAGATTTCATGTGCTCTTTTCACAAGTCCATGACATGGTCTCACCGTTCTTTTCATTTTGCGGCTGTCAAGCTGAGGCTCGGAGAGGTTACAGGCCTCTACCAGAGTCACATGGGAAGTCACTTCCAACCCAGTGTGCCACCCAAGCCCTCAATGTTAGGTTAGCCCCTAGAAGGATTTCCCAAGGCTCAATATCAGAATGATTTCAGAAAGTAGATGGATGAGCTTTCACTTTTTTTTTAAAGATTTATTTATTCATGAGAGACACAGAGAGAGGCAGAGACACAGGCAGAGGGAGAAGCAGGCTCCTCGCAGGGAGCCGGATGTGGGACTCCATCCTGGATCCTGGGATCACACAGTGAGCTGAAGGCAGAGGCTCAAAAGCTGAGCCACCCAAGCGTCCCTTTTCTTTTGTTTTAGATGGTTGATCTTTTAAAAAGTGGGGGTGCGTTTATAAAAACATGCATTAGAAAAAACACTGGCTTTCTATCTACAGTAGTGATTTAAGATTTCAGGGATGCCTGGGTGGCTTAGCGGTTTAGCACCTGCCTTTGGCCCAGGGCATGATCCTGGAGTCCCAGGATCGAGTCCCATGTCGGGCTCCCTGCATGGAGCCTGCTTCTCCCTCTGCCTATGTCTCTCTGGTGAATAAATAAATAAAAATAAAATAAAGATTTCTTTTAAAAAACACATGTATTGGGACACCTGGGTGACTCAGTGGTTAAGTGCCTGTCACTCAGGGTGTGATCCCAGGGTCTCGGGACTGAGTTCCACATCAGGCTCCCTGCATGGAGCCTGAGTCCCCCTCTGCCTATGTCTCTGCCTCTCGTGAATAAATAAAATCTTTTAAAAGATAGACGAAAATAAAAAAAATAAAAAACATATGTATTTACAAATTTAAAGTCTTAACTGTTTGGAGTAAAAACACGAAAGTAAGTAGTCCTACAGGTGATCTGAGAATCTGTCCCAAATTTGAAGGTGGTTAAGTAAATGAGTGAAGTCTTGGAGGTTTACATGCTGCCTCAGGGCAAGCCAACTGGTTTCAGTAAATATTTGTGAATTCAACTCCTTTTTCCCAGCTCAACTCTTTCTTCCCTCTTTCCTCTTATTGCTTCCCAACTTTTTTCACCCCATTTTTACTTCTACTGAAGTGTTCAGGCCACTCACCAGAAACCCATCACGTTCTTCCAAAGGGCTCCCTTATGGTAAGACCGAGGGGGCCGAGGTTCCGGGGCGGTCTCCTCCTCTGCGAGGGCGAGAAGAGAACAGCATGAACCCCACCTCCCTCGCAGGTGCACGAAGGTGCCACAGGTGTCCCCCCCGAGCCCGCGCCCGAGCCCCAAGTCGGTGGGTTGCGGGGCAGAGGCTGTCACTCTCGGGAGGGCGGGCGGGAATACGCACCCTCCGAATCCAAAAGGCGCCGCCGCGAGCCCGCACAACCTCCCATGGCATCAAGTTCAGGTCCCACGAAGGGTTCAAAGTCAGGGAGCGTCCAGAATTGGCTCCGACCGCGCGGGTGAGGGTCTGCGACAGCCGAGAAGGATCAACGCCCCACTGCAAGTCCCATCTCCGGCTTCTCCGCTGCACTCGCGCCGGGCGCCCCACCGAGTTACCCCGGGGCTCCATCTCGCGCCCTCGCACCCCCCACCACGGCCCACCCGTGGGACTCTGCCCCAGCCCCCTTTAAAGCAGGGGGCTCCGCGGTCTGTACCTTTAAGAGCAGCTGCAAGTTCGGCCCCGAGGTACCGCAGGTTGGCGGGTCACGTGACAGCACCGGCGGGCTCCTCATCACGTGCTTGGAGGTCACCACAACTTCCGGGTGCTCTCTGTGTCTTCGCTTCAGGCCTTCCTAGCCGCGCGGCGGGGGACGGAGAGAGGCCGGGGGAACGCTGGAACCGCTGGTTTAAAACTGGAGCTGGTAGGATCAGCAAGAAGAGCCGTGACGTTACACTAGCGGCGCCCAAGGTCTTGACGGTATCCTGCCAGCACTAGTCATGGCAGTGAGCGGCTTCAGCTCCTCTGCCGGCCTTCAATTGCCAGAAATAAAAATGGCCACCTGGCTGCTCTCGTCCCTGTTTCTGGCTGCGAACAAAGCCAGCTTCGAGGCATTCTTACTTCCTATCTCTTGCCCTTAGATTGCTTTTCAGAACTGAAAATAAAGATCACTCTCGCTTAAGAGGATTTCTATCTATTGGCAACATCCAAAGCATTAAAGAGATCCCTTTTGCGCCTTTGGCCCAGGGCGCTATCCTGGAGACCCGGGATCGAGTCCCACGTCGGGCTCCCGGTGCATGGAGCCTGCTTCTCCCTCTGCCTGTGTCTCTGCCTCTCTCTCTCTCTGTGACTATAATAAATAAATAAAAATTTAAAAAAAAATTTTAAAAAAGAGATCCCTTTTGCCAAATTATCCTAGAACCAAAGAATATCACAGAAATAGTCCAAGCCCTGGTTTTACAGATGAGAAAACAAAAAGGAAACTTGCTGGTGATGATGTAAGTTTAGACCTAAAGCTGACCTTAGAGACCCTTTTAACAATAGGAAGTAGAGCACCAGAGGCAGGTGTGCTTGGCTCCGCAGGCTGCAGAATTCCTGCCTGCATCAAGACTGCTTAGACCCGAGGATACTAAGGTCAAAGATTCTGATTCTCTGACCTCATCTAGTTCCTCGAATTGGTGATCAGGGAGGGGATTGGGGGATGAGGTACAGATCAAAGCCACTTCACATAGTCCAAAATACCAAGTGATTATTCTCTTACCTTCCTCTAGGTGGTAAAGCAGCATCCTGAATTTTCTTCATTGAGTCCTTCCCCTGCTAATCTCTTCTATGGGCTTCTACGGCTGGTGCCCACCTCTACCAGCTCTCTCACCACCAAGTCCTCAGACTGCTGTTTGAAATGTGTCCCCTCTGGTCTGCTTCCCAGGTTACTCAACCAATGAAAAATGGTGTCCTATGTGGGGCCTGTGGGGCCCTGCAAACTCAGCAACATGTCCTACGTGGCCTCTGCCTTCAAGGAACTCATAGGAGGGTGGGAGGTAGACACAAATAACCACAATACAAAGCTTAGCCAAGTTTTGTTTCGCAACAATGACTGCGGATGAGGGAATGGGCACTGGAGCCACTAACTCAGCCCCCTCTTCCCCTTGGGGAAGCATTAATGACCCTTAAATGAGAAGCCAGAGCTCTTACCAGCTCCTCTTCTCTCCTACTCCTTGTCCCTAGGCAAAACAGGAACCACAAACCCCAGCTTCCTCTCACAGAGTAGCTGTGGCTTGGGGGGGAGCCGGAAATGGCTGAGGTGTGAATACAAGACCTGAGTCACTTGAGCTGCAGTTGCCACAGCCCCCTCCCCCCTCCCCAGTTCTGAGATCTCCTGCTTCCAAGTTTTTTCTTTATGGCCTCCCCCCTCGCCCTTCAGCTCCAGATATGCACCTGAGCTCTCTGTGTGATACACGCCCATTTCCCAGCCAGGACTGGAAGCTACTGAGGCATTGCAGAAGGTGGGCAGGGCCTGGACAGGGGATGTGTCAGGGAGACACAGGGGAAGAGGAAGTGTCTTGGGCCCTGGGGAAGACTGGCTTGTCTCCGTGGGTGGGGACAGTCATTTGTCAGCTTTCTGGACACACAGACAGAGACAGACAGGATGGATTTCCTTCGGCTACATCTCCCTGGGCTGCATCAGGCCTTGAGGGGAGCACTGGTGAGAGGGGCAAAGAGATGCCAGAGGCTTTCATTCTGCTCCCTGGGGCCTCACCTTCCTTCTTCCCTTTGAAACTCTCCTCAGACTTGAGATCCCTTCCCCAGGATCAGGTAGTCTTCTAGCCTGAGTGTTTCTGGGTTTCAATCCTCCGACCTCTACAGACATGTCCACCTACCCCTAATCTAACCTTTTCCTCTTCCTCCTGCAAATCCAGTTCTTTCCCCTCCCAGATTCCAGAGCCCTTCTGTGGCCTGAGTTCCTCTGGGCCAAAGTCCCAAGGGAGAGGGCTGGGCCTCCCCTTAATGCCTCTGTCCCTTCCCCCTTCTCTTCCAGGACTCCCTCAGCTCCTTTGTCTCCTACCTTATGGGAGATGAGGTCCCCACCGCAGAGAGGAAGGCAGCAAGGGTAGCCGAGGAACTGGGGGAGGTGGCTGCAGGAAGGCCAGGGAAGACCGAAGAGAAGGAAGCCCAGGATGCCCTGGAGGGCCTTGGAGGCAGCCAAAGCAAGGAGGATGGAGGGCTGAGAGGGCCCAGAGAGGCTGGAAGATGCCAGGAGGGAGGTTCAGCTACAGAACAGACCTGGGGTTGGGAAGAAGGCAGCTCCCATGGGTCTCAGGCAGATGGGCAGGACATTGGGGTCCGGGAGGCACCCAAGGCTGCCAGGGGCCAGGGACCAAGTGCCCACTTAGAGGCCAGAGAGGAGTCCGAGGCAGAGTCTGAGGCTGGTCAAGACAACAGCAGCCAAGTCCAGGAGAGTCGAGGGCCCAGTGAGCAGGAAGTGAACAGAGAGGAGACACTGAGAACCTGGGAACAGGAGGAGGAGGCGGAAGAGGTCAAGGAAGGAAAACCAGAGGTGGCAAAGGAGGCGGAGTCACAGTGGACCTGGCACAGGGACCCTGAGGGGGAGGTAGGTGCTGATGGGCAGAAAGTAGCAGGGGACAACAGGGAGTCATTAGAGCAGCAGGTCAAGGAGGCAGTTGCAGAGGAGATCCAGGGGTCTGCAACCAAAGAAGCTGGGAAGGAAGAAGAGGTGAGGGTGGTCCTCAGGGGCAGTCGAAGCATGAGGGCACAGGATACACAGGAGCCACGGACAGAAAGTGAGGACAGGACAGCCTTAGGCAGGGAGGAAACTAGGACAGTCTCAGGCAGGGAGGAGGCCTGGACAACCTCAGGTGGGGAGGGGGATGGGACAGCCTCAGGCAGGGAGGACAAGGAGAAAATCTCAGTGGGGGAGGAGGATAGAATAGTCTCAGGCAAGGAGGAGGATGGGACAGCCTCAGACAGGGAGGAACCCAGGACAACCTCAGGTAGGGAGGGGGATGAGACAGTCTCAGGTGGGGAGGGGGACACGACAATCTCAGGCAGGGGGAAAGATGAGACAGTCTCAGGCAGGGGAGGGGAGAGCATAACCTCAGAAAGGGAAGAAGCTGGGATAGCCTCAGGCAGGGAGGAGGAAGATAGAAGAGCCTTGGGCAGGGAGGAGGATGGGACAGCCTCAGGCAGAGAGAAGGATGACGCAGCCTCAGATTGGGAGGAAGCCAGGACAACTTCAGGTGGGGAGCGCAATGAGAGGATCTCAGGTGGAGAGGGAAATAGAACAATCACAGGCAGGGGGAAAGATGAGACAGTCTCAGGCAGGGGAGAGGAGAGCATAGCCTCAGAAAAGGAAGAAGCCAAGACAGCCTCAGGTGGGGAAGAGGCTGAGACAGCCTCAGGCAGGGAGGAGGAGGCTGAGACAGCCTTAGGTAGGGGGAAGGATGGGATACCTTTAGGCTGGAGAGAGGCCAGGACAACCTCAGTTGGGAAGGGAGATGACCTCTCAGGAGCCAAGAAGACCGAATATGGGGAAGTCTCAGGAGAAAGGATCTCAGAGGGCACCAGGAAGGCCTGGGCATTCGAGGAGGCTTCCGGGGGAGACCAGGAGGATGAGGAGGATGAGGAGGATGAGGTGGATGAGAATAGAGAGGCTGAGATGAGGTTTTCCCCCAAACAGACCCAGGCCCTGGGAACTGAGGACATGGAAGAAGCATCTAAAGACCAGACAGCAGGGAGAGAGGCTACAGAAGGCCAGGGGTCAGAGAGGAAGGTAGAGGAAGGCTTTGAGGTCCAGGCAGATCAGAGAGTGATAGAGGCCGAGGGGAGGCAAGCCTCAGTGATCGGGACTGTTCCAGCCAGTGTGGAGGAGGTGGCGCAGGCAGAGATGGCTAGAGAGGAGAAAGAGGGTTGCTCGGCAGTAGAGGCTGAGTCGCCCAAGGACAAAGTGGCAAATGAGGCTGAAGGGGATGCTGACCTGGAGGCAGCCCCAGAGACCAGCAGTCCTGAGAAGGAGTTCAGCGGAGAGAGGAGCGAGGAGGAGGCTCAGACAGTTGCAGAAGCACAGGGGGTGATGTCGGGTGACCTTGAGCATGAGGTCACTGCAGGCCAGGAAGCTGAGCTGATGGCAGGCCCCCAGACCCTGACAGAGCAGCCTGGGGAAGGACAGGGGGGTGAGGAAGAGCTCTGGGGCCTTTCAGCCTTGAGCAGAGAGACAGAAGAGAACCTGGAAGAAGATCCCAGGAACATGGGAAATGTAAAGCCTGGTGCCCCTGGGGCAGAAGTCTGGGAGAACCAGAGAATGGGTGTGGAGAGAGAGGATGCCCAGGAAGAAAAAGCAGGTGCTGAAGAGGAGGAGGAGGAGGCTTCAGGAGGCCAGGCACCAGAGGAGGCCAAGGGAGCCCAAGAGTCTACCCTCTCAGGTGTCCTGGAGGCAATCGGGGAGTGGAAGAAAGCCCAGGAAGCAGGGTGTGGAGCAGAGGAGGGAGAGGTCCCTGCACCAGAGAGCCAAGAGCTGGGTGGAAGGCACGGGGCAGATGCAGGGACAGGTCAGTCACTGGGAAAGTCAGATGCCAGAGAAACAGAGGATGAGGAGGTGGAGGCCACAGTGCCCTGGGGGGCAGACACAACATCCAGTGGAGACTGGAGGCTGGAGGAGACTGCTCTGAGCCTCCAGGACAGCGAGGACCCAGGGGCCAGTTCTTTAGCTACTGAGATAGTGAGGGAGATGGCAGCTCTGGATGGAAGGGCTGTTGGAGCTGGGGAAGGGCCCAAAAGAGAGGCTGGGGAAGCTTGGGACTCAGAAGGGAGGCAGGAGGCTGGGGGAGGCGAAGAACTGGTAGAGGCTGCACCAGGAGAAAACCAAGGTGGGCCGGAGTTTTGCCTGGAGGGCTCAGCGGAGGAGGTGACTGGCAGAGAAGGCCAAGCAGAGGCTTTGGAGGCCAGAGAGGATGAGCCCAGGGGAGAGTGGGCTGAGGTCAGGGAACCTGCAGTGGCAGAAGGAAGCTGTGGGATGGATGGCTTTACCTCAGGCTCCCAGGTGGTGAGGGCAGAGAGGGCTGTGGCCACTGTGGAGGCTGAGAGCCTCCGAGGAGGGCAGATGCTATTGGAAAAGGAGGCTGTGGGATGGCAGATGAAGGAGCAGGGGCAAGGCAGGGAGGGGCAGCGTGGAGACCACCACCCTGAGGGAGAGGCACGAAGGCCCCTTGATGTGGAGGATGCTGAGGTGACTACAGACCAGGGAGCAGAAGCCAAGGACATTGTTCCAGAAGGCCTGGAGGATGGCCAGGGCCAGGAGGACCAGTCAACAAACCAGGAGCCTGCAGAGGCCAAGCCTAGGCCGCATGGGGCCGGAGGGGATGCCCTCAACAGCTGGAGCGAGGTGAGAGCTCCAGCTAGGGACCAGGGCTGGGCAGAGCAGAATCTCGAATCCGGCCCCACGGTATTCTGTGCCTCCTTCCCTGCAGGCCCCGCTCCCTGGGTCTCTCCTGGACGTGTCTATCCCCCGGAGCCGTGTCCTCCTGTCTCGCAGCTCCTCGCTGCGACGCTCCCGGCCCTCTTTCCGTGGGACCCGAGCCCCAGAGCAGCAGGAAGAGCCTCCCAGCCCCCCATCTGAGGAAGAGCTGGCACCTCCTGAGCAGAGCCTTCTCCAGCCAGAGAAACCCCCAGAGCCAAGTCCCCCAAAGCCTGAAGGGACCCCACTGCCAGCCAGAAGGCCCCTGGGACGTGGGTAAGCACAGAGTGAGGTGGCGGGGCTGGGGTGCGGAGGAGGCCACAGACCCTGGGGGACCGGCTCCCATCATCTGTCTCCATCTGCAGGTTTGGCCTGGCACACTCCGGCATGATGCAGGAACTGCAAGCCCGACTGCGCCAACCGAAACCCTAGGGAAGGCCCTGAGCCCCTGGGAGCTAGGCCCTGGATGAGGCTCAGAGGGTCCTCAGAGGGTGCACTGAACCCTGCTTGGCCTATCTCCTTCTGCCACTTTGGATACACCCTTCCCACCCTCTGGGCCTCAGTTTCTCCGTGTGTCATTCGTGGAGCAGACAGAGCCAGACGTTTTTAGAACCATGATTTGGAAGAGCACGACTTGGCAATGTGGTGACGGACTCCCTGGCCCCTGGGACCACCTCTCATGGCCTGTCCCGACCACCTTTCTAATCTGCCTCAGCTGTCTGGAGGACCAAGGGGACAGGACAGTAGTCCCCATAGCCTTCCCTCCCTGACTGCTCCCAGTCCCCAGCCAGGACTTCAGAGAGCTGGGGGACAGTCACACAAACCTCTGGGGCAGGAGCTAGCCCAGTGGAAAGGGGTCAGGAGGGTCTACGGAGCTCCATTTGCAATCAGAGGTTGGTGGCAAACAGATCACTGGCCTCGAGCTTTCAAAAACTCGTGACTCTGCTGGTTACTATGGCAACAACCAGCCCAGTAGCCAGACTGGAGGAAGGTAGGCCCAGGAGCTCCCAGAATTTAGGATCAGAGAGGGGTCCAGGGTGGCCAGAGGCTATAGACCCCATCCCAGGCCCTTGCCCTTTGGGTGTCAGGTACCCCTTCTCTGAAAAGAAGCTGACTCGGAGGGAAGATGAGAGTGCTTTATTAGGCAGCCCGCAAGGTGGTCTCGCCCGAGGACAACTAGCAGGCTCTGAAACAATAAATAAACCATCGTTTCCCTAACCAATAAATAAATATCCAAGAAATAAATATCTGGCAGGGACTGGAGGTGTCTTAAGTTATTGAGTAGGGGTTGGGGTGGGAAGCCGGTGGAGCCTTGCCTTGTTTAAGGCAAATGAGCTGGATGCAGACTGTCCTGCCAGCCCAGACTCCAGCCCCCAGGTCCTGAAGGGTGGTGAAGGAATGGGGCTGAGAAGTCGCTCCATCAGGGCTGGGAGCCAAATGTGGAGTGCCCCACGGGTGGGGCTGGGTTTCCAGCTTGGGAGAGTAACAGCAAGTCTCTCACGGCCCGAGCCAAGGCGAGCTCCAAAGAGTGCAGCAACTGGTACGTGTAGAGGAGCTGAGGCCAGGAGGGCTGCACTGCTGTCTGGGAGGGGCCACCCGGAGCCGCTGCGAGCAGCCCTTTCCTCTCCTCATGCTGCTCCTCCTCCTCCTCCTCCTCCTCCTCCTCCTCAGGAAGGCTGAGTCCTGCTGCCAGCACCTGCCAGGAGAGGCCCACTGGTCAGACAATGGTCAAGGGGAGGCCAGGAGCAAACCCTTGTTCCTTTCTGTGCCCAATGGTACAGAATGACATCAGAGACCACAAGATCATGATTTCCCTGGGCAGCCCCTACTTTAGATCTTCCATTATGTCATCATCTCACGGGGCCCCGCCTGATTTTTTGGTTCGAGAAAATGGAAGTCACAGGGTAAGATGCTGCTCATGGAGCTGGTACACTCATCCAGGATGGCCCTGGGCATTTGGAATTCCAGAAGTTCTTCTCTTCAGGGTCGTCTTAGGATACAAAACAGGCAGAAAAGTGGTATAGCTAGTTTTTTGTTGTTTTTTTTTTTTTGTTTTGTTTGTTTTTTTTTATGCTGCTGGCATTTTCTATTTGTTTAAGAGTAAAGTGCCTGTTTCCCTTGGAAATGTTTAGGAGCTGGTGATCAGAGGCTGAAGGAGAAGGGAACCAGCTTTGTTGCAGGCCCTGCTGATGCCAGCAGCTGTTCTGGGTGCCTCAGAGCTGTTCAGACCAAGACTCCATGGGAAGGCAGAGATTCAGGGAGCAGAGCCGGGGACGCGGACACACACACACACACACACACACACACACACACACAGAGGATCTAGAGCATCTCCCTCCAAACTTACCCAACCTTTGGGCAGGGGATGTTTTTAAAAGGGAGCCAATGAGCTTCAATTTTGTGTGTTGGTCTCTGGGAGTTGAGCAGGTGGGTGGGTACTCTACCTGGAAGCGGAGATGCCGCTGCAAATCCCGGAGATCCAGCCTCATGGTCCACAGGTGCATCTTCTCAGAGCTAGTCCAGCCCCCTTGGCTTCCCAGGCTTTCCAAGAGGGCATGGAAGGGGTGAAGCATCATGGAGAGGAAACAGAGTCGTTCTGGGTCCTGTGGGAGAGAAAGGAAGGGATCAGGAAGGCTCAAAGGCTGAGGATCAAAGCCAACACCATCTCCACCATCCCATGACTCCCTGTCCATAGCCCCACTCTCTCCCCTTCTTCACCATTCCCTTTCCTGTCCGTCAACTAGCTTGTGTTTTTATCCTGTCTCCAACCTCCTTGCTACCCTAGTCCCACTCCTAATCCCAATCCCATCCATCCTCCATATGTGCAGCCTCATTCTCACACCACTTCTGTATTCCAGCTGTATCTTTATATCCAATGACATACTCAACCTCGTCCAGATCTATTTCCTCCATTCCTTCCCAAATCCATTTTCCATTCAATCCCCGACTTCATCTCCATCCACCCAGCCCAGCCTTACTGCCAGTTCTCCTGCCCCCCTCCACCAGCCCCCAACTCACAGAGAGGCTGTGCCAGGCCTGGAAGGGCAGGGAGACGTTGGGGAGCTGATCTCCCAGAGGCAGGAGGTCCAGGCTTACGCCTGGCAACTGGGATTCAGCCTGTGGGGTAAGGTCTGTTAGTGGGGGCCAGAGGGAATGGGGGTTTGCCCATCCCCCAAACCAGTTGCATGGGGAGACTCACAAAGTGGTGGGCCTGGATCCGAACCTCTGAGAACAGCTTCTTGGCCAGCTGCAGGCTGACCTTGAACTCCCTCCGCAACTCCTGCAGGCTCAGGGGGGACCTCCCTGGCGGTCTCGGGAATCCCCAGACACCAGCTCGAGCCAGGAGCAGGGAGAGCAGTAAAAGGCCAAGCCCTGGAAGGGGGGAGATGGTGCCAGGATGAAGGGAAAGCTTGAGAACTCACGTGCGTTTTCTAGCCTGCGCTATAGGCAAGCCCTGTGTACCATCTCACTGACCCCGCACAGCCGCTGAGAAAATGGGAGTTATTGAAGACACCATATGGCATCTCCATATGAATGAAAGGAAGGTACCTCTTCTCCAAGATAGACACAACTTTGCACAGAGTACCCACCTTTGCAAGCAGATCTCGAGCTGGATCTTGATCCCCCCACTAACTCTGTTAGCCAAGTATCTTTTTTCAGTGAACAAACCATTCAACTGTATGTAGCAGTCTGGGTGCTATTATCCTGTGCATTTTGCAGATGAGAAAAATGAGGCTCAGTGAAGTTAACTAGCCCGAGGTCACATAGCAAGAAGGGGAGAGAACCAGGACTGGATTCCAGATCTGCCCAAATGCAGAGCCTGTGTACTTTCCCCAGGGAGCTTAGAGGAGGCAGCTACCTCCCCTGGAGTGGGCACACTGTGTTCGGCTGAGAATTCCTTGGGCTTAGCCAGGCAGCTCTAATGGCCTGAACCAGAGCCCCAGAGGTGGGCGGGCAATGCTGGAGACTCTACCCCAGGGAGTCAGAAGGACAGATTGGCCCAGCCACCACCAACGCAGGTGGGTCACTCTGCAGTGTTGAGGAACAGAGTGTGCCTGGAAGAGGAGGAGGGCCCAGAATGGGAGTCAGAACCGGTTTCTCATCTAGGTTCTTCCCTTGAGCAAGTCACCTCTTATCTCTGCGCCTCAGGTTCCCATCTGTAAAATGGGGGAGTCTGACAAGCTGATTTCTGAAAGTACTTCCTGCCCTGTATTTCCTGGACAGAGGGAGAGGAGCCCTAGGGTGGGAGCTCTGGGAAGAGGGCCGTATTTGGTAGTCTCTCCATCAAGGAGAGGAAATCTAGCAATCACTGGAGTTACACAATTCTCGAAACACAAACCAAAACTAGGTTCTAAGCCTAAGTCAGTTTCTGCTCGTCCTCCTCTCCATGGCTCTTGCCTGTCCATTCTTGATCCCAAATCCCTGGGCTCTGCTCCCCAAATTGTCCTGTAAATAAAGACTAAAGGGCACTTCTGGGTACTTTCATTCGGCAATGTACTTCCAGAGGTGGGGGGAAGGTGCCTGCGACCCCCAGCATTCAGGCTCCCCTGGCTTGGAGACCACTCTGGTATCACAGAGACTTCAGGCAGTGTGGGGTTCTTCTTAGCTCTACTTTAAGGGAAAGTGCATACCCCCACCCAGAATTGAGCTGTGCCATTTTGAACTCACCCCCTGCTTCCTGTCTGAGCTCTGGAGCTCCAGACCCTTCCCATGGCTTCTCCCTTACGCTCTGTACCCAATGCTGGGTCCTTGACCCTGGCTCTATCCCCAGCCTCCAGCCCTTACTCCCTGTTGTGGCCCTACCATCTGCTCCTCTTCCTGTGGCTCTGGTTCTAGCCTCTGACTCTTTGAGTCACCAACTGTGGATTGGACCTCCTTCCAAGTTACAGACCCTTGACCTAGTTAGGCTGCTGACTCCTTGGCCCCAGCCCCATACCCCAGCCAACTCCTCCTGCTGTTCTTCCTCTACCAGCCCCAGTTCTCAACGAAACTGTCTGGTCCCTGCTCATTCACTCCAACCAAACTCTTCATGTATCTGCCTGGTTCTGGTCCTAATCAAACTGGCTGCCTACCTCTCTCCATTCAGGCCAGTCAAGCCTTCCTGTCCTCTGCCCGGCCCTGGCTGAACCATCGCCCCTCCGCCCCTGTCCTCCCCCCTATTCATGCCAGACTCATTCCCATTCTCCAGTCGACTATATCTTGTATTCTTAGTCTTGGCCAAGTAGTTGCCCCCATCCATAACAGTCAAGCCCTCCCATCCCTTGCTCAGTCTCAGCCACGCTTAGCACCCCGCCGCCCCCAGCCCTGGTCTCAAACTCACGCCAGCCAAGGTCTCCTGCCATCTGGCCCATAGCAGGGCCCAGCCCGTGTGGCCAGCCATCTCCCGGGCAGGGGTCTTATACTGGGGGCTGCACCGGTTTCACTTTCCGTCTGCTTGTACTTTCGGCTTTGCACTCAGTCTTCCCTGCTCACCACCCCTTGCTGAAATGGGGAAATGTCATTTCCCTTCCCAGAGGGGGCGGGAGGCACAGTGGGGGGTGGCGGGAAGCTGGGGTTTCAGTCAATCCAAGCTCCAGACCCCCTGCTGAGCTCCCGGGACCAGCCCTCCCCTCACATCCCGCTCCCCAGGTGAGCCACTGCTGTAGGGAACTGATAGATTCCACAGACTAAATCCTCCTGTTTCTCTGCTCTGTCATTATCATCCTAGTGCCATCACCAGCTCACAGTCCTTTAGAAGATGGATGGCCAGGTAAGGGGATTGCCCATTAGAGAGGATTTGGGGTTTTGAGTCATCCTACTCTTCTCTGGTTTACCAGGTAGCTGAGGGAGGGAGTGCGAAGGAAGAGGGGAGCTCATCGTGGGGCTGGGATAGGGCTTTGTGTGGAGTAGTGGGGTCCCAGTCCGGGCAGGATGAGGGCTCAGTCTACAGCCACAGTCAGGGCAAATGAGAATGGACCCATTCAGGGCCAAAAGTTCAGCTTTGGCCAGAGTGAGATTTAAGATTAGAGCTCAGTCTATAACCAGGACCAGGATATGGTGTAGGGCTGGACTTGGTCTAGAGCTTTGTCTGGGGTCATCGTCCTGGCTCTGTCTGTGTTTGGGGTCAGAGCCATCAGTGACCTGGAGGCTCTGCTTGGGACCAGTCAAGAATGAACTTAGAAAAAAAAAAAAAAAAAAAAAAGAATGAACTTAGAGCTCAATCCCGATTGGGCACAGGGCTCGGGCTGTGGCTAAGGTTCTGACAGAGAAGGCTCATGCCTGGGCTGGAGTAAGAGTTCTGCTGATGACCAGGGTCAGGGCTCACTAGGTTGGGGTTGTATGAGGTCAGGATGGGGCTCAGCCAGGTCCCAGAATAATCCTGCTCTGTGTGTTTCTGTTCTGTGGATGGCTGTCAGGGCTGGGCTGCATCAACCACAGGTCTCCCTTCCAGCACAGCTCCACCCTTAGCCCCACCCTGGATTTTCCATCTTCAGGGACAAGATGGGGGTTTCTTGGTCTTCCCCAAGGCCCACTTTCCTTTTGGGATCTGTGGGGTTTCCCTGCTGGGTCCCTGCAGTGAGACAGAAACCAAGGGGGCTTTCCCTTATTATACTCTGCCTCACCAGACCTACATAGGCACTGCCCAGCAGGACCGCCTGGAGCCCACTGCCCTGGGAAGTACCAGTACATGTAGGGGCGCACTCCTGGAGGGTTGCTTGGAGGAGAAGGAAGAGTACCTGGCACTTGCCTAACCTGAACTGGTTTCCCTGCAGTGTCCCCTAGTGGTGACAGCTCATTCCCCTGCATCCCATGCAACTGAGGCTCCTCACTCCGGGAGGGGCAAGGTGTGTGTGTGGGGGGGGAGTGTAGAGAGGGTGGTGTCTCAAACAACCTGAGACTGATCATGAGAAAAGGCATAGGCCCTGACTGGTCTGCCTCACATCCCCAAGTCCTACCATCCATCCGGGAGGTGAGCCACCCTACTCACCCTCTGACCACAACCACTCCCCATCCTTTGCCATTGCTCAGAGCTACCGTGCCTCTCAAACCTTGAACTCCATCCTCCACTCTCTCATCACAACCCACTGACCCTCCTGACCCTCTCTTAGGGTTCCCAGAGACCTCCTGTCTCTTGCTGCTTTTCTGCCCTTCCCAGTCTGGCTGTAGCTGACACCTGCAGCCGACACCTGCATCCTCATCCCTGGCTTCTGCCCTATTCCTGCTCCAGCAACTGGAGCTTCATACTTGAATACGATGAGCCATCTTATACCAGCTTGCCTTTGCACAAGCTCTTCTCTTTGCCTAGAATGCCCTTCTCTGGAGTCCCCTCTTCTCAACTGTTCTGAACCTACCCCTTGTCATGGGCTTCCTCCCCTGAATAGCTCATTCCTTCCTGCCATAAATCCTGTCTCCAATGGACGTTGCATATTTCTTTTCTTGCTTGCTCTATCCTTGATCATACCACTCTAGCCATACTGGCTCCTTCATTGCTCCTGCAACATACCAGGCATGCTCCTATCTCAGGGCCTTTGCACTTACTGTCCCTTCTGCCTGAAACACTCTTCTTCCAGATATCTGCAAAACTCACTCTCTTCTTATGATCCCTGGTCAAATGTCACCTTCTCAAACAGAGTCCTCACTGACTACCTGATTAAAAGACACAACCTTGGCCCTAGCACTTTCTCTTTTCTAGAAAGAAAGGTTGCAATTTCCAACTATGACTGTAGATACATCTTTTTTTTTTCCTTTTAGATCTATCAGTTTCTCTCATGTGTTTTGAAGTTCTATTGTGTAGGTATAGACACAATTAGGATTGTTATGTCTTTTTAAAGAACTGACCCAGGGCCCCTGCGTGGCTCAGCGGTTGAGCATCTGCCTTTGGCTCGGGTCGTGATCTCGGGGTCCTGGGATTGAGTCCCACATTGGGCTCCCCTGGGGAGCCTGCTTCTTCCTCTGCCTATGTCTCTGCCTCTCTGCCTCTCTCCCTCTCTCCCTCTCTCTCTGTCTCATGAATAAATAAATAAAATATTTAAAAAACAAAAGAACTGACCCTTTTGTCAGTATGTGATGTCTCTATCCCTGATAATATTTTTCCCCCTGAGGTTTACTTTTTCTGAAATTAATTTGACAAGTTCTGCTATTTTTGGTTAGTGTTTACATGGTTTACTTTTTTTTTTTTACACAATAGCATTTTTAAAAATATTTTATTTATTTATTCGACAGAGAGAGAGAGCAAGAGTGAGAGTGAACACAAATAGGCAGAGCGACAGGCAGAAGAGGGAGAAGCAGGTGCCCGCTGACCAGAAACCCCAACTTGGGGCCCTGATAGGGGACTTAATCCCCAGATCCCAGGATCACGACCTATGTTTATAATTTGCAGTGAGTTTCATTAAAATAAAAATCCAGATTAATATTTTTGTCAGTTTATATGACATTTTTCAGTGTCTGCCATAAGTATATACTTTTAAAAATGTACATTATTTTTTTACTTTGCTCTTCTAGCTGGGTACTTTAAAGCCATGTTAATTAGATGTCATAGTGAACACCTTTATTTTTTTCATTTCAGCAAGTAAGCTTTAAATTATTCATTATTAAGTATTTTTTGTCTTAAATTTTTATAGATTCCCTTCATTAGATTCCAGAAATCCCATGTAATCATAGCTCATGGACATTATCTTTAAGGAATGTTCCCTTTGTTTAAATTGCTTACCGATATCTAGTAAGACACCACCACCACCCCCGCCGCCAACATTCTCCGTCCTTTTCCCTGCTTTATTTTTCTACATAGCGTTTTAAAATATCTATCATTTTCTCTCTCCCCTTTTTTGGCCTGCCTCCATGCACTGGAGTATGAGATCCACGAGAGTGAGAATTCGTGTCTGTTACGTGCACTGATATATCCCTAGTAGCTAACAATAGCAGATTCTTAGTAAATCAGTGAACTAATCTGTCTTCTGCCACAAGTACCTAAATTGGGTTCTGCTCATGGGCTGGTTCTCTATAAATTGCCCTGATAGAGCAACAAGTCTGGGACCAGCTGCTGAGACCCACGTCTCCCTGTCAGCCTTCTACTGCTCTGGCTGAGGTTCTGGACAGGTACGGAGGATGTAAAGTGGGAGGCTGGGCTGCTGGACATGGCCCTTGGCCAATGATCTTAGCAGATCCTTGCCAAGAAGCTGGAGAGCCAATGAGGGCGGCGCCAGCCTCTGTTCCTACCTTTGGAGGATGGACTTGGGCCATGTGTCTATCTGGGCCTCAGTTTCCACAAGCAGATCTTGGCTGGTGAGCTGAGACTTGGGCTGGGATCCCAGCAGGAAATGGAAGGGATGTGGTAAAGGCTGAGAATTGCTAGAAAGGAAGCCAAGAATTCTGAGCTCTAGATTCCAGTGTGTAACTAATACTTCTGGTGACCTCAGGTGAGTCACTAATCAGCTCTGGACCTCAGGTTCCTCATTTAAAAGTACTAACAGTTTTCAAATGCTGCCACTACTATTACGTAAGGAAAATAAAACCTAGATGATTAAAAAAAGAGAAAAGAACCATCCACTAATTTTCTGATTATTTTCCAAGTACCCCGTTAGAGCTCGGACCCCGTGGGGCACTCCATGGGGCTGCATGGGAATCCTGAGCCCAGGAAGTAGAAGTTGGAAGCTTCAGATGTGACATCAGGATAGAATCAGGGAGGGGAAGTCTTGTTCAGGGTCATGCAGCAGATCAGTGACAGAATGAAGACTGGAACTCATGTCTCCCGTTTTCAGCTTGGGCTGCTGAGGGGAATCCCTAGGCCCTCTGATGTCAGCTCCGAGGCTTGGAACTAACCCTTTGGTTAAGCCAAGATGAGCTTCGGTGAGGGCAGGAAGGCGGGGGGGGGGGGGGGGGGGGTGGCGGTGAGGCCAGGCTGGAGCTGGGGCCACACCTCTGAGTCTCCAGAGCACAGGTGGTGAGATCCTGAGCCACGGCACAGCACCTGCCTGGTCCCCAGAGAGGAGATGGAAAGCCCCAGAGCCCCAGCTCTCATCACCTGACTTCTTTCCTACTACACACATGCACCCCACACCACACCACACCCAGCGTCTACCAGGATTTATTCTGCAGCATGCACTCACCACGCCCCCTCCCATCGACCTGGGTGGCTGCCCCTAATGGGGAGTCTCTTTTGGGATTATCAACCGTGGGATAGTCTGAGAGAAAGGGGTCTGGAGAGAAAGGAGAGGGATGGCTAGCTACTGATGAGATGTTTATCCCTGGGTGTTCTGTGTTAAGTGTACATGGATGCAGGGTCCAGTGGACTGAGTACACCGGGTGTGAGAAAGTGGGACGCCAGCTCTGTAGAGTTCCAGGAAGGAAGAATTTGAAGCCCAGGAGGCAGGGCTGCAGAGGAAAAACACCAGCCTGGGGGTAAAAATCCCGGTTCAAGTCCCAGCCCTTCTCGCCCTTCCCCCCATGTATGTGCTCTCTTAAAGGAGGCCCAAACATTCTGTGCATTGGTTTCCTCATCTGCAAGATGAAGCTCATGATCCCGGCCCAGCCCACCTCTCAGCTCAGACATTGAAGGTGCACTTGGGAGGGCAAAGGGCATCATGGGTCTAGGTCCCGCTTGGGAGGGAGACAGACCTACGCTGCTTTCAAAGCTCCAACACTTCCCTTGGTCAAGGCCTGAAATCTCCCTGATCTTGGCTCATCTAGCAAGTGTGGAGGCTACTTCTACCAGCTGGATAAGACGCAGAGAAATGGCTGCTGCTGAGTAGCTGTGTGATCTTAGGCAGGTTACTTAACCTCTCTGTGCCTGCTTTGTCATCTATAACATGAGGAAAGTAATACAAACTCATGAGACTGTTTAGAGGATTCAATGACCTATTATTTATAAAGTGTTTGGAACAGGGCCTGGCATACGGTAGAACTATAGGTTATAGCTATTAGTAGTATTATAAGGCCTCGCTCACAAGGAAAGCAATGTTAGTTGTCATTAATAAATACAAGGGATGGTTGTCATCAATGGACAAAGAAAGGCTGAAGGAGAGAGGGTGGAAGAAGGTAAGAAACAGAAGAGGCTTCAGTTACATCTCAGGAAATAGGGATGGTTGGGGTGCGGGTGGTGGGGCGCAGAGGCAGAGAGGGTCCAGGGAGCCGGAAACATACATCAGAACAGAAATCAGGGGCAGCCTGGTGGGTGGCTCAGCAGTTTGGTGCCACCTTCAGCCCAGGGCCTGATCCTGGAGACCTGGGATCAAGTCCCACATCAGGCTCCCTGTGAGGAACCTGCTTCTCCCTCTGCCTGTGTCTCTGCCTCTCTCTCTCTCTTTCTCTCTCTTTCTCATGAATAAATAAAAAAAGAAAGAAAGAAAGAAAAAGAACAGAAATCAGGCCAGAACCAGAAATCTCAGGGAGCGAGGCAATTGGGCCCTGGGTCAGGTGTGAACAGCCTCAAATCTGAGAACCAGTGGGTGAGATTCACCTCCCTGGCAAGGTGAGGCTTCATTGAGCCTATGAAGAGCGCTTAGAATGGAGACAGACCCTGAGCTGAGCCCCAGGACAGGCCCCGCCAGGTGTTTGAGAGATGCGGGCAAGCACTGGCAGACACCAGGTCCTCCAGCAGCCCTAGGCTCTGAGGCTGACACCAGGCCCTACACCACTCCCAGGGCCCTCACCTGGTGGCCTCCACGGGGTCTCAGCCACCCCTGCTCCCATGTCCCTCACCCATTGGGCCCACTGCATGAACCCCCAGCTGAGTGGACAGCTCACTCCCCAGGAATGGTACATACCCATGGCTCTCAGTGTGTCACACACCCATCCTAGAACTGTCCATTCTGGTGATTATATATATATATATATTTATGTTTTTAGAGGGGGTGGTGCAGGGAGGGGCAGAGAGAGAATCTTAAGCAGGCTCCATGCTCAGTGCAGAGTCTGACTCAGGACTTGATCTCACAACCCTAAGATCATGACCTGAGCCGAAATCAAGAGTCAGTTGCTTAACCGACTGAGCCGCCCAGGCCCCCCATCCCTGCTTATATTTCTATGTATTATCTGATTCGTGCGAAATAATATATACAACATACATGTTTCTGCCCACCCACTTTTCCTCCTCCTGCCACAACTTTGGTCCTGGGTTCACTGATTCCCGTGGCACCTCATGTCACTCTGAGTAAAAGTGAAAACCCTCCCAATGGCTTACAAAATCCTCATGATCCTTCCCACTGACGTCTTTCATTCCCTCCCACACATTCTGGCTCCCTAACAAACACACCCAGCACACTTCTACCTCAGAGCCTTTGTACATACTACTGTTCCTTCTGCCTAGAATACTCTTTCCTCAGCTCTTCAAATAACTGGCTCCTTGTCCCTCCATCAGGTCTCATCTTTTCATAAATGCCTTCTTCCTTCTATGGCTCTGAGAGGACTGTCCCATCCTATTCCCATCTACACTAAGACCTGATGTGTAGCCCTAAGATCTAGATGTTAGTCTCTTAGCTTTTCAATTTTTCTACACATTCTGAAACCTTCCCAGACCTCTAGGGTCTTTCTCCAGACCTTGAGCATCCAGCCACTTCGTGAGACTTCAGAGTCCTGTTGGCAATATTGATATGAATAACTTTTACTCTTTTCATGCTTCTGAATTGAAGTGGTGCCCCTGGGCAGGAGAGGGGAAGACAGAACTGGGGGCCGAGTACCAAGGCATGGCAACCATGGTCCTTACCCACAGAGGTGGCCACCTAGCCACGAAGACTGGGCAAATGTGAAACCAGAGGTAACAAGTCGAAGCAGGGCAGTTTGAAACTTACTGGAAAGCCCTGATCATCCACTCTGTGGCCTACCTTTCTTCATCTGGAGAATGGGCATAGCAGTGCCTTCGTCACAGAGAGAGTGCACAGGGGCTCCAGAACCTGCAAAGTGTTATTACTATTGAGACCACACAAAGTAAAGTTTGTCAACCAGTCAGTGAGTAAGAGGATGAGGAGAGAAGAGGATCCCTTGGGATGTCAGCCATTTGCCATTTCCACCTGCCTACCCATTCTTCCTTTAAAAAAAAAAAGAAAAAAGAGCATCTGGATTTTCCTTTGGGGGAATTTATCCATCCTCTTACAGAGCCTAACATCCCCCCCATCCCCATGGTGGGCATCTGACAAGCCCAGCCAGTCAGGGGACTCCATGCCCCTCAACAGAGTGGACAGTTTTAGGATGGGTGTGTGACACACTGAGAGTTAGTCCCTGGACTTGTCATCAGGAAACTTTCTCTCTGCAGATATGATTAAATAGGTAGGACGTGAATCTGGATTTGCTGTCGGCAGCCCTCAGGAAAGACCCCGCCTTAGGCTGGAGCCAACACATGGGAAAGTAGATCTGAGAGCCAGAGAGGGAGACAAGAATCTTAATATTTTCTTTAGGCTCTAGGATCCAGCTATTCCTGAAGCAGTTGTTCTGAAATGTTTAGCTCCACAAGCCACTCTTCTCTCTTGCTTAAGCTATTTCGAGCTGTGTTTCTGCCACTTGCAGCATAGGTCCCCTCCCCCGCTTTGATCCAGCTTCACATTGGATTTCCAATGACAAAAATCACAGGCCAGATTTTTTTAATGATAAAGGCAAATATATCATGTAGTAGAAGGAGCACTCTATCAGAAGCCAATGGAGAGAGCGTTTCAGATAGAAAGAACAATGTAAAAACAGAGCAGAACCTTGGTCAATATTTACTGATCGCCAACTCAGTGTGTTCGAGGCATTGGAGTTTAGCTGTGAATGGGACCGGCATAAGTTCTTCCTTAATGGAGCTTACACAGAATAGAATAAGGTTGCAGTTATATTATAATTTTATAAAATTATGTAACATTTAATCAAATGCTTATATGTGCTACTGGCTCATGTGATCTTCACAATGTAGGGTTTTATTATTATCCTGTAGGTATTATTATTTTCATTCATTATATGAAAAGGAAACTGAGGACCATTAAGGCTTTGTGCCCAAGGTTACCCTTGGCTAGTAAGCAGCAGCTCTGGGATTTGAACCTAGGACCTCTGGATTTCTTAGCCCTTTATACTATACCACTTGGTATAGCAGTTAGCATTTTTAAAAAAGATTTCATTATTTATTCATGAGAGACATAGAGAGAGAGGCAGAGACAAAGGCAGAGGGAGAAGCAGGCTCCCTACAGGGAGCCATCATGCCCTGAGCTAAAGGCAGATGCCTAACAACTGAGCCACTCAGGTGCCAGCAGTTAGCATTTATGAGTCTTCTCTATATGCCAGACCCTGCTCAAATGCTTTGCACTCATGTATTCCTCAAAACAATCCATTTTACAGATGCAGAAACTGAGGTTAATAACATAGTGGTAGCAGGACTAAAATTTGAACTAAAACAGTATGGCTCGAAAGGCCACACTGCTTTCCTCCCTATCTTTATGGAGGTGTAATTGACAAATAAAATTTTAAGCTATTTAAAGTATACCAGGTGATGATCTGATATGTGTACACACTGTGAAAAGCTTCCCCCTTTGAATTAATGAACACATCCATCATCTCACATGCTTTTTTTTTTTTTTTTTTTTTTTTTTGTGAGAATATCTAGCAAATTTCAATGACATGGGACGGTATAATCAAGTCTCCATAGTCCAGTGCATACCTCCTCTAATGAATGAACAAAGGCAGGAAGAGGGGCCAGAAACCCTGCCCAGAAGTGAAAGACAGCAAGCGGCCTAGCCCTGAGCCCTCCTGTCCAAACGGTGCCAGGTTTCCATGTTGATAAAGAGATGATCCCTCATGCATTTATTTGCTGAGAATGTGAGGAGCCCTATTGACCCCGCCCGTACCCTAGGGTCCTCTCTGTTTGCCAGCTCCGAGGATCTTACCTGGGTGACTGTGAAGAGCAGCACAGGTCAGAAAAGTGAAAGAAGCAGAGACATGGTGAGAGGGCAGAGGGAGGGGCAGATCAGAGTGTAGGACCTCAGGGAATCTCCTGGCCCCTGGGGGCTCCACACATTCCTCCACTAGGAATCTAGTGGCCATTCCCCCAAAGCCCAGCAGGAGTAGGAATATGCATTCCAAGGTTTCTGTAAATACCAGGAAGTCCTCAGGAGCAAAGGGATAGGTGAAGACAGGGATCTTGCTGCCAGAGAGAAGCTGAGTTAGAGGTCAGAGGTAGTACAGGCCCCCCTCTCCACCACCTCAACCCCCATCCTGGCTCACACTCTCCTCTGCAGGGGATAGATCTTGCAGGTAGATTGGCTTGGCTCATAGGACCCTCTGGCAGAGCTTGTTGGTCAGGACCTTGTGTCCTCACTGCTCTCCTTGCTGGTTTGAGCCACTGAATCCATCCATCCACCTGGTACCAGAGGAGGAGAGCAGAGCAGGCCCAGACAACTCATATAGAAGCAGCAAAGTTGGGATCCCTGGGTGGCGCAGCGGTTTGGTGCCTGCCTTTGGCCCAGGGC
Organism: Canis lupus baileyi; assembly: GCF_048164855.1. Classification (NCBI taxonomy): domain Eukaryota; kingdom Metazoa; phylum Chordata; class Mammalia; order Carnivora; family Canidae; genus Canis; species Canis lupus. Next base: position 59,409,364 of record NC_132845.1, read on the forward strand.
GCGATCCTGGAGACCCGGGATCGAATCCCACGTCGGGCTCCCGGTGCATGGAGCCTGCTTCTCCCTCTGCTTGTGTCTCTGCCTCTCTCTCTCTCTCTCTCTGTCTCTGCCTCTCTCTCTCTCTCTCTGTGTGCCTATCATAAATAAATAAAAATTAAAAAAAGAAAAAAAAAGGAAGCAGCAAAGTTATACTGATGCTCCCCCCTCCCTGCTTTGCTCTCATTCAAGGAGGAGCTGAGGTCAACATGGACAGCCTGAAGCAAGATGTTTGGAGGCCTGGGAGGGGAAGGGGCAGAGGGAGAGGGAGAAGCAGGCTCCCTGCTGAGCAGGGAGCCTAATGAGGGGGTCAAATCCCAGCACCCTGGTGTCATAACCTGAGCTGAAGGCACATGCTTAACCGACTGAGCCACCGGGGCGCCCTCCATAAATGTTTACTGTGCACCTAGTTAGCGCCAGATACCAGCCCTGAAGCGGACCGTATCTTAAGGGCAGTGGTTGAGGTCCTAGAACACTGTGGGCAAGAATATGGATCGTGTCAAGTGTCATGTTAAGGAGGGTGGTGACAGAGAGGGCTTCCCACTGGACACCTGCAGGAGACTCCTGGGGGTAGTGCATCTGCTCCAGTGCTGAAGCACCTGACTGGGGAGACAGAGGGATCAGTGTCAGCAGAGGAGAGGACTCTTAGGCTACCTTCCCCAGCCCTGCTCTCTGCTTCTGGTCACTGAGCCTCCAGCCCTTCTCATTGCACCAGATTTCTTGGCTGCCTGAAGTCACCTGCCCTAACTTCTGACAGTAAATTGAGAAGTAAAATACATAGTATGTTAGATGGTATTGTGTGCTCTTAAGGAAATAAAGAATTCCAGCACAATGCACTCCCTAACTTCCTTCTGGCCTTCATTTAATGCCCTCCCTTCCCTGTGAGGCTTTCCCTAATCAAGGCATTTTATATTGCACAAGCCCCTGTTGAAATTCTTGTGTTTGGTTGATGTAAGTTTCAAGGCTTCCGACTGGGAGCCTGCTTCTCCCTCTGCCTATGTCTCTGCCTCTCTCTGTGTCTCTCATGAATAAATAAACAAAATCTTTTTTTTTTAATTTTTATTTATTTATGATAGTCACACACACAGAGAGAGAGAGAGAGAGAGAGGCAGAGACATAGGCAGAGGGAGAAGCAGGCTCCATGCACCGGGAGTCCGACGTGGGATTCGATCCCGGGTCTCCAGGATCGCGCCCTGGGCCAAAGACAGGCGCCAAACCGCTGCGCCACCCAGGGATCCCTAAATAAACAAAATCTTAAAAAAAAAAATAGAACATAAGCTCCATTTTAACACTGTATCCATAGCTTCTAGAATATTTCCTGGATTGATAAATATCTGTTGAATGAATAAAATAATCATTTCCTCAAACAATTAAAAAATAAAAATAGAAAGAGGGCAGCCCAGGTGGCTCAGCGGTTTAGTGCCGCCTTCAGCCCAGGGCATAATCCTGGAGAGACCTGGAATCGAGTTCCGTGTCGGACTCCCGGCATGGAGCCTGCTTCTCCCTCTGCCTGTGTCTCTGCCTCTCTCTCCTTCTCTCTCATGAATAAATAAATAAAATCTTAAAAAAAAAAAAGAAAGAAAAGGAAAGGAAAGGAAAGGAAAGAAAAGAAAAGAAAAGAAAAGAAAAGAAAAGAAAAGAAAAGAAAAGAAAAGAAAAAACTCTCCAAATCAGTTCTCCAGAAAAGAGAGAACAGGATAAGTTTGCGCAAAACCGATGTAAGACAAAAGTTGGAAAGAGGGGAAAAAAGTGAGGGGTAAAAAAAAAGTTGGAAGGAGGGTGTGATCAGTCAGGAGGACTGAATCCAAAGGTTGGTGGTTATCTTCTCATTCCTCGGCATTAACTGCTTTTGATCAGAAAAGCTAAGAACACTTTGTTTTACATAGAAAAGGAAGGGCCTCTAGTTGATAGAGACCTGAGTGCTGCTACCGTCTGGCCCCTGGGGAAAGGCGTCCTCTGTTGGGGCTGGCTGCTTGCACAGAGACTCTGGGGGTGGGCTCTTCTCCCTACTTTGCCCCTCCACCCCCGGACTCCCTGAAGGCCACAGAGCTCTCTAGAAACTTTGGACCTGGGTGTCAGCACAGCTGATTCCCTCCCCACTCCGCCCATGACGGGCAGTGAACCCATGACCCAGGCCTTTCCCTTCCCACAGGACTTTAGTAAATATTCGGCATGATAATAACAGCCAATATTCAGTGTGATAACATTAGCAAATATTCAGTGTGATAACAACAATAATTACTGTGGCTGAATAATATTCTCAAGCTTTTTAAAAATTGAAGTCAAATTGGTCTGTAACATGTAAGTTTCAGGCGTAACATCATAATTCGGCACCGGTATGTGCTATGGAGTGACTGACCACCAGAAGCCTGGTGACCATCTATCACCATGCAATTTTTACATACACACCGAGGTGGAGTTTCCCCATCTTCCCTTTTACACTCATTTACACTGTGGCTCTCCTTGCCGCAATGAAGGCATGTCAGTGCAGTTTCATTTTGAGCTCAACAACCATGGGGGACTGAAAGCATGGGAGAATCACGGTGACATAAGACCAAGGTGGATGGGGTGGGGGTGGGGTGAGGCAAACTCGAAAATACTCCCCAAGTCAAGGAAAGAAGAGAGCGATTTGCAAAGGAAACAAAAGTTAGAATTGATGTGTTCCCACAGAGTCCAGGCCGTGATCGTTCTGAATAGTACGGATAGATCTGAGGACAGGAGGGACTGCGCCCCCTTTTCCAGCGGTGGATAGATCCCTGATGTATCCCTGCACCCAGGTGTGACATGGGGACTGTGGGAAGTGGCCCAGAGCACACCAAGTGCATGGCTGTGTGAGTTGATGCTAAAGAGCAGGGAGAAAGGACAGGAGGAGCAGAAGAGGGGACACCTTGGCAGATGCCAGGGTATCAAGGGGATGTTAGAGCCACTAGTGTTCCATGCCGCTTCCCAGCTCTACTCTTGAGCCACCCTGGAGAAAGGAGAGAAAACACTGTGAACTGACCCCATCAAACGCCTGCTGCGTGCAGAAAAGGAGCAGGAACTATCCATTTACACAATAGATCATGTTTCTTGCAAGCCTGAGCTCTGTTTCTGTGTCATTGTTTTAATCAAGCACTTATATGCTGCTTACTATGCATTTTGCAACACTTACTTAATCACAGCAACCAACCCTATTCTGAATGTTACTAAGCATTCCTATTTTACACGTGGGGAAACCAAGGCTAGAAAGGTTAGGTAAGGGCAGCCCAGGTGGTTCAGTGGTTAGCACCTCCTTCTGCTCAGGGTGTGAACCTAGAAACCCAGGATCGAGTCCTGTGTCAGGATCCCTGCGTGGAGCCTGCTTCTGCCTGTGTCTGTGCCTCTCTCTCTCTCTCTCTCTTTCTCTCTTTCTCTCTCTGTCTCATGAATAAATAAAATATTTTAAAAAAAGAAAAAGAAAGAAAGATTAGGTAACTGGCCCAAGGTCATAAAGAAATAAAAGAGCAGGGACTTGAACCCACAGAATCAGGGTCCAGAACCCATTCTGTTTGCTACTCCACTGTTTCCTTAAATTCTTGTTCTGGGTCAGGTACCCTGCTAAGTGCTTGAAAAATCCCATTTCCTTGAGTTCTCAAAGCCATTCCAGGAGGTGGATGTCCTCTTCATCTCCTGTTTACACATATGAACATTAAGATATAGAATAAATAATTTGTCTTAGCTCACAGCCAAGTTTGCAGACAGGATCTGGACATAGGTCTGAGGACTGTAGAGCTGTTTCAGGCCCTATTGCTGTGTAACAAACTATTCCCAAATGTAATGCTGTGAAATGACCATTTCATCATGCTTTAAGTCTGTAGGTGGACAATTGGAGGTGGCTTGTCTCTGGTCCCCAATATGCCAGGCCTTATCTGGGAAGACTCAGTTGCTAGAGGTGACTGACTACTGCTGGGGCTAGAACCTTCTGCAGGTTCTCTTTGCTTATACACTTTGCTTTCAGCTGGGACTTCAGCAGGGCAGAAGACCAGAACAACATCAACACGTGGCCTTTCCGTGTTGCCTCTCCATGTGTGTTATTTTGGACTTTCCCAAAGCAGGGTGACTGGGCTCCAGAATGCAAGGTAGAAGTGCATGGTGTCATGGTGTGTAATGATACCACCCCTTCTTTCTAACTCTATCAGGCCAGGCGCTCACAAAGGCCCTCCCGTGTTCAAAAGGATCACAGTCACATATCCCCCATTTAATGGGAAGCTGGCCACATACATTGTAAGGAGAGCACCTGGGTTGGGAGCCCTTGCTGTGACCATGTTTGGTGTATGCAATCCGAGACAAAAACCCACTGCATCAGACGTCCTCACATGTCACCGCACATTAGAATTACTCTCCAAAACTCGAATGCTCAGGCTCTATCTCAGACCAATGAAATCAAAATCTCTGGGAGGGGAAGCCAGGCATCCGTGTCTTCTTTAAGTCATTTGTAACCAAGTGATTACAATGAGGCCTTCTCCCATGTATGCAAAGCACCTGGCAAACTGACTCATAAACAAGTGGTGTTTCTCCAAGTGTAAATGAACACCTGTGACTCTTAGCATACAAGGTCATCCGAGTTATGCATAAGTGGACTGAAAAAACTTATGGTTAGGTGTTTCTTTTTACAGTCTTCTGGTTATGACAAGTGATTGTGGTTTTCCACTTGTGGTGGTTATATAGTCTCTCTCTCTCTCTCTTTTTCTTTTTAAAGTAGGTTCCCACACCTAGCATGGAGCCCAACATGCGGCTTGAACTCATGACCCTGACTGAGATCAAGCCCTGAGCTGAGATCAAGAGTCCGACACTTAACCACCTGAGCCATCTAGGCACCCCAGTCTCCTTTTAAAATATATTTGAGGGATGCCTGGGTGGCTCAGTGGTGGAACATCTGCCTTTGGCTCAGGGCGTGATCCTGGGGTCCTGGATTGAATTCCACATTGGGCTCCCCCAGGGAGCCTGCTTCTCCCTCTGCCTGTGTCTCTGCCTCTTTCTCTGTGTCTCTCATGAATGAATGACTAAATAAAATCTTTAAATATATATATATATATATTTGAGTGAAAAAGGTAAGGAGGTCGTTTTAAAAATCCTAAGTAACCAATGGTATAGCCTAAACGCACATAGAGTAGAAATCACAAAACTGTTGTGTCATACATGAGGCTGGGGAAACCCTCGGGCACACGATTAGTAATGGTAGCTGTCACTGTTTCTATTATTAGCATTACCTTGAAGGAGTACCAGTTAAAAACCAACTGTGGGGTGATGTTGAAATTAAAAAGTATATACATCTGAGAGCTGAGTGGGCAGAAGAGGATTGGGGTCCTGTGAAGCAAATAAAGAGCCCGTGGTGAATTTCCTGATTCTCTCTCTACATGGAGCTGGGAATCCTTTGAATCTTGGCAACCTGATGGGGAAATGGCCTTAGGATCCTGAGGGGAAGTAGAGGTTACTCATCTCTCCGTTCTCAGGAGGAACCCCAGAAACAGGGGAGACAAACATTATATGCAACTAACTAGGGGATCAAAGAGAAAGGGGGTAGAAGAGTGTGTGGAACAGAAGAAGGAGGTTCTGGAGGAGTAGAGTCAGGACCGGTCACCAGTCCTCATGTGAATTTCAGCCACTCCCTGCCCCCTGTCCCACCAGGCCTTGATTTGTCCTTTTGCAAAGGGTAGAGAGTGGGGCTCTAACTCCCGGGATTCTTTCAGATCAGAAATTCAGTTATTCCAAGAATTATCTGGTTCCTGGAAGGCCACTTAAAGGCCTTCCAGGCAGAGACTGTGGGGGGGGGGGGGCAGTCGGAAGGGTGAGCCAGAGAAGGCCAATCAGAGGCCAGGAATGAGAGTAACCTGTGGGGCCTTCTGCAAAGTGTCAAAGGACCCAGGACACAGGGAGTGGCCAGGTTCAGCCAGAGACACAGCATTTTGCATTCTTCATTTTCACCTTTAAAATATCTTTTGAGGGGGATCCCTGGGTGGCTCAGCAGTTTGGCGTCTGCCTTTGGCCCAGGGCGCGATCCTGGAGTCCGGGATCGAGTCCCACGTCAGGCTCCCGGCATGGATGGGCCTGCTTCTCCCTCCTCCTGCGTCTCTGCCTCTTTCTCTCTCTATGTCTATCATAAATAAATAAATCTTTAAAAACAGTATATATATATATATATATATATATATATATATATATATATATATCTTTTGAGGGCAGCCTAGTGGCTCAGCGGTTTAGTGCCGCCTTCAGCCCAGGGTGTGATCCCGGAGACCCAGGATCGACTCCTGCGTCGGACTCTCTGCATGGAGCCTGCTTCTCCCTCTGCCTCTCTCTCTCTCGCTCTGTGTGTGTCTCTCATTAATAAATAAATAAATAAATCTTAAAAAAATATATATCTTTTGACAGGACAGGAAACCAAGGCTCAGAAGGAGTAATTAACCAGAAATTAACTAACATCTAGGATTCTACATTACTGGTACATGGTTATTCACAAGCATCTAGTAAAAAGGGAAAGGCCTAGGCTTGGAAAATTAAATGGACCTGAGTTCAGAATCCCACTTCTGCAGGTAGTGGCTGTATGACTTTGGGCACGTTACTTAACTTCTTCAAACCTCAGTTTTCTGGTTTGTAAAATAGGATCAATAATAGCATGCCCATTGGGTTATTGGAAGGATTAAAAGGGACAAACACCTATAAAACACCTGTCGCAGAGTAGTGGCCCCATACTTGGGAGCTGTTGCCATGATTTTCTGAAGCTGACACACGAGATCTGTGCTGGGCTGAGAGCTCACTGCCCAGAGCTGCTCCTTCCACTTTGCCTGCTGAGTTGGAGAGCAGACACTGGCCTTAAAGCCTGGTTCCAATCATACTAGGGTCCCATTTGTCCTTCAGTGGAGCACATACCAGACCCTGGTAATACAACAGATATCCAATAAACATTAACTGAATGAATAATCATAGAATGGAAAGAGGGGCTCAAGGGGAAATCTGAGGTCAAGTTCTGTAAGAGGCTGGGCACAGGTTTGCTGTGTGTGTGATTCCAGAACAAGTGTCTCCCTGGGTGGAGGTGAGGCGACAGGTGGTGGAGGGCTGGTGATGGAAGACTTTGAAGAGCTGAGCCTTGCAGGGTAGGTGGGATTGAAGACATCTCAGAAAGAAAGGACCAGAGGACCAGAAGCTTGTTCAGGGGCAGGTGGGAGAGTCAGATTTTCAGCCCATTTTTAAAAAACATTTTACTGATTTGAGAGAGAGAGCCCACAAGTGGAGGGGGGGCAAGGGGCAGAGGGAGAAGCAGATGCCCCACTGAGCAGGAAGCCCAATGATGTGGGGCTCAATCCCAGCACCCTGGGATCATGACCTGAGCTGTAGGCAGACGGCTTAACTGACTGAGCTACCCAGTCACCCCTTCAGCCCACGTTATTAATAAGGTGCTCTGAGAAGGAATCAGGCAACTCAAAGGCAGCAAGTTCCCTGTCCTTGGTGGAATTCAAGCAGAGATGACCCTGGTCTGTTGTGCCATGGGATTGGACAAGATGTCCCTACTGTTCTACCCAGCCAGAGATCCTGTGACTGTAGGTCTGACTCGGGGGGGGGGGGGGGCTCCCAGAGGTTCAAGCTGGTCTTGGTGGGCTGTGCATCTGTTACTGATGCAACAATTGCCTCATTTCTCTGCTCATATTCTTAGGTCCCTAAGAACAACTGGCTCCAGGTTTTGCAGCCTAGGGCTTACATGGAAGAGCAGGGGAAAAGGAAAAATGCTTTGCCCAGGACCAGACCTGGAGGTTTTATTCTCCCTCCTGTTGAGTCTGCCTATGGAAAATGTTTCTTGCTAGTTTTTTCCAGTATTCCCTCTCCTGCCCTCTCCAAGTTTTGGCTAACACAGGGCTAAGCACCTAAATACCATGTTTCCCAGCTTCGCCTGTAGTAAGGTGTGGCCATGTGATTAAATTCTGACCCAATGTAACAGATTCTACTTTTAGGTTGTGGCCTTAAAAATTGGTGTGGTGGGGATCCCAGGGTGACTCAGCGTATTTAGCGCCTGCCTTCAGTCCAGGGCATGATACTGGGGTCCTGAGATCGAGTCCCACATCAGGCTCCCTGCATAGAGCCTGCTTCTCCCTCTGCCTGTGTCTCTGCCTCTGTGTGTGTGTGTGTGTCTCATGAATAAATAAAATCTTAAAAAAAAAATTAGTATGGCTTCCCCTGGTCCCTTCCCCCACTCCCTTTCCTTGGCTGAGATGCAGATGTGATGGCAGGTACCGAAGCAGCTAGTTTGGATCCCAAAGTGGAAGCCATGTTTGTTTGTGTGTTTGCTTGTTTTTAAAGATTTATTTATTTAGTTGAGAGAGAAGAGGAGGAGAGACAAAGGGGGAGAGAATCTCAAGTGGACTCCGTGCTGAACAAAGAGCCCAACTTGGAAATTGGGGCTTGATCTCATGACCCTGAGATCAGAACCTGAGCCAAAACCAAGAGTTAGATGCTCAACCGACTCAGCCACCCAAGCATCCCGGAAGCCATGTTTTATGGGTGTCAGAATAATGAGCTAAAAGTCACTGGAATCCCTGACACAGTGAAGTTGTCATTTTAGCTCAAGAGTACTGACTCTTGGAGCGGTTATATGACAGAGAACTTTCTCTCCCAATTTGAGTCTTCATTACAGCCGCCCAAAACCTATCTCAATCAATAGGTCTTCTTATTTGCCCTACAGTCTTCTCAAACTCTGGTCCTGAGACTGATTATATATATATACAAGGTAAGAATCTTCCTCCCCTGCAGGTGACCTCCCAGAACCCTGTACTGGCAGCCCTCTTGGCAGAGGGACAGTGAGAATCCTTGAGTTTGAGCCCTGAGTATCTGGGGCAAGTCTCTTAAGTTCTAAATCTCAGTTTTCTCGGGACGCCCAGCGGTTTAGCGCCGCCTTCGGCCCAGGGCGTGATCCTGGAGACCTGGGATTGGGTCTCACATCGGGCTCCCTGCATGGAGCCTGCTTCTCCCTCTGCCTGTGTCTCTGCCTCTCATGAATAAATAAATAAAAATCTTTAATAAATAAATCTCAGTTTTCTCTATTTTGCAGGTGGCACCAATAAATAGCATTCACTTCAAAAAGTGGCTTTATATCTTTTAATTTTTTTAAAGATTTTATTTATTTATTCATGAGAGACATAGAAAGAGAGGCAGAGACACAGGCAGAGGGAGAAGCAGGCTCCATGCAAAGAGCTTGATGTGGGACTCAATCCCGGGACTCCAGGATCACGCCCTGGGCCAAAGGCAGGCGCTAAACCACTGAGCCACCCAGGGATTCCCTCTTTTAAATTTTAATTTCTTTTTAAGCAGGCTCCACATTAGGCATGGCCCCAATGCAGGGCTTGAAAACTTACCACTCTGACACTGGAGATGTGAGCCAAAATCAAGAGTCGAAAGCTCAACCGACTGAGCCACCCAGGTGCCCCCAAAGGTGGTTTTATATGAAAATGACACAATCAATAAGATTGTTCATTCTGAAAATGGACAAGAGCTGAGGAGGGGGCTTGTTTCCCAGGCAGCATGACAAAGAAATAGGAAATCCCCTTGCATTTCGTGAGAAACCATGGAGACATGTTTGCCAAAACATATGCATACCAAAAGAAAACACAAGAAAACATGCTAGCCCCTACCCATCCTCACAAAATCAGGCTCACCCTCTCCCAGGTGCATAACCAAGGACACACGCTAACAAGACGGGCTCTCACTGGCTCATGCAAACGCAGCCACACACAGGCAGAAACACAGATGATCAAAACCGCGCAAAGAGACAAAACCCCACACACAACCTGCAGATGTACTTTGTTTATTGTCCTTCCTTCCCACACTCCAGGAGAGCCAATTTCTTCAGTGTCTTTCTTTTTAGGGGGTACCTTTTGCGACTCTGCCTCTCCATTCATTCCCTGCCTCTTGCTTCCTATCTTGTCCTTTTTCTGGGGCTGGAGTCACTTCCTTGGTGGCCCCTCGGAGCCTCGGTCAGGTAGGGTAAGTCCTGGGGGTGGGGTGGGGGGCAAGCAGGTCTGGATCCTGCCTCCAGGTGCCGATCCGTGGTCCTGTCTTCGTCGCTGTGTGGTGTCCGTGCTCTGGCCTCATCTGGGGCAAGGGAAGAGAGGGACAGTTCTTTTTTTTTTTTTTTAAGATTTTATTTATTTATTTATGGGAAACACAAAGAGAGGCAGAGACAGAAGCAGGCTCCATACAGGGAGCCTGATGCGGAACTGGATCCTGGGACTCCAGGATCATGCCCTGAGCTGAAGGCAGATCCTCAAGCTCAACCGCTGAGCCACCCAGGCATCCCTGAGCGGGACAGTTCTAATCTTGGGTTCTGACTCTGCCTCTCCTGGTCACTTGCTCTGTGTCTCCAGAGAAGGACCCTACCTCCCCCTGGGGCTCCATTTCCCTCCCTGTAAACCAAATTGCCCTCCAGTTGGAAAGGTTCCATATTTCCCCCTTTGCTCTGGTCACTAGGAAACTCAGAGTCGAATGTGTGTCTCATTTCATTGTACTTTGAGACAATGGTACTTGGATCCCTTCTTCTCACCCAACCATACTTTGAGGCATGTCCTTTTGAGACAGAGGGACCTCTGGGTCCCCTGACTCCTTACTTCCAGCTCCGTCTCAGGACCGTGCCCCCCGCTTTTTCCGCTCCGTGTTCTGGAGCTTAGTCACCAGCTTCCTCTCATGGCCACCAGGGCTGGGGCGGTTGGTGTTGGCAGCAGCTTCTCTCTTGGTGCGACCTTTCCGGCCTCCCACTCCTGGGAACCAGGCAAGAGGCTGAGGTGAGGTTGGCGGAGGCATGAGACATCCAAGGAGAAGCAGGGGGTCGGGAGCGCAGGGTGGACAGAGCATGGTTTGGGGGAGGCAGACTGGGGAGTGGTCACCACATGGCTTTGGGGCAGTCATAATCCCTGTTTCCCTATCTGTGGAATGAGGGACCCCTGATGGTTGCTCCAATATCCTAGGGGTGTGTGGGGTCCCAGGGCTGAGCAGGACAGCACTCAGGGTAAGAGGGGTTAAGAAGGACTTGGGGATGAGGACAAATCTAAGGAGGAATCCTAGTTGGGACGTGGGGGTAGATGTGGAGGGATCAGGAAGGTGACAGGGCCAGACCTTACCCAGGCAGGAATGAGCCAGGCTATAGAGGTCATACTCATCCAGGCTGGGGTCTTCGTCCTCTGGGCCTGGGGGCTGCTGAGCCCGGCTGGCTGCTCCCGGGAAGGTGGACATTATATCTGACTCTCCCTTGCCGTCTGTCTCTCTGTCGTCTTCAAAAGCTTTGTTTGTGTCGGGTTTCCCGACACCTCCCTCTTCACTGGCCCCAACTTATAAAGGCCACGTGTCCTCCTCAGGCCCTGTCTGATGCAATCTGGCCCTTTCCCAGAACCCGACCCAGTAAACAGCAATCACGAGAGGGGGAAAGAGTCAGTCCTGTGAGTCCCAGCCCCTTCCCCTCGCCTCCGCCCTCTCACTGGGGCTCGCCCAGCTGGGTATTTTTCCACAGAGGAGATCCCCGCCCCTCAGGGAGGAGGAGGAAAGAGGCAGAGTCTGAGCATAAACAGTCCTTGGGATAATGGCCAGTGGGGAACTGAGGGCCTCACCTGGCCAACTCCTCCCTATCTGTCCCCTGCCCCCTGCCTCACACCTGACCCCCACCCCAATTCTGGCTCAGACTCAGGACCCTGGTGGCAGATTGTGGAATGAACAACACACCACAAGCTAGGTCAGTGGTTTTCGCCCCTAACACGCCCAACACCCCTTTTCGATAAGAAACATCTGGAAAGCCCCCTTTATATCCTGAGCTGTGAGGGGGAGTGGGTCCCTAGGTAGTTTCCCTCACTGGAGAGGGAGGTTAACAGTGTGGTGCAGATTCTGGAGCCAGCTGCCCTGGGTTCAGACCTCTGACCTCCTCCTTCCTGGGTGACCCCAGACAGGTCACCATACTTCTCTGCGCCTCAGTTTTCTCTTCTGTAAAAAAATGAGGATGATGAGAATCGCATCAACCTCACAGACTTCGTGAGAGAATTGAATGAGACACCCCCCACATGTGTGTAGGGGACACTTGCAACAGTGCCTGGTACCTTGTAAGCTGTGCTACAGGAGTCATTCACCTAATTCCCAAACAACTCAATAATGTCGTCCCTATGATGTAAAAGGAAAGTGATTTATAATGAAATAATGTCTTTCAAGGCATGAGTATCCAAAGGTAGAAGACATTACGAAGTAAACAGGTGTTTGTACCTAATATGAATTAAGGGAAGGGATTCAGACAAGAAACGCATGCAAGGGGCACCTGGGTGGCTCAGTAGTAGAGCATCTGCCTTTGGCTCAGGGTGTGATCCCAGGATCCTGGGGTCAAGTCCCGCATCAGGCTCCCCCTAGGGAGCCTGCTTCTCCCTCTGCCTGTGTCTCTGCCTCTCTTAGTGTCTCTCATGGATAAATAAATAAAATCTTTCAAAAAAGAAAAGAAACGCATGAAAGTGGAAATTTCCACTCTTGCCTCAAGGGATCTGCCCTTTGTGGGTCCGGTTGACCCAGAGAGGCCACACCCTGCCCACTGATGTTTTTGCTGAAGTTTATGTGCCAGCTCCCACAGTACCGGGCAGGGAAGGAGGCAGATGCAACTTTCCACCTTTCTTTTCTTTTCTTTCTTCCTTTCTTCCTTTCTTCCTTCCTTCCTTCCTTCCTTCCTTCCTTCCTTCCTTCCTTCCTTCCTTCCTTCCTTTCTTCCTTTCTTTCTTTTCTCTTTCTTTCTTTCTTTCTTTCTTTCTTTCTTTCTTTCTTTCTTTCTTTCTTTCTTCTTTCTTTCTCTTTCTTTCTTTCTTTCTTTCTTTCTTTCTTTCTTTCTTTCTTTCTTTCTTTCTTTCTTCTTTCTTTCTTTTTTTTCTATTTTAACCTTAGTAGTCTCGCACAATAGGACAGGCTGGGGGGTGGGGTGGGGGGTATCCCTGGGTGGCTCAGTGGTTTAACACCTGCCTTTGGCCCAGGGCGTGATCCTGGAGCCCCAGGATTGCATCCTGTGTCAAGTCCTGTGTCGGGCTCCCTGGATGGAGCCTGCTTCTCCCTCTGCCTGTGTCTCTGCCTCTCTCTCTCTCTTTCTCTGTGTCAATCATGAATAAATAAATAAAATAAAATAAAAAATAAGACAGGCTGGGGTCAGACCAGGTGTTCATTCTCTGCTAACATTCCCCCTTTGCTGTGAACTCGTTCAAACACTGTCTCATTTCCATGCTGCCTAATTTCACCTTCCCCCAAACCCTGGGATAACCCAAGTTCGTCCTTTGCTGAACAAGAAGAGGTACTTCTGCTTGTGTTTCTCCCTGGCTGGAGCCAGAATAAAATTTAGTTTTTGTTTTTCAGGTTTGGTTGATGTGTGAATTCTTGAACCTCCAGGAAATGAAAGTGAGGTCATTGAATAAAACTGAATTTGGGATAATCACGTAGGGGCCAAAGGCAGGTCTCCCAACAATGAGTCACTTTAACATATTGGTTATTTTAAATAAAATAAGAGACAGCCTGGTGAGACTGACTTTCAGCCCTCCTTTGTACCCCTGAAAGCAGGAAATAAATCTCCCAGGTAAAATTCCCCTCCCTGTACAGGGAGGTAAAAAGACACCCTTATCATCAGAGATAGGACATTTTTTTTTTTTTTTAAGATTTTATTTACTTGACAGAGAACAAGAGAGAGCACAGAGCAAGAGGGAGAAGCTGACTCCCCACTGAACAGAGAGCCCAACACCGGGGCTCGATCCCAGGACCCCCAAACCATGACCCAAGCCAAAGGCAAATGCTTAACAAACTGAGCCACCCATCTGCCCCCAGAAGTAAAACATTTAGAGCTGAGATTTTCGTTACTCTTTTTTTTTTTTTTTTTTTTTTTTTTACTAATTTACAAAGTTTTCTTTCTCCTTCAATTCTTCACAGTTTCATCGTCCCTTTGTCTAAAAGGATAAATACCACCTGCCTCGGACATTTCCGATTTCATGACTGGGCCTCCATGCACACATAATAAAACTTTGCTCTTTTTTAAAAGTTTTATTGATTTATTCATGAGAGACACAGAGAGAGTGAGAGAGGCAGAGACATATGCAGAGAGAGAAGCAGGCTCTATGCAGGGAACCTGATATGGGACTCGATCCGGATCCCAGGACTCCAGGATCATGCCCTGGGCCGAAGGCAGGCAACCCAAACTTTGCTCTTTTCTGTTGTTAATCTATCTCGGGTCAATTTAATTCTTAGTCCATCTGGAAGATCTTGAAGGATAGGAGTTTTCCTTTTCACCAGTGACAACAGACCCTATGAGGAGGGAAAGAGGAAAGTAGCCTTGGGGATCCCTGGGTGGCGCAGCGGTTTGGCGCCTGCCTTTGGCTCAGGGCGCGATCCTGGAGACCCGGGATCGAGTCCCACGTCGGGCTCCCGGTGCATGGAGCCTGCTTCTCCCTCTGCCTGTGTCTCTGCCTCTCTCTCTCTCTCTGTGACTATCATAAATAAATAAAAATTAAAAAAAAAAAAAAAAAGAAAGTAGCCTTAAGGAAAGGTAACACACCCAGACAAATTAAAGTGGAGACCACTAGGAGATATGGGGGTGGTAGGCTTCCTCATTACATGGGGTGGAGTAGGTTCTAGGCTCAGCTTATTGTAAATGAGTGTTTTTGCTTTATGTCTAGCAAGACACTCAAACGTCTGCAGAATGTGGGACAGTTCTGCATGCGACTGTCCTGCTCTGCCTCCCAGTCACTATGACTACCAAGGACACCCCCACAAATTCCCCATTACTTGCCTCGAGATCTTGGGCTCACTTCTGACTTTCGATCTGCTCATCTGGAAAGGGGGGTGGTGGTGACAGCACTGCTAGGTGTGAAAGGGCTTTGTCCCAAGCCAGCCAAGCCAGCCGAGCCAGTATGGGGTGGACTGCTATCAACAACCGATTCTCAAAGAAGGGAAACAACAGCTCAGAGAGACTTGAGGTCACACTGCTGATGAGTGAAGGATTCCTCCCGCATCCACCTGACTCCAGTTCCAGCCTGGTTCTAAATCCCCACAGCTGGCCAAACACTGGCAAAGGTTTGGCGACTGTGTGTATGGAAGCACCTGTCAGAGATTCCTGCCTTCTGCCCTCTCCGTCCTTCTCTCCTCCCTTTCCCCCTCCTCCCTTCCCCCCTGCTTTGGGCAAGACTGGGTATTAAGAATGCCCCATTTTTACCCCATCACCCTCATTTTATTGTACTTTCTCCATAGCATTCAGTTATTACTAATTGAAAATATCTTTTTTATTCATTTACTTCTCCATGATTTGGCCCCTGCTAGAATGCAGTCCTGGTTTGATTTAGCTAGAGGTGAAATGAGTATGCTGTGCAGCCGGACCACCTAGGTCCAAAGCTTGGTTCTTGTGCTTGTTAGTTTTGTGCCCTTAGACAAGTTACTCTGTCTCTCAGTGCCTCAGTTTCCTCATTTGTAAAATGGGATTAAGAATAATGCGTATCTGGTAGGATTGTTGTAAAGGCTTGGCATAGTATTATTTTATGGTAATAATAAAGCTATTGCCCTTATCATCCTTCATAAGAGCAGGAATCTTATCTATCTTGCATCCCCTATGCCTTGCACACAGTCAGTGCTCAATAAATGCTCAGATGAATTCATGAAGCTATTTTATGATCTGTGAGGTTTTTGGGGTTTTTTTAAAGATTTTATTTATTTACTCATGAGAGACACAGAGAGAGAGAGAAAGAGGCAGAGACACAGGCAGAGGGAGAAGCAGGCTCCATTCAGGGAGCCTGACGTGGGACTCAATCCTGGGTATCAGGATCATGCCCTGGGCTGAAGGTGGCACTAAACCGCTGAGACACCCAGGCTGCCCTGATCTGTGAGTTTTTAAACTTCCAGGTGCACTGCTCTGAGGGAACTGAGAGGCCTGATTCTAGTCCCACAGAAGACTGTGGAGACAATGTGACCATCCTCCGTGCAGCCAGGGAAGGACTTCTTCCTGGCCTTGATCCTGCTGGTGCTGGAAGAAAAAAGTCTAGATCCTAGGGGAGCAGGGAGGGCGGAGGGAGGGTGGCCAAGAGAGAAGAGACTTTAGGAAACCCATGGCGTTGACCTGTAGGGCCCAGGTGACTCAGTCGGAAAAGTTGAAGTGTTTTCCTATCCTCCAGCCTCCAAGTGTGTATGTGTAATCAGCCACAAGGAAGTTTATTTTCTTTCTACACACGACTGTACCTTCGTGGCATTCCAGGAGATTGCCAGGCAACACCTATTACAACCCAGTGTTTTCAGCCTGAAGTAAACCCAGCCTGAGAGCTCTCAGCTCTCACAACCCAATGGGGAGTAGGAAGGGTGGGAAGGGTGGGCAGGGTGGGGAGAGAATCAGGGAAGGCTTCCTAGAGGCAGCAAAGTCTAAACATGAGTGACTGAGAAAGATAGCAAGGTATACCCAACTCTACGAGTTAAACTGTACAAGTCAGGAAAGCCTGGGTAGCCTGAGGGATGTGCAGAAGTCTTTGGCTAAAAGGATCTGGAGATTCCCAGGCCCAAGACAGGATATGTAATCAAGCTGGGTTGGTGGCATCACTGTGTACCAAGGAGATGCAAGAATACTAAATGAGGTGAAACAAGATGGGTCTGTATCACTTTTAGAGCAGCAGTCCAGAGAAGCCCCCAAACCCGGCAGCTGACTTGCAATTATTCCTGGATGTATAATAGCATCACCTTTAATATAAATAGATGCAGGACACCTGGGTGGCTCAGCAGTTTAGCGCCTGCCTTCAGCCCGGGGTGTGATCCTGGGGTCCCGGGATCAAGTCCCACATCAGGCCCCCTGCATGGGGCCTGCTTCTTCCTCTGGCTGTGTCTCTGCCTCTCTCTCTCCCTCCCTCTCTCTCTCTCTGTCTCTCATGAATAAATAAATAAAATCTTAAAAAATAATATAAATAGATGCAGTCTTTTTTTAAAGATTTTATTTATTTGAGAAAGAGTTATGAGAGAGCAAGAGAGAGAGCATGAGCTGGGGCGGGCGGGGGGCAGAGGGAGAGGGAGAAGCAGACTCCCTACTGAGCATGGAGCCTGAGCTGGGACTTGATCCCAGCACCATGGGATCATGACCTGAGCTGAAGGCAGATGCTTAACCAACTGAGCCACCCCGATGTCCCTGGATACATTCTTTCAATGGGCAGTGGGGCAACACTGATAAGAATATTAAATGCTCATACTCCCTGATACCGCCTTGCTTGTAATAGTGACAAACTGGAAATAAGCTAAGTGTCCAACAGGAGGTGACTGATCGATACTCCTTAGCCATTAACAAGAATAAGCTATGTCGGGGGCACCTGGGTGGCTTGGTGGTTGAGCGTCTGCCTTTGACTCAGGTCATGTTCCCAGGTCCTGAGATTGAGTCCCACATCGGGCTCCCCACGGGGAGCCTGCTTCTCCATCTGCCTATGTCTCTGCCTCTCTCTGTGTGTCTCTCATGAATAAATAAAACCTTAAAAAAATAAGCTGTCTCTAGTTCTGATGATAAAGTCATCCATAGTATATTGTTGAATGAAAACATCAAGTTGCAGAACATTATGTACACTATAATCCTCATTTTTGCATTAAGTTTTTTGAAATAACATAGGTAACGTGTATAATACATTATTTTCAGCATAATATAGGTGTCACACATTTCTCCTGGTAACTAAAGAAGACAGATGGTCAGATAAAACAATCGTAGAGGACTTGAGAATAATAAATTTATTCCTGGAAGTCTCCACAGAGATCAGCAAATCAACCCCTATAGGGGAGGAGAAAGGAAGGACAAGATACACTAGCATTCACTACTCTATAGATGTTTAGGGCACCAACCATATGCCAGGCACTTGCTTGGTGCTGGGATATAGGAGCAAACAGAACATGGTACCAATACTCAAGGGGCTCATGGACAGGCTAGTGGAAGAGTGTGTCCAATAAGCAGGGCATTAGCCCTCACCATAAAAAGAAAAAAGGAGAAAAGTGTGTTCAAGCTGCATGGTGCACCTAATCCAGGCTTTCAAGCACCTCCCAAAAAACTCATGTGTGAGCTAACCTGGAAAATCAGATAGAACAGGAGATCAGTGTCTCAGGAAGGCCAAAGAGAAGGAAAGCACAGTGCACTGAGTTAACCCAAGCAGTTGGAGTACAAGGGGATTCTCACCCTGGATTTAGGAGACAATAGTCTCCTATCTCCTAGTTCAGTGCTGTTTTTTATTCTTCCTTTTTTTTTTTTAAGTTTTATTTCTTTAAGTAATCTCTATACCCGACAGGGGTTTGAACTCATGACCTGGAGATCAAGAGTTGTATGCTCTTCTGACTGAGCCAGCCAGACACCCCAGTTCAGTGTTATTTTTAAAAAACTACCTCTCTAGTTCTATTGACAAATATGTGGTGTTTCAGCACATTTATCAATACTCTGGCACAGAAAAAATTGTACGTGGTTCCTGCTTACCCAAGTGTAGACATTAAGATTTTCCAAGCCTTGTCACTTAAAATGTCTCTTTAGAGATATAGTATAGATGTCTAGTTAAGCTAAAATTTGTGTATTGATTGGGTCATATTGAAAACTCAGTGGTGGCAGGAGAGGAATGTCAGGCAGTCTGATGTTCTGGGGAGAGCCGAAAGGGGTCATTGTCTGTAAACTGACCCAAATCATCTACTTTGAATTATCACCATCAATTCTCAAAAATGTCAATAGTACAATACGCCTCCCTGGCACGGCAAACCCTCACCCCTTAGTATGCCCCAGCACCTGGATTACACTTACACGTGAAGAACAGAACCAAGTGGATTTCAGAAATATCTGAAATATCCATATTAGCCATCTATTTAGCTCATATAACCATATATCCTCTGTTCAGTTTCCTTTTGTAAACATAGCTTGGGTAGTCAAAAATATGTACATATCAATAAAAGTATATACATACAACAATGTTCATCTTTGTAAAATGATACTTACCTCCAATGAAGTCTTGTCTCTTCAAGTCTCAAATCCATTTGTCCCTGGGGCCATGGTGTCTGCTATCTGATGCTGTCACTTCTGTGTTCATAAGCTCACCTTTCTCCGGGGAAGTCTGGCACATTCTTAGTGGAGTAAACACACAGAGGTCTTTAATGTCCAGCTGTATGTCAAAAAATTGGATGGACAATGTCACCTTGTAATTTCTGGTGAAGGTTTCCTGGATAGGATCACAATCCTTAAGTGTATAAATTCCAATCCAGCTTTTATGTGATCTAGCTGACTTTCTGTCCAAGCACTTCTGGATGGGGAGGTGCTCCTAGGACCCCCTATAGAAGTACTGGTCTTCAAAGGTGGCATCCTGCCTGAGGAATGTCAAGAGAATCCTGGGGGTCCATCAGAGTGATCTTTGTTGTTTTTTTTTAAGATTTTATTTAATTATTCATGAGATTTTATTTAATTATTTACACAGAAAGAGGCAGAGACATTGGAAGAGGGAGGAGAAGCAGGCTCCACGCAGAGAGCCTGATATGGGAGTCGATCCGGTGACTCCGGGATCAGGCCCTGAGCCAAAGGCAGACACTCAACCGCTGAGCCACCCAGCCGTCCCTGTCAGAGGGATCTTTGAACACTTGCTTGGTGGCTTGTTCAATCTGATACATCATTCCATACTTAGAGGAAAATGTACTCAAATTATGTAGTCAATAATAAAGACCATCATATTGCAGGTTGAGTGGGTGGTGGGAGGGTAGGGAATGGCTGTAGAGCCCAGTGCTCTTCAGGGGTAGCATCTGGTGCCCCTCCCACCAGCCACCTCTCTCCCTGCAGCGCTGCTCTCAGTTGTCCCAGGTCACAGGGTTCCTATGGCTTGAGGAGCTGCTGCCACGCACGGAGAGTGAGCCCCAGGCCAATCTTATTTTTGTAAGCAAAATTATTGTAGTTATTGTAAAAACAAAAACAAAAAAGGGTGAGAGGAGCCTAGGGGATGAAATATGCACCACACTCTCCAGAGTGGTCATATCCTAGACTGGGATTATGGAAAATTTATACGTTCTTCATTACAAATTCTAGAACTCAGCAGTGTGTGGCTTTCTACGACGTATACCTATTTTAGAAGCAAGGGGGATTAAAGCAATTTTTAAGAGTTAAAGTATTGTATTCCCTTTCTTCCTTGGGTTCCATACACACTATGCCACCTTCTGGTCATGCTATGGCTTCTTTTGTATGTGTTGGGGACAAAAAGCAGTAAGCATGAACAGTTACAACTTGCCCCACCTGGCTGCCATTCAGATCCAACTGAAGTGCCTGTAAGCAAACCAAATGAGAGTTCATTCACCCCATGCACATCAATCCAATAAAAACTGACATCAAACTTTTGCAATGAAGGAAGACAGGCTATTTATTGGTGTGGTACCATTCAGGGAGCTAATGCTCAAAAGTCCCAAACTCCCCCATGGCTTACAAGCGAGGATTTTTAAGGGCAAAATTTGGAGCAGGTGGTGGTCATGGTGGTGGGTCTTCCCAGAAGGTGGATGCTGTTAATTGGAGGCCCATGAAGTCACGTTAGTGGATGTTACTCAATTGCTTCTGGTGCTTCTTTGGTCCCAGGGAGGTCTGTTTGTTTCATCTTTTGTGAGACTTGGAATCTAAAAAAATATATTTTTTCTTTATGTTAAAGATTTCATAAGGTGTATCTGGTGCTTATGTGTCCAGGATAGTGCCCATTAGCTGCCTGTATGTGTGTATGTGTGTAAGCTATTTGGGTTGAATTCCATTGCGTTCCTTTGAATTGTAAGCAAGCATTCCTATCCCTTGGGTCTGGGTCTGTATGTTCCCTGGCCAGTCCAGCTGTGCCTGGGGATGATATGGCCTCTAGTTAGTTCTATTATCAGAACTAACAAGATGGATGTGAGTTTCAAGTCTTTTTTTTTTTTTTTTTTGTTCAAGTGGTGTTGGGTAGGCATGAACAGGGACAATCTGAGAGAGGGGTAGCTGGCTTTCCATAAAAGATGCCTGAAGCCCCTATGCAAAAAGCCCGTTCTGAGTGGGGAGAAACCAGAGAGCAGAGATGTGAGCATTGCCCTCAGCAGTGGAACTCTGTGATGGGAGGGATTTGTAAAGGGATTGTTAGGAAGTCCCACCACGTAACTCCCTCTGCATACCCTCAAGAGACCTTCAGTCAAGATCCCTGTGACTTTTCAGGATGCCTGGGTGGCTCAGCAGTTCAGTGTCTGCCTTCGGCTCAGGGTGTGATCCTGGAATCCAGGATCGGGTCCCACATCAGGCTCCTTGCAGGGAGCCTGCTTCTTCCTCTGTCTGTGTCTGTGTCTGTGTCTGTGTCTCTGCCTCTCTCTCTCTCTCTCTCTCTCTCTCTCTCTCTCTCATGAATAAATAAAGAAGATCTTTTTTAAAAAAAATATCCTTGTGACTTTGCAAGGCTTTTTAGAAAGGATTTCAGATGTGATGCTCTGATAGAATGAGACTAAAGGATAGACCAGAAAGACCTAGCTTTCTTCACGGAAGAAAGGAAGGGACTGTGCTTTCCCAAGGAAGGGACTGTGCTGCCCAGGGAAAGGGAGTGTTCTGGTCAGTTCCACAGTTCTAAATCTCCCCATATAACTCAATGGGTTCTGATTTACACATCAGTCTCTTGTGAGTTGCATCAATATGAGTCTATCCCACTTGAAAAATGGAATTTCTGGTCCTGTAGAGCTGAGGACCAAATTCTATAGCAGTCACCCCACCAAGGTGCTGCCCCCCTCATGGCTCTTCCAAAGCAGAGAGAATACCTTTATTTTCTCCTTCATCTAAAAAATATTTTTATATGTGCCAGGCACACATGCTAAAGATACAGTGATAAACCTAAATTTTGCCACAAACAAATGTAAAATCGTGACATTTTGTTACTGCCACAATGGCAGGAGGTCTACATAGTGCTCTTGAGGGATCAAGGCAGAGGGATTTGACCCAGTCAGGGAGATCTGAAGATGAGTAGGAGATTTGGAGATAAACAGATGAGGGAAATGTGCTCCAGGGAAGACTTTGTAGAGGAAGGAGGAAGGATGTGACATGTATGGAAGATCTAAAGAAGAGGCTGAAGGGGAGAGGGAGATGGAGATGGTGGGGAGAGGAGGTGGTAGGGCCAGGAGGCAGAGGTACCAGCTCATGCAAATCTTTGTTTTAAGAAGAGTGTTCTTGGGGCATCTGGATGGCTCAGTCAGTTAGTGTCCCCCTTCGGTTCAGATCATGATCCCAGTATCCTGGGATTGAGCCCAGCATGGGGGCTCCACACTCAGTCTGCCTCTCCCTCCGCCTCTGCCCCTTCCCTGTTTGTGCTCTTCCTCTCTCAAATGAATAAGTAGAATTTTTAAAAAGGAAGAGATTAGGGAAAGGGGGGGGAGAAGAATGTTCTGGACAGAATGGGTGAGGACAGACAATTTAATGGGCTATTACTCAGCCTCACCAGGTAGTGATACTTCTCAGAAAAATCCTCATATTGGCCACAAGAGACAGGCATGAGGCTGTTCGTGGTGATGTTATCTGCCATAGCCAAATTATAAAATACTACACAGTTATTCTAAGTAACAGGCACACACAACAACAAGAACAAATCTTAAAACCCTAGAGCAGAGTGGGAAAAAATAAGAGATTGAATGAGGCTTACAGCACAATACCATCTAAGTAAATTAAAAATGCATGCACACTAGACAACACACATGTTTTACAAAGACACACACTCTGGGGAAGAGAGGAGGAATAGAGAAAAGAGATAACGGCCATAAATAAATAAAACAAGAGGGAGGGTGTGCAGAACCCAATGATTATAGTCTGTCATGAAGCAAGCAATGAGTAACCCAACCTCTACAACTGGGTGGAGTATGTTATATGAATGAAACACATCAAGCATATTTAATAGTCCCTGGTACATAGTAAGTGGCCAACAAATATGAGCTGTTACTATTATTTAACCAATCAACATGGAACTTCTTGGTCAGCACTCGGATATTTACTTATAGATCCCTTTCATTCCCCTTAGGAGGGTGACCTTGGGCAGCCCAGGTGGCTCAGCGGTTTAGCACCACCTTCAGCCCAGGGCGTGATCCTGGAGACAGGGGATCGAGTCCCACAGTCTGGCTCCCTGCATGGAGCCTGCTTCTCCCTCTGCCTGTGTCTCTACCTCTCTGTGTGTGTGTCTCTCATGAATAAATAAAATCTTTAAAAAGGGGGGGGGGGTGACCTGATCTAAAACAATGCATTCTTGACTAATAATATTCTTTTTTTTTTTTTTTTTTTGCTTCCTTTCTGCTTTCAAAAACCTTACCTTTTCTGCAGCTAGGTGGAGCTCCTTTCTATTTGTCAGATGGGATGCTGCCTGATTCATGAATCATTCAATAGAGTCAATTTGACCTTTTAAGTTACTCAGTTGAATTTTTGTTCTTTAGCAGTAGAAATATCAGAGATTAAAGATAAATTCGAACAAACAAACAATTGCAAGCCCCAAATCTCTCCTGGGGAGTAACTAAGGTCAATATTTGACATTCAGGAGAAATAGCTCCCGAGACCTCTACAAAGGCAAAATTTGTGAAATCCTTGTCAACATCAGCTTCATAAAATGCAGGATATACAGCTGAGACGGGATAGATGGTCATGCCATTCATTGACAAAGAGACCACACAAAGAAAAACAACCTTGAAGGGAAAAATAAACTGATGTGTTAGTTTGGGGCTGAAATAGTTTGTGTTGAAGTCTGAGATTCTTCTAAGTGCATACAAAAATGTTGAGGGCCCATTATCTGCTCTCATAGGTACTAGGAATGTGCTGGGTAATGAGAAAACAGGTGAACAAAACAGATGATTCGAATCTTATTGAGCTGACAAGTGAATCAAATAAACGATATAGGGCAGTCCCAGTGGCCTAGCAGTTTAGCGCCGCATTTGGCCTGGGATGTGACCCTGGAGACCCCGAATCGAGTCCCATGTCGGGCTCCCTGCATGGAGCCTGCTTCTCCCTCTGCCTGTGTCTCTGCCTCTCTGTGTGTCTGCTGTCATGAATAAATAAATAAAATCTTTTTTAAAAAATAAACGATATAAAATGTAATTTTAAACTTTGATAGGGGTTATGTAAGAAATTATAAGACATTTACTAGAATGTAAACTAATGTAGTTTAATGTTTACTCACGTCCTTAATACGGTCCTGAGAAGATTCCCTCAAAGTGCAATTTTTGGGTCTACAGATCTGTTTTTTTTTTTTTTTTTTAAGATTTTATTTATTTATTCATGACAGTCACACAGAGAGAGACACAGACAGAGGGAGAAGCAGGCTCCATGCAGGGAGCCCGACGTGGGACTCAATCCCGGGTCTCCAGGATCGCGCCCCGGGCCAAAGGCAGGTGCCAAACCGCTGCGCCTCCCAGGGATCCGATCTGCTTTATTTTTAAAAAACTAAACATACACCTAACTCTGAGAAATGAACAAGGGGTAGTGGAAGGGGAAGTGGGCGGGGGGTTGGGGTGATTGGGTGATGGGCACTGAGGGGGGCACTTGGCGGGATGAGCACTGGGTGTTATGCTATATGTTGGCAAATTGAACTTCAATTAAAAAAAAAACAACTAAAAAAAAAAACTAAAAAAACCATAGAGCTAAAAAATAAAATAAAAAAAACTAAAATAATAAACTACATCTTTTGGGGCAGCTTGAGGTTTAAAAATTTTTTTAAATTATCTTATAGGCTTTGGGGAATGAGAGAGGATACTAAAAACACACAAGGACTCTGGTTTCTTAAGTTCCCTTAGGGCATCGGGCATAGACTGATAAAATAAAAACTACATTTCCCAAGGAGCAGCGCGACACGTCACAAAGGAAGGACGGCGCATGCGCGGAAAGGTTCGCGCTGCGACTAGCTCGTAAAAGGGAAAAAGCGTGTGTAGTTCTCGACGTGCCGCGAATCTTCGAACGCAAGCGCGTTACGGTACTCAGACTTTGAAAAACATTCGAGGGACGCGCCCGCGGCTGCCGTCGTAATTTCCAGCTCGACGTGCCTATTCCGTGGCTTGGCAGGTGGGGATGGGTCGCAGTCTGGGGCCCCCGGGGAATGGCGGGAGCGGAGGGCCGGGGTCGTCCTCGGTACGTCCCCATTCCCGGGCCTCGCTGGGGCAACTCTCGGGGGCCGGTGCGCACGCGCCCTGGGCGGGGAGAGGCGGGGCTCGGGGAGGGGTGGGGCTGCGGCGGCGGTCTTTGGGGTCTGCGCATGCGCTGGCCGGCGCGGCGTGGAGGGGAAGCGGGCGTTCGCCGTGCGGGGCGCAGAAGCCGCAGAGGCGGCGGAGGCGGGGTCTTCAGCTCAGGTGCGAGAAGACGGCAGCGGGGTTGAGCCCCTTCTAACGAGACAACTTCATTCGCCCTCCGGAGATTTCCAGTTGCCTCCTCATCTCTCGGCGCCCGTTTGCAGCGTGAGGCTTCAGCCTTAGCTGGCGCCTCATCTCCAGGTCTCTTTCGAACCCGCTCTAGTCTAGGCCCCCAGCGCTCCACTAAAATAGCACTTGGTGGAAACCGCCAGTGACCTCTCGGTCGCCAAATCTAGTGTTCAGTTCGTTCTCACCTCTGTAGCAATGGCTGATGCGCTTCATCACTGCCCTTTCTTGAAGCACTTCTTCGTTTGATTTGTAGGACATTCTCTTCAATTTTTTTTAAAGGTTTTATTTATTTATTCATGAGAATACACAGAGACGAGAGAGAGAGAGGCAGAGACACAGGCATAGGGAGAAGCAGGCTCCACGCAGGGAGCCCGATGTGGGACTCGATCCCCGGACTCCAGGATCACGCCCTGGGCTGAAGGCGGCGCTAAACCGCTGAGCCACCCGGGCTGCCCAATTTTTTTTTTTTTTTTAATATTTTATGTATTCATGAGAAACACAGAGAGAGGCAGAGACCTAGGCAGAGGGAGAAGCAGGCTCCCTCCCTGCGGGAAGCCTGATGTGGGACTGGATCGCAGGACTCTGGGATCACGACCTGAGCCGAAGGCAGACACTCAGCCACTGAGCCACCCAGGCCTCTTAAACATTCTCTTCTTTAGCTTCAGCTCTCTGGTTTCTCCTCTGCTGATTTCTTGTTCCTCGTCCCTATCTTTAATGGTTATACTCCCCCGCCCACGCCCTCATCCTAAGCTCTTCTTTGTGTCCACTTCCTAGGAGCTATCCATTTCAAAACTATTTTCTTTTTAAAAATATTTTCTTTATTTATTCTTGAGTGCTAGAGAGAGAGAGGTAGAGACAGGCAGAGTCTTGTAGGCTTCCTGCAAGGAGCCGGAGGCAGGACTCGGTTCTGGATCCCGGGATCATGCCATGAGCCGAAGACAGACGGTCAACCGCTGAGCCACCCAGGCGTCCCTATTTGAAGGCCTTAAATAGAAATACTATCTATTGTGCTCTCAAATGTCAATCTTCGACCCAGTGCTCTACCTCCAAGACCAGATTTTTATATTCAGCTTGCAAATGACATCTCAAAGTGTCGAGTCGGCATCTCAAACATGTCCAGAACTGAAATTTTGAGTTTTACCCCTCACATACCTTCACCACTTTCCCCAGTCTTCCCATTTTTCCAGTTGTTCAGGCCAACTCAGGCCAAATACTGATATATTCTTGGTGTTTTTTTGCAGCCTGGCCCTGCCCCCCCCCTTTTCCTTCTCCAGTGTATTAGTGTGTATGTGCCCTTAAGGCTTTGAAGTTTCACTACTGAGTGTTCTGTGGATATTCTCTTTGGCACTTGGTCATTTTTGCCTGAGAATTTGTGTTTTCCGTTCTTCAACATTACCTGTCATCGTTTATTCAAATTTATCCATGTATCCTGTTTTCTATGTCCTTTATAAGGTATTTACTTCACCTACAAATAAGTATATGGAACTACTTGTTTAATGTCTGTTCCTTTCTGGACTGTGAGTTTTGTAAGCAAGACAGGGACTCTTTGTCTCATTCACTGATGTATATTTCTCATTCCTAGCATAGAGTAGGTATTTGACAACTATTCATGAGTGCATTTATACAGGGAAGTATCTATAATATCAACTAATTGGGGTACCTGGGTGGCTCAGGTGGTTAAGCATCTGACTTTTGATCTCAACTCAGGTCTTAATCTTGCAGTCATAAGTTTGGGCCCTACATTGGGCATAGAGCTTACTTTTTAACCTGCCCCCCCCCAAAAAAAAAGGGGACAATTTTTTTTTTCCTGGGGTTGGAGGGAAGATAGTGAATAGCCCAACTTAAGAATTGTTGAGAGACTATTTTAAGAGATTTCCAGGATTCAGTTTGGTTCAGTAATGTATTCTGAAGACTTAGTAGGTGCTAGGCCCTGGGCTAGTTTCTGGGAATATAAAGACGAATACAACTGCATGTCAGTCTTCTAAGAGCTCGTGGTCTGCAGGAGAGATAAGTAAGTGAAACAGTCTCTCAATGTATGTGTGACAATGCAAGAACAGAAGTTTGTATACCATGCTTTGAAAGTTTTGACTGCCCTTGGCATCAGGGCAGATGAGTGGGGCCTGGGGCAGCCAGATCCCCCTGCCATTCTTTTCCAGCTGTGAGCAGCTTTGCCTTTTACCTGAGTGTGCCACACAAATGTTACCAGAAATATTTTGTACTGTGTGTGCTGTGGTGTGAGAAGGTTGGCAAGTACAACTCTTGAAGTGTTAACTTTGCTGCCAGTTGATTTGTACCCTGAAAGATGAGCAAATTTGAGACCCAGGGGGAAGTGGGGAAAGGATCAAAAGGCATTTCAGGCAGGCATAACAGAAGCATGGAAGTCTGTGCTTGTTTGGGATGCGGGCACTGACATTGCTTAGTATGATTATTATGTGGTATTGCTGTTTGAGAGGGGCTGGCTATCCAGGATCTGAAGCATTGCCTTGAAATTGTTTTGTAGGGGCGCCTGGCCCGCTCAGTCAGAGGAGCATGTGGCTCTTGATCTTGGGGCCCTGAGTTCAAGCCCCATGTTGGATGTAGAGATTGCTTAAATAAATAAACTTAAAAAAAAAAAACTTTAAAAAAAAGTATTTTGTAAACTACAGTGTATCTTTTATAAATAACTGGCCCAACCATGAGGCACCCTGTTCTCAGTGGGTAGGGTCCATCAGCATACATAGTTTTAGTGACCCAACTTTCTGGGGCTGGAAATGGGGACATGTAGTAAGTCACAGGCCTTTTTAACCTCATTTCTTAATTTGTATACAAAGGCTCTTAACAACAACAACAACAACAAAACAAAGACTCTTAAAAAGACTTTATTTACTTTTTTGAACTATTTTATTTATTTATTTGACAGGGACAGAGAGCGTTCACACACGGCAGTTAGAGGGAGAGGGAGAAGCAGGTTCCCCACTGAACCAAGAGCCTGATGCAGGGCTTGATCCCAGGACCCCGGGATCATGACCTAAGCTAAGGGCAGACACTTAACTGACTGAGCCACCCAGGCTCCCCTTACAAAGATTTTAAATGAGTCTTGGAAACGAAATGAATGAAAATAAATCTCCTATAGAATTTTGATGTATCTTCTGCATTGGAAAAAAAAATACCCAGTTTGCATCATTTTAGGATTTGTGGTCTTAGGATGCCTGGGTGGCTCAGTAGTTAAGCATCTGCCTTTGGCTCATGGCGTGATCCCGGGGTCTGGGGATCGAGTCCCACATCGGGCTCCCTGTGAGGAGTCTGTTTCTCCCTCTGCCTCTCTTTGTCTCTCATGAATAAATAAATAAAATCTTACAAAAAAAAAAAAAAAGATTTGTGGTGTCTCTATGTCTGTGGAGTAGAAGCTAGTTATTTGAACATTGAACTAACAAGATTTGGATGTTGATCATACAAGGGCTGTTTGAGCCTTAAGACTTAGGTCATAGAGTCAGATCTGGATTTGAATTCTCCCTCTGCCATTTATTACTCGTGTGACCTGGGTAAAGTCCCTGATTTCTCCAAGACCCTGGTCTCTACAGTGCTAAATGAAGAGTACAGCACTTACTCTGCAGGACTGTTAGGAGAGTTAGATGGAGTCATCAACATAAAACTGCTTAGTACATAGTAGGTATTCAGTAAGAAATAACTATCATGATGACCTTTATTTTTCTACCTCTTTTTATCAGATGCTACTATGAATCATCATCTTCTTGGTGATACTCTTTAAGTGCAATCTTAATAACCTAACAGTTGATTGACAATTTCCAGTAGATAAAATGATTCTATTTCCGTGATCTCTTTTACTACTGAATAAGCTGAACTTGTTACAAAGCTTGAAAATGAGAGGGAGAGCACAGATTTTAGAGTTTACAGCTTTGCAACTCCCTGTATTTCCCAAGTCACCTGGCATAATTTAACCAATCTGAACTTGTTTCCCCAACTATAAAGAGGGTGTGCTTATGGGATTGCTCTAAGGTTTCAGTCAGAAACTCCCTGTGTAAGCTTTGGTCTAGAAGCATGGTAGGTACTAGGGGAAAGGAATCATCATCTCCTTAATTTTTTTTTTTCAAACCAGACGATGAAAGTAGATCGTTGTTGATGATGGCCAGATTAATAGTATGGGATCTGAGAGTAGGGTCTTAGAGGACTTTCTTCCCTTTGATTCAGAACAGAACTCTTATTGTCTTGAGCCCTGTAAGATTAATGTTAGAGGGGTTTAAGTACAGGATGTTTGGATTTGTTTGTATTAGGCTTTGGCTTCTAGAAAAGGAGCTACAGAACAGGTTTTGCCTGGGTGATTAGCAGGTAATACATTCTTTGTCCCTAGAATTACCTATTAGATATCTCAGTTGCAGTTAAGAAAAAGGGAACCCAGACCAGTCCAAGCAGAAAAGGAGTATCTGTTAGACTCTTAACTGAAAAGCCCTGGGCATAACAGCTTCAGGGAGGGTTATATCAGGAAACCTAACTAACGTCACCAGGATTTTTTTATATCTTTCAGCTCTGTTTCTCTCCATGTTGGCTTCTTGGTCAGGCAGGCAAAGGCCTCCATCAGTTCCAGGCTTCGCTGCTACTCTCTTGACAACCAGCTGAAAGAGGTATCACTTTGCAGATGACTACTAGCTAAAGATCTCAAGTTGATTTGGACCAGACCTGGTTCACATACCCCTTCCTGAGCCAGTCATGGTGGTTAGGGAGAATGGAATACGCTCATGGGCCCAGATCATGTACCCATCTTTGGAACCAAGGTGAAGGACAGTTTCCCAAAGAGAAATTGGAGTACTATTACCAAAATGGAGAAAAGGTGATGGGCAGTATGCTCAGAGGTCACTTCCTATAGTGGTGGAATAGCTCATATCAGGCCAGTCCTCCCACAAATAATGATTATAAACTGCACACACATGCATTAAAACAAACAAAACAGCCCACTAACTGGAATAAGTGGAAAAGTAGTTGATACCCAGAAGAAAGGAATGGCACTGATGAGTCTCCTATTTGTTTGTTGTTGTTTCCTTTTTTTTTTTTTTTAAGATTTTATTTATTTATTCATGAGAGACAGAGAAAGAGAGGCAGAGATATAGGCAGAGGGAGAAGCAGGCTCCACGCAGAGAGCCCGCCCGATATAGGACTCCATCCCAGGACTCCAGGATCACACCCTGAGCCGAAGGCAGACTTAACCACTGAGCCACCCAGGTGGCCCTGTCTGTTGTTTCTAATGCCTTGTCACGTGATAAAGACTCTTGGAAACAAGATAGCCAGCAAGAGTTCCAAATTCTTTTTTTTTTTAAGATTTTATTTATTTATTTATAGAGACACAGAGAAAGAATGAGAGGCAGAGACACAGGCAGAGAGAGAAGCAGGCTCCATGCAGAGAGCCTGATGTGGGACTCGATCCTGGGTCTCCAGGATCACACCCTGGGCTGCAGGCGGCACCAAACTGCTGCACCACCGGGGCTGCCCAGGAGTTCCAAATTCTTGATATAAAAGTCATTTTACCTAAATGTCCCATCAGCTGATGAATGCAAAAACCAAATGAGGTCTGCCGATACAATGGGATATTATTCAGCCACAAAAGGAGCAAAATAGACATGTACAGCATGGATGAACCTTGAAAATATTGTGCTCAGTGAAGGAAGCCA